>NC_053397.1:56119503-58604503 GCF_905171765.1 Bufo bufo
AACTGCACATACTGCAACCAATTTATTATATTTACCATTACATTAGTAAATAGATAGACTACTGTGTAGATTTTTCTTTTCATTTAGACTTACTCCAATAGATTTTGCATGAAATGTCATACAATATTAAAGATCTGTCATGGGTGCAGCCTTTATCAGTGGCACTGTAACAGAAATAAAATAGTCATGCATGATCTCCTCATACACAGTCCTCACGCTGCCATTATGAAATGTACTCCATGGTTTTGAAGGACACTGCAGATTTCTACTTTCATATATAAATGCATTACGATTCAGTAAAAAAAAAAAACTGATCTGCTGTCTAGCTAACAAGCCCAAACTTTCACTCCAATACAGTTTTTTTTTGTACTTTGAAATACAGACTTACAGTGGAACATATGCTTCATATCTTAAAATTTAACTGACTGCATAATTGGATGCGTTAAATTATGAATGGTTTTCCCTTTGCTTAAGGTAAAAGAAACAAGGTTTAGTGAGATAGATCAGAAATGCTTGCTGCCAGTTCTTTTTATATTCTGGATGTTTCCCTTGCAGACAACCTTGCAAATGCCATGGCAGAAAGAATAAAAGGAATGCCTCATATATTGTTTATACCATCTTTTATTTAGTCCACACACCTTCCAGTCATGCATTTGCCTTTTTCCTGTCTGGCGTACAGATGGTTAATCACATATGTTGTTGTTAGATAGAAAGATGCTTTACACTAATTAGTTGATCAAAGATACGATACGATAAATACACTCACTACAATAAGTATAGGGCCTGGTATGAGATTCTGAGATTTTTTGTTTGATACACAGGTCATTTTATGGCTGTATAGTATTTTAATCTACCTACAAATCTATTTACTTATGAGTATCTATCTATCTATCTATCTATCTATCTGTGTATCTATCATCTATCTATATTTATCTAACTATTGTCTACCTATCTATAATCTATCTATAGTTATCTAACTATTATCTATCTATCTATCTATCTATCTATATCTAACTAACTCTTATCTATGTATCTATTAGCTATCTATTTATCAATCTATCTTTTTCTATTTATGTATCTTATTCTATCTATGTATATATCCATTATCTATCTATCTGTCTATCTATCTATCTATCTATCTATCTATCTATCTATCTATCTATCTATCCATCTTCAGTCTGTCCCATTTCTATCTTTCTAATTATCAGTCCACCATTTTCTGTCTATCTATCTATCTATCTATCTATTTTATTATTATTATTATTATTATTATTATTATTATTTATCCATCTATTTATGTCCTGTGTTTGCCTACCTATTTGTCTTAATTATTTTATTTAGATTGTGTGTATCTATCCAATATTTATCTTATACCTATTTCCTTTGTTCAGATAGATATGAGGTAGATAGATAGATAGATAGATAGATAGATAGATGTAATTTACTGTACCACGCATTGTGATTTTCAGTAGACATTGCTATGTAAATGCTTTGCCTTTTTACACTTTATCACTTATATGTATTTTGCATGTTTTAATAAAAAAAAAATTAATGTCTTACAGTCTAGAGGGGAATAGCTGTGACCATGAAGAGCTTTACTGTGTAGCTATGAAGAGTCTTTTCAACACGTCTTTATTTATAGTGCGCCATTGTCTGTGTTCATATGTGCTGGGCAAATTAATGCAATGTGCTCAGTCCGTTCTGATTGCAGGAATGGAGCAGAAAGTGAAGTCAGTCAGAAATGAAAGGAAAACATATTTATTCAATTGCCATTTATCTAACAGGGCTGCTCCCCTTGCAGTCTCCTTAAGTACATCTGACAGCAGTTAAAACCACGTCTGCTGTAAACAGGATCTCCCCTCCTTTCGCCTACAACTGCCTGTCACTTCCTAAGCCAATCGCAATAATAACCGCTGGATCATTGCAAATGTGGCTAAAGCTGCGTTGGACAAAATCAATCTGCCATTTGTTGGCTCGGAAGGAAATCACTTGCACAGTTGACGAATTGCTTGCAGTACCCTTCAGCAATCCTTAATCTCTCTCTCCCTCTCTCTCCTCTGCTTCTTCCATCCCTTTTCCTTGCAGCTTCCTCTAGATGTTACCCTTTCCTCAGGACTTCAGGTAATAAGAAATGGCATTGACCCTTCTCATCCTTACGATTACCTTTCTGAAGCATGAACTTGGTATGAAATCACACATCAGAAAATTCACTATAATTATTTTGCAATGCCATCAGCACAGATCAATCAAGAGGAAGCCCAGTAGTGGAATGCTCCTTGCAGCCATGGCTGGAGCCTGCCGTGTCCCTGCTGACTGACAGCTTTGGTAATTAAGTGATTGTAGAGACCTCTCCAACTGTTCTAACAACCTTGTCAGGGCCTGTCTGTGGACAGAACAAGCAGAAATCAATGTGCTTTCTGCTCCCTGAGCATTTTCTGATCATGTACAAGGAGAGAGGAAATGAAATCCAAGAAAGAAAAGGCAAACCACTAGCACTAAACGCTTGAATTAATTTGGGAACCAAAAAGTTAACTTGGTAAAGTGGGGGGGAAGGAAAAAAAGGTGAAGAAGAAAAAAAAATTAAATATTAAGTTGAACCCAGAAATGACAGATAGTACTGAAAGCTCATCGAACTAAGCCAACATACACCTGAGGACATTTCCAAACTCAAAGCAACAAGGCCAGTGAACTCCTCTACCCAATTCGTTGGCGAATCTAGCAGGACATACTTATACTGTATCTTTCACTAGAAATTACTAATTATTCCTATGTCTATGACATGCTTACATGTAAATGTCTTTGTTAAAGGTCATTTTGTAATTTAGAAAAAGTCTGTAGTATTATATAAATATTAGCCGGCCAACATATTTCAACACAATTAGAGATGAGCGAAGTTTTGGAAAATTCGATTTGGCTGCTTCGCCAAATTTTACAAGAAAATTTGCTTTGTGACGAATTACTTCACCACAAAGCACATTTCTTTGTAAGTAGTGTGTGCAATGACAGGGAGCAGCGATTGTGCAGCTCCTCTTCATTGTGCCCCTCAGGTGCCACGTTCATAGCTAAATGCGGAATCTGATAGGAATAATACAGTGTAAAATGTGAAAAAAAAAAAGCAAAATCTCACACATAATGATGACATAATCACGCCAGCCGGCCTGGTGACGTCATATGTTACCACACACAGGATTTCGGCCGAGATCTTCAAGCAAGATGGTGGCGGCCGGCTAGTCGCAAGCAAATGGATCAGGTAAGTATAATTTTTTGGCTTTTTTACACTATTTCAGGTTAAATCGATTCGCTACCCCAAAGCACGAGGAAATTTAGCTTTGCAGCAAATCAAATTTATCCTGAAATTCGGATCGAAGTCCACGGGATTTGCGCGTCACTACACACAATGAATTAACATTAAAAAGACAGTCCCATCTGAGACATTTATGGCATATCGCTAGGATATGCCAACAATGTAAGATGTAGGTGCTATCCACTCCTATCCCCAGAACTGGGATCCTTGAAGTGAAGGAGAGCGCAACACGCATGCGCAGCGTGCTCTCCGTTTACTGCTATGGGAGTTCCAAAAGTAGCCAAGCGAGTGTGCTTGGCTATATTCAGTAGTCCCATGGTAGTGAATAGAGAGCGCACCGTGCATGCAGGACCACTTCTACATTCACCGCTATGGGACTTTCAGAAATAGCCAAGCCAACACTCTGCTAGTTTTGGAACTCCCATAGCGCTGAAAAGGAGTGAGAGTGTGAGCACAGCTGCTCTCCCTTCACTTTACGGGGCCCGTTCTGGAGATAGGAGTGGGTCCCAGAGGTCCGAGATGGGAATATCCTGTTAATAGGCTGTATCCAATTATGGCAAGTGAGGCCATTTTTTAAGACCTCCACCCTTCCACATGAAGTGATGATGATGATGAAGATCAGTACTGTTTTCCATCTCACTGGTCAATTAGATCATATTTTTTATTTTGTGGGAAAAATGAGTAGTTGTGAATTGGTTTTCCTACATCATCTCCCAGCAGTTGTATAGCCAATAGTTTATGCTATCTTTGGAGATATCAACCTGCATTGCAGTAAATTCTGGGAGCTAAGGTATCTTACAATAGATTTGGGTAATGTGTGGATTTATTCAAAGCAATCCCTATCTTGCTTGCCATCGTACCAATAAATAATATCGACAGGCTGCCATTGGCCCTGATAAAACCTAACTTTTATAGAAATATAAAATTTTGGTATTAAATTCGTCATACCCTTGTGCAGGGCACCATGCACCCAGGCAGTATTTTGTTAACTTCTATAGAAATCATTATTGGGAAGGAATAATATTCCAGCATATGGGCCAAGTGAATATATTTAGCGGGCACACCTAGACCATTGTGGGTGCCCCAATTAACATATGTACCAAATACTTATTTTTGTTCAAGCACTCAGAGAGATTGAAGGCAGTGGGTGACAATACTCCATAACTAACTATCTCCTAATGTAACCTCCTAATGTAACCATCACCCCAACTAGTGTTGACCCTCCACAACAACATTATAGAGATTAAAGGAACAAGGTGTATCCTGTCCTCAGTATGTAATTTTTGCTGTTTAAGGCCAGGGAAAATTTGGAGACCATTGGTGGCAATACTTCATGATTAATCCTATAGCTCTTAATGTGGACAATCACCATAGGTTAGTGGTGACCCTCCACGATAACAGAGTTAGAAACTGTATATATTGGATGTTGGTTCTCTTTCCCTATTCATCCTGAGATAGTGGTTTTAGTAACTGCCCTAAAAAGGATGACCCAAATAGCTGGAACCCTTCCCTATGTTCCTTCTATCCCAACACGTTTCCTACTAACCAGGATTCATCAGGGGATTAACACTGCCACCATTCTGACCCCAGATGAACAATGAAATAACACAATATTATTTTTTTTTTATAAAATAAAACTTATAGTTTATTAGGCCAACTGGCAGTGTGTCAATGGAGTTGAAGCATTTTCCGATGACGAGTCTTCATTGACATGAAAAATACATGGAAAATATTGTGTAAATACATGCAAAATACTACATGAAAATTACCTATGCATATTGTAAAAAAAATTAAAATCAGCATAATAAAAATGTTAATATGTCCTTGTATTGCATAGACAGTTGCATTTTTTTTTTTAGCAAACAGGAAATAGCATAGCCATATACAGGATATCAAGAATTTTTCTTTTTTCTGCACAACTTATCCAAAAATCACTGACAGACAACACATTTTACCCACAAAGGAGAAAACCATAATGAATGATAAAGATTATAAATCACAATATACTAATAAGAACTCATTACCATTTTTTTTACCGACGAGTTGCCTATCTTTGCAAACTGTCCAGAAATTTCTGAACGGTTGGCAACCCTGCCGGATCTGCATAGAGAAGAACCCACTAGATAGCATACAATCACCACAACCAATGCAATTAACATTGCAATGTTTCGGCATCTGAGCGGGCCCCTCAGCCTCTTGGAGTCAAGGTGGCCAAAAGTTGTTTCGTCTGTAGGTATGGCCATGGGCATGCTTATGTTTTTAATGGTTTAAATGGCTTAAAAAAAATGTTCAGCTATTGTATAAAAAAAATCTTTCTTTAGTGGATTTTTAAAATTCAGTGAATTCAAGGGATTATCCTATGAATAATGTAAAAAATAAAAACAGACATCATATAGGACATGGCAATCTCTTTCTAACAAACGTAGAACCAGCCCTGTACCTCACAAGGGTCCAGAGATTTCCCCATCCATTGCTCCAATTTCTCTGTTAGATTTATATCTAGGGGAGCATCCTTTCTGATGAAGCTCAGGGGGACATGTCCTTTCTGTTACAGCTCTCTCCCTATAACAGCTCAGAAGGCAGTTGAAAGATGAAACTGAGCATGTGCGAATTTCTCAGTGAGCCAGACAAAGAAATAAGAAAAAGAACAAACAGCAGGTGGTGCTATACAGGTACATTTTATTGAATAACTCAGTGGTTATACCATTTTTTTTATTACATGCAATTAAAAAAGAATTCAGATCCAGGTGCTGGTTTCAAAACTGTAGGCTATTGTTTGTGGGACAACCCCTTTAAAGTAACCAGAGAAAAACACGACACTATACCAAGGCTGGTTATGCCAAACATTAAACTTTGGTCTGCAACAGCTACATATTGCTTTATTTGTGCCCATTAGTGTTTACAGGGACAGATGTTGTTGGGGGAAGTGTCAATGGCTTTGTTATTATGTATTGTGTAACTTATATGCTAGACTACTAATGCAGTTGCAATTTTAATCCCAGGTGATTATTTGAATATATATATATATATATATATATATATATATCAACAAACTTAATTTAAGAATACCAAAAATGATACTGTTCCTTAGCTATAACAAATTATTTCCCCCTGTTGGCAGGATATTCAGATGGCAGACTATACTTACATATTTTCTTTTATTTGTTTAACAGATTTAACAAGACTATGAAAAGCCACTCCAAAAGTCCCTTAAATGCTTAATGAAAGCAGTAAATCCCTTACAAATTATTTAAAAATAAACACAGTAAATGAGACCCCAGAGTATATCAGTGCGATGTTAGACAGAATATCGGTACTAGAGATTTGTTAATTGTTTAAACAGTGCAGACTGTGCAGAGGATACCATGTAGCAACACAGAAAAATGAGAAAGAGCTTTGTGCCAAAGTAGCATCAATCACTTTCTAAGTGAAGTCAACAGGGGGTCTCATTGTGCTGCAGAGGTGCTGTTGTCACCTCTTGTAGGTTATAGCTAAACTGCCCAGGCACCATCTGGTCCAGAGCCATCTATCAAGCTCTTGATATAAGGATGCAGGAACAAAGAACAGGGGAGATGTACAAAGGGTTGGGGAAAGGTGAAGATGCGGGAGATGCTAGTGATTCCAAGATATTAGACAGAGAAAAGAGATGTGGTTTTTCCTTCGGCTGCAGACATATTTGAGAACTGGACTGTAAGCATAAGCAGCCTTGTGATTGACTCTTATAAGATGGATCCCTGTATATTTTACATCTGTAGGTTGTTTCCTCAGTTTGTTAGAATACCCTTATTACTCTTATAACTTGGAAATAGTTGTCCTAGTCAAGCATTGAAAGGGATTTTCCAAGCGATTAATATTGATGACCTATTCTCAGGATAGGTCATCATTATCTGATTGGTGAGGGTCCAACCCCTGGGACCCCCATCCATCAGCTTCTTGAAGCGGCCTCCTCGCACCTTAGCAAGCATAGCTCCGTCCATTGGATAGTGGCTGTGGTTGGCATTGCAGCTCAGCCTCATTCACTTGAATGGGTCTGAGCTGCACATAGGCCATATGACCGATGAATGTGGCGTTACTGGCCTCGGAATAGGCCAAAGCACTCACTGCAGCACTGCAGACTTTTCAAAAAGCTGATCGGTGGAGGTGCAGGTAGTCGGACCACTACCAATCAGATGCTGATCATCAGTATAAAACACTTGAAAAAAAAACTTTAAGCATCTAAGGATACATAGTTACAAAATATTGAGGAAGCCTTGATACTACAAAAATGCAGTAGACTTAGTCAAAAATCCTCCTTCCATTATACATAGAGGAATTCTAGTACAGAAGATTGTCAGACGGTCCTTCCCATTCTTTTGTAAAGTTCTCCAGAATTTACACCTTAAAGCAGATATGTTCAGCAGTGCCATATTGCTTTGTCCATTTGTTTTACATCCAGCAACCTAAAGGGAAATTCCATAATTCATGGTATACTTTAGAACTTTTTTCATCCCAAACCTAGGAGAACAATACAGAGCCCTCAGAAGGTACAAATACAGTTAATACTATAGACCTAATCAAATGTTCTAGAGGTGTTTCACTTGCCACTTTTAATAAGTACAGCCATCATTGATTTCATGTCCAGTGTCCTTCTTCTTGGTCTTCCTAGTAGCTGGGGCTTCTCTGCCACTAATGCCCTATACCTCATCATGTAACCTCTGCCCCTGCACACCTGCAGTTGTTTTGGTACTTAGTACCAGGCTGTTTGTCATTGCAATGCTTCTGCTTGCTCACAAATCTGTGATCCATTGGCTTCTAACTTTTGGCCTGACCTTTGACTACTGCACTTGTATGTGAACCTGACCTCTTTCTCATGGATTTGAACCTATTCCTATGGCTGCGACCTCAGCCTTCATTATGTCTTAACCCTGACCTTTGTCTTTTCACACTGCATCTTGTCGTATGGCCATCTGCATCACCATGACATGTAAGTGATATTACCTGTGAGTTTCCTGAAGTCCATTTCTTTCTTGGAAGGATTCTTAGTGACACCTATTGTTCCTCTCAGTATAACATCAGCTTAAGGCTACATGCACAAGACCATATGTGTTTTGCGGTCTTCAAATTGCGGATCCGCAAAAAAAAAAGGATGACATCCGTAAAAAAAAAATTGCGGATCCATTGTAACCATGCCTAAAACGGACAAGAATAGGACATGTTCTATTTTTTTTGCGGGGCTACGGAACGGACATATTGATGCGGACAGCACACGGTGTGCTGTCCGCATTTTTTGCAGACCCATTGAAATTAATGGGTCCGCATCCTAGCCGCAAAAAAAACAAAACGGAACGGACACGGAAACAAACAACGTTCGTGTGCATGTAGCCTAATGAGGATGCACTAAATCTGTTACTTGATGTTGATCCTGTTATCAGTTTTATTTGTTCTATTGTATTCTTCTTTTTGCAAATGAAAATAATTTAAAGAAGAACTCCCACAGTTTTATTCTCTGACCTGTTAGAAAGTTCCATGATGTAAACTGCAATGAAGATAATTTTCTTACCAGTGACTGTATTTGTGAGTTATAGCCTCCCTTCTGATCCTCCGCTGTGTCATGTAACCAACATTCTGATTTGCAACTGACACAGGACAGGAAGTCAATTACTTCTCTATTAATTCCTATGAGACTGACATTAAGGCTCCCATAGGAATACATAGAGAAACTGGCTACCTGAGCACACATAACACAGCTGAGGATCAGCAGGCAGGTTAAAACTCACAAATACAGTCACTGGTAAGAAGATTACCTTCACTATAGTTTACTTCATCTAATTATGCTAATTATGTGTTTTCTCTAAAGTCATTACTCCTGTTTTTTAACTTAAAGACAAAGCAAAAAGTTATGTACTAGGTCTGAAGTAAATAGTGGTATATCTCGCCGGCATCTCCCTGCTCCCAGTGGGCATGGGTCACTTGCCCTGCAGCTCTGTTTCTCAACAGTCCACGCTAGCTGATATTTATTGGTAGGGGAAGGTGTCTGAGCAAAATGGTTCATAGCCTGAGTGCTCCCTGAAAAGGTATGTTTAATGTTGTTTGATCTTCTGTGCCTCCCTCTTAAAGGAAATTTGTCAAAATTTCTGCCAGTTAAAACCATATAGTAACACATCTTTTTTTCCTAGTCTGTTTTTATTTTCTGATTACAGATTTATTTATTCTATTTCTTGAACATGATTATTGGGGCGGCCATCTTGCCTTAGCTGTTCTTGAAGGGTTTCTACTTCAGAATTTCTGTTATGTAGCTGACTGACATTAGCGATGTGCTAATGTCAGCAGTACATAACAGTGTTCTTTATACCTTTGTCCCTGCGGCCCTTCTCCTAAAAAACACACTTTTACAATATGCTAATGAGCCTCTAGGTGCTATGAGGGCGTTGATTCAGCACCTAGAGGCTCGGTCTACTAACTATTCATCCCACTTAGCTCCTCCGTTTAGCCCGCTCCTCTTGAGTGATGTCCAAGTTCGCTGGCTCGCTGAAGAAATCCTGCGCCGTCCACTTCTATATACGTCACAGTGAGGAAGCCGGCACCAGGAGCGCGTCCTTCACTCACTGCGCCTGAGTCGAATACAGAAGTGGACGGCGCAAACGCAGGATTTCTTCAGCGAGCCAGCGAACTTGGACATCAATCAAGAGGAGCGGGGCGGGCTAAACGGAGGACCTGGGCGGGATAAATGGTTAGTAGACCGAGCCTCTAGGTGCTGAATCAACACCCTGATAGCACCTAGAGGCTCATTAGCATACGGCCGCAGGGACAAATGTATGAAGAACACTGTTATGTACTGCTGACATTAACACATTGCTAATGTCAGTCAGCTACATAGCAGAAATTCTGATGGTAGAAACCCTTTAACAGCATTTACACAGCATTAAAAAATTTCTTTATGGCAGCCCCATGGTCCATAGACATAATAGTCAGGAGGGGACCGCATTTACTTACATGGGAGAGTTTTCTAGGCATGCTCTGTGACCTGTGCAGAGGTCATTGTGCAAGGAAAGAATAGATAAGATGTGACAATCACCTATTGTGAATGGTGGATCCTGTCTTATCTATCATTCTAATTCTGCCGGTATTTATATCACCTCTGTGTATAGATAAGACGGTAACTGCAGTAAAGTGATCTGTACAGGCCAAGAAATGGTGCCAATTATTTGGCTTAGTGGCCAGTGGGAAAACTGCAGGATTTTATGTTTTTTATTTAAATATAGATATTGACATGGAAAATGTAATATTATATCATTAAAAATTCTTAAAAAATATGTTAAACTTAAAAGAGGATTTAAACAATAGGTCATTTTCTGATGACACATTTCCTTTAATTGTGTTGTATCTGTTCTGATCTCTGCCTGTTTATTGTACTGACCCTGTGCTGCTTGCCCTGATCTTTTTGCTTGTTTACCAATTGAACAAACTCTACCTGTTCTGATCGTAGCTTGTCCATTGAGTACAATTCTGTCTGTCTCCTTTGGTGCCACGTCCAGTGTCTCTTGATCCACCTGGGCCAGTGGTTCCCTGTAAAGGGGGCACTAAGAAAATAGATTTTAAAGTAGCCCTAAGTCATATCTGTTTAGTGACACAGCGGATCCACACCCTTTGCATTAAAAGTGGTAAGCTAGGATGCAAATACGGCACCCCATAGACAACTCTTCAAATTAAGAAAGCTAATGGATATCTTAAAAGCAGCACCATGTTCTTCCTTATGGAGAAAACGATTATAAATTAATATAAGGCCATGTTACAATGTTTGCCTGCTATTGGCAAAATGGGACTTGGTAAATAATACTTTAGTTACTTTAGTATTGGAAAGTATGCATTATATACTGTAGTTAATATTTTACCAAAACATTCAGAAGAAACATGTCTAACGACATGTTGATGTCATTAGACCACACCCCTTCTCATTACAGAGATGCACATCACCTAATATGCTTAATTGGTAGTAGGCTTTCGAGCCTATACAGCTTGGAGTAAGACAACATGCATAAAGAGGATGATGTGGTCAAAATACTCATTTGCCTAATAATTCTGTACAGGGTGTATAAGAACCTCCCCAACAGCCATTTTCTGCTATTTTTTGCAGTTCTGAGAGAGAGAGCAGTGTCATTGCTGTGCTCTGTGTTTTGCTGAGTCATCTGGATCCTTATTCAATTACATTAGATAGTTAGCTCATATATATAATACAGATAGTTAGTGGGAGATAGACAGTGTAGGTTAGATAGTGATATAGTGTAGCTGATAGGTTCTAGTGCAGGGTGTTATGTAGTGTGATAGGAATTACTGTACTGTGCATTTTATCCAGTCTCAGGAAACTTCTAGCAGCTTGAAAAATTTAGCAAAAGTGAGCCACGCTTGTATTGAGCACACAATACGCGCATATTACATTGCCGATTTTCGCAATCAAGAAAATAATGACTGGAGATCACAAATTCTAGAATTTGCAAATTTATGGTGAATATAAGGGCAAAAATTTGAGAAATATCATGAAAACGAATATTGCCTATGCTGCTCATTAGTGATGGACGAACATCGGCCGAGACGGTTCGCGAACGTGATCGTGCGAACGCGATCAAATGTTCACGAACCGCAAGTTTGCGGCAGTCCCCATTCACTTTAAAGGCAGGCGAACCTGAAAAACCTTCAGGTCATATTTGCAGCCAACAAATACTAACTAGAAGTGCACAAATAGTCCCACAACATGGACAGTGACATACAAAAATTCCCACAAAAAATATGCATTTTAATCAGGGGCCATTTGTATGTGTCTTAAAGGGAAATTCTCAAAAATGTGCCCTGCTGGAGCCTAGAAAATTTTTATTTTAGGCCACGGGAGTGCGGGCCCTAAAAATTAGGCATTCACCTGACATAAAAGAAGTGATTATGTGGCTGGAGGTACATTATGCGGTCAATTGATAAAAATATTACTGTTGCCCACTGGAGTACAGGCCCCAAACAATTAGGCATTCATCATACAGAAAAGATCAAAACTTAAAGTAATAAAAAGAGGGATTTTGAACCTTTTGTAGCGGCGCTGTAAGTGCCAGGTAATATTATTAAAAGAAGGATTTTTATTCTATGGTAATGCGTTTCGAGGACGTACAGTCAGGACAATAATAGCGTATACAGAGTGGTAACAACGCTGATGTGAATGAAATTGCAGGTAATGTCAGGTAGCTCGCCCCTGTGTACGTGACTATCATCAGAGTGACAGGAGATTCACTGGTTCTATTTACCCCAAAGTGTTGTACACACTGGGGCAGGACAAGATTATATTTATACCACTCTGTATAAGCTATTATTGTCCTGATGAAGAGTGTTGCACGTCCTCGAAACGCGTTGACCATAGAATAAAAATCATTCTTTTAATAACATTACCTGGCACTTATTCTCCTGTTTACAGCGCCGCTACAAAAGGTTTAAAATCCCCCTTTTTATTGCTTTAAGTTTTATTTCTATTGCCACATCTGCGGCAGAGAAAAGGAGCTTGGCAGCAGTACAGGATCCCGCACGCTGGACGGGCAAATACCAGAAAGGCTATCTACAGTTGTTGTGGCTCATCACAACAACAAATGGTAAGCGCTTATTATATATAGTGCGATTTAAGGCGCGGCATCCTGTCTTCTATTTTCTTTTATACAGAAAAGATCAAGTGATTATGTGGCTGGAGGTATATTAGACGGTGATTGGATAAAGATTTCACTGTATTCCAGTACAAATACATGTCAAATACATATGTTTAAAAGAACTAAAAATATAAAATTGGATTAAAAACATGGCTAACGAAATCCCCCCTCTTTAATAAACCCCAAATGATAATAGGTCAAATTCGATAACATGTGGTCATCACAGGTGTTGAATTCCTCCAAGGCCACAACAATTAGGCATTCACAGTACAGAAAAGATGAAGTGAATATGTGGCTGGAAGTATATTAGACGGTCATTCGATAACAATTTTACTGCAGGCCAGTAGAGTGCAGGCTACAAACATTGGGCATTCACCGTACAGAAAAGGCCTTCTATGCCGCTGTATTTGCATAAGACAGCAACCATTTTTTGTTCTAGATGGTGGCGGATATTTGTGGGCTGTCATGAGGAAATTAAATCAAACGTGGTCGTCACAGGTGTTGAATTCCTCAGGATTCAATGCCTCATTCATTTTTAGAAATGTGAGGTAGTCCACACTGTTGTGAGCTAGGCAAGTGCGCTTATTGGTCACGATCCCCCCTGCTGCGCTGAACGTCCTTTCGGACAGGACACTCGACGAGGGGCAAGCCAAGAGTTCCATGGCAAATTGTGCCAGCTTTGACCACAGGTCAAGCCTGCACACCCAGTAGTCCAGGGGTTCTTCGCTTCTTAGAGAGTCCACATCGGCCGTTAACCCGATGTAGTCGGAGATCTGTCTGTCTAGGCGTTCCCTGAGGGTGGAACCGGAGGGCGGCTGTCGATAAGTTGGCTGCAAGAATGATCTCATATCCGAAGAAACCAACATAGCTTCAAACCACCCTCTTCTTGCAGGCGCGGTAGGATTGGTACTCGCACCTGTTTCGCTGTGGGTGGAAATCCTCTGCCAGCACCCGCAACAGCAGAATGCAGCATCTCTTGCAGCAAGGCCTGGAAATGCTGCATTCTGACAGCCCTCTGTGATGCTGGTAACATGTCCGCCATTTTGTGTTTGTACCGGGGGTCTAAGTACGTTGCCACCCAGTACTGGTTCTTGGCATTTATGTTTTTTATACAGGGGTCCCTCTTCAAACACTGGAGCATGAAGGCCCCCATTTGCGCTAAAGCGGTGAAGCGGCCTGGCTCCTGCTCATCGCCCAGGAGAATGTCATCTTCGGTCTCCTCCCCCCAGCCACGGACAACACCAGAGATCCCCGAAAAATTTAAAGCCTGCTCTTCTTGCTCCTTCTCCTCCTCCCCACAGCCACCATCCTCCTCTGACTCCTCTTCAGACTCCTGCTGACTTGTCTCAGATAGAGTAGGCCCCCCTGGGAAATCATTCAGCATTGCGACTTCTTCATCTTCCAGCTCCTTCTCCTCGACGGCTTGATCAATGACACAATGCAATGCACGCTCCAGAAAGAAGGCGTAAGGTACGATGTCACTGATGGTGCCTTGGCTGCGTCTGACCAGTTTTGTGATCTCAACAAATGGCTGCAGAAGTTTACATTCGTCGTGCATGAGCAGCCACGGGCGCGGTGAAAAGAAACCAAGCTCTCCAGTACCTGTCCTGCTACAGAGCTCGTACAGGTAGTCGTTAACGGCACTTTGCTGCTGGAGCAACCTATCAAGCATATAGAAGGTGGAGTTCCAGCTGGTCAGGCTGTCACAAATCAGATGTCTGAAGGGCAGGTGGTGTCGCCGCTGAACATCAGCAAGGCCATGGCCATGGCCGTGTAAGATCTTCTAAAATGGCCAGAGATTTTCCTGGCCTGCCGCAAGACATCCTGGACCCCGGGGTATTTGGCAACAAATCACTGCACGACTAAGTTCAGGGCGTGTGCCATGCACGGCACGTGTGTCATTTTGCCCTGTTTCAGCATGCTCAACAGATTGGCACCGTTGTCGCACACCACTTTACCAACTGTCAAATTGAGCGGGGTTAGACACTGATCGGCCTGTGACCGCAGAGGTGAAAGCAGTGCAGGACTAGTGTGGCTCTCGGCTTCCAGGCACAACAGTAGAGATGTCGCGAACATAAAATTTTCCGTTCGCGAACGGCAAACGCGAATTTCCGCAAATGTTCGCGAACGGGCGAACCAGGCAAACCGCCATAGACTTCAATAGACAGGCAAATTTTAAAACCCACAGGGACTCTTTCTGGCCACAGTAGTGATGGAAAAGTTGTTTCAGGGGACTAACACCTGGACTGAGGCATGCCGGAGGGGGCTCCATGGCAAAACTCCCATGGAAAATTACGTAGTTGACGCAGAGTGTGGTAAGTTGAATTTGCAATGCGATTAATATAACCTGCATTAATTATAACTTAGATATGAGTTCCTAATGGTTGTATTGCTAGAATTGACAAATATAACGGATATAGCACTATATTCTCAATCTTCGTTATATTCTAGCAATACAACAACCATTAGGAACCCAGCTCTAAGTTGAATTCGCAATGCGATTAATATAACCCATATTAATCGCATTGCGATTACAACTTAGTCAAATTTGTGACACTGCAGCTTCAGAATGAATCTAAGATAGATGCTGTCCCTAAAATGGATGCTGTCCTTGCTATTTGATAGGAGGTGGGAGGGTCTGGGAGGGAGGATATGCTGATTGGCTGGAATGTGTCTGCTGACTGTGAGGTACAGGGTCAAAGTTTGCTCAATGATGATGTATAGGGGGCGGACCGAACATCGCATATGTTCGCCCGCCGCGGCGAACGCGAACAAGCTATGTTCGCCGGAAACTATTCGCCGACGAATAGTTCGGGACATCTCTACACAACAGCTGCAGCACAGCATGGCAACGTCTCACCTGGCACGTCGAATAGGTTCTGGGGAGCTTGGGGGGTGCAGCGGAAGAGGCAATAGCAGTGGAAAAGGAGGAATCAGCCGAGGAGGAGACAGAGGATGGAGTAGGAGGAGAAGAAGATGCAGGCCTGCATGCAATCCATGGCGGTAACACTAAATCCACACGGGTTGCATGCTTGACAGCAGTCAGAAAATTCACCCAATGGGCAGTAAAAGTTATGTACCTTCCATGCCCTTGTTTGCTAGACCACATGTCTGTGGTCAGATGTATCTTTTTACTGACACTGTGTGCCAGATATACATTCACTTGCCGCTAAACATGGCCATATAGCTCTGGGATGCCTTTCTAGGCGAAATATTTCCTTACGGGGACTTTCCATTGTGATGTGCAATGGCAACAAATTTTCTAAAGGCCTCCGAGTCCACCAGTTTATATGGCAGTAGTTGGCGGGCTAGCAGTTCCGACAAGGCATGGGTCAGCCGTTGGGCAAGAGGGTTATCTGGCGTCATCAACTTTTTACGTTCGAACATTTGGGCCACAGAAGCCTGCCTTTTGCCAGATGAACCCGACGACTGCACGGTAGAAGGTGGAGTGGAGGACAAATGGGAGGAGAGAGGAGAAGGAGAAGAGGCAGGACGTGGAGCGCTGGGAGTGTGGCTTTGTGGGTTCTGACGGTGTTGCTCCCACTGGGCTCGGTGATGGGAGGCCAGGTGCCTTCTTAAAGGATAACTGTCACATTTAGACCCTAATTTCAATTTTCATATATGTAGTTGCTAATAACATGATATTTCAGAATCAGTTACTATTAGACTGACTTACCACATATTTAATAAGATTCAGCCCTTAGCAACCAGTCTGCAGAAAACTGCAATTTCACTATTCAGTTAAGATGGCCGCCACTGCCCTCACCCTGAGGCTAATCCCGCCTGCCCTCACTAGCCAGTAACAATAGCCCCCCAAAAGTGTCAGTAACCAGAGCCCTCCCCCCTAAAGGGTTAATCTCCTGCAGCACAAAGGGGTCCTCTTACCACATGTTGCTTTCATTTATACACTGAGCAGATGGCAGATCTCCCTTCCCTGCTCTGCGCTGTTTCAACTCTGCATCCTCCAGCTCTGCTGAGTGAGGGAGCGTCTGCCAAGTGCAGGGACAGGGAGAAGTGCACACAGCCCAGGCAATGTTATCAGCTGCTGGGGAGGACCTGGCTTTAATCATTTACCTACAGTCCCTGGCTGTCTGTAATCTGACCTTGCAGGCTGCTTGCTTCTGCTCCTCCATTCTTCAACACAGAGGATGGACCTGCATAGCAACCTGATTTTAAACAGAGGTAAAAGTAGGCAGTAGAGGGAACTAAACTGTTGAATTAAGGGGTAATTGAATACACAGTGAAAAGTTTAAATAGGGCCACCAAGGAGATATTAATCACCACAATCCAATACTCCAAAAAAAATTAAAATGACAGTTATCCTTTAAGGCTGTCGTCCCTAGGTGAGTGTTGGGCTTACCGCAACGTATGCGTTGACAGTACCAGCAGCTGACACGTTAAAAAAAGCCCACACTGCGGAGCCATGTACTGGCGTCCTGGGAGCGCAAGATGTGACCGTGCATGGTGGATGGCTCGCTCCAGATACATTTGCAGTCTGCTTTTTGCCTCCTGTGTACTGCGAGTTCTGCCTGATTCTCCTCCTTCTACACTTTATCTGCTGCTATGTCTCTCCCTCTTAACTCCCCTCCTCTTCCTCTCTTGTGGCACCTATGTGATATCCATCGACACGTCATCATCGTCACCTTCACCACCACTGACATTAGAGATCTTGGAGTAGGCAGCAACAGCAGGGACCGCCGTCCTTGGGCTGATCTGGGTACTGTCGTCAGACCGCTGGGTGGTGGCCGTTGCTACCTCCTCTTTCTGATCCGATGCCAAGAATGGCTGTGCATTGGTCCGGTCTGGGAATAGATGGGAAAATAATTCCTCTGACTTGAGTGGAGGGTCTACAGTGGTGGTGTCGTTGAGGGTGCACACAGCAGAGAGTGAGAAGGGTGCAGATGCAGAGGATGAGGAGGGTGCAGAAGCAGAAGGCTGAGTGAGCCACTCAACCAACTCTGGTGTGTCCTTGTCACGGCAGGGAGTGGGGGAAACCCCCCACCGTGCGATGTCAAAGGGAAAAGGGGATCAGCCAGGCCAAAATGGAGTAATAAGGGAGCAGGTCACCTCCTACAACATCCCTAATCTTCTCCCTGACTCCTCACCGTATGAGCGGACCCCGATGGTGGGACGGCTCATACCCTGGATACCTAATATCCTGAGTTGCCCTGGAAATCCCTCACTTAGGAGCAGAGGAGAGACGACCTGTTCATCCACAACACGGAGGAACAGGAGTCTCTAAAGGCCTAGAAGCAGGGAAAGGGAAACACATACAGCTAAAGGAGATGGCAGGTAAGCGAAACCCATAACACACTTATCTGCCACAGACACACTGACTGGAACCCGTGCTGGTGTCCACACCAACATTAGAGGACACAGCACACACCACAAACTACACAGGGACCCAGGACACCCATAGCTGCAATAAACATTAGACAGGGGAATGTCTAATAAACATGCTGGGCACCAAACACCACCAGACATGTAACACCAAACTAAACACACAAACACCCTGAACATAACCCACTCCATACAAACAGGGACAGGAAGGGAAGGAGACACCGGGATAACACTGATGACCACAAGGGTGGCCCTCACTAGACAGATGGAATAACCAGACAAGGAGCTTAACTCCAGCACACACCAAGGCTGGAGTACAACTGACTCCTGACCTAAAGCCACAGGTATAAGAAGCCCAAGTGACCACACCCAGCAAGGTAGTTAACCCTTACATCACCAAACAGAGGGAGGCTACAAGTAAAAGGGGAAGTGCATACACAAGCATACCAAACACGCAACAACCGGCAACAGCATGTGTGGCAACCATGTCACGGCAATCACCCAGAAGGCGTTGTCGCGGGCAACCGCAAGTGTGGCAACAGTGTCACAGTGTACACCATAGGCCGTGACAGTCCTTTGATGTAATCGCATGCACCTTCTCCAACTTCCCACTTAGGCTCCAGCCTCGTGCACCTGCCCGACCCCTACCACCCCTGTGGAATTGCCTGCTTCTTCCTCTGCCTGTCATTTTCAAAATGACCCTGTGACAAAGTCCCTATAGAAGAGCAGTATTTATGGAAGCAGGTATATCGCAGGCCTCAATCAATATTTGGTGGAGGCTGGTATATCAAACCCCTCAATCAATATTTGGTGGAAACCGGTGTATCACATGCCTCAATCAATATTTGGTGGAAGCCAGTATATCAATCTCCTCCATCAGTATTTTGTGGAAACAGGTATATAGAACCCCTTGATGAGTATTTGCTGGAAGCTGGTATATTAAACTCCTTAGTCAATATTTTCTGAAAGTCGGCATATCGCAGTCCTCAATCTATATTTGGTGGAAGCCGGTATATCAATTCCCTTTATCAGTATTTTGTGGAAACAGGTATATAGAACCCCTTAATGAGTAATAGCTGGAATCTGGTATATCAAACCCCTTAATCAATATTTGGTGGACGCTGGTGTATCGCAGGACTCAATCAATATTTGGTGGAAGCCGGTATATCAATCCCGTCTATCAGTATTTTGTGGAAACAGGTATATAGAACCCCTTAATGAGTATTTGCTGGAAGCTGGTATATCAAGCCCCTTAATCAATATTTGGTGGAAGCTCCTGTATCGCAGGCCTCAATCAACATTTGGTGGAAGCCAGTATATCAATCTCCTCCATCAGTATTTTGTGGAAACAGGTATATAGAACCCCTTAATGAGTATTTGCTGGAAGCTGGTATATCAAACTCCTTAGTCAATATTTTCTGGAAGCCGGTGTATCGCAGTCCTCAATCTATATTTGGTGGAAGCCGCTATATCAATCCCCTCTATCAGTATTTTGTGGAAACAGGTATATAGAACCCCTTAATGAGTATTTGCTGGAAGCTGGTATATCAAACCCCTTAATCATTTTTTTGGGGGGGCAACAGGTATATCACACCAGTTGCAATTAGTTATTCCAATAGCATTTGTCCTTTTATCTAGCTGCGGTATCTCAGCAGAACCGCACTCAACTGCTGCACAATACAAATGCACTATAATATACTTTCTATGTTAGAAAGTATATTATAAGTACAGTACAGACCAAAAGTTTGGACACACCTTCTCATTCAAAGAGTTTTCTTTATTTTCATGACCATGAAAATTGTAGATTCACACTGAAGGCATCAAAACTATGAATTAACACATGTGGAATTATATACATAACAAACAAGTGTGAAACAACTGAAAATATGTCATATTATAGGTTCTTCAAAGTAGCCACCTTTTGCTTTGATTACTGCTTTGCACACTCTTGGCATTCTCTTGATGAGCTTCAAGAGGTAGTCCCCTGAAATGGTTTTTACTTCACAGGTGTGCCCTGTCAGGTTTAATAAGTGGGATTTCTTGCCTTATAAATGGGGTTGGGACCATCAGTTGCGTTGAGGAGAAGTCAGGTGCATACACAGCTGATAGTCCTACCTAATAGACTGTTAGAATTTGTATTATGGCAAGAAAAAAGCAGCTAAGTAAAGAAAAACGAGTGGCCATCATTACTTTAATAAATGAAGGTCAATCAGTCAGCTGAAAAATTGGGAAAACTTTGAAAGTAAGGGCTATTTGACCATGAAGGAGAGTGATGGGGTGCTGCGCCAGATGACCTGACCTCCACAGTCACCGGACCTGAACCCAATCGAGATGGTTTGGGGTGAGCTGGACCGCAGAGTGAAGGCAAAAGGGCCAACAAGTGCTAAGCATCTCTGGGAACTTCTTCAAGACTGTTGGAAGACCATTTCAGGGGACTACCTCTTGAAGCTCATCAAGAGAATGCCAAGAGTGTGCAAAGCAGTAATCAAAGCAAAAGGTGGCTACTTTGAAGAACCTAGAATATTACATATTTTCAGTTGTTTCACACTTGTTTGTTATGTATATAATTCCACATGTGTTAATTCATAGTTTTGATACCTTCATAGTCATGAAAATAAAGAAAACTCTTTGAATTAGAAGGTGTGTCCAAACTTTTGGTCTGTACTGTATATCACACCCCTCAGTATGTCACACCTATTGATAGCACACCTATACCAGTCCTTAAAAGGACTTTTGTGGGCTTATTAGCTTGCATTTGGTGTCCCTAACAGTCTGTCCCTGCTCCACACAGCAACCTCTCCCTACACTGGCAAAAAACAGAATTTTAAATGGCTGCCAGATCGGGTTTATTTATAGGGTAGGGGGTGTGTCCATGTGCTGAAACGTCTCAATTGGCTGTCCTCACCTGTCCCACCTGATGGATGTGTCATGGGTCAAAGTTCGGCACAATGCAAAAGAATATGGCGCTATGTCGCCGGCGGACATTGCCATATGTTCGCATATTGGGTGAACCACGAACGAGCAAAGTTCGCCGCAAAACGACCGCCGGGCGAACCGCAAGGCTATCTCTACTGCTCATCACTACTTTTAATATGTGCTAAAGGAGTTATCTAGAATAAGAAAAATTGGTCTGCTTTATTTTCAAAAATTGGACAAAGGTAAGTACCTCACGAAGGTCTGTTTTCCACCGACCCTATTTTTAGATGCCAAGAGTCTCTGTGCTTGCTCATTGCTTTTAAAGCAGCAGCAGATTTATCGCACATTCACAAAGGTAGAGAACCACAGTAAAGGGGCTAGAAAAACATGGCCAGGCGAGATGTCTGGCACTGTCAATCCTGGGGAAGGGGATAGTAGCCATAACTGTAGCTCTTTGGCAAACTAGTCCTCCAAAGACTCTGGCCAGCCTCTCTAAAACTGACTTTTTTTGGGAACGGGGCAACATATAGGCATAAATAAGGCATTGTTATACTCAGCATGATCACCCCTACCAGACACCATGCCTGGTTTAATAGGGTTGATCATGCTGACAGACGCTCTTAATGTTTGGGCCATGAATACACATAATGATCTAAAATAAAAAAACATCAGTTCGCTCCTATTTATTATATACTATGGAAGTTTTTACAGCGTACTGCTTTGGAATTATTTGAAGAAAAAAAAGACCTTTCACACGCTGTCTGGAACAGAAGTATATTTAACCACTGTCAATGAGTTTAAATACAGAACGACATCTACATGAAGAGAATAGAAATCATTACAGAGCAAACCACTCATTCAATGTCCCATCATCGACCATCCGATCAAGTTAATAACTTGATACCCTAAACTGGCAACATTCAATTTGTTCAACTTACACCCCCACCTCATTGCAATAGAGAAATTGATTAGAGCTTGAATAGCAGTTTTAATTAGTTGCTCTTTAATTACCATTTTAAATGAGTTTCTCTATAGGAGAGCTTAGTTCACCCTTGGCTTTGATTTTTCCAATACTAATAGACAGCATTGGGGAGTTAGAGCATACATTAATAATGACACGGTAAGAGGTTAATTGATTGGTACTGGGTATTATGTTATTAAAAGAAAAATATGCTTTTCTTCCAAAGGTGAAGGATACGATTGTACCTGAAACTTCATTGCGTTCTTTGCATCACAGCTTGGTTCAATTCATATTTTAATTATATTGGAGTAGATGTGTCAAACCGAAATCCCCATTGTATTATGGTTGCAAGTAATCAAAGTGCATGTAGGATCGCCCCTTGATAAGATGTAAAGCAACCTCTCCAGCCTCTTTGCCATGCAGAGCAGGTAGCATCTGATAATATGTAGAACCATCAAATGCAAAAAGGTCACAGATGGAAGATGTAAAAAAAAAAAAAATACAGAGAGGGGTGATAAAGTGGTGAGGGTGAAAATGTGAATTACTGTTAATGTAATGCAATGTTAAGGAAATGTAGATTTTACATGACGAAATGTTAAATACACGTGTCGGGATCTGCTAATATGTTCTATCCAATTTGTGACAAGGATAATCAGTCTGCTTTTCAAAATTAATTTTATAATCGTGTACACTATAAATATTAGCTGGAGAACACAAACCAAGTTAATATAAGTATTGTGTATCAACAGTCTCAATTGTGCAAAGCATTGACTTTGTGGCTTGAAACGTAAGTCTTTGTGTCACATTATTATATCACATCTTTAGTGGTAAAATAAAGATCTTCTTTATAGAATATAATAGAATTATGCTCACGAAGCAAGAATTGGAAAAAAAACATAGTCAACATGTATTAATTTTAGTCCAAACCTGAACTGGAAATGTTGCCCACAGTAACTAATCTTATCTCTTTAATGAGCATTTGTCAGCATGATCAACCCTATTAAACCAGGAATGCTGCCTGGTAGGGTTGATTATGCTGAGTAAAATGATACCTTTGTTATGTCTGTACATAGAACTATTGGTGAGATAGCTGCGGTTTTATCAATATGCAAATTAGCTGTTTTGAGCACCAAGGTGCTGGCCGGAGCTCTTGGAAAATTGCTTTTGTAACAACCCTCTGATTTTGGCACTATACCCTCCCTCTTGATATACAGGGCTAGACAATCAAGCAAGGGGAAGGGAAAGTGCCCAAATCAGAAGGGTGTTACAAAAGCAGTGCTCCAAGAGCTTCGACTGGCCTCTTGGTGCTGAAATTTGCTTATTTGCATATTACTAAAAATGAAGCACCAAAAAACAACTATATCATAAATATCTCGCATGGAGTTATTCGTATTATCACCTACACAGCTCAGAGAGCAACCACACAGAGAGTAATTTTAATTAATTATTCTTTATTAGATATCCAACATGATAGATGGTATATCAGTTAAAAAAACATATACAAAAGACAGTACATACTGGGAACAGATCGGTGTTACAATAAATGTATAAAAACAGAGTAAGCTCCAAACCAATAAGGGACTAGTATCCCCCCGTACACAGTGGCGCAGTATCAGCTAGGTGGGGCGCATATAGCAATAGAGGCATCCAGAGCATACATACACCAACACTCCAAACATTTAAGGGAGTGTAAGCCTGGATGCCGCCCACAACAAGCGGAGACTGCAGGAGATAAGGGGGGAAAAGACACTGTTTAAAGTGCAAGTGCAATAAATACCTACTGACCCTGGTCTGAAACAGCCGCCCGACGATCGTTTCGCAAAGTGCTTCCTCTGAAACAGCCGCCCCAAGAGGAAGCACTTTGCGAAACGATCGTCGGGCGGCTGTTTCAGACCAGGGTCAGTAGGTATTTATTGCACTTGCACTTTAAACAGTGTCTTTTCCCCCCTTATCTCCTGCAGTCTCCGCTTGTTGTGGGCGGCATCCAGGCAACACCTTCAGCTCCTGCCTGCACTAGATGCTGGGACTACACAGCTTTGTCTAAAGCATAACTGGTGGTCTAGGACAGTCAGGGGGCTCATTCCAGTATATCTGCCCTCTCTTCCCCTTCAGCTAGTGAAGGGGTAGATACTGTAGAACAGAGCAAATGTCATCAGCTGTATGGTACCTTCTTTGATTGGGTGGAACGATTCAGTAGATTATGAAGGGGAAAGCACAGCTTAGAGGGAACATAGTTTGTAAGGCTGAAAAAAGACATTAAGAAAATTCTAATGTTACAGTGGCTCCTATCATAGTTCATGCTTGTAACGGAGCAATGATATATGGGAAGCAGGCTGCAGCGACCCCCTACTGTCATTAGCATCACCTCACATTAGAGTTGGACATCCTATACCTAGAGGTTTTGGGTACGGTATTGCGGACCTATACTAACTTATCTATCCCAAACAAGGGACTTAGTCTCCTGACATACCTCAATACCAGGAGCATCCAGTGACTTTCTATAGCTATACTATTTTATATTTATTTTATATCTATTTTATATGTATTTTATTATCATTTTTATGGAGCCACTATATGTGTGATTTAATGTTTTTACAATATTATATTGTTTTGATGAAGTGAATATATACTCCATTTCATCTATGTTATTTGAATAAATCCATTACTGCTTATACTGTTTGTCCATCTGGTACCAGGTAGTTGAGTGCCCCCTACCACTGTACACATATCTGAAAAAAGACATTCCTTCCCGACTCCAATAATATTTGATCCATCAATACTCAATGTGAAGGGACCCCCAGTGATGTGGCCCCTGCATTCTCAGGATTTGGATCAGGATTTATCAATATAAAAATGATAGCATAAACTACCAATTTTCCATAACTGTAAACATGCCAGTTGCTCATAAAACTGCAGAAATGTATTTCACCTGTAGGACTTCACCTGTAGCAGCCTTCTTTCCCAGTGTCTCCCAATACTCAGATAGATCATAATTGTTTAACAACCAGACAGTCCCAAGAAATATATTATGATGCACTTATCAACACTGGCAGAAAACAGATATACTGTACAGAAGTAAACTCACCAATAGGTGACAGGAACCAAATGATGAAGGCAAACGGTTGGAGGAGATGGCAATTAGGAGCAGATGCTATACCCAGCAACTAAAGAGCAAAAAGCATGCACATTCAAAGGAAATTTAAACAGTCAAACACTCCTCCCTAAATTACCCAAATGAACAAGGCAATCATCTGACTTAGATTAGGTGTAAGTCAGTTCCATTGCAACTGCCTCAAATAATGTTAGAAAATGATGATAGTAAACAAGATAAACTAGGAATGAAAATGAGACAGTTTCAAAATGGTTGGCAAAAATTTGACAAAATTGGATGGAGACAGCACATCCTCAAGTGAAAATGTATTCCAGATGCATCGCTTTGGCTATTAAAGCCTTTTTCAAGCATCCAATTTTTTTAAATTTTTACCGACCATCTGATCTATGTGGGGAAGCTTACCGTTCCCCTGGAGACGTGCACCCATCGCTCACTAAACTAGGCGTGCTGTCCTCCCTTCCTTTTTTCCGTTTCAAAATGAATGTCATTCCATAGACAGCTCCTTTCATAACATGGCCCTCCGCTGCTAGTCTGCAAGGCATTTCAATTGCAGTTGACACTGAAGGTAAAGTGTAGTATCCAATGGCAGCCATTTAACTGAATGGACACCCAGGTGATACAATGAATGCTTCAGCATGTCAGAAAGAAGCTGCCCATTTTTTGCTCATTGGGATAGGTCTATGACTGTGATGTCTAACTTCCAGTACTCCAGCTGTGGTAAAACTACACCTCCCAAGATGTACACTTGCTTGACTATTCACAGAACTCCATAAAAATTAATGGAGCATGCTGGGCGTTGTAGTTTCGCCACAGCTGGTGTGCCGGAGGTTAGCCTTCACTGGTCTATGCTCACAAGAAAACCCCTGCAACATAGATATAATATACACATAAGTGGAAAGTCACAACTTCCTTTCTGGACATGGCGATATTACAGATGTATAGATCCATAATACTTAACCCATGGGCACATATAGTACATCTGTATGTCTTCTATATGGGAGCAGATAGAAGGTTTTACATGAAGATTCCTTTAGCGTTCCATATTTCTGAGATATTCACCCATAGATGCAGAATACCATGCCAAGCAGAGGCTCCATACAGGGGAATATGGAGTACCAATGGCTCCATTATTTCAGAACTGTAAGGTTTTTGGGGGCAGATTTACTATTTGCACAAAAAAATTGCGTGTATGCTTTGCACCACATTTACAAACGATTATACACACTTTTCTAAGTTCTTCGTGCTTCCTGAGAAAGAGATTGGCTTTGTTGAAAAGGAACATGGCCTAAATGAACATACCCCCCAGAAACATCCGTGCCAAAAACGGTGCCAAAATTTTGCCGCACTTTTGGAGTACAAATACACCAACATATAGGTGGTCTAAACTTAGACTAGACAGTTTTTTGGCGCACTGACATTTTATGCTTGGACAGAATTCTAGTGTAAATCTGGTGCAGGATTTCCAATATTCAAAATGTACAAAGTTCTTCAGAATAATGCATTTGTCTAATGTTAAGACTGTGATTCATATTCCCGCCCCACTGTGCTGCAGTACGGGGTCAGTGCAATAAGTGATGCCATGAGCATTGACCCAAACTATTATCAAGTGCTGTCATTTATGAGTTTACCTTATTGTGTACATGGCCTCAGTAAGAATCAGATTTTTTTTTCATGGTTGAATTAAAGTAGAATCAAACTGCAAAGAAATGCTCGGTAAACGGACATAAACCGATATCCTTAGGCCTCCAGCGCACTAATGTATTTTCTTTCCGTGTCTGTTCCGAGTTTTTTTGCGCAATAAAAACGGAAGGTACTCCGTGTGCATCACATTTCTGTATTTCCGTTCTGCAAAAAAATAGAACATGTACTATTCTTGTCCACATTACGGACAAGGATAGTACTGTTCTATTAGGGGCCAACTGTTCCGTTCCACAAAATACCGAATGCACACGGATGTCAACCGTATTTTTTGTGGATCCGTTTTTTTCGGACCGCAAAATACATACGGTCGTGGAGAAGAGGTCTTACAGGTAAAAAGCTGTCCTATTACTTCAGATCATTTCCCCTCCGAAAAAGTACAAAAAAATTACAGTACTGTAAATGGACCCATAGACCCTTGGACCCCTAATACACTCATTTTCTAGGGGCCACATTTTAAGTACAAAACCCAGACCACCTGTGGTTCTACAGACAGAACCAAACAGAAAGTCGAAAGTGCCCAGTAGGGATCTAATATTGCATCTGAAGAGTTGTGGGGGGCATATACTTAATTAAGTATCAGCACTGATTACAGCTCAGGAGGAGTATAGAACAGATCTGGTGTACCCAATTCATGGACTACAACGCTCAGTATTACCCCAGGTGAAGCCACATTTTTAAAGCACATATGAAGCAAATAGCAGAACATTAAACACCCAATTATTTGTCAACTGAGAATGTTTGTAATTAATTTATATTACGTGTATTTTAATTTATACTTATATTTGAAAAGTGTTTCCTTCCAGTAGTTTTATGCTGGAGTTTGACACAACTGCAGGTATTTTTGCGTACTTTGTGCCCTGCTCTGGTGTCCCTGAAAAAGACGGAGGGAAAAAAATGCTACATGCTACGTTTATCTGCCTGGTCCTGTGAGACAATCCGCCATTAAAACTGGTGCACCGGATGTCAGAAACAATCCCTTAGAAAACCATAGGATCAGTTCTTCTGACATCAGGTTATCTCTGGTGTTTCTGCACTGCAGGGAAACTAGAAGGGTGGGTGTATATGTGGATCCCACCCTCGAGGGGATTAGATAGATAGATAGATAGATAGATAGATAGATAGATAGATAGATAGATAGATAGTCTGGGCAGCACCGCAATCCTACTTGTGTGTAGAGTGCCAGCGGCTGTGGGGACGATCCACCCCCAAAATAATCCCAAAAATAAAGAAATTCCACGACACATCCAGGGCGTAAAATTCAAATGTAGGCTTTATTCACCAGACAGCGACGTTTCGGTCCGCTTGCTGGGACCTTTGCTTGAGAAAGGTCCCAGCAAGCGGACCGAAACGTCACTGTCTGGGGAATAAAGCCTACATTTGAATTTTACGCCCTGGATGTGTCGTGGAATTTCTTTATTTGTTAGATAGATAGATAGATAGATAGATAGATAGATAGATAGATAGATAGATAGATAGATAAATAGATAGAATAGATAGATAGATAGATAGATAGATAGATAGATAGATAGATAGATAGATAGATAGATAGATAGATAGATAGATAGATAGAATAGATAGATAATAGATAGATAGATAGATAGATAGATAGATAGATAGATAGATAGATAGATAGATAGATAGATAATAGATAGATATGAGATAGATAGATAGAATAGATAGAGATAGATAGATAGATAGATAGATAGATAGATAGATAGATAGAATAGATAGAGATAGATAGATAGATAGATAGATAGATAGATAATAGATAGATATGAGATAGATAGATAGAATAGATAGAGATAGATAGATAGATAGATAGATAGATAGATAGATAATAGATAGATAGATAGATATGAGATAGATAGATAGATAGATAGATAGATAGATAGATAGAATAGATAGATAGATAGATAGATAGATAGATAGATAGATAGATAGATAGATAGATAGATAGATAGATAATAGATAGATATGAGATAGATAGATAGATAGAATAGATAGAGATAGATAGATAGATAGATAGATAGATAGATAGATAGATAATAGATAGATAGATAGATAGATAAATAGAATAGATAGATATAGATAGATAGATAGAATAGATAGATAAATAGATAGATAGATAGATAGATAGATAGATAGATAGATAGAATAGATAGATATAGATAGATAGATAGATAGATAGATAGATAGAGATAAATGATATTGTTGCTAGCCTGCTGATGATTAGAACTTTGGACGATGTAATGTATTGATGTGTGTTTACCTAAAATCATTCAATTCTGTATAATATCTTATTTACAGGGTAAAAGTTTTAATTTTTCCCCCCTTGTTTCCTCTCTTCATAGTCAGAGAAAAATAACAATTATAGAGCGAAAAATAATTATGAGATGACCATTTTAGTAGTAGTAGTAGTAAGAAAAGTATTAGTACCAGCAGCAGCAGTACTAGTACTCCTCCCTGGTCGACCACTGATTATAGGATTGTGTCTATTTTCCATCTACTTTGTGTTACATTTATATAAAGCGACCGATTTACAAGAACATACACGATCCCTTTATGTTTCAGTTGATGAAGTCACAGCTCTAGTCATCCCACCACTTCCAGGGCTCAGTACCCACCTCCTATTTGCGACAAATTCATGCACTGGTTGTTTTCAGCAGACAATGCATTACACTGACTGCAAGAATGAATCTTTTGCGAAAAATCATTACATCGGGTTCATTTGCAATATGCATAAGACAGGGCTCTGACGATGAAATCCTCATTGTAGTTTGCTCAAGGAATTACTCAAAAGCAGCAGAGACTCTAAAGCTACAAAAGGCAAGTTCTCTGTGACCACTAGCGCCACCCTGTGGTGAAAAGCGCGGTTTAAACTTACAAGACATCAACTGTCATAAACGAGCAAAATATTTAAGCAAAGCTAAAATCCAAAACTAATTAACTGAAAAACCACCATATACACTGTAGTAGGTTTTACTGCTTTTTTATATTCATTGCATATTTAAGATATTTGCATAAACAAAGTATGAATGACAGAACTAGGCATTCCTGCCACTAATATGGGCTCCACAGTGGCGCATTCTTTCTATTTCTTTACTGAGTCTGCAGATATGGGGCGATTTGTTCACATCTTAATATGTACAGTTATTTCTCATCCATAAAATAATGCACTTACATTTACGCATTAAACTTACCATATAGCTAACCTGCTAGAAGACAGGGAAATACTATACATACATATAGTGTTAATAGTAATAGCAATAATGAGCATAATAATGACATCCTACCATTTTTTATGCTCTTATAATCATTAGCAGATATACAGTATACTGGGATAACATGACTCAAATGCAAACCATAATATTCATCCATATCCTGCGGCAGAGAAGTCCACTTTTTATTGTATTTACTTTTTCTATACATTTATTATTTTTAGGGTTTTTTGTTAACTGTCATCTAATAAGATGTTTGTATCTCCAGCTCTGTGTACCCATTAAATGTAATAGTGTTTTTTTCCCCCCTTCTTATTCGTCTTCTTCTTAATAAGCCTTTTTCATAGCAGTCCGAAAATAAGACTTCTCTAAATGTCATATGGGGAGAGATTACGCCTTCACAAACATTAATTACAATATATTGACAGAGCAGGATGGCAGTTTGTTATGTGAGCAGATGCAGATTAGCAGATCCTGGCATCAACATTAATGTTGACAAGGAACATAAGCAGACACACTATCCTACTAATTATATGGACATGATATACATATAATGTGTGATCTTTCTTTCTTTTTTTCTTTCTTTCTCTTTCTTTCTTTCTTTCTTTCTTTCCTTCTTTTTCTATCTATTGTTTATCTATCTATCTATCTATCTATCTATCTCTATATATGATCTATCTATCTAATTCTTTGTGTAGCTATCTCTTTCTCTATTTATCTATCTTATCAATTAATTATCTATCTATCTATATCCTATCCATCTTCCTATTTCTCTATTTCTCTATCTTTCTATCTCTATATATGCATCTATATCTATCAATTAATTATTATCTTTATATATCCTATCCATTTACCTATTTTATATCTATTCCTCTAATATCTATCTATCTATCTATCCATCTGCCATTTATGATGTAGCAGGGATGAATTTGTCTTTTTAACTTTTCAGGCTGCTTTGTAGGTGCATGGTGTTGTCTTCTGCAGTCCTATGTAAAACTACAAATGTCAGACAGTGGAAACAAATGTGAAGCTCACTCTGAGATGATCATACTTATGTGCATGTAGTTATGCAGCACTTTATAATGAAGCCACAAGCTGAGCTGAATAATTTATCACAACCTTGGTGCTATGGATTTGTAGGTGCCCATGTTACAGATGCCAGACACTGGCTCTATCAGGATGGAACTCTCCTCCTTGGCATGTTACTGCCAGTGTCAGGATGAATGCGCTTTATAGCATATACCAGTCGTGTATTCTGCCTGCACCGCACACAGGGCATCAGGGCACAGGCAGGAGAAACGTTCCTAGACCTGGGACATATAGACTATGAAGGGTCAGGGCTGGGCAGTATGTGCCCCCTTCTATCCCTCTGCTGAGAGCCAGCAATGATTTTATGGCTGACCTTTCACTACAAATTTGTAGCAGGGTCCATGTGCTCTCAGGTAACCGTTGCGAATCTTTATCTGTGTGAACGAGTTCTCAGCAGATAATCCTAAAATCTATCCTAAAAAAATTGTCATAGTTTATATTACAAGGTTGCTCTGCACCCAATGAACCAAGTGCACCTATAGGTGTGAACAGTTAACACAACTTAAGAAATCATCACTTATATAAAACTCTAAAATTATAGATAGATAGATAGATAGATAGATAGATAGATAGATAGATAGATAGATAGATAGATAGATAGATAGGTCCATAGAACCTCAGGTATACTAGTCATAGACCCAAATTTATTTTATGCATTTTTTTTTTTTAAATCTACGAATTTACTAAGTTTTGATGCTTACAGCAGCATCGATGACTTAATTTATCGATTTATTTATTTTTTTATCTATAGTTATCTCTAAATAATTTAGCAATTTTCGCTGCATTTCTGCCCTAAACCACCTACAGTGATATCAGAATGAACGGCGCCCAATGATGAATTCAGCGCCACTACACTGACAAATTCATCCCTGCTATTCCGGTCTATAGCCCAAACCCTAAACTGAACCGGTACAGTCACCCTACAGGAAGAACAGTTTCCCCAGAAGTGTTTTGTTTCGCATCGATTCCTAAAAATGGAAATTTCAAATCAAATGTAACTTGAAATCATTCATTAGCACCTTATAATGACTCTGCTAATTAGGTTGAACACGGTACTTAGTCAGGAGTAATATGGAGTCTCATCATAGACGCCCCCCTTCCTTCCATCCCCCTCCTTCCTTCAGTCCTCTGACATTTTACACCAGACAGGTTGGAGCTGTCCTGGAGAAATGAACACAACTTGATGCTGTGCAGTATCAGCACCATCATTTCACAGTCCCAATGGGTCCATGATATCTATTCCTGTTACTACTGCTTAATTACTCAGTGCACCATATGCAAATATGCAAATTAGCAAATCTGACTAACACTATATATATATATATATATATATATATATATATATATATATATATATAAATCAACAAAGGACAATGAAGTGGAACCATCACTGTATTTACAAATATTCGAATATTTACAAATATTGAGTAGAAATTGTAACAATTGTAACAAGCACTTGAATAGACAGGTTGTATGAGCACAGACCAGGAACAGGGTGAGAGGGGGACATAAAATCACTTACTCGCTCACAAGTCCAGTGTTCTGAGGTCTTGCATTTCTTTGCAGACACTACCTTACTACTGTACAGCTCTTTAGTGTTGTGCATTGTTCTTGCAGTTATGCTATTATTCAGAATGAACCTGTCATCCTCCTAGTTTTGTTTCTTCTCTTCCACCTTTTTTTTCCCCTCTGCATTTATTTGTTTCTTATTTATTGAATTGACTGTGCTTTAGATTAGAGGAAGCGACCCAGGAGATACATGGTACAAGAAAAAAAAAAAAGAAAAAAAGAGCATCCTAGTCCATAGCCCTGGTGCATGCACAGTGCAAGCCTCCTACCCCCCTCACCATTGGCTGCCTTGCTCCCAACGTCAGGTCTCTCCCACCAAGGCGACCAATACTGGAGGATGGAGAAGGAGGGCTGAGTGCCTGGTCCTGGGGGGTGACGTCATGGGAGGGAGTCTCTGCAGCCCAACAGGAGAAGGATTACAAGGAAAGGAGCTGCAGTAGTCAGGAGTCATCTATAGCCACTGTCTGAGAGCAACCTCAACTTTCAAAGAAAGTTCTCCAACAACTAGAGCCTAGGCACCCGAAGCCCTGCAGAGCTCATCCTCAGCTTCACAAGAGCCATTAACATGAAATATAGCCTGGCAGGGCACAGCACTGGCACATGACACTAGATAAACGTATGTACTGCCACCAATAACACGTGCGCTCGTGTCTCTGCTCCACTACATCAACCATTCGACACTACTTCATCCATTTGCCTCTGTTTTTATTTTAGTTTTTTAGTGTTTTTTTTCCTATTGGGTTGTTTCGCAGTCCTTTGAAAAAGAATTGCTTTTTGGTCGATTGCTCCAAGAGGATTGTTATGAAGACTTGGTCTTGAAGGGCAAGCACCATGGAAGGATCCAGTTTTGGGATAGACACGATATTGTCCAATGCTGGTTCTGGCAGCCCTGGCCTGTTGAATGGAGACTTTAGCCGGGATGGCAGAGATTTTAGGAACCAGGGTCCTCTCTCTCCTGGTTCGGAAATAGACACTGTTGGGAGTTCTCCTTCATCTCCTATTTCAGTTACAATGGAGGCGGCAGATCAGCACCGGCTGGTGGACAGCGCACACCTCCATCACCTCCACCACAGTCACCAGCAGGCACCCCCACAGCAGCAGCAGTCACCCCCACAGCAGGCAGCTCAGCTGGCCACTGCCCCCAGGACTTCCACCTCTTCCTTCTTAATTAAAGACATTTTGGGAGACAGCAAACCCCTAGCTGCCTGTGCCCCTTACAGCACCAGTGTGTCCTCCCCTCATCATACTCCCAAGCATGAGGGCAATGTGGCTTCAGAAAGTTTTCGACCCAAACTAGAACATGAGATGCAAGATGGCAAGAGCAAAGGAGAAAAACTACGAGATGACCTGCATTCAGATATGAAAGGGCATGGTGAGTGTCAAAAACTTCCTTGTATACTTTGATTAGTTATTACCTCTTTTTAATTTTAATTATACATTTTATTATACTAATCTAATAGGTAGACCCAAAATCTTTTTAATTATTTTATCTATACATTTTATGCTTATCTAATAGGTAGACCCAACATTTTTGAAATTATTTTAATGATACATTTTATATTCATGTAATAGATAGACTCAAATTATTTTTAATTATTTTAATTATACATTTATATTTATGTAATAGGTAGACTCAAAATATATGTTTTCTAGGCTATTATTATACTTCATCCACTGATTAACTATATATATATTATTTTGTTACTTCTAGATTTGAATCGAGCTGCATTTATATTATTGTTTTATAGTCTGTTTCTATGAAGTGTATTATTTTGAATAGTAGAAAATTAATTGCCAAAATAATACAAAGGACTGAAATGATTTACCAAGTAGTTAAAACTCTATAAACGCCTGGTATTTGCTTTCTGTCCAAAATATTAATTTCTTTAGCTGATACCAAAGCAATAACGTTTTAATTTACACATAATCCCTTGTTAAATACGCGCATGATTATTGCAAAGTGCTGTGTTAATTAAAAAATCTCGCTTTTCTATTCAATGCATTTTTTTTTTAGCAATTGTCAACTGACATCAATTAATTTCCAGCGGCTAAATAAAATATGGGGAAAAAATCCCGCCAAAGAACCATTATCTGTTAGTTAATATCAATATCATAGAATTAATTTAAGCGTTCCTTTTGGTATAGCCATTTTTTTCTCGTGCATTAATGATCAAAACCAGATGTACAGTGTGGCCTGCCGATTTTTTTTGTGTGTAAACCATCCTCCCCAGTGGGTCAATTAGAGAGATTATTGTTCTTCCTGCAGGGAAGATAAAAAAAAAAACGCAGGAGAAGAAAAAACTGGTACAAACAGAGATGGTTTTTGACATATCGATTTTTCTTCAAAGTTCAGAAAAAAAATATAAAAAAAATCTGGTGAATAATACCTGGTCCTGTTATGGTTCTCACCTGGCATTAATGCATTAATTAAAGAAATAAAATAAAATAAATATATAGTACTAATATTATTATGTAGGAAGCATAAGGATAATTTGCAAAAAAAGAATATATTGATAATTGTGTGAATAAAAACATAACAAGACATTTATTAATATCAAGCAATAATTATGTGCAAACACAATAATGATGATAAGAACAATATTTAGTGATAGTAATAATATTAGCAACAACAATACCAATAATAGAAATTAAAATATTAATACTATTAATACTACACCTACTACCGCTACTAATAATAATGTGCAATTTTGAATCTATCTACAGTATCTATCTACCAATTATCTATCTATCTAGTTATCTATCTATCTATCTATCTATCTATCTATCTATCTATCTATCATTAATCTACAGTATCTATATATCTATCATTTATCTTCAGTATCTATCTATGTATCTATCTATCTATCCACCCATCCCATATCTATCTTTCATCTGTCTCTGTCTATCTGTATGTCTACCTTTTATCTATCTATCTATCTATCTATCTATCTATCTATCTATCTATCTATTATCTGTCTCTGTCTGCCCGTTTATTTGTATGTCTGTCCGATCTATCTATCTATCTATCTATCTATCTATCTATCTATCTATCTATCTATCTATCTATCTATCTATCTATTCATGCTCTGTCTTGTGCATAGGTATCATTATATTACCTATATCCATAGGTACAAAGGAAGAAGGAGACAGAGAAATTTCAAGCAGCCGGGACAGTCCTCCTGTCAGATCCAAGAAGCCCAGGAAGGCGAGGACGGCCTTTTCAGATCACCAGCTCAATCAGCTAGAGAGGAGCTTCGAGAGGCAGAAGTATCTGAGTGTACAAGACCGAATGGACCTGGCAGCAGCACTGAACCTCACAGACACCCAAGTCAAGACCTGGTACCAGAACCGAAGGTGAGGATAGAGCAATGGGCACAAAACACAATGGAGAGCAAATCTGTGCAATAAATACATTTTGGAAATGATGCTGGATATCATGGGTGCAGGAGTCCTCCTGGATGTCTGTCCTACTAGCAGACCCTTTGAAGAACTATATGTGTGCCCAATAAAATGACCAGAGAGAGAACTGAGACAATTGTGTAAGGTTCAAGAAGGAAAACCAGTAAAAGGGTGAAAAGATCCCCATCCCCTTCATAAAGCCCCCTTCATAGGTCTCTGATCATGATTTGGGTTATGCCCATAAGAGTTATGATATTCAGCTATGCAAATCTAACGACCGATCCAACAATATTTTTTTATTTTATTATTTTTTTTATTCCTTCCTATTCAAGGGGCCACATTTGTGTTTCTGTATCCCAGGGTATTTTAGGAGTCTCATCCACATGGTGGGAAAACCCCCAAAGTGCCCATAACGAGATAAATATGGCTAATTAATAGCTTTAAAGGCAGGAAAAAAATGCAACTAACATATACATGAATAAATAATGTGTAAATCTTCATTACAAAATTAGGGACAGATTACTCTCCCTGTGTCCCAGGAATACACTACCAAGAATTCCCATTGCAGTCTAATTACTCAGCGATGCAGGATTCGTGCAGACTCAATTAGAAATTGTTATTTATTTATTTTTTCAACAAACCCATTCGGATGGTATTATTTTAATAAAACGAATGTATATTACATGAAGGTCCCTCATCCCCGTTGTCCACACTCATCTTGTAGCAACAAATGAATTTCAATTCTATTTTCCATAATTTTCTGTCTCATTACAGACGGTTTCAGCCACCCTAATTCTGTCGGAAAAAATTAGTGTCATTTGTATGCAATGTAAGATAATATGTCAGGGGCTTGTTTATTACTGTATACCCCCACTACTCTCCTCTACCAGCTCCATAGGCTCTCAGCTACACTGGTTTGGCAGAGAGAGAGAGAGAGAGAAAAAATAAACGAGTCACAATATTGCTCTCCAGTCCTCAAGTCTCAAGTAGGAAAATGTAGTTATAGTCTGATATTAACTCATTAGCATCATTGTGCATCCCTTGAGACATCAGTGGTCTGCAGTCTCCCAAGAGTACTTGAAGCCTTGGGTATCCTTCACTTCCATGTGAGGGAAGAGAGGATGGTATTTCTATATAGGCACAGTACATAATACAATAATCCCATAATATTGTAGTAGTATAGTAAAAAAAAAAAAAAAAGTTTAAATATAAAGACTTCACAGTAAAATAACCCAATAAAAATATTTTGTAGTAGTATGGTATAATAGTTGTAATATAAAGCTGCATATTAAATACTGTAGTAGTGTAGTAAAACAACAAATACTCCTGTAGCAAACACTTAATCCAATAATAATAATCCTATAGTAGTGTAGTAAAACAATAAATACTCCATAGTACAATAATCCAATAATAATCTTGTAGTAAGGGATTGTAGTATAAAGGCTCCATAGCAAAGTAATTCATTAATAATTATATGAGTATTGTAAAACAATAAACAAGCCATAATCCGATAATCCATTAACAATCCTGTAGTAAACGACTGTAGTATTAAGGCTCCATAGCAAAGTAATTCATTATTAGTTCTATAAGTATATAATTAAACAGCACAGACTCCTTAGTACTATAATCTAATAATTGTAGAGTAAATTATTTTAATATGAAGACTCAGTAACACATAATCAATGAGAGAAGTATAAAACAATAAAGATGCCATAGAATAATAATATTAATAATAATAATAATAATATTAATAATAATAATAATAACAATAAACTTGTAGTAGTGTAGTGAAGCAATAAATACTCCATAGTACAATAATCCAATAATAATGTTATAGTAGTGTAGTGAGACAATAAATACTCCACAGTACAATAATCTACTAATAATACTCTTATAGTAGTGTAGTGTAGTGTAGTGAAACAATAATGACTCCACAGTACAATAAACTAATAATAATCCAGTAATATAAAGACTCCATAGCACAGTAATTCATTAGTGATTCTCTACTCGTATAATACATCTGTAGTGTACAATAATCTGATCATACAGGGCTAGCAGAGAATACGGTGAACCAAAACATAAAAGTAACATAATGTGTAATATCTTAATAATACTCCGCTATAGAACAATATACATAGTACTATATTAATAGTGGTAGTAGTTCATTAGAAACAGTCACAAATATTAATTGCAGACGATCCATACGACAAAAGTCCAGCGCTGATCACACCACAGAGGATAGCAGTGTTACAATGTGCAGATAGTCCACTCCTTGTTATAACAATAGGACTGGAAATAGTAATAAAGTAATAAAGCCTACACTACAGAGAAGTAAAGTATCAGTATCAGTATACTATTAGCGCAATATGAAGAGTTGCACTATATATATATATATATATATATATATATATATATATATTAATCCAGAACTATTATTTTATGTGATGATAGTAACCGTACTGGTAGTAGTCCCACCATCCACATCCTCACATGGTGGGCTCTCCCTGGGCTATTGTATGCCCAGTGTGCCCACCCTTTGCCTTCTGAATGATTGTTTGCTTCTACTGTAACTTGCAAGTGATGATGAGGATGAGCCACACAAAGCTTCCAAAGCTCCACAATTCTCGACAGGGGCTAAAGACTGAGCTCTGGATAGTCTTGAGTCTTTACTTAAAGTGAATCCACCCCAGCTGGGGTCTTGTGAGGGGACCTGGTGCTCCTGTCTAGACCTCAGCCGACGTATCATGTTTTACAGAGTAGTGTTTTTCACTCTTTTATATACTGAATGTTGATTTTTATTATATTTTTTATTTCTCTATAGGACAAAGTGGAAGAGGCAGACAGCAGTGGGTCTGGAGCTCCTGGCTGAGGCTGGCAATTACTCTGCTCTTCAGAGGATGTTCCCTTCTCCTTATTTCTATCACCCAAGCCTACTGAGCAGTATGGACAGCACCACAGCAGCCGCAGCAGCTGCAGCCATGTACAGCAGCATGTACAGGACTCCCCCTGCCCCCCACCCTCAGTTACAGAGACCCTTAGTCCCCAGGGTTCTCATCCATGGCCTAGGTCCTGGGGGGCAACCAGCTCTTAACCCTTTGGGTAACCCCATCCCAGGCACCCCCCACAATCGGTGAAATACAGACTCTTTTTTTTAAAGTTTTTTACTATCTACAGCACTATCACAACCCACAAGGACAAAACTAAAGGAGGTCATCAGAAAAATAGGGACACGTGGGAGGCAACTGACGGGCACCCCCATGTAAAGGCTCAGCCATCAAGCACCTAATACAGTGTGAACTGTACCTATATAGAGCAGAATCCTATAATGAAGCTAGAGGACTAAGGACTAAATATATATATATATATATATGAAAGGAGAAGATAAAGAAGAAGAAGAGAAGGAAACTGCGCCCACTGCAAAGAATGAAGGCGCAGTGGAGAAATAGACGCGCTCCGTCCAATGAAGACAGAGCCCAAAGGAAAACGCAAGAAGGAGTCAAAGGGAAGGAAGTGAGAACTTTGCACTGATCGTGAGCGGCTTCATTCGGAGTAGTGGCATGCTCTCTAATATACCATGTACATGGGAAAGACTCAAATATCATATTTATTATATGTTGTCCAAAGTCACAACAACTGGTTCATTTTTTTATGTCAATTTTTTTGAGAAAATCAAATAAATCGTTAGAGGAAAGGCAGAGATTTTTTTGTGAATGAAAAGAAAAAAAACACACAAAAATAATAAGTAAAAAATGTATCTCTTTTTTTAACTTGGAGAAAAAATAATTTTAATAAAATAAAAACGCACAGTATTGTTGCCGTGAGATTTATTGGTGGTTAGTACTAGCGAATTATTACAGGCAGAAGATGGAGATTTCAGTGGGTTCGTCCTGGATAAAATCAGGTGCTAGATTATAAAAAACAACAACTTTTTGTGTTCTAGATAAAATAAGTATCGCAGATGAGACAAACCTTGTAGATGTGCACAGCGCGTTATCTGTGTAGATGTGACACGGAGACGATCTGGAGAGGGAGGTTTGGGGATCGCCCTGGGCAGCAGCGTGTCCTCGTTTTTTATGAATTTTAAACACGTTAATGAGCAAAATGAGTGATTTGTAAGGTTGGGTGGCCTGCCTGGGAACCGAGGAGCTAGGCTCAGCCTGACAGCTGTTCCGGGGGAGCGGAGGATCTCAGGGAACAGACAGGAGGCGGAGGGACACCGGCAGAGAGGACAGTGCCGGGCTGCGGTGGGCGCCCACCCCTGTGTACTGCAGAGAGCAACGGGGGGCTGCACGGACAAAGAGAGGGCAGGACAGTGTCCAGCTGAGTGTCTGTCTATTCCATCTAATATCTATCTATCTATCTATCTATCTATCTATCTATCTATCTATCTATCTATCTATCTATCTATCTATCTATCATCAAACTATATTATCTATCTATCTATCTATCTATCTATCTATCTATCTATCTATCTATCATCAAACTATATTATCTATCTATCTATTTATTATCAATCAATCTATCTATCTATCTATCTATCTATCTATCTATATATTATCAATCTATCTATCTATCTATCTATCTATCTATCTATCTATCTATTATGAAACTATATTTTCTATTTATCTATCTATCTATCTATCTATCTATCTATCTATCTATCTATCCATGTCTTTATAAAATGCTTAATATCAAAGTAATTAATAATGAAAAATAATCGTCAATATCCTGCATGAAGTAATCATCATCATCATCACCATTTTCTATCCTAAATCCATATTTACAGGTTGCAGTTTTTCCCATCGATCCAGCAGCTTCTCCCTGCCACAATTTATTAGCCTTGGAATAACAAGCCGAGACCGTTCAAGGTGAAGACAATATTCCTTCCATAAAATTAGAAAGATATCCAGCAATTATGTATAAAAGATTCATGGAGCAGATCCTTCTCAGATCCTCTGAGGGTTGAGCAGCACTTGGACCTTTACTGTGTTTTTTTTTCTCCCCTATCTTCTCTTTTCTGTTTGGAAAGAGCCCCCGGGCACATTTATTTGGGCTTTGCTAATTAGGCAATGGTTTGCTGATTTCTCTGCTGATAAATTTGCGTTAAAACCATATTGACCTCTGCAGTAGTCCAACAATGAGAGGGGGAAGAGCAGGAACGCCTCCCTCGTTTGTGCCCTTGGATCTGTTGTAATTATGCCTTGCTGGGGACCTTGCAGCCAACTGAGAGCCCATTCTCCCCAGTCACAGCAGTCCTTTCTCCTGCACACCATTAAAAAACACATATACTGTCGGCAGAGATGAATTTGTCATTTTGGCAATGTATACACAGGTAGCAGAGTTGAGGTTGTTTTATATATATATATATATATATATATATATATATATATTTTTTTTTTTATATATATATATATATATAAAAATAAATTTTTGTCACTATATTTTTAGTGTTAATTAATTTATGATTGATGGACATAGTTTATTGTATAATTTTGAGAAATCAAATAAAAAATACATGGGGACATAATCTTCATTTCATCCTAAAAGATAATTTTCACCTGTAGCAGAACTAGTTATATTCATGTTTTTTTTTTTTTACACATCTTGATAACTCAGTTGATAACCATATAGTACCATTAGGTACCGCATTCTACATATTGCATACAAAAATCAGCTCTGCTACATCTGTCTCCATGTCCATAACGTGCACTTCACATGCTCTCTGACCGATTTAGGTGCACAGTATACAGTATATACAATGGAGTCCATACTGGCTTTTCCTCTTAACATTAAACCTCAGCAAGTTGAGAATATTATCCATAATCATATGTATCCATAACCATAGGGGAATCAAGAAAATGTCAAGCCTTGATCTGCATCTAGAAGCGCTTGTCATTGGTAAATGACATCCAGAAAAGCAGGATGATGCTCCAGCATTTCTTTACATGTAAATCTTTGCTTGACTAACCTGCTTCTTATGGCATTTCTAGAAGATCACAGTTTCTTTTATGCCTTGCCTCTAGCAAAAAAGAAGAAGCTTTTCCAACACAAGCCCTAACAGTCAGCATCCTTCATTAGTGTGGGTGGACTGGGGCTTGATCACACTTCCACTAAAATCACCACCAGCAAAGAAAATGGGGGTTATTATATTTCATTAAACTAGAAAAGGAGGGGGGCACCTAAACGTTTTTTTTTTTTTAATTTCCTTTATTTAGTAACCCAGGAATGATGTCATAGAGTGGCAAATAGTTAGAAGCTGTATTTCCCCTTCTGTCTTTGACATCTAAAATAACAATAGCAATAGAGCACTCAGCAAAAAGTTTCCTCCTTATCTTTTACAGTTCCACAGCAATAAAACGATTTAAAGTCAACTCCATCATAGAGGGGAGTGAGAAGAGGCTTCTGATTTACAGAATAATACAGCCTATTATTTTGGAAGAGTTGAAGAGGTAGTTCACAAAATAAGGCCACAAGGCCCTTCTGAGGAAAGTAAAGATACAATGGGGTGAGGAGAAATGGTTGTACACATTGGAATCTGCAATAGTCTATCAGCACAAGTGTCATAAGTGACTCTGAGCAGCCATAAAACTCTAGGTATATGCCTGACTCTGCCACTCCACTCTTTTGGCTTTTTCTAGTTTTTCTATAATATTTTTGTCACAGCTAAATAGTTTAAGAAAAAGATGGAGGGGGAAAATAAAAAAACATTCCTTCTAAAGTCCAGCAGGTAAAGTGTAGGAGCCTTTCAGCACTGTGGACAGCTCCCACCTTTAGTGCTAGTCATGGAAGTGAGCTGTCAGTGGGGTAATGAAAGGGTAAATGATGGAAACCTATGTAGTGTTTGAATTGTTTTTATTTATTTATTTACTTAATTATTATTATTACTGTTGTTGCCATTATAATTATCACTTTTATATTTCTTTTAATGGCCCATTTTCTGCAACATTTTTCTGACACCCTCAGGACACCTGCTCAACCAAAGAGCACCAAGTGAACATTCTTGCTTTTACAGCACAGGTGGTGTTCACACATTGCATTTTGATAGCATAGATGATTTTTTTTTTTAGAGACCAAATTGGGAATAGATACAACAGAGAGCATTATAAAGGCTACCTGCAGTTTTTGACATCGGTTTCATTTTATTTGCCAAAGCCAGGAATGGATTTAAGAGGAATGAAAAGTATAAAGGAAATAAAAAATTTTTCACAACTACTGTGTTTGGTAAAAAAAAAAAAAAATAACTGTACCAAAAATTGGAATCCAGCCTAAGTTATGCTAATGTCTGTCCACTCTGACTTGTGGCAAAAAATATCAATATTTAATGTAGATTCTTGAGCCAAACACAGGTGTAGTATCAAAAGAAAGGGTATATGTCTGTAAGATATAGGTGTTCATTTGGGATTAATCTGTGTGTTTATCTAGATAAACTGAATACAAAACTGCTTGTGTGAATCCAACCAAACACCCAGTTCCACCAGGTGAGTCAGCCATAGGGTTATAGGACCCCGTCCTCTTCATAGGTGGACATTCAAGAGTCCAGACTTCCATATGGATGTGCTATAAATTTCCTATGCTGGAAAACTCAATGATATTTAGTAATTTGCACATATGGTGGTTTAACAACACTGAGGTTCTCAGTTGTAGAGCCACTGTAATTTTGTAATGTTTTTCCATGTTGTATAGATTTGTCATATTAATATATATATATATATATTCATGAAAAATCAACGCAGCACTCTTCTTGTAACATGTGACACAAAACAGGCAATGTTTCAATCCCCTTCCGGGATCCTTCTCAAGCCAAGTGCCTTGGCTTGGCTTGGCTTGAGAAGGATCCCGGAAGGGGATTGAAACGTTGCCTGTTTTGTGTCACATGTGTGAATAAAGACACTGCGTTTTTTTTACAAGAAGAGTGCTGCGTTGATTTTTCATGAATATACATGCCTGATGTCAAGGGCGAGACGCATGCACCGTGAGTGCTGCCTGAATTAATATACTATATATATATATATAATTTTTTGATTTTATTATTTTTTTCATAGTGGTAAACTGTGCAAACAGTAAAAAAAAATAAAAAATCATTTTTGGGATTTCTCTTTCTTTATGTTAGAGTTACATAGTAACATTGTTAATACAGTTGAAAAAAGACATCAAGTCCATCAAGTTCAACCAAGATATAGGTGGGGACCTATAGTAAAATAATGTATTAAAAAGGTTCTCCATTTTGTTTCAGGCATATAAACTCTACAAATGTATAGATACAGTAGATATAGGAGCTCTGAGCCTGTAATGGAGTGGTCAGGTTCAGCAGGAGTATAAGTACAGTGTCCGTAAAGCACTGTGCAAGCACAAATGGATGAAACAGAAGAGGTAATGAACTGCTCCTGTCTTCTGTCTAGGATCAATTCTGGAAGCAGTGTTAACCCTACACCAAACATATACAATGGTGCAGATATAATGTTCAGGACAGCAATGTGAGCAGTTATGCTTGGTCTTAAAGGGGGTATTACAGGATTGACTTATTTTTTTAAAATCTCTACAGAACGTGTGAGGGGGATGCTGCTCGATTCCAGCTCCATAGGTTTCCAGCTATCTTCACTGCACTTCTGTCCCCACCTGTAACATTCCAGCATAGATGGGAGTCACCTGTGCTGCTGCAGCCAATGACTGGCCTCTGTGGTGACATGTCGCCAAGTGGCATATGGTTCATGGGACGCTTAGGGACATGCCACCACTAAGGCCAGTAATGTAACCCTGTCCATGCGAGAAGTTTACATGAGGGGGTCAGAGCACAATGAGTACAGCTGGGGCCCCATGGAGCGGGAAGGAGGTAAGTATCTTTCCCTTCACAGGTCCAGCAGGAAAGGGGATTTAGAAAAGAAGTCAGTCCTGGACAACCTCTTTAAACATGTTCAAGCAAGCCTTATACATTTCTATTGTAATTATAAGTGCAGATAAGGGGTTGACAGAATATTTAATAATCTGTCATCGAAAAGGTCCCATTATCGCCTTAAGATCGAAGCAAAACTGCTTTTGTTTTTCTCTGCCTGTCTTCAAAGAGTCATAACTTATTATTTTTTTCTTTCCATTGAAAAAGCCATGTGAGGGCTTGTAGAGAGACGAGTTGTAGTATTAATGGAACCATTTGATCGTATATATAAAGTATTGAGACACCCACACAGAATGGAGGGGTAAGGCAACAGGGACAGGCTGAGGTCGGGGCAGGCATAGGTCATGCTATATGGAAAAGGATCTTAAATCGGGGCAGGCAGCATAAGGTCAATATTGTAGAAATGGGCAGAAAGTTGATACAGGGAAGACAACAGAAAAGCATACCTTTGCAGGGTACTAGCAAGCTAAGAAACTATTGCTCAAGCACCTTCCCAGCCATTGGTTGCCAGTCATTGGCTGGTGAAAATTTGTGTGCTGGTCCTTTAAGAGCTGGAAGGTGCGTGCGCTTCATACGGGCAGAGGTGGAATGGCTTTGGCAGCAAGTAGACCACAGCCTGCATGGAGGGACAGATCGAACCTGTTGGTTGGACCCGCTGAGAAGAGGAGGACAGGTGAGCAGAGCAGTAACATTATATATAGAGAAGAGAAGCAACTGCAGCGCTCACCTGTATACGTATTGGGAGGCACGGATAAAAGCCCGGACGCGGCTTGACAATGTAGAAAAAGAAGGCTGGATCCAGCTTCCCATAAAAAACTTTTTCTTTATTCTTGTTGCGGTAAAATGACATACACGGACACCACAGTCTACGCGTTTCGGACAAAATAAATCTTAGTCCTTATTCATGACAGACCCATGAGCTCTGTCATGAATTGGGACTAAGATTTATTTTGTCCGAAACGCGTAGACTGTGGTGTCCATGTATGTCATTTTACTGCAACAAGAATAAAGAAAAAGTTTTTTATGGGAAGCTGGATCCATCCTTCTTTTCATATATATATATATATATATATATATATATATATATATATATATATATACACTCACCTAAAGAATTATTAGGAACACCATACTAATACGGTGTTGGACCCCTTTTGCCTTCAGAACTGCCTTAATTCTACGTGGCATTGATTCAACAAGGTGCTGATAGCATTCTTTAGAAATGTTTGCCCATATTGATAGGATAGCATCTTGCAGTTGATGGAGATTTGAGGGATGCACATCCAGGGCACGAAGCTCCCGTTCCACCACATCCCAAAGATGCTCTATTGGGTTGAGATCTGGTCTCTGTGGGGGCCATTTTAGTACAGTGAACTCATTGTCATGTTCAAGAAACCAATTTTAAATGATTCGAGCTTTGTGACATGGTGCATTATCCTGCAGGAAGTAGCCATCAGAGGATGGATACATGTTCTCATTCTGTTTACGCCAAATTCGGACTCTACCATTTGAATGTCTCAACAGAAATCGAGACTCATCAGACCAGGCAACATTTTTCCAGTCTTCAACAGTCCAATTTTGGTGAGCTCGTGCAAATTGTAGCCTCTTTTTCCTATTTGTAGTGGAGATGAGTGGTACCCGGTGGGGTCTTCTGCTGTTGTAGCCCATCCGCCTCAAGGTTGTGCGTGTTGTGGCTTCACAAATGCTTTGCTGCATACCTCGGTTGTAACTAGTGGTTATTTCAGTCAACGTTGCTCTTCTATCAGCTTGAATCAGTCGGCCCATTCTCCTCTGACCTCTAGCATCCACAAGGCATTTTTGCCCACAGGACTGCCGCATACTGGATGTTTTTCCCTTTTCACACCATGCTTTGTAAACCCTAGAAATGGTTGTGCGTGAAAATCCCAGTAACTGAGCAGATTGTGAAATACTCAGACAGGCCCGTCTGGCACCAACAACCATGCCACGCTCAAAATTGCTTAAATCACCTTTCTTTCCCATTCTGACATTCAGTTTGGAGTTCAGGAGATTGTCTTGACCAGGACCACACCTCTAAATGCATTGAAGCAACTGTCATGTGATTGGTTGACTAGAGAATTGCATAAATGAGAAATAGAACAGGTGTTCCTAATAATTCTTTAGGTGAGTGTATATATATATAGATATACAAAAAATGTATTCAGCTGAACTTTACCTTTGTTCTCATAGGGGTCTTGAATATGCAGTTGTACAATTGGTTATATTACTCAAAGCCATATTTTTACATAACTATGTATGCCAATTTTACTGCCATTCTGTTACACCCTGTCGCAAAGTGTAATAGGAGCTGTAGCATGGCAGTCATGGGGACTTTCAGAATTGGAGTTATCTAATCCCAACCATTGCAGATGGGTGCAGGAGGGTGTAGTTGTGGACTATGTGGGCATATGGACATCATAAAGTGGTCTCCTGCTTGAGACACTCTTATAAGGAACTAGCAGAAGGACCTGGCTTCGCACGGATATATTTCATCTATTTCATTTAATGTTTGTATGTGTTGTTAAAAGATATCTACAGTATCCACTATAACAGTAACATCCACAGCGCGCTCCCCTTAAAAGTGACCTTCACAGAGGCCGCCCCTTTATTAGTGACCTCCACAGCACCCCGTCTCGTTAACAGTGATTTTCACAATGACTCACCCCCTCAACAGTGGCCTCCACAGAGCTCCGTTCCCTTAAAATATGACCTCCACACCAACTCGCCCCCTTAACAGTGACTTCAACAGCACTCTGCCCCTTAACACTGACCTCCATAGTGGACCGTACCCTTAACTGTGACCTCCACCGTTCCCTGCCCCCTTAACAGTGACCTCCACAGCATCCTGCCCCCTTAACAGTGACCTCCACAGCAGCCTGCCACTTTAACAGTGACCTCCACAGAGGCCGCCCCTTTACTAGTGACCTCCATAGTACACCATCTTAAAAGTGATTTTCACAACACCCCGTCCCTTTAACAGTGGCCTCTACAGCAATCTGCCCCTTAACAGTGACCTCCATAGCGGACCGTCCCCTTAACTGTGCCCTCCACAGCAGCCTGCCCGTATGGTGGCCAGAGGTCCGGATTTAGGCTGGAAAGTCAGACTTTCAGACTCCTTGTCCTCCGTCCGGTGCAGGGCCTGGATGGACACAGGGATGTCCTTTTGAACAGCTCACTCTCAGACAGCAGCACTGGGCTGTCTGACCGTGAGCTGCAGGGAGTAAGTCACCCTCCCTCCCACTCCTGCAGCTGACAAAAGTAGATTTTTACCTTCATTTTTTCAATCCCCGTCAGCTGTGGAGTGGAGGGGGCGTGACCTAACCAGGTCAAGGGTGTGGCTTAGCGGGACTTGGGTGCATGGGTTTTAAGTTCATCTTTTGCCCCCTTAACTGTAGCCTCCACAGCACTCCACTCTCTTAACAGTGTCATCCACAGCGCCCTGCCCCTTTAAAGCTGACCAACAGCAGTTAAGAAAAATGGCTGGGTTGTTATGGAAACCTGGTGTAAAACTGTTTGTATGTGCAGACTAAGGGCCTGCAAGCTTTTATTGGCTGATAAGGATCATGTGACCAGGCTTCTATTGGCTAATGCATTTTTTGGAATATCTCAGGAATGGTACGTGCTAGAGAGCTGAAACCCGGTCTAAAAATCTTCCCGGACACCCGATGTACCTGTGTGCAAAATTCTGTGATTGTAAATGCAACAGTGTAAATTCTTTTAGCGGACATACACACATTCATACACTTAGCTTTATATATTAGACAAGCAATAACTTCCATTCTGACAGACCTCCTGCATGAGCTGAAACATTGCACATATATGGATCAATAAAGTATTAGTATTGCTTCACTGAAACGATATCTGTTATGCTGCTACCTTCTGTTTGTTTGAGGAGGGAGAAAACCTGTTACCACGAAATGCAGTGCAGTCAGCATCTATCAAAACATCTCACTTTATTCAATATCGATTATGAGTGCCATACAGGGAAATACATGCACTTACACACTTGGACATGCTATCATGGACGTTATTATTGGTTGTCTGAGAAATACTTGCTGCGCTGAGTGTGGTTGGGCATGCAAATCATCAAGATGGGCTGCTGGCAGCTCCCTTTGCATTTGCATGCCAAAGATGTCCCAGATATGCTCGATGGGATACAAGTCCTAAGACACTGCAGGCCATGGTAGCACGATTAGGCCATGCAGGCTGCTTACAGTAGCATGAGAAACATGCGGCCTGGTGGTGTCCTGTTGAAAAACTGCTCCTGGGACACTTTGGAGAAATGACCACACCACTGGTTCCACACCCAAATCAATGTAACGCCTAGCTGATGGTGTACCTAAAATGAACACTACCATACATGTCAACCCACACCATAATCCTGAGACTCATCACTGAAGAGGATGGACCTCCATCCCAGCCTCTATTGCCATCTTGCTGTGCACATGATAGCTTTTGATTACAGTGTCTTGAGTTCAGTGGAGGACCTGTAGCTGGATGCCTGGCTTGTGGCTCAGTGTTGTGCAAACCTCCTTCTGATGGTTTATGTACACACTCTTTGCAGCCCTACCTCTTGCTGTCATTTCAGTTTGTTTTTGTCCACCCAACCACCAGGACACGTAACATTGAACAGGGCTAACATTGTGGCCTTTGGTAAACCAAAGTCTCTCATTTCAAGGATATTTTCCCTCTCAGTTTGCGACAAGTGGTGATTATCGACACTTCGAAAAACAAGTGGCATCACACAATCACCCCACACAACTTGGTCCGATTTTTGAAGTTTGTTTTTAATTTGGCTTTGATGCCCCTCCCACATGCCACAGATTGGAGCTAGGTGCTTGAAAATGTAATAATTTGCATATCTTACTGACACCTGGTACCTCTTCAATTTCCATAACCATATGGCTTGTACTTCTTGGTGTTGCAATTTAAATTTTGAGGAGTCTAAAATCTATCTATCTATCTATCTATCTATCTATCTATCTATCTATCTATCTATGTCTCTTTATCTATCAATTTATCATTGCATTTATATTATCATTCATGCATTATTTGCAATTATTGTCTTTCCTATTGATGAAAGCGTTTGTAAATTATCAAACATTTTACAATAAACATACAGTACAGATATTTCAGAGGTGTTTTTTTCAGGGTGGCTTTAATCATGCCTAGGGGGTTAGAAAATATTCAGCTGTAGAATGTCCACAGAAAAGGAACAGTAGAATAATAAAAAAAAAAACATCTATTCTAAGTCTCTTATTTCCTATCCTTGTACTGTGGAATTAACAGTGAAATCGTCTGTCTCTATTTCTCTATTAAAATGAAGTCTGCGTGATGGGTGAAGGCATATTTCTTGACTAAAAATGCCAGAGGAAGGTAACAGGTCATTACATCTACCTAATAACTAGCACTTGAGCTTTGCTGTGGGTTGCACACACTGAATAATTATGATACGGTAAGGAATATGTGATGACATGTGTCAGAATGATATATTTACAGAAAATAGTGCAATGTTTGGAGCGTCTTTCTAATGCAATGCACATCAGAATCTTCCTCATTGTGTTCAACAGGGACTGTAGAGAAAATGCCACAAATCTGGTTGCTTTCTGATGTAGCAGTGGAGTTTGAAAAATAATGGGTAACGAAACATTGGGGCAAAGCAAATTGGCATTTTGTTAAGGCATAGTTCCACCAACTTCCTAAAAAGGTCACCTGTAAATTGTGATCTTCTGTCAAGCTTAAGCGGTTAGGAGCAAGTTGCCTCAAGTCCCCCTTGGTGGTTCTGAGCAGGAAAAGTACTAAGTACTATGTAAATCATCTTCCCTCCACAGGTTAATAACAAGTGGTCCACAGCCAAGTGACCAACATGGTCACAAATACTGCATCATAAAACTTGATAGGTATCTAAGCTCAAAATCCCCTGCATACCATGGTATAGCTATTCGGTTAAAAGATAAAATTCTGGCTGACTGCAGCTGCCACTAGGGGGAAGCAAACTAAATTATTAAATTACAGTTTGAAATATACAAAAAGAAAATATAAAAACTTATGGGCAGTAAGTGATTCATGACCCTTATTGCTCAGGAACCCCAATAGCTTCAGTTCGCCCCTTTAGATGGCCCAGTGGTGCTTTTTTAATAAATCAAATTGGTAAATTGGAAAGTGTATTGCTTAAGAATGAAAAGCCTATTTAACCTGTTTATGATCATGTGCTGTACATGGCGTGTGGTCTCTCTTGGGCTTTAAACCCACACCATTATAAATGTACGGTACAGGTTTAAAGGTCCTGCTCCTGCAATCTAGCAGAAGCAGGTCAGGTGCTCAAGGACTGGATGTAGTGAGTAGAGGAAGGGACAATGGACATAGTGATCATGTGATTGTTGCGCAGTGACAGTGGACACAGTGATTACATGATCGCTGGGCATTTCTGGGCATAGCACATCCATTGGGTCTTATCAGACTTAGGTCTTAGCTCTGTCAGTGACTGGTGACAGGACATGGGGCTCCTCTGCCCTGTAATTGGGGCTCCTATGGATGCCTCAGTTACTGTGGAAAAACTACAAAATGTAAAAGAGATCTATTAGAACCTAATATATTTGCATACACAGGTAAGAAAATCATATACAGTAGTACAATACAAAAAAAAGGAAAAGAAAGAAAATAAACACCCACAAATCCATTGCCATTGCTGTCCCATACACCCAAGACAATCATACTAATAGGAAAATATTAACCCATTTTAATTATTTGTTTTAGTGCAATTTGTAAATGAAAAGAAAAAGGAATCATTTGGAAAACATATTTTGTGTACAATTCGCCCACATATAACAATACAAAACAACTAAAAAAGAAAAAAATTAATTTCTTAAAAAATATGTTAATAGAGAGCCATATGTCTGACAAAAAAGCTGCAAAATTTGTTCGTTGGGTCAACAAATGAGACATTAGGACTGTTAAATCTCCAAAATGGTCCATTGATCAAGGCTCTTTCAGGCCTGGTCATTAAGGGGTTAACTGCACCCATTAGTAGTGCTTCATCCACTCCACTCACCTATATGCAGATGCAGTCAAACATTGAAGGTGAATTTGTCCTTTAGCTCGCGTGTTTTACGATAAGTTGCTGAGTAAGACAGCTCAGCAAAGTAACCTAAAGTCCTGTGTAAACCCACAGATGATGAGGTGTGCCAGATGACACACTCAGCTCTCCTGCAAGTGTACAAAAAATCATTTACATGGTAATGTAGCTTCTACATTTTACAGGGTGCTTCAAATCTGTCTGGGTCGCAGGTCATAGAATGGATGGAAAGGATAATGGGTCCATTTCTGGTATCACCAGCTGTCACTGACAAGTCTGGTCAGGTTATAGAGGTTTGTGCAGAACCTTCCAAATTCATTACGATTTTCAAAATGCCATCTTGTGGTGTGGCCCTGTCATAGATGACATTTCTAAACAGCCTAATGTCACATGGGGTTAAAGCAGGACGCACATAGGGCTGACAATTTTAAATGTTCATCTTGACTACGGACTGATAATAAAACCCTGATAAAGATGGAAAAGTGAAGGAACAAAGGTGATGTATTTTATCTTTGTTTTATGAACCCAGTAATTAAAGCATTATACGTCCTCTTATATTGTTTCACAGTTGATTGAACAAACTACATATGCAATATTCCAGAAAGCACACACATATGCAGACAGAAACAAACACTTCCCGTATTGTATTTAGTAGTATTGTGCTACTGATGGCCTAATACTGAAATAGCACATTTCTTTTAAAAAAATAGCTCTAAAGTGGCCCATTTTCAGCCTTAGCAACACTCCTCTGTCTTCTGTTTACACAACACAGTCAATGTTCAGCAAGTCTCCACAGTTATGTAAACAGAAGACAGAGGAGCGTGGTTAAGGCTCAAAATGGGCCACTTTAGAGCTATTATTCTAATAGAAATGTACGATTTCAGTAATGAAAGTATATTACAGTATCACTGCCCCGATACATTACAAAAAGAAAAAAATGGAATGACAGTTACACTTTAAAGAAGTTGTCTGGGTTCAGAGCTGAACCCGCACATATCCCCATCTTCACCCCTCCGGCCCCTCTGATATGAGCATCGGAGCATTTTATGCTCCGCCTCCGCCTAGCAGTCCCCCTGGAGAGCCCAGTACTCCTCTGGATCTCCAAAAAATTGCTTTGCCCTGCCGATTCAGCGCAGGGCAAAGGAGAGTATCGGAGCATGAAATGCACCAATGCCTTATCAGGGGGGCCAAAGGGGTGAAGATGGGGATATGACCGGGTTCAGCTCTAAACCCGGACAACCCCTTTAATCTTTGTCTTTGTTTATCTTTGTATATAATGTATCTTTGGTCATAGTTTTGTAAACTCTCTTTTTGGACCTAAGTTGTAAGTCTATTTTTTTCCGAACTTTCCCAAACTTCTGATCCCACCACAGAGCTAGTTACTGCAGAACTCACTTCAATAAGAGCAGCATTGCAGTAAACAGCTGCACCAACTTCTGACACTGGAGCTACTTAAGAATAGCTGATCAACAGGGATGCTGGGTGTCGGAGCCCTGCCGATCAGATATTGATGGCCTATCCTGAGAATAGATCATCAATAGTAAAATCCTGGACAGCCCTCTTAACTTCCGCTCTGAGGTGCGCCTAGGCCACGTGGCCGATGCGATGGTCGCGACAACTCTGGTCAAGGGTAAGCTGCAAGAAGTCCACAGTGCTCACAGAAGGACTGGTGCCTTCTCAAACAGCTTCTTGGCAGGTGTCCTGGGTGTTGGACCCCCACAGATCACATGCTGATGACCTAACCAGAGGTCATTAGTTACAAAGAGTCAGATAACTCTTGAACTTCAATGCCAAAATAAAACAATGAATAATACTGCCATACGGTGGGTAAATTAGACACGATTCAAACAATGGGTGAAAGATCTGCTTGTCAGCACAAGGAATCAAATAGAGCAATAGAAACATTCCATATGAAAATATTGGAAAATATCTTTATTTTCCCTTTTGCTAGAACCCAAGATTGATTGGAGTTTGCATAAAAGAGACAGTTCTAGGATTTTGGAGTAATTTTTTATTTTGAGGGGAGGGCATTTCTTTTCTTTTTTGAGCTTTCCTGGGCAGAATGGTGGTGGGCTTGAAATATCCAGTAGCGTAGATTTTAAAGTGAACCTAGTAAATTATGGTAGTGGAAGGGTTTTTGTGTGCTTTACTATTGATTTAGGATAGTGAATATGTAATGGCTGTTTTGCTGATGGTCTACAATCCGGAAGCTCTAAGGGTTAATGTCTGTTTCCCTGGTGGTGACTGTAAGGAAAGTATAAGAAACATAGCGCCAGGCACTACATACAGTAGTATAGTAGGATAATAGTAGCCTATTCAGATTAAAGTATTGCTCTGACCTTTCTGAGTTGTGATAAGCCACAACTACTTTATAAGTATGAATTAAAGAGTGGGTTCTGGATCATTAGCAGCAGGTGCACAATGGACATCAATGACGTCTGGACATAGAAGACCATCACAGGTAAATCCTGGGGGACCTCAGTGTTAGCCCAGCGGTCTGTGCTGGCGCCGCTGCCCTTATTCGCAGGCACGGGAGCCGGGCTCCCTCTTTTTCCTCCTGCCACCATGCTGACAAACGCGGGCAGCAGGTAGCTTAACTATGCTATCTGTGTTCCATGCCAGAGTTTCCTTCCTGCTGGAGACTTGCACTGGTGTTTGAGCTTGCGTGGGTATGTCTCTCTTTAACTATGAGGCAACACATACACGCCCTCTGTCTCACCAGCCTATGGCTGGATTGCAGCAGGTATTTAAAGGCGCTTCCTACTACAGCAAGATGCCTGTGCAATCTCATGGTTTTAGCTTGTCTGGGGGGGGGGCACTTGTCTAAGATGTCTCTCTTGTCTGCTTCGCTGTTTATTGGACCTTGCTTATTGTACTCCTGGACTTTGCCTGTTTGCCGCCTGCCACTGACCTCGGACTTCGTTTATGAACTTTGCCTGTGTACCGCCTGCCCCTGACCTCGGAACTCATTTATGGACTTTGTTTGTTTACCGCCTGTCTAGATCCGGAACCTCCTGGCCACACAAGTTCCCTCGGTGCTTGCACCAAGTACTCTGACCCCCTGGTCAGCTGCCACTGACTCAGGGACTGCTCTGGAGTGGCACCTGGCAACTACCCTAGGGGTTCAAGCCTATCCTCACCATCAGAGGCTCTAGTGAAGACCAGGTAGTTGCTTAGTTACACCCCTCCAAAGTGCAGCCAATCAGTGGCGCAGTGGGTCCACACCCGCTTGCATAACACTCAGGGTACTATGGTGGAAAAATCAAATACTCCAGGGCCTATCCAGTATCCAGTATGCAGTAACAGACCTTGCTTTATTGGTTCCAAAAACATAACGTGTTTCGGGGTCACAGCCAAATGAACTTTTTCATCTGAAGAAAGTGCTATTATGCGTTATCTTTTTGGACAAAAAAGCTAAGTCTATTTCATACTGGATAAGCGCTGGAGTCTGTGATTTCACCACTGTGGAACCCTGAGGTCCACCGGGATTTGTCTGTGACCATGTTTCCCTGGTGAGCTAGGATAGTAGAGGGGTTAATGTCTATTTCCCTGGTGGTCTAGGGTAGTGGAGAAATTCATAGATTCTTACCTGATTTTGAGTATTAAAAAGGGTTAATGCTGAATATACGGTGGTCTATGTTACTTGTAGGTAGGTTGTTAGTTAGTGACCTCCACAAAATTATTATAACCTTCAGGATTCTTGTGAGTTATATGACCATTGACATGTTTGCACTTAAAGTCTACGGACACCTTTGGGGGTCGTCATTGCATTCTACTACTTTTGGACAATAAATAATTTTCTCACTACGAACAGTTATTCTTATTAGTTTGATAATAATTTAGCAATCATTAGTGTTTAGGAGCTGTTAGGAAAGTACAGAAAAGGGCTACTAATCGAGGTGACTGAGCAGCTCTCTGATGGATTCACTGTGAAGTAGAAAACAATAGTTTACAGATGCACTGAAAGTGACAAAGCTGTAAAGCTATATTGCAGAGGAAAACCTGATTGCAATTTTCCATAAGAAAAAACTATTGAAAAATGTTTTTTTTTAGTTCAAAAGGTGTCCACAACCTTCAAGCTTATGTCTAGTGCACAATGAGTTCCAACCCTATAAAATTGTTCTGTATTCCATTATTATAATTATCAGCATGTAAGGTTAGATGCTTAATGTACAGTAATGTCACATCAAGAAATATGGATTCTAACAGTAGCAGCCAGCGTTATGGACATTCATTGAGATGGGGATCTGGAGTCACACAATAGGTCTCAAATTAAACAGACTCTAGAAAAAGTTGATTAGTTTTGCATAGTGATCACTTTGATATTTTCTTTTCAACTTGTAATCTGGACTGGAAAAACTAAAGCTGGAATCTTATTGACTGTTACACGAGTGCAGCGGTTACATATGTAGTCGGTTAGAAAAAAAAAAGGACGTCAACCCATCAAGTTCAATCATTTAATATTTGTAAACCCAAGGTCAACAGGTCCCACAGAGCCACAGGAGGGGACCAAACTATTACCGTCATGTGGTACTTTAAAGGGGAAGTAGTTACAGGTTTTGCATTGAGATCCAGGAGCTACAAGTTATGCCTTTGCCTCCAAAAAGATGTTGGCAATGGGATAAGGGCTGCAAACCGAGTTGATTCCAATAACTTCACTTACTGCCATCTGGTCAAAATTAATTTACCTTAAATTTTATGGCAGTGCTGTGGTTTACATTGCGGCCTGGTCACTGTGGTTATCACTTTTTTATGTGAGTATTGTGGATGACTGTGTTATAGGGCACTACAGGGGCCACTTTTAGGAGAACTACTGCTGTCATTTCTGCACTGAGGTCAAATGATCAGGCCTGATTGCCCTTCTCAGAGTATTATTATTTATAAGGTGTGAGGGACTGGAATGACTGACAGGATGACAGCTCTATTGTTCTACCTGTTACAAAGGTATATGAGGTAAGCTGTATGTAATGTGAATGTAATCTTCCTAAGAGTGTCTGTATTTGTGAGTTATATCCTCCCTTCTGATCCTCAGCTGTTTCATGTGACCAGCAATCAGACTTTCCAAATAACACAGCATCTTATGTGTGGACAGGTGGCCAGTTTCTCTACGTATTCCTATGGGAGTCTCGATGTCCATCTCATAAGAATGAATTGAGAAGTAACTGACTTTCTGTCCTGTGTCAGTTGGGGATCAGAGAGTTGGTCACATGACACAGCTGAGGATCAGAAGGGAGGTTATAACTCACAAATACAGTCATTGATGAGAAGATTACATTCACTACAGTTTACATCATGCACAGGTCAGAGAATAATTTTTTTTAAGCTTATATTAGACACGCAGATAATTGTGCAGATCATAGCCAACAAGTGTTCATATGAATGCTTGTTAGCGATGATCTGGCAGTTTAAAAATCATTTTGTCAGTGGAAGAATGTACTGTCTAATCACGATCTGCCGCTGGCAAATAACGATTCAGTATGGGGATGAGCGATGGCATTAGCAAACAACTCCTCCTCATACTGTGGAGGAGATGTCTGCATGTAAATATAAGTGTGTTATATAAGCCTTAGATAGGAATGCAAACAGAGGAGCCATGCATTATTAGTGTAATGTGAGAAGCAATGACCAACCATACTACTGGGATATCAGAGGGCAGGTGTGGTGCCCTAATTGAGTCATCACCCCTCACTCCTCCCTGGTCTGACAGATGATCTGACAGAGTAATATGCGAGAGTAATAAGTCCTAAACTAGAACAGTTTAAAAAAAATTACAATTGTTGAAGTGCTAAAACAGTATAAGAAGATAAGAAGAGGGGTGAGGGTTGCTGAAGGGTTTGCCGTACTAAGAAAATAAAGTCAGACTGACCATAACCAATCACAGTAGCTGAGTAATGTCTTTTTTCAGCCCAACTCCTTGGTTAATACAGAACTAGAAAATGAACTGCGAATGTACATAAAAAAATCCAACATAGCAACCAGTTCTACGCATTTCGGATCCCCTAATACTGATCCTTACTCATGACAGGTTTCATACTGACTAGCTGGGATTTAAATAGCTGGAGCCTTGCAGATCACAGGTGATTGTGATCGGCAAGAGCACAAGCCACGCCCCCTACTCACATAATAATCAAAGATAAAAAGTTGGACATACTATAAGAATACAACATGATTCTAAAATCTTCAATAAACAAAAATGTATAGAAAAGGATCAGGAATGCAGGATTAAATAATGCTTGTGATTTAATCCTGTTGGAACACAGGAGCCCACACGGAAGATCCAGTAGGATTCCTTGTTCAAGAGTTTGCGCTTGTAGTCTCCACCTCTGGTAGGAGGATTAACCCTCTCCAAAGCTTGAACCTGGAACCCTGCGGTATTGCCCTGATGTGCAACCGCAAAATGAAGACTGACAGCTGAGGCATTTCTAGTTTTTGTGTGTGGGATATCCGACAAGTGTCTGCATAGTCTCACTTTTAAACTATTAGTGGTACAGCCGACATATTGAAGATGACATCTTGAGCAGGTAATACAATAAACCACATGGCTAGTATTACAATTAACATATTGTTTAAGATCAAAAGTATTTTGTGTAGCCGTGGAATATATAGAGGAACTCGTTTGCATGAAGTTACAGCAGGTGTAAATACGGTGACCACATTCAAATGTGCCCTTATGTCTTAACCAAGTTAGTTTATTATTTGTATTTTTGTTGCTGTCAGAAAACAAACTGGGACTAATCTTCTGCGCTATAGTAGGTGCGCGGCGGGCAATGCATCTGACACCACCGTTGATGGTGTCAGACCACTGCTCGTCATAATTAAGAACAGATAGATGCTTTCTGACAATGCGACAGATCTGCGAAAATTCTATACTATAATTGGTGACAAATAAGGGAATACATTGTGCAGTCTTTTCATTACATTTTTTCTAAATGTTTTTTACTGTCGGATCACGTGGTTTTGGGAAAAACAAAATTCTCTTTGGACCTAGTAAATACACATGTCTTGGCACAATTGAGGGTCCAGGGGGGATATTTGCATTCAATTAATCTATTGGCCACAACCTCCATCTTCTTTTCAAATGTAGCATTGCTGGAGCAATTTCACTTTGCCCGGATAAATTCCCCCTTGGGGACATTATGCACCACATGTGGGGGATGGCAGGATGTGGCCATAAGAGTGGTATTGCCAGCCGTATCTTTACCGAACGTGCTTGTAAAAACCTGTTGTGTAACATAGTCACCATGAAGGGACAACTCAAAAAAAGAGATGGTGGAAGTGCCATGCAAAATATATAAACTTCAAATGGCAACGGTTATTATTGAGGAAGCTCCCAAAAGAGGGTACGGCAGCACGATCGCCTGACCACACAAAAAGTAGGTCGTTGATATAACGGCCGTACCATCTCATGGAATCGCCCCAACGGTTGTCTGGTGAAAATGGTGAATGGCACTCCCACCACGCAATGTAAATGTTTGCAATGGAGGGTGAGAATTTTGCCCCCATGGAAACTCCTGTGAGTTGCAGTAAGAAACGCTGATCAAACATAAAAACATTATGTTTTAACAGAAACCACACAATCCGACAGATGTAGTCTTGAAAAGCAAGGGAAAAATCAGAATAAATTTTCAAAAATTTATCCAAGGGAAACAATAGCCAAATCGGGAGGTATCACGGTGTATAAAGACATTACATCTGTTGTAACCCAAGAAAAATGCTGTTCCCATTTACAATAAAAAAAAGCTTGTAGTACCGCTCGAGTATCTTGCAAATAGACAGGTATAGATTGAACCAAAGGCTGTGAGATACTATCTACCCAAGCAGACAACCTTTAAGAAAAGGAACCAATGCCTGCGACTATTGGTCTCATGGCTGGAGGGAAACCACCCTTATGAATTTTAGGTAAGGAGTGAAAGATTGGAATGACAGGGTATTGAATAAAAATAAAATCCAACTGTTTTTGGCTTAGAAAGCCATTCTCCAAACCATGAGACAATAGAGGCAGTAATTCTTGTTGATACTGAGGGGTGGGGTTGTGGTCAAGTTCCAGATAAGTACTAATATCCTCTAACATAGCGAGGTTATGTTGTTTATATATATAACTATCCAGAACCGCCACAGGCCCCCCTTTATCAGCTTGTTTTATAACAATGTCATTCAGATGCATCAGCTCATTTAAAGCTATTTTCTCCCCATTGGTTAAGTTGTCACATTTCTTGAACTTGTCACGTAAACATATTTCCTCATTTAAGGCAAATAAGTCCTGTTCTATAAGTTCTTGAAAACGATCTAATGCAGAGGAAAGCAACTGAACCAGATAAAAATCACGGTTAAAAGTAACAAAATTATGCAAAATTATGGTAAATACAGTTACAGCAGGGGCATATTCTCTCACATCCTCTTCCATCCATTGGATGAATTTGATGGATGGATGTCTTTTTTAACTGTGCTATGTAACTAGAGTATTATATTTTCTGATGCTAATGTGAACTCTATTAGGGTCCATTCACACGTCAGTTGTTTCTTTCCTGATCTGTTCCGTTTTTTGCTGAACAGATCTGGACCAGATCTGGACCCATTCATTTTCAATGGGTCCTGAAAAAAAACGGACAGCTCAATGTCTGATTTTCAAATGTCTGTTGAAAATGAATGGGTCCAGATCTGGTCCAGATCTGTTCAGCAAAAAACGGAACAGATCAGGAAAGAAACAACGGACGTGTGAATGGACCCTTACATAGAGGTCTGAAGATATGGATGTTTTTTTGCTGATTCTAGAATGCCAGATTTCTTGCAAAAAGTTGCTTTCTTGCTAAACCTGCTATACGTTCCACTAGGTAGGTTGTGGGGTAATTTTCTGGGCTATGGAGCTACGCCTGTATTTCCCAGCAGGCACTATAGGGGATATTTATCAAAACTGCTGCAAAGGAAAACTGACTTGGTTGCCCATAGCAAACAATCCGATTGATCCTTTCATTTTCCAAAAGACTGTTTAAAAATGAAAGCTGGAATCTGATTGGTTGCTATGGGCAACTAAGCAAGATTCTCTTTGCCCCAGTTTTGATTAATCTCCCCCATGTACAGTGATATGCAAAAGTTTGGGCACCCCTGGTCAAAATGACTGTTAATGTGAACAGTTAAGCAAGTTGAAGATAAAATGATCTCCAAAAGGCATAGAGCAAAAACAGTTTTTTATTTTCAACTTTTACATTTTCAAAATAGCCAAAAAGAAAAAGGGCTCAAAGCAAAGCTTTGGGCACCCTTCATGGTAAGTACCTAGTAGTACCCATTTGACAAGTAACACAGCTTGTACATGCGCTTTCTATATGCTTTTGTAGCCAGCCAAGAGCCTTTCAATTCTTCTTTGAGGGATTTTCATCCATTCTTCTTTGCAAAAGTCTTCCAGTTCTGTAAGATTCCTAGGCTGTCTTGCGTGCAGTGCTCTTTTGAGGTCTATCCACAGATTCTCAATGATGTTCAGATGAGGGGGCTGTGAGGACTATGGTATAACATTCAGCTTGCCTCTTTTTAAGGTAGTCTATTTTTTACAGTTGGTGTTGCATTTGCTTCCAGAATTTTCTGGAATTTAATTTAATCCATTTTTACATTTACATGTCAAATGTTCCTCTTGCCATTGACTGTAACACAACCCCAAAGCATGATTGATCCATCCTCATGCATTTAATAGTTGGAGAGGTGTTCTTTTTCTAAAATGATGCACCCCTTTTTTTTCTAAACATACCTTTGCTCTTTTAACCTCATTAGTCCACAGGACTTGTTTCCAAAATACATCAGGCTTGTTTCTTCTGATGACTCTTCCATGAAGGCCATGTTTGTGCAGGTGTCACTGAACAGTAGAACAATGTACCACAACTGTAGAACTGAACAGTAGAACAATGTACCACAACTGTGAGATCCAGCCCCCTGGATCTCACAGGCCGAAAGCTGTATGAGTAATACTCACTGTATTAGTCATACAGCCAATGCATTCCAATACAGAAGTATTGGAATGCATTGTAAAGGACTAGACCCCCAAAAGTTCAAGTCCCAAAGGGGGACAAAAAATAAAGTGAATAAAAAAGTTTTAAAAATAAAAACGTCATTTTCTCCAAATAAAGTTAAAAAAAATTGGTAAAAAATAGAGGAAAAAAAAAAGTATACATATTAGGTATCGCCGCGTCCGTATTGACCGGCTTTATAAACATATCGCATGACATAACCCCTCAGATGAACACCATAAAAAATAAAAAGTAAAAACTGTGCTAAATAAACAATTTTTTTGTCACCTTACATCACAAAAAATACAACAGTAAGTGATCAAAAAAACGTTTGCCCACCAAAATAGTACCAATCTAACCGTCAAGAGACAATCTCCCAAAAAATAAAAAAACTATGGCTCAGAATATGAAGACACTAAAACATAATTTGTTTTGTTTTAAAAAAGCTGTTATTGTGTAAAACTTACATAAATAAAAAAAGTATACATATTTGGTATCGCCGTGTTCATATCAACCGGCTCTATAAAAATATCACATGACCTAACCCCTCAGATGAACACCGTAAAAAATAAAAAATAAAAACTGTGCTAAATAAACCATTTTTTTTCACCTTACATCACAAAAAGTGTAATAGCAAGCGATCAAAAAGTCATATGCACCCCAAAATAGTGCCAATAAAACCGTCATCTCACCCCGCAAAAAATGAGACCCTACCTAAGATAATCGCCTAAAAACTGAAAAAACTATGGCTCTCAGAATATGGAGACACTAAAACATGATTTTTTTTTTGTTTCAAAAATGATATTATTGTGTAAAACTTACATAAATAAGAAAAAAATTATACATATTAGGTATCGCCGTGTCCTTATCGACCGCCTCTATAAAAATATCACATTACCTAACCCCTCAGATGAACATTGTAAAAAAATGTAAATAAAAACTCTGCTAAATAAACCATTTTTTGTGACCTTACATCACAAAAAGTGTAATAGCAAGCGATAAAAAAGTCACACACACCCCAAAATAGTGCCAATGAAACCGTTATCTCATCCCGCAAAAATCATACCCTACCCAAGCTATTTTAGGGGGATATCTGTGTGTGCAGGTGACTATTATTGTGCATAATTATTAGGCAACTTAACAAAAAACAAATATATACCCATTTCAATTATTTATTTTTACCAGTGAAACCAATATAACATCTCAACATTCACAAATATACATTTCTGACATTCAAAAACAAAACAAAAACAAATCAGTGACCAATATAGCCACCTTTCTTTGCAAGGACACTCAAAAGCCTGCCATCCATGGATTCTGTCAGTGTTTTGATCTGTTCACCATCAACATTGCGTGCAGCAGCAACCACAGCCTCCCAGACACTGTTCAGAGAGGTGTACTGTTTTCCCTCCTTGTAAATCTCACATTTGATGATGGACCACAGGTTCTCAATGGGGTTCAGATCAGGTGAACAAGGAGGCCATGTCATTAGATTTTCTTCTTTTATACCCTTTCTTGCCAGCCACGGTGTGGAGTACTTGGACGCGTGTGATGGAGCATTGTCCTGCATGAAAATCATGTTTTTCTTGAAGGATGCAGACTTCTTCCTGTACCACTGCTTGAAGAAGGTGTCTTCCAGAAACTGGCAGTAGGACTGGGAGTTGAGCTTGACTCCATCCTCAACCCGAAAAGGCCCCACAAGCTCATCTTTGATGATACCAGCCCAAACCAGTACTCCACCTCCACCTTGCTGGCGTCTGAGTCGGACTGGAGCTCTCTGCCCTTTACCAATCCAGCCACGGGCCCATCCATCTGGCCCATCAAGACTCACTCTCATTTCATCAGTCCATAAAACCTTAGAAAAATCAGTCTTGAGATATTTCTTGGCCCAGTCTTGACGTTTCAGCTTGTGTGTCTTGTTCAGTGGTGGTCGTCTTTCAGCCTTTCTTACCTTGGCCATGTCTCTGAGTATTGCACACCTTGTGCTTTTGGGCACTTCAGTGATGTTGCAGCTCTGAAATATGGCCAAACTGGTGGCAAGTGGCATCTTGGCAGCTGCACGCTTGACTTTTCTCAGTTCATGGGCAGTTATTTTGCGCCTTGGTTTTTCCACACGCTTCTTGCGACCCTGTTGACTATTTTGAATGAAACGCTTGATTGTTCGATGATCACGCTTCAGAAGCTTTGCAATTTTAAGAGTGCTGCATCCCTCTGCAAGATATCTCACTATTTTTGACTTTTCTGAGCCTGTCAAGTCCTTCTTTTGACCCATTTTGCCAAAGGAAAGGAAGTTGCCTAATAATTATGCACACCTGATATAGGGTGTTGATGTCATTAGACCACACCCCTTCTCATTACAGAGATGCACATCACCTAATATGCTTAATTGGTAGTAGGCTTTCGAGCCTATACAGCTTGGAGTAAGAGGATGATGTGGTCAAAATACTCATTTGCCTAATAATTCTGCACTCCCTGTAGTACCAACAATACTGCCACCCTATCCTGCAGTTTCTAAAATGGGGCCACTTTTTTGGAGTTTCTACTCTAGGGGTGCATCAGGGGGGCTTCAAATGGGACATGGTGTAAAATAAACCAGTCCAGCAAAATCTGCCTTCCAAACACCGTATGGCATTCCTTTCCTTCTGCGCCCTGCCGTGTGCCCATACAGCTGTTTACGACCACATATGGGGTGTTTCTGTAAACTACAGAATCAGGGCCATAAATATTGAGTTTTGTTTGGCTGTTAACCCTTGCTTTGTAAAAGTAAAAAAAATATTAAAATGGAAAATCTGCCAAAAAAATGAAATTTTAAAATTGTATCTCTATTTTCCATTAATTCTTGTGGAACACCTAAAGGGTTAATGACGTTTGTAAAATCTGTTTTGAATACCTTGAGGGGTGTAGTTTCTTAGATGGGGTCACTTTTATGGTGTTTCTACTCTAGGGGTGCATCAGGGGGGCTTCAAATGGGACATGGTGTAAAAAAAAAACAGTCCAGCAAAATCTGCCTTCCAAAAACCGTATGGCATTTCTTTCCTTCTACGCCCTGCCGTGTGCCCGTACAGCAGTTTATGACCACAGATGGGGTGTTTCTGTAAACTACAGAATCAGGACCATAAATATTGAGTTTGGTTTGGCTGTTAACCCTTGCTTTGTAACTGGAAAAAAATTCTTAAAATGGAAAATCTGCCAAAAAAGTGAAATTTTGAAATTGTATCTCAATTTTTCATTAATTCTTGTGGAACACCTAAAGCAGGGCTGGCCAACCTGCAGCTCTCCAGCTGTTGTAAAACTACAATTCCCACCATGCCATGCTGTAGGCTGATAGTTGTAGGCTGTCTGGCCATGCTGGGAGTTGTAGTTTTGCAACAGCTGGACAGCCGCAGGTTGGCCAGCCCTGACCTAAAGGGTTAACAAAGTTTGTAAAATCAGTTTGGTATACCTTGAGGGGTGTAGTTTATAGAATGGGGTTATTTTTGGGTGGTTTCTATTATGTAAGCCTCGCAAAGGGACTTCAGACCTGAACTGGTCCCTAAAAATTGGGTTTTTGAAAATTTCTGAAAATTTTCAAGATTTGCTTCTAAACTTCTAAGCCTTGTAACATCCCCAAAAAATAAAATATAATTTCCAAAAAGATCCAAACATGAAGTAGACATATGGGGAATGTAAAGTAATAACTATTTTTGGAGGTATTACTATGTGATATAGAAGTAGAGAAATTGAAACTTGGAAATTTGTAATTTTTTACAAATTTTTGGTAAATTTGGTATTTTTTTTATAAATAAAAATTTAATTTTTTGACTTCATTTTGCCAGTGTCATGAAGTAAAATATGTGACGAAAAAACAACCTCAGAAAGGCCTGGATAAGTCAAAGTGTTTTAAAGTTATCAGCACTTAAAGTGACACTGGTCAGATTTGCAAAAAATGGCCAAGTCCTTAAGGTGAAATAGGGCTGAGTCCTTAAGGGGTTAAAACTGTCCGCTGTTCCTGCCGTGACCATGTCCTGAAGAAGTCTATTCCACAGATTCACAGTTGTTACAGTAAAGAAGTTTTGACGCTTCTGGAGACTGAACTTTTTCTTCTCCAGTCGGAGGCAGTGCTCCCTTGTCTTTTAAGGGGAATTTGACATGGAACAGTTTTTCACCGTATTTTTTGTATGGCCCATTTATATATTTGTATAGGTTAATCATGTCCCCACGTCTCTTCTCAAGGCTAAATAAATGTAATTATTTTAATCTTTCTTCATAACTAAGACCCTCCATGCCCCTTATCAGTTTAATCGCTGTCCTTTGTACTTTTTTCAAGCTGCAGTCCATCCTTTCTATGGACCTACCTGCTCAGACCTCGGTTTTTTAGCATTTATATATTTAAAGAATTTTTGGGGATTTGTTTTGCTCTCTTTCGTCACCTGCTGTTTGTTTTGTATTTTTGAAAATTTTATCTCCTTTAGATGTCCTTTAGATGTAGTTGTTAAGCCCTTCAAACTTGTAAACTTCAAAGGCTACATCTGACCCCACAGATTTGTATTTTTTAAATGCCCTTTTTTGTCATTTATTGCCCTTTTTATAGTAGCTGTATGCCAGGGCAGTTTAATTTTTAGCCATTTATACTTGTTACCTAAAGGAATAAATTTTTTAGTGCAATTACTCAATGTTGATTTAAAGCTCTCCCATTTATCCTCAGTATTATGCAACAGTAGCTGCTCCTAGTCTATGCAGTGAACTGCTGTCCTCAACCCAGGAAAATGAGTCTTTTTAAAACTCAGTGTTTTTGCTCTGCCTGACAGAGTTTGCTTCTTATTGTGTAGGAGAATATAATTATATTGTGGTCTCTATTACCTAGTATTTCTCGAACAGTAGCATTTCCAACAATCTCTGCATTATTAGAAATGAACAGATCCAACAGAGCATTGCCCCTAGTGGGAGCTTCTACAAACTGGCCCATGAAGTTGTCCTTCAGCAAGTTGAGGAATTTTCTCCCCTTAGTGGTTGAGGCAGAACCATGACCCCAGTCAAAGTCTGGGAAGTTAAAGTCTCCCATTATGACCACTGTACCAGCCTGTGCCGCCCGCTCTATTTGGTTATACAGTTAGGCTTCTATCTCCTCTGTGATGTTAGGGGTCTATAGATTACACCAAGTATTATTTTTTCAGTGTTTATAGCCCTTTGAACTTCCACCCATAAGGTTTCCACATCCTCACCATCGGCACCCACAATTGCCCCTTTCACACTTGTCTTCAGATCACTCCTCACATACAGGCACACACCACCTCCTTTTCTATTGACCCGGTCTTTCCTAAATAGTGTAAACCCCTCAATATTAACAGCCCAGTCATGCGAAGAGTCCAAACATGTCTCAGCCACACCAACTACATCTATGTTTTCTTCTAGTACCATAGCCTCCAGCTCTCCCATTTTGCTAGCTAGACTTCTGGCATTTGTGAAAATACATTTTAAATTACTATTACCTGTAAAGTGAATATTCATGATTTTATCGTTATCTTAGTTGATGTTTGTTTGTAACAGGTTCTTGTTACCAGCAGCTCTATTTTTCATTGTTCTGCCCAGTCTTCTCCCTACTTTCCTCACTAACCCCAGCCCCCACTAAATCCCCACTGTCCCCTCCTATATCCCACTCTCTATCTACACTATCTACCCCCTTGTTAGTATGACCCCCCCACCCTCCCCCAGATCCTAGTTTAAAAGCTCCTCGAGCCATCAAACCATTTTTCCCCCCAGAGGTACTCCTCTCCTTTCATCACTATAAAATTGCACAAAACCAAAATAATACATTGATATTGCTTAAAATGTTGAAAAGTGTGTTCTATCTTTAACTTTATGCCTTTTGGAGATCATTTCATCTTCAACTTGCTTAGGCTACTTTGACACTGGCATTTTGTGCAAATCCATCATGGACGGATCCGTTCAGATAATAAAACCGTCTGCATCCATTCAGAACGGATCAGTTTGTATTATCTTTAACATAGCCAATACGGATCCATCTTGAACACCATTGAAAGTCAATGGAGGACGGATCCGTTTTTTATTGTGCCAGATTGTGTCAGTGAAAAGGGATCCGTCCCCATTGACTTACATTGTGTGCCAGGACGGATCCGTTTGACTCAGTTTCATCAGACGGACACCAAAACGCTGCAAGCAGCGTTTTGGTGTCTGTCTCCAAAGCGGAATGGAGACTGAACTGATGCAAACTGATGCATTCTGAGCAGATCCTTTTCCATTCAGAATGCATTAGAATGCAAGCAGATACGTTTTGGACTGCTTGTGAGAGCCCTTAACGGATCTCACAAACGGAAAGCCAAAACACGAATGTGAAAGTAACCTTAACTGTTCATAGTAAATGCAATATTTAGCAGGGGGCCCCAAACTTTTGCATGCCACTGGATGTAGAATATGATTGAGTAACATTGAAATTAAAATATGTTGATATTATAAATCTATACTAACTGAAAATATTAAAAAGATTACATATACAATACACATATTCAGCACAACTGCTAAATACATGTTTCTCAATGCCTTGGACTGTATACTGTTCAAAGCACTGCATGCAATGTACTACATACCAAAGCCTAGATGCAATGCTGTCTCTAGAGAACAGATTTGGTCTTTCGCACATGCAGGAGGATGTTCAATGTGTCTCACTTAATTTTATTAGTATTATTCAAACAGCGATTATGTTTTATAATTTATATTGAACACCGCTCAAATCATATATATTAATAATCTCCTGTGATCAATACTGCACCACTCTGTTAATTACCGCTCATTAAGAGATTTTCCTCTTTGACTATGTTGTGTAACTTCAATTATACTTGAATATTGCATAAATTAAATTGGCATTAACTTACACATAATTTATGTAAATACTGCACACAAAAGGGATGTTAATTACAAATAATTAATGCATATAATGTGATGACATTAAGTTTTGCTGGGTAACTAGTTTATCAAACAAGGTTGTTGGAGGGAGATTTCATGAAATATTCTTTTCTATTTGGATTTCATAAATTTTGACATTTCAGGAAGAATCCATTCATCCTATAGAGGCATATGAGTATTAATGGGAAAAATATATGTAAATCACATGAAGGACTTAACATACATATAACACCGGCTTCTTAGACTTTAAGGCAGAGCTCATTGGTTAAGTGTCCACCCTTCCTGTGGTAGTTTTGACAGAGACCATATGTTACATACAATGCATTTGGAAAGTTTCCCTCCATAATTCTGCACTCAATACCCCTTTAATGAGAAGGTGAAAACATAATTTTAGAAATGTTTGCAAATTTCTTAAAAACAAAAACAAAATTTTTGCATGGACATAAGTATTCAAACCCTTTTCTATGACACTTGAAATTTATCTCTGGAGGCCCCCTATTTTTCTTGACTGTCTTTGAGATGTTTGTACAATGTATATCAGAGCAAAACCAAGCCATGAGGAGGAAATAACAGCCTGTAGAGTTCAGAGATAAGATTGAGTGGAACCAAAGGTCTGGAGAAGCAGACAAAAAAAATTCTGTTGCACTGAAAGTTCCCAAGAGCTCAGTAGCCTCCTTATTTCTTAAATATAAATTTTGTAACAACTTGGGGGAAAAGGTCCTTGGAAAGAGAGGTAGCCAAGAACCCAATGTTCACTCTGGCAGAGCTCCAAAGATCCTGTGTGCAAATGGGAGAAGCTTCCAGAAGGTTAGCCATAACTGCAGCATTAAACAAGTCTGGGCTTAATGGCAGTGGGCCTTCTAACAAGAAAATGACCCTAAGCAAAGCAAAGACAACAATGGAGTGGTTTCTGTGAATGTCCTTGAGTGGCCCAGCCAGAGCCCTGACTTGAACCCAATCGAACATCTCTGGAGAGATCAGAAAATGGTTGTATACTGACAATCCCCATCCAACCTGACAGACAGTGCTTGCTAAGTTCTGCAGAGAAGAATGGGTGAAAATACCCATTCAGGTGTGCAAACCTTGAGGCATTATACCCAAGAAGACTGAAGGCTGTAATCACTGCCATAGGTGATTCAGTAAAATATTTATCACCTATCCTGTAAATATATGATTATTGGGGGTCAGACTGTTAGGACCCCCACTAATCACAATAATGGGAGTTTCCCACTCCCCTGTGTGAATAGAGTGTTAGCATGCATGCGTGGCCAGTGACCACCAGTCTATTCTCGTTTATGTGACTGCCAGGGATAGCAGAGGGTTGTACTTTGCCCCAGAGAACTGTGGCCATGCATCCCCACTAATGTTCCATTCACACAGGGACTTGGGGACCCTAAAAAAGTTGTTTGTTCATCAATCTGTTTAAGAGAGTTGTGATAAAGTTTTGAATACTGATGAACCAAAAGTATCACAATGTTCTGGCTACCCTGGGCCCAGTAGAAAAAGGTAAAGAATCCTTGGTATGAATAGTTGAAGCAACAGTCAGCAGAAGGGTAGGGGTGTAACTTACAGCTCATAGGCTCAAGTGCAAAAGTTCAGCTTAGATACCCGAGCAACTATTCTTCATGCTCATCTGCTCAGTCAGCATTTGTAGGACCCAACAATGTTGTACTAGCTGCCAGGTTTTCTGCTTGGGTCTCAAAGAGTACAATATAGTCCTGATCAAAAGTTTAAGACCACTTGAAAAATGGCAAGAAATCATATTTAGCATGGCTGGATCTTAACAAGGTTCCAAGTAGAGCTTAAACATGCAACAAGAAGAAATGGGAGTGAGACAAAACATTTTTTGAGCATTCAATTTAATGAAAACAACGAATAAACTGAAACAGGCTGTTTTTCAGCTGATCAAAGTTTAGGACCACGACCCCCCCCCCCCCCAAAACAGAAATCCAACTTCCAAACATGAACTCAGTAATGAGTAGCTCCGCCGTTATTGTTGATCACTTCAAAAATTTGTTTCGGCATGCTTGATGCAAGCGTTTCCATGAGGTGAGTGGGAACATTTCTCCAAGTGGTGAAGATGGCCGCACGAGGGCCATCTACTGTCTGGAACTGTTGTCCATTTTTGTAAACTTCCCTTGCCATCCATCCCCAAAGGTTCTCAATTGGATTTAGATCAGGGGAACACGCAGGATGGGTCAAAAGAGTGATGTTATTCTCCTGGAAGAAGTCCTTTGTCCTGCGGGCATTGTGTACTGTAGTATTGTCCTGTTGAAAAACCCAGTCGTTACCACACAGACGAGGGCCCTCAGTCATGAGGAGTGCTCTCTGCAACATCTGGACATAGCCAGCGGCCGTTTGACGCCCCTGCACTTCCTGAAGCTCCATTGTTCCACTGAAGGAAAAAGCACCCCAGACCATTATGGCGCCCTCTCCACTGTGGCGTGTAGAAAACATCTCAGGTGGGATCTGCTTCTCATGCCAGTAACGTTGGAAACCATCAGGACCATCAAGGTTAAATTTTTACTCATCAGAGAATAAAACTTTCTTCCACCTTTGAATGTCCCATGTTTGGTGCTCTCTTGCAAAGTCCAAACGAGCAGTTCTGTGACGTTCAAGGAGACGAGGTCTTTCAAGACGTTTTTTGCTTTTGAAGCCCTCCAGTCTCAGATGCCGTCTGATGGTTATGGGGCTGCAGTCAGCACCAGTAAGCGCCTTAATTTGGGTCGAGGATCGTCCAGTGTCTTGATGGACAGCCAATTGGATCCTCCGGCTCAGTGCTGGTGAAATTTTTTTGGGTCTTTCACTTGACTTTTTTGTTCCATAACCCTCAGGATCATTTAAGAAATTCCAAATGACTGTCTTTCTGCGTGCCACCTCAGCAGCGATGGCGCGCTGTGAGAGACCCTGCTTATGCAGTTCAACAACCCGACCACGTTCAAAAAGGAAGATTTTTTTTGCCTTTGCCATCATAATGTGTGACTACCTGACAGGAAATGACAATGAATCCACATCTTTGCACAGATTTGGCCTTTTAAAGGCATGTGGTCCTAAAATTTGGATCAGCTGAAAAACAGCCTGTTTCAATTTAATCGTTATTTTCAATTAATTTAATTCCTCAAAAAATGTTTTGTCTCACTCTCATTTCTTCTTGTTGCATGCTGAAGCTCTACTTGGAACCTTGTTAAGATCCAAGAATGTAAAATATGATTTTTTGCCATTTTTCAAGTGGTCTTAACCTCTTAAGGACATAGAGCGTACAGGTACGCCCTTGTGCCCTGGTACTTAAGGACACAGGGCGTACATGTACGCCCTGTGTATTTTCGATCACCGCCGCGCGGCGGGCGGTGATCGGAACCCCGTGCCTGCTCAAATCATTGAGCAGGCACTTGGGGCAAATGCGCCGGGGGGTCCGGTGACCCCCCCATGTATGCGATCGCAGAAAACCGCAGGTCAATTCAGACCTGCGGTTTTCTGCGTTTCCGGGTTGTTCGGGTCTCTGAAGATCCGATAACCCGGAACAGGATGGTGATGGTGGTGTGATTTCACCCCACCAATCACCATCCAGCGATCCTGAGTGGTGATGGTGACATCACCACTCAGGATCGCTTTCTGATTGGTCTGTGGGCGTTCCGGCGGCAGATTCAAAAGAGGCAGGCGCTCCTCTCCTCCTCCTTTTGTGTTCCGGAGCCGGAGGAGAGAGGAGCTGCCTGCACGTGTGTCCACCATCGCTGCCAGCACCCCCAGGACCCGATCTGTGCCCCCAGGACCCGATCTGTGCCCCAGCACCCCCCAACAGGTACATAGGGACAGCAAAGGGAAAGTTTGGTTTAGGCAGGGAAAAAAAAGGGAAAGTTAGTTTCTGAACTTTTCTGAACTTTGATTGCATCACCCTAAGTTAGGGTGTCTGGGGTCCACAGCACAGCTATGTGACCCTAGACCCCCCAGGGGTGCTGCCACTTGCCCCCCCCACCCCCTGCCCCCCCCCCACCTTTTTTGGGGTGCATTTTTTTTTTTTTGTGTACCCTGACTGTGGCCGGCACTTAGTGTCCGGCCACTGTTAGCGCATCGCACACCCCACCGCTGATCAACTTCGGACGGTTGATCAGCGGTTTTGAATTTTTTCCCCCACATTTTTTGCCCTTTTTTTAGTTAGTTTATTTTATTTTTTTTCTTTTAGTTTTAGGGTGAGTTCGTGAACACCCGTGTCCCCACACACACGCACACAAAATAAAGAGTTACACACACGCACATATACACGCAGACACACACTCCCCTATGGCCCGCCGGACGTTCTCGGCCGAGGAGGCATACGCCCAGCTTGCCTCCGACTCCGAGAGTCCCAGTGAGGATGAGGATGACCCCACATTCCTGTTGTCATCCGCATCCTCCTCATCATCTAGCGAAGATGATGAGCCCCCAAGGCGGCGGAGAAGCCGCCAGGCAGAGCAAGGGGACCGCCATGTTAGGGACCCTGTGGCCCACACTAGTACGAGCAGCTCTGGGGCTCGTACTGGTTTCCCGGCCCACCAGTTAAATCCACCGGAGCACCCTGCCGGTGAACTTGTCTGGTGTAGCCCAGAGCGATACGAGCCCGTGATTCCTGATTTTGTAGGCCAATCAGGAATCCAGATTTCCACAGTGGGCTACACTGAATATGACTTTTTTTGTCATTTTTTCAGTGACTCACTGGTAAATCTGATGGTGGAGCAGACGAATCTGTACGCCCAACAGTTCGTCGCTCAACACCCGGGCTCCTTTTTGGCCAGGCCCGGTGGCTGGACGCCGGTCAGTGCAGCCGAAATGAGGACATTTTGGGGCCTCGTGCTGCATATGGGCCTGGTCAAAAAACCCAGTGTCAGGCTGTACTGGAGTGGGGACGTCCTATACCAGGCCCCACTTTACAGTACAGCCATGACACGCTCCCGGTTTGAGGCCATCCGGAAATGTCTGCATTATTCCGATAATGCAGCATGTCCCCCCCGAGGTGATCCTGCCCATGACCGTCTGTATAAGATACGGCCGGTCATCGATCACTTTGGGGCCAAATTCATGGAGGCCTATGTACCTGGAAGGGAGGTCGCGGTTGATGAGTCTCTCATTGCGTTCAAGGGGAGACTCATTTTCCGCCAGTATGTGCCCTCCAAGCGGGCGAGGTATGGCGTGAAGCTATTCAAAATTTGTGAGAGTACCTCAGGGTACACTTACAAATTTCGTGTGTACGAGGGGCGAGATTCCCGGATTCAACCCCCAGAATGTCCCCCCACTCTGGGTGTTACCGGGAAACTTGTGTGGGACCTTATGTACCCACTGCTGGATAAGGGTTACCACCTTTACGTGGATAACTTTTATACCAGTATCCCCTTGTTCCAGTCCCTTGCCGCCAGATCCACGTCCTCCCTGCCCACCCCCTCCAGGTACCTATCCCCAGGGGTGAGACCCGTGCCCTTACCACTGGAAACCTGTTGCTGGTCAGGTATAAGGACAAGAGGGATGTCCTTATGCTGTCCACAATTCATGGTAACGGCATCACCCCTGTCCCTGTGCGAGGTACCGCGGCAACGGTCCTCAAGCCCGATTGTATTGTCGCCTACAATCGGTATATGGGAGGAGTTGATCTCTCTGATCAAGTCCTCAAGCCATATAATGCCATGCGCAAAACCCGGGCATGGTACAAAAAAGTTGCGGTCTACCTGGTGCAGGTTGCCATGTACAACTCTTTTGTACTATCCCGAAGCGCTGGCAGCACAGGGACATTCCTCCAGTTCTATGAGGCAGTCCTCAAGGCCCTGATCTTTTTCGGACCGGGAAAGAGCAGGCCGGAGTACCTCGGGAACTGTAGGTGCCCGGATCGTCCCTGGCCAACACTTTCTAGGTGTGGTCCCCCATACTGAAAAGAAGGGACGAACCCAAAAAAAGTGCAGAGTGTGTCGCAGGAGGGGGATACGGAAGGACACGACTACTCAGTGCGACACGTGCCCCGATCATCCGGGCCTCTGCATTGACGGTTGCTTCAGGGAGTATCACACTTCCATGGAGTACTAAATTTATATCCCAATTTAGCACTGACATCGGATAAAAAAAAATGGTTCTCAGACTTGAGACACCCAAAAAAACTAAAATAATTGATTAAAAGTAGACATATTAGGTATCGCCGCGTCGGTAATAATCTCCTCTATAAAACTAACCCATGACCTAACCCCCCAGATTAACACGGTCAAGGAAAAAAAAAAAAAGTTTTTTTTTTGTCACCTTACATAATAAAAAGTTTAATAGCAAGCGATCAAAAAGTCATATAGCCCCCAAAATACTGCCAATAAACCGTCTGCTCATCCCGCAAAAAATGAGCCCCCACATGAGATAATTGGATAAAAATAAAATAAAAAAAATGACCCTTAGACTTTAGAGATACCCAAAAAAAAGATTTGGATAATTGGCTGAAAATAAATAAATAAAAAATTACCCTTAGACTTTAGAAATACCCCAAAAAAAATTTGTATCAAAAAAGATAATATAGTCTAAAACCTAAATAATTGTAAAAAAATAGACTTATTAGGTATTGCCGCGTCCGTAAGAATCTCCTCTATAAAAATACCCCATGACCCAACCCCCCATATTAACACGGTCAAACAAATAAAAAAAAATAGGTGCAAAAAATTTTTTTTTTTGTCACCTTACATAACAAAAAGTTTAATAGCAAGCGATAAAAAAGTCATATAGCGCCCAAAATACTGCCAATAAAACCGTCCGCTCATCCCGCAAAAAATGAGCCCCCACATGAGATAATTGGATAAAAAATAAATTAAAAAAATGACCCTTAGACTTTAGAGATACCCAAAAAAAAGATTTGTATCAAAAAAGATAATATAGTCAAAAACCTAAATAATTGTAAGTAGACTTATTAGGTATTGCCGAGTCCGTAAGAATCTCCTCTATAAAAATATCCCATTACCTAACCCCCCAGATTAACACTTTTCCATTTCAATCCGTTTTTTCCGGGAACAAAACAAGGGTTAACAACCAAACAAAACTTAATATTTATTACCCTGATACTGCAGTTTACAGAAACACCACATTTGTGGTCGTAAACAGCTGTATCAGTAAAAGGGAGGCCGCAAAAGGAAAGGACCGACATGGTTTCTGGAAGGCCGATTTTGATGGCCTTTTTTATTGACACCATGTCCCTTTTGAAGAACCCTGATGCACCCTAGAGTAAAAACTCCCCAAAACTGACCCCATCTAAGAAACTACACCCCTCAAGGTATTCAAAACTGATTATACAAACTTTATTAACCCTTTAGGTGTTCCTCAACAGTTAATGGAAAATGGAGAGGAAATTTCAGAATTTCAATTTTTGGTAACCTTGCCTCACAAAAATGTAATATAGAGCAACCAAAAATCATATTTACCCTAAAAATAGTCCCCAAAAAAATGCCACCTTATCCCGTAGTTTCCAAAATGGGGTCACTTTTAGGGAGTTTCTACTCCAGGGGTGCATCAGAGGGGTTGAAACAGGACACGGTGTAAATAAACCGGTCCATAAAAATCAGCCCTCCAAAAACCATACGGCGCACCTTTCACTCTACGCCCCGCTGTGTGGCCGTACAGTAGTTTACGGCCACATATTGGGTGTTTCTGTAAACGACAGAGTCAGGGCAATAAAGATACAGTCTTGTTTGGCTGTTAACCCTTGCTTTGTTAGTGGAAAAAATGGGTTAAAATGGAAAATTAGACAAAAAAATGAAATTCTCAAATTTCATCCCCATTTGCCAATAACTCTTGTGCAACACCTAAAGGGTTAACAACGTATGTAAAATCAGTTTTGAATACCTTGAGGGGTGTAGTTTCTTAGATGGGGTCATTTTTGGGTGGTTTCTATTATGTAAACCTCGCAAAGTGACTTCAGACCTGAACTGGTCCCTAAAAATTGCAGAAAAATTTGTAAATTGCTGAAAAATTTCAAGATTTGCTTCTAAACTTCTAAGCCTTATAACATCCCCAAAAAATAAAATATCATTCCCAAAATAATTCAAACATAAAGTAGACATATGGGGAATGTAAAGTCATCACAATTTTTGGGGGTACTACTATGTATTACAGAAGTAGAGAAACTGAAACTTTGAAATTTGCAAATTTTTCCAAATTTTTGTTAAATTAGGTATTTTTTGGTGAAAAAAAATAATTTTTTTGACTTCATTTTACCAGTGTCATGAAGTACAATATGTGATGAAAAAACAATCTCAGAACGGCCTGGATAAGTCAAAGCGTTTTAAAGTTATCAGCACTTAAAGTGACACTGGTCAGATTTGCAAAAAATGCCCTGGTCCTAAGGTGTAAAAAGGCTGTGTCCTTAAGGGGTTAAACTTATGATCAGGACTGTATATGTTTTGACTCCTTCTTCTATATTTAAGGCAGTATTTTTATAAGATAAATAGTCTAAAATGACAGGCTTAGATACAGCAGCTCAGCTCCGTGCATAGTAGCGTATCTTCGTAATGCAGTCATCAAATAATAGACAGATACCAGTTCTACACAGTGAATAGTGATTGCAGTGCAGTTACAGCTTCCCGGATTAGAGTTATCCATTTCTTAAGAGTGACCACCGCATTATGTACAGTATGTACAGTATGTACAAGTATGTACAGTATTGTGACAGAGAGAGGTGACTTTCACACCACACTGTGCTATTTGTACGGATCTACGCATGCACTTTCTCTCTGGTGCCAGCCATCTTTAATCTACTTGGGCAGTAGATCCTGATATAGGCCTCACTTTAGCTAGTGAATACCCCTACACACTGCCACTACTATAAGTAATGGTCGCGTGGAGCATATTCTGCTGTACAGCTCAGCAGTTTGCTCCGTACATGCATGTGCTATGAGAACACTGTAATCCTTGCAGCTGCCTGTATGCATTCTTTTCCACAGCTTCCCTTCCTAAATGCCAGAAAGTGAGGATTCCAAGATGGCTCTGTGACAAACTGTGCAGACACAAATAATGGCTGGAAGAAGTCATGATAGTGGTCTGGGCCAAATGGAAAAGAAAAGGAAAAATTAACTGTAATTAATTGAATCTTACTGTACTTCATTCACTTATTGCCTACAGATCAGCTGTGTACTAATATCAACATCTATAAGGTCACTGTATGAGGTTAATATACACTGCCCGTCCAAATAAAAGTCAGCCTTTAGCTTTGATTATGGCACACATTTGCTGTGCCATTGTTTTGATCAGCTTCTGCAATGTCACAAGATTTATTTGCATCCAGTGTTGCATACATTTTTCACCAAGATCTTGCATTGATGATAGTAGAGTCTGACTGCTGCACAAAGCCTTCTCCAGCACATCCCAAAGATTCTCAATGGGGTTAAGGTCTGTACACTGTGGTGGCCAATCCATATGTGAAAATGATGTCTCATTCTCCCTGAACCACCCTTTCACAATTTGAGCCCGATGAATCCTGGCATTGTCATCTTGGAATATGCCCGTGCCATCAGGCAAAAAAAAAATCCATTGATGGAATAACCTGGTCATTCAGTATGTTCAGGTAGTCAGCTGACTTCATTCTTGGAGCACATACTGGTGCTGAACCTAGACCTGACCAAATGCAGCAACCCCAGATCATAGCACTGCCCCCACAGGCTTGTACAGTAGGCACTACGCATGATGGGTGCATCACTTCATCTGCCTCTCTTTTTACCCTGATGCACCCATCACTCTGGAACAGGGTAAATCTTGACTCATCAGTCCACATGAGTCCAATCTTTAAGATCCCTAGCAAATTGAAGCCTTTTTTTCTGGTTTGCCTCACTGATTAGTGGTTTTCTTATGGCTACACAGCTGTTCAGTCCCAATCCCTTGAGTTCCCTTTGCATTGTGCATGTGGAAATGCTCTTTCTTTTACTATTAAACATAGCCCTGAGTTCTACTGTTGTTTTTCTTCAATTTGATTTCACCAAACGTTTAAGTGATCGCCGATCACGATCATTCAGGATTTTTTTCCCGCCACATTTCTTCCTTGAATACGATGGGTCCTCACTATCCTTCCACTTTTTAATAATGCGTTGGACAGTTTTTAACCCAATTTTAGTAGGTTCTGCAATCTCCTTAGATGTTTTCTCTGCTTGATGCATGCCAATGATTTGACCCTTCTCAAACAGACTAACATCTTTTCCACGACCACGAGATGTGTCTTTCGACATGGTTGTTTAAGAAATGAGAAGAGACTCATTGCACCAGTTGGGGTTAAGTAACTTGTTGCCAGTTGATATATAATCGCCCATGCAGTAATTATCCAATAGGAGGCTCATAACTATTTGCTTAGTAAAATCCAGGTGGCTAATTTTTTTTTTGGACAGGCAGTGTAGCTTTGTGTACAGTTTAGTAACAGAACAGTAATATTTTGGTAATTCTGGGTTTTGTATGCTGTGTTTGTTTAGTAACAGTAAGGTATTATAATTAATTCACTATTTAGTGGTATTGGTAGTGGTCATTGTGGTGTAACCTGGGTTGAGGGTCGTGAATTAGTTTTGCTCCCCCTGTGCTGAATCCCTAACTGTGCATCTACATTGAGTATTTGTTCATAGCTGACAATAGATGTAATAAACACGTGTTGCTTGGAAACAATTTGAAAATCATTGAATAGCATTAAAGTATTGCAAAAACATCAAGTTTTTTTTTAATTGCTTCCATCATGATATGATATTAAACCTTGGGTGATCATGGAGGTTTGGTGGGTAGCAGTGTTCCCCCTGCAGTACTGGGGCCCTTAAACCAAATGCAACATATGCATGGAAATTGTATGTTCTCCTCCAGGTACTCTCTTTTCATCTCACAATGCAACAACATACTGTTAGGTCAATTTTTTTATATATATTTTTTTATGGAATTGGCTTTAGTGTGTTTGAGATAGGGAATTTACTTTGTGACAGAGACTGATGGTTCATAAACAACAGAAAATGCACATGCAGTTATCCTACTCAGCAGAAATGAAAACTGCAAAAAGTGGGGTCAAAGACAAATGAAATGTTAGATAAGCAAAATGTGAATTGTACATTGTGTATTGTTTTCATGGTATGAGGGACATATAAGTCAAGGATGAGATCCCATGCATAATATAGCTGTTTGGAGTAGGCCTTACAGACCTTTATTGCATAATAAGGGAACTCTGTGATAATTTGTCTTCATTGTTTAGCCTCCTATGTGTCCAGGAATGGCATATTATGTAATTAGAATTACTGTATGTAAAGAGCAATTATTTTTCCATATATTACGAGCATTTCCGTTGACATTCATTAGAATAAAAGACCATTAGACCTTATATAAACATTTTGACCTGTCCAACTAATTGACTAAAACTGTTTAGTACCATATATAACAGTTAGTAAGAAATCATACAAAAAGGTTAATCAATGGTGTTGAAAAGAAAGCACAACCCAGATGCAACAATGATTTCCACTAATCTGGACTTAATTTGGAATTGTGCCCAATCAGTCATCATATCTATTAAAGGATAACTGTCATTTTTTTTTTATTTGCTAGTTTATTAGCGCTAGGCATGTATACCTGAGTTAGTCTGTCAATGAATGTCAAAAGATCTGTAATTACCTTATTATAACAGCTTTCATTAATGTCCTCTGTCCCTTTCCACTGCTCCCTAAAAGACAGTTGCTATGGCTTGTCTGTCTCCAGCTAAGAAGACAGGAAGACAGAGGGGCGGTCCTTCACACTGCATGCCTGCATTAGGCTTCAGAGTGAGGAGACACATCTCTCAGTAATCCAATCTGATTGGCTGTCAGGGAGCTGCTGGCTACAGCAAGTGTGTATAGGAAGTGAGGAAAAGCAGTTTTGGCTTCAGAGAACTGGCAGAGGAGCCATCTTAAGAAGGTCCTCATATTGTAAATGTTTAAACAGCCGTAACTAAGGGAAAAACTCAAGGAAAACAGTGGTATGTGAAGAAAATAAAAATTGCTTTATGCATAATGCTGCTGCAGCAGTAACATATGCTAAAATAGATTTTTTGATGAAAACATGGCAGTTATCCTTTAAAGCATTTTTCCAAGACTTTTATACTGATGACTAGTGTTGAGCAAATTGAAGCATCAGAAGTGGAATTCGATCCAAAGCGTAGGAAAAAATCTATTTGTCACAAAGCTGAATTTCCTTGCGCTTCATGGTAACTAATAATTGTTCTTAAAATGGCGGCTAGAGCTGTCTTACAAAGAACGAAAAAAAAATAAAAAATACTCACCACGTGATCCCGCTGGGAGCGTGCAGTGACATCATCACACTCAATGCAGGTCCTTCGGCAGGTCTTTTTCAATCAAGAGAAGAGCAGCCTGCCTCTGTGCGAGCAAGTGTATGAGATAAGTGATTTATTTTTTACTCAAAAGGACATATTGCACTAGCGTATTACCTTTTTAACGGCCGTTAGACGAGTGCCATTGATTGATAGGCTTAATAGTGTTTTAACATAGCGATTCGAGATGAATTAATTCGTAACTAAACAAATTTCTTGTCAAACTTTGGTGAAGCTGCCGAATTGAATTTTTCTAAACTTTGCTCATCTTTACTGATGACCTATCCTCTGGTGAGTATCAAAGAAGATGGGTCGGCACTGCGGTTTGTACTTGCTCACTAATGCAGTATTGCAGTTTGAAAAAGGCTCAGGCTTGAGCCAAAACTAGTAACTGATGATGCTATTATGCTTTGAATAAAAGTTTCTTCATATCGTCAAGAAAGTGACGTTCCTTCTTCGCTATATGACCTTTACTCTGTATAGGTCATTATTATCTGAACGGTGAGGGTCCTACACCCGGGACCCCAGCCCATCAGCCATCAGTGCTCGCAATAGTGCCACAGCCTTCTCTCAGCTCACCATGCACAGCGCTATACATTTTTCAGTGGTCTGGCTTGGTATTGCAGCTCAGCCCCATTCACTTCAATGGGGTTGAGCAGTGCTTGTCTATGTGACATCACATGGCCTAGGCAAAGCTGGAACGTGACATCACATGGCCTAGGCAAAGCTGGGAAAAACCCGCACTGTGAGCGTCAGTGCCTTTTCAAACAGCTGATCCACTGGCTCCTGGGTGTCAGATCCCTACTGATCAGATCCCTACCGATGAGATACCAGAGGATGGGTCTGATCTGAGGCTAATTGAGGCTAAGAAGGGTCTGATGGGGGTGTGATCTGAGGCTGATATGGGCTGGGGAGTCTGATGGGAGGCTGATCTGAGGCTGATGGAGGTAGGCAAGCAGATCTGAAGCTGAGAAAGGGACAAAGGCAGGGGCAGTTCCGAAAGGCAGAGGCAGGGAGAGTGAAAGCTGGGCGAACCCCTCTCTGGACCGCTTGGGATGAGCTTGGCTGCCATTAATGCCAAATAGAGAAATAAAGAACTAAATATATAACTTTCTCAACTTAAAAATTAGACTATATCTGGCCAAAATGGCACCTGTACTATATATAACATATAGTGCAGGTGCTATTTTGAGCTGCAAGCGCTCAAGAATTTTTTAATTGAAGCGAAAATTCTGTATCTTACCCCTAAGTTAATTATATGTTTGACCAAATACAGCAGTCAAATTTTTTAGTTGAGAATTTTGTATGGCCCGCAAACTATATTACAAAGTTCCAAATAGCCCTCGGCAGCAAAAAGGTTCCCCATCCTGGTCTAGTTATTGCTAAGTTATTTTAGTATCCCTAGTAGTATTAAAGGGGTTATCCGACCCCTGAAATGCCTCCCCTACTTCCCTCACAAACAATATACTTACCTCGCTTCCCGGCACCCGTGGGGAGAAGCAGCTGCAGACATGCAGGGACCTGGAGCGGGTGCCAGGGAGCGAGGTAAGCACATTGTGTGTGAGGGGCCCGGGCATATGTGGGAGCATTTTAAGGGTCAGATAATCCCTTTAATATAACCATAGTGCCCCAATATTTAAAATGCCCCTCCTGCAGTGCTCCCTGTAGCTCTAATGCCCCATTCTAGTTGTAACGCCCCTTAGTGCTAGAATATAATGCTCCTTTGTGACCCCCTTAGTGCCACTATATAATGCTGCCCCTCCAGTGCCAGTACATAATTCTCTCCTCCTTTAGAGCCAGTATACAATGCTCCTTCGCGCTCCCCCTTAGTGCCAGTATATGATGCTGTCCTTCCCCCCCTTAATGCCAGTATTCCACTGCTTAGTTTAAAAATAAAACACTTCCCTCACTCAGTTCCCCTTCTGCGCTGCAGGACACAAACCTCTTCCGATCTGTGGCCTGTGCTGCTTGGTCCTGGGGTCCTGGCACAGGCGGTCCACATGACATTTCCGCTCCTGCTCCATTGACGTCATCGCGACCTCAAGCTCCACTCTATTCCCGCAAATGTGGACATGATCTCGCCCCCATCATGGATAGCGCGGGGACGCTTTAGATGGGCGCTTATCCTTGCCTACCCCTCGTCACGGCCCTGATACAGGTAAACAGAACTTATGCAGAACTATGTGTCGACATAGTTACAGACTATAAACTAACCCTGTGTAGTTTAATCCTGCAGTCATGATTACTCCACTCACTCTGCCATCTCTTGCTCACATACAAACAGTGGACTATGAGGCATATGGAATACAATAACAACACTAAAGGATCAGACTACATGCAGAGGCCCAGGTTCACTAATCCTAAAGATGGCGTAAGCGTAGACCAGCTGTCCAGACCTGCACCAGATCTATCACAGGGGCTCAGGCTGGATGATCAATCTGATAAAGGAACAGACACCTTTCTCTGATCAACTATTGGTTGGCTGACTTAGAGTTTTTTTACGCCTGAATTTTGGCAAAATATGTTCCATCTTAGACCCCTTCCACTTTCCAACAAAGCTCTCTCCCTTTCCATTAATCCCCACCCCTTGTCGATCATGTTGGAAAAAAGTGTAGAAACTATAAATGTGCCAAACTTAAACCACCTTTTAGACATATTTCCATACAGCGATCACCTCCACAGTATGAGGACAATGGATCGCTATTGTGATCCCTCATCCTCATACACCTGCATTGTTTCTGGGCAGCAGATCATTATTAAGACAGCACGATCTGCTGCCCAGAAACAATGATTTATGTGCCTGCACTAACGTTCATTTCACCGGATGCAAAAGTGTTTCACTCGTTTATTGGGTGATCAGCTACTCATTTAGATGAACAGATTGTAGGGAATGAGTCTTCGAGTTAGTTTCTGACAGTTTGCTCGGTTATCTGCCCATCTCAATCCACCTTTAAACATTGCTGATCCTTCAGACAAAAATACAGAACTGAAGAATCGCCAATGTGTAAACACAGAGGCGTTCCCATGGTGATGGGGACGCTTCAAGTTAGAATATACTAAGAACTGTTCACATAACTGCCCTCTGCTGCCTGGCAGCACCTGATCTCTTACAGGGGGCTGTGATCCGCACAATTAACCCCTCAGGTGCCGCACCTGAGGGGTTAATTGTGCGGATCTCAGCCCCCTTTAAGAGATCGGGTGCTGCCAGGCAGCAGGGGCCAGACCCTCCTCCCTCCCCAGTATTAAAATCATTGGTGGCCAGTGTGTCCCCCCTCCCTTTCTCCCTCCCTCCCTCCCTCCCCAGTATTAGAATCATTGGTGGCCAGTGCGATTGGTGGTTAGTGCGGCCCCCCTCCCTATTAAAATCATTGGTGTCCAGTACGGCCTCCCCTCTCCCCCACCTAATTAAAATCATTGGTTAACAACCCTCCTCCCCCCCATCATTGGTGGCAGCGGAGCGGCAGTTCCGATCGGAGTCCCAGTTTAATCGCTGGGGTTCGGATCGGTTACCATGGCAGCCAGGACGCTACTGCAGTCTTGGCTGCCATGGTTACTTAGCACTTTTAGCAGCATTATACTTACGTGCGCTGTCTGTGGCCGCCCGGGCGCTCCTCCTACTGGTAAGTGACAGGTCTGTGCTATAAGCAATGCGCCGCACAGACCTTTCACTTACCAGTAGGAGGAACGCCGGCCGGCCACAGACACCAATGATTTTAATAGGGAGTGGGGGGGCCGCACTAGCCACCAATGATTTTAATAGGGAGGGGGTGGGGGGACGCACTGGCCACCAATGATTATAATACTGGGGAGGGAGGGGGGCCGCACTGGCCACCAATAATTTTAATACTGAGGAGGGAGGGGGGTCTGGCCCTCTGCTGCCTGGCAGCACCTGATCTCTTACAGGGGGCTGTGATCCGCACAATTAACCCCTAAGGTGCGACACCTGAGAGGTTAATTGTGCGGATCACAGCCCCCTGTAAGAGATCAGGTGCTGCCAGGCAGCAGGAGGCCGTTATGTCCACAGTTCTCAGTATATTCTAACTTGAAGCATCCCCATCACTATGGGAACGCCTCTGTGTTAGAATATACTGTCGGATCTGAGTTTTCACGATCTAACTCAAATCCGATGGTATATTCTAACATAGAGGCGTTTCCATGGTGATGGGGACGCTTCAAGTTAAAATATACCATCGGATTGGAGAAAACTCCGATCCTATGGTATATTAATATTACCTGAACACCGAACCCGAACCCGAACTTTTACTGAAATGTTCGGGTTCGGGTGCCGAACACCGTAAAGTTCGGTACGAACCTGAACTTTACAGTTCGGGTTCGCTCAACCCTATTCATCAGGCAATCCAAATCTTTTGACATGTTTAAAAATTATCGTTTGCAAGTGGAAGATCGTGCTGTCTAATTATGACCTGCCGCTGCGAAACCACTGTACAACATCGCTCCTCCCTATGCTGCGGAGGAGATCGATGCATGTAATAGCAGCAGTCTCCTCCAATGGTGAGCAGGCGATTGCTGGGAAGGAACACTTCACTCCCAACAATTGCAGGCACAATCGGGCTGTGTAATACAGCCCGATTGGTTATGTACACCTTTGGGGGCATTTTTTTTATTATTGCATTGTAATGATTGTGAGCTAAAAATCATTTTTTCAATTGGTCTTTATTAAAGATATGGATTCATTTTTTGTGTACAGAGCTGACATGCTGTAGTAGCACCCTGTGGATTTTCAGTTTTTTTTTCTTAATTTGAGGAACTGACAGACTCCTTATCTCTGCTGTCTGACATTTTATAAACACTCATTATAGCTCAGTTCTTATCTTACTGATAAGAATGTGTCCTAAATAAGTGTTTATGACCTCTTAGTAGTTTAGAGATAAGGTTTATTAGATGATCAGAACTAAGTAAAAGTGAAAGTACCAGTCACACAGTTATCAAAACGGTTAACCCTTTGTGATAGAATGGCTCAATATTTTTTTTATAAAGACCAAGTGAAAATATGATTTCCCGCCAAAAATTAGTAAAATGCTATCATAAACAAAAAATGCCTACGAAGGTGTACATGGCATTAAAGTCCCAAAGCCTGTTATATCCTGTCCAGAAAATGAAATAAACTACCATTGTCCTGTTGTTATCTGTTCTCTGTCAAAGCATTATTTTTCAGTTGCATTATATCACTTCACTAAAATCTGATTATTTTAAATGTATAAGGCTTAACATAATGTATACAGAAAGATAACATGGAAGGATCACATTTTCCTACCACTATAAAATTAGCCAAAACCATGGACTGGGGAAGAAAGGGAGTCTGAAACTACCAATGATGCCATGCACATTGCACATATATAATACAAAGCATGCTGATTATTCATATACTTTCTGACCTTAAACGTCACCTAGAATGAAATGTAAGATGTCATATAACATGCATTGAAGATAAACGTGTCTTCCAACAGCAATCATCAACCGTCAACATCAACCCTATGTAGCGTGTTTTTGTTGATGTAGTCAGAAGATTGCCTCTACAAGTCCATGGTTGTGTTTTCTAAAGGCGTGTTCTCATGACTTATCCCAGCTGAAATTCTAATTCTGTTTCTTTTCCAACACATTGGAGCTGTTTTATTGAAAAGTATATTTTGTGCATTAGACTTGCCTTGTTTACTTTTTATGGAATATTTTGTAGAACTGTATCTGTCTATCAATTTATTTTACTTGCTTATATATAGGGATCAGCGGACCCGTGGATGTACGGGTTCGCCGGGCTCGGCCGAACTTCGTGTTAACTTGAACTTGAACCCGAACCCCATTAAAGACAATGGGGACCCAAACTTTGGTGCACTAAAATGGCTGAAAAATAGTCATAGTAAGGGCTAGAGGGCTGCAAAAGGAAGCAAAATGGGGGTAAGAGCAGGATAATTGTCCTGCAAACAACTGTGGATAGGAAATGACTTAAAATAACATAGAATTTTAAAAAAATTAAGTGGAGTAGGAAGTTGAGGAGGCAGTAGATGTGGCAGTGTAGGTGGTGCGGCGGTGAAGGAGGAGTAGATAACTAAGACTTTTCTTTTTGTAGTTGCTCTGTGTGCCAGGCTGCCCAGAGGCAATGCCAAGCTGTTCTCTGTGGTAGGTGTATCCTCTGTGTCCTCTGTATCCCCCTGCCACGTTGCAGTGATGCCCATGAGCTGCTTCGGGTACCACCCTGCTGTGAGCTTGGTTCCTCCTCCTCATCATCATCCTCCTCTTCCTCATCCTGTGAACGGTGTCCTGGCTGGACAGTTGTGTATCTGGCCTCTGTTGATGCAGGAATCCACCCTCCGAGACACTTGTGAATGACTGGCCTGATAACAGTGGAAATGATCTCTCTTCCTCCTCCTCCTGTGCCACATCTTCTTTCATCATCACCCGAAGTGTTTTTTCAAGGAGACATATAAGTGAGATAGTAACACTGAGGATGGAGTCATCGGCACTGGCCATGTTGGTGGAGTACTCTAAACAGCGCAACATGGCACACATCCCACATGAAGGCCCACTTGTTGGTGGTGATGTGGTGCTGTTCCGCAGAGTGGCTCACCTGTACGTGCCACTGCTGCAGCTGAAACTCCACTATCGCCTGCTGCTGCTCACACAGTTTCTCCAGCATGTGCAAGGTGGAGTTCCACCTTGTGGGTACGTCGCATATGAGGCGGCGAGTGGGAAGTCCAAAGTTATGCTGCAGGGCAGACAGGTGAGCAGCAGCGGGGTCAGAACGCCAAAAGTGCGCACAGACGGCCCGCACTTTGTGCAGCAGCTGTGACATATCGGGGTAATTTTTCAGGAACCTCTTTACCACCAAATTCAGCACATGCGCCAGGCAAGGGATGTGCATTAAACTGGCTAGGCCTAGAGCTGCTATGAGATTTCTCCCATTATCGCACACCACCGAGCCAGGCTTGAGGCTTAGTGGCACCAACCACTCATTGGTCTGTTGTTCCATGCCCGTCCAAAGCTCCCGGTGTGGTTTTTTCCCCCAAAACAGATGAGTTTCAAAACAGCCTGCTGTCGATTTCCCCTGACTGTGCTGAAGTTGGTGGTGCAGGTGTTACACTGACCGGATGAGGAGGCGGCAGAGGAGGAACCAGAGAAGGAAGTGGAGTAGGAGGGGGCAACAGGAGACAACGAGAAAAGTCCAGCAATCCTCGGTGGTGGAAGGACATGCGCCAAACTGCTATCCGCCTTAGGCCCAGCTACCACTGCATTTACCCAGTGTGCAGTTAGGGAGATATAACGCCCCTACCCGTGCTTACTGGTCCATGTATCGGTGGTTATGTGGACCTTGCCACAGATGGCGTTGCGCAGTGGCAGCTGGGAACCACGTACTGTGGGACAGCCACCGCCATAAGGTTTTCAAGAGTCTCTGTCTCCACCAGACGGAACGACAGCAGGAATTTTTAAATGCTCGCATTCAGGGCCAGGGATCGATGGTGGGTAGGGGAGAACTTCCTCTTTCTCTCCAGTGTTTGAGGGATGGACATCTGAACGATTCCATGGGACAGTGTGGAGATTCTTGGTGACAGTGGTGGAGGTGGTGGTGTTGCTGCCACATCGTCTGTTTGCAGGGTGACAGGTGCCCCTGTCACTCCAGAGGTTGAGGAAGTGTCCGAGACTGCAGCATAAGAGGGAGCAGGAGGAGCCTGAGATCTTTCATGTTTTTTGAGGTGTGTACTCCACTGCATTTCATGCTTTGCATTTAGATGCCTGGTCATGTGGATGGTGCTTCAACTTAGAACATTTATGCCTCGCTTCAGGCTCCGATTGCACAGCGTGCAAACCACTCGCGTCTTGTTGTCAGCACATTGTCTGAAGAACTGTCACGCCAGGGAACTCCTTGGAACTGGCTTTGGTGTGCTCAGTCCCTGGGTGCGGTGGGCAGTAGCAGGCATACTGGCTAGGGGATGGCTACTCTGCTTTTGCACCCTGCTCCCTCTTTTGCTGTGCGGCTGGCCCTGTGTGACCACCACCTCTTCCTCCGAACTGCACACGTCCCTCTTATGACCTTGATTCCATGTGGGGTCTAGGACCTCATCATCCTCCACATCATCTTCCACCCACTCCTCACTCCTGCCCTCCTTGCCGGTCTGCACACTGCAGAAAGCCGCAGCAGTTGGCACCCGTGTTTCGTCATCATCAGAGACGTGCTGCTTTGGTTCTCCCATGTCCACATCCTGAAACATAAGTGGTTGGGCATCAGTGCAATCAATCTCTTCAACTTCTGGGGCAGGTCTAGGTGGATGGCCCACGGAAACCCTGCCAGCAGAGTCATCAAAAAGAATAAGAGACTGCTGTCTGACTTGGGGCTCAGACTTCTTGCCTGATTTGCAAGGGGGTGAGGTGAAAGACAGATGCCCATGGGCTACAGGTGCCAACTCTGCGCTTTCAGCAGGGGACTAGGTGGGAAACAATGTGAAGTAACTGGAGGCACTGTCAGCCACCCAATCTACATCCGCCTCTACTTGTTCTGGCCTCACCATTCGTACACCGGTATTCAGGCCTACAAAATAATGCTGAATGTTCTGTCGCCTACGTGCACCTGAGGAAGGGGTTTCATTTGGGCGTGTAGCTGGCACAGGTTGACTACGTTCTCTCTCTGCAACAGGAGCTTCACCAACACCAGCAGCCCCACAACCAGGGCCACGTCCCTTATTTGATGCTCTCCTCATTCCTGTTTACTAAGACATACAGTCAGGTCCATAAATATTGGGACATCGACACAATTCTAAAATTTTTGGCTCTATACACCACCACAATGGATTTGAAATGAAACGAACAAGATGCGCTGTAACTGCAGACTGTCAGCTTTAATTTGAGGGTATTTACATCCAAATCAGGTGAACGGTGTAGGAATTACAACAGTTTGCATATGTGCCTTCCACTTGTTAAGGAACCAAAAGTAATGGGACGATTGGCTTCTCAGCTGTCCCATGGCCAGGTGTGTGTTATTCCCTCATTATCCCAACTACAATGAGCAGATAAAAGGTCCAGAGTTCATTTCAAGTGTGCTATTCGCATTTGGAATCTGTTTCTGTCAACTCTCAAGATGAGATCCAAAGAGCTGTCACTATCAGTGAAGCAAGCCATCATTAGGCTGAAAAAACACAACAAACCCATCAGAGAGATAGCAAAAACATTAGGCGTGGCCAAAACAACTGTTTGGAACATTCTTAAAAAGAAGGAACGCACCGGTGAGCTCAGCAACACCAAAAGACCCAGAAGACCACGGAAAACAACTGTGGTGGATGACCGAGGAATTCTTTCCCTGGTGAAGAAAACACCCTTCACAACAGTTGGCCAGATCAAGAGCACTCTCCAGGAGGTAGGTGTATGTGTGTCAAAGTCAACAATCAAGAGAAGACTTTACCAGAGTGAATACAGAGGGTTCACCACAAGATGTAAACCATTGGTGAGCCTCAAAAACAGAAAGGCCAGATTAGAGTTTGCCAAACGACATCTAATAAAGCCTTCACAGTTCTGGAACAACATCCTATGGACAGATGAGACCAAGATCAACTTATACCAGAGTAATAGGAAGAGAAGAGTATGGAGAAGGAAAGGAACTGCTCATGATCCTAAGCATACCACCTCATCAGTGAAGCATGGTGGTGGTAGTGTCATGGCGTGGGCATGTATCGCTGCCAATGGAACTGGTTCTCTTGTATTTATTGATGATGTGACTGCTGACAAAAGCAGCAGGGTGAATTCTGAAGTGTCTCGGGGCAATATTATCTGCTCATATTCAGCCAAATGCTTCAGTATTCATTGGACAGTGCTTCACAGTGTAGATGGACAATGACCCAAAGCATACTGCAAAAGCAACCAAAGAGTTTTTTAAGAGAAAGAAGTGGAATGTTATGCAATGGCCAAGTCAATCACCTGACCTGAATCCGATTGAGCATGCATTTCACTTGCTGAAGATAAAACTGAAGGGAAAATGCCCCAAGAACAAGCAGGAACTGAAGACAGTTGCAGTAGAGGCCTGGCAGAGCATCACCAGGGATGAAACCCAGTGTCTGGTGATGTCTATGCGTTTCAGACTTCAGGCTGTAATTGACTGCAAAGGATTTGCAACCAAGTATTAAAAAGTGAAAGTTTGAGTTATGATTATTATTCTGTCCCATTACTTTTGGTCCCTTAACAAGTGGGAGGCACATATGCAAACTGTTGTAATTCCTACACCGTTCACCTGGTTTGGATGTAAATACCCTCAAATTAAAGCTGACAGTCTGCAGTTAAAGCACATCTTGTTAGTTTCATTTCAAATCCATTGTGGTGGTGTATAGAGCCAAAAATGTTAGAATTGTGTCCATGTCCCAATATTTATGGACCTGACTGTATTCAAGTTATAGTTATATAATGGCCATGGACATAAAGTCCAGACTTTTAGCTTTTATTTGAGGGTATCCACATTTAATTTGGATAAAGGATTTAGGAGTTTTAGCTCCTTTACATGTGGCACCCCTTTTTTAAAGGGATCAAAAGTAATTGGACAATTGGCTCAAAGACTGTTTCATGGGCAGGTGTGGGCAATTCCTTCATTATTTCATTCTCAATTAAGCACATTAAAGGCCTGGAGTTGATTTGAGGTGTGGTGCTTGTATTTTGAAGATTTTGCTGAGAAGTAAACATGAGGTCAAAGGAGCTCCCCATGCAGGTGAAAAAGGCCATCCTTTATCTGTGAAAACAGAAAAAAAAATCTGAGAAATTGCTGCACTATTAGGAGTGGCAAGATATACAGCTTGGTACATACTGAGAAAGAAAGAAAGCACTCTGGTGACCTCAAAAATGAAAAAGACCTGGACGCCCACGGAAGACAACAGTGGTGGATGATGGCAGAATGATTACCATGGTGAAGAGAACCCCCTTCACAACCCAACCAAGTGAACAACACTCTCCAGGATACAGGCGTATCAATATCCAAATCTACCATAAAGAGAAGACTGCATGAATGTAAATACAGAGGGTTCACTGCACAGTGCAAGCCACTCATAAGCCTCAAGAATAAGAAGGCTAGATTGGACTTTGCTAAAAACATCCTAAAAAACCAGCACACTTCTGGAAGAACATTCTTTGGACAGATGAAGCCAAGATCAAACTTTACCAGAATGATAGAAAGAAAAAAGTATAGCGATGGCACGGTCCAGCTCATGATCCAAAGCAATACCACATCATCTGTAAAACACGTGGAGGCAGTGTGATGGCTTGGGCATGCATGGCTGCTAGTGGCATCGGGTCCCTAGTGTTTATTGATGATGTGACACAGGACAGAAACAGCCGGATGAATTCTGGGGGTTTCAGAGACATACTGTGTGCTCAAATCCAGCCAAATGCTGCCAAACTGATTGGTCTGCGTTTCATAATACAGATGGAAAATGACCCAAAACATAAAGCCAAAGCAACCCTGCAGTTTATTAAAGCAAAGAAGTGGAATATTCTTGAATAGCCAAGGCAGTCACCTGTTCTGAACCCAATAGAGCATTTCACTTGTTAAAGACTAAAATTCAGACAGAAAGGCCCAGAAACAAACAACAACTGAAAACCGCTGCAGTAAAGGCCTGGACGAGCATTAAAAAGGAGGAAACACAGCGTCTGGTGATGTCCATGAGTTCAAGACTTCAGACAGTCATTGCCAAGAAAGGGTTTTCAACCAAGTATTAGAAATGAACATTGTATTTACAATTATTTAATTTTTCAATTACTTTTGAGCCCCTGCGATGAATGGATTGAGTTTAAAAGATCCTTTAGTTCCTCACATTTTTATGCAATCATTTTGTTCAACCGACCGAATTAAAGCTGAAAGTCTGAACTTCAACTGCATCTGAATTGTTTTGTTCAAAATCCATTGTGGTAATGTACTTTATAAAAATTTTGTTTCTGTCCAAATATATATGGACCTAACTGTATATTAATTCTCCTGTCACGGATGCAGTGAAGGTGTACCTGACACCAAAAATGGGTATATGTCACCCACCGAACTAACAGACGGATTGACTATATTAATTTCCCTGTCACATATGCAGTGCAGGTGTACCTCACACCAAAAATGGGTATATGTCACCCACCGATCTAACAGACGGATTGACTATATTAATTTCCCTGTCATTGATGCAGTGCAGGTGTACCTCACACAAAAAATGGATATATGTCACCCACCGATCTAACAGATGGATTAACTACAGGGTGGGCCATTTATATGGATACACCTTAATAAAATGGGAATGGTTGGTGATTTAACTTCCTGTTTGTGGCACATTAGTATATGTGAGGGGGGAAACTTTTCAAGATGGGTGGTGACCATGGCGGCCATTTTGAAGTCGGCCATTTTGAATCCAACTTTAGTTTTTTCAATAGGAAGAGGGTCATGTGACACATCAAACTTATTGGGAATTTCACTCGAAAAACAATGGTGTGTTTGGTTTTAACGTAACTTTATTCTTTCATGAGTTATTTACAAGTTTCTGACCACTTATAAAATGTGTTCAATGTGCTGCCCATTGTGTTGGATTGTCAATGCAACCCTCTTCTCCCACTCTTCACACACTGATAGCAACACCGCAGGAGAAATGCTAGCACAGGCTTCCAGTATCCGTAGTTTCAGGTGCTGCACATCTCGTATCATCTGAAGGCAATTGTCTATGCTGTGAAGATACGAGATGTGCAGCACCTGAAACTACGGATACTGGAATCCTGTGCTAGCATTTCTCCTGCGGTGTTGCTATCAGTGTGTGAAGAGTGGGAGAAGAGGGTTGCATTGACAATCCAACACAATGGGCAGCACATTGAACACATTTTATAAGTGGTCAGAAACTTGTAAATAACTCATGAAAGAATAAAGTTACGTTAAAACCAAGCACACCATTGTTTTTCGTGTGAAATTCCCAATAAGTTTGATGTGTCACATGACCCTCTTCCTATTGAAAAAACAAAAGTTGGATTCAAAATGTCCGACTTCAAAATGGCCGCCATGGTCACCACCCATCTTGAAAAGTTTCCCCCCTCACATATACTAATGTGCCACAAACAGGAAGTTAATATCACCAACCATTCCCATTTTATTAAGGTGTATCCATATAAATGGCCCACCCTGTATATTAATTTCCCTGTCATGGATACAGTGCAGGTGTACCTCACACCAAAAATGGGTATATGTCACCCACTGAACTAACAGACAGATTAACTATATTAATTTCCCTGTCACGTATGCAGTGCAGGTGTACCTCACACCAAAAATGGATATATGTCACCCACCAAACTAACAGACAGATTAACTGTGTTAATTTCCCTGTCACAGATGCAGTGCAGGTGTACCTCACAAAAAAATGGGTATATGTCACTCACCGATCTAACAGATGGATTAACTTTTTTTTATTTCCCTGTCACGGATGCAGTGCAGGTGTACCTCACACCAAAAATGGGTATATGTCACCCACCGATCTAACAGACGGATTAACTATATTAATTTCCCTGTCACGGATGCAGTGCAGGTGTACCTCACACCAAAAATGGGTATATGTCACTCACCGATCTAACAGATGGATTAACTTTATTTATTTCCCTGTCACGGATGCAGTGCAGGCTTACTTCACACCAAAAATGGGAATATGTCACCCACCGAACTAACAGACGGATTAACTATATTAATTTCCCTGTCACGGATGCAGTGCAAGTGTACCTCACACCAAAAATGGATATATGTCACCCACCATTCGAACAGACGGATTAACCATTATATTTTTGTGTTAGGTGTACAAAGATGGTGAATTGCACCAACAAAAAATTCGCTATAGGTCACCCACAGAATTAACAGCCAGATTAATTATTAGATTTCTGTGTCAGGGGTGCAAAGCTGGTGTATAGCACCCACAAAAAAATCACTATAGGTCATCCACAGAATAAATAGCCAGATTCCTAACACTCTCCCTCACTTCAGCTGCCTGCTTCCTGTCCCTGCACTACTCAGAGCTGATGGGCGGTGCTACACTTGATCTAGCTTGTATAGAGGCTGGGTCATATGATGCACTAGCCAATCACTTCCATTAATAAATATACATTTTACAACAGTTTCTTTAGTTTTGTCCTTATTTCTGATTTGAATAGTTAAGTTGTAGTACACTCACCTAAAGAATTATTAGTGCCCCCATACTAATACGGTGTTGGACCCCCTTTTGCCTTCAGAACTGCCTTAATTCTACGTGGCATTGATTTAACAAGGTGCTGATGGCATTCTTTAGAAATGTTGGCCCATATTGATAGGATAGCATCTTGCAGTTGATGGAGATTTGAGGGATGCACATCCAGGGCACGAAGCTCCCGTTCCACCACATCCCAAAGATGCTCTATTGGGTTGAGATCTGGTGACTGTGGGGGCCATTTTAGTACAGTGAACTCATTGTCATGTTCAAGAAACCAATTTGAAATGATTCGAGCTTTGTGACATGGTGCATTATCCTGCTGGAAGTAGCCATCAGAGGATGGATACATGTTCTCATTCTGTTTACGCCAAATTCGGACTCTACCATTTGAATGTCTCAACAGAAATCGAAACTCATCAGACCAGGCAACATTTTTCCGGTCTTCAACAGTCCAATTTTGGTGAGCTCGTGCAAATTGTAGCCTCTTTTTCCTATTTGTAGTGGAGATGAGTGGTACCCGGTGGGGTCTTCTGCTGTTGTAGCCCATCTGCATCAAGGTTGTGCGTGTTGTGGCTTCACAAATGCTTTGCTGCATACCTTGGTTGTAACGAGTGGTTATTTCAGTCAACGTTGCTCTTCTATCAGCTTGAATCAGTCGGCCCATTCTCCTCTGACCTCTAGCATCCACAAGGCATTTTTTGCCCACAGAACTGCCGCATACTGGATGTTTTTCCCTTTTCACACCATTCTTTGTAAACCCTAGAAATGGTTGTGCGTGAAAATCCCAGTAACTGAGCAGATTGTGAAATACTCAGACAGGCCCGTCTGGCACCAACAACCACGCCACGCTCAAAATTGCTTAAATCACCTTTCTTTCCCATTCTGACATTCAGTTTGGAGTTCAGGAGATTGTCTTGACCAGGACCACACCCCTAAATGCATTGAAGCAACTGCCATGTGATTGGTTGACTAGATAATTGCATTAATGAGAAATAAAACAGGTGTTCCAAATAATTCTTTAGGTGAGTGTATATAAATTAATAAATAATGTAAATGAGAAGAATAATTTGTCGTTATAATTACATATTTAAGTAAATAAAGTAATTAAAATATATATTATCATTTATATAAATATTAAAGACAAAATAGCTAAACAAGTATATATATATATATATATATATATATATATATATACACATATACATACTGTATATGCATATAATTCTTTTCAATAATAAAGGGTTTGCTATCATATACAGAAATTACAGATATGGAATTTGGGTAAAATAATTAATTAATATCTTCGCTATATTAGAAAGTCTCTATAATTAAGGGAAAGTTCTGTTTGGTATAGTTCTTAGAAAGTTTGGATTCCATGAGGACCAATATTTTGTGGTTTTCTTCAAAGATAATGAAAAAAGAGAAAACAATAGAAAACAAAATTAATTTCCATGTTGCATGCGTGCGAGACCAATGTCCATACTTCTGAGATGGTGGGGATTTCTTGACTCTCCATTTCTTTGCTATAAGGCTTCTTGCAGCTAGTATTACGTGAGTTCCTCTAACACCGGTAAATCTAAACCATTTTAACCCTAGCCACTCAGACTTATGCTGAAAAAACTGTGGAGCCCAAGGAACCTATCTACATTTTTTAAAACCGTGGTTGATAAATTAAACAAGATGCTTCATATAAACATCCAACCATCTCCAGACTTTGCCTTGTTTGCCATGTCTTCTCCTCAATCATCACAACTAGAGATGAGCAAATCGAAGTTGACAAAGTGGAATTCGACCCGAATTTCAGGAAAAATTTGGTTCGCACTGAATCCGAATTTCTTCACGCTTCGTGGTAACGAATCACATTTTTTCCTAAAATGGCTGCTGCACATAGTAGGATATGGAGCAAAGAACTCTGGGAACAAGGAATCCCCCACAATTCCAGGTATGCAGCCAATCAGCAGATAGCCAGCCCCTGTGATGTCACAGCCCTAAAAATACCCTCAGCCATTTTGGATTCTAGGGACAATGCTAGAAAAGACTTGATTGTGCTGAAAAAACTATTTACAAGTTCAGGGAAAGATTAGTCAAGGTGTAGGAAAAGGATAGGGAGGCGTCATCTACGCTATAAAAAGAGAACAGGGTGCAATAGGAGCGATTCTATTACACCTTGCTGCACTTATTAGGGATCCAAATAGCTTTTAGGTTGTTTGCACTATATGATACATCACTAATTCCAGCAAACCTTGCTTGTGATTGGGGTGCAAGTTCTGTGATACAGCCATTTACGGGGGGTATTAAAAGAAAGGATATGTACGTCCTATTAGCCTTTCTGCGTTGATTTTACATTGTTTAACTTTTTGGGGGGGGTTTATTATTACGAAAAAAAGGGAAAAATATATGTCATAATTGCAGTTCAGCGGTGAAGTTACATTATACTACAGCCATTTACAGGGTGTATTAATAGGATAGATACGTACGTCCTATTACACGTCCTGCATTAATTTTACATTGTTTAACTTTTTTGGGGCGAGTGTATTAATAGAAAAAAAAGAGAAAAAATTATATGTCATAAGTGCCGTTCAGCGGTGAAGTTACATTGTACTATAGCCATTTACAGGATGTATTAATAGGAAAGATACTTATGTCCCATTAGCCGTTCTGCTTTGATTTGAAATTGTTTAATTTTTTTTTTTGGGGGTGCATTAATAGGAAAAAAAAGGAAAAAATATATGCCATAATTGGCATTCCGCGGTGAAGTTACATTGTACTACAGCCATTTTACAGGGTATAGGAAAAGAAAACATACGTACGTCCCATCACCCGTTCGGCGGTGAATTGTGATTGTTATATTTCTTTTTTGGGGTGTAGAAATAGGAAAAAAAAAGGAGAAAATATATGTCATAATTGGCATTCAGCGGTGAAGTTACATTGTACTAAAGCCATTTACATGGTGTAGAAAAAGAAAATATACGTACGTCCCATCACTCATTCTGCGGTGAATTGTGATTGTTATGGTTTTTTTTGTGGTGTAAAAATAGAAAAAAATATATATCATAAGTGCCGTTCGGCGGTGAAGTTACATTGTTTTACAGCCATTTACGTGTTGTATAAAAAGAAAATATATGCACTGTATGTCCCATCTCCTGTTCTGCGGTGAATTGTAATTGTTATGTTTTTTTTTTGTGGTTTAGAAATAGGAAAAGAAAGGAGAAAATATATGTCATAATTGGCATTCAACTGTGAAGTTACATTGTACTACAGCCATTTACGTAGTGTAGAAAAAGAAAATATATGTACGTCCCATCACCCGCTTTGCTCCTCCTCCTACTCCTTGTCTGTCATTGCGTCAGCAATTGATCACCGAAGCGATTGCCAAGAGACAACAGTATGCGTGCACTCATCCAATGGCAAAGAAGCTGAACATGCTCCTATCCAAGTTGCTGATGCTGCAGTCCCTCTCTTTTCAAGTGGTGGACTCTGCATCTTTCAGAGAACTAATGGCTTGTGCTGAGCCAAGGTGGAGAGTCCAAAGCCGTCACTTCTTTACCAAAAATGCAGTACCAGCACACATGTAGAACAGAAGGTGGGCCAGTACTTGAGCCTGTCGGTGTCTGCCAAAGTGCACGGCAGCGCAGACGTGTGGAGCTATAACCAGTGATGAGCGGCAGGGCAATAATTGAATTTGCGATATTTCGCAAATATTTGGGTGAATATTCGTCATATATTCGCGAATTCGTGATCTCTAGTCATTATTTTCTTGATTGTGAAAATCGGCAATTGGAAAATTTGCAATAAAAATTTGCGATAAGAAAATTCGCGATCAACACTACTCCTAAAGTCAAAGATATTGCAGCCTTCTCATTGGCCCACAAGCAAGAAGCAGTGAGGGATCAGTGGCAGCTCATGCGTGACACCTGCTGTTTTCTCGGGCCCTTTGAGGATGCCACTTTATTTGTCAGTCACCAAGACTAGGGGATAAACAACGTCATTCCACTGGTTCATGTCCTGGAACAGATGCTGCTAAATCTGGCTGGCCAGGGGACATGAGACGTGGAAACTACATCTCACGGCCATATGAGTCTTGTGGGGGCTGAACTAGAGGAGGAGAAGATTCGAGCACAAGCAATGTGTAGAAAAATGGGTGGTTTTTCTACACAGGTGACAGGAGAGGAGGAGCAGGAGCAGACAGAGGAGCTACAGGGTGATGAGGAAGATGAGGCAGAGGACCCAGAGACACCACGGAAGTATGCAGTGGAGATGGAGGCAGGGAGTCCCTCCGAGTCACTTGCGCAAATGGCCCGATGCATGCTCACTTGCTTGCGTAGTGACAGCCAAATTGTCACCACTCGCCAGAGGGATGACTAATGACTCTCCACCATGTTAGCCCATTGCTACCAGTCCGCTGAGAGGGAGGAAAAAGAAACTACTCACCAGCAGCAGCAGGTAGACATAGAGCCGAACCTGAACCAGCAGGTTGTGGCATACTTGGAGTGCACCCTGCCACCCCACATCGAAGATCACCCGGACTACTGGGCAGCCAAACTTGATTTGTGGCCGCAACTGGCCGCGTTTGCCCTGGACAAGCTTTCCTGCCTGGCCAGCAGTGTGGCATAAGACCAGGTGTTTAGTGCAGTGGGGCCATAGTTACCCCAAGGAGAACTCGCCTGTCACCCAAAATGTAGAGAAACTGACCTTTGTGAAAATGAATCAGGCGTGGATCAGCCAGGATTTTCAAACACCAATGCCTGATGCATCAGACTAGATCATCCATGGTACCACACCAACACTTTGACAAAAGAGACCTGTTTCTTCTGGTTACCTGCTTCAGCTACTATTCTGATACTGTCACCCGCCTGATGCCACACCTGCTGCCAGGTGCTCCAACTGTTAGCCACCATCTTCAGCTGGTACTGGTGTTGCCCCCCACCTACCCACTCTGTCACTAGGCCACTCTGTGGCCTCCTCATGCTGCTGCCACTTCACCACTCTGTGGTCTTCTCATGCTGCTGCCACATCACTACTATGTCAATGGGCCACTCTGTGGTCTCCTCATGCTGCTGCCACCTCACCACTATGTCATTGGGCCACTCTGTAAACTTCTCATGCTGTTTCCACCCTCCCCACTTCATGACTGGGCCACTATTTTGCCCTTTTGGCCTGGTTGACATCATCATTTATTTGATCCTTCTTCTGATCTGTCAGAAGGAAGGGAAAAAAACGAGACGCACAATGGATCCTGTCTATGTAGCATCTGTATGGCCTGTATGGTACTATCAGAATTGGCTTATGATTTGGCAGCCAAAAGCAGGAGTAAGTACAAAACACAGAAGACATGTTTTTTTTGGCTTTAGCAATACTGAATGGATTACTGACAAAATGCTGACCGAGTGAAGGCGAATGCTCAACAGGCAGGATCCGTTTTTAGTTTTTTTTTGTTCTGACGGATCAGAGGATGGGCAAAATAATCAGTGACGTCAACACAAACTTACTGCTGACACTCTCTTCACTCTGTCAGGGGGGCTCTACTTGTATAAGCATTAAATAGATCAGGTTATGTAGACATCTATGTGGAATCAGCTGACGATGGTGTAGAAGGAGTGTTGTTGGCGCTAACATCGACCTATAAGGCTGAGTTCACACTTGAGTTATTTGGTCAGTTTTGGCACCGTAACTGCCCAAATAAGTGAAGTGTGCAATGTCAGCAACGCCTGTCATGTGCATGTCATACTGACTCACAATATTGTTTCACTACCACAGCAGACTCCCTATGCGTGTTACTGCAAAGCATAGTGTTCTACACTCTGCAGCCAGTAAATAGCTGATTTTTAACGCAATTCGCCACAAATACATTTGGATCGAATCTTTTGGGAAAACTCGCCGAACCGACCAAATCAAATTTTTGAGAGATTCGCTCATCTCTAATCACATCCCACACCAAATTAATGATGGCCCTTTTATAGGGGTCTGTTCTTTCCTTCTTGAGAGTGGTGATGCATTGGGCAGTGCTTGAGCAGCAGCATTATCATCAAAATGATCTATATAAATATATATTTAAAAGATTTAAAACAGCAGCACAAATTCTCCAAGGCTACTGAACCAGTACTTTAAAGGAATGGCTATCCCCCAACTACACTCTATGTTGTGGCTTTGCCACAACAAAAGGCAAAAAGGTGTAAAGGTGACACATATGTAGAACTACTGTGCAGGGGCAATGGGTGACATTTCATTTGCGTGTGGGCACACTGGATGACATTTCATTTGTATGGGGACACAGAAGGGCACAGTACTGTTACATAGTGGCATACAGGATGAAATTACTATTATATGTGGGCACAAAGAGTGGTTACTGATTATATGGGTCGACATATAATAAGGGGTTTTTCCTATTGTATTGGGTACTAAGGGGACATTACTATTGTATGTGGGTACTAAGGGGGCATTATTGTTGAAAAAGAGCACACAGAGGGACATTATTAGTTTATGGGGGGTGTCGCCTATAAGTTACTGGATATGACTGTACTGTACTCACTTATACAGCCTGTAGAGAGCTTGTTTAGAATTGGTAATTACCACTGTACAGTCATGGTGGTAATTTTTGCAATGTGGTTTCTATTCACTGTCAGTATTGTGGTAGTGTCACGCTCGTGTGTAGAAGGAAAACACCACACCAGGCATAGGAGGGAAAGGGGATACCGGAATAAGGCCTGAAAACTAGGGAAGGAAGAAGGACCCCTCCTAGAGAAGACCCTAACACCAGTCCTGACAGACTACCAGTATGAATAGGTCCCAAAGGTAGGCAAGTTCATACACCGGATACCTAGAATCCTATCTCACCATATAGGACCCTGGAACTAATGTCAGGACTGAGTCTACCTGTTCCTTCAAAGGGAAGGACGAACAGGAGTCTCCCTCAGGCCTAATGACAAACAACAGGGAAAGGCAACACACACACATATATCTATATAAACAAAATACAAAAAGGAAAGGAAACACTTATCTTCAAAGAAGCTCTGAAAGCACCAGGAACTCAGCCGAGAACCAAACACAAGCTAACCACAAGTCCAACAGAAGCTATAAACCGCATAGCATAGTGGGAGAAAGAACAGTAAATAGAGAAGGTTAAATGACCACAATAGCCACACCTGGGTTAAGAAGGTGTGGCAAGCACCAGAAACAACACAGATGTCATTTGATCTAAAAGGAAAACATATCAGATCAAACCATGTGTTGCCAGTCTCACAGATCTCCTGCCACCTGTCGCAGGAACGTCCGTGACAGGTATTTACTATGTGATGGTAACATACCTTCCAACTTTTAAGAAGGTCAGAGGGTCAATTCTGTTTCACTGAAAGTTCCATTTTCCCTGCATATTTATAAACAGGTTCTTGGCAATAACCAAAGACAATTACCTCTCCCAACTGGTTCAGGACCCGACTAGAGGGACGGCCATACTGGACTTAGTATTAGCCAATAGGCCTGACAGAACAACAGACGTGCAGGTTGGTGGACACCTGGGAAATAGTGACCATAAAGTAATAACCTTCCAATTAACATTCAAAAGAGCGTTTCTACAGGGAGGATCAAAAATACCAAACTTCAAAAAAGCAAAATTTTGCCAACTAAGAGAGGCCATAGGCCTAACTAACTGGGGCAAAGTCCTCAAAAATAAAAATACAGCCACAAAATGGGATATCTTTAAAAACATCCTAAAATCTCATTGTGAGAGGTACATACCGTATTGGAATAAAAGGTTAAGGAACAAAAAGAAACCAATGTGGATAAATAGACTTGTAAAGAAAGCAATAAATGACAAAAAGAAAGCATATAAATCACTAAAACAGGAGGGTAGCACGGAAGCACTGAAAAACTATAAGGAAAAAAATAGAACATGTAAAAAACAAATAAAAGCGGCCAAACTAGAGACCGAGAGATTAATTGCCAAAGAGAGTAAAACTAACCCTAAAATGTTCTTCAATTATATAAATGTTAAAAAGTATAAGGCTACTTTCACACTTGCGGCAGGACGGGTCCGACATGCTGTTCACCATGTCGGATCCATCCTGCGGCTTTTTCGCCCCGTGCCGCCGGACCGCCGCTCTGTCCCCATTGACTATAATGGGGACGGGGGCGGAGCTCCGGCGCAGCACGGCGCAGCACGGCGCAGCACGGCGGTGCACGGCGAAAGGCCGCCGGACTAAAATTACTGCATGTCAGGCTTTTTAGTCCGGCGGCTTTCGCCGTGCACCGCTGTGCTGCGCAAGAGCTCCGCCCCGTCCCCATTATAGTCAATGGGGATGGAGCGGCGGTCCGGCGGCACGGCGAAATAGCCGCAGGACGGATCCGACATGGTGAACAGCATGTCGGATCCGTCCTGCCGCAAGTGTGAAAGTACCCTAAATCTGAAGGTGTCGGCCCTTTAAAGAGTAATGAGGGGGGAGTCGCAGAGAGCGACGAGGAGAACGCAAAACTGTTAAATATTTTTTTCTCCAGTGTATTCACTGAGGAAAATAAACTGTCAGATGACATGCAGAATGTAAAAATAAATTCCCCATTAAAAGTGTCCTGTCTGACCCAGGAAGAAGTACATCAGCGACTTAAAATCGCCAGGACCAGATGGCATATACCCCCGTATCCTAAGGGAATTAAGTAAGGTCATAGCCAGACCCTTATTTCTGATATTTGCGGACTCTATACTGACAGGGAATGTTCCACAGGATTGGCGCATGGCAAATGTGGTGCCAATATTCAAAAAGGGTCCAAAAACAGAGCCTGGAAACTATAGGCCGGTAAGTTTAACATCTGTTGTGGGTAAACTCTTTGAAGGTTTTCTGAGAGATGCTATCTTAGAGCATCTCAACGGAAATAAGCAAATAACGCCATATCAGCATGGCTTCGTGAGGGATCGGTCATGCCAAACTATTTTAATCAGTTTCTATGAGGAGGTAAGTTCTAGACTTGACAGCGGCGAATCAATGGATGTCGTATATCTGGACTTCTCCAAAGCATTTGACACTGTACCACATAAAAGGTTAGTATATAAAATGAGAATGCTCGGACTGGGAGAAAACGTCTGTATGTTGGTAAGTAACTGGCTCAATGATAGAAAACAGAGGGTGGTTACTAACGGTACACACTCAGATTGGGTCACTGTCACTAGTGGGGTACCTCAGGGGTCAGTATTGGGCCCTATTCTCTTCAATATATTTATTAATGATCAAGTATCAATTTTCGCAGATAACACTAAACTGTGTAAAGTAATTAACACTGAAGAGGACAGTATACTACTACAGAGGGATCTGGATAGATTGAAGGCTTGGGCAGATAAGTGGCGGATGAGGTTTAACACTGACAAATGTAAAGTTATGCACAATGCAAGTCACTCGTACATACTAAATGATAAAACACTCGGTAACACTGACATGGAAAAGGATCTAGGAATTTTAATAAACAGCAAACTAAGCTGCAAAAACCAGTGTCAGGCAGCTGCTGCCAAGGCCAATAAGATAATGGGTTGCATCAGAAGGGGCATAGATGCCCGTGATAAGAACATAGTCCTACCACTTTACAAATCGCTAGTCAGACCACACTTGGAGTACTGTGTACAGTTCTGGGCTCCTGTAAACAAGGCAGACATAGCAAAGCTGGAGAGGGTCCAGAGGAGGGCAACTAAAGTAATAACTGGAATGGGGCAACTACAGTACCCTGAAAGATTATCAAAATTAGGGTTATTCACTTTAGAAAAAAGACGACTGAGGGGAGATCTAATTAATATGTATAAATATATCAGGGGTCAGTACAGAGATCTCTCCCATCATCTATTTATCCCCAGGACTGTGACTGTGACGAGGGGACATCCTCTGCGTCTGGAGGAAAGAAGGTTTGTACACAAACATAGAAAAGGATTCTTTACGGTAAGAGCAGTGAGACTATGGAACTCTCTGCCTGAGGAGGTGGTGATGGAGAGTACAATAAAGGAATTCAAGAGGGGCCTGGATGTATTTCTAGAACGTAATAATATTACAGGCTATAGCTACTAGAGAGGGGTCGTTGATCCAGGGAGTTATTCTGTTTGCCTGATTGGAGTCGGGAAGGAATGTTTTATTCCCCTGAAGTGAGGAAAATTGGCTTCTACCTCACAGGTTTTTTTTTTGCCTTCCTCTGGATCAACCTGCAGGATAACAGGCCGAACTGGATGGACAAATGTCTTTTTTCGGCCTTATGTACTATGTTACTATGTCAATAGTTTTCTTTTACACAATAATGCAACAATTATCTGAATATAGAAATAAATGAAATAATACACAAGGCAGGGCTAATACAGAGAGGAACCAGACAAATCTATACTTCAGATAAAAAAGAGAGACATTTAAGGAGCAAAGAGGGACAGAGGGACTGTCCCTCCAAAAAAGGGAACCTTTGGAGGTCTGTGGTAATTTGTGCTCATGGTCTGGTGGTATTTTTGGCCAGTGTTAATATTCTTAATATTGATCTTGGTTTGCTGGGTATTGTTCTATGGGGGCCATGGACCTCTAGTTACACCTCTGATATCTGTGAAAATTCTACTATGAAAATGGTACAGTGCTGCACGCCATAACAGGCTTGGATCTTCCAAAACATGTCTTTGTCAAAACAGGACTTGTGTGGACATGTGCAGTTATACTCATTCCACTCCACATAGTAACCATCATATTTGCAACAAAGTTGCTCTTTTTTGTTATAATATATCATGCTACAGGTTTTATACATGTTTTATTTTTATATATGTTATACTTTAGATTATCATTATTTGAAGATAAATCCAGTATTACAATCTTAGTCTGTGCCACACTGCAATGTTATAGCTGCATAACTAGCTGTAACCCCTGGACTCCTGTGACTATTTATATGGTTTTATGGTGATCTACGTTGGGTTCACTAAAGGAGTTTGCATATTACAGTCATACTACATGTCCGAAAACAGTGATGGCTAAACTCTGGCACTCCAGCTTTGGTGAAACTACGACTCTCAGCATGTTCCATTTATTTCTATGGAGTTCGGAGAACAGCCAAGCAAGTGTACATCTTGGGAATCATGATTTTACCACATCTGGAGTGTCGGAGGTTAAAATGTAGCCATATTACATCCATGTGATTAATAAGTAAAGGTTGAAATATAGTTTAATGTAAAGGACAGAGGATCTATATCTCATATGTTCCTTCAAGGATATTTATTATTCATATTATTTTACAGATGGTACAGTTGTTTTATCCTGTTTCTAGATGGGGCTCACGTGTCTCTTAAAGAATTAAAGTGGAAGTCACATTTAGCATTGGATGGAATCCATGCAGGAGTTTCCTAAGGCCGGTCAGCCATATTACATGTGGACTCTAGCCCCTCCAAGGGTCTTGATTATGGTGTTCCCTCCTGTATTAGCTTTGCTTGTCCAAATGTGGCATAGGGTTTATCTAAGTAAATAAATAATTATTAACTAGAAAAGCTACAATTTCTGGGGAAATTGTGTGAAGTGTTCTTGCCTCCACCAGTAGTCTACAACTGGAGTAGGCAAAGTAACTGGGTGGAGTGGCTTGAGTAACTGTTGTGTGGTTGGAGTGGCTGGAGTAACTGTGGAAAGGTTGGACTGAGCAGGGTAACTTTATGGAGTGGGCAGAGTAACTGTTTGGAGTGTTTGGAGTGAGTAAAGATAGTAAAGATTACACTAACCAATTGATTGATCAAATTTAAAAAGTGCACATGGCAAGCTTGATAGAGTGAAAAAAGCATTTAAACTTTTATTTATTTATATAGCACATTTAATTGCAATGTTGTTGCCCAAAGTGCTTCACAGTTGCATTAAAACAAACATTTATAAAAACATTAGCAGCCGATTTGTGTAGGTGGGCTTGAAAATGAGGGAGCGGTGGCAGTTTAGAAATCATGTCCTGATTTTTCAGCTCACACTGTAGCTTTTGTCACTCTGCTGGCTGCTCACACACCTGGGTTCCTATGGCAGCAAGGGCAGAGAAAAGCGGTTAAAAACAAACTGCTCCAACTTGCCCACTTCACTGGTGGTTGCCATCTTCAAACGATTGTAGTTTAAAAATTATAAATCCTACACCGAAGAGATTTATATTGTTAGAATCACAAGACCCAGACCTACCAGTATGTCTCTGAAATATTAAAAATGAAGGCACAGTCGCAGTTTAGAAATGGCTGGAGTGGAGTTTCAATGAATGTCAATGGGCGGCGTGAGTTGCAAACAAATGGTCATATTGTGAAAACTATCAGGACTATTGCTTAGCTGTGGATTTTTAGTGGCAGCAGGGATAGCTGAACGTTTTGATATACGATTTGTGTAGGTGGGCAGTTTAGAAATCATGTCCTGATTTTTCAGCTCACACTCTAGCCTTTGTCAGCTCCCACTCTAGTTTTGAACATTCCGCCGTTCATTCCTATGGGACCAATTTCGCCACAAAAACGCTGATATTTCGTGAACCATTCGGCGAAACGTTCAATAAAGTAATAGCACACCAATCAGGAACAATCCGCACGTTTTGGTATATTACTGTCTATGTAGTTGAAAAACTGTGGGAGGAGTTAGGGTGGTAAATTTGTCTATAATAATAAGAATATATATGTGAGATAACAGTAAGTGGTCTTGCCATGCAAGAATACTTAATAATTAAAAAATGAATTTATATTCTACATAAAATATTTATTTCACGGTGTCTATCTTACATCCTGGTAAGTGTACAGTATCGTGGAATACATTGGCGCTATACAAATAAATATCTGTTATAGTAATAATGAAAATGAGCAAGATCCTGGAACATGAGCAAAGACAAGTCTGGTTTTGGAATTAAATTGCATTATGCTACCCATTCATTTACAAGACACGTATTAACCCAACATAGAGGTTCCAAGAGAATTGCCTTATTCCCTTGTCTACAGGAGAGCATGTTAGGGGGCTTTAATTGCCACATTTTCAAACTGATGTAATGGTGGACATATCTTAGTCATTACCTTAATGAGATAACACCTTCTCTTCCTCCAAACTACTCATTATCATGCCTCGTTCAAATCACCACTACAAAGCCCTCTATAGATAGCAGGCACCAGGCACCAGTTGTTGTTCACCTGCCATGAATCTTTCTGGCATGATGAAACAATACAAGACCAATTAAGTATTTTCCGAAAAGATTTAAGGAGAGCAAACCAAACATCTGGGTGTCCCTTAATTATTCTTGGCTATTTCTTGACCCTGTAGTGATGCAAAGGTGCCAAAGGGATGAATGTTAAGATGTTAGACTGCGAAGATGTGCAGCTGCAATACTGATGGGTTTGGGAGGACATAGTAACAAGGTTAGCTGCATGTGAAGTGTGAATTGAGATTTTTGCAAAGAGACTGTGATGGGCATAATGTTATACCCTTGCACGAAATCTTGCTATTATTGTATAATGGTCACACGGGGTGTGAAATGACTTATTACTTTCCTTTTATTCTTTAATGAAGTTGGTTAGAATAGAAGCCACTGTGGGCACAAGTGCAATACCCAGAAACTACATGGCAGGTGCTGACATATTAAATATTTATTTGTTTTTTTTCTTTGTAGCACTGTTTCGAGTTTTCAGCTGCCGGTAATGAAAGCGCATTGTAAAAAAGAGAAAAATCCCTATGTATCTCCAGCTCCTAACGTGTAAAATAAAAGTGCACTCATGTGTACGCCAAGTTAAAGATTTACAGAATGACTTGCAAATGGCTTAATTGGTATGAAAATCACTATGGAAGTTGTTTTTGCTTGTACTTTCTTCTGGATTCTAAGTAAATATTTACATGTGTTGAAGACCCAAGTGATCGTCATGATTTATTATTAAGGATCCCTCTTTGTTCTTGGATGTGACCTACTGTTTAGCTGTTGCATTTATTATAATGAGAATACAAGTTATACAATAGTAACTATGAATCCAATTTCTGAAATGTAAACAAATGGTTATCACGCTTACATAGTCTGATGGATATTCTGTAAAGTCACAGTGGGACTAATGGTAATATTAACTGGTCAGTCTTAAAGGGGTTTTCTCACTTCAGCAAATTGCATTTATCATGTAGAAAAAAATTAATACAAGGAACTTACTAATGTATTGTGATTGTCCATATTTCTTCCTTTGATTGCTTGCTTCATTTTTTCATCACATAATACATTGCTAATAATAAGTGATTATGACCACCCTGCAATCCAGCAGCGGTGGCCGTGCTTGCACACTATAGGAAAAAGTGACAGCCTCTTTGGTGGATGGGACCTTGGGAGTGTGCATAGACACACATGAGCAGCAGCAACTGCCCTGTACACCTCGTATTTGCTCTGCAGCGATGGCCGTAACTGACGAGCAGTGTATAATGCGATGGAAAAATGAATCAATCCAACAAAGGAGGCAATATGGACAATCACAATACATTAGTAAGTGCCTTGTATTAACTTTATCTACATGATAAATGGCATTTGTGGAAGTGAGACAACCCGTTTAAGGCTGATTTACATGGCCCGATTGTCGGGCTATTTATTGGGAACAAACATTACAACGACCATGTGCTGCCTAGTGATGAGCGAAGCGAGCCTTGGATGCTAGATCTGAGGTCACTTCACTCAAAACTTCCGTTTAATGCTATATGGAGATCCGTCTCCATACAGCATTAAAGTGTTTGTCCTCCTACGAGGCAAAGCCAGTTATTCCCGCAAGTTCACTAGACTTTGGTAAATAACTATGGTATTTGATTTTTACATTGGAAAACCATTTTAAAACTCTGCTTCCGTTCCGAGGTACCAATCGGAACTGAGGCCGAGCTCGGATCTAAGTTTTAACAGTTTCCAGTTTAAAAATCAAATACCAAAGTTATTCACCAATGTCTTGCGAGACTTCGGGAGTAACTGACTTCGCTCATCAGAGGCCCTAAATTTTAATGCTGTACAGCAGGCATGTTCAACCTGTGGCCCTCCAGATGTTTCAAAACTACAACTCCCAGCATGCTCGGACAGCCTACTGCTATCAGCCTACAGCAGGGCATGGCGGGAGTTCTAGTTTTACAATAGCTGGAGGGCCGCAGGTTGAGCATCCCTGCTGTACAGCATTAAACCGAAGTTTTGAGCGAAGCGACTTCAGATCTAGGATCCGAACCTTGCTTCACTTATCCCTAGTGCTGGCCATCACCTGATGAATGAGCAAAACACTCGTTCATCAGCTGAAATCTTTTGGTTCCTTCCTGATAATTGCCTGCCATATCAGCCAGTGCAAATGCAGCATTAGGCTGGGTTCACATATGAGCTCTGAACTAAAGCAGTCTGTTCTGGTGGAGAAACAGACAGCCGGAGTTTACCGTATACGGCATAGCCGGATACACCATGCACCGCCAGATCCCCATTCACTGTAATGGGATCCAGCAGGGATCTGGCTGCATTCCGGCATATATTGTGGCTTTCGGACAGACAAAAAATGCTGCGTGTAGTATTTTTTGTCCAGCTGAAAGCTCGCATGTATGCCGGATATAGTGAATTCGGGTAAACAGACCGCTGGATTTCAAAGCACATCTGTGAACCCAGCCTGTGACTTTTTCTTTTTTTTTCAAGGGAAGTTCCCGAAGAGAGGGCTTATTTCTCATGTGACTGCTCTGCACTGTGGTCAAATGGTCCTTTAAGAAGTTCTCAATGATTTATAAATTATGGGGAACATTTACTAAGACCAGTGATTTAGACGCTAGTCTTAGCCTCTGCCAGCTGCAGCTTGATATGCCTAAGTTACGTAGAGGCGCCGGCCTCTACATAACTTTGGCGCAGGATCCGGTGGCCGTTCAACAAGATAAAATCTATGCCAGCTCCCATGCTCCCAAAAACAGGCGTAGAAAATGATGAATGAGACAGGCCTGCCCTCTTCCCTGCCCACAGCACTCCACTTTTTCTCAGAACTCGAGAATAGAAGCGTAAGTGATGTACATGGGGTAAAAGGTGAAGATTTTGCCACGAAACACCTTTGCGACAAAATATGCACCTTAGGTACTTTCACACTAGCGTTGTTTGAATCCGGCAGGCAATTCCGTCTCCAGAACTGCCCGCCGGATCCGGAAAAACGCGTGAAAACGGATTACATTTGAATCCTGATCAGGATTCTGATCACAATGAAAAAATGCATTGGAAAAAACGGATCCGCCATTTATGGACTTTTTTTTCACATTTTTAGGGTTAAACATGCAAAAGTCGGATCCGGTTTGACGGAACACACGGCGCCGGATCCGGCATTAATTCAAGTCAATGGGAAAAATGATGAATATAGCGTTCAGTCAAAGTGTTCCGGATTTTTGTCCGGAGGTAAAAATACAACATGCTACGGTTTTCTGAAAAGCCTGATCAGTAAGAAAGACTGAACTGGATGCATCCTGATGCCTCCTGAACGGATTGCTCTCTATTCAGAATACATGGGTATAAAACTGATCAGTTCTTTTCCGTATTTGAGCCCCTAGGACGGAACTCTGCGCCGAAAAAGAAAAACACAAGTGTGAAAGTACCCAGGGTTTCTGTCATCACAAAATTCGTTATGTAGCTGGCTGACATTAGCGATGTGCTAATGTCAGCAGTACATAACTATGTAACTTTTATCTGTCTACATGCCGCCGTTCGCCCAGAAAACAAACTTTTAAAATATGCAAATGAGCCTCTAGGTGCTATTGGGGCATTGCTGCAGCACCGAGAGGCTCCGTCTCCTCACCGTTCGGCACGCCCATTTTGCTTTGATGGACATCTCTGCTCTGCACTTTGAAAGTAAAATCCTGCGCCTGCGCTGTCCCGTTTAGTATTCGGCGCAGGCACAGTGAGTGAAGAATGCTCGCCTGCTGCCGGCTGTCTTCACTTCCGGGAAGCTCTGTGACGTTTTCGACGCAGGCGCAGCGAGCGTCCTTCACTCACTGTTCCTGCGCCGAATACTAAGCGGGACAGCGCAGACGCGGGATTTTTCTTTCAAAGCGCAGAGCATGACCTGCATTAGCCCATTGAAGCCCACAGGTCTTTCACCCATACCCCAACTGCCATACACATACGGTCACATGACCCTTAAAAGTCAATAGAAGCTCGCAGGTCCTTCAGTCTCAACATACACACAGTTTTACACCAGGTTTCCATAACAACCCAGCCATTTTGCTTCACTGCTGTAGGTCACCTTTAAAGGGGCAGGGTGCTGTTGATGACAATGTTAAGGAAGCGGAGGTCAGAGTTAAGGGAAAGGCTGCTTTGGAGGTCACAGTTAAGGGAACAGTGTTAATGGGGGAGGGGTGCTGTGGAGGTCACTGTTAAGGGGGCAGATTATTGTGAAAATCACTGTTAAGGAGACAGGTTACTGTGGAGGTCAGTAAAAAAAGGGTGTCCGCTGTAGAGGTCACTGTTAAAGGGGCGGGTGCTGTGGAGGTTACTGTTAAGCAGCAGGGAACTGTGTAGGTCACCGTTAAGGGGGCGAGCCGCTGTGGAGGTCACTGTTAAAAGGGGCGGGCACTGTGGAGGTTACTGTTAATGGGGAAGAGCATTGTGGAGGTCACCGGTAAGGGGGTGGGCTGCTGTGGAGGTCACCGTTAAAGGGGCGGGCACTGTTAAGGTTACTGTTTAGGGGCAGGGGACTGTGGAGGTCACTATTAAAGGGGCAGCTGCTGTGGAGGTCACTGTTAAGGCAACGGGGTACTGTGAAGGTCACTGTTAAGGGAGCGGGGTACTGTGGAGGTCACTGTTAAAGGGGCGGGCACTGTGGAGGTCACTGTCAAGGTGGCGGAGTGCTGTGGAGGTCAACATAAAAGGGGCTTGGTGGTGTGAGGGGGTCACTGTTAAGGGGGAGGGGCGCTGTGGAGGTCACAGTTAAGGGGGTGGGCGGGGTGCTGTGGAGGTCACATTTTAAGAGGGTGGGGCAGTGTGGGGGGGTAAGTGTTAGGGGATGGGCTGCTGCGGAGATCACTGTTATGGAGGACACTGTGGATATCTTTTAACAACACACACAAACATTAAATGAAATAGTGGAAATATACCCGCTCGAAGCTGGGTCATCCTGCTAGTTTTTTTTATGAATGTTAAATTTTTGGTTAAATGTCTCTCTTTCTCTCCAAAATTCGCCAAGCCTGATCCCCAAAAACTCAGATTCAGATCCACTTTGAATTTTTCCAAAATTTGTCTTGAATTCAAGTAGATTTGAACTGATTTGTTCATTTCTAATACGCAATACGTGGATATACAATTCAAGTGCATTTTAATCTTTGTTATAATTTCACACACCAAACATGTCATCAATAAGTCAAACAGGTTATTTGTGGTTCAACCCACAAGGAGTAGAAAATAGTGGCAAGTAAATGACTCTGGTCCAAAATGGGTTATTTTCTGATGAGCCTATGAGGCGCTGTTGCATTGAGGGCCCATTATTGTGTCATGCTGCAGTCTATGAGACTCTGGTCAACCAGTCTAAACATGCAGGGTGTGCAGGGGGAGACTGGCAGCTTAAAGCAGCCTTGGAAATGCTAGAGATGAGCGAATATTTCAAAAATTCGATTTGCCGATTTGCTGAATTTTTTGGGAAAAAGTATCGGTATACGAATAAATTGACAGCGAATTACGTTAAAAAAATGCTATTTCCAGGCAGCAGAGTACCTGTAGAGTAGTGTAGAACAGAGATGGCCTTGCGGTTCGCCCGGCGGTCGCTTCGCGTCGAACTTTGCTCGTTTGCGGTTCGCCGAACGGGCGAACATATGGCGATGTCCGCGGGCGCCATATTCTTTTACATTGTGAAGAACTTTGACCCATGACACATCCATCAGGTGGTACAGGACAGACAATTGAGACGTTTCAGCGCATGGACACACCCCTTACCTTATAAATAAACCCTATCTCGCCGCCATTCCACATTCAATCTTTTGCTAGTGTAGGGAGAGGTTGCTGTGTGGAGCAGGGACAGACTGTTACAGACCCAAACGCTAGCTAATAGGGCCACAAAAGTCCTTTTAAGGACTGGTATAGGTGTGCTATCAATAGGTGTAACTTACTGAGGTGTGTGATGTACTTATAATATACTTTATAACATAGAAAGTATATTATAGTGCATTTGTATTGTGCAGCAGTTGTGTGCGGTTCTGCAGCGATACTGCAGCTATAGAGAGGTGCAAACGCTATTAGAACAAATAATTTCAACTGGTGTGATATACCAGTTGCCCCGCAAAAAAACTGATTGAGGCAGGGGTGTGATATACCAATAATATACTTTCTATATAGTGCATTTGGGTAGTGCAGCATTTGTGTGCGCTTCTGCTGCATTACTGCAGCTATACAGAGTGACAAACGCTATTGGAACAAATAGTTTAAACTGGCGTGATATACCAGTTGCCCCCCCAAAAAACTGATTGAGGCAGGGGTGTGATATACCAATAATAAACTTTCTATATAGTGCATTTGGGTAGTGCAGCATTTTCTTGCGGTTCTGCTGCGTTACCACAGCTACACAGAGTGACAAACGCTATTGGAAAAAATAATTTCAACTGGTTTAATATGCCAGTTGCCCCCCAAAAAAACTGATTGAAGCAGGGGTGTGATATACCAATAATATACTTTCTATATGGTGCATTTGTTTAGTGCAGCATTTCTTTGCTGTTATGCTGCATTACCGCAGCTACACAGAGTGACAAACGCTATTGGAACAAATAATTTCAACTGGTGTGATATACCAGTTGCCCCCCAAAAAAACTGATTGAGGCAGGGGTGTAATATACCAATAATAAACTTTCTTTATAGTGCATTTGGGTAGTGCAGCATTTGTTTGCGGTTCTGCTGCGTTACCGCAGTTACACAGAGTGACAAATGCTATTGGAACAAATAATTTCTACTGGTGTGATATAGCAGTTGCCCCCCAAAAACACTAATTGAGGCAGGGGTGTGATATACCTTCTTCCACAAATACTGCTCTTCTATAGTGACTTTGTCACAGGGTCATTTTGAAAATGACAGGAAGAGGCAGGCCATTCCGCAAGGGTGGTAGGGCTCGAGCAGGTGCATCAGGCCGGAGCGTAAGTGGGAAGTTGCAAAAGGTGTGTGCGATTACGTCAAGGGACGCACCAGAGTTGGTTGAGTGGCTCACTCAGCCTTCCGCTTCTCTATCTGCACCCTCCTCATCCTCTCTATCTGCACCCTCTTCACTATCTGCTGTGTGCACCTCCAAAGACAACACCACCACAACCACCACCACCATATCCCCTCCGCTTGAGTCAGAGGAATTAAAGGGTACCTGTCACCAGTTTTATGGTGTCCTAACTAAGGGCAACATAAATAAGTGACTGATTCTCTTAGCAAAATGCTGGGTCACTTTCTTTAATTGACCCAGTCAATCTGCCAACATCTTGTATTAAAAAGCTCCAGCTCATAATGATGAGTCCTGAATATTCATGAGCTCCTGACTCTCCCAGCCTACCTGCTGCTGATTGACAGTTTTTTTCCATATGAGCAGCAGGTGGGCAGGTGAATTTAAAAAACGCTGGACTCACTGACATCACGCTGGACTCAAATCAGCTCATTAGCATGCAGCATGTGGCATCTTTGTGAGTACATTATGAGGTAACCATCTGTCACTCCAGTAAGTGAATACATCTAAGGTACTTTTTTGTAGTTAATGATTGTATATATATAAAGTATGGTGGCTCACTCTGTCTATAGCTGTGAATTGGGTGCTACTAAGCCTAATGATTCACCCAGTCATAGGAAAAATTGAATACAAATAATTGAAAGACTGAGCACTCACCACCTGGGCCAAACAGAGATACGTACACATATAAGTAGTGGTGACAATATTTATTATAACACCTAATGCAGATTCAACGACTAAAATACACAATAATAAAACAATATAATAAAATCTAACTAATGATAAAACAGTAATAAACAGTAGTGCACTTCAATATATCTAAATTAATTACTGAGATAAAAGAGGCATCATTCAAATATATAGCATAGTATAAGAATGTATAATACAATAAAAAAGGGTAAGGTTGTCTTCAATGGCATATGATATCCTTGCGATTAAATTATATCAATGTTCTAAAATTCGATAAATAATCGCCGATAAAGTGCCCAGTATATTTTCGAATAGATGTCTAAACGAGAGTCATATTCGATAAGCTCTAATCGATGTTATGAAAAATTTGGCATATATTCTCTGAATGAAATGCTGTGATTACACCTCTTGATATAGTATAGTTCAATTGCCGTATGACTTGCGCACACAGTGGCGTCCCACGTGACTAGCAATGTCAGATATGGCGGTGCCTGATTAAGATTAGTCGGCTGGAGCGGCTCGAGTGGTTCTGCGGTCCCCAGTGATCACAATCTCCAAAGGTCTTCCCAACTTTTTCAGATATGGGGAATATTCAAGTAGGATCTCGCAGTTATCAGGAACAAATTTTTAGATCGAGGCGTTCAGTCTATGCCGGACAATCGAGCTTAAATAATCGAGGGCTCCACAAAAGTAAGGATCCAATTCCAATATGTGTCCATCAGCTGATGTGCGGGTCTTGAAACAACCAGACGTGTTTCGGGGTCTTTTCCTAGCCTCTTCCTCAGTGGTGACCCGCAAAAGAAATCTGTCCCTTTTTATACCCAGAATCCATTAAAATCCAATAAAACAAAAATGCGGAGTGGATTCTGGTGGGATGTAAAATCAGGTATGGAATGTTCGAAATAAAGGGCATGTGAAAGAAAAAAGCACATTCAGAGTCTATAGTTATGTGGTGGTCTACAGCGATATTCTTATCATTGTTATTTTGACATTTGCCATTGAATTCTATCATAAATCTGCATAAAATTTGGTATGCGGTATTGATGCGATTTTTATATCATAGGTGCGGTTTTTTCCAAAAGGATGCGTTTTGTTTTCCCCACTGCTCTAGATATAAAATATATTAATTACATGTTACAGATTTCAGCATGTATCTAATTTCAGTGGGTATATTTTGCATTCCAAAAATTATTTTTTAACTTATAAAGTTCTATATGACCTCAATATTCTCTTATTATATAATCACATCATCATATAACATCATAAATCTTAAAATTGATATTTATTATAAAACATTAAAAACGCATATGATAAAACATATATTAGAATCTGGTGTAGAATAAATGGTAGATATTTTTATCCAATTCTGGCTTCATTGAGGAGGAGCAAAGTTAGTGGAGGCCCTCCACCTAAGGGGACCAGAGTGGGTAAAACGAACCACCTCTGGGCCGACATCGGATGGAGGGCTCCCACCCCCGCATCCAAATCAGAGGAAGCCAAAGAGCTTGAATTCGGCGGTCAAGCCCATAGGTATTATTGAATTGAAATCAAAAATAAATCTTGATTCAACACGGGACATTTGTTTAATAAAATCCCCGCCTCTCCAATGTGATTTTACCCTTTCGATGGTGGCAAAGGAAAGGCAGTTTGGATCCTGATTATGATGCAGTTTAAAATGTCTCGAGACTGTATGTTTATCTGATCCACTTTCGTGTCGAACTTTTGATCCAGTTCAGAAATTCTTTCTTTTAAAGTTCTTTTAGTGCGTCCTATATACTGCTTATCGCACGGGCATTGAAGGACATAAATAAAAATTTTACTATTACATGTTAAAAAATCTTGTATCTCATGTGTGAACCCATTAGAAGTGGATGAGACTTTCATTGTTTTTTTAGGAAAATGTGTCTTTTTACAATTAGAACAGGTATTGCATCTAAAGAAACCCTTCAAATGGAGCCATTTATGTATGGACCGGTCCCAAATAGATTTTTTCGGATTTAACAGTCGGGGCAATTTTTAAACCTAAATTGGAAGCTCTAGTGTAGACTATAGTTGGTTTCCTTGGCAATAATGCTCCTATTATTTTGTCTTTTTGAATGAAATGCCAGTATTTATCGATAATTCTTTCAATCTTTTTATAGTGTGTATTAAAAGGAAGAATAATATTTGTCTGTTCCAATTCTGACATATTTTTACATTTTATAGGGTTTCCTGTTTCTTTGAAATTTTTAAAAAAAAAAGTCTGTCTATCTAATTGTTTAATCCTATTTAACGAGTCTTCAACACATTTTACAGGGTAATTTTTCTCCTTAAACTGTAGTTTTAATGCCTCAGCTTCTTGTTTGAAAGTGTGATTATCAATGCAATTCCTCTTTAAGCGTCTGAATTGGCTCCCCGGAATATTGAGCAGTCACCTGGGTAGATGACAACTGGAATGGAGAATAAACTATTTCTAGCTGTGGGTTTTTGGTATGTAGAGCATATTAATTTGTCTTGTTCAGCTCTAATGTTTAAATCTAGAAATTCAAGATGTGTTTTACTAGTTTGAGAGGAAAAGCGAAGGTTAAATTGATTTACGTTGATCATATCTAAAAAAGAGGCCAATGCTGCTTCATTCCCCTTCCAGATAAAGATCACGTCATCAATATAACGGTACCATAGCACCAGGTCCGACCCCAGTATATGATTGATGGACAATTCTTCCCACTCTGACATGAATAGGTTAGCATAACTGGGGGCGAACCTGGTGCCCATGGCAGTCCCAGTGGTCTGAAGATAATAATCTGTGACAAAATAAAAATAATGATGTTTTAAAATGAGTTCTACACCTTCCGCTATAAAGTTAATTTGTTCTTCATAAAATAATTTACTGTTTTTGAGTTGACTATTCATCGCTGCTATTCCTTGTGTATGATCAATCGATCTATATAATGTTTGAACATCTAAAGTGCCCAAAATCCATTGTGGATCATACCTTAAACTCTCAATAGTTTCTACTATTTGAGTAGTATCTTTAATATAAGATCTAGTTTTTTAAACGACAGGTTGAAGTAAATTGTCTATATATTGCGAAAGATTTGCCGTTAATGAGCCGATACCCGAGATAATGGGACGGCCTAGTGGTTTAATTGGATTTTTGTGGACTTTGGGTAAACAATAAAAGACAGGAAGTTTGCATTGTGTATCTAAGATGAATTTTGCTTCATGATCTGATAAAATCTTGTTTTGTATCCCTTTAGTACAGTAATCTTTTAAAATTGACTTAAAATTTTCTGTCGGATCTGCACTCAGTTTAGTGTAGGTATTTATGTCGGCTAGTTGTCTCTTACATTCCTCGTTGTAATCTTGAGTATTCATAACTACAATCGCCCCACCCTTGTGATATTTTCCATGGATTGTAGGTTTTTAATTGCTTGGATTTCTAAGTTAGAGAGATTGTTTTTTGTATACTTAGTATTTAATAATCTTATATCTTGTTCAACACTCTTACGGAATGTATTCATTTCAGGACTGATTTCTTGTCTAGGGAATTTTAATGATTTTGGTCTCAATTCAGTATGTCTATACTTCGAGTGCTCCTCCAGATTCGCAGTAATTGGGTTCTTTAGGAAGTATTTTTTAAGACAGAGTTTACGGATATACTTTTCAATTCCTATATACGTGTCAAATTTATTTACTTTGGCAGTAGGGGCAAATTTTAGACCTTTATTTAAAAGTTTGATTTGGGGTTCAGTTAAATTGACATCACTTGAATTAATTATGCAGATTTATGATAGAATTCAATGGCAAATGTCAAAATAACAATGATAAGAATATCGCTGTAGACCACCATATAACTATAGACTCTGAATGTGCTTTTTTCTTTCACATGCCCTTTATTTCGAACATTCCATACCTGATTTTACATCCCACCAGAATCCACTCCGCATTTTTGTTTTATTGGATTTTAATAGATGCTGGGTATAAAAAGGGACAGATTTCTTTTGCGGGTCACCACTGAGGAAGGGGCTAGGAAAAGACCCCGAAAGGCGTCTGGTTGTTTCAAGACAGCACATCAGCTGATGGACACATATTGGAATTGGATCCTTACTTTTGTGGAGCCCTCGATTATTTAAGCTCGATTGTCTGGCATAGACTAAAAATTTGTTCCTGATAACTGTGAGATCCTACTTGAATATTCCCCATATCTGAAAAAGTTGGGAAGACCTTTGGAGATTGTAATCACTGGGGACCGCAGCACAACTCGAGCTGCTCCAGCCGACTAATCTTAATCAGGTACCGCCATATCTGACATTGCTAGCCACGTGGGACGCCACTGTGTGCGCAAGTCATACGGCAATTGAACTATACTACATCAAGAGGTGTAATCACAGAATTTCATTCAGCGAATATATGCCAAATTTTTCATAACATCGATTAGAGCTTATCGAATATGACTCTCGTTTAGACATCTATTAGAAAATATACTGGGCACTTTATCGGCGATTATTTATCGAATTTTAGAACATTGATATAATTTAATCGCAAGGATATCATATGCCATTGAAGACAACCTTACCCTTTTTTATTGTATTATACATTCTTATACTATGCTATATATTTGAATGATGCCTCTTTTATCTCAGTAATTAATTTAGATATATTGAAGTGCACTACTGTTTATTACTGTTTTATCATTAGTTAGATTTTATTACATTGTTTTATTATTGTGTATTTTAGTCGTTGAATCTGCATTAGGTGTTATAATAAATATTGTCACCACTACTTATATGTGTACGTATCTCTGTTTGGCCCAGGTGGTGAGTGCTCAGCCTTTCAATTATTTGTATTCAATGATTGTATATAATTAGTTAGATTATAATCAAATATCCTCATGACAGGTTCCCTTTAATTTACCATCCATTCCAATACCTTTCCGATGCACAGCCATTCTTGGCATCGGATCAGGAAGAGGAAATATTAATGGTCGCCACCCAGCAGTCTGACGACAGTACCCAGATCAGCACAAGGAGGGTGGACCCCGCTGTTGCTGCCTACTCCGAGATCTCTAACGTCAGTGGTGGTGAAGGTGACGATGATGACGTGTCGATGGACGTCACGTGGGTGCCCACAAGAGAGGAAGAGGAGGGGAGTTCAGAGGGAGAGACGGAGCAGCAGATAGGGAGGAAAAGGAAGAGAAGCAGGCAGAACTTACAGTGCACAGGAGGTAAAAATCAGACTGCTAATGTATCTGGAACGAGCCATCCACCATGCACAGTCACATCTGGCGCTCCCAGGACGCCGGCACATGGCTCCGCAGTGTGGGCTTTTTTTAACGTGTCAGCTGCTGACAATAGTGTTGCCATCTGCAGCCTGTGCTGTCAATGCATAAGTCGCAGTAAGCGCAACACTGACCTAGGGATGACCACCTTAAGAAGGCACCTGGCCTCCTATCACCGAGCTCAGTGGGAGCAACACTGTCAGAACCCACAAAGCCACACTCCCGGTGCTCCACGTCATGCCTCTTCTTCTCCTTCTCCTCTCTCCTCCCATTTGTCCTCCACTCCACCTTCCACCGTGCCGCCATCGCGTTCATCTGGCAAAAGGCAGGCTTCCGTGGCTCAAATGTTCAAGTGTAAAAAGATGATGAGGCCGGATAACCCTCTTGCCCAACGGCTAACTGCCGGCTTGTCAGAACTGCTAACCCGTCAACTACTGCCATATATACTGGTGGACTCAGAGGCCTTTAGAAAATTTGTGGTCATTGGCACACCGCAATGGAAGGTCCCCGAAAGGAAATATTTCTCCCAGAAGGGCATCCCGTAGCTTTATGGCCACGTTCAGCGGCAAGTGAATGTATCTCTGGCACACAGTGTCGGTGCCAAGATACCTCTGACCACAGACACATGACCTAGAAAACACGGGCAGGGAAGGTACATAACTTTTACTGCCCACTGGGTGAACCTTTTGACGGCTGTCAAGCATGCAACCCGTGAGGATTTGGTGTTACCGCCATGGATTTCATGCAGGCCTGCCTCTTCTTCTCCTCCTCCTAACTCCATCCTCCGTCTCCTCCTCGTCTGACTCCTCCTTTTCCACTGCTACCGCCTCTTCCGCTGCACCCCCTAAGCTCCCCAGAACCTATTCGATGTGCCAGGTGAGACGCTGCCATGCTGTGCTGTGGCTCTTGTGCCTGTAAGCCAAGAGCCACACCGGTCCTGCACTCCTTTCAGCTCTGCGGTCACAGGCTGATCACTGGCTAACCCCGCTCAATTTGACAGTTGGTAAAGTGTTGTGCAACAACGGTGCCAATCTGCTGAGCATGCTGAAACAGGGCAAAATATCACACGTGCCATGCATGGCACATGTCCTGAAATTGGTCGTGCAGCGATTCGTTGCCAAATACCCCGGTGTCCAGGACGTCTTGCGGCAGGCCAGGAAAATCTCTGGCCATTTTAAAAGATCTTACACGGCCATGGCTCGCCTTGCTGACGTTCAGCGGCGACACCACCTGCTTGTCAGACGTCTGAATTGTGACTGCCCGATGCGATGGAACTCCACCTTGTATATGCTTGATAGGCTGCTCCAGCAGAACCGTGCTGTTAATGACTACCTGTACGAACTCTGCGGCAGGACAGGTTCTGGGGTGCTTGTTTTTTTTTCACCGCGCCAGTGGCTGCTCATGCGTGACGCATGCAGACTTCTGCGGCCTTTGGTGAGATCACCAGTCGCAGCAAGGGCGCCATCAGTGACATTGTACCTTACGCCTTCTTTCTGGAGCGTGCATTGTGTCGTGTCATTGATCAAGCCGTCGAGGCGCAGGAGCAGAAAGATGAGGAAGTAGCTGAGACAAGTCAACAGGAGTTTGAAGAGGAGTCAGAGGAGGATGGTGCTGGGGCGAAGGAGAAGGAGGAGCAAGAAGAGCATGCTTTAAACTTTTCTGGGATCTCTGGTGTTGTCCGTGGCTGGGGGAGGAGACCGAGGAGGACATTATCCTGGACGATGAGCAGGAGCTAAGCCACTCCACCGCTTCCAGTTTAGTGCAAATGGGGGCCTTCATGCTCCAGTGTTTGAAGAGGGACCCCCTTATAAAAAGCATAAAGAGCAAGGTCCAGTACTGGGTTGGCAACATACTTAGACACCTGGTACAAACACAAAATGGCGGACATGTTACCAGCATCACAGAGGGCTGTCAGACTGCAGCACTTCCAGGCCTTGCTTCTAGAAATGCTGCAGTCTGCTTTTGCTGGCGCTGGCAGAGGAATTTCCACTCAAAGAGAAACCGTTGCGGGTACCAATCCTACAGCGCATTCAAGAAGAGGGCGGTTTGAAGATGTGTTGGTCACTTCGGATATGAGATCATTCTTGCAGCCAACCCATCGACAGCCGCCTTCATGATCCAGCCTTAGGGAACGCCTGGACCGACAGGTGTCCGACTACATCGGGTTAACGGCGATGTGGACGCTATGAGAAGTGAGGAACCACTGGACTACTGGGTGTGCAGGCTTGACCTGTGGCTAGACCTGGCACAATTTGCCATGGAACTCTTAGCTTGCCCCTCACCCAGTGTCCTGTCCGAAAGGACGTTCAGCGCAGCAGGTGGGATCGTGACCGATAAGTGCGCTTGCCTAGCTCACGACAGTTTCGACTACCTCACATTTCTAAAAATGAATGAGGCATGGATCTGGGAGGAATTCAACACCTGTGACAATGACGTTTAATTGAATTTCATATGTATTTGACCTGTATTTGTACTGGCCTGCAGTAAAATGTATAGCCATTGACCATCTAATATACCTCCAGCCACATACTTACTTGTTCTTTTCTGTACGCTAAATGCATAATTTTTGGGACCTGTCGTCCACTGGCCTGCTATAAAATTGATATCCAATGACTGTGTTATCTACCTCCATCCACATACTTACTTGTTCTTTTATTTCTGCTGAATGCATAATTTTTGGGGCCTGTAGTACACTGGCCTGCTGTAAAATTGATTTCCAATGACCCTGTAATCTACCTCCATCCACATACTTACTTGTTCTTTTCTGTACGGTGAATGAATAATTGTTGGGGCCTCAGAGGAATTCAACACCAGTGACGACCACGTGTTATTGAATTTCAACTATTATATTAGGTTTTTTTTCAAGAGGGGGATTTCGGTAGTCATGTTTTTAATCCAATTTTATATTTTTAGTTCTTTTAAACATATGTATTTGACCTGTATTTGTACTGGCCTGCAGTAAAATTGATATCCATTGACCGTGTAATATACGTCTGGCCACATAATAACTTGATCTTTTCTGTCTGGGGAATGCATAATTTTTGGGGCCTGTAATCTAACTGGCCAACAGTAACATTTGTATCCATTGATCACTTTATGTACCTCGAGCCACATAATCAGAATTTCTTTTGTCAGATGAATGCCTAATTTTTAAGGAAATTGGAATTTTTTTTCCCTTTTTTCTGGAAAATTGATGGGTGATTGTAGACCTCCTTTTGCTGTATGGACCGAATTACATAGTCGTGGGTCCAGCAGCAAACATAATGAAGACGGTTATGACAACACACCAGCAGACTTTGCCTTTACCATCTATTCACAATTAAATCAAGCAGTTTAAATAAGTGGAAAATATTCATGTTATCAGTGACTGCCGGACCCCTGCGCAGGTCGGGTGGGCACAGCTTTTGCACCCGCCCAATCAGCCCGCCGTACATAATATGGCTCTTGTCCTTAAGGGGTTACATCAAGCAGCTTCAGTAAGTTGAAAATATTTATGTGTTTTTATCTGCTCCGTCTGCATTTGATCTACACAGCACACAAGACATGACAGGAGAGTCTCTGCTTTGGAGTCCAAGTCCAGTTTCTTAAAGGGCTTCTGGCACCCCCAAAACACTTTTTTTTTTTGGGCTTGTTAAAATTCTTATTTAATTACTATTCCCTATATAGGGATCTTACCTTTGTCTGTGGCTTCTTTTCCTTAAAAAACGATCTTTTAAAATATGCAAATCACTTCACTACCAGCAAGTAGGGCGTCTACTTGCTGGTAGCCGCCGTAAAAAACCGCCCCCTCCTCCTGTTGATTGACAGGGCCAGCGAGCGCTCTCCTCCTCCGGCTGGCCCTGTTATCATTTCAAATCCCGCGCCTGTCTTCATTCTGCGCAGGCACTCTGAGAGAAGGAGGCTCGCCTCCTCAGCACTCCCTCAGTGCGCCTGCGCCAATGACATCACCGAAAGAGAAGACGTCATCGGCGCAGGCTAACTGAGGGAGTGCTGAGGAGGCGAGCCTCCTTCTCTCAGAGCGCCTGCGCCGAATGAAGAAAGGCGCGGGATTTGAAATGATGACAGGGCCAGCCGGAGGAGGAGAGCGCTCGCTGGCCCTGTCAATCAACAGGAGGAGGGGGCGGTTTTTTGCGGCGGCTACCAGCAAGTAGGGCGCCGAATGAAGAAAGGCGCGGGATTTGAAATGATGACAGGGCCAGCCGGAGGAGGAGAGCGCTCGCTGGCCCTGTCAATCAACAGGAGGAGGGGGCGGTTTTTTGCGGCGGCTACCAGCAAGTAGACGCCCTACTTGCTGGTAGTAAAGTGATTTGCATATTTTAAAAGATCGTTTTTTAAGGAAAAGAAGCCACAGACAAAGGTAAGATCCCTATATAGGGAATAGTAGTTAAATAAGGATTTTAACAAGCCCCAAAAAAAAAAAGTGTTTTGGGGGTAACAGAAGCCCTTTAAGATCAGGAGTTCCATCAGAATTGTGCGTGACATTCTTGCTCCCTGTGCAAAGCCATACCAAAAGGACTCCATAGGCATACACATCAGAGGAAGCTGAAGCTGGTTTCCCTAATTTTAATTCAGGAGCAGTATACAGCGGGAAGCAAATAGAGGTGGCTGAACTCCACTGCTCTGCATGTCTTGTGAAGTCAATGCCTCCAACAATGCCCCTCTCATGATTTACAGCAAATATTTTCATTATACATTATACACATTATATACATTATACATTATTTTCATGTAGAGATCCAAGAATTATGTTGGAGGCATGTAGTGTATGCAAGCCATGTGTGACCCCTCTCATCACTCTCACGCTGTTCTGCACCTAGTTTACCTGGGGGAATGGAGTCACACTAAAGGCTATACTACACTGGCTTTTCAACATACAGGGAGTGCAGAATTATTAGGCAAGTTGTATTTTTGAGGATTAATTTTATTATTGAACAACAACCATGTTCTCAATGAACCCAAAAAACTCATTAATATCAAAGCTGAATATTTTTGGAAGTAGTTTTTAGTTTGTTTTTAGTTTTAGCTATTTTAGGGGGATATCTGTGTATGCAGGTGACTATTACTGTGCATAATTATTAGGCAACTTAACAAAAAACTAATATATACCCATTTAAATTATTTATTTTTACCAGTGAAACCAATATAACATATCAACATTCACAAATATACATTTCTGACATTCAAAAACAAAACAAAAACAAATCAGTGACCAATATAGCCACCTTTCTTTGCAAGGACACTCAAAAGCCTGCCATCCATGGATTCAGTCAGTGTTTTGATCTGTTCACCATCAACATTGCGTGCAGCAGCAACCACAGCCTCCCAGACACTGTTCAGAGAGGTGTACTGTTTTCCCTCCTTGTAAATCTCACATTTGATGATGGACCACAGGTTCTCAATGGGGTTCAGATCAGGTGAACAAGGAGGCCATGTCATTAGATTTTCTTCTTTTATACCCTTTCTTGCCAGCCACGCTGTGGAGTACTTGGACGCGTGTGATGGAGCATTGTCCTGCATGAAAATCATGTTTTTCTTGAAGGATGCAGACTTCTTCCTGTACCACTGCTTGAAGAAGGTGTCTTCCAGAAACTGGCAGTAGGACTGGGAGTTGAGCTTGACTCCATCCTCAACCGAAAAGGCCCCACAAGCTCATCTTTGATGATACCAGCCCAAACCAGTACTCCACCTCCACCTTGCTGGCGTCTGAGTCGGACTGGAGCTCTCTGCCCTTTACCAATCCAGCCACGGGCCCATCCATCTGGCCCATCAAGACTCACTCTCATTTCATCAGTCCATAAAACCTTAGAAAAATCAGTCTTGAGATATTTCTTGGCCCAGTCTTGACGTTTCAGCTTGTGTGTCTTGTTCAGTGGTGGTCGTCTTTCAGCCTTTCTTACCTTGGCCATGTCTCTGAGTATTGCACACCTTGTGCTTTTGGGCACTCCAGTGATGTTGCAGCACTGAAATATGGCCAAACTGGTGGCAAGTGGCATCTTGGCAGCTGCACGCTTGACTTTTCTCAGTTCATGGGCAGTTATTTTGCGCCTTGGTTTTTCCACACGCTTCTTGCGACCCTGTTGACTATTTTGAATGAAACGCTTGATTGTTCGATGATCACGCTTCAGAAGCTTTGCAATTTTAAGAGTGCTGCATCCCTCTGCAAGATATCTCACTATTTTTGACTTTTCTGAGCCTGTCAAGTCCTTCTTTTGACCCATTTTGCCAAAGGAAAGGAAGTTGCCTAATAATTATGCACACCTAATATAGGGTGTTGATGTCATTAGACCACACCCCTTCTCATTACAGAGATGCACATCACCTAATATGCTTAATTGGTAGTAGGCTTTCGAGCCTATACAGCTTGGAGTAAGACAACATGCATAAAGAGGATGATGTGGTCAAAATACAAATTTGCCTAATAATTCTGCACGCAGTGTATAACATCGGTTCATACAGAACAGAAGTCTACAATAACCTATCAATTTTGCAAACAATTTTTTTTCCTACTTTCACACTACACTAAATGCTTTTCAACATACAGTGGATATAAAAAGTCTACACACCCCTGTTAAAATGTCATGTTTCTGTGATGTAAAAAAATGAGACAAAGATAAATAAGTTCAGAACTTTTTCCACCTTTAATGTAACCTATAAACTGTACCACTCAATTAAAAAACAAACTAAAATAATGTGGTTGCATAAGTGTGCACACCCTCTTATAACTGGGGATGTAGCTGTGTTCAGAATTAAGCAATCACATTCAAAATCATGTTTAATATGAGTCAGCAGACACCTGCCATCATGTAAAGTGCCTCTGATTAACACCAAATAAAGTTCAGCTGCTCTAGTTCGTCTTTCCTGAAATTTTCTTAGTCGCATCCCACAGCAAAAGCCATGGTCCGCAGAGAGCTTCCAAAGCATCAGAGGGATCTCATTGTTAAATGGTATCAGTCAGGAGAAGGATACAAAAGAATTCCCAAGGCATTAGTTATACAATGGAACACAGTGAAGACAGTCATCAAGTTTAGAAAATATGGCACAACAGTGACATTACCAAGAACTGGACGTCCCTCCAAAATTGATGAAAAGACGAGATGAAAACTGGTCTAGGAGGCTACCAAGAGGACTACAGCAACATTAAAGGAGCTGTAGCAATATCTGGCAAGTACTGGCTGTATGGTACATGTGACAACAATCTCCCATATTCTTCATATGTCTGGGTTATGGGGTAGAGTGGCAAGACGAAAGCCTTTTCTTACGAAGAAAAACTTTCAAGCCAGGCTACAAAAACACATCTAAAGTCTCCCAAAAGCATGTGGGCAAAGGTGTTATGGTCTGATGAAACCAAGGTTGAACTTTTTGGCCATAATTCCAAAAGATATGTTTGGCGCAAAAACAACACTGCACATCACAGTAAAGCATGGTGGTGGCAGCATCATGCTTTGGGGCTGTTTTTCTTTAGCTGGAACTGGGGCCTTAGTTAAGCTAGAGGGAATTATGAACAGTTCCAAATACCAGTCAATATTGGCACAAAACCTTCAGGCTTCTGCTAGAAAGCTGAACATGAAGAGGAACTTCATCTTTCAGCATGACAACGACCCAAAGCATAAATCCAAATCAACAAAGTAATGGCTTCACCAGAAGAAGATTAAAGTTTTGGAATGGCCCAGCCAGAGCCCAGACCTGAATCCGATTGAAAATCTGTGGGGTGATCTGAAGAGGGCTGTACACAGGAGATGCCCTCGAAATCTGACAGATTTGGAGTGTTTTTGCAAAGAAGAGTGGGCAAATCTTGCAAAGTCAAAATGTGCCTTGCTGATAGACTCATACCCAAAAAGACTGAGTGCTGTAATAAAATCAAAAGGTGCTTCAACAAAGTATTAGTTTAAGGGTGTGCACACTTATGCAACCATATTATTTTATTTTTATATTTTAGTTTGTTTTTCAATTGAGTTGTACAGTTTATAGGTCACATTAAAGGTGGAAAAAGTTCTGAACTGATTTACCATTGTCTCTTTTTTTTACATCAAAGAAACCTGACATTTTAACAGGGGTGTGTAGACTTTTTATATCTACTGTATATCAATAAATTTTCACATAAAAAATTTCAACACTACGTAATTCGGTCCATACCACAAAAAAGGGCTTTAGAATATATAACTGTCCTAATGTTTTTCTAATTTTACACAGAAGTAGAGTTGAGCGGACACCTGGATGTTCGGGTTCGACGGGTTCGGCCGAACTTCGGAAAAAAGTTCGAGTTCGGGACCCGAACTTGAACCGAACTTGACCCCGAACCCAAACCCCATTGAACGGGGACCCGAACTTTTGAGCACTAAAATGGCTGTAAAAATGTCATGGAAAGGGCTAGAGGGCTGCAAATGGCATCAAAATGTGGTTAAGTGCATGGCAAGTGCTCTGCAAACAAATGTGGATAGGGAAATGACTTAAAATAATAAGGTTGAGGAGGCGGTGGATGTGGCGGTGTAGGTGGAAGTGGCGGTGGAGGAGGAGGAGGTAGCCTACAATGCTTTTTGGTTTAAAATTTATTTTTATTTTTTAAAATTAGGGTACACCCCAAAACATTGGAAAATATAACCCTCCAGTCGTGCTAAACACACGTTCAGACAATACACCGGCCGCAGGGCAGGCCAGCACCTCCAAGGCGTAAAGGGCAAGCTCAGGCCATGTGCCCAATTTGGAGACCCAGAAGTTGCAGGGGCTGACCCCTGTCAGTTAGTTTGTGTAGGCGTGTGCATACTTACTGCCCCACCCACCATGTCGCACGTCCCCGTGATGTTCACGATCCAATTTCATATCTGCTCTATCAACTTTCGATGTTCTTTTATGCGCCTACCATGGTGATCACGGGTGGCGGGGAATCAGGATTCCAGGCCGGAGAGGGAGCATGAGAAAAAGAGACCAAATTTAAGGGAGATAAATTTATTTAAACAAATTGGGATCAAGAAGAAATGTGGGAAAAGTTATTGAGGCGCAAATGTGGGACAAATTACAGAAGCCCAAATGTGGTACAACTTGCTTAAGTTTAAGCATTGAATCAAAAGATGTGGCGCGCATCAATTAACCACCTCCGGACCGCCTAACGCAGGATCGCGTTCCGGAGGTGGCAGCGCTGCGCACAGTCACGCATATACGCGTCATCTCGCGAGACGCGAGATTTCCTGTGAACGCGCGCACACAGGCGCGCGCGCTCACAGGAACGGAAGGTAAGAGAGTTGATCTCCAGCCTGCCAGCGGCGATCGTTCGCTGGCAGGCTGGAGATGTGTTTTTTTTAACCCCTAACAGGTATATTAGACGCTGTTTTGATAACAGCGTCTAATATACCTGCTACCTGGTCCTCTGGTGGTCCCCTTTGTTTGGATCGACCACCAGAGGACACAGGTAGCTCAGTAAAGTAGCACCAAGCACCACTACACTACACTACACCCCCCCCCCATCACTTATTAACCCCTTATTAGCCCCTGATCACCCCTAATCACCCCTGATCACCCCATATAGACTCCCTGATCACCCCCCTGTCATTGATTACCCCCCTGTCATTGATCAACCCCCTGTAAAGCTCCATTCAGACGTCCGCATGATTTTTACGGATCCACTGATAGATGGATCGGATCCGCAAAACGCATCCGGACGTCTGAATGAAGCCTTACAGGGGCATGATCAATGACTGTGGTGATCACCCCATATAGACTCCCTGATCACCCCCCTGTCATTGATTACCCCCCTGTCATTGATTACCCCCCTGTAAAGCTCCATTCAGATGTCCGCATGATTTTTACGGATGCACTGATACATGGATCGGATCCGCAAAACGCATCCGGTCGTCTGAATGAAGCCTTACAGGGGCATGATCAATGACTGTGGTGATCACCCCCCTGTCATTGATTACCCCCCTGTAAAGCTCCATTCAGATGTCCGCATGATTTTTACGGATGCACTGATAGATGGATCGGATCCGCAAAACGCATCCGGACGTCTGAATGAAGCCTTACAGGGGCATGATCAATGACTGTGGTGATCACCCCATATAGACTCCCTGATCACCCCCCTGTCATTGATTACCCCCCTGTCATTGATTACCCCCCTGTAAAGCTCCATTCAGATGTCCGCATGATTTTTACGGATGCACTGATAGATGGATCGGATCCGCAAAACGCATCCGGACGTCTGAATGAAGCCTTACAGGGGCATGATCAATGACTGTGGTGATCACCCCATATAGACTCCCTGATCACCCCCCTGTAAAGCTCCATTCAGATGTCCGCATGATTTTTACGGATGCACTGATACATGGATCGGATCCGCAAAACGCATCCGGTCGTCTGAATGAAGCCTTACAGGGGCATGATCAATGACTGTGGTGATCACCCCCCTGTCATTGATTACCCCCCTGTAAAGCTCCATTCAGATGTCCGCATGATTTTTACGGATGCACTGATAGATGGATCCGATCCGCAAAACGCATCCGGACGTCTGAATGAAGCCTTACAGGGGCATGATCAATGACTGTGGTGATCACCCCATATAGACTCCCTGATCACCCCCCTGTCATTGATCACCCCCCTGTCATTGATTACCCCCCTGTAAAGCTCCATTCAGATGTCCGCATGATTTTTACGGATGCACTGATAGATGGATCCGATCCGCAAAACGCATCCGGACGTCTGAATGAAGCCTTACAGGGGCATGATCAATGACTGTGGTGATCACCCCATATAGACTCCCTGATCACCCCCCTGTCATTGATCACCCCCCTGTCATTGATTACCCCCCTGTAAAGCTCCATTCAGATGTCCGCATGATTTTTACGGATGCACTGATAGATGGATCGGATCCGCAAAACGCATCCGGACGTCTGAATGAAGCCTTACACGGGCGTGATCAATGACTGTGGTTATCACCCCATATAGACTCCCTGATCACCCCCCTGTCATTGATCACCCCCCTGTCATTGATCACCCCCCTGTCATTGATCACCCCCCTGTCATTGATCACCCCCCTGTCATTTAGCACCCCTCTGTAAGGCTCCATTCAGATATTTTTTTGGCCCAAGTTAGCAGAATTTTTTTTTTTTTTTCTTACAAAGTCTCATATTCCACTAACTTGTGTCAAAAAATAAAATCTCACATGAACTCACCATACCCCTCACGGAATCCAAATGCGTAAAATTTTTTAGACATTTATATTCCAGACTTCTTCTCACGCTTTAGGGCCCCTAGAATGCCAGGGCAGTATAAATACCCCACATGTGACCCCATTTCGGAAAGAAGACACCCCCAGGTATTCCGTGAGGGGCATATTGAGTCCATGAAAGATTGAAATTTTTGTCCCAAGTTAGCGGAACGGGAGACTTTGTGAGAAAAAAATTAAAAATATCAATTTCCGCTAACTTGTGCCAAAAAAAAAAAATTTCTATGAACTCGCCATGCCCCTCATTGAATACCTTGGGGTGTCTTCTTTCCAAAATGGGGTCACATGTGGGGTATTTATACTGCCCTGGCATTCTAGGGGCCCCAAAGCGTGAGAAGAAGTCTGGTATCCAAATGTCTAAAAATGCCCTCCTAAAAGGAATTTGGGCACCTTTGCGCATCTAGGCTGCAAAAAAGTGTCACACATCTGGTATCGCCGTACTCAGGAGAAGTTGGGGAATGTGTTTTGGGGTGTCATTTTACATATACCCATGCTGGGTGAGAGAAATATCTTGGTCAAATGCCAACTTTGTATAAAAAAATGGGAAAAGTTGTCTTTTGCCAAGATATTTCTCTCACCCAGCATGGGTATATGTAAAATGACACCCCAAAACACATTCCCCAACTTCTCCTGAATACGGCGATACCACATGTGTGACACTTTTTTGCAGCCTAGGTGGGCAAAGGGGCCCATATTCCAAAGAGCACCTTTAGGATTGCACAGGTCATTTACCTACTTACCACACATTAGGGCCCCTGGAAAATGCCAGGGCAGTATAACTACCCCACAAGTGACCCCATTTTGGAAAGAAGACACCCCAAGGTATTCTGTGAGGGGCATGGCGAGTTCCTAGAATTTTTTATTTTTTGTCACAAGTTAGTGGAAAATGCTTATTTTTTTTTTTTATTTTTTTTTCATACAAAGTCTCATATTCCACTAACTTGTGACAAAAAATAAAAACTTCCATGAACTCACATTGCCCATCAGCGAATACCTTGGGGTCTCTTCTTTCCAAAATGGGGTCACTTGTGGGGTAGTTATACTGCCCTGGCATTCTAGGGGCCCAAATGTGTGGTAAGGAGTTTGAAATCAAATTCTGTAAAAAATGACCTGTGAAATCCGAAAGGTGCTCTTTTGAATATGGGCCCCTTTGCCCACCTCGGCTGCAAAAAAGTGTCACACATCTGGTATCTCCGTAATCGGGAGAAGTTGGGGAATGTGTTTTGGGGTGTCATTTTACATATACCCATGCTGGGTGAGAGAAATATCTTGGCAAAAGACAACTTTTCCCATTTTTTTATACAAAGTTGGCATTTGACCAAGATATTTATCTCACCCAGCATGGGTATATGTAAAAAGACACCCCAAAACACATTCCTCAACTTCTCCTGAATACAGAGATACCAGATGTGTGACACTTTTTTGCAGCCTAGGTGGGCAAAGGGGCCCACATTCCAAAGAGCACCTTTCGGATTTCACAGGTCATTTACCTACTTACCACACATTTGGGCCCCTAGAATGCCAGGGCAGTATAACTACCACACAAGTGACCCCATTTTGGAAAGAAGAGACCCCAAGGTATTCGCTGATGGGCATAGTGAGTTCATGGAAGTTTTTATTTTTTGTCACAAGTTTGTGGAATATGAGACTTTGTATGAAAAAAAAAAAAAAAAAAAAAAAATCATCATTTTCCACTAACTTGTGACAAAAAATAAAAAATTCTAGGAACTCGCCATGCCCCTCACGGAATACCTTGGGGTGTCTTCTTTCCAAAATGGGGTCACTTGTGGGGTAGTTATACTGCCCTGGTATTCTAGGGGCCCAAATGTGTGGTAAGGAGTTTGAAATCAAATTCAGGAAAAAATGAGGAGTGAAATCCGAAAGGTGCTCTTTGGAATATGGGCCCCTTTGCCCACCTAGGCTGCAAAAAAGTGTCACACATCTGGTATCCCCGTACTCAGGAGAAGTTGAGGAATGTGTTTTGGGGTGTCTTTTTACATATACCCATGCTGGGTGAGATAAATATCTTGGTCAAATGACAACTTTGTATAAAAAAATGGGAAAAGTTGTCTTTTGCCAAGATATTTCTCTCACCCAGCATGGGTATATATAAAATGACACCCCAAAACACATTCCCCACCTTCTCCTGAGTACGGAGATACCAGATGTGTGACACTTTTTTGCAGCCTAGGTGGGCAAAGGGGCCCATATTCCAAAGAGCACCTTTCGGATTTCACAGGTCATTTTTTACAGAATTTGATTTCAAACTCCTTACCACACATTTGGGCCCCTAGAATGCCAGGGCAGTATAACTACCCCACAAGTGACCCCATTTTGGAAAGAAGAGACCCCAAGGTATTCGCTGATGGGCATAGTGAGTTCATAGAAGTTTTTATTTTTTGTCACAAGTTAGTGGAATATGAGACTTTGTAAGGAAAAAAAAAAAAAAAAAAAAAAATCATCATTTTCCGCTAACTTGTGACAAAAAATAAAAAGTTCTATGAACTCACTATGCCCATCAGCGAATACCTTAGGGTGTGTACTTTCAGAAATGGGGTCATTTGTGGGGTGTTTGTACTGTCTGGGCATTGTAGAACCTCAGGAAACATGACAGGTGCTCAGAAAGTCAGAGCTGCTTCAAAAAGCGGAAATTCACATTTTTGTACCATAGTTTGTAAACGCTATAACTTTTACCCAAACCATTTTTTTTTTACCCAAACATTTTTTTTTTATCAAAGACATGTAGAACTATAAATTTAGAGCAAAATTTCTATATGGATGTCGTTTTTTTTGCAAAATTTTACAACTGAAAGTGAAAAATGTCATTTTTTTGCAAAAAAATCGTTAAATTTCGATTAATAACAAAAAAAGTAAAAATGTCAGCAGCAATGAAATACCACCAAATGAAAGCTCTATTAGTGAGAAGAAAAGGAGGTAAAATTCATTTGGGTGGTAAGTTGCATGACCGAGCAATAAACGGTGAAAGTAGTGTAGGTCAGAAGTGTAAAAAGTGGCCTGGTCTTTCAGGGTGTTTAAGCACTGGGGGCTGAGGTGGTTAAAGAAGCATTTCAGAAATTTTATTCCCTGTCACCTATGCAGAGCAGGGGTTTATTCACGTCTAAAATTGTATAATGTCAACCCAAGAATGTTTATTGTCACCCGAAAATGTAAAATAAAAATTGTTGAAATTTATTAAGCTGTCAACTAGGTAGACGAGGGGTATATTACACCCAAAAATTGGTGAACTGGACCCTAAAATGTAACTGACAAATGTTATATTTTTTTTTTTACCGGTCTTGAGGGGAGATCTAATTACTATGTATAGATATATCAGGGGTCAGTACAGAGATCTAGCCCATCATCTATTTATCCCCAGGACTGTAACTGTGACGAGGCGACATCCTCTGCGTCTGGAGGAAAGAAGGTTTGTACACAAACATAGAAGAGGATTCTTTACGGTAAGAGCAGTGAGACTATGGAACTCTCTGCCTGAGGAGGTGGTGATGGTGAGTACAATAAAGGAATTCAAGAGGGGCCTGGATGTATTTGTGGAGTATAATAATATTACAGGCTATAGCTACTAGAGAGGGGTCGTTGATCCAGGGAGTTATTCTGATTGCCTGATTGGAGTCGGGAAGGAATTTTTTATTCCCCTAAAGTGGGGAAAATTTGTTTCTACCTCACAGTTTTTTTTTTTGCCTTCCTCTGGATAAACTTGCAGGATGACAGGCCGAACTGGATGGACAAATGTCTTTTTTCGGCCTTATGTACTATGTTACTACTATGTTACTATGTTAATAGGTATAGCAGTGGTACATCACACCAAAAAATTGCTGAATTTCACTATAAACTGCCAATTTTTTTTCTTTTACCGGTCTACTAGGTATAGCAGTGGTACTTCACACAAAAAAATTGCTGAATTTCACCAGAAAATGTAACTGACAAATTTATTTTTTTTGTTAACCGGCCTACTAGGTATAGCAGTGGTACTATACACCCAAAAATTGGTTATTTTAACCAGAAAATGTAAATGACAATTTTTTTTTTTTTTTTAACTGTCATACTAGGTATAGCAGTGGAACTATACACCCAAAAATTGGTGAATTTCACCCGAAAATGTTAATGATAATCTTTATTTTATTTTTTAACCGGCCTACTAGGTAGAGCAGTGGTACATCACACCCAAAAATTTGTGAATTTCACCATAAAATGTAAGAGACAGATTTTTTTATTGTTTAACCTGTCTACTAGGTATAGCAGTGGTACTTTACACCAAAAAATAGTTGAATTTCAACTGCAAATGTAACTGACAAATATATTTTTTTTGTTAACCGGCCTACTAGGTATAGCAGTGGTACTATACACCCAAAAATTGGTGAATTTCTCCAGAAAATGTAATTGACAATTTTTTTTTTTTTAACCGTCATACTAGGTATAGCAGTGGTATTATACACCCAAAAATTTGTGAATTTCACCCGAAAAAGTTAATGTCAATTTTTTTATTTTTTTTTAACCGGCATACTAGGTAGAGCAGTGGTACTATACACCCAAAAATTGGTGAATTCCACCAGAAAATGTAAATGACAAAGTAGTGAAATGATATAAAATAAAACACGTATTAAAAAAAAAAATGGATTTATGAGGTGGAGTTCCATATGGAGTAGGAGTTTGAGGAGGCGGTGGACATAGCGGAGAGTGTGAAATATCCAAAATACAAACATGAGCAATTGCGCTGCAGTATAACAATGGCTGCTTAGTGCCGGTATACATGTCTATGCGCTGCAGGATAACAATGGCTGCTTAGTGCCGGTATACATGTCTATTCTGCACAAGGTACGGACAAGTCCTGAGGGATCCATGCCTGGTTCATTTTAATGAACGTGAGCTTGTTCACATTGGCTGTGGACAGGCGGCTGCGCTTGTCTGTGATGACGCACCCTGCCGTGCTAAACACACGTTCAGATAATACACTGGCTGCAGGGCTTGTAAAGGGCAAGCTCAGGCCATGTGCCCAATTTGGAGACCCAGAAGTTGAAGGGGGCAGACACGTCATTCAGTACGTGTAGGCGTGTGCACACATACTGCTCCACCATGTTGGTAAAATGATGCCTCCGGCTAAGACGTTCCATATCAGCTGGTGGTGCTGGTTGTTGTGGCGTGCTGACAAAGCTTTTCCACATGTCGGCGATGCTAACCATGCCTTCTGAGGTGCTGGCGGTGCCCCAGCTGCGTTGGCGGCCTCTTCCACGTCCTCTACCTTTGCCTTGTGCTTCCACTGTGCCCCCGCTGTCAGGTGGGAATGCCACCAGCAGCGCGTCTACTTGCGTGCGCTTGTACTCGCGCATCTTACGATCACGCTCCAGTGAGGGAATTAAGGACGGTACGTTGTCCTTGTAACGGGGATCCAGCAGCGTGGCCACCCAGTAATCAGCACAAGTTAGAATGTGGGCAACTCGGCGGTCGTTGCGGAGACACTGCAGCATGTAATCGCTCATGTGTGCCAGGCTGCCCAGAGGCAACGAAAATCTGTCCTCTGTGGGAGGTGTATCGTCTGTGTCCTCTGTATCCCCCCATCCATGCACCAGTGATGGCCATGAGCTGGTCTGGGTGCCACCCTGCTGTGAACATGGTTCCTCCTCCTCCATCTCCTCCTCCTCATCCTCCACCTCCTCATCCTCCAGAACTGTGCTCTGTTGTGTACCTTGGGTTTGCGGGTGCAGGAACCCACCCTCGGAGCCACTAGGGAATGACTGGCCGGAAACCCTCTTCCTCCTCCTCCTCCTGTGCCACATCCTCTTCCATCATCGCCAGGAGCATTTTTTCAAGGAGGCATAGAAGTGGGATAGTAACGCTGAGAACAGCGTTATCGGCACTGGCCATGTGGAGTACTCGAAACAGCGCAACAAGGAACACAGGTCTCACATGGAGACCCAGTCATTGGTGGTGAAGTGGTGCTGTTCCGCCGAGCGACTCACCCATGCGTGCTGCAGCTGAAACTCCACTATCACCAGCTGCTGCTCGCACAGTCTGGCCAGCATGTGCAAGGTGGAGTTCCACCTTGTGGGCACGTCGCATATGAGCGGGAAAGTCGAAGTTACGCTGCAGCGCTAACAGGCGAGCAGCAGCAGGGTGAGAACGCCTAAAGCGCGCACAGATGGCCCGCACTTTATGCAGCAGCTCTGACATGTCGGGGTAATTTTTAAGGAATCTCTGCACCACCAAAATGAGCACATGCGCCAGGCAAGGGGTGTGTGCGTCAAACCGGCTAGTCCCAGAGCTGCTATGAGATTTTGCCCATTATCGCACACCACCAGGCCGGGCTTGAGGCTGACTAGCACAAACCACTCATCTGTCTGTTGTTCAAGCCCGTCCACAGCTCCTGCGCGGTGTGGGTTTTTTCCCCCAAACAGATAAGTTTTAAAACTGCCTGCTGTCGTTTACCCCTGGCTGTGCTGAAGTTGGTGGTGAAGGTGTTTCGCTGACCGAATGAGGAGCTGGTAGAGGATGAGGAAGCAGAGTAGGAGGAGGAAGCAACAGGAGGCAAACTGAAGCGCCCTGCAATCCTCAGTGGTGGAAGGACATGCGCCAAACTTCTATCCGCCTCAGGGCCAGCCGCCACTGCATTTACCCAGTGTGCTGGTATGGAGATATCACACCTTACATATATACCCTACACATGTAGAGGCTTAAATACACTTTTTACATTTAGTCCTAGACTACTGATTGCCTCATCTTGACATGTGTATTTTTTCTTTTGTTATTAAAACAACTTTTATTGTGCTTTTTTTCTAATTCTTATCTAACCTACTGACTTAAAACTATCATCAGGTGTTCTCTTAGTGCTATACTAAATTGTTTTCTTTTGGCCTCTATTTTGGTACCTGCGCGCTTGCTCCAGTTTTCTGCCTAATATCTATTAGTGCCTATTTTTCATTGCACTCCGTTGGGATCTCCTGATGCTTAAAATCTTATGCTCTGCCCCCCGACATGTTTCGCCATCTAAACGGCGTCCTCAGGGGATCGGGCAGTCTGCAATGAGATCAATGTGGCAAGGTCTATTTATTACCTCCTATTGTTTGACGCGATCGTATTCTATCCAATCGCTTTGGTCCTTATTGAAATCCCTTGAATACAGACTACTTGATTGGGTTCTACTTACTTCGACTCCTCCTCTTTACATGACGTCCCTAATCTCTCGATCCAACCTAAAGTCTCGTGCATGTCTTCACACTTTGAAATTTTTAGGAGCTCCGTTCGATAGTTCATTCGATAATTTAAACTGACAACTATTCTTACACTTCAGTATTTTCGGGGCTCCTCTCGATCATATTCCGAAATTCTTATTTTTACTGAAGGATTTGCCTTTTCTTCTCTGGTGAAGAGACGAAGTCTCGCGATGATTTTCATATTCTCGCGCATGTTTGAATACTTTACTTTTTTCTAGTATTGCCAATCTACTGTTTAGCGCATGCTCCGGCACTTTGATTTTATTCATCCGATTTTTTACCTGTCTTTCTTGCGCATGCTCAGGCACTTGGATTTTATTCCATCTTTTTCCTGCTGGTGTTTTACTTTTTAATTTTTATTTTTCCCCTTCTCCTAGATTCTGCTGTATCTTTTCAAAGGTAAGTACCTCTTCTTTCTCTTTTTAGGGATCTAACTTGCCACTTATCTATTGTTTTTTTGGTCAGATTTTACTTTGTATCTTTTTATTGATATATTCAAATTTACTGTATATTTAGCCACTTTTATAGAAACGATGCGTAAGTGAATCCTTCGTTCAGCCCTAAGGGTGATAGACTTTTTAATCTGTATATCCAACGGGTCTCTTCCTGCTGCAATTTTCTATCTACTGTACATCTCCTTGTCTTGGGCCAGGCTTTATTTTAGTTATTCCCCATATTTTCAGACTATCACTTTTTCCACAATGCACCATGCATGTATGTGTCTGGATAATGTTGTATCGGCTTCTAGATTGATGTCACTGAAATGTTTGGATATCCTTTCCTCGAAGTTCCTGTATGGTTTTCCCCACATATAATTTGGAGCAGCCGCATTGGATCGCGTACACTACCCCTGTTGTTTTGCAGTTAATATATTGGGTAATTTTGTATTTTTTGTTATCAACAGGATTTTCAAATTCTTTACATACTAGCATTTTGCTACAGAATTGGCAATTTCCACACGGGTATGACCCTTTTGTAGTTAGCCATGTTGTTTTCTGTTCCTGCTGGTAATTCCACTGGAAGTGGCTGTGTACGAGCTGTTCCCTCAAGTTTGGTCCCCTTCTATACGTTATTGTGGGATATTGAGTGATAATATTTTTCAGGTCATCATCCAGCTTCAGAATGTTCCAATATTTTTTTAGAATTTTGCTGACTTCATGATGTTTGATGTCATATGTGCCAATGCACCGCACAATTTTTTCTGCACTTGGTTTTTCCCAATCCTGTAATAGATCATTCCTTTCCCTCATCTTAGCTTTCCAATATGCTTGGTGTAGAACTTTTTTTGGATACCCACGCTCCAGGAAATTTTTATATAGAGAACGACTCTCACGCTCAAAGGCCTCCTCAGTTGAGCAATTTTTTTTTGCTCTGAGGTACTGGCCTACTGGGATTCCTCTTTTCAGAGGTATTGGATGGTAACTTGACCAGTGAAGGAGGCTATTGCTTGACGTTGGCTTTCTATAAATTTCTGTCGATATAGTCCCATCATTAGATAGATTGAGGACTACATCAAGGAAATTTAATTTATTTTTGTCAATTTCGGCTGTGAATTTTAGTCCTATTGTGTTTATATTAAGAGTTTTTACAAATTCGTGGAATTCATTAGTAGTGCCATCCCAGAGTATTAGCACGTTGTCAATGTAACGACACCAGTATGTGATGTGCTTGGTGAATTGGCTGTGTGTTTCTGTGAAGACGATCCTATCTTCCCACCACCCTAAAAACAAATTAGCGAAATTTGGTGCGCATTTCGTACCCATTGCGGTACCGGTGATCTGTAAATAATATTGACCATCAAAAATAAAATAATTGTGCGTGAGTAAGAATTGTAGTAGTGACAAAACAAATACGCTGCGAACTTTGTATTGAATCCCTCTAGTGTCCAAATAATATTTTATTGCCTCTAAGCCGATCTGGTGTTGTATGCTAGTATACAACGCTTCAATGTCCAAGCTTGCTATTAATGCTCCTTTCTCTACATGTATGTTTTGTAGCTTTGATAGTGCATCTTTGGTATCCTTTAGGTGTGATGTCAGACTAGGGACAAATGGGGATATCACTTGATCGACATTGCCGCTAATCCCTTCACTCAGACTTTCATTCCCTGATACTATTGGTCTCCCTGGGATTAGGAGTCGTTTCTTATGTATCTTGGGGATAGCATAAAAAGTTGCTAATACTGGATTCGGTTTTGTCACGGATGGTGTACAGGAAACAAGACAATATAAACAATGACTCACTGGATTCACAACTAAGGAACAAAAGGGAGACCCCTGCATGAGACCTGCCGCTCTCCCTTATTGCTCAGCCTATGCGACCACCCCAAAGGTGGATGGGCGCATATCCACGTACCTCAACTATCTTACACCTGAAGACCCTACAATAGTGAGGGGACACGACCACCGACTCCCTACACAGACACGGAGGGAGTCAGGGTCACCTGGATCCATAAAACAGAAAATCATAAATACATAAACAGCACTTATCTTGCAGACGACTGGGGACTGTGGACTGGGAACTAGGAACAGCATGCACACACACTCCAAGAAGTTGTATAAGCCGCACACTACTGCATTCTGGGGAGGAACTTAAAGGGCAGCAATCAGTCCAACTGCATGACAGCTGAGATAGACTAACGAGATGAGGAACTTAACCAAACAAAGAAACTCAAGGAGGAGGATCTGGAAAGCTCCTGTCAGAGCTTCTCAACTGTCTGGTTGTGACAGTACCCCTCCCTCTACGAGTGGACTCTGGACACTCAGGGCCCACCTTCTCAGGATGGGACCTATGGAAAGCCCTGATGAGACGAGTGGCCTTAATGTCTGTCACTGGGACCCACATCCTCTCCTCAGGACCATAACCCTCACAATGAACGAGGTACTGGAGGGAACCGCGGACAAGACGAGAATCCACAATCCTAGAGACCTGAAATTCAAGATTTCCATCAACCATAATCGGAGGAGGAGGCAAAGGCGAGGGTACAAAGGGTTGAACATAAGGTTTCAATAAGGACTTATGAAAAACATTATGGATCTTCCAAGTCTGAGGAAGATCAAGACGGTAGGCAACAGGATTGATGACAGACAGGATCTTGTAAGGCCCAATAAACCTAGGACCCAACTTCCAGGAGGGAACCTTCAATTTGATATTCTTGGTAGACAACCACACCAGATCACCAACATTCAGGTCCGGACCAGGCACACGTCTCTTATCTGCCACACGTTTATATCTCTCACTCATGCTCTTTAGATTATCCTGAATCTTTTGCCAAATAGATGACAAAGACGAGGAGAATCTGTCCTCATCAGGCAAACCAGAAGACCCCTCTCCCGAGAAAGTCCCAAACTGCGGATGAAACCCATATGCACCAAAAAATGGTGACTTATCAGAGGACTCCTGACGACGGTTATTTAAAGCAAACTCAGCAAGGGACAAAAAAGAACACCAATCCTCCTGATTCTCCGCCACAAAACAGCGCAGATATGTCTCCAGATTCTGATTGACGCGCTCTGTCTGGCCATTCGACTGCGGGTGGAAAGCAGAAGAGAACGACAACCGAATCAGAGACTATGTCTGAAGGAATACCATGCAATTTGACAATGTGGTCAATAAATGCCTGCGCCAGCGTCTTAGCATTGGGCAAACCAGGAAAAGGGATGAAATGCACCATTTTGCTAAAACGGTCCACCACCACCAGAATCACAGTCTTCCCCGAGGAATGAGGCAAGTCCGTTATGAAGTCCATGGACAGATGTGTCCAAGGACGGGAAGGAATGGGTAAGGGAAGGAGAGGACCTGATGGCCGTGAATGAGGGACTTTGGCACGAGCGCAAGTCTCGCAAGCTGCCACAAAACCCTCAACCAACTTACGAAGCGCAGGCCACCAGAATCTCTGAGCGATGAGATCCAGTGTGGCTCTTGCCCCCGGGTGCCCAGCAAGGACTGTATCGTGGTGTTCCTTAAAAATCTTGTGTCTCAAAGCGAGAGGCACAAACAACCTCCCAGGAGGACAAAGATCAGGAGCTTCTGACTGGGCTGCCTGCACCTCTGCCTCCAATTCAGGAAAAAGAGCAGAGACCACCACACCTTCAGCCAAAATGGGACCCGGGTCTTCAAAATTCCCACCTCCCGGAAAACAACGTGACAGGGCATCTGCCTTCACATTCTTAACCCCAGGGCGGAACGTGACAACAAAATTAAACCTTGAAAAGAACAAAGACCATCTGGCCTGTCTCGGGTTCAGACGCTTGGCTGACTCCAAGTAGGCCAGATTTTTATGGTCAGTAAACACGGTAATAGGGTGTCTGGCTCCCTCTAGCCAATGGCGCCATTCCTCAAAAGCCAACTTGATGGCCAACAATTCCCTATCTCCCACATCATAATTTCTCTCTGCGGAGGAGAGTTTCTTCGAGAAAAAGGCACATGGTTGCCATTTGGCAGGAGAGGAACCCTGAGACAAGACCGCACCCACCCCTACCTCAGAAGCATCAACCTCAACTATGAAGGGTAACGAAATATCAGGTTGTACCAGGATGGGAGCGGAAGCAAAACTCTCCTTGATATTAGAAAAGGCCTTACGCGCCTCTACCGACCAGGAAGAAAAATCTACCCCCTTTCTGGTCATATCAGTGAGTGGTTTAACAACAGAGGAATAATTCAAAATAAATTTCCTGTAATAATTGGCAAAGCCCAAAAAAACGCATCAGCGCCTTCTGATTCTCAGGAAGCTCCCACTCAAGCACAGCGCGGACCTTCTCGGGGTCCATGCAAAAACCAGAAGCGGAGAGAAGAAACCCCAGAAATTGAATTTCTGGAACCGGAAACACACATTTTTCCAGTTTCGCGTATAATTTATTCTCCCGCAGGATGAGCAAGACCTGACGTAAATGTTCCTTATGAGTCTTGAAATCAGGAGAAAAAATCAAAATGTCATCCAAATACACTAATACAAATTTTCCCATTAAATGATAAAAAATGCTGTTCACGAAATGCTGAAAAACGGCTGGGGCATTCATCAAACCAAAAGGCATAACCAAATTCTCAAAATGGCCCTCAGGGGTATTGAAAGCCGTCTTCCATTCGTCTCCTTCTCTGACCCTGACCAGGTTGTATGCCCCTCTTAGGTCTAATTTGGAAAAGACTTTAGCCCCAACAACCTGGTTAAACAGGTCCGGGATCAGAGGAAGCGGATAAGGGTCACGAATAGTGATACTGTTCAGCTCCCTGAAATCCAGACAAGGTCTTAAAGAACCATCTTTTTTCTTAACAAAGAAAAAACCAGCGGCAACAGGTGACTTCGAGGGTCGTATGTGTCCTTTTCTCAGACTCTCAGAGATATAAGCACGCATAGCGACCCTCTCAGGTTGGGAAAGATTGTATAAACGAGATTTAGGCAGCTTGGCGCCTGGGATGAGATTAATAGGGCAATCGTACTCCCTGTGCGGGGGCAAATCCTGAACTCCACTCTCAGAGAAGACATCCGAAAATTCAGAGAGGAAAGGTGGTACAGTCTTAGTAGAAACCTCAGAAACAGATGTCATGAGGCAATTCTCTCTGCAAAAGTCACTCCAACCATTTATTTGCCTCGCTTGCCAATCAATGGTGGGGTTATGTTTAGTGAGCCAGGGTAGTCCCAACACTAGAGGAGTAGGCAAACCGCTAAGGACGAAACATGACACATCCTCAACATGAGCGTCACTCACAATTAAACGGATATTGTGAACTATGCCCTTTAATGATTTCTGAGAAAGTGGAGCGGAATCAATAGCAAAAACAGGAATATCCTTTCCCAAAGTGCATACCTGGAAACCATGAGTTATTGCAAATTGATTATCAATGAGATTGACAGCTGCTCCACTATCCACAAAAATCTCACAAAAAATGCTTTTGCTCTCTAGCGCCACCCTAGCAGGCAGGACAAAACGGGAACTACAAGCAAACGGAAAACCTTCAATTTCCGCCTCAACCCTGCCAATAGTAACAGACGGAACATTTTTAAAAGATTTTTTCCTTTTTGTTTCTTTATTACTCCCAGAAAACTGCCTGAATCTCCTAGAGGGACAAACATTTGCCAAATGATTTATACCTCCACAACAAAAACAAACCCTCCCATGCGGGCTGAATCTTCTATTGTCAGAGGCAATCAACCCCAGCTGCATGGGCTCCTGCTCAGAAGGGGCTGACAGCGACTGAGACCCCTGCGCACAGAAAGAGACCGCTGCACTGTCCCGGGACTGAGTATGACAGGAAGGAGAGATCTCTCCTCTCTCTCTAAGACGCCTGTCAATACGAATGGCCTGAGACATAGCAGAATCCAAGGAGGTAGGTCTCTCATGAAAGGCAAATGCATCTTTCAATCCCTCTGAAAGACCATGGCAAAATTGACTTCGGAGTGCAGCATCATTCCAACCAGTATCAGCTGCCCATCTCCGAAATTCTGAGCAGTATATCTCTGCGGATTGTTTACCCTGGCATAACAGACGTAGTCTAGACTCAGCTAGAGCAATACGATCCGGATCATCATATATCTGACCCAGGGCTAAAAAGAATTCATCCACTGAGCGGAGGGGCCGTGCCCCCTCCGGTAGCGAAAAGGCCCAAGACTGAGCGTTACCCCTGAGCAGCGATACAATGATCCCCACCCTCCGTTCTTCATCACCAGAGGAATGGGGAAGAAGGCGAAAATGAAGTTTGCAAGCCTCTTTAAAACGCACAAAATTCTCACTACTGTCATGGTCTTACCTTCCTGCTGTTCTCCTTCGTTTGACATGTGCTGGCGGCCATCTTGGTTTCTGGGTTTCTTGTAGCCTTCCACCCTGCGGCTCCTCCTTCCCACTGGGAGGAGCTGGATGCCTAGCTCATATATATAGGAGGTCTGTGGCTTCAGTTCCTTGCTTGGTCCTCTTGTGTTCACATGCTTCTAAGACTGCTGCTGCTTCTGGTTCCTGATCCTGGCTTCGTCTGACTACCCTGCTGGTTCCTGATCCTGGCTTCGTCTGACTACCCTGCTGGTTCCTGATCCTGGCTTCGTCTGACTACCCTTCTGGTTCCTGACCTCTGGCTTCGCAAAGACTCTGCTCGGTTTCACCATCCGTTTGGACTTTTGCTTTACAGCTTTATTTTCAATAAAGCCTTCTTATTTTCACTTATCTCTTGTTGTACGTCTGGTTCATGGTTCCGTGACATTAGGACCAAGCCATGAATTCTGACGGTACAGGGCCATCCTCGCTACCCACGCTGGTTGCCAGACTTGATCAGCAGGATCACCTGTTGGGTCGGTTCGCTGTGGCGTTGCAAACCCTGCTTGAACGCACGGCTCATTTCGCTCCCGTTGCCGATGGGTCGGTTGTCGCTCCTGGGCTCGCTCCTACTGCCGCTCCGGTTGTTGCGCCAGAGTCTACCCCGACACCTGTTGTTGCGCCTGCGGTGTTTCGGGGTATGACCGGTTCTGCCCCTCTTCCACAGCGCTTTGGGGGAGAGCCAACTCAGTGCCGAGGTTTCCTTAACCAGGTGGGCATTTATTTCGAGTTGCTGCCACATGCCTTTCCTACTGAGAGATCAAAGGTGGGCTTCTTGATCTCGCTGCTCTCGGACAAGGCCTTGGCCTGGGCCAGCCCTTTATGGGAGAACAACAATCCGGTGGTTGCCGAGTTTTCCGGTTTTGTTGCTTCTCTTCGGAAGGTATTCGAGGTGCCGGCTCGTGCTGCCTCTGCTGCGAAGCTCCTTATGTCCATCAGACAGGGTTCACGATCCGTAGCTGAATACGCCATTGAGTTTCGTACCCTGGCAGCAGAGGTGGGCTGGAATAATGAGGCTCTGGTCGCTGCTTTCTCTCATGGTCTCTCGGATGCCTTGAAGGATGAGGTTGCAGCTAAGGACCTACCAGTTGAGCTCGAGTCTCTTATTTCTTTCCTGATTTTGATTGACACCAGACTCAGGGAGAGACCTTCCTTTAAGGAGAACCTGCGGAGGTCTTCTAACAGATTGGTGCCTACGTTTGCTGTCCCACCCGTGCCTCCCTCTCCTCCCACGCCTCCTGGGGATGACTTGTCTGGGGGTGAACCCATGCAGCTGGGGTTTGCTCGCCTGTCCGAGGGGGAGAGGGCACTCCGGAGACGCGAGGGCCGATGCATGTACTGTGGTCTCGGTGGGCATTTTCGGTTGGCATGTCCGAACCGTCCGGGAAAACGCTCGTACCTGAGATCCTGTCGGGGGCAGATCTTGGGTGGAGTCTCCTCGTCCCCGGTTTCCCGTGTTGACAAACCACTGATCACTGTTGTCCTCTCCTGGGTCGGGGGCTCGGTGACGACCCAGGCGTTGGTGGACTCTGGTGCTGGTGGTTTGTTCATTGATAGTGTGTTCGCTGCCGCCAATTCCATTCCTCTGCAGGCTCGAGGTTCCCCACTGGCTCTTGAGGCGATAGACGGCAGACCCCTTCTGCCGCCACACGTGACTCATGAGACCCTTCCAGTGGGGATAGCCATTGGTGCCGTTCACAGAGAGTCGGTCTGCCTCCAGGTTATTTCGTCTCCACACTACTCGGTGGTCTTGGGGTACCCCTGGCTCCAGAAGCATAATCCGACTTTCGATTGGAGATCGGTCGAGATCCTCTCGTGGTCACCGCAGTGTGGGGCTAGTTGCATCCATGGGTCTGTCAAGTTGCTGTGTACTACGGACTCTCTGTTGCCTCCTGAATACGAGGAGTACTGGGATGTATTCGATAAGGTGCGCGCGGTTGCCCTACCTCCGCACCGCCCATACGATTGTGCCATAGAGTTACAATCTGGTGCCGTTCCTCCTCGTGGCAAAGTCTATCCACTGTCGGTAGCGGAGAATGAGGCCATGGAGGAGTACGTGAGGGAGGCGCTTTCACGCGGACACATTCGCAAATCTTCGTCCCCGGCAGGGGCTGGATTTTTCTTTGTGAAAAAGAAGGGCGGTGAGTTGAGGCCTTGCATCGATTACAGAGGTCTCAATCGCATCACGATCAAGAACGCTTACCCGATACCCTTGATTTCCGAGCTGTTCGATCGCCTTAAAGGGGCCACGGTCTTTACCAAACTCGACCTGAGGGCGGCATATAACCTGGTAAGGATCAAGGCGGGCGATGAGTGGAAGACCGCGTTTAACACCAGGACCGGTCATTATGAATCCTTGGTTATGCCCTTTGGGTTGTGCAATGCGCCCGCAGTCTTTCAGGAATTCATCAACGATGTTTTCCGTGACCTGTTGCAGCAGTGTGTGGTGGTCTATTTGGATGACATCTTGGTATATTCTGAATCCATGGAGGCCCACATTCTGGATGTCAGACGAGTGTTGCAACGGTTACGAGAGAACAAGCTGTTCGGTAAGCTTGAGAAATGCGAATTTCACCGATCCCAGGTAACCTTCTTAGGTTACATCATTTCCGCTGAGGGGTTCTCCATGGATCCTGAGAAGGTTTCGGCTGTCTTACAGTGGCCCCAGCCCAGTGGTCTTCGTTCCCTGCAGCGCTTTTTGGGCTTCGCCAATTATTATCGGAAGTTCATCAGGGACTTTTCCATGCTGGCCAAGCCTCTCACGGATCTGACCAGGAAGGGCAGTAATTCCCAGGTCTGGCCGCTCGAGGCCATCCGAGCTTTTGAGGCCCTAAAGTCCGCCTTTGTGTCGGCTCCGATTCTGTCGCATCCCAACCCTGGGTTGCCCTTTGTCCTCGAGGTGGACGCGTCTGAGACGGGAGTAGGCGCCCTTCTGTCTCAGCGTAGAACACCAGAGGGTCCTCTGCTTCCCTTTGGGTTTTACTCCCGGAAACTGTCTTCCGTGGAGTGCAACTATCAGATTGGTGACAGGGAGTTATTGGCCATCGTGCAGGCCCTTAAAGAATGGAGGCACTTGCTCGAGGGTTCGGTGGTTCCGTTCTCATCCTGACGGACCACAAGAATCTGACCTACCTTTCTGAGGCCAAGAGATTGACACCACGTCAGGCCAGATGGGCTCTGTTCTTGTCACGTTTTAATTACGTGGTCTCCTACCTACCCGGTTCCAAGAACATCAGGGCGGATGCCTTATCACGGCAGTACTCCGAGCTGTCCAGGGAGGAGTCGATTCCGACTTCGGTCATACCTCCGAATCAGATCCTGGCCGCCATTCGCACCAGCCTGACCTCTCCCCTGGGTGAGCAGATTTTGGCGGCTCAATCTGGTGCTCCCTCTGGGAGACCCAACGGCAGATGTTTTGTGCCTGAGGAGTTGCGCACTCGGTTGTTGCGAACCTACCATAACTCCAAGACCGCGGGGCATCCTGGAAAGAATCAGCTGTCCTGGGCTGTTTCACGTCTGTTCTGGTGGCCTTCCCTACGTTCCGACATCGCCGCATATGTAGCGGCATGCTCCGTTTGTGCCCAGAGTAAGTCCCCTCGGCACCTTCCGTTGGGCCTTCTGCAACCCATAGCCACCGGGGAGCGCCCATGGTCACACCTGGGGATGGATTTCATTGTGGACCTCCCTGCATCCCGAGGCCATACGGTCATTCTCATGATTGTGGATCGGTTTTCCAAAATGTGCCACTGTGTTCCTCTCAAGAAGTTACCCTCTGCACAAGAGTTGGCCACGATTTTTGCCAGGAAGGTCTTCCGGTTGCACGGTTTGCCCAAGGAGATTGTGTCGGATCGGGGGAGTCAGTTTGTGTCCAGGTTCTGGCGCGCCTTTTGCTCCCAGTTGGGGATTCATCTCTCCTTCTCCTCGGCCTACCACCCTCAGTCCAATGGGGCCGCAGAACGATCCAATCAGGCCTTGGAGCAATTCCTTCGTTGCTATGTCTCCGATCACCAAGACAATTGGGTTGACCTCCTGCCTTGGGCTGAGTTTGCCAGGAACACGGCGGTGAACTCTTCCTCTGGGACGTCTCCCTTCATGGCCAATTATGGGTTCCAACCTGCCGTGTTACCGGAGGTATTCTCTCCCCAGGATATTCCGGCTGTGGAGGATCACCTTTCCGTCCTACGTGCTTCTTGGGTACTGATCCAGAAGTCCCTTGAGGTCTCTGCGCAGCGCCAGAGACTCCAGGCTGATCGCAGACGAGCGCCTGCTCCTTCCTACCAGGTCGGAGACCGTGTATGGTTGTCCACCCGCAACCTCAACCTTCGAGTGCCCACTCCCAAGCTGGCGCCTCGCTTTGTTGGTCCCTTCCGAGTGCTTCGCAGGGTAAACCCGGTAGCCTATGCCCTTGCGCTTCCTCCTGGCATGCGGATCTCCAACGTGTTTCATGTCTCCCTGTTGAAGCCACTGTTGTGTAATCGTTTCACTTCCTCGGTTCCTCGGCCTCGTCCGGTCCAAGTGGGCAATCGTGAGGAATATGAGGTGAGCAATATCCTGGACTCACGCCTGGTCCGCGGTCGGTTGCAGTTTTTGGTCCATTGGCGTGGTTATGGTCCAGAGGAGCGTTCCTGGGTTCCCTCCGCAGATGTCCATGCTCCTGCCTTGCTCCGAGCCTTCCACGCACGCTTCCCTCAGAAACCGTTTTGTGCTCCGCGGAGGAGGGGCCCTTAAGGGGGAGGTACTGTCATGGTCTTACCTTCCTGCTGTTCTCCTTCGTTTGACATGTGCTGGCGGCCATCTTGGTTTCTGGGTTTCTTGTAGCCTTCCACCCTGCGGCTCCTCCTTCCCACTGGGAGGAGCTGGATGCCTAGCTCATATATATAGGAGGTCTGTGGCTTCAGTTCCTTGCTTGGTCCTCTTGTGTTCACATGCTTCTAAGACTGCTGCTGCTTCTGGTTCCTGATCCTGGCTTCGTCTGACTACCCTGCTGGTTCCTGATCCTGGCTTCGTCTGACTACCCTGCTGGTTCCTGATCCTGGCTTCGTCTGACTACCCTTCTGGTTCCTGACCTCTGGCTTCGCAAAGACTCTGCTCGGTTTCACCATCCGTTTGGACTTTTGCTTTACAGCTTTATTTTCAATAAAGCCTTCTTATTTTCACTTATCTCTTGTTGTACGTCTGGTTCATGGTTCCGTGACAACTACCCCCAGAGAACGTATCCGGGAGCGAGATCTTAGGCTCAGCACAAACTCCATGAACGCAGGCTGAACCGGTCACTTGAAACTGAGAAAAAATCCTACGGAGATCAGCTACCTCCAATGAAAGACCCTGGAGGCGTTCAGCCAAAAGTGAAACCGGATCCATGCTTGAGACGGTTTTGGCGGCTTATAATGTCACGGATGGTGTACAGGAAACAAGACAATACAATATAAACAATGACTCACTGGATCCACAACTAAGGAACAAAAGGGAGACCCCTGCATGAGACCTGCCGCTCTCCCTTATTGCTCAGCCTATGCGACCACCCCAAAGGTGGATGGGCGCATATCCACGTACCTCAACTATCTTACACCTGAAGACCCTACAATAGTGAGTGGACACGACCACCGGCTCCCTACACAGACACGGAGGGAGTCAGGGTCACCTGGATCCAGAAAACAGAAAATCATAAATACATAAACAGCACTTATCTTGCAGACGACTAGGGACTGTGGACTGGGAACTAGGAACAGCATGCACACACACTCCAAGAAGTTGTATAAGCCGCACACTACTGCATTCTGGGGAGGAACTTAAAGGGCAGCAATCAGTCCAACTGCATGACAGCTGAGATAGACTAACGAGATGAGGAACTTAACCAAACAAAGAAACTCAAGGAGGAGGATCTGGAAAGCTCCTGTCAGAGCTTCTCAACTGTCTGGTTGTGACAGGTTTATACATGACTTTAAACTCATCCTTAGTGATAAGATTTTTTTCTTTTGCTTGTTGCAGGATATTTTTTAGTTCTTGCACATATTTTGTAGTGGGGTTAGTCTGTAGTTTCTTGTATGTGTTTTTATCCTCTAGAAGGTGCATCACCATCCTTTTGTACTCTTTTTTCTCCATTACTACTATATTGCCCCCTTTATCTGACGGTTTTATTTCTAAATTTAGATTTTCTGTCAATTCCTGTAGGGTTATCTTTTCTTTTTTGGTAAGATTACAGTTTATCTGTGATTTATTGACTTTTATTTTTTGTAGGTCTAAAGTTACTAGATCGACAAGTGTTTGTATATTATTATATTTAGTAAATGGTGGAGTAAATCTTGACTGAGGGGTCATTGTGGAGAATGGAGGTGTTGGTGCTCGAATTTGACCTAGATGTTCCTGCTGTAATTCTTCTAATATTTTAATTGCTTCCTGTTCTCGTGTCATTATTTCTTGGGTATCTGTTTCTTTATTCTTGAATTCTTTATGCAAGGCTAATTTTCTTGCAAATAGGTTTACATCTTTGACCCATGTGAAGCAATCAAAATATGTCGCTGGTGTATATGAAAGCCCCTTTTGGATGAGTTTTTCATGTTCCGAATCTAACATTATGTTCGATAGATTGATTATTCGCATGTTTCTTTTGAGGGTGCGACTACGTCTTTGACTGATATCCCCATTTGTCCCGGTCCCTTAATTGTGCTCCCGGCACTAAAAAAGTGGAAGAAGATGGGGCTGGAGAGGGAGAGGGCATGTGAGGAGCCATATTTGGCATCCCTGTTGGTACTTGTGAGGTTACAAGTGGAAAAGAAAATGTTGAGAAGAATAATGATGAGGCTATTTCTGTTCCTCTTTCTGTACTCTGTGCTGTTTGTCCCCCAAACTTGCCTTGTTGGTTTCCTGCACATTTTTGTGCACTGTTGTAATTGCATTTCTTTTGGGACTGTCCTGCTTTGTTCCAGGCTTTTCTCTTAGTACCTAGTTTTGAATAATTTGTCCCTGACTCTGATTAAGAAGCTTCAGACTCTGAAATATCGGTATATTGAGTTTGTCTGCGATAATTTAAGTTACCACTTCTGTTCTTTTTCATGTAAATATTACCGGATTCGAAATATTTTCTGTCTCGATTATATTTGCGGTGTTTCCTCTCTTTGATCTTACTTTGTAGATTTTCTATGTTCTTCTGTAATCTACTTTCTAACTGTGTGTACTCAGGATGGGTTTGGAATGTTTTGATGTCGGTGACTTCTTTTTCTAATTGTTGGGAGATTTTTATCATTTGTTTCTTTTCATATTCCAAAAGGTACGCTTGCATGTGCAACGAGTTCTCCGTTAGCAGTGTCTCCCACCCCTTTATGAACTCTGGATCCTCCTGATGTGAGGGCAATATAGTAGTAATGGAGAAAAAAGAGTACAAAAGGATGGTGATGGACCTTTCAGAGGATAAAAACACATACAAGAAACTACAGACTAACCCCACTACAAAATATGTGCAAGAACAAAAAAATATCCTGCAACAAGCAAAATAAAAAAATCTTATCACTAAGGATGAGTTTAAAGTCATGTATAAACCGAATCCAGTATTAGCAACTTTTCATGCTATCCCCAAGATACATAAGAAACGACTCCCAATCCCAGGGAGACCAATAGTATCAGGGAATGAAAGTCTGAGTGAAGGGATTAGCAGCTATGTCGATCAAGTGATATCCCCATTTGTCCCTAGTCTGACATCACACCTAAAGGATACCAAAGATGTACTATCAAAGCTACAAAACATACATGTAGAGAAAGGAACACTAATAGCAAGCTTGGACGTTGAAGCGTTGTGTACTAGCATACAACACCAGATCGGCTTAGAGGCAATAAAATATTATTTAGACACTAGAGGGATTCAATACAAAGTTCACAGCAAATTTGTTTTGTCACTACTACAATTCTTAATCACGCACAATTATTTTATTTTTGATGGTCAATATTATTTACAGATCACCGGTACCGCAATGGGTACGAAATGCGCACCAAATTTTGCTAATTTGTTTTTAGGGTGGTGGGAAGATAGGATCGTCTTCACAGAAACACACAGCCAATTCACCAAGCACATCACATACTGGGGTCGTTACATTGACGACGTGCTAATACTCTGGGATGGCACTACTAATGAATTCCACGAATTTATCAAAACTCTTAACATAAACACGATAGGACTAAAATTCACAGCCGAAATTGACAAAAATAAATTAAATTTCCTTGATGTAGTCCTCAATCTATATGATGATGGGACTATATCGACAGAAATTTATAGAAAGCCAACGTCAAGCAATAGCCTCCTTCACTGGTCAAGTTACCATCCAATACCTCTGAAAAGAGGAATCCCAGTAGGCCAGTACCTCATAGCAAGAAGAAATTGCTCAACTGTGGAGGCCTTTGAGCGTGAGAGTCGGAATCTATATAAAAATTCCCTTGAGCGTGGGTATCCAGAAAAAGTGTTACACCAAGCATATCGGAAAGCTACTTCCAGTGGAATAACCAACAGGAACAGAAAACAACATGGCTAACTACAAAAGGGTCATACCCGTGTGGAAATTGCCAATTCTGTAGCAAAATAATGCTAGTATGTAAAGAATTTAAAAATCCTGTTGATAACAAAAAATACAAAATTACCCAATATATTAACTGCAAAACAACAGGGGTAGTGTACGCGATCCAATGCAGCTGCCCAAAATTATATGTGGGGAAAACCATACAGGAACTTCGAAGAAGGATATCCAAACATTTCAGTGACATCAATCTAGAAGCCGATACAACATTATCCAGACACATAAAAAAAATATGGGTAATAACTAAAATAAAGCCTGGCCCAAGACAAGGAGATGTAGATAGAAAATTGCAGCAGGAAGAGACCCGTTGGATATACAGATTAAAAAGTTTATCACCCTTAGGGCTGAACGAAGGATTCACTTACGCATCGTTTCTATAAAAGTGGCTAAATATACAGTAAATTGGAATATATCAATAAAAAGATACTGTCACGACTGTATGTGAGCAACAATAGTATACACAGTAAAAGAGCTACTGACCAGACCCAAACTAGGGAGGATAAAGGGTGACCCCTATCAGACCCTCAAAGCTCTCTCTCATTTGCTAAAGCACATGCCCGGATCCAAATGGCGGAACGAGGCATGCCCACGTGCCTAAGACTGATGACCACTGTAACCCCTACAATAGTGGAAGGGGCACAGCCACCGGTGCCCTACTCAGTATATGGAGGGAACCGTGGCCACCTCAGATCCAGTCAGAAAATAATCAGGTACACAACAATGTCTGTACACTTAGCTGAAGGTGTTGCAGCCGCAGAGAAGACGGATCCAAGGACAGCTGGCAATATCCGGAGTGCTTGCTGCAGCAGAACACAGGTCCAGTGAACTGATAGCTACAAGTGAAGATACTAAAGCAAGAGCTACAACTGAAATGAGAACTATAAAGAGAGGGAAATCAAACGCATGAGGAACAGCTGGGAAGAAGGAAACCAAAAGTAAACAGAGCAGTGAGAACTCCTCCCAGCTCTAGTAGTGACATCATCACAGGGGTGGAGAAACAGAGCTGTGAGAACGTCCCAAAGCTCTGGTAGTGACAGTACCCCCCCCTCTACGGGTGGACTCCGGACACCCAGGACCCACCTTCTCAGGATGAGCCCTATGAAATGCCCTGATGAGGCGAGTGGCTTTAATGTCCGACACCGGAAGCCACATCCTCTCCTCAGGACCATAACCCTTCCAATGAACGAGGTACTGAAGAGAACCGCGGACAATGCGAGAGTCCACAATTCTGGAAACCTCAAACTCCAGATTGCCATCAACCAAAATCAGAGGAAGAGGCAAAGAGGAGGGTACCGTGGGCTGGACATATGGTTTTAAGAGAGATCTGTGAAATACATTATGTATCTTCCAAACCCGTGGAAGATCAAGACGGAAGGCAACAGGATTGATGACTGACAAGATTTTATAAGGCCCAATAAACTTGGGACCCAATTTCCAGGAGGGAACCTTCAGTTTAATATTTCTTGTAGACAACCACACCAGATCACCCACATTCAAGTCCGGACCAGGCACACGTCTCTTATCAGCCACACGCCTATACCTCTCACTCATCTTTTTAAGATTACTCTGAATCTTTTGCCAAATGGTAGACAAAGACGAGGAAAATCTCTCCTCCTCAGGTAAACCAGAAAGAGCCCCTCCCGAGAATGTCCCAAAGTGCGGATGGAACCCATATGCACCAAAGAATGGTGACTTATCAGAAGATTCCTGACGATGGTTGTTCAGAGCAAACTCAGCAAGAGGGAGAAATGAACACCAATCCTCCTGGTTCTCTGCCACAAAACAGCGCAAATATGTCTCCAGATTCTGATTGAGGCGCTCAGTCTGACCATTCGACTGCGGGTGAAAAGCAGAAGAGAAGGACAGCCGAAACCCCAGGCGAGAACAGAAAGCCTTCCAGAACCTGGACACAAACTGCGTGCCTCTATCGGAAACAATATCAGAGGGAATGCCGTGCAATTTAACAATATGGTCGACAAAAGCTTGCGCCAACGTTTTAGCATTGGGTAAACCAGGGAAAGGTACGAAATGAGCCATTTTGCTAAAACGGTCCACCACCACCAGGATCACCGATTTCCCCGAGGAATGAGGAAGATCCGTGATAAAGTCCATGGACAGGTGTGTCCAAGGACGGGAAGGTATGGGTAACGGGAGAAGGGAACCTGAAGGCCGTGAACGAGGGACCTTAGCGCGAGCGCACGTCTCACAAGCAGCCACAAAACCCTCCACCGACTTACGAAGAGCCGGCCACCAAAATCTCCGAGCAATGAGATCTACCGTGGCTCTACTCCCGGGGTGACCAGCAAGAACCGTATCATGATGCTCCTTAAAGAGTTTGTGACGTAGCTCAGGAGGCACGAACAACTTCCCAGAAGGACAACGAGCAGGTGCCTCAGTCTGGGCAGCCTGGACCTCGGCCTCCAAATCGGAATATAGAGCAGAAACAACTACCCCCTCCGCCAAAATGGGACCCGGGTCCTCGGAGTTTCCTCCTCCCGGAAAACAGCGAGAGAGAGCATCAGCCTTCACATTTTCTATCCCAGGTCGGAATGTAACAACAAAATTGAATCTGGAGAAGAACAGAGACCATCTGGCCTGTCTCGGATTCATACGCCTGGCCGACTCCAAGTATGCCAGATTCTTATGGTCGGTAAAAACGGTGATAGGGTGCCTGGCCCCCTCCAACCAATGGCGCCATTCCTCGAAAGCCAACTTGATGGCCAACAACTCCCTATCTCCCACATCATAGTTTCTCTCTGCCGGGGAGAGTTTTTTAGAGAAAAAGGCACAGGGTCGCCATTTGGCAGGAGAAGGGCCCTGGGACAAAACCGCACCCACACCCACCTCGGAAGCATCCACCTCAACAATAAAAGGTAAGGAAACATCGGGATGCACCAAGACGGGAGCAGACGCAAAACTCTCTTTAATCTTAGAAAAGGCTGCAAGCGCCTCCTCCGACCAATAATAGTTCCCAAAACCCAGAAAGCGCATCAATGCCTTCTGATTCTCAGGAAGCTCCCACTCAAGTACAGCACGGACCTTCTCCGGATCCATGCGAAAACCAGAAGCAGAGAGGAGAAAACCCAGAAATTGAATCTCCGATACCATAAAAAGACATTTCTCCAGCTTGGCGTACAATTTATTTTCCCGCAGAATCTGCAGAACCTGAAAAAGATGATCCTGATGGGTCTGAACATCAGGGGAAAAAATCAAAATATCATCAAGATACACCAATACAAATTTCCCCATTAAATAGTAGAAAATACTATTAACAAAATGCTGAAAGACGGCCGGAGCATTCATCAGGCCGAAAGGCATAACGAGATTCTCGAAATGCCCGTTAGGGGTATTAAAGGCCGTTTTCCATTCATCCCCCTCTCTGACCCTGACCAGGTTGTACGCGCCTCTCAAATCCAATTTGGAAAACACCTTGGCCCCAACAATTTGGTTGAAGAGGTCCGGGATCAGAGGAAGGGGATAGGGATCGCGAATCGTGATACGGTTCAGCTCCCTAAAATCTAGGCAAGGTCTCAGAGAGCCATCTTTTTTTTTAACAAAAAAAAAACCCGCGGCCACAGGTGACTTTGAGGGACGAATATGCCCCTTCTCGAGACTCTCGGAGATATAAGTTCGCATTGCGATTCTTTCCGGTTGTGAGAGATTGTAGAGGCGTGCTTTTGGCAGCTTGGCGCCGGGAATGAGGTTAATGGGACAGTCAAACTCCCGGTGAGGAGGTAGCTCCTGAACACCGCTCTCGGAAAACACGTCCGAGAAATCAGAGAGAAATGATGGCACAGTTTTAGTAGACACCTCTGCAAAAGTCGCTGTGAGACAGTTCTCTCTACAAAAGTCACTCCACTCATTTATTTGCCTTCCTTGCCAATCAATAGTGGGGTTATGTCTAGTGAGCCAGGGTAACCCCAAAACTAGAGGAGAAGGCAATCCGTTAAGGACAAAACAAGATATATCCTCCACATGAGTGTCACCTACAGCTAGCCGGATATTGTGAACAATGCCCTTCAGAGATCTCTGTGAGAGTGGAGCAGAGTCAATAGCAAAAACAGGTATATCCTTTTCTAATGTGCAAACCTGAAAACCATGCACGGCTACAAATTGAGTGACAATAAGATTGACGGCCGCTCCACTATCGACAAAAATCTCACAAGAAATGACTTTGCTCTCTAGCGCCACCCTGGCAGACAGGAGAAAACGGGAACTGCAGGTCAGAGGAAAAGCATCAATTCCTACATCAACTTTGCCCAAAGTAGCAGATGAAGCAGAATTTGATGATTTACCTTTTGAGGTTTTTCTCTTATTATCGCTCTTAGTACAGTTCAAGAATCTCCTAGAGGGACAAACATTTGCCAAATGACCTATGCCCCCACAACAAAAACACACCATACTCTGAGGACTAAATCCTCTTTTATCAGGGGCAAGTCGACCTAGCTGCATGGGCTCCTCCTCAGAGGGGAGCGAGACAGGATGAGGCCCCTGCACACTGAATGAGTCCGCACCACTGCCCCTAGACTGACAATGGCTGGACAGAGAGGTCTCGTTTCTTTCTCTTAGACGCCTGTCAAGGCGTACCGCCAATGACATGGCAGACTCTAAGGACGTTGGTCTCTCATGGAAAGCAAACGCATCTTTAAATCTCTCTGAGAGACCATGACAGAACTGACTCCGGAGTGCGGCATCATTCCAACCCGAATCAGCTGCCCATCTCCGAAATTCAGAACAATAAAGCTCCGCAGACAGTTTGTTCTGGCATAAAACACGTAAGTTAGATTCGGCCAGAGCAACACGATCCGGGTCATCATAAATCTGCCCCAGGGCCACAAAAAATCTTTCCACGGATCGAAGGGAGGGATCCCCTGATGGCAGCGAAAAAGCCCAAGTCTGAGCATTACCCCTGAGCAGGGAGATGCCAATCCTCACCCTCTGCTCCTCCTTACCAGAGGAGTGGGGACACAAGCAAAAATGGAGTTTGCATGCCTCTCTGAAGCGAACAAAATTCTCACTGCCCCCGGAGAACATTTCCGGAAGTGAGACCTTTGGCTCGCAACAGACTCCATGAGCCGGAGCAGAGCCCAATGCTTGAAGCTGAGTCATAGATTGACGGAGATCCGCTACTTCCAAAGAAAGACCCTGCATGCGGTCAACCAGGCCAGAAAGCGGATCCATGTCAAAAAAGGACGGTTTTGGTGGATTATAATGTCACGACTGTATGTGAGCAACAATAGTATACACAGTAAAAGAGCTACTGACCGGACCCAGACTAGGGAGGATAAAGGGTGACCCCTATCAGACCCTCAAAGCTCTCCCTATTCTGCTAAAGCACATGCCCGGATCCAAATGGCGGAACGAGGCATGCCCACGTGCCTAAGACTGATGACCACTGTAACCCCTACAATAGTGGAAGGGGCACGGCCACCGGTGCCCTACTCAGTATATGGAGGGAACCGTGGCCACCTCAGATCCAGTCAGAAAATAATCAGGTACACAACAATGTCTGTACACTTAGCTGAAGGTGTTGCAGCCGCAGAGAAGACGGATCCAAGGACAGCTGGCAATATCCGGAGTGCTTGCTGCAGCAGAACACAGGTCCAGTGAACTGATAGCTACAAGTGAAGATACTAAAGCAAGAGCTACAACTGAAATGAGAACTATAATCCACGCCCTACAATAGGAGGAGGGGTGATATAAAGAGAGGGAAATCAAACGCATGAGGAACAGCTGGGAGGAAGGAAACCAAAAGTAAACAGAGCAGTGAGAACTCCTCCCAGCTCTAGTAGTGACATCATCACAGGGGTGGAGAAACAGAGCTGTGAGAACGTCCCAAAGCTCTGGTAGTGACAGATACACAGTAAAATCTGACTAAAAAAACAATAGATAAGTGGCAAGTTAGATCCCAAAAAAGAGAAAGAAGAGGTACTTACCTTTGAAAAGATACAGCAGAAACTAGGAGAAGGGAAAAAATAAAAATTAAAAATTAAATAAATAATAATAAAAAACAGAAAATCAACAATATAAAAAAACAGGCACCTACCTGTTAAACAGGTGGGCAACAAAAATCTGAAATAAGATGGAATAAACATTAATCGAACAAGGACAGAAAAAATCTAGGTGCCTGAGCATGCGCAAGAAAGACAGGTAAAAAATCGGATGAATAAAATCAAAGTGCCGGAGCATGCGCTAAACAGTAGATTGGCAATACTAGAAAAAAGTAAAGTATTCAAACATGCGCGAGAATATGAAAATCATCGCGAGACTTCGTATCTTCACTAGAGAAGGAAAGGCAAATCCTTCAGAAAAAATAAGAATTTCGGAATATGATCGAGAGGAGCCCCGAAAATACTGAAGTGTAAGAATAGTTGTCAGTTTAAATTATCAAATGAACTATCGAACGGAGCTCTGAAAAATTTCAAAGTGTGAAGACATGAGCGAGACTTTAGGTTGGATCGCGAGATTAGGGACGTCATGTAAAGAAGAGGAGTCGAAGTAAGTAGAACCCAATCAAGTAGATTTCAATAAGGACCAAAGCGATTGGATAGAATCCAATCGCGTCAAACAATAGGAGGTAATAAATAGACCTCGCCACATTGACCTCATTGCAGACTGCCCGATCCCCTGAGGACACCATTTAGATGGCGAAACATGTCGGGGGGCAGAGCATAAGATTTTAAGCATCAGGAGATCCTAACGGAGTGCAATGAAAAATAGACACTAATACATATTAGGCAGAAACTGGAGCAAGCGCGCAGCTACCAGAATAGGGGCCAAAAGAAAACAATTTAGTATAGCACTAAGGGAACACCTGATGATAGTTTTAAGTCAGTAGGTTAGATAAGAATTAGAAAAAAAGCACAATAAAAGTTAAGTTTTAATAACAAAAGAAAAAATACACATGTCAAGATGAGGCATTCAGTAGTCTAGGACTAAATGTAAAAAGGGTATGGAGATATAACGGCCCTGACCGTGCTTACGTATCCGTAGTCAGGTGCACCTTGCCACAGATGGCGTTGCGCAGTGCACACCTGATTTTGTCCCATACTTGGTTGTGCAGGGAAGGGATGGCTCGCCTTGAAAAGTAGTGGCGGCTGGGCACGACGTACTGTTGGACAGCCACCGCCATAAGGCCTTTAAAACTATCCGTCTCCACCAGACGGAATGACAGCATTTCAAATGCCAGTAATTTAGAAATGCTGGCATTCAGGGCTAGGAATCGCGGGTATGTAGGGGGGTACTTCCTCTCCAGCGTTTGGGATATGGAGAGCTGAACGCTTGCGTGGGACATTGTGGAGATGCTTGGTGACCCAGGTGTTGCTGGCAGATCCTCTGTTTGCGGGGTGCCAGGTGGCACTGTCACTCCAGAGGTGGATGAAGAGGCTGCGACTGCAGCAGAAGAGGAAGCAGAAGGAGCCAGAGACCTTTCTTGGTTTTTGAGGTGTCTACTTCACTGCAGCTCGTGCTTTGCACTTAAATGCCTGGTCATGCAGGTTGTGCTCAGGTTGAGAATGTTTATGCCTCGCTTCAGGCTCTGATTGCACAGCATGCAAACCACTCGTGTCTTGTCGTCAGCACATTGTCTGAAGATCTGCCACGCCAGGGAACTCCTTGGAGCTGGCTTTGGTGTGCTCGGTCCCTTGCTGCGGTGAGCAATAGAAGGCGTACTGTCTAGAGGACGGCCGCTCCGCTTTTGCACCCTGCTCCCTCTTCTGTTGTGCTGGTGGCTCTGTGCGACCACCGCCTCTTCCTCCGAACTACATAGGTCACTCGCATGACCTTGATTCCATGTGGGGTCGAGGACCTCATCGTCCTCCTCATTATCTTCCACCCATTCTTCATCCCTGCCTTCCTTGTCGGTCTGCACACTTTCTAAAGCCCCAGCAGTTGGCACCTGTGTTTCGTCATCAACCGAGACGTGCTGCGATGGTCCTCCCATGTACTCATCTTGAAAGATAAGTGGTTGGGCATCGGTGCACTCAATCTCTTCCACTTCTGGGGCAGGGCTAGGTGGATGTCCCTGGGAAACCCTGCTAACAGAGTCATCAAAAGGCAGAAGAGACTGCTGCATGACTTGGGGCTCAGACTGCTTGGCTGATTTGCAAGGGGGTGAGGTGAAAGACTGATGGACATCGGCTTCAGGAGCCAACTGTGGTCATTCAGCAGGAGACTGGGTGGGAGACAATGTGATGGAACTGGATCCACTGTCAGCAACCCAATCTACTATCGCCTGTACTTGTTCAGGCCTCACCATTCGTAGAGCAGCATTAGGCCTGACCAAATACCGCTGTAGGTTTTGTCGCCTACTCACACCTGAGGAAGGGGTTTCACTTGTGCGTGTAGCTGGCACAGATTGACCACGTCCTCTCCCTGCAACAGGAGCTCTACCAGCAGCACCACAACCTGGGCCACGTCCCTTATTTGACGCTCTCCTCATATTTTTTTAATTTAGGATCTTTCCCTAAATGGGTGTTTAATTAATAGTAGAATAGAACGACAGTATGTAAAGGGTATATCTCACATGGCCTGGACCAGACTAGGCCTCAATAATAGATTTTTTTGCCCAAAATGGCTTTATTTCAAATGCCTAATTCAAACCCCTGTTTGTAGAGGTAGTATCTCAGAGGGCCTGAACCTCTGTAGGCCTGAAGTAAATATATCTTTGCACAAAATTGCTGTATTTCAAATGGCTGTATTTCAAATGCCTAATTCAAACCCCTGTATGTAGAGGTGGTATCTCACAGGGCCTGAACCAGTGTAGGCCTGCAGTGTAAGCCGAATAAAGAACAAACTATTTTATACGTTAGAAGCTGGAATCAACCCTTTGTTTTTTGGATATTTCAAGCGTGGCTGGGTTCAAGCCACATCTTCCGTGCTTCACAAGGGTGATTAGAGGTGAGAGCTGCAACTTTTCTTTTCTCTACAGGCCTGCAGTAAATATATCTTTGCACAAAATGGCTGTATTTCAAATGGCTGTATCTCAAATGCCTAATTCAAACCCCTGTATGTAGAGGTAGTATCTCAGAGTATCTCACTTTTTGAACGAGTCAGGGAACATTTTAACTCCTTTAAGGCCTCTTTCACATTTGCGTTGTTGGGATCCGGCATGCACTTCCGTTGCCGGAGGTGCCCGCCGGATCCGGAAAAACGCAAGTGTACTGAAAGCATTTGAAGACGGAGCCGTCTTCAAAATGCTTTCAGTGTTACTATGGCACCCAGGACGCTATTAAAGTCCTGGTTGCCATAGTAGGAGCGGGGAGCGGGGGAGCGGTATACTTACAGTCCGTGCGGCTCCCGGGGCGCTCCAGAATGACGTCAGAGCGCCCCATGCGCATGGATGACGTGATCCATATGATCACGTGATCCATGCGCTTGGGGCGCCCTGACGTCACTCTGGAGCGCCCGGGGAGCCGCACGGATGGTAAGTATGCTGCTCCCCCGCTCCCCGCTACACTTTACCATGGCTGCCAGGACTTTAGCGTCCCGGCAGCCATGGTAACCACTCTGAAAAAGCTAAATGTCGGGTCCGGCAATGCGCCGAAACGACGTTTAGCTTAAGGCCGGATCCGGATCAATGCCTTTCAATGGGCATTAATTCCGGATCCGGCCTTGCGGTAAGTCTTCAGGATTTTTGGCCGGAGCAAAAAGCGCAGCATGCTGCGGTATTTTCTCCGGCCAAAAAACATTCCGTTCCGGAACTGAAGACATCCTGATGCATCCTGAACGGATTTCTCTCCATTCAGAATGCATTAGGATAAAACTGATCAGGATTCTTCCGGCATAGAGCCCCGACGACCGAACTCTATGCCGGAAGAAAAGAACGCAGGTGTGAAAGAGCCCTAAGACAGGTAAGGGATGTCCAAGATTTATAGACCATGCGAGAGAAGTCCATGATGGCGATACTGGCTGTATTTCCTTCTCTGGCTTGGAGATTGTACCTACCCCTCTGCAGGGGGAAGATAGACATCGCCTCCTCCTGCAGAGGGAAGCCAGGTGGATCTTACGCACACAAGCCCTGGGGGAATCTGGATTAAATGACAGAAATGATCTCAGTCCCTTCCTTTAGTAATAAACCCATAAATATGCGTATGTTTTGTGCACATTACTTATAACCTATGGTTGTTACTTGTATATTGTTTTTATGTATTTTTGAGTCACCCTTTTATATAGACGCAGTCTGGTTCGTCAGTCTCCATGACAACGGCCTGCGCCAGTGATTAAAAGGAGCGATGCGCAAGCACGCATTGACCACAGCCTGAGGAAGCGCATGTAGCGCGAAATGGCCGCCACTGTTCAATGCGTGCTTCAGAATTGTCCGCCCCTGCCACATTTGATTATGAAATAAAAGCTGCCGCTATTTCAACACACGGGTGAGTGCCGCTGTCTATTTTCTCTTCTACACCGGTTCGTAGTATCTCAGAGGGCCTGAACCTCTGTAGGCACAAAATGGCTGTATTTCAAGTGGCTGTATTTCAAATGCCAAATTCAAACCCCTGTATGTAGAGGTGGTATCTCACCAGGACTGAACCTCTGTAGGCATGAAGTAAATATATCTTTGCACAAAAAGGCTGTATTTCAAATGGCTGTATTTCAAATGCCAAATTCAAACCCCTGTATGTAGAGGTAGTATCCCAGAGGGCCTGAACCTCTGTAGGCCTGCAATAAATATATATTTGCACAAAAAGGCTGTATTTCAAATGGCTGTATTTCAAATGCCTAATTCAAACCCCTGTATGTAGAGGTAGTATCTCAGAGGGCCTGAACCTCTGTAGGCCTGCAGTAAATATATCTTTGCACAAAAAGGCTGCATTTTAAATGGCTGTATTTAAAATGCCTACCGTACTTTTCGCCCTATAAGACGCACCGGCCCATAAGACGCACCTAGGTTTTTGGGGAGGAAAATAAGAAAAAATTATTTTTGAACCAAAAGGTGTGCTTTTGGTGGGTTTGGAACTAATGGTGGTCTGTGGATGACGGACACTGTTATGGGGGGGATCTGTGGATGACGGACACTGTTATGGGAGGATCTGTGGATGACGGGCACTGTTATGGGGGGATCTGTGGATGACGGACACTGTTATGGGGGGATCTGTGGATGACGGACACTGTTATTGGGGGATCTGTGGATGACGGACACTTATGGGGGGGATCTGTGGATGACAGACACTTATGGGTGGGATCTGTGGATGACAGACACTTATGGGGGGGATCTGTGGATGACAGACACTTATGGGGGGATCTGTGGATGACAGACACTTATGGGGGATCTGTGGATGACGGACACTTATGGGGGGATCTGTGGATGACGGACACTTATGGGGGATCTGTGGATGACGGACACTTATGGGGGGATCTGTGGATGACGGACACTTATGGGGGGATCTGTGGATGACGGACACTGTTACAGGGGGGGGGATCTGTGGCTGGCACTGTTACAGGGGGGGGATCTGTGGATGGCACTGTTATATATGTGCCATTCACAGACCCCCCCAGCCCATAACAGTGCCATCCACAGACCGCCCCAGCCCATAGCAGTGCCATCCACAGAACCCCCCTACAGCCCATAACAGTGCCATCCACAGACCCCCACCCCTTAACTGTGCTATCCACAGATTCCATGTGCCCCCCCCCCCCCCCCCCCCCCCCCCCCCCCCCCCCCCAGTATACAAATATAAAATGTATTATTGAATTAAAAGTTATTAAACATGCCCCCCTCACTCCTAGTAGTACCATATGTCCTAATTGCTTCTGTATAATGCCGGCAGGCGGGCCGGGCGGCCGGCGCGTCACTCACTGACGTCACTTGCTTGCGCCGCCTGCTTCATTCATAAAGGAGGCGGCGCAGGCACGTGACATCAGGGAGTTACGCTGCCGTCCGCCCGGCCTGCCTGCCGGCATTATACAGAAGCAATTAGGACATACGGTACTATTAGGAGTGAGGGGGGCATGTTTAATAACTTTTAATTCAATAATACATTTTATATTAGAATACCGGAGAGGTGGGGCGGGGCTATAGTACAGTGCACCGCCCCGCCGCCTTTGCCGGCCCCCAGCTCCTCCTCCCAGTCCCTCCCCTGGCCCCCGCTCCGTACATCGCATCCAGCGATGTTAAACTGTCAGCATTCGCCCCATAAGACGCAGGGGCATTTTCCTCCCATTTTTGAGAGGAAAAAGTGCGTCTTATAGGGCGAAAAATACAGTAATTCAAACCCCTGTATGTAGAGGTAGTATCTCAGAGAGCCTGAACCAGTGTAGGCCTGAATTCAATATTGGTGCACCAAATAGCGGTATTTAAAATCTCTAAATGTAACCCAAATGTATTAAGGGTGTATCTCACAAAGGCTGCCAACTAAATTTTTGTGCCCAAATGAGTGATGTTTAAAAATTCTGCTATTTGAAAAACACCCATTTTGGGCAAAAATCTTAAATTGCGGCCTAGTCTTCCTCTGTACGTGTGAGATACATCCTTTAGATAGTGTTGTTCTATTTTGCTATTTAAAAAAAAACACCCATTTAGGGCAAAAAACGTAAATTGCGGCCTAGTCTGCATCTGTACATGTCAGATACACCATTTAGATACTGTTGTTCTATTCTGCTATTAGAAAAACACCCATTTAGGGCAAAAAACGTAAATTGCGGCCTAGTCTGCATCTGTACATGTCAGATACACCCTTTAGATAGTGTTGTTCTATCCTGCTATTAAAAAAACACCCATTTAGGGCAAGATCCAAAATTTGAGAAATATGAGACATGGCCCCGGTCGTGGTGATGCTGGTGGAGCTCCTGCTGCAGGGAGAGGACTTGGTCGATCTGTGCCAGCTACACGCACAAGTGAAACTTCTTCCTCAGGTGCGATTAGGCGACAGAACCTGCAGCGGTATTTGGTCGGGCATAATGCGGCTCTACGAATGGTGAGGCCAGAACAAGTACATGCAATAGTTGATTGGGTTGATGACAGTGCCTCCAGTTCCTTCACATTGTCTCCCACCCAGTCTCCTGCTGAATGACCACAGTTGGCTCCTGAAGCCGATGTCCATCAGTCTTTCACCTCACCCCCTTGCAAATCAGCCAAGCAGTCTGAGCCCCAAGTCATGCAGCAGTCTCTTCTGTTTTTTGATGACTCTGCTAGCAGGGTTTCCCAGGGCCATCCACCTAGCCCTGCCCCAGAAGTGGAAGAGATTGAGTGCACCGATGCCCAACCACTTATGTTTCAAGATGAGTACATGGGAGGACCATCGCAGCATGTCTCGGATGATGACGAAACACAGGTGCCAACTGCTGGGGCTTTTGAAAGTGTGCAGACCGACAAGGAGGGCAAGGGTGAAGACTGGGTGGAAGATGATGAGGAGGACGATGAGGTCCTCGACCCCACATGGAATCAAGGTCATGCGAGTGACCTGTGTAGTTCGGAGGAAGAGGCTGTGGTCGCACAGAGCCACCAGCACAGCAGAAGAGGGAGCAGGTTGCAAAAGCGGAGCGGCAATGGACCGAGCACACCAAAGCCAGCTCCAAGGAGTTGCGTGGCAGTTCTTTAGACAATGTGCTGACGACAAGACACAAGTGGTTTGCACGCTGTGCAATCAGAGCCTGAAACGAGGCATAAACGTTCTCAACCTGAGCACAACCTGCATGACCAGGCATCTAAGTGCAAAGCATGAGCTGCAGTGGAGTAGACACCTTAAAAACCAAGAAAGGTCTCTGGCTCCTCCTGCTTCCTCTTCTGCTGCAGTCTCGGCCTCTTCATCCAACTTTGGAGTGACAGTGCCACCTTCCACCCCGCAAACAGAGGTTGTGCCAGCAACACCACCCTCTGGGTCACCAAGCATCTCCACAATGTCCCACGGAAGTGTTCAGCTCTCCATCTCCCAAACACTGGAGTGGAAGAGGAGGTACCCCCCTACCCACGCGCGATCCCTGGCCCAAAATTACTGGCCTTTAAAATGCTGTCATTCCATCTGGTGGAGACGGAGAGTTTTAAAAGTCTTATGGTGGTGGCTGTCCCACAGTACGTCATGCCTAACTGCCACAACTTTTCCAGGCGTGCCATCCATTCCCTGCACAACCACGTGGGGGACAAAATCAGGTGTGCACTGCGCAACGCCATCTGTGGCAAAGGTGCACCTCACTACAGATACGTGGACCAGTAAGCACGGTCAGGGATGTTATATATCCATAACAACACACTGGGTAAATGCAGTGGCGGCTGGGCCTGAGGCGGATAGCAGTTTGCCGCATGTCCTTCCACCACCGAGGATTGCAGTTTGCCTTCTGTTGCTTCCTCCTCCTACTCTGCTTCCTCCTCCTCTACCGGCTCCTCATCCGGACAGCGTAACACCTTTACCACCAACTTCAGCACAGCCAGGCAGCTTTAAAACGTATCTGTTTGGGGGCAAACCCCACACCGCGCAGGAGCTGTGGATGGGCCTTGAACAACAGACCGATGAGTGGGTAGTGCCAGTGAGCCTCAAGCCCGGCCTGGTGTTGTGCGATAATGGGCGAAATCTCGTAGCAGCTCTGGGACTAGCCGATTTGGCGCACATCCCTTGCCTGGCGCATGTGCTGAATTTGGTGGTGCAGAGATTCCTTAAAAATTACCCCGATATGTCAGAGCTGTTGCATAAAGTTCGGGCCGTCTGTGCGTGCTTTCGGCGTTCTCACCCTGCTGCTGCTCGCCTGTCTACGCTGCAGCGTAACTTCGGCATTCCCGCTCACCGCCTCATATGCGACGTGCCCACACGGTGGAACTCCACCTTGCACATGCTGGCCAGACTGTGCGAGCATCAGCAGGCAATAGTGGAGTTTCAGCTGCAGCACGCACAGGTGAGTCGCTCTGCGGAACAGCACCACTTCACCACCAATGACTGGGCCTCCATGCGAGACCTGTGTTCCTTGTTGCGCTGTTTCGAGTACTCCACCAACATGGCCAGTGCCGATAACGCCGTTCTCAGCATTACTATCTCACTTCTATTCCTTCTTGAAAAAACGGTGCTGGCGATGATGGAAGAGGATGTGGCACAGAAGGAGGAGGAGGAAGAGGGATCATTTCATATGGTTTCCGGCCAGTCATTCACAAGTGCCTCCGAGGGTGGGTTCCTGCACCCACAAACGCCAGACACACAATTGTCCAGCCAGGGCACAGTTCTGGTGGATGACGAGGTGGAGGATGAGGAAGAGGAGATGGAGGAGGAGGAACTAGGTTCACAGCAGGGTGGCACCCAGACCAGCTCATAACCATCACTGGTGCGTGGCTGGTGGGATACAGAGGACACAGACGATACACCTCCCACGGAGGACAGCTTTTCGTTGCCTCTGGGCAGCCTGACACACATGAGCGATTACATGCTGCAGTGTCTCCGCAACGACCGCTGAGTTGCCCGCATTCTAACTTGTGCTGATTACTGGGTGGCCATGCTTCTGGATCCCTGTTACAAGGACAACGTACCGTCCTTAATTCCCTTACTGGAGCGTGATCGTAAGATGCGCGAGTACACGCACACGCTGGTATACGCGCTGCTAGTGGCATTCCCACCTGACAGTGGGGGCACAGTGGAAGCACAAGGCGAAGGCAGAGGAGGAGGAAGAGGTCGCCAACGCAGCTGGGGCACCGCCAGCTCCTCAGAAGACAGGGTTAGCATGGCCGAAATGTGAAAAAGCTTTGTCAGCACGCCACAACAACCAGCACCACCAGCTGATATGGAACGTCTTAGCAGGAGGCAGCATTTCACCAACATGGTGGAGCAGTATGTGTGCACATGCCTACACGTACTGAATGAGTTGGTTTCTAGCACTTATTCAGAATCTGTTCACACACCACGGGCAGTTGAGTGGTAGGACCCCTTGCATGCTGAGACATCATGACGTGGTGCATGAGGGGCTCCGATGTGTTCCTGACTGGAAGATATTGGCAAAGTTCTCAGCTTTTAACATCAGCCTGAGGAATTGGCTAGTATTGTCAGTTGCGTATCATTTTGTTGCATTTTTTACAGTGATTTTTGTATGTATATTTTTTCATCTGCACAATGTATCATTTTGTGTAAGATGTTCTTGTGGTGCATGCGGTCCGCCCCGGCATCCTCCATTGTACGCATTTTTTTGCTGGGGATTGCCGTTATCTGCAGACTGCATGCGGAGGAATGTCTCCCCCGGTTATAGACACACTACAGGGTTTGGAGCATTTTCACCTGTTTAGGCCACTTTTTTCAGTGAGTTTTTTGTCTTTTGGAGTGTACCCTAATTAAAAATAAAATATTTAAAATTAAAACCAAAAACCAGTGTTGGCTACCTTATCCTCCTCCACTGCTGCTTCCACCTACACTGCTACGTTAACCGCCTCCTCAAACTCCTACTCCATATGGACCTCCACCTCATAAATCTAATTTTTTATTTTCATTTGTACTTATTTTATTTTATGTCATTCCACTAATTTGTCTGTTAAATTTTCGGGTGAAATTCACCAATTTTTGGGTGTGATATACCACAGGTATACCTAGTAGACAGGTTAAGAAAATTCACTAATTTGTCTGTTACATTTTGAGTGTGATATACCACTGCTATACCTAGTAGACAGGTAAAAAAAAAATCACTAATTTGTCTGTTTCATTTTTGGGTGAAATTCACAAATTTTTGGGTGTGATATACCCATGCTCTACCTAATAGACAGCTTAATCAATTTCACAAATTTTTCTGTTACATTCTTAGGTTGACATTTTACAATTATTGCCGTGAATAAACCCCTGCTCTGCATAGGTGACAGGGACCGAAATTTTTAAAAATAATCTGTTCCATTGGTGGGTGACATTAACCCATTTCTGGCGATGAAAAACCCCTGCTCTGCATAGGTGACAGGGACTTAAATTTCTAAAATTCGTCTTTAATTGTCCCTTTCATTCGATCCTTCAGCTATAATAACTTGTCCCACATTTCCGCTTCATCCCATTGCAGCCATTGACCTCCCTTGGAAGAGGTCTCCCTTTCTCACGCTCCATCTCTGGCGTGGAACCCTGATTCGCCGATAACCGTGATCAACATGGTAGGCTCAGAAAAGAACATCGAAAGTTAATAGAGAAGATATCCAAATGGATCGTGGATGTCACAGGGACCTGCGATCAGGCAGAAGTTATCTAGAGTCCACAAAGCAGCAGCAGGGCCTCTCATGGCTAACGTTTCCAAATCAAAAATACCCCAGTGACATTCCCTGTAATTTTTTATTAATCATTCCAATAACAGGGTATCTTAAGAGTCCTGTATTGTTATTTATCGTCACTACCTCCCCGAGTCGAGAGTGGGTAATTGCTGCGCGCCCCCTCCTTTCTTTAAATTTTTCTGCTTTAATAATTTGTCCTACATTTCCGCTCGATCACAATTAAATTTCATCCATTGATCTCCCTTGGATGTGGTCTTTCTTTCTTACGCTCCCTCTCCGGCGTGGAACCCTGATTCGCCGCTAACCGTGATCAACATGGTAGGCGAAGAAAAGAACATCGAAAGTGTTGATAGAGCAGATATCCAATTGGATTGTGGGACGTGCGACATGGTGGGGCAGTATGTTTGCACACGCCTACACGTACTGACTGAGGGTCTGCCCCCTACAACTTCCGGGTCTTCAAATTGGGCACATGGCCTGAGCTTGCCCTTTACACCTTTGAGGTGCTGGTCTGCCCTGCAGCCAGAGTATTGTCTGAACGTGTGTTTAGCACGACTGAAGGGGGTTATCACAAGTTATATTTCCCAATGTTTAAAAAAAAAAATAATAATTTAAAACCAAAAAGCAGTGTAGGCTACCTCCTCCTCCACGGCGGCTTCCACCTACACCGCTACATCGACCGCCTCCTAAACCACCTACTCCATATGGACCTCGTCCTTTTTATTTTTAAACTTTACGTATTTTAGGTTATTAAAGTCATTTCCCTATCCACATTTGTTTGCAGAGCACTTGCCATGCTCTTAACCAAATTTTGATTCCATTTGCAGCTCTCTAGCCCTTCACATTACATTTTACAGCCATTTTAGTGCTCAAAAGTTCGGGTCCCCATTGAATTTAATGGGGTTCGGGGTCAAGTTCAGGTCAAGTTCGGGTCCCGAACTCGAACTTTTTTGTGAAGTTCGGCCGAACCCGTCTAACCCGAAGATCCAGGTGTCCGCTCAACTCTATTCTTAACGATATCTTCCTCCGATACCCTCACATTTTCCTCAAGTTGCTTCTCAGTTTTTGCAAATATTGATTTAGTTATTTTAATATTTATTTACTTTTATATAATACCCGGAGAAAGGCCTTTAAGGCATCCCACACGAAGTGGATATGTGGATATGAGTGGACCCGATATTTCGAGTCCAAAAATATTTGATCTCATTAGCTATGAGGCTATGTTCTTTAATAAGTAAAATCCAGTGCGGCTTCAACTGGAAATTCCTGGTTTTCTGAACAGGTTCCTTCTCTTTAAGTGTCAGCAAGATAGGGGAGTGGTCAGATACACTGTGAGCTTCATACTTCATATCTATGGCCTCATGCACATGGACGTTTTTTTTTTCGCGGTCCGCAAAAACGGTTTCCGTTGTTCCGTGATCCGTGTCCGTTTTTTCTTCCGTGGGTCTTCCTTGATTTTTGGAGGATCCACGGACATGAAAAAATAAATAAAAATCTAAGTCAATTTTGCCTTTGAAATGATAGGAAAAACGGACACGGATCACGGACGCTGATGACAATCTTGTGTGCATCCGTGATTTTTCACGCACCCATTGACTTGAATGGGTCCGTGAACCGTTGTCTGTGAAAAAAATAGGACAGGTCATATTTTTTTCACGGACTGGAAACACGGATCACGAATGCGGATGCCAAACGGTGCATTTTCCCATTTTTCCACGGACCCTTTGAAAGTCAATGGGTCCGCGGAAAAAAACTGAAAACGGAACAACGGCCGCGGATGCACACAACGGTCGTGTGCATAAGGCCTAAAGTCCGGATTAGACAGTGCCAGATCTATTCTTGACATAGCTCCATAAGAGCGGCTGTATCCTCCCAACCCCACCTCAGACCCATCACCTTGATTCACGAGGAATAAATTAAATACCTCATAAATCTCTTACAAAGCGCCCCCCCCCTCAACCCCCAAGCCACTTCCCCCGCAACCCGGCAAATATATTTTTATTTCGCCACTAATACACGGCAAACTGGGCTTTAGACTATATCACTGCACCGCACAGGGGCAATTAAGCCCTAATTTTTGTCAACTTTTACACAACACAACAGGCTTTTCAACAGATAAGTGCAACGCTGGATGGCGAATATATTTTTATTTCACCAGTAATACACAGCAAACTGGGCTTTAGAATATTTCACTGCACAGCAGAACGGCAATTAGGCCCTAATTTTTTTTCTACTTTTACACATAAGGCTTTTCAACAGATAAGTGCAACGATGAACAGCGAATATATTTTTATTTCACCACTGTCATTTTATTTCACCACTAATACACGGCAAATTGGGCTTTAGAATATATCACTGCACAGCTGAGCGGCAAAGATATTTTTCCTTTTTCCACTAATACACGACAAAAAGGGCTGTAATTTTCCACCTTCACCACACAACGGCTAATAAGCCCTTTTTTCCTTCACTAATACAAGGCAAAAAATGCTTTAGAACATATAACTGCACGCTCTAGGGCAGTGATGGCGAACCTTTTAGAGACCAAGTGCCAAAACTGCAACCCAAAACCCACTTATTTTTCGCAAAGTGCCAACACGGCAATTTAACCTGAATACTACAGTCCAATATAGTATATCTTCCATGTACTTTATCATTTAGTTATAATAGCCTGCCTAAATTCAATGCTCTGCCTGTGCTGTTCATAGTGCGCCCTGCGCTGATGAATGGCAGGAAGAGTCTGATTGGTACACCATAGACTTTTTCCAGGGTGCGGGCGCCCACAGAGAGGACTGAGAGTGCCACCTCTGGCACCCGTGCCATAGGTTAGCCACCACGGCTCTAGGGCAAATAAAACGTATAAATATTTTCTTGTAATAACCCCTGTCAATGCCTGTATCAAACAACACTTGTACCCTAATAAGAACGGTTTGATGGAATTACAGAGCTGTATAATGGCAATTTGTATCGCCAGTCAGCGGTGCAAGGTTTAATAGGAATGTTCCTATTGCCCAGGCTGTCACCTCCCCGACTGATCTCTGTTCATCAGAAATGCAGTGGAATGATTCCTCTCTATCCTTTCCCTACGCCATGAATGATCTTTCCCTGCACTTGTAAATCGTTTTGTTTTAGCACAATGACGTTTTTTCTATCACTGTCCCTAGCACCTGCAGACATCTCTCCATGGACTAAGTACACTGGTATATGGCAGAATCTAAGATGGCTGCCGCTATTTTTAGGGCTGTAACATCACATAGGTGGCCTGCTGCTGATTGGCTGCATGCATGGCATTATGGGTGATCCCACCTTCCCAGAGTTCCTTTCTCCATGTGCTCACACGTGCAGCAGCCATTTTAGGAAAAAATGTGATTCGTTACCACAAAGTGCGAGGAAATTCGCGTACGGTGCAAATCGAATTTTTCCTGAAATTTTGAACGAATTCCACTTTGTTAGCTTCGATTCGCTCATCTCTAAGGCAACTTTCACACTTGCGTTCAGAGCGGATCCGTCCAGACTTTACATTGAAAGTCAATGGGGGACGGATCCGTTTGAAATTGCAGCATATTGTGTCAACTTCAAACGGATCCGTCCCCATTGACTTACATTGTAAGTCTGGACGGATCCGTTTGGCTCTGCACGGCCAGGCGGACACCCGAACGCTGCAAGCAGCGTTCGGGTGTCCGCCTGCTGAGCGGAACGGAGGCCAAACGGAGCCATCCTGATGCATTCTGAGCAGATCCGCATCCACTCAGAATGCATTGGGGCTCTAACGGAGCCTTGGAGCCTTCAAACGGAGCTCACAAGCGGAACCCCGAACGCAAGTGTGAAAGTAGCCTAATACTGAGGATTGCAATTCAGCTGAATTCAGGAGGGCACCTGCAGATGCCGGCCAGATGCATAAGTACCTGATGCACATAGCATTAATTAATGGTGAGATCAACAGATCAGTATGTATCCAGCCGGCAGCAATGAGGAGGGCTTGGGTGGCCCCATGGACATTAGCCCCCTGGGAAACTGCCCTTTAGGGTCTATAGTCAGACTTTGATTTCATAGCCATCATGTCATGTGCTTTCTAAGGTACCATATGAATTTTATCAAAGCTAGAGAGATGTAGAAAGGATTTTCTGGAGCCATTGGTAATCTAAGCTGTATTGTGCCTGTGCAAGAAATTTGATGACTTTGATGGACCAAAAATAGTTTTCAGTACAATGTAAAGACATTTACAAGTACGTGAAAATAGTGCTAGAGTAGCTGTTATCCAAAATACACAAAACTGTGAGTTTGTTACTTGTTAGTCAGAACGTATTCCTAGAACTATTTGAGATGATTCTTAAAAAGTAGCCAATAGAAAAAGTTTATTACCTTTTCCATAGCTGTTCAGGAATTATATCAATAATCACACATTTTACTATTAAAATTACACATTTTATTTATAAGTGAACTTTGTTGCACTTTATTTATCCTCATTCTATTTAAAGGGCTGATTGACGAACAGTATTTATCAACTATCCACAGTATACATGAATGTATGACTGCTGGAGCAGAAATGCACATCTGTGACCACAATTCCGATCACTTGAAATTTAATTTAAGGGAATCCGTCACCAGCGACCTCCCCATCCACCTGTTTGCATAGACACATAGCTGTGGTTCACCTGATTAAAATTCAGTTTTTTTTGTTGATCTGAGGCTCTGTTCCTGAGTTACAATACTTTTTCTTAATATGCAAAGTAGACCTTTGGCGCAATAAGGGCTTCACCATTGCTCTTGTTGCACCCAAGTTCCACTCATTTTTGGGGCTAGCCATCCCTTCCACCCTATGACACTTTTCCACTGCCTGGCCCTGTCAATCAAAGCAGCAAGGGAGGGTCTGGCCACAGAAAGGAGCAGAGCTTGGGTGAAACAAGAGCAATTGTGATGCCCTCATTGCACCAAAGGCCTAATTTGAATGGAGTCTCAGATCAACAAAAGAGAAGCAGCATTTTAATCAGGTAAACCACAGCTATGTGTCTATGCAAAAAGTTTGATAAGGAGGTCTCTAGTGACAGATTCCCTTTAAGTAACAAAAATGTAGTCAACTTTTTTATGACACTGGTCAAAGCCCATGGGTTTGTAACCTGGTGGGAAATCATAACTACTGAAGGGCCCAGGAAGATCACAAGCCTATTTATTGCCAGCAAATAAAGTTTGTGCTTTAAAGTGCCTTTTTTCTCAGAATCTTGCAGCCTGCTGTGCCTGCAGTGTCCTGCTCCAGTTACTCCAATGGTACTTTTGTCTCGTGCCTACCGTAGCTCACAGGAAACTCGTTAGGTCCTAGTGGTGACTAGCCATTACATCTCATGGAATACTGGAAACAGCAAATGTATTAATGCAGACTTAAAGGATAACTGTCATATATATATATTTTTTATATAATTGGATTTGTCTTATTGTGTTTACATTAGTGCCCTAGTTTATACTTTTGGCTAGGTACTAAATTACTATGTAATTCCTGCATGTCCGGTCCTCCCTCTGGCATTTTAGCTTTGCTGCTGAAGGAGTGTTGCTAGGTGTCCTCCGTCTCCCAGCTTCTTCATTCAGAAGAAGGAGTACGTAGAAGTGGGCAGTCCCTCACCCTGCGTGCTCGCTCCCGTCTGAACCAGGAAGTTACATCCTGCATAGAGAGCTGTAAATCACGTTCTAAGCATTACGCCAGGTACCCAGCCACATGTAAAAAAAGGAAATATACATAAACCCCTGCACTGACGTTCATCAGCGCGGCTCCGATCCCCTCAGTGAGTGTTTTGGAGATCGGGCTGTGCTGCTGTGTTTCTGTGCCCTGATCTCCCGTTCAGGATGGCCGAGCCAAATATTTATTTCAGACAGGGAGGCAGTCCATCCCCCCACCCCTCCTCTCCCCTGCAATTGAACAGGATGGCCGAGCGGTTCAGTAGATTGTCAGCTGTAACATACAGCTGTAAATATACTGTAACTGCGGACTTCAGTGGATGTCTGCCGTTTAACCCCTACCTTGCTGCGGTCCGTAGGGACCGCTGTATGTGAGGGGTTAACTGTGAGAAAGCTCCCCCATCCTCCCCTCACCTCCCAGCGCTTCGCTTCTCTGCTGCGGCAGGCATAGAAACACAGCAGCACAGCCCGATCTCCAAAACACTCACTGAGAGGATCGGAGTCGAAAGGCAGGGACTGCTGTGATTGCTCCTCTGCGGGGTGCCCTGACAGCTCTGCTGTCGGTAGCACCCATTTAGATGCTGGGGTTAATGCTTACCATTGTTTTTATGTGTCCAGGCTGAACAGCCACCTGCTAAAATGTATGGGCTCTCAGGAGGAAGAGGGCGTGAAGTGTGGACAACTCAGGCAGTGCGTTCCCGAGATTAGCACAATGCATTCTGGGTAGTGAGGGAAGGCGGGCTTAGCCTCAGGGTGAGGGCTCGGTGGCCATCTTGAGAAGAGAGGCAGAATGAAGTCTGGTGAATAACGGTTGCTATGGATGGAATCTTCTTAAATATGGGGTATGTGAGGAAAAAAATTAGTGATTATGGATTATCACCTCAGTAGTAAACACATATGTAAAAATTTAATTTTGAGTTAAAATATGACAGTTATCCTTTAATCCCAATGACCACACAGTTACCCTGCACATCTTTATTTTTTCTTATATTTAGTGCACCTTTAAGAGCTTTTGAAACTTGTACTACTTTCTGAGAGCTATGGTCTCAAGTTGCAATGCCATCGAGATTTTCCAGAAATTTACTATTGATGACCATGTGGGAGACTAACTCCTGGCACTTCATTGATCATCTGTATTCAGATTCTGTATACTGGAACCAGGCACATTAACATCCAGGTGCCATATACTGTGTAGAGGCCATGCCTTGTTTTTGCAGCATTACTTCTATTCTAGTGAATGGTTACCAGGAAAAGCCAGACCTAACATAGATTTATCTACTTAAAAATAAAAAAAATACAGCTCTCAGAATTTGGCAACACAAAAACAAAATAATTTTATTTAAAGGGTGCTTTTATTGTGCAAAATAAGTAAAACATAAAAAAAAACTATACAAAATTGGCATCGCCATAATCATACTGATCTGAAGAATACAGGTAATAAGATTATTATGCAAAATTTAGTAAAGTAAATAATGGAATGTGATGGGTGTGTTTTTATACCTTCAGAAAGAGTTAAAGAGTCATTGTACTTTCACATAATTAAATTTAATAGATATTGGTGTAATTATCAAATTTCTAAATCAATTAATTTAAGAAATCTGCCTGCATTCACCTGAAAAATAGCTGTAAAGTTATGGCCACTAGGGGTCTCACATACACCTAACTTGCAGTCTACCATCTGTTGTTAGGCTTGATCCATCTCTAGTAACAGAGACTCAAAAGATGGTTCACAGGAAATAGGGTATTTTCAGAGCTAGCTTAGATCCTCAGCATGATAGAAGAACTGCTACTACAGTGCTTTTCAAGAGCAGAGAAGCTCCTGTGTGTCTGTAAGTGTGATCGCTCCCTCCTTATCAGCTTTCTGAGCTACCTAGATGAAAATAAACAAAGTGGGGAGTAAGGGAAGTGATGCCCTCCTGCTTGTGAGAGAAATGCATCTAGCTGTACAGCTGAAACAGGAAATAACATGGCCGAGGAAGACATTAGAGATGCCCCAAAAAGACCTCCTTCTCCACAGTTATAATTCTACAATGAAGCACAGCCATTATGCAAACTTTTCTTTTTTAAAACACAAGTACGCTTTAAAAAAAATCTAGCTCTATGCACCCCCTATGGTGCCATTGAAAAATACAAATTATCATGCAAAACTACTAACTACTGTACATCAACAGCAAAAAAAAAAAGCATGGTTTTCAAAAACTCCATTCTGCCGCTTCACCGAATTTCATGAAAAAATTTGTTTCGATCCGAATTTCGTTACAAAACGGCTATTTCCTGGCTGCAGAGAGCCTTTATAGTGGTGTAGATGCAGATGACAGACGTGTCTCTCAGAATCACTGCACAATTCACTTATTTGGGCAGTCACGGGGGCTAAAACTGACCAAAAAACTCAAGTATGAACACAGCCTTACAGGTTGATGTTAGCGCCAAGAGGAAGCGCACTCCTTTTACACCATCATCAGCTGATTCCACATAGATGTCTACAGAACCTGTTCTATTAAACGCTTAAGCAAGTAGAGCCTCCCAACAGAGTGGAGAGGGTGTCAGCAGTAAGTTTGTGTTGACGTCACTGTTTATTTTGCCCATCCTCTGATTTGTCAGAACAATAACCCCCAAAAAATTGATCCTGTCTGTGGAGCATCCGCCTTTACTCGGTCAGCATTTGGTCAGTAATCCATCAGTTTTGCTAATGCCCAAAAAAACAGGTGGATCTAAAACAGAGATGATGCAGGAATGGAATATTTGCATGTCTTCTGTGTTTTGTACTCACTCCTGCTTTCGGTTACCAAATCATAATCCAATTCTGATGGGACCATACAGGCTTTACAGCTGCTACACAGACAGGATCCATTGTGCGTCTCATTTTTCGGTCCTTCTGACAGATCAGAAGAATTGTCAAATAAATGTGTCACGATGCGGTGTCCTGGGAAGCGGGGATGGCCAGGGCGCGCTTGCGTAATCAGCGCGCCCGGCGTCGCCCGTTCCCATGACAACCGCAATAGGGCTGAGCGCCGAGCTGATAACTTGGTGCTCGGCTGCATCAGAACTCAGGAGTCATGTTACGCTCCCCTCAAACAGGCAATCTGCTGGCCACTGATTGCCTGTTATTGAGGTCCTTCCTGCATGATACTCACCTGGTTTGTTTGTTCCTGCTTGGCTTCCGATTTCCCGTCCATCTCATCCTCTGATCTTGGCATGCTCCCCTGGTTTGACTTCGGCTTGTCCTGACGATTCTCTGCTTGCTCTTCCGGTACCTTTTCTGCTTTCTTGGTTTTGACGCGGCTTGTTTGACCTTTCTGTTTATGTGTTGTTTGTCTTCCCTGCACTATCCTAGCTAAGGGTTTGTTGACCAGTTGTCCCTTGTTGCTAGGAATTGTGAGGCAAGTAGGCAGGGACAGGGGTGAGGGTGGAGTTTAGTGGTCACTACCCTACCCCCTGTGTGTGTGACAGAATAACAGGCCCTCATTACCACTGTTATCATGAATCCTTTGGTTACCCTGACGGAGCTTGTTTCTAATCTGACTCAGATGGTTCAGGAATTAGGGGAGGAACTCCATTTACATGAGTCAGGACAGAGTGCCTCCACTTCGCATGTATCTAGTCATCATATGGAGACTCAGATTAAGCTTCCTGAACCGTTCTCAGGTGACCGTAGAAATTTTCTTTCTTTCAAAGAGAATTGTAAACTTTATTTCAGATTACGCCCCTTGTCATCCGGTTCTGAGAGCCAGCGCGTGGGCATTGTAATCTTCTGTCTCCAGGGAGATCCCCAGGATTGGGCTTTTTCCTTGCCTGCTGACGCTGGTTGTCTCAGCTCTGTCGAGGGGTTCTTCCAGGCACTAGATACCTTGTATGATGAACCTGACAGGGCCATGGTAGCTGAGACCGCTCTTAAGGCTTTGGTACAGGGAGACCAACCTGCCGAAGAGTATTGTACCTAGTTCAGGAGATGGTGTGTTCCTTCTGGCTGAAATGAACTAGCCCTAAAAAGCCAGTTCAGGTCAGGGTTGTCTGAAAATCTCAAAGACCTGTTAGTGAACTACCAGCTTCCTGAGACATTAGAGGAGACCATGACACTCGCTGTTCGACTTGACAAAGAGAGCAGGAACGTTTGTCAAATAAATGTGTCACGATGCGTTGTTCTGGGAAGCGAGGGCGGCCGGGGCTCACTCGCGTGATCAGTGCGCCTGGCGTCGCCCGTTCCCATGACAACCGCAATAGGGCTGAGCGCCGAGCTGATCACTTGGTGCTCGGCTGCAACAGAACTCAGGAGTCATGTTACGCTGGCCACGTCACATGACTCCACCAGCACTCTATTTAAACAGTCAATCAGCTGGCCACAGATTGCCTGTTATTGAGGTCCTTCCTGCACGATAATCACCTGGTTTGTTTGCTCCTGCTTGGCTTCCGATTTCCCATGTGTCTCATACTCTGGTCTTGGCCTGCTCTCCTGGATTGACTTCGGCATGTCCTGATGATTCTCTGCTTGCTCTTCCGGTACCTTTTTTGCTTTCTTGGCTTTGATGCGTCTCAGCTTCTTGAGACATTAGAGGAGACCATGACACTTGCTGTTCGACTTGACAGACGTGTTAGGGAGAGAAGGCAGGAACGTTTGCTTTTTTCGCAGGAGGTGCTCCAGTCGGAGGTCTGTCCTGTGAGCAGAGCCGATTTCTCATCTGAGGAACCCATGCAGGTCGGGATGACTCGTAGAGATCAGCATCGACGACAAGGTGCTTGTTTCTATTGTGGTGTGTCAGACCATTGGATAAACCAATGCTCCAAGAAACCTTCTTCTGGTAAATCTACCAAGACGGGGGAGCTTAAGAACCAGGTATTTCCTAATGTGGTCAAGAACAAGTTATTAGTACCTATTACTGTCTCCTTGGGTATTAACAAATGTTCTGGTAATGCGTTCATTGACTCAGGTTCTGCTGCCAACTTTATTGATATGAGATTTGCATTAAAGTTGGGTATTCCGATTTTGACACTACCCACTCCCATCCACATCATGGCTATCGATTCCACCCCCCTGGTGGGTGGTACTGTGAAGTATTCTACCCCGGAGATATTCTTGACTGTGGGGGGTGGGGGGGGGGTGTCACTCTGAAATGTGTTCTCTGTTGGTTCTAGAAAACTTACCAGTAGAGGTCGTTCTGGAAATGCCTTGGCTCCAGTTACATAACCCAATTATTGACTGGACCGAGGGGGAATTGGTGAAATGGGGGGTTGAATGCGACTCGTGCTTGTCTGTAGTGCAAGCGGGGGTCTCAGCAGATTCCAATACATTGCCTTTACTCTTAAAGGAATATATGGATGTGTTCTCCTCCTCGAACCCCGAGTTGCTACCGCCCCATAGACCTTATGATTGCGCTATTGAATTGATAGAGGGGGCCAGATATCCCAAGGGACATATCTATAATCTTTCCAGACCTGAACGTAAGGCCATGGAAGATTATGTTGAAGAGAGTCTCAGCAAGGGACACATTAGGCCTTCTGTATCTCCAATGGGGGCAGGATTTTTCTTTGTCAAAAAGAAAGATGGAGGCATCGAATACCGGGAGTTGAATAAGATTATGATCAAGAATCAATACTCCCTTCCATTGATTCTTGATTTTTTTAATCAGGTAATGGGGACTTCCTGGTAATCTAAAATTGATTTGAAGGGGGCATATAACTTGATTCGAATTAAGGAGGAAGACGAGTGGAAGACAGCTATCAATATGCGGTGTTCTGGGAAGGGGGCGTCATCAGCGCGCCCGGCGTCACCCGTTCCCATGACAACCGCAATAGGGCTGAGCGCCGAGCTGATCACTCGGCGCTCAAGTGCATCAAAACTCAGGAGTCATGTGACGTTGGCCACGTCACATGAGTCCACCACCGCTCTATTTAAACAGGCAATCTGCTGGCCACAGATTGCTTGTTATTGAGGTCCTTCCTGCATGATACTCACCTGGTTTGTTTGTTCCTGCTTGGCTTCCGATTTCCCATCCGTCTCATCCTCTGGTCTTGGCGTGCTCTCCTGGTTTGACTTTGGCTTGTCCTGACGATTCTCTGCTTGCTCTTCCATTACCTTTTCTACTCTCTTGGTTTTGACCTTTCTGTTTAGGTGTTGTTGATCTTCCCTGCAATATCCTAGCTAAGGGTTTGTCAACCAGTTGTCCCTTGTCGCTAGGACTTGCAAGGCAAGTAGGCAGGGACAGGGGTGAGGGTGGAGTTCAGTGGTCACTACCCCACCCCCTGTGTGTGTGACAAAATTATGATGTCATTCAGGCCAAAAAGGCAAAATAGTGGCCCAGTCATGAAGTGGGGAAGAAGTAAACAGCATGAGAAGTCCACAGAGTGGCCCTATGACATAGTGGTGAGGGGGAAGCAGCATGAGGAGGTAACAGAGTGGTCCAATGACAGAGTCTGGAGTTGGCGGCTGCATCAGGAGACCATAGAGTGACCTGGTGACATAGTGTGGAGGTGGAAGCAGCATCAGAAGACCACACAGTGGACAGTTGACATAGTGTGGAGGTGACAGCAGCATCGGGAGGCCACAGAGTGGCACAATGACAGTGTGGAGGTGGCAGCAGCAGCACCAGGAGGCCACAGAGTGGCACAATGACAGAGTGTGGAGGTGGCGGCAGCATTAGGAGGCCACAGAGTGGCAAGGTGACATAGTGTGGAGGTGACAGCAGTATAATGAGAACACAGAGTGGCAAGGTAACATAGTGTGGTGGTGGCAGGAGCATCAGGAGGCCACAGAGTGGCAAGGTGACATAGTGTATAGGTGGCAGCAGAATCAGAAGACCACAGAGTGGCAATGTGACATAGTGTGGAGCTGGCAGCAGCATCAGGAGGCCACAAAATGGCAAGGTGAAATAGTGTGGAGGTGGCAGCAGCATCAGGAGGCCACAGAGTGGCAAGGTGACATAGTGTGGAGGAGGCGGCAGCATTAGGAGGCCACAGAGTGGCAAGGTAACATAGTATGGAGGTGGCAGAAGTATCAGGAGGCCACAGACTGGCAAGATGACATAGTGTGGAGGTGGCAGCAGCATGAGGAGACCACAGAGTGGCAAGGTGACATAGTGTGGAGGTGGCAGCAGCATCAGGAGGCCATGAAGTGGCAAGGTGACATAGTGTGGAGGTGGCAGCAGCACGAGGAGACCACAGAGTGGCAATGTGACATAGTGCGGAGGTGGCAGCAGCATCAGGAGGCCACAGAGTGGCAAGGTGACAGAGTGTGGAGGTGGAAGAGGCATCAGGAGGCCACAGAGTGGCAAGGTGACATAGTGTGGAGGTGGCAGCAGCAAGAGAAGACCACAGAGTGGCAAGGTGACATAGTGTGGAGGTGGCAGAAGCATTAGGAGGCCACAGAGTGGCACAATGACAGTGTGGAGGTGGCAGCAGCAGCATCAGGAGGAGGCCACAGAGTGGCACAATGACCACCGGAGGTGGTGACAGCATGAAAAGGCCACAGAGTTGCAAGGTGACATAGTGTGGAGGAGGCAGCAGCATCAGGAGTCCACAGAGTGGCAAGGTGACATAATGTGGAGGTGGCAGCAGCATGAGGAGACCACAAAGTGGCAAGGTGACATAGTGTGGAGGTGGCAGCAGCTCGAGGAGACCACAAAGTGACAAGGTGACATAGTGTGGAGGTGGCAGCAGCATCAGGAGGCCACAGAGTGGCAGGTGACACAGTGTGAAGATGGCAGCAGAATCAGCAGACCATAGAGTGACCCAATGATAGAGTGGGGAGGTGGGTGGCAATATCAGTACCGGCTGAAAATGGTGGGTCAAAGAAGGATCACTTGGCATCAGATGTAGTGTTGAGAGAGCATGCTTGGCCGAATGTCTGTTCGCTATGCTTGGCACATGGCGGTATTTGGCCGAGTACCGCATGTGATAGTAAAAAGAGATAGTAAAAATATAAGTGAAATCTATTTTCCTTTTTCCATACTTTTATGTACTTTTTCCATATACTGTGCTTGCTGTGAACTGTGACATCCGTGCCACATCTTGTGTGTGAAGCGTGCATATAACATTCAATATGAAGAAAGCGAGCATTAAAGGGATAGGGAAGTGGCCGTGATGCTGATGGTGCACGCAGAGGCCGTGGCCCTGGGCGTGGTGAAACTGTGCCTGCTGCCAGAGCACAAGAAAAACAATCATCCAAGATACCTAGCTTCATGTCCCAGTTTGCAGGGCGGCGCAGGACATCACTCTTGAAGTCAGCCCAGTGCGAGCAGGTGGTCAGTTGGATTGCAGCAGATAATGTTTCCAGTCGGTTAAGTACCACCCTGTCTTCCACCAAGTCCAGTCTCAGAAGCCAGGAGTCTGGTCCACACAATCCTCACCCTGATCCTCCTTCCTCCCACTATTTACAGTCTGGCCAAACAAGTGATCCCACACTTGGATATTCCGAGGACCTCTTTTCATCGCCATTAATTGATTTGGCTCTCTCGCCAAGCACGCTTGAAGAGGGACCTGAGATCTTGTGCCCCGATTCCCAACCTCTTGAGCATCCAGAGTCACAAGAACATGACTCTGGGGAACAGCAATTAGTGTTTAATGAGGTGGATGATGATGAGACACAGTTGCCAATGACTCAACCGCAATTACTGTCTCAAGAGGTTGAGGAAGAGGATGACACACAGTTGTCAATCACTGAGGCTCTGGTTAGGTCAACAAATCAGGAGGATGATCAGAGTGAGGAAGTGGAAGAGGAGGTGCTGGACGACGAGGTCACTGAACCAACCTGGGAAGGTGGCAAGAAGCCGAGCGAGGAGAGCAGTACAGAGGGGGAGGGATCTGCAGCACTGCAACAGGCTGGAAGAAGCAGTGGGTTGGCAAAAGGTAGAAGGCGGGCACCACCAAACAGGCCCGCAACTGTTCCACGGAGCACCCCCTTGTGTAAATCTCCCTTGCCAAGGGGTAAGTGTTCGGCAGTATGGCGCTTTTTGAGGAAAGTGCGTACGACAAAAGAATAGTAGTTTGCAACCTGTGCCACACCAAAATGAGCCAGGACGTGAACACTAGTCGGCCCCAGGTTAAGTAGAGTCACCAAAGCGGCAGCAGGCCACCGCCCATGTTTTAGATGGTCAGATCAGCAGGCCCTTGCTCCTAATGTTTTTGAGGGTCACCAGCAGGCCATTAATCATAATTTTAAACGGTGTATATGATGCCCTCCTTTATGTGTAACTAAGGGTGTATCGGAGTGCCGCTTCCTTGTAATTTTTGGCAGCACTTGCACTTTATATACAAGTAAATATTCAGGAAAGAATGTTTTCTATCAATTTTCCCTGTAAAGTTGACTTTTTTCCTTGGTTTTGTGCGTATTATTGTCATTATGTAAAAGTGGCATACTATTCGGACAACATAGTTCCCAGCAGCGACCAGCGAGTCAAAGATACATCCATACATCCTCCCCATGCTGTTACAGAACCATTTTGGTGATGTTAACAACAATTTCAGACATTTTCTTATGATCCAGGCACCCCCCCTCTTCAGAGCAGGGGGTACCTGGTTTAATGCTCGGGTTCTCTCATTGACTTCCATTATACTCGGGTGATCGGTCGAACCCCCGAATATCACGATGTGTTCGGCCCGAGCCACCGAGCACCCGAGCACTACGGTGCTTGATTAACACTAATCAGATGTGTAGCATCAGGTGGGTGGCAGCATCAGAATAGTAGCTGAAGCAGGTAGCCAGAAGTCTCTTTTGTCAAAGTGTTGGTGTGGCACCAGAGATTATCTAGTCTGATGCATCAGGCATTGGTGGGTGGAAATCCTGGCTGATCCATGCCTGATTCATCTTGACAAAGGTCACTCTCCACATTTTGGGTGGACAGGTGAGTTCTTCTTGGGGTAACTATAGCCCCCGCCGGACTAAACACCCGCTCTGATACCACACTACTGGCTGGCCAGGACAGCTTTTCCAGGGCAAACTCTGCCAGTTGCGGCCACAATTCCAGTTTTACTGCCCAGTAGTCTAGCGGATCTTTAATGACGGCTGGCAGGGTGCACTCCAAGTATGCCACCACCTGCTGGTTCAAGTTCTGCTCTATGTCTAGCTGCTGGTGAGTAGTTTCTTCACTATGCGAGTGAAGAAAGCTGCTCATCAGCGACTCTAGACTAAGGCTGCTGCTGATGGAGCTGGCACTGCTCCTGCCACCCCACCCCTCCCAAGCAGCCATGGCAGGGTAAAGTTAGCGCAGAGGGCCCCCCCGGTCAGTCCTGCTACAGGATGGACGATGGCCAGATAGGCAGCGGCCAACTGACTACATAGGATGTCTCTATAGTAGTTCAGTTTGTCCTCCCTCTCAGAGGGTGTAAAAAACGCCCTAATTTTGGACCGATACTGAGGGTCCTACAAGGTAGAGAGCCAGAAGTCATCCCGTTGCCGAATGGTGACAATTCGGCTGTCACTATCTAAGCAAGTGAGCATGCAGAGGGCCATTTGCGCAAGTGACTCGGAGGGACTCCCTGCCTCCTACTGCCACGGTGTGTCTGAGTCCTCTGCCTCATCTTCCTCATCGCCCTGTAGCTCCTCTGCCTGCTCCTCCTCTCCTGTCACCTGTGTAGAAAAACCACACATTTCACTACACATTGCTTGTGCTCCAATGACCTCCTCCTCCTTCTCCAGTTCAGCCCCCACAGAGCTCATGTGGCCGTGAGATCTAGGCGCCACTTCTCAAGTCCCCTGACCAGCCAGATTTACCAGCATCTGTTCCAGAACATGAAGCAGAGGAATAACGTTGTTCATCCCGTAGTCCTGGCGACTAACAAATAACATGGCCTCCTCAAAGGGCCTGAGCAATCGGCAGGTGTCACGCATGAGCTGCCACTGGCTGACATCAAAGTTACAAAGTGGAGTAATCCTGTCCGCTTGGATCATCAGGAAATCGTTTATGTCTTTTCTCTGTTCGTACAGGTGGTCCAAAATATGGAGGGTGGAAATGTCACAAATGTCACATATTAGCCTATGTTGGGGGATGCCTCAACGAGGGTGTGCTTTGCAGTGTATGAGTGGCTGAAGTGTATGCAAAGTTTCCTGGGCATTTTAGGATGTCTTGCAGATGGGTGGAAGACTTCAGGAACCGCTTGACAATCAGATTGAACATGTATGCCATGCAGGGCGCATGGCTCAGCTCCCCTTGATACAGCGCCAACACCATGTTCTTCCGGTACTGGGTCACCATGGTTCTGATTTTCAGTTGTCGTGGAGAAAGCCAGGATTCGATTTCTTGATGAAGGACCTGGAGCAGTTCCTCCCCTGTGTGATTTCGTTCACCCAGGCAAACGAGGTGCAGAACAGTGTGACACTGCCGTGCCCTGCACATGTGGTATGCTGAAGGGGCACTGTGCATTGTCCCTGCAGTGGAGGCTGAGGACATGGTGTATGATGAGGAGGCAGAGGCGGACATTGTTGCAGGACCAACAGCGTAAGAATGTGGAGGCAGAAGTGGCATCACCTGGCCAAGTTGCTGGTGTGGCTTTGCAGGAACCACATTAACCTAGTGGGTCGTAAACGACATGTATTGTCCCTTACCGTAGTTACAGCTCCACACGATGGTGCTACCGTGCACTTTGGCAGACACAGACAGGCTCAAGGACTGGCCCACCTTCTGTTCTACAAGTGTGTGCAGGGCTGGTACTACCTTTTTGGCAAAGAAATGACAGCTATGGACTCTCCACCTCGGCTCAGCACAAGCCATCAGTTATCTAAAAGGTACAGAGTCCACCACTTGGAAAGGGAGGGACTGCAACACCAGCAACTTGGCCAGGAGCATGTTCAGCTTCTGCGCCATTGGATGAGTGCAAGTATACTGTTGTCTCTTGGCAATCACTTCGGTGATTGATTGCTGACGGAATGACTAATGAGGAGTAGGAGGGCGAGCAGCAGGAGCATTAGATCAGCAGAAAATGGGAAGGACAGACAGCTTCCTCTGGCTGAGGTGGTGGAGCCTTGACAGGCTGAAACTGGATGCATGCCTATCACGGTCCCTCAGGTGACTCAGGAGATCAAGGAGACTGGCTGAGCGTGGAGAAATCTAACAGCCTCCTTGATTTGTCTTGATTTAGTGTTGATAGGGTTAATGACCACTTCTCTTGTCTCAGCTGTTGCTCAGTGGTCATCACTTCTACCCTTTATAGTCTGACCCCACCCTTCTGACTATGCGGTAGATTGCTTCATTTGGTTTTGGAAAGAGCTGGAGTGTGGTTCCCCCTGAGTTTCTGCTCATCCTTCAACAACAGAAGCTAAGTGTCTCGCTTGTTTGTACTTTGTCTTTTCCCCTTGGTTGTGGATACTAGGCCTCAGGGAGACGCTTGTTCCTTCATCTTGGAAGGAACGGGTTGTCTCAGCACTGACAATATCTTTAGGGATCCTCAGGGTATTGAGGGCTTCCAGGTTCCTGCGTATGGGCATTTCTACCTTAAAGGGGTACCAATATGGTTAGGAGTCAAGGCCAGGAGTAGGGTTCTTTAGGTAGTGACCCTTTCCCTTCCCTAGCGTTGAGGCCTAGTGACTTTTTCCTTACCTTCTGGTTGTCGCTGTGGTATTTACTCCTTTACCTCATTTATGACAGTGCCACTAGCTGATCCAGCGGTTGCTATGGCAGGCTGGACCACCACATCGGAGCCATGGTTCTATCAGGCCACTTTATTGTGACGCTGCATATGTTGATGCAGGGCTGTGGTGCCAACATTGACACTCTGGCCACGGTTCACCTTCTGTCCACAGATTCTACACATGGCCATGTTAACCTCCTCTGGCGGCTTAACAAAAACTGAATGCTACTGCCGCTCCACTGCTCCTTCCCGGGCTCCTGCGAAGCAGGTGGTCTACCCCGGGCACGTTTGGCTCCCTACCTCCCACTGCTGCCACCCTCATGACTCCCTGTTACGCTAGCGACTTGCTGGCTCTGCCTCTGTCCCAAGAGCAAGCTGCCACCCTCTTCTCCCGATAATGATGAAGCGCTTTTGTCACCTGGCTTCCAATCCATAATCGAGTACTGTCTGCATGTCACTTATGTCACCCTCAACAGTCTCTGAGCCAGGAGCCTGACTGCTTGCAACAGAAGCTGCTGGCTGTCCTCTAGTAGCTCGTCCTCGCTGTATAGTGGAGCTGAGCCCACAGCATACAATACTAAGGGAACAGAAAATTGCAGAGGCAGTTTGAGGACAGTTGAGGGCACAGGGCCTGCCCCGGGCCATGCCAACTAAGGGTTGTGTCTTATGAACCCACTGACTCTTGGCTAGGGGTGACTGATGTCGCTTGCGACAAAGTCGAAGATCGAGTCAACAATTCAAGAACTGCTGGGTTGCTGGTCACGACACGACCACTAGCTGACACTGGGAGCTCAGGCCTCTCGATGTGACCCCTGCTGCCACGGCGACTTACTCTGCTGCGACCTATGCCTGCGCCAGTAACATTTAGGCCTCTGCCACTTCCCTGTGCAGGGCCTGGCACTTCTCTGTCTAACATACTGTTAGATCAAATAAATAAATAAAAAAGTCTGTAATTTTCTCACTTCACCACACAACGGCTAATTAGCCCCCCCCCCCCCCCACTAATACACACAAGAAATGGCTTTAAGACATATAACTGCTCCACTGAACGGCAAATATATATTTTTCTTTTTCCACTAATACACGCCATAAAAGGCTTTAGAACATATAACTGCAACGTTGAACGGCAAATATATATATATTTTTCCAATAATACACGCCACAAAAGGCTTTAGAACATATAACTGCACCGCTAGACGGCAAATATATATTTTCTTTTCCCACTAATAGACGCAGCAAAAGGTTTTAGAATATATAACTGCATTGCTGAACGGCAAATATATATTTTCTTTTTTTCACTAATACACGCCACAAAAGGCTTTAGAACATATAACTGCAATGCTGAACGGCAGATATATACAGTCGTGGCCAAAAGTTTTGAGAATTACATAAATATTGGAAATTGGAAAAGTTGCTGCTTAAGTTTTTATAATAGCAATTTGCATATACTCCAGAATGTTATGAAGAGTGATCAGATGAATTGCATAGTCCTTCTTTGCCATGAAAATTAACTTAATCCCAAAAAAAACTTTCCACTGCATTTCATTGCTGTCATTAAAGGACCTGCTGAGATCATTTCAGTAATCATCTTGTTAACTCAGGTGAGAATGTTGACGAGCACAAGGCTGGAGATCATTATGTCAGGCTGATTGGGTTAAAATGGCAGACTTGACATGTTAAAAGGAGGGTGATGCTTGAAATCATTGTTCTTCTATTGTTAACCATGGTGACCTGCAAAGAAACACGTGCAGCCATCTTTGCGTTGCATAAAAATGGCTTCACAGGCAAGGATATTGTGGCTACTAAGATTGTACCTCAATCTACAATTTATAGGATCACGAAGAACTTCAAGGAAAGAGGTTCAATTCTTGTTAAGAAGGCTTCAGGGCGTCCAAGAAAGTCCAGCAAGCGCCAGGATCATCTCCTAAAGAGGATTCAGCTGCGGGATCGGAGTGCCATCAGTGCAGAGCTTGCTCAGGAATGGCAGCAGGCAGGTGTGAGCGCATCTGCACGCACAGTGAGGTGAAAACTTTTGGAAGATGGCCTGGTGTCAAGAAGGGCAGCAAAGAAGCCACTTCTCTCAAAAAAAAACATCAGGGACAGATTGATCTTCTGCAGAAAGTATGGTGAATGGACTACTGAGGACTGGGGCAAAGTCATATTCTCCGATGAAGCCTCTTTCCGATTGTTTGGGGCATCTGGAAAAAAGCTTGTCCGGAGAAGAAAAGGTGAGCGCTACCATCAGTCCTGTGTCATGCCAGCAGTAAAGCATCCTGAGACCAATGTGTGGGGTTGCTTCTCATCCAAGGAAGTGGGCTCACTCACAATTTTGCCCAAAAACACAGCCATGAATAAAGAATGGTACCAAAACACCCTCCAACAGCAACTTCTTCCAACAATCCAACAACAGTTTGGTGAAGAACAATGCATTTTCCAGCACGATCGAGCACCGTGCCATAAGGCAAAAGTGATAACTAAGTGGCTCGGGGACCAAAACGTTGACATTTTGGGTCCATGGCCTGGAAACTCCCCAGATCTTAATCCCATTGAGAACTTGTGGTCAATCCTCAAGAGGCGGGTGGACAAACAAAAACCCACTAATTCTGACAAACTGCAAGAAGTGATTATGAAAGAATGGGTTGCTATTAGAGTTGAGCGAACACCTGGATGTTCGGGTTCGAGAAATTCGGCCGAACTTCCCGGAAATGTTCGGGTTCGGGATCCGAACCCGATCCGAACTTTGTCCCGAACCCCATTGAAGTCAATGGGGACCCGATCTTTTGGGCACTAAAAAGGCTGTAAAACAGCCCAGGAAAGAGCTAAAGGGGTGCAAAAGGCAGCAACATGTAGGTAAATCCCCTGCAAACAAATGTGGATAGGGAAATGAATTAAAATAAAAATTAAAAAAATAAAAATGAACCAATATCAATTGGACAGAGGTCCCATAGCAGAGAATCTGGCTTCACGTCAGCAGAGAATCAGTCTGTTCATGCCATAGCAAAGAATCTGGCTTCATGTCAGCAGAGAATCAGTCTCTTCATGCCATAGCAGAGAATCTGGCTTCATGTCAGCGCAGAATCAGTCTTCATGTCATAGCAGAGAATCAGGCTTCACGTCACCCACCACTGGAACAGGCCACTGTCACACATTTAGGCCCCGGCACCCAGGCAGAGGAGAGAGGTCCCGTAACAGAGAATCTGGCCTGATGTCAGCACAGAATCTGTCTTCATGTCATAGCAGAGAATCAGGCTTCACGTCACCCACCACTGGAACAGGCCACTGTCACACATTTAGGCCCCGGCACCCAGACAGAGGAGAGCGGTCCCGTAACAGAGAATCTGGCCTTATCTCAGCGCAGAATCTGTCTTCATGTCATAGCAGAGAATCAGGCTTCACGTCACCCACCACTGGAACAGGCCACTGTCACACATTTAGGCCCCGGCACCCAGACAGAGGAGAGCGGTCCCGTAACAGAGAATCTGGCCTTATGTCAGCGCAGAATCTGTCTTCATGTCATAGCAGAGAATCAGGCTTCACGTCACCCACCACTGGAACAGGCCACTGTCACACATTTAGGCCCAGGCACCCAGGCAGAGGAGAGAGGTCCCGTAACAGAGAATCTGGCCTTATGTCAGCGCAGAATCTGTATTCATGTCATAGCAGAGAATCAGGCTTCACGTCACCCACCACTGGAACAGGCCACTGTCACACATTTAGGCCCCGGCACCCAGACAGAGGAGAGCGGTCCCGTAACAGAGAATCTGGCCTTATGTCAGCGCAGAATCTGTCTTCATGTCATAGCAGAGAATCAGGCTTCACGTCACCCACCACTGGAACAGGCCACTGTCACACATTTAGGCCCAGGCACCCAGGCAGAGGAGAGAGGTCCCGTAACAGAGAATCTGGCCTTATGTCAGCGCAGAATCTGTATTCATGTCATAGCAGAGAATCAGGCTTCACGTCACCCACCACTGGAACAGGCCACTGTCACACATTTAGGCCCCGGCACCCAGACAGAGGAGAGCGGTCCCGTAACAGAGAATCTGGCCTGATGTCAGCGCAGAATCTGTCTTCATGTCATAGCAGAGAATCAGGCTTCACGTCACCCACCACTGGAACAGGCCACTGTCACACATTTAGGCCCAGGCACCCAGGCAGAGGAGAGAGGTCCCGTAACAGAGAATCTGGCCTTATGTCAGCGCAGAATCTGTATTCATGTTATAGCAGAGAATCAGGCTTCACGTCACCCACCACTGGAACAGGCCACTGTCACATATTTAGGCCCAGGCACCCAGGCAGAGGAGAGAGGTCGCGTAACAGAGAATCTGGCTTCATGTCAGCACAGAATAAGTCTTCATGTCATAGCAGAGAATCAGGCTTCACGTCACCCACCACTAAAACAGGCCACTGTCACACATTTAGGCCCTGGCACCCAGACAGAGGAGAGGTTCATTCAACTTTGGGTTGCCCCGCAATATAATGGTAAAATGAAATTAAAAATAGTATTGAATGAGGAAGTGCCCTGGAGTAGAATAATATATTGTTAAGGGGAGGTAGTTAATATCTAATCTGCACAAGGGATGGACAGGTCCTGTGGGATCTATGCCTGGTTCATTTTTATGAACGTCAGCTTGTCCACATTGGCTGTAGACAGGCGGCTGCGTTTGTCTGTAATGACGCCCCCCTGCCGTGCTGAATACACGTTCAGACAAAACGCTGGCCGCCCGACAGGCCAGCACCTCCAAGGCATAAAAGGCTAGCTCTGGCCACGTGGACAATTTGGAGACCCAGAAGTTGAATGGGGCCGAACCATCAGTCAGTACGTGGAGGGGTGTGCACAGGTACTGTTCCACCATGTTAGTGAAATGTTGCCTCCTGCTAACACGTTCCGTATCAGGTAGTGGTGCACTTAGCTGTGGCGTGGTGACAAAACTTTTCCCCATCTCTGCCATGCTAACCCTGCCCTCAGAGGAGCTGGCCGTGACACAGCTGCGTTGGCGACCTCTTGCTCCTCCTCTGCCTTGGGCTTTCACTGGTTCCCCTGTGACATTTGTGAAAGCTCTCAGTAGCGCGTCTACCAATGTGCGCTTGTACTCGCGCATCTTCCTATCACGCTCCAGTGTAGGAAGTAAGGTGGGCACATTGTCTTTGTACCGGGGATCCAGCAGGGTGGCAACCCAGTATTCCGCACACGTTAAAATGTGGGCAACTCTGCTGTCGTTGCGCAGGCACTGCAGCATGTAGTCGCTCATGTGTGCCAGGCTGCCCAGAGGTAAGGACAAGCTGTCCTCTGTGGGAGGCGTATCATCATCGTCCTGTGTTTCCCCCCAGCCACGCACCAGTGATGGGCCCGAGCTGCTTTGAGTGCCACCCCGCTGTGAACATGCTTCATCCTCATCCTCCTCCACCTCCTCCTCATCCTCGTCCTCCTCGTCCTCCAGTAGTGGGCCCTGTCTGGCCACATTTGTACCTGGCCTCTGGTGTTGCAAAAAACCTCCCTCTGAGTCACTTTGAAGAGACTGGCCTGAAAGTGCTAAAAATGACCCCTCTTCCTCCTGGGCCACCTCCTCTTCCATCATCGCCCTAAGTGTTTTCTCAAGGAGACATAGAAGTGGTATTGTAACGCTGATAACGGCGTCATCGCCACTGGCCATGTTGGTGGAGTACTCGAAACAGCGCAACAGGGCACACAGGTCTCGCATGGAGGCCCAGTCATTGGTGGTGAAGTGGGTCTGATCCGCAGTGCGACTGACCTGTGCGTGCTGCAGCTGAAACTCGACTATGGCCTGCTGCTGCTCGCACAGTCTGTCCAGCATATGCAAGGTGGATTTCCACCTGGTGGGTACGTCGCATATGAGGCGGTGAGCGGGAAGGCCGAAGTTACGCTGTAGCGCAGACAGGCGAGCAGCGGCAGGGTGTGAACGCCGGAAGCGCGAACAGACGGCCCGCACTTTATGCAGCAGCTCTGACATGTCGGGGTAGTTGCGAATGAACTTCTGCACCACCAAATTCAGCACATGCGCCAGGCAAGGGATGTGTGTCAAACCGGCTAGTCCCAGAGCTGCAACGAGATTTCGCCCATTATCGCACACCACCAGGCCGGGCTTGAGGCTCACCGGCAGCAACCACTCGTCGGTCTGTTGTTCTATACCCCGCCACAACTCCTGTGCGGTGTGGGGCCTGTCCCCCAAACATATGAGTTTCAGAATGGCCTGCTGACGTTTACCCCGTGCTGTGCTGAAGTTAGTGGTGAAGGTGTGTGGCTGACTGGATGAGCAGGTGGAAGAAGAGGAGGAGGAAGCTGAGTAGGAGGAGGAGGAGACAGGAGGCAAAGAATGTTGCCCTGCGATCCTTGGCGGCGGAAGGACGTGCGCCAAACAGCTCTCCGCCTGGGGCCCAGCCGCCACTACATTTACCCAGTGTGCAGTTAGGGAGATATAGCGTCCCTGGCCGTGCTTACTGGTCCACGTATCTGTGGTTAGGTGGACCTTGCCACAGATGGCGTTGTGCAGTGCACACTTTTATCGGACACTTGTTTGTGCAGGGAAGGCACGCTCTCTTGGAGAAGTAGTGGCGGCTAGGAACAACATACTGTGGGACAGCAAGTGACATGAGCTGTTTGAAGCTGTGTGTGTCCACCAGCCTAAATGACAGCATTTCATAGGCCAGTAGTTTAGAAATGCTGGCATTCAGGGCCAGGGATCGAGGGTGGCTAGGTGGGAATTTACGCTTTCTCTCAAATGTTTGTGAGATGGAGAGCTGAACGCTGCCGTGTGACATGGTTGAGATGCTTGGTGACGCAGGTGGTGGTGTTGGTGGTACATCCCATGTTTGCTGGGCGGCAGGTGCCAACGTTCCTCCAGAGGCGGAGGAAGAGGCCGAGGCGGCGGCAGCAGCAGCAGAAGAGGCCGAGGCAGGCAGCAGCAGAAGAGGTAGCAGGGGGAGCCTGAGTGACTTCTTGTTTTTAAGGTGTTTACTCCACTGCAGTTCATGCTTTGCATGCAGGTGCCTGGTCATGCAGGTTGTGCTAAGGTTCAGAACGTTAATGCCTCGCTTCAGGCTCTGATGGCACAGCGTGCAAACCACTCGGGTCTTGTCGTCAGCACATTGTTTGAAGAAGTGCCATGCCAGGGAACTCCTTGAAGCTGCCTTTGGGGTGCTCGGTCCCAGATGGCGGCGGTCAGTAGCAGGCGGAGTCTCTTGGCGGCGGGTGTTCTGATTTTGCCCACTGCTCCCTCTTTTGCTACGCTGTTGCCTCTGTCTCACCACTGCCTCTTCCTCCGAACTGTGAAAGTCAGTGGCACGACCTTCATTCCATGTGGGGTCTAGGACCTCATCGTCCCCTGCATCGTCTTCCACCCAGTCTTGATCCCTGACCTCCTGTTCAGTCTGCACACTGCAGAAAGACGCAACAGTTGGCACCTGTGTTTCGTCATCATCAGAGACGTGCTGAGGTGGTATTCCCATGTCCTCATCAGCAGGAAAAATAAGTGGTTGTGCGTTAGTGCATTCTATCTCTTCCACCCCTGGGGAAGGGCTAGGTGGATGCCCTTGGGAAACCCTGGCAGCAGAGTCTTCAAACAGCATAAGAGACTGCTGCATAACTTGAGGCTCAGACAGTTTCCCTGATATGCATGGGGGTGATGTGACAGACCGATGGGCTTGGTTTTCATGCGCCATCTGTGCGCTTTCTGCAGAAGACTGGGTGGGAGATAATGTGAACGTGCTGGATCCACTGTCGGCCACCCAATTGACTAATGCCTGCACCTGCTCAGGCCTTACCAACCTTAGAACGGCATTGGGCCCCACCAAATATCGCTGTAAATTCTGCTGGCTACTGGGACCTGAGGTAGTTGGTTCACTAGGACGTGTGGCTGTGGCAGAACGGCCACGTCCTCTCCCAGCACCAGAGGGTCCACTAACACCACCACGACCATGTCCACGTCCGCGTCCCTTATTAGATGTTTTCCTCATTGTTCCCGTTCACCACAATTTTGAGAATGGCAAATTTGGGAATGGTTTTTCAACCCAGAAAAAAAAATGTGCTTTTACGGTCACTACAAATAACTTGACCAGCTAAAACAGTAGAGATTTGATTAAATAGAGATGCGAGGCCTGTTTTTTTTTGCGCTGTGTGACAGGTATAGGTTTAATCACAGAATCAGATTTCTATCAGCACGCTAGCGTGTGTCTTAGGTTTTTCTGAATGACACTATCACTAGCTTCAATGTAAGATATTATTTTTGGGATAGATTTCAAGTAGGCCTCAAATACCAGAAACTAGTTATTTTGAGAATGGCAAATTTGGGAATGGTTTTTCAACACAAAAACACAGAAATATAGTGGCAATACTGGAGGAACGGCTCAACCCCTAACACTGTAGCGTGTTTTACATTGGGGGAGCAGCCCCACCGCATGTGGAGCGCAGCAAACAACTATCCCCAGCAAAAAATGCATACGGTGGAGGATGTCGGCGCGGTCCACATGCACCACAAGAGCATCCTACACAAAACGGAGCATTGTGCGGATGTAAATACAATCATATAAATCACAGAAAAAATGCACCAAACGGATATGTCACTGACTATACTGGCTAGTCATGAATGCAGATATTAAAAGCTGAGACTTTCGCCAATATATTCCTGTCAGGAAAATATCGGAGCCCATCATTGCACCACGTCACGGTCACTCAGCATGGCAAAGGGTCCTACCACTACGCTACCTATGGTGTGAACACGGTCTGAAGGCGATGTAATCCAGCTCGCAGCCAGGCTTCCACACAAACGCCTAGCAGGACAACTAGTGCAATGTGAACAAAGCCAAGACTGCAAGCCACGCCCATATCAGAGCCTGTGATGGAGGTCACCAGGTGCAAAAGAGTGTTTGAATGCCAGGTAACGGCACATACACTACATATAGAACAAGACAAAAACACAGAAATATAGTGGCAATACTGGAGGAGCGGCTCAACCCCTAACACTGTAGCGTGTTTTACATTGGGGGAGCAGCCCCACCGCATGTGGAGCGCAGCAAACGACTATCCCCAGCAAAAAATGCATACGGTGGAGGATGTCGGCGCGGTCCACATGCACCACAAGAGCATCCTACACAAAACGGAGCATTGTGCGGATGTAAATACAATCATATAAATCACAGAAAAAATGCACCAAACGGATATGTCACTGACTATACTGGCTAGTCATGAATGCAGATATTAAAAGCTGAGACTTTCGCCAATATATTCCTGTCAGGAAAATATCGGAGCCCATCATTGCACCACGTCACGGTCACTCAGCATGGCAAAGGGTCCTACCACTACGCTACCTATGGTGTGAACACGGTCTGAAGGCGATGTAATCCAGCTCGCAGCCAGGCTTCCACACAAACGCCTAGCAGGACAACTAGTGCAATGTGAACAAAGCCAAGACTGCAAGCCACGCCCATATCAGAGCCTGTGATGGAGGTCACCAGGTGCAAAAGAGTGTTTGAATGCCAGGTAACGGCACATACACTACATATAGAACAAGACAAAAACACAGAAATATAGTGGCAATACTGGAGGAGCGGCTCAACCCCTAACACTGTAGCGTGTTTTACATTGGGGGAGCAGCCCCACCGCATGTGGAGCGCAGCAAACGACTATCCCCAGCAAAAAATGCATACGGTGGAGGATGTCGGCGCGGTCCACATGCACCACAAGAGCATCCTACACAAAACGGAGCATTGTGCGGATGTAAATACAATCATATAAATCACAGAAAAAATGCACCAAACGGATATGTCACTGACTATACTGGCTAGTCATGAATGCAGATATTAAAAGCTGAGACTTTCGCCAATATATTCCTGTCAGGAAAATATCGGAGCCCATCATTGCACCACGTCACGGTCACTCAGCATGGCAAAGGGTCCTACCACTACGCTACCTATGGTGTGAACACGGTCTGAAGGCGATGTAATCCAGCTCGCAGCCAGGCTTCCACACAAACGCCTAGCAGGACAACTAGTGCAATGTGAACAAAGCCAAGACTGCAAGCCACGCCCATATCAGAGCCTGTGATGGAGGTCACCAGGTGCAAAAGAGTGTTTGAATGCCAGGTAACGGCACATACACTACATATAGAACAAGACAAAAACACAGAAATATAGTGGCAATACTGGAGGAGCGGCTCAACCCCTAACACTGTAGCGTGTTTTACATTGGGGGAGCAGCCCCACCGCATGTGGACCGCAGCAAACGACTATCCCCAGCAAAAAATGCATACGGTGGAGGATGTCGGCGCGGTCCACATGCACCACAAGAGCATCCTACACAAAACGGAGCATTGTGCGGATGTAAATACAATCATATAAATCACAGAAAAAATGCATATCCGTTTGGTGCATTTTTTCTGTGATTTATATGATTGTATTTACATCCGCACAATGCTCCGTTTTGTGTAGGATGCTCTTGTGGTGCATGTGGACCGCGCCGACATCCTCCACCGTATGCATTTTTTGCTGGGGATAGTCGTTTGCTGCGCTCCACATGCGGTGGGGCTGCTCCCCCAATGTAAAACACGCTACAGTGTTAGGGGTTGAGCCGCTCCTCCAGTATTGCCACTATATTTCTGTGTTTTTGTCTTGTTCTATATGTAGTGTATGTGCCGTTACCTGGCATTCAAACACTCTTTTGCACCTGGTGACCTCCATCACAGGCTCTGATATGGGCGTGGCTTGCAGTCTTGGCTTTGTTCACATTGCACTAGTTGTCCTGCTAGGCGTTTGTGTGGAAGCCTGGCTGCGAGCTGGATTACATCGCCTTCAGACCGTGTTCACACCATAGGTAGCGTAGTGGTAGGACCCTTTGCCATGCTGAGTGACCGTGACGTGGTGCAATGATGGGCTCCGATATTTTCCTGACAGGAATATATTGGCGAAAGTCTCAGCTTTTAATATCTGCATTCATGACTAGCCAGTATAGTCAGTGACATATCCGTTTGGTGCATTTTTTCTGTGATTTATATGATTGTATTTACATCCGCACAATGCTCCGTTTTGTGTAGGATGCTCTTGTGGTGCATGTGGACCGCGCCGACATCCTCCACCGTATGCATTTTTTGCTGGGGATAGTCGTTTGCTGCGCTCCACATGCGGTGGGGCTGCTCCCCCAATGTAAAACACGCTACAGTGTTAGGGGTTGAGCCGCTCCTCCAGTATTGCCACTATATTTCTGTGTTTTTGTCTTGTTCTATATGTAGTGTATGTGCCGTTACCTGGCATTCAAACACTCTTTTGCACCTGGTGACCTCCATCACAGGCTCTGATATGGGCGTGGCTTGCAGTCTTGGCTTTGTTCACATTGCACTAGTTGTCCTGCTAGGCGTTTGTGTGGAAGCCTGGCTGCGAGCTGGATTACATCGCCTTCAGACCGTGTTCACACCATAGGTAGCGTAGTGGTAGGACCCTTTGCCATGCTGAGTGACCGTGACGTGGTGCAATGATGGGCTCCGATATTTTCCTGACAGGAATATATTGGCGAAAGTCTCAGCTTTTAATATCTGCATTCATGACTAGCCAGTATAGTCAGTGACATATCCGTTTGGTGCATTTTTTCTGTGATTTATATGATTGTATTTACATCCGCACAATGCTCCGTTTTGTGTAGGATGCTCTTGTGGTGCATGTGGACCGCGCCGACATCCTCCACCGTATGCATTTTTTGCTGGGGATAGTCGTTTGCTGCGCTCCACATGCGGTGGGGCTGCTCCCCCAATGTAAAACACGCTACAGTGTTAGGGGTTGAGCCGCTCCTCCAGTATTGCCACTATATTTCTGTGTTTTTGTCTTGTTCTATATGTAGTGTATGTGCCGTTACCTGGCATTCAAACACTCTTTTGCACCTGGTGACCTCCATCACAGGCTCTGATATGGGCGTGGCTTGCAGTCTTGGCTTTGTTCACATTGCACTAGTTGTCCTGCTAGGCGTTTGTGTGGAAGCCTGGCTGCGAGCTGGATTACATCGCCTTCAGACCGTGTTCACACCATAGGTAGCGTAGTGGTAGGACCCTTTGCCATGCTGAGTGACCGTGACGTGGTGCAATGATGGGCTCCGATATTTTCCTGACAGGAATATATTGGCGAAAGTCTCAGCTTTTAATGGTTTTTCAACCCAGAAAAAAAAGTGTGCTTTTACGGTCACTACAAATAACTTGACCAGCTAAAACAGTAGAGATTTGGTTAAATAGAGATGTGAGGCCTGTTTTTTTTTGCGCTGTGTGACAGGTATAGGTTTAATCATAGAATCAGATTTCTATCAGCACGCTAGCGTGTGTCTTAGGTTTTTCTGAATGACACTATCACTAGCTTCAATGTAAGATATTCTTTTTGGGATAGATTTCAAGTAGGCCTCAAATACCAGAAACTAGTTATTTTGAGAATGGCAAATTTGGGAATGGTTTTTCAACCCAGAAAAAAAAGTGTGCTTTTACGGTCACTACAAATAACTTGACCAGCTAAAACAGTAGAGAATTGGTTAAATAGAGATGTGAGGCCTGGTTTTTTTTGCGCTGTGTGACAGGTATAGGTTTAATCACAGAATCAGATTTCTATCAGCACGCTAGCGTGTGTCTTAGGTTTTTCTGAATGACACTATCACTAGCTTCAATGTAAGATATTCTTTTTGGGATAGATTTCAAGTAGGGCTCAAATACCAGAAACTAGTTATTTTGAGAATGGCAAATTTGGGAATGGTTTTTTAACCCAGAAAAAAAAGTGTGCTTTTACGGTCACTACAAATAACTTGACCAGCTAAAACAGTACAGATTTGGTTGAATAGAAATGTCAGGTCTATTTTTTAGGCGCTGGGTGACAGGCTCAACTTGCCCCTGATGTAATATTTGGCCAAAAAATAACTACACTGTTTATGGTTAAATGCACTTGGGTGACACAGGCTCAGCCTGCACCAGATGTAGTATATGGCCAAAAAATAATCAGACTGTCGATGGTTAAATGCACTTCGGTGACACAGGCTCAGCCTGCAGCTGATGTAGTATATGGCCAAAAAATAACCAGACTGTTGATGGTTAAATGCACTTCGGTGACACAGGCTCAGCCTGCAGCTGTTGTAGGATATAGCACAAAATAACCACACTATCGATGGTTAAATACACTTGGTGATAGCTTGTGCTGGCGCACCACAAGTCACAAAATGGCCGCCGATCACCCCAGAAAAAAAGTGATCTAAAAACGCTCTGGGCAGCCTCAAAAAAGTGAGCAAGTCAATAATAGCACTTCAATGATCCACAGCTGCAGATCGATCACAGAATGAAGTCTTTTGGAGGAGTTAATCTGCCTAATCTCGCCCTAACGTCGCAGCTGCAACCTCTCCCTATACTGATCATAGCAGAGTGACGTGCGGCGCTACGTGACTCCAGCTTAAATAGAGGCTGGGTCACATGCTGCACTGGCCAATCACAGCCATGCCAATAGTAGGCATGGCTGTGATGGCCTCTTGGGGCAAGTAGTATGACGCTTGTTGATTGGCTGCTTTGCAGCCTTTCAAAAAGCGCCAAGAAAGCGCCGAACCCGAATCCAGACTTTTACGAAAATGTTCGGGTTCGGGTCCGTGTCACGGACACCCCAAAATTCAGTACAAACCCGAACTATACAGTTCGGGTTCGCTCATCCCTAGTTGCTATCAGTCAGAAATTGGCCCAGAAGTTGATTGAGAGCATGCCCAGTCGAATTGCAGAGGTCCTGAAAAAGAAGGTCCAACACTGCAAATACTGACTCTTTGCATAAATGTCATGTAATTGTCGATAAAAGCCTTTGAAACGTATGAAGTGCGTGTAATTATATTTCACTACATCACAGAAACAACTGAAACAAAGATCTAAAAAAAAAATGTGGGGGATTGGGTCAGCACAACCTGTATGTAGGTGCACATCACTATGGCGAAATACATATACAAACGGAAAATACAAATGTGATCGCACTCTGCATCCAGCATTCTGCCCTGCCTCCATGCTGGATGAGGCATTCGTGTACATTTTGGCCAAAGCGTAATAAGCCACTCACCACGTCAAGGTCGCCTCTATTGAGTGGTCCCTAACACTAGTTCCTACCTGTTTATGGGCCACATGTGGTGGGCTCAGCGTGCATGTTGGTACTTGCATCCCTGGATCCGATGAAAGCTGTAATGGCACCGGACGGGGTTAAAAGCAGAGTGTTCTTGGCTTGCATGCTGACCTGCATTCCCTGGACTTTGTGTGGCTGTCATGGCCCATAAACAGGTAGGAACTAGTGTTAGGGACCACTCAATAGAGGCGACCTTGACGTGGTGAGTGGCTTATTACGCTTTGGCCAAAATGTACAGCAATGCCTCATCCAGCATGGAGGCAGGGCAGAATGCTGGATGCAGAGTGCGATCACATTTGTATTTTCCGTTTGTATAAAGATCTAAAATCAGTTTAGCAGCAAACTTTGTGCAAACTAATATTTGTGTCATTCTCAAAACTTTTGGCCACGACTGTACTGTATATATTTTTTTTCCACTAATGCACGCCACAAAAGGTTGTAGAACATATAACTGCACCGCTGAACGGCAAATATATTTTACATTTTTTTTCACTAATACACACCACAAAAGAATTTAGAACATATAACTGCACCACGGATCAGCAAATATATTTTTTCTTTTTCCACTAATACACGCCACAAAAGGCTTTAGAACATAAAACTGCAACGTTGAACGGCAAATATATTTTAATTTTGCCACTAATACACGACAAAAAGTACAGTAATTTTAGCACTTCACCACACAATGGCTAATAAGCCCTTTTTCCCCACTAATACAAGCCAAAAAATCATTTAGAACATATAACTGCACCGCTGAGCGGCAAATATATTTTTTCTTTTTCCACTAACAAATGCCACAAAAGGCTTTAGAACATATAAGTGCACCGCTGAACGGCAAATATATTTTTTCTTTTTCTACTAATACATGCCACAAAAGGCTTTAGTACATATGACTGCACCACTGAACAGCAAATATATATTTTTTTTTCCACTAATACACGCCACAAAAGTCTTTAGTACATATAGCTGCACCACTGAACGGCAAATATATTTTACTTTTGCCACTAATACACAACAAAAAGTACTGTAATTTTAGCACTTCACCACACAATGGCCAATAAGCCTTTTTTCCCCACTAATACAAGCCAAAAAATGCTTTAGAACATATAACTGCACCGCAGAAGGGCAAATAAGACGTATAAATATTTCCTTGTAATAAATCCTATTAATGACTGTATCAAACCGCACTTGCACTCCAATAACAAGAACGGTTTGCTGGAATCACAGAGCTGAGCTGTATAATGGCAATTTGGGTGCCCAGTCATTGCAGCAAGGTGTAATAGGATTGTTCATATTACCCAGGCTGTAACCTCCCCTATTGAACCCTGTTCAACATAAATGCTGTGGAATGATTCCTCCCTATCCTTTCCCTATACCTTGAATAATCTTTCCCTGCACTTATAAATAGTTTTTTTAGCACAATTAAGTTTTTTCTAGCACTGTCCCTAGCGCCTTCTGATGTCTCTCCCTGCACTAAGTACACTGGAAAATGGCAGAATCCAAGATGTATGAGGCTATTCATAGGGCTATGAAATCACAGGGCTGGCTGGCTGCTGATTGGCTGCATGCATGGCATTATGGGTGATCCCACCTTCCCAGAGTTTCTTGCTCCACGTCCTCACACGTGCAGCAGCCATTTAAGGAAAAAATTTGATTCGTTACCTACCACAAATCGTGAGGAAATTTGGCTTTGGTGTGATTCAAATTTTTCTTGAAATTCGGATCGAATTCCACTTCAAACTTTATTTTTTGTTTAAATATATTTTATTGTGATTTTTCAAGAAATGAAAAAATATGCAAATTACAAAAAACATACATCAGCAAAAACAGGGAAACATAAACTGATGAATCCGTTACTAGTCAAATAATAAGTGTTTTATCCTAAAGGCCCAAACTAGACAGCATCCATGGGGTCAAGACATTCTAAGGGTCTGTTCTAGTGGGATGTGATTTTAGAATTCTGTATAATTGTGTGAGCTTGTACTGGAAATTATATAAAATTATCTATATGCAGAAAAGCCTATGCATATTTACTGTTAACAATTTTTCTTAACTTATGCGTCACTATTAAATCAAGCAACTTCCATAATTAGGGTTATAGATGCAAAACAGCTGCATTGTAGCAGGTTTTTATTGCCTTAGATACAGTAAACGACCCAAGAAAGTTTCTTTTCCTTCTCACAGTTCAATGCCATATGTATTATGATAATATGGTTAAATGATACATAACCACTCTTTTTAGTCTACCTCTAGCAAAAAGCATTTTATGCCACATGGATTCGCTTATTGCAGGCATTACTCGTGATTGTTACAAACCCTTCGCCAATGAGTGACAAATTTACATACACATCATGTCAGACGGCAATACTTTGCAGGCTTAATTGCTTTAGCTCCAGGCATTTTGTGTCAAAATGGAGTGTTTTACGTCCTGCAAGTTGCTGTGTTCCTTTGCAACAGTTAAATTATTCTGTAATTTGCCAGTTTTCTTTGTAATGCACTGTCCATTAAGTAATTTAATAATTTATTGCAGAAAATGTTTGATGCGTTACAAACAACTCTGCAGCTTTTTGTGTTGCGATCCACAAAATCTGCCTTGGCAAGACTTTACAACTATTAAGATAGCTGAATGGCACTTCTGTATATAATGTGATATGAACATTTTCCTTCTAGACTATGTTCTTCAAGGGGTTTTCCAAGATTTCCATGTTGATGGCTGATTCTTAGGATAGGTCATCAATAACAGATTGGCAGAGGTCTGAATCCCTAGACCCCAACCAGGTGTATGAAGAGGCTGCAGCACTCAGTGAGCACTTAGACCTCTTCCTAGGCCAATGATATCATGTTCATTGGTCACATGGCCTGGGTGCAGCCCAGCCCTATTCAAGTTAAAGGGCTGAGCTGTGAAACCCAGCACAGCTGCTATTAAATAGATGGCATGGTGCTTGGTATGGTGCAAGGACACAGCAGCGTCCTCAAACAGCTGATCAGCGGGGGTGCCAGGAGTCTGACCCCCCTATATAGGATAGTTTATCAATATATAAATCCCAGAGAACCCACGATTGACAATTATAAAATCAGCTTTATTTAGTGTATCTGATCGTGCATATCACCCATTACCTAATGCTCAGAATGGTCTATTTGCTTGTCCAGTGGTCAAAATAAAAACCTACAGCTGAAAAATCTAGCATGCATAAAAACCAAGACCTTTATTTTGTACTGTCTTAAAAAAAATGGGAAAACCAGGACAAGCAAAGAGTCTACGCATTTCAGAACTACACACACTATCATGAGTAAGTATCAATATGTGTAGATCCAAAACGCGTAGATGCTTTGTTTCTCCTGGTTTTCCAGGTTTTTAAGATGTTACAACAAATATTTTCTTTTTTTATGCATGCTGGATTTTTCATCTTGTTGCCAATCATCTTTGCGTGATTCCTCCAAGCTTCTGTGGATCTTACATGATGAAGCAGGTGAGCTGGATTGTTTGTTCTTTTATAAAAAAACCTAGAGATGCCTTCCTTACAGTCAAGTGACTCCCATATAAATTCCAATTCAGTGCCAGGCACTGTTGCAGAAGTTTCTGGCCTTATATATGTTTTTTCACTCAACTATGGCCCACATCTAAAAATGCCATAGCCCCTGGATGGCATCTATTGGATGAAGTATGGGAAAAGGGAATAGAATGCCATGAGCTAAAACCATTGCTGTGATGTGTGCATAATGCCACAGTCAGTTGAGGAGGATGCCTGAAGTTGTAAATAGTACATTTTTTAAAACTAATTTTAAAATTATTTCATTTCTAGTAAGATGGTCACTTATGGTCATACATTCACACGTCATCCTGGCAGTACCTGGTATTCACACTTTAACCCCTATACAGGGATCTGTACTTTGCTACAGGGAAACTACCAGCCTGTGACCTCCTGGATGACACCAGTACAGAGCAGGGAGGGATCAGGCAAAACTAAAGTCTGGTACCAGCCGACATCAGGGCAGGCAAAGTATGTACAATCTGATAAACAGTCTGAGGTCAGGGCAGGCAGTTCATAGTACAGAGATCAAGCAGAGGTCAGGTCAGGCATTGAAGGGTAAAATCCAGAAAACGAACAAAAATTGATGCATAGGTAACAGACAAGAACTATGATGCACCTCTGCAGGACACTTGCAAGCTAGAAAACCTAATGCTCAGGCACCTTCCCATAGAGGAAGGTGCCTTAAGTATTCTAAGGTGGCCAGCCATTAGCTCTAGTGAATTAGGGTGCATCCTCGCTGGCCATTTAAGAGCCAGAGGGAGCTTGCTTGGATGAGAGGCTTTATCAGCAAGCAGGCTGCAGCACGCATGAAGGGGCAGAGTGGAAGGTGAGTCTGCACCACTAGGACACAGGACATAGCAGGTGATTAGAACAGTGGCAAAAGCAGGATGGCGCTGTAACAACAAAACATGACAATTACGTTTTTAAACTAAATTAGCATGAATCAGATATTTCTGCTGTGGATTTGCTGTGGATTAGTGGCTTTGTGTGTGGCCTTTAGATCATCGATTGATAATATAGAACTCTTGCTACACAAACTAAACTCAGAGCTAGACATATATTTCTTTCTAATGTCTACAAATAATTTCATCGAGCGTGAAACTAAAGCAATATGTGCATCAGTCTATCAAATATCAATACAATGCATCACTTTGTATTGCAGCAAATATTAACAAGCAAGAAATTGCCATCACATCCTGAATATAGTGTGAATATACATCTACTTCATCGAACTGTTCTTTAATGCAAGATTGCAGGACCATCAACATAAAGCTATAGACATTTGTCAGAAAACACTGTTCATTTTTAATCCAATACATTACACATAGTACATTTCCATGAACACCCACGGTGCTTATATTTTAAAGATCTCTCTGTTTTGCCACAAATAGTCTCTATACAAGTGATATTTAATAATCAAGGAAGAAAAATACAATTGACAAATCAATCATATTCCTTCTCACTTAATAATGATAGCCTGCCACTGTTTTATTGTGATTGTTTTTTCCCGCTGGTATGTTAATGCGTTTTCATTCAATCGTGGAAGAATCCATCCGTACAGTAAGAACTCCCTGGGAGGCAACATATTGAATACTGTGTAACAGCCTTCAAACCAAACTATTTATTAGCAGCAAGTGCCAAACAAACAAGTAGTGCTGAACTGATAGGAACAGTTGGCTACAAAGTTGGACTATATACACACACCGCATAATCAATATTGCTTACAGGAGTGGTGTAATGATTTCTTACTTTAGATCTTAATTTATTTGTAGAAATTGACTTTATACAAAGAAAGTTTAGTCTTACTGCATTGCCTCTTTTGTTTTATTTTTACATTTTTATTAAGGTTTATTTTTTTTTGTTTTTCTTAATAACATTATTTTATTGTATAACATTTTGTTAACCGAACTGCATGGTATATATTATTTTTACAATGTGAATCAATGGACAATGTGTGCCACTAGACAAAATTCACTTGCATACATCTGAGCCATATGTTTGGCATAAACGTTGAAAAATTTTCTCATAGTACACAATAAACATATACTGTACGTGCACTGCTGCTTGAATAGAGCCTTAAAGAGGACCTGTCACCACACAATGTAATGAAATCTGAAAGCACTATCTTATAGAGCAGGAGAAGATGTGCAGATTGATATATTGTTTTGTGGGAAATGTTTAATTAAAACCTGTAAAGAGCTATTGGTACAGGAGGGAGATGTTGTGATCTATAGTATTGTGTGTATAGGTGTCCATACAGAGATAGCTGTAAGTCACTGATATCACCTCCTGTTGGCAGGGAAACAGAAACGCACAGTGAGTCCTGACTGAACCGAACCTGACCAGTTTTCTCTGCCAACTTGCAGTGCAAGCCCTAAGCGGCAAATCCGCAACTGGCCGACATTCCCTGCACTGCAAAATTGCAAGACAGACAGGCATGGAATGCAACCACACAGAAAAGGGCTGTATGGAATAAGGTCAAAAGCCGAGAGGACAATACGGGACAAAAGCAGAGGATGGATGGTATTAAAAATATCTAAACCAAAGTCAGAACCAGACGGGTATCACGGTAGAGAATCGCAAGACAGAGGGAAGTCAAACGGGAGGCCAAGATCAATATAACAAGCAATCCAAATACCTGGGAGCACAGAAAGGGAGATAAACCTATAACTGGCAAGGTTGCATTGCCAGCAGAGGATTTAAATAGAGTGCCAAGTCCCTGGATCAGAACTTGATAGGTCCAGAGACTTGGCACCCATTGGACCAGAACACCAGCAGCCTACAGATAGATAGGATGAGCTGTCACTCAGCCTGTCCCCATAATACACAGCTCATACTGATAACAACTTAATATTTGCACCTGATCTCCTCCAGCGTGTATATGCTGTGGGGTGGAGGTGAGCTCCATTGCCACAGACGCCTGACCATGGCACTGGTGCTCGGACAGGTAAGTTGGTGACATTACCCCCTTTTTACAAGAGGCAACAAGACCCTCAACCTGGGATTTCAATGGAAATTTGGCATGAAATTTCCTAATAAGACGAGGAGTAGGGATGAGCGAACCCGAACTGTATAGTTCGGGTTCGTACCGAATTTTGGGGTGTCCGTGACACGGACCCGAACCCGAACATTTTCGTAAAAGTCCGGGTTCGGGTTCGGTGTTCGGCGCTTTCTTGGCGCTTTTTGAAAGGCTGCAAAGCAGCCAATCAACAAGCGTCATACTACTTGGCCCAAGAGGCCATCACAGCCATGCCTACTATTGGCATGGCTGTGATTGGCCAGTGCATCATGTGACCCAGCCTCTATTTAAGCTGGAGTCACGTAGCGCCGCACGTCACTCTGCTATGATCAGTATAGGGAGAGGTTGCAGCTGCGACGTTAGGGCGAGATTAGGCAGATTAACTCCTCCAAAAGACTTCATTCTGTGATCGATCTGCAGCTGTGGATCATTGAAGTGCTATTATTGACTTGCTCACTTTTTTGAGGCTGCCCAGAGCGTTTTTAGATCACTTTTTTTCTGGGGTGATCGGCGGCCATTTTGTGACTTGTGGTGCGCCAGCACGAGCTAACACCAAGTGTATTTAACCATCGATAGTGTGGTTATTTTGTGCTATATCCTGCATCAGCTGCAGGCTGAGCCTGTGTCACCGAAGTGCATTTAACCATCAACAGTCTGGTTATTTTTTGGCCATATACTACATCAGCTGCAGGCTGAGCCTGTGTCACCCAAGTGCATTTAACCATCAACAGTCTGATTATTTTTTGGCCATATACTACATCAGCTGCAGGCTGAGCCTGTGTCACCCAAGTGCATTTAACCATCAACAGTGTGGTTATTTTTTGGCCATATATTACATCAGGGGCAAGTTGAGCCTGTCACCCAGCGCCTAAAAAATAGACCTGACATTTCTATTCAACCAAATCTGCACAGTTTTAGCTGGTCAAGTTATTTGTAGTGACCTTAAAAGAAGACTTTTTGTTCTGGGTTGAAAAAGCATTCCCAAATTTGCCATTCTGAAAATAACTAGTTTGTGGTATTTGAGGCCTACTTGAAATCTATCCCAAAAAGAAAATCTTACATTGAAGGTATTGATAGTGTCATTCAGAAAAACCTAAGACACACGCTAGCGTGCTGATAGAAGTGTCATTCTGTGATTAAACCTATATCTGTCACACAGCGCAAAAAAAAAACAGGTCTCACATCTCTATTCAACCAAATCTGCACAGTTTTAGCTGGTCAAGTTATTTGTAGTGACCGTAAAAGCAGACTTTTTGTTCTGGGTTGAAAAAGCATTCCCAAATTTGCCATTCTGAAAATAACTAGTTTGTGGTATTTGAGGCCTACTTGAAATCTATCCCAAAAAGAAAATCTTACATTGAAGGTATTGATAGTGTCATTCAGAAAAACCTAAGACACACGCTAGCGTGCTGATAGAAGTGTCATTCTGTGATTAAACCTATAACTGTCACACAGCGCAAAAAAAAAACAGGTCTCACATCTCCATTCAACCAAATCTGCACAGTTTTAGCTGGTCAAGTTATTTGTAGTGACCGTAAAAGCAGACTTTTTGTTCTGGGTTGAAAAAGCATTCCCAAATTTGCCATTCTCAAAATAACTAGTTTGTGGTATTTGAGGCCTACTTGAAATCTATCCCAAAAATAAAATCTTACATTGAAGGTATTGATAGTGTCATTCAGAAAAACCTAAGACACACGCTAGCATGCTGATAGAAGTGTCATTCTGTGATTAAACCTATAACTGTCACACAGCGCAAAAAAAAAACAGGTCTCACATCTCTATTCAACCAAATCTGCACAGTTTTAGCTGGTCAAGTTATTTGTAGTGACCGTAAAAGCAGACTTTTTGTTCTGGGTTGAAAAAGCATTCCCAAATTTGCCATTCTGAAAATAACTAGTTTGTGGTATTTGAGGCCTACTTGAAATCTATCCCAAAAAGAAAATCTTACATTGAAGGTATTGATAGTGTCATTCAGAAAAACCTAAGATACACGCTAGCGTGCTGATAGAAGTGTCATTCTGTGATTAAACCTATAACTGTCACACAGCGCAAAAAAAAACTGGTCTCACATCTCTATTCAACCAAATCTGCACAGTTTTAGCTGGTCAAGTTATTTGTAGTGACCGTAAAAGCAGACTTTTTGTTCTGGGTTGAAAAAGCATTCCCAAATTTGCCATTCTGAAAATAACTAGTTTGTGGTATTTGAGGCCTACTTGAAATCTATCCCAAAAAGAAAATCTTACATTGAAGGTATTGATAGTGTCATTCAGAAAAACCTAAGACACACGCTAGCGTGCTGATAGAAGTGTCATTCTGTGATTAAACCTATAACTGTCACACAGCGCAAAAAAAAACAGGTCTCACATCTCTATTCAACCAAATCTGCACAGTTTTAGCTGGTCAAGTTATTTGTAGTGACCGTAAAAGCAGACTTTTTGTTCTGGGTTGAAAAAGCATTCCCAAATTTGCCATTCTGAAAATAACTAGTTTGTGGTATTTGAGGCCTACTTGAAATCTATCCCAAAAAGAAAATCTTACATTGAAGGTATTGATAGTGTCATTCAGAAAAACCTAAGACACACGCTAGCGTGCTGATAGAAGTGTCATTCTGTGATTAAACCTATAACTGTCACACAGCGCAAAAAAAAACAGGTCTCACATCTCTATTCAACCAAATCTGCACAGTTTTAGCTGGTCAAGTTATTTGTAGTGACCGTAAAAGCAGACTTTTTGTTCTGGGTTGAAAAAGCATTCCCAAATTTGCCATTCTCAAAATAACTAGTTTGTGGTATTTGAGGCCTACTTGAAATCTATCCCAAAAAGAAAATCTTACATTGAAGGTATTGATAGTGTCATTCAGAAAAACCTAAGATACACGCTAGCGTGCTGATAGAAGTGTCATTCTGTGATTAAACCTATAACTGTCACACAGCGCAAAAAAAAACAGGTCTCACATCTCTATTCAACCAAATCTGCACAGTTTTAGCTGGTCAAGTTATTTGTAGTGACCGTAAAAGCAGACTTTTTGTTCTGGGTTGAAAAAGCATTCCCAAATTTGCCATTCTCAAAATAACTAGTTTGTGGTATTTGAGGCCTACTTGAAATCTATCCCAAAAAGAAAATCTTACATTGAAGGTATTGATAGTGTCATTCAGAAAAATCTAAGACACACGCTAGCGTGCTGATAGAAGTGTCATTGTGTGATTAAACCTATAACTGTCACACAGCGCAAAAAAAAAAACAGGTCTCACATCTCTATTCAACCAAATCTGCACAGTTTTAGCTGGTCAAGTTATTTGTAGTGACCGTAAAAGCAGACTTTTTGTTCTGGGTTGAAAAAGCATTCCCAAATTTGCTATTCTCAAAATAACTAGTTTGTGGTATTTGAGGCCTACTTGAAATCTATCCCAAAAAGAAAATCTTACATTGAAGGTATTGATAGTGTCATTCAGAAAAACCTAAGACACACGCTAGCGTGCTGATAGAAGTGTCATTCTGTGATTAAACCTATAACTGTCACACAGCGCAAAAAAAAACAGGTCTCACATCTCTATTCAACCAAATCTGCATAGTTTTAGCTGGTCAAGTTATTTGTAGTGACCGTAAAAGCAGACTTTTTGTTCTGGGTTGAAAAAGCATTCCCAAATTTGCCATTCTGAAAATAACTAGTTTGTGGTATTTGAGGCCTACTTGAAATCTATCCCAAAAAGAAAATCTTACATTGAAGGTATTGATAGTGTCATTCAGAAAAACCTAAGACACACGCTAGCGTGCTGATAGAAGTGTCATTCTGTGATTAAACCTATAACTGTCACACAGCGCAAAAAAAAAACAGGTCTCACATCTCTATTCAACCAAATCTGCACAGTTTTAGCTGGTCAAGTTATTTGTAGTGACCGTAAAAGCAGACTTTTTGTTCTGGGTTGAAAAAGCATTCCCAAATTTGCCATTCTCAAAATAACTAGTTTGTGGTATTTGAGGCCTACTTGAAATCTATCCCAAAAAGAAAATCTTACATTGAAGGTATTGATAGTGTCATTCAGAAAAACCTAAGATACACGCTAGCGTGCTGATAGAAGTGTCATTCTGTGATTAAACCTATAACTGTCACACAGCGCAAAAAAAAACTGGTCTCACATCTCTATTCAACCAAATCTGCACAGTTTTAGCTGGTCAAGTTATTTGTAGTGACCGTAAAAGCAGACTTTTTGTTCTGGGTTGAAAAAGCATTCCCAAATTTGCCATTCTGAAAATAACTAGTTTGTGGTATTTGAGGCCTACTTGAAATCTATCCCAAAAAGAAAATCTTACATTGAAGGTATTGATAGTGTCATTCAGAAAAACCTAAGACACACGCTAGCGTGCTGATAGAAGTGTCATTCTGTGATTAAACCTATAACTGTCACACAGCGCAAAAAAAACCAGGTCTCACATCTCTATTCAACCAAATCTGCACAGTTTTAGCTGGTCAAGTTATTTGTAGTGACCGTAAAAGCAGACTTTTTGTTCTGGGTTGAAAAAGCATTCCCAAATTTGCCATTCTGAAAATAACTAGTTTGTGGTATTTGAGGCCTACTTGAAATCTATCCCAAAAAGAAAATCTTACATTGAAGGTATTGATAGTGTCATTCAGAAAAACCTAAGATACACGCTAGCGTGCTGATAGAAGTGTCATTCTGTGATTAAACCTATAACTGTCACACAGCGCAAAAAAAAACTGGTCTCACATCTCTATTCAACCAAATCTGCACAGTTTTAGCTGGTCAAGTTATTTGTAGTGACCGTAAAAGCAGACTTTTTGTTCTGGGTTGAAAAAGCATTCCCAAATTTGCCATTCTGAAAATAACTAGTTTGTGGTATTTGAGGCCTACTTGAAATCTATCCCAAAAAGAAAATCTTACATTGAAGGTATTGATAGTGTCATTCAGAAAAACCTAAGACACACGCTAGCGTGCTGATAGAAGTGTCATTCTGTGATTAAACCTATAACTGTCACACAGCGCAAAAAAAAACAGGTCTCACATCTCTATTCAACCAAATCTGCACAGTTTTAGCTGGTCAAGTTATTTGTAGTGACCGTAAAAGCAGACTTTTTGTTCTGGGTTGAAAAAGCATTCCCAAATTTGCCATTCTGAAAATAACTAGTTTGTGGTATTTGAGGCCTACTTGAAATCTATCCCAAAAAGAAAATCTTACATTGAAGGTATTGATAGTGTCATTCAGAAAAACCTAAGACACACGCTAGCGTGCTGATAGAAGTGTCATTCTGTGATTAAACCTATAACTGTCACACAGCGCAAAAAAAAACAGGTCTCACATCTCTATTCAACCAAATCTGCACAGTTTTAGCTGGTCAAGTTATTTGTAGTGACCGTAAAAGCAGACTTTTTGTTCTGGGTTGAAAAAGCATTCCCAAATTTGCCATTCTGAAAATAACTAGTTTGTGGTATTTGAGGCCTACTTGAAATCTATCCCAAAAAGAAAATCTTACATTGAAGGTATTGATAGTGTCATTCAGAAAAACCTAAGACACACGCTAGCGTGCTGATAGAAGTGTCATTCTGTGATTAAACCTATAACTGTCACACAGCGCAAAAAAAAACAGGTCTCACATCTCTATTCAACCAAATCTGCACAGTTTTAGCTGGTCAAGTTATTTGTAGTGACCGTAAAAGCAGACTTTTTGTTCTGGGTTGAAAAAGCATTCCCAAATTTGCCATTCTCAAAATAACTAGTTTGTGGTATTTGAGGCCTACTTGAAATCTATCCCAAAAAGAAAATCTTACATTGAAGGTATTGATAGTGTCATTCAGAAAAACCTAAGATACACGCTAGCGTGCTGATAGAAGTGTCATTCTGTGATTAAACCTATAACTGTCACACAGCGCAAAAAAAAACAGGTCTCACATCTCTATTCAACCAAATCTGCACAGTTTTAGCTGGTCAAGTTATTTGTAGTGACCGTAAAAGCAGACTTTTTGTTCTGGGTTGAAAAAGCATTCCCAAATTTGCCATTCTCAAAATAACTAGTTTGTGGTATTTGAGGCCTACTTGAAATCTATCCCAAAAAGAAAATCTTACATTGAAGGTATTGATAGTGTCATTCAGAAAAATCTAAGACACACGCTAGCGTGCTGATAGAAGTGTCATTGTGTGATTAAACCTATAACTGTCACACAGCGCAAAAAAAAAAACAGGTCTCACATCTCTATTCAACCAAATCTGCACAGTTTTAGCTGGTCAAGTTATTTGTAGTGACCGTAAAAGCAGACTTTTTGTTCTGGGTTGAAAAAGCATTCCCAAATTTGCTATTCTCAAAATAACTAGTTTGTGGTATTTGAGGCCTACTTGAAATCTATCCCAAAAAGAAAATCTTACATTGAAGGTATTGATAGTGTCATTCAGAAAAACCTAAGACACACGCTAGCGTGCTGATAGAAGTGTCATTCTGTGATTAAACCTATAACTGTCACACAGCGCAAAAAAAAACAGGTCTCACATCTCTATTCAACCAAATCTGCATAGTTTTAGCTGGTCAAGTTATTTGTAGTGACCGTAAAAGCAGACTTTTTGTTCTGGGTTGAAAAAGCATTCCCAAATTTGCCATTCTGAAAATAACTAGTTTGTGGTATTTGAGGCCTACTTGAAATCTATCCCAAAAAGAAAATCTTACATTGAAGGTATTGATAGTGTCATTCAGAAAAACCTAAGACACACGCTAGCGTGCTGATAGAAGTGTCATTCTGTGATTAAACCTATAACTGTCACACAGCGCAAAAAAAAAACAGGTCTCACATCTCTATTCAACCAAATCTGCACAGTTTTAGCTGGTCAAGTTATTTGTAGTGACCGTAAAAGCAGACTTTTTGTTCTGGGTTGAAAAAGCATTCCCAAATTTGCCATTCTCAAAATAACTAGTTTGTGGTATTTGAGGCCTACTTGAAATCTATCCCAAAAAGAAAATCTTACATTGAAGGTATTGATAGTGTCATTCAGAAAAACCTAAGATACACGCTAGCGTGCTGATAGAAGTGTCATTCTGTGATTAAACCTATAACTGTCACACAGCGCAAAAAAAAACTGGTCTCACATCTCTATTCAACCAAATCTGCACAGTTTTAGCTGGTCAAGTTATTTGTAGTGACCGTAAAAGCAGACTTTTTGTTCTGGGTTGAAAAAGCATTCCCAAATTTGCCATTCTGAAAATAACTAGTTTGTGGTATTTGAGGCCTACTTGAAATCTATCCCAAAAAGAAAATCTTACATTGAAGGTATTGATAGTGTCATTCAGAAAAACCTAAGACACACGCTAGCGTGCTGATAGAAGTGTCATTCTGTGATTAAACCTATAACTGTCACACAGCGCAAAAAAAACCAGGTCTCACATCTCTATTCAACCAAATCTGCACAGTTTTAGCTGGTCAAGTTATTTGTAGTGACCGTAAAAGCAGACTTTTTGTTCTGGGTTGAAAAAGCATTCCCAAATTTGCCATTCTGAAAATAACTAGTTTGTGGTATTTGAGGCCTACTTGAAATCTATCCCAAAAAGAAAATCTTACATTGAAGGTATTGATAGTGTCATTCAGAAAAACCTAAGACACACGCTAGCGTGCTGATAGAAGTGTCATTCTGTGATTAAACCTATAACTGTCACACAGCGCAAAAAAAAACAGGTCTCACATCTCTATTCAACCAAATCTGCACAGTTTTAGCTGGTCAAGTTATTTGTAGTGACCGTAAAAGCAGACTTTTTGTTCTGGGTTGAAAAAGCATTCCCAAATTTGCCATTCTGAAAATAACTAGTTTGTGGTATTTGAGGCCTACTTGAAATCTATCCCAAAAAGAAAATCTTACATTGAAGGTATTGATAGTGTCATTCAGAAAAACCTAAGATACACGCTAGCGTGCTGATAGAAGTGTCATTCTGTGATTAAACCTATAACTGTCACACAGCGCAAAAAAAAACAGGTCTCACATCTCTATTCAACCAAATCTGCACAGTTTTAGCTGGTCAAGTTATTTGTAGTGACCGTAAAAGCAGACTTTTTGTTCTGGGTTGAAAAAGCATTCCCAAATTTGCCATTCTCAAAATAACTAGTTTGTGGTATTTGAGGCCTACTTGAAATCTATCCCAAAAAGAAAATCTTACATTGAAGGTATTGATAGTGTCATTCAGAAAAATCTAAGACACACGCTAGCGTGCTGATAGAAGTGTCATTGTGTGATTAAACCTATAACTGTCACACAGCGCAAAAAAAAAACTGGTCTCACATCTCTATTCAACCAAATCTGCACAGTTTTAGCTGGTCAAGTTATTTGTAGTGACCGTAAAAGCAGACTTTTTGTTCTGGGTTGAAAAAGCATTCCCAAATTTGCTATTCTCAAAATAACTAGTTTGTGGTATTTGAGGCCTACTTGAAATCTATCCCAAAAAGAAAATCTTACATTGAAGGTATTGATAGTGTCATTCAGAAAAACCTAAGACACACGCTAGCGTGCTGATAGAAGTGTCATTCTGTGATTAAACCTATAACTGTCACACAGCGCAAAAAAAAACAGGTCTCACATCTCTATTCAACCAAATCTGCATAGTTTTAGCTGGTCAAGTTATTTGTAGTGACCGTAAAAGCAGACTTTTTGTTCTGGGTTGAAAAAGCATTCCCAAATTTGCCATTCTGAAAATAACTAGTTTGTGGTATTTGAGGCCTACTTGAAATCTATCCCAAAAAGAAAATCTTACATTGAAGGTATTGATAGTGTCATTCAGAAAAACCTAAGACACACGCTAGCGTGCTGATAGAAGTGTCATTCTGTGATTAAACCTATAACTGTCACACAGCGCAAAAAAAAACAGGTCTCACATCTCTATTCAACCAAATCTGCACAGTTTTAGCTGGTCAAGTTATTTGTAGTGACCGTAAATGCAGACTTTTTGTTCTGGGTTGAAAAAGCATTCCCAAATTTGCCATTCTCAAAATAACTAGTTTGTGGTATTTGAGGCCTACTTGAAATCTATCCCAAAAAGAAAATCTTACATTGAAGGTATTGATAGTGTCATTCAGAAAAACCTAAGACACACGCTAGCGTGCTGATAGAAGTGTCATTCTGTGATTAAACCTATAACTGTCACACAGCGCAAAAAAAAAAACAGGTCTCACATCTCTATTCAACCAAATCTGCACAGTTTTAGCTGGTCAAGTTATTTGTAGTGACCGTAAAAGCAGACTTTTTGTTCTGGGTTGAAAAAGCATTCCCAAATTTGCCATTCTGAAAATAACTAGTTTGTGGTATTTGAGGCCTACTTGAAATCTATCCCAAAAAGAAAATCTTACATTGAAGGTATTGATAGTGTCATTCAGAAAAACCTAAGACACACGCTAGCGTGCTGATAGAAGTGTCATTCTGTGATTAAACCTATAACTGTCAAACAGCGCAAAAAAAAACAGGTCTCACATCTCTATTCAACCAAATCTGCACAGTTTTAGCTGGTCAAGTTATTTGTAGTGACCGTAAAAGCAGACTTTTTGTTCTGGGTTGAAAAAGCATTCCCAAATTTGCCATTCTGAAAATAACTAGTTTGTGGTATTTGAGGCCTACTTGAAATCTATCCCAAAAAGAAAATCTTACATTGAAGGTATTGATAGTGTCATTCAGAAAAACCTAAGACACACGCTAGCGTGCTGATAGAAGTGTCATTCTGTGATTAAACCTATAACTGTCACACAGCGCAAAAAAAAAAACAGGTCTCACATCTCTATTCAACCAAATCTGCACAGTTTTAGCTGGTCAAGTTATTTGTAGTGACCGTAAAAGCAGACTTTTTGTTCTGGGTTGAAAAAGCATTCCCAAATTTGCCATTCTGAAAATAACTAGTTTGTGGTATTTGAGGCCTACTTGAAATCTATCCCAAAAAGAAAATCTTACATTGAAGGTATTGATAGTGTCATTCAGAAAAACCTAAGACACACGCTAGCGTGCTGATAGAAGTGTCATTCTGTGATTAAACCTATAACTGTCACACAGCGCAAAAAAAAAAAACAGGTCTCACATCTCTATTCAACCAAATCTGCACAGTTTTAACTGGTCAAGTTATTTGTAGTGACCGTAAAAGCAGACTTTTTGTTCTGGGTTGAAAAAGCATTCCCAAATTTGCCATTCTCAAAATTGTGGTGAACGGGAACAATGAGGAAAACATCTAATAAGGGACGCGGACGCGGACGTGGACATGGTCGTGGTGGTGTTAGTGGACCCTCTGGTGCTGGGAGAGGACGTGGCCGTTCTGCCACAGCCACACGTCCTAGTGAACCAACTACCTCAGGTCCCAGTACCCAGCAGAATTTACAGCGATATTTGGTGGGGCCCAATGCCGTTCTAAGGATGGTAAGGCCTGAGCAGGTACAGGCATTAGTCAATTGGGTGGCCGACAGTGGATCCAGCACGTTCACATTATCTCCCACCCAGTCTTCTGCAGAAAGCGCACAGATGGCGCATGAAAACCAAGCCCATCGGTCTGTCACATCACCCCCATGCATATCAGGGAAACTGTCTGAGCCTCAAGTTATGCAGCAGTCTCTTATGCTGTTTGAAGACTCTGCTGCCAGGGTTTCCCAAGGGCATCCACCTAGCCCTTCCCCAGGGGTGGAAGAGATAGAATGCACTAACGCACAACCACTTATTTTTCCTGCTGATGAGGACTTGGGAATACCACCTCAGCACGTCTCTGATGATGACGAAACACAGGTGCCAACTGCTGCGTCTTTCTGCAGTGTGCAGACTGAACAGGATGTCAGGGATCAAGACTGGGTGGAAGACGATGCAGGGGACGATGAGGTCCTAGACCCCACATGGAATGAAGGTCGTGCCACTGACTTTCACAGTTCGGAGGAAGAGGCAGTGGTGAGACCGAGCCAACAGCGTAGCAAAAGAGGGAGCAGTGGGCAAAATCAGAACACCCGCTGCCAAGAGACTCCGCCTGCTACTGACCGCCGCCATCTGGGACCGAGCACCCCAAAGGCAGCTTCAAGGAGTTCCCTGGCATGGCACTTCTTCAAACAATGTGCTGACGACAAGACCCGAGTGGTTTGCACGCTGTGCCATCAGAGCCTGAAGCGAGGCATTAACATTCTGAACCTTAGCACAACCTGCATGACCAGGCACCTGCATGCAAAGCATGAACTGCAGTGGAGTAAACACCTTAAAAACAAGGAAGTCACTCAGGCTCCCCCTGCTACCTCTTCTGCTGCTGCCGCCTCGGCCTCTTCTGCTGCTGCCGCCGCCGCCTCGGCCTCTTCCTCCGCCTCTGGAGGAACGTTGGCACCTGCCGCCCAGCAAACATGGGATGTACCACCAACACCACCACCTGCGTCACCAAGCATCTCAACCATGTCACACGGCAGCGTTCAGCTCTCCATCTCACAAACATTTGAGAGAAAGCGTAAATTCTCACCTAGCCACCCTCGATCCCTGGCCCTGAATGCCAGCATTTCTAAACTACTGGCCTATGAAATGCTGTAATTTAGGCTGGTGTACACACACAGCTTCAAACAGCTCATGTCACTTGCTGTCCCACAGTATGTTTTTTCCCAGCCGCCACTACTTCTCCAAGAGAGCCGTGCCTTCCCTGCACAAACAAGTGTCCGATAAAATCAAGTGTGCACTGCGCAACGCCATCTGTGGCAAGGTCCACCTAACCACAGATACGTGGACCAGTAAGCACGGCCAGGGACGCTATATCTCCCTAACTGCACACTGGGTAAATGTAGTGGCGGCTGGGCCCCAGGCGGAGAGCTATTTGGCGCACGTCCTTCCGCCGCCAAGGATCGCAGGGCAACATTCTTTGCCTCCTGTCTCCTCCTCCTCCTACTCAGCTTCCTCCTCCTCTTCTTCCACCTGCTCACCCAGTCAGCCACACACCTTCACCACCAACTTCAGCACAGCATGGGGTAAACGTCAGCAGGCCATTCTGAAACTCATATGTTTGGGGGACAGGCCCCACACCACACAGGAGTTGTGGCGGGGTATAGAACAACAGACCGACGAGTGGTTGCTGCCGGTGAGCCTCAAGCCCGGCCTGGTGGTGTGCGATAATGGGCGAAATCTCGTTGCAGCTCTGGGACTAGCCGGTTTGACGCACATCCCTTGCCTGGCGCATGTGCTGAATTTGGTGGTGCAGAAGTTCATTCGCAACTACCCCGACATGTCAGAGCTGCTGCATAAAGTGCGGGCCGTCTGTTCGCGCTTCCGGCGTTCACACCCTGCCGCTGCTCGCCTGTCTGCGCTACAGCGTAACTTCGGCCTTCCCGCTCACCGCCTCATATGCGACGTGCCCACCAGGTGGAACTCCACCTTGCATATGCTGGACAGACTGTGCGAGCAGCAGCAGGCCATAGTGGAGTTTCAGCTGCAGCACGCACGGGTCAGTCGCACTACGGATCAGACCCACTTCACCACCAATGACTGGGCCTCCATGCGAGACCTGTGTGCCCTGTTGCGCTGTTTCGAGTACTCCACCAACATGGCCAGTGGCGATGACGCCGTTATCAGCGTTACAATACCACTTCTATGTCTCATTGAGAAAACACTTAGGGCGATGATGGAAGAGGAGGTGGCCCAGGAGGAAGAGGAGGAAGAGGGGTCATTTTTAGCACTTTCAGGCCAGTCTCTTCAAAGTGACTCAGAGGGAGGTTTTTTGCAACACCAGAGGCCAGGTACAAATGTGGCCAGACAGGGCCCACTACTGGAGGACGAGGAGGACGAGGATGAGGAGGAGGTGGAGGAGGATGAGGATGAAGCATGTTCACAGCGGGGTGGCACCCAAAGCAGCTCGGGCCCATCACTGGTGCGTGGCTGGGGGGAAACACAGGACGATGATGATACGCCTCCCACAAAGGACAGCTTGTCCTTACCTCTGGGCAGCCTGGCACACATGAGCGACTACATGCTGCAGTGCCTGCGCAACGACAGCAGAGTTGCCCACATTTTAACGTGTGCGGACTACTGGGTTGCCACCCTGCTGGATCCACGGTACAAAGACAATGTGCCCACCTTACTTCCTACACTGGAGCGTGATAGGAAGATGCGCGAGTACAAGCGCACGTTGGTAGACGCGCTACTGAGTGCATTCCCAAATGTCACAGGGGAACCAGTGGAAGCCCAAGGCGAAGGCAGAGGAGGAGCAAGAGGTCGCCAACGCAGCTGTGTCACGCCCAGCTCCTCTGAGGGCAGGGTTAGCATGGCAGAGATGTGGGAAAGTTTTGTCAACACGCCACAGCTAAGTGCACCACCACCTGATACGGGACGTGTTAGCAGGAGGCAACATTTCACTAACATGGTGGAACAGTACCTGTGCACACCCCTCCACGTACTGACTGATGGTTCGGCCCCATTCAACTTCTGGGTCTCCAAATTGTCCACGTGGCCAGAGCTAGCCTTTTATGCCTTGGAAGTGCTGGCCTGCCCGGCGGCCAGCGTTTTGTCTGAACGTGTATTCAGCACGGCAGGGGGCGTCATTAGAGACAAACGCAGCCGCCTGTCTACAGCCAATGTGGACAAGCTGACGTTCATAAAAATGAACCAGGCATGGATCCCACAGGACCTGTCCATCCCTTGTGCAGATTAGATATTAACTACGTCCCCTTAACAATATATTATTCTACTCCAGGGCACTTCCTCATTCAATACTATTTTTTATTTCATTTTACCATTATATTGCGGGGCAACCCAAAGTTGAATGAACCTCTCCTCTGTCTGGGTGCCGGGGCCTAAATGTGTGACAGTGGCCTGTTCCAGTGGTGGGTGACGTGAAGCCTGATTCTCTGCTATGACATGAATACAGATTCTGCGCTGACATAAGGCCAGATTCTCTGTTACGGGACCGCTCTCCTCTGCCTGGGTGCCTGGGCCTAAATGTGTGACAGTGGCCTGTTCCAGTGGTGGCTGACGTGAAGCCTGATTCTCTGCTATGACATGAAGACAGATTCTGCGCTGACATAAGGCCAGATTCTCTGTTACGGGACCGCTCTCCTCTGTCTGGGTGCCGGGGCCTAAATGTGTGAAAGTGGCCTGTTCCAGTGGTGGGTGATGTAAAGCCTGATTCTCTGCTATGACATGAATACAGATTCTGCGCTGACATAAGGCCAGATTCTCTGTTACGGGACCTCTCTCCTCTGCCTGGGTGCCTGGGCCTAAATGTGTGACAGTGGCCTGTTCCAGTGGTGGCTGACGTGAAGCCTGATTCTCTGCTATGACATGAAGACAGATTCTGCGCTGACATAAGGCCAGATTCTCTGTTACGGGACCGCTCTCCTCTGTCTGGGTGCCGGGGCCTAAATGTGTGACAGTGGCCTGTTCCAGTGGTGGGTGACGTGACGCCTGATTCTCTGCTATGACATGAATACAGATTCTGCTCTGACATAAGGCCAGATTCTCTGTTACGGGACCTCTCTCCTCTGCCTGGGTGCCTGGGCCTAAATGTGTGACAGTGGCCTGTTCCAGCGGTGGGTGACGTGAAGCCTGATTCTCTGCTATGACATGAATACAGATTCTGCGCTGACATAAGGCCAGATTCTCTGTTACGGGACCGCTCTCCTCTCTCTGGGTGCCGGGGCCTAAATGTGTGACAGTGGCCTGTTCCAGTGGTGGGTGACGTGAAGCCTGATTCTCTGCTATGACATGAATACAGATTCTGCGCTGACATAAGGCCAGATTCTCTGTTACAGGACCGCTCTCCTCTGCCTGGGTGCCGGGGCCTAAATGTGTGACAGTGGCCTGTTCCAGTGGTGGGTGACGTGAAGCCTGATTCTCTGCTATGACATGAATACAGATTCTGCGCTGACATAAGGCCAGATTCTCTGTTACGGGACCTCTCTCCTCTGCCTGGGTGCCTGGGCCTAAATGTGTGACAGTGGCCTGTTCCAGTGGTGGGTGACGTGAAGCCTGATTCTCTGCTATGACATGAATACAGATTCTGAGCTGACATAAGGCCAGATTCTCTGTTACGGGACCGCTCTCCTCTGTCTGGGTGCCGGGGCCTAAATGTGTGACAGTGGCCTGTTCCAGTGGTGGGTGACGTGAAGCCTGATTCTCTGCTATGACATGAATACAGATTCTGCGCTGACATAAGGCCAGATTCTCTGTTACAGGACCGCTCTCCTCTGTCTGGGTGACGGGGCCTAAATGTGTGACAGTGGCCTGTTCCAGTGGTGGGTGACGTGAAGCCTGATTCTCTGCTATGACATGAATACAGATTCTGCGCTGACATAAGGCCAGATTCTCTGTTACGGGACCTCTCTCCTCTGCCTGGGTGCCTGGGCCTAAATGTGTGACAGTGGCCTGTTCCAGTGGTGGGTGACGTGAAGCCTGATTCTCTGCTATGACATGAATACAGATTCTGCGCTGACATAAGGCCAGATTCTCTGTTACGGGACCTCTCTCCTCTGCCTGGGTGCCTGGGCCTAAATGTGTGACAGTGGCCTGTTCCAGTGGTGGGTGACGTGAAGCCTGATTCTCTGCTATGACATGAATACAGATTCTGAGCTGACATAAGGCCAGATTCTCTGTTACGGGACCGCTCTCCTCTGTCTGGGTGCCGGGGCCTAAATGTGTGACAGTGGCCTGTTCCAGTGGTGGGTGACGTGAAGCCTGATTCTCTGCTATGACATGAATACAGATTCTGCGCTGACATAAGGCCAGATTCTCTGTTACAGGACCGCTCTCCTCTGTCTGGGTGACGGGGCCTAAATGTGTGACAGTGGCCTGTTCCAGTGGTGGGTGACGTGAAGCCTGATTCTCTGCTATGACATGAATACAGATTCTGCGCTGACATAAGGCCAGATTCTCTGTTACGGGACCTCTCTCCTCTGCCTGGGTGCCTGGGCCTAAATGTGTGACAGTGGCCTGTTCCAGTGGTGGGTGACGTGAAGCCTGATTCTCTGCTATGACATGAATACAGATTCTGCGCTGACATAAGGCCAGATTCTCTGTTACGGGACTTCTCTCCTCTGTCTGGGTGACGGGGCCTAAATGTGTGACAGTGGCCTGTTCCAGTGGTGGGTGACGTGAAGCCTGATTCTCTGCTATGACATGAATACAGATTCTGCGCTGACATAAGGCCAGATTCTCTGTTACAGGACCGCTCTCCTCTGCCTGGGTGCCGGGGCCTAAATGTGTGACAGTGGCCTGTTCCAGTGGTGGGTGACGTGAAGCCTGATTCTCTGCTATGACATGAATACAGATTCTGCGCTGACATAAGGCCAGATTCTCTGTTACGGGACCTCTCTCCTCTGCCTGGGTGCCTGGGCCTAAATGTGTGACAGTGGCCCGTTCCAGTGGTGGGTGACGTGAAGCCTGATTCTCTGCTATGACATGAATACAGATTCTGAGCTGACATAAGGCCAGATTCTCTGTTACGGGACCGCTCTCCTCTGTCTGGGTGCCGGGGCCTAAATGTGTGACAGTGGCCTGTTCCAGTGGTGGGTGACGTGAAGCCTGATTCTCTGCTATGACATGAATACAGATTCTGCGCTGACATAAGGCCAGATTCTCTGTTACAGGACCGCTCTCCTCTGTCTGGGTGACGGGGCCTAAATGTGTGACAGTGGCCTGTTCCAGTGGTGGGTGACGTGAAGCCTGATTCTCTGCTATGACATGAATACAGATTCTGCGCTGACATAAGGCCAGATTCTCTGTTACGGGACCTCTCTCCTCTGCCTGGGTGCCTGGGCCTAAATGTGTGACAGTGGCCTGTTCCAGTGGTGGGTGACGTGAAGCCTGATTCTCTGCTATGACATGAATACAGATTCTGCGCTGACATAAGGCCAGATTCTCTGTTACGGGACCGCTCTCCTCTGTCTGGGTGCCGGGGCCTAAATGTGTGACAGTGGCCTGTTCCAGTGGTGGGTGACGTGAAGCCTGATTCTCTGCTATGACATGAATACAGATTCTGAGCTGACATAAGGCCAGATTCCATGTTACGGGACCGCTCTCCTCTGTCTGGGTGCCGGGGCCTAAATGTGTGACAGTGGCCTGTTCCAGTGGTGGGTGACGTGAAGCCTGATTCTCTGCTATGACATGAAGACAGATTCTGCGCTGACATAAGGCCAGATTCTCTGTTACGGGACCTCTCTCCTCTGCCTGGGTGCCTGGGCCTAAATGTGTGACAGTGGCCTGTTCCAGTGGTGGGTGACGTGAAGCCTGATTCTCTGCTATGACATGAAGACAGATTCTGCGCTGACATAAGGCCAGATTCTCTGTTACGGGACCTCTCTCCTCTGCCTGGGTGCCTGGGCCTAAATGTGTGACAGTGGCCTGTTCCAGTGGTGGGTGACGTGAAGCCTGATTCTCTGCTATGACATGAAGACAGATTCTGCGCTGACATAAGGCCAGATTCTCGGTTACGGGACCGCTCTCCTCTGTCTGGGTGCCGGGGCCTAAATGTGTGACAGTGGCCTGTTCCAGTGGTGGGTGACATGAAGCCTGATTCTCTGCTATGACATGAAGACTGATTCTGCGCTGACATGAAGTCAGATTCTCTGCTATTGCATGAAGAGACTGATTCTCTGCTGACATGAAGCCAGATTCTTTGCTATGGCATGAAGAGACTGATTCTCTGCTGACGTGAAGCCAGATTCTCTTCTATGGGACCTCTGTCCAATTGATATTGGTTCATTTTTATTTTTTTTATTTTAATTTTAATTCATTTCCCTATCCACATTTGTTTGCAGGGGATTTACCTACATGTTGCTGCCTTTTGCAGCCCTCTAGCTCTTTCCTGGGCTGTTTTACAGCCTTTTTAGTGCCCAAAAGTTCGGATTTCCATTGACTTCAATGGGGTTCGGGACGAAGTTCGGTTCGGGTTCGGATCCCGAACCCGAACATTTACGGGAAGTTCGGCCGAACTTCTCGAACCCGAACATCCAGGTGTTCGCTCAACTCTAACGAGGAGTATCGATATCCACAACCAGTATCCATGTTCTCATGTCCCGAGGACCATATCCAATCCAATGTATCAAATACTGTAGAGAATCCTGAACCTTTCTGGATTCAACTATTCTGTCAACTTCATCTCGAATAATTACAGGATCAGGAGGTTTAGGTGGAGGAATCGCAAGCAGTACATTTTTTTTAGCAAATACGTCATGAGTTTTAAATGATGAAGGCAGCTGAATACGGAAGGATACTGGATTGATAGAATTTTATATGGTCCAATAAATTTAGGCGCCAGTTTACCAGAAGTAGAGATGAGGGAAGTTTTTAATAATTCGATTCGGTCACTTTGCCAAATTTCTCCCAAAGATTTGCTTCTAATTAATTTGTTATGAATCATGTTTAATCGGGTCTATCCTGGTCTGCAGTTGAACTATCTCGGTGTATATCACTGTGCAGTGCAGCAACATGTATACAGTAGCTAGTCCTTTCTGTTAGTGAAACAGTTACTGTATGTAAGAATGACAGGCAGGACACATATATGGACGTGTTCATCATCGTGCAGGCCACCAACATTCCTAGCTTAACCAAAAGAAAAAAGCATACAGCAGACTTCAGTAAAGCAAAAAAGAAACTGTGCAGGTGTCCCAATGACTCTTTAGTGGAACAAAATATGGACAGGGAGGCAGCTCCAATAAAGTAGAGGAGAAAAAAAGGTTCTTTTAATCGACAATGTGGCAGTGCAAACACATGCTTTTGAATCCCTCCTGTTAGCTGTGGATTTCACACGTCACTTATTTGGTCAGTTATTCTCATCAGTTATTGTCAGCCCAAAGTAGGTGCAGATCAAAACCACAGAACAGGTGCAGATCTATTTATGATACCTAATCTGAGAGTAAGCTTGGTTCAGTGTGAACTCAGCCTTACAGATAAATGTTAGGGTCAGGTCTAATTTATCAGTGTGGACTTAACCGTTCAGTGGCCCAAGATTCAAGTAGTGGCCCTATGACAGTTCACATCACTGTTTATTTTTCAGTTCTTCTGATCAATCAGAACAGGCCACAAAAAGTGGATCCTGTATTTTGAGTATCTGTCTTCAAACAGTCAGTTTTTGGTCAGCATTTGATCAGTATTTGTAAATCACAAACAGGAATGGGTACAAAATAGAGATAAAATGTGATGGAAATATTTGCATCTGTTCTATGTTTTGGACCAACTCCTGCTTTTGGCTTCCAAATCAAGATAAAATCCAGATGTAAAATACTGACCGAGTGATAGAGGCTTCAGGCTCAATTTGCATGAGTTTTGGCCATTTGCGTCTGAAATTGGTTATATTCAGATGGAAAAGAAGTCCTGCATGCTGGCCTCTACCACACGGTTAGAATTTGGTCAGTTTTTTTGCATCAGAATTTGATCAGTATTGGAAAGGCAAAAACAGGAGTGGATCCAAATCAGAGATAAAATGTGATGGAAATATTAGCATTTCTGTATTTTGGACCCACTCTTGCTTTTGGCTTTCAAATAATGAATAAATCCTAATACAAAATAATGACCATACAATAGAGGCCTTATGGATGCTTAAACGTCAGGTCCTGTTTTTTGGTTATTTTTCTGTTCCTTTGACGGATCAGAAGAACGGAAAAATAAACGATGATGTGAACACAGCCAAAGCAAGGACACTAGTGGCCCTGTAACAGACTGGTGAGGGTGGCAACATCATGAAGAGTCACAATAGTGGCCCTGGAACAGAGTAGGGAGGAAGGGGCCACCACCAGATGGTGGCAGACCACAGTAGGAGCAAATGGCAGTAGAGGCAGCAAGTGTGTAGTATCAGGTAAATGGCAGCATTAGAATAGTGGTAGCAGCACATAAGCAGAAGTAGCGGACTATTTTTCACAATGTTCCTGTCACGGCTGAGGATGGGGAAAACCCTCAGCCGTGCGATGCCAGAAGATGTTTGGTCGCTGCTCGGCCAGGACCACAGGATCAGGGAGCAGGTCACCTCCTATCGCGTCCCTAATACTGACCCTGACTCCTAGATGTATGAGCCGACCCTGATGGTAGGAGGGCTCATACTCCGGAACCTTGGGGTCCCTACTTGCCCTCAGGGTGGGCCTGAACTAGGAGCAGGGTAAGACGACCTGTTCCTCCTAGGCACGGACGAACAGGAGTCTCACTGGCCAAGCTGCAAGGAGATGCGGAACATAAACAGACATATGGATATGACAGGTGAACCAAGCAGTTCCACACTAACCTGCCACACCCTTGCTACTGGAACCCGTGCTCAAATACGCTGTCCACACAAACACAAGGGAGACAGCACACACATCAAAACCCACAGGTAACCAGGACATCCATAGCTGCAATAAATATCAAGAGCATAAAAACATCAACTTAACATCAGGCATTCTTTTTATGACCGCAAGGGTGGCCCTTACTGGAAAGATGGTATATGAACCAAGAGGATGACTCCAGCAAACCACATGGCTGAAGTACCTCTCAGCAACTGCCTTCCAGCAGGAAGCTAAATAGCCCAAGCCGCCACACCCACACACAGACTAGGAAAGGGGTTAACCCTTCCATCACCAAACAAGGTAGGTGTACACACCACAAACTCCCTCATACCAAACATAGAAAGTGCACACTAAAACCACACGTTGCCAGAGGCAACCGCATGCCGTGACAGTGAGCGCCTAGCAACCGCTCAGGCCGCTCCACTGCCAACAACCTTATGTTGCCAACGGCAACCACACGTGAGGCAAGATACAGAGCCCACACCTGTGGTTGAGAACATACAACAAACCGCTGACAACAGCATGCGAACCAAGGAGTCACGACCACAACCATGGTCGTGACAGTTCCTGGGTGGCAGCAGACTACAGTCAGATCATTACTTTCAGAGTGATCTAGTCTGTTGCATCAGACACCAGTGCCTGGAAATCCTGGTTGATCCAGGCCTGATTCCTCTTTATAAAGGTTAGTCTCTCATAATTTTGTGTTGAAAGAGGAGTTCTCTTTGGGGAAACGATGCCACCTGCCGCACTAAACACCCGCCCTGATGCCACACTACTGGCTGGGCAGGAAAGGTTGATCAGGGAAAACTCAGCCAGTTGCAACCACAATTGAAGTTTGGCTGCCCAGTAGTCCAGGGGATATTGTATCTGGGGTGACAGGATGCAGTCAAAGTATGCCAACATCTGCTCAGGTTCAGCTCCATGTCCTGCTGCTGCTGGGTGGTTTGTTCAGTAGGCGGCTGAGGAAAACTGCTCATGAGAGACTCAAGACTTAGGTTGGTGCTGATAGAGCTGGTGCTGCTCCTCTCCCCCTCCCACTCCCCTCTAGCAGTCATGCTACTGGAGCGTGAGCTCAGAGGGTCCGCCCGGTTACATTATCGCGAGGATAGGCGATAGTCCATGTAGGAAGCGATCAACCGACTACAAAGGATGTCTCGACAGTAGTTGAGTTTTTCATCCCTCTCATAAGGTACAAAAAAGGCCCCCATTTTGGACAGATAGCGAGGGTCTAACATTGTGGAGAGCCAGTAGTCATCCCTCTGCCGAATGGGTATAATGCGGCTGTCACTCAGTGTGCTTTTCACGGACCCATAGACTGTAATGGGCATGATGGATCCGTGAACACAGACAAAATAGAGCATGCATCTGTGCTAAAAACATGGACCCACAGACAGTGCTAAAACACTGATGTGTGAGAGCACACATTATAATGAATGGGGATGTGCGAATGAGGCTTAACTCTAGGTATAAAACATTTTTTTTAGTATTAATGACACAGTAAGTGAACTAGATAAACACGCCTATATATTAGACTGCCTCTTGACAATGAGTCTGATGCACAGTAAGTCTATGTATAACAGAACAGATTAAGTATTAATTACACAGTAGATGAACAAGATAAATGTGCCTATATATTAGACCACCTGTTGGCACTGGGTCTGATGCACAGTAAGTCTACGTATAGCAGAACAGATTAGGTATAGATGGAGCAGCAGATGAACTAGGAAAACTTGTCTATACAGTATAAGTATATTAGACCGCCTGTTGACAATGAGTCTGATGCACAGTAAGTCTATGTATAACAGAACAGATTAAGAAAGAATGGTGCAGCAGATGAACAAGATGCACAGAATTATTACACTGAGCCTGCACTGTCCCTGCACTGTCCTTGCAGTCTCCTTATGCTCACCCTACAGTGTGTAAAAACTCTCCCTATGATCTCCCTACACTGTCACTGTCCCTATCCAATATTCTACAATTAACAGCTTTGTTAACTACTGTCCCTAGTGTCCAGGCGGGATGAGGTTTTCACAGGGCTGTGACATCATAGGTGATGGCTAACTGCTGATTAGCTGGCTGCAAAGCATTATGGGTCATATCGTGTTCATGAGCTTCTTACTTTCACTTTGTAACGTGTGTACCTGCCATTTTAGGAAAAAAACTATTTGTTTACATGAAGAGCAAGGATATTTGGATTTGTGGTGAATCAATTTTTTCCTAAAATTCGGATCTGAGTCAATTAATTTCACTTCGATTTGCTCAACCCTAACCAGAAGGCATCCTGAGATGTAAAGTTTTGGTAGAGAGCCATACCAAATCACCCAACACAAAGTTCGGTCCTACAGACCGGGCCTGGACCCAAACTGTGCACAGATCTTCCACAATAGCATCCACAGCCACATTAATACACTGCGTGCAGAATTATTAGGCAAATGAGTATTTTGACCACATCATCCTCTTTATGCATGTTGTCTTACTCCAAGCTGTATAGGCTCGAAAGCCTACTACCAATTAAGCATATTAGGTGATGTGCATCTCTGTAATGAGAAGGGGTGTGGTCTAATGACATCAACACCCTATATTAGGTGTGCATAATTATTAGGCAACTTCCTTTCCTTTGGCAAAATGGGTCAAAATAAGGACTTGACAGGCTCAGAAAAGTCAAAAATAGTGAGATATCTTGCAGAGGGATGCAGCACTCTTAAAATTGCAAAGCTTCTGAAGCGTGATCATCGAGCAATCAAGCGTTTCATTCAAAATAGTCAACAGGGTCGCAAGAAGCGTGTGGAAAAACCAAGGCGCAAAATAACTGCCCATGAACTGAGAAAAGTCAAGCGTGCAGCTGCCAAGATGCCACTTGCCACCAGTTTGGCCATATTTCAGAGCTGCAACATCACTGGAGTGCCCAAAAGCACAAGGTGTGCAATACTCAGAGACATGGCCAAGGTAAGAAAGGCTGAAAGACGACCACCACTGAACAAGACAGACAAGCTGAAACGTCAAGACTGGGCCAAGAAATATCTCAAGACTGATTTTTCTAAGGTTTTATGGACTGATGAAATGAGAGTGAGTCTTGATGGGCCAGATGGATGGGCCCGTGGCTGGATTGGTAAAGGGCAGAGAGCTCCAGTCCGACTCAGACGCCAGCAAGGTGGAGGTGGAGTACTGGTTTGGGCTGGTATCATCAAAGATGAGCTTGTGGGGCCTTTTCGGGTTGAGGATGGAGTCAAGCTCAACTCCCAGTCCTGCTGCCAGTTTCTGGAAGACACCTTCTTCAAGCAGTGGTACAGGAAGAAGTCTGCATCCTTCAAGAAAAACATGATTTTCATGCAGGACAATGCTCCATCACACGCGTCCAAGTACTCCACAGCGTGGCTGGCAAGAAAGGGTATAAAAGAAGAAAATATAATGACATGGCTTCCTTGTTCACCTGATCTGAACCCCATTGAGAACCTGTGGTCCATCATCAAATGTGAGATTTACAAGGAGGGAAAACAGTACACCTCTCTGAACAGTGTCTGGGAGGCTGGGGTTGCTGCTGCACGCAATGTTGATGGTGAACAGATCAAAACACTGACAGAATCCATGGATGGCAGGCTTTTGAGTGTCCTTGCAAAGAAAGGTGGCTATATTGGTCACTGATTTGTTTTTGTTTTGTTTTTGAATGTCAGAAATGTATATTTGTGAATGTTGAGATGTTATATTGGTTTCACTGGTAAAAATAAATAATTGAAATGGGTATATATTTGTTTTTTGTTAAGTTGCCTAATAATTATGCACAGTAATAGTCACCTGCACACACAGATATCCCCCTAAAATAGCTAAAACTAAAAACAAACTAAAAACTACTTCCAAAAGTATTCAGCTTTGATATTAATGAGTTTTTTGGGTTCATTGAGAACATGGATGTTGTTCAATAATAAAATTAATCCTCAAAAATACAACTTGCCTAATAATTCTGCACTCCCTGTAGAACTGGACCCAAATATCGAAGAAAATTGGTGGTTAAAACCATAGTTACAGTAAAACAGAGACATACCACTAGAGGAGCTTACATGATTATTAATAGTCGACTACGCTAGAGGTAAAAACCTTCTCCATTCATTTTGGCAGTCCGAAACAAAGCACCTTAAGAACTGCTCCAGTACCTGGTTGACCCTTTTGGCTTGCCCATTTGTCTTGGGGTGGAATGCGGATGAGAAGGAGGGTTTAATCCCCAAATTATTACTGAACTGTCTCCAGAATTTAGAGGCAAACTGGACACCCCTGTCTGAGACAAAGGAGTCTGGAATACCATGCAGTCTAATCAACAAATAACAAACAAGGTAGCCAGTTCCTTAGCACTAAATTTGCATCTGAGTGACCTCCCTGATAATCACTGAAATACTGAATGTCAGGATCCGCAGATTTAGATTCAGGAGGGAAGCCTGCCGGGTCACGCTGGACCTCCCTCTGTCAGCACTCCTTCCTGAAACTAATCAATCTTAGCTGTCACCACTCGTCATATCAGGCTGACGAGACACCTTTGCATAAAAAAAACACCTAAGTACTCTGTACAGGCGCTAGCATTCACAGTGTTAATAACTCAATCTAGGTAACGCTTCTTCTACGGTCATGGAATTGTTAGAACACAAGAAGGCTCTTATTAAAGTGAAGTTTTAATATAAAAAAGGACAGTGCGTACAAACAATAGGGTTATCATAGAAAATATTAAATAAAATACACAGACATATACATACAGTGCAAAATAACAGTTTGTAAAATAAAAGGGATATAAACAGAACTTAATATGTTACACGACGGTTAAGTCTGGTTGCTGGGGAAGCAGAAATATCGTTCTGTCCATCAAACTAGTGATCCCAAAAGATTGACAGTTTGCTTTTCTCCTTGAATGTGTTAAAAAGGGTCTGTATCACCCACCCCATCACCCCCCCCCCCCCCACCTGTGATGTCAGAGGAGGCCAGGGAATATGGTAATGACCTTTTATGACCGTCTTTACTACCACTTGTTGGAAACCAAGCCTCAAAATCTTTGTATGGAAATATCTTTTTAGATATTCTCCTTAGAAATGTCATCTTACCTCCATTCACTCCTTCTGAATGTCCCACACATGTGCGTACTAAACATGGCGGAGGTAATGGCAGGATAGCTGTAGTTATCTAATAGCTCCCTGTTACTGAGCGGCGATCGATTTGGTTTTAATACCATGGAAGCATATACATGGCCTGAGTTCTCAGGAGGAAGCACGTGGCTCAAATATGGATTTGTCCACTTATTTCTTTGATGTATATTGCCAGATAGGGGTTTCATGTGTGACCTCAGTGGAAAGGACACTAGCCTTCTCCTGACCCCTCTAACGGTTCTGGTCTTAATCACGCTGGTATCCGACATCCTCACACTTTATGATAGGGGTCTGGTTTCTTACTGATTTTTATTGCTTACTATTAATATATTGGACCCTTTAGATAAAGAAATAAATATAAATAGGCAAAAACAAAATAAGAATCTATATAGATCTGGTTTCCTCAATCTGGTTTCATCCAGACAGCAGGCACGCCGGGACGCCACACACCTATATGGACATTCCTTCTCCTGGCGGCGACTCCATCACCATCCCTATCGGTGTATCACATGACCACTGGTCACGCAAGTATATTTATCTGATGGACCCCGTCGCTTTAGCGGTCCATATACATGTGACATTTATATAAGCCCTGTGCAGCATCACTTACTGCTACATTCATTCACTCCATATGGGCCATCCTCTCTAATATGGGATTTATCTTCATTTCTCATATGCGACTTATCTGTCCATGTATCAGGAGGAAGCATGATCTATTGACATATAAGTTGGAGTACTATTTGTTTAAGTCTATATTGATGTGTTACAGTTGTGTACCTAAGGCGCCGTCCTTAGGATAATGGCATATGTGGTGCAGTATCAAGTCCCGTCTACTGATTTTCTAGTGATACAGTGATATTTTTGCACTAAGTAGGTACTACATATATTTAATATCTACTGGTGGCTCTAGACTCAGTGACCACTACATCAGAAAAGAAAGACACAATTTGGTCTCTTTTCTTTCTTCTCCTCCTTTGTTTTGTTGTTATTATTATTTGTGGCGTAGGACACTCTGTTATTATTGGTTCTCTGTCCCCTGAGGAGCCTTACACCAACCAGGCGAAACGCGTAGGGACGCTTAGGGTATTAGTGCGAACTGGGCACTCTACCCCTACTCTGTACATCACTTTATTTATTCTATTATTATTATTCTTTCATGATTGTTTTGCACTATGTGTCTATAGGTGGTCCACGTATCACCACCTGGTGATAAAAGGGGGGGGGGTCTTTTCATTTATATTATTCGTTTTTGTTTTTGGCAATCCCATAGATTAGATCTGGTCTCCCTTAGGAATTATCTCATCTGTCACCTATCCTAGGGTCCTCCAGGGTACAACAGGAGGCACGAGACACGGGATTGCCCTTATCAGGGCGGCTATTCCGTTTTTAGGCAGGGCCTACTTAATAGGGTTAGTATCAGGGATAGTTTCCCGTTCATACCATTATTATCATATCTGGTGACCCGTCCTGCCATTGAGGAAACCTGATCTATATAGATTCTTATTTTGTTTTTGCCTATTTATATTTATTTCTTTATCTAAAGGGTCCAATATATTAATAGTAATTATTAAAAGTTATGTTTTAGAATTAATGGTTATTCTGTGAAACCTGTGCAATAACTGACCAAATTCTATTATAATCCCTCAAACAGGGTTATGTTTATTCTGTGAATTTGATTTTTATTGCTGCAATCTCCGGTCTGGACGGACATGGAAGAGGTGATGACCCCCCTTACAGGAATGTAAAGAGAGGGGTTGCCTATTCCTAACAATAATTTTGATATCTGGATCCTGCTATCAACACACTGAAGTTTTCTACTTTTGGTCTCACAGGGAAGGATCGTAGTTGAGGAGGGGGGGTTGCCACAGAAGATGCGCAGTCTGTTCTTACAGCAATGCTCCCTCTGCTGCATAGGCTCCTTGGATTCTTCAGGGGCCTTGTATATGGAGGACTTAGGAACAGAGAAAGGAGAGGAGGAATGGACACAGACAGACCTTTCACATTTGTGTTTTCTAATACGCCTATAAAGGTGGATAACCAAAGACTTCGCAGCATCCTTTATCGTGTCAGAAAGACCAAACCTAAACTGGGACCTAAGAGTTGGGTCGTTCCAACCGGAGGCAGTACACCATTTACGGAATTTGGCACAATACTCCTCACCGGTCGCTTGTCCTGACTAAGAGATAGTGTTGAGCGCGAATATTCGAATTGCGAATTTTTATTGCGAATATCGCAACTTCGAGAATTCGCGAAGAATAAGAATATTTGCCTCTATATTCGTTAAAACGAAATTTCGTTTCCTTTTAAGCTAATAAAATAATAGAAATATAATTTATTAGGCCCAATGCATTTAGAACAACTCACATATTATAAATCACACACAAGCTGTAAGCAAAAGCAGCTAACAGTAGTTTGGATGAGCCAGCTAACCATTACACGAACAGAATTTTTTTACGAATTTAATGGTAGCGAATTTTCGCATACAATATAAGAAAGAGTCAAAATTATATGAGTATTGGGAAGAGCCAGCTAACCATTACACGAACAGAATTTTTTTAGGAATTTAATGGTAGCGAATTTTCGCATACAATATAAGAAAGAGTCAAAATTATATGAGTAACTGAACACTTTTTACATGTCAAGTGAATTCTCGGCACGGTTGCTTGTCATGGAACATAACCTAGCCTTTGCCTTTGCGAAAAAAAAACGTCTTTACAACATGCGATCCGCACACAAACTTTAAGCATTAGCAATAAGCAAAGTAATACTTGACTGATGAAATGACTCGAAATTTTTCGAAAATAGTGCTATATACGAAAATCAAGAATATAGCACTATATTCGAAAAATACGAAAAATACGGCATATTCGTAATATTCTAAAAGACGGAGTTAGAGCAATATTACGAATATTCTAAAAGACGAAGTTAGAGCAGTATTAAGAAATTTTGTAAAATACACATATAGATTGTAATTTAGCTAATATACTGCTAAAGTAATTTTTTTAATAGTGTACATATTTTCCAAAAACTGAAGTTCAGAAGAGGCCAAAAAAATTAGATAAGAAAAAAAAAAGGATTATAGCACTATATTAGCTAAATTACAATCTATGTGTATTATACGAAATTTCTTAATATTGCTCTAACTTCGTCTTTTAGAATATTCGCAATATTGCTCTAACTCCGTCTTTTAGAATTTTACGAATATTCTAAAAGACGAAGTTAGAGCAGTATTAAGAAATTTCGTAAAATACACATATTAGCCTAGCCATAGTCATAGGAACGTTGCCTTATACAGGAAAAAAAATTGTACGAAAAATTTATTCGCATATTATTCGCGAAAAATAAAATAATAACGAATATTCAATTTCGACGAAAATAATGCGAATATTCATTCGAATATTCGCGAAATATCGCGAAATCGAATATGGTACCTCCCGCTCATCACTACTAAGAGACACAAACTAGCTCTCAGCATAAGCCGCCCTGTCCGGCTCATCATATTGCAGGGCCAGGGAAGAGAAATCTGTCAACAAAAAATGCTTGGGGGAATTAGGTGCCAGAGAAAATGCCCACTCCTGTGGAACTCCCTGAAACAGGGACATATCAATGCCCACCCTCTGAACTTCCAACCCTGATGAGTGAGGTCTATAGCAAAAGTATAGTTTGCAACTTCCCCTAAAAGTAGAAAAGCTTTTATGGTCCCCATCTGGAAATTGAACCTTGGGCTCCACAGGTGAGGGGGCCAGACCGAGAGGGAGATAGGACTCCTAATGTGAACCCTCTTCGCCAAGTCCTGTACTAGCTGGACAATAGCCTCCATCTTGGTGACTAGTGCTGACATAGGGTCCATGGCACTAAGTCACCTGGAAAAATTGTACGGCCAGTTTTGCTGTCTGCACAGTGGGCAGGGAACCACACACGCACAGTGAACCTTGAGTGAACCCAACCCGCTTTCCTTGCCTACTTGCTGTACAACCCTAAGTGTCAAGTTCGCAACTGGTCAACATTCCCCGTACTGCTAAAGGTCGAGACAGACAGACATGGAACGAAACCACACAGAAGAAGGGTCATAAGGAATAAGGTCAAAAGCTGGGACACTATGGGAGAAAATCAGAGGACGGAGGGTAGTAAAAATAGCCAAGTCAGAACCAAATGGATATTACGGTACAGAAATCACAACACAGAGGAAGGTCAAAAGGCAAGCTGAGGTCAATATAACAAGCAATCCAAATATGCACAGAACCGGAAGCACAGCAAGGGAGATAAACCTATAACTGGAAAAAAGTATTGCCAGCAGGGAATTTAATTAGAGCACCGAGTCCTTGGATTAGAACGTTATAGGTCCATGGACTCAGCGCCCATTAGACCAGAACACCAATATCCTACACAGGAAGTGAAAATAAGCAAAGATATATCTATAAATTACAGGTTTTACTGAATCTTTTCCCTCAAAACTATATATATCAATCTGCCCGACGTCTCCTGCTCTATAACATGGTGCTTTCAGATGGCATTGCATTTTGTTTTGATAAGTCCTCTTTAAAATAGTTTTTCACCAGTCCTGAGGGACCATCTGCTGGTCATGGTTTGAGAATATCCCACAGAATGAATACCTATTACAAGTCCCGATCCATTCAGAATAATGATACGAAGCAAATCAATACTAAGTAAATCCTGAAAAAATGACAAGCTGGGAGTCCTGAAGTCTAGAGTTGAGAAACTTTGTTTTAAACTAGTCATTTATGAAGGTAGCTGTGCTATATATTTCTTTTACCTTTATGGCTCCTATCTCCTATTCTGGGCTGTCCATACAGGTCTTTCTTATGCCCTGTGATGTTATGTCCATGGATGTGATGTTATGTCCATGGACATGTAAAAGCAGCAAGAGGGGTGGTGATAGGGAGGTGCCTATGTAACTAGCTGGGTGGGAGGAGCTATTAACTTGCTGGGTGTTGGTAGGAGCGAGGCTGGAGCTGTGGCAGAGAAAGGAAAAGTGCATCATGGATTTGGTTGGATACAGCAACAGGAAGTGCTACATCTACATACAGGTAGTGATGTCGCGAACATAAAATTTTCAGTTCGCGAACAGCGAACGAGAACTTCCGCAAATGTTCGCGAACTGGCGAACCGGGCGAACCGCCATAGACTTCAATAGACAGGCGAATTTTAAAACCCACAGGGACTCTTTCTGGCCACAATAGTGATGAGAAAGTTGTTTCAAGGGGTCTAACACCTGGACTGTGGCATGCCGGAGGGGGATCTATGGCAAAACTCCCATGGAAAATTACGTAGTGGACGCAGAGTCGGGTTTTAATCCATAAAGGGCATAAATCAACTAACATTCCTAAATTGTTTGGAATAACGTGCTTTAAAACATCCAGTGTGTGTATACGATCAGGTATGATGTTGTATCGATCAGGTAGTGTAAGGGTTACGCCCGCATCACAGACATTGACAGACCAAACTCCCCTTTTAATGCACCGCAAACAGTTCATTTGCACAACCGCAAACTCCCCATTTGCACAAGGTTGGATACCAAGCTAGCCACGTCCCGGTGATGTCATTGAAGGTTTCTTCCTCCACCCAGCCACGTACAACACCAAGGGTCCCCGAAAGGTCAATTGAATTGATTTTTCGAACGGGGAGATGGTTAAAAAAACGCTGGCTCCCTCCCCTTTGTTTTTATCCACGGTGACTGCGTCTGCGCCGTGCAATTTACTGTCACACCCGATATGAGTGGTATTTTCTGTAGTACTATTCTCATCAGTTTAATCCCTCTAACGTCCCCAATCTGGGTGCCATTTATTGAATAGATTTTTCGAACGGGGAGATGGTATCAGTGGTTGGCACTGGCAGTGGGCACACTACAGTCAGTAGAAGCGGGCCTGACACACACTGGCAGCAGGCAAGCAACTGAAATTACACTAAAGTGTAAAAATTAAATGCCTTATTTATCGGCAAGCTACTGTGCCACCCGGTATGAGTGGTTGGCACTGGCAGTGGGCACACTACAGTCAGTGGAAGAGGGCCTGACACACACTGGCAGCAGGCAAGCAACTGAATTTAGACTACTGTCTAAAAATTAAATGCCTTATTTATCGGCAAGCTACTGTGCCACCCGGTATCAGTGGTTGGCACTGGCAGTGGGCACACTACAGTCAGTGGAAGCGGGCCTGACACACACTGGCAGCAGGCAAGCAACTGAATTTAGACTACTGTCTAAAAATTAAATGCCTTATTTATCGGCAAGCTACTGTGCCACCCGGTATCAGTGGTTGGCACTGGCAGTGGGCACACTACAGTCAGTTGAAGTCGGCCTGACACACACTAGCAGCAGGCAAGCAGCTGAAATTACACTAAAGTGTAAAAATTAAATGCCTTTTTTATGCAAAGTCCTGTGCCAGCCGGTATGAGTGGTGGGCACTGGCAGTGGGCACACTACAGTCAGTGGAAGTCAGCCTGACACACACTGGCAGGCAACTAACCTTAGATTAAAGTGTAAAAATTAAGTGCCTATTTTTTAAGCAAAGTCCTGTGCCACTCGGTATGACAGGGGTGGGCACTGGCAGTGGGCACACTACAGTCAGTTGAAGTCGGCCTGACACACACTAGCAGCAGGCAAGCAGCTGAAATTACATTAAAGTGTAAAAATTAAATGCCTTTTTTAAGCAAAGTCCTGTGCCAGCCGGTATGAGTGGTGGGCACTGGCAGTGGGCACACTACAGTCAGTGGAAGTCAGCCTGACACACACTGGCAGGCAACTAACCTTAGATTAAAGTGTAAAAATTAAGTGCCTATTTTTTAAGCAAAGTCCTGTGCCACTCGGTATGACAGGGGTGGGCACTGGCAGTGGGCACACTACAGTCAGTGGAAGTCAGCCTGACACACACTGGCAGGCAACTAACCTTAGATTAAAGTGTAAAAATTAAGTGCCTATTTTTTAAGCAAAGTCCTGTGCCACTCGGTATGACAGGGGTGGGCACTGGCAGTGGGCACACTACAGTCAGTTGAAGTCGGCCTGACACACACTAGCAGCAGGCAAGCAGCTGAAATTACATTAAAGTGTAAAAATTAAATGCCTTTTTTAAGCAAAGTCCTGTGCCAGCCGGTATGAGTGGTGGGCACTGGCAGTGGGCACACTACAGTCAGTGGAAGTCAGCCTGACACACACTGGCAGGCAACTAACCTTAGATTAAAGTGTAAAAATTAAGTGCCTATTTTTTAAGCAAAGTCCTGTGCCACTCGGGATGACAGGGGTGGGCACTGGCAGTGGGCACACTACAGTCAGTTGAAGTCGGCCTGACACACACTGGCAGGCAACTAACCTTAGATTAAAGTGTAAAAATGAAGTGCCTTTTTTTTAAGCAAAGTCCTGTGCCACACGGGGTGACAGGGGTGGGCACTGGCAGTGGGCACACTACAGTCAGTTGAAGTCGGCCTGACACACACTAGCAGCAGGCAAGCAGCTGAAATTACACTAAAGTGTAAAAATTAAATGCCTTTTTTATGCAAAGTCCTGTGCCAGCCGGTATGAGTGGTGGGCACTGGCAGTGGGCACACTACAGTCAGTGGAAGTCAGCCTGACACACACTGGCAGGCAACTAACCTTAGATTAAAGTGTAAAAATTAAGTGCCTATTTTTTAAGCAAAGTCCTGTGCCACTCGGGATGACAGGGGTGGGCACTGGCAGTGGGCACACTACAGTCAGTTGAAGTCGGCCTGACACACACTGGCAGGCAACTAACCTTAGATTAAAGTGTAAAAATGAAGTGCCTTTTTTTTAAGCAAAGTCCTGTGCCACACGGGATGACAGGGGTGGGCACTGGCAGTGGGCACACTACAGTCAGTTGAAGTCGGCCTGACACACACTAGCAGCAGGCAAGCAGCTGAAATTACACTAAAGTGTAAAAATTAAATGCCTTTTTTATGCAAAGTCCTGTGCCAGCCGGTATGAGTGGTGGGCACTGGCAGTGGGCACACTACAGTCAGTGGAAGTCAGCCTGACACACACTGGCAGGCAACTAACCTTAGATTAAAGTGTAAAAATTAAGTGCCTTTTTTTTAAGCAAAGTCCTGTGCCACACGGGATGACAGGGGTGGGCACTGGCAGTGGGCACACTACAGTCAGTTGAAGTCGGCCTGACACACACTAGCAGCAGGCAAGCAGCTGAAATTACACTAAAGTGTAAAAATTAAATGCCTTTTTTATGCAAAGTCCTGTGCCAGCCGGTATGAGTGGTGGGCACTGGCAGTGGGCACACTACAGTCAGTGGAAGTCAGCCTGACACACACTGGCAGGCAACTAACCTTAGATTAAAGTGTAAAAATTAAGTGCCTTTTTTTAAGCAAAGTCCTGTGCCACACGGAATGACAGGGGTGAGCACTGGCAGTGGGCACACTACAGTCTGTGGGCCTGCAGCTCCTCACACACAGGCAGGCCAGGCAACTGCAATATGTATATAAAGGAAAAAAAAAAAGCAGACTAGGGCTTTTTGGGGTGCTGTCAGGACGCTGTCCTTACAGCAGAGATCAGATGAGTCTTTCAGGACTGGAGTGGACACTGAATTCACTAGCCTAGCTATCGATTTCCCAATTAAATCAGCAGCAGTTACAGTCTCCCTCCTCTCACTAAGACTGCAGCTTCAGAATGAATCTAAAATGGATGCTGTGCAGGAGGTGGGAGGGTCTGGGAGGGAGGGTATGCTGCTGATTGGCTGGAATGTGTCTGCTGACTGTGAGGTACAGGGTCAAAGTTTGCTCAATGATGATGTATAGGGGGCGGACCGAACATCGCATGTGTTCGCCCGGCAGAGGCGAACGCGAACAAGCTATGTTCGCCGGGAACTGTTCGCCGTCGGATAGTTCGGGCCATCTCTACATACAGGATGGAAACCAGAGGGATTGGTTTATGTGGTGAAAATGGGTCGGGAGAGTCCAAATTAACAAAAAATGGGGAACTTGTACTTGAGGTAAGCAACTACATAAGCATATATGTTAAAAACTAAAAATAGTAATCACCATACCAAACTAAATCATATCCATATAGAAAAGAGACCTATTTGCAAACGGTTTTAGGGGTTTTGCAGGTCTTCAGTGGAGAGCAGGGTATTGGCTAGCTGGGTCAGATGCCTTTGATATGGATTTAGGAGAATATTTCCTCCTGTGGTTGAAGTAGGGAGACTTATCGGAGAAGCAATGCTCCCTGGGAAAACATTCTGTATAGTGCTATCAATTGGGGTTAGCTTCCCTATGAGTCAATGTCTAACTTTTTAACAGGCCTTGCAAGCCAAACCCTAATCCTCTCCATAAGGAAAGAGACCCACCCACAGATAGCTGTTTCAGGATATTTGCCCCTCATTAGTGTGGACCAGTGCATAGGTAGGCTTGGTTAGAGTCCTTTGACCTTTCACACCTTAAGTTGGACACAGGAGGCACAGGCTACTACTTTTTGGAACATCAGGCTCTAGTCAGTAATCATGCACCTGACCGTATCCATTTAGTGGTCCACAAATCGCAGATCTGCAAAATATAATTGCAGTCTGAGAGACTGACAAGCAGATTTAAAGGCGAGTGGCGTAGTGATGCAGGGGTGGGGCTTTATACTGTATGTGCCAAAATTATACCAAAATTCAGGTGCATGATTTTGGCACAAAGCAAGCCTCATAACAGGTGGTAAAAACAGTGTAATGGTGTTCCAGATTTAACATTCAGTAGCAGCCACTCTGGCGTATTTTTAGACTGTCCAGTCAAAAGCCATCCTGGCTCCAAAAGCTGTCTCACGACCAATGTCGTTGTGTGGCCCTAGCTTTATAGTTGAAACTTGTAAATTGGAGAAATATGGAGGTACGGTATGGCTTCATTGACTGTAATGGATGCCCTATATGGCTCTTTTTGGGTGTGCATAAGTGTTTAGGCTGAGGAAATGTTAGGAATTGTTGCCTTCTCCCTTCTGTTAGGCTCTATTTCTACCTTTTTAGATCTTTTGAATTTTGACTACATTTTTCTTATATGTATGGTCAGCTTTAGTTCCATAAACTGTATTTTATTTGGGGGAGGTGTAACGAAAGGCTCATGGGGCCTGGTGCAAGAGTTCAGCTTGAGCCCCCCTTTCCTCAGTGCTTTGTGGCAGGGATTGAAACAGCAACCCCCCCACCACCATGGCAAATTCTTGACCTAATCCCTTCCCTCCAGCCAGAGGTGTAACTTGACCAGCATGCACTTTCTATAATACAGGTGTCTTATTATGTGGCACAAGGGTCTTTGGGCCTCCTCAGGCTCCTGGGCCCGGTAGCGACTGCTGGCTCTGCACCCCCTATAGCTACGCCCCTGGTTGTTTGTAAAACCAACATGTGATATATTGCTTTTAAAGTCATCTGAACACCGCCATGCTGCATATCAAAAATGCTACAGAGTAATTATTTATAAGGGGTCTGGATCCATTCTTATGATGGTACTTAAGTAGTTCCAGTAAAGAGTCATGAAGAAGATATTCAACTGTATCACTGTCCTGTGCACATGAATTCAGGAGGACACATGCGGCCAAAGGCCAGGTGCATAAGTACCTGATGCTCCTAGCATTAATTAATGCTGGGAGCATCAGATTATTATATACCTGGCCAGCGGGGTGAGGAAGGCTTGGGTGGCCCCCTGGGCATTGGTCCACTGAGAAATTTAGCTGTAGGGGCTATAGCCAGTCTTCCCCTCATAGGCCTACCTGTCACGTCAAGGAGGCCTCTTATGAGTGTTGCAGCACCACATGGAAAATAATATATTTTTAGGATTGCATAAAAAATTATGATTTATCCATTTCAATAACAGGTGTGACACAGTGAAGGGTATTGTCTGGTAAAGCAGGTATTCCTCCCAGTGTGTGCTGCTGGACTAATTGGCATCAGGTGGGGTCCAGGGTTTTGGCAACACCTAGCTGCCTTTAAAAGACAGCTGGGATCAGCAGAGGGGATCTGTGTGTTGGGATCTGAGGCTTGTGCCAAGTTGGAGGGCTGAGACCCGGGCGTAGGGGAAACAGGCCTCCTAAAGCCTGCTTATGGATTTGACGAGGCAGAACTGCCATCAGGGCGTGAACTAACACCCAGGAGATAAGGTGACTTTCTTGCTTTATGAACTTTTCGTGTATGTGAACAAACACCAAGACTGCAAAGTGACTTGCGTTTTGTGCTATACCTTATGTATGAATAAACACTGAAGTGTTGTTTTACAAACTGCTTTTTGCCTCTGTACTGCGTCCGCTTACCCTGCCTACCAGAGCGAATACCTACACAGGGTTAGAGAAATCTCTGATATGGATTAAATCAGCCTATTACTATTTTGTGTTCCTGATTGCGTGAGAATCACCATCTAGTTTATTATTTTATAATAAGCAGGGCCTTGGGCTTTGGCTTGACTGTTTATGCAACCCTTGTTGGAAAATAACTGTCCCCATGGACCACAAATTACGGTCCAATGTTGAGATAAGTGTGTGACTTAACAACTCCTAATAAGACTGTCCCTGACCACTTGCTATTTTTTTCGTTATTCTTGGATAATTAGAAGTGTACATCTCTGTGACGTGCGCACAACTGAGATTATTGAAGCGTACATTAATAAAATTGGAAGGACAGTGTTTTTCAGTGCTTACCGTGATACAAGTTTAATATCTATCTCTGATGTGGAAGAACCGACTTTGTGCAGTTAATATCAACTTTATTTTTTTTTATTGATAATTATACACTCCATGCCACCTGATATTTTGATTCAGCAGGAGGTAAAAGCATTTGATTGACTCATGGGAACCAGGAAGGCTGTTTCCACTGCATTTGCGAAGACTACAAACAAGAGCTGTGACAAATTGGAACAGCATACAAGTTTCAACTGGCCCATTGTGTATGACTAGTAAATTGGGAGCTGATATTTCTGACAGCTATGTATTAGCAAATCATGCTGTGATACCCCCCACCCGGTACCCTTCACAATAGTTATCTTCTGAAAACAGATTTTTTTTTTTTTTACCAGTCTTGATCAGCAATATAAAGCAGTTTATTGTCATTTCCAGCCATTGCATAAAGTCACAAGATCTTCAGCGTTGTTTTGCATAGTAAAATAAAACTCACATCGGCGTTAATAGCGTAAACATAGCAGGATATCTTATTCAATCGAGAGGATATGCAAAATTCTTTTATCACATTCAAGTTTAGGAACAGTGGGAATGCAAAGTGTTATAATTCCAGTATAGAATCAGGATGAGAGAAGCAGGGCATACAATATACCAGCAGAATTGACTTGCAGTAAAAAAAAGGATCTTCATTATCATCCTTGTCTCAAAATGAGTATTACATTTTTGCAATTTTACCCATTTAGGTTTTTGTGAGGAATGCTCACCAGACTATACTCACCAGTGATGACGATGCCAAATTCTGCATGCCTAGGCCTGCAGAGTGATACCAACATGACACAAGGCCTAATTGGTAGAATATATCTTGGACCTCTTGAATTTACAAATCTCTACAGGAATACTTCATGGAGATGGTATCCTTTACAACATGTAGGTACTGTCTATTATGTTACACAAACATGACCAATATATAATGGTGACAGAACATTGCACAGTGGGAAGCCTTGTGGATGTTAGGGCATTTACTCTAGGGAATATACAATTGGGCAAGCAAAAATCTTCAAATATTGGATTACAAAATGCCATTTTACTGTAATCTCCTTTACATATTGCTGTCACAGTAGCTTTACTATAAACAGTGTGGCAAACAAACCTTAGAGGGGTATTACAAGATTTAAGCATTGATGGCCTATCCTCAGGATAGCCCATCATTGTTAGATTTATGATGTCCTGTCAATCATATATTTCAGAGTAGCTCTGGCGTTGGAAGTTGGCACCAGAACTACACAACTCTGTCCATTGTACAGTGGATGGAGCTTGTAACTGCATCACTCTGCTCCCATTCACTTCACTGGGAGAGGCGCTGGGTTTACCAGCTCCATACCACTTCTAGCTACAGAGCTATTCTGAAACAGCTGATCGCAGGGCTGGACTGGTCATAGACACTTCTGGGAACATTCCCTGTGGGCCGAGGCCAAGTTTGCCACCCAAGCCCTGTTCATGGCCGTCGGCCTGGTACTTTACCCTCTGACACTCCCAGTATTCAATAATCAAAAAAAGGAGGGGCACTCAACTATCTGAGAATACTGGACAGCAATGACAGATATATGTGGTTTATTGGTATAGTAAAATATCATATAATCAGGGTAAAATAAAATATCATGAAATAAACACCATGCAATACAATATATAGTACATATAAAATAGGTAAAAATCAATATTGATAATAGATATCTATGTAACTGTCCCAATAGGAAGTAGGGTACACGAGGTGGCCCTGTGGGGTAAAGTTCTGTTGGTATCACTAACCACAAAGTCAATGTTAAATCTTCAAGTGATACATTCCATATAAAATGAATGAATGATAGTTGGTACGTTACCACTCAACTAGCAGGCGTTTGTTCGGCTTCTTGATCTGCCGCCCGGACCTTCCACGGCGTCCCGTGTGGTCTCGCGGTCATACAGCGGCTTCCCACGTGACCCGGCGGCGTCTCATGTGATCGAATAGTGACCACGTGACCGGCGTGTATAGGAAGTGAGCTAATCAACTGTGCGTTCCACAGTGCGCTCCAATGGGGAACTTATGCGTTCCACGGTGCGTTCCACTTGTAGATTAGAAGGCTAGAACTCTCTTAGACGTCTGGATGTAGTGGAAGAAAGCTGTATCGCTGGTATATCATACAGCATAAGTATCCGGATGGTATAGATGCTTGCTAGAACACTTCCGCCAGTCCCAGTATTCATTGACACTGGAAGCATCAGGCTGCTATGCATCAGGTCGGCATCTGCACTCCTGAATTCAACTGATTTGAATACTGGGGCTGTGCATGGGAGCCATTGGTTCCTTGCCAACATTTCAGCTGAAACTTACGGTACAAGTCAGTAGAACGATGCAGGCATTAGCAAAGCTGAGATGCAGGAATCTCAGGCTGCAGACCAGGAGAGGCTCATGGCCTGCACCAATGATAGAGGCTTAGTATGGGCTTTAGATGAGTATTAGATTTAGTTTTTTTACTTGGACATTTGGGGAGCATACAGGGCACTGTGGAGGGAGCAAAACTGGGAGCACAAGGGGGACTTATTATTATGGGGACAAAATAGGGAGGGCATTATTATTGCTAAAGGCAGTATAGGAGGAATTATGGGAGACTGTGGTATTTGGTTCTGCTGAGGTCATATTTTGTGCTGCACTATGGTATTGCTGACACTGCCAATTGTGTTGGCCCCACCTATTTGTGTTGACCCTCTTTACTTGTGTTAACCCCCTACTTGTGTTTTCCTTACCCTCTGTCAATTTTGACTGCCTACAAAATGGGGACAATTTTTTATTTTTTTTCCAAGAGCCACTTTAAAGGGGTTATCCAGGTAAAGATAATGATGACCTATCCACAGAATAGGTCATATTTAACTCATCAACATGGGTCCAAGTCTCGGCAACCCCTCCGATCAGCTGTTTCAGGGAGCCGCAGGGCTATCTAAAGGATAGGTCATGAATATACATTTCCGGATAACCCCTTTAAGTTCCAAGTCTGCCCATGGCTAATCAGTTGAGGTGTGCGGTATCAAATCTCCTCCCCCAGTCTGATATTGATGGCCATCATCAATAGTAAAATCCTTGAATATCCCTTTAAGTGATTTTTTGACCCCATGAAGTTTTTTTTACAAACCACTTAACCAAAAAACCAAAAGGAGAAACAATCACTTAGCCAATCACTTGCCGCACCATTGCTAGTTCTTCCAAGGTCCCCAGCTGTTCTCTGTTTACCAGGCTCCAGTGATGGCATAGTGGCATTAAATTTTAACCCATTACTTAGCCAAATCAGAGAAGCTACTCTGTAGACAGCACTAATTCAGGATTATTATTACGTAATCATCAGCAGCACAGAGTAGAGTTCTGGATAGCGTATAGTTGGCTTAGACGTTGAGTTACAGGGTAGCTGCCTACAGGTAGCATTAGAGAGACAGTTTTATTCTTTCTGAAGGAGTATGTTTTGCATTTTTTGTTCCACAAAACGATAATAGGAAAGTTAAATTCTACCATTAATGTCAGGTAAAATGTACTAGTATTGTAACAGTTGAGAAAGTTTAGTTTTTTCCAGTTATAACGTGGCATAGTTCTTCTTAGTGCTTGCTCCCTCCAATTAGATGAACATTTAAACTGTAGGCTAAGGGTTCATTTACATGGGCTGATGCATAGGGTCAAACCATTTATTCCTGATCATTGCCAGATTGTTCTCCTGTTTTCACAATCATCTGCCTTACATGGGAATGAATGATCGCTACTGCATCGCTGTGCTTCCCAAACGCTTGTGCATTGGGTGATTAGTGGCAAATAACCGGAGCAAGCGCTCACATGAACGTTCGCCCCCAACAATTGTCCCAATCCTCTTCCTGTATAATAAAGCTCTCCCCCACATTGTACCATTTTCTCTGATATTAAATGCCTCATAGTCTGATTCTAAACTTCGCATTTGGTGGCTCAGTGGATAACACTGATGCCTTGCAGTGCTGGGGTCCTAGGTTCAAAGCCAACCAACGACAACCAAGGAGTTTATATGTTCTCCCCGTGTTTGCGCGGGATTCCTCCGGGTACTTTTGTTTCCTACCACACTCCAAAAACATACTGATAGGGAACTTAGATTGTGAGCTCCATTGGAGACAGCAAGTTATGATAATGTCTGTAAAGCATTGCGGAATATGTCAGCACCATATAAGTGAGTCAAAGAAATAAATTTGGTAGAAAAAACCCCCCAGTGCATTTCTATCTTATAAACTATCATAATCTGTTATAACTTCTCCTAGTCTCAATGTCTGGTCATGGTAAAGGAGGCAAAAGGCTACTTTCACACTCGTGTTTTTTGCGGATCCGTCATGGACGGATCCGTTCAGATTATACAGCCGTCTGCATCCGTTCAGAACGGATCCGTTTGTATTAACTTTAACATAGCCAAGACGGATCCATCTTGAACACCATTGAAAGTCAATGGAGGACGGATCCGTTTTCTATTGTGCCAGATTGTGTCATAGAAAACTGATCCGTCCCCATTGATTTACATTGTGTGTCATAACGGATCCATTTGGCTCATTTTCGTCAGACGGACACCAAAACGCTGCAAGCAGAATGGAGACGGAACGGAGGCAAACTGATGCATTCTGAGCTGATCCTTTTCCATTCAGAATACATTAGGGCAAAACTGATCAGTTTTGGACCGCTAGTGAGAGCCCTGAACGGATCTCACAAACGGAAAGCCAAAACGCCAGTGTGAAATTAGCCAAAGTTTGGTCTAGGGTGGTAACAAGCAGCACTGGGAGAGTCTCCAAGAAAACATCCAGGGCATCATGAAACTTGCCATCAGCCATTTTATGAGATCGAGAGGCTATGAATTGCTCCTCAAATAAATTATATGTAATAACATAAACAATTAAAGATTCATATAATATTTTTGGTCTTGAAATGTGCAAAGATTTTTAATATACAGAATGTTGAAAAGACAATTGTGAAAAGACAATTCAAAATTTTGTAAGTTATTACCATTACCACAGTAATCTCTCATTCACAAATGCAAGCGAGTCACATAGCACGTAATAAAAGCCCAAACAGGAAAACTTAGATGATCCTTAGAATACCATATTCATATTACATCATGTCTTAGATTATGGTAAGTAAAATATGTAAATTATAATAATCTAATTCTATAGACATGGTGAAATACATATCAACATAGTTTATAAGGCTGAAAAAAGACATCTGTCTATCCAGTTCAGCCTGTTATCCTGCACTGCACCAGAAAAAAGGAGTATTTTGCCTGTTTTGTCAGTGGAGTAGCCATTAGTGGCAAATGTATTAAGTGTTTATGCCATTTTTAGTCTGATTTGAGCTGTACATCAGTTTATGCTTACTAAGGGGCAGTCAGATGTTTTATGGGGGCAGCACTACATTTTTAGTCAGCTTTATCATTGCAACTTTTTGCAAAATATTGCTAACGAGTATAAGTTCCTTTTTGTTTACAGCATGTGGAGCCCCTGGGACAATTCATTTCTCACACTTCAATATCTATGTAAATAATAGCACATAAATCATCAGATTATAGATATTTTAAGGTTCAAATTGCACAAAATAATGAAGGTATGGTCTAATATACAGATAGAAATCACACAGATAGTTTAGGAAGGAGCAATTTAGTAAATTTGTTAATGCACATTTATTCATTATTTCCCCAGGTCAAAAAGAGAGACATTTAAGGATCAAAGAGGGACAAAATGACGGTGCAAAATATTGTTTCCTAAGCCACACCTATTTTCCTACTAACCACACCCATTTTCCATGAAGTCATACCCCCTTGGTGTGCTAGAGGTAGTACATTTTTTTAAACTAGATGCCCAAATTGCTCCAATTGGCACCAAATATTGGTGCAGTATACAACAAGGTCTAGGTGCGCTCACATTAGTAAATGTGGACCAATGTGATTAATGTCCACAAAAGGAAGTCAGTATTATTTGTTGTAAAATTGATTAGATGTGCATATTAAATATCATTTGCCAAATAAAGGAAAATAAAACTATTTTGCACCAATGAAATTAGAGAGGGCACTTTTTATTAAAAAGCTTAGTAAATTTGGTGCATTTGTCTTTAATATTATAATTTCTTTTTATTGCTGCCACACTAGACAACTAATTGACACTTTTTTAAGCTTTGCCCTTGTTAAATGGGTCTAAAAGTACATTAACAACTCACACTCTTCATGCCTGTTCTCTGAAGTGTGAATACAAATGTCACAAATTTTTGCAGAATATAGGCACAATTTTAGTGCAATCTTACATGTGCCGTTTGACCTTTGCAATTTTACCAAAATCAGACGTAAACTAAATAATAAATGAGGATCAATGTGAGCAACTGATAACTGTTAGCTGGTCACCAGAGGGCACTCTTCTGGCCAAGAGGAAAAAGGTACAATTTCCAGTTGCTTGTAAGAGCATTGAAACGGTGTGGACTCTGCACACTTTCCAGGAACATCAACCAATCAAACTCCACCTTTAATTTTCTATAGAGCTCTAAAAAATCAAAGGTGGAATCTGATTGGTTGCTATGGGCAACTGAACCAGTTTTCCTTTACACCAGTTTTGATAAATCTCTCTCTCTCTATGTATATATTGTAAGGGGTTACACTCTCAGGTAGGGCGGCGATGACAGATTTTCTTGCAGACCGCAGGGTAAAGTCCAAATGTTGCTTTATTTATCACACTCCGGCAATACAGGCAACCCAGTTATAATTCACTGGGTAAGGTGAAGGTCCAGCACCACAAAACATAAACCAAAATAAACACCTGCCTGTCTGGGCTCTGGCTAATACAGTTCACACAGAGAACTCGGCTTCTCTAGCCAGCAGGGCAGCCAGCTTCCCAGACTTTCTCCAGACCTCACTCTCCTAGACTGACAGCTTGGACTATGCTTTATTTCCCCTTGACGATCCCAGCTGGGGATCCCTCAGGCTAGGGGAAAATCTGCCCCTAGGATGGACTGGGGAGGTCCCTCTACCAATCATACCTTCTCCCAGTCCAATAAAATCCAGCCCATAAACTTAACAAAACTGTCTCAGCAACCTACACATTGCTGAGACCATTTTAACCTTCTGGATTTTATTTACCTCACCCAGTTGAGGAAGCTGGGTGGGATATACACCCCTTCCAGGACTCTACCATACACTTTTCTGTTCACCTTACCAATATATATATATATATATATATATATATATATATATATATATATACAGTATATATATATATATATAAAGAAGAAATAAAAGCAGCACTGCAGAAAAAAGGTAGATGGTGTGCCACTGTCTATGGAAACAAACCTTTATCCAAAGATAACATATAATAGAAATTCCACAGCACTCCCATTGGTCGAAGTAAAAAAAATGTCTTTAATAACCAACGCGACATTTCAGTCCTCACACTGGGACTTTTTTTAAGCAGTGATACATACAAATGATGCTGAGTACATATATATATATATATATATATATATATATATAAAATACATAATTGCTAATTACATGTGATTATCATAAAAGTTCATATAAAACATTTAAGCAAAATATATGCATATATAATATTTTCAATCAGTGCAATATTGTGAACCATAATCTCCATAAAAATTAATATAATGTCATTACATTCACTGGCCATAAAAAGCTATAAAGTGTCTAAAATGATTTATATTGAAAAACTATGTGCACACCTGATTAAAACGGCGTCAGGAAGTCCCGACTGCGCATGCTCAAAAGATAAACTAAATGACTGTGGAGCGCAGGAAGTGGAATACAAGCACGGCAATCACTTGACGTGAGCGCATCACATCACCTGACAGGACAACCTGCCCCTCCCGACTAATAACACTATTCTCGGTCCCAATAGCTATATAACCGTACTCGTACTGCAAGATCTATAGGCAAAAATGCCCCATTATATTATATAGAACTGTTCAGGGGGAGAAAAACAAAACAAGAGCCTAAGGATATATAAAATTAATAAAGTAAAGACGTGAATATGGAGAACCCCATGTGCCATCACATTGTTATATGCTGACTCTCCTTTTTAAATACAGGGAATAAAAAGAGGACATAGTGTACACAGGTACCGTTCATGTATCCGTGTCAACCTAAATGTTCCAATCCTTCCCCAAAAGTATAAAGAGATTAAATCAAGCTCCTCATGATTCTCCCACTGTCCAATATATATCATAAAAATACCAATAAATCAATTAAGACTGCATCTTACTGTAAGCGCCTACAGTATACACATTGAGACATGAGAAAATGACATATGTCGTATTTTTGAAGAAGTTATGTTCTGTTGCATAAATATTTTCCATAAAGTCCAAGCTGGTTGTATGAGCAATCCTTCCATTGTCCACAAAATCTGCAAGAAAAAATAAATAAAAATATATCAGTATTATTGCAAAAAAGATTTTTTTCAAGTAAATGTATATTGCAAAATCAATTAAACATATAGGTTTGGCACCACTAATGCATGACTGTACATCATATCAAGCGGTCAACACACATACCAACACATGGAGAGATAATTATGTAAACATCCATGGTCTATAATCCACATTCAGACCATGTGGACGCAGGGTGTTTAATTTAGTAATCCACTGGATCTCTCGCCTCTTTAGAGTAATTATCATATTCCCTCCTTTTCAAGAAACAGAGATGTAATCAACTAACATATATTTTAAATTGCCCTCTCTATGTCCACAATCCAAAAAATGTTTCGGCACAGGTAGATCCATCCGTCCTTTGCAAATGGTGTACCTGTGCTGATTAATTCTAGTTTTAAAATCCATAGTTGTTTCCCCCAAATATAAAAGTGGGCAAGGACACCACAATACATAAATAACGTATGTGGAATCACATGTCAGAAAGTGATTTATCCTATGCTGTTGCAATGAAACCGGATTGGTGAAAACATTCCCTCTCTGTATATTTTTACGGTTAACACAGTTGAAGCAAGGAAAACTACCTTTTTTGTGTACTGATAAAAATGTCTGACGTATAGTTTTTTGGGGACCAATATCCGCGCGCACAAGCTTGTCACGTAAATTAGGTGGTCTCCGATAAGACATCAAAGGAAAGTTATTAAATTCCTTGACTCTATCAAGGCCGTTTTTAACAATGGTTTTGAATTATTTTGTTGATGTTAGGACTATTTTGAGAATGTGCCATTACTAGGGGATCCTCTTCCCCATATATATATATATAATATAACAGGCTTACAGTATCCGTAGTTTCAGGTGCTGCACATCTCATATCATCTGAAGGCAATCGTCTATGCTGTGAAGATACGAGATGTGCAGCACCTGAAACTACGGATACTGGAAGCCTGTGCTAGCATTTCTCCTGCGGTGTTGCTATCAGTGTGTGAAGAGTGGGAGAAGAGGGTTGCATTGACAATCCAACACAATGGGCAGCACATTGAACACATTTTGTAAGTGGTCAGAAACTTGTAAATAACTCATGAAAGAATAAAGTAACGTTAAAACCAAGCACACCATTGTTTTTCTTGTGAAATTCCCAATAAGTGATGTGTCAAATGATCCTCTTCCTATTGAAAAAACCAAAGTTGGATTCAAAATGGCCGACTTCAAAATGGCCACCATGGTCACCACCCATCTTGAAAAGTTTTTCCCCTCACATATACTAATGTGCCACAAACAGGAAGTTAATATCGACAACCATTCCCATTTTATTAAGGTGTATCCATATAAATGGCCCACCCTGTAGTTAGATGCAATTCTAAGGCGATTATATGTTTGGAAACTTTTCCATAGTTGCGTTTTGTGTCCAAAATTGCAGGTGTCAATAAAAAACCGGCATCTCCCGTACATGCATTAATAATCTTGTCCGCTTCATCTGATGTATATGCAAAAATATGTCATTACATTCACTGGCCATAAAAAGCCATAAAGTGTTTAAAATGATTAATATTGAAAAACTATGTGCACACCTGATTAGATAGATTACTAACCAGCCTGGACTTATTCAGATGAAAAATTATGTATTTTATCTATATATATGTACTCAGCACCATTTGTATATATCACTGCTTGAAAAAAGTCCCAGTGTGAGGACTGAAACGTCACATTGGTGATTAAACAACACATTTTTTAACTATGACCTATGGGAGTGCTGTGGAATTTCACATATATATATATATATATACTGTATATATATTTGGGAACCAATGGCACCACGCCCATTTAGAGTATATTTACATGTGGCAGAAGTTTCTGCAACTGAAAATCAGTTCCAAACATCTGAATGGGGTTGTTTCTGCAGCATGTGTTTCGACTTTTGGAAACCCCATTAGCTGAATGGGCTAGTTGCAGAAATTCCTGAAACAAATCTTTATGTGCTCTTTTGCTCTATCTATATGCTCTTTTGGTTTATTTCACTTTCTTTGGATCAGTTTGGATTAATTGTGCCTCCTTTTACTTTTTTCTGGTTAAGTTTTTTTTTTATTTTTACTAAGGCCAGGAAGCTGTGCGGTGGCACACAGTTTATTATCATTGATCTGTAGGCATGCCCTGTTCGTTTGGTACATGCGATGCTGTATTTTTCAGATAGTGTAGTCCATTGTACTGTACATGCCTTTATGGGTGCTTTATTATTATTATCATGTAGTTTCTGAAGGAAGTCACGTGTGGTGAGCTGGCATGGTGGGTGTATAAGGTGCGCAATAGGCTGTCTGCATAAGTAACCCTTGTTGCTGTCATGAGTGAAAGGGGTGAATTATGAGTTGCAAAAATGGATGACAATTGGCTTTCGGGCCAAGGGTGATAGTATTTCTAAAGCTTACCAGTGTGTGAACTGTTCGTGTGCTACTGTGATGAATGTGTATCGTGAGTGGACAAATGGCTCCACTGCAAATATGCAATGTGGAAACTGTGGAGCCCAACATGTTATTCATGTGAAACTTTGGCTACGAAGTTGTGCGACACACTACAATAGAGCAGCTCACCACCAAAATGAATGAGGGGCTATGAGACGTGTGTCTAAAACAACAGTTCAGCGAACCCTACTGGGTACGGGGTTTCGAAGCAGATGGATCGTCACTAAACCTCTGCTAATGAAAAGGCTTCAATATTCAGTATTGGAATTGGTAAAGGGGGTTCCTTTTCCAATGAGTCAGGTTTTCATATCAGTATATCAGATTCAGACACAGCAGCTAGTTGAAGGATTTTACACACACTCTATAATGACTATTTATAAAGTTGCTTAATTTTGCATTTAGTAATCAAATGGACTATTTACTATACCATTGCGTTTTGAAGGAATGTACATTAGGAAACAAATGTTTGACTTCTCTATAGTCAAACATAAAGCAATCAAATAAAGGCAAATACTCCTAAATGTACATTTTCCTGCCACTTCATATGATAGCCATGCATTTATTACATTCATGTAATGGTCATTTTCATTTATTGCTTCTACATCAACCTGATAATAGATGTTTTCTTGTATTTATAAGTTAACGTGCATGAGAATTATGCAGGGAATGATCTAATTCTCGATGTAAAATAATGCAGGAGCGCGGAAGATGAACATCTGATTTGTCACATCTGATACACTAATGTTTTATCCAAAAGGAAGAACACATTGTAACATGTTCATTCATCTGAAAAAACACCACCTGGCTTTTGCAGGCACCTACTCATGAAAAAAAGAAAATAATACTTAAGACGAGTATGCTTTAGCCATTTTAATATAAAGACAGACACTCAAAGTTTACTGCTATGATTTCAAAGTTAATTGCAATGTCAAGCAGCCATTTAGTATTCGTTAATGAAGGTGTTTTGTCGTTAGAACAAAGAAAAAAAAAAAAGTTTAGAAAAAATATCACACGCTCCCAGAAAACACACGCTGAGACCATGCGTCAACGAAATCTGGTCTCACTTAACTAGAGATGAAGGTATTATTTATACTGCCTGCTTGTTTAAGTCTTCTGGAAAATATGAACCAGTCAGAAAAATCTGTTTCACGGGGCTGCGTTTTTCCCCCGCTCTGTTTGCAGAAGGTGAGGAAAAAAAAAAAAAGTGACAAACATATAGCTAGTCAATCTGTAGCTAGAAAAAAGATCACTTAAAGACATATGGCAATAAATTCAATATTGTTTCAAAGATACAAGGGAGGGTTAATTAGGAAAAAGTCTTGTTGACCCAAATGAAAATATACACAATATCCTCACCTGTTCTTTAGAGATCGGCTGAGAAGATACAAAAAACGCATTCTGACATTTGTGCAGAAGTACCTGCGAGCATTAGGAACTCACGGCAGTGCATTAAGATATACGCCACTCATGCCCTTTAGTCTTCTTTATTTTTTGCCAGTGCTTGAAATATAGGACCAGGATGCACCTGGCTACATTAGAATAAAGCTTTCAGTTCCACAAAGCATAAGTTTTGGGTAGACTTTCCATAAAGTAACTTTAGGGGTCTTCCAGGGCATCAATGTGTGATCAGTGGCCCCTGTGATAAATCTGGTCCAGGTCTAGCGAGCCTGTCTAAGGTTTCTCTATTTTAGAGCCTAGTAAATCTACCCAAATGTGTTCTGGACAGATGAGGCAATGAGTTATGTGGCCACAAGACGTGCAGAGTCGGTATTTAATCAGAAGAACTTGTTTCCTGCAGTTTTAGACATGGTGGTAGAGATATTTGCCATCATAGAATACATTATGAATTCTTCATTGTATCAGAGGGGGCAGGAGATATGAGACCATCTGTCAGAAGATAGAAGCTCAGGAGAAAGTGGACTTCATAACAGGTCATGATCCTTATCTTCCCAATAACTGTACAAAGGAACAGCTAAACATAAATCTAGAGGATTGTTAACTGTAACAGCTTCAATGTAAATCCAATGGAGATGATATGTTGGGGATGGTAAAGGTGGCGGGAGGCAAGGAACCCCAAAAACTGAACCATTGGGAACATTCTCCATGTTTGGGGAAAAAATATCTCCCAGTTGATGTCAGATGTAGTTTGTTATAAAATATGTCTACCCCTGGATCCTCAACGGTCAGAGATCTGTTGGTCCTAAGTTGCAGTGACAGGCACAATTGCATGGATGAGCAATTGTGCTGGCATAAACAATGGGGGTTGCCATGCTGCAGGCCCTTGCCAGAACCCCCAACTAATCCCACATTCAATGCCAGTCTTAAGTATAGGCCATCAATATTTTTGTTCCCAGTAACTCTCCAAGCTGAAGCAACATCTTTTATTAACATTGGTTATTATCAGCACATGAAAAATCAGGGACACAACAGGAAATCATAAGCCCTTATAGCAAAAAACTGGGATAGAGACATTAGCTGGTGTTTTTAGGAATTAGACTATGATTATTAAGAACAATGTGTACATACTGTGATTGGAAGTTTTCCTCTAAGGCATCTACTATCCTTTTGTTCTGTCTAGATCCACACTTCAACTGGCGATACACTTCTGATAGCAGTTGGTGGAATGATCATCTGTCTGACAACTATCTCCCCCATCACCTCTTTACATATACTGTACATGCCTATTTTTCCCAAGTGTGCACATGTTATGCATGGGAAAGGGAATAAAGCTGCTGCCCGATTCTTCTGGTGGTGACTTATGTTGAAATCCAACAGCCTGAGTGATTCTCCTATCTCTTGGCATCTGCTTTTGAGGGAAAATGGGATAATCCCATACACATTAGATCAGGCATGCTCAACCTGCGGCCCTCCAGCTGTTGCAAAACTACAACTACCATCATTCCCTGACAGCCTACAGCTATTATCCTACAGAAGGGCATCGTGGGAGTTGTAGTTTTACAACAGCTGGAGGGCCGCAGGTTGAGCATCACTGCATTAGATGGTAGCCAGTCTCACTGGAGTTGGCAGGTTTGGCCAACTGCAGGTTGGGGCTACATGGCAGCTTGTTTTATGTTACGTTACCATCCAGATGTTCCATTATGACTATACATCAAATAATTGTCAATGGGGTCATGTTGTGACATGAAACATGCTGTCCAATTCAGAAATCCAGCACTATTAGATTTTTGGTTTCAGGTCACAGTTCACAGCAACTTTGCCATCCTAGTTCACAATACAAGGAGTGCGCAACTGCAACTTATGCGCGACTTTTCTTCAAGTTGGCTGTGTTTTTACAGTTAAATCACAGCTATAAAACAATTGCATCAAGGCAAGTCTAGACATATTGCACAAAGGTATTTGGTCTCCTGAGTTCTCCGGTTTGCTGTTGCATGATACATATGACCTTGTAGCCCAAGTCTTAAGCAGACTTTTTTCATCATGCTCATAAGGGTAAAGGGTCTCAATACTGGAAAAAAATGCATCAGTTTTGTCCTAATGCATTCTGAATGGAAAGCAATCCATTCCATATGCATCAGGATTAGAGATGGCCTTGCGGTTCGCCCAGGGGTTGTTTTGCGGCAAACTTTTCTTGTTTGCAATTCACCGAACATGCGAACATATGGCAATTTTCGCACGTGCCATATTTTTTTTGTATAGCGCCGAACTTTGACCCATGACACATCCATCAGGTGGGACAGGACAGCCAATTGAGACATTTCAGCACATGAACTGGTATAGGTGTGCTATCGATAGTTGTAATATAGAGGGGTGTGATATACTTATAATATACTTTCTAACAAAGAAATCATATTATAGTGTAATTGTATTGTGTAGCAGTTGTGTGCGGTTCTGCTGCGATACCGCAGCTAGATAGAGGGACAAACGGTATTGGAGTAACTAATTGCAACGGGTGTGATATACCTGTTGCCCCAAATAATACTGCTTGAGGGCTGCGATATACCTTCTTCCACAAAATCTTGATTGAGGGGTGCCATATACCTGTTTCTGCCTAATACTGATTGAGGGGTGCTATATACCTGTTTCAGCCAAATACTGATTGAGGGGTGCCATATACCTGTTTCAGCCAAATACTGATTGAGGGGTGCCATATACCTTCTTCCACAAAATACTGATTGAGGGGTGCTTTTGCTATATAACTTCTTCCACCACATACTGATTGAGGGCTGCAATACCCCTGCTTCTACAAAATTTTGATTGAGGGGTCCCATATACCTGTTTCCCCCAAATACTGATTGAGGTGTGCTATATACCTGTTTCCGCCAAATACTGATTGAGGGGTGCCATATACCTTCTTCCATTAAATACTGATTGAGGGGTGCTATTGCTATATACCTTCTTCCACCAAATACTAATTGAGGGCTGCGATACACCTGCTTCCACAAAATACTGACTGAGGGGTGCTATATACCGTACAGACCAAAAGTTTGGACACACCTTCTCATTCAAAGAGTTTTCTTTATTTTCATGACTATGAAGGCATCAAAACTATGAATTAACACATGTGGAATTATATACATAACAAACAAGTGTGAAACAACTGAAAATATGTCATATTCTAGGTTCTTCAAAGTAGCCACCTTTTGCTTTGATTACTGCTTTGCACACTCTTGGCATTCTCTTGATGAGCTTCATAAAGGGAATCAACTCGGTAAAGGAGGAGAGCATATTTAAAAGAAGAAAAACTACCACAAGAGGACACAGTTTTAAATTAGAGGGGCAAAGGTTTAAAAGTAATATAAGGAAGTATTACTTTACTGAGAGAGTAGTGGATGCATGGAATAGCCTTCCTGCAGAAGTGGTAGCTGCAAATACAGTGAAGGAGTTTAAGCATGCATGGGATAGGCATAAGGCTATCCTTCATATAAGATAGGGCCAGGGACTATTCATAGGATTCAGAAATATTGGGCAGACTAGATGGGCCAAATGGTTCTTATCTGCCGACACATTCTATGTTTCTATGTTTCTATTATGCCTTCAGTGTGAATCTACAATTTTCATTGTCATGAAAATAAAGAAAACTCTTTGAATGAGAAGGTGTGTCCAAACTTTTGGTCTGTACTGTACCTGTTTACGCCAAATACTGATTGAGGGGTGCTATATACCTGTTTCCGCCAAATACTGATTGAGGGGTGCTATATACCTGTTTCTGCCAAATACTGATTGAGAGGTTCCATATACCTTCTTCCACAAAATACTGATTGAGGGTTGCTATTGCTATATACCTTTTTCCACCAAATACTGATTGAGGGCTGCGATATTCCTTCTTCCACAAATACTGATCTTCTCTATGGACTTAGGCAGAGGGTCGTTTATAAAATGACAGGCAGAGGAAGAGGCAGACTGTTCCGCAGGGATGGTAGGGGTCGGGCAGGTGCATCAGGCCGGAGCCTAAGTGGGAAGTTGGAGAAGGCGCGTGCAATAACTTCAAAGGGCGCACCAGAGTTGGTTGAGTGGCTCACTCAGCCTTCCGCTTCTGCACCCTCTTCATCCTCTGTATCTGCATACTCCTCACTCTCTGCTATGTGCACCCCCAAAGACACCACCACCACCACCATAGCCCCTCCACTCGAGTCAGAGGAATTATTTTTCCATCCATGCAGCCATTATTGGCATCGGATGAGGAAGAGGAGGTAGCAACGGCCGCCACCCAGCGGTCTGACGACAGTACCCAGATCAGCCCAAGGAGGGTGGTCCCCGCTGTTGCTGCCTACTCCGAAATCTCTCATGTCAGTGGTGGTGAAGGTGACGATGATGTGTCGATGGACGTCACATGGTTGCCCACAAGAGAGGAAGAGGAGGGGAGTTCAGAGGGAGAGACGGAGCAGCAGATAGGGAGGAGAAGCAGGCATAACTCGCAGTGCACAGGAGGCAAAAAGCAGACATCAAATGTATCTGGAGCGAGCCATCCATGCACGGTTACATCTTGCGCTCCCAGGACGCCGGCACATGGATCCGTAGTGTGGTTTTTTTTTACGTGTCAGCTGCTGATAATAGTGTTGCCATCTGCAGCCTGTGCTATCAACGCATAAGTCGCGGTAAGCCCAACACTCAACTAGGGACGACCGCCTTAAGAAGGCACCTGGCCTCCCATTACCGAGACCGGTGGAAGCAACACTGTCAGAATCCACAAAGCCACACTCCCTGCACTCCACATCCTACTTCTCCTTCTCCTCTCTCCTCCCATTTTTCCTCCACTCCACCTTCCTGTAACGGTCACGTACACATACACACAGGGGGGAGGATAGTGACAATTGCGCTCCCCCCTCACCCCTGGCCCTGCCTACTTGCCTCATGAGTCTTGATGACAGGGGACAACTGGACGGCAGTCCCTAACTTAGGATACGTGCGGGAAGGACAGACAAGACAAATAACGGATAGTGAACGGACCGGGTCAAAACCAAGAGGACAACGCAGTACAGAGGCATAAGCAAAGAATGGTCAGGAGAAGCCGGGGTCATAAATACCAGGAGAGTCGAGAAGCACCAAAGGAGTCCGCAAAGAATAGTCAGGTGGAAGCCGAGTTCAAAATACCAGGAGGGATGCGCAGTACAGGAGGAGCAGGCAAAGGATCGTCAGGGAACAGGATCAGGTAAGTATACAGGTATCCAACAAATGCCAGGAACCTAAATTAACAGGCAACCTGTGGCCAGCAGGCTGCCTGTATTTATAGTGGGGAGTGAGGGTCATGTGACGTGGCCAGCGTCACATGACCGACAGACCGACCAGTCGAGCACCGAGTGATCAGCTCGGTGCTCAAGGCAGACCTAGGAGCAGGGAGCCTCCCAGCTAGCAAAGCCGCCCTGGGAACGAGGTCAAACACAGATCCTCGCTCCTGAAGCTAAGCAGCAGGTCTGCAGCTGATGGGAGACCGAGTGCGCCTTCGGCACCCTGTTACTCATCCACTGTGCCGTCGTCACGTTCATCTGGCAAAAGGCAGGCTTCCGTGGCCCAAATGTTTGAGCGTAAAAAAATGATGACGTCGGATAATCCTCTTGCTCAACGGCTGACCTCTGGCTTGTCTGAACTGCTAGCCCGCTAACTACTGCAATATAAATTGGTGCACTTGGAGGCATTTAGAAAATTTGTGGCCATTAGCACACCGCAATGGAGGGTCCCCGGAAGGAAATATTTCTCCCAGAAGGGCATCCCTGAAATATATAGCCACGTTCAGTGGCAAGTTAATATATCTCTGGCACACAGTGTCGGTGCCAAGATACATCTAAACACAGACACGTGGTCTAGCAAACACAGGCAGAGAAGGAACATAACTTTTACTGCCCACTGGATGAACCTTCTGACGGCTGTCAAGCATGTAAACCGTGGCACCCGTGTGGATTTGGTGTTACTGCCACGGATTGCATGCAGGTCTGCCTCTTCTTCTCCTCCTCCTACTCCATTCTCCGTCTCCTCCTCGGCTGACTCCTCCTTTTCCACTGCGACCGCCTCTTCCGCTGCACCCATTAAGATCCCCAGAACCTATTCTACTTGCCAGGTGAGACGTTGCTGTGCTGCGGTGTTGTGCCTGGAAGCCAAGAGCCACACCGGTCCTGCACTGCTTTCAGCTCTGAGGTCACAGGCCAATCAGTGGCTAACCCCGCTCAATTTGACAGTTGGTAAAGTGGTGTGCGACAACGGTGCCAATCTGCTGAGCACACTGAAACAGGGCAAAATGACACACGTGCCGTGCATGGCACACGTCTTGAACTTAGTTGTGCAGCGATTCATTGCCAAGTATCCCTGGGGCCTAGGACGTTTCGCGGCAGGCCAGGAAAATCTCTGGCCATGTTAGAAGATATTACACGGCCATGGCTCTCCTTGCTGACATTCAGCGGTGACACCACTTGCCCCTCAGACGTCTGATTTGTGACTCCCCAACACGCTGGAACTCCACCTTGTATATGCTTGATAGGCTGCTCCAGCAGAAACGTGCCATTAACTACTACCTGTACGAACTCTGAGGCAGGACAGGTTCTGGGGAGCTTTGTTTCCTTTCACTGCTCCAGTGGCTGCTTATGCGCAACGCATGCAGACTTCTGCGGCCATTTGATTAGATCACCAAACTGGTCAGTCCAGCCAGGGCGCCATCAGTGACATCGTACCTTACGCCTTCTTTCTAGAGCGTGCATTGCGTCGTGACATTGATCAAGCCGTCGAGGAGCAGGAGCTGGAAGATGAGGAAGTCGCAATGCTGAATGAATTCCCAGGGGAGCTACTCCATTTGAGACAAGTCAGCAGGAGTCTGAAGATGAGTCAGAGGAGGATGGTGGCTGGGGGGAGGAGGAGCAAGAAGAGCAGGCTTTGAGAGGGACTTTAAACTTTTCTGAGATCCATGGTGTTGTCCGTGGCTGGGGGGAGGAGACCGAGTACGAAATACTCCTGGGCGATGAGCAGGAGCCAGGGCACCCCACTGCTTCCAATTAAGTGCCAATGGGGGCCTTCATGCTCCAGTGTTTGAAGAGGGACCACTGTAAGAAAAGCATAAAGGGCAAGGACCAGTACTGGGTGGCAACGTACTTAGATCCCCGGTACAAACACAAAATGGCAGACATGTTACCAGCATCAGAGAGGGCTGTCAGAATGCAGCATTTCCAGGCATTGCTGTGAGAGATGCTGCATTCTGCTGTTGGTGCTGACAGAGGAATTTTCACCCACAGCGAAACAGGTGCGGGTACCAATCCTACCGCGCCTGCAAGAAAAGGGCGGTTTGAAGATGTGTTGGTCACTTCAGATATTAAAAAAAATTTAATTGCTGTACACCATTATACATACAAACAATAGAGCTAAGAAATGGGGTCATTCTAAATAAAAGTGGTACAATACCGACTATAAATGAGTTAATGGAAGCTCTTAGCGCACATATTTGATCAAACGTGTGTCGAGCCCATCTACCAGGCGTCAAGGTGGCTTCCGCAGATGGGTCCCTAACACTAATATACTGCCTCTCTTTAGACTTACCTAAGCCTACAATATTCAGGGCAGTGTAGGAACCAGCTACATACGTACTCTGCTCAGAAGTCCCAGGTAGATGGCCGTGTTCAGTCTAAAAGAGGCGCTACCCTCAATATATACTATAAGAGAATTTAGACTAATACACTGCCTCTCTTTGGACTTACCTAAGCCTACCAAATTTGTATGTATAATGGTGTGCAGCCATTTTATTTTTTATAATCATGTTTGCTTCATGGATATGCTTCATGGAGCCGCCTACCGGATCCAGCCTCAGGGAACGCCTAAAAAGACAGGTGTGCGACTAAATCGGGTTAACGGCTGATGTTGACGCTCTGAGAAACGAGGAACCCCTGAACTCCTAGGTGTACAGGCTTTACCTGTGGCCAGAGCTGGCACAATTTGCCATGGAACTCTTGGCTTGCCACTCGTCGAGTGCCTGTCCGAAAGGACTTTCAGCGCAGCAGGGGGGATCGTGACCGATAAGAGCACTCGCCTAGCTCACGACAGTGTGGACTACATCACTGTTCTAAAAATAAATGAGGCATAGATCTCTGAGAAATTCAATATCTGTGACGACCACGTGTACTTGATTTTTTTCATGCCAGCCCACACATATCCGCCACCACACAGAACAAAAAATGGTCATTGTCTTATGTATATAAAGCAGCATAAAAGGACTTTTTTGTCAGGTGAATGCCTAATTTTTAGGGCCTCTACTCCAGTGGCCTAAAATAAAAATTTTATCCAGTGACCATCTAAATATACCTCCAGCCACATATTCACTTCTTTTCTTTTATGTAAGGTGAATGCCTAATTTTTGGAGCCTGTACTCCACTGGCCTACAGTAAAATTGTTATTCAGTGACCTCCTAATGTACCTCCAGCCACATAATCACTTGTTCTTTTTTGTCAAGTGAATGCAAATTTTTTTGGGGCCTGTAATGGCCTACAGTAAAAATATTATCCACTGACCGTCTAATTTACCTCCAGTCACATAATCACTTGTTCTTTTCTGTCCGGTGAATGCCTAATTTTTGGGGCCTGTACTCCACTGGCCTACAGTAAAACTTATATTCACTGACCGTCTAATTTACCTCCAGTCACATAATCATTTGTTCTTTACTGTCAGGTGAATGCATAATTTTTGGGTCCTGTACTCCACTGGCCTACAGTAAAATTGTTATCCACTGACCGGCTAATATACCTCCAGCCACATATTCACTTGTTCTTTTCTGTCAGCTGAATGCCAAATTTGTGGGGCCTGTACTCCACTGGCCTACAGTAAAACTGTTATTCAGTGAACGCCTAAAGTACCTCCAGTTCTTTTCTGTCCAGTGAATGCCTAATGTTTGGGGCCTGTACTTCACTGCCCTACAGTAAAATTGTTATCCACTGACTGGCTAATATACCTCCAGCCACATATTCACTTGTTCTTTTCTGTCAGGTGAATGCCAAATTTGTGGGGCCTGTACTCCACTGGTCTACAGTAAAATTGTTATTCATTGACTGTCTGATGTACCTCCAGCCACATAATCACTTGTTCTTTTCTGTCAGGTGAATGCCTGATTTTTGGGGCCTGTACTAGACTACAGTAAAATTGCTTTCCACTGACCGTCTAATATACCTCTAGCCACATAATCAATTGTTCTTTTTTGTCAGGTGAATGCCTAATTTTTTGGGCCTGTACTGGCCTGCAGTAAAATTGTTATTCAATGACCGTCTAATATACCTCCAGCCACATAATCACTTGTTCTTTTCTGTCAGGTGAATGCATAATTTTTGGGGCCTATACTCCACTGGCCTGCAGTAAAATTGTTATCCACTGACTTCCTTATATACCTCCAGCCACATAATCATGGGTTCCTTTCTGTCAGGTGAATGCATAATTATTGGGGCCTGTACTGGCCTACAGTAAAATTGTTATCCACTGACTGTCTAATATACCTCCAGCCACATAATCACTTGTTCTTTTCTGTACGGTGAATGCATAATTTTTGGGGCCTGTACTCCACTGGCCTACAGTAAAATTGTTATCCACTGACCGTCTAATATACGTCCAGCCACATAATCACTTGTTCTTTTCTGTCAGGTGAATGCCTAATTTTTGGTGCCCGTACTCCCGTGTACTAAAATAAAAAATTTCTAGGCAGGCCACATTTTTGAGAGTTTCCCTTTAAGATGCATAAAAATGGCCCCTGATTAAGATACATATTTTTTGTGTGAATTTTTGCCATTGATACCCCTCTCTTATGTCACTGTCCATGTTGTGGGACTATTTGTGCACTTCTAGTGGCTGCAAATATGACCTGAAGGTTTTTCAGGTTGGCCTGCTATTAAAATGAATGGGGCCAGCCGCAAATGCGTGGTTCGCGAACATTTTATTGCGAACGCGCGTTCACGTTCGTGAAACGTTCAGGCCGATGTTCGTCCATCACTAATTGTCTAAAATAAGCGCATATTAAAAATATGGCAAGTTGACTGGTTTGCTTGTTCACTTGCTTTTATATGCTTTTCTTTATAAACAAGAATTTTAGCATTTAAATAACAGACATATCCCAGTTTAGATGTGAGGATTTTATACCAACAAACAAGCATTTCTACATTAGCACAAACCAATGACAAATATCTATCTATCTGTCTGTCTGTCTATATGTATGTATCTATCTATCATATTGGACGCTAAGCCTCATAATAAGATGACAATTCTAGTTCTGTATAGATACATTTTTGGAAGTCATCTCATCATCAAAACAGTCAGGATTACAATGACAAGTAAAACCTACATAAATATATACTAATGGAAAAGGAAAAAAGAACACCTGAAAAAATGTATGCAGTTGAGCCGAGATTGAAATAGTCCACAACCCTCCTGTGCGACCATCAACGACGGACAATAGTATACCATGATGAAAGCAGGTTCTGCCTTGGCACTAAATAACCACATCAAAGTTTGAAGAAGGACTGGAGAGTGCCTACTGAAATCATACATAATGCAGAGACACATTGGACCAACATCATATGTCTTGGTGTGGGGCTCCATGCCTGTTCCCATCTGGTAGGGAACATATACCATCTTTCAGTATGTCTAGGACATTGTGGAACCAGTCCTACTGTCTTTTTGACTTAGTTAGTTGTCCTAACAAGATAAGATCCACTGACACACTGCCCGCTACACAACCTGCTCTTCAGGGTATCCAGTAGTCCCCCTGACCAGTTCAATCACCAGATCTAAACTCTATTGGGAATATCTTGGACTAGATGGGGCGATATATCAGCTCCCCTGGCCAGTTTCATCACCAGGTCTCTTCCATCAAGAATGTATGGGATTGGATGGGGTGACAGATCTCCCATGCAAAGCAGTCAACAACCATATTGGCTGGTTCAAGTTGAAAGAGCTTGGAATGACATACTGCAGGACATCCATCATCTGTATGACCATTACCATGCCGGAATAGCAGCCTGTATGACAGCAAGGGGAGATGTCACCCAGTTATGATGTGACCTTGCCTCAAAGTATACCCTGCTGCAGAACCCAAAATAAAGGGTGCACCACCTTGGTTGTGTGATCACCACTAGCAGCTTATACTTTGTCAATCTCAGCGAAATTGCATGTTTTTTTCCAGGTGTTCTTTTTTATTTTTCAGTAGGGTACATAACACAGGAATCGCAATTCACAATAGGTGATGGACTCAGCTTATCTACTCCCTCTCCCTGCACAATGGCTTCTGCACAGGTCACAGAGCATTTTTTTTAAACTGTCTCATAAATGTCAATTATTATCGCCAGTCTATTGTGTCTATGGTCCAAATGACTGCTGTAAAACATATCACTAAATGTTGTTAGGAGCTCAGGAAAGATACAATCCGAAAATACAAAACAGATTAGAAAAATGTAATGTTTTACTGGTTTACTTGGTAAAAAAAAAAATCTAGGTGACACATTCCCTTTTCTAAGAAGACAGCGGTAGGATAGTACTTTAGTCAATCTGACCTCCTCATTTACACTTATATCAGTTAATTGTCCTCATTATCACCATACAATGTGCCTGCTGTAGAACAAAACAGCTACTTGTTCAACCTCTGCTGCCCATATACATAAGCCTACTGTGCCAAGTGATAAATCTAGTGTTTCTACTCTGAATAGGTATAGAACATTATTCAGTAGAAGCTACTCAAGTAGACTGGACTGTAGCATAGCCACTTTAAATCCTCTTGCATTGCTGTTGTGAGACAACAAAGGCATAGATAAGAACAGCTGTAGACAAATGTGAAGCCTAAGTAAGACTAGAAGGGGTTGTCCACAGATGGATTGCAAGCTTCTCTTAGTGGCTAAATACTATTGTAATGCAATTGTCTTATTTGCTGTTAATCAACCAAATATGTCATATGGGTTCATTGCAAAAAAATTGGTATATTTTTTGAATAACAGGAATAAAGTAGAAGTGCATCCAATGTGAACAGAGTTCTATAATTTTCCCCAGTGAGATGTTTACCATCTAAAGTGCTGTATATTGCACATATATCCATAGAAATGATATTTGATATTGATGTTGATATTCTACATGTAGTAATGGAGTAATACTGTACCACCATTGGCCCTGGTGCAAAAGTTCAGCTTGGGCCCCCCTTCCCTCAGTGCTTTGTGCCCAGGGGCAGGGAAGCACATAGTCTTCCTGCTGCCTGAGGCTAAAATTGAACAACCCCCCGAATGCTAAATTCTTGAGCTACCCCTTCCCTCCAGACAGAGGTGTAACTTGACCTGCATGCACTTTCTATAATACTGGTGTTTTCTACTGCGGCACAAGGGTCTTTGGGCCCCTTCAGGCTCCTGAGCCTGGTAGCGACTGCTACCTTTGCACCCCTATAGCTATGCCCATGCCCCCATGCAGTGACTCTAATGGGTTTTCAAGGGTAAACTTTCCGAATCCTGATGATACCAGGATAAAGAAAGTCTGCTATATCTAGGTTAAACATCCATCCCCTGTTTGTAGCAGATCAAAGAAATGTCCATAGTGACGTAACAGCATGTGATGACATCAGCCAATTTTGGCAGCAAGTTGGCCGTGCTCTAATTGGCAGCGTATAAGTTACAGCTCTAGATACATTTGTTATCACTTTGACTTCTAATTATTGTCATCTGATCTGGCTGAAATATCTGTCACAGAAAATCTGATCTTGATAATAACAGGTCTTTTAAATAATGTGGTCTATTGGAGCGTTAAGCAATATTACCTTGCATATATTACCGTATATTTTATAATAATCCCTCTAATATAGGCCTTTGCGGCCTCCCAAACGGTGTTGATTCCTGCTGAACCCTTATTTAGGAGAAAATATTCCTTAATTTCTTTCAAGATTTTATCATGTACTCCCATTATATTTATCCAACCTATGTTTATATTCATACCTCTTATTTTTCTCCCACCACCCATTTTCGTGTTTATTATAATGGGATTATGGTCCAAGACCCCCCGTTGTCCATAATTAACTCGTTCAATGTCTAGTGCACCCTTGTTATTAGTGAATACTAAGTCAATCCGTGATAGGCTTTTGTGCATTTTAGAAAAACACGAATATCCCCTTGATTTTGGGTGCATTATCCTCCAGATATCGATCCAACCCAATTCTTGTGTAGTACTTTTTAATTTAGAGCCCGTGCTTTTCCCTAGAGTGTTCCCTATTCTACATCTATCTATTTTCTCATCCATTATATTATTAAAGTTTAAATAGAAAGGAAGTCCAGCTCAGGTCAGGTGTGAATACGTGGCTTCTTTATTACAGTGGTTATAAAATTCCACACAGCCAGGTGCAACAATTGACGCGTTTCAGACCTCTATAGCATCAGGGTCCTTCTTCATGACAAACACAAAATGCTGTGTTTGTCATGAAGGAGGACCCTGATGCTATAGAGGTCTGAAACGCGTCACGTGTTGCACCTTGCTGTGTGGAATTTTATAACTGCTGTAATAAAGAAGCCACGTATTCACACCTAACCTGAGCTGGACTTCCTTTCTATTTAAACTGTTCACACACTCCCGCATCCAGGTGCGGCGTCCGTGCCCGGAGGGTGTCGTGGAGCAGGTGAGAGCTGCCTTACACCGAATTATCTGCCCATTATATTATTCAAGTCCCCTAACACCAATAGTGATTTATCCCCTGCATTAAGCGTAAGGTCATGAATTTTTAACAAAATATCTATTTTGAAGGGAGGCGGTATATAAACATTCACTATTATCCATGCTCTACCTTCTAGTAGACAGTCCATAAGAATGTAGCGCCCCTCCTTATCTACAACCGTTTTTGCTATTTTAATATCAATATCACGATGTATTAATATACTCACTCCCCTCGCATAGGATGAAAAGACCAAGTGGAAAGAGTGCTGCATCCATGGTCTACTTATCCTCCCCGCTGTCTCATTTGTCAAATGCGTTTCCTGCAAACAGACTATAGCGGGGAGAGATTTTTGTATTGCATCAAACACTGCGACTCTTTTTATGCCCCTACTAATACCCCTGATATTCCATGAGATTATTTTCATAAAAACCTCTAATACTGAAAATCAGATCTTGATAATAACAGGTCTTTTAAATAATGTGGTCTATTAGAGCGTTAAGCAATATTACCTTGCAGCACTGTGTTCCTGTGTTCACATATGACCAAGAGAAACTTCTATATCTAGTTTAGATGGAGTTTAATATGTTCTCCCCATGTTTGCATTGGAGCACTATATGGTGCCTATTCCACAGCTCTGGCAACTCCACCACTTTCCTTTGATTCACAGGGCCAGACATCTCACCTGGATCTGTATTCTTGCACCTGTGCCAGTGTTCTGGGTAGTGTTGATCGAGCACCCGAGCACAATGGAAGTGAGTGGGAGAACCCAAGCATTAGCCTCTTATGGACACAGGGCATACAGGTACGCCCTGATGTCCTGGTACTTAAGGACACAGGGCGTACCTGCACGTCCTGTGTATTTCCAATCACCGCCGCACGGCGGGCGGTGATCTAAACAAGATGCCTGCTCAAATCATTGAGCAGGCACCCTGGGACAATGCGCGGGGGGGGGGGTTCCTGTGACCCCCCCATGTCAGCGATCGCAGCAAACCGCAGGTCAATTCAGACCTGCGGTTTGCGGCGTTTACAGGTAATTCCTGGGGGAAATTGGCAGTGCCATTGGGTCTCCGTGCTGCTGTAATGGGGACCCGATGGCATGGAAGGCAACGCGATGCCTTCCTTAGGCATCGGCACTGCCTTCCGGTGAAGAGCCCGTGAGATCCAGCCCCCTGGATCTCACAGGCAGGAAGCTGTACAGGGAGTGCAGAATTATTAGGCAAGTTGTATTTTTGAGGATTAATTTTATTATTGAACAACAACCATGTTCTCAATGAACCCAAAAAACTTTAGCTATTTTAGGGGGATATCTGTGTGTGCAGGTGACTATTACTGTGCATAATTATTAGGCAACTTAACAAAAAACAAATATATACCCATTTCAATTATTTATTTTTACCAGTGAAACCAATATAACATCTCAACATTCACAAATATACATTTCTGACATTCAAAAACAAAACAAAAACAAATCAGTGACCAATATAGCCACCTTTCTTTGCAAGGACACTCAAAAGCCTGCCATCCATGGATTCTGTCAGTGTTTTGATCTGTTCACCATCAACATTGCGTGCAGCAGCAACCACAGCCTCCCAGACACTGTTCAGAGAGGTGTACTGTTTTCCCTCCTTGTAAATCTCACATTTGATGATGGACCACAGGTTCTCAATGGGGTTCAGATCAGGTGAACAAGGAGGCCATGTCATTAGATTTTCTTCTTTTATACCCTTTCTTGCCAGCCACGCTGTGGAGTACTTGGACGCGTGTGATGGAGCATTGTCCTGCATGAAAATCATGTTTTTCTTGAAGGATGCAGACTTCTTCCTGTACCACTGCTTGAAGAAGGTGTCTTCCAGAAACTGGCAGTAGGACTGGGAGTTGAGCTTGACTCCATCCTCAACCCGAAAAGGCCCCACAAGCTCATCTTTGATGATACCAGCCCAAACCAGTACTCCACCTCCACCTTGCTGGCGTCTGAGTCGGACTGGAGCTCTCTGCCCTTTACCAATCCAGCCACGGGCCCATCCATCTGGCCCATCAAGACTCACTCTCATTTCATCAGTCCATAAAACCTTAGAAAAATCAGTCTTGAGATATTTCTTGGCCCAGTCTTGACGTTTCAGCTTGTGTGTCTTGTTCAGTGGTGGTCGTCTTTCAGCCTTTCTTACCTTGGCCATGTCTCTGAGTATTGCACACCTTGTGCTTTTGGGCACTCCAGTGATGTTGCAGCTCTGAAATATGGCCAAACTGGTGGCAAGTGGCATCTTGGCAGCTGCACGCTTGACTTTTCTCAGTTCATGGGCAGTTATTTTGCGCCTTGGTTTTTCCACACGCTTCTTGCGACCCTGTTGACTATTTTGAATGAAACGCTTGATTGTTCGATGATCACGCTTCAGAAGCTTTGCAATTTTAAGAGTGCTGCATCCCTCTGCAAGATATCTCATTATTTTTGACTTTTGTGAGCCTGTCAAGTCCTTCTTTTGACCCATTTTTCAAAAGGAAAGGAAGTTGCCTAATAATTATGCACACCTAATATAGGGTGTTGATGTCATTAGACCACACCCCTTCTCATTACAGAGATGCACATCACCTAATATGCTTAATTGGTAGTAGGCTTTCGAGCCTATACAGCTTGGAGTAAGACAACATGCATAAAGAGGATGATGTGGTCAAAATAATTTGCCTAATAATTCTGCACTCCCTGTATGAGTAATACACACTGTATTACTCATACAGCCAATGCATTTCAATACAGTAGTATTGGAATGCATTGTAAAGGGGATCAGATCCCAAAAGTTGAAGTCCCAAAATGGGACAAAAAATAAAGTGAAAAAAAAAGTTTAAAAAATAAAGTTTTCCCCCCAAAATAATAAAAGTTTATAGTAAAAAAACCAAAACATAATTTCCCCCAAATAAAGTTAAAAAAAATTGACATATTAGGTATCGCCGCGTCCGTATCGACCGGCTCTATAAACATATCACATGACCTAACCCCTCAGATGAACACCATAAAAAAAATAAACTGTGCTAAATAAACATTTTTTTTGTCACCTTACATCACTAAAAGTACAACAGCAAGCGCCCACCAAAATAGTACCAATCTAACCATCACCTCATCCCGCAAAAAATGATCCACCTAAGACAATCGCTAAAAAAATAAAAAAAACTATAGCTTAGAATATGGAGACACTAAAATATAATTTTTTTTGTTTTAAAAAAGCTGTTATTGTGTAAAACTTAAGTAAATTTAAAAAAGTATACATATTAGGAATCGCCGCGTCCGTAATAACATGTCCGTAATAACATGCTCTATAAAAATATCACCTGACCTAACCCCTCAGGTGAACATCGTAAAAAAAAAAAAACGGTGTAAAAAAAAGCATTTTTTTGTCACCTTACATCACAAAAAGTGTCAAAGCAAGCGATCAAAAAGTCATATGCACCCCAAAATAATGCCAATCAAACCGTTATCTCATTCCGCAAAAAATGAAACCCTACCTAAGATAATCGCCAAAAAACTGAAAAAAACTATGGCTCTCAGAATATGGAGACACTAAAACATGATTTTTTTTTGTTTCAAAAATGATATTATTGTGTAAAACTTACATAAATAAAAAAAAGTATATATATTAGGTATCGCCGCGTCCGTAATAACCTGCTCTATAAAAATATCACAGGAGCTAACCCCTCAGGTGAATACCGTAAAAAATAAAAATAAAAAACGGTGTAAAAAAAGACATTTGCCCATAATGCCCATTAAACCGTCATCTCATCCCGCAAAAATCATACCCTACCCAAGATAATTGCCCAAAAACTGAGAAAACTATGGCTCTCAGACTATGGAGACACTAACACATGATTTTTTTTGTTTCAAAAATGAAATCATTGTGTAAAACTTACATAAATAAAAAAAAGTATACATATTAGGTATCGCCGTGTCCGTAATAACCTGCTCTTTAAAAATATCACATGACCTAACCCCTCAGGTTAATACCGTAAAAAAATTAAAACGGTGTAAAAAAAGCCATTTTTGTCATCTTACATCACAAAAAGTGTAATAGCAAGCGATCTAAAATTCATACGCACCCCAAAATAGTGCCAATCAAACCGTCATCTCATCCCGCAAAAATCATACCCTACCCAAGATAATTGCCCAAAAACTAAAAGAAACTATGGCTCTCAGACTATGGAGACATTAAAACATGTTTTTTTTGTTTCAAAAATGAAATCATTGTGTAAAACTTACATAAAAAAGTATACATATTAGGTATCGCCGCGTTTGTAATAACCTTATCTATAAAACTATCACATGACCTAACCCCTCAGGTGAATATCGTAAAAAAATAAAAATAAAAACGGTGTAAAAAAAGCTATTTTTTGTCACCTTACATCACAAAAGGTGTAATAGCAAGCGATCAAAAAGTCATACACACCCCAAAATAATGCCAATCAAAACGTCATCTCATCCCGCAAAAATCCTACCCTACCCAAGATAATCGCCCAAAAACTGAAAAAACTATGGCTCTCAGACTATGGAGACTATGGAGACACTAAAACATGATTTTTTTTTTTTTTAAATAAAATCATTGTGCAAAACTTACATAAATAAATAAAAAGTATACATATTAGGTATCGCCGCGTCCGTAATAACCTGCTCTATAAAAATATCACATGACCTAACCTCTCAGGTTAAGGCCTCATGCACACGACCGTATTTTTTCACGGTCCGCAAAACGGGGTTCCGTTGGTCCGTGATCCGTGACCGTTTTTTTCGTCCGTGGGTCTTCCTTGATTTTTGGAGGATCCACGGACATGAAAAAAAAGTCGTTTTGGTGTCCGCCTGGCCGTGCGGAGCCAAACGGATCCGTCCTGAAATTACAATGCAAGTCAATGGGGACGGATCCGTTTGACGTTGACACAATTTGGTGCAATTTCAAACGGATCCGTCTCCCATTGACTTTCAATGTAAAGTCAGGAGTTAATATACCATAGGATTGGAGTTTTCTCCAATCCGATGGTATGTTTTAACTTGAAGCGTCCCCATCACCATGGGAACGCCTCTATGTTAGAAAATACTGTCGGATATGAGTTAGATCGTGAAACTCATATCCGACAGTATATTCTAACACAGAGGCGTTCCCATAGTGATGGGGACGCTTCTAGTTAGAATATACTACGAACTGTGTACATGACTGCCCCCTGCTGCCTGGCAGCACCCGATCTCTTACAGGGGGCTGTGATCCGCACAATTAACCCCTCAGGTGCTGCATCCCCCCTCCCTCCCCAGTTTGAATATCATTGGTGGCGAGTGTGCGGCCCCCACCCCCGGCCCCCCCTCCCTCCCTCTATTGTATTATCATTGGTGGCCAGTGTGCGGCCTCCCCCGGCCCCCCCCCCCTCCCTCTATTGTAATATCATTGGTGGCCAGTGTGCGGCCTTCCCCGCCCCCCCCTCCCTCCCTTTATTGTATTATCATTGGTGGCCAGTGTGCGGCCTCCCCTCCCTCCCTCTAAAATATTATCATTGGTGGCCAGCGTGCGCCCCCCCCTCCCTCCCTCTATTGTAATATCATTGGTGGCCAGTGTGCGGCCTCCCCTCTCCCCCCCCGATCATTGGTGGCAGCGGAGAGTTCCGATCGGAGTCCCAGTTTAATCGCTGTGGCTCCGATCGGTAACCATGGCAACCAGGACGCTACTGCAGGCCTGGTTGCCATGGTTACTTAGCAATATTACAATATTAGAAGCATCATACTTACCTGCTGCGCTGTCTGTGACCAGCCGGGAGCTCCTCCTACTGGTAAGTGACAGGTCTGTGCGGCGCATTGCTTAATGATCTGTCACTTACCAGTAGGAGGAGCTCCCGGCCGGTCACAGACAGCGCAGCAGGTAAGTATGATGCTTCTAATATTGTAATATTGCTAAGTAACCATGGCAACCAGGCCTGCAGTAGCGTCCTGGTTGCCATGGTTACCGATCGTAGCCCTAGGGCGATTAAACTGGGACTCCGATCGGAACTCTCCGCTGCCACCAATGATCGTGGGGGGGGGGGGGGAGAGGGAAGGCCGCACACTGGCCACCAATGATATTAATACAATAGAGGGGGGGCCGGGGGGGGCGCACACTGGCCACCGATAATACAATAAAGGGAGGGAGGGGGGGCCGGGGGGGCCGCACACTGGCCACCAATGATATTAATATAATAGAGGGGGGGCCGGGGGGGGGCGCACACTGGCCACCAATGATAATACAATAGAGGGAGGGAGAAGGGGCCGGGGGGGCCGCACACTGGCCACCAATGATAATACAATAGAGGGAGGGAGGGGGGGCCAGGGGAGGCCGCACACTGGCCACCAATGATATTACAATAGAGGAAGGGGGGGCCGGGGGTGGGCGCACTGGCCACCAATGAAATTAAAACTGGGGAGGGAGGGGGGTCTGCCCCCTGCTGCCTGGCAGCCCCTGATCTCTTATAGGGGGCTATGATATGCACAATTAACCCCTCAGGTGCAGCACCTGAGGGGTTAATTGTGCGGATCACAGCCCCCTGTAAGAGATCGGGTGCTGCCAGGCAGCAGGGGGCAGTCATGTACACAGTTCGTAGTATATTCTAACTAGAAGCGTCCCCATCACTATGGGAATGGCTCTGTGTTAGAATATACTGTCGGCTATGAGTTTTCACGAACTGAAAACTCATCTCTGAAAAAGCTTTTATGCAGACGGATCTTCAAGTCAATGGGTCCGTGAAAGAACACGGATGCACACAAGATTGGCATTCGCGTCCGTGATCCGTGGCCGTAGGTTACTTTCATACAGACGGATCTTCAGATCCGTCTGTATGAAAGTAACCTACGGCCACGGATCACGGACGCGAATGCCAATCTTGTGTGCATCCGTGTTCTTTCACGGACCCATTGACTTGAATGGGCCCGTGAACCGTTGTCCGTCAAAAAAATAGGACAGGTCCTATTTTTTTGACGGACAGGAAACACGGATCACGGATGCAGCTGCAAAACGGTGCATTTTCCGATTTTTACACGGACCCATTGAAAGTCAATGGGTCCGTGAAAAAAAACTGAAAACGGCACAACGGCCACGGATGCACACAACGGTCGTGTGCATGAGGCCTAATACCGTAAAAAAAAATAAAAAAACGGTGTAAAAAATGCAATTTTTTGTCATCTTACATCACAAAAAGTGTAATAGCAAGCGATCAAAAATTCATAAGCACCCCAAAATAGTGCCAATAAAACCGTCATCTCATCCCGCAAAAATCATACCCTACCCAAGATAATCGCCCAAAAACTGAAAAAATTATGGCTCTCGGACTATGGAGACACTAAAACATGATTTTTTTTGTTTAAAAAATGAATTCATTGTGTAAACGTTACAAAAATAAAAACAAATATACATATTAGGTATCACCGTATGCGTAATAAACTGCTCAGTATCACATGACCTAACCCCTTAGGTGAATACCGTAAAAAAATAAAAACGGTGTAGAAAAAGCTATTTTTTTCACCTTACATCACAAAAAATTTAATAGCAAGCAATCAAAAAGTCACACCCCAAAATAGAGCCAATCAAACCATCATCTCATCCAGGGGCGTAGCTAAAAGCTCATGGGCCCTAGTGCAAGAGTTCAGCTTGGGCCCCCCTTCCCTCAGTGCTTGTTGGAAAGGGGCAGGGGAGCATGTAGCCTTCCTGCTGCCTGAGGCAAACATTGAAAGGGCACCCCCTCATGCAAAATTCTTGACCTAACCCCTTCCCTCCAGCCAGAGGTGTAAATTGACCAGCATGCACTTTCTATAATGCCAGTGTCTTATGTGGCACAAGGGTCTTTGGGCCCCTCATGCTCCTGGGCCCGGTAGCGACTGCTACCTCTGCACTCCCTATAGCTACGCCCCTGATCTCATCCGAGAAAAAATGAGCCCCTACACAAGACAGTCGCCCAAAAAATAAATAAAACTATGGCTTTCAGAATGTGGAGACACTAAAGAATCATTTAAAAAATAATAATGCTTTGTTATGTAAAACGGAAACAAACAACAACAAAAAGGTCATATTTAGTATTGTCGCGTCCGTGACAACCTGCTCTATAAAAATACCCCATGATCTAACCTGTCATATGAATGTTGTAAATAACAAAAAATAAAAACGGTGCCAAAACAGCTATTTCTTGTTACCTTGCCTCATAAAAAGTGTAATATAGAGCAACCAAAAATCATATGTACCCTAAAATACCAACAAAACTGCCACCCTATCCCGTAGTTTCTAAAATGGGGTCACTTATTTGGAGTTTCTACTCTAGGGGTGCATCAGGGGGGCTTCAAATGGGACATGGTGTCAAAAAACCAGTCCAGCAAAATCTGCCTTCCAAAAACCGTATATGGCATTCCTTTCCTTCTGCGCCCTGCCGTGTGCCCGTACAGCAGTTTACGACCACATATGGGGTGTTTCTGTAAACTTCAGAATCAGAGCCATAAATATAGAGTTTTGTTTGGCTGTTAACCCTTGCTTTGTAACTGGAAAAAAATTATTAAAATGGAAAATCTGCCAAAAAAGTGAAATTTTGAAATTTTATCTGTATTTTCCATTAATTCTTGTGGAACACCTAAAGGGTTAAGAAAGTTTGTAAAATCAGTTTTGAATACCTTGAGGGGTCTATTATCTAAAATGGGGTCACTTTTTTGCAGTGTCTACTCTAGGGGTGCATCAGGGGGCTTCAAATGGGACATGGTGTCAAAAATACAGTCCAGCAAAAACTGCCTTCCAAAAACCGTATGGCATTCCTTTCCTTCTGTGCCCTCCCGTGTGCCTGTACAGCAGTTTACAACCACATATGGGGTGTTTCTATAAACCAGGCACCCCATGCTCTGTAGAGGGGAGGGTGCCTGGTTCATAGGATAAGGTCAGAAATTGATGGAAACACCACCGAAATGGTTCGGGAACAGCATGGGGATGATGTCTGAATGCTTCTTGGACTCCCAGGTCGCTGCTGGGAACCATGTTGTCCAAGTAGTATGCCACTTTTACAGACTGACAATAATACGCACAAAACTGAAGATAAAATCTATTTTAGAGGAAATTTTTTTAGGAAACATTCTTTTCTGTATATTTACTTGTATATAAAGTGCAAGTGCTGCCAAAAATTACAAGGAAGAGGCACTCCGATACAACCTGTGCATCACATAAAGGAGGGTCTCATTCACATTGTGGTACAATTGTTCAGGTAGTGGGACTCCTACACTCATAAAGCCTATGCACTAAGTGAAAGGGGTGCCAAAAATTACAAGGAATCGGCACTCCAAAACCCCCTTTTTTACACATAAAGGAGTGAATCATACACAGCCTTGAAAAATTATAATTGATGGCCTGCTGGTGACCCTCAAAAACATTTGGAGCAAGGGCCTGCTGATCTGACCATCTAAAGCATTATGGGCGAGGGCCTGCTGCCGCTTTGATGACTCCAGATAGCCTGGGCCCGATCACATGTCCCCGTGACGGCGACGATTCATTTGGATGTCTGCTCTATCAACTTTCGATGTTATTTTCAGAGCAAACCACGGTTACCATGGGTAACGGGGAATCAGGGTTTGATTCCAAAGAGGGAGCCTGAAAAACAGCTAAGGCTACCACTTCCAAGCAAGGCAGCATGCACGCAAATTACCTAATAGGTATAATTAGGTGAGGGCCTGCTGGTGAGCTGACTCTCTTGTAGGTGAGGACCTGCAGGTGAGCTGACCCTCTAAAACATTATATGCGAGGACCTGCAGGTGATCTGACACTCTAAAAAATTATATGTGAGGGCCTGCTGCTGAGCTGACCCTCTAAAACATTATGGTTGAGGGCCTGCTGCTGAGCTGACCATTTAAAAAATTATAAGAGAGTGCCTGCTGCTTAGCTGACCATTGAAAAGATTTACAGTGTTCAAAGCAGGCCGGGTCGCCTGAATACTTCAACTAGGAATAATGGAATAGGACTCCGGTTCTATTTTGTTGGTTTTCAGAACTAGGGCCATGATTAAGAGGGACAACCGGGGGCATCCGTATTGTTCCGCTAGAGGTGAAATTTTTGGACCGGCGCAAGACGAACCAAAGCAAAGGCATTTGCCAAGAATGTTTTCATTAATCAAAAACGAATGTCGGAGGTTCGAAGACGATCAGATACCGTCGCAGTTCCAACCATAAACGATGACGACTGGCAATCAGGCGGCATTATTCCCATGACCCGCCGAGCAGCTTCCGGGAAACCAAAGTCTTTGGGTTCCAGTGGGAGTATGGTTGCAAAGCTGAAATTTAAAGGAATTGACGGAAGGGCACCACCAGGAGTGGAGCCTGCGGCTTAATTTCACTCAACACGGGAAACCTCACTGGCCCCGACACGGAAAGGATTGACAGATTTATAGCTCTTTCTCGATTCTGTGGGTGGTGGTGCATGGACGTTCTTAGTTGGTGGAGCGATTTGTCTGGTTAATTCCGATAACGAACAAGACTCCTCCGTGATAACTAGTTACGCGACCCCCGGCGGTGAGGAGTGTGTTGACTGGACTTGTAGGTGAGGGCCTGCTGGTGAGTACCCTCTAAAAAAATTAAATGTAAGGGCTTTCAGTTGAGCTGACCCTGAAAAAGATTGTGGGTGAAGGCCAGCTGGTGAGCTGACCCTGTAAAAAACTATATGCGAGGGCCTGCTGGTGATCTGACCCTGTAAAAAATTATATGCGAGGGCTTGCAGGTGAGCTGACCCTCAAAAAAATTTAATGTAAGGGCCTTCAGGTGAGCTGACCCTGAAAAAGATTGTAGGTAAAGGCCAGCTGGTCAGCTGACCCTGTAAAAAACTATATGTGAGGGCCTGCTGGTGATCTGACCCTGTAAAAAATTATATGGGAGGGTCTGCTGGTTATCTGACCCTGTAAAACATTATATGCGAGGGCTGGCTGGTGAGCTGACCCTCTAAAAAATGATACGCGAGGGCCTTCAGGTTAGCTGACCCTGTAAAACATTGTAGGTGAGGGCCTGCTGGTGAGCTGACCCTCTAAAAAGTTATAGGTGAAGGCCTGCTGGTGAGCTGACCCTCTGAAAAATTATATGCGAGGGCCTGCTGCTGAGCTGACCCTGTAAAACATTGTAGGTGGGGCCTTCTGGTGAGCTGAACCTGTAAAACATTATATGCAAGGGCCTGCTGGTGAGCTGACCCTGTAAAACATTATAGGTGAGGGACTGCTGGCGAACTGACCCTCCAAAAAAATATATACGAGGGCCTGCAGCTGAGCTCACCCTGTAAAACATTATATGCGAAGGGCATATATGCGAGGGCATTATATGCAACAAATAAGCATGTTGATATGATGGAAGAATGGAAGAGGAGGAGGAGGATGAGAAAAGGAAGATTCAACCATTTACCCTTGTTTGTGGTGGAAGGGGTGCATGGGAATACAGTGTATTCAGTACATTATAAACAACACATTTAAAGTGCCTTTATGTTCAGCCGCTTTCCTCGGTCTGCTATGTACTCCACCATCTTCTAAAATTTTTCCCTCCTTGAGACACTAGGGCGCGCATAAGGGTGAGGGTGCTGGTGGGGTGTCATGAAACTGTCCCAGGCCTTGGAGAGTGTTGCCCTGCCTCAGGGCCGTAGATAATTTTTTTTCCTGGGGGGGGTTCAGCTTTCTCAAATTATAAGACTATCTAGCAGACACAACAGGGTTTGAAAAAAATATACCAGTCATATCATTCCTAAACATACCCCCATGTTAGCCATCAGCCCTCCATGTCATATTTCTCCCCGTCCATGGCACAGACAGGCTACAGACATTGTCTCCGGCCCATCATGTAACCCCATCCTCACCCATGTCACATTTCTCCCCCTCCATTTGATTGCTCTAACACCTAAAGAAAAAATAATAATTTAAAAAACCTGATGTTTCTCCAGATGATCTTATGCTAAAAGTAGTGGTAATAGAGTCTCAAAGGTCTATAGAAGCAGGTACACTATTTTTACAAACCTTTCAGACTCTATTAACACTACTATCAACATCAAGTCATTTAGAGAAACAGCATCTTTTTTTAATTATGTTTTTCCTTTAGGTGTTAAAACATAACTTGTATTTGATTCCTGCAACACCTAAAGGAAAAATCTTTTTAAAAACCTGCTGTGTCTCTAGATGACCTTATGTTGACAGTAGTGTTAATAGAGCCTCAAAGGTCTGTAAAAATAGGGTAACTGCTTCTATAGACCTTTCAGACTCTATTACCACTGCTATCAACATAAGGTCATCTTGAGAAACAGCAGGTTTTTAATTAGTTTTCCTTTAGGTGTTCAAGAAATCAAATAAGTTATGTTTTAACAACTAAAGGAAAAAAATAATTTAAAAAACTTGCTCTTTCTCTAGATGACCTTATGTTTATAGTAGTGTTAATAGTCTCAAGGGTCTATAAAAGCAGTTACCCTATTTTTACAGACCTTTGAGACTCTATTAACACTACTATCAACATAAGGTCACCTAGAGAAACAGCAGGCTGTAAAAAAATCACTTTAGGTGTTAGAGTAAATTGCAATCAAATGAACGTTATGTTTTAAGATTAGGGTCAGAAGCAGACAAGCAGGGCTTTGTTTAGCCTCTTGATTATTAGTTTTTACATTCATAAAGCTCCACATTGAGCTTCCAGCAGCAGACAGATGCCAGGGCACTTCTGTGGTCACCTCACCTGGGCACATGGTCTTTGCTCAACAGAGTCCTGCCATACATGCTGGGTAGATGCTAGAATGGATTTGTTAGAAGGAGGTCTGTGACGTCACTGGTCACATGCTCCTTCATGGTCACATGATCCACTGTGAGAACGCCTGCCTCCTGCTGTGTTCAGCTCCAGAGAGAAGGGGGTGTGAAAGGATGGACCAATGGCAGGGCAGCTAGCTGATACTAGCCAATCAGCAGCCTCCTGCTCCTATCTGTGGCTTAACACAAGCGCAGCTTAGAGTGAACACTGTCTGGGGCGGGCGCCCGGCAGCGCTGCGCTGCTGGCAAGTAAGTGATAAAAAAAAAAGGGTTGTTTTTCCGCCCACCCCTTTCTCTGTGCAGGGTGCGCCCTAAGGCAGCCGCTTGGTCTGCCTTATGGAAGCGCCGGCCCTGAGGAGGACAGACACTCTGGGGGAGGTTTGAACCCCCCCCCCCCCCCCCCCCCCCTCCTTATCTACGCCCCTGCCCTGCCTCCGTCTATTGAAAAAGTGCACTGCATGTCACAGATATTTTTTGGATGCGCACACTTTACACAGGAGATGTGGCGCAGCTAATGTCACTGAAAGAGGCAACTGTGGGTGAGAATAGTGAGGATTTGGAAACCGTATGGGTGGAAGTTCAAAGGGATATAAACACTGAAAAAATAATACTTGGTGTAATCTATAGACCCCGTAACATCACAGAGGAGATAGAAGCTCAACTGTATAACCAAATAGAGCGGGCGGCACAGGCTGGTACAGTGGTCATAATGGGAGACTTTAACTTCCCAGATATTGACTGGGGTCATGGTTCTGCCTCAACCGCAAAGGTGAGAAAATTCCTCAACTTGCTGCAGGACCACTTTATGGGCCAGTTTGTAGAAGCTTCAATAAGGGGCGATGCTCTGTTGGATCTGGTAATTTCTAATGATGCAGAGCTTGTTGGTAATGTTACTGTTCGAGAAACACTAGGTAATAGTGACCACAATATAATTAAATTCCCCCTAAACTTTAAAAAGCAAACTCTGTCAGGCAGAGCAAAAACACTGAATTTCAAAAAGGCCAATTTCCCTGGGTTGAGGGCAGCATTTCAAGGGCATAGACTGAGAGCAGCTACTGTCGCAAATAATACTGAGGATAAAAGGGAGAGCTTCAAATCCACATTGAGTAATTGCACTAAAAATGTATCCCTTTAGGTAACCAGTATAAAAGGCTAGAATTAACCCCCCCATGGTTTACAGCTACTGTAAAAAGGGCAATTTAAAAAATACAAATCAGAGGGGTCAGCTGTAGCGTTTGAAGATTCCAAAGGGCTTAATAAAATCTGCAAAAAGGAGATAAAATTAGCAAAGATACAAAACGAACAGCAGGTAACAAAGGAAAGCAAAACAAATCCCAAAAAGTTTTTTTAAATATATAAATGCTAAAAAACCTAGGTCTGGGCAGGTAGGTCCCCTAAATAATGGTAAAGGAGGGTAGTCGCCTAAATAATGGTAAGGGGGGGGGGGTAGTCACTGAAGATAAGGAAAAGGCAGAGCTCCTAAATAGTTTTTTTTAGCTTTGTATATACAAAAGAAGAGAAAGGAGTTTATATCTGTGGCGCCAGGGCTGTTAGTACATCCAGTAATATACTCAATTGGCTAACTGTAGTTATGGTCCAAGAGAAGTTAAATAGGGTAAATGTGAACAAGGCTCTGGGTACAGATGAATTATACCCAAGAGTGCTTAAAGAGCTCAGTTCAGTCATTGCTGTGCCCCTGTTTATAATTTTTAAAGATTCTCTAGGTACTGGTACAGTGCCAAGTGATTGGCGCAAGGCAAACGTGGTGCCAATATATAAAAAGGATCAAAGTCCTCCACAGGTAATTATAGACCAGTTAGTTTAACTTCTGTTGTGGGAAAAATGTTTGAAGGACTCTTAATGGACTATATACAAGAGTATGGGACTGTAAATAATATTATAAGTGATAATCAGCATGGGTTTACCAGGGACAGAAGTTACCAGACTAAACTGATTGTTTTTATGAGGTGAGTAGTAGCCTGGACAGAGGAATGGCTGTGGATGTAGTGTTTCTGGATTTTGCAAAGGCTTTTGATACTGTCTTCCATAAATGCTTAATAGGTAAAGTAAGGTCTATAGGCTTGGAAAGTATACTTTGTAATTGGATTGAAAACTGTCTGAAGGACTGTGTCCAGAGAGTTGTGGTCAATGATTCCTATTCAGAATGGTCCCAGGTTATAAGTGGTGTACCCCAAGGTACAGTGCTGGGCCCTCTATTATTTCATTTATTTATTAATGATAATGAGGAGGGGATTAATAGCACCATATCTATTTTTACAGATGACACTAAGCTATGTAGAACTGTACAGTCTATGGAAGATGTAAATAAACTACAAGCTGAATTGAACACTCTGAGGGATTGGGCATGAACTTGGCAAATGAGGTTCAATGTGGACAAATGTAAAGTTATGCATCTTGGTAGTAATAATCTCTGTGCTTCATATGTCCTAGGTGATGTAACACTGGGAGAGTCACTTATAGAGAAGGATTTGGGTGTCCTTGTAGATGGTAGATTAAATAACAGCATGCAATGTCAATCAGCTGCTTCTAAGGACACCAGGATATTGTCATGCATTAAACGAGGCATGGACTCGCGGAGCAGGGAAGTAATATTACCACTTTACAAAGCATTGGTCCGGCCTCATCTGGAATATGCAGTTCAGCTCTAGGCACCAGTACATAGAAAGGATGGACTGCAGCTGGAAAAAGTACAGAGGAGAGCGACTAAACTGATAAGGGGAATGGAGGGTCTTAGTTATGAAGAAAGATTAAAAGAATTGAATTTATTTAGTCTTGAGAAGAGATGTCTTAGGGGGGACATAATTAACCTATACAAATATATAAATGGACCACATAAAAAATACGGTGAAAAGCTGTTCAAGTCAGACTGCGAATTACACTAATGGAGGTTGTATCACTGTACGAATATTTATCACCGCAATAAAGGAACCAACGGCTCAAAATTTATTTTTGGAGTGCTGGATTGCTTTTTTCCTTTATCCTTGCCATGTAAAACGCGCTCAAAAGACAAGGGGGCACTGCCTCCGATTGGAGAGGAAAAAGTTCAGTCTCCAGAAGCGTCAAAGCTTTACTGTAAGAACTGTGAATCTGTGGAATAGACTTCCTCAGGACGTGGTCACAGCAGGAACAGTAGACAGTTTTAAAAAGGGTTTAGACGAATTCTTAAAAGTAAAAAAACATTAATGCTTATGAAAACGTGTAGAAATCTGAGTCTCAATTCCTTTTGGGATTCGCATCACCACCTATCCCTTGGTTGAACTTGATGGAAGTATGTCTTTTTTCAACCGTATTAACTATGTAACTGTCCGCAGCGGACACCCTCTACGTAAATAGTACAGTCATGGCCAAAAGTTTTGAGAATGACACAAATATTAGTTTTCACAAAGTTTGCTGCTAAACTGCTTTTAGATCTTTCTTTCAGTTGTTTCTGTGATGTAGTGAAATATAATTACACGCATTTCATGTTTCAAAGGCTTTTATCGACAATTACATGACATTTATGCAAAGAGTCAGTATTTGCAGTGTTGGCCCTTCTTTTTCAGGACCTCTGCAATTCGACTGGGCATGCTCTCAATCAACTTCTGGGCCAATTCCTGACTGATAGCAACCCATTCTTTTATAATCACTTCTTGGAGTTTGTCAGAATTAGTGGGTTTTTGTTTGTCCACCCGACTCTTGAGGATTGACCACTAGTTCTCAATGGGATTAAGATCTGGGGAGTTTCCAGGCCATGGACCCAAAATGTCAACATTTTGGTCCCCGAGCCACTTAGTTATCACTTTTGCCTTATGGCACGGTGCTCCATCGTGCTGGAAAATGCATTGTTCTTCACCAAACTGTTGTTGGATTTTTGGAAGAAGTTGCTATTGGAGGGTGTTTTGGTACCATTCTTTATTCATGGCTGTGTTTTTGGGCAAAATTGTGAGTGAGCCCACTCCCTTGGATGAGAAGCAACCCCACACATGAATGGTCTCAGGATGCTTTACTGTTGGCATGACACAGGACTGATGGTAGCGCTCACCTTTTCTTCTCCGGACAAGCCTTTTTCCAGATGCCCCAAACAATCGGAAAGAGGCTTCATCGGAGAATATGACTTTGCCCCAGTCCTCAGCAGTCCATTCACCAAACTTTCTGCAGAAGATCAATCTGCCCCTGATGTTTTTTTTGGAGAGAAGTGGCTTCTTTGCTGCCCTTTTTGACACCAGGCCATCTTCCAAAAATCTTTGCCTCACTGTGCGTGCAGATGCGCTCACACCTGCCTGCTGCCATTCCTGAGCAAGCTCTGCACTGGTGGCAATCCGATCCCGCAGCTGAATCCTCTTTAGGAGACGATCCTGGCGCTTGCTGGACTTTCTTGGACGCCCTGAAGCCTTCTTAACAAGAATTGAACCTCTTTCCTTGAAGTTCTTGATGATCCTATAAATTGTTGATTGAGGTGCAATCTTAGTAGCCACAATATCCTTGCCTGTGAAGCCATTTTTATGCAACGCAATGATGGCTGCACGCGTTTCTTTGCAGGTCACTATGGTTAACAATGGAAGAACAATTATTTCAAGCATCACCCTCCTTTTAACATGTCAAGTCTGCCATTTTAACCCAATCAGCCTGACATAATGATCTCCAGCCTTGTGCTCGTCAACATTCTCACCTGAGTTAACAAGACGATTACTGAAATGATCTCAGCAGGTCCTTTAATGACAGCAATGAAATGCAGTGGAAAGGTTTTTTTGGAATTAAGTTAATTTTCATGGCAAAGAAGGACTATGCAATTCATCTAATCACTCTTCATAACATTCTGGAGTATATGCAAATTGCTATTATAAAAACTTAAGCAGCAACTTTTCCAATTTCCAATATTTATGTAATTCTCAAAACTTTTGGCCACGACTGTACACTGTATGTCAAAGATAAATTTTAGAAGCACACACATTACACTGCAGATGTGGCGCTGGTAATGTCACTGTCCGTAGCAGACATCGTCTACGGAAAAAGTACACTGTATGTCACAGATACATTTTTGAAGCACACACATTACACTGTAGATGTGGCGCTGGTAATTAGGGTTGAGCGAACCCAAACTGTAAAGTTTGGGTTCGTACCGAACTTTAGGGTTCGGTGTTCAGCGAGGGTTCGGTGTTCGGCGAGTTAATGGTGCTTTTTGAAAGGCTGCGATCAATCAACGCGCGTTCAGAGCAGCCAATCAACACGCGTTTAACTTGTGTGCCCGTAGAAGCCAACACAGCCATGCCTACTAATGGCATAGCTGTGATTGGCCAGTGCAGCATGTGACCCAGCCTCTATATAAGCTGGAGTCATGTAGCGCTGCACGTCACTCTGCTCTGATTAGTGTAGGGATAGGATGCTGCTGCTGTGAGGGAGAGAATAGGACAGAATCTTTACCCTGAAGTGCTTGTTAACTCAGCGATCTACCTAGATTTTGTTTTGTGCGTGCAGTGCACAATCTTTTTACCCTGCCCTGAGCCCAGTGACCCAGAAAAAAAACTTTTATCCGTTTGTTAGTTAGGTGGGCGGCGGCCATTTTATGCAAGTTCTGTGCACCAGCTAAGCATATGTGCATTTGTGACAGTCAAATAGAAGCTTGAAATACTGCAATTATATTCTGGATTTAAAAAAATCACCCATTTTTGGCAAGACCCTACATCTGTGGCCTTTGCAGCATTTGTCTGTGTGCAATTTAAGCTTAAAATACTGCAATAATTTTTGGGGTTTTAAAAAACACCCTTTTTGGGCAAAATACTACATTTCACAGCCCTTGCTGCATCTGTCAGTGTGAAATACAAGCGTTATATACTGCTGTCATATTCTGTTATTAAAAAAACACCCATTTAGGGCAAAATCCTAATTTTGAGGAGTTTGCTGAATCTGTCATTGTTATATACAAGCTTGAAATACAGCAATAATTTTCTGGGTTTAAAAAAGCACCCCTTTTTGGCAATACCCTCCATCTGGGGCCTATGCAGCATTAGTCAGTGTGCAATTTAAGCTTGAAATACAGCAATAATTTTCTGGGTTTTAAAAAACACCCTTTTTGGGCAAAATACAAAATTTTACAGCCCTTGCTGCATCTGTCAGTGTGAAATACAAGCATTATATACTGCTGTCATATTCTGTTATAAAAAAAAACACCCATTTAGGGCAAAATCATAATTTTGCGGCGTTTGCTGCATTTGTTAGTGTGACATAGAAGCTAGAAATACTGCAATAATATTCTGGGTTTAAAAAAACACCAATTTTGGGCCAAATACAAAATTTGCGGCCTTGGCTGCATCTGTCAGTGTGAGATACAAGCTTGAAATACTGCAATAATATTCTCAACTTAAAAAAACACCAATTTTTTGGCGATACCCTACATATGGTGCATTTGCAAAATTTGTCAGTGTGAAAGACAAGCTTGAAATACTTCAATAATTTTCTGGGTTTAAAAAAACACCCATTTTTGGCAATATCCTACATCTGGGGCCTATTCTGCAATTTTTTGTGTGACATACAAGCTAGAAATACTGCAATAATATTCTGGGTTTAAAAACACACCCATTTTTGGCAAAATACTAAATTTGCAGCCGTGGCTGCATCTGTCAGTGTGAAATATATGCATTAGATACTGGTGTTCTATTCTGTTATTAAAAAAACACCCATTTTGGGCCAAATACTAAATTTGCGGCCTTGGCTGCATTTGTCAGTGTGAGATACAAGCTTGAAATACTGCAATAATATTCTGGGTTTAAAAAAACACCCATTTTGGGCCAAATATTCCATTTGCGGCCTAGGCTGCATCTGTCAGTGTGAAATACACACGTTAGACACTGGTGTTCTATTCTGTTATTAAAAAAAACACTCATTTTGGGCCAAATACTTAATTTGCTGCCTTTGCTGCATCTGTACGTGTGAGATACAAGCTTGAAATACTGAAATAATATTCTGGGTTTTAAAAAAACACCCATTTTTAGCAATAACCTACATCTGGGGCCTATGCTGCATTTGTTAGTGTGACATGCAATCTAGAAATACTGCAATAATATTCTGGGTTTAAAAAAATACCCATTTTGGGCAAAATACTAAATTTGCAGCCTTGGCTGCATGTCAGTGTGAAATACACGCATTAGATACTGGTGTTCTATTCTATTATTTAAAAAAAACACCAATTTTTGGCCAAATACTAAATATGCGGCCTTGGCTGCATTTGTCAGTGTGAGATACAAGCTTGAAATACTGCAATAATATTCTGGGTTAAAAAAAACACCCATTTTTGGCAATATCCTACATCTGGGGCCTATGCTGCATTTGTTAGTGTGACATACAAGCTAGAAATACTGCAATAATATTCTGGGTTTGAAAAAACACCCATTTTGGGCAAAATACTAAATTTGAAGCCTTGGCTGCATCTGTCAGTGTGAAATACACGCATTAGATACTGGTATTCTATTCTGTTATAAAAAAAAATGCATTTTGGGCCAAATACTAAATTTGCGGCCTTGGCTGCATCTATCAGTATGAAATACACGCAATAGATACTGGTGTTCTATTCTGTTATTAAAAAAACCACACATTTTGGGCAAGATCCAAAATTTGCGGAGAATGAGGAGAGCGTTGAATAAGGGATGTGGCCCCGGTCGTAGTGCTGCTGGTGGAGGTCCTGTTGCTGGGAGAGGACGTGGTCGATCTGTGCCAGCTACACGCACAAGTGCAAACACCTTCCTCAGGTGCGAGTAGGCGACAGAACCTTCAGCGTTATTTGGTCAGGCCTAATGCGGCTCTACGAATGGTGAGGCCAGAACAAGTACATGCAATAGTAGATTTGGTTGCTGACAGTGCCTCCAGTTCCTTCACTTTGTCTCCCACCCAATCTCCTGCTGAAAGATCACCTGCAGCCGATGTCCATCAGTCTTTCACCTCACCCCCTTGCAAATCAGCCAAGCAGTCTGAGCCTCAAATCATGCAGCAGTCTCTTCTGCTTTTTGATGACTCTGCTAGCAGGGTTTCCCAGGGACATCCACATAGCCCTTTCCCAGAAGTCTAAGAGATGCACCAATGCCCAACCACTTATGTTTCAAGATGAGTACATGGGAGGACAGCCGCAGCACGTCTCGGATGATGACGAAACACAGGTGCCAACTGCTGTGGCTTTCCGCAGGGTACAGACCGACAAGGAGGGCAGGGGTGAAGACTGGGTGGAAGATGATGTGGAGGACGATGAGGTCCTCGACCCCACATGGAATTAAGGTCATGCGAGTGACCTGTGTAGTTTAGGGGAAGAGGCCGTAGTCGTACAGAGCCACCAACACAGCAGAAGAGGGAGCAGCGGAGCGGCCGCCCCCTAGACAGTACGCCTGCTACTGCCCAACGCAGCGAGGCAGTTCCAAGGAGTCCCCTGGTGTGACAGTTCTTCAGACAATGTGCTGACGACAAGACACGAGTGGTTTGCACGCTGTGCAGTTGTAACATCCTGAAGTATGTCACTAAACTTCTGTTCCCCTGCTTCATAATGTTAGGTATATACATAATGTCATCTGGTAAAAGTTTGCATCATTTCCTCTACAATGTGTATTTTCCAGGTCTGTTGCATTGTATTTATGCTGTAATATTCATGTACACCAGCAGGTGGCAGCAGTATGTAGCAGAACCAAGCCAGTTAGTATATCTAGACTGGAATATACCATTCCAGGCTAGCTTGCCCTATCTGAGGAGGAGTGGAATGTTCCCAGATCATACTTCAGAGGGAGGACAGAAAGTTCTAGGCAGTGTACCAGCCACCCCCTGTTGGGGTAGGCTGTGTGAATAGGAGCTCCCAGAAAAACAGGGATCCAAACCAAGGATTCAGGCCTTTGCTGAGGCCCAAAGCAACATTCCCAGCCTGAGTTCCTTACCTCAGCTGGATGACAAAGAAAGCAGCCAACTTCAGAACTACTAGATCTCCAGGAAGAAACCACCATTCCCTGCGAGCAGTCCTGTAAGTACAGATTCCAAATACAAGGAGAAGATAAGTACCTCCATAGCTAGTCAGGCCCAAACAAAGCAGAAGATAGACAGAGCAGAAGACAGATACCTGCCAGATTCTTAAAGGCGTATGTACTAGATGCAGAAGATATATATAATTCCTGCCACATATTGCCAATACCTGCTGGGACCTAAAGACTATTGCTGTAACATTGTATGGATCTAAAGATGCCTCTTATTACATCAAGTAAAGACAAGTTGGGCCCTATTTACTGTGTGGAATTCCATCATTCCTCCATTACTCCTATTTACAACACTCAAATTTGTTGAGCCAGGATACAGGAGTCTAGCCGTACTACAGGTAGTTAGATTCCTAGAAAATGAGATTCCTAACCTAGTACATGTGCTCATACCATCTTAAAGGGCCCTTCTACAGTACCTGTGCAAGCTGCAATTGGCGTCACGAACTTAGTTACACCTAAACCTGAGGTGTAGCAGCCCCAATGACCCAGTGTCCTGCTCATTGCACAATCAGAGCCTGAAGCGAGGCATAAACGTTCTCAACCTGAGCACAACATGCATGACCAGGCATCTAAGTGCAAAGCACGACCTGCAGTGGAGTAGACACCTCAAAAACAAAAAAAAGGTCTCTGGCTCCTCCTGCTTCCTCTTCTGCTGCAGTCTCAGCCTCTTCATCCACCTCTGGAGTGACAGTGGCACCTGCCACCCCACAAACAAAGGATCTCCCAGAACACCACCACCTGGGTCACCAAGCATCTCCACAATGTCCTAACGAAGCGTTCAGCTCTCCATCTCCCAAACACTGGAGTGGAAGAGGAAGTACCCCCCTACCCACCCGTGATCTCTAACCCTGAATGCCAGCATTTCAAATTGACTGGCCTTTGAAATGCTGTCATTTTTTAAAAGCCTTATCGCGGTGGCTGTCTGACAGTACGTCGTGCCCAGCCGCCGCTAGTGGGGGATAAAATCAGGTGTGCACTGCGCAACGCCATCTGCGGCAAGGTCTACCTAACTACTGATACGTGGACCAGTAAGCACAGTCAGGGACGTTATATCTCCATAACAGCACACTGGGTAAATGCAGTGGCGGCAGGGCCTGAGGCGGATAGCAGTTTGGCGCGTGTCCTTCCACCACCGAGGATTGCTGGGCGCTTCAGTTTGCCTCCCTCTCCGCTTCCTCATCCTCTAATAATAATGGGCGAAATGTCATATCAGCTCTGGGACTAGCCGGTTTGACGCACATCCCTTGCCTGGCACATGTGCTGAATTTGGTGGTGCAGAAGTTCTTTAAAAATTACCCCGTTATGTCAGAGCTGCTGCAGAAAATGCGGGCCGTCTGTGTACGCTTTTGGCGTTCTCACCCTGCTACTGCTCGCCTGTCAGCACTTCAGCGTAACTTCGGCCTTCGCCTCATATGCAACGTGCCCACAAGGTGGAACTCCACCTTGCACATGCTGGCCAGACTGTGCGAGCAGCAGCAGGCGATAGTGGAGTTTCAGCTGCAGCACGCACGGGTCAGTCATGATATCCTGTGTTCCTTGTTGCGCTGTTTCGAGTACTCCACCAACATGGCCAGTGCCAATAACTCTGTTCTCAGCGTTACTTCCCCACTTCTATGCCTCCTTGAAAAAAGGAGGAGGAAGAGGGATCATTTCATAGGGTTTCTGGCCAGTCATTTACAAGTGGCTCTGAGGATGGGTTCCTGCACCCACAAACGCCAGGTACACAATTGTCCAGCCAGGGCACAGTTCTGGAGGATGATGAGGTGGAGGATGAGGAGGAGGAGATGGAGGAGGAGGAACCGTGTTCACAGCAGGGTGGCACCCAAAACAGCTCATGGCCATCACTGGTGCGTGGCTGGGGGGATACAGAGGACACAGACGATACACCTCCCACAGAGGACAGCTTTTCGTTGCCTCTGGGCAGCCTGGCACACATGAGCGATTACATGCTGCAGTGTCTCCGCAATGACCGCCGAGTTGCCCACATTCTAACTTGTGCTGATTACTGGGTGGCCACGCTGCTGGATCCCTGTTACAAGGACAATGTACCATCCTTTATTCCGTCACTGGAGCGTGATCGTAAGATGCGCGAGTTCAAGCGCACGCTGGTAGACACGCTGCTGGTGGCATTACCACCTGATAGTGGGGGCACCATGGAAGCACAAGGCGAAGGCTGAGGAGGAGAAAGAGGTCGACAACGCAGCTGGGGCACCACCAGCACCTCAGAAGGCAGGGTTAGCATGGCCTAATTGTGGAAAAGCTTTCTCAGCACGCCACAACAACCAGCACCACCAGCTGATATGGAACGTCTTAGCAGGAGGCAGCATTTCACCAACATGGTGGAGCAGTATGTGTGCACACGCCTACACGTATTGAATGACGGGTCTGCCCCCTTCAACTTCTGGGTCTTCAAATTGGGCACATGGCCTGAGCTTGCCCTTTACACCTTGGAGGTGCTGGCCTGCCCTGCAGCCAGTGTATTATCTGAACGTGTGTTTAGCACGGCAGGGGGCGTTATCACAGACAAGCGTAGCCGCCTGTCCACAGCCAATGTGTACAAGCTCACATTCATTTAAATTAACCAGGCATGGATCCCACAGGACTTGTCCGTACCTTGTGCAGAATAGACATGTATACCGGCCTTACCCAGCGATTGTTTTACTACAGCGCAATTGCTCATTGTTGTATTTTTGATATTTCCCACTCTTTTGGGGTGTACCCTAATAAAAAAATAAAAAATAAAACCAAAAATCTGTGTTGGCTACCTCGTCCTCCTCCACCCCCGCTTCCACCTACACCGCTACGTCCACCGCCTCCTCAACCTCCTACTCCATATGGACCTCCACCTCCTACATCAAGATCATTATTTTATTTGTATGTATTTTCTTTTATGTCATTTCACTAATTTGTCTGTTACATTTTCGGGGGAAATTCACAAATTTTTGGCTGTGATTTACCCCTGCTCTACCTAGTAGACAGGTAAAGAAATTTTACTAATTTGTCTGTTACATTTTCGGGTGACATTCACCAATTTTTTGCTGTGATATACCCCTGCTCTACCTAGTAGACAGGTAAACAAATTTCTCAAATTTGTCTGTTATATTTTCGGGTGAAATTCACCAATTTTTGGTTGTGATATACCCCTGCTCTACCTAGTAGACAGCCTAATAAATTTCCCAAATTTTTCTGTTACATTGTTGGGTGACATTCACCAATTTTTGGTTGTGATATACCCCTGCTCTACCTAGTTGACATGTTAATACATTTCACAAATTTTTCTGTTACATTCTTGGGTGACATTTTACCATTTTTGTCGTGAATAAACTCCTGCTCTGCATAGTTGACAGGTACCGAAATTTTTAAAAATCATCTGTTCCATTGGTGGGTGACATTAACCCATTTCTGAAAAACTCCTGCTCTGCATAGGTAACAGGGACTTAAATTTCTAAAATTCGTCTTTAATTGGCCCTTTCATTCGATCCTTCTGCTTTAATAACTTGTCCCACATTTCCGCTCGATCACATTGCAGCCATTGACCTCCCTTGTATGTGGTCTCCCTTTCTCACGCTCCCTCTCCGGCATGGAACCCTGATTCGCCACTAACCGTGATCAACATGGTAGGCGCAGAAAAGAACAGCGAAAGTTGATAGAGAAGATATCCAATTGGATCGTGGACATCACGGGGACGTGCGACATGGTGGAGGAGTATATGTGCACACGCCTACACGTACTGACTGATGGGTCTGCCCCCTTCAACTTCTGGGTCTACAAATTGGGCATATGGCCTGAAGCTTGCCCTTTACTCCTTGAAGGTGCTGGCCTGCCCTGCAGTCAGTGTATTGTCTGAACGTTTGTTTAGCACGGCTGGAGGGGGTTATAACAGGTTATATTTCCCAATGTTTTGGGGTGTACCTGAATTTAAGCAAAAAAATAAAAATAATAAAACCAAAAAGCAGTGTAGGCTACCTCCTCATCCTCCACCGACACATCCACAGCCTTCTCCACCTCCTACTCCATACAGACCTAGTCCTCCAAGATCAAGATTATTATTTATTATTTTTATGTATTTTATGTAATTTGTAGTCATTTTCCTATCCACATTTGTTTGCAGAGCACTTGCCATGCTCTTAACCACATTTTGCTGCCATTTGCAGCCCTCTATCCCTTTCAATAACTTTTTTACAGCCATTTTAGTGCTCAAAAGTTAGGGTCCCCATTGACTTCAATGAGGTTCAGAGTCAAGTTCGGGTCCCGAACTCAAACGTTTTGGTGAAGTTTGGCCGAACCCGTCGAATTCGAATTCAGGTGTACGCTCAACTTTTCCATTTAAAATATAGGGTTTGGGCTATACTCGTCGTATAAGACTACCCCTCTTCCAACGCACACTAAGTAAAAATTAAAAAACATCAGATTTGATTTCAATATGGTAATTTTAATTGAAATGCTTATAACATGCAGGTACTTAGCAAGAAAACTGTCACTTATAAACATAAGGCTGTTTGTCATCAAACATGTAAACATAAAACAGTGCAAGTGGATTAAACTTTTCCTAATTCACTCTATAGCAGAAAGGAAGGATAAGACAATAAACCCATGGTTACCCAGAATCTCATTGTTGTAATAAAAAATATACTGTACTATTGTTAACCACACCTGTGGTTTACCGTATTTATAGCAAAAAAGCGATTTTATAGATATGCAATTTAGACTACTTTCACACTTGCGTTCGGGGTCCCGCTTGTGAGTTCCGTTTGAAGGCTCTCACAAGCGGCCCCGAACGGATCCATACAGCCCCAATGCATTCTGAGTGGATGCGGATCCGCTCAGAATGCATCAGTTTGGCACCTGTTGGCCTCCGTTCCGCTCAGCAGGCGGACACCCGAACGCAACGTGCAGCGTTTTGGTGTCCGCCTGGCCGTGCGGAGCCAAACGGATCCGTCCAGACTTACAATGCAAGTCAATGGGGACGGATCCGTTTGACGTTGACACAATATGGTGCAATTGCAAACGGATCCGTCCCCCATTGACTTTCAATGTAAAGTCAGGAGTCCCTATTAATATACCATCAGATCGGAGTTTTCTCCAATCCGATGGTATATTTTAACTTGAAGCGTCCCCATCACCATGGGAACGCCTCTATGTTAGAATATACCATCGGATTTGAGTTAGATCATGAAACTCAGATCCGACAGTATATTCTAACACAGAGGCGTTCCCATGGTGATGGGGACGCTTCAAGTTAGAATATATTAAAAGAACTGTGTACATAACTGCCCCCTGCTGCCTGGCAGCACCCGATCTCTTACAGGGGGCTGTGATCCGCACAATTAACCCCTCAGGTGCCGCACCTGAGGGGTTAATTGTGCGTATCATGGCACCCCTCCCTCCCCTGTATTTAACTCATTGGTGGCCAGTGCGCCCCCCCTCTCCCTCCCCTGTATTTAACTCATTGGTGGCCAGTGCGGCCCCCCCTCCCTCCCCTGTATTTAACTCATTGGTGGCCAGTGCGCCCCCCTCTCCCTCCCCTGTATTTAACTCATTGGTGGCCAGTGCGGCCCCCCCTCCCTCCCCTGTATTTAACTCATTGGTGGCCAGTGCGGCCCCCCCCTCTCCCTCCCCTGTATTTAACTCATTGGTGGCCAGTGCGGCCCCCCCTCCCTCCCCTGTATTTAACTCATTGGTGGCCAGTGCGGCCCCCTTCCCTCCCTCCCCTGTATTTAACTCATTGGTGGCCAGTGCGGCCGCCCCCCCTCCCTCCCCTGTATTTAACTCATTGGTGGCCAGTGCAGCTCAGGGAGGGGGGGCCGCATTGGCCACCAATGAGTTAAATACAGGGGAGGGAGGGGGGGCTGCACTGGCCACCAATGAGTTAAATACAGGGGAGGGAGAGAGGTGGGGCCGCACTGGCCACCAATGAGTTAAATACAGGGGAGGGAGGGGGGGTCTGCCCCCTGCCGCCTGGCAGCACCCGATCTCTTACAGGGGGCCATGATACGCACAATTAACCCCTCGAGCGGCTTCAGAAGATAAAAGAACGGAAGTGCAGTTAATAAATTAAGAGAGGGGCGGCGCTGGGATCCAGAATTGAGGGCGCGGCTGGGCACAAAACGGCGATGGCCCCTTAGGCACAAAGGTACCGGTACTGGTAATTTGAATATCTATAAAATCGTTTTTTTTGCAATAAATAAACCACAGGCCCCTCCTCCGCCCCTCTTTCATCATTGGTGGCAGTTGGCAGCACAGTGGGAAGGGAGGGACTGCTTCCTTCTCCCCTGTTCTGCCTTATACCCGGCGTATAAGACGACCCCTGACTTTTGAAAATAATTTCTAGTGTTAGAAAGTCGTCTTATACGCTGGAAAATACGGTACTTACCTGCACGTTTATTGGCTGCATAGCAGCCAAGAAACGTGCGGGGCGGAGGCTCGAGCATTGCGCAAATACCTTCTGAGCATGCGCAAATGATGTCAGAGTGCACCCGGAAGTGAAAGCGGCAACTTTAAGCAGACCGGTGGAGCAGATCCTCCAAGCAGCTCTGCTTGGCTCTTTTATCTAAATTTACCACTTCCAGGTGTTTGCTGATGTCATCAGCGCATACACAGTAGGCATCATCTGTGCAGGCACCGATACCCAGAACAATGGCACAGGTGCAAAAATACAGAGCCAGGCAAGATGTCCTGTTCCCTGTCAATCAAGGCAATAGGGGGAGGTATATGAAGGTGGATATGTTGTGATGATATGGTATCCTGAGGTCTCAGGCCATCATCTCAGTAAAAAATGAAAATTTCTCTGAAATTGCACCATGTAGAAAAAGAAATAAGATATTGTTTGAATCAGCAGCATTAACTCTACCAGGCAGTATGTCTGGTTTAATACTGTAAAAAACTTGATTTCAATAAGTTGCACAAATTGTTTCAGAAAAAAGTTTTTTGCCTCCAAAATCTGTTTATGAACAGTTCTAATAACATGCTTGAGGCATTTTCTTGTCTGCAAAAAGAAGAAACAATATTTTGATATCATCACTTAAAATTTAAGTACCGTACTTTTCGCTTGATAAGAGGCACCTGATGATAAGACACACTTAGGTTTTAGAGGAGGAAAATAAAGACATTTTTTAATCAGACCTCAGAACAGACCCCCAAATTAGACCTCCAATTTTCACCAGACTTGAGATCAAACCCCCATTTCAGACCTCAGAAAAGATCCCCATATTAGACCTCAGAAAAGATCCCCATATCAAACCTCAAATAAGATCCCCATACCAAACCTCAGATCAGACCCCCATATCAGACCGCACATCAGACACCCACATCAGACTTCAAAACAGACGCCCATATCATACCTCAGATCAGTCCCCTATATCAGATCAGATCCCCAGCTCTGACGTCAGATCAGACTGCCATGTCAAACCTCAGATCAGACCTCTATATCAGATCAGACCTCCATGTCAGACCCCCACCAGAGATAAAATAAATACATTAACTTACCTCTCCTGCTCCACCGGCACTCTGTAGATCCCGTGTCCTCTCCTGCACTCACTGGTCTTCTCTGGCCCACACTGCACTGTGACCTACCTGCATACAACATCAAGTCATAGTGAACAGACTACGTCCTGATAGTGTACACGGTCAGGACAGTGCAGAGCGGCACCCGGAGGAAGACCAGTGAGTGGTGAGTACTGCACTACAGTCACCGTTCCCTGCTCCCCCTGGATACTAATGAGCGCTTTCCTAATGAAAGCGCTCACTATTATTCGCTTTATAAGACATACTGACATTTTCCCACCAATTTTGGTGGGAAAAGTTGCGTCTTATAAAACTGAAAATATGGTAAATAGCTAAAAAAAATAACAGATATGTTGATTTTATAATAAATATAAACCCCATTCCTTACTGGGGGTCATTATTAATGCAATGATGGGACTATCTGGGATACCTGCATATACAACACAGACGTGAAGGTTGTATCCAGAATCAGCGTCCGAGCACCACACTGAGGCCTGTTTGTATAAATAACCCCTTACACCGCAATAAAATACTAACACTTGCAATTTGTAGTCGCTACAATACTGCCAACATCTCTATGTCTGTGAACGATACCCTCAAGAAGCAGGAAGAGCTGACCTATTATTTTAGCACTGAGGCACGCTCAATTTTCTTTCATTACTAGTGAATACAGACCAAGAAATATCCAGCAATTTGACTCCACTTTTTTCAATTTTGACTAATTCTATATCAAGAAAGAGAGAGCAATTTTCATACAAGTATATTTGAAAATTACTAGTCAAGGGAAAAGGGGTCTATTTCTAAGATTTGCAAAAGCTTTTTATTGCGAAATGTCAATTGCTTGTTATTTTCCAGTCAATCCAACTGCTGCTTTTTTTGGAACAAAGGGGCAATTAGAAATAATTTGTAATAAAAGCCTTTTTTTTCCTCCCTTGTCGGAGCTTTTGTCTTGCGCTGACCCCTTTCAAAGTTGCAGTTTTACAAAAAAAATCCTGAGCGAAGGGGATTTTTTTTGTCTTTAATCTAAGGGCACAGTAAGAGCCTAAGTAACTGTCTATGATACCACTTTAATCAACTTAATGCAGCCTTCTAGACTATAGGCTTTGAGACAGTACAAAGAGATGCTCAGATGTAAGCTTACAAGTGGATGCTTTCACAGGGACATTTGAGAGAAAAACAATCATACAGGCTAAGAGATCAGGTCCAACAGGACGCAATGGCTTCCGATGTTCTCTGCCTTGGAACAGGCTGGAAATAAGGCGGAAAAGTCATGTCACTGGATGTACGGTGGCAAAACCAGCTGGTGCCCCTGTCTACCGCAATTTCTTTTCTAGGGTCTAGTGAGAGAGAAGAGCAGAGTGATGGACCTTACTTTAGTTCAAAGGTTTTACCTCTTTATTCTAAAGCCCCATTGTGAATTCATAGGCCTTAAAATATGTATCACTGTCCCTTTCATTTTATCCATCTAACGGATATCAAAGAGAAAAAGTTTTTTTCCCCTACAAACTGAGTCTGTTTGAAATGGTGAGGTGTTTGTACATACTGTTTCGCTGCATTGCTTTTCTTGAATCCTTGTGATTTCCTCCCTTTGAAAAAAATACTTAGGCAGACATTTGACTATTAAAAAGATTTTCATCATATTTCTAAAGCCGGAATGTAAGCTTTTCTTCTGCGTACAAACCTGTGTTATTTTTCCTTATGTCACGGGAAAGGGAGATACAGCTAAATGGGTTGTCTTACAAGCTGCAGAATATCAAACACTCAGGACTTATTGATATAGCTCTGCACTGCTGCAATATTTATTTGATTTGAGTATTTCATTACAGTACATTATAGGAGGGATGCTGACCAGTCGTACTGCACTAATGTTCTGTACTACTGAGAGTCAGGTATTCACAAATATTAGAGGCGAGTGAATTTCATATTTTGAAATTCGTTCATGCTTCGTTTGTTGGTTAAAGGTAAATTGTGTTATGGATTCTGTTACCACGGACCATAACGCAATTCTATGACGGAATGCATAACGGAATGCCTTTAGAGGCATTCTGTTATTCATTCCGTCATAATAGAAGTCTATGGGCAGCAAAACGGATCCGTCCCGTTTCCGTTATGCAGGGCACCCCTCAGCCCAAGAATTGCAGATGAAATTAAAGGAAATGTGTCATCAGAAAATGACCTATTGTTTTAATCACATTTTTATGTTGAACAGATTTCTAAAGACTTTTCAGTGATGTTATTTTGTTTCCATGTCACTATCTGTATTTAAACAGAAAACATAAAATCCTGCAGTTTTCGCACTGGCCACTTAGGGTACTTTCACACTAGCGTTTTTCTTTTTCGGCACTGAGTTCCGTCAAAAGAGCTCAATGCCGAAAAATAACTGATCAGTTTTATCCTAATGCATTCTGAATGGAGAGTAATCTGTTCAGAATGCATAAGGATGTCTTCAGGTCAGTCATTTTGATTGATAAGGAAAAATAGAAAACCGTAGCATGCTACGGTTTTATCTCCGGCGAAAAAAACTGAAGAATTGCATGAATGCCGGCATTTTTTTCCCATAGGAATGCATTAGTGATCCGGCATTGAAAATACTGCATGTGCAGACCGAAAAAAAGGTGAAAAAATAAATACTGGATCTGTTTTGCCGGATGACACCGGAAAGACGGATCCGGCATTTCAATGCATTTTTTTGACTGATCAGGCATTTTTAAGACTCCTGATCAGTCTTACTAACCATCAGTTGGCATACGTTTTGCCGGATCCGGCAGGCAGTTCCGGCGACGGAACTGCTTGCCGGATCACTCTGCCGCAAGTGTGAAAGTAGCCTAAGCCTAATAATAGGCACCACTTCTTGGTCTATACTGATCACTTTACTGCAGTTACCTGCTTATCTTTACACAGAGGTGATATCATTACAGGCAGGAATAAAATAACAGATAAGATAGGATCCACTATTCCCAATAGGGCATTGTCAATGACTTCTGCACAGGTCACAGAGCATGCCTAGAAAACTGTCCCATAGAAGTCACTGAGATCCCCTCCTGACCATTGTATCTATGGACCATGGGGCTGTCGTAAAGCAATTTTTTTTTATTGTTTGCTAAGTGCTGTTAAGAACAGCTCAGGCAAGATGGCCTCCCCTATAATATTCAGGAAATAGAATAAAACAATCTACAAGAAGAAAATAGAAAGAAATTAGAAATCAAGGTTATGTGTTACTATCTGGTTTTAACTGGCAGAAACATTTTTGGGTGACAAGTACAGAATGGCATGCCTGTGGTTTTCTTGGAAAGATTGCAAAGTGTTCAGAGGGAGACTCAGGGGCTACTACCATCTTCATTGCTCCTGCCCATACATAGCTATTGGGAAAAGAACTACACTGTGATATACTATGGAACTGTACCTTTGCTGCTATATGCACTATTACGTCCATCATCAATTCAGTAAAGATACTCTTGTGGCGTATATCTTGCGCAAATTCTGTCGCAAGACATGTTGCAGCAGAATCGGTGACTTCTTCCCCGCCAGATCTTAAAAAACGGGCAGACCCGTCTCATTTATAATATTCTACGCCTGCCGTAGAAAATGGTCTTACATTTAGAATCGCCAGTGGATGCGCCTCAACATAACTTCAGTGATCCTCTGCCAGCGCAGAGGCTTATTAAGACCAGCGTCTAAAACATTGGTCTTAATAAATGTGCCCCACAGATTTTAATAATTGTAGCCAACAGGCCTGTTTATTGCATCCAACATCCAACTATCCACCACCTAGGGCTCCCAAACTACAACCAGGAGGGAGCCCCAAAAATTCAGAGAATGGCCCACGAGATGAAATGGTGCATTGTGCATGGCCTGGGGAGTGCCAGAAGGAAGACGACCACTGTAAACTGTGAGTACTACTACCACCATCATAGCCACTCCAATTCTTATCCCCTCTCTGGGTCGCTGTATAAGTTTAAAGCATAGAATAAAGAGTCTTTATGGGTTAGGTAATGTGACCTCGCTCACCAATCCTAGCTCTCCTGCACATATATAAGTGGCTCAGCTCCCTTCCCAGATGCCTCAATGTCAAGGTCCTTGTGTCCTGCTAAGGTTCCTGCTATCCGCTTGTGTTCTTGTGTTCCTGACTCGTACTTGTATTCCTGGACTCTGCTACCTGCTTGATCCCTGCCTGCTTGCCTTGACTCTCCTGTTGCCGACCCGGATTGCCTGACCTGTACCTATGCCGCCTGCCCTTAACTATTGCCTGTCTGACTTCACCTCTGCCTCATCCTTCAGTCCTGCACTGTTGCTCCTGGTTACGACTCAGCCTGCTGACAAAGCCTGTACCTCTGGTACCTTTCTCAGGTACTTCCTGGTCCGCCTGGACCAGCTGCTTCATGTGCCTATCCTCCTCAACAGGTAGCAACCTGGTGTTCCCCTCGGGAAAGTCTATCCCCAACATCAGGGGTACTGTGAAGATCGAGGGGTTCACTTGGACAACGCCCTTACAGGAGGTAGGTAGGACACGTGGCACAGTGGGTTCACACCCACTGGTTTGTGACAGTTTAGATGAATTCTTAAAAGTTAATGACATTAATGCTTATGAAAATGAGTAGAAATCTGAGTCTCACTTCCTTCCCTTGGTCGAACTTGATGGACTTATGTCTTTTTTTCAACCGTATTGTCACGGCTGTATGTGAGCAACAATAGAAATACACAGTACAGAGCAACTGACTGGACCCAGAACTAGGGAGGATAAAGGGTGACCCCTGTCCGACCCTCAACTCTCTCCCTATTCTGCTAAAGCACATGCCCGGATCCCAATGGCGGAACGAGGCATGCCCACGTGCCTAAGACTAATGACCACTGTAACCCCTACAATAGTGGAAGGGGCACGGCCACCAGTGCCCTACTCAGTATATGGAGGGAACCGTGGCCACCTCAGATCCAGTCAGAAAACAAACAGGAACACAACAATGTCTGCAGACTTAGCTGAAGGTGTTGCAGCCACAGAGAAGACGGAACCAAGGACAGGCTGGCAATTACCTGGAGTGCTAGCTGCAGCAGAACACAGGTCCAGTGAACTGATAGCTACAAGTGAAGAACCTAAAGCAAGAGCTACAACTGAAGTGAGAACTATAATCCACATCCTATCATAGGAGGAGGGGTGATATAAAGAGAGGGAAATCAAACACATGAAGAACAGCTGTGGTGAAAGAAACCAAAAGTAAACAGAGTAGTGAGAACTCCTCCCAGCTCTAGTAGTGACATCATCACAGGGGTGGAGAAACAGAGCTGTGAGAACGTCCCAAAGCTCTGGTAGTGACACGTATAAACTATGTAACTATGTAATATCTATGTGACGTATGTGCATGATTGTTAAAATATAACTAGAATAAGTTGAATGAAAGTGGAAATATATATCTACCAAATGATATAGAAACTGCACTACAGATGAAAAAGTACATTTAGCCTAAAGAAACCTATGGAGAAGTAGAGTGGAAAGGGCAAAGCTTTCTATGTCAGTTAATATGATTCAAACCTTAGTGTCACGTTTCTGACCTTGGTCCAGTTCCTATTTCTCAAGATAAAATGTATTTTCTCTATTACAACACTTCCTTTGTTTTTACCCTTGTCACAGCCACAAAAAATAATAGGATATTTTGCAAGATATTGAAATATCATCACTGGATTGTTGTTTCAAGCAGTGTATTTTTGCAAGTGTCAGAAGATGACTACTAGTAAGATCACAGTTTATGGAAAATTAAAGTTAAACTTTTAGCTGTCAAATTTGACATTATTTTTCTTTGGATGTCTGTACATGCGTCAAAATACCTTCATGTATAAGTACCTGCATATGGATATTTAAAGTGTTAAACAATGGAGCGCTCCAGGATCCTTATGGATGCGATTTGAACAATAGAGAAGGAAAGAATACAACCAGCCGGTCCGTCCATATTAAACCATCTGATACGTGTGACGCTGACCAGATCTTCTGTTGGACCCCAATCCACTGAACACGTGGGACACCAACCAGATTCTTTGCAACACGTGATAGTTAGCGCAAGGACATGACACTCACGACTGAGAAGGAGCGATGGAGGTAAGATAGACGTGAGCCTTGTAACACGTAGGACGCCACAACTGTCACTCGGCCCCGCTTCCTAATAGCGCCGTGCAGCACATGGGATGCTAGAACCGATATCCAGCTCCGCTCCTTAAGGGTCCATTCACACGTACCCAAAATGGGTCCGCATCTGTTCCGCAATTTTGAGGAACAGTGCGGACCCATTCACTTTCAATGGGGCCGGAATGTGCTGTCCGCATCCGCATTTGCGGATCCGCACTTCAGGATCCGCACTTCTGTTCCGCAAAAAAATAGAACATGTCCTTTTCAATGAGAGTGCTGGTGATGTGCGGTCCGCAAAATGCGGAACGCACATTGCCGGTGTCCGTGTTTTGGAGATCCGCAATTTGCGGATCTGCAAAACACATACGGACGTGTGAATGGACCCAGCATATTGCGCAACTGTGTGGTACAATAACACTAAGGTCTATGTATTCACTATTGATTCACTGACCAATATTGGTCTATAGAGAAAAAGATCCAGCTATTAGAGACATACAAACTTGTATGAATAGCAGAAGACCATTCTAAATGTGCACATGTAATGAATCAATTCCGTCCATAGACTTACTATCACGGGATAAACTTGGATACATCACGATATTCAAACGTACTGCGGAAGCGCATTTAATCGTCATATTTTGTTGATCCCTTTAGGATATTGCATCAGGTGCTTACTCTGTATATTATGTAACACAATGTTGATTGATGGCACTCACTCAGCAGTGATATACCACCGACAGGTCCTGCTACAATTGTTTTATGTGGGATGTGATCCAATCATTTACTCCACATTTGTGAGCTTGCCCTAGACAGCGTTTTTTCACTGCTAAGAAAAACTCTTGACCATTTTTTATACCATTTTTTATAGTATTATTGCTTTACTATATTTTTATGTTTGCATATTTTTATTGTACAACAAGTGGTATCTTTTATAAATAAAGAGTATATTCAGAGTGATCCCAGATGTAGTGTCGATCATTCTAAGTAGATTATTTTTCTTTGAATCCAGTCATTTCTACACAGACCACATAGTTTCTAAAGCTATAAGTACCGTCGAGAGAGTCTACAGAAAGTGATATCTCAACATATAATTAAGAGAAGCTAAGGACTAGCTGTTGGAATAGCGAAACATTAGTCGAGGTGCATGCACTTGCACAGTAAACATGTCTAAAGACCTTTGTACATGGGCTGATCAATTGAATGTTCCCGATAATTGCCTGATGATTGGCAGAGGTCAATGCTGCATATACAGTACATTTAGATGTTCTGCCAACAAACAATGATTTTATGTGGCGCAAAAAAGATGTGATCACTCTAAGAATGGGCACTTGCTCATTCATTTGGTGATCAGTGGCTCATTTACACTGGGGAATGCAAGTTTGCACAAAAGGATTTCCCCAGTAATTTCCCTAGTCCTTGGCCCATGTGAGAGGTCCATCAGGGTAAGGGGTGTAGACCGGCTCTTTTCTATTAGGCAGTACTGTGGGGTTTGTAGGGCTGAGGCTGGGGGTTGGAGGTTTACTTATTGCATATCAGTTTTATCACTTATAGCATGTGCCCCATTTACATATTGACATTGACTTTTATCTAGGGGATTGCTACCTTTGATGCATACTATTTTATATTATCTAATATTGTTGACTACATTTTGGTATATATAGTACCAGTATACACTCACCTAAAGAATTATTAGGAACACCTGTTCTATTTCTCATTAATACAATTATCTAGTCAACTAATCACATGGCAGTTGCTTCAATGCATTTAGGGATGTGGTCCTGGTCAAGACAATCTCCTGAACTCCAAACTGAATGTCAGAATGGGAAAGAAAGGTGATTTAAGCAATTTTGAGCGTGGCATGGTTGTTGGTGCCAGACGGGCCGGTCTGAGTGTTTCACAATCTGCTCAGTTACTGGGATTTTCACGCACAACCATTTCTAGGGTTTACAAAGAATGGTGTGAAAAGGGAAAAACATCCAGTATGCGGCAGTCGTGTGGGCAAAAATGCCTTGTGGATGCTAGAGGTCAGAGGAGAATGGGCCGACTGATTTAAGCTGATAGAAGAGCAACGTTGACTGAAATAACCACTCGTTACAACCGAGGTATGCAGCAAAGCATTTGTGAAGCCACAACACGCACAACCTTGAGGCGGATGGGCTACAACAGCAGAAGACCCCACGGGTACCACTCATCTCCACTACAAATAGGAAAAAGAGGCTACAATTTGCACGAGCTCACCAAAATTGGACTGTTGAAGACTGGAAAAATGTTGCCTGGTCTGATGAGTCTCGATTTCTGTTGAGACATTCAAATGGTAGAGTCCGAATTTGGCGTAAACAGAATGAGAACATGTATCCATCATGCCTTGTTACCACTGTGCAGGCTGGTGGTGGTGGTGTAATGGTGTGGGGGATGTTTTCTGGGCACATTTTAGGCCCCTTAGTGCCAATTGGGCATCGTTTAAATGCCACGGGCTACCTGAGCATTGTTTCTGACCATGTCCATCTGTCACGGCCATGGCTATGACCGTGACTCCTGAACCGCATGCGGTTGTCAGCGGTTTAGTTTGGTTGTCAATCACAGGTGAGGGCTGTGGTATTTGCCTCACCTGTGGTTGCCGCTGGCAACAGTATGTACGTTGCAGCTTGCTATGTTATGCATGCGGTTTCGTGTGATATGTATGTCTGTGTGAACTCTGTCTTATGTGTGGTGTGCACTTACATTTTGCCTTCCCAGGAAGGGTTAACTCCCTTCCCAGTGTGTGTGTGACTCACTGGGTGTGTCCGACTGCTGGGTGTGGCTTCTTGGCCTATAAAGCCTCACTGTTAGCATATGTCTGTGGGTTGCTTCAGCCATGCTTAGCTGGAGCAGACTCCTGTGTTTACCAACTGCCAGTAAGAGCCACCCTTGTGGTTCATAAATATTATGTCACATTAAGTTTATGTTCATCTTTATGTGTGATGTCTATATGATGGTCTGTTGGGATTTTCCTATGTTGTTTAGTGCAGCTTATGGATCTGGATTCCTGTTTGCACAGGGATCCAGTCAGCAAGACTGTGGCAGGTAGGTGGAACTCGGATAGTTCACCTGCCATATACGTAAGTCTGTTTGTGTTCCCCTTTTCCCTGCAGCTTGGCCAGTGAGACCCCTGTTCCTCCGTGTCCAGTAGGAACAGGCCGTCTTACCTTGACTCCTAGCCCAGGGACCGGTCGGAGGGTGAGTTAGGGATCCGAGGTTCCGGAGCATGGGTCCTCCTACCTTAAAGGTCGGCCCATGCAGCTAGGAGTTAGGGTCAGGTTAGGGACGCTTTAGGAGGTGACCTGCTCCCTAATCCTGTTGTCCTGGCCGAGCAGCCATAACATCACGTGGCATCGCACGGCTGAGGATTTTCCCCATCCTCAGCCGTGACACCATCCCTTCATGACCACCATGTACCCATCCTCTGATGGCTACTTCCAGCAGGATAATGCACCATGTCACAAAGCTCGAATCATTTCAAATTGGTTTCTTGAACATGACAATGAGTTCACTGTACTAAAATGGCCCCCACAGTCACCAGATCTCAACCCAATAGAGCATCTTTGGGATGTGGTGGAACGGGAGCTTCGTGCCCTGGATGTGCATCCCTCAAATCTCCATCAACTGCAAGATGCTATTCTATCAATATAGGCCAACATTTCTAAAGAATGCTATCAGCACCTTGTTGAATCAATGCCACGAAGAATTAAGGCAGTTCTGAAGGCAAAAGGGCGTATTAGTATGGTGTTCCTAATAATTCTTTAGGTGAGTGTATATCTGTTTGATATTGCTTCATGGTATATGCACGTAGGCTGTTTTGTTTTGTGAGCAGCCTGAATTACACAAACCTTCTACCATGGTCTTTAGCATATACAGACTTGACTCCCATTGAACACATCTGGGATGTCATGGGTCTGTAACTACAAAGGGAGCTGCCAGAAGCAGATCTTGATGATTTGCATGCCCATGTGCATTCAGCATGGCAAAACATTCCTCAGACCACCACTAATAACCTCATTGATAGCATGCCAAGGCGTGCAAGTGTGTGTGTGGTACAGTTTCTATTGTTTATTTAGCAGAAATTGTCATTTTTTGACTATATACATGTTGGTAATAACTGAGGTCTATGGTGTGAGACAATTGGAAAAGCCATACATAACAAACAAATTTGATGCAGTGAATCCGTCCTGAAGATTGATACATACAGTGAATTATCAATTATCAATATTGAATAAATAGAGATGTTTTGAAAATAAACAACATGACAAGCAATGTGTCATGCCCCACTTGGACGATGTGCGGAGGTCGGCCAGGATTGCAGCACGAGTCTAGTATTTGTTTTGATGCTGTGCTGGATCCGCCTCGCATCAGGTGCACTGGGTGGAGTCATTAGTTTAAATGGTCTCCAGCTAAGTGCTCTGAGCGGATTATACTGTTCTATATGGTCTGTGAAGTTTGGAGGGAAGGTTGGCAGTTTGTTCCTGCTCTCTGCAGATAAGTGTCTTTTCTTGTTTGGTTGTTTATGTCATCTATCCCATCCAGGTTCTGTGCGAGCAGGCTGCTCCTTTCTCCCCACTTCACCATCTCAGGGAGTTCAGGGTTCTGTTAGTATAGGCTGAAGGACACAGCAAATCTACCTTCAAGGTTTGTCTGTGGGCTGAGCATTGCAGGGAAAGAGGTCAGGGATAAACTAGGAGGTGACCCTTCCCCTGTCTCTCGTCCAGAGCCTGGTTGGTGTGTTATCTGTTAAACTGTGCACGTCCGCCGTGACACAATGATGTTATTTATACCTAGAACTTGCATTACATTTTTAGAATTGTAATTCATAATGCACTTTGGACATTTAGTTTAAGACCTCAGTCTGCACCTAGTTTTGCAGGACTATGATTCTAATTACAATGAAAAAATATAAAAGGTTTGCTCTTGCAGGTGTTGTGTGGGGTTGAGTATTTAGTATTTTCCATGTTACAGAATGACTTTCTCATTTTATTAAGAATTTTGAAGCCTTTATCAGACGTGCTGCCACATATAAACATTGTAGCCTTGGATTAGACTGATAGTGAAGAGCTGTGGAATATGTTGCTGCCATATAAATGAAGATTATTGTTATTATTATTAGCTCTTACATGGCTCTCCCTCTCATTTCCTTCATCCAAATACAAAGTAACTAAATATTAACAGCTAGATATGCAAGGCCATATAAACATCCAGGAAAACAGCTCTCAGGTCTAGTAGAGTGAAGTATAACATCCCTTGTGGTCTAGGTAAGTGAAGCAGTCAAAGTCAGAATCCCTGGAGGTCTAGAGAGTGAAGATGCATATATTTGTGCTCGGATCGGCTCATGATGAGAGGGTCCCCTACCTAAGCCTATACTCCACCCCCCCTACCTAGAAGCAGCAGAGTTATGCCGGAACTGCTTATCGAAGGGTAGCCTAAAGGGGGCCACACCAATGATGAGTCCTGAGAAGAAGGGAGGGCTTCTGGGTGGGTCGAAAGCATTCAAACCGACAAGTGGGGGCAGGAGAGCCAGGTTTAAATAATTAAAGCCCCGCCTCCCCTCACACAAACACGGCACTCTTAATTGCCTACCACTTGTGCTCGGATCAGCTCATGATGAGAGGGTCCCCTACCTAAGCCTATACTCCACCCCCCCTACCTAGAAGCAGCAGAGTTATGCCGGAACTGCTTATCGAAGGGTAGCCTAAAGGGGCCAAAAGAACCATGCATAGGAGTTTGAAAACTTGATAACAGAAACTACAAACCAAAACTCGAAAGCCAGTGATATTTCGTATAAGGATCCGGGATATAATGCATGGAACACGCAGAACTGCGACGACCCAACCGTTTGATGACATGTACTGGAACCTTATGCATGGACGCCGCAGCTGCCGTGCCCATGCGGAAGGAATGTCCTGTGATCCAGAGAGGACCGACCCCTGAACCTGTCAACTAAACCTGAATGTACGTAAGAAAGGCCGCGGTGGTTAACCGGGCATTGCCTGGTTCGAGTACGGGAGAACATGCCGCTTGGACTAAATACTACGCAGCCAAGCCTTCAAGGCCTGCACCGGACACCATCTGCTGTCTGTGGGAAAGTATCTGACCGCCACTGATTCCCCCGGCCGTGACGTCTTGGGACGAGGCCAAGGTGAGGACATAGATGGACCCGCACCGGATGAGCTGACCTTTCCGCAAGCACCCAGCCAGCGTATTGGTGCCCATGAGCTCGCCTGACCTGAGGAATCCATGGAAGGCCATGTACAAGGCTGTTTCTGCCAGAGCGCTAACCTGCGGCCCGAACGGTTTACCCTGCAGTTTGTCTGTCACGGCCTGAACAAGCTACCGGTAAATGGCTGACGCATATGTCGTTTCACAACAGACATCTTGCGCAAACCCTTCAATGCCGCTTTGATCGGGTGGGCGGAGACGAGTGACGGTAGGTCCGGATGTAGCATGTACCAATGGTGCTGAATACCTGCCAGGTATAGTTAACAATGCTATAGGACAGGTTTAATTGAGAGTGGCAAAACCCCGACGAAGCCCAATAGGTGAGTGATAGACCCCCGGCCAGCGGCCGGGTAGGTGTTCTCATATCTCTGAAACAGGCGCCAAGCTGTCTTGTAAGCCCTCAGAGTATTACTGGCCAAGGAATTGGCCATCAGTCTCTTAGCTATGGTGAGATGAGAGACTAGTCCCAGCGCAGCTGGGCCTGGTGAGGAATCATTTTTTTTTTTCTCCATGCGTGAGAGACTCTAATGGCGGAGTCATGTGTGTAAACCTAAAGTGGATAAGCCATGCGCGAGAGACTAATGGCAGAGCCATGCGTGAGAGACTAATGGCGGAGTCATATGTGTAAAACTAAAACGGAGAAGCTCTGCGTGAGAGACTCTAATGGCGGAGTCATATGTGTAAAACTAAAACGGAGAAGCCATGCGTGAGAGACTCAGATGGCGGAGTCATATGTGTAACCTAAAACGGAGAAGCCATGCGTGAGAGACTCTAATGGCGGAGTCATATGTGTAACCTAAAACGGAGAAGCCATGCGTGAGAGACTCTAATGGCGGAGTCATATGTGTAACCTAAAACGGAGAAGCCATGCGTGAGAGATTTTAATGGCGGAGTCATATGTGTAAAACTAACACTGAGAAGCCATGCGTGAGGGCCTCTAATGGCGGAGTCATATGTGTAAACCTAAAACGGAGAAGCCATGCGTGAGAGACTCTAATGGCGGAGTCGTATGTGTAAAACTAACACGGAGAAGCCATGCGTGAGGGCCTCTAATGGCGGAGTCATATGTGTAACCTCAAACGGAGAAGCCATGCGTGAGAGACTCTAATGGCGGAGTCATATGTGTAACCTAAAACGGAGAAGCCATGCGTGAGAGACTCTAATGGCGGAGTCATATGTGTAACCTAAAACGGAGAAGCCATGCGTGAGAGATTCTAATGGCGGAGTCATATGTGCAAACCTAAAACGGAGAAGCCATGCGTGAGAGACTCTAATAGCGGAGTCGTATGTGTAAAACTAACACAGAGAAGCCATGCGTGAGAGACTCTAATGGCGGAGTCGTATGTGTAAAACTCACACGGAGAAGCCGCCATGCGTGAGAGACTCTAATGGCGGAGTCATATGTGTAACCTAAAACGGAGAAGCCATGCGTGAGAGACTCTAATGGCTGAGTCATATGTGTAAACCTAAAACGGAGAAGCCATGCGTGAGAGACTCAGATGGCGGAGTCATATGTGTAACCTAAAACGGAGAAGCCATGCGTGAGAGATTCTAATGGCGGAGTCATATGTGCAAACCTAAAACGGAGAAGCCATGCGTGAGAGACTCTAATGGCGGAGTCATATGTGTAAAACTAACACAGAGAAGCCATGCGTGAGAGACTCTAATGGCGGAGTCATATGTGTAACCTAAAACGGAGAAGCCATGCGTGAGAGACTCTAATGGCGGAGTCATATGTGTAACCTAAAACGGAGAAGCCATGCGTGAGAGATTCTAATGGCGGAGTCATATGTGTAAACCTAGAACGGAGAAGCCATGCGTGAGAGATTCTAATGGCGGAGTCATTTTTTTTATTTTATTTTTTTTATACTATAAACCACTTAAGCAGCTCCAGTATGGGCACAGCTCTGAGTACGAGCATGAAGAGCATGGTATAACGCAGATCACCTGCACGGACTAACTAACATCCTGTGCCTAAATAACCCCCTTGGAACCTTATGTACGGCCGGTAGCAGGAAGCCAGCCACCGCCTATGATCTGCTCCCCCTTACCGAGCCTAGTACTCCTTCCCCTGATCCCTGCCTACCTAACGGCACAGCGGCCCGTGCCAGACTTTATTGAAGATGAGGAGCCTTTACCCCCCAGCCGCGTGGGGAGCTCACGCTGCTCCCTGGCAGAATGCACCAGTGCGGGGGAGCCCCCCTCCTCAGCTAGGGCCGACCCACTGCCGGCTGGACACTCGTACCGTGTGGGGAGCAGCGCCACTCCCTGGCAATGTGCACCGGATCAGAGGGAGCCCTTCCTTTACCGTGGGCCCCGGCCCCCGCTGGTTTGAACCGTGTGCTGCGTGAGGAGCCGCACAGCTCCCTGGCATTGTGCGCCGATGCGGGAGTGCCCCCCCCCCTCACCTAGGGGCTGGTTATTGTGACTGGAACCCGCTGGGAGACTGAAGCCGGACCTACCTGTGACCGTGAAGGCTGACCTCCCAGGCCGTGGCTGACCCGCGTGCGTAGTCGTGACGCAACTACCCGTAGATGCCCACCCAGTGCCTGTAGTCAACGGGAGTGCGACCGAGTCTGTGGATGTGACCGACTAGCCCCTGTAGTCGTGAGGGGACCCTACATCGAGAGTAGCGGTAACGGACCATCGCCTGTAGACGTGGTAGTATTACCTCACGAGTCTGTTGACATGAGACTAATGCCTGCAGTCGTGGCAGGCCTATATAATGAGTCTGTAGTCGTAACAGATTTGTGCCTGCAGTCGTGGCAGGGCTTTAGAGCGGGTCTGTAGTCGTGACAGACTGATGCCTGCAGTCGTGGCAGGACTTTATAACGAGTCTGTAGTCATGACAGACTGATGCCTGCAGTCGTGGCAGGGCTTTATAACGGGTCTGTAGTCGTGACAGACTGATGCCCGCAGTCGTGGCAGGACTTTATAACGAGTCTGTAGTCGTGACAGACTAAATGCCTGCACTCGTGGCAGGGCTTTATAACGAGTCTGTAGTCGTGACAGACCTGGCAAAACAAAATTTATATATACAGGGAGTGCAGAATTATTAGGCAAGTTGTATTTTTGAGGATTAATTTTATTATTGAACAACAACCATGTTCTCAATGAACCCAAAAAACTCAATAATATCAAAGCTGAATATTTTTGGAAGTAGTTTTTAGTTTGTTTTTAGTTTTAGCTATTTTAGGGGGATATCTGTGTGCAGGTGACTATTACTGTGCATAATTATTAGGCAACTTAACAAAAAACAAATATATACCCATTTCAATTATTTATTTTTACCAGTGAAACCAATATAACATCTCAACTTTCACAAATATACATTTCTGACATTCAAAAACAAAACAAAAACAAATCAGTGACCAATATAGCCACCTTTCTTTGCAAGGACACTCAAAAGCCTGCCATCCATGGATTCTGTCAGTGTTTTGATCTGTTCACCATCAACATTGCGTGCAGCAGCAACCACAGCCTCCCAGACACTGTTCAGAGAGGTGTACTGTTTTCCCTCCTTGTAAATCTCACATTTGATGATGGACCACAGGTTCTAAATGGGGTTCAGATCAGGTGAACAAGGAGGCCATGTCATTAGATTTTCTTATTTTATACCCTTTCTTGCCAGCCACGCTGTGGAGTACTTGGACGCGTGTGATGGAGCATTGTCCTGCATGAAAATCATGTTTTTCTTGAAGGATGCAGACTTCTTCCTGTACCACTGCTTGAAGAAGGTGTCTTCCAGAAACTGGCAGTAGGACTGGGAGTTGAGCTTGACTCCATCCTCAACCCGAAAAGGCCCCACAAGCTCATCTTTGATGATACCAGCCCAAACCAGTACTCCACCTCCACCTTGCTGGCGTCTGAGTCGGACTGGAGCTCTCTGCCCTTTACCAATCCAGCCACAGGCCCATCCATCTGGCCCATCAAGACTCACTCTCATTTCATCAGTCCATAAAACCTTAGAAAAATCAGTCTTGAGATATTTCTTGGCCCATTCTTGACGTTTCAGCTTGTGTGTCTTGTTCAGTGGTGGTCGTCTTTCAGCCTTTCTTACCTTGGCCATGTCTCTGAGTATTGCACACCTTGTGCTTTTGGGCACTCCAGTGATGTTGCAGCTCTGAAATATGGCCAAACTGGTGGCAAGTGGCATCTTGGCAGCTGCACGCTTGACTTTTCTCAGTTCATGGGCAGTTATTTTGCGCCTTGGTTTTTCCACACGCTTCTTGCGACCCTGTTGACTATTTTGAATGAAACGCTTGATTGTTTGATGATCACGCTTCAGAAGCTTTGCAATTTTAAGAGTGCTGCATCCCTCTGCAAGATATCTCACTATTTTTGACTTTTCTGAGCCTGTCAAGTCCTTCTTTTGACCCATTTTGCCAAAGGAAAGGAAGTTGCCTAATAATTATGCACACCTGATATAGGGTGTTGATGTCATTAGACCACACCCCTTCTCATTACAGAGATGCACATCACCTAATATGCTTAATTGGTAGTAGGCTTTCGAGCCTATACAGCTTGGAGTAAGACAACATGCATACAGAGGATGATGTGGTCAAAATACTCATTTGCCTAATAATTCTGTACAGGGTGTATATATATATATATATATTTTTTTTTTATATATATATTTTTTTTCCAACTTCCCACCAAAGGCCACGACTGTAGGCAAGACATGCGCCACTGGCCTGAGCATTGATAGGCCACCATACCCAGTCCCCCAAGCCCACGCAGGAGTAAAAAGGGGGGTGGCCCGGCATGCGCACCACACCTGACTCACCTGGCGGCCATAACAGCCACAAACCCCACAGTATCGCAAAGTAGCCAACCACCTGTGGACCTGAATAAACAAGGACAGACATGTGAGTGAGTGAACCTCGGCTGAGTGACCCTTCACCCACGCAACCGCTCCCTAGCTAACCACCTTCACCCACGCAACCGCTCCCTAGCTAACCACCAGCTTGTCGCGGCTGCGCCCGAAACCGACCCACTGACTCCCGACGTACCGTATGGGCTATGGGCGGCCAGGGTGCGTGCGCAAGGCGTAGTGGCCATCCCCCTTCCTTGAACCCTCTTTTATTTAATACTTAGAAAAAAAAAAATTTTTTATTTTTTTTTCACTGATGCCTGCCTTAGTGCCTAGCCACTGGTGCTGAGCAAGGAGCCCAGTACCTGGACTGCAATACCAGCATGGCCTGTAGGTGTCGCTCTCTCTCAGACCAGGATCTGCTAGAGCGCCGAAGGGCAGTGAGCCGCACTGTGGAGCCGATGGCCGGCGTGACCGATGCGCTGCGCGCGATGGTATGAGAGCGGGAGTGTGACTCGCCGCAACGGAGCCACAGGTGAGGAGGCTGTTGTACAGTTTAGCCTGGGGGACGCTGCATGTGGGAGCGGGGTGCCTGGAGCGGATCGGAAGTGCGGGCAGTCACAGGTGCGGCTGGGGACCGGCGGGCACGCCCGGCAGCATGACATGACATAAATAACGAGACGGGTGTGCAGCCACCCGGCCTACCTATTCTCCGCAGCGATGAGCCCGACGCCGCCGACCGCACGAACTAACAACGAGACACGCGACCTCTCTGGAGGGACAGCCAACCCACGAGCCGATTCGAAAGCATTCAAACCGACAAGTGGGGGCAGGAGACCCAGGTTTAAATAATTAAAGCCCCGCCTCCCCTCACACAAACACGGCACTCTTAATTGCCTACCACTTATATTTCTGGTCATTTAGGGCAGTGAAGGGATTAATGTCATTATACCTGGTGGTTTAGGTAAGTAATGGGGTTAATTAGAGTATGATTGGTAGTCTATGGCAGTGAAAGAGTTAATGGCAGAATCCCTGGTGGCCTAGGGCAGTCAAATGGTTACATTTTATTCCTTGTACAGGGCAGTTAAAGGGTTAATGCTGTATACCTATTGTCCAGTGATTACTCTCCAGGCGCCAGTATTGTTCATTCACCAGTCTATTTTCCTTCTGTACTGATCATAGAAGTGAGTGCAGAAAGAGGATAAAGAGACCCATGCACCTTTGTATGGACTATCAATGGATCAAAATATACGTAAGTCAGTTAGACAGCAGTAAGGTATTTGTTTGCAAAAACCTAACAGGACAGTACAATATATCTCTTTTACAAGTGCACTAATCCTACAGATGGGGTAAAACAGGCTGTCTAGACAAGCACCAAATCCACTACAGCAATCCAGGCTGAATGATAAATCTGGTGCGGTGACAGTCACTTATGTCTAACATTATACCAACTATTGGTTTCTTAACTTGGTATAGAATTTTACACCAGAATTGTGGCACAATTTTGGTACAAAATGTTGCATATTAGACAATGCCCCTTTTCCACCAAATCCATGTTGCATTTCTACTAAATCCCTTCCCTCTATGAGACTAGACAGAGATAACTTAGATGTGAAAAATTGCTCCATATTGGACACAATTCATGCCAAAATCTAGGTGCATTCAAATATAAATACAATTTGGACTACACCTTATGGCACATTTTATTGCAGCTCATTGGTAACAATCTACTAGTAATGATACATTTTATATCCTAAATTATTCCATATGTGGCATGAATTCTATTGGCAGTAGTGCAATTGTAACTAATTTGTATATCTGTAAAAGCAACTCAATGAAACAAAAATCTAAAGCTATAACGTTTAGTTAAATTTCTTTTTTTTATAATACTACAAAAGTTTCAAAATCACAGAATCAACTGTGCATCAAGTAACAGCGCACACAGTCATTTTTTCAGGGAAAATACTTGTAAGTCTTAGGTGACAGTGCAAAGCAATGATTAACAGTTTAAGAACAAAGTTGTTGGCACCTCGTCTTAGTCCTGCAGGCAAAGACAACAACACTAATAAATAATTGGGAAAACAATGGTACTACCAACACTAACATGTGTGATACTATTTGGAATCTTTCCAGAGATTTCAGTGTCATGGGAATTAGCAACAGGCATCAAGGTAATGAATGATGGGTGCTTAACATAAATTAACAAATTCTGTTTTTTGCAAAAGTAAACATAACTAGAGACAGGCGAATTTCCTACAATCTGTTTCTGGTCTCATTTATCTGAATCACCCAAGAAATTTGATTTGGGTACGAATTATACCAACCAAATTGAAATTACTGTAATTTGAATGGTTAGAAAAGTCTCTCTCTCCTCACAAAACTTCTCCTGACTCTAATGAATCAGAATTGTTTGAGAGATCAAGGTCAAATCAAAAGAATTGATTTGCTCATCTCTTATCAAAACCCAAGAATGTTACTAATAATTTGAAATAGACCCATTTTCAAGTCACTAGACCTGCTTGACATAGGTATATGATCTACTTGCACCATTCCCTACTCAAAAAATAATCACTAAGTTAAAAGTGAACCACCAACAACCTTTCTTTCTGTGCTGTGTATATGAAGAAAGATACCAATCAGCTCATGAAAACAAGGACTCTCTTAAACATTACATTGCATTGAGTAGACTGCAGCACTCAGGTCCCAATGGAGCTGCTCAATTAGAATTAAAAAAAAAACGAACTGACTGAGCCAAAAAAGTAAGTGACCCAGCATTTCACTCAGGGTCTCAGATAAGACCTTGCCAAGAAACTTGCAGCATACCCAATTCTTGTCCATTTTCCATCAGAGAGTCATTCGTTCAAATGAATAAGTCCAGAAAGAAAAAGAAAAAGTCAGAATACAATTAATTACAAACAGCATATAATCAAATAGTCAATGTAAAATTAGCAAGCAAACTCCTGTGAGGCAAGCACATGTTTTCACAAACAATCATTTGTGCAATCAATTCTTTAGGATGAAGAAAAACATAATTGCAAAGCTGCCCTGCCTCTGCCACCCTTTACCACTAGGGTGATTGGTGCAATAATGAAGATTTCTTTTGTCTGTCATAACAGGTGAGCAGTATAGAGTTCCTGCATGGCAATCAGAGAAAACCTCCAAGCACTGCTGTTACTTCTGAAACTCCTTTTCACATTCAAGAGTCAGGTTTGATGGTTCAACTTCCTAATCTTCTACACAAAGGCAGTGAAAAGTGAAAAGCCTTCTGGCTTGTTTATATCATCAGTATACGCACAAGACACTGATAAGGAGATGTCTGGAGAAGTAAGATTGAGGAGAGAGGTACTGACAACCATCACACACCGAGGGGCCACCAGCGTTTTCTTTATCCTATGGAGCGTCTGGCCCAATGCTGCTCTACTTCCAAGTCTAAATGTGGAAAGAGCCTGTGGACTGTATCCTCACTAGTAGCAGGGAGTGAAGCAGAAGCTATTCCTCCTCTTCCTTATGTGTGACACTAAAAGTTTATCATCCCGATTTCCTCCTCAAGCATCACCAGCTGAACCACTGCAGAATATATTATGAATCAATCAAACCATGTATAAAACATCTGGGTACTGTTTTGTATGAGGGCTCCATACAGCAGTACCAGCTATATCACCCTGATAGTGTCCCTGGGCAAACATGTTTAACCACCTCAGCTCCCCTAGCTTAAACCCCCTTAAGCTTAAACCCCCTTAATGACCAGACCACTTTTTACAATTCTGCACTACACTACTTTCACGGTTTATTGTTCGGTCATGCAACTTACCACCCAAATGAATTTTATCTCCTTTTCTTCTCACTAATAGAGCTTTCATTTGGTGGTATTTCATTGCTGCTGACATTTTTACTTTTTTTATATTAATCAAAATTGAGCGAAATTTTTGCGAAAAAATGAAATTTTTCACTTTCTGTTGTAAAATTTTTCAAATAAAACTACATTTCTAAATAATTTTTTCTCAAAATGTATTGTTCTACATGACTTTGATTTAAAAAAAATGCAATAAGTGTATATTTATTGGTTTGGGTAAAAGTTATAGCGTTTACAAACTATGGTGCAAAAATGTGAATTTACGCACTTTGACTTTCTGAGCACCTGTCATGGTTCCTGAGGTTCTACAATGCCCAGACAGTAGAAACACCCCACAAATGACCCCATTTCGGAAAGTAGACACCCTAAGGTATTCGCTGATGGGCATAGTGAGTTCATGGAAGTTTTTATTTTTTGTCACAAGTTAGCGGAAGATGATTATTATTTCTTTTTTTTCTTACAAAGTCTCATATTCCACTAACTTGTGACAAAAAATAACATTTTACATGAACTCACCATACCCCTCATGGAATACCTTGGGGTGTCTTCTTTCTAAAATGGGGTCACTTGTGGGGTATTTATACTGCCCTTACATTTTAGGGGCCCTAAAGTGTGAGAAGTAGTTTGGAATCCAAATGTGTAAAAATGCCCTGTGAAATCCTAAAAGTACTCATTGGAATTTAGGCCCCTTTGCGCACCTAGGCTGCAAAAAAGTGTCACACATGTGGTATCGCCGTACTCAGAAGAAGTAGGACAATGTGTTCTGAGGTGTATTTTTACATATACCCATGCTGGGTGAGATAAATATCTCAGTAAAAGACAACTTTTCCCATTTTTTTTATACAAAGTTGTCATTTTACAGCATGGGTATATGTAAAAATACACCCCAAATCACATTGCCCTACTTCTCCTGAGTACAGCGATACCACATGTGTGACACTTTTTTGCAGCCTAGGTGCGCAAAGGGGCCCAAATTCCAATAAGTACCTTTTGGGAGGGCATTTTTAGGCATTTGGATTCCAGACTTCTTCTCACGCTCACGCTTTAGGGCCCCTAAAATGCCAGGGCAGTATAAATACCCCACATGTGACCCCATTTGGGAAAGAAAACACCCCAAGGTATTCCGTTAGGGGCATGGCGAGTTCATCAAAGTTTTTTTTTTTGGCACAAGTTAGCGGAAATATATATATATTTTTTTTCTCACAAAGTCTCCCTTTCCGCTAACTTGTGACAAAAAGTTCAATCTTTCATGGACTCAATATGCCCCTCATCGAATACCTTGGGGTATCTACTTTCCGAAATGGGGTCATTTGTGGGGTGTGTTTACTGTTCTGGCATTTTGGGCGGGGCTAAATTGTGAGCAACCCTGTAAAGCCTAAAGGTACTCGTTGGACTTTCAGCCCCTTTACGCACCTAGGCTGCAAAAAAGTGTCACACATGTGGTATCGCCGTACTCAGGAGAAGTAGGGCAATGTGTTTTGGGGTATATTTTTACATATACCCATGCTGGGTGAGAGAAATATCTCTGTAAATTGACAACTTTGTATAAAGAAAATTAAAAAGTTGTCATTTACAGAGATATTTCTCACACACAGTATGGGTATATGTAAAAATACACCCTAAAACACATTGCCCTACTTCTCCTGAGTAGGGCGATACCACATGTGTGACACTTTATTGCAGCCTAGGTATACAAAAGGGGCCCAAATTCCAATGAGTACTTTTAGGATTTCACAGGGCATTTTTTACGCATTTGGATTCCAAACTACTTCTCACGCTTTAGGGCCCCTAAAATACCAGGGCAGTATAAATACCCCACAAGTGACCCCATTTTGGAAAGAAGACACCCAAAGGTATTCCATGAGGGGCATGGAGAGTTCCTAGAGTATATATTTTTTGGCACAAGTTAGCGGAAAATGATATATTTTTAATTTTTTATTACAAAATCTCATATTCCACTAGCTTGTGACAAAAAATAAATTTTACATGAACTCGCCATGCCCCTCACGAAATACCTTGGGGTGTATTCTTTCCAAAATGGGGTCACATGTGGGGTATTTATACTGCCCTGGCATTTTAGGGGCCCTAAAGCGTGAGAAGAAGTCTGGAATATAAATGTCAATTTTTTTTTACGCATTTGGATTCCGTGAGGGGTATGGTGAGTTCATGTGAGATTTTATTTTTTGTCACAAGTTAGTGGAATATGAGACTTTGTAAGAAAAATAAAAATAAAAATTTCCGCTAACTTGTGCCAAAAAAAAAAATCTTCTATGAACTCGCCATGCCCCTCAAAAGTGATCTTTATAGTGCTGCAGCGATTTTACTGTGTTTTTGCAGTGATCAGAAAGAAAAAAAAATTCTGTCACTGCGGTGGGGCGGACTGAACGCAAGTGTGCGCACAAGATCAGGCCTGATCGGGCGAACACTGCGTTTTTTGTAGAGCCTATAGAACATGTCCTATTCTTGTCCGCAATTGCTGACAAGAAAATACATTTTCTATTTAGTTCTGGCAATGTGCGGATCCACAAAATGCAGAAAAGCACATTGCCGGTGTCCGTTTATTGCGGATCCATGGATCCGTGGATCCGCAAAACACATGCGGACATCTGAATGGAGCCTTACAGGGGGGTGATCAATGACAGGGGGGTGATCAGGGAGTCTATATGGGGTGATCAGGGGTTAATAAGGGGTTAATAAGTGACAGGGAGGGGTGTAGTGTAGTGTGGTGATTGGTGCTACTTACAGAGCTGCCTGTGTCCTCTGGTGGTCGATCCAAGCAAAAGGCACCACCAGAGGACCAGGTAGCAGGTATATCAGACGCTGTTAACAAAACAGCATCTGATATACCTTTCAGGGGTTAAAAAAATCGCATCTACAGCCTGCCAGCGAATGATCGCCGCTGGCAGGCTGCAGATCAGCTCGTTTACCTTCCGATCCTGTGAACGCGCGCTCCTGTGTGCGCGCGTTCACAGGAAATCTCGCGTCTCGCGAGATGACGCGCTGATGCGTCAAGGAGGAACAAACCGACCGCCCGCAGGACGATCTCCCTGCGTTAGGCGGTCAGGAGGCGGTTAATGAAGTTGTGATTATGGCTAATTACTCTACTCTTTAACCACCTCAGCCCCCAGTGCTTAAAGGGTTTCTGTCACCCTGCAAAACTCATTTTTTTTTTTTTGGATAGTTAGATTGCTCATAGTGCGATATAGCAGAATATAATGCTCTTACTTACTTTCATGCGGCCGATTCTTTATAAAACGAACTTTTATAATATGTAAATGAGGGCTCTACCAGCAAGTAGGGCGTCTACTTGCTGGTAGCTGCTGCAGAAATCCGCCCCCTCACCGTGTTGATTGACAGGGCCAGCCGTGATCTCCTCCTCCGGCCGGCCCTGTCAGTAATTCAAAAATCGCGCGCCTCGCGTCATTCGGCGCAGGCGCTCTGAGATGAGGAGGCTCGTGTCCTCAGCACTCCCTCAGTGCGCCTGCGCCGATGACGTCTTCTCTTTCGGTGATGTCATCGGCGCAGGCGCACTGAGGGAGTGCTGAGGAGACGAGCCTCCTCATCTCAGAGCGCCTGCGCCGAATGACGCGAGGCGCGCGATTTTTGAATTACTGACAGGGCCGGCCGGAGGAGGAGATCACGGCTGGCCCTGTCAATCAACACGGCGAGGGGGCGGATTTCTGCAGCAGCTACCAGCAAGTAGACGCCCTACTTGCTGGTAGAGCCCTCATTTACATATTATAAAAGTTCGTTTTATAAAGAATCGGCCGCATGAAAGTAAGTAAGAGCATTATATTCTGCTATATCGCACTATGAGCAATCTAACTATCCAAAAAAAAAAAAAAGAGTTTTGCAGGGTGACAGAAACCCTTTAAACACCCTGAAAGACCAGGCCACTTTTTACACTTCTGACCTACACTACTTTCAGCGTTTATTGCTCGGTCATGCAACTTACCACCCAAATGAATTTTACCTCCTTTTCTTCTCACTAATAGAGCTTTCATTTGGTGGTATTTCATTGCTGCTGACATTTTTACTTTTTTTGTTATTAATCGAAATTTAACGATTTTTTTGCCAAAAAATGACATTTTTCACTTTCAGTTGTAAAATTTTGCAAAAAAAACGACATCCATATATAAATTTTGCTCTAAATTTATTGTTCTACATGTCTTTGATAAAAAAAAAATGTTTGGGTATAAAAAAAATGGTTTGGGTAAAAGTTATAGCGTTTACAAACTATGGTACAAAAATGTGAATTTCCGCTTTTTGAAGCAGCTCTGACTTTCTGAGCACCTGTCATGTTTCCTGAGGTTCTACAATGCCCAGACAGTACAAACACCCCACAAATGAGCCCATTTCGGAAAGTACACACCCTAAGGTGCTTGCTGATGGGCATAGTGAGTTCATAGAACTTTTTATTTTCTGTCACAAGTTAGCGGAAAATGATGATTTTTTTTTTTTTTTCTTACAAAGTCTCATATTCCACTAACTTGTGACAAAAAATAAAAAGTTCTATGAACTCACTATGCCCATCACGAAATACCTTGGGGTCTCTTCTTTCCAAAATGGGGTCACTTGTGGGGTAGTTATACTGCCCTGGCATTCTAGGGGCCCAAATGTGTGGTAAGGAGTTTGAAATCAAATTCTGTAAAAAATGACCTGTGAAATCCGAAAGGTGCTCTTTGGAATATGGGCCCCTTTGCCCACCTAGGCTGCAAAAAAGTGTCACACATCTGGTATCTCCGTACTCAGGAGAAGGTGGGGAATGTGTTTTGAGGTGTCATTTTACATATACCCATGCTGGGTGAGAGAAATATCTTGGCAAAAGACAACTTTTCCCATTTTTTTTATACAAAGTTGGCATTTGACCAAGATATTTATCTCACCCAGCATGGGTATATGTAAAAAGACACCCCAAAACACATTCCTCAACTTCTCCTGAATACAGAGATACCAGATGTGTGACACTTTTTTGCAGCCTAGGTGGGCAAAGGGGCCCATATTCCAAAGAGCACCTTTCGGATTTCACAGGTCATTTTTTACAGAATTTGATTTCAAACTCCTTACCACACATTTGGGCCCCTAGAATGCCAGGGCAGTATAACTACCCCACAAGTGACCCCATTTTGGAAAGAAGACACCCCAAGGTATTCGCTGATGGGCATAGTGAGTTCATGGAAGTTTTTATTTTTTGTCACAAGTTAGTGGAATATGAGACTTTGTATGAAAAAAAAATCAAAAAAAAAAATCATCATTTTCCACTAACTTGTGACAAAAAATAAAAAATTCTAGGAACTCGCCATGCCCCTCACGGAATACCTTGGGGTGTCTTCTTTCCAAAATGGGGTCACTTGTGGGGTAGTTATACTGCCCTGGCATTCTAGGGGCCCAAATGTGTGGTAAGGAGTTTGAAATCAAATTCTGTAAAAAATGACCTGTGAAATCCGAAAGGTGCTCTTTGGAATATGGGCCCCTTTGCCCACCTAGGCTGCAAAAAAGTGTCACACATCTGGTATCTCCGTACTCAGGAGAAGTTGAGGAATGTGTTTTGGGGTGTCTTTTTACATATACCCATGCTGGGTGAGATAAATATCTTGGTCAAATGCCAACTTTGTATAAAAAAATGGGAAAAGTTGTATTTTGCCAAGATATTTCTCTCACCCAGCATGGGTATATGTAAAATGACACCCCAAAACACATTCCCCACCTTCTCCTGAGTACGGAGATACCAGATGTGTGACACTTTTTTGCAGCCTAGGTGGGCAAAGGGGCCCATATTCCAAAGAGCACCTTTCGGATTTCACAGGTCATTTTTTACAGAATTTGATTTCAAACTCCTTACCACACATTTGGGCCCCTAGAATGCCAGGGCAGTATAACTACCCCACAAGTGACCCCATTTTGGAAAGAAGACACCCCAAGGTATTCGCTGATGGGCATAGTGAGTTCATGGAAGTTTTTATTTTTTGTCACAAGTTAGTGGAATATGAGACTTTGTATGAAAAAAATAAAAAAAATAAAAATCATCATTTTCAACTAACTTGTGACAAAATATAAAAATTTTTAGGAACTTGCCATGCCCCTCACGGAATACCTTGGGGTGTCTTCTTTCCAAAATGGGGTCACTTGTGGGGTAGTTATACTCCCCTGGCATTTTCCAGGGGCCCTAATGTGTGGTAAGTAGGTAAATGACCTGTGAAATCCGAAAGGTGCTCTTTGGAATGTGGGCCCCTTTGCCCACCTAGGCTGCAAAAAAGTGTCACACATCTGGTATCTCCGTACTCAGGAGAAGGTTGGGAATGTGTTTTGTGGTGTCATTTTACATATACCCATGCTGGGTGAGAGAAATATCTTGGCAAAAGACAACTTTTCCCATTTTTTTATACAAAGTTGGCATTTGACCAAGATATTTATCTCACCCAGCATGGGTATATGTAAAAAGACACCCCAAAACACATTCCTCAACTTCTCCTGAATACAGAGATACCAGATGTGTGACACTTTTTTGCAGCCTAGGTGGGCAAAGGTGCCCAAATTCCTTTTAGGAGGGCATTTTTAGACATTTGGATACCAGACTTCTTCTCACACTTTGGGGCCCCTAAAATGCCAGGGCAGTATAAATACCCCACATGTGACCCCATTTTGGAAAGAAGACACCCCAAGGTATTCAATGAGGGGCATGGCGAGTTCATAGAAAAAAAAATTTTTTGGCACAAGTTAGCGGAAATTGATTTTTTTGATTTTGTTCTCACAAAGTCTCCCTTTCCGCTAACTTGGGACAAAAATTTCAATCTTTCATGGACTCAATATGCCCCTCAGCGCATGGGGTGTCTTCTTTCCAAAATGGGGTCATTTGTGGGGTGTTTGTACTGCCCTGGCATTTGAGGGTCTCCGCAATCATTACATGTATGCCCAGCATTAGGAGTTTCTGCTATTCTCCTTATATTGAGCATACAGGTAATGAGATTTTTTTTTTCCGTTCAGCCTCTGGGCTGAAAGAAAAAAATGAACGGCACAGATTTCTTCATTCGCATCGATCAATCTGGATGAAAAAATCTCTGCCAAAAAAAGAAAAAGGAGGGGAAAGGCGTCTGCCAGGACATAGGAGCTCCGCCCAACATCCATACCCACTTCAGCTCGTATGCCCTGGCAAACCCGATTTCTCCATTCACATCAATCGATGTGGATGAATAAATCATTGCCGGGATTTTTTTTTTTATATATACAAAGTGTTTGCCAAAGTATATGAACACCGCCACCTCCTCAGCTCATATGCCTCGGCAAACATATCTTTTACTGCAGAGGAGAAATCTCGTCTTGCAGCGCCGCATACACCGACTTGCGTGTAATCTGACAGCAGCGCAATGCTTCTGTCCGAATGCACATCAGTGCTGCAGCTAGTCGATCGGTTGGTCCACCTGGAAGGTAAAAAAAACAAAACAAAAAAGAAAAAACCAGGCCGCAAAGCAATAACTTTATTAACTTTAGAACAGAACATATTAACTTTTTTTAAACTTTTTAAACTTTTTTACTTACCGGTAATTTTTTTTTTGTTTAGTTTTTTTTACCTTTATAGAACAAACCTCTCCTTCCCCATGGGACAATGTGCAAAGCGCAAATCGCCCAAAGATGTGGCGAAGTACGTTATGCACTTTATCCCAGGTGAAAGGAGAGGTTTGCAGCAGCTGTGAGTAAAAGGGCCCTAATAGCCCTGTGTGCCTGTCCTGTGAGATGCAATCCCTATGCTAGGTGTACCTGTGTGTGGTACTTCCGGAAACACTCACCTAAGCATAGGGCAGGGTGGTCAGGGCAGTCAGGACAGAAATAGCGGGTGTCACGCCTTATTCCACTCCTGCTACAGACACGACATTTTTTTCGGGGTGGCGGTTGGGTTGAGGTACCAGCAACGACACTGGGGAAATGTCGCTCGTGTAGACGGCTAACTACACTGGTGGATGGGGCCACGGAACCTCCTGGGTAAAGGAGGTTCGCGATGATCTCTTCCTGGAATTTGAGGAAGGATCCTGTTCTCCCAGCCTTACTGTAGAGAACAAAACTATTGTACAGCGCCAATTGAATTAAATATACAGACACCTTCTTATACCAGCGTCTGGTTCTGCGGGAAACTAAATAGGGAGCCAACATCTGGTCATTGAAGTCCACCCCTCCCATGAGCGCATTATAGTCGTGGACTGAGAGGGGCTTTTCAATGACACGGGTTGCCCTTTCAATTTGGATTGTCGTGTCTGCGTGAATGGAGGAGAGCATGTAAACGTCACGCTTGTCTCTCCATTTCACCGCGAGCAGTTCTTCGTTACACAAGGCAGCCCTCTCCCCCCTTGCAAGACAGGTGGTTACAAGCCGTTGGGGGAAGCCCACGCGACTAGTTTGCGCGGTGCCACAGGCGCAAATCCGTTCTAGAAACAAATGCCTAAAGAGGGCCACACTTGTGTAAAAATTGTCCACATAAAGATGGTACCCCTTGCCGAATAAGGGTGACACCAAGTCCCAGACTGTCTTCCCACTGCTCCCCAGGTAGTCAGGGCAACCGACCGGCTCCAGGTTCTGATCTTTTCCCTCATAGATCCGAAATTTGTGGGTATAGCCTGTGGCCCTTTAACAGAGCTTATACAATTTGACCCCATACCGGGCACGCTTGCTTGGGATGTATTGTTTGAAGCCAAGGCGCCCGGTAAAATGTATTAGGGACTCGTCTACGCAGATGTTTTGCTCAGGGGTATACAAATCTGCAAATTTCTGGTTGAAATGGTCTATGAGGGGCCGAATTTTGTGGAGCCGGTCAAAAGCTGGGTGGCCTCTGGGACGGGAGGTGGTGTTGTCGCTAAAATGCAGAAAACGCAGGATGGTCTCAAATCGTGTCCTGGACATAGCAGCAGAGAACATGGGCATGTGATGAATTGGGTTCGTGGACCAATATGACCGCAATTCATGTTTTTTTGTCAGGCCCATGTTGAGGAGAAGGCCCAGAAAAATTTTAAGTTCGGAAACTTGGACTGGTTTCCACCGGAAAGGCTGGTCATAATAGCTTTCCGGGTTTGCGGTTATAAATTGTGTGGCATACTGGTTGGTCTCTGCCACGACTAAGTCCAAGAGCTCCGCAGTCAAGAACAGCTCAAAAAATCCCAGGGCCGAACCGATTTGAGCCGTCTCAACCCGAACTCCAGACTGGGCGGTGAAAGGGGGAACTACAGGTGCGGCTGAAGTTGGTGACTGCCAATCAGGGTTTGCCAGCACCTCAGGGACTCTAGGGGGTCTACGGGCCTGTCTGCGCGGTGGCTGCGACGGGGTAACTACTGCACGTGCCACCGTACCAGCTTCAACTGCCCTTCTGGTGCTCGCTACTTCACCATGTTGTACGGCAGTGCTGGTACTAGGTCCAGGAAGGGCTGCGCTGCTGGTGTATGCCTCACCACGTGATCCGGCAGCGACAGCCCCACTCTGCTGCTCTTGAAGCGGATCCTGCATAACCTGTGGTCTAGCGACATGGGGCCGGGTACGCCTGGTGCTGCCAGGAACCTCCACCTCCTCGTCCGAACTTTGGGTCAGAGAGCCACTGCTTTCCACAGGTTCATATTCTGACCCGCTAGATTCGTCAGATGAGGGTTCCCACTCCTCATCCGACTGGGTCAGAATCCTGTAGGCCTCTTCAGAAGAATACCCCCTGTTTGACATTTTGGACTACTAAATTTAGGGGTATTCCCTGAGACTACCCAAGAAAAAAAGCAAACCTGTCTTACAAAGGGGAGGCTAGCGAAGTACCGGAGGCCGCTGCGGTTGATAAAAAATATCAAAACTGATTTTTTTATCGCCGCAGTGCGTGTAAAGTGAATGTGCAGTGATCAAAAAATAATAATTTTTTGTCACTGCGGTGGGGCGGGTGTGGGTGAACGCACGTGTGGGCGACCGATCAGGCCTGATCGGGCAAACACTGCGTTTTGGGTGGAGGGCGAACTAAAGTGACACTAATACTATTATAGATCTGACCGTGATCAGTTTTGATCACTTACAGATACTATAAAAGTACAAATGCTGATTAGCGATACGCAGCACACCTTACACAAGAACTAGCAAGCTTGATCAACCTATTGCTCAGGCAGATAATGGGACAAATAGCATGGCATATATAACAGAAGCTGATTAATGCATTAGAAACCGCCTAGCAGCTGCACACAGAGCAAAAGGAGGGTTTCACCTGTGCAATACCGCAGAATAAGGTGTGGTCCAATGTAGACACACAGGACAGCGGCACCTGTGCCCACCCGAAGTAGCAGGGGTCTGAGCAGGCACGAGACGCCAACATAAAATCTTATGCAAGGCATGTATATTAGTTTTTTCGAGACAGAAGTTTATTGCTCAATATAAGGTACATGAGGCTTTGTGTACTTAGCCATACTATGTTTTTATACATAAGCAGTATATGTGGTACCAAAGATACAATTCTTTGCCATCAAAGCAGCAAAGCAAGATTCTGGAAAGGTTTTCAGTATAGGATCCAAAATCATCCTTGACTCTAAATATACAGCCACGAGTAGACATATGTGAATTGATTTAAAACTAATCAAATTTGTCTTGAATTTCCAAGAAATTCAGATTCCAGCTGAATCTGAATCTTTTGCAATTTGATTCAGATAAATTTCTCAAAATGGCGGCCACCATTTACAGGTCTGAAAACAGAGAAGAAGGCATCTGTCACCAAAGAAAGATGATTTGTGAACCATGTTTCAATTTAACAATAAAATCAGACCGTCGAGTGTGCTTTGAATAAGACTCTTTATTGCCACCGGCTACCATCCCTTGACCTATAGCCATATATGTAACTGTCACTTTGACGATACTAATGCTGTCTTTACGTGAAAGAGCATGAAAGCTATTGGATATAGTCCTAGGTGACCTTAGAGTGTCATCCACAACTTTTCAGGGCAATTTGAGCACTTTTGATTCTTGTTGAATGTATTTGTACCTGAATCGAATCTTCTGACCAACTTATTATAATTGAACTTCTTAAATTTTAAGAAATGTCTTTATCACTATTCAAGAGTATAAGACCATATTTATTGTAGCTTAGCCCAAGATTTTTTTTTAAATAGATGAGCTGGTTAGAACCATTTTATACAATTAATCCTTTAAAATGATTCATAGACCACATACCAAATCATGAAGCAGGGAAAGAGAACAAATACTAATATATTTACATCAGTTATACTGTGATAACCTGACAACACAAAACACAGCAGATGGTTGAAAAATCCCAGCAGAAAATTGTTGCAAAATTGCATGACAAATTGTAAAGACTTAAAACTGCTTAAGGAAAACATAAATACCAGCTAGACCTACGCAAATTCCCAAGAATACACAAAAAGAATCATTTAACATAGCAGCTGTTTAAACACAATTGCCTACAAAGATTGGATAAGACTCAGGAACGTAAATAGGTAATGTTATTGCAATGGAAGAATGAGCTTTGTAGTAGTTGAATCAGGCAAAATATAAAGCTATTATACATACTGTATATGACTTATAATGTAGAGCATTGCACTTGTTATTATCATTACAGAGAACTTGTCTAAAACATGCTGAAACCACATTAACATTTTTCATAGTGAATGTTGTCTATCAAATGTTATTTCAGATTAAGTAAAATACTAAAACATTTAAGATTATTAGGCAGCAAAATAGGTAAAACTTATTGTTGAGCGAATCGAAGTGAAACAAATTGATTTTTATCCAAATTTCAGGCAAAATTTAATTCACAATGAATCCGAATTTTCTCTCGCTTTGTGGTAATGAATCGTAGTTTTTGCTAAAATGGCGGCAATACATGTTACAAAGTAATAGTAAGAAGCCTGGAAATAACCCATGATGCCATGCAGCCGGACAGTTAGCACATAGCCATCCCCTGTGATATCACAGCCCTATAGAAGTCTTATCCCGAGCAGTTGTCGCCATTTTACTGTGAACTGAGTATATGGAGAGATGTGGAAAAAGCTAGGGACAGTCTGTTAGAAAGCTTTTAATTGTAGAATATTGGAGGGAGGGACAGTGTAGGGAGATCGTATAGAGAGTTTTTAAACACTGTAGAGAGAGCATAGGGGGACTGCAAGGACAATGCAGGCTAAGTGTAATCACCCTGTGCATCTTATTCACCTGCTGCGCCATTCATTCTTAATCTGTTCTGTTATACATAGATTTAATGTGCATCAAACTCATTGTCAACAGGCGGTTTAATATATAGGCACGTTTATCTAGGTCATCTGCTGTGCCATTCATACTTAAACTGTTCTGTAATACATAGACTTACTATGCATCAGACTCAGTCTCAACAGGCGGTCTAATATATAGGTGCATTTATCTAGTACACTTGCTGTGCCATTAATACTTAATCTGTTCTGTTACAGATAGACACATTGATCAATAGATAAGCAATTCTATTAGGCCCTGATTCACAAATTTGGGTGATACGTCTGTCTCATTCGACTGTTTGTTACGTGTCCAAATTGATATTTAACCAGTTCCGTTAGGCAAACAGTGACTGTGATTTAGTGTTACAAAGCGGTTGTATTTAACACCCTGTGGACAGTGCAAATACATTGATTCTTTGCAGTGCAGAGTTGCTCACGAGTTGATTGTTGTTTTTTTGTCAGAAAAATTATTCTTTTATCTGAAAATGTATTCTTATAGTGAAAACATTAGTCTTGTAGCGACAAAATGTGTATTTTAGTGAATAAATTAGTCTTTTAACAAATAAATTAGTCTGACCCAGTATCCCCGATCCTTATGCTGAACAACGCGTGGGTAACCTGCACCTGTTGGCAAAGGGTAGACACACGGAAATCCCTTCAGTGCAGCACGTTTGCAGCCCCAGAAATGTAAGGGCATCATAGAACAGTTAGTGCTGAATACTACTTGTCCTTCAAAGATGTTGGACGTGGACCACCTGGCAGCTGGATTATTGCCATATGGGAGATGTGTTATTGGAATGAAAAACAAAAAACATTCCACCAACTGGAATGGATAAACTATGAATGTGGGTGCACTTGAACAAAATGCACACTGCGATTCCCTCTCCTTGCTCTCTCTGCACTGTCCCTGCAGTTTAAGTTTCAAACCTTCACAGTGAGATTGCACGTGGAAAGCAAATGATTGGACAGAGTGGCCTGGGTATACCATATTTATTGTGATTCGTGATAAAATAATTCGGAATGAATCAAATTTCTTAAAAAACTTTGGCAAATCGTACAAATTGAATTTTTGAAAACTTCACTCATCTCTGGTCATCAACTTGTAACAGATACAAATGGTTTGCATTTAATACTATACCTGACATCATTTTATCAGCAACACGTTAAACTACACACATTATCTTTTTATAATATGAACATTTTAGGGGGAAACATAGTATATTATGATGGAATAAAGGAAGAGAACATAAGAAAAATTCCAGTATAATTTAAATATAACATACAATTGTTATAAATAGAATATATCTCAACATTTTGGGGTAGGGTTAAAAACTATAAAAATCAGTTCAGGGTCATCTAAGTTTGAGAACCATGTGTAACGAGGGTCCTTCGCAGCACCGCCGACACCCTGCGCAAGGAGAGGGACAGGGACGTAGCCTGTGTCCTCGTCTCTATGACAGCAGGAAAGGGATAAGAATAATGATCATCGGTGCTCAGCTAAGTTGGGCTGCTGTGAGTCACGTGACGCTGGCCACGTCATGTGACTCACCAGCCATGACTATTTAAATAGGCAGTCTGCTGGCCACAGGTTGCCTGTGAATAAGGTCTTTTCAGTTACCAAGTTCTCTGTATTGGTTTGCATTGTACCTTGACCTCGGCTCTGTTTCCTTGACCCCGCTTCTGCTGTTTCCTTTGAATTGACGTGACCTCCTGGCATTTGGACCTCGGCTTGTGTTTGCTGTGATTTGGTTATTCCTTTGTACTGACGTGACCTCCTGGTACTGACCTCGGCTTGTTTTGACGGATATTATTAATTGTCCATCTGAGGCTATAGAAACCTTCAAAACCCTCAAGAGGTGTTTCAGCGACGCCCCGGTTCTGATTCAGCCGGATCAAGAAAAACCTTTTATTGTCGAGGTGGATGCATCGGAGGACGGAGTAGGGGCAGTTCTCTCTCAGTGGACATCATTCTTACGGATCATAAAATCATAAAAATCATAAAAAACGGATCATAAAAATCTATTGTTTTTGGAATCCGCTAAATGTTTAAATCCTAGACAAGCAAGATGGGCGCTGGTCTTTACGCGTTTTAATTTTTCTATTACTTTCAGGCCAGGAAGTAAAAATGCAAAAGATGACGCCTTGTCCCGAAGTTTTCATGCCTTTCAACCTCCAGACACTCCTCCAGAACCGATTTTGCCAGCTGGTATTATTGTGGCCTGAATATCCTCCAATCTTTCCACTGAAATTGAGGTGACACAACATCTAACTCCAGTACAGTCTTCCATTGAAAAGTTGTTTGTTCCAGGTCACTTACGCCTTTGGCTTTTGGGTTATTGCCATAATTCAGTATTGTGTGGACATCCCGGTGTTAATGCCACCAAGGAACTTATTTCCAGTTCCTACTGGTGTCCCACGTTATCGAGGGATGTGAGCTCGTATGTGTCTTCATGTGAGGTGTGTGCTAGAGCCAAAACTCCCAGAATTCGCCCGGCTGGTGAGTTGCGACCATTACCCATTTCTAGTAGACCATGGTCGCATATTGCCATGGACTTTATTGCTGACTTGCCTTTCTCTGAGGGTAAGTCAGTGGTATGGGTAGTGGTCGATAGATTTAGTAAGATGGTGCATTTCGTCCCATTGGCTAAGCTCCCTAATGCTAAGACTCTGGCTTCCCTGTTTGTGGATCATGTGGTACGTCTGCACTGGATTCCAGAAAATGTTGTCTCCGATAGAGGCGTTCAGTTTGTTTCTAGGTTTTGGACAGCCTTTTGTCATAAATGTGATATTGCTTTGTCTTTTTAATCTGCTTTTCACCCTGAAACTAATGGTCAAACCGAACGGTTTAATCAGTTGTTGGAACAGTTTTTGAGATGTTATATTGCTGACAACCAACAGTTGTGGGTGCAGCATCTACCCTTGGCTGAGTTTTCTATTAATAACCAGGTGAAGTCATCCACTGGAGTGTCGAACTTTTTCTGTAATCTTGGTTTCCATCCACGATTTAATTCACTGTCGCCGTCCTCTTCACAAGTTCCGGAAGTAGATAAATTGGTTAGAGAACTGTGCACAGTCTGGACCCAGGTTCAGTCGAACCTGAAGAAAGCCCAGGAGGTTCAGAAATCAAGGCTGATAAAAGACGCTCTCATGGGGTGGATTTGATGGTGGGTGACAAGGTATGGCTATCTACCAAAAATCTGTCTCTTAAAGTACCATCTAATAAGTTTGCTCCACGATTTATTGGTCCTTACGAGATTATTAAGGGTATTAACCCTGTATCTTTTAAACTAAAACTACCTGACTCCTTTCGCATCCACAATGTTTTTCACAAATATTTATTAAAGAAGTATGTGTCACCTGTGGTTCCTTCACAGGAACCCCCGGCTCCAGTGGAGGTTGCCAGACAAATTGAATTCGAGGTCTTAAGGATTATTGATGTTAGAAAGGTACAGAATTCCTTCCAGTATCTGGTGCATTGGAAGGGTTTCGGGCCAGAAGAGAGGTCTTGGGTGCCGATGAGTAAGTTACATGCTGCCAGACTGGTGAAAAGGTTTTATCTGTCTAATCCGGAGAAACCCAACCCTATAACTTTGGGTCCGGTGGCCCCTCATAGAAGGGGGGGTACTGTAATAAGGAGCCGGCGACGCGTGCGTCCTTCGCAGCACCGCCAGCACCCTGCACAAGGAGAGGGACAGGGACGTAGCTTGCGGTGAGCTGCAGGAGAGCCGAGCGCCGATAATGATGATCGGTGCACGGCTGAGTTGGGCTGCTGTGAGTCACGTGACGCCGGCCACTTCATATGACTCACCAGCCAGGACTATTTAAACAGGCAGCCTGCTGGCCACAAGTTGCCAAGTTCTCTGTATTGGTTTGCATTGTACCTTGACCCCGTCTCTGTTTCCTTGACCCGGCTTCTGCTGTTTCCACTGAATTGACGTGACCTCCTGGCATTTGGACCTCGGCTTGTGTTTGTTGTGATTTGGTTATTCCTTTGTACTGACGTGACCTCCTGGTACTGACCTCGGCTTGTTTTGACCTTGCTTACTCTTTTATATGTATCTTTCGTCCTGCATTTTGACCGCTGATTATATTTGCATTGTTTGTGTATTTACCCACTTTGTTAATTATTTTCTCCAGTTTCATTGTTCCCTTTAAGGCCCAGCACGTACTCAGTTTAGGAAACGTCGCCCAGTTGTACACCGTCGCCTAGGGCGGACCGTGCAAGTAGGCCGGGACAGAGGTGTGGGTTGAGCTCAGGGCTGTGCACGCTCTCCCCTTCCGTGACACCATGATTGTTAGTTGAGTAAATGTGGTTTGTCAAGTCAGTGCATAGTGATTGTTTTTATAAACCATAAGGAGACGTCATCTCAGGAATGAAGAGCGAGGACAAAACATACATAGTTGGTGAACTTGATCGCAAAGCCTCAGGTTTTTTTCTCCCAAAAGAAACACAGAGGACATCATAGGGTATGGAGCAAGGAGAATGAAGGAGTAAGTTGGTGACCTTATGTATATTAGTGTGATTTCCATCAATATGATACAAAGTCATAATCCTGTAATACATTAAAAGAGGTTGGCAACCTTCTGGTTACTGTTTACCAATGTGTATGTAAGATGAGTATATAGCAATTACTAATATAGTCTTTGTTGAAATTCAGCAACATTTTCTATATTTCATAAGGTATGCCCCCTTGTTTACAAAGTCATTTGTGCTGTCCGCACAGAGGTCCTGTCCATAAAATGGATGCTATGGAGGGTCATATGACCAGGCAAACCACCTCCATGTGATGTCTCCACCATTCTAATACACAGCACCTGCCATCTGCACTTGTACTGTTAGTTTAGTGCAGATGCAATGTGTTTGAATGGAGGAGACATCACATGCAGGTGATTTCCCTGGTCACACGGTCCTCCATTAGCATCCATTTTATGGAGAGGACCTTTGTTTGGACAGTGCAAAAGCCTTTGTAAACAATTTATCATATGTACCTTATAAAATATGGAAAATGGCACAGAATTTCATCAAAGACTATATTAGTAATTGCCGTATAATCATCTTACATACACATTGGTCAACAGTTACCAGACAGTGGCCAACTTCTTTAATATTATATTAAGATATTCGGTAAATGTAGCCTGATTATGGCAAACCAATGATAATGATGATAATACACTCCTCAAGATTGAAACTGCAAAACCGAGAAGGACAAGCCATGAGGTTATGCAAATTGAGAAAGCAGCATGTGTCACTAAGAACTGAAAATTGGCGCATTTTCAAGCAACTAGCTCCAATCTGTGGCATGTAGGACAGACATAAAAGCCTGATTAAGAGCAACGTTTTTTTAGCCAAACGAAACCTCACAAATTGGATCAAGTCGTGTGGGATGATTTTGCGATGCCTCCTGTTCGTCGACTTGCCAGTAATTACCATTTTTCACAAACTGAGATGGCTAGAACTGTCGATTTTAAACACATCATTAATTTCTCACGTATATGCTACTTACGGTATATTCTTAAAGTAATACTGAGAGTAGAATTTTATATTATTAAATGTATATTTAATACATTTAATAACATTTAATTAAATGCATACTCTGAGAGCAAGGATATTACCAAATGCTCTTATTTTGGGTGTTGGAAAATGATTAGTTTTTATATTCATTTATTGATCTTGTCTTCTTACTCTATGATTGACAATAATAACCTGTGTGAGGCATGAATTATTATTCTTTAGCATTAGACCCATGCTGGGTATGACTATAGTTTAGCATGTTGGCATCTCTTGAATGTTTTTTAGACCAATGCGGTGGGTTCTACTAGAAGAAAGAATGCACAAAAGATCATACCTTGTCTTTTTTGAGCAATGTCCTCATCAATTGCATCATGACTTATCCAGTATGTTATGTAATCTAGAACATGCCATAGATGTATCTTCGACAGAAAAAGAACAAGTGACATCAATAATTTCAAATCATCCTGCAATAATTATGTAAGAATTCAATTCTAGGTTTACCAGGAAAAATAATTAGACTTCTACTCGCTTCTGGCCCTCAAGAACAGAATCATAGCTTTTGGCCAAAGTCCAAACCAGGTAGGTGGGCCATCTCTCTACAGAAAAGATGAGCCATCTGAAATGTAGTAAATGACCCTGACACAGTGCTCTATTGGCATAAAAAGTTATGTAAAAATAATGGAAGAACATACCTAAAGGATTAGCTAACTGTACAACATCAATATAGAGACAGGTGACATCAAATGTGTGCTTTGTGGATTACAGTCAGTCTTTTTTGGACAGATCTTCAAAGGGATAGATATACATTTAAGTATTTCAGCCTATTAAGTTGAATAAAAAGTATTTTAACTTGGGAGGCAGCCTCTGCACTTTGTCAGTATGCTTCTGGCGCATAATACACTCTATTGAGTGCGAACACTTGTTCAGGTTCAAGCTGTTTGGATTTCTTGTTCACTCAATAGTACGTCAAAACAGGGCACTGAATGGCTCATGTAGTAGAATGGCCACTTGCCTAAACTGTCCCTTCTACTCTTTTTTGCATATGGTGAGCAAGAAAAAAAATCGAACGCTTTTCCAAAGCAGCATAATGCTTTGATATGGGTAACACTGCCATAACGGTCTGCATTAGGGAATTTATATTTTATTCTTCTTTTCAGTGTACATAAAAATCCCAGCTTAGTCTTTTTTTGTCTTTTTGAGTCTTTGAACCTTTTCAAGCTATTTTGCAAGTCCCTCTATGCTTTCACTGTGGTGTGCATTCCCTGTAAAAGCAGTCAATGCCGCAATGAGACCACTAGCAAAACTGAGTGTTTTAAACAGGGACCACACAACTCCAGCCTCATTTACATTTTTTAGAGCAGAGTCACCAGTATGCTCTTCACAATTACCAAAATACTACTTTTAAATGTTGCCTGTATGAATATTTCTCGAAATCCACTTTTTTCATCAAGGTAAGCCTAGATGGTAGGTTTGTGATGACTAAGGAGCATCCTACAGCTTATCATTATTTAGGAATATGCTCTTCAGCGTTCACAAAAAGATCACCCCCTAAAGTAGACAACCTTGGGCTCAAAGAGAGCACGGCCAAAGTCGGACTGCTCAGTTCATTTTCCAGCTCAGTAGCTGTAGTAATCCAGCCTAGCCAGCTGCTAACAAGATTGGGTCTGAAGTTTACCTCCACAATGAGATAATCAGATTACCAGCTACAAAGATCAAATAACGACCCAGCTTTGGAGCAAGTTCAGCAGGCCCTTGATATCACTGTGTGGTCCTTGAGACTTGATTAAAAAAAATTAAATGGCAATACTTTACCTCAATATTTTGCATCCGTGACTTGATGTTTCTCTTAGAACCAATTCTTTTTCTTCATTCCTTTGAGTTTAAAAGCAAAATCTACCTTAGGATTTTCTTGGAGGATGCTCCTGCTGTGTGCTGACTGTGAAGCCTGGATTTATATCAAGTGTAAGAAAATATTAATGTCATTTTTTTTGTACGGCTGGGGAGGTGAGCACAAACCAGAAGGTTCCTAGAAATTGTTGCGTTACAGTTTTGTCTTTGAGCATCGAAGGGACCGATGTTTGTTTACCGAATGATCGTCTTTATGAAGATTTCTATTTTTGTTACCTTATCATAGCTATTTCAGTAGTAAAGGGGATTATTCTGAGGCATACAAATGTGATTGTCTCACAGCAGATGGTGCTCGCTGCTTCACCTTTGAGAAAAGTTAATTAAGCCAAGCATATTGTGCCCATAGAGAGGAAGATGTAGATGAATATTGAGCAATCAAACTCAGTGTCTCCTTTTTTTTTTCCATGCCTTTGCAATAGGACACTGAATCCCATTGAAGAAGAATTATGTTCAGAATGAAATTAATTCACATCCAACTTTACTCTCTTCCCACGTTTTAACAGGAGAGCACACCAGGCCCTTCAGAAGTTTTGTCCACAATCAATGAGCCACACTGCTGTGTCCACTAAATTAAATGAATCAGTGCAGAAAAATCTCTTGTGGGATATTAAAAGGCTGAAAGACTGTTTAATTCAAATCCTTCCGCAGGGTCTTTTCACAGCCCCTTTTGCATAGTACAGTATAAATTAGTAAAGTACTCTTTTTAATCACTGATACAGTTGCAGAACGAAACAATCTTCTCTCCATGTGAGTTTGAATATTTTAAGGATCAGCTGTATTTCTCTTAGGTATTTCACGCATTACAGTTATTTACCGTTTGTACTCTCAGTGGTACGGCTTTATGGCAACCTGAGTAAAGTTTTTTTAAAAAAGCCTCAAAATTTAACATTATTTATTAACACATTCGTTAGGTGTGTTTTTAAAGGGTTCTTTGAAACTTCTGCATACTAACAACTACACCTTTAATAAGTAGACCATCAATTATTTTCATAGCTGCTAATTGGTGGTTATCCTATTTTCCATTGATCACTTCTTACATACCCAGTCCTCGTATGTTCTCCATACCCTTTTCCTTAGGAGTACCCTCCCATTCAAACTTACTTCGGTTTCACATCTACTTTCCTCTTCTGCTCTACTTACACTCTGGATCTTCCATAGAAATGAATGGGGAAGCTGCACGTAAGCTGGTTTCATTTTGGGGGAGCTCCACAGGGTCGCCAGTCTCATGATCGATGGGAGTCCCAGCCATAGGACCCCCACCAATCTGATAGTTATCCCCAATCTGGAATACTACTTTAGCCTCTTCATTAACATTTAATTGTCTTTACACCTAGTATCTCTATTTTTACCTTTACCATGCTGCCCTAACATGAGCATTACCACTTATGGCCTCTGCCAACATATTGCCATCTATTATCCCCTAAATTCTCTCTGGTGCTCTATTGCCCCATCTATGTGGTAGATTTTTCTCAATTCTGTTTGCATAGGCTTCTGTTTCCATTGACAAGCTTATTCCAGTTTATTTTACATTCATCACGATCCTCTGGAACTCCACCCATTTTTAATTGCAATCTGAGCTACAAGGCTACCATGTAGCCAAAATGTTGCTGTTTGGTTTTATGGAACACATTCTATGAAGCTTGTCCAATAAACATTTCACTGAAGATGCTGCCGTTGCCTCCTTTTGTACAATTTACATGTTGTTTGTCACTAGGATCTCCAGGTTTGCGGCGCCCTTATAGGCTACCTCTTTAAGGTGGTCTAGGCAGTGTGTTTGTGGCCATATTGGTTCCTCACCCACCTGCAAAACCCCTCCGGGGAGAGGCCAGACCTAGACTTTTGGCTCTTGGCCAACACCTGAGGTGGCAGCCAGATGGAAGCCAGAGAATGACTGGCACTTCTCCAACTTTGGCTGCAGAATGGCTATAGTCCTAGTCCCTTGCAGGAGCCTTCTGGCCCAGAGATATTGGGATTGCTTTATGGGGGCTGTTCTATCATGGAGAGGCCCTGCGATGGACTATGACTTGGTGAACGTTTTTGTACAGTACGCTGAATGATTTTGATGCAAAAAAAACAAACAAAGCTATGTTATAAGTAACTAGGGCTATGGATAAGAGCCTTGTGCCCACTATGTGCCACCCAATTGCAGTATTTAGTCTATATATACAATATAAACTACATAGACCAATATTTTGTATATTTCCCCAAGATACCTCTCCTATATAAACTAGGCTCCAAAAAGTATATATCTCTTTCAGGGAAAGCTCGAAGAAATATAAGGAATCCAAGAAAGCTGAGTATCTATAAAAAAGAGTAGTTTGCTAAGCACTTTGGTAAGTCCTTATTTTGGGCCAGGCTTTTGATGAAATGATGGGTAGTCTGGTATAATTCCCTTTCTTGCCAGTACAAGTTTTTTTTGTGACACAGTCCAGCTCATTACTGGGCTATTAAAGTGTGCAGGGTGTGCACTAAAGAAAGACAGCCATTTGAGGAGACAGAACCTGTCTGGAGAGACTTTTACTGAGGTTGCTAGCCTCAATGTGGACATTTACTCCTCGTGTGAGGTAAAACACATTAATAAAATCTTGTTTGAGTACTGGTTAGAAAGCCACTTGTAGAGTCAGGAAAACTTACTTTTAGTTAGCGCTCAGCTGAGCAGTGGTTGATTTTTGTTTTGGGCCTGAATGTAAAGGCTATAGATTTATTTTGTGCAACAAAATAAAGAACAGGCAATGCACTGTTTAAATGGATTTCCGTGTCACTGTCTTTGCATTTGTTTCCAACAGGTGATCCCTTAGCACCAGTTCACATGCGGCGCTGGATGGCGGCCGTCGCTGTTTCTGTGCTGTGCTGGTGGAGCTGTGGGATCCGAGGCCTAGGTGGCTCCGCTGTACAGCGGGGTAGCTGGTTGGCTGCTGGATCCCATTGCCTGCTGGAGCAGTGTGGAGACGCGGGGGTCGCCACACGGCACTGCGCTACGGTTAGAGTAGGTTCCCTCTTAACAAGACGCAACCTTGTCGCGGTAAGTGGGCCTATGCTCTTTGATCAAACTGTATACTAATTGCCTCTTAATAGTGCACAGCAAATGATTGATATAACCGCTGTATAGCCATGTTTTATCATAAGAAATGCTGCTTATTACATACAGTAGTCAATAGTATAGGAATGAGGAGGTGCGATTTAGTTTCACTCTACAAACCATGATCTGCATTTGATCCCATTTTGCCTACTGCTACAGAGCTAATTCCCACGATAGATAGATAGATACAGTATGTGTATATATATATATATATATATATATATATATATATATATATGTAAATATATGAGTATTACCCACTTTAATTCATTCCATTGATGTCAATATGTAACCCCTCTAGATTCCCAAGAAGATAATAAACAAAAATTATTGCATAATGAAACAAGATGGATTACAAAAATGGAAAAATTAATTCCAAAGGGGTTAAATGAACTATATAACTTTAGAGTATTTCTATAAATCGGCCTCTGTGATATTATGTTTTTATGTACTGTATATTTTTATATATATTTTCTATAGATTGCTAATGTATTTTTTGTATATTAACACTAGAATGATGTAGAATGACAAGTTGATGATGTAGATGGAGTAGTATATTTAAAGAACATAGCTATATCCCATTGATATGCATGAGTAAGGGGGCGTGATCCCCAAAAAGTCACGCGCAATGAGATAGGAGAAGCTCAGCATTCTCATATGAGATGTACGTAGGCCTCCGAGCCATTCTTTGTATATGACAGATATAATAAATGGACTGATAGCACTTTAAGTACTGGGTGAATCGTGAGTATATCTGATACACTCACATATACAGTGCTGCCCATAATTATTCATACCCCTCGCAAATTTACTTTTATTCAACCAGCAAGTAATTTTTTGACGGGAAATTACATAGGTGTGTCCCAAAAGATAATAAGACGATGTACAAAAGGCATTATTGTGGAAAAAAACATTTCTCAGCTTTTATTTACATTTGAGCAAAAAGTGTCCAGTCCAAAATTATTCATACCCTTCTCAATAATCAATAGAAAAGCCTTTATTGGCTATTACAGCAATCAAATGCTTCCTATAATTGCAGACCAGCTTTTTGCATGTCTCTACAGGTATTTTTGCCCATTCATCTTTAGCAATGAGCTTCAAATCTTTCAGGTTGGAGGGTCTTCTTGCCATCACCCTGATCTTTAGCTCCCTCCACAGATTCTCAATTGGATTCAAGTCTGGACTCTGGCTGGGCCACTCCAAAACGTTAATGTTGTTGTCTGCTAACCATTTCTTCACCACTTTTGCTGTGTGTTTTGGGTCATTGTCATGCGGAAATATCCACTGGTGACCAAGGCCAAGTTTCTCTGCAGACTGCCTGATGTTGTCGTTGCGAATCCTCATGTATTGCTCTTTTTTCATGGTGCCGTTTACTGTGATTAGGTTCCCTAGTCCATTGGCTGAAAAACACCCCCAAAGCATTAGGTTCCCACCACCATGTTTGACAGTGGGGATGGTGTTCTTTGGGTTGAAGGCTTCTCCTTTTTTACGCCAAATGAAGGAAACATCATTGTGACCAAACAATTCAATTCAATCTTCTTCTTTGTCCAGATGAGCTTTTGCAAAGGCCAAGCAAGCTTTTGTGTGCCTTATCTGGAGAAGTGGCGTCCTCCTTGGTCTGCATCCATGGAACCCAGCAGTGTGCAGTGTCCATTGGATTGTCTGCCTTGAGACATTGCCACCAGCAGAGCCCAGATTCACCAGGATGGCCTTGGTGGTGATCCTTAGATTCTTTTTCACCTCTCTAACTATCCTCCTGGCCAGCACCGGTGTCACTTTTGGCTTCCGACCTCGTCCTCTGAGATTTTCCACAGTGCGGAACATCTTGTATTTTTTAATAATACTTTGCACTGTAGCCACTGGAACTTGAAAACATTTAGAAATGGCCTTGTAGCCCTTTCCTGACTTGTGAGCAGCCACAATGTGCAGCCGCAGGTCCTCACTGAGCTCCTTTGTTTTAACCATGACTGTCCACAAGCCAACTGCAGAGAGCTGCTGTTTTTCACCTGTTGAGTTGATTAAAACAGCTGTTCCCAATTAATCAGGGCAATTAGGATGCTTTAGAAAAGCTTGAACTATTTGGAATGGTATAGAACTTTTCATTTTCCCACAGACTGTGACAGTTTGTGAAGGGTATGAATAATTTTGGACTCGACACTTTTTGCTCAAATGTAAATAAAAGCTGAGAATTTTTTTTTTTCACAATAATGCCTCTTGTACATCGTCTTATTATCTTTTGGGAGACACATATGTCATTTCCCGTCAAAAAATTACTTGCTGGTTGAATAAAAGTTACTTTAAGTCAAAATTTGCCAGGGGTATAAATAATTATGTGCAGCACTGTATATATAGTCAAGAGTATCGTCCTGCTCTTTATATTGCAGTGGGAAGTTAGGAGACCAATTGCTAGAGTTTTGGGAGAGGATTGTGGCCCCATTCTTGTCTGATGAAGGATTCTAGCTGCTCAACTGTCCTGGGTCTTCTTTTTTCTGAATTTTGTATTTCATGATGCTTCATATGTTTTCTGTCAGTGAAAGGTCTGGGCTGCTGGTGGCCAGTTCAGCACCCAGACTCTTCTTCTGTAAAGGTATGCTGTTGTAATGGATGTGTTCTAAAACCTCTATATACTGTTCAGCAGTGAAAGCGCATTTTCAGATGTGTAAGCTGCCCACGCCATAGACACAAATGCAATGCCATACCATCAGAGATGCTGGCTTTTGAACTGTGCTCTGATAAGTAGCTGGATGATTCCTCTGCTCTTGAGTCCGCAGGACATGGCGTCCATAGTTTCCAAAAGGAATTAAAAATTTGATTAATCTGATAGTTTTCTATTTTGCCTTAGTCCATTTTAAATGAACTTTGGCCCTGAGAAGACAGCGGCTTTTCAGAATTGTGCTAAAGTTTGGCTTCTACTTTGGATGATATATCTTTAACTTGCATTTAATTTTATTATGGGGAAAGGGGGGTAATTAGAATTTTGATATTTTTTTATATTTTTAAAAATATTTTTCACCTTAGGAGGCTTGAATATGCAATCTTCAGATTGCTTCTCCTTTATGCTGCAATGAATTACCATTACATAGGAGCTACTGCTGTAATAGCCTTGATTCCTTCAGAGAGAACTATGCTATTACAGAGAATGATTAGCTTCCCTGATCTCCATGCAGGAAAGCCATTTGGGCCCAGGAAGTGAAGCACCCTAGGAAGAAGCCCCCTCAGATGCCGTGGTCACAATTGACCATGGCATCTAGCCACCTGAAAGGTTAAATATTTGTGATCGGTGTTATCACTAATCACAGACATTAGCCTCCAGTCACTGCTGTGTTAAAAAGCAGAAACCCGGCAGCTATTGTGCCAACCTCTGAGCGCACGCCATCTTTAATGACCCGACAAGTGCTGTACATGTAAGGCACTGGTTGGGAAGGGGGTTAAGAGTTGTATTACAATACTTTTGTCCATATAAATTATATATATATATATATATATTAATTATATTTCACAAGTCATTTTGGCCATGTGGCCATGACATTCTTGAAATTACTGGAATGTGATATAACGCTAGTAAAACAAATATATCTCAACAGGCATGACATAGAATTGACTGTTTGAGACAAGGATGGCTTATGAATCTGTATCTTCAATATGTTACGCATCAAATACAGTTACAGAAAGGTACAGTTTCTATGTCAAGTACATGAAAACAGGTGTCAAATGCAGCAGATAGCTTAGTTGGATGCCTCACTAAGAGACTTTTACTATATAAAAAAGTAACATTTGTATAAAAGGTGCAAAGGTTTTTGGAAATGCAATGACAGCTGCATCAAGATATAGCAGACATGGATGCAGTATCACATATAGGCAAACACTGGGACTATATAAAATAAAGTTATGGAAACCTGCTAAAACTTCTTAAACTTTTAGAATGTGTGGATTAAGCATAAATTACATTACTCTGTTATGTCACTCATTAGGGTACATTCATAGACCGGAGATTTGTTACAATTTTTTTTGTGTCTGCTCATCTGAATAGGGCTTGCAGAAATCCATGTGCTTACTCCCCAAAAAACTAACAAAAAAAACCTACCCTCCCATTTGTAATTAGGAAGTGTGCTGAATCTCCTTAAATAGACCAGTCCAGTATGGAGACTTATTGACAATGCTCCATATGAAATAAATATGAAAAGAGGTGTTTCCCAAGAAAGAGATATATTCCCTTGCCAAATCCCAAGACTTGTTGGAAAGTCTGATTTTCACTCATAGGGAGGCACTTCAAAGAGGTAGCCCTGGCAAGATGTTTTTCTTCCTTGGGATATATTTCTTTGCACATACGTGATTATGCCATTAAATGAGAAGAGAGGCATATGAAGAGATGCACCCATCATGCCTAGTGCCTACTGTACTGTGGGGGCAGTGCTATGATCTGGGGTTGCTGCAGTTGGTCAGGTCTAGGTTCAGCAACAGTATGTGCTCCAAGAATGAGGTCAGCTGACTGTCTGAACATGCTGAATGACCAGGTAATTCCATCAATGGATTTTTTCTTCCCTGATCGCACGGGCATATTCCAAGATGACAATGCCAGGATTCATCGGGCTCAAATTGTGAAACAGTGGTTCAGGGAGCATGAGACTTCATTTTCACATATGGATTGGCCACCACAGAGTCCAGACCTTAACCCCATTGAGAATCTTTGGGATGTGCTGGAGAAGGCTTTGCGCAGCAGTAAGACTCTACCATCATCAATGCAAGATCTTGGTGAGAAATTAATGCAACACTGGATGGAAATAAATCTTGTGACATTGCAGAAGCTTATGCGTGCCGTAATCAAAGCTAAAGGTGGTCCAACGAAATATTAGAGTGTGTGACCTTTTTTTTTTTTTTGGCGACTTTTTTTTTGGACAGGCAGTGTATATGTCTGACAATAGCTGCCTGCTACTACAGGCAATCTACTGTGAATTTACTTCCAATTTCTTTATTGAATTTGCACTATTTTTCACAATTTTCGAGTGTGCAACAAATAAATCCACTTTGCATATTTCATATAAAGAGTGCGTGGTTTTCTCTATACAACTTAAATGAAACCTTAACATTCCTCTGGAAAAAGCTTGTCAGTAGTTCTCCCAGCCAAGTCACTATGGATGGTTGTGCTGGGATGGTTTCCTTGCCAAGCAGCCTAGTCCCGGATGCTATACATGTCAATGTGACTGAAAACCAATCAGTTTTCTGACTCTGTGTTCAATCACCGAGCTAGGTGAGGAATTTAATCTGCTGACTCCTTGACTCGCCTGTGAATTCGAGAGAATTAGAAATATTTTTGATAATAGGTGAAATAAAGTTCCCATATATAAAATGTTAAATAGCAGAATTGCAAATATTAAAATAAATTTTTGGTTCTATAGGCACATCTTCTTCAAGTGAGGCCGGGAGCTCTCCTCCTCGTCTACGTCGCCGACATGTCTACGTCGGTATGTCAAGTTGGGTAGCATTCCCAACTTAAATATTGTGTCAGTATTCTAATGTTTTTTTTTTTTTCTCAGCCATCATCTGTGGCGGAGATGCATCCCGGCCATGAAAGTGCAAGAGAGGAGGAAGTCGGGGGTGGAGGACAGCAAATTGTAGTTCTTTCACTCCGAGATAGGTTATTGTATGTTCTTAAATTAATATTTTTTTTTTACAGCCAGCTTATCCCGTTGCCTCTCAGAGAGGTCATCAAGCCACAGCCAGAGGATGTAGTGGAGCATGCAGAAGTTTTTTTTTAAATTGTTAAACTTAAAACATTATGTTAATTTTTTAATATTTTTTTTAGGGTTCCAGAGTCTCCACCAGAACAGATGAGGACGTCAGCGGGTTTTACATTGACAACAACCTCCTCATCCAGATGGTGGAGGAACGACCACCTTTGTGGGGCCACACCAACCGCCGCCACGCAGACCATTATGCAACATGGCTCCTCTGGCTCGAGATATGTGAGGCCATTGTGCCAAATTGGGACGACCTCAGAGACAGTCAACGGGACGAGTGCCGTAAGTATACAGTATTTCATTTGTAAATAGCATACACGTATGTTTTATTGATCAAAAGTGGTTTACCGTCTATTTGATGTGGGTCACTGCCACCAATAGTATAGTATAATTTTTTTTACGGTTGTTGTGGCAGGTTCAATTAAATAGTAAATCATTTTTAAATATTAATCAAATTTAAGTATTTTTTTTTGTTCCTGGGGAGACAATTCGTGTTCGGTGGCAGTCAATTAGGGACCACTACAAAAAGGACTTCAATGAGGAAGTTTGGCGCCTGAGTGGTTCTGGAGGAACCCGCAAGCGGCCATATCGGTATGCTGCCGCCTTGGGGTTCCTACGCAGAACCCTAGAGCTACGAAGGTAAGTTATTATGTTTATACAGATTATGAATTCTGTTCTACAATGTATGTGTATGGCCCTGCAGACTGTCATTTGGCACTCTTTCTGGGATATCCACATAGTATTTTGTGTAGGAGAGATGAGCGAAGCGTGCTTTCCAAAAAAAAATCATATTGTACATACACACTTCTCTATACACTAATAGAATGTATGGGCTCTATCTATGTACAGTATTTTTATGAAATTTTTTTGTAATGCAACTTCCCAAGTCGCTTTGCTCAGCTCTATGCAGAGGTTCTCCAGTGAAATACAATTGCTAATTGTGTTTTTCTTTTCTTTGCTTTACAGCACAGCAAGCAGTACTCAGGCACCTGAAGTTCCTCCGGAAACAGTTCATGAGGAGCCAGCCACTGCGGGTCCCTCTCGCCCTGCTCAACCAACTGGTCAGGACCTCAATGTTCCCCTACCTGTGCCCTCTGGCGATGCAACGATAGCAACATTAGCCCCACTTTTTGAGGCCCTCATGCGTTGCCAGTGGTCCGGTAGGAGCCTTCAGGATCTCTGCGACGGAAAGTGGTGTCCTGTCTTTCGATGTGACTTGACACCCTTCGTAACAGATGGTCAAAACTTTCTACGCTCACCCGTAAGTAGTTTTGAAACTTGTCCGGATAATTCCGCAATTCGGGAAACAGAACTTCAAAAGCTCCCCTTCTTATTCTTTCTGAAGTAATCGAATGCACCCAATAGCGATGGCGCCGTTTGGCTCTAAGATGTCTTCTCCAGCGTGAAACAAGGATAAGCGCCTGAAATCCAAACGAATGTGGTCCGGCATCATCTTTGCTAGCTTCTGAAGGAGCATCTGAGTGGTAAGTGACCTTCGGTTGTCTTTTATAGCCACTGTAAAATTTGCATACTAAATTGTTTCTTTTTGATCTTTGAAAATTTCAAAACCGGATCCGTCATTCCATTTGAAAACGGATGATAACGGAATAGATGGATCCATTATTTCAACGGATCCGTAAGACGGATGGGGCAAAAAATAATCTCCGCTTACATACGGTTTACCGGATCCGTCAGTATTTCCGGCAACGGACTAACGGATCCGGTGGATGAAAAACTATACGTTTGTATGCGGTTTGACGGATCCGGCAGGTATTTCCAGCAATGGAACTGCCTGCCGGATTCCTCTGCCGCAAGTGTGAAAGTACCCTTACTGAGGTTTCTAAGCGATCACGTTCAACAATACCTTTAAAACATACACCAAATAATAAGGAATTACATCTGTACTTGTAGATCATAGCATAAATGGAAAGATATATATATATATATATATATATATATATATTCTGTACTGTCATAGGCCTAAAATGTCACAGCAAACTTTTCATATAAAGAAACCTAGGCAGATTCTCATTAAAACAAAAAAGTGTTAGAGAGGAAAAAAAATTACGAGTTAAAATTAGATAACTCACCAGTCTTCCTGGACTCATTTGACAATAGGAGATTTATATAAATCCATAATTGTATCTCATTTATCAGCTGTTAGGCTAGTTCATAATGGAAAAAGTACATAACCCATCACATAGTTTTAATGAGGATTTTTTGCCGTGTTAAAAAAAACTACTGTATTAAAATCTTCCAATTTACTCTATTGCAAGTTGAGAACCACCTTGTGTGCAAAAAATCATCAGTATCTTGTATCAGTTAGAGCTAACTGTAAAAGCCAGCATGTGCTTTAGCCTTTAGTCATCAAGAGTATATTAGATTTTTAAAAATAAATGGCTTTCTGCTGAGTTGTCATTGCTATGGTCCTTTGACTTTTAATTAAATTTTAGATATATGCAAGCTCTTCCTTTGCACTTGGTCATCTGACTTGTTGAGACTGTATCATTAACTGCAGTGAATATCGTTAGACGTGTTACTTTTTAATGTTAAGCTCTTGGAAACTTTTTCTTCTGTGGAGAGAACTATTGGACCATGCTCTCCTGCTAAATGTTTAGATGGTGTCTATTCAATGATGGTTTGATGAATGTCTTTTAGACATTTTTAAGTCAGACTTTAGTTATGATTATAGTGATATTTAAAATAAATATGATACTTGTGTTAATGGCTTTACAACTGTAAAAGCATACCTAGAAGTATATTAGAGAATGTGTATGTTGGGTTTTCTGATTATTAAGAACCATAATATTTAATCCTCTGTATTTGGTTTAATGTATTAATCACTGATCTTATATTAGAGAGCATGTCCCCATTTTTTTTTTTACACTTAGTTAATATTAGCTTTGCATGTTTTCCTTTTTGTCTCTATTGATTCTTTATTGTACCATTAGTGAGATATTTTGAATCCATCACTATCTATATGCTAGAATATGATGAGATTGTTTTGCATATAAGTAATCAAAATGTATTGATAAAATGAGGAAATGTTGAATATTTTGGGATAAGAATCTTTTGCATTTTTTATTTAATTGTGCATATACTTAAACACATACAGTAATACTGTCTCTCTAAATGGCCATGACAATAGGTCTGTTTTTAGAATTTAAGTTAAAGGGAACCTGTCACCACGATTTTGTGCATAGAGCTGGGGACATGGGTTGCTAGATGGCCACTAGCACATCTGCAATACCCAGTCCCCATAGCTCTCTGTGCTTTTATTGTGTTAAAAAAACGTTTTGATCCATATGCAAATGAACCTGATATGAGTCCTGTGTCCGGAGATGAGTCCAATTTTCTGAGCGCAGCACCGCCCCGCGTCCTCCGAATCTCCTCCTTGCTGGCTGACGTCACAGAGCTGGAGCGCCGAAATCTCGCGATGCGTGAGCTAGCGCATGCGCAGTGTCGGCATCATGTTCATTCCCTGTGCTGGCATCAGCACAGAGAACGAACTACGCATGCGCTAGCTCGCGCATCGCGAGATTTCGGCGCTCCAGCTCTGTGACGTCAGCCAGCAAGGAGGAGATTCGGAGGACGCGGGGGCGGTGCTGGGCTCCTTTCCGCTTGACTCATCTCCGGACACAGGACTCATATCAGGTTCATTTGCATATGGATCAAAACGGTTTTTTAACACAATAAAAGCACAGAGAGCTATGGGGACTGGGTATTGCACATGTGCTAGCGGCCATCTAGCAACCCATGTCCCCAGCTCTATGCACAAAATCCTGGTGACAGGTTCCCTTTAAATACTTTTCATACACAATGCAGACTTGTTTTGAAGTTTTTTGCTATGACACTTGAAATTTAGCTTTAGGCCTTTCATTTCTCTTGATCATCTTTGAGGTGTTTCTACACTTTGATTGGACCCCACCTATGGTAAATTCAGTTAATTGGACATTATTTGGAAAAATAAATCCCTGTCTTTATAAGGTCTCACAGCCGACAATGCATATCAGAGCAAAAACCAAGCCATAAAGAAGAACTGCTTGCACGGCTCAGAGACAGGATTGTGTGGCTGCATAGATCTGGAGAAGGGTACAAAGAAAAGTTCCCAGGAGCAAAGTGGCCTCAATAATTCTTAAACGAAGAGGTTTGGAGAAGAATGCTTTTCCTATAGATGGCTGCCCCACTAAACTAAGTATATTAGGCAAAAGGAGCTTGGTAAGAGAGGTGACCAAAAACCCAATGGTCATTCCAGATGAGCTCCAAAGGTTCTGTGAGAAAATGGAAGAAACTTCCAGAAGGTCAACCATTACTGCAGCACTCTACCAATCTGGACTTTATGGCAGAGTACACAGAAAGAAGCCTCTCTTTAGTAAAAGACACATGAAAGCCTAGAGTTTGCAAAGAAGCACCTATAGGACTCCCAAATTATAATAAACAAGATTCTCTGGTTTAATGAAACCAAGAATGGACTTTTTGACCTTAATTCTAAGCATCATGTCTGGAGGAAACCAGGTACTGCTCACCACCTGCCCAAAACCATCCCAACAGTGAAACATGGTGGTGGCAGCATCATGATGTGGGCGTGTTTTTCAGTGGCTGGGACAGGAAGACTGATCAAGGTTTAGGAAAAACTGAATGGAACAAAGTATATAGATGTTCTTAATGAAAACCTGATCCAGAGTGTGCTGGGCCTCAGACTGGTCTGAAGGTTAACCTTACAAAAAGTCATTGACTCTAAGCACACAGCCAAGAGAACACAAGAGTGGCAAATTTAAATGTCTTCAGTGGCCCAGCCAGAGCCCTGACTTGAACCCAATCGAACATCTCAGGAGAGACCTGAAAATGGCTGTCCACTGACGGCCCCATTCAACCTGACAAAGCTTGAGAGGATCTGTAGAGAAGAATGTCATAAAATCCCCAAATCAAGGTGTGCAAACTTAGTGATATCTTACCCAAGAAGACTGAAAGGCTGTAATCGCTGCCAAAAAAGTATCAACTAAGCACTGAGTAAAGGGTCTGAAAACTTATGTCAATTCAATATTTTAGTTTTTCTTTTTCAATAATTTAGGAAAGATTTTGAACATTCTGTTTTCACTTTGCCATTATGGGGCACTGAGTGCAAAATGATGGGTAAAAATGCATTTTTTTGTTTTCATTTTAGCACAAGGCTGCAACATAGCAATGTGAAAAAAGTGAAAGGGTCTGAAGACAAACATCTATCTATCTATCAATCTATCTACGTGTACACACACACTGTCACGGTCCCTCAGGTGACTGATGTCAGGAAACCAAGGAGATTGGCTGAGCGTGGAGGAATCTAACAGCCTCCCTGATTTCTCTTGATTCAATGTTGATAGGGTTAATGATCACCCCACCCTTCTGAATATGCGGTTGATAGCTTCATTTGGGTTTGGCTGAGCTGGTGTGAGATCCTCTCTGGTGTTCCTGTTCTACCATCTCTACAGAAGTTAAGTGTCGCGTTTGTTTGTATTTGTTATATTCCCCCTGTTTTTGTATCTGGGCCTGAGACAGAGACTTCCATTCATCCATCTGGGGAGGAATGGGTTGTCTCTGGTCCTATACTTATTCCAGGGCCTTATAGGGAAATCAGGGCCTAGGTATACTGCTTATGAATATTCCTACCTTCAAGGTCTATTCATATTGATAGGTAGTCAGGGCCCGGATTAGGGTTGTCTAGGAGGTAACTTGTTTCTTCCCTAGTTCCCATGCCCAGTTACTGTTCCCCTTCCCTCCTGTGTTCAGTGTGGAGTTTCCCCCCCACACTGATCGTGACACACACATGGACAAAATTGTTGGTACCCTTCCGTTAAAGAAAGAAAAAACTCCAATGGTCACTGAAGTAACTTGAAAAGCACAAAATTAATAATAAAAAAAATGTACTGAAAATCAACAACTAAAAATGTAATATTTTTTTAATTGTGGTTCAACAGAATAATAAAAAAAAAATAATAACTGGACAAAAATAATGGCACTCCTGGAAAAGATTGAAAATAATTTGACCATAGGGACATCTTAAACTAAGGTATGTCCTATAATTAGCATTACAAGTGTCTTCAAACTTGTAATCAGTCAATCTGCCTATTTAAAGGGTGAAAAGTAGTCACTGTGCTGTTATTGTGGTGTGTACCATACTGACCAAACAAAGCTAAGAAGACAATTGTCTCAGGAGATTATAAAGAAAATTATAGACAAACATGTTAAAGGTAAAGGTTATAAGACCATCTCCAACCAGCTCGATGTTCCTGCTACTACAGTTGCACATGTTATTTATAAGTTTAAGGTCTACGGGACTGTAAACAACATCCCTGGATGTGGCCGCAAGAGGAAAATTGAAGAGGTGGATAATACGAATGGTAACCAAAGAGGCCAGAACAACTTCTAGAATATCTTAAAAGTGTCAGACCACTATCCGGCGCTGCAGGCATAGAAATCAGTCCTTGAGATGAATAAAATTCTTTTTTATTATGGTCAACGCGTTTCAAGGGCAAAGAGCCCCCTTCATCAGGACAATATACAGAAGGGCTCTTTGCCCTTGAAACGCGTTGACCATAATAAAAAAGAATTTTAATTATCTCAAGGACTGATTTCTATGCCTGCAGCGCCGGATAGTGGTCTGACACTTTTAAGAATTTCTGCATATCTATTTCCCTGGAACCATTTGGACAGGAAAAGACCCAGGCAGCAGCACGGCATCCCCTAATGCTGGTGGGGAAATATACCAGCTAAGACACATCTAGCTGTTGTGACTACTCACAACAGAATCCGGTAAGCGAATTACGCACCATAACTGTATATTCCTTATAAGGCGTTACCACACATGAGGCGCTGTGTTTTTTTGTCTTTTCTCCTTTCCAGAACAACTTCTAAAGAGATTAGAAGCGAACTCAAAGGTCAAGGTACATCAGTGTCAGATAGCACCATTGACATCCCAATAACAGTAGAAGTAGACAGCTTATTCACCCCAAATTAAGAAACAATGCTTAATAGAATTGCTTATCCATTAAACAAGGTGGACACCTCTCTAACAGTAGAACAACACAGGTTATACAACCCAATTTCATAATCAAGGCCTAATAGAATTGTTTATCTATTAAACAAAGTGGACACCCCAACAACAGTAAAATTAGATGGCTTACTCACCCCAATTTGAGAATCAAGATCTAATGAAATTGCTTATCTATTACACAAGGTGAACCCCCAATAACAGTAGAACTAGACAGCCTATTTAACCCTATTTGAGAATCAAGGCGTAATAGAATTGCCATTTCTATAAAACCAGGTTGATACCCCAATAACATTAAAATTAGACAGCTTATTCAACCCAATTGGGGAATCAAGGCCTAATAGAATGTCTTATGCAATAAACAAGATGGACACCTTTCTAACAGTAGAACTAGACAGCTTATTCACCTCAATTTGAGAATCAAGGCGTAATAGAATTGCTTATTTATTAAACTAGGTAGACACCTCAATAACAGTAGAAGTAGACAGCTTATTCACCCCATCATTTAATGTAGTTAGTAAGGATCGCTCTGCTCAAAGTTCATACGGGAGTCCTTCCTCAAATGTGGCCAGGCCTGTATTCAGACATAGGATATCAACACTTTCCACCCTGTGTGAATATACCCACTTCACTTCACTGCAGCACAAGTATAAAAATCCACGTGACTGAGATAATTTTATTTTAAATTTTGGACTTTTATTGTAGGTGTCTCTAGTCACGTTGTGATCATGGACATTTTTGATTTTCGTGTGAATTTTAAATGTGATGTGGACTTCCTCTCTCCTTCCCCAAAGTGCAATGAGGGTGTGATTAATAATCTGAAGGTGACCTTTGGGGAATTAGAGAAGGATCTTATCCCGGAAGTTAAACCCACATGGGATGTTATATCCTTGGAACTGTATTTAGCTGAACAAAAAATCCCAGAGGGCCTGAGATGGCAATTACCTTTGAACTTAGATGAAGAGTGTGATATATTAGAATGGGAACGATTGATAAATGAATGTGGTTTCAAGGTGATGAGGTTTATTGTGAATATACGGAAAAACAAGTTGAAACAAATTAGTGCAAATATAGAGGAATTTTAACAACAGTTAAAACCACATTAAAATAAAAAGGAATATGAAGATATATGTGCTAAATACCAGAAAACTGTATTAAAAGTTGAATGAGACATAAAAAATTAAAAATGTATGAAAGTTTGTGAAGATTACAATAATGATAAGGTCTATAAATGGAAGAATAAAAATAAGGGGAACCCTATCCAGACCAATGTGGAGCCAAAAACAGTAGATATAGTTTCCCTTTTTCAGGGAAAACCTACGGTAAAACCAATTGGTCCATCACATAATACTCTCAGCAACAAAGACAACTACATGGGTAATAAAAAGACAGGTAGATTATTAAACTATTATGAAACTAATAGGTATTATAATAATTATGATCCTAATGAAAGATATAGGAGATCAGAAGATTTTAGATATTTTGAGAACAATAATGGTTATAGAGGGTATAATCAAAGATACCAACTGAGATGACAACCCTATTACCACAACCATCAGTATAGAGGGGAAGATTGGAGGCAACGCCCATATTACCGTAATCAACAATATATGGCTAATAGACCTGTTCAGCCACCAATACAAAAAGAGAGGGCTACAGTTCAGAACATAGAAAATTTTCCCAACGAGATGACAAAAGGAATACAGAGGGACAGTGTAGCAGAGTTGAAGGAATCAGAAAAATGATTAAACTCAGGGATGACTCCCCAAAAAAGAAGTCATTTAGAGGGAGGAGAGGAAAGGGAAAAGATAAACCCAAAATCCAAGAAAAGCAGGGAGAAGTAAAAGGGATTTTTAACCTTAGTATTAAGTATTAGGGAAAGGATTGAAATTTGCGCTGACTAAAAAATTGAATAAGTTCGAAGCATTTTTTCCATAAATACATCAGAAAACTAAATATTGTATGAGCAATCAGACCCCCCCCAGATTAAAAATGCAGATATGAGCAAAGGAATAATACATACTCAACTTTGCAAAATAACAACGTTTTTCCCAAAAATTCAGAATAATGAATGCATCGAGGGGTATTACTGAAGGAATTGGATAATATGGAAACGAAAACTAAACGTAATAATTTTACTTCAGGAGAAAGAAAGGCTCTAAAGGGATTAGAATTTAATTCCCAAATTGTTATAAAACCTGCAGATAAAGGGGGAGGAGTGGTGATAATGAATGTAGATAAATATGAGGATGAAATGGAGAGATTATTGGCTGACCAGGAGACATATTTAATATTAAAAAGCAATCCCACAGTGGAATATAAGAAGAAGATAGGTATGCTATTTTGTGAGGGTCTTGATAAAGGTATCATAAATAAGAAAGGGTTTGATTACCTCACAGTTAAATTTCCAGTAACACCGGTGATATACCACCTGCCAAAAATTCATAAAAGTCTTATCCAACCCCCAGGAAGACCGACAGTCTCGGGGATTAATTCACTCACTAGTAGGCTAACCGAATACATTGATTTCTTTCTTCAGAAGTATGTAACCCAAATTCCTTCTTATCTGAAGAATAGTGCAATAGAACTGGTTAAAAACTTGAGCTTGAGCAATGAAAACACATGGCTCGCCACTGTGGATGTTACTTCACTCTACACTGTTATCCCGAAGAAATTAGGATTAAAAGCGATTGATGATAAATTAGAAAAGGATCCCTCAATGTCTGAGTTACAAAGAAAGTTCATCTTAGAATGTGTGGAATTTTGTTTGGATCATAACTATTTTTGGTTTAAGAATACTTTCTACTTGCAGCGTACGGGGACAGCGATGGGGTGCGAAATTCTCCCCCAGTTTTGAGAACCTATTTATGGCGCTATGGGAGGAGAAAAAATCAATCCAGTGTTATGTTAGAAGACACAAAAAGGTGTATTGACCCTTTGGAGGTGGTACATTGATGATTGCCTACTGATATGGGGAGTGACAGGGGTTGGAAGAGTTTATAACGGAGTTGAATAAGAATAATTGGAATTTAAAGTTCACCAGTACAATTAGTGCCACTTCCATTAAATTTTCGGACCTGTGTATTTTTATAGATGGTAATTACTTTTGAGCTAGCATGCTTGGCCGAGTTCGGCATGCTTGGCCGAGTACCGCCATGCTCGGCACATGGCGGTACACGGCCGAGTACCGCATGTGCTCGAGTGCAATGCTCGAGTCTCCTTCACGCAAGTTTCGCGGCTGCTAAGCAGCCAATAAACATGCAGATAAGTACCGCCCTCACTGTAATGCCAGTAGCCATGTTGGCTACTGGCATTACAGTGATTGGCTGTCCGTAACACGTCAGCGGGTGCTATATAGCAACCGATGACGCGTGTTCGGTTCATTCTTAGTCAGGGAGAGCTGAGGATAGGAATGGACAGAGAGTGTAGGGAGTGTAATCGAATATTATAAGTGTAAAAAAAACATTTCAGAAACCCAAAAGTCCTTGTAAGGACTATTGTGTGTGACAGCAGCAATATATTTTTGTAGTGCAACCTGTGCTAAATTGCTCAGTGTTAGGGAGAGCTGTGCATAGGAAGGGACAGACAGTGTAGGGAGTGTAATAGGAAGATTTAATAGGGAAGGAACAGACAGTGTAGGGAGTGTAATAGGAAGTCCTTTTAAGGACTATTGTGTGTGACAGCAGCAAAATATATTTTTAGCGCATCCTGCGCTAAATACAGTGTATTTGGCCGCTGCGGACAGTTAAATTATCTCCACAACGTCTCACGTTTAAAGTGTGCGCATCCCTAAAATATCAGTGACATCCAGTGCAGTTTTTCAGTAGATGGTGTCCGCTGTGGACTGTTGAATTATCCACGCCAGATCTCCTGTTTAAAGTGTGCGCATCCCTAAAATATCAGTGATATCCAGTGCAGCTTTTCAATAGAAGGTGTCCGCTGCGGACAGTTAAATCATCTGTGCCACATCTCCTGTTTAAAGTGTGCGCATCCCTAAAATATCTGTGACATCCAGTGCAGTTTTTCTGTAGATGGTGTCCACTGCGGACTGTTAAATTATCTGCATGCCACATCACTTGTTTAAAGGGTGTGCATCCCTAAAATATCAGTGACATCCAGTGCAGTTTTTCAATAGAAGGTGTCTGCTGCGGACTGTTAAATTTTCTGCGCCACATCTCCTTTCTAAAGTGTGCACATCCCTAAAATATCAGTGACATCCAGTGCAGTTTTTTTGTAGACGGTGTCCGCTGCGGACTGTTAAATTATCTGCACCACATCTCCTGTCTAAAGTGTGCTCACCCCTAAAATATCAGTGACATCCAGTGCAGTTTTTCCATAGATGGTGTCCGCTGCAGACTGCTAAATTATCCACGCCACATCTCCTGTTTAAAGTGTGCGCATCCCTAAAATATCAGTGACATCCAGTGCATTTTTTCCATAGACGGTGTCCGCTGCGGACTGTTAAATTTTCTGCGCTGCAATTCCCGTCTAAAGTGTGCACATCCCTAAAACATTAGTGACATCCAGTGCAGTTTTTCCGTAGACGGTGTCTGCTGCTGACTGTTATATTATCTGCGCCGCATCTCCTTTTTAAAGTGTGCGCATCCCTAAAATATTAGTGACATCCAGTGCAGTTTTTCCGTAGATGGTGTCCGCTGCGGACTGTTAAATTATTCACGCCACATCTCCTGTTTAAAGTGTGTGCATCCCTAAAATATCAGTGACATCCTGTGCAGTTTTTACGTAGATGGTGTCCCCTGCGGAGAGTTAAATTATCCGCATCACATCTCCTGTTTAAAGTGTGTGCATCCCTAAAATATCTGTGACATCCAGTGCAGTTTTTCTGTAGACACTGCGAACTGTGACATTACCTGTGGTACCTGTCCTGTATAACGTTTCCTCATGACAAATACTGTTGTAAATTTTTTTGCACATACACTTCCAAATCCTACGCTACTGTATGTGTGTCATACTTTCAAGAATATATTACATTTAAAATTAAGAAGGCGAGCAGAAGGGGATGCAGAAGTGGCCGTGATGCTGACGGTGCACGCAGAGGCCATGGCCCTGGGCGCGAGAAACTGTGCCTGTTGCCAGAGCACAAGAAAAACAATCATCCAAGATACCTAGCTTCATGTCGCAGCTTGCAGGGCGGTGCAGGACACCACTCTTGAAGTCAGCCCAGTGCGAGCAGGTGGTCGGTTGGATTGCACCAGATAATGCTTCCAGTCAGTTAAGCACCACCCTGTCTTCCACCAAGTACAGTCTCAGTAGCCAGAAGTCTGGTCCACACAATCCTCTCCCTGATCCTCCTTCCTCCCACTATTTACAGTGTGGCCAAACAAGTGATCCCACACTCAGATATTCCAAGGAGCTCTTTTCAGTGCCATACTTGATTTGGCCCTCTCGCCAAGCACGCTTGAAGAGGGACATGAGATCTTATGCCCTGATTCTCAACCTCTTGAGCATCCACAGTCACAAGAACATGATGGTGCTGAACGGCAATTAGAGTTTAATGAGGTGGATGATGATGAGACACAGTTGCCAATGAGTCAACCGCAATTATTGTCTCAAGATTTTGATGAAGAGGATAAGACACAGTTAGCAATCACTGAGGTTGTGGTTAGGTCGTGGATGATGAGGTCATTGACCCAACCTGGGAAGGTGGCAAGCCGAGCGAGGAGAGCAATATAGAGGGGGAGAAATCTGCAGCACCGCAACAGGCTGGAAGAGGCAGTGGGGTGGCAAAAGGGAGAAGGCGGGCCACACCAAACAGGCCTCAACTGTTCCACGGAGCACCCCCTTGCGGAAATCTCCCTTGCCAGGGGGTTGATGCTCCGCAGTCTTCCGCTTTTTTGAGGAAAGTGTAAACGACAAAAGAATAGTAGTTTGCAACCTGTGCCATATGAAAATGAGCCACCACCAGCACCACCAGCATGATCCGCCACATGGCATCCAAGCACCGTAATAAGTGGAACGAACGCCTGGGTCCACAATCTTTGTCTGCGAGTCACAGCACTGCCTCCTCTTCCCCTATGTTACGTGCTGGCAAATGCCCTGTCGAAGGCACAGGCCCGTATGCCTCCCGCTCTGCACCTGGACCTTTGCAAGCACCATCAGCAACTACATCCACTTCCGTGTCCCAGCGCAGCATCCAAATGTCCTTACTCCAGGCCTTTAAACGCAAGCAAAAATACCCAGTCACCCACCCACAGGCCATAGCAGTAAATGCGCAGCTTTCCAAATTACTGGCCATGGAAATGTTGCCATTTAGGCCAGTGGACATTGAGGCCTTCTGCAGCCTGATGTCGGCGGCCGTCCCACGTTACGCAGACCCCAGCCACCACTATTTTTCAAGGTGTGCCATGCCCGCCTTACACCAACATGTGTCTGTCAACGCTGCAGCAGCGCTTGATATTGGCAGCTCACTGGATGTTGTGCGACGTGAGCACACGCTGGAACTCCTCGTTCCACATGTTTGCCAGGCTTTGTGAGCAGCAGAGGGCAGTAGTGGAATTCCAGCTGCAACATGGTCGTCTCCTTTCCAGTCAGCTTCCACTATTCACAAGCGAGGAATGGGCATAGATGTCTGACCTCTGTGAGGTTTTAAGAAACTTTGAGAAATCAACAGAGATGGTGAGCGGCGATAACGCTATTATCAGCGTAACCATCCCACTTCTGTGTCTACTCAAACGCTCGCTGCTCACAATTAAAGACGATGCATTGCATGTGGAAGAGTTGGACATGGGGGAAGGTATTACACTGGGTGATAGCCAGACCATCCTAAGTTCGTCTTCTCAGCGCAAATTGGACGATGAAGAGGAGGAGGAGCAGGGGACGGTTGCCTACGCCACAGAGGGTAGTACCCATGGAAGTTTAATTCCATCTGTTCAGCGCGGGTGGGTAGAAGAGGAGGAAGAGGATGAGGAGATTGAGTGTGAGTCTCCTGATGACGACAGCGAAGTCTTGCCTGTTGGTGCTCTGGCACACTTGGCTGACTTCATGTTAGGCTGCCTTTCCCGCGACCTGCGCGTTATACGCATTTTAGATAACACGGATTACTGGTTGTTCACCCTTCTCGATCCCCGCTAAAAAGAGAACTTCTCATCTCTCATTCCTCTGGTGGAGAGGACGAGCAAAATGGTGCACAACCAGAAGATCCTTGTTGAAAAATTGCTCCAAAAATTTCCATCTGACAACGCTGGCGGCAGAGTCTGTAGTTCCTTGGCCAACCGAGGAGGGGAGACAAGGGGAACGTACAGCAGTTCCAACAGAGGCAGGGCAACACTCTCTAAAGCTTGGGACAGTTTCATGACACCCCGCCAGCACCCTCACCCTGATGCGCGGCCTAGTGTCACAAGGAGAGAAACATTTTGGAAGATGGTGAAGGAGTACATAGCAGACAATGTCAGCATCCTCAATGATCCCTCAGTGCCTTACAACTACTGGGTGTCCAAGCTGGACACGTGGCACGAACTGGCGCTCTACGCTTTAGAGGTGCTGGCCTGCCCTGCCGACAGCATTTTGTCTAAGTGGGTATTTAGTGCTGCTGGTGGCATTATAACAGATAAGCGTATCTGCCTGTCAACTGAAAATGCTGACAGGTTGACTCTTATAAAAATGAACAAGGCCTGGATTGACCATGACTTCTCGACTCCACCAGAGGAAAGCGGCTGAACATAAAGGCCCTTTTAATGTGTTGTTTATAATGTACTGAATACACTGTATTCCCATGCACCCCTTCCACCACAAACAAGGGTATATGGTTGAATCTTCCTTTTCTCATCCTCCTCCTCCTCTTCCATCATATCAACATGCTTATTCGTCACATATAATGACCTTGCATATATGCCCTTCAAATATAATGTTTTACTGGGTCAGCTCACCAGCATGCCTTCACCTACAATCTTTTACTGGGTCAGCTCACCAACAGACCCGCACCTCAAATATTTTACAGGGTCAGCTCACCAGCAGACCCGCACCTCAAATCTTTTACAGGGTCAGCTCACCAGCAGGCCCGCAACTCAAATATTTTACAGGTTCAGCTCACCTTAAGGCCCTTGCATTTAATTTTTTAGATGGTCAGCTCACCTGCAGGCCCTTGCATTTAATGTTTTACAGGGTCAGCTCACCAGCAGGTGCTCGCATATATTTTTTTACAGGGTCAGCTCACCAGCAGGCCCGCACCTACAATCTTTTACTGGGTCAGCTCACCTTCAGGACCTCACCTAACTATACCTAATAGGTAATTTGCGCGCATGCTGCCTTGCTTGGATATGGTAGCCGTAGCCGTTTCTCAGGCTCCCTCTCCTGAATCAAACACTGATTCCCCGTTACCCGTAGTTACAATTGTTTGAGCTGACAATAACATCGAAAGTTGATAGGCCAGACATCTGAATGGATCGTTGCCGTCATGGGGACGTGCGATCGGCCCCCAGGTTAACTAAAGTCACCAAAGCGGCAGCAGGCCCTCATCCATAATGTTTTAGATGGTCAGATCAGCAGGCCCTTGCTTTTTAGGGTCACCAGCAGGCCATCAATCATAATTTTTCAAGGGTGTGTATGATGCCCTCCTTTGTGTGTAATAATGGGTGTATTGGAGTGCCGGTTCGTTGCAATTTTTGGCAGCCCTTTCACTTAGAGCATAGGCTTTATGAGTGTAGGAGTCTGACTACATAAATAATTGTACCACAATGTGAATGAGGCCCTCCTTTATATAATATACAGCTTGTATCGGAGTGCCTCTTCCTTGTAATTTTTGCTAGCACTTGCACTTTATATACAAGTAAATATACAACAAAAATGTTTCCTATCAATTTTTCCTCTAAAATTGATTTTTTATTTGGCTTTGTGGGTATTATTGTCAGTCTGTAAAAGTGGCGTACTATTCAGACAACATCATTCCCTGCGAGTCCAAAATGCATCCAGATATCCTCCCCATGCTGTTACAGAACCATTTTGGTGGTGTTTACACAAATTTCTGACATTTTCCTATGAACCAGGCACCCTCCCCTGTTCAGAGCAGGGGGTACGTGGTTTAATGATCGGGTTCTCACAATGACTCCGATTAAACTCGGTGCTCGGTCGAGTACACGAACATCCCGATGTGTTTGGCCCGAGCACCCGAGCGCTACGGTACTCGATCGACACTAAACGTAATACGTTTAAAACTAGAGTTGAGCGAACACCTGGATGTTCGGGTTCGAGAAGTTCGGCCGAACTTCACGGAAATGTTCGGGTTCGGGATCCGAACCCAACCCGAACTTCGTCCCGAACCCGAACCCTATTGAAGTCAATGGGAACCCGAACTTTTGGGCACTAAAAAGGCTGTAAAACAGCCCAGGAAAGAGCTAGAGGGCTGCAAAAGGCAGCAACATGTAGGTAAATCCCCTGCAAACAAATGTGGATAGGGAAATGAATTAAAATAAAAATAAAAAAATAAAAATGACCCAATATCAATTGGACAGAGGTCCCATAGCAGAGAATCTGGCTTCATGTCAGCAGAGAATCAGTCTCTTCATGCCATAGCAAAGAATCTGGCTTCATGTCAGCACAGAATCAGTCTCTTCATGCCATAGCAGAGAATCTGGCTTCATGTCAGCACAGAATCAGTCTTTATGTCATAGCAGAGAATCAGGCTTCACGTCACCCACCACTGGAACAGGCCACTGCCACACATTTAGGCCCCGGCACCCAGACAGAGGAGAGCGGTCCCGTAAAAGAGAATCTGGCCTTATGTCAGCGCAGAATCTGTCTTCATGTCATAGCAGAGAATCAGGCTTCACGTCACCCACCACTGGAACAGGCCACTGTCACACATTTAGGCCCCGGAACCCAGACAGAGGAGAGAGGTCCTGTAACAGAGAATATGGCCTTATGTCAGCACAGAATCTGTCTTCATGTCATAGCAGAGAATCAGGCATCACGTAACCCACCACTGGAACAGGCCACTGTCACACATTTAGGCCCAGGCACCCAGGCAGAGGAGAGAGGTCGCGTAACAGAGAATCTGGCTTCATGTCAGCACAGAATAAGTCTTCATGTCATAGCAGAGAATCAGGCTTCACGTCACCCACCACTGGAACAGGCCACTGTCACACATTTAGGCCCCGGCACCCAGACAGAGGAGAGGTTCATTCAACTTTGGGTTGCCCCGCGATATAATGGTAAAATGAAATTAAAAATAGTATTGAATGAGGAAGTGCCCTGGAGTAGAATAATATATTGTTAAGGGGAGGTAGTTAATATCTAATCTGCACAAGGGATGGACAGGTCCTGTGGGATCCATGCCTGGTTCATTTTTATGAACGTCAGCTTGTCCACATTGGCTGCAGACAGGCGGCTGCGTTTGTCTGTAATGACGCCCCCTGCCGCGCTGAATACACGTTCAGACAAAACGCTGGCCACCGGGCAGGCCAGCACCTCCAAGGCATAAAAGGCTAGCTCTGGCCACGTGGACAATTTGGAGACCCAGAAGTTGAATGGGGCCGAACCATCAGTCAGTATGTGGAGGGGTGTGCACAGGTACTGTTCCACCATGTTAGTGAAATGTTGCCTCCTGCTAACACGTTCCGTATCAGGTGGTGGTGCACTTAGCTGTGGCGTGTTGACAAAACTTTTCCACATCTCTGCCATGCTCAGAGGAGCTGGGCGTGACACAGCTGCGTTGGCGACCTCTTGCTCCTCCTCTGCCTTCACCTTGGGCTTCCACTGGTTCCCCTGTGACATTTAGGAATGCTCTCAGTAGCACATCTACCAACGTGCGCTTGTACTCGCGCATCTTCCTATCACGCTCCAGTGTAGGAAGTAAGGTGGGCACATTGTTTTTGTACCGGGGATCCAGCAGGGTGGCAACCCAGTAGTCCGCACACGTTAAAATGTGGGCAACTCTGCTGTCGTTGCGCAGGCACTGCAGCATGTAGTCGCTCATGTGTGCCAGGCTGCCCAGAGGTAAGGACAAGCTGTCCTCTGTGGGAGGCGTATCGTCATCGTCCTGTGTTTCCCCCCAGCCACGCACCAGTGATGGGCCCGAGCTGCTTTGGGTGCCACCCCGCTGTGAACATGCTTCATCCTCATCCTCCTCCACCTCCTCCTCATCCTCGTCCTCCTCGTCCTCCAGTAGTGGGCCCTGTCTGGCCACATTTGTACCTGGCCTCTGGTGTTGCAAAAAACCTCCCTCTGAGTCACTTCGAAGAGACTGGCCTGAAAGTGCTAAAAATGACCCCTCTTCCTCCTCTTCCTCCTGGGCCACCTCCTCTTCCATCATCGCCCTAAGTGTTTTCTCAAGGAGACATAGAAGTGGTATTGTAACACTGATAACGGCGTCATCGCCACTGGCCATGTTGGTGGAGTACTCGAAACAGCGCAACAGGGCACACAGGTCTCGCATGGAGGCCCAGTCATTGGTGGTGAAGTGTCTCTGATCCGCAGTGCGACTGACCCGTGCGTGCTGCAGCTAAAACTCCACTATGGCCTGCTGCTGCTCGCACAGTCTGTCCAGCATATACAAGGTGGAGTTCCACCTGGTGGGTACGTCGCATATGAGGCGGTGAGCGGGAAGGTCGAAGTTATGCTGTAGCGCAGACAGGCGAGCAGCGGCAGGGTGTGAACGCCGGAAGCGCGAACAGACGGCCCGCACTCTATGCAGCAGCTCTGACATGTCGGGGCAGTTGCGAATGAACTTCTGCACCACCAAATTCAGCACATGCGCCAGGCAAGGGATGTGCGTCAAACCGGCTAGTCCCAGAGCTGCAACGAGATTTCGCCCATTATCGCACACCACCAGGCCGGGCTTGAGGCTCACCGGCAGCAACCACTCGTTGGTCTGTTGTTCTATACCCCGCCACAACTCCTGTGCGGTGTGGGGCCTGTCCCCCAAACATATGAGTTTCAGAATGGCCTGCTGACGTTTACCCCGTGCTGTGCTGAAGTTGGTGGTGAAGGTGTGTGGCTGACTGGATGAGCAGGTGGAAGAAGAGGAGGAGGAAGCTGAGTAGGAGGAGGAGGAGACAGGAGGCAAAGAATGTTGCCCTGCAATCCTTGGCGGCGGAAGGACGTGCGCCAAACAGCTCTCCGCCTGGGGCCCAGCCACCACTACATTTACCCAGTGTGCAGTTAGGGAGATATAGCGTCCCTGGCCGTGCTTACTGGTCCACGTATCTGTGGTTAGGTGGACCTTGCCACAGATGGCGTTGCGCAGTGCACACTTGATTTTATCGGACACTTGTTTGTGCAGGGAAGGCACGGCTCTCTTGGAGAAGTAGTGGCGGCTGGGAACAACATACTGTGGGACAGCAAGTGACATGAGCTGTTTGAAGCTGTGTGTGTCCACCAGCCTAAATGACAGCATTTCATAGGCCAGTAGTTTAGAAATGCTGGCATTCAGGGCCAGGGATCGAGGGTGGCTAGGTGGGAATTCACGCTTTCTCTCAAATGTTTGTGAGATGGAGAGCTGACCGCTGCCGTGTGACATGGTTGAGATGCTTGGTGACGCAGGTGGTGGTGTTGGTGGTACATCCCATGTTTGCTGGGCGGCAGGTGCCAACGTTCCTCCAGAAGCAGAGGATGAGGCCGAGGCGGCGGCAGCAGCAGCAGAAGAGGCCGAGGCGGCGGCAGCAGCAGAAGAGGCCGAGGCGGCAGCAGCAGAAGAGGCAGCAGGGGGAGCCTGAGTGACTTCCTTGTTTTTAAGGTGTTTACTCCACTGCAGTTTATGCTTTGCATGCAGGTGCCTGGTCATGCAGGTTGTGCTAAGGTTCAGAACGTTAATGCCTCGCTTCAGGCTCTGATGGCACAGCGTGCAAACCATTCGGGTCTTGTCGTCAGCACATTGTTTGAAGAAGTGCCATGCCAGGGAACTCCTTGAAGCTGCCTTTGGGGTGCTCGGTCCCAGATGGCGGCGGTCAGTAGCAGGCGGAGTCTCTTGGCGGCGGGTGTTCTGATTTTGCCCACTGCTCCCTCTTTTGCTACGCTGTTGGCTCGGTCTCACCACTGCCTCTTCCTCCGAACTGTGAAAGTCAGTGGCACGACCTTCATTCCATGTGGGGTCTAGGACCTCATCGTCCCCTGCATCGTCTTCCACCCAGTCTTGATCCCTGACCTCCTGTTCAGTCTGCACACTGCAGAAAGACGCAGCAGTTGGCACCTGTGTTTCGTCATCATCAGAGAAGTGCTGAGGTAGTATTCCCATGTCCTCATCATCAGGAAACATAAGTGGTTGTGCGTTAGTGCATTCTATCACTTCCACCCCTGGTGAAGAGCTAGGTGGATGCCCTTGGGAAAACCTGGCAGCAGAGTCTTCAAACAGCATAAGAGACTGCTGCATAACTTGAGGCTCAGACAGTTTCCCTGATATGCATGGGGGTGATGTGACAGACTGATGGGCTTGGTATTTATGCGCCATCTGTGCGCTTTCTGCAGAAGACTGGGTGGGAGATAATGTGAACGTGCTGGATGCACTGTCGGCCACCCAATTGACTAATGCCTGTACCTGCTCAGGCCTTACCATCCTTAGAACGGCATTGGGCCCCACCAAATATCCCTGTAAATTCTGGCGGCTACTGGGACCTGAGGTAGTTGGTACACTAGGATGTGTGGCTGTGGCAGAACGGCCACGTCCTCTCCCAGCACCAGAGGGTCCACTAACACCACCACGACCATGTCCACGCCCGCGTCCCTTATTAGATGTTTTCCTCATTGTTCCCGTTCACCACAATTTTGAGAATGGCAAATTTTGGAATAGTTTTTCAACCCAGAAAAAAAAATGTGCTTTTACTGTCACTACAAATAACTTGACCAGCTAAAACAGTACAGATTTGCTTGAATAGAAATAAGAGACCTGTTTTTTTTTTGCACTGTGTGACAGGTTAAGGTTTAATCACAGAATCAGACTTCTATCTGCACGGTAGCGTGTGTCTTAGGTTTTTCTGAATGACACTATCAGTACCTTCAATGTAAGATATCCTTTTTGGGATAGATTTCAAGTAGGCCTCAAATACCAGAAACTAGTTATTTTGAGAATGGCAAATTTGGGAATAGTTTTTCAACCCAGAAAAAAAAATGTGCTTTTACGGTCACTACAAATAACTTGACCAGCTAAAACAGTACAGATTTGCTTGAATAGAAATGTGAGACCTGTTTTTTTTTGCACTGTGTGACAGGTTAAGGTTTAATCTCAGAATCAGACTTCTATCTGCACGGTAGCGTGTGTCTTAGGTTATTCTGAATGACACTATCAGTACCTTCAATGTAAGATATCCTTTTTGGGATAGATTTCAAGTAGGCCTCAAATACCAGAAACTAGTTATTTTGAGAATGGCAAATTTGGGAATAGTTTTTCAACCCAAAAAAAAAAAGGGCTTTTACGGTCGCTACAAATAACTTGACCAGCTAAAACAGTACAGATTTGCTTGAATAGAAATGTGAGACCTTTTTTTTTTGCACTGCGTGACAGGTGTTAAGGCTGGCCGCAGGCTAGCCTGGATTTGTGGGAGGGGCCGGTACCTGTCTCAAGCAGTCTGGCTCTCCCAGGCAGCCTGGATTTGTGGGAGGGGCCGGTACCTGTCTTAAGCAGTCTGGCTCTCCCAGGCAGCACGTCGGCATTCGGACGTCCCCTGCCCACCCATTCCCATTCTTCATTCAGTCATTCAACCATCACATTCAGGGTATGCCCCCTTTTTCAGGCATACCGACCTAGTGAGGCCAAGGCACACCTCAGGCCAATTAGGTAGGGGGGTGGTGGTTGGGCATCTTCCACTCGTTTAGGTCCTGACCACAAGTTAAGGTTTAATCTCAGAATCAGACTTCTTTCTGCACGGTAGCGTGTGTCTTAGGTTTTTCTGAATGACACTATCAGTACCTTCAATGTAAGATATCCTTTTTGGGATAGATTTCAAGTAGGCCTCAAATACCAGAAACTAGTTATTTTGAGAATGGCAAATTTGGGAATAGTTTTTCAACCCAGAAAAAAAAAAGGGCTTTTACGGTCGCTACAAATAACTTGACCAGCTAAAACAGTACAGATTTGCTTGAATAGAAATGTGAGACCTGTTTTTTTTTGCACTGTGTGACAGGTTAAGGTTTAATCTCAGAATCAGACTTCTATCTGCACGGTAGCATGTGTCTTAGGTTTTTCTGAATGACACTATCAGTACCTTCAATGTAAGATATCCTTTTTGGGATAGATTTCAAGTAGGCCTCAAATACCAGAAACTAGTTATTTTGAGAATGGCAAATTTGGGAATAGTTTTTCAACCCAGAAAAAAAAATGTGCTTTTACGGTCGCTACAAATAACTTGACCAGCTAAAACAGTACAGATTTACTTGAATTGAAATGTGAGACCTGTTTTTTTTTGCACTGTGTGACAGGTTAAGGTTTAATCTCAGAATCAGACTTCTATCTGCACGGTAGCGTGTGTCTTAGGTTTTTCTGAATGACACTATCAGTACCTTCAATGTAAGATATCCTTTTTGGGATAGATTTCAAGTAGGCCTCAAATACCAGAAACTAGTTATTTTGAGAATGTCAAATTTGGGAATAGTTTTTCAACCCAGAAAAAAAAAAGGGCTTTTACGGTCGCTACAAATAACTTGACCAGCTAAAACAGTACAGATTTGCTTGAATAGAAATGTGAGACCTGTTTTTTTTTGCACTGTGTGACAGGTTAAGGTTTAATCTCAGAATCAGACTTCTATCTGCACGGTAGCATGTGTCTTAGGTTTTTCTGAATGACACTATCAGTACCTTCAATGTAAGATATCCTTTTTGGGATAGATTTCAAGTAGGCCTCAAATACCAGAAACTAGTTATTTTGAGAATGGCAAATTTGGGAATAGTTTTTCAACCCAGAAAAAAAAATGTGCTTTTACGGTCGCTACAAATAACTTGACCAGCTAAAACAGTACAGATTTGCTTGAATTGAAATGTGAGACCTGTTTTTTTTTGCACTGTGTGACAGGTTAAGGTTTAATCTCAGAATCAGACTTCTATCTGCACGGTAGCGTGTGTCTTAGGTTTTTCTGAATGACACTATCAGTACCTTCAATGTAAGATATCCTTTTTGGGATAGATTTCAAGTAGGCCTCAAATACCAGAAACTAGTTATTTTGAGAATGGCAAATTTGGGAATAGTTTTTCAACCCAGAAAAAAAAATGTGCTTTTACGGTCACTACAAATAACTTGACCAGCTAAAACAGTACAGATTTGCTTGAATTGAAATGTGAGACCTGTTTTTTTTTGCACTGTGTGACAGGTTAAGGTTTAATCTCAGAATCAGACTTCTATCTGCACGGTAGCGTGTGTCTTAGGTTTTTCTGAATGACACTATCAGTACCTTCAATGTAAGATATCCTTTTTGGGATAGATTTCAAGTAGGCCTCAAATACCAGAAACTAGTTATTTTGAGAATGGCAAATTTGGGAATAGTTTTTCAACCCAGAAAAAAAAAAGTGCTTTTACGGTCGCTACAAATAACTTGACCAGCTAAAACAGTACAGATTTGCTTGAATAGAAATGTGAGACCTTTTTTTTTTGCACTGCGTGACAGGTTAAGGTTTAATCTCAGAATCAGACTTCTTTCTGCACGGTAGCGTGTGTCTTAGGTTTTTCTGAATGACACTATCAGTACCTTCAATGTAAGATATCCTTTTTGGGATAGATTTCAAGTAGGCCTCAAATACCAGAAACTAGTTATTTTGAGAATGGCAAATTTGGGAATAGTTTTTCAACCCAGAAAAAAAAAAGGGCTTTTACGGTCGCTACAAATAACTTGACCAGCTAAAACAGTACAGATTTGCTTGAATAGAAATGTGAGACCTGTTTTTTTTTGCACTGTGTGACAGGTTAAGGTTTAATCTCAGAATCAGACTTCTATCTGCACGGTAGCATGTGTCTTAGGTTTTTCTGAATGACACTATCAGTACCTTCAATGTAAGATATCCTTTTTGGGATAGATTTCAAGTAGGCCTCAAATACCAGAAACTAGTTATTTTGAGAATGGCAAATTTGGGAATAGTTTTTCAACCCAGAAAAAAAAAAGTGCTTTTACGGTCGCTACAAATAACTTGACCAGCTAAAAGAGTACAGATTTGCTTGAATTGAAATGTGAGACCTGTTTTTTTTTGCACTGTGTGACAGGTTAAGGTTTAATCTCAGAATCAGACTTCTATCTGCACGGTAGCGTGTGTCTTAGGTTTTTCTGAATGACACTATCAGTACCTTCAATGTAAGATATCCTTTTTGGGATAGATTTCAAGTAGGCCTCAAATACCAGAAACTAGTTATTTTGAGAATGTCAAATTTGGGAATAGTTTTTCAACCCAGAAAAAAAAAAGGGCTTTTACGGTCGCTACAAATAACTTGACCAGCTAAAACAGTACAGATTTGCTTGAATAGAAATGTGAGACCTGTTTTTTTTTGCACTGTGTGACAGGTTAAGGTTTAATCTCAGAATCAGACTTCTATCTGCACGGTAGCATGTGTCTTAGGTTTTTCTGAATGACACTATCAGTACCTTCAATGTAAGATATCCTTTTTGGGATAGATTTCAAGTAGGCCTCAAATACCAGAAATTAGTTATTTTGAGAATGGCAAATTTGGGAATAGTTTTTCAACCCAGAAAAAAAAATGCGCTTTTACGGTCGCTACAAATAACTTGACCAGCTAAAACAGTACAGATTTGCTTGAATTGAAATGTGAGACCTGTTTTTTTTTGCACTGTGTGACAGGTTAAGGTTTAATCTCAGAATCAGACTTCTATCTGCACGGTAGCGTGTGTCTTAGGTTTTTCTGAATGACACTATCAGTACCTTCAATGTAAGATATCCTTTTTGGGATAGATTTCAAGTAGGCCTCAAATACCAGAAACTAGTTATTTTGAGAATGGCAATGTAAGATATCCTTTTTGGGATAGATTTCAAGTAGGCCTCAAATACCAGAAACTAGTTATTTTGAGAATGGCAAATTTGGGAATAGTTTTTCAACCCAGAAAAAAAAATGTGCTTTTACGGTCGCTACAAATAACTTGACCAGCTAAAACAGTACAGATTTGCTTGAATTGAAATGTGAGACCTGTTTTTTTTTTGCACTGTGTGACAGGTTAAGGTTTAATCTCAGAATCAGACTTCTATCTGCACGGTAGCGTGTGTCTTAGGTTTTTCTGAATGACACTATCAGTACCTTCAATGTAAGATATCCTTTTTGGGATAGATTTCAAGTAGGCCTCAAATACCAGAAACTAGTTATTTTGAGAATGGCAAATTTGGGAATAGTTTTTCAACCCAGAAAAAAAAAAGTGCTTTTACGGTCACTACAAATAACTTGACCAGCTAAAACAGTACAGATTTGCTTGAATAGAAATGTGAGACCTGTTTTTTTTTGCACTGTGTGACAGGTTAAGGTTTAATCTCAGAATCGGACTTCTATCTGCACGGTAGCGTGTGTCTTAGGTTTTTCTGAATAACACTATCAGTACCTTCAATGTAAGATATCCTTTTTGGGATAGATTTTAAGTAGGCCTCAAATACCAGAAACTAGTTATTTTGAGAATGGCAAATTTGGGAATAGTTTTTCAACCCAGAACAAAAAGTGTGCTTTTACGATCACTACAAATAACTTGACCAGCTAAAACAGTACAGATTTGGTTGAATAGAAATGTCAGGTCTATTTTTTAGGCGCTGGGTGACAGGCTCAACTTGCCCCTGATGTAGTATATGGCCAAAAAATAACCACACTGTTGATGGTTAAATGCACTTGGGTGACACAGGCTCAGCCTGCACCAGATGTAGTATATGGCCAAAAAATAATCAGACGTTTGATGGTAAAATGCACTTCGGTGACACAGGCTCAGCCTGCAGCTGATGTAGTATATGGCCAAAAAATAACCAGACTGTTAATGGTTAAATGCACTTCGGTGACACTGGCTCAGCCTGCAGCTGATGTAGGATATAGCACAAAATAACCACACTATTGATGGTTAAATACACTTGGTGATAGCTTGTGCTGGCGCACCACAAGTCACAAAATGGCCGCCGATCACCCCAGAAAAAAGTGATCTAAAAACGCTCTGGGCAGCCTCAAAAAAGTGAGCAAGTCAATATTAGCACTTCAATGATCCACAGCTGCAGATCGATCACAGAATGAAGTCTTTTGGAGGAGTTAATCACTGCCTAATCTTGCCCTAACGTCGCAGCTGCAACCTCTCCCTATGCTTGAATCAGCAGAGTGACGTGCAGCGCAACGTGACCCAAGCTTATATAGAGGCTGGGTCACATGCTGCACTGGCCAATCACAGCCATGCCAATAGTAGGCAAGGCTGTGATGGCCTCTTGGGGCAAGTAGTATGACGCTTGTTGATTGGCTGCTTTGCAGCCTTTCAAAAAGCGCCAAGAAAGCGCTGCACACCGAACCCGAACACAGACTTTTACGAAAATACAGTTCGGGTTCGCTCATCCCTATTTAAAACCAATACCTTCTTTAAGGAGACCGACGTGAACGCCTATATTGACACCACAAGTTGCCACCATCATCCTTTGCTGAAAAATATCCCTAAAGGTCAGTTTCAAAGGGTATTCTGTAATTCTACAGATATTGCAGAGTATAGAGCACAAAGTCAAGTGATACAGGAGCGTTTTATGGAAAAAGGATACACAAAAGTGGAATTAAATGTGTGTAAGAAAAGTGTTGAAGAAAGTAGCACAATAGTGGAAAGTAAAGGGGTGAAAAAAGAAAGATTTCCGCTTCACTTTTATGACTCAATATAATATAAATGCAGGGTTTATTATAAATGGAATCAGATGCAACTGGGCAGTTTTGAAAAATGACCCTATACTGGTGAAAGAAATCTCTGATCGCCTTGATGTTATTTTTTAAAAAGCTCCCAACCTACTTATGCAACTAGTGCACAGCTCCATCCTGATAGCACCAGTAAATAAGAGTAAGAACAAATTTACATGGTGCGGTTTCTGTAAGAAAAGGATTGCTGCTGATAGAAAGAGATGCATAGAAACAATACAATCGAAAGTGAATGACCAGACTTTTAAAGTGAAAGGAGGAATTTCTTGTGAAAATGAAGTGGTCATTTACCTTTTGGAGTGCCCTTGTGGCCTCCAATATGGGGGAGGACGATGAGAAAATTGAAGGCTAGGATTCAAGAACATATTAGGAACATTAAGAAAGGTCTGGTTTCACACAGTGTTCCGCTGCATTTTAAAAAGTGTCATGAAAAAAACCTGAGAGGTTTAAAATTCATGGGGATTGAACTAGTTAAGACCCATTGGCGGGGGATGACCCTGTGGCGTGAAGTAGAGTGGATCTACAAGTTAGATACACTTCAGCCTAATGGACTTAATATTGAATTCCCTGTCTGATTTGACTAAGATGACGTTTGAACATAGAAGTTTATTAGGGGTGCTTTCAACATATACCTATATATATTATTATACTTGATATATGTGTAAGTGTGGCCCGAGTTTGGGTATAAGAACTGGGGATAGATGCCATGTACATCTGAAAGGTTGTCACCCCCTGGGATGATAACTTGAAATAAGTCCAAGAAAAGATGATGGGTGGGAATGTGAGTATATCTGACACTGCGACATATTATTGTTTGGAGAGCAATTTGCGGTCTGAGATACTTACATTAGGATTTGATTGAAAGGGTATCTGTCCTCTCCTTTGAGTCAAAACTGAGTTGTAATATATGATAGGTCAGTCTGAACCACGTGATCGGCGTTATAGAGAAAATGAATGAGTGTAGCCCCTGATAGGTTAGAAAGCAACACGTGATTCAAGTATGAATGAAGAACGGGTTTACTCTACTTTAAAGCAGTGGGACCGTGGATTTTTATAAGGCGCAAAGGGATTGTCCATTTATGTATAATGTGATTTTATATGTACACTGCGTGCAGAATTATTAGGCAAATTAGTATTTTGACCACATCATCCTCTTTATGCATGTTGTCTTACTCCAAGCTGTATAGGCTCGAAAGCCTACTACCAATTAAGCATATTAGGTGATGTGCATCTCTGTAATGAGAAGGGGTGTGGTCTAATGACATCAACACCCTATATTAGGTGTGCATAATTATTAGGCAACTTCCTTTCCTTTGGCAAAATGGGTCAAAAGAAGGACTTGACAGGCTCAGAAAAGTCAAAAATAGTGAGATATCTTGCAGAGGGATGCAGCACTCTTAAAATTGCAAAGCTTCTGAAGCGTGATCATCGAACAATCAAGCGTTTCATTCAAAATAGTCAACAGGGTCGCAAGAAGCGTGTGGAAAAACCAAGGTGCAAAATAACTGCCCATGAACTGAGAAAAGTCAAGCGTGCAGCTGCCAAGATGCCACTTGCCACCAGTTTGGCCATATTTCAGAGCTGCAACATCACTGGAGTGCCCAAAAGCACAAGGTGTGCAATACTCAGAGACATGGCCAAGGTAAGAAAGGCTGAAAGACGACCACCACTGAACAAGACACACAAGCTGAAACGTCAAGACTGGGCCAAGAAATATCTCAAGACTGATTTTTCTAAGGTTTTATGGACTGATGAAATGAGAGTGAGTCTTGATGGGCCAGATGGATGGGCCCGTGGCTGGATTGGTAAAGGGCAGAGAGCTCCAGTCCGACTCAGACGCCAGCAAGGTGGAGGTGGAGTACTGGTTTGGGCTGGTATCATCAAAGATGAGCTTGTGGGGCCTTTTCGGGTTGAGGATGGAGTCAAGCTCAACTCCCAGTCCTACTGCCAGTTTCTGGAAGACACCTTCTTCAAGCAGTGGTACAGGAAGAAGTCTGCATCCTTCAAGAAAAACATGATTTTCATGCAGGACAATGCTCCATCACACGCGTCCAAGTACTCCACAGCGTGGCTGGTAAGAAAGGGTATAAAAGAAGAAAATATAATGACATGGCCTCCTTGTTCACCTGATCTGAACCCCATTGAGAACCTGTGGTCCATCATCAAATGTGAGATTTACAAGGAGGGAAAACAGTACACCTCTCTGAACAGTGTCTGGGAGGCTGTGGTTGCTGCTGCACGCAATGTTGATGGTGAACAGATCAAAACACTGACAGAATCCATGGATGGCAGGCTTTTGAGTGTCCTTGCAAAGAAAGGTGGCTATCTTGGTCACTGATTTGTTTTTGTTTTGTTTTTGAATGTCAGAAATGTATATTTGTGAATGTTGAGATGTTATATTGGTTTCACTGGTAAAAATAAATAATTGAAATGGGTATATATTTGTTTTTTGTTAAGTTGCCTAATAATTATGCACAGTAATAGTCACCTGCACACACAGATATCCCCCTAAAATAGCTAAAACTAAAAACAAACTAAAAACTACTTCCAAAAATATTCAGCTTTGATATTAATGAGTTTTTTGGGTTCATTGAGAACATGGTTGTTGTTCAATAATAAAATTAATCCTCAAAAATACAACTTGCCTAATAATTCTGCACTCCCTGTAGTTTGTGATAATAAGTATTTTGTTGGATCATAGCTTTTTTAAATATGTTTTAACTGATGACGTGTTTCCTCCCTCCATATTTTTTTTGGGGGGGAGGGTTTTAGGGTTAAATAGGTGTGTCACAAAGGAAGTTTAGATTTCGCCTCCGGATGAAGCTTGTGCGAAACCGAGGTCGGGCGGTGATCCAAACGATATCCATTTTATGATATGCTGTTAATTTTAATGTGTCTTGTAAGTATAATAAAACCATTTTATTACATTTGTGCTGAAGGTACTACACTATCTGCGTGATTTCCGATATTCCACAGAGGTGTCCTTAGAGGCTTGTTGAAAACCGGGTGGAAAGTGTCGGTAACCTATGTCTGAATACAGGCCTGGCCACATTTGAGGAAGGATTCCCGTATGAACTTTGAGCAGCGTGGTCCTTACAAACTACATTAATTGACTATGTGAATATACCCACTTCACTTCTGAAACCTGCAGCGCAAGTATAAAAATCCACGTGACTGAGATAATTTTATTTAGAATTTTGAGCTTATTCACCCCAATTTGGGAATCAAGGTGTAATAGAATTGCTTATCTATTAAACAAGGTGGACACCCCAATAACAGTAGAAGTAGACAGCTTATTCTCCCCAATTTGAGAATTAAAGCATAATAGAATTGCTTATCTATTAAACAAGGTGGACACCCCAATAACAGTAAAACTAGACAGCTTATTCATCTCAATTTGGGTATCAAGGTGTAATAGAATTGCTTATCTATTAAACAAGGTGGACAACCCAGTAATTAGTGCTGAGTGAGCATGCTCGGCCGAACTGGTGTTCGGCTCGAGCATCGCTATGCTCGGCACATCCGAGTGCTCGGCCGAATAATGCGGGTGCTCGAGTACAATTTAATACAATGAAAGTCAAAAGGGAGACCCGAGCATCAAACCATGTACCCCTGCTCTGAAGAAGAGAGATTGTCTGGTTCACAAAAAAAGGTTAGAAATTTATGGAAACCCCATCAAAATGGTTTGGAAACAGCATTAAGAGGATGGCTGGATGCGTCTTGGACTCCTATTATCTACGACATACAAAAGACAACCACACAAAGGCTATATGTCAAAAGCCAGGAATATGCAAGCCATCAATCTATCCATGAGACTTAGTCAGCATACATTACAATGGCAGCCTTGTGCACTATGAGACATTCCAAACCAGCTCTCATCTAACTGAGAGCCATAAAGCCTCAAAGTTACTTCAAATCTGTTGGATGGCTTGGATGGACCTGCGCACCTAGATCAATATCATTAGGGAGACAAAAAGTTTTCTCATTGTCCTAACATAATCTTCAATAACCTTTCTATACAGTTTTGTCATGTAAAAATTCATTTGCATAAACATGGGCATTTGGGAAAGACATGCAAATGAGCAGAATCTGCCTTGTTTTTCAGCTGAAAAACAATTTGCATGGAAAATTTTCAATCTACACTACTCATGAACAGCGCCATCTATTGGTTTCATAGTCTTATGACAAGAGTAATAGTCTTGTCATAAGACTATGAAACCAATAGATGGTGCTGTTCATGGGAGACCAAGCAACAAACATCCTGCTGGCTGTCTCACCGCCAACAAAACTGGGCAAGGTGGTCAGAAATAATCGTTGTAACATTGTGGCCACTCTGCATTTGGGGGAAATAACACATGCTCCCTGCATGCCGCATATGATAACTCTAGTTGTGCAACACTTGCTTGCATAGGGTGCTGGCCATGTCCAGGAGACTGTCCTCTTATTTTAGCCATTTCTTTTCTTACAATTATCTTTGAGCAGACGCTCATGCTAATGCAACTAGGGATGGCAGAAAAAGAACAGCTTAATCATTTTGCTGGCTGCCAAGTAGCTTGTGGAGACCCATATTGAGAAATTCCCACAGAAGAGGAGTTGCTGCTACTGTAGGAGAAGTCAGTGGTGGAGGAGCAGGAGGATGATGATGATGATGATAATGACAAAAACCACCATGACTAATTATCTCAGTTATGGGAGGATTCAGAAGGAACTGCGTCCTCTGACACTCTGGCCAGAATGGCAATCTGTATGCTTTATTTCTTGCGTTATGACAGGTCTATCATTCACATGAAGCAGTGTGATGATTACTGGAGAGCCATCGTTTCAGACCTTCACTATCAAAACAAATTGGGGAATGTTTTTCTCTTGCTAAAAGGGAGACCAAATTACATGATTACCAGGAAACACTGCAGCTTGCGCAGCTTTTGGCAAATAGTGATGAGCGGCAGGGGCTATATTCGAATTTGAGATATTTCACCAATATTTTGTAGAATATTTGTCATATATTCGCGAATTTCGTGAATTCGAGATTATTTTATTGGATGCGATAAATCGGCAATGTAAAAATCGCGTAATGCGTATTTGTAATGCGAAATACAGGCGTGGGTCACTTTGGCTACATTCAAGCTGGTATAAGTTTCCTAAGACTGGAGAAAATAGTTGGCACGGCAGAACATTAGAATAGCTTTATATGCAGATAGAATCAAGTGCTCCAATATATTTGCGATTGTGCTAATCTGCAGTGTTTCGAATATTTTTTCGCACTATGTGCAACTTCACATTTTAGCAGGTCTGACTAAAGATTACTGATTAGTGCACTAAGTATTGTTATAAACTTGACATTGCTTACTTCTAATTGGCCCACAAGCAAGAAGCAGAGAGGAATCGTGTTCAGATAGAAAAAAAATGCCAAATATTTGAATATATAGCACTACTCGAAGACACATGTCATTACTGAAGCTCTGTGTCATTCTACATTCCCTCACACATTTTACCTCCGTGATAGATTGATAAAGGTCAATAACGACCGAAACGTCTTACATATCTCAGCCTCATTGGACAAGATTAACGATCCAACATATGGCAAAACCAAGAATTCAGAGCTGTAATATATATGTCTGTCACCAGACAAGACTTGCCTGTGGATTCAGGCAACCAACTGTAAAACTAACTTCAATCTCTCTTTATTCCTTATTTTTTGCACTATTCTGCACAACCTTGGAGTGTACCACAATAAATCTACTTTGCATACTTCATATAGAGAGTGCATGGTTTTCTCTACACAAGTACCTATGGGCATAGACCCATATACCACAGCACCTCACCAAAAAAAATAGGAGTGCATATTCCACTTTTTTCCATTGTCCCCACCTACAGGCATTTTGGGATGTGTATGACTTTTTGATCACCTTTTGTAATTTTTTTGGGAGGTAAAGTGATGAAAAAAAAGTCGTCCATTTTTTTCCACTATGCCATTCACCATATAGAATATTTTTTTTTACATTTTAATAATATGGGCGTTTTCACATGCGTTTTTTATATTTTTAACAACTTTTTTAACTTTTTTTTTTTAACCTTTGTTTTAGGTCCTCAAGTGGACCACAACATGCAATCATCAGATTGCAATTTGTATAGGGTAATAACATTTTCTCCATTATTATTTACATAAATAGCTTTATGACAATTCAGTGCTGCTACCAGCTGGCCTGGATTGTAATATACAAGTAATGAGCTTTTAATCCTATTACAGGCTCAGGCTCATTACTGACTGGGAACACCTTCTCCGATTTCTGACGAGGGGAGGCATCTCAGGGGTTAAATATCCGCTATTGGCATTACCGCCAATTGCAGACTTTAGTAAATATAAATCACAGCAAAATTCAGTTTCTTTGAGTTTGTCTTTTATTACTCTGTTTTCTTGGTACATATAGTTGAACGGCAGTGTGTAAACGTTTTCGGCTCACAGGCCTTCATCAGACACTGTGCCGCAGTTGGGATGGAGGGGTCAAAAGTTCCTATGTAAGGATGCAACACCTAAATATCAGGGCACTATTCAGTGCTAAAGAGGAGAGGTGTTCTGAATAGTGCCCTGATATTTAGGTGTTGCATCCTTACATAGGAACTTTTGACCCCTACATCCCAACTGCGGCACAGTGTCTGATGAAGGCCTGTGAGCCGAAAACGTTCACACACTGCCGTTCAACTATATGTACCAAGAAAACTGAGTAATAAAAGACACACTCAAAGAAACTGAATTTTGCTGTGATATTTACTAATGTAAGAAAGGGGTGGGAACCCTATACACAGCACACTCGACGGGAAGCGACAAAGTTCGTCTTCAATTGCAGACTTTAGCCAGACATAGTCTTCTATATAAAAAAGCAGGCACCTGCTAGCTATGCTAGCCATATTTAAGGACCTATAATCAAAAAGAGTGCCCAACATTATGGAGTGGAAAAACCTATTGACACGGATTGAGAGGTTTGAGGAATATGTAGCTGGCAGCAGATGAGTGACGCCGTTGCCTGGGGGGGGGGGAGAATGGCGGGAGTGGGAGAGAGATGAGAGTAATTGCCATCAGAGATGTGTACCGAGACGACCACCAAGTGGAGGGGGGTGGGGTGGGGGGGATTTATATAAGTAAGCGACAAAAAAAGGACCTATAATCAATACGCAAATAGAGGGACACACTTGAATAATCTAGAGTGCTGGTAAATAGTCTATGTAAACAACATGATACCACAAAACCAGAGAGTCTATACAAATGAGCTGCACATCCAAAAATAATAAAAAATATAAATACCTTTATTCACTACCACAACATTAAAATTCTATATACTGGATACATCCTCACATCAAATGTGTGCACACTAGTCTAAAATAAGAAGGACAATCATAACGACCTGGACCTACTATATAGAAAAAATTAATGTAAAAATTATAATATGAAATCCAATGAAAGACATGAAATAACTAGAGATGAGCGAATCGAAGTTGACGAAGTGGAATTCGATCCGAATTTCAGGAAAAATTTGATTTGCATCCGACTTTCCTCACGCTTCGTGGTAACGAAACAAGTTTTTTCCTAAAATGGCTGCTGCACATGTTAGGACATGGAGCAAAGAACTCTGGGAACGAGGGATCACCCACAATGCCATGCATGCAGCCAATCAGCAGCCAGCCATCCCTGTGATGTCACAGCCCTATAAATAGCCTCAGCTAACTTGGATTCAGTCATTTTCCAGTGCGCTAGGGAAAGTGCTAGGAAAGACTCTTAAAACGATTATTTTGCTGAATAGAAGTTCAGGGAAAGAGCATTAAAAGTGATAGGGAGGAATTTTTCAACAATATTGAAGCAGAACAGGGTTCAATAGGGGGGTTTACAGCCTGGGTAATAGGAACAATCCTATTACACCTTGCTGCATTGACTGGGGATCCAAATTGCCATTATACTGCTGCTTTCAGGTTTGCAATAGATAATACCTCTGTAATTCCAGCAAACCGTTATTTTTATTGAGGTGCAAGTGCTGTGTGATACAGCCATTAACCTCCCTGACGGTATTCCCGAGCGTGACTCAGGGTTAATTTTCGCTGCCAGGAGCGGTAACCCCGAGTCACGCTCGGGGTAACATTGCAGAGTCCCTTCACCTTCTGCCGGCGATCCGGCGATGTCCTCCGCTGAGAGCGCCGGTGCTCTGCCAGATCTCTATACCTTGCGAAAAGTCTATACCGGAAGTGACGCGGCCGCACCGGAAGTTGCAGTTCATCCTGAATAGATCTGATGGTTTGTGCGCGCGTGCGCACTCAAGGGTAGGGAGATCTGATGCAACATTTTGCGCTGCAAAATCTCTATACCCCTAAGTGCGCACGCGCGGTGCACGAAGTACTTCTATCGCGGAGCTGCAATGATTCTTTCCTAAGCCAGTGGATGTGCACTTGCGCAGCGCCGCGCACACCATCCTCCAGCTGATTCCTGTGCGGCCGCGTCACTTCCGGTATAGACTTTTCGTAAGGTATAGAGATCTGGCAGAACACCGGCCGGCATTTGACTTCCTGGTTCCGTTCCCTGAGAGCAGCAGCTGCGCATGGGAGTGGAACTGGGCGGGAAATTTAAATAAATATAAACATAAAAAGTGACAAACACACATAAAAGAGGTTATACATTGCAATCTGAGAGGATTACACTGTATAACTTCAGATCTGACATTTGATGACTGTACAGTGCCCCTTGCCTGCCATTTTACTGTCATTTGTGCCCATAAAATATTAATGCAAAAAATTGTACCACTTTTGGTACAAAAATTCCTGACATAATCATACCGCCAGGGAGGTTAACAGGGTGTATAAGAGGAAATATTTTTACATCTTATTAGCCCTTGTGCGGTGCTGTTATATGTTCTAAAGCCTTTTTTGGCGTGTATTAGTGGTAAAAAAGGGCTTATTTGCCGTTCAGCGGTGCAGTTATATGTTCTAAAGACTTTTTTGTTGTGTATTAGTGGGAAAAAAAAGTATTATTTGCCGTTCAGCGGTGCAGTTATATGTTCTAAAGCTTTTTTAGTGTTTATTAGTGGGGAAAAATGGCTTATTAGCCTTTGTGCGGTGAAGTGAGAAAATTACAGCCTTTTTGGCGTGTATTAGTGGCAAAAAAAAGTATTATTTGCCGTTCAGCAGTGCAGTTATATGTTCTAAAGACTTTTTTGGCGTGTATTAGTGGCAAAAAAAAGTATTATTTGCCGTTCAGAGGTGCAGTTACATGTTCTAAAGACTTTTCTGGCGTGTATCAGTGGGGAAAAAAGGGCTTATTAGCTATTGTGTGGTGAAGTGAGAAAGTTACAGCCCTTTTTGGCGTGTATTAGTGGTAAAAAAAGTTTTATTTACCTTTCAGCGGTGCAGTTATATGTTCTAAAGCTTTTTTGGGGGTGTATTAGTGGCAAAAAAAGTATTAATTGCCATTGTGTGGTGAAGTGAGAAAATTACAACCCTTTTTGGCATGTATTAATGGCAATAAAAAGTATTATTTGCCATTCAGCGGTGCAGTTATTTGTTCTAAAGCTTTTTTGGCCGTTCAGTGGTGCAGTTATAAGTTCTAAAGCTTTTTTTGTTTTGTATTAGTGGCAAAAAAAATAGTATTATTTGCCATTCAGCAGTGCAGTTATATGTTCTAAAGCCTTTTTTGGCATGTATTAGTGGCAAAAAAGGGCTTATTAGCTGTTGTGTGGTGAAGTGACAAAATTATTGCCCTTTTTGGCTTGTATTAGTGGCAAAAAAAATATAATTACTTGCCATTCAGCGGTGCAGTTATATGTTCTAAAGCCTTTTTTTGGCGTGTATTAGTGGCAAAAAAAAAGTATTATTTGCCATTGTGTGGTGAAGTGACAAAATTACAGCCTTTTTCCTTTTTATTTACTTATTTGATCTAACAGTATGTCAGACAGAGAAGTAACAGGCCCTGCACAGGGGAGAGGCAGAGGCCTAAATGTTTCTGGTGCAGGCACAGGTCACAGCAGAGTAAGGGGGCGTGGCAGCAGGAATCGCTTCCAGTGGCCTGAGCTCCCAGTGTCAGCTAGCGGTCATGTCTTGACCAGCAACCAAGCAGTTCTTGAATGGTTGACTCAGTCATCCACTTCATCCCAAGTGCCATCAGACACACCCAGCCAAGAGTCGGTGGGTTCGTCAGACACAACCCTTAATTGGCATGTCCCGGGAGCAGGCCCTGTGCCCTCACCCATCCTTAACCTGCCTCTGTCCTTTTCTTTTACCTCAGCCAGAGAAGTATATGCTGTGGGCTCAGCTCCACTATACAGCGAGGACGAGCTACTAGAGGATAGTCAGGAGCTACTGCCCAGCCAAGATCTGGAGGAAACATCCGCCCCTTGCTCCAGTAGACGGGCAAGTAGTGATGAGAAGAGTGGTGTGGGAGCTGGTGTTCCGAGCAGTCAGGCTCCTGGCTCAGAAACCGTTGAGGAGTACATCAGTGACATGCAGACAGTACTTAGTGATGATGTAGCCGATCGCAATTGGGAGCCTGGTGACAAAGAGGCTTCATTGTCATTGGGAGAAGAGTGTAGCAGCTTGCTCGTGAGGCATCGGCAGAGCCAGCAAGTCGGTAGCGTGGCCGGGAGTCAGCAGAGTGGCAGCAGTGGGAGGTCGGGAGCCAAACGTGCTCGGGGTAGACCACCCACTTCGCAGGAGCCAACCTGCCCGGAAAGTAGTGGTGCAGGTGTTTACGGAGGCAGCGGTGGTAGCAGTCAGTCAGTGAGGAGTGTTGGGAGTAAAATTTCCTACTCGGCGGTGTGGCAGTTTTTGCTAAGCTGCCGGAGGAGGTGAACATGGCCATTTGCCAAATCTGTGGGCAGAAGGTGAAGTGTGGCCAGGGTGCCAGTGTTGACACCACGGCCCTGCATCAACATTTGCAGCCTTACCATAAAGTGGCCTGGGATAACCGTGACTACAATGTGGTGGTCCAGCCTGCCGCAGCAATCGCTGCATCACCCAGTGGCATGCACCCGATTTCAGGCAGTCAAGGCTCCACCACCTGAGCCGAAGGGAGCTGTCTGTCCTTTACATCATCTACCGGTCCTGATGCTCCTGCTCCTCGCCCTCCTACTCCTCATCAGTCATTCCATCAGCAATCGATCACCGAAGCAATTGCCAAGAGACAACAGTATGCGTTCACTCATCCAATGGCGCAGAAGCTGAACATGCTCCTGGCCAAGTTTCTGGTGCTGTAGTCCCTCCCTTTCCAAGTGGTGGACTCTACACCTTTCAGAGAACTGATGGCTTGTGCCAGCCGAGGTGGAGTGTCCAAAGCCGTCATTTATTTGACAAAAAGGCAGTACCAGCCCTGCACAAATATGTAGAACAGAAGGTGGGCCAGTCCTTGAGCCTGTCGGTGTCTGCCAAAGTGCACGGCAGGGTCGATGTGTGGAGCTGTAACTATGGTCAAGGACAATATATGTCCTTTACAGCCCACTGGGTAAATGTGGTTCCTGCCCAGCCAAATCAGCAACTTGGCCAGGTGATGCCGCTTCGGGCTTCACCTTCTTAAGCCGTTGGTCCTGCGACAATGTCCGCCTTTGCCTCCTCATCCTCCACCATGTCCTCAGCCTCCACTGCAGGGGCAATTCACAATGCTCTGCCAGCATACCACATGTTAAGGGCACAGCAGTGTCACGCTGTTCTACACCTTGTTTGCCTTGGAAAATGGAGTCAAACAGGGCAGGAACTGCTCCGTGTCCTTCATAAAAAAATCGAATCCTGCAACAACTCAAAATCGGAACCATGGTGACCGACAATGGGAAGAACATGGTGTTTGCGCTGCATCAAGAAGGGCTAAGCCATGCGCCCTGCATGGCGTACGGGTTCAATCTAGTTGTCAAGTGGTATCTGAAGTCTTCCACCCATCTGCAAGACATCCTAAAAATGGCCAGGAAACTTTGCATGCACTTCAGCCACTCATACACCGCCAAGCACACCATCGGCATAGGGATTACTTCTGGCTCTCCACCTCGCTACCGGTCTAAAATGAGGGCCTTTTTTACACCCGCTGAGAGGGAGGACAAACTGAACTACTATAGAGACATCCTATGTAATCAGTTGGCCGCTGCCTATCTGCGCCATCCTCTCTTAGCTCTGACTGGGGGGCCCTCTACACTCTCGTTCCACTGCCATGGCTGATGTGGCGGGGTGGGGGATAAGAGCAGTATCAGCTCCATCAGCAGCAGCTTGAGTCGATGATGAGTAGGGATGAGCTTGAGGTGCCATATTCGATTTCGCGATATTTTGCGAATATTCGTTAGAATATTCGTATTATATTCGCCGAAATCGAATATTCGTAAGTTTGCCAATATAATGTGAATAATATGCGATTTATTATTCGCGAATTTGCGAATTTCTAAATGTCTTTAGTGTTCAGTGTTCACTGTTCAATTTATACAATAAAGGTTTCGCATATTCTCTATATTGCAATATAAAATCAGACTAATATTATAAAACACAATGTTATTGAAATATAGCCAAGCCAATATTAGTAAAAATTAAATTAAAGATTTAGAAAATACTAAAGCACTATATCCGATGTGTTTTTTTAATGACTCAAAATTTTTCGAAAATAGTGCTATATACGAAAATCAAGAATATAGCACTATATTCGAAAAATACGGCATTCCGTATTTTTCGAATATAGTGCTATATTCTTGATTTTCGTATATAGCACTATTTTCGAAAAATTTCTAGTCATTTCATCAGTCAAGTATTACTATGCTTATTGCTAATGCTTAAAGCTTGTGTGCGGATCGCATGTTGTAAAGACGTTTTTTTTTTTCGCAAAGGCTAGGTTATGTTCCATGACAAGCAACCGTGCCGAGAATTCACTTGACATGTAAAAAGCGTTCAGTTACTCATATAATTTTGACTCTTTCTTATATTGTATGCGAAAATTCGCTACCATTAAATTCGTAAAAAAATTCTGTTTGTGTAATGGTTAGCTGGCTCATCCAAACTACTGTTAGCTGCTTTTGCTTACAGCTTGTGTGCGATTTATAATATGTGAGTTGTTCTAAATGCATTGGGCCTAATAAATTATATTTCTATTATTTTATTAGCTTAAAAGAAAACGAAATTTCGTTTTAACGAATATAGAGGGAAATATTCTTATTCTTCGCGAATTCTCGAAGTTGCGATATTCGCAATAAAAATTCGCAATTCGAATATTCGCGCTCAACACTAATGATGAGCAGCTTTCTTAACCTGCCTAGTAAAGATACTACTCACCAGCAGAAGCAGCTAGACCTGGAGAAGAACCTGAACCAGCAGGTGGTGTCATACTTGGACAGCACCCTGCCACCCCACATTGAAGATCTGCTGGACTATTGGGCAGCCAAACTAGATTTGTGGACGCAACTGGCCGAGTTTGGTCTGGAAAACCTGTCCGGCCCTGCCAATAGTGTGGCATCAGAGTGGGTGTTTAGTGCGGCGGGGGCCATAGTTACCCCAAGGAGAACTCGCCTGACCACCCAAAATGTGGAGAAGCTGACCTTTGTCAAGATGAATCAGGCATGGATCAGCCAGGATTTCCACCCACCAATGCCTGATGCATCAGATTAGATCATCCATGCTCCCTCACCCAAACCTTGACAAAAGAGACTGTTTTTTTCTTGCTACCTGCCTCAGCCACTATTCTGATGCTGCCACCCGCCTGATGTCAGACATCTGATGCCAAGTGCTCCTTTATACACCCAACATCGTCAGCGGGTACTGTTATTGCCACCCACCTCCCCACTCTGTCACCGGGTCACTCTGTGGTCTACTGATGCTGCTGCCACCTCACCACTAAAGTCTCCTCATGCTGCTGCTGCCACCTCCACACTATTTCACCTTGCTACTCTGTGGCCTCTTCATGCTGCTGGTAACTCAACACTATGTTATCTTGTTACTCTGTGGCCTCCTCATGCTGCTGCTGCTGACACCTCCACACTATGTCACCTTGCCACAATGTGGCCTCCTCATGCTGCTGCTAACTCAACACTATGTCACCTTGCCACTCTATGGTCTCCTCATGCTGCTGCTGCTGTCACCTCCACACTATGCTACCTCACCATTCCTCATGCTTCTGTTAAATCAATACTATGCCAGGGGCCACTCTGTGGCCTCCATTTGCTGCTGCTAACTCAACACTATGTGACTGGGCCACTCTGTGTCCTCCTAATGCTGCTGATGCCGCCTCCACACTATGTCACCTTGCCACTCTGTGGTCTCCTTATGCTGCTGCTAAATCAACACTATGTCACTGGGTCACTCTGTTGCCTCCTCATGCTGCTGCTGCTGCTGCCACCTTCACACTATGTCACCTTGCCACTCTGTGGCTTTCTCATGCTGCTGCTGCCACTTACACACTATGTAACCTTGCCAGTCTGTGGCCTCCTCATGCTGCTGCTGCCACCTACACACTATGTCACCTTGCAACTCTGTGGCCTCCTCAGGCTGCTGCTAAATCAACACTATGTCATTGGGCCACTTTGTGGCCTTCTCATGCTGCTGCTGCCACCTTCACACTATGTCACCTTGCCACTCTGTCGCCTCCTTATGCTACTGCCACCAACACACTATGTCACCTTGCCACTCTGTGGCCTCCTCATGCTGCTGTAAAATCAACACTATGTCACTGGGCCACTTTGTGGCCTCCTCATGCTGCTGCTGCCACCTCCACACTATGTCACCTTGCCAGTATGTGGCCTCATCATGCTACTGCTGCTGCTGCCACCTTCACACTATGTCACCTTGCCACTCTGTGGTCTCATGAAGCTGCTGCTAACTCAACAATATGTCACTGGGCCACTTTGTGGCCTCCTCATGCTGCTGCTGCCAACTTCACACTGTCACCTTGCCACTCTGTGGTCTCCTTATGCTGCTGCTAAATCAACACTATGTCACTGGGTCACTCTGTGGCCTCCTCATGTTGCTGCTGCTGTCACCTCCACACTAGGTCATCTTGCCACTCTATGGTCTCCTCATGCTGCTGCCAATTCACAACTCTGTCTCTGGGCCACTCTGTGGTCTCCTCATGCTGCCGCCACGTCCATTGTGCCACACGGTGGCCTCATGCTGCTGCCACCTCCACACTATGTCACCTTGCCACTCAGTGGCCTCCACGTGCTGCTGCTAACTCAACACCAGTCGCCTTGCCATTCTGTGGACTTCTGCTGCTGCCACCTCCACACAATGTCACCTTGCCACTCTGTGGCCTCTTCATGCTGCTGCTAAATCAACACTATGTCACTGGGCCACTCTGTGGCCTCCTCATGCTGCTGCTCCTGCCACCTCTACACTATGTCACCTTGCCACTTTCTGGTCCCTTCATGCTGCTACCACCTCCACACTATGTCACCTTGCTATTCTGTGGCCTTCTACTGCTGCCACCTCCACACTATGTCACCTTGCCACTCTGTGGTCTCCTCATGCTACTGAATCAACACTATGTCACTGGGTCAATTCGTGGCCTCCTCTGTAACCTCCTCATGCTGCTGCTCCTGCCACCTCCACACTATGTCACCTTGGCACTCTGTGGCCTCCTTATGCTGCTGCTGTCACCTCCACACTATGTCACCTTGCCACTCTGTGGCCTCCTCATGTTGCTGCTGCTGCCGCCACCTCCACAATATGTCACCTTGTCACTCTATGGTCTCCTCATGCTGCTGCCACCTCCACACTATTTCACCTTGCCACTTTGTGGTCTTCTCATGATGACACAGAAGGCATGCAAATATTAAATTTTTTGGGGCTTTAGCAATACTGATGGATTACTGACCAATTGCTGGGCGAGTGAAGGAGGATGCTCAACAGACAGGATCCATTTCGGGGGTTATTGTCTTGACGGATCAGAGGAAGGGCAAAATAATCAGTGACGTCAACACAAACTTTCTTCTGACACCCTTTCCACTCTGTCAGGGGGGCTCTACTTGTATAAGCGTTTAATAGAACAGATTCTGTAGACATCTATGTGGAATTAGCTGATGACGGTGTAAAAGAAGTGCCCTCTTTTCCGCTACAGTAGGATCTTGGGCCTCTGCACGGTTCTTTATTCCTGGCGCTAACATCGACCTGTAAGGCACACTTGAGTTATTTGGTCAGTTTTAGCCCCTTAAATGCCCAATTAAGTGAAGTGTGCAGTGATTCTAAGAGAGACGCCTGTCATGTGTGTGTGTCATACTAACTAACAGTATTGTTTCACTACCACAGCAGACTCCCTATGCGTGTTACTGCAAGGCACAGTGTTCTACACCAGTATACAGGCTCTCTGCAGCAAGAAAATAGCAGTTTTTTTAATGCGATTCGAAGCAAATAAATTTGGATCAAATCCAATTTTTGGGGAAAGTTCGGCGAACCGGCTGAATCGAATTTGTGAGAAATTCGCTCATCTCTAGAAATAATGATAACCAACATGTAACAACAATAGGAGACCAGAATAGTGAGCACACAAAACTAGCCCCACACGTATTGCCGGTAAACACCAGCTTCCTAAGGCGTCTCTAAACACAGACTGTGGTTTAAGAGATATATTTAGGTCGAGCAATAATTATAAATAAAATTCAACTATATGTAAAAAATGCAATGTGTCCACCTGAGAAAAATGAAAGCATCATCACGAAAAGGGAGGGAACTAATGCTAGAGTTGTTTGCTAGAAGAATATTGCATAAAGCCCCAAAGGAAGGTGAGGTGCAATAGTGTTATGCCAAAAAGAAAAAAAAAAAAATGTATATATTGTGAGGCAGTGACAGGCCTCACGGCTGCTAGGGGAGAGATATGGCAGGAGTTTCCATTTCTTTGCTGTCAATCAGCAGGTCAGAGGCCGCACCATGTAGAACAATCAGTCTGGGATAAGAGCCCAGTCCAGACTGTTAGGAGGAGGAAGAGTCTGTGTGCAGCAGAGGCCTGTGAAGGCTCTGTACAGGTGGGCTCAGTCGAGCTGGCTGAGGGGCCACGGGGCTAGGTGTTAGCCTGAACTTTGGGGGACTCCGCGAGGTCTTGGAATCGACGGTCGCTAGGCCAGAGTCAGAAGGACTTCTGGGCCACAATCCTCCAAAAGGTACTGGACTTTGTTACAGCCTGGAAGTGTTGGATTGTTAGGCTAGGAAAAGCCGCATGTTCTTCCTGTGTGTAAACGGGGCTTTCAGTGAGGTAGTGAGTCCTCATGTTTAGTTAGAGCCCAGCCGGGCAGGTGTTTTATTTGTATTGTTTGTTTTGGTTTTGCTGAGGTGCCAAATAAAAGCAATGTTTGGCCTCTAACCCTGTGGTCGATGAAGATCATTGTGAGAATGACCCCCGAATAAGAGGCGATCCCTTACAATTGGTGTCAGATGCGGGCAAGTTGTCCATGAGAGAAGGGCAACGGTCGGTTGCTAGGGGCAATGACGAGACAGCAGGTGCTGCTCAAAGCTGTTTTGCAGTGTGTGGAGTTAAAGGGCCGGAAGCCTGTTTGTTCGGTGGAGCAGGTGCTGCTCGTGCTATTGTGGATTATTTTTGCTGTGGTGCAGAGATTTAAAGGGCCAGAAGCCCAGAGAAGAGACTGACTGAAGAAAAAAATAAAAAATGTTGTTGTTGTTGTCACTATGAGGTCTGTGCAGACCCACCTGCAGCAGGACTATGCAATGGATGATTGTGAGGTCAAAAGATCTGATACAGAAAGATCCTGCGAGTTGGTGATTGGGGGAATCCCGCTGTGGGTCACTTTAGATTCCCGCCAACGTGTGTCCTGGGTTAAGCCTGAAGTACTGGACTTTCTAAAGAGGGGGCTAGAGACAGATGTCACCGTGTCTCTGACCTTTATCACGGACTATGGCCCTGTGAAATGGGAGCTCTTGAAATGTGAGACCCTGGAAGTGGAGTTTGTGCTTGGCAAAAACTTTCTGTTCTTCTGGCAGCTATGGAGCGGAAAAGGGGCTTTGAGTTGTGCGGCTGGAGTTCCAGAGGAAAAGATGTGTGCCGTTGCCAAGGGCAACTGTCGGGAAGAAAAGGAGGTGGAGAGCGGTGCGGCTCTCAGGAGATCCTTTGTTTCCTGCATGTGTGCACAAAGTCCTAAAGAGTGGAGTTACCATCCAGGAAAAGTCGGGACTCCAGGCCATGCTGTTTCCGGTGGCAATGTTTGCAGTAAGGAGTCTGCCGGTGTTCGGAATACCAGGAACCAAGAGAAGGCTGGTGATCTTGGTAGAAAATGTCCTGGGAATATCGTCGTCTCCCGAATCCACGACCGTGGTAAGACTGTTCCTATTAATAGTTGTGTGGCAGATCCAGTGACCGTGAGCCGGCCGCAGTGGAAACCGGCTGGATTAGTGACGAAAAAATCACTGAGGCGAAAAAAACGTCTCGGAAGTGTATGACATTGGGAAAAACAATGAACAGGCGGGTAAGCCTGTTGCGGTTACTCCCTCGCAGGAACCTGCAGGGGAGAAGGTTTCTGGGTCGCCCAAAGAGCCTGTGATCAAAGCTAGATTTGGGGTGGTGAAAGTCAGAGATCCCATGCTAGCCCAGGTAAGAGGTAGCATGATGGCCGCCCCAGAGACTGATAGAGTGTTACATGTTCGGGACAATTATGTGGATAATACGGACTATCAGGTGGTTCTCACTGAGGGAGAGTCTCCTTTGAGAACTAGGACTTGTGAACCTGATGTTACAAATACGCTCATACATGAGGGAATGTTGGGCCGTAATTTCCCCTTATGCTTGGAGGTTTTAAGTAATGGAGACAGAGAGTGACAAAACTCCTGCAGAACCTGTACCTGTCCCTTTAAATGATAATGTGAAGGAGCTGCACATTGAGAACAAGAGTGCAGATAAGGTGCAAAGTGAAGGTACCATGTTTGCCAAAATGCATAATGGAAATGTGATGTCGTGTGAAATATGTGATAATAATGACATGTCTTTTCCTTTGCAGGCTGTGATTAGGGAAAACGCTCCCCCTGTTGGTAAACATGTGTCTGATGTAAAAGTGTTGATAAATGTTGAAGAAACACCACTAGGAGACCCCATTGTAGACAATGTGGCGGGGCTAGAGGGTGTACCACACGTACCAGAGGTGGATATGCAGTCTCTACAGGTTTCTATGATTAATAAAATGTCCCAGGTGGGGATTGACTCATGGGTGCCCCTAGAGGTCAGGGTTAATAATGACACGAGCAGTATAAATGGCGTAGGTGCCGTGACAGTTAGCAACTCCGAGAGTGAGGCTACCATGTCAAGACCCAGCAAAACTAAAGTGGTTACTAGTAGAGACCAGATGACAGTTATATCTGACGAGACGAGAGTTCAGTCGGGTGACAGCCTAGTGTCTGAAGCTCATATCCAGACAGTTGTAGATGACCTGACAGGAGAGTACAGCTACAAACTTGAAGATGTTTTCGCTTGCTCTGCACAGTCCCTAGATACACTAGAGATGGGGCTAGCGGTTCTCGCAGAGCAACTGCAGGAATCTCCAGAGGAGTCACAGAAAGAGATGAATGAACTGAAGGAACTAGAGTCACTAATAGAAGCAGAAATTCTCCAACTTCAAGAGGAACTTGCAGCTTCTGAGCGATCCAGACTTCATGCAGAGCAGGAAAGAGATGAGCTGGCTGATGAGGTTCTAAACAGCGCCTCAGAAAAATCTGCTCTCTTGGAGGAGAAAAGACATTTGGAAGCCAGGATGGCTCAACTTGATCAGGAGTTGCGTGATCTGGTAGACCTGGACCAAGAGAAACAAATTGTGTCTAAATTGGAGAAGAAACAGAAGATGTTGGACAAGCTCCTGGCTGAAGAGAAAACCACCTCGGACAGATATGCCGAAGAACGTGACCAAGCGGAGACTGATGCTCGAGAGAAGGCGACCAAGGCACTCTCCTTGGCCAGAGCTCTTGAAGAAGTATATGAGGAGCGACATGAATTTGAGAGGCTGAACAGGCAACTCAGAGCAGAGATGGAAGATCTCATGAGCTCAAAAGATGAAGTCGGGAAGAACGTCTATGAGTTGGAGAAGTCTAAGAGTGCTCTCGAGCAGCAGGTGGAAAATGAAAAACCTGAAGAGGAGAGTCCTCTGAAGGATGTCAAGAGGTCTAAGCCAGAGCCTGTTAGGAGGTGGTCTGGAGATGATGGCGCTGTAGTATCGCCTGAGGCAGAGAAGATGGAAGGTCTTTCTGCTGAACCCGTTGATGGGGCTGATGTGGATGCAGAGGCCAAGAGTCTCATGACAGTGTGTAACCAGGACCAGGTCGCAAAAGACGTCCCCTCCGCCTACAAGGTCTTCCAAGTAGCCAGCAGGCTGCTGGGGAAGAAATATGAGGAGATGGACGACTAGTATGCAGATCCTGTCTACTACTGTGGGCTGGCTCTCCCGAATTCCTCCCAAAAGGAGAACAGTGTCCTGGGTGAGCCTCTGGAGAAAGAGGAGAAGGACCTAAAAGGGCAAGTATATGATGCCGGGTCCAAGGAAACAAAGGCTGAAGAAGTTAAGGCCAAGGTGTTGGGGGACGTGAAGTCCTCAGGTGCTGCAGAGACCGAAGGAGTGGATACTGATGTGGAAAAAGCCACTAAAGAAGCAGAGGTCTCTGAAACTGCTGCCAAAGTGGGGGAAACCACAGCTGGGAAGATGGAAGATGTGCACCGGAGGCACTTTAAAAAAGCGTGCAGGGATAAGCCTGCTCTGCTGAAGATGAAAGGGTCGAGACACAACCATGAACTGGAACTGTTCAGTCAAGAGTTGCAGCAGTCCAAGAAAGGACATGAGAAGCATGTACAGAAGCCCGAGAATCAAAAAAGAGAGCTTGCCAATCATATAAAAACATCTTCTGAGAGAAGTTCCAGAGGCCGAAGGCCAAAGGTGGAGAGAAAAAGAAAGAAAAGAGAGAGGCCACGGGTGCGAAGGCGTAACATCCTCGCTCGTGAAAGAGAGTACCTGCTCATGAGATGGGGAAGAAAGTCCCATAGATATGATCTACTCCATAATAAACTCGTGTTCGTAACAAACCAAGCGCTGTTGTCCTGGGTCTGGCAGAATAAAGGGAAGACTGTAGGCCAGGTAGATGCCCTCTAACAAGCATCTGGGTTTGGTGCTAGTGTTCACCCCTACGGCCTTGAACAAAGGGGGGGGGATATGTGAGGCAGTGACATGCCTCACGGCTGCTAGGGGGGAGATATGGCAGGAGTTTCCATTTCTTTGCTGTCAATCAGCAGGTCAGAGGCCGAACCATGTGGAGCAATCAGTCTGGGATAAGAGCCCAGTCCAGACTGTTAGGAGGAGGAAGAGTCTATGTGAAGCAGAGGCCTGTGAAGGCTCTGTACAGGTGGGCTCAGCCGAGCTGGCTGAGGGGCCACGGGGCTAGGTGTTAGCCTGAACTTTGGGGGACTCCGCGAGGTCTTGGAATCGACGGTCGCTAGGCCAGAGTCAGAAGGACTTCTGGGCCACAATCCTCCAAAAGGTACTGGACTTTGTTACAACCTGGAAGTGCTGGATTGTTAGGCTGGGAAAAGCCGCATGTTCTTCCCGTGTGTGAACGGGGCTTTCAGTGAGGTAGTGAGTCCTCATGTTTAGTTAGAGCCCAGCCGGGCAGGTGTTTTATTTGTATTGTTTGTTTTGGTTTTGCTGAGGTGCCAAATAAAAGCAATGTTTGGCCCCTAACCCTGTGGTCGATGAAGATCATTGTGAGAATGACCACCTAATAAGAGGCGATCCCTTACAATATATGTATATATATACAGTACAGACCAAAAGTTTGGACACACCTTCTCATTTAAAGAGTTTTCTTTATTTTCATGACTATGAAAATTGTAGATTCACACTGAAGGCATCAAAACTATGAATTAACACATGTGGAATTATATACATAACAAACAAGTGTGAAACAACTGAAAATATGTCATATTCTAGGTTCTTCAAAGTAGCCACCTTTTGCTTTGATTACTGCTTTGCACACTCTTGATATTCTCTTGATGAGCTTCAAGAGGTAGTCCCCTGAAATGGTTTTCACTTCATAGGTGTGCCCTGTCAGGTTTATTAAGTGGGATTTCTTGCCTTATAAATGGGGTTGGGACCATCAGTTGCGTTGAGGAGAAGTCAGGTGGATACACAGCTGATAGTCCTACTGAATAGACTGTTAGAATTTGTATTATGGCAAGAAAAAAGCAGCTAAGTAAAGAAAAACGAGTGGCCATCATTACTTTAAGAAATGAAGGTCAGTCAGTCAGCCGAAAAATTGGGAAAACTTTGAAAGTAAGGGCTATTTGTGTCACGGAACCATGAACCAGACGTACAACAAGAGATAAGTGAAAATAAGAAGGCTTTATTGAAAATAAAGCTGTAAAGCAAAAGTCCAAACGAATGGTGAAACCGAAGCAGAGTCTTTGAGAGGCCAGAGATCAGGAACCAGAAGGGTAGTCAGACAAAGCCAGGATCAGGAACCAGCAGGGTAGTCAGACGAAGCCAGGATCAGGAACCAGCAGGGTAGTCAGACGAAGCCAGGATCAGGAACCAGAAGCAGCAGCAGTCTTAGAAGCATGTGAACACAGGAGGACCAAGCAAGGAACTGAAGCCACAGACCTCCTATATATATGAGCTAGGCATCCAGCTCCTCCCAGTGGGAAGGAGGAGCCGCAGGGTGGAAGGCTACAAGAAACCCAGAAACCAAGATGGCCGCCAGCACATGTCAAACGAAGGAGAACAGCAAGAAGGTAAGACCATGACAGTACCTCCCCCTCAAAGGCCCCTCCTCCGCGGAGCAAAAAACGGTTTCTGAGGGAAGCGTGCGTGGAAGGCTCGGAGCAAGGCAGGAGCATGGACATCTGCGGAGGAAACCCAGGAACGCTCCTCTGGACCATAACCACGCCAATGGACCAAAAACTGCACCCGACCGCGGACCAGGCGTGAGTCCAGGATATTGCTCACCTCATACTCCTCATGATTGCCCACTCGGACCGGACGAGGCCGAGGAACCGAGGAAGTGAAACGATTACACACCAGTGGCTTCAACAGGGAGACATGAAACACGTTAGAGATCCGCATGCCAGGAGGAAGCGCAAGGGCATAGGCTACCGGGTTTACCCTGCGAAGCACTCGGAAGGGACCAACAAAGCGAGGCGCCAGCTTGGGAGTGGGCACTCGAAGGTTGAGGTTGCGGGTGGACAACCATACACGGTCTCCGACCTGGTAGGAAGGAGCAGGCGCTCGTCTGCGATCAGCCTGGAGTCTCTGGTGCTGCGCAGAGGCCTCAAGGGACTTCTGGATCTGTACCCAAGAAGCACGTAGGACGGAAAGGTGATCCTCCACAGCCGGAATATCCTGGGGAGAGAATACCTCCGGTAACACGGCAGGTTGGAACCCATAATTGGCCATGAAGGGAGACGTCCCAGAGGAAGAGTTCACCGCCGTGTTCCTGGCAAACTCAGCCCAAGGCAGAAGGTCAACCCAATTGTCTTGGTGATCGGAGACATAGCAACGAAGGAATTGCTCCAAGGCCTGATTGGATCGTTCTGCGGCCCCATTGGACTGAGGGTGGTAGGCCGAGGAGAAGGAGAGATGAATCCCCAACTGGGAGCAAAAGGCGCGCCAGAACCTGGACACAAACTGACTCCCCCGATCCGACACAATCTCCTTGGGCAAACCGTGCAACCGGAAGACCTCCCTGGCAAAAATCGTGGCCAACTCTTGTGCAGAGAGTAACTTCTTGAGAGGAACACAGTGGCACATTTTGGAAAACCGATCCACAATCATGAGAATGACCGTATGGCCTCGGGATGCAGGGAGGTCCACAATGAAATCCATCCCCAGGTGTGACCATGGGCGCTCCCCGGTGGCTATGGGTTGCAGAAGGCCCAACGGAAGGTGCCGAGGGGACTTACTCTGGGCACAAACGGAGCATGCCGCTACATATGCGGCGATGTCGGAACGTAGGGAAGGCCACCAGAACAGACGTGAAACAGCCCAGGACAGCTGATTCTTTCCAGGATGCCCCGCGGTCTTGGAGTTATGGTAGGTTCGCAACAACCGAGTGCGCAACTCCTCAGGCACAAAACATCTGCCGTTGGGTCTCCCAGAGGGAGCACCAGATTGAGCCGCCAAAATCTGCTCACCCAGGGGAGAGGTCAGGCTGGTGCGAATGGCGGCCAGGATCTGATTCAGAGGTATGACCGAAGTCGGAATCGACTCCTCCCTGGACAGCTCGGAGTACTGCCGTGATAGGGCATCCGCCCTGATGTTCTTGGAACCGGGTAGGTAGGAGACCACGTAATTAAAACGTGACAAGAACAGAGCCCATCTGGCCTGACGTGGTGTCAATCTCTTGGCCTCAGAAAGGTAGGTCAGATTCTTATGGTCCGTCAGGATGAGAACCGGAACCACCGAACCCTCGAGCAAGTGCCTCCATTCTTTAAGGGCCTGCACGATGGCCAATAACTCCCTGTCACCAATCTGATAGTTGCACTCCGCGGAAGACAGTTTCCGGGAGTAAAACCCACAAGGAAGCAGAGGACCCTCTGGTGTTCTACGCTGAGACAGAAGGGCGCCTACTCCCGTCTCAGACGCGTCCACCTCGAGGACAAAGGGCAACCCAGGGTTGGGATGCGACAGAATCGGAGCCGACACAAAAGCGGACTTTAGGGCCTCAAAAGCTCGGATGGCCTCGAGCGGCCAGACCTGGGAATTACTGCCCTTCCTGGTCAGATCCGTGAGAGGCTTGGCCAGCATGGAAAAGTCCCTGATGAACTTCCGATAATAATTGGCGAAGCCCAAAAAGCGCTGCAGGGAACGAAGACCACTGGGCTGGGGCCACTGTAAGACAGCCGAAACCTTCTCAGGATCCATGGAGAACCCCTCAGCGGAAATGATGTAACCTAAGAAGGTTACCTGGGATCGGGAAATTCGCATTTCTCAAGCTTACCGAACAGCTTGTTCTCTCGTAACCGTTGCAACACTCGTCTGACATCCAGAATGTGGGCCTCCATGGATTCAGAATATACCAAGATGTCATCCAAATAGACCACCACACACTGCTGCAACAGGTCACGGAAAACATCGTTGATGAATTCCTGAAAGACTGCGGGCGCATTGCACAACCCAAAGGGCATAACCAAGGATTCATAATGACCGGTCCTGGTGTTAAACGCGGTCTTCCACTCATCGCCCGCCTTGATCCTTACCAGGTTATATGCCGCCCTCAGGTCGAGTTTGGTAAAGACCGTGGCCCCTTTAAGGCGATCGAACAGCTCGGAAATCAAGGGTATCGGGTAAGCGTTCTTGATCGTGATGCGATTGAGACCCCTGTAATCGATGCAAGGCCTCAACTCACCGCCCTTCTTTTTCACAAAGAAAAATCCAGCCCCTGCCGGGGACGAGGATTTGCGAATGTGTCCGCGTGAAAGCGCCTCCCTCACGTACTCCTCCATGGCCTCATTCTCCGCTACCGACAGTGGATAGACTTTGCCACGAGGAGGAACGGCACCAGGTTGTAACTCTATGGCACAATCGTATGGGCGGTGCGGAGGTAGGGCAACCGCGCGCACCTTATCGAATACATCCCGGTACTCCTCGTATTCAGGAGGCAACAGAGAGTCCGAGGAAGTACACAGCAACTTGACAGACCCATGGATGCAACTAGCCCCACACTGCGGTGACCACGAGAGGATCTCGGCCGATCTCCAATCGAAAGTCGGATTATGCTTCTGGAGCCAGGGGTACCCCAAGACCACCGAGTAGTGTGGAGACGAAATAACCTGGAGGCAGACCGACTCTCTGTGAACGGCACCAATGGCTATCCCCACTGGAAGGGTCTCATGAGTCACGTGTGACGACAGAAGGGGTCTGCCGTCTATCGCCTCAAGAGCCAGTGGGGAACCTCGAGCCTGCAGAGGAATGGAATTGGCGGCAGCGAACACACTATCAATGAACAAACCACCAGCACCAGAGTCCACCAACGCCTGGGTCGTCACCGAGCCCCCGACCCAGGAGAGGACAACAGTGATCAGTGGTTTGTCAACACGGGAAACCGGGGACGAGGAGACTCCACCCAAGATCTGCCCCCGACAGGATCTCAGGTACGAGCGTTTCCCGGACGGTTCGGACATGCCAACCGAAAATGCCCACCGAGACCACAGTACATGCATCGACCCTCGCGTCTCCGGAGTACCCTCTCCCCCTCGGACAGGCGAGCAAACCCCAGCTGCATGGGTTCACCCCCAGACAAGTCATCCCCAGGAGGCGTGGGAGGAGAGGGAGGCACGGGTGGGACAGCAAACGTAGGCGCCAATCTGTTAGAAGACCTCCGCAGGCTCTCCTTAAAGGAAGGTCTCTCCCTGAGTCTGGTGTCAATCAAAATCAGGAAAGAAATAAGAGACTCGAGCTCCACTGGTAGGTCCTTAGCTGCAACCTCATCCTTCAAGGCATCCGAGAGACCATGAGAGAAAGCAGCGACCAGAGCCTCATTATTCCAGCCCACCTCTGCTGCCAGGGTACGAAACTCAATGGCGTATTCAGCTACGGATCGTGAACCCTGTCTGATGGACATAAGGAGCTTCGCGGCAGAGGCAGCACGAGCCGGCACATCGAATACCTTCCGAAGAGAAGCAACAAAACCGGAAAACTCGGCAACCACCGGATTATTGTTCTCCCATAAAGGGCTGGCCCAGGCCAAGGCCTTGTCCGAGAGCAGCGAGATCAAGAAGCCCACCTTTGATCTCTCAGTAGGAAAGGCATGTGGCAGCAACTCGAAATAAATGCCCACCTGGTTAAGGAAACCTCGGCACTGAGTTGGCTCTCCCCCAAAGCGCTGTGGAAGAGGGGCAGAACCGGTCATACCCCGAAACACTGCAGGCGCAACAACAGGTGTCGGGGTAGACTCTGGCGCAACAACCGGAGCGGCAGTAGGAGCGACAACCGACCCATCGGCAACGGGAGCGAAATGAGCCGTGCGTTCAAGCAGGGTTTGCAACGCCACAGCGAACCGACCCAACAGGTGATCCTGCTGATCAAGTCTGGCAACCAGCATGGGTAGCGAGGATGGCCCTGTACCGTCAGAACTCATGGCTTGGTCCTAATGTCACGGAACCATGAACCAGACGTACAACAAGAGATAAGTGAAAATAAGAAGGCTTTATTGAAAATAAAGCTGTAAAGCAAAAGTCCAAACGAATGGTGAAACCGAAGCAGAGTCTTTGAGAGGCCAGAGATCAGGAACCAGAAGGGTAGTCAGACAAAGCCAGGATCAGGAACCAGCAGGGTAGTCAGACGAAGCCAGGATCAGGAACCAGCAGGCTAGTCAGACGAAGCAAGGATCAGGAACCAGAAGCAGCAGCAGTCTTAGAAGCATGTGAACACAGGAGGACCAAGCAAGGAACTGAAGCCACAGACCTCCTATATATATGAGCTAGGCATCCAGCTCCTCCCAGTGGGAAGGAGGAGCAGCAGGGTGGAAGGCTACAAGAAACCCAGAAACCAAGATGGCCGCCAGCACATGTCAAACAAAGGAGAACAGCAAGAAGGTAAGACCATGACAATTTGACCATGAAGGAGAGTGATGGGGTGCTGCGCCAGATGACCTGGCCTCCACAGTCACCAGACCTGAACCCAATCGAGATGGTTTGGGGTGAGCTGGACTGCAGAGTGAAGGCAAAAGGGCCAACAAGTGCTAAGCATCTCTGGGAACTCCTTCAAGACTGTTGGAAGACCATTTCAGGTGACTACCTCTTGAAGCTCATCAAGAGAATGCCAAGTGTGCAAAGCAGTAATCAAAGCAAAAGGTGGCTACTTTGAAGAACCTAGAATATGACATATTTTCAGTTGTTTCACACTTGTTTGTTATGTATATAATTCCACATGTGTTAATTCATAGTTTTGATGCCTTCATAGTCATGAAAATAAAGAAAACTCTTTGAATGAGAAGGTGTGTCCAAACTTTTGGTCTGTACTGTATATATTGTAGGAAGGCGCAAGGGTCCGTCTTTGACAGAAGGTATGTGTCACCGAGGTTCCTGGCCTCGGTGAAGTAAGAGCCGGTATTTTCAAGTGTCAGCAGCAGCTAGTGCTGGTTGATATGTTGCTTTTTTAGTATGGCTGTAAGCTGATCTGGGCCGGCTCTTACTGGGAGTAGCCAAAGTTCTGGGAGGGTGGCTTCTCCCCATGCTCTAGGCTGGGTCTTTACTGGCCTATTTCAAACCCAGCCAGCAGTCTCAGCTGGGTGTGGATTACTCCTCTCTGACAGTGGAGCGCTGTCAGTCCCTGTGCATTTTGGGATCTGAAAACTTGTGCCGTGTAAATGGGCTGGGAACCTCATGCTGAGAAACAGGCCCCTAAAGCCTGCTGTGGACTACAGGTGGAGAAACTGCAAAGCAGTGGAAGGTTTTTGTTCTGTGGACTTTTCATGGTTTGAACAAACTAGACTGCAAAATGTCACTTTTGTTTTTCCTTATGTATGAATAAAACACTGAACTGTTTAAGTTAAAGACTTTGTGGTTGCCTCTATACTGCATCCGCTAGCCTGTCTACTAGAGAAAATCCCCACAATTGGTGTCTGATGTGGGCAAACGCAGTGAGGCAGGCCTGAAGGCCGAAAAACTTTTGTTTTTCCCGGGCATGAGCGTATGTACTATATTAAGCCGGCAAGGTTAAGACCCGTGTCCCCTGACAAAATGGAGGCGGTCAAGAAAGCCCTTCTGGAGGCTAACTTGCAGCAGCGTGAGGCTAACAAGCAGCAGTAAAAAAATAACCAGCTGCTATTACATGTGATGGTGTTGCAAGCGGCAGGAGTGTCCCAGAATGTCTACGATGCCCAGAAAGCTATCCGTGCGGCGATCCCTAAGATGACCCCCTTGGATAATGTTGAGACCTATCTGGCAGTGTTCGAAAAGGTGGCCGTGAGGGAACAGTTACCCCGAGACCAGTGGGCTGAGGTTGTCGCTCCGTTCCTGGGGTCTGGACTCCAGCAAGTGTTTTTCGATCTACCCTATGATCAAGTGGCCAACTACCTGACTGTAAAAGGTGAGATCCTGGCAAGACTGGGGGTGAATGTATTGGTCCGTGCCCAGCGGGTGCATCAGTGGGAATTTAACTCGGCTGAACCACAATATTATGACCTGCTACACCGGTTGCAAAAATGGCTGCAGCCTGATGTATTGACTCCCACTGCTTTGCTGGACCATCTGTTGGCGCATGTATTCTGGAGGGCTTTGCCTTACTCTCTCCAGCACTGGATCGGCCAGGTGTCTTCTGGTAATGCCTTAGAGATGGTCGACCTGGTGGAGCGCTACGAGGCCACCAGAAAACTACAGAAGGGGTTCTTTTGGGAGGGGACCATCAAACCCCGGAAATATCCATGCCAGACCCAGCAATTGGTGCCATGGTGCCAGAAAAACCCGCCCAGGACGTACCCCCTGCAGACCCAGCCCCGGTGGACTGCTGGTGGTTTCAAGAGCCTGGACAAATAAGGGCTGACTGACTCCATCGGGGTGAATCCATAGATACCAACTATGGCTACCGCCACTCATCATATGCCAGGAAGCTGTGTGCCACAGGTACCTCTGAGACTATAGACAATAGACACCTGTGTCAGGTGAAACTGGGGGACACTCTGGCGGTGGCACTGCTGGATTCAGGGAGCCTGGTGTCCCTGGTAAGAGCTGCCGTGGTGCAGCCCGCCGAGTATACGAAAAGTTGTGCGTGCATTCATGGAGACTTAAAGGACTATCCCACCTCCCTGGTCTCTCTGTCAACTGTAGCTGGCAGGTAGACTCATGAGGTGGCTGTCGCCACAAAATTACAGTATGAACTAATAATTGGGAGAGACTTCTCCGGTTTCCCGGCACTATGGCCGGATACGAAAGTTACCGATACCCGTGAGACAGATGTAACCCTAGCAGAGTGGCCCTGCTCAGGGGGGAGACCAGAACCCTGGGAACCTGAGTCCGGAGGGCCAGCGGTAGGGGTGACCGCCACTTCGGTGGAAGAGGGGGAGACAACCCCGCTAAGTGTGATGGTGGGAGACATGGAGGACTTGCCGCCGGGTCTTGAGTTGGCAGACCTCAATGTCTCCGGGGATAATTTTGGTTCTGCACAACAATGGGACCTAACCCTATCCCGAGCCTGGGAGAATGTATTAATGGGGGGCAGAGTCGGTGTTTCCCCGTTTTGTGGTTCATCAAGATATGTTAGATCGGGTAAATCAGCTGCGAGGTGAATCCATTGAACAGTTGGTGGTGCCCCAGGCTTATCGCAAACTCGTGTTAGAGTTAACCAACCAGTATGTTCTCGGGGGTCATCTGGGAATGCAGAAAACACAGGACAGGATACTACAACGGTTTTACTGTCCCAGTGTGTTCAGAGAATATAGTATGTCTTGCCTAACCTGCCAGATAACGAGCCTCCAGCCACATTTTCGTAGTCCCCTGGTACCCGTCCCGATTATCGAGGTCCCGTTCGAGCAAATCTCTATGGATCTTGTAGGCCCGGTACCAAAGTCCACTAGAGGGCACCAACACATCTTGGTCGTCCTCGTCTACGCCACTGTGTCATACATCAGCCAAACTCATAGCTAAGGAGTTAATGGAGATGTTATCTCGAGTAAGTCTGCCTAAGAAGGTTCTGACTGAACAAAGGACCCCGTTTATGTCCAAAGTCATGAGGGAACTCTGTAAGTTGCTCCAAATAAAACAGCTACGAACGTCTGTGTATGATCCGCAAACGGATGGTCTGTTAGAGAGATTTAATCAAACATTAAAAAAATATGCTAAAAAGAGTGGTGTCTAAGAATGGGAGGGAATGGTAAATTCTTCTGCCCTATTTCATGTTCGCAGTGCGAGAGGTGCCTCAGGCCTCTACTGGGTTCTCGCCCTTCGAACTGCTATACGGCATACACCCTCGCGGTCTGTTGGACGTCGCCAAAGAGGCGTGGGGACAACAACCCACACTGCACAAAAGTGTTGTTGAGTACGTCACCCAGATACAAGGATGGATGGAAACAGTGTTACCTCTGGTTAGGGAGCATATGGAGGCAGCGCAGCGAAACCAGAGTAGGGTCTGTAATCGGTCTGGGACTTTAACCTGGGTGATCGGGTATTGGTTCTGGTACCAACCTTAGACAATAAGTTCCTAGCTAGGTGGCAGGGGCCCTACAAGGTACTTGAAAAAATTGAAGAGGTAGATTACAAGGTACACCAGCCAAGGAGGCGAAAGCCGGAGCAGGTGTACCATGTGAATCTGCTCAAACCATGGAAAGATAGGGAAAACTGTACTGAAGACAGCCCACGACCAGGGTTTCTAGAGAAAGCGATTTCAGACCCTCTATCTGAAGCAAGGGAAGCAGCTGCCACAGTGAAAATTGCTGACTGCCTCTAATCTAAACATGGTTAAGGAAGCCAGGGAGTTCATTAGTCAGAACACAGACGCACTTCCATAATCCGGCATAACATTATCACTGATCCTCAGGCAAAAGTCAGATTAAAATCATACCGGGTACCCGAGGCTCGGCGACAAGCCATTGCGGAGGAAGTGCAGCTAATGCTGCAGCTAGACGTCATTGAGGAGTCCAAAAGTGAATGGGCCAGTCCGATAGTCCCAAGCCAGATGGGACATTATGGTTCTGTAATGATTTTCGCAAACTAAACAAAATCGTTTGATGCATATCTCATGCCTCGGGTGGATGAGCTTATTGAGAGGTAAGGCCAAAGAGAAAACTGCCTTCATCACACCAGAAGGGCTATACCATTATAAGGTGCCCCTGCCACTTTAGCGTCTCATGGACATTGTACTTCGTCCACATCGTCGGTACGCATCGGCTTACCTAGACGATATTGTCATTCATAGTGCCCGGAAAGTCATCTACCAGAAGTGCAGGCTGTAGTGGACTCCCTTAGGAAGGCTATAGGGTTAGAGGAGACTAAGTACCTGGGGTATGTCATTGGACACAGAGTCACAAACCCCAAGTAAATAAAATAGAGGCAATTCGGAATTGGCCCCGACCTGTCACCACTAGGCAAATAAAGTCGTTCCTGGGAATGGTGGGCTATTATATGAGGTTCATTCCCCATTTTGCCACTTTAGCGGCTCCATTGACAGGGAACCTGAAGGGATGGAAGTCCGTGATGGTCCGCTGGAATGACCAGGCGGAAGAGGCTTTTTCCGCGTTGAAGTCGGTCCTGTGCGGGTCAACGGTTTTGTTGACGCCCGACTTCAAGAGGGAGTTTGTGGTACAGACCGATGCCTCTGAAGTAGCCCTCGGAGCTGTACTCTCTCAGAAAATCAATGGTGAGGAACATGCCGTTGTTTTCCTGTGCTGCAAACTTACCCCAGCCGAGACTAGGTACAGTATAGAGGAGAGAGAGTGCCTGGTCATCAAGTGGGTACTCAAGTCTCTTTGCTATTATCTGTTGGGGAGAAAGTTCCATCTGGTGACCGGCCACTCCGATCTCAAGTGGATGAGCCAAGCCAAAAATGCCATTGTGCTGCATGTGGTCCACTGCCAACATCCTCCATTGTATGCATTTTTGCTGGGGATTGCCGTTAGCAACGGATCACATGTAGAGGAATTGCTCCCCCCGGTTATAAACACACTACAGTGTTTGGTTTTTTTGAGCATTTCCTCCCATGGCCACTTTATTTCAGTTATTTTTCTTGAATTGTTTAGAATGTGCCATTGCGTACTGTTGGTAGCATTCTGTTGCACCTGGTAGCCTGTGTCACATGGCCTGTTATAGGTGGGGCTTACAGCCTTATCATCTCTCCCACTGCCTGAGTGATCTCACTATGGAGGTATGTGGGAGTTTGGCTGTAAGTTGTATCTTAGCACCTCGCAGACCGTTGTTCACACTCCGTAGGTAGCTTAGTGGTAGGAACCCGTGCCACGCTGAAATACCTTGACGGTGGTGCAAAAGGGCTCCGATGTGTTCCTGACTGGAATACATTGGCTAAAGTCTCAGTTCTTTACATCAGCTTGAGGGGTTAGCCAGTGTTGTCAGTTGCATATCATTGAAGTGCACCTTTCTCAGTGATTTATATAAAACAGATTCTTTACCACGAAGCATGATTAAATTCGGCTTTGCAGCAAATAAATTTTTTACTGAAATTGGGATCTAAGTCAATTCATTTGGCTTTGATTCGCTCAGCACTAATTATGACTATAAGGCTACATTCACATGACCGTATGTGTTTTGCGGTCCGCAAATTGCAGATCCACCAAAAAAAAAAACGGATGACGTCCATATGGCATCAGTTTTTTTTGAGGATCCATTGTAACAATGCTTATCCTTGTCCGCAAAATGTACAAGAATAGGACATGTTCTATTTTTTTTGCGGGGCTACAGAACGGACATACGGTGTGCTGTCCGCATTTTTTGTGGACCCATTGAAATGAATGGGTTTGCATCCTATCCGCAAAAAAAACGGAATGGACACGGAAACATAATACGGTGGTGTGAATGTAGCCTAAAGCAGAGTAACCCCCAAAATTAAAATTGGCTTCCCTACAGCCAAATCTGTTTCAGTTCAGCCTCGTCTGCTGCTCTATGAACAGTAGTATTTATTCTGCTGGTTTAAAATTTGATTTCCCCACAGACTTGCTAGTTTCTAATTAGAAAAGACTGTAACCCCCATTATGCACAATGTCCAGTAACAGTAGGCTCTATGATAATGAGCACAGCTAAATGTGACACCCTAAAGGTAGCTAGATAAAATTTTAAATCCCTTATAATTATTACTCAAAACTGCTTTGCGCTTACAATAAACATATAAGAGCTAATTGTTCATTGGCTGCTATTATTTTATTGCCCATCTTTTCCATGTAGTAAATAAGTGCTTTTGCCTCCTACATTGATATCTTTGTGTTGAACTCAATCTCACCTATACAAAGAAAGTGCATCATTTTAGATGTATCCCGACATGCAATATCTGCAGGAAAGGTTTTTCATTACTTCAACATATATTGAAAACACACAACTTGAATTATTGAACTTGTAAACACAATTTGCGTATGGGCATCCAAAAAGAGAGGGGGAAAATCTAGTACTTTATCATTTTTATTGGAAGCAAATTATGGCACAACAGTGATTTCTACAGGAAGCATAGTTACAGTGTCACTGAACCGTGCCTCAACATATGATTTATCTTCCTGTTGAATATAATTTGGACCGCCTAGCTATTGAAAAACATAAAATTGAAAAGCAATATTCAAACAACATGAACCTCCTGGCAATGATAAATAGCCTGCAGCTAATAACGAGATCATCAAATGAAGTAAATCTTTCAATGTAAAATCATCATTGTATAATGGGTGCTGGTTTCCAGCAGTCTTCCAGCCTTTATATCTATGTGTTGCTTTGTTCTGACAGCTGTGGAAATTACTGAATGTCATCCCCTATCATCTTTCCCCTTACTCTGACACACCTTGGCTTTTGTTATTCCGGAAAGTTTCAGTTGTGAAATGCGACTGTAACTATATTATATACAATCATAAGGGCCCGCTTCATACATCCGGCAATCCGGCTTAATCTCCCTCAGGTATGGTGCAGAAATGGCGGAGGGAAACTGAACCTGGTATTACATAGAAAGCATATACCCATAAAACATAACTTTTAATATATAAATAGTAAAATTATCCACAAAAATACAGTGTAGGGCAGGGGAACCAATGATATAGGAAGGTACAGGTACAGGAAAATCTATCCCTGAGCACACTCTATTGCTCGCTCATCCCAGAGGAACACCTTGATGGTAGGTGTCCTCTGTCCACGTACCTAAGCCTAATGCATGCCTATACACCCTAACAAACCCAAAAGGGCCCAAACCCTATAACCTGATGCGTTTCCCCAACATGACTGATTCTTCAGGGGTTAAATAAAGTGTAGAGCAGGGGAGCCAATGATATAGGAAGGTACAGGTACAGGAAAATCTATCCCTGAGCACACTCTATTGCTCGCTCATCCCAGAGGAACACCTTGATGGTAGGTGTCCTCTGTCCACGTACCTAAGCCTAATGCATGCCTATACACCCTAACAAACCCAAAAGGGCCCAAACCCTATAACCCGACGCGTTTCCCCAACATGACTGATTCTTCAGGGGATAAATAAAGGCAACAGACATATATAATAAAGATAATAAACTGAGGACAAAGTCCGTCCAAATAATTACACATAGATATGGAGGCAGCACAAAATGATAAACATTTTGTTTGTCTGCTACTTTTGTATTTTCAGCCATGGCGACGTGCACCTGCACATTTGGATGTGCTGACTGAGCCCCAGGTTTTCTTGAATATCAGTTGTGTCCTGATTCATCAAAAAAATTACTGGCCGGTCACAGCTGGCATACGTACTGTAAGAAGGTACAAGGAATCATGGTGGATGATAGGTACGTGTCACCGAGGTTCCTGGCCTCGGTGGAGTAAGAGCCGGTTTTTATGTGTCAGCAGCAGTTGCTGTTGGACACCTTAATACTTAGTATGGCTGTATAGCTGATCCGGGACGGCTCTTACTGGGAGTAGTCAAAGTGCTGAGTAGGTGACTGCTCCCCATGTTCCAGGCCAGGTTTTGCCAGGCCTAAAAACCAGCCAGCACTGCCAGGTGAGGAGGATTACCTCAACGTGACAGTGCAGCTCAGGAGGTGTGTGTGCTGGGATCTGAGGCTTGTGCTGTGCTGGAGGGCTGAGACCCGTCTGTAAGGGAAACGGGCGTCCTAAAAGCCTGCTATGGACTGCAGGAGGCAAAACTGCCAACAAGGTGATTTTTTTCTATATGGACTATCCTTGTGTGTGAACAAACACCAAGCCACCTGCGTTTTGTGATACACCTTATCTGCATTTTGTTATACACTAATGTGTGAATAAACACCACTGTTTGATTCAAGAACTGTGTACTTTGCCTCTATACTGCATCCGCTAGTCCTAACTACCAGGGCGAATCCCCACAATTGGTGGAGGATGCGTGCTAGAGCAGTAAGGCTGGCGTGAACGTTGATATTTTTGGATTCTGCATTTTTCCAGGCACGATTGTATGTCGTACATTAAACCTGCTGTATTGCAACCAGTGCCCCACGACAAAATGGGGGCTGTTGTGAAGGCCCTCATGGAGGCTAATCTGCAGCAGCGAGAGACAAACCTTTACCAACGCGAGGCTAATAAGCAGCAGCAGGAGACTAACCAGTTGCTGCTACAACATGCCCGGAAAGGTCCACGATGCCCGGAAAGCAGTCTGTGCCACGATTCCTAAGCTAACCCTTGCAGTGCCCTGCTGGAGCCTAGAAAAATTTTACTTTAGGCCACGGGAGTACGGTCCTTAAAAATTAGGCATTCACCTGACATAACAGAAATTGTGATTATGTGGCTCGAGGTACATTATGTAGTCAATAAATAAAAATTTTAATGTTGGCCACTGGAGCAGTGATGGACGAACATCGGCCGGGACGATTCGCGAACGCAATCAATTGTTCGCGAACCGCAAGTTCACGGCGGGCCTCATTGTCAGACACAACCATGCCTGGTTGTAGGTTGAGTGGCGAGAGCCACAGCTCGGTCTGGTCCCTTACACCCTGCCACAGCTCCGCGGCGGTGCGCTGTTTGTCCCCTAAGCAGATCAGCTTTAGCGCGGCATGTTGACGCTTACCCACAGCAGCGCTACACTGCTTCCAGCTAGCGACTGATGGCTGACTGCTGCTGGAGGTGTAAGGGGAAGAGATGGAGGCGGAGAAGGAGAAATGGGGGTTGGAGCCAGTAACATAGCTGCTGGCAGAGACCCTGATGGACGTAGGGCCCGCAATCCTGGGCGTGGGTAGCACCTGTGCCATCCCAGGGTACAATTCACTCCCGGCCTCCACAACATTCACCCAGTGAGGCGTCAGGGAAATGTAGCGTCCCTGGCCACCAGCACTTGTCCATGTGTCCGTGGTTAAGTAGACTTTCCCAGTAACTGCGTTGGTCAGGGCACGGGTGATGTTCTTGGACACATGCTGGTGTAAGGCGGGCACGGCACACCGTGAAAAATAGTGGCGGCTGGGGACTGCATATCGGGGAAAGGCCGTCGACATCAGGCTGAGAAAGGCCTCAGTGTCCACAAGCCTAAATTGCAACATTTCAAGGGTCAGTAATTTCGAAGGTTGTGCATTTAGTGCTGTGGCTTCTTGGTGGGTAGGTGGGTATTTGTGCTTGCATTCCAATGACTGTGTTATGGACATTTGGATGCTGCGCTGGGACAGGGAAGTGGATGTTGTTGCTTATGGTTCATGCGAAGGTCCAGGTGCAGGGCGAGGGGCATCTGGACCTGCGCCTTCAACAGGGGATTGGCCAGCAGTGTGTAACACAGGGGAAAAGGAGGCAGTGGTGTGACCCGCAGACCCAGATTGTGGACCCAGGCATTCGGCCCACTTATTAGAGTGCTTGGATGCCATGCGGCGGATCATGCTGGTGGTGGTTAGGTTGCTAGTGTTCACGCCCCGGCTCATTTCGGTACTGTGGAACACCTACCCATGGCAAGGTAGATTTATGCATGGGGGTGCTCGGTGTAACTGTTGCGGGACTGTTTGGTGTGGGCCGACTTCTCCCTTTTGCAACTCCACTGCCTCTTCCAGCCTGTTGTGGTGCTGCGGATCCCTCCCCCTCTGTACTGCTGTCATCGCTCGGCTTTTCACCTTCCCATGTTGGGTCAGTGATCTCATCGTCCACCACCTCCCCTTCCACTTCCTCACTCTGCTCATCCTCCTGTCTTGACCTAACCACAACCTCAGTGATTGACAACTGCGTCCATCATCATCCACCTCGTGAATGAATGATTGCCGTTCACCACCGTCATCTTCTTGAGGCTGTGAAGGCTCAAGAGGTTTGGAATCAGGGCACAATATCTTAGGTCCCTCTTCAAGCGTGCTGGGCGTGAGGACCAAATATAATAGTGGCGCAGGAATATTCGGTTGTTTTTTTTTTTTTTTCTGGTGCACTGGCAGCAGGCAGCGCCCAGGGCCATGGCCTCTGCGTGCACCATCAGTATCATGCCCACTTCCCCGTCCCTTAGTGCTCGCCTTCTTATTATTATTGGTTTTGTCACTAGATGTGGCGCAGATTGTTTTACTGTCCGCTAAAGACACAGTTTTCAGATGCAGGACAGTATATGTCACAGAAACCCACAGAATATGGACACTATATTAGGCCCAGATTATTGGAATTTGCAATACAGACATTATTTTCTGATGTAGTTCAGTATTTTTTACACAAAGCCACACACTATGGACACTAGATGTTGCCCAGATTATTAAAAACACAGTCTGCGGATGATGTACAGTATATGTCACTAATAGGTATAAAATAAAAATATCTTGCTGTTGTCAAACACACACAGTAGTCCTTAAAAGGACTTTGGGGTCTTTGAAAAGCTTTTGGTAGTAAAAACAGCAAATTTCTCCATCTGACCCTTCCTCAGCACTGTCCCTGAAACTGCAGGTATGTAAATAGATTGCTGCTCTAAAACACACACACACACACTAGTCCTTTTGGGTCTTGGAAAAGCTTTCTCAGAATAAAAACCGTGAAATTCGCTCCCTACTCTGTCTTTCCCTTCCTACGCTCTGCTCTCACTGTCTACATCTGAGCCGAACATGCGTCATCGGGTGCTATAGAGGCGAGCTAGGGGAGTGCGCCTATCGGTCATGATCCCACCTGCTGCGCTGAACGTCCTGTCGGACAGTATACTTGACGAGGGGCAAGCCAAGGGTTCCATGGCAAATTGTGCCAGCTCTGGCCACAGGTCAAGCCTGCACACCCAGTAGTCAAGGGGTTCCTCTCTTCTCAGAGCGTCCACATCGCCTGTTAACCCGATGTAGTCGGACACCTGTCAATCTAGGAGTTCCCTGAGGCTGGATCCGGAGGGTGGCTTTTGATAGGTTAGCTGCAAGAATGGTCTCATATGCGAATTGACCAATACATCTTCAAACCGCCCTCTTCATGCATGCGCTGTAGGATTGGTACTCACAACAGTTTCTCTGTGGGTGGAAATTCCTCTGCCAGTGCCCGCAACAGCAGAATGGAGCATCTCTCGCAGCAAGGCCTGGAAATGCTGCATTCTGACAGCCCTCTGTGATGCTGGTAACATGTCCGCCATTTTGTGTTTGTACCGGGGGTCTAAGGACGTTGCCACCCTTGACCTTTATGATTTTTATACGGGGGTTCCACTGGAGCATGAAGGCCCCCATTTGCACTAAATTGGAAGAGGTAGAGCGGCCTGGCTCCTGCTCATTGCCCAGGAGAATGTCGTCCTCGGTCCCCTCCCCTCAGCCATGGAGAACACCAGGGATCCCAGAAAAGTTTAAAGCCTGCTCTTCTTGCTCCTTCTCCTTCCCCCAGGCACCATCCTCCTCTGACTACTCTTGAGACTCCTGCTGACTTGTCTCAGATGGAGTAGCCCCCCCTGGGAATTCATTCAGCATTGTGACTTCCTCATCTTCCTGCTCCTCGACAGCTTGATCAATGACACAACGCAATGCACACTCCAGTAAGTAGGCGTAAGGTATGATGTCACGAATCGCTGCACGACTAAGTTTAGGACATGTGCCATGCACGGCACGTGTGTCATTTTGCCCTGTTTCAGCTCACTCAGCAGTTTGACACTGTTGTCACACACCACTTTACCAACTGTCAAATTGAGCAGGGTTAGCCACTGATTGGCCTGTGACCGCAAAGCTGAAAGGAGTGCAGGACCGGTGTGGCTCTTGGCTTCCAGGCACAACAGCCGCAGCACAGCATGGCAACGTCTCACCTGGCACGTCAAATAGGTTCTGGGGAGCTTGGTGGGTGCAGCGGAAGAGGCGGTAGCAGTGCAAAAGTAGGAGTCAGCCGAGGAGGAGACGGAGGATGGAGTAGGAGGAGAAGAAGAGGCAGGCCTGTATGCAATCCGTGGCGGTAACACCAATTCCACATGGGTGCCACGGGTTACGTGCTTGACGACCGTCAGAAGGTCCACCCAGTGGGCAATAAAAGTTATGTACCTTCCCTGCCCGTGTTTGCTAGACCACGTGTCTGTGGTCAGATGTACAGTCCTGATCAAAAGTTTAAGACCACTTGAAAAATGGCAAAAAATCATATTTAGCATGGCTGGATCTTAACAAGGTTCCAAGTAGAGCTTCAACATGCAACAAGAAGAAATGGGAGTGAGACAAAACATTTTTTGAGCATTCAATTTAATGAAAACAATGAATAAACTGAAACAGGCTGTTTTTCAGCTGATCAAAAGTTTAGGACCACAAAAAAACTAAACACCCCCAAAACAGAAATCCAACTTCCAAACATGAACTCAGTAATGAGTAGCTCCGCCGTTATTGTTTATCACTAGAGATGTCGCGAACATAAAATTTTCCGTTCGCGAACGGAGAACGCGAATTTTCGCAAATGTTCGCGAACGGCGAACCGGGCGAACCGCCATAGACTTCAATAGGCAGGCGAATTTTAAAACCCACAGGGACTCTTTCTGGCCACAATAGTGATGGAAAAGTTGTTTCAAGGGGACTAGCACCTGGACTGTGGCATGCCGGAGGGGGATCCATGGCAAAACTCCCATGGAAAATTACGTATCTGACGCAGAGTCTGGTTTTAATCCATAAAGGGCATAAATCACCTAACATTCCTAAATTGTTTGGAATAACGTGCTTTAAAACATCAGGTATGATGTTGTATCGATCAGATAGTGTAAGGGTTACGCACGCTTCACAGTGACAGACCAAATTCCCCGTTTAACCCACCGCAAACAACCGCAAACAGTCCATATGCACAACCGCAAACTCCCCACAAGGTTGGATACCAAGCCAGCCATGTCCCGTTCCTTGTCCTCACTGATGTCATTGAAGGTCTCTTCCTCCACCCAGCCACATACAACACCAAGGGTCCCCGAAAGGTGACAACAAGCCCCCTGGGAAGCCTGCTGTGGTTGGTCTTCCACCTCCTCAAAGCCACCTTACTCCTCTGACTCCTCTTCTTCAGACTCCTCTCTCTGCGTTGCCTCTCTCTGCGTTATTATAAGGTGTGTTAAGTAGTACTATTCCTATCAGTTTAATCCCTGTTACGTCCCCTATCAGGGGACGTATATATGGAATAGATTTTAGGAATCGGGAGATGGAAAAAGATGCTTGGTCGGTCCTCCTACTTCCAATTTGGAGCACTGCGCGTGCAATCTACTGTGCCACCAGATAGGAGTGGTGTGTTAAGTAGTTCTATTCCTATCAGTTTAATCCCTGTTACGTCCACTAGTATTATTATTATTATTATTATTATAAGGTGTGTTAAATAGTACTATTCCTATCAGTTTAATCCCTGTTACGTCCCCTATCAGGGGATGTATATATGGAATAGATTTTAGGAACCGGGAGATGGAAAAAGATGCTTGGTCGGTCCTCCTACTTCCAATTTGGGGCACTGCGCGTGCAATCTACTGTGCCACCAGATATGAGTGGTGTGTTAAGTAGTACTATTCCTATCAGTTTAATCCCTGTTACGTCCCCTATCAGGGGACGTGTATGGAATAGATTTTAGACAACTGCAAAGAGTTGTCAATAGTTGACACACTCATGACATAAATTTTATTCCTCTATGCGACAATCTTGGTGTAGTGATGACTGTGCTCGTGCGCACGTTTGGGAGATTGCAGGCGATGGGGTTTTTTCAAAGCCTATGGTCGTGTTAAGGTAGTTCAGTGACAGTTAAGTGACCCAGAAAATAATGATTCTGCAGTGTGGGCCCATTGTTGGCCTAGTAGGCTTTAATGATCACCTTAGATGATCACAAAGAAAATTAATGTTTTTTTCTATGCAAAATTATCCAGCCGATCGCTTTTGGTTTGTTCACAATGAAGCAACGACCTTATCATCTGGGGTGTGCCAACATTGCCATTGCCAACACACTCATAGAGGTGGTCGCTTCATTGTGATACACAAGCCCCTTCACCACAACAAGGTAACGATCACGAAGGGGAATTGACACATGTATGTGCCTTTTTTTTTGTTTTGTTTTTGCAGCCACAGTGCAGCACCAGAGGCCAGAAAAATTAGGCATGTCCACATGCCTGAAAAACTAGGTATTGTTGCAGCCGCTGCTACAGTACCTAGCTTATCAGGCATTTTCTGGCCGCTGTAGCAGCGGCCAGAAAAATTGATGTTTCCCAGGCAGAAAGTGCCCTAAAACATTGCGGCTTGAACCCTAGTTGGTGGCGGATAAGTCACGCAAGGCATCCGGCATTCAGAGATAAAATACAGCAGCGTGTGGACCATTTTTAGCCCTAGGCCGCTCATCTCATCAGGCCTTTTTTAGTCGAATGTATCGCCCACTGTCAGTCCCTTCGGGATCCATGCCTCATTCATCTTAATAAAGGTGAAGTAATCTAGACTTTTTTGACCTAGGCGACTTCTCTTCTCAGTGACAATACCTCCTGCTGCACTGAAGGTTCTTTCTGACAGAACACTTGAAGCGGGGCAGGCCAGAAGTTCTATCGCAAATTGGGATAGCTCAGGCCACAGGTCAAGCCTGCACACCCAGTAGTCAAGGGGTTTATCACTCCTCAGAGTGTCGATATCTGCAGTTAAGGCGAGGTAGTCTGCTACCTGTCGGTCGAGTCGTTCTCTGAGGGTGGACCCCTAAGGGCTGTGGCGATGCGTAGGACATAAAAAGGTCTGCATGTCCTCCATCAACAACACGTCTGTAAAGCATCCTGTCCTTGCCGGCGTGGTCGTGGTAGGAGGAGGATTACTTTCACCTCTTCCCCTGTTAGATTCCCGTTGTCCTGTGACATCACCCTTGTACGCTGTGTAAAGCATACTTTAAAATTTATTTTGGAACTGCTGCATCCTTTCCGACTTGCGGTAATTCGGTAACATTTCAGGCACTTTCTGCTTATACCGGGGGTCTAGTAGCGTGGCCACCCAGTACAGGTCGTTGCCCTTTAGCCTTTTTATACGAGGGTCCCTCAACAGGCACGACAGCATGACAGACCCCATTTGCACAAGGTTGGATGCCGAGCTACTCATGTCCCGTTCCTAGTCCTCAGTGATGAATTCCAACGTGTCCGGCTTTCGCAAATCAATCGCCTCACTGGCATGTTGTTTCGCCACTGGATATCTGAAAAGTGCGCCATGGCCGTGTAGGAACGCCTGAAATGGCCACACACCTTCCTGACCTGCTTGAGGACGTCCTGTAAGCCTGGGTACTTATGCACAAAGCGTTGTACGATCAGATTACACACATGTGCCATGCACGGCACATGTGCCCAAATTCAATGCCGCCAACAAATTGCTTCCGTTTTCACACACCACTTTGCCGATCTCCAGTTGGTGCGGAGTCAGCCACTGATCCACCTGTGCCTTCAGGGCGGACAGGAGTGCTGGTCCGGTGGGACTCTCTGCTTTCAGGCAAGTCAACCCCAAGACGGCTTGACACTGTCGTATCCGGGATGTGGAATAGCCCCTGGGGAGCTGGGGGGGGGGTGCCGTTGATGTGGAGCAAGACGCAGCAGCAGAAGAGGACTCAGCCGAGGAGGTTATGGAAGAGGATGGAGTAGGAGGAGTAGAGGAGGTGGCAGCAGGCCTGCCTGCAAGTCGTGGCGGTGTCACCAACTCCTCTGCAGAGCCACGCATTCCATGCTTGGCAGCCGTCAGCAGGTTTACCCAATGCGCAGTGTAGGTGATATACCTGCCCTGACCGTGCTTTGCAGACCAGGTATCAGTGGTCAGATGGACCCTTGCCCCAACACTGTGTGCCAGACATGCCATTACTTCCTTTTGCACAATCGAGTACAGGTTGGGGATTGCCTTTTGTGCAAAGAAATTTTGGCCGGGTACCTTCCACTGCGGTGTCCCAATAGCTACAAATTTTTTGAAGGCCTCAGACTCCACCAGCTTGTATGGTAAAAGCTGGCGGGCTAAGAGTTCCGACAAGCCAGCTGTCAGACGCCGGGCAAGGGGGTGACTTTGTGACATTGGCTTCTTACACTCAAACATGTCCTTGACAGATACCTGACTGTGGGCAGATGAGCAGGAACTACTCAAGGCGAGAGACGGAGTGGCGGATGGTTGAGAGGGGGCAAGGGTGACAGCAGTGGTTGACGTGGCTGAAGATGCTGGACCAGGAGGAGGATGGCGGCTTTGAGTTTGTGTGCTGCTTGTACTCATGTGTTGATCCCATAGGCGTTTGTGATGTGCGATCATGTGCCTTCGCAAAGCAGTTGTACCTAGGTGGGTGTTGGACTTCCCACGACTCAGTTTCTTTTGGCACAGGTTGCAAATGGCATCGCTGTTGTCAGAGGCAGACACACAAAAAAAATGCCACACTGCTGAGCTCTGCAATGACGGCATTCTGGTGGTGGCAACAGCATGCGTTGATTGGCGTGCTGTCTGGCTGACCCCGGGTGCCGATGCATGCTGTCTGATTATGCCACTAGCTCCTTGCGACGACCTCCCCCTGCTTCCAACTCGTCTCCTCCTCCTCTCTGTCTCCCCATCTGAACTTGCCCCCTGTTCTTCTTCTCTTCGAACGGGCACCCACGTGACATCCACGGACACATCGTCATCATCAACCGCTTCACTTGTATCTGACAACTCAGCAAAGGAAGCAGCAGCGGGTACAAGATCATCATCATCACACTGTACGTCCATGTGTGTAATGCTGCCTGACTGAGACATATCCCTGTTATCTACATCCTCTGGCAATAATGGTTGCGCATCACTCATTTCTTCCAAATGATGTGTAAATAACTCCTCTGACAGATCAAGTGAAGCGGCTGTGGTGCTAGTGTTGGTGGTGGCAGCAGGCGGGCGAGTGGTAACTTGAGAGGTGCCCGAAGCTGAGCTGGAGGAGGATGGTGCGTCAAGGTTCCTTGCGGAAGCTGTAGAAGATTGGGTGTCCTGTGTTAGCCAGTCAACTATGTCCTCAGAACTTTTCGAGTTCAGGGTACGTGGCCTCTGAACACTGGGCATTATTCTAAGGCCAAAGGGAATCACAGCACCACGACCACGACGGCCCCTGCGGGGTGGCCTGCCTCTGCCTGTCATTTTTTTTTAATTAGTTTAGTTGTACTATGCGTGCAAGCTACTGAGACACCAGATATGAGTTGCGCTGGTGACACTATGCACTTGCAGCTGGGCCTTAAACACACAAACACGTGTGTGCAACTGACTGCTATTTATTCACAGTCAAAATTGTTGTTTTTCTTTCAATGTAATCTACTGTGACACCAAATATGAGTTGCGCTGGTGACACTATGCACTTGCAGCTGGGCCTTAAACACACAAACACGTGCAGGCTACTGACTGCTATTTATTCACAGTCAAAATTGTTGTTTTTCTTTCAATTTAATCTACTGTGACACCAGATATGAGTTGTACTGGTGACACTATGCACTTGCAGCTGGGCCTTAAACACACAAACACGTGTGTGCAACTGACTGCTATTTATTCACAGTCAAAATTGTTGTTTTTCTTTCAATTTAATCTACTGTGACACCAGATATGAGTTGCACTGGTGACACTATGCACTTGCAGCTGGGCCTTAAACACACAAACACGTGTGTGCAACTGACTGCTATTTATTCACAGTCAAAATTGTTGTTTTTCTTTCAATTTAATCTACTGTGACACCAGATTGTAAGGCTGTTACCAGCCTGCATTTGTGGGAGGGGCGCCTGGCTATTTAGTCACCCTACCTCCGTTCAGCCAGGCGCCCGAGCCTCACGCATCATCAGCGTATCGCGCTCCTTCCTCCGACCAGGGTCTTCACTTCCGGTATTCTGGGTCACGTGCCGCCGACGTCCGCATCGCTACACGCCAGCCTGCCAGGTAATCGGGGCTCAGCCGGCTCCATTCCAGCTGTGCCTCACGCCCGTCCTGGTCTCCAGCCCTGGGTGCGGGGTTGTGATGCCGCTCTCCCCCAGTATGTTCCGCTCTCAGAACTGCGGGCGGCTGGGTTGGGGGGAGCGGCATCTTAGCTTCTGCGATCTGCCGGTCACATGCCGGCTCAGGATGAGTTTTATAAACACGCTCCTTCAGCATGGTCTGATTCCTAAATCTTACCTGGAATCCAGTTATGCTACTAGGGCTTCCAGCTCAGGAGGTGTTCTCAAATTGTGGTTTTATGATGCAGGCAGTATTCCTGTGTCTCAGGGGGGGCGCAGCTTCATTAGTGCTCCACAACCCACAACAGTTCATCTGCGGTATTAAAAAAAAACAAAAAAACAAGCACAGCCCTTAATATACATGCCCATTTAAACTCAGAGCAGCTATACTTAGGCTGTACAAAAAAAAAAAAAAAAATGGGGCAGCATCATAATACCAGAATTTGCAGTTTAGGTGCAAGGGATGTTTTCAATTTACTGTTTTTGACAGCGGGTTTTGTCGTCTCAATCTACTTCTGTCCCATGGTCTTTTCATTTACCAGGGTCCTTGGTTCACCCATATTTTCAATGTTCCTGGATCGCCCAGGTTGTCAGTATTCCTGGATCGCCCAGGTTGTCAGTGTTCCTGGATCGCCCAGGTTGTCAGTGTTCCTGGATCGGCCAGGTTGTCAAGGTAACTGGATCGCCCAGGTTGTCAATGTTCCTGGATCGCCCAGGTTGTCAATGTTCCTGGATCGCCCAGGTTGTCAATGTTCCTGGATCGCCCAGGTTGTCAATGTTCCTGGATCGCCCAGGTTGTCACTGTTCCTGGTTCGCCTAGGTTGTCAATGTTCCTGGATCGCCCAGGTTGTCAATGTTCCTGGATCGCCCAGGTTGTCAATGTTCCTGGATCGCCCAGGTTGTCAATGTTCCTGGATCGACCAGGATGTCAATGTTCCTGGATCGGCCAGGTTGTCAATATTCCTGGATCGGCCAGGATGTCAATGTTCCTGGATCGGCCAGGTTGTCAATATTCCTGGATCGGCCAGGTTGTCAATGCTTCTGGATCGGCCAGGACGTCAATGTTCCTGGATCGCCCAGGTTGTCAATGTTCCTGGATCGGCCAGGATGTCAATGTTCCTGGATCGCCCAGGATGTCAATGTTCTTGGATCGGCCAGGTTGTCAATGTTCCTGGATCGCCCAGGATGTCAATGTTCCTGGATCGGCCAGGTTTTGTCTGCATTTTCTTAGGGTTTTACATCTATTCTGATGTCGGTTGTTCCTTCCTTTAGATTGGGCAGTTGTTATTTTCCTTCTCTCCTTCGTTTTCATCTAGGAATTTCGAGGCAATTCCAGGTAAGTCAGCTCAGAGACGGTCACTGGGGTAGGGTTAACTGTCAGTTTGATACTTAAGTCCGTTCTTTTTATTAGTTTCCACTTAATCGATCGGGGTTTTTGGAAGTCGTCTTTCCAAATCCGTTCACATTCCGTCAGGTAGGTTCTTTCGTTGGTCACGTTTACACGCTTCAGTCTCTCACTTTCTTTCGGCCGCTACTACCACTTCCATCTGTGCTTTTTTTTTCGTTTTCCGGTAGACTTAAGTTCCCCTTCTTTTCCCAGGTTATCATGTCTCACATGTCCGATATGGAGGACAACCTCTCCATGCCAGGATCATCCGTCTCGGGGCATTTCAGCAACACATCTCTAAGGAGCTGGACTGTGCCAAAGTTAATCGCCGAACTCAATCGCAGGGGGATCCGGCATCCCGCGACTGCCCGCAAGGCCGAATTATACCGGCTCCTGATAACCACTCCGGGTCCGACAGCTGAGCAGTCCAATAGCGACTCCATCCGGCTGGCTCTAGCTCAGATCCAGTCATCCATCACCGGACTCGCTAGCTCAGTCACGGACATCCAGAATAGGGTCGCGGTTTTAGAATCCAGACCAGCAGCCTCACCGCAATATCCGGGTTCGGCAGTCATTCCTGCCTTTCCTCCGGACGTTGCAGGTAGGCCTTCTGCCACCCCCCAAATTGCTCCTTCCCATTTCGTTCCGGAGCATATTAAGAAGGATATCTTGGCAGGCAAGGACGTTAATTTAGCATCCATTTTGATTGCCTCCCAGGATATCTCCGAAAACCGGGTGATTAATTGTGGAGAGGTTTCCGTGGTGTTGAAGGCCAAGGATGCTCGGTTAAATAGGAAGCTGTCGGTTTTCCTAGTTCGTCCTGGCCTTCAGCCTCTACAGGGATGTAATATGCTCTGCCCATCCCAATCGCAGGGAAGAATTAGATACTTACTTGTACCGGATTACGGATTTGGGGCACAAGTACGGCGGCTCGGCATTTTACGATTATCATCGTTCGTTTTCTGCCAAAGCCGCCGCAGCCCTGAATCAATTTCAGTTCATGTCCAACTGGGCCGACTTGGACATGGAGTTATTCTGCCGGCACTTCGCAGGGCTGAAGGCTCCCCTGTGTGCCATCTGCCAGTCCATCTTTCATTCCACGGAATGGTGCCCTAATCCGGTGCAAGATCCTCAGTCAGCGCCCACTCCAGGTCCGTCCGGGTCCTCCAGGTCTTCCTCATCATTAGATAAACTGGGTAGGCCCATTGTGTACCTTGGCAGTAGCCAGGTGTGCAATAATTTTAATGCCAAGGGCTGTGCTTTGAATGCGTGCCGGGCACTGCACATCTGCTCCCTTTGTTTTCGGGCCCACCCTCGTCCTTCCTGTCCCAGGAAGTCAGCCAGGGACTCCTGACTAGCCGACCTCAACTTGGAGTTACTGGCTGCACTCCTGCAGGACCACCCAGATCGTTCCTTTGTCGCCTTCTTATTGGATGGGTGCAGAGAGGGGTTTCACACCGGCATTATCACGCCCCCTCAGGGCTGCTGGTTGGGCCCCAATCTGCTATCCGCCTCCAGTGACCCTGAGGCGGTGACCACTCTCATTCAGGCAGAGGTCGACAAAGGGTTCGTCATTGGTCCTTTCCTTCAGATCCCATTCCGGTCGTGGCGCATCAACCCTATCGGCCTGGTCACGAAGTCATCTTCAAATAAAAAACGTCTCATTTATGATCTCTCCGCGCCTCATATGTCCTCCATCCCCAGTCTTAATTCACTCATTCCGTCTGAGGAATATTCCATGCAATATTCCTCAGTTGACAAGGCCATCCAGTACATTCTTCAAGCAGGTGTCGGGGCTTGGTTGGCCAAGGTGGATATTGCCGACGCTTTTAAGCTGCTTCCAATACACCCGCAGCTTTGGAAGTACTACGGCATCCAGTGGGCAGATAAATTTTATTTTGCCAACCGGCTTACTTTTGGCTCCAAGAGCAGTCCTTGGCTTTTTGAACAGCTTGCTAAAGCCCTGCACTGGATTCTCAACCATCACGGTGGCTTATCCATGGTCGTTCACAATCACTACTTGGACGACTTTCTTCTCATTGAAAGGCCCAGTCAGGTCCCTTCCATTCCCCATTCACTTCTGGATATTTTTTCCCGACTCCAGGTCCCCGTGGCCACGGCCAAGACTGAGGGTCCGGCCACTACAGTCACCTTCCTGGGCATTATTCTAGATACTGTTAGAATGGAAGCTAGCCTCCCCAGCGAGAAGTTGCTCAGGATCCGCTCAGCCATCTCCCGGGCAGTCCAGTCTCACTCGCTGACCAGGGCGGAGCTCCAATCCTTGCTGGGGATGCTTAATTTCGCCACCAGAATTATGCCTCAAGGCAGGGCCTTCCTTTCCAGGTTGCTATGTCTCCTGCCCTCGGCCCCGGAACAAGATTCTGTCGTCCATTTGGACAGCCAGGCCATTGCAGATCTCGACATGTGGAGCAGTTTTCTCGCTAACTGGAACGGCATTTCCTTGTTCGTTCCGCAGTGGGATTCCTCTTCCCCCATGGTTTTCTCCGACGCCGCCGGTTCCTCCGGGTTCGCTGCCATTTTCAGATCTCATTGGCTGGCTGCCGGATGGCCGCCAGAATTAGTCTCGGACTCTGCAGCTCTAAAATCTTCCCCCCTTTTGGAACTATATCCCATAGTGGCGGCTGCTCAGGCCTGGGGTCACCTCTGGTCTGACTCTTCCGTGACGTTCGTTACGGATAGCCAGACCTTGGTGGACATCGTCAACAAGGGCAGAGCCCAGTCCCTCAGGATCATGGCGTTATTACGCAAGTTAGTGTGGTTATCCCTCCACCATAATTTTCACATGCGCTGCGTACACATCTCAGGCGAGCAGAATAGGGCTGCGGACGCGCTTTCCCGTGCTAACTTTCCAATTTTCTTTCAGGAAATGCCCGACGCGGATCGGTCAGGCACCCCGGTGCCCCAATTCAGCACCCTCATTCTGGTTTAGATTCGCTCTTAGAGGAGGCCAAGGGCCTGGTCGCCAAATCGTTGTCACGTAATACGGCGAGGAATTATCAGGCTGGCCTAAGGGCGTTTGATAAATTCTCTAGGAATCATCCGAGGGGTCAACACTCCGAGATCTCCTACATCATGGCCTTCCTGGCCTATTGTCACTCGCATCTCTCTCTGTCGTATGGTACCATCAGACTTTATTTGGCCGGACTTCAACATCACGCTATGCTGGCCAATCCTCGTCACAGGTCCTATTTTTCCATCCAAGCTATTAAAGCCACTCTTCGGGGCATTCAAAAGGAAGGGAAGGGATCCGTGAGCCATAGGCAGCCAGTATCCGGCCAGTTGTTCAGGGATCTCTCCTCGTCATTGGATGGTAATCCTTTTGGGCCCTCCACTAGCCTGATTCTGAAAGCGGCTATGTATCTCGCTTTTTATGGGTTCCTCCGGCCCGGAGAGGTTCTGGCTGGTCCAAATCGAAAAAATCATCCTCTGAAGCAACATCTGTCATGGGGCCAGGGCCATTACACTCTGCTTCTACCCTCCACCAAAACCAATCAGACGGGTCCTCCCTCTGAAATCAAGTTCTACCCGACCTTGAACAATTGGTGCCCAGTTCAAGTGCTGCATCAACTGACAGCACTCATCCAAGGTTCATTGCCCGACAGTCCACTCTTGCCGCATGCAGGCAAGCCTCTCAGCACCTCGCAATTCATCGCTTATATCAGCGCCCTCGCCCAGGGTTTAGGCTATGACCCCAAGGTAATTTCAGGGCACTCATTTCGTATAGGGGCAGCCTCCGCTGCTTCCCATCATCAGGTGCCGGCTCACGTCATCCGGTCCATGGGGCGGTGGCGATCCTCCTGCTTCTCCAGGTATATACCCAATCCTCAAACCGAGATATCTCATGCCTTTCGTTCTCTGGCTTTGTAATTTGTAAATAAAAGTGTTGTACCTACCTGTTGTTTTTTGCCCCCTTTTCCTCACTGGTGTACCCGCGCCCGTGGCTTCCGGCACAATTCAGCCACTATGTTCAGGGCAGGGTTCTCTGCGTACGCCGACGTTGTCCTAGCCCTGACCATAAATTGTAAGGCTGTTACCAGCCTGCATTTGTGGGAGGGGCGTCTGGCTATTTAGTCACCCTACCTCCGTTCAGCCAGGCGCCCGAGCCTCACGCCCCTCCCTCCCGCCCTTTTTCTCAGGTTTCCATCAGGTATGCCCCCTTTTCCTCACTGGTGTACCCGCGCCCATGGCTTCCGGCACAATTCAGCCACTATGTTCAGGGCAGGTTTCTCTGCGTACGCCGACGTTGTCCTAGCCCTGACCATAAATATGAGTTGCACTGGTGACACTATGCACTTGCAGCGCAGGGCATGAAACCCACACGCGCGTGCAGGCAACTGACTGCTATTATATTACAGTTAGTTTTTTTTTTTAAAATGCAAGCTACTGTGACACCAGATATGAGTAGTGGCACTAGGCAAGTGGGCACAGTATACGCTGTGAGCCTGACACACGCTGGCAGGAAACTGCAATTAGATTACACAGGAAAAAAAAAAAGAAAAGCAGACTGATGTTCTAGCCCTAACAATGGCTTTTTGGGGTGCTGTCCTTACAGCAGATATCAGATGAGTCTTTCAGGACTGTAGTGGACACTGAATGCACTAGCCTAGCTATCGATTTCCCTATTAAATCAATAGCAGCTACACTGTCCCTCCTCTCACTAAGAATGCAGCTTCCGAATGAATCTAAAATGGATGCTGTCCAGGAGGTGGGAGGGTCTGGGAGGTAGGGTATGATGCTGATTAGCTGGAATGTGTCTGCTGACTGTGAGGTACAGGGTCAAAGTTTACTCAATGATGACAAATAGGGGGCGGACCGAACATCGCATATGTTCGCCCGCCGCGGCGAACGCGAACAAGCTATGTTCGCGGGGAACTGTTCGCCGGCGAATAGTTCGGGACATCTCTATTTATAACTTCAAAAATTCGTTTCGGAATGCTTGATGCAAGCGTTTCCATAAGGTGAGTGGGAACATTTCTCCAAGTGGTGAAGACGGCCGCACGAAGGCCATCTACTGTCTGGAAGTGTTGTCCATTTTTGTAAACTTCCCTTGCCATCCATCCCTAAAGGTTCTCAATCTCAATTTAGATCAGGGGAACACGCAGGATGGGCCAAAAAAGTGATGTTATTCTCCTGGAAGAAGTCCCTTGTCCTGCGGGCATTGTATACTGTAGCGTTGTCCTGTTGAAAAGCCCAGTCGTTATCTCAGACGAGGGCCCTCAGTCATGAGGAATGCTCTCTGCAACATCTGGATATAGCCAGCGGCCGTTTGACACCCCTGCACTTCATTGTTCCACTGAAGGAAAAAGCACCCCAGACCATTATGGCGCCACCTCCACTGTGGCGCGTAGAAAACATCTCAGGTGGGATCTGCTTGTCAATGCCAGTAACATTGCAAACCATCAGGACCATCAAGGTAAAAAAAAATTCTCATCAGAGAATAAAACTTTCTTCCACCTTTGAATGTCCCATGTTTGGTGCTCTCTTGCAAAGTCCAAACGAGCAGTTCTGTGGCGTTCAAGGAGACGAGGTCTTTGAAGAAGTTTTTTGTTTTTGAAGCCCTTCAGTCTCAGATGCCGTCTGATGGTTATGGGGCTGCAGTCAGCACCAGTAAGGGCCTTAATTTGGGTCGAGGATCGTCCAGTGTCTTGACAGACAACCAATTGGATCCTCCGGCTCAGAGCTGATGAAATTTTTTTGGGTCTTCCAGTTGACTTTTTTGTTCCATAACCCTCAGGATGATTTAAGAAATTCCAAATGACTGTCTTACTGCGTCCCACCTCAGCAGCGATGGCGCGCTGTGAGAGACCCTGCTTATGCAGTTCAACAACCCGACCATGTTCAAAAAGGGAGAGTTTTTTTGCCTTTGCCATCACAACGTGTGACTACCTGACAGAAAATGACAATGAATCCACATCTTTGCACAGATTTGGCCTTTTAAAGGCATGTGGTCCTAAAATTTTGATCAGCTGAAAAACAGCCTGTTTCAGTTTATTTCTTGTTTTTATTAAATTGAATGTTAAAAAAATGTTTTGTCTCACTCTCATTTCTTCTTGTTGCATGTTGAAGCTCTACTTGGAACCTTGTTAAGATCCAGCCATGCTAAATATGATTTTTTGCCATTTTTCAAGTGGTCTTAAACTTTTGATCAGGACTGTATCTTGGCACTGACACTGTATGACAGAGATATATTAACTTGCTGCTGAACATGGCCATATAGTTTAGGGATGCCCTTCTGGGAGAAATTTTTCCTTCCGGGGACCTTCCATTGCGGTGTGCCAATGGCCACAAATTTTCTAAAGGCCTCCGAGTCCACCAATTTATATGGCAGTAGTTGGCGGGCTAGCAGTTCCGACAAGCCAGCGGTCAGCTGTTGGGCAAGAGGATTATCCGGCGTCATCATTTTTTTTACGCTCAAATATTTGGGCCACGGAAGCCTGCCTTGTGCCAGATGAACGCGACGATGGCACCGTGGAAGGTGGAGTGGAGGACAAATGGGAGGAGAGATTAGAAGAGGCAGGACGTGGAGCGCTGGGAGTGTGGCTTTGTGGATTCTGACAGCATTGCTCCCACTGGGCTCAGTGATGGGAGGCCAGGTGCCTTCTTAAGGCAGCCGTCCCTAGGTGAGTGTTGGGCTTACCGCGACTTATGCGTTGACAGCACAGGCTGCAGATGGCAACACTATTATGAGCAGCTGACACATTAAAAAAAGCCCACACTTCAGAGCCATGTGTCAGCGTCCTTAAAGCGCAAGATGTGACCGTGCATGGTGGATGGCTCGCTCCAGATACATTTGCAGTCTGCTTTTTGCCTCCTGTGCACTTTGAGTTCTGCCTGCTTCTCCTCCTTCTCCTCCCTATCTGCTGCTCTGTCTCTCCCTCTGAATTCCCCTCCTCTTCCTCTTGTGGGCACCCACGTGACGTCCATTGATACGTTATAATCGCAACCTTCGCAAAAACTGACATTAGAGTCGAGATCTCGGAGTAGGCAGAAACAGCGGGGACCACCCTGCTGATCTGGGTACTGTCGTCAGACCGCTGGGTGGCGGCCGTTGCTACCTTCTCTTCCTCATCCGATGCTAAGAAAGGCTGCACATCGGTAAGGTCTGGAAATTGATGGCAAAAATTTTCTCTGACTCGAGTCGAGGGGCTCTGGTGGTGGTGGTGTCTTTGGGGGCGCACACAGCAGAAAGTGAGGAGGGTTCTGATACAGAGGATGAGGGTGCAAAAGCGGAAGGCTGAGTGAGCCACTCAACCTACTCTGGTGCATCCTTTGACTTTATCGCACTCACCTTCTCCAACTTCCCACTTAGGGTCTGGCCTGGTGCACCTGCCCGACCCTACCACCCCTGCGGAACGGCCTGCCTCTTCCTCTGCCTGTCATTTTCTAAATGACCCTGTGCCAAAATCCTTAGAGAAGAGCAGGTATATAGAACCCCTTAGCAGGTATATAGAACCCCTTAATCATTTTTTTGGGGGGGCAACTGGTATATCACACCAGTTGCAATTAGTTGTTCCAATGGCGTTTGTCCCTCTTTATAGCTGAGTTATCTCAGCAGAACCGCACACAAATTATGCACACTATGAATGTACTATATAGAAATTATATTATAGGTATATCACACGCCTGCCTCAATCAAATTTTTTGGGTGACAACTGTTATATCACACCAGTTGCAATTTGTTGTTCCAATGACGTTTGTCCCTCTGTATAGCTGCGGTATCTCATCAGAACTGCACACAAATGCTGCACTATACAAATGCACTATATAGAAATTAGAGCTGTAAATCCGCGTTGCTCCAATATGTCAATATGTCAAATGTTCTTGGTTAATATATGTTATAGCTTATTCACAATTAGAGTTTTTACCTGCTCAAGATGTGCTCAGGTAAGCCGGATAACATACAGGCTGGTTGGTGCTTGCGTCTCTTTCGCAGTCAGTCCACGATAGCTTCGCGATACCTTCAGGCTTCTGTCACTCACGTACTCGTGGCTCCGGCTGGTAGCTCGCGCATGTGGGTAGAAGCCGATTGATGTTGTCAGGGAGAAAGCGTCTTCTGTGTGACGTCACACTATGCTTGCTAGTGGATTGATCGCGAGAGGACTCAAGCACCAACCAGACTGTATGTTATCCGGCTTACCTGAGCACGTCTGGAGTAGGTAAAAACTCTAATTGTAACTAAGCTATAGCATACAGTGGATATAAAAAGTCTACACACACCTGTTAAAATATCAGGTTTCTGTGATGTAAAAACATTATTTCAGAAATTTTTCCACCTTTAATGTGACCTATAAACTGTACAACTCAATTGGGTAGAGGGAAGAAAAAATATAAAAATAAAATAATATGGTTGCATAAGTGTGCACACCCTTAAACTAATACTTTGTTGAAGCACCTTTTGATTTTATTACAGCACTCTTTTTGGGTCTATCAGCATGGCACATTTTGACTTTGCAAGATTTTCCCACTCTTCTTTGCAAAAAATACTCCAAATCTGTCATATTGCGAGGGCATTTTCTGTGCACAGCCCTCTTCAGATCACCCCACATATTTTCAATCGGATTCAGGTCTGGGCTCTGGCTGGGCCATTCCAAAACTTTAATCTTCTTCTGGTGAAGCCATTGATTTTTGATGTATGCTTTGGGTCGTTGTCATGTTGAAAGATGAAGTTCCTCTTCATGTTCAGCTTTCTAGCAGAAGCCTGAAGGTTTTGTGCCAATATTGACTGGTGTTTGGAACTGTTCATAATTCCCTCTAGCTTAACTAAGGCCCCAGTTCCAGCTGAAGAAAAACATCCCAAGGCATGATGCTGCCACCACCATGCTTCACTGTGGGTATGGTGTTCTTTTGGTGATGTGCAATGTTGTTTTTGCGCCAAACATATTTTTGGGAATTATGGCCAAAAAGTTCAACCTTGGTTTCATCAGACCATAACACCTTTTCCCACATGCTTTTGGTAGACTTCAGATGTATTTTTGCAAAATGTAGCCTGGCTTGGATGTTTTTCTTCGTAAGAAAAGGCTTTCGTCTTGCCACTCTACCCCATAGCCCAGACATATGAAGAATCCGGGACCTTGTTGTCACATGTACCACACAGCCAGTACTTGCCAGATATTCCTGCAGCTCCCTTAATGTTGCTGTAGGCCTCTTGGTAGCCTCCCAGACCAGTTTTCTTCTTGTGTTTTCATCAATTTTGGAAGGACGTCCAGTTCTTGGTAATGTCACTGTTGTCCCATATTTTCTCCACTTGATGATGACGGTCTTCATTATGTTCCATGGTATATCTAATGCCTTGGAAATTCTTTTGTACCCTTCTCCTGACTGATACCTTTTAACAATGAGATCCCTCTGATGCTTTGGAAGCTCTCTGTCGACCATGGCTTTTGCTGTGGGATGCGACTAAGAAACTTTCAGGAAAGACCAACTAGAGAAGCTGAACTTTATTTGGGGTTAATCAGAGGCACTTTATATGATGGCAGGTGTATGCTGACTCCTATTTAACATGATTTTGAATGTGATTGCTTAATTCTGAACACAGCTACATCTTATGCAACCACATTATTTTTTTTTGGTTTTGTTTTCTTCCCTCCACCTAAAAGATTTTGTTTTTCAATTCAGTGATACAGTTTATAGGTCACATTAAAGGTGGAAAAAGTTCTGAAATGATTTATCTTTGTCTCATTTTTTTTTACATCACAGAAACCTGACATTTTAACAGGGGTGTGTAGACTTTTTATATCCATTGTATATTAACCAGGAACATTGGACATATTGGAGCACTTTTAGTCAGCGCGGGTTTACAGCTCTTTTTTCCATATACCTATATAACATTTCGGGGGTTGGCAATCCACCCGTATAAACCCAGCAGCGGCATCAATAAGTGTTAATAAAAGGATTGATTACCAGTTGGTGGCGGGAGCGCTAGTATTACATCTATTTGTTTCTACACTATATAGAAATTATATCTTCTCTCTGGATCTCACACCCCTGCATCAATCAGATTTTTTTTTGGGGGGGGGGGGGCAACTGGTATAGCACAGCAGTTGCAATTAGTTGTTCCAATAGCGTTTATCCCTCTGTATAGCTGCAGTATCGCAGCATAACCGCACACAACCGCTGCACAATACAAATGCACTATAATATACTTTCTATGTTAGAAAGTATATTGTAAGTATATTACACTCCGATCAATAGCACACCTATACCAGTCCTTAAAAGGACTTTTGTGGCCCTATTAGCTAGCGTTTAATGTCTCTATACTCTCTAACAGTCTGTCCCTGCTCCACACAGCAACCTCTCCCTACACTGGCAAAAAACAGAATGTAAAATGGCAGCAATATTGGGTTTATTTATAGGGTAGGGGGTGTGTCCATGTGCTGAAATGTCTCAATTGGCTGTCCTGTCCCACCTGATGGATGTGTTATGGGTCAAAGTTCTGCACAATGCAAAGAATATGGCGCCTGTCTGTTCGGCGAACAGCGAACAAGCAAAGTTTGCAGCAAAACTACCACTGGGCGAACCGGAAGGCCATCTCTATTTGTAATCCATATGAGGTATGGCGCCAACATGCGTAACCTGGAGCTAGTTATTGGCTGATGGTTGGAGTCTATGAATTCCAGGCACAGAAGGGGGGAACAAAAAAAACTGATATAACCACAAAACAGAGTGCAATGTTTTTCACCAGTCAAAATGTGTCCATGGCTTGGCTCCTATTGCCTCTGCAGCTGAATACTCACTCTAAGAATTCCCGATAATGGGCAGTTCAGAGTCTCCAGGGGCTGAGATAGAGTCTGGGGCTTGTGAAGGAGGATCAGCCATTGAACTTGGTTCTGTAGACGCAGTGGTCTCAGCAACTGGCATCAGAACCCAGATTAGAGGCTGAAAGAACCACTGAAGGGGATCAAGCATGGAAGGCAACTCTGTTGGGAGTCTTAATGGTAGTTTGGGTGACTTATCCACTTCTCTTGGCAGCTCCTGAACAGGTTTCTGTAGGCATTTATTGAGCCAGTTGCGGTGTATATCTTCTCTCTGGATCTCGTAGACCTCCAATGAGGGGACAGCCACTACTATATATGGCACACGTTCCCAGCGACTATCCAGTTTGCTTACTGGGTGATTGTTTCTCAGCCAGACCTGGTCTCCTGGGTGTAAGAGCTCAGCATGTGCATGTAGATCAAAGTCCTGTTTTTGTCTTTGCTGGGTCTCTTCTATTTTGGAGTCTACTATTTTTCTGGCATCCTCTAAGTGCTTCTGATGCTCTTTGACCCACTCAGATTGGGGAAGGAGTGGTTCAGAGTCCGGCACAGGGACATCGAGGATGAGGTCTGCAAGTAAATGGCCATGTCTTCCGAACATAAGGTAGTATGAAGCGTCCATGGTGGAGCATCGAGTTGTGTTATTGTACAGGTACACTAATTCAGGGAGAAGTAACGGACACTTGGCCATCTTGTGAGGTGGCACAGCCTTGAGCGTGTTGATCAGTGTCTGGTTCATCTTCCAGCACATTCCATTGCCTTGAGGGTGATATGTGGTGGTCCTCAGTTTTCTGCAGTCATACAGGGCACAAAGTTCATTGAACAACTAAGACTCGAATGCAGATTCTTGATCAGTGAGAATCTTGTCAGGAGTCATGACACCCATACGACAGAATTAAGCTTTTCCAAATAGCAGCAGCCGTAGTTTTAGCAGTTAAGTCCATTACAGGTACAGCCATGATGAACTTGGTGTAATGGTCTATGATTGTCATAGCATAGGTGTACCCGGATATGCTGGGTTCCAGTTTCACGTGGTCGATGGCCACGATTTCAAGAGGACTCCTACTCACTATTGGATGAAGGGGGGCTCGCTGATCATTTCTTTCCCCTTTAGCCACAGCACAGGTGGGACATTGCTGACACCAGGTTTCAATGTCACTTCTCATGCCAATCCAGTAGAAGCGCCGTCTGATGGTAGCTTCTGTCTTTTGGGTTCCAAAATAACCAGACCTGTTATGGTACATGTCCATCACCATCTTAGCATCTCTTCTGGGCACCACTATCTGATGGAGGCGCTCACAGGTGACTGGATAAAGCGTCCTCCTGAGGAGCAGATCTCTCTGTAGGAAGAGTATTGTCACATCTGTGACAGGTCTCAGAAGGTCTGAAAGATTATGTACGCATTAGTGATCTGACAGCCTTTTTCAGTTTCACTTTGTCTGTGTTTTGCTGGTATGTTCACACCTCCTATTCAGGTGTGGATCATGTGACCTTTACCTCGCCCTATTTAGTCTGACTTTTACCATTACTCCTTGCTTGGGATAGCTTAATTTGGTCTTGGAAGAGCTGGAGTGTGGTTTGTGTTGAAGTCCTGTTTATCCATCATCCTCTGAAGTTAAGTGTTCCGCTTGTTGTGTTTTGTATCCCCCCCTGGTTGTTTACTAGGCCTCAGTGAGACGCTAGTTCCTTCACCAGGGAAGGAAGGGGTGGTCTCTGCCCTGTCATTATCTTTAGGGCATCTGAGGGTCACCAGGGTTTTCTAGGTTCCTGTGTATGGGTATCTCTACCATCGAGAGGTGCCCATACGGATAGGAGTTAGGGCCAGGAGCAGGGTTTTATAGGTGGTGACCGTTTTCCTTCCCTAGCGGTGAGGCCTAGTGTCTTTCCCCTTCCTTCTTGATTGTCTTTTGGTGTTCTCCCCTACTACATCCGTGACAAGTAGTTTCCATTGTCGCCAGAGACGAACTAGCTCTGAGTCGGCTCTCCACTGTTGGATTCTCTCCGGTACGCGTCCGGAAAAATAAAATCCAACAGTTCTCCGATGACTCTACTCTCTGCTTGTAGTTTGAGCCAGAGCTCTTTCTCAACTGGAGGTGGGGGACCACAGGTCTTTGGAGAACTAGTGGCTTTGGAGGTCTGATGCCTAGTGTGTAGAGCTTCATGCCAGGCAAATCAAGAATAGAACATTGGCATTTCCACGTTTTCCCACAAATCATCTTTAGAAATAAGTTCCTTCTGGGCAGGTAGCCTGGACAAGGCGTCGGCATTGTCATTAGTTTTGCCAGTCCGGTATTTAATAGTGAAGTCAAATTTTGCCAGTCTAGAGGCCCATCTTTGCTCCAGAGCTCCCAGGCGCACAGTGTTCAAGTGAGCTAACTGATTATTATCGGTTTAAACAGTGAAAGGCGTGGCCGCCAGATAATCCTTAAACATCTCAGTTACAGCCCATACCAAGGTTAGGAATTCCAGTTTGAAAGAGCTATAATTCTGGTCATTCCCCTCCGGCTCTCGTAAAGACCTGCTGGCATAGGCGATGACTCTTTCCGCTTGTGTTTGAGATAGTACGGCTCCTCAGGGCCAGTGCAAGGATTTTTGTCAACACAAGCGAATCTACATTTTGGTACCCCCCTTCCCATCATTTCACATTTCCCCCCCCCATCATTTTACATTTCTGCCCCTCATGATTCATGTCCATTTCTTGCCCCCCCCCATCATTTCACATTTCTGCCCCTCATGATTCATGTCCATTTCTTGCCCCCCCCCATCATTTCACATTTCTGCCCCTCATGATTCATGTCCATTTCTTGTGCCAATATCATAGTGCCATCCTCTTCCCCTGCCCCCTAATGTGCCAGTATCATGGCGCAAATAGCCCCCCTCCCCGTGGCAGTAAAGTAACAGTCTGGTATTTAAATTATACTTACCTCCATGTCAGCAATGTGATGCAGGCCTCTTCCGGCCTGTGGAACACAGGCCGGAAGAGGCCTGCATCACATTGCTGACATGGAGGTAAGTATAATTTAAATACCAGTGTTGAAGATTTAAATACTAGTGTTGAAGATTTGGTGCTCGTGTTCCTTTTTAGCCTGTCTTACAGAAAAGTTAATGCTGGGATTTGAACCCATGACCTACTGTATCAGAGCCAAGGCACTTACCCACACAGCTATGAGAGCTGTATAGCCAGTTACTTAAATTTTTTTTTATAAATAAATAAAATATAGAAGACTTCTACTGTAGATAACTTTGATACCTAGTGTACATCCATACACATGACAGCTGCCCCAACACACTGTGTATGGATGTAGCAGATCTGGGTGTGTTGGGGCAGTTGTCATGTGTATGGATGTACGCTAGGTATCAAAATTATCTACAGTAGAAGTCTTCTATATTTTTATAATTTTTTTTAAAGTAACTGGTTATACAGCTCTCATAGCTGTGTGGGTAAGTGCCTTGTCTCCGATGTGAAAGGTCGAGAGTTCGAATCCCAGAAGAAACTTTTCTGAAAGACATGCTAAATAAAATTTAAATACACCAGGCTCTCTCTGCCGCTCGCTCTGTGACTGAGACAGTGAGGGCCGGGGTGGCCGGGCTGCGTGGCACACAGGCTCAGCGGGGCAAGTGTAAGTTAGCAAGTTAATAGTTTTCCGCCCAGCCGCCACCCCCCTTCTCTGTGTCCTCAAGCAGCCGCTTTGGCTGCCTTATGATAGAGCTGGCCCTGCTGCTCCCAAACCTTTCTTACTTGCATCAGTACAGAGGCAGAATGGCAGGCTATAGTCAGGATAGCCCAGGACTGTTGGCTCTGTAAGTTTTTCTTTTAACAGTTGGAAAGCGGCCTCTCACTCTTTGTTCCACGCTACCGGTATCATTCTGACAGCCTTTAGGATGACCCTTCAAAAGCTCCTGGATAGGCTCCGCTATTTGAGCGAAGAGCGGGATAAATCTCCAGTAGTAACTTGCAAATCCAAGAAACCTCTTGATCTCTTGACTTCTTCACTTCTTAGGAGCTTCTTGACTTCTTGGGAGCTGGCCAGCTTTGTACTGCAGCTATCTTATCGGGGTCCGTTTTCAAGCCCTCTGCACTCACAACATGTCCCCAGTGGCGTAACTAGAGTGTTATGGGCCCAAGTGCAAACTTTGGATCGGGCCCCCCCCCCCATTTTTACAAAGAGGCGTCAGATTTTCTTTACACTAAGGGCTCTTTCACATGAGCGGATGCGGTGCAGGTTGTGCTGCGCGAAAGAGAGTCAAGCCCCGTCCTGGACAGCAGAGACACGGAGCATTAACATGATTAATAATGCTCTTTGCTTCTCTGTGATCTTTTTACTACAAAATCACAGTGAGATAAAGTTGTCACTGTGATTTTGTAGTAAAAAGATCAGAGAGGCTAAGAGCATTATTAATCATGTTAATGCTTCGTGTCTCTGCTGTCCGGAACTGGGCTTGGCACTCTTCCATGCAGCGGATTACCCGCACAGGATCCGCTCGTGGTAAAGAGCTCTAAGCCCAATGCATGGCTACACTCACCCAGTCCTAATAAAATCTGGTCCTACCTCATCCAGGGTGTCGCTGGCGTCGGCGTGATGTCAACTGGTTCCAGAACAAGGTCCCGGTGGTCATAAAAAAAAAAGAAAGAATAATCACATAAGGAAGGGATGGTGACTGCCCATGTGAAATCACCAGCAGGGGGCGCTGTTCTGGTCTGTAAGGGTCCATTCACACGTCCGTAAGTGTTTTGCGGATCCATGGATCCGCAAAACACAAACACCGGCATTGTGTGTTCCGCATTTTTTGCGGACCGCACATCGCCGGAACTTAATAGAAAATGCCTATTCTTGTCCGCAATTGCAGACAAGAATAGGACATGTTCTATTTTTTTTTAGGAACAGAATTGCAGATAGAAATGAATGAGTCTGCATGCCATGCCAAGCCAATGTATAGCAGGGTAATCTAGGACATTTCCCCTAAGTGCTACCGCACAATACTAATGCCCACATGGTGACCCCTCACAGTAATAAAGCCCACCTTGTGGCCCCTTCACAATAGTCATGTCCTCCTTGTGGCCCCTCACAGCAGTTATTCCGACCTTTGTTCCTGTTACAGTAGTTATGTCCACTTTTGTGCCCCCTCACTGTAGTTATGTCCAGATATGTGTCCCCTCACAGTAGTTATACAAGATATGTTCCTCTCTCACAGTAGTAATGCCCAGATATGTGCCCCTCACAGTAGTTATGGCTAGATATGTGCCCCCCTCACAGTGGTTATGGCCAGATATTTGACCCCTCACAGTGGTTATGGCCAGATATTTGCCCCCTCACAGTAGTTATGGCCAGATATGTGCCCTCTCACAGTAGTTATGCCCAGTTATGTACCCCCTTACAGTAGTTATGCCCAGTTATGTGCCCCCTCACAGTAGTTATGTCAAATTATTTGCCCCCTCACAGTAGTTATGCCAGATTATGTGCTCCCTTATAGTAATTATGCCCAGATACGTGTCCCATCACAGTAGTTATGCCCACATATGTGCCCCCTCATAGTAGTTATGCCCACATATGTGCCCCCTCACAGTAGTTATGCCCATATATGTGCCCCATCATAGTAGTTATGCCAGATTAGGTGCCCCCTCAAAGTAGTTATGGCAGATTAGGTGCCCCCTCAGTAAAAATGCCCACTTTTGTGCCCCCTCACTGTTGTTGTGGCCCCCCTTTTGCCTCCAGTCTGCAGCTTTATGAAAATAGAAAACAAAAAAAAACACATACTTACCTTCTTCCCTTATGACACGCTCCCACATTCACATTGCGCTTCTGGCTGTGCTGGAGGCCGATTCCTGGGCTTTCAGATCTCCTCCCACAGCCAGCTGCGCGATGTGCGGCCTGCAGGGGCAGCGTCTGAGCTCAGAAGAACAGTGAAGCAAGGAGCAGAGAGAGCTCCCTGCTTCACTCTGGAGACGACAGCTGGGCAGTGACAAGAACTGCCGGGTGAGTATACGCTGCACGCCACAACCCGCACACCCCCCACTTGCCTCTGCGCCCCCTCTTGTCTGTGCGCCAGGGGAGCATAACATACATGTTTGAAGAGCGCTCTAACGGTGCCCGGCATTGTCACTGTGCTTCATGCCGGGCCCCGAACGCTCCCATTACATGTGAGCGCAGCGGGTCCCCTCCCTCCGCCAGGCTCGGTCGCGGTTGTTACGCCCCTGCATGTCCCAGATATTTCACTTGGGTCTTCAGTAAGTGGCACTTTGAAGACTTTACTTTCAATTCATATTGGGTCAGCGTGTGGAACACCTCTGCCTAGTGCTGTAAATGCTCTTTATAAGTCTTGGAGTAGACGATCACATCATCCAAGCACAGCAATACGGTATCAAAGTTATTGTGTCCAAGACATCTCTCAATGAATCTCTGAAATGTCCAAGGGGCATTGCACAGCCCGAATGCCATGTAGTTGAATTCGAACAGACCCATTGGGGTAGTGAAAGATGTTTTCTCTTTATCTTCTGGTGCCATGGGGACTTGCCAATAGCCACTGGTTAGAACCAGGGTTGAGAAATAAGCAGCAGATCCCAGGACTGCTAGAGACTACTCAATTTGTGGCAGTGTGTACACATCCTTGTGCATAATGTTGCTGATCTTGCGGTAATCGACACAGAAACCGATGGTTCCATCCTTCTTTTTTTACCAGGACCAGATGAGCAGCCCAGGGGCTGTGACTATTCTGGTTGACGTTAGTTGTCTTCATATAACCATTTTCTTCACCTGCTTGTATACGGCTGGAGGCACTGGCCTATATCTCTCTTTGATTGGAGGATGAGTGCTGGTTGGAATAGTGTGCTGTATTAGGCTAGTTGGACCATAGTCCAGGGGGTATTTGCTGATGACTTGGTGGTGTTCCTTGGCTAAGTCCAGCACACCTTTAATCTGTTCGGCAGAGGTCGTGGCATCTGCAATATGTAGTTCGGCCCACCAGGGCTGCATCCGTTGTTTGAAGCGATTGTTGTGCAGCAGCAGTAGGGGGATCCAGGACATCTTGCAGACTTCCGTGATATAAACTCGCCACTGGATAGTACTTTTTTAATTCTACAGCTTCATCACTTAGATTGACCAAGCGTATGGGTACATTTCCATGCGACACAGTGACCAAGCTCCTAGCAGCTTAGATAAGGGGATGATCTTAAAGAAGCAGGGGTTCCATGAGGGCCTGGTAATCCTGACCTCAAACACTGATGCAAGCCTTGCATGATATCAGGGTCTCTGCTCCAGGCTGGAGTCTAATAGGCTGAGCATCCTTGATGCGAACAAGGCAGATTTCACCCTATTGGTTGCTGAATTTTTGTTGGGAGGCTAGTACCTGGATGGTCTGGTTTATGACACGTTGAGTTTCACGGGGTACGGTCAGTAGGGTTTTCTTTAAAGAGGACCTTTCATGGGTCCAGACATTATAAACTAAGTATCAGGATACGTAGGGCATAGTGCAGGGATCTAACTGCACTTACTATTTTTTCTGGGTGCTGCTCCGATGGCCTGCTGTGGCCCCTGTTGTATTCTCCCGCCTGGTATGCTAATTTTAGCATCAGAGCAATGAGGTGGAGACTAAGTCTTTCTCCGTGGGCGTCTCCGTGAGTTTTTTTTCTCCCTGGCTGTGATGCTCTCTGCTGCGATTGGACAGCTCGCATTCAGAGAGAAGGAGATGCCCACGGAGAAAGACTCACAAATAGTAAGTGCAGTTAGATCCCTGCACTATGCCCTACGTATCCTGATACTTAGTTAATAATGTCTGGACCCATGGTCCTCTTTAAGGCTGTCAGCACTTTAGTGTAACAGTTGCTGAGTACATTCATCCCCAGGACCACCGAGAAATTGTCATCTTGTCATGTGGACCTGGATCATGACTACCCCTTGGTGTGGTATTTTCAATCTGTAAGGTAGGTTCCCAATAGCCTCGTATAGGCACCGGTTGGCCATTGGTGGCTATAATGTGGAGCCAGGATTCTGTGGGTTGTGTCAGCTGGGCATTTTTTGAATGCGACTTGACTGATGGTAGTCACTTGAGATCCAGTATCAATCAAAGCAGGAAACTTCACTCCGTTGATGTGAACTTCAACCACTGGGCGGGTGCCCACATACCTAGGCATAAAGGCTGGATCATCGGGACCTAGTATTCTTCCTCCCGAGTGGCGGTCCTTGACCTCAGGGGATACCCGTTTAACTGCCAGCAGTCCAGTTCGGTGTGTCCAGGCCTCTGACCATGCCGGCATACGCGCTTCCTGGTGTCTCGATACCCAGGATCTGACAACCTACTGGTCGATGCTGATCTTCTCATAGACCGGGTGTAGGATGGTCTCTTGGTGCAGAAGTCACTTTCTTAGCCTTGGGTTGCTGTTCCAGTTGCTCTAGCTGCTTCCTTATCATCTCCATATTGTCAGCTAGGAGGGAGACTTGAGCAGTCAGGGTTGCATCGGCATCTGGGACGGGCGCTTGAGCCCCATGCTCAGCTATCTGGCTGCGTGCCGCAGGCCGTAGCATGGGCCATGCCGTCTTGTCTTCAGGAGGTTCAGACTGGTGACCTTCCCCTAGGATGCCGATAGCAAGTTCTTTAAAATCCAAAAAAGGGGTATCTGGATGCTGAGCTGACAGCATCTTTAGCTGATGTTTGAGGGATTTGTCGAGGACACCTTCAATAAACTGCTCTCTTAGGGTTTGATTTTATCCCTCAGCTTCACGGGGATCGATGTGGATAACAGCCCTCAGAGCTTCTTGCAGGTACAGGGCAAAGTCTCTCAAAGTCTCCTTTGACTGCTGTCGCTTCCCAAAGAAGCGTATCTTAAGCTCGGAGGTGGTCCTAGTTTCAAAGGTGGTACTGAGTCGGTCTAGGATCTGCTCAGCTGTTTTTCGCTCTGGCCAAGGCCCGAACTTGACCTCCCAGGGTGCAGCTCGCTGTAACTGGCCAATTAGGATTTCCACTTTCTGGTCCTGAGATACTGGATATAGCTTAAAGGTGGCCAACATTTTATCACGGAATTCCCTGAGTAAATGAGGTTCTCCTGAATAATGTGGGAACCAAGGTGTCACAATGTAGTATGGCATAGTAAGAGGCATGATTCAGTTGGTTGCAGCTGCTGCTGATGGATCACTGCGGTCCAAGTGGGTGCTATATTCGCTGTCAGACATGGCTTTTGATACCCTGTACCAGACTAGAGGGGTCAGTGTAAGCTAAAATGCAATTTAAGTGCACGTTGCTATGGGATACAGCAGCAGAATTGGTGCGTGGCTCCTTTAAGAGTGGCTGCAACTGCTTAATTTTGGAAAGTATGATGCTCTGGCAGGCAGATTATAGCCCCTAACAATCTCTAGCAAGGTTATTTTCCCCAGCAGTTCTCACTCAGACCTTTGGACATTGCTTCTCAGGATCCAGGGAAGCTGGAACTGTATTTTCCCTTTACCAAGATGGCCGCTATTTCCACTTCCTGTAGGGGGTACAGTTGGTTTCTCTGTCCCCGTGGGAACTTGTACTCAGCACTTTAGTTCCTTCTGCTGCAAGAATGGTTCCCTCCCTTCTGTGGAGGCGGGCTGTCTGGTTCCCTCCCCTCTGCTGGGTGGATGTCTTCCTCTCAACACACGATACCCAAATCCAAGATGGACGATTAACCCCTGTTTTGCAACAGTGCTGCAACTGATGCAGATTCACACTCTCCATCAATAAGTAAATGCAATAAAGTCTCTTGTTGGGGGTTTTACAGATAGATTGGGCCTTCAACGTGTGCATCCCCCCAGGGCCCCTATATCGCGACCCAGGTGTAGTAGGAATGCCGAGTGGTGTGGTGTGGCCTAAATGTCTCTTTATGTGTGTCACGATACTCCTACCTGGATACCGCTGGACCGCAGGCTTTGTCTCCGAAGCAAAAAAAGGGGGAATAATTGAAGGATTTTAAAGAATAACTTGAGTCAAGACCTTGAGATGAAGCTCAATGGCAGCTTTACTTGAATAAACGTTTCTTCAAACTGTTTTCAGGCTTTGTCTTGTTCCAGCAGGCTTTAGCATAAACTAGCAGGCAAACTTAACTCTGCTTTATCTCTTTCTCTCTGCTGTACTGACAGGCTAGTTTAGTAACTTTGATTCCATCTTTATGCTGCACTCCACTCTTTAGTCTGATTTAGTTTCAGCCAAGGAATAGGTTAGTGTCCTGTCAGCTCCAACATGGAGTCTGAACCGAAACTATCTAGAACTGCCACATTTCCTTCTGGTAGCAAGTAGGACTGGCTCACTTCTGCCCAAAAGGGGAGAGAATGGAATGGTGAGTTCCATTCTATCTGTAACAGAAGACCTTGGTTTGTCTGCTGGAATATTGTGGATTTTGGGGTACTTTTAATGTATAAAAAGAAAATGTGGTTTTACTGTCTAGAGTTGATTAGGTTACTACAGTGTCTAACCTGTTTATCTCCCACTCAGGGGGGAGACATTGTACGTCCTGTATGGGGGTCTTTATACACAGTGTGGTTTTCCTGTCTGGAGATAATTAGGTTACCTACAGTGTCTAACCTGATTATCTCCCAGTCAGAGGGGAGACATTGTGTGGGACTGTCCTGGATTGTGTGATTATTTACATTGGTCTGTGTGGTTGTCACGCAGTTCTCAATCAGGTCCACGGGGGAGGGCCCTTTCCATGGAGACTTGTATATAAGGCCATGGATGGCACCAATAAATGTTGTTCTTCTTACCCTCAACTCGCAGCCTCGTCTCGTGTTGTAGGTAACAGCTATATCACTACTAGCTCTTGTAAGAGCTGCACAGCTACTGGAAATCGCAACTCAGCTTGGAAGTTTCTGGAACAGCTCTACAGCACCACGCTGAACAGGGGAGAAGGACGTCGCCAACGGTTGATACCGTTACACTATCTAACTATAGCGCTGCCATATTTGCTGATACCTGCTGGTGAACAGGCATATTATATGTAATAAACAGTTACATAACACGATTATCAATGCACAATATGGAGCACTGCCATATTTGCTGATACCTGCTGGTGAACAGGCACATTATATGTAATAAACAGTTACATAACAAGATTATCAATGCACAATATGGAGAGGACCTGGAACAAAATGCATAAGATGACATACAGGTTAGACCATCAGACATAGTACCAGGGTACAGGAGTGGTAACTCCACTCTGGGGTGTTACACTGTAACATAACATTATACAGTTCCCACAAAAATTTATTAGATGTTCAAAATACAATATAATATCCTTCACAAAAAAACATTTCTAGTATTTTTGTAAAATATTTTATCAAGGGAAAATGTATACTTTTAATAAAAATGTCCTAAGTGATTCCTTAACAACCATCTGAGTGTTACAAAAGCTTTAGCATCCTACTGAATGCAGAAGACAGCTAATTGTATGATACAGAGTCAAGCTTCTCAACCTGCCTCTCCTCTCTCTGCCCAGCTGCTGCTTCCTTACTTGTGTCTAGGATATCATTTACAAAATAAAATATATTTTACCAAGTTCCCTGCCTATCTGTCTTGCTGACAGTGCTGTTCTCTAACTGCGTAGTGCTTCTCTGCTTAGTTTCTGAGCACTCGGCAGATAGAGGAGAACAGTGCAGTGTCATCAATGCTCACAGTTAGTGAACAGTGTCCCTGTGTGTTAGCACTGATCACTGCAGTGCTTTTCTCATCTGTTAGTCCCAGCTTACTAACTGACCAGGGAATTGTCCAGCAGAAAGAGAACAGCGCTGCAGTGATTAGAGATGCCAGTTACACTTTAATAAACTTTTGTTATTCTATCCTATTATTGTGTGCATGTGTTTTTACCATTGTGCTTTGAGAGGGAGGAGCATAGTAAAATACAATGTAAAGCTAGATTTACACAAAGCTCAGATTTTTGTGCATTTTCTGGCATGTTTTATAAGCAAAAACACAGTGACCAGTCCTCAATACACAGCAAAAAGTGTGAAAATTCTGGCTCAAAATGCACAAAAAAATGGCTGCACATGTAATGTACAAGCTGAACATGTAATGTACAAGAGGGGCCTGGATTTATTTCTGGAGGGTAATAGTGTAGTGTCCCACTTATGTGTGTAATGGCCACTCCAAATTGCTATATGCATTTTCATGTCATCTTGCATAAATAACAGTAATTTCCTTTGTAAATGCTGCTAAATCACAGGCTGTTAACATGCATTACACGCTACCAACACTAGAGGTCATTATAACATCATATATATCGGTCAGCCACAGGAAGTTAGATAGGAGAGGAGTTGAGGGAGGAGAGGAGTGAGGAGTCGAGGAGACAGACTTGTCTCTGTTCTCCTGGGACTTCAGTCCCAGCTTATGGACTCCACAGCACTAAGTGACCAAGAGAAGTCTAAAAGCACCTGGATAAGGACTGACAATTAAGTAAAAAGTTGTGAGTTATCATTCCTTTATGGACTATAGTTCAGACAACCTTTTCAAAGAATGGAGCAGAGAGTTTGCCTGCCATGAGGGAAACCACCATTGGGTTGTATACTATTAGTACCAGTGGATCCATATTATTGCAAGACTAGAAAACCCGAGCAAGATCAGGAACCAAGTAAAATATCATTACAACTCCTGCATAAGTTGAGCTGGAACCTACATACTACACCTCACAGAGCCTGCTAATTGGGATTTGCAGCTTTACCATCTTTGTCAACTTTATGTAATGCAAAGTACTGCTATCAATTGCTATTTACTGCAAGACTACAACTGACAAGTAAAGTTCCTGAATTTATCCACTGCACGCCGGCCCAGGGGACAACTTAAAAGTGAGTACAACTGCACCCACTCGGCACATCATCAACAGTACACGCTCACAAGATTACCCCTAGGGTGTCCGAGCGCTGCAATAGTATTACAGGTTAGAGTTACTAGAGTCGTTGATCCAGGGAGTTATTCTGATTGCCTGATTGGAGTCAGGAAGGAATTTTTTTCTACTAAAGTGAGGAAAATTGGCTTCTGCCTCACAGTTTTTTTTTTTGCCTTCCTCTGGATTAACTTGCAGGATAACAGGCTGAACTTGATGGACAGATGTCTTTTTTTCAGCCTTATAAACTGTTACTATGTTAAATTTATTGAAATATAAGATAGTAATAATAAAAACACTCCAATGTGTTTGTGATCTTTTTCTGCCATGCCAGTTTTAACCATAGCATCTGAGGGTTATTTACCAGGAGCAAGTTGCTCCCAGTAACCATACATTCCACTGACGAGACTGTGAGAAGGCTCCCAGGTCTGCTATAGCAAAGTTCCTATTGAAGGTAAGAAAAGTTTAAAAAAAGAAAATCTAAAAAGCAGAAATAAGTTTAAAAATTCAAATCACCCTTTTTCATATTTTAAATATAAAAGAAATAAAAAGACTAAACATCATTGGTATTTCCACATCTACAACTGCTCAAAGTAATACAATATAAAGTCATTTATTCCATAAGTAAACATTGTAATGGGAAAAAAAAAAGTGGCCAAATTGTGGGTCGGCTCATTTGCAGCTCCCCCGAAACGCCTCAATAGAAAATACAGATCACCGTGCAAAAATGAACCCTTAGATGGAAATATAAAGAATTTATGGGTGACAGAATAAGGGGATGCAATTATTTTTTTTTTTTAAAGTTCTAAAACATAACAAATGCTATAAAAAATCTTATCACTGTAATCATACTGACCCACAGAATAAAGATAATGGGGCACATTTACATTTACTTTCGAAAATGTGCAATATCTTGCACCAAAAAACTGACATCCGTGCCTTCCATCACATTTAGGGCTCATGCACGTAAACGTATTTTCTTACCGTGTTTGTTCCCTTTTTTTCTGCGGGCCGTATGCGGAACCATTCACTTCAATGGGTCTGCAAAAAAAACGGAACTAACTCCGTGTGCATTTCGTTTCCATATGTCCGTATTTCCGTTCCGCAAAAAAATTGTACATGTCCTATTATTGTCCGCATCACGGACAAGGATAGTACAGTTCTATGAAGAGCCAGCTGGTCCGTTGCACAAAATACACGGATGTCATCCGTATTTTTTGCGGATCCATTTTGGCGGACCGCAAAATACATATGGTCGTGTGCATGAGCCCTTACCAAGTGTATTACACACTTTTGTAAGTCTTTTACACCTCGTCTAACAAGGGGTGTGTCTTTGAAGGAAAGGAGGCATGGCCTGAATGAAAATTTTGGTGCATAATTGGAATAAAACTTTACCAACTTATAGGTGGTGTAAATTTCGACTAGACAGATTTTTTGGGTGTAAGGATGAATTTTTTGGTGCACAGACATAATTCTAGTGTAAATCTGGTGCAGGATTTATGATACTCCAAATTTATAAATGTTCATGGACTAGAATGGTAAATTTGCCTAATATTAAGGCCTCTTGCACATGAACGTGAGCTGCCTGTGCTGCGGACCGCAAATTGCTTGAATGGGGTCTGCTATCCGTCCGTATCGCAAGAAGATAGGACAATTTCTATCTTTTTGCGGAATGAAAGCACAGAACAGAACCCCACGAAAGCACTCCGTAATGCTTCCATTCCGTGGTTCCGTTCCACGCCGCATCTCAGGATTTGCCGACCCATTCAAGTGAATGGGTCCACATCCGTGATGCGGAATGCACACAGCCGGTTTCCCATGTATTGCGGACCCACCGTATGCAGGCCGCAATATGGCCACGGGGGACATTATAAAGTACACCTTTTCCCACAAAGAACTAAGGCTACTAAATGACTCCCTATATACCGTAAATCTAGTAGCAAACATATGTTGTTTGAATTGTTTTGCATTACATAATTATATGGAGCCTCCAGCTTTATAGCTGGAAGCTTTTCTCACGTGCTTCCTACATGCTTGCTCACAGGTGAAATACGACCTTTACCTCTTGCTGTGAGCAATTATTTACTGCCAGTATTAACAGAATACAAGGTGAAAAAATTCACATAATGTATAAGAAAAGCACAACAAAGCCGACACCTCTACTAATTTACTAATTTTAACCAACACCTCCATCCTCATAACTTCTTGCTTGTTGTTTTGTATGCTATATAAAACCTATCAGTTAAATCTGCAACACGTGTTAGGAATAGTTTGCTTATTTTCAATTTTTATGTAAAATAGTAGTAAAAATCTAATATATAAAGCTGAGTGTATGTATGTATGTATATATATATGTGTGTCTGTGTGTGTATGTGTATGTATGAACGCAAAAGGAATCCCCACCGTAACATTTACAATCACGAAATTTGGCACAAAGGTACATCAGGTGTCTGGGAAGGTTTTAGACTGGGTCTCAGCTCTCTAGGATGTACCGTTTCTGGGATATTCCCCAAAAATGCAGATATGGCATCACATGACCTACATTAGCCAATAGAAGCCTGCAGTTCTTTCTCTTCATATCCCAAGTTTATATCCCAACTGCCATACACATGGTCACATGTCCCTTATCAACCAATAGAAGCTCGCAGGTCCTTACTCTCCACATACACACAGTTTTACAACAGGTTTCCATAACAACCCAGTCATTTTTCTTCACTGCTGCGGGTCAGTTTTAAAGGGGCAGGGTGCTGTGGATGACACTGTTAAGGGAGTGGAGTGCTGTGGAGGTCACAATTCAGGGGGCAGGTAGGCTGGCCATTCCGGCCACCCTCAAAAGACAGACTTAAAAACCCAAGGTCCCACTAAGTCACACCCTGATCTGGTTATGCCATGCCCCTCCCACTCCGCAGCCGTCAGGGATTGAAAAAATGAAGGTAAAAATCAACTTCTGTCAGCTTCAGGGTGGGAGGGACGGTGACTTTTTCCCCGCAGCTCACGCTCAGACAGCACAGTGCTGCTGTCTGAAAGTGAGCCTTTCAAAAGGACATCCCTCCTTGAGATATTCCCAAAAAATGCATTAGCCAATAGAAGCCTGGTCACATGACCCTTATCAGCTAATAGAAGCTTGCAGGCCCTTAGTCTCCACATACACACAGTTTTACACCAGGTTTCCATAACAACCCAGCCATTTTTCTTCACTGCTGTAGGTCAACTTTAAATGGGCAGGGCGCTGTGGATGAAACTGTCAAGTGAGCGGAGTACTGTGGAGGTCACAGTTCAGGGGCAGGTGGGTGGCCATTCAGGCCACCCTCAAAAGACGGACTTGAAAAGTTGGCCCCCAGGTCCGCTAAGCCACGTCCCCTCACACTCAGCAGCCGACGAGGATTGAAAAAATGGGGGTGGGAGGGAGTGTGAGTTTCTCCCTGTACATCATGATCCGACAGCACAGTGCTGCTGTCTGAGAGTGAGCTGTTAAAAAGAACATCCCAGTGTCCATCCAGGCCCTGCGCTAGACGGAGGACAGGGATTCTGGAAGCCGGACTGTCCGGCCTAAAACCGGACCTCTGGCCACCCTAGGGGCAGGCTGCTGTGGAGGTCACTGTTAAGGGGGCGATCTGCTATGGAGGTCAGTGTTAAGGGGCATATTGCTGTAGAGGTCACTGTTAAGGGAACGGGGTGTTGTGAAAATCACTGTTAAGGAGATGTGGTACTGTGGAGGTCACTAATAAAAAGGAGGCCGCTTTGGAGCTCACTGTTAAAGGGGCAGGCTGCTGTGGAGGTCACTGTTAAGGGGGCGGGATGCTGTGGAGGTCACTGATAATGGGGCGGGATGCTGTGGAGGTTATTGTTAAAGGGCCGTGCGCTGTGGAGGTCTCTGTTAAGGGAAACTACAGATTGGCGTGGTATTAAAAAGCAGGAAGTGCTCAACCCCATATGCAGTGGTGCATCTATACGGGGGGGGGGGGGGCAGATCCTGCACAAGTACCACAATGGACATCCTACACAGGATAGCAAATATGTGGATGCAGTAAACAGTAAAAATAATACCCTCGTACTGGTGTAAAATTGAGAGATTAGCCAACATATCCTGCTTGGAGGACATGTCTGAGCCCGAGCCCGAGCACTGCGCCAAGGTTTCTCAAGTAGCCTGGGACCTAACGCTAAACCTACCTGGGCTGTATGGGCAATACCAGGAGCCAGTGGGCAAATTACAGGAGCGCAAGGTCTGACTCACAGTCAATCTCCCAGTAACCTCCAGCATGTGACCATGCATACAGTGGGAGGAGGGAGAGAGCTCTGAGCCCCACCCAAGACTGGCTGATATAGCCCAGGCCTCACATGTGCACCAGAATGCTGCCTGTGGATGGAAATAAAGGCACATTCAGACTAGGAGTTTATACACCTCTAAAAAAAAATTCAATATACAAACTACAGATTGGCATGGTATTAAAAATCAGGAAGTGCTCAACCCCATATGCAGTGGTGCATCTATACAGGGGGGAAAGATCCTGCACTTGTGGTCCGCTGCTAATGGCAATAGTGATGAGCGGCAGGTCCCTTTTTTTTGTCAATCTGTACTGTTTTTTCAATCAGTTTTTTCAATCTGTACTTTGGCATACTCGTCCCAGACAAGCGTCCCCGTCACCATGGGAACGCCTGTGGGTTAGAATATACCATCGGATCTGAGTTTTCACGATCTCAGGGAAAACTCAGATCCGATGGTATTTTCTAACTCACAGGCATTCCCATGGTGACGGGGACGCTTGTCGGGGAGGAGTATGCTGAAGTGGAATAACAGTACACATTAAAACACATTGAAAAAAAAAAATTAATATTCTAAATAACGAATATATTCGCTATATTGCTATATTTTTTTTTTTTTATATTTGTGGATATTCCAATAAAAAGAATATATAGCAATATTCAGCCGATCTCTAATAGTTTGATAAATGAAAATTTCGCCAGATGGGCTTAGACGATTACCTCGGTCAGGCAGGCCAAGCAGAAAGAAGCACCAGTACGGCAACGGCCGGGTGCAATAATCGAAATCGTGATTTCGAAATATTTTTTCGGATAATATTCGATTTATTATATTCGCTATCGCTATCCCTATTTTAAATAAAGCGGGTAACGTAAACGTGCGTGAAAAAACATCTAACGCCCAGTGACTGTGACCAGTGTGAACTCCCCTTCATCAATCATCAATTCATCACTAGTTGAACTTGACAAGAGAATTAATACAATGACTACTGGAAGTACGTCAAAGTTCAGACACATATTTGAGAGAGATGAGGACATCATATTAACTGTAAGTAATATTCTATTGAAGCATATATTTAGTTTTTGTACATATTGCATACAGCACAATGATTGTTCGGTAGATCACGAATTCAGAAATTTTCGTAGATGCGATTATTATCTATATTGATACAGGGTTTTTTTTTTGTCTGAAATTCAATTCAACACATTTTAACTGGTTACAGTATTTATTACGAATTGGTGAAATTAGCATTCTTGTTTCATCGGCGCACGATGTTAGTAGCATGTATGTATGGTCCATGGAAAAACTCTATCACATGCACAAAGCACATCAATTTTCCTGCCACTAAATATATACCACACACTATATAACACACACACAATATATATATAGATATTTTATTTTATGACCAAGAACTTTCTTAGTCTGAATGTAAGGTTTTGCCGGTTCATTTTGCGTTACACAGGGTGCACCCCGGTGAGGCGAACCAGCTATACAACACATACGGTACCGTGCCTTAACAAGACAGGTACATCTCAGCTTACTTGGGCAATATCTAATTTGTCAGAGCCCACACACATACTGTAGAATCGCAATATAATCAGGATTCTTAACAGTAAAATTTAAATTTAAATTTGGCTTTCAAAAATTAGTTTTTTTTTCCGGATATACAGTATGTTTAATATGTGGTATACTAAAAATGTTTTCAATATATGCTTTCATCTTTATCCATCAGTAATTTCTTCTTCGGGGATATAACAGGACCAGGAAAAGAAAGGACAAAATGGAAATAGTACTGTCTCTTCAATCAGAATTATATGCAAAATATGGAGTGTTGCATGAAATACCAGCCATCCCAAAAAAATGGTGTGACATCAAGCGCCAACACTATGATTGAGCAGTAGAGTATAGTAAGCGATTATGCCCAGGTACAATGCTTACATGAATTTGGTCCCTCTCTCTACAACACTCTGTAATGTATATATGCAGTAATGCTGCTAATCCGTACAGATGTAGTATTGTTAACACACAACCTCTTAACTCAAATTTATTAACTCATCGCGTTTTCTTGAAACAAAATCCATTTAAGAAAAAAATTCTTGACACATAACATTTGATTTAGTTTACATAACATGTCTCATAAAGCATGTGTGTTAACTTTACCACATCCGTATTTTATCCTTTTACAAATGATTACTTAATACCGGTTTTGACATGTACAAAATCATCTGGTGACGTCATATATCTCTCTCTCGCTGTGACTGTATATATATATATATATATATATAGTTATACACACAGCGCGGTACCTATGTATGATGTCACCGGATGATTTCATATGTTTCACACACACATAAATACATATACTGTACGTCTCGTTGTTTATATATACATCAACAACAAACATCTTTCAGTATTCCGGTGAAAGGCCCCGTCCATTACATACATCCTCCTCGTAATTTGCATGGGATTACAGAGTATATATATATATATATATATGTACACACGCCAGTAAATTCACCTCATAAACCAATAATTCAATGGTATATGAGAGGTTAAGATTGTAATAGGGGGAAGGTATGGGAGATCAGACATTAGTGATGTAAACTGTTGATTTTACATGGAAGACTAACATTAACCACTGAATAGACCTGCGATAAACTGTGGATAAATAGAATTTAACAATCAAGTCCGCTTACCAGTCACCACCTATCGGCAAGCGAGTTTAACCCCCCTTCTAATAAGTGACTGTGACAACAGGGAGGGAGGGCGGTCAGGCTGCAGATCATGAATATGTGGCTTGGCAGACAGTATAACACTGGCAGCCACCAAAAGTAACTTACCCAACATAACACCATCCAATAACCCGGTATCTAATTGCAGAACCGTCGATAACCCAGCCACAATACCCTATAGCACATCCTCCTAACAAATCCCCTGTTCTCTCATCGTACCTTGTAACTTCGACTAGTTCTACCCATCTATAACACTTGTTTTGGCATATTATAAAACCACAAATTGAGGAAAATACACCATGTGTATAATCATAATCCCAAGCAGATCAATACATCTTGGAATTTCTTGATCAATTACTTTGTTAGGAATTCAGAGTTTTTGGTGGTGCAGGTGTCGATGGACGAAGAGTCAGAGGAGCAGTCGGAGGGAGAGCAGGCCGGACCCTCTGCAAATGTCTTGGCCATTTCCCCCCCCCCCCTGATGTCTGCAGTTCCCCCCCTGATGTCTGCACTTTTCCCCCTGATGTCTGCACTCCCCCCCCCCCCCCACCCCGATGTATGCACGATGGTAGAAGTCGAGGCGGAGGAGGCCGGACCTTCTCATCCACCAGAATCTAACTACCTAGGTCAAGAAGAAGAGGAGGAGAGAGAGGTGGTCTACACCACCCACTAGGATGGTAAATATGTGCACACATATACATAAGATGTTCACATGCATCACATGATCCCCCCACCCCCCTCAACTCTGGAGCTAAAATGCACATGTGTAAGAAATCTAAACTATAGCCGATCTTAGTTAACATGGCTGCCTGTTTACCCCGGCACCCCGGTTAGCAAGCGACTACGCCTGGGGCCCGGGGGTTTGTTGTTACATAATAGTACGTCCCTGTGCGTCCAGTCACTTCCCGCTGCGGCTTACTAGTAAATTGGCCGGTTGGTAATTGTTTATAAGTGCCTGCAATGAGGGGGTCAACATAAACTACCTTACTATAAAGAAACATAAATGCACCCTTCCATTAGGGGCACGACTGTTGTTTAGGTCTGCATCCGAGACGCAGTTTTTACAGCTTGGATATGGACCCATTCAATTCCATGGTGCCGAAAAAGATGCGGTCTGCAATTCGTGTGCTGTCCCCATCCGTAGCTCCGTTATGTGGTGCCTAGAAAAAGTATTACCTGTCCTATTGTTGTCCGTTTTGCGGATAAGAATATGCAGTTATTTAAATGGCTGTCTGGGCAGTTACGCTAATTGCATAACGCACAGGGAAGCCTTATGGGTTTTTCAGATACACCATTTACGCGGCATGCAAAACACACAACGGTCGTGTGCATGTAGCCTAAGACCCCTTGCACGCGATCGTATGCCCTCCGAGACATACGGTCCATGAGCATGCCATATGTGCCGGAGCGGCATACAACGTGCGCACGGGAGCATGCAGCATCATAAGTTACTATGCCAATAATGTATATTAACCATAGGTTACTATATTTTTTTTTTTTTTTTTATATAATAATATTTTTATTTTGAAAATATACAAAGTTAATACATAAACCAATTTAAAGTAAGTCAGTATATATAATAAGACAGACATACATATCCTGCCCCCCCCCCCCTCCATTGGCTGTCGTTCTCCTTAATTCTTCACATACAACATAACAGTGAATACATTCAGAAATAACTGCCTACGTGGCTCAGCGTGCTACTCTCCGCTGCCTTTCCATATCCTCATACATTTTTATTTGTTGAAGGTATAAATCCCACTCCCTTGAAGAGGGCTGGGAGGCTGAGCCCCAGTACTTCACCAATACAGCTTTCGCCACCATCAAACCCCTCATCCAAATCCGTCTAACCTGGGGGGAGACTTCTGTTTCCGAACCATAATCTCCTAAAATCACTGTCGATATCCCCGGGTTGTATTTCATTAAAGATTCTTTTTGTAGAGCCAAGAATACCTCGCCCCAATATTTACTTATTTTATTGCAACTCCAGAGCAAATGGACATAGTTCGCATTAACATGACCACATTTAGGACAACAGCAGTCCCGACCCCTATTTTGGGGAAATTTTCCTTGAATTTGGGGCGTATAATAGAGCCTATGGAGGATCTTGAATTGTATTAGTCTATGTGCACTGGAGACTGTCGCCCTTCTCACGTTCCTATAAATAGAAGGCCAATGCAAAGGGGGGCAATTCAACTCTTGCTCCCATTTACTTGGGCTTTTGAAAGGCGTTATAGCCACCAGTGCCTTACGGAGTTTAGAGTAAAGACTAGATATTTTCATCTTCTCATCCTTCTGGGCATAACAATAATCAAAGAATATATTCTCGCGTGGGTGAATACACCCCCTATTCCTGGAGGCTTCAAATAAGTGTTTCAAACGTGTATACATAAATAGATCCAGTGGTGAACAATAATTAAATCCAAACTCTGAAAGTGTTTTAAGCCGACCTAAATAAAAAAGGTGAGACACCATATAGATGCCTTTCCGTGTCCAGTAACCAAAATCTGTAATTTTGAAGAACTCCTCCAGCGCCCCGTTCCCCCACAGAGGAGTGAAACCAAGCGGACCGGAGACTTTAAGAATCTCCTTCAGCCTGTTCCACACCCTCTGCAGTGAGTAAGGGACCAGCAAGGACCTCCTCATTCCCATAGTGCCAGTTTCCAAACATACAAAAATATTATCTATTGGTGTGTCAATCACTCTATTCAAGTATCGTGATAGTAAACTCTCTTTCCAATGACAACACCGCTGAATCTGTGCACAGAAGTAGTAACCCTGAAAGAAGGGTAGTGCCAGCCCACCATCTACCTCCGACAACCATAGATATCTCTGCTTTATACGAACTCTCTTCCTACCCCAGATTAAGTCATTAATCAGAGTCTCCAATCTATGAAAGAAGATGTCATCAATCCAAATAGGGGAAGCACACATCGGGAACAAGACTATAGGTAGAATAATCATCCTGATCAATGCAATTCGGTCTGTCTGTGCCAATCTTAGCTTCCGCCAAGCGCCAACTTTAGTTCTCACTTTATCCAAAACAGGGGCAAGATTCAGATCATAAAATCTACTTATTGGGACCCCTATCTTAACCCCCAGATACTTCAAAGAATCGTTAGGGGCCAAAATACAGACTAGGCTCCCTACATCTACAGCTTTCCGGTTCAGAGGGAGGAGCGATGACTTTGTCCAGTTGATCATATATCCTGATAATTTACCATAAGATTCTATTACCTCTATAACATACGGAAGGATTTTCCATCCCTGATCCAGGAACAGAATCACATCGTCTGCATATAGGCTTATTTTATCGCTCACTCCCGCCACTCCGAAGCCTTCTATACGATTCTCCAAACGGATCCGACAAGCCAATGGCTCGATAAAGAGCGCGAAGAGGAGGGGAGACAGGGGACACCCCTGTCTCATCCCTCTGAACATCGGCACAGGAGAGGAGCACATACCATTGATACTAATACGTGCAACTGGCTGTGCATATAACATCTGAGTCATTTCCAAAAATGGAATTCCAAAACCGAAGTGGGACATCGTAGCCCAGAGAAAAGACCACTCCATCCTGTCAAACGCCTTCGCGGCGTCTAATGACAGGATGGAGTGGTCCACACCACCCCCAACAGACAAATTAAGATAGACCCTATATATGCTCGTCTGAATTTGGCGGCTAGGGATAAAGCCCGTCTGGTTAGGGTGGACCAGACCGGCTATAACCCTCTTCAAGCGATTAGCCAAAATTTTTGCAAAGATCTTATAGTCCGTATTTAAGAGCGAAATGGGTCTATAAGACCCCACATCGCAAGGGTCCTTGTCCTTTTTCAGGAGCAAGATAATTACTGCCTCTTTGAATGATGATGGTAACGAGCCAGATATGCAGGATTCGTTAAAGACCTGCAACAAAATTGGCAAGAGAGATTTGGCATGGAATCTATAAGTTTCAAACGGTAGCCCATCTGGGCCAGGCGAAGAACCATATTTTAATACCGGAAGAGTCGCTTGAAGTTCCTCCAAGAGAATAGGGGAGTCCAACATCGCTCTCTCCTGGGTAGATAACTGGGGAAGCGCCAATTGTTGGAGATATTGATCCATATCCGTACGTCCAAACATAGAGTCAGATTTATAGAGGGTAGAGTAATATTTCACAAATTCCTCTCTTATCTCCTCTACGGATCTCACCCCAATTCCCTGGGAGTTCCTGATTTCTTTTATATTAGAGACCTCTCTCTGGTTGGCCACCAAACGGGCCAGAAATCTACCTGTTTTGCCGGACTCACAAAATCGGTTCTGACCTTGAAAGAAGAGCTTATGTTGTGCTTTTTTATATAACATTGTCTTCAGCTGAGAGTTGGCCTCCTTTAATTGAGCAACGAGTTGCTCCTCATGAGAGTTAATCAATGCGTCACGCATACTCCCTATTGAGTCTGTCAACTGTTTTTCGCTCCGACGTATTTCAGTTCTAAATCTATGAATTTTATTAAAGTACAGACCCCTAATATGTGCCTTCAGCGCGTCCCACACAAAATGGATGTGTGTTGATCCTACGTTGAAGCCCCAGAATTCCTGAATATCATGGTCTACCCCGTCCTGCTCCCCTATCACCTCAAACCAGTGTGAGTTCAGTTTAAAGGCTCTACTTAAAGTTGGAGCCTCCACAAACATAATCAACATAGGGGAGTGATCCGAGATTCCATGAGGCTCGTACCTCATTCTCCGGACACGTCCGCACAGATCCCGACTAGCAAATGCCAGATCAATACGGGACATAGACCCGTGTGACTGGCTAAAGCATGAAAACATTTTTTTATTGCCATAGAGGTGGCGCCAGATATCAACCAGCGCCAGCTCCTGGAACACCGCAGTCAGAGGGGACCCAGTGCGAGCGCGCCCAGAGAGTGAAGAGAGCCGGTCCAGCTCAGGGTCTGGTACCGCATTAAAGTCACCTGCCACCAATAGAGCACATTGATTTTTTGTAGAAATATATTGAGCTAAGAGTGAAATGACATTTGATTTAAATGGAGGGGGAATATATATAAAGGCCAGTATCACCTCCTGCCCTTTCCAAAACCCATAAAGAAATACATAACGTCCCTCTTTGTCTATTACACTGTCTAGCGGTTGGAACTCTATCCCTCTATGTATGTATACACTGACGCCTCTTGAGTAAGATGAAAAACAAGCATGGTACTCCAGAGAGGCCCATTTCTTTTTCAGTGTATAGATCCTATCTTCTGTTGCATGAGTCTCTAATAATGCAACAATCGCGGGCAAATGACGAGTCACAAGGTCGAATACTACCGTCCTCTTTACTCTATCTCCCAACCCTCTCACATTCCAACATAAAATGTTACATGTCATAAATATGAGTAAGAATATCTACACTCTCAACGGAGAGGCACACATAGCCACGAGGCGGAGAACGACAGCCAATCCCTCCCTAAAACCCACCCCCCAAAACCCCCCTATGTGGTTGACAAGGCGTTTTACAATACCCATCAACCTCTCACCTACCACCAAACCTCCCCCCAGCCACCTCCCCTCACCCACACCCCTCCCCACCTCATCTTCATAATAATTCATAGACCCCTGGAATCCAACCATTGTGCCACCTCCTCATGACTAGAAAAGAAGCGAACAGTATCTTGATCTACCACTCTTAATTTAGCGGGATATAACATTGAGTATTTGATGTTGGCTGAGATCAATCTTTTTTTAACCTCAAAGAAAGTTCTTCTTTGGTTTTGCGTCTCTCGAGAAAAGTCAGGGTATATCGATATCAAGTTATTATCAAAATATGTTTCTAGTACTTCTCTTTTACGTTTGAAGACCCAGTCCCGATCCTTTGAACAAACAAATTTAGCTAGTATTGCCCTAGGAGGGGCACCTGGGGGCGGTTTTTTAAAAGGGATCCTGTGGGCCCTTTCCACACAAAAGGTAGATATATCATGCTCTGGCCCTAGGTTCTCTACAAGCCACTTCTGTATAAACTTCGGCGTATCATCCTGTTCCGCCCCCTCTGGGAACCCAACAAGACGCAGATTGTACCTACGTGATCTATCCTCCAATTCTACCACTTTCTTTCTTAACCATATACGATCCTCATCAACTTCTTTAAGTCTGTTCTTTAATATACTATTCTCTACACTAATACAATTAACTGACGTTTCCAGTTCCTTCACCTTTAATCTAAGCTTCGACATTTCATCTCTTATTATAGTTACGTCCCCCTGTACTACTGCAAGGGAGGAAGCCAACTCTGCAACCGAGGTGCTGGTAGCATTTACTACTCCCAGTATATCCTGCAATTTTTTATTAATACTCTCAAATCCTTAACTATAAGATGAAATGGTCTTTGATATCCCCTGCTCTGACCGCTCCACATTGTCAGGTCCTGTCTCAGCCTGAAGAGCAGACCTCTGAACCCCTCCTCTAGTTTTGGGGGGTGGTGATTTCAGAAATTTATCTAAACGAGCTTGTGGACTCCCTCCTGATCCACTTCTTGGAGGGGATAGACCACCTGATTTACGATATTTTGGAGGCATTTATTTTTTTTTTTTTAAAAGACCAATATATTACGCCTATGAACACCGTACCTAGACGACTATATCTCTTATACAAATGTGTACAGGACACCCATCCAAATTAAGCTGGCATATAAAAGAAAGAGGCAAATACCAGACATGTACATATAGCATATCAGGAAATAAAACACTAAATAAGTGTGTTTGCCACAAGCCCAAAGTATGTGCGAATTGACTGGCTACCACGCCAAATTAACCATCACATTAAAGTTACTCTAAACCATTATCTAATAAGGTTAGGGGAAATGAACCACAGACCGGCCAAGAAGAGGTAGTCAGAGGTCATATAGTGGTCAAAAAAGTATGAGAAAGATATGCAGGCATATTAACAAATTAATAACAGACAAAGTACAGAGTACAACAAAGTATCAGAGCCGGTTTTTTAAGGAATATGTCCCATAAACAATGTGCAGGAGGAGAGCACCCAATAAAGGGGGAGCCCTCTTACGCTTAGTATGAGAAGATCAAAGTTTGGCTTTTCAGATATATAGTTCAGGAATCAAATTGCCATTGGCAACTAGGTTTACCAGGGGGCAACAGTCCATCCAGGGAATCGGCGGTTAGAGTTCAGGAGTCTGAAAATTAAAGAAGAGATTTATGGGCCTTTACTGTTGGAATTACTTAGAACCACTTATTCCGCTGAGGCTTTTTTTGGGCCTTCACATTCATTATTCGACGAAATGTCGCAGCCCCAGACCCTAGCGATCAGCCCCAGGTCCCACAGGTCTCACCAGCGAGGAAGGGAGCGCTGGCACGGAGGTCTAAGGATTCCACGCCACCACCATTGTCCGGCCGCGTCGGGGGTCAGCACACTCCACAGCACTCCATCTGGGGGTCCCAACAGCCAATTTAACCCGCAGAGTGCCTGAACCCCTGCTTCACCCACACGGGCAGCAACCTAGTTCAGCCACTAACTTTTCCAGCTCCAACTCCTCACACCCCCCAGGCAGCAGGGCAACGTAGAATCAGGTGCAACAAATGAGGGCTAGGAGTGGACATCGGGCATCAGAAAGACAATGGTGTAACAAGGGGGGCGCTGTACAGTAGGAGGCTAGGTACTGCAAACGGCTAAGGAGGCAGACATCGGGCATCAGGACATCAGTCCATCATATCAGAAGCTTACCACCGCCGGCCGGGACACGACACCTCAACAGAAGCAGGAGCAGGAGCAGAAGGCCAACCACCAACACCCGGCACCTCCACAAAGAGAGGAGCAAGACATCATGCTGGGGGGCGACTGCAGGGAGGCGGGCTCGAGCGACAGAGCAGGAACAAACAGCCCGAAGGCCAGAGCGGATCCCAGCATGCAGCAAGCAGGTAAGTCAAACTTCCAGCGGTAGTCGGCTAGCCAGGCCTGGCCAGGGGGGCAGCATTGCATCGGCCCTGGTAGCCGAACAGCGCGGGTGAGGCGGAGCCAGAGAGGAGGCGGCAGCCGAAGGAGGAGCGCGGCTGACCTACGTCATGCCGCTTGCGACCAGGATACTACGATTACTTAGTAGGTCTACATAGGTTACTATTAATGCTGTTGCCATCGGCCACCCGCGGGACGATTGTCCTGCACTCATATGAACACAGGACTATAGAGTATCATAGTAACCTCTGCTGCTTGTCGCTCCCATGTGCACGATGTATGCCGCTCTGGGACATATGGCATGCTCATTGACCGTATGTCTCGAAGGGCATACGGTCGTGTGCAAGTGGCAGAAAAAATATAAACTACCCAAAAAAATAACATTAAACTGTATCCGAACTATCGCTAATCCAAAAAACATTATAATGACCATAAACATGTGTATCTTCTGGATTTTGATGTAAATCTGAAGTGTTTGTACACCTACTCCACACAATGCACTAATTGTCTGCTAAACTAAATTGCATTAATATTTTATTTTATTTTAAACATACAGTAATCTATAAATGCCATTAAAGTAAAAAAAATTTTTAAAGTCAAATAGTGTATTTTTTTCATGTTAGCCCATTCCTGCTGCACACTTACAACATAATGCTGTCAGAGGTGTCTTGGTTTATTTTTGGTGTTGTCCTGGTCTGGTGGGGGCTCATTCCTGGGAACACATTCCTGCTGCACACTTCGAACCTGCTGCTGGCTGTTGTGCTGAGTTAGGCCGAGCTATGTGTAGGCCTTATACCGGACCCTTAACATCTACCTGCTGCTGATGCTGAAGTCTGTCCTGATCCTGATGACTTATGTGTGGGCCTTATACTCCACCGTTACCAATACTTGCTGTTGTAGGTCCTGACACTGCTGAGTTATGTAGGCTTTATACTCCACCGTTACCGATACTTGCTGTTGTAGGTCCTGACACTGCTGAGTTATGTGTGGGCCTTATATTCCACCGTTACCGATACTTCCTGTTGTAGGTCCTGACACAGCTGAGTTATGTGTGGGCCGTATACTACAGTGTTACCATATTCCTACTGCTGTCTGTTCTGCTGTCTGTCCTGATCAAGACGAGTTTGACCCTGGAATAAAGGGGCCTTACAACTAACTTATAAAATTACACTGTAACATTACATTATAAAAAAACAAAAGCATGCGTTATCAAAGTAAAAAAAGGTATTTATTACAAACATAATAATAAAACACGCCTCTAGGGCAACTTTTTGAGCTCCGATAATAGCTCGTCCATTTTTTGAAATCGGAGAAGGTGCTTTTGCTCCATGTCACGTCTTCTTATTTACTCGATGCTTCAGCTTTTTCATTTCAAGCATGTCATTCTTATATTCTTTTTTAATTTCTTCCAAGTGCTTTATGCACTTGTTCACTACTGAAAAAAATAAAATAAAATGTATTTCAATTACGGTTACTTACAAGACAATTAGTGCATTGTGTGTAGTATGTGTTTAAACACTGCCGATTTACATCTAAATACAATAACTATAGATCTTTACGTTAATTATATTTTGGTTTGCTTATTGATAGTTCGGATAGAGTATAATTTTATTTATTTGGTTAGGTAATAGTTTTTCGGTAGGTTACAGAGTATGTCACTTTTTTTTATTTTCCTATAACACTAGTTTCTGTTGTCCCCTCATTGTTGCCACTTTTAACCACTTCACGGCCGGCCATTAAGAGTAGGCCTCAGCGGCACGTGACTTGACGCAGAGGAACAGTGTATTACGGCCCAACAGACACCCTGCTCCTAGGCATAAAAGTTTGTGAACCGGGGTGCAAATGCTGCTCAGCTAAACAGGCAGCCATGTTAACTAAGGGCTGCTATTTTTCAGATTCATTACACATGTGCATTGCAGCTCCGGAGATGCAGGGTGGTGGGAGGATCGTGGAATGCTTGCGAATTATAGTAATGTGTTCACATATTTACCCTACTGGTGGGAGGTGTAGACCACCTCTTCCTCCTCCTCTTCTGAAGCTGGGGGGGCGGAATCTGGTGGCTGGCAAGTTCCGGCCTCTTCCGCCTCAACTTCCTCCGTAGCGCACATTTCAGGGGGGGAAGTGGCCTCAACATTATCTGAGGGTCCTGCATCTTCTCCCTCCGCCTGCTCCTCACACTCCTCTTCCTCCATGGAAACCTCCTCTAAATGTTTTTTTGCTTTTTTCTGGTGGCGGACGGAGGGAACGGGTTGACCTGTAATAATCACACAATGTAAAACATTTATGGAAACAACTCAGAAATCATAACAAAGGTAAAGATCAAGAAATTCCTATATGGAGGAATCTGCATGGGATTATGAATTATCCCAATAGTGGATTTTCCTCATTTTGTTGGTAAATAACATGCCAAAACCAGTGTTACAGATGGGTAGAACTAGTCTAAGTTACAAGGTAGGATGAGGTAACAGTGGATTTGTTAGAAAGGTGTCCTATAGGGTATTGTAACTGGGTTATTGACGTTTAGGGAAACCAAACAACAGTTCGGAAATTAGATAAGGGGTTATTGGATGGTGTTATATTGGGTATATAATTTTTATAGCACCGCCTGCCCTCCCTCCCTGTTGATTTAGTTGTCACGGTTACTTTATAATTTGAAGGAGGGGTAAAGTCTCCACTTTAACAGTGACTTTGACAGTGACTGCCCCTTTAACAGTGACTTTGACGGTGACCGCCCCTTTAACAGTGACTTTCACGGTGACCAGCCCTTTAACAGTGAATTTCACGGTGACTGGCCCTTTAACTGTGAACTCCACAGCGCCTGTCAGTTGGCAGTTAGGATTTAAGTGAAAGGCTGGCAGGCTTGTATTGGCTAATGCAGGTCATTTTTGGGGAATATCTCGTCCTAGAGAGCTGAGACCCCTGCAAGATGCCTTTCCAGGTAGCAAGGGATGTGTATACCAAGTTTCACTGAAATCGATGGTTGCGTTTTTGAGTTTTTGCGGAACATACACACATACATACATACACACATACGTCCTTTTTATATATATATATATATATATATATATATATATATATAAAGGGAACACTTAAACAACACAATTTAACTCCAAGTCAATCACACTTCTGTGAAATCAAACTGTCCACTTAGGAAGCAACACTGAGTGACAATCAATTTCACATGCTGTTGTGCAAATGTGATAGACAACAGGTGGAAATTATAGGCAATTAGCAAGACACCCCCAATAAAGGAGTGGTTCTGCAGGTGGTGACCACAGACCACTTCTCAGTTCCTATGCTTCCTGGCTGATGTTTTGGTCACTTTTGAATGCTGGCGGTGCTTTCACTCTAGTGGTAGCATGAGACGGAGTCTACAACCCACACAAGTGGCTCAGGTAGTGCAGCTTATCCAGGATGGCACATCAATGCGAGCTGTGGCAAGAAGGTTTGCTGTGTCTGTCAGCGTAGTGTCCAGAGCATGGAGGCGCTACCAGGAGACAGGCCAGTACATCAGGAGACGTGGAGGAGGCCGTAGGAGGGCAACAACCCAGCAGCAGGATCGCTACCTCCGCCTTTGTGCAAGGAGGAACAGGAGGAGCACTGCCAGAGCCCTGCAAAATGATCTCCAGCAGGCCACAAATGTGCATGTGTCTGCTCAAACGGTCAGAAACAGACTCCATGAGGGTGATATGAGGGCCCAACGTCCACAGGTGGGGGTTGTGCTTACAGCCCAACACCGTGCAGGACGTTTGGCATTTGCCAGAGAACACCAAGATTGGCAAATTCGCCACTGGCGCCCTGTGCTCTTCACAGATGAAAGCAGGTTCACACTGAGCACATGTGACAGACGTGACAGAGTCTTGAGACGCCGTGGAGAACGTTCTGCTGCCTGCAACATCCTCCAGCATGACCGGTTTGGCATTGGGTCAGTAATGGTGTGGGGTGGCATTTCTTTGGAGGGCCGCACAGCCCTCCATGTGCTCGCCAGAGGTAGCATGACTGCCATTAGGTACCGAGATGAGATCCTCAGACCCCTTGTGAGACCATATGCTGGTGCAGTTGGCCCTGGGTTCCTCCTAATGCAAGACAATGCTAGACCTCATGTGGCTGGAGTGTGTCAGCAGTTCCTGCAAGACGAAGGCATTGATGCTATGGACTGGCCCGCCCGTTCCCCAAACCTGAATCCAATTGAGCACATCTGGGACATCATGTCTCGCTCTAGCCACCAACGTCACGTTGCACCACAGACTGTCCAGGAGTTGGCAGATGCTTTAGTCCAGGTCTGGGAGGAGATCCCTCAGGAGACCGCCCGCCACCTCATCAGAAGCATGCACAGGCGTTGTAGGGAGGTCATACAGGCACGTGGAGGCCACACACACTACTGAGCCTCATTTTGACTTGTTTTAAGGACATTACATCAAAGTTGGATCAGCCTGTAGTGTGTTTTTCCACTTTAATTTTGAGTGTGACTCCAAATCCAGACCTCCATGGGTTGAAAAATTTTATTTCCATTTTTTTATTTTTGTGTGATTTTGTTGTCAGCACATTCAACTATGTAAAGAACAAAGTATTTCAGAAGAATATTTAATTAATTCAGATCTAGGATGTGTTATTTTTGTGTTCCCTTTATTTTTTTGAGCAGTGTATATATATATAAAATCTTGAATCCAATGCAAATTGTGTGGGGGATGTATGTAATGGTCAGGGACTTTGACCGGAATACTAAATGATGTTTGCAGTTTATGTATATATAAACAAAAATACCTATATGTATTTATGTGTGTGTGAAACGTATGAAATCATCCAGTGACATCATACATCAGTACCGTGTTGTGTGTATAACTATATATATACAATCTCAGCGAGGTAGAGATGTATGATGTAACCGGAAGATTTTGTACATGTCACACCAGGTATTAAGTAATCATTTGACAAGGGATGAAATACGGATTTAGTAGAGTTAACACACATGCTTTATGAGATGTGTTATGTAAACTTAATGCAATTAAATGCGTTATGCTATTTTATAAAATGGCTTTTGTTTCAAGATTAAGTGATGAGTTAAGAAATTTGCGTTAAGAGGTTGTGTGTTAGGCTACTTTTTCACTGCCGTTTCTGGGTCCGCCTGTGAAATCAGTTTCAAGGCTCTCACAAGCGGCCCAAAACGGATCAGTTCAGCCCCAATGCATTCTGAATGGAAAAGGATCCGTTCAGAATGCATCAGTTTGGCTCCGTTCCGCCTCCATTCCGCTCTGGAGGCGGACACCGAGACGCTGCTTGCAGAGTTTTGGTGTCCGCCTGGCGATGCGAAGCCAAACGGATCCTTCCTGACTTACAATGTAAGTCAATGGGGACGGATCAGTTTACATTGACACAATATAGTGCAATTGTAAACGGACCCGTCCCCCATTGACTTTCACTGTAAGTCAGGACGGATCCGTTAGACTTAGACATTTTTTTGACAGAGTAATGCAGACGGATCCGTTCTGAACAGATACCAGCGTTTGCATTAAAGGTGCGGATCCGTCTGTGCAGATACCAGACGGATCCGCACCTAAACGCAGGTGTGAAAGTAGCCTTAAAGGGAACCTGTCACCGGGATTTTGGGTATAGAGCTAAGGACATGGGTTGCTAGATCGCACCTGTCTTTGTTTTTGTTATATTATCTTTAATGTTTATTACATCCACACATTTGCTATCCTGTGTAGGATGTCTATTGTGGTACTTGTGGTCCGCTGCAGGCATCCTCCATTGTATGCATTTTTACTGGGTATTGCCATTAGCAGCGGACCACAAGTGCAGGATCTGCCCCCCGGTATAGATGCACCACTGCATATGGGGTTGAGCACTTCCTGCTTTTTAATACCACTCCAATCTGTAGTTTGTATATTGAATATTTTGGAGGTGTATAAACTCCTAGTCTGAATGTGCCTTTATTTCCATCCACAGGCAGCATTCTGGTGCACATGTGAGGCTCGGGCTATATCAGCCAGTCTTGGGTGGGGCTCAGAGCTCTCTCCCTCCTCCCACTGTATGCATGGTCACATGCTGGAGGTTACTGGGAGATTGACTGTGAGTCGGACCTTGCGCTCCTGTAATCCGCCCACTGGCTCCTGGTATTGCCAATACTGCCCAGGTAGGTTTAGCGTTAGGTCTCTAGCTACTAGAGAAACCTTGGCGCGATGCTCGGGCTCAGACATGTCCTCCAAGCAGGATGTGTTGGCTAATCTATTAGTACGAGGGTTAGTAAGACCGCAGTGTGCACCTGTCTTTGTTTTTGCTCTGTTACTGGGACAGGGAACTGTGAAGGTCACAGTTAAGGGGACAGTCCGCTATTGAGGTCAATGTTAAGGGAAGGGGTGCTGTAGAGGTCACTGTTAAGGGGGCGGGTTATTGGGGAAATCACTGTTAATGAGACGGGTTATTGTGGAGGTCACTAATAAAGGTGCTGCCACTGTGTAGGTCCCTGTTAAAGGGGAGGGCACTGTGAATGTTACTGTTAAGGAGGCAGGCCACTGTGGAGGTCACTGTTAAAGGGGCGGGGTACTGGATGTCACTGTTATAGTGGATACTGTCAATATCTTTTAACAACACACACAAACATTAATTGAAATAGTTGAAATATACCCGAGCGAAGCCGGGTCCTTCTGCTAGTCAATATATGAGAATGAACGTATGCAGCCACCTACATATACATATGAGCCAGAAAATAAAGGTAGATTTTTTAATTTAAAAAAAATTAGAACTGAATTTTAGATTATTTTTTATCTTTATCATTTTTCATTTTTTTTCTGCACAGATATTGTTAGGACTCACTGTCCATATCTCAAATACAAGCACTAAAACAAACCTCTATTGTTCTAACTTGACAGAGTTGTGTTGATACAATCCACTTTCTTTGCAATGTGAAAGGACACTGGAAATGCCCAAAGAAACTCCTTAAAAAGGTGATAAGAGCATATAAAGAGAAGAACAGTCTAACCTACCATATATTTCTGGGATCCACGGGGGTGCTAACCACAGTAACAGCAAGTTAATATTCAGCACCCATTCCAATAAAGGCAATATTTTTATAGGCATTAAAATCCATATCTGTACTGTAGGACACCATTTAAATTTTTAAACCGACACAATCCTAACATATCCTAACATATGTCTTGTATAGGTTGAAACGCATAAGCAGTATCTCAATGTATGGACATGGATTTTAATCTGGTTTAATAAAATATTGCTTTTACTGGAAGGGATGATACGTTCATCTGCAAGAACGTATCAGGCCCTTTAGATGTTTTATTAGGTTAGATTTGAACCCAAGAATCCAATTATTCAAGGCAACAGTGCTAGCACCAGGCCACCGTGCTTCCCCAGTTTCTTTGTATTCTCCCTTTTTATAAGAAAAGAAAAATATGCTGCTAGTTTCAGTTGTTATGTTAGGGCTCTGAGCACAAGTCGTATATATAAAAACCAATGATGGGATTCGATCTTGTTCTGTAATATCTGGAAAGCCTTTCTCAAAGCAGGCTTTAAATATGCAACTTATGCAAGTAATATACAGGCTACCATATAATGGATGCATTTTGTACAGATTAGGCCCAGTTTCCATCTACTTTTTATTTACATTTAGCATATAAGCCAGGAAAAGCTCCCAACATACATTCAATTATGGAAGTAATGGATGCTAACAGTAACCTACACGCTACAATAGCAATCTTGAAATTACACATCATAAACTTTTCAATAAGTTTTTTAACTAGTTTGGCTTTTTGCTAATACTTAAGAGTGTTATCCCCTATACAGGGATCTGGTCTTTGCTGCAGGGAAATCGCGAGGTTCCAACTTCCTGGAATAGTCCAGGTTTATTGGCAGCTCACAAGGGTCATAGATTCCAGTGTAAAGAACCAGAGGGACAGGCAAGGTACAGAGACAGAACCAGGCTGAGGTCAGGCAGGCCAAACACAGGCAAATCCAAGGCAAAACACGGTCAGAACCAGGCGCTAGAATCCAGGGAACAGACTCAGCGTAATGGTAGGTGAAACTAGGTTAGAATTCAGACAACAGGCAGAAGAAGGAGCACAGTCAAGTGAATAGATTAGGACAACAGGCCAGGCAGATGTAAAGACAAATGAAACAAAAGCTACTTCATAGAATCCAGCAGATAGAACCTGAACAGATCCAAACAGAATCTGAGACAAAACCTGAACAGATCCAAACAGAATCTAAGACAGAACTTGTTGCACAAGCCAGGGACAGGACATACAACACAGAATATCTAGCAGGCTTAACAAACTCATTAACCAAACAGGGGAACAAATAAAACCAGGGAACAGTACCCCAGCACTGCTGAACTAAGGTACAACACAAAATGGACCTAATTTACACCCACAAGTCGAGGTAAATAGACATGGAACAGTGCAACAATGAACTGCCATTTAAACACAATGTAAAAAATTCAAACCCTCAAGAAGCTGGCACCACTGCACGCAGAACAATGGTAACAAGTGAACTAACATTGTAACAAAATGTAATGAGATAGATATATGTTTTGGATCCAGTTAGAGGTTTAATGGAGATATTATGAAGAAGATATGAGGAAATGGATGCTATATGATCCAAGACAAACTCCACTGAGGAATTAGTCCAGGTCGAAACATATCTCAAGGAAATGTTATATCGTACAGCCAAAAATTAGTTTTTTAGAGAAACAGGTGACTATTGAGAGACTTACATTTTTAGTTTGCAACTACTCCCTTCAACGCTAGTATGGATGAGCGTAATCAGGAGCACGTTATAGCAGGAACCGATGTTTGAGTAACAGCATTGCTCAGGAGCAAGGCACGCTAAGGCAGCTAAGAAACACTATTATTGATGACTTGTGGCATCAACTGCATCCATATTTGTGATAATATTGAGCATAGACTGACAAATCGACTTTAGATACAAGATGGAATACAAATTGACATACTGTATTAATATAGCACAAGGGCCACACCTTGTTTCTGAATCCAATCCTGGTTTTGTAGTATCTGGACTCCTCAATATTTTGATTTTCATCTTTATTCTTATTTGTATATTTTTTTTGTTTTGCATAACGTGTTTGATATATTTTACAAATAATTTATAACTTATTGTAGATCATTAACCATACTGTTTCGAGGATATGCATTTGGATTTTATAGTCATTTTGTATTCATTTATTAAATCTAATATCATAACAAGAAGTCTTGAGTGGAAAACATTATTATTATTAATATAAAAAATCTTGTTTCTTGGGAGGGACAAAAAATGCCATGTAATAAAGTCCTTGTTTAGGTAAATTCTTCCAAAAGCATGCCAACTTCATTATATTATATATTGTTATACCTTATGCATAATTTTACACTGCAATATCTATTATGGACCTCAAATAGGGTAAATAATTTTTGGAGTGTGCTCAGCTTCTTAAATCCCACTATAACTAAGAAAGCATTTATTGTGCTTAAAAAAAAAAGCCTGCGCTTCAAAGACAAAACAAAACCCATAAAAGAAAGAAAACTCACATTTTGCTCCATAGCACTGAAAGCAAAAGAAAAATAAAGATAAAGTAATGAACATCTTTGGGATGTGACATAAATCTAGTTTGTCAAGAACACTGCGCTAAATCATTTGTGACTGAAGCTGCTCTGAATTATGAAAGCGTCTTCCTACCCTGGTGACAAATTCCCTATTCCGCAGACAATCATTACGTTCTTTGATACGGGTATCCTTCAGTATAGCTGTTGGTTAACACCTTCATTTACTACTTAAACAGACTTTGCACTTCAAACGTATAATCTGGAGAACATTCTGCCTGCGAACAAGTAAAAAAGTTACCATGAAACAGAATTAGCGTTATAAACTCCATTACACTTCAGTGTACTGATCTGTTCTCTAAATAAGAGATTTCATTTCTGCAACTTTTCACATCCCAGAGACGGCCATTTAATCTCTGTTTAACTGAAATTTGGTAGGCAATGTTGACACCTCTGCATTTTAACACGGGGATTTTCACCGTGTGATACAATCCCTTTCACTCAACCTAATATCCCATCTTGGTCTCTAAGGGACAATAATTGAGTTTAGGCTTTTTTTTTTAAACACTGATAAGGATAGGGAACACAGATGGGTATTTCATTGATTAACACTAACACTGGCCTAAGGCCTTGGTGTCAGGCATTAGATTAGAACATTACGCACAGACTGATAGAGTTTTGGTACATTATTCTTTCTCAATAACATTCTTTCACATATTAAGTTGATCCCACCCTAGGTAGCTAATTTATCATGCAGAAGGCCTTAATCCACTGATGTGACTTTATCTGCTCTCGCTTTGATGCCGCCTCTGTTTACAAGAGCAATGCAGGCTGTGTAAGACAAAGTACTCGTGACAAGTACAACGGAAAAAGGCTTTTGGTTTGTGTTGTAGCTTGATCCAAAGGGGCTTTTATAAAATGAAGTTATATGTTGTTTGCATCGCGAAGAAGCAGACATGAGATTTTCATCAAGACCATCAAACTTTACTGATCTTTTGGTACTGGATACAATCTTTTCTTCATTTCTGACCTCCCTCCCGGTTCCCCCCAGGCGTTAGAAATATAAGCATTGTGGCTTTTTGTTTTTTAACTTTCTGCTATTCCCTTTGGTTAATTTAAGCTGCAGTTTGATTCAGTGACATGGTCTGATACAGATTTGGTATTCTAGCTGGGAAGGAGATTATGGGTCAGTCCCAAATACTCAGACACAAAAGATTCAAGCAGTTAAGGATTTTTGGTATATCCGAAAAAGATTTCAAGAAATTTGTAAAGATCTAACCGTGCATTTCGCGTTTCGTGTGGTCTAAACCGCTTATAGGAAAGGAATGTTAAGTAACAAGGAAGCAGCAATTTCACACTTCACTTTGGATTTTCTTCATAGCTCTTTTTTGTACATATCAAGATATGGCTTTGAAATTGTAAGCAATAAGGAGAAACCCCATATAGTCCAGATCCTCTTATGTTAAGAAGCCAAACAGAAAGAAAGCGGAAAGTTGATCACTACCAATTACTGATCACTACATGGTGAGAAGTATATGAGAACTAATTGCAAGTGGTGTTGAATTGCATCTCTACTGATAGGTTTTCCTCACTAGTGCTCTAAGACGAATCGTGTTTATGAGTTTTAAGGTTTTTTATACTGTTTCTTTCCTCATGCCGTCTTTCTTACTTAGGGCTCTTTCACACTTGCGTTATTGTCTTCCGGCATAGAGTTCCGTCGTCGGGACTCTATGCCGGAAGAATACTGATCAGGATTATCCTAATGCATTCTGAATGGAGAGTAATCCGTTCAGGATGCATCAGGATGTCTTCAGTTCCGGTACGGAACGTTTTTTGGCCGGAGAAAATACCGCAGCATGCTGCGCTTTTTGCTCCGGCCAAAAATCCTGAAGACTTGCCGCAAGGCCGGATCCGGGATCAATGCCCATTGAAAGGCATTGATCCGGATCCGGCCTTAAGCTAAACGTCGTTTCGGCGCATTGCCGCATCCGACATTTAGCTTTTTCTGAATAGTTACCATGGCTGCCGGGACGCTAAAGTCCTGGCAGCCATGGTAAAGTGTAGTGGGGAGCGGGGAGCAGTGTACTTACCGTCCGTGCGGGTCCCCGGGCGCTCCAGAGTGACGTCAGGGCGCCCCAAGCGCATGGATCACGTGATCACATGGATCACGTCATCCATGCGCATGGGGCGCTCTGACGTCATTCTGGAGCGCCCGGGGAGCCGCACGGACTGTAAGTATACCGCTCCCCCGCTCTCCGCTCCTACTATGGCAGCCAGGACTTTAATAGCGTCCTGGGTGCCATAGTAACACTGAAAGCATTTGGAAGACGGTTCCGTCTTCAAATGCTTTCAGTACACTTGCGTTGTTACGGATCCGGCAGGCACCTCCGGCAACGGAAGTGCATGCCGGATCCCAACAACGCAAGTGTGAAAGAGGCCTAATGGTCTTAAAGATGGACAAAGGTAGCAGGATTTAGAGTCAACTGTTTCAAGGAAATATATGTGAGCTGTTAAAAAGTTGCGAGAACATTTCATTTATCCACTTCAGAATGTGCATACAAGGTAAGAATGCCTGAAGGGTCTGTAGTACAGTTGGTGTAGTTGTTGCTTTATTATCCATTTACATGATGTTCCTAAAGGAGTTATCCGATAAAAAGCTCACCCCATATGCCAGGCCCCTCACATTGAATATACTTACGTGGTTTCCAGCACCGCTCCTGGTCCCCACACCGCCTCTGCAGCTTCTCCACGTACGCGGAAGAAACATCCGGTGTCAGGGGGGAGCAGCCAATGGCAGGCGGGGACGGGGACGATTTTCATCCACTCATGAGGAGAAGCTGCAGCGGAGGTGCAGGGACCAGGAGCAGCACAGGGAGCGGGGAGCCAGGTAAGTATATTCATTGTGAGTGTCCCGGCATATGAGAGAGGTTTTTATAGTCTTGGATAACCCCTTTAAAGGTATTGCTCTGGCAAAGGCATTGCTCGGGTTCAGGAAGAAACCAGACAACTCTCTGGATCCGCCTGCTATAAAGAACTGGCAGGTACTTAACTGACAGATCCAGTGCTGCAGCTCCAGTTTACCAACTGGGCTATAGCAGTATCATCACGTTGACAACACGTGACAGTTGCAGCCAATCACTACCCTCAGTAGTGCACCAAAAAAGACCAGAGATGGCTGCTGCGGTCATGTGTTGTCAATATGGCATTACCTCTGCAGTTGGGTACGAGTATAAATAGATCTTGGCTAGGACAACTGACGCGGCAGAGCAGGATCTGCAAGGGAATTAATTGCCAATTCTTTAATGCAGGCTGATCTCCTGAAACCAGACAAACCCTTTAAGGTATTATTTAACCTTCAACAAGAATACATTAGGGAATTGCTTTATCAGATTCGTCAGTATTGCTTATTCCTGCATCTTAGTGAAAGTAAATTTATTAATATTTTCGTGGAATAGATTTATACACTTCTTTTTTTATTACACTGAAAAAAACACTGGTCAATGCCAGATTTGAGGAATGTTTTTTATCAAGATTCCAATAAAGTATCCATCTTGGAATCAGTATAAAAAAAACTGAACTAGCCCTAAGACTGTACTGACACCTGTAACAGACATCAGCACAGTCTATGATAATGGTGCAGGCAGACCAGCTCCACTACCTCAGTTACCAATGTCTGCCTGCCAGCAGCTGCAACAAAAGAAGCCGGAAGAGTATGGAGAAGAGGTAAACAGTTAATGTTTCATTTTTTTAACCCCGTCAAATTATTTGTTTTCAGGACACTGGACAGGTAATCTGTCAACATAAAAACCCTAATATTTGGATAGTTTAAGAGACATAGGGGTTATTTTAATAATCTGAAATGTGGTTACACCACTATCTGCAACTTTTCCCAGCTCACGCCAGGTCTAAAATTGTGGGCGTTGCGTGGGTAGGGAAGGAGACGGGACTGCAGGCCCATCTTATTTATAATTTTCTACACCTGTCTGAGGTCGGCGCCTCTCCATAACTTCGTGGACCCTCCTCCAGCTATGGGGCTTTATTAAGACTGGCATCTAAAACACAGTCTTAATAAATGTGCCCCATAGATTCATAGATACCATTATTATCTCTGGACTCACTTTCACTTCCCCGGAGTAAGCATGCAAATGAACCATGCTGTATATGCTGAAGAAGCATGTAGGAGTCCACTGTTCTATTTTTCTGAAATTAGGAGTCCAGGGTACACATTACAATATAGAATATGGACCATTTGCTAACAGAAGGTGGGGAATGTGAGTACAGGTATAATAATTACTTTGGAATCTGTGTCTTTTTTAGCCATCTACACATTATAATAGTTCTGGGTTCCTGATGGCAGAATCTCTATAAGTAACTCTCCAAAATACCTTGAAAATTTAGTAACGAAGATTTTATGCTTTAAAGCCTCATCATATTTAAAGATAACAATGACTGTATGCAAAACAATTAAAAAGAAGCTAAATAAGGTCCATAGTAATATATCACTCATGATATGACATTACATCTCTAGAATAAAAGTTTACCTGTGTGGACCTCTGTAACTCTAATTACATTCTGTAAGACAGTGCAAGTTACAAAGGGTTTTGATCCCTCTGCTGCTAACAGATGGGATGTGTAAGTGAGTAAAAGCTATGGCGATGAGTTAGGCCACAAGCAAAGAAAGATGAACACTCCCCTGGGGGTACTTTTAAAAGGCCATAAGCTTGAGTTGTGAAGAGAAAGAAAAGGTCTAGTGCTGGTGTTAATTACGCAGAAACCACACAGAAAGTGTTCCCTGTCACAGAGTTGAGAGGTTGTGCATCCTTTCTAGCACAGATAAAAGACATAGTATGAAAACATTTTGCAGAGGACAATGAAGGAAAGATTAGCATAATCTTTCCAGTATCCTTGGTAAGCTGTCCATGAGTGAGCTTTTTTTTTCTGTTCTTCATTCCCTTCTCTCTAATGTCTAGATTTAAGGCACAGCATTATAAGAATAGGCTTTGTCTGGGAAGCTTGAAAGTTGTGTTTCACCGCCTTTATGTGATCATCCATGTTGCTTCAGTATAACCCTTGTGATAATTAGACAATGGACAGAGAAGTGAAGTGTCAGTTCATTGACAGGATCTTATCCCTACTCTGTTATTCTTAATCCAGATTCATCAGTCCTCTTACTCATTATCTGGTCTGTTTGGTCCTTTTTTTTAGATGTTTTTTCTTTAGTACAGACTTGAGGTTATTGGACTCAGTACAGTCATTGTGTCAGCATTTTCTCTGTGTACTGCGTAGATGGCATAAAGAAGTAGAACTTTGCCTTGTAGTGGTGCAAAGAGTCTTTCATCATGTATTGGTAAAGTAGTTATTTCTTACCGAGCCTATTTTCCTATTTTTTCATTTTGTAGAGTAATTTGCAAGTTATTCAGATACCAAGATTTTGGACCAGCGAGTGACACATCTAAATTTTGAGATTTAATTTTAACATGATTAATTTTAAGATTTAATTTAAACCCATGCAGTCTTGCAGGTAATGATAAAGATCTACAGTACAACAACGATATAGGTTGGCACTCTTGCAGAATGTCAGCCAAAAAAAATAAATGAATGAATACTAGATGTTCATAATAAAATGTACCTTTTATTAAATAACTCTACATCCAAAGAATATATTGACATACAAGGTAACGAAATGGAAAACAAAAAAGAATGATAAAAAATATATAAAAAATATCAGCATAATATAGAGTCAATCTACGTACTATATCTTTATTATGTTGCTATTTGTTATTAATTACAGTCAGGTCCATAAATATTGGGACATTGACACAATTCTAGCATGGCTCTATAAACTAACACAATCAATTTAAAATGAAATGAACAAGATATCCTTTAACTGCAGACTGTCAGCTTTAATTTGAGAGCATTTACATCCAAATCAGATGAACTGTGTAGGAATTACAACAGTTTGCATATGTGGCTCCACCTTGTTAAGGAACCAAAAGTAATGGGACAGAATAAAATTCATAAATCAAACTTTCACTTTTGAATACTTGGTTGCAAATCCTTTGCCGTCAATTACAGCCTGAAGTCTGGAACGCATAGACATCACCAGACGCTGGGTTTCATCCCTGGTGATGCTCTGCTAGACCTCTACTGCAACTGTCTACAGTTCCTGCTTGTTCTTGGTGCATTTTCCCTTCAGTTTTGTCTTCAGCAAGTGATGTGCCTGCTTAATCGGATTCAGGTCAGGTGATTGACTTGGCCATTGCATAACATTCCACTTCTTTCCCTTAAAAAACTCTTTGGTTGCTTTTGCAGTATGCTTTGGGTCATTGTTCATCTGAGTTCTGAAGCATTTGGCTGAATATGAGCAGATAATATTGCCCGAAACACTTCAGAATTATCCTGCTGCTTTTGTCAGCAGTCCCATCATCAATAAATACAAGAGAACCAGTTTCATTGACAGCCATACATGCCCACGCCATGACACTACCACCACCATGCTTCACTGATGAGGTGGTATGCTTAGGATCATGAGCAGTTCCTTTCCTTTCACCATACTCTTCTCTTCCCATCACTCTGGTACAGGTTGATCTTGGTCTCATCTGTCCATAGGATGTTGTTCCAGAACTGTGAAGGCTTTTTTAGATGTCGTTTGGCAAACTCTAATCTGGCCTTCCTGTTTTTGAGGCTCACCAATGGTTTACATCTTGTGGTGAACCCTATGTATTCACTCTGGTGAAGTCTTCTCTTGATTGTTGACTTTGACACACATACACCTACCTCCTGGAGAGTGTTTTTGATCTGGCCAACTGTTGGGAAGGGTGTTTTCTTCACCAGGGAAAGAATTCTTCGATCATCCACCACAGTTGTTTTCCGTGGTCTTTCGGGTCTTTCGGTGTTGCTGAGCTCACCGGTGAGTTCCTTCTTTTTAAGAATGTTCCAAACAGTTGTTTTGGCCACGCCTAATGTTTTTGCTATCTCTCTGATGGGTTTGTTTTTGTTTTTTCAGCCTAATGATGGCTTGCTTCACTAATAGTGACAGCTCTTTGGATCTCATCTTGAGAGTAGACAGTAACAGATTCCAAATGCAAATAGCACACTTGAAATGAACTCTGGACCTTTTATCTGCTCATTGTAATTGGGATAATGAGGGAATAACACACACCTGGCCATGGAACAGCTGAGAAGCCAAATGTCCCATTACTTTTGGTTCCTTAACAAGTGGGAGGCACATATGCAAACTGTTGTAATTCCTACACTGTTCCCCTGATTTGGATGTAAATACCCTCAAATTTAAGCTGACAGTCTGCAGTTAAAGCACATCTTGTTTGTTTAATTTAAAACCCATTGTGGTGGTGTATAGAGGCAAAAATGTTACAATTGGGTTGATGTCCCAATATTTATGGACCTGACTGTAGATGGTTCTATGTTATAAAATCATCTTATTGCTCATAACATTGAAATGTTTCATGTAAGATTCCTTATGTACATGTAACTTGGTATCGCACAAGTCTTTGCTGCATTAGCTATAATTAATTCACCTTTTGTATTTAAAATTCTGCATGCTAAAGCTCCGTGTATCAAGTACATGAACTGATGAATAGATATACTGGCGCTCTGCAACTCTAAGAGTCTCCCAAGTAAAGTATAATCTACTGATGATATTATATGATGGGATTGGTATTAGATCAATTCTTTAATACATTTATATAAGACACCAAAGACAATTTTCTGTTCTGAAAGTTTGAGAATGGTGTCCATTCTCACTGCCCAGAAAGCTCAAACTGCTCATGTGCCTAAGAATACACCTATTTACTTAGCGATCAAAATGATAAATTATGGTTTTTAATAAACTCTTAAACTGTGTAATCTGAATGATACTGTACATCTTACCATCAGTACTACACATGCCTCCCATTACGTTGACTATGCAGTTGGTCTATTTCCCAGTTTTATGGGTGGCAACAACCTGTATAGTGATTAATCTCCAAGGATTGGTGAATTTCTGCAATATGGACAAACAAAGAAGTGAAAATGTACTCAAGTCTTGAAAACAGGATGGCAGTACCAGGACTTAAATGGGTTCTCTGAGACCTGGAACCCTTTTTCTTGTGACCAGGCATGGTGCAGGGGTTAAAAAAATATTCACCTGTCACATGTGCTACATTCTCTTCGGCCCCACTTCTCCTCCCCCACTAGGCCAAAAGTGTGATGCTCTGCCTGCACACATCTCACCGTTGTTGGCCAATCATTTGTCTCAGTGGTAGCAGTGATCACATTCTGTTTAGAGGCACAGCATGTGATCGCTGCCACCGCTGAGACAACTGATTGGAAAGCAGCGGTGACGTCCATGTGCAGATCACACGTCACACTTGCAGTTCATCACGGCTCAACCAGAGCACTGGTTAAGGCTGAATATTTCTTGGTTCTAACCACTACACCCTGCTTAATCATATGAAAATAACTTCTTAGTCTCAGAGTACAACTTTAAGCTTCTTTTACATGGAGCAATCAATGGAAACTATATGTGTCCGAATGATTGTTCAAATGATTATTTGGAACACAAACATTCATCATTGTCAGAAGCATAGTCCTGTTTACACAGGTCAATGTGCTGCCAACAACCAGTGTTTTTTTTATCCCACATAAAAGATGTGGCTGATAAATGAGTGTTTTCCCATAAGTTGATCAGCAACATATTTATAAGGGACAATATTCGGGTGAATGAACATTCGAGGAAATGTTTGTTCCTAATTGTTGGCTTATGCAAAAAAGGCACCTTAATGCCACAGGTAAAAATATGCAGACAGATTCAAGCAGCAAATTAAAGGAGTCTAATTGTATATTTGTTTTAAGACAAGGGATAGTATCTGTGCAGTTTCCATACAGAAAAGATTTGTATACTGAAGGGGCTTGAAGCTTTAGTCCAATCGGCTATGCATTGATTTAGCAAACGAGTTACAAACCTCTGAGATCTGGCACGTTCTGACACAACATATTACTACCAACAACAATTTGAGTGTGCCTTACGTTTGAAGCAGACAAAATAAAAGGTAATTTCTTAACTTTTTTGGGCTATCGAAAATATTTTATGTTCCAGTAGAACTGGCTAAGCTGGCACTTTTCACTGCAGGAGACAGGTTAGGATTCTACATGTTGGGAGGCTGTATCCCCAAGATCAAACTATTAAACTGGGTCTGAGGTTCATGGAACTATATCTACAGCCAGAAGCTCTTCAGATTTCCAGCTGGAGATCGTCTCTTATGTATATGAATCGTCATTAGGATCCTGACAAAGAAGTGCACTTTGGGATGGCCGCAGGGCAGACTCTTTGAATCTTGCTCTTGATAAAAAAAGCTTCTGGCTGGCTGACAAGAGACAAGGCAAGTTCAAGGAAGGCATTAAAAACAGCTTAAATCTATTGATGGCTGTAGAAGTGTTTGGACGAATGGTCTGGGATTAAGATGAAGGCTATTGAGTGCCAAGAGACTGCAACATTTTGGACATATTCTTGATTCCAAAAGAAAATGACTCTGCACAGATGTTGGACCAAACAAAAACACAGATACTAATATTCCCAAGTTTCTCCTCTACTTACAAAGTTACCTTGTTTCAGTAGTATCGCTTATTTGCCGAAGTATTTGTAGTAGACATTAATTGGCGCATACATGCCTTCTATTGATTTGAAGTATTTATCTGGCACCTACAATTCCTTAGCTCACAGTATATATGGGTTCGAATGTCTTTAAAGTAAGATCTACAACACAGGAAGTTACTATATTTCCATAATATGGTCAACATTTGTTTTAATAATAATATCATTATGCAAGATGAACAGTCTTAGATCAGGTAACTGCTGCTTCTACACAAACTAAAAAGGTTCATTTAATTCCCTTGCCCTTGCAGGACTCTTTACGGCATGTGACAGTTCAACACAGATTAAAAGGATCAGGGCTACAAAAGGGCTATATCTAAATTATTATCATTTTGTGATTCAAATTTGTTGGGCTTCAACTGTTTTATCTAATGCTGTTTTTGGAAGATGAAAGGAACAGGATCTCATTATTATGCCTCAGTGAAGAAAAGCACAGTATTTTGACTTATCTCTGTCTGTCATTATAAAGATTTTGAACATACATGGATCATTATTCCAGATTTGGGCTTTTTAATAGATGCACAAAATAATAATCTACAAAACTAGCAAACACAGAATCATGTGTATAGATAGTAGTTCCCTGAGTTCTAATGAATCTATGTAAGTTTTTTCTACCAGCAGGGTTTTTGGTATATTTAAGACTTATGGAACTATTCCAACCTAATGTTCCCAAATAAATAAAGCATGTTCAATTTAGCAATAAACCAAATATAATTGTTGTGTAAAATTTTCTCTGCTACTATCACAGTTGGGATTGCTGCAAATATATGTATGGTACTGCTTACCGAATAATCAAAATACGGCTAAATATATATGAGGTACACGTCCTTAGGATATAATAAGCAAAAATATTGAAGAGGACACTTAAAATGGAGCAAAATAATAAATATTTTATTCGTGCTCATAGGAAGATGGGTGAAACCTATATAAATCAAAATAGGACTGATCCGTCTGTCCTGCTTGGTCTAACCTCATGTAGAATAATTGACACTACCTAATAAGTATATAGGAGGTCTATTGTAAATATCATGAGGGGATAGACGGACTAAAATATCTAAAAACCACCGCACTGACACTCGGATATGGTGCTCCGAACGGCAAGGTAATGCCTGTACAATTATAATGTGCTAACGGAGATAGATGCTGTTTGTTATAATCCCTGGGGAACTTGAATCTAGATTCCCAGGTCATTCACAGGAATTAACACACACTGCAACCAATTGAACTGACCAGTGACCACATGTCACTGAACAGCGGCGGTTAGTGTGAGGAGCGGCTGTGCACGATGCAGACTCACAGACTCTATCCACCATGTAGGTGAGTAAACCACATAGACCAATGCTGATGCTGGCTAACAATACGCACCAGCAACAGCAGGTCTAAACACACTGAGCTACGGCTCTACGCGTTTCTGTGCAGATTGGTACATGCACGTTATCAGGAGCCAAGTAGCCACTACACCTAAACTGCCTAAAGCCGATAGCAGAGGTTTGAAATCGGCTTCCTATACAGTGTTTGTCAAGCTGCACCGAATCCTAGTGTGGGAGACGGTGTACTGATTGTTGCATATGGTCTCGGCTCTGTACTGGCCAGTACAGAGCCGAGACCATATGCAACAATCAGTACACCGTCTCCCACACTAGGATTCGGTGCAGCTTGACAAACACTGTATAAGAAGCCGATTTCAAACCTCTGCTATCGGCTTTAGGCAGTTTAGGTGTAGTGGCTACTTGGCTCCTGATAACGTGCATGTACCAATCTGCACAGAAACGCGTAGAGCCGTAGCTCAGTGTGTTTAGACCTGCTGTTGCTGGTGCGTATTGTTAGCCAGCATCAGCATTGGTCTATGTGGTTTACTCACCTACATGGTGGATAGAGTCTGTGAGTCGGCATCGTGCACAGCCGCTCCTCACACTAACCGCCGCTGTTCAGTGACATGTGGTCACTGGTCAGTTCAATTGGTTGCAGTGTGTGTTAATTCCTGTGAATGACCTGGGAATCTAGATTCAAGTTCCCCAGGGATTATAACACACAGCATCTATCTCCGTTAGCACATTATAATTGTACAGGCATTACCTTGCCGTTCGGAGCACCATATCCGAGTGTCAGTGCGGTGGTTTTTAGATATTTTAGTCCGTCTATCCCCTCATGATATTTACAATAGACCTCCTATATACTTATTAGGTAGTGTCAATTATTCTACATGAGGTTAGACCAAGCAGGACAGACGGATCAGTCCTATTTTGATTTATATAGGTTTCACCCATCTTCCTATGAGCACGAATAAAATATTTATTATTTTGCTCCATTTTAAGCGTCCTCTTCAATATTTTTACTGCTTACCGAAACCTAAAATGAATAGCCAAATTCCAAAATACTCAAAATGTCTCGCTCAAACTACCAATACTACTTAACTAATGAACCAACACCACTGATTGCAGGACAACCTTAAAGCCATTGCTAACATCCACTCACAACTGTTAGGGGTGAATACTTTATGCCTGTGATGGCTAACCTCGGCACTCCAGCTGTGGTAAAACTACGACTCCCAAGATACTTGCTTGGCCGTTCTCAGAACTCCATATAAATGAATGGAGCATGCTGGGAGTTATAGTTTCACCACAGCTGGAGTGCTGGAGGATAGCCATCACTGCTCTATGCATAAGAACCACTATTTAATTATGTGAATGTCTGTAGTCCAAGGGTAACTTGAGATGGAAATCCGGTTTTAAATGTTTGAATCAACAGGGCTTCAAAGTGCAGTAGCAATCTGGTGTTGTATGGACACCAGGGGTTCTGGATAATCTCAAGACATGTCACTAACCATGGAACTAGTGACATGACTGGCGCTCAGTCTGAGAGCGCTGGATTCAGAATACGGAGTGTTGCTGCTGGCTGGGGATCAAAGACGATCCAGAACCCCTGGGGTTGTAATTGCATAATGGAACCCTATTTATTCAAGCATTTGGAATCAGATTTGGTGGTTTCTATCTGTGTATAGAGTATCCACCCTCAACAACTATAAATGGCTGTTTGGAATATTAACAAACATTTTCGGGTTGTGCGGCAACTGGAGCTCAATGGTGCTGGTTCAATATTTGAGTACTATCGCGTAGTTTGAGCAAGACATTTTGAAATAGAATCTTAGGGTACTTTCACACTTTCGGCAGAGGAATCCGGCGGGCAGTTCCGTCGCCGAAACTGCCTCCCGGATCCGTCAAACGTATGCCAACTGATGGCATTTTTAAGACTGATCAGGATCCTAATCCATCTTACAAATGCATTGAAATTTCCGTTGTCATCCGAAGAAACGGATCCGGGATTTATTTATTTTGAAAAAAAATTTGGTCTGCGCATAATACATTCCTATGGAAAAAAATGCCGGCATTCCGGCAAGTGTTCCGGATTTTTGGCCGGAGATAAAACCGTAGCATGCTGCAGTATTATCTCCGTATCTCCGTCCTGAACCGTCAAGTCTTCAGACCCTTTCATGTTGTTCACATTTTGTTATGTTGCGCCTTAGTGCTAAAATAAAAAAAATCACGTTTTCCCACATAAATCTGAACCCAATCGAGATGGTTTGGGGTGAGCTGGACCGCAGAGTGAAGGCAAAAGGGCCAACAAGTGCTAAGCATCTCTGGGAACTCCTTCAAGACTGTTGGAAGACCATTTCAGGGGACTACCTCTTGAAGCTCATCAAGAGAATGCCAAGAGTGTGCAAAGCAGTAATCAAAGCAAAAGGTGGCTACTTTGAAGAACCTAGAATATGACATATTTTCAGTTGTTTCACATTTGTTTGTTATGTATATAATTCCACATGTGTTAATTCATAGTTTTGATGCCTTCAGTGTGAATAGTCATGAAAATAAAGAAAACTCTTTGAATGAGAAGGTGTGTCCAAACTTTTGGTCTGTACTGTATATATATATATATATATATATATATTTTGCTATGTTGCAGCCTTGTAGTAAAATAAAACAAATATATATATATATATATATATATATATATATTTGTTTATTTTACCACAAGGCTGCAACATAGCAAAATGTGAAAAATGAAAAGGGTATGAAGACTTTTGGAATGCACTGGAGAAGCCCGAAGCCTGTAGAGAGGCAGAGACTGTATGCTATATACCAGGGATGCCCAACCTGCGGCCCTCCAGCTGTTGCAAAACTACAACTACCAGCATACCTGGACAGCCTACAGAAATCAGCCTACAGCAGGGCATTGTGGGAGGGCTGCAGGTTGAGCATTCCTGCTCTATACTATGGATCTATAAGCAGCTAGATGTAATGCATCTGATGCAACATAACACTTTTTTTTTATTAATCAATACAATCTGAGATGAGTGTTATCATACCAGATGATATTGGTGAGAAACCCACACTGGAGTGCTAGTGACCATGGTATGTGGGATAGTTATGCCTTATATGAATTTTCATATGGCACTTGCACATTAGTATTTGCTAGACTTTGTGGCTACCTGCCTCCTTGAGTGCTGTGGATAGGGTCAATCAAGATTGATAGGTGTCTACTGTTTTCTACTAAATGGGGATTTTTTTTTAACGGATGTACTTTGTCTTAAATATATAACATGTAAACTGACAACCATGTACATATGGACTGATTTATGCCAATATTACTTTTCTAGTGCCTGACGAAGGCCTAATAAGGCCGAAAACGTTTGTGCATATACATTGCCGCTTTTTCCTAAAAAATAAAATTAATTTATGGAACAAAGAAAAACAACTCTCCAGCTGTGATTTTTGCATTCTACTTGCACATTAGTGATATGAGTTGTATCTATTTTGGGGTTATTTGGTATGAATTTATCATGAATTGTAGCATTTGCACTTGCACACTTATCAACTGAGTGTGCTTTTTCTCTGTAACCTGCACTGTTCTTGCCTTTTTATTAATGGTTGTTTTTCAATTTTTTGTCAATTGTGTTAATATTATTAACGATTAAATTTTTGTCGTTTTTTGGTCGCAGTCTTGGATTCTTATTGTGTTTTTAAAATGTTATGTAGGAGCAATGTGTCCTTTATAGGTTTGTTACTCAGTGGAAATCTTCATCAATTACTTTCAGAGGATAAAAGTTTGCCATGGTCAGGTGATATTTTGCATGGAATAAAAATAAACACTGCTAATGCATTAAAAAATTACCATATGATTTAAATATACATATTGATCCAACCAGGCTGGATACACAAGGTTCTTGTGTACTGGACAAAACATTTTTGTTTCAGGGATGATCCATATATATTTTTCCAAAAGTTTAAGATGACCATCCATATCTACTGTCATTTTGCAAGATATCTACAGTATTTCTCTAAATTGGCTCCAGCCCCCATATACACAGGCTTGAATTAAAAATTTGTCTGTGAAGAGTTTTGTGGACATTTGTAATACATCATGGCCTCCCCCAGTACAGCATGGCTTATTTTTTTCTGATCAGCAGGTATCCTATTTTGTATTTTACTGTTGTATAGTCCTTAGGTGTAATGAAATATGAACCCCAATTTGGTCAATTTTGTTGACTTGTCTCATACTGTTACATGTAGGAGTATTTACTAGGCATTTTCAATTACTCAAAGGTTTCTAGATTTCCTAGTGATCACATTAATGCACTGTAGAAGACACTGTCTTGTTTTTACCATATATTGTAAAATGAAATTGATAGTTTGTGAGATGAAACTGATTGATTGTCTTCAGAAAACACAAAAGCATCTACTTGGAGAATGATAAAAAAAAATCCCAGCCTAAAAACAAAATTCAGGTTGTTAACTGTATCTTTTTAGATTCCACTGGGTGTTGTAGCAGAAAACCTTGAACAGACTTCAGTTCACTCATTTTGATGGTAATAAATTATTCTGGAACATTGCTCCAGCACCAAAATTCTATAATAGACTGTTTATATAATTCTAAGACTAGAAGAAAGGAGAAAACTCCCTCCGGTGTCTTACTGGTGATTTTTATTATTTTCTACAGATAGTCGTAAGGTTGAAGAAGACCAAAACATTCATCCAGGTTCTCTAGGAACCATAGTTAAAATTGCCTGAGCTTACATTCTACAATATTTTTGTCATGTGTATATGAAATATTATTATCTTATCTTTTTAGAAGGGGAAAATGCAGTTTATTGTGACTGACAAATCATGTATTTGTCTGATGTACTTTGTAATGTTCACACTTTCTATGAAAATTAGAACTGATAAATAATACAAATGAGGTGCCAAATCAACCACCATTTAGATATCAACACTTACAGACATCAGCTAAACCCAAAGAACATTTTTTGTTGAAAATATGTGTAGGTTAATAAGACTTTCTCCCATTTCCTATGCCTCTCTTGCAAATGTAGGTACTACTGAGAGGTTTGAAATGGACCTCTTTGGGTATGTAATTTATGTCTCTAACTTGCTATCTTGGTTTGTAGGCTTGCAGATCATTTATAGGCAATACTAAGTTGACCACTCCGAGGAGAGTCATAAAAAGACAGAACTGAAGGAGAACTGCATTCAACCAAGCATTGCATTTGACCAAGCACTTCTACCAAGATTAGGAAGGAATTTGGTGGGACTTGAAGGAGTTCTACTGATTAATCCAGAAGGAGTTGGAGTCCTGGAATAAATTAGGAGTGTGACTTCAAGTCCTGGAATAAATTAGAAGGACAAATACCTTGAATTGAGGGATGGAACAGCAGATAAGTAAAAAATACAGCTGTACTAATGCCATAAACAGGCCGGATCCCCACCAAGTCCCATTATAGTCAATGGGCTCCGGTGGTTATCAGGTAGAATCATTCTATGCTAAAACCGCTTGCTGGAAGAATTTATCACTAGTGTGAAACCAGCTTTACACTGTCACTCTCACCTGGTCCCTCTTGACACAGGAAATGTGACTGCACAGCTAGTCACTGTCTGCAGTGGTGACCTGCCTCAGGAACCAGGAAGTAGAAACGGGCGAGAGGCTGGAGAATAAATGGCATGTGATTGTTGAAGTGAGAATTACTTCAAAGGGGATATTCAGGTGTTTAATATTGATGACCTATCCTCAGGATAGTTCATGAATATCACATCTGACTCCCAGCACCCCACAATCAGATGTTTGAGGAGCTTACCAAGCATAGCCCTGTCCGATGGATACCAGCTGTGCTTTGTATTGCAACTCAGCCTCATTCACTTACATGGGACTGAGCTAAGCCCAGGCCATGTGACTGATAGCCGTGACATTGGAGGCCGCAGCTTTCACCGGAGTGCCATGTCTCTTCAAACAGCTAATTGGTGGGGGTTCCGGGAGTCAGAACCCTGCCAATCTGATATTGATCAGCTATCCTGAGGATAGGCCATCAATATAAACATCTTGAACAACCCCTTCAAGCCATTCTGACCTTTTAATAATAAATCAAAGTTTTCCAGCTAGACAACTCCTTTGTGCTGAAAGTTATTACACCTTTTAAAGAGCTAATATTAGCACAACACATATTTCAACCTGGACAACAGTATTTTCAAGAGGTTAACATGTAGTTCCAATTCAGATGAAACTGTATGTATTTTCTATATTTTGTGTTATTATATAGATTTGTTTGTTACTCTTGCTAGTGATGGTAAACTCCCCTTTTTTTTCGAAATTTATAATGTTTTGGTCCATATTCAGTAAATAGATACTTAATACTTGTTCAGAATTCTAGATGTGCTGAACTCCGTTCAGCTGTGTGACCTAATAGCTTAGTTATGTTTAATATAACTTTTTTTTTTACAAACATTTAATCTATGGATTGTAATAAAATGTCACTTAAGGTCAAAGCTTTCTAGTAAAGGGCATCTGTCAGTAGATTTGTACCTATGAAACTGGCTGACCTGTTACATGTGCACTTGGCAGCTGAAAGCATCTGTGTTTTTCCAATGTTGATATGTGCCCGCATTGCTGAGAAAAATTATGTTTTAATTTATGCAAATTTGCTTCTAGGAGCAACGGGGGCGTCACCATTACACCTAGAGGCTCTGCTCTCTCTGTAACTGCAGCACCCTCTGCATTTCGATAGACAGGGCCAAGTAGTGCAAACATCATCACACCTGGCCCTTTCAAACAAAGGTCAGAGGACGCAGCAGCTGCAGAGAGAGCAGAGCCTCTAGGTGTAACGGCGACGCCCCCGTTAGTCCTAGTGGGTCATTTGCATAAATTAAAACTTTATTTTCTCAGCAATGTGGGCACATATGGGCATGAGACCAACACAGATGCCTTCAGCTGTGAAGCAGACATGTAACAGGTCAGCCAGTGTCATAGGTACAAATCTGCTGACGGATGCCCTTTAATAGAAAGCTTTGCCCTAAAGTGACAGGAGTGGAATGCAATAATAATAAAATGACATTAGTATCTAAGCTCTGGATGATCCTTTATTTTATAAGCAAATCTGTGCATTTATGCAATGATGCCATGAATTGCTTACATGAGATCTGAGGCTGAGTGGCATCAAAGTATTACACTGGTTTCTTCTTTTGGAATTAGGAAGACATCTTTGTACAATGACTGTTTGTTCCCTTTTTTGCTAGTATTCATCTTCCCAAATGCCAATCATTTCCAAGGAAAAGGGACATGTATCGTCTTCTGCCACTTGCTCTGAATATTCTTAAAGCTTCAATTAAGTTTCCACACATTCTTCCTTGACATATAGTGTCTTAAAAATGTTTGTACAGACTGCAAAGCAGGCTTGTATTTGGGTTATATTTTCACAGGGTTTGAAGTCTTCTTCAAAGATTTTGAAATAAAATAAATGACTGAGTACATATGCTGTAAATCTGCCCCTTAGTTTATGTTGAAAATCAAAAAAACATGTAAAGTTTGGTGATGTCTGTGCGTTATCTGAAAAAGCATACATTAAGATATGAAACGAAATGCTGGAAATAGTAGACTTGTCAGCTTGAATGTTGGTGGAATAAGTACATAAGATAAACGGTTCAGCACGGGTTATGTTCCTGAATTTATAATCAGTATAGATAAAGCAACGTTTCTGGAGTAGCTTAAAAGAGCTTCAATGTTTATTGCCCACAAGGAGTACATAAACTCAACTCAGAATATTAGATGAGGAAATGTACTATAAACCTTAACAGCTCTGAAATACTTTCACCCCAAATAGATACACTTGCTGGTATTCTGAGATGCCACAGGAGCTTCAGAGAGATGTATCTTCAGTCATGCATCAACCTTCTCATTTACAAGTCTCTGCTAAGTTTTCAAACAATAGCTACTTAGATTCGGTATGCTGCTGTTGTACTTCTACACTAGGAACACATCTGAATTGAGCAAGGGATTTTTTTGCTTAATTCAAGATATCATGGAGGAACTACGCAATTATCATTTAATATCTTTATAACTTATATTGGCAATTTTTATGTCATTACATATTATGTGCTATTACATCATTAGGTGACATATTTTATTACTTCCAGTCTTAAAGAACATGTGTGGGATCCTAAAAATGTCATTTAATAGTGTAAACCTCTTTTAGCCTCCTGCCGAGCAAAATAATGTACCTGTCAACTTTTCCTGAGTCTTTACTTCAATCTCCAGGCCCCCGATGCACTCCATTATTTACAACCCAAACTTCCAGGTTGTGGACATAGATGAGTTACAGCCTCAACACTTCAGATAGTGCTACACGCTACAAGGTCATCCAAAAATGTAAATGCTTACTACACCCTTCACTGGGCCAGAAACTTTGCCCACTATACCCTCCATCATCCCCTTACCGTTTCGTCCCACACAGCCTTCGATATGACAAGCAATGGACTCCCCCTGTCCTGCTAATGGATTGAGAGCATTGACCAGACCAGTCCAAGATCACATGGATCTAAGATCTCAAATATTCAGCTGGGGATTCTGACAGAGGGGATCATAGAAGTCCTCATCATGATGTCAGAGGAAATCTGACACATGACCACTCTTCCAATCTCCAGAGTTAGACAGAAAAAAGTAGTGCAAGTACATTAGTAAGTGGCAGGGCCTGGCATGAGAAGCACTGAGAAAGAGAATAATGTATACCTGGATAAACTCTTTAAACTGGAAGTACAGTACACTGCAGTAGTTTTTTATATGTACTTAATAACTACAGTGATCTAGTGATCCCATCATACTTACAGAATAAAAGGGCATGGACAGAACAAATCACTGCAATAAATACATCATCTAGTTACCAATTGTAAGGAACCCAGTCATGTTCCAGCTCCTAGCTGTTCCAGGAGGGTTACCATGCCAAAAAGCAAATGCTCCGCCTAGCAGTGAGTCTGGACACCAAGCTAATCTGGTCCCTGGCTAGGCATTGAATCCCAGAGCTAAATGGGGGATTTAAGTCAAGCAGTTACTACTTTTCAGCTCCAGTGATATTTTGATTTCTGGCCCCAGTTTGTTGTTTGGGCTCAGAACTGTGGTGTATTTATGTTGGTCTTTCCTGTGTATTGACCTCAGTGTGTTTCATTGTTTACCCCTTGCCTACTGATTAGGCTCCTACTCAGTCCTGGCTTTGACTCCTTGGCTTGTTTTAGGAATAACCACGTGTCTGCTGTTTGGCATCTACTGACTCTCCCAGCTTTGTCATTGGCTGAGTTTACTATCCTGCTACTGCTTGGCATCTTATAGTTCTGCCACTTATAAGCTAACACCAGTTTTCTGCCACCTTACTCTGCACACATGAACTGGGCTCCTAACAACCAAGTCCAAACAGCCTCCTGATGGGCTCTGGTGAACACCAAAGGATATCCTTAGATCTTCCAACCAGAGTGGTGAAGGAAGACAAATATCAAATTTAGAGTTTGCTGACAATGATCCCAGACAGTGACTCTGTATTTGTTTCTCACTGCTGTATTCATAACACTAATCTTGTAAGCCCAAACTCACTGAGCTCCATTTTCTGCACTAATTCACTCACCGGCGTCCCCATAACTCCTCCTGCCTCAATCTTACCCTGTCAATCTGGCACTAACCTCTCACCCCCAACTTTCACTGATGGTAGTGACCACATCCTGCTACTTTATGGGTGCCCCTTTCTCTCCAGTTTTGTCATGATACCTCCAAATAGTCACTTTCCCTACTCCAATTTCTTCTGTTTTCTATTCCTCAAAACTTTAAGCCCCTGAAGTTATTGAACATTGTTCTGCATGGCTACCATTTTACTAGGTCCCAGTCCAAAAAGCCTAGACATGTCGAGTGTCCCTGTATTTGGCAAACCTTGTTGTCTTTTTGGCAGCTTTTGAGAGAAATATATTTACAAAGTGGGATTTGTTTGCTGTTTGGATTAACCATGCTAAGAACACACTCAGTTCTTTTTTGCTTGATGTTTTGTTTGAATGTTATACCCAGCATATAAAAGAACTTTGATTACAAAGTGAAAATTCTGAATTGAAATCATATTTTAGCTACATGTATACTAATATAAATTAATAGAAACCAGATCTGCAGGAACATTGCTCAGTGAATCACATTGCCTCTGCTGGCTTGCTTTCTGCCTATAAATCATTGTGGTTTCATCTCTTCCCTAAGTAAGCAATGCACCTGGGCATCGACATGATATAAATGTGATTCAAAAGACCAGGCCACCTACTTCAATTGCATATGGTGTAGTTCTGAAGCTCACAAGCCTTGTGTAGGCTCTTTCAGTGGGGTTTAATGGTTAACACAGGCACGAAGCTCCATATGGACCAAGTTGCAATGCACTATGTTTTCTAAACCTTTATATCACAGCCAGCAGCAACATTTTCAGCAATTTGTACTGCAGCCAGCTTGATTCTAAAACAGGTTTATCAATTCTTCTTCCGTGGACCACTTTTGGTAGGTTCTAACTACTGCATATCAGGAACACAGTATGATTGTATAAGCATAAGAATATAGAAAAATAAGTCCCACATTTATTTTAGTTACATTCACATGGACTACACTAGCAGCATAACATATTAAATAGTTACTACATTCAGGTTACAATTTCTCCCTCAATGTAGAGCAAATGTTTCAGCAGATCTCATCTACTTTTTAATATGAATATACTTTACTTGTTTTTAGTGTAGTTGAGGAATTTCATCTTTGCATGCTGAAATAATACATACATATGGTATGTCTTTTAGAGAGTGATATTTCTACATTCTTAAAAAGTTCAGGTGTTTTATGCTATATTTGATCAATACATATTTTTTGGTTTCATTTTTTTTCTCTGTTCTATGTCTAAGGCTACTTTCACACTTGCATTTCTGCCTGACGGCAGTGATCAGCGAACATGCTTCCGTTACTGATAATACAACCGTCTGCATCCGTTATGAACGGATCCGGTTGTATTATCTTTAACAAAGCAATGACGAATCTGTCATGAACTCCATTAAGAGTCCATTGTGTCTGAGAAAACTGTCCCCATTGGCTTGCCTTGTGGGTCATGCCGGATCCGTTTTGCGCCACATCCCATGATGGAAAGAAAACCGCAGAGAAAGAAAACCTGCAGCTTGCTGTGGTTTGCTCTCCGGTATGGAAGCGCAACCAAACAGAACAGAATGCATTTTTGAGCACTCCGTTCTTTTCAGTTACGTTTTGTCCTCATTGACAATGAATGGGGACAAAACGGAAGCATTTTTCTCGGGTATTGAGATCCTCTGCCGGATCTCAATACCGGACAATGTAAACGCAAGTGTGAAAGTAGCCTTAATTAGGTACAAAAGTCAAAATCAAGTTTAAAAGTTGTAATCAATAACATGCATTGGGTCAACTTTATGAAGACTGTAGATGGCATAAGCTTAGGGGTTAGGTGGCCTAGACATGCACCACATTTATCACAGTAGCTCTAGCTGGATGATAAATGTGGGGCAGGGACAGACACTTTGGTATAACTCTATGTCAACTATTGGTTGAGACAGAATTTTTTTTCCAGAATTGGGGCTAATTTTTCCTCACAAAACCATGACCTCTTTATGGTAAGCACTAAGGAATGAGCGGACCCGTGGAAGTTCGGGTTCGCCGGGTTCGGCTGAACTTCGGGTCAAAGTTCGGGTTCGGGACCCGAACTATACCCAAACTCAAACCCAAACCCTATTGAAGTCAATGGGGGCCTGAACTTTGGTGCACTAAAATGGTTATAAAATAGTCGTAGTAAGGGCTAGAGGGCTGCAAAAGGAAGCACAATGGGGGTAAGAGCAGGACAGTTGCCCTGCAAACAAATGTGGATAGGGAAATGACTTAAAATAACATAAAATATAAAAAAAATAATAATAATAATCTTGAACTAGGAGGCGGAGGTCAAAGTGGAGTAGGAGGTTGAGGAGGCAGTGGACGTGGTGGTGTAGGTGGAAGCGGCGGTGGAGGAGGAGGTAGCCAGCACTGTTTTAGTTGTTTTTTTATTGTAATTTTTTCCCTTTATTTATTTTTAAATTATTTTTTTTAAATAAATTTGGGAAGACCTCAAAACATTGGGAAATAGAAAAGAGAATGCAAAGAGAAAGTGCGCTGGAATATAACAATGGCTGGGTGCGGCCGGTATACTTTTTTTTAATCAATTGTCTTTTTATTGAGTATTTTCAAGAATAAACATGTACATATAATGGAAAAAAAAAACATGACTTTGGAGTGCATTATTCATGATATAAAGATATATCTAAATGCACTTGAGCATAAGAATAACATACATCATGTTTATATGCATATATATCCTTACATTGAGCAAGTTTGAGAAAAAACATATATAATGGTCATGGATGAATATTACTATAGTGTTAGCCTATAGGCTATTAAAGTAGCAAAATTTCTATATTTGCAATAACTATGCAGAATTATATAAAATTTACTGTAATAAAGATTTGAACATACAAGGGGGGGTGACAAGACTAGATACATTAGGGTTAGGATGAGTGGGGTAAGGTGTAAACTTTGTCAGTTTGAGACATCAAAGACCATGTCCCATTGCTTCCATACTCGGTCAAATCTATCTATCGAGGCAAGCAACGTAGCCGACATATATTCGAAGTGTCTGACTTCTAACACACTACTTATGAGTTCAGCTCGTGACGGGCAATCCGTCCTTTTCCAAAATCTTGCTAGCAAACGCCTAGCAGCAGTCAAGATGTATAACATCAACCTTAGTAGATGCTTCTTCAAAGGAATATGTGGCATGTTCAGTAAATATATGTAAGGATCTAAGGGGAACCTTACTTCAAATAAGCTATATAGGACTTCCTGCACCATAGTCCAGAATGGGGTTAGAATCAGGCATTCCCAGAAGATATGAATATGTGAACCCTCCTCCGTATTGCATCTCCAGCAACGATCCGAAATATCAGAACTAAACTTATGTAGTAATTGTGGAGTGTGGTACCAGAACATCATTATTTTGTAAGTGTTTTCCCTATGAATAGTAGTGATGAGCGGGAGGTGCCATATTCGGTTTCGCGATATTTCGCGAATATTCGCATGAATATTCGTGTTATATTCGTCGAAATCGAATATTCGCAATTATTCCAATTATCGCGAAATTATTTTTCGCATATTGCGAAAATTTATCTTGATAGTATAAGGCAACGTTCCTATGCTAATGACTATGGCTAGGCTAATATGTGTATATTACGAAATTTCGTAATATTGCTCTAACTTCGTCTCTTAGAATATTACGAATATTCTAAAAGACGAAGTTAGAGCAATATTAAGAACATTTGCAAAAGTCGAAATTGCGATGCGAGTAATATAACACGAAATAGTCGCATGAAGATTTAAACTTAGCACTGCTATATTCCATATTCTAGCCTAATATGGAATATAGCTGTGTTAAGTTAGCACTGCTATATTCCATATTAGGCTAGAATATGGAATATAGCTGTGCTAAGTTGAAATCTTCATGCGACTATTTCGTGTTATATTACTCGCATCGCAATTTCGACTTTTGCAAATGTTCTTAATATTGCTCTAACTTCGTCTTTTAGAATATTCGTAATATTCTAAGAGACGAAGTTAGAGCAATATTACGAAATTTCGTAAAATACACATAGATTGTATTTAAGCTAATATACTGCTATAGTAATAATTTTTAATAGTGTACATATTTTACAAAACTTAAGTTCAGAAGAGGCAAAAAAAATTACAGGAAAAAAAAGGGATTATAGCACTATATTAGCTAAATTACAATCTATATGTGTATTTTACGAAATTTCGTAATATTGCTCTAACTTCGTCTTTTAGAATATTCGTAATATTCTAAGAGACGAAGTTAGAGCAATATTACGAAATTTCTAAAAGACGAAGTTAGAGCAATATTAAGAACATTTGAAAAAGTCGAAATTGCGATGCGACTAATATAACACGAAATATTCACATGAAGATTTCAACTTAGCACAGCTATACTCCATATTCTAGCCTAATATGGAATATAGCAGTGCTAACTTAGCACAGCTATATTCCATATTAGGCTAGAATATGGAGTATAGCAGTGCTAAGTTGAAATCTTCATGCGAATATTTCGTGTTATATTACTCGATGCGTTATATTAAATTGCGATGCGACTAATATAACACGAAATATTCGCATGAAGATTTCAACTTAGCACAGCTATACTCCATATTCTAGCCTAATATGGAATATAGCAGTGCTAACTTAGCACAGCTACAGTGGGGGAAATAATTATTTGACCCCTCACTGATTTTGTAAGTTTGTCCAATGACAAAGAAATGAAAAGTCTCAGAACAGTATCATTTCAATGGTAGGTTTATTGTAACAGTGGCAGATAGCACATCAAAAGGAAAATCGAAAAAATAACTTTAAATAAAAGATAGCAACTGATTTGCATTTCATTGAGTGAAATAAGTATTTGAACCCCTACCAACCATTAAGAGTTCTGGCTCCCACAGAGTGGTTAGACACTTCTACTCAATTAGTCACCCTCATTAAGGACACCTGTCTTAACTAGTCACCTGTATAAAAGACACCTGTCCACAGAATCAATCAATCAAGCAGACTCCAAACTCTCCAACATGGGAAAGACCAAAGAGCTGTCCAAGGATGTCAGAGACAAAATTGTAGACCTGCACAAGGCTGGAATGGGCTACAAACCCATTAGCAAGAAGCTGGGAGAGAAGGTGACAACTGTTGGTGCGATTGTTCGAAAATGGAAGGAGCACAAAATGACCATCAATCGACCTCGCTCTGGGGCTCCACGCAAGATCTCACCTCGTGGGGTGTCAATGGTTCTGAGAAAGGTGAAAAAGCATCCTAGAACTACACGGGAGGAGTTAGTTAATGACCTCAAATTAGCAGGGACCACAGTCACCAAGAAAACCATTGGAAACACATTACACCGCAATGGATTAAAATCCTGCAGGGCTCGCAAGGTCCCCCTGCTCAGGAAGGCACATGTGCAGGCCCGTCTGAAGTTTGCCAATGAACACCTGAATGATTCAGAGAGTGACTGGGAGAAGGTGCTGTGGTCTGATGAGACCAAAATAGAGCTCTTTGGCATTAACTCAACTCGCTGTGTTTGGAGGAAGAAAAATGCTGCCTATGACCCCCAAAACACCGTCCCCACCGTCAAGCATGGGGGTGGAAACATTTTGCTTTGGGGGTGTTTTTCTGCTAAGGGCACAGGACAACTTATTCGCATAAACGGGAAAATGGACGGAGCCATGTATCGTGAAATCCTGAGCGACAACCTCCTTCCCTCTGCCAGGAAACACGACAATGACCCAAAACATACAGCAAAGGCAACAAAGGAGTGGCTCAAGAAGAAGCACATTAAGGTCATGGAGTGGCCTAGTCAGTCTCCGGACCTTAATCCAATCGAAAACCTATGGAGGGAGCTCAAGCTCAGAGTTGCACAGAGACAGCCTCGAAACCTTAGGGATTTAGAGATGATCTGCAAAGAGGAGTGGACCAACATTCCTCCTAAAATGTGCGCAAACTTGGTCATCAATTACAAGAAACGTTTGACCTCTGTGCTTGCAAACCAGGGTTTTTCCACCAAGTATTAAGTCTTTTTTTGTTAGAGGGTTCAAATACTTATTTCACTCAATGAAATGCAAATCAGTTGCTATCTTTTATTTAAAGTTATTTTTTCAATTTTCCTTTTGATGTGCTATCTGCCACTGTTACAATAAACCTACCATTGAAATGATACTGTTCTGAGACTTTTCATTTCTTTGTCATTGGACAAACTTACAAAATCAGTGAGGGGTCAAATAATTATTTCCCCCACTGTATATTCCATATTAGGCTAGAATATGGAGTATAGCAGTGCTAAGTTGAAATCTTCATGCGAATATTTCGTGTTATATTACTCGCATCCCAATTCCGACTATTGCGAAATTTCGTAAAATACACATATAGATTAGATTGTAATTTAGCTAATATGGAATATAGCAGTAAGTTGAAAGCGCCACTGACTGGAGCAGCCAGGAAGCCAGGAATCCAAAGGACAGGTAAGAACAACTTTAGGGAAGTGGGAAAGAAAAAAATATAATAAAAAAAAAAAAGAAAAAAAACGAATATTCTATTTCGCGAATATATAGAACAATATTCTAAATATTCGCGAAATCTCGAAATTGCGATATTCGAGAAAAAAATTCGCAATTCGAATATTCGCGCTCAACACTAATGAATAGCACAAGTTGATGTCATCGCAGGTCTCTGCCAGATTAACCTCCAGTCATCCACTGAAACTGAACGGCGTAAGAGCAATTCCCACTTAGACATGTACAAATGGCGGATAGATGCAGGAGAGGCCGGGGAGGAGAGGAGCACATATATTTCAGATATAAGACCCCTAGTAGACTCTGAGAGCTTACATGTCTTACATGCGGCCGGTATACCTGTCTATTCAGCACAAGGTACAGACAAGTCCTGTGGGATCCATGCCTGGTTCATTTTAATAAACGTGAGCTTGTCCACATTGGCTGTGGACAGGCAGCTGCACTTGTCTGCTATTACACCCCCTGCCGTGCTAAACATACGTTCGGACAATACATTTGCTGCAGGGCAGGATAGCACCTCTAAGGCGTAAAGGGCAAGCTCAGGCCATGTGCCCAATTTGGAGACCTAGAAGTTGAATGGGGCAGACCCATCAGTTAGTACGTGTAGGCATGTGCACATGTACTGTTCCGCCATGTTGTTGAAATGCTGCCTCCTGCTAAGACGTTCCGTATCAGCTGGTAGTGCTGGTTGTTGTGGCATGCTGACAATGCTTTCCACATTTCGGCCATGCTAACCCTCCCTTCTGAGGTGCTGGCATGCTCCAGCTGCGTTGGCGACTTCTCCCTCCTCCTCCTCTGCCTTCGCCTTGTGCTTCCACTGAGCCCCCGCTGTCAGATGTGAATACCATCAGCAGCGCGTCTACCAGCGTGCACTTGTACTCGTGCTCTTCCGATCACGCTCCAGTGACAGAATTAAGGACTGCACATTGTCCTTGTAGCAGGGATCCAGCAGGGTGTCCACCCAGTAATCAGCACTGGTTAGAATGTGGGCAACTCAGCGGTCGCTGCGCAGACACTGCAGCATGTAGTCGCACATGTGTGCCAGGCTGCCCAGAGGCAACGACAAGCTGTCCTCTATAGGAGGTGTATTGTCTGTGTCCTCTGTATCCCCCCAGCCATGCTCCAGTGATGCCCATAAGCTGGTTTGGGTGCCACCCTGCTGTGAACACGATTCCGCCTCATCATCATCCTCCTCATCCTGCAGAACCGTGCCCTGGCTGGACAGTTGTGTACCTGACCTCTGTTGGTGCAGGAACCCACCCTCCGAGCCACTTGTGAATGACTGGCCTGATAATTGTGGAAATGATCCCTCTTCATCCTGTGCCACATCCTCTTCCATCATAGCCTGAAGTGTTTTTTCAAGGAGACATAGAAGTGGAATAGTAACGCTGAGGACTGCATCATCGACACTGGCCATGTTGGTGGAGTACTCGAAACAGCTCAACATAGCACACAAGTCACGCATGGAGGCCCACTCGTTGGTGATGAAGTGGTCATGTTCCACAGAGCGACTCACCCGTACGTGCTGCAGCTGAAACTCCACTATTGCCTGCTGCTCCTTGCACAGTCTCTCCAGATGCGCTGCAGAGCAGACATGCAAGCAGCATCAGGGTGACAACTCTGAAAGCGCGCATAGACGGCCTGTACTTTGTGCAGCAGCTCTGATATATCGGGGTAATTTTTCAGGAACCTTTGCACCACCAAATTCAGCACATGCGCCAGGCAAGGGATGTGCATCAAACAGGCTATCCGCAGAGCTGCTATGAGATTTCGCCCATTATCGCACACCAACAGGCCAGGCTTGAAGCTCAGCAGCACCAACCACTCATCGGTCTCTTGTTCCATGCCCATCTACAGCTCCTGTGCGGTGTGTGGTTTTTCCCCTAAACAGTTGAGTTTCAAAACAGCCTGCTGTTGTTTCCCCCTGGCTGTGCTGAAGTTGGTGGTGAAGATGTTACGCTGAACTGATGAGGAGGCGGTAGAGGAGGAAGCAGAGTAGGAGGAGGAGGCAACGAGAAATGTCCTGCAATCCTCGGTGGTGGTAGGACATGCGCCAAACTGTTATCCGCCACAGGCCCCGCATTTCCCCTGTGTGCAGCTAGAGAGATATAACGTCCCTGCCCGTGCTTACTAGTCCACGTATCGGTAGTTATGTGGACCTTGCCACAGATGGCGTTGAGCAGTGCACACCTGATTTTGTCCGCCACTTGGTTGTGCAGAGCAGGGATGGCTCGCCTAGAAAATAGTGGCGGCTGGGAACCACGTACTGTGGGACAGCCACGCCATATGGTTTTTTAAAATATCTGTCTCCACCAAACGGAATGACAGCATTTCAAAGGCCAGGAATTTTGAAATGCTGACATTCAGGGCCAGGGATCGCTGGTGGGTAGGGGTGTACTTCCTCTTTCTCTCCAGTGTTTGGGGGATGGACAGCTGAATGCTTCTATGTTAAAGTGTGGACATGCTGGGTGATGGTGGTGGAGGTGGTGGTGTTGTTGCCACATCCTCTATTTGCGGGGTGGCAGGTGCCACTGTCACTCCAGAAGCACTGTCACTCCAGCAGAAGAGGATGCAAGAGGAGCCTGAGATCTTTTGTGGTTTTTCAGGTGTGTACTCCACTGTAGCTCGTGCTTTGCATTTAGATGACTGGTCATGCAGGTTGTGCTCAGGTTTAGAACATTTATGCCTTGCTTCAGGCTCTGATTGCACAGCCTGCAAACCACTCTCGTCTTGTCATCAGCACATTGTCTGAAAAACTGCCACACCAGGGAACTCCTTGGAGCTGGCTTTGTTGTTCTCAGTCTCTGGGTGTGGAGGGCAGTAGCAGGCATACTGGCTAGGGGACGGCTACTCTGCTTTTGCACCCTGCTCCCTCTTTTGCTGTGTGACCACCACCTGTTTCTCCAAACTTCACACGTCACTCGCATGACCTTGATTCCATGTGGGCAGTGGCGTAGAGTGGTGGGGCGTTGCCCCTGGCGCGGCCCTGGTGACAAGTGGGGGGCAGCAGCAGGGCAGAAGGAGATGAAAGCTTCCATTGTAGAAGCACTCATCTCCATTGTCATCTGTATCGCCGTCCTCAGGACAGCGATACAAATGGAAGTGCTGCGGCGGGGCAGGGGATGGAGAGGCGTCTCCCTTCCCCATTCCTCTGATAGGCTGCAGGCAATAGGCCGGCAGCCTATCAGAGGCCGGTGCAGGCGGCGAGATGACGTACAGCACAGGAGCTGTAAAGCGCTGGACACAGGCCAGAAGAGGCCTGCATCGCATCGCTGCCAACCTGATGGAGGTGAGTATAAGTGTTTATTTTTTTTATATGATACAATATGGAGAGGAGCCCTATGGGGGCACTTGTTACTGGCACATGATTGGGGAGGCACTTGTTACTGGCACATGATTGGGGGGACATCTATGGGGGGGCACTTGTTACTGGCACATGATTAGGGGGGTATCTATGGGGGGCACTTCTTACTGGCACATGATTGGGGGGCACTTCTTCTGTTACTACTGGGGGGGCATTATGGTGGGCTTTATTACTACTTGGGGTCTATGGGGAACATGATTACTAGTATGGGCATTATAGGAGCATTATTACTTCTGGGGCACAGTGGGGACATGTTGGGGGCACTGTAGGAGCACTATTAATACCATGTGTGCTCAAGCAGAGAATTATTGGTGGGACTTTTCAGAGCACTATTACTGTGGGGGCACCTCTCCACAGTATCAGCTTACCACAATTATTTTTGGGGGACATTATGTTTACAGTATTAGTGTCAGGGGCACTATTTTCTGGGCACAGTTATTTTAGGGCAGTGTGTGCCAATAATTATTGAAGGGGGCATTATCTGTGTGGTACTAGTATTATCAGGGGGTTTATTTGTTTGTGCAGTATAGTAATGGGGAGCACAGTGGCACAGTATTGGGGTGGTAGGATGATTTGTCCAGAAGATGGGAGGATGATGGAAAAGTAGTAAACTACTACTAAACTAAACATCTGCATCAAAGGGGATGTCACTGGATGTAAGAGGTATGGGCCGCTGTATTACCCTGGATGTTCTGTAATGATAGGAGGGTGGATAAAGAATTTGGTCCACCCTGCCGCATCCTGGCCCCAGACTTCAGGTCACACTGTGCATGTTCTGAATTCTGAGGGCTCACACCCACCTACTACATTATCTGTACTCAGAGAGTTATCACTGTGTTATCTGTGGTTTTACATAGGACTGCAGGTGACATCTACTACATTATCTGTAAAAAGAGGCGTGGCCACAGGTTGGGGGGGATACTTGGCTTGACCCAGGTGCTGGCAACCCACGCTATGCCACTGCATGTGGGGTCTAAGACCTCATCATCTTCCACAATATCTTCCACCCACTCTTCACCCTTGCCCTCCTTGCCAGTCTGCACAGGGCAGAAAGCCGCAGCAGGTGGCACCTGTGTTTCGTCATCATCATCAGAGACGTGCTGCGGTGGTCCTCCCATGTCCACATCCTTGTCACGAATACAGGGGAGGGGAGGGACACAGAACTAGGCCTCAAGGCTAAGTAGAGGGAAAAGGTCACCTCCTAGGAAGCCCCTAAACCTGGCCCTGACTCCTGTCAGTATGTATAGACCCTAAAGGTGGGAAAATACATACGCCAGAACCTAGACCCTAGGAGCCCTTAAATGCCCTAGGTAGTGGCAGGGGATGAGACTACTGGTTCCTTCCCAGGTGAAAGAACCAGCGTCTCCCTGAGGCCTAGTAACAACAAGAACAGGGGAACAACCAAATACAAAGAGCAGTACAACTTATCTTATAGAAAATGGATGAGCAGGAACACAGGTAAGGTCCACACACCAAATCTGTATATTTCTATTTATTACTAGTTTTGTGCTGCACCTAACAGTAGTGCTCCTGTCATTACAAAACATGGATGTCTGGGATCACATAGAAAACAAATGTAGGAAAGTAGACCAATACACGTTTGACCTACCATCTGACATTTATAACACACCCAACAATCCAGATCTAGCACAGATCTGTTTAAAGAATTAGAGAAATTACTCCATCGTCATTTAAAACAGAAATGGAAGATTAAATCCCTAACTGATTACCTAGGGAGAGATGTTATCCCTAAAGGCCTGCTAATAATAAAAGAACCCGCTAGTGATTTATACAGTGACGAATTCTATAGTGAATGGCAGAGTTTTCTAAAGAACCAATCTAAAGTGGTAATACAAATGATCATACAAAGAAGAACTCAAATATTAGAAGAAATAATTAAAGACATTGTAAATCTCAAAGAAATAATTGTTAAACTACCAAAAGATGAGGAATATGTCAAATGGCAAGAGAGAATCTGTAGGAGTCTAGATGATTTAGAGAGAGAGATAATAAAGAAAAAATCAAAAAAATTCAAATACAACAGAGATGAAAGAATAAATAGTAATAATACCAAAGAAAGAACACCAGCCAAGCAACTAGATACTAGAGAGAAAACCACACAAGAGAATAGATCATACAGTCAACATAATATGCCAACAACAAACCGCTATGAAGCCCTATCCACCCCTAATTTTTTAGATCATACTCCACCTCATCACAGAATAAGAACGAGACAATCACCCTCACAGTCTCAACACAGAAGACAAGAGAACCCGCAACACCAAATGCACGATTACAATTTGAGACAGAGATATCACAATCACCAATACAATCGAGACAATCACTATCAGACCTGACACAATCAGGAGTCCAGATACCTGAAAGATCATCACAGGAAACAATCACCACCGAGAACACGATCCTACAAAGACACAAGAAGACACGACGAGGACGTAGAGACACAAAAAGAGACAGAGAATACAGGACACGTGTATAGAAGAGACTGCTATTGTCAATCTTAGCCACATAAATCTCACTGAGACACAAACACAATTACTTAATAAAGGAATTAAATTCTCTCCAACAGCCAATCTAGATAAATTCTCTACATACATTGGTATAGAGAAATGTATTAGGAAATTATGCCTAAAAAGGTACTATATGAAAAACCCAATCAACCATACTATTGCGAATACAGCACCTAAATACGAACACACAAACTTAAAACCTACGTCCAAAAAATTCCCAAGGCAAGGGATTAGCCATGAAATTGCTACGTTTAGGAAAAATATGGAATCCGAAATTAGGAGATTAAACAACAAACCTACATACAACAACTTAACCAAATCTGAGATAAATGCGATAAAAGAACTGCAAGCTATAAATAATATTACAATTAGACCAGCTGATAAAGGTGGGGCTATCGTTGTACTAGACACATCCCAATATTATTCAGAGTGTCAGAGACAACTATCAGACAACACCACATATAGAAAATTGAAATCTGACCCAATACATACCTTCTACAATGATTTAATAAAATACTGTAATATAGGGTATGCCAATGGCATACTCCTGGAACAAGAGCAGAAATTTATTATCAATACTCCAAAACGTTTACCAATTTTTTATTGTTTAACCAAAATTCATAAAGACCCCGTACAACCACCAGGTAGACCGATAATATCGGGGATAGGTTCATTAACATCCAATCTTTCACAATACCTAGACAAATTACTCCAACCAGCAGTTAAAAAAATCCCCTCATACATAAAAGATACAACGGATATAATAAAAACATTGGAACAATTGGAATTTCGGAAACATTGGAAATTAGGCACTATGGATGTTAGCTCATTATATACCATCATAGAGCATCAACAAGGATTGGAATCCCTGAGACAACAGCTAGAGATTGCTAACATATTACAATCAGATCAGATAGAATACATACTGGAAGGGGTAAAACACATATTGACACACAATTATTTCTGTTATGAATCTGATTTCTACATCCAAGAGAGAGGTACAGTCATGGGCACCAGATTTGTCCCCAGCTATGCCAATCTATTCATGGCGCACTGGGAACGTGAGGTCATCGCGCCACGGCTGGGGACAAGTCTGGTGCTCTGGCGTTGTTATATCGACGACATTATATTCATCTGGCAGGATACTGAAGAACATTTAAACGAGTTCCTGTCCCAGATCAATCTCAATGACAAAAACTTAAAATTTACCACCAAAGTTAGTGACACCAAGATTGAATTCCTTGATCTTAAAATAGAAATTAAAGATACGAAACTGATGTGTAGTACTTACCATAAACCGCTCATGAAAAAAGGATATATACGCTACACCAGCTGTCACCTTCCTCGTTGGCTATTAAACATTCCAACTAGCCAGTTCAGAAGATTGAAAAGGAACTGTACCCTCGATGAGAATTTTGAAAAAGAAGCGGTAGTACTAAAGGAACAAATTCTGGCCAAAAAATACCCTGTAAAAACATTAGATATAGCCCTAACTAAAGTGAGGAATATGAATAGAACATCTTTTTTCGACACTAAAGATAAAAAGGAAGAACTAGGCGACAATATACGGATAATCCTCCCCTTCTATGGACAAGATAAGAAAATTGATAAATTAATACGTAAACACTGGCACCATCTACAAAGAGACAAAATCATAGGCCCATCCCTTCCGAATAACCCTTTAATAACTTACACGAAAGTACCAAATCTAGGCCTGATGATTGCCCCAACCATAAAAAAACAAAACAAAAAAAGTATACAATCCAATTGGCTCAATTTAAAATGATTTTACAGACACACTTTCCTAAAAAAAACTGTACAGGTGCAATCCACACAAAATTCATTCTCCCATACAATTAGAGACAGTTTATCCTGCTACTCCACAGATGTCATATACATTTTAGAATGTCCATGCCACAGACAATATGTGGGTCGTACGAAGAGATTATTCAAGAAAAGAGTAGCAGAACACATTAATAATATAAAAAATGGTTATGAGAATCAACATTTCAAAATACACCATAATAAGGACCCCTCCAGTTTGATCTACACAGCTTTAGAAAAGATTAAGAAACCTTGGAGAGGGGGAAATCACATATCCAACATGTCTAGGGCGGAATCTCAGAAGATCTTTGACTTTGAAACAATCATCCCCACCGGCCTGAACCCAGAGCTAGAATTATTCGGGTTTCTATAGGGTGGTGTGCCCTTCGGGGACGGGGTGTCGAGGTCCGGCTGTTTACCAGCACCCCGACTCCCTCTCCCTGTTGGGCCCCCCTCCCCTACCTACTCTCTACACCACAATTGAATATATTTTTCATCTCTTGTATATGTCACGGATGGTGTTGCAGAAAACTGGAAGTTATAAATAAACATCCGACTGACTTGATCCCAAACTAAGGAACATATGGGTGAGCCCTATAAAACCCCTAGAGCTCTCCCTGACTGCTATGCCCATGCAAAGGTCTTTATGGTAGACGATTGCATGCCCTCGTACCTAGACTGTGTGACACCTGAAAACCCTATAATAGTGAGGGGACACGACCACCGGCTCCCTGCACTTAATACGGACGGAGTCAGGGTCACCTAGAATCAAGCCAGAAAGGAAACACAAATAAAGGGAAAAAGACTTATCTGAGGAATCAGCAGTTGCAGCCTCCAGCAGTGAACACAATCCAGGAAGTAGTATAAACCGCAAAGTGAGGCAGTATGGGAGGGAATATAAAGGGAGGCAATCAGTGTAAATAGATGACAGCTGGGAGAAGGAAAAGTGAAACCAAAATAAAGAACATCATGCAAGAGGTACAGAAGAACGTCTGTCAGACCTTCTCAAAGAGCTGGCGGTGACAGTATACCGTAGTGACCATCATCCCTACCGACCTCCTTATATACATACGTATATCTTTATAACCCTATGGGGAAAAATATAGCTTATTGGATCTTATTTCTACCATCATCATATTTGCATCTAATGATGGTATATGCACCCTACTATGGCCATACATACGGCAATGAACATCTTTACACCATCTCTACACCAGAATTGAATATATATTCATCTCCTATATATCCTAGTGATCATTATCCCCACCGACCTTCTTATACACATAGGTACATTTCTATAACCCTATGGGGAAAACTATAGCCTACCGCTATTCACATCTGTTTTATTGGATTCTACTTTTGCTATTATCATATTTAAATCCAATTATGACATATGCACCCTACTATGGCCATATATATGGCAATGAATATATACATATAGCCATCAGAGTTGAACACATGTGAATCCTATATATAAACAAATAGATCCATTGCGGTCTTTATTAACATTCATAGCCATCAAGTTGAACACATGTGAATCCTATATATAAACAAATGGATCCATTGCGGTCTTTATCAACACCCAAGGCATCCTACAGATCCCTCCCCTATAAATAGGAAAGTGATTAGGAATACATCTGCCACTGATGAAGGTGCAAGAGTGCACCGAAACGCGTTTGGTCCTTATTCAGACAGTAGCTTGATAGCTAAAGATTTTCCACCAACAGAGACTGCAAAAGTCACTGAATAGAGCCGGCTGCAATAGGTGACATCATCAGTCAGCTGACCGCAGTGACCGAGATACGCCCCTGAGTCACGTGAGACGCCATCCTCTGCACCACGTGGGACGCAACCAGAGACGCCGGAAGTAGGAGACGCCACAACGGAGAGAGACGCCGAACAAGCTGCAAGATACGTGTGCACCAACGCTCACTAGGATCGGACCATCATCAGTATACATCACCGATAGCCACCACTTGGGTACATCTTAAATGGGGTAAGACTGTTCCAGCCTCGATATACAACAGAGTGTATCTATCTATTTGGACATAATAAGGGACCCCAATACCACCTGACACAATCTGTTTTTATTGTTTATTTTATTGGATACCCGGATACCCACGTCATTGTCAGTAATTTACTAGACAGACTGATCACCTGTACTAGTATCTATTATCTGATACCAGAATATTGGATTTTATTTTACATGAGAACATTGCGTATTGTGGTACAATTTACCCTGACGCCACCTATTTGGAACCACGCGCCTATACCCCTGTGGTTTACAATTTTATTTCCAATAAATAATTTATGATTCATCCATATGTGTACCTAGACATTTGAGTGCCCTCCACCTCACAAGGTCCACACACCAACTCTTCCAAATCCAAGCAGAGCATATCAACCGCATGGTATGAAGTGTGAGACCAAACTAAGTAGGGAATGCACCTGACAAGGGGTGTGGTCATTACCAAACCACAACACTTAGAATCAAGAGACTGTCAGTTAACCTCACGTGCAGTCAGTCTTTCCGATCTTCTAACCTCTGTCACAGAAGGTACCGTGACAATCCTGAAAAATAAGTGGTAGGACATCAGTGCACTCAATCTCTTCCAATTCTGGGGCATGGCTAGGTGGGTGGCCCACGGAAACCCTGCCAGCAAAGTCATCAAAAAACATAAGAGACTGCTACATGACTTGGGGCTCAGACTGCTTGGCTGATTTGCAAGGGGGTGAGGTGAAAGACAGATGCCCATGGGCTGCAGGTGCCAACTCTGCGGTTTCAGCAGGGGACCGAGTAGGAGACAATGTGAAGGAACTGAAAACACTGTCAGCCATCCAATCTACTACCGTCTCTACTTGTTCTGGCCTCACCATTCGTACACTGGTATTTGGGCCTACAAACTGACGCTGAACGTCCTGTCGCCTACGTGCACCTGAGGAAGGTGTTTAATTTGGGCATGTAGCTGGCACAGATCAACCACATCCCTTATTTGATGCTCCCCTCATTATTTGAGGTCACCCACCGAACTAATAGACAGATTAACTATATTAATTTCCCTGTCACATATGCAGTGCACGTGTATCTCACACCAAAAATGGGTATATGTCACCCACCGAACTAACAGACAGATTAACTATATTAATTTCCCTGTCACATATGCAGTGCAGGTGTACCTCACACCAAAAATGGGTATATGTCACCCACTGAGCTAACAGACGGATTAATTATTATATTTTTGTGTCAGGGGTGCAAAAATGGTGCATTGCACCCACAAAAAATCACTATAGGTCACCCACAGAATTAACAGCCAGATGTATTATTATATTTCTGTGTCAGGGGTGCAAAGCTGGTGTATTGCACCTACGAAAAATCATTATAGGTCACCCACAAAACAAATAGCTTATATTCCTAACACTCTCCCTCACTTCAGCTGCCTGCTTCCTGTCTCTGCACTACTCAGAGCTGATGGGCGGTGCTACACGTGATCCAGCTTGTATAGAGACTGGGTCACCGGCCAATCACAGTCATGCCATTACTAGGCATGGCTGTGATGGCTTCTAAGTGCCCACAGCCTAAAAGCTTGTTGATTGGCTGCCCTGCAGCCTTTCAAAAGCTTTATTAAATGCCCGAACACCGAAATTGAACACAAACTTTTCCGGCAAAGTTCGGGTCCAGGTCCCCGAACTTGCAAAGTTCGGTACGGACCCGAACGCTCAATACTAATAAGCAAGCACCACTCCTTTTTTAGACTGGGCACAGACACTTTCTCTAAACTTAGATGCCCCAGACGAAGCATCACCGCGAAACCCGGGTCGGGCATTTTTCTAGATATTTTAAATGTTTTATAGTTGTACTTTTGTCAGTATTAAATAGTTCTTACCTGACCTTTTGGTGCGCACCTGCTTCTCTTGCGACTTCTTCCTTGAGAGCTTTTTAACATCAATGCCGGCCGCTACCCAGGTTCTGAATCGTCTATGAAAATTCTCTAAGATCTTATATACGCACCTGACAAGTGAAGCTCTGTGAGTATAATCTGTCTGCAGGCAGATTAAGTGTTGTGACATACTACACTATAGTCCTCTTTTTTCAGCAGAGTTCGACTTGGACACCATCTATATTTCTACACGCCTTCACTAATCAGGAATCTTGTGAGTATAACCTATTCACATGGTGCGTTAGCTGCTTGGAACCTGCTACACCATAGTGCGTTTTCTCATTACCCACAGGTTTGCATACTAAAGTTGGATTGTGAGGTTGGCATGTGATCCCACTAGTTGAAGATTTCACAAGTGAACTCTTATACACAAAGAAGATTTTTCTCTTGCTGCGCAATCTTTTTCTATACATTTTTGCTAAGTTTTAGACTTTTCCCACATTGTCTTCAGATTTGCAGCGCTTGAGGGAACAAGCATATATATACAGAGACTCTATCTATTTATTTTCTAAACTTAGATGTGCCTAGTTGCACTGGTGAAATTTACACCAAAATCTAGGTGCATTTGCATCAGTAAATGTGGACTAATGTGTCCAAGAGCTTATTTAAGAGAAATCTGAATTCACAAGAAATATCTCTACACGTTATAACTTGGGATTGGTACAGCTTCATATTTTTGCTCTGTTAACATTGTTCTCCCAAGTAGCCTGAAGGTACGGACAATGATTTTGTAATCAGGAGAGGCTGAGCCCAGATAGCAAGAAGAAGTCTGTTAACTGAATCCAAACTAATGAAGCTGAAGCAATGTTCAAAGGGGAACAGGCAATTGTATGCATTTACTTAGCTTGAGAGAAGAAAAGACAGACAGAGGTAGAAAAATGCCATGACAGAATGTAATAGAGAGTAGGCCTCTGACACTAATTTCCCCAATGGGCTCCTTACATGCCAATTCAAATCCTCTTTGTTTCTGCATCAAGCTGATGTCTTTGTTATTAGGTAAGTTTCTTTTATTTTACACTTTATATGACAGCATCATGATGCCATCATTCATATGTTGTACATAGAAAACGGTTGCATGATTACCCCCTTTAAGCTGTTGCTTAAAGGGACAGTACCACTTTTTGGTAATATACACTTGAGATTAATGTACTGTAAAATAAACTTGTTTAAACAATATAGTTCTGGTGCATTTTTTAAGCCAAGGCCATATACAGTATGAATTTGTGCAGAAGTATGCTGATCTTGTCTGAGGCATACAGACAGGTCCATAAATATTGGGACGTTGACACAATTCTAGCATTTTTGGCTCTATACACCAACACAATGCATTTGAAATGAAATGAAAGAGATGTGCTTTAACTGTAGACTGTCAGCTTTAATTTGAGGGTATTTACATCCAAATCAGGTGAACGGTGTAGGAATTACAACAGTTTGCATATGTGCCTCCCACTTGTTAAGGGACCAAAAGTAATGGGACAATTGGTTTCTCAGCTGTTCCATGGCCAGGTGTGTGTTATTCCCTCATTATCTTAATTACAATGAGCAGATAAAAGGTCCAGAGTTCATTTCAAGTGTGCTATTTGCATTTGGAATCTGTTGCTGTCAACTCTCAAGATGAGATCCAAAGAGCTGTCACTATCAGTGAAGCAAGCCATCATTAGGCTGAAAAAAACCAAAACAAACCCATCAGAGATATAGCAAAAACATTAGGTGCGGCCAAAACAACTGTTTGGAACATTCTTATAAAGAAGGAACGCACCGATGAGCTCAGCAACACCAAAAGACCTGAAAGACCACGGAAAACAACTGTGGTGGAAACAAATAATTATTTCTCTGGTGAAGAAAACACCCTTCACAACAGTTGGCCAGATCAAGAACACTCTCCAGGAGGTAGGTGTATGTGTGTCAAAGTCAACAATCAAGAGAAGACTTCACCAGAGTGAATACAGAGGGTTCACCACAAGATGTAAACCATTGGTGAGCCTCAAAAGCAGGAAGGCCAGATTAGAGTTTGCCAAACGACATTTAAAAAAGCCTTCACAGTTCTGGAACAACATCCTATGGACAGATGAGACCAAGATCAACTTGTACCAGAGTGATTGGAAGAGAAGAGTATGAAGAAGGAAAGGAACTGCTCATGATCCTAAGCATACCACATCATCAGGAAAGCATGGTGGTGGTAGTGTCATGGCGTGGGCATGTATGGCTGCCAATGGAACTGGTTCTCTTGTATTTATTGATGATGTGACTGCTGACAAAAGCAGCAGGATGAATTCTGAAGTGTTTCGGGCAATATTATCTGCTCATATTCAGCCAAATGCTTCAGAACTCATTGGACGGCGCTTCACAGTGCAGATGGACAATAACCCAAAGCAAACTGCAAAAGCAACCAAAGAGTTTTTTAAGGGAAAGAAGTGGAATGTTATGCAATGGCCAAGTCAATCACCTGACCTGAATCCGATTGAGCATGCATTTCACTTGCTGAAGACAAAACTGAAGGGAAAATGCCACAAGAACAAGCAGGAACAGAAGACAGTTGCAGTAGAGGGCTGGCAGAGCATCACCAGGGATGAAACCCAGCGTCTGGTGATGTCTATGTGTTCCAGACTTCAGGCTGTAATTGACTGCAAAGGATTTACAACCAAATATTAAAAAGTGAAAGTTTGATTTATGATTATTATTCTGTCCCATTACTTTTGGTTCCTTAACAAGTAGGAGGCACATATGCAAACTGTTGTAATTCCTACACCGTTCACCTAATTTGGATGTAAATACCCTCAAATTAAAGCTGACAGTCTGCAGTTAAAGCACATCTTGTTTGTTTCATTTCAAATCCATTGTGGTGGTATATAGAGCCAAAAATGTTAGAATTGTGTCAATGTCCCAATATTTATGGACCTGACTGTATGTGATTATGATGCAGAAAGAAATATTTATGAAGATAACATTTAACATTGTAAATTTTTTAATGCATTTAAAAAAAAAAAAATTATTGTGTGATTACACCACAAAAAATGATATGGCATATGGGCCTAACCCTCTTTATATGAAGTTCATTAGTCACTTTTTCTGATGTTTTCGTAGATTTCTAACAAAGAGTGTGTGGCTTTAAAGTTGCATGCATTACTGCTCAACTATCAGTTATAGCAAGAGGACTCTGCTGCAAAGTTCCTATTAATCCAGTGGATTTCTAAGGCTGCATTATTAACCCCTAAAAACTGCAAAAAACTGAACGGTCGTGTGCATGTAGCCTTATAAAAAAAAGAAGGAATTTGCAGCCTGGAAGGCTGTCCTGCTGTAACACAAAAACATGGAATTATTTTCTGAAGTATTCAAATAACTAGTTTAACATTATAGTAAAGACAGAACCATATATTTTACAACTGGAGGTATATTTAAATGATTGAGATTTGTCTGCCAGCAGCCACCACTAGGGGAGTTCAGTTTTGTGCATAACTGCAGAAAGATTTTAAGCTCCCTCTAGTGGTTGTTGCTGGCAGCCAAACATTTTCTCTGCAGCAGATTTGGAGCTATGTAATAAAAATCTAAAGCCTGGCTATTATAGTAAAGATATTGTTATAAATAATAAATAAATGAAATATTAATAAAAAATATAAATAATAATAATAGTAATTATTATTTATTTAGATTATACAATCTAGAACTTCATTTTAGAATATTAGCTGGAAAAAAAACACTAATTGGGTTCAAAAGTGAAGTGAACATTCATTTTAAGGGCAGATTAATATATCACAGTTTAGGACTTAATCTGGGGTCTATTCTGAGGTATGTATTTATTCTGGGATAAAATAGGAGGTGTGATTGTATATATTTGCTCCATATTCCAAATGTATTAGTTTAAAGTGCCCGGTCCAGGTTGCACTGTTAAATCACATCTTAATTAGAAAACTGCATATGTAACCGAGTTTTCCACAAATTGGAGTTAATATTACTAACTGCCAGGATGTATGTGGACAATTATTTGGGGCTCCTGCCTCAGTTTGTGAGTACTACTGCAGGAGAAATGTAGCATTACATAATAGTCATTTAAAGAGCACCTGACAGCAGGATCAAATCTATTAAATCACCAGGCATGATGCAAAGCCTAAAGTCTCAACTTCTGGGTGTAGTATGATGTCATCGCTGCTCAGTAGGTATCTGTGCTTCTGGGGAAGCAGAGGCAGAAATCCTGATGCATTAATATCATTGACTATGGCTCAGGCACAATCAAGGCGACGATGGTTTCTAAGTGCAAAGCAGAGAAGCTCTGGTACTCCGAAGTGCTCAGCCCCAGCATTCGTTGCTTCTAATTTGCATATTAATAAAACGTTATTTTTCTCATAAAAGGTGCAAAGGAGCAAAAATAAATCAGCATTTTACTCAGCAGGATCAGCCCTACCAGGCATCAGTGTCAGATTGGCCCACCAGAATACCAGAGGATCCTCCTGTGGACCCAGGCCCTTATACCATAGTGGGTCCCAAAGGTCCAGGAGAAAAAAAAACATTTTGGAGCCAGTAACTTGCAACTAGTATCTATTTTGTTGAATCAAAGCCTATTAGACATTATTGACGATATGGGAGTTGGTTCACAAGTCATAGAAAGGATATACAGAAGGTTTAATTTGTTGACATATTCTTGTCTGTTTCTTGGAATTGCCTTTCAGGTGGTTTTTTTTTAAACTCGTTTTATTGAAAAATAACCAGTAAGGAATGGTACATAATCACATATCAAGACATCACAATGTACATATAGTCAGTGGCGAAAAGGTTGATAGCTAAGAAATCAACAATTGCACAAGGTCAAGTCATCATTTAAATGCGATTGTCCTGGCATGCTATTAGTTATAACGACAGAGCTTAAGCAATAAACTGATCTATGCTTACAATACAAAGTGACACTTTGTCTTCATCAATATACAGACGGGATCACGTAGTAGTATGCATGTGAGATGACATCACTGTTATCAGAGATGAACACCATGACATTTTTTTACAATTTTTGAGGGCATTTCCTGTGACAAAACATAATTTTTTCCAAAAGGTATGATTTGATTCACCAAGGCTTTCCATTGGCCTAACGTGGGTGGTCTATCCGCCATCCACCTTAGAGTGATTGCTTTCCTGGCTAGGAATAAAGTTTCCTTTAAAAAGGTACATAAGTAACGTGTACGGGTATCATCTTTAACTATATCTAAGAGACAGACCTTGGGGCATAATGACAGGGTATCAGGAATCAGGGTAGACAGAGTACCCACTACTTCCCTCCAGAAGGATTCAATATATCTACAATCACAAACCAGATGCCAAAAACCCGCATTTAATTGAGCGCATCTGTGGCATCTGGTGTGACTAATTCTACCCATTTTATACAATCTGGTCAGGGTCAAGTAACTCCTGTAAAGTATAAATAGTTGTATTAGTCTGTTATTAAGAGAAGGTGAAACACTCACAGGAGCACACAACGCCTCGGTCCACTCTTCAGTGGTAAGAAGAGGTACACATTCTTTCCATCTATTTTCCGCTAGCAGAGGATTGGAAAGCATTTTAATGTCTAAGAGGTGAGTGTATAAAGTTGAGATCATACCTTTCGGACCCTGTGTCTTAAGTATGCCAATCAACGGGTAATTGGAAATAGCGCTTTTATTGTTTTGAAATTGCATGTGAAGAGCATGTCGTAACTGTAAATATCTGAAAAAGTGAGATCGTATGACACCTATCTTTTCTTGTAACTGAGTCAATGAGAATAAGATTCCATTATCATATAGGTCTCGTAAAGTAAATATACCATATTCTTTCCAAATACTCTTCCCCTCACATTGTATCAAATGTCGGAACATCGGATTATCCCATAGTGTGATGGCATCAGGTAGGTCGTGATATTGTTGAAGATTTGCAGCCTTCCAGACATGATGTGCCAGTCTATGAACTGGTAAGGCTTGTCTTGAAACTAATGGAAAGTTTTCTAAAACAGGCCATAGGGTGGAAAGCCGCAAGTAATGTTGTAAATAATATTCAGAGTTCGGAAGGGTGGAGCTTGAGACCTATGAAATCAAGAACCTCAATTGGCCTGTTAGGAAATATAGACATAAGTCAGGCAAGGCCGACGCTCCTTTTTGCCAGCTTCTCTGCAAAGTAGGCAATGTTAACTTCTTCCTTTCTCTACCCCGCACAAAAGTTGGTCATGTTAGCATGTAAACGATAAAAAAAAACTATGTGATATTGGGGTACAGGCATGTTCTAGTAGGTATAATGCTTTGGGTAATGGGATCATTTTAATCAGGTTTAATCTTCCCATAATGGATAAAGGGAGGGTTCTCCTAGACCTGAATTTGTCCAAGACATATGCTTCTATGGGAGCTATATTCAACTTGTAGGATAGAGGAGGATCCTTTGTAATAATGATTCCTAAGTACTTAAATTGATCTACAACCGTTAGATTGTGGTATATGGAAGGCCAGTCTGGGGACTATAAGGGCATGAGGGCAGACTTAGTCCAATTGATACGCAGACCCGAATAATAGCCAAATAGATCTATGTGATCTATCACTCTCGGCAATGATATCTCTACCCCATCCATATATAATATTAAGTCATCCGCATATAGTCCCAGCCTGTCTTCTCTATTACCCATGGAGATTTCCTTGAATATTGAATCTTGACGGATTTTAATGGTGAGGTGTTCTATAGCCACCGCAAATAAAAGGGGTGATAGAGGGCATCCCTGTCTAGTTCCCCGGTGTAATTGGAAGGTGAGTGACAAGTAGCCATTAATTAGTATGTTAGCCGTAGGTTTTTGGTACAATATTTGGATCCAGTTAATGAAAACTGGGCCAAAACCGAAACTTTTTAAAACTTGAAGTAAAAAAGGCCATTCTACGGAATCTAACGCCTTGGCTGTATCTAACGCAGCCAAGGCCCACTGTTTATTTGCTGCACAGCCTAATTGCGAAATGACTTGAGCTCTTCATATATTACTGGAGGTGGACCTACCCGGAATGAAACCTGTCTGGTCCTCATGTATTATGGAAGTTATTGCTTTATTTAATCCGTTCGCCAATATCTTAGTTAATATTTTGTAGTCTAAGTTTAACAAAGATATTGGCCGATAAGATCCATAATATAGAGGGTTTTTGTCCGGTTTCAACAGAATTACTATGGAAGCTTCATATAGTGATTCAGGAAGGGATCCCTGTTCTAGGGATGCAGAATACACATTGTGCAATTGCGGCCCCAAAACCTCTAAGTACTTAGAATAAACCTCCATAAACCTCCAGCGGTATACCGTCAGGGCCTGGGGATTTCCCTACATTAAGTCCCTTAATTGCGACCTTTATCTCTTCAAGTGTGATTTCCTCATCAAGAAGCTCCCTGTCTAGGGAAGACAGCTGTGGGTGAGACACTTCATGAAGGTATGCCGCCAGGTCAGATGCAGTATATTGGATCCTGGAGTCATACAAGTCTCGGTAAAACTCTCTGAATCTATCTAATATTCTACTCGGCTGCTCCACAATAACACCATTTGCATCTTTAATGCGTAATATCGTAGGAGCCATGCTATTCCCGTGCACCACCTGTGCTAGTACTTTCCCTGTGCTGTTACCTTGCTCAAATGATTGTTGCTTGAGGAATAATTTACGGTCACTTTTTTCTTTCAGGCATAACATATATTGTCTACCTTTCATCATCCAATCTATCCTGTTTTCATCTTCGGGATTAGAGGTATATTTATTTTCAGCATCTTTACAGTGGATGCTCAGCTCCTCCTCTTTGCGATGAGAAGATTTTTTGATATAGGAGATGGAGGATCTGATGCAACCACGCAGAAAGGCTTTTAGGGTATACCATAGTAGGAGAGCATTCCCATCACCCCTATTCAAGTCGAGAAAGACTTGAAGTTGGTCCGGAATGCGGTCATTTGTGGTAATTAAAGATAGACAAAATGGGTGTATGCGCATCTTGGTACTACGAGAGACCTCATAAGACAAAGTGATTATCCCTATGACTGGTGCATGATCAGAGGGACCCTGAAGACCATACTTCATGTCCCTTATCATTAAAAAGGTATTAGCATTACTCAGTATATAATCTATCCTAGAAAGTGCCCCTTTGGAAGGGGTGAAACACAAAAATTCCCTACAATCCTTTTTTTTCTCCACACGTCTAGCCATCCCATCTCTGAGGTAAATCTTGCTAAAACAGTACTGGGCGATCGGATATCAGCTCTATGAGATGGATTATGAAATCTATCCAAGGATTCGTCCATCACCATGTTAATGTCACCCATACATAGCAAATTGGCAGAGGGATATTGTGCTGCAAAACCCGCCGCAGCTTGTAATAGAGAGTGGTTAGCGGCAGGAGGATTATATAGATTCAGTATAAGATAGGGGACCCCATTTACATGTGCAAATATAAAAATGTACTTTCCCTCTGGGTGTGTTATTGATCGATGTAGTTCCCATCTTACAGAACAGTGCACCAATAATGATACCCCTCTAGAGTAAGAATTACCGTATGCATTTTTAGACCATTGTATCCACGTTTTTTAAATTCTCCCTCCAGTGTCTACCGTAAGGTGCGTCTCTTGTAAACCCAATATATGTGGATTATATCTGCGGATATGTGCAAATACTGCCATATGCATTCTAGGTCCTCCCAAACATTCCAGGACATTACTGTGAGGTTCGCCATGGATTCCTATTTACATCATAGGAAGGATGAGATTCTGATGAGCTGCAACTGATAAGCATGTGAACATGTGATGAATATATATTACTTTTGACAGTTTCGTACCATACCTTATAAAAAGTAATTAACTTATAACCTAACCAAAATACCCGATATCTTGAATATAGAACATAAACTGGTACAATTAATCTAGTAGCCATATTAACGGGGGACCTGCATAATACAGGGGAGGTGTCAAACTTGTGCAGGTGAGAGATCGAACTCCCGAAACTAGTATAAGTGCTTATAACATATCAAGTGCAACTAGTATCAGTAGTAGCAGTGGCATGTAGTTCTCAGATAACAGTCAACACAGACATGGTATGTTGTCAAAGAACCGCATACTGATAAAGTAAAAGAGAAAAACATATCTGTAATTCTGGTAGGACAAAGGCAAACAGGTAAGCAGAACCCTACTCATCTGCAGAACTTCTCATTTGGAGAGTGAGCCCCTTGGTTTCGCAGATAGCCAGTCCTCAGCTTCCCGGGGATTGGTAAAGAAGATCAATTTCCCGCCATCTATCACTCTCAGACGGGCAGGGTATGCCATTGAATACTGGAGATTGTAGTCTCTCAGGCGTTTCTTGATGGAGGTGAATGTAGCACGTTTCTTCTGTAGTTCCGCTGAGAAGTCCGGATACAGGGAAATATTCACGGAACCCATGGTAATGGTTTGCTTTATTCTTGCATGTGACAGAATAAGGTCCCTGTCCCTCCAGTTAAGCATACAGGCCAAAAGGGGTCTTGGTGGAGCCCCAGGTGGAGGTATCCTGGCTGGTACATGGTGGGCTATCTCCACTGCGTAGGCCATGGAAAAGGTCGGGTCTGGAAATGTAGATTTGAAACATCCCTCCAAGAAGGTCGAGGGATCCGACCCTTCCGCTCGCTCTGGCATACCTAGTATCCACACATTATTTCTTCTTGCACGATTTTCTAGGTCGTCACACTTTTGTCTTGATAAATCCACAAGCTTTCTATAGCTGCTACTTTGGCAGACAGAGGTCTGGCAAGGTCTTCCAGTTCTGAGACCCTTTCTTCTGTATGGTGGACCCAATCTCTTAGTTGCTGCACATCATGACGCAGGAGGCTTAAGTCCTCTCTGACCTCTTCTATCTTGCCTGTGAGGGACGTCTGTCATTCCGTTATAGCTGCTATCAATTGAATGTGGGAGGCTTGTAAGGTGAGTTCAGGCTCAAGTTCAGCATCTGCCTGGGGCTGGTGCGCTGACTGTCCTCTGGTATGTGGAGCACATGGAGAAGATGAAGCGGTGGTGCCATGTTGAGTCTCCTGCCTGGCAAACTCCTTGAGGCGTTCCGCCACCTGTTATGCTTTGTTGGGGCTTATATTGTGATTTACATTTGCCGTTACCTTTGGTATGCTGTTTTAGAGAGATAGCAAGGGTCATAAGCTTCAGGATGGCTCAGGATTAACGACAGGAGTCAGAGCTGCTCTCAGACACGTCCGGCCATGTCGACAGTTGGCCACGCCTCCGCCTTTCAGGTGTTTAGTTTAGTTTTGACAATAAAATAAACTCTTAAGCATTTTCCACCAATTACACATATCCAATCCTCTCTATATACTCATTAGGACTATCTTGATTCCTGCATGCAAGGACATATTCCCTATACCTGTCCGTTGAACTTTGTCCTTTGAACTTTGCCTATGGATTTCTCCCTATGTACCATTCCTATGAATTCAATTTTTCTATGAATTATTTTGCTATAGTGGGTTCCTATGCACATCGTCTATGAATTTAACTCCAATGTCTCTATCCCCTATATATCTGTGGACCTCTGTTACAGCTCCTCAATTCCGTCTATATTACATGATCTAAAACTATATATCTGTGGCATATGACATACCGTTTTCCTCAACTATGCTCCTCAAGGTGTCGTTCTTCAGCCCACATCTGGACCTCTTGACAAGATCCTGAGGACTTTCCTCCTCCTTTTTGATATTTATCACGTGTACATTCATCTATATGCATTAATATATTTATATGTACTACCAGAATCATGTTATTTTTTGCCATGTTATTGGTAATCACTGATTGTAATTTTCTATAATTTTCTGTACTTACACAGTTTGAAAAAGGCATTTGTGCCGAAACGTCACACCAAGTGTTATTTGCCGCAATACAATAAAATACCAACAACAACCAAGCAAATCTCGCTGGAGTTTATTTTATCACATATCCAATCTGGACACTGCCTTCTTTATTCTGATAACTTAATTACAAACAAAATAAAATAAAACACAATGTAGTCATCACATTTAATCATACATTGAAGATCAGCTATATACTAACAAACCAGGCTGCTCATTTTGCATCTCTTTCACTGAATTATTTCTTTAGTCATTTCTTCTTTTAGGTGGTGCTCTTTAAATTGAAAATTATATTCCTGTGGTTATTCCATCATTACAGGGCAGTCATTATATTTTTTTCCGGTCTTTCATATGTCTTACAAACCCCTACTGATTTTCATTGAGATAAAAAAAAGCTCATTCATTGACATTTTTTTCTTATTTTAAAGCTGCATTAACCTTTTTGAATAAGAGGGCAATTTAACTTCCCATCTGTAGAAATTCAAGTCAATCTGATCCAACTGAACATAAAGCTACTTACTTTGATCCTGTAGATAGTGACTAGGCTAATTAATTTTAAAAAATGGGGTGTAATGTGATGCACAATGCATATGTAGTAATGTATAGTACTATGGCAAGTATATGAGATATACATTGAAATGTATCATTGCCTATTGCTATGTTTATGAATTTTGGTAACATTCAATTTTAACACCTTAAGGACCCAGCCATTTTTCACCTTAAGGACCAGGCCATTTTTAGCAAATCTGACATGTGTCACTTTATGTGGTGGAAACTTTAAAACGCTTTTACTTATCCAGGCCATTCTGAGATTGTTTTCTCGTCACATATTGTATTTCATGACAGTGGTAAAACTGAGTCAAAAAATAAAATTTTTATTTATAAAAAAAATACCCAATTTACCCAAAAATTTGAAAAATTAACAAATTTGCAGATTTCAATTTCTCTACTTTTATAATAGATAGTAATAACTCCAAAAATAGGTATTACTTTACATTCCCCATATGTCTCCTTCATGTTTGGATCATTTTGTGAATGCCATTTTATTTTGGGGGGACGTTAGAGGGATTGGAAGTTTAGAAGCAAATCTTTAAATTTTTCTGAAAACTTTCAAAACACCCTTTTTAAGGCACCATTTTAATTTTTTGTTATTTACAATGTTCATCTGACAGGTTAAATCATGTGCTATTTTTATAGAGCAGGTTGTTACCAATGCGACAATACCAAATATGAAAAAAAAACATTTTTTAGTGTCTCCATATTCTGAAAGCCATAGTTTATTTTTATTTTTTGGGCGACTGTCTTATGTAGGGTCTAATTTTTTTCGATATGAGATGACGGTTTGATTTGTACTATTTTAGGGTGCGTATGACTTTTTGATCACTTGCTAATACACTTTTTGTAATGGCTTTTTTGATACACTTTTTTTTTTTTTACGGTGTTCCCCTGAGGGGTTAGGTCATGGGATATTTTTATATAGCAGGTTCTTACGGACGCAGCGATACCTAATATGTATACTTTATTTATTTATTTATTTATGCTTTACACAATAACAGCATTTTTGAATAAAAAAAATATCATGTTTCAGTATCTCTATATTCTAAGAGCCCTATTTTTTATTTATTTTTTGGGCGATTGTCTTAAAGGGCTTCTGTCACCCCACTAAAGTCATATTTTTTTTTTGGCTACTTATAATCCCTATACTGCGATATATCAATACATAATGTTATTAATCATTTTGGTTCAGTAGTTAATTTAAAAAACTGACTTTTATCATATGCAAATTAACTGTTTACCAGCAAGTAGGGCGACTACTTGCTGGTAGCAGCCGCATCCTTCTTTCATAATGACGCCCTCTCCTCATGTTGATTGACAGGGACAGCGAACGCGCTCCTTCTCTGGCTGGCCCTGTCTGCATTCAAAATCTGGCGCCTGCGCCGTACCTGTCTTCAGTCGGCGCAGGCGCACTGAGAGGAGGACGCTCGCTCGGCCGCTCCATCCTCAATGCGCCTGCGCCGATGACGTCACATCTACACCCGGCGCAGGCGCACTGAGGAAGGAGCGCTGAGCGAGCGTCCTCCTCTCAATGCGCCTGCACTGACTGAAGACAGGTACGGCGCAGGTGCCAGATTTTAAATGCGACAGGGCCAGCCAGAGAACGAGCGCGTTCGCTGGCTTTGTCAATCAACATGAGGAGGGGGCGTCATTATGAAAGGAGGATGCGGCTGCTACCAGCAAGTAGCCGCCCTACTTGCTGGTAGACAGGTAATTTGCATATGATAAAAATCCATTTTTTTAATTAACTACTGAACCAAAATGATTATAATTGATAATGATTATAAGTAGCCAAAAAAAATAATAATGACTTTAGTGGGGTGACAGAAGCCCATTAAGTAGGATCAAATTTTTTGCGGGATGAGATGACAATTTGATTTGCACTATTTTGGGGTGCATATGACTTTTTGATTGTTTGCTATTACACTTTTTGTGATGTAATGTGACAAAAAATTGCTTTTTTGACACCGTTTTTTTTTTACGGTGTTCATCTGAGGGGTTAGCTCATGTGATATTTTTATAGAGCAGGTTGTTACCGACGTGGCAATACCTAAAATGTATGATTTTTTTTATTTATTTAAGTTTTACACAATTATATCATTTTTGAAACAAAAAAAATCATGTTTTAGTGTCTTCATAATCTGAGCCATAGTTTTTTATTTTTTGGGCGATTGTCTTAGGTAGGATATAGTTTTTTGCAGGATGAGGTGACGTTTAGATTGGTACTATTTTGGGGGGCATATGACTTTTTAATCGCTTGGTGTTGCACTTTTAGTGATGTAAGGTGACAAAAAAAAGTTTTTTTAGCACAGTTTTAATTTTTTTTATGGTGTTCAACTGAGGATTAAGTCATGTGATATTTTCATAGAGGCGGTCAATACGGACGCGGCGATACTTAATATATTTAATTTTCTTTTTTTTTCTATCTTTTCCTATTATTTTTAACTTTATTTTCGGAAAAGGCCGCTTTTTTTTACTTGAAGCTTTTCATTTTTTTATTATAAAAAAAAAACAGTTTTCACTATTTTTTTTTACTTTTAATATTTGTCCCAGTGTGGGACTTCACCTTTTCAGGGTTTGATCCCTGTTTAAATTCAGTACAATATATTCTGCATTGTACTGAATTGAACTATCAGCGTCTTACACAGTAAGACGCTGACAGTTGCCTAGGAGACCCAGCCCTCAGGCTGGATCTCCTAGCCTTCCGTAGCTGGCAGGCTCCGATGCCTGTGTAAGGCATCGGGGCTGCCATGGCAACCATCGGGTCCCCGCCCCAACAGTGCAGGATCTGATGGCTAAGGAGAGGGAGCGCAAACCTCCCATATGCCGCAGTCAGCGCTGACCACGGCATATGAGGGGTTAATCCACCGGGATTTATCACCATTGCTGGTGGATGCAGCATGGATACGGCTGTCAGTAACAGCCGGATCCGTGCTGCTGATCGCAGCAGCACACATGGGGGGGATGAAGGACCGCAGGACGAGAATGCTCGTCCTGGGTCGCAAAGTACTGGCCATTTAGGACGAACATTCTCGTCCTAGGTCGTTAAGGAGTCCTAATCTAAACCCAATAGAAAACCTCTGGAAAATTACTGGCGACAAAGTTATGGTCAAGAAACCCAATACAGTCACCGAACTGTGAAAGAGACTGGAAGAAGAGTGAACCAAATCACACTAGAGCAGTGTGAGAGACTAAGGATGTCCTGTGATTGCAGATGTGCTGAAGTCATTCCGAGCAAAGGCCTGGACACTTCCTACTGATTGGTGACTGTTGTAACGTATAGAAAATGTAGTTCTAATCTTTTTCTGTGCTACAGTCATTAATGTTCTCTAATTGTGATCACTGTGCTTTCTGCAATATAAAGTTATTTTTAAGTGCCTTGGTTATTTTATAAAACACTGTTCTGGTAGCATGGTATAGCCAAAGCAGCAATCCCTTCAAATGTTGCGCAAGATTTCATTATGTCTGAAAAAATCAAGTGTTCACAAATTGTTCACTAATTTTGATCTCCAGTGTGTGTGTGTATATATATATATATATATATATATATATATACAGTACAGACCAAAAGTTTGGACACACCTCCTCATTCAAAGAGTTTTCTTTATTTTCATGACTATGAAGGCATCAAAACTATGAATTAACACATGTGGAATTATATACATAACAAACAAGTGTGAAACAACTGAAAATATGTCATATTCTAGGTTCTTCAAAGTAGCCACCTTTTGCTTTAATTACTGCTTTGCACACTCTTGGTAATCTCTTGATGAGCTTCAAGAGGTAGTCCCCTGAAATGGTCTTCCAACAGTCTTGAAGGAGTTCCCAGAGATGCTTAGCACTTGTTGGCCCTTTTGCCTTCACTCTGCGGTCCAGCTCACCCCAAACCATCTCGATTGGGTTCAGGTCCGGTGACTGTGGAGGCCAGGTCATCTGGCGCAGCACCCCATCACTCTCCTTCATGGTCAAATAGCCCTTACTTTCAAAGTTTTCCCAATTTTTCGGCTGATTGACTGACCTTCATTTCTTAAAGTAATGATGGCCACTCGTTTTTCTTTACTTAGCTGCTTTTTTCTTGCCATAATTCGAATTCTAACAGTCTATTCAGTAGGACTATCATCTGTGTATCCACCTGACTTCTCCTCAACGCAACTGATGGTCCCAACCCCATTTATAAGGCAAGAAATGCCACTTATTAAACCTGACAGGGCACACCTGTGAAGTTAAAACCATTTCAGGGGACTACCTCTTGAAGCTCATCAAGAGAATGCCAAGAGTGTGCAAAGCAGTAATCAAAGCAAAAGGTGGCTACTTTGAAGAACCTGGAATATGACATATTTTAAGTTGTTTCACACTTGTTTGTTATGTATATAATTCCACATGTGTTAATTCATAGTTTTGATGCCTTCATAGTCATGAAAATAAAGAAAACTCTTTGAATGAGAAGGTGTGTCCAAACTTTTGGTCTGTACTGTATATATATATACACACACACACACACACACAAAGGAGAAGTGCTCACTAACACAGATTTAGACAGATTTGTGAACAATGTTTAAGAGTAATGGGTCTTTTGTGTATGTAGAAAATGTTTCAGATCTTTGAGTTCAGTTCATGCACAATGGGAGCAAAACCGAAAGTGTTGAGTTTATATTTTTGTTCAGTGTATATAAGTTTTAGCCATAATATATTTACATATATTATTGTATTTTTAGAATATGTATAATATATATAATATATGTAAAAATATTATGACTAAAACATCAGTAGTAGTTTCCCACATATTATGCATTCATATATATCAGAAGTATGATTTTTATATATATATATATATTTTTATTTTATTTTTTATTAATTACACATTTATTTTGTGCCATACATTTTTTACAATTACAAAAAAATTAAATAAAATATATAAATGTAATTTAGCCTCTATTTCTGAAAAGTTTCAGGTGGGATTTGAACTCACAACCTTCTACATTATAGCCAAGAACCTTAACCATTACACTATAGAGCTGCATAGCTACTTATGAAAAAAAAACAAATATGAGACTTCTATCGATATCAGGTCTTAAAAAAGTGTCAGGGTTAAATGGTAGATTGATGTTAAGTAAAGAGTAGATTAGAAAACCCAAATTCTTTGTAATGAATGAACCTTGCTGACAGGCTTTCTTTAAAGGTAATGTGTCAGCTCCAAATTACCCCCTAAACTAGAGTAAACGGTGTATAATGTAAGTGACACTGAGACTGATGATCTAATTTTATCTTCATACTCCACAAACCAGCAGTAAAATGCATTGAGAGGACTCCTGAGCTCAGGAACATAATAGGGAGGACTCAAAGAGGAGTTATCTCAATGCATTTTACTGCTAGTTTATCAGAGCACAACATTGGAATGCAAGTGAGTAATGAAGATAAAGATGGCATAATCAGACTTAGCATCACACTATACACCACTTACTCTAGTTGGAGGGTGGATGCTTCAGAACTGACAGATCCCCTTTAAAAGGCATCCTGTATTTATTTTTACTTATTAAAGGGGTTTTCCGAGATTTTGAGAATGATCTATCCTCAGGATAGGTCATCAGTAGCTGATCGGTGGGGGTCTGACACCTGGGACCCCACAATGAGCTGTTTAAGAAGCTCAGGTGAGCACCGCAGCCTTCTTCGTGCTTACTAAGCACAGTGCCGTACATTGTATAGCAGCTGTGACCCAGCCCTATTCACTTCTATGGAGCTGATCACGATACCAAGCACAGCCACTATACAATGTACGGTGCTGTGTTTAGTAAGCTGAGAGAAGGCTGGACCCCTCACAGGAGCATTGGTCCCTTCTCAAAAAGATGACCAACATAGGTCCCAGGTGTCAGATCCCCACCGATCAGATACTGATGACCTATCTTCAGGATAGCTCACCAGTAGAAATGAGCGAATCGAAGCTGATGAAGTGGAATTTGATCCGAATTTCAGGAAAAATTTGATTTGCAACGAATACGAATTTCCTCGCGCTTCGTGGTAACGAATCACAATTTTTCCTAAAATGGCGGTTAAAATTGCAGCTACACGTGTGAAGACATGGGGCAAGGAACTCTGGGAAGGCGGGCTGACCCACAATACCATGCATGCAGCCAATCAGCAGCCATCCCTGTGATGTCACAGCCCTATAAATACGGTGGCCATCTTAGAGTCAGACATTTTCCAGCGTTCTGAGTGCAGGGACAGACGTGATAAGGCGCTAAGGAGAGCAATTGGAAAAACTCAGTGAAAAAAAACTGACGATTTATAAGTGCAGGGAAAGGATAGGGAGGAATAATTTCACAGAATCTTAGTGCAGGGAGAGACGTCACAAGGCGCTAGGGACAGTGCTAGAAAAGCAATTTTCAAGTGCAGGGAAAGATAATTTGGGGATTCAAATAGCCATTATACAGCAATGTCATTCCAGCAATTTGTTCTTGGGGTGCAAGTGCTATGTTGAAAAGCCTTTAGTGGCTTATATCTTTTCAAACAAGAAAAATATATTCTCAGTTCACGTCAGCAGTTATATGTGTTGAAAGCGTACAGAAAGAAAAAAATATACACACTTCACTGGTGCACTTATTTGTGGCAAAAGCGTTTAGTGGCCTATTTCATTATAGAAAAAAATATATATACGCACTTCACTGGTGCACTTATTTGTGGCAAAAGCGTTCAGTGGCATATTTCATTATAGAAAGAAAAAAATATACGCACTTCACTGGTGCAGTTATTTGTGGCAAAAGGGTTTAGTGGCCTACTTCAGTACAGAAAGTAAAATATATACCGTACGCACTTCACTGGTGCATTTATTTCTGCTAAAAGCGTTTACTGGCCTATTTCAGTACAAAAATAAAAATATATACACATTTCACTTCTGCAGTTATTATTATTTCAGTACAAAAACGAAATATATTCAGCGTTCACTTTTGCAGTTATATGTGGTAAAACCTTTAGGCTGAGTTCACACGAGCGGATGCCGTGTGAACTCAGCCTTAGTGACGTATTTCAGTCGAAAAACAAAATATATTAAGCATTCAGCGCTGAAGTAATATTTATGCTAAAATCTTTATTGACATATTTTGGTCGAAAAACAAATTTTATTCAGCGTTCAGCGCTGTGGTTATATGTGTTAAAATTAGAGTTGAGCGAACACCTGGATGTTCGGGTTCGAGAAGTTCGGCCGAACTTCCCGGAAATGTTCGGGTTCGGGATCCGAACCCGATCCGAACTTCGTCCCGAACCCGAACCCCATTAAAGTAAATGGGGACCCGAACTTTTGGGCACTAAAAAGGCTGTAAAACAGCCCAGGAAAGAGCTAGAGGGCTGCAAAAGGCAGCAACATGTAGGTAAATCCCCTGCAAACAAACGTGGATAGGGAAATGAATTAAAATAAAAATTAAAAAAATAAAAATGAACCAATATCAATTGGACAGAGGTCCCATAGCAGAGAATCTGGCTTCACGTCAGCAGAGAATCAGTCTCTTCATGCCATAGCAAAGAATCTGGCTTCATATCAGCAGAGAATCAGTCTCATCATGCCATAGCAGAGAATCTGGCTTCATGTCAGCGCAGAATCAGTCTTCATGTCATAGCAGAGAATCAGGCTTCACGTCACCCACCACTGGAACAGGCCACTGTCACACATTTAGGCCCCGGCACCCAGACAGAGGAGAGCGGTCCCGTAACAGAGAATCTGGCCTTATGTCAGCGCAGAATCTGTCTTCATGTCATAGCAGAGAATCAGGCTTCACGTCACCCACCACTGGAACAGGCCACTGTCACACATTTAGGCCCAGGCACCCAGGCAGAGGAGAGAGGTCCCGTAACAGAGAATCTGGCCTTATGTCAGCGCAGAATCTGTCTTCATGTCATAGCAGAGAATCAGGCTTCACGTCACCCACCACTGGAACAGGCCACTGTCACACATTTAGGCCCCGGCACCCAGAAAGAGGAGAGCGGTCCCGTAACAGAGAATCTGGCCTTATGTCAGCGCATAATCTGTCTTCATGTCATAGCAGAGAATCAGGCTTCACGTCACCCACCACTGGAACAGGCTACTGTCACACATTTAGGCCCAGGCACCCAGGCAGAGGAGAGAGGTCCCGTAACAGAGAATCTGGCCTTATGTCAGCGCAGAATCTGTATTCATGTCATAGCAGAGAATCAGGCTTCACGTCACCCACCACTGGAACAGGCCACTGTAACACATTTAGGCCCAGGCACCCAGGCAGAGGAGAGAGGTCCCGTAAAAGAGAATCTGGCCTTATGTCAGCGCAGAATCTGTCTTCATGTCATAGCAGAGAATCAGGCTTCACGTCACCCACCACTGGAACAGGCCACTGTCACACATTTAGGCCCAGGCACCCAGGCAGAGGAGAGAGGTCCCGTAACAGAGAATCTGGCCTTATGTCAGCGCAGAATCTGTCTTCATGTCATAGCAGAGAATCAGGCTTCACGTCACCCACCACTGGAACAGGCCACTGTCACACATTTAGGCCCAGGCACCCAGGCAGAGGAGAGAGGTCCCGTAACAGAGAATCTGGCCTTATGTCAGCGCAGAATCTGTAATCATGTCATAGCAGAGAATCAGGCTTCACGTCACCCACCACTGGAACAGGCCACTGTCACACATTTAGGCCCCGGCACCCAGACAGAGGAGAGCGGTCCCGTAACAGAGAATCTGGCCTTATGTCAGCGCAGAATCTGTCTTCATGTCATAGCAGAGAATCAGGCTTCACGTCACCCACCACTGGAACAGGCCACTGTCACACATTTAGGCCCAGGCACCCAGGCAGAGGAGAGAGGTCCCGTAACAGAGAATCTGGCCTTATGTCAGCGCAGAATCTGTATTCATGTCATAGCAGAGAATCAGGCTTCACGTCACCCACCACTGGAACAGGCCACTGTCACACATTTAGGCCCAGGCACCCAGGCAGAGGAGAGAGGTCCCGTAACAGAGAATCTGGCCTTATGTCAGCACAGAATCTGTCTTCATGTCATAGCAGAGAATCAGGCTTCACGTCACCCACCACTGGAACAGGCCACTGTCACACATTTAGGCCCCGGCACCCAGACAGAGGAGAGGTTCATTCAACTTTGGGTTGCCCCGCAATTTAATGGTAAAATGAAATTAAAAATAGTATTGAATGAGGAAGTACCCTGGAGTAGAATAATATATTGTTAAGGGGAGGTAGTTAATATCTAATCTGCACAAGGGATGGACAGGTCCTGTGGGATCCATGCCTGGTTCATTTTTATGAACGTCAGCTTGTCCACATTGGCTGTAGACAGGCGGCTGCGTTTGTCTGTAATGACGCCCCCTGCCGTGCTGAATACACGTTCAGACAAAACGCTGGCCGCCGGGCAGGCCAGCACCTCCAAGGCATAAAAGGCTAGCTCTGGCCACGTGGACAATTTGGAGACCCAGAAGTTGAATGGGGCCGAACCATCAGTCAGTACGTGGAGGGGTGTGCACAGGTACTGTTCCACCATGTTAGTGAAATGTTGCCTCCTGCTAACACGTTCCGTATCAGGTGGTGGTGCAGTTAGCTGTGGCGTGGTGACAAAACTTTTCCACATCTCTGCCATGCTAACCCTGCCCTCAGAGGAGCTGGCCGTGACACAGCTGCGTTGGCGACCTCTTGCTCCTCCTCTGCCTTCGCCTTGGGCTTCCACTGCTTCCCATGTGACATTTGGGAATGCTCTCTGTAGCGCGTCTACCAACGTGCGCTTGTACTCGCGCATCTTCCTATCACGCTCCAGTGTAGGAAGTAAGGTGGGCACATTGTCTTTGTACCTGGGATCCAGCAGGGTGGCAACCCAGTATTCCGCACACGTTAAAATGTGGGCAACTCTGCTGTCGTTGCGCAGGCACTGCAGCATGTAGTCGCTCATGTGTGCCAGGCTGCCCAGAGGTAAGGACAAGCTGTCCTCTGTGGGAGGCGTATCGTCATCGTCCTGTGTTTCCCCCCAGCCACACACCAGTGATGGGCCCGAGCTGCTTTGGGTGCCACCCCGCTGTGAACATGCTTCATCCTCATCCTCCTCCACCTCCTCCTTATCCTCGTCCTCCTCGTCCGCCAGTAGTGGGCCCTGTCTGGCCACATTTGTACCTGGCCTCTGGTGTTGCAAAAAACCTCCCTCTGAGTCACTTTGAAGAGACTGGCCTGAAAGTGCTAAAAATGACCCCTCTTCCTCCTCTTCCTCCTGGGCCACCTCCTCTTCCATCATCGCCCTAAGTGTTTTCTCAAGGAGACATAGAAGTGGTATTGTAACGCTGATAACGGCGTCATCGCCACTGGCCATGTTGGTGGAGTACTCGAAACAGCGCAACAGGGCACACAGGTCTCGCATGGAGGCCCAGTCATTGGTGGTGAAGTGGGTCTTATCCACAGTGCGACTGACCCGTGCGTGCTGCAGCTGAAACTCCACTATGGCCTGCTGCTGCTCGCACAGTCTGTCCAGCATATGCAAGGTGGAGTTCCACCTGGTGGGCACGTTGCATATGAGGCGGTGAGCGGGAAGGCCGAAGTTACGCTGTAGCGCAGACAGGCGAGCAGCGGCAGGGTGTGAACGCCGGAAGCGCGAACAGACGGCCCGCACTTTATGCAGCAGCTCTGACATGTCGGGGTAGTTGCGAATGAACTTCTGCACCACCAAATTCAGCACATGCGCCAGGCAAGGGATGTGCGTCAAACCGGCTAGTCCCAGAGCTGCAACGAGATTTCGCCCATTATCGCACACCACCAGGCCGGGCTTGAGGCTCACCGGCAGCAACCACTCGTCGGTCTGTTGTTCTATACCCCGCCACAACTCCTGTGCGGTGTGGGGCCTGTCCCCCAAACATATGAGTTTCAGAATGGCCAGCTGACGTTTACCCCGTGCTGTGCTGAAGTTGGTGGTGAAGGTGTGTGGCTGACTGGATGAGCAGGTGGAAGAAGAGGAGGAGGAAGCTGAGGAGGAGGAGACAGGAGGCAAAGAATGTTGCCCTGCGATCCTTGGCGGCGGAAGGACGTGCGCCAAACAGCTCTCCGCCTGGGGCCCAGCCGCCACTACATTTACCCAGTGTGCAGTTCGGGAGATATAGCGTCCCTGGCCGTGCTTACTGGTCCACGTATCTGTGGTTAGGTGGACCTTGCCACAGATGGCGTTGCGCAGTGCACACTTGATTTTATCGGACACTTGTTTGTGCAGGGAAGGCACGGCTCTCTTGGAGAAGTAGTGGCGGCTGGGAACAACATACTGTGGGACAGCAAGTGACATGAGCTGTTTGAAGCTGTGTGTGTCCACCAGCCTAAATGACAGCATTTCATAGGCCAGTAGTTTAGAAATGCTGGCATTCAGGACCAGGGATCGAGGGTGGCTAGGTGGGAATTTACGCTTTCTCTCAAATGTTTGTGAGATGGAGAGCTGAACGCTGCCGTGTGACATGGTTGAGATGCTTGGTGACGCAGGTGGTGGTGTTGGTGGTACATCCCATGTTTGCTGGGCGGCAGGTGCCAACGTTCCTCCAGAGGCGGAGGAAGAGGCCGAGGCGGCGGCAGCAGCAGCAGAAGAGGCCGAGGCGGCGGCAGCAGCAGAAGAGGCCGAGGCGGCAGCCGCAGAAGAGGTAGCAGGGGGAGCCTGAGTGACTTCCTTGTTTTTAAGGTGTTTACTCCACTGCAGTTCATGCTTTGCATGCAGGTGCCTGGTCATGCAGGTTGTGCTAAGGTTCAGAACGTTAATGCCTCGCTTCAGGCTCTGATGGCACAGCGTGCAAACCACTCGGGTCTTGTCGTCAGCACATTGTTTGAAGAAGTGCCATGCCAGGGAACTCCTTGAAGCTGCCTTTGGGGTGCTCGGTCCCAGATGGCGGCGGTCAGTAGCAGGCGGAGTCTCTTGGCGGCGGGTGTTCTGATTTTGCCCACTGCTCCCTCTTTTGCTACGCTGTTGGCTCGGTCTCACCACTGCCTCTTCCTCTGAACTGTGAAAGTCAGTGGCACGACCTTCATTCCATGTGGGGTCTAGGACCTCATCGTCCCCTGCATCGTCTTCCACCCAGTCTTGATCCCTGACCTCCTGTTCAGTCTGCACACTGCAGAAAGACGCAGCAGTTGGCACCTGTGTTTCGTCATCATCAGAGAACGTGCTGAGGTGGTATTCCCATGTCCTCATCATCAGGAAAAATAAGTGGTTGTGCGTTAGTGCATTCTATCTCTTCCACCCCTGGGGAAGGGCTAGGTGGATGCCCTTGGGAAACCCTGGCAGCAGAGTCTTCAAACAGCATAAGAGACTGCTGCATAACTTGAGGCTCAGACAGTTTCCCTGATATGCATGGGGGTGATGTGACAGACCGATGGGCTTTGTTTTCATGCGCCATCTGTGCGCTTTCTGCAGAAGACTGGGTGGGAGATAATGTGAACGTGCTGGATCCACTGTCGGCCACCCAATTGACTAATGCCTGTACCTGCTCAGGCCTTACCATCCTTAGAACGGCATTGGGCCCCACCAAATATCGCTGTAAATTCTGCTGGCTACTGGGACCTGAGGTAGTTGGTTCACTAGGACGTGTGGCTGTGGCAGAACGGCCACGTCCTCTCCCAGCACCAGAGGGTCCACTAACACCACCACGACCATGTCCACGTCCGCGTCCCTTATTAGATGTTTTCCTCATTGTTCCCGTTCACCACAATTTTGAGAATGGCAAATTTGGGAATGCTTTTTCAACCCAGAAAAAAAAAGTGCTTTTACGGTCACTACAAATAACTTGACCAGCTAAAACAGTGCAGATTTGGTTGAATAGAGATTTGAGACCTGTTTTTTTTTGCGCTGTGTGACAGGTATAGGTTTAATCACAGAATCACACTTCTATCTGCACGCTAGCGTGTGTCTTAGGTTTTTCTAAATGACACTATCAATACCTTCAATGTAAGATTTTCTTTTTGGGATAGATTTCAAGTAGGCCTCAAATACCAGAAACTAGTTATTTTGAGAATGGCAAATTTGGGAATGCTTTTTCAACCCAGAACAAAAAGTCTGCTTTTACGGTCACTACAAATAACTTGACCAGCTAAAACAGTGCAGATTTGGTTGAATAGAGATGTGAGACCTGTTTTTTTTTGCGCTGTGTGACAGGTATAGGTTTAATCACAGAATCACACTTCTATCAGCACGCTAGCGTGTGTCTTAGGTTTTTCTGAATGACACTATCAATACCTTCAATGTAAGATTTTCTTTTTGGGATAGATTTCAAGTAGGCCTCAAATACCAGAAACTAGTTATTTTGAGAATGGCAAATTTGGGAATGCTTTTTTAACCCAGAACAAAAAGTCTGCTTTTACGGTCACTACAAATAACTTGACCAGCTAAAACAGTGCAGATTTGGTTGAATAGAGATGTGAGACCTGTTGTTTTTTGCGCTGTGTGACAGGTATAGGTTTAATCACAGAATCACACTTCTATCAGCACGCTAGCGTGTGTCTTAGGTTTTTCTGAATGACACTATCAATACCTTCAATGTAAGATTTTCTTTTTGGGATAGATTTCAAGTAGGCCTCAAATACCAGAAACTAGTTATTTTGAGAATGGCAAATTTGGGAATGCTTTTTCAACCCAGAACAAAAAGTCTGCTTTTACGGTCACTACAAATAACTTGACCAGCTAAAACAGTGCAGATTTGGTTGAATAGAGATGTGAGACCTGTTTTTTTTTTGCGCTGTGTGACAGGTATAGGTTTAATCACAGAATCACACTTCTATCAGCACGCTAGCGTCTGTCTTAGGTTTTTCTGAATGACACTATCAATACCTTCAATGTAAGATTTTCTTTTTGGGATAGATTTCAAGTAGGCCTCAAATACCAGAAACTAGTTATTTTGAGAATGGCAAATTTGGGAATGCTTTTTCAACCCAGAACAAAAAGTCTGCTTTTACGGTCACTACAAATAACTTGACCAGCTAAAACAGTGCAGATTTGGTTGAATAGAGATGTGAGACCTGTTTTTTTTTGCGCTGGGTGACAGGCTCAACTTGCCCCTGATGTAATATATGTCCAAAAAATAACCACACTGTTGATGGTTAAATGCACTTGGGTGACAAAGGCTCAGCCTGCACCAGATGTAGTATATGGCCAAAAAATAATCAGACTGTTGATGGTTAAATGCACTTGGGTGACACAGGCTCAGCCTGCACCAGATTTAGTATATGGCCAAAAAATAATCAGACTGTTGATGGTTAAATGCACTTGGGTGACACAGGCTCAGCCTGCAGCTGATGTAGGATATAGTACAAAATAACCACACTATCGATGGTTAAATACACTTGGGTGACACAGGCTCAGCCTGCAGCTGATGTAGTATATGGCCAAAAAATAATCAGACTGTTGATGGTTAAATGCACTTCGGTGACACAGGCTCAGCCTGCAGCTGATGTAGTATATGGCCAAAAAATAACCAGACTGTTGATGGTTAAATGCACTTCGGTGACACAGGCTCAGCCTGCAGCTGATGTAGGATATAGCACAAAATAACCACACTATCGATGGTTAAATACACTTGGTGATAGCTCGTGCTGGCGCACCACAAGTCACAAAATGGCCGCCGATCACCCCAGAAAAAAAGTGATCTAAAAACGCTCTGGGCAGCCTCAAAAAAGTGAGCAAGTCAATAATAGCACTTCAATGATCCACAGCTGCAGATCGATCACAGAATGAAGTCTTTTGGAGGAGTTAATCTGCCTAATCTCGCCCTAACGTCGCAGCTGCAACCTCTCCCTATACTGATCATAGCAGAGTGACGTGCGGCGCTACGTAACTCCAGCTTAAATAGAGGCTGGGTCACATGGTGCACTGGCCAATCACAGCCATGCCAATAGTAGGCATGGCTGTGATGGCCTCTTGGGCCAAGTAGTATGACGCTTGTTGATTGGCTGCTTTGCAGCCTTTCAAAAAGCGCCAAGAAAGCGCCGAACACCGAACTCGAACCCGGACTTTTACGAAAATGTTCGGGTTCGGGTCCGTGTCACGGACACCCCAAAATTCGGTACGAACCCGAACTATACAGTTCGGGTTCGCTCATCCCTAGTTAAAATCTTTTGTGACGTATTCCGGTGGAAAAACAAATTTTATTCAGCGTTCAGCGCTGCAGTAATATGCGGTAAAAACTTTATTGACGTACTTCGGAGGAAAAGAAATTGTATTCAGCATTCAGCGCTGCAGTTATATGTGGTAAAATCTTTATTGACGTATTTCGGTGGAAAAACAACTTTTATTCAGAGTTCAGCGCTGCAGTTATATGTGGTAAAATCTTTATGGAAGTATTGTGGTTGAAAAACAAATTTTATTCAGCGTTCAGCGCTGTAGTTATATGCGGTAAAATCTCCATGATGTCTCCATTATAAATCTGCAGCGTGGGGACCCCGTGTGGCTTCTACACACCTTTAAAATAATCCTTCAGTGAATGCCAGATGACCGGGACACTCCACGACCTTCCCAGGAGCTGCTGTCGGGAGCAGCAGTTAATTTCTGAGATGTCCGTATAGTGCGGGGGGAATCCGAAGACCCTCTCCATCTCCGTGCTCCGTTATATGTGGTAAAATCTTTATTGACATATTTTGGTCGAAGTTATATATGGTAAAACCTTTTGGGACATATTTTGGTGGAAAAACAAATTTTATTCAGCGTTGCAGTTATATGTGGTAAAATCTTTATGGAAATATTTAGGTGAAAAACATTTTATTCAGCATTCAGCGCTGTAATTACTGTATATGCGGTTAAATCATTTGTGACTTATTTCGGTGGAAAAACTAATTGTATTCAGCGTTCAGCGCTGTAGTAATATGTGGTAAAATCTTTTGTGACTTATTTCAGTCTAAAAACAAAATTTATTCTGCGGTCAGCGCTGCAGTTATATGCGGTAAAATCTTTAGTGACGTATCTGGATGAACTTCGCGACTCTTCTGGGCTCAAAACTATCTTGACGCTTTGTCTTCTCATTGTCTGTAGCTACTAGAGTCCTGTTCATGCCAGGCAGGTTCGCCCAGAAGTATCTTGGTCGAGCGACACTCTGTCATTGTGCCATTCTGTGGCTTCCTCATGCTGATGCCACCTCCACACTCTGTGATTGTGCCATTCTGTGGCTTCCTCATGCTGTTGCCACCTCCAGACTCTGTCATTGTGCCACTCTGTGGCCTACTCATGATGCTGCCACCTCCACACATGGTCATTGTGCCACTCTGGCTTCCTCATGCTGCTGCCAACTCCAGACTGTCATTGTGCCACTCTGTGGCCTACTCATTCTGCTGCCACCTCCACAAACAGTCATTGTGACACTCTGTGGCCTCCTGATTCTACCATCACCTTCAGACTCTGTCATTGTGCCAATCCGTGGCCTCCTCCTGATGCTGCTGCCGACACCTCCACACTCTGTCATTGTGCCAATCTTTGGCCTCTTCATGCTGCTGCCACCTCCACACAAAGTCATTGTGCCACTCTGTAGCTTCCTGATGCTGCTGCCAACTCCAGACTCTGTCATTGTGCTACTGTGTCATTCTCCTGATGCTGCTGCTGCCGACACCTCCACAATCTGTGATTGTGCCACTCTGTGGCCTACTCATGCTGCTGCCACCTACACACTCTTTTATTGTGCCACTCTGTGGCTTCCTCGTGCTGCTGCCACCTCCAGACTCTGTTATTGTGCCACTCTGTGGCCTCCTCCTGATGCTGCTGCTGCCTCCAGACTCTGTAATTGTGCCACCCTGTGGCCGACTCATGCTGCTGCCACCTCTACACTCTGTCATTGTGCCATTCTGTGGCCTACTCATGGTGCTGCCACCTCCACACATGGTCATTGTGCCACTCTGTGGCCTACTCATGCTGCTGCCACCTCCAGACTCTGTCATTGTGCCACTCTGTGGCCTCCTGTTGATGCTGCTGCTGACACCTCCACACTCTGTCATTGTGCCACTCTGTGGCCTCCTGTTGATGCTGCTGCTGACACCTCCACACTCTGTCATTGTGCCACTCTGTGGCCTACTCATGCTGCTGCCACTTCCACACTCGGTCATTGAGCCACTCTGTGGCCCACTCATGGTGCTGCCACCTCCACACACGGTCATTGTGTCACTCTGTGGCCTCCTGATTCTGCCGCCACCTCCAGACTCTGGCATTCTGCCCCTCTGTGGTCTCCTCTTGTTGCTGCCGCCACCTGCAGACTCGGTCATTGTGCCACTCGGTGGCCTTCTCATGCTGCTTCGACCTCACCACTATGTCATAGGTCCACTCTGTGGACTTCTCCTCCTGTTCCCACCCTCCCCACTTCATGACTGGTCCACTCTTTTGGCTTTCGGCCTGGCTGACATCATCATTTATTTGACACTTCTTCTGATCTGTCACAAGGAAGGACAAATTAGATGCACAACGGATCCTGTCTGTGTAGCAGTTTTAAGGCCTGTATGGTCCTATCAGAATTGCCTTATGATTTGGTAGCCAAAAGTGGGTAGAAATATTCGGTTTACTTGTCATCTCTGTTTTAGATCCACTTCAGTTTTTTTGGTATTAGCAATACTGATGGATTACTGACCAAATGCTGACCGAGTGAAGGCAAATGCTCAACAGACAGGATCCGTTTTTTGAGGGGTTATTGTTCTGACGGATCAGAGGAAGGGAAAAATAATCAGTGACGTCAACACAAACTTACTGCTGACTCCCTCTCCACTCTGTCAGGGGGGTGCTCTACTTTTATAAGCGTTTAATAGAACAAGCTCTGTAGACATCTATGTGGAATCAGCTGACGAGGGTGTAAAAGGAGTGCACTTCTTCTTGACGCTAACATCTACCTGTAAGGCCTCTTGCACACGTATGTTTTTTTTTCCACTTACGTTCTGTTTTTGCGATCCATATACGGACCGTATACGGAACCATTTATTTCAATGGATCCGCAAAAAAAAATACTGAAAAAGCCATACGGTCGTGTGCAAGAGGCCTAAGGTTGAGTTGATACTTGAGTTATTTGGTCAGTTTTGGCCCCGTGACTGCCCAAATAAGTGAAGTATGCAGTGATTCTAAGAGCGACTCCTGTCATGTGCTTGTCATACTGACTCACAGTATTGTTTCACTACCACAGAAGACTCCCTATCGTGTTACTGGAAGGCACAGTGTTCTACACCCCTATAAAAGGCTCTCTGCAGCCCGGAAATAGCTGTTTTTTTAACGTGATTCGCAGCGAATAAATTCGGATTGAAGAGAATTTTTCAGAAAAATTCTGCGAACTGGCCGAATCAATTTTTTTTAAAATTCGCTCATCTCTAGTCACCAGTATCAAAATCTCAGAAAACCTCTTTAATTTTGGGCTTTTCTTACGTTTCTGAAGACCATTGGGGGAGATTTATCATCTCCCTGCACCAGAAAAGTGGCTTTAAATAGTTGCAAACTGCGTGTTTGTGACTTTTTAAATGCAACTTTTTAGAAAATAAAGTGTTTTACACTTCCCTTGCCACTTTATCAGAAAAGGGGTGCGATAAAGGACAGGAAGGGGCTCTGGCCAATCAATGCATCAAATTTATCTTCATTTAAGCTAGTTTTCTGGTGTAAATGAAGCCAGAAATCTACGGCAGCTCAGAGCTGCTAATGATTTGTGTTTAGGCACATGGCCTGCTGGAGAATGCAGCTATTTTATGAAGAGGCCTGCACCTCATCATAAATTAGGCGTATCCTCCAGCAGAGCATGGGAGATCAAGACCAGTGCTTTCTGCGCCCCCTTGGTGTTTTGCAGTTGAAGACCATGTGAGTTACTTACATCGATTAAGTGTAAAAACTGCTCATTGCTCAGCCAGGCACCTATGTCTATACTGTTCTTTTCTAATTTTTGTGTGTGCCAACGAACTTCAAAAAGGGCACCTTCACCATAAAGCATAAAAGTCACTTAATGCACTTATCTGCTCTAACTCAAGCAAGCCGTGTAGAAATTAACAAAAGAAGTTAATTTGCTGAGATCATAGATCTTCCCCTCTCTCTGTGAGACCGCACATTTTGTGGAAATAGCATATTTTAAACCAGCTATTCTTTTCTTTGATACTATTTCATGCCCTCAAATTTTTTCTTTGATGTAAATTATTAGGAAGCCAAAAAATGCAAAAAAAAAAAAAAATCCAGCTAATGTGGAATGAATACATTCTTTAAAGCATTATAACAAGTAAGGCCAAAAAGAGCTCTTGGCGACCTCAATAGTCCTCCGCTGATCACTTGTGTGTGTTGTAGAAGGAAGGCAAACATAAGTCTGAAAGTGTTTTTGAGCAGAAAGCCCTTCAGAAAATGCAGTACCCCTTTGTATTCAGGTTGCAAAGCAGTAGGGGGCCCCCTTCTCAGAAATCATACTTACGCAAGCATTAAAAACTGACTGAGATAAGAAGCAAAGCTTCTGAGACCTTCATCATTAGCTGCTAGTGGTGGAGATTAGTGGTTCTGCGATAGGATTAGAGATGGAAAGAGTGCCAGTGTTGGTTAATTGTTCATTAATGCTTCTAAAATAGGCTAGCTGTAGTGAAAATTATTTTGGTCTGTTCTCACAATGCACAGCCTTTGTATGCCCTCATCAATGCCTGTTTTGAAGTAAAAAAAGAACATCAATTTTAAAGAAACATCTTAGGCCTGTGCTCAGTAACATCTGCTGTACTGACTGAACTGAGTTAAGCCACTCCATGCTTGTTCTCTAGGAGAATATGTGAAAGAGGGAGCAGTGTAGGTATGAGAGAAAAATTGCTTCCTGCTTAAATATTGTCACCAGATTTCAAAGTATGACACACCAAAAATAATGGCCATACTACAGGTCCTTACTAGGGATAAGCGAAATTTAGAAAAATGTGATTCTGCTTCTTTGCCGAACTTCAACAAGAAATTTAAATTGGTTACGAATACGCTTTCCATTGTAGGGTGCGGGCGCAATGAAGGGGAATGGCAATCGCGCTGCCCCCGGTCATTTAACACCTCAGGTGCTACGTTCAATGCTGATCGCAGCATCTGTGACTCACATGCAGCCTTTCAGGGGTTAATCACGGGTTTAAAAAAAATAAAAATTACTCACCTCATTCACTTGCTCGCAGAGAGGCTGTCTGCTCCCGTCTTGATTGAAGAAAATCTGCCAAAGGACCTGCGGGGAGCATGATGACCACGGGTCCTTTGGCGGGTTTTCTTCAATCAAGACAGGAGCAGATGACCTCTCTGCAAGCAAGTGGGTGAGGTGAGTATTTTTTTTTTCAGCCACCATTTTATGAAAAATTGATTAGTTACCACAAAACACAAGTAAATTCGGCTTCATGACAATCTAATTTTTCCTGAAATTCAGATCAAAGTCCACTTCGGGTACTTCAATTCGCTCAACACTAGTCCTAAATGGGTGACAAGGCCTGTTGATTTAACAAAAATGAGTCTAAAAGAGGAATATAAGACAACAAAATGTAAAAAGTTAAAGTTATGAGCACAGTTAACAGAGTCCAGTACAAACTCTCTGAGATGATGTCACGGTAGGTAAGATAAGGGAAGGAAGCAGAACACGACAAGGCAAACAAAACAACTAACTAGGCCCCAAATGCTAGGGAACAAAAGGGGTAACCTCCTAGCAATCCCTAAGCTGCTATGCCCATGTGCATATCTCGATGGTAGATATGCACATGCCCACGTACCTAAGACTATAACACACTGAACCAAACCCTCAGCTTTAGGGAAGAGGGAAAGAGACACCCAGCTCCTTCAACAACCGAAGGAGCTAGCGTCACTTTAGAGGCCTAGTAAAAACAGACACAGAAGCAAAAAGGGAAAAGGACTTATCTAGAGATGTGTTGAAGCAGACGATCCACCAAACTTCTAGAGCTCACACAAGGCAGAACTATAACCCGCAAAGGCTATAGGAAGAGGGAGGAATAAATAGCCTCACCAATTACCTAAAGATCAGCTGGGAGGAGGTGGGATTCAGTTCTAACCCACAACAAAACAAACTGTCAGATCGAGTCACGTGCAGCAACTCTGACAGATCTCCTCAGAACACCCACAGGGCAGGGCGCGACAGATGACCACCAAAAATTAAATGGAAAAGTTGTCTTCTGAGGGAATAGTTCTCTTACAGGGAACCTGTCACCGAGATTTTGTGTATAGAGCTGAGGACATGGGTTGCTAGATGGCCGCTAGCACATCCGCAATACCCAGTCCCCACCCATAGCTCTGTGTGTAAAAAAAACTATTTGATACATATGCAAATTAACCTGAGATGAGTGCTGTCACTGAGATGAGGCATATGTGTTTTTTACACAATAAAAGCACACAGGGCTATGGGGACTGGATATAGCAGATGTGCTAGCGGCCATCTAGCAACCCATGTCCTCAGCTCTATACACAAAATCTCGGTGACAGGTTCCCTTTAACCTATTGGCTATGATGACAACTAAAAAGGACTAGTTAGAGTAAGTTCTCTGATTCTCCTGCTTGGTCATTGAAAATTACAGTATGTTTGTGCAAATAAACATTGAATAAGTGATATCAGCCTGTCACGGATGTCACCAACATTTTTATAAGACACTTACATTTTTATAAATTGCTGCTCTCTTAAGTGAACAAGCTTGTTTACAAGTGTTCTTGAGAAGCTTCACATGCAGCATGGTGGCTAGTATACTTGTTGTTTTCCATCTGGAGATCCCTAATGTATGATTCTTTGATTTACTATCATAACTGCAGGAGTGAGTGCACCAGAAATATAGAACCAAAAGCTATTAGGACATATAGACCTTTATTGAGCATGCTGTGCAAAAATACACTGCATGCTGTTATTGAATTGTGATTATATGAGTACTTGTATATTTCACGCTCAGTGATCTAGAAAGAAAAACAAAAACATTTACTTGTCTAACTTCATAAAACCTTAATATGTACTGTAGGTAGTCAGCTGTGTTCACGTTACTATTCAGCTTATGTTCACAATGGAGCCATGATTGTAGCAAAGGACCTCCAATAAATCCAGACTAATCAAACTGCATTGAAGTCCGCCATATTTCCACCATGGTCTGGTATTCTTGACAGCAAGAAAAGTGCCACAGACAACATTGTGGTAGAATAGTTCACCAATGTAAGTTGGTCCCTGGGTTTACTTTAGTTGTATTCTGTGGGGAAGTCCAACAGCAAGTGTTCATTTACCCAGCAATGCCACTGCCAGGGAAACAAAGAATTACTAAGCTGGTGTCACGGAAGGGGAGAGCATGCACAGCCCTGAGCTCAACCCACACCTCTGTCCCTGCCTACTTGCATGGTCCGCCCTAGGCAACGATGTACAACTGGACGACGATCCCTAAGCTGAGTACATGCTGGGACTTAAAGGGAACAATGAAACTGGAGAAAATAATAAACAAAGTGACAGGCAGGCACGGAGGGGTAAATACACAAACAATGCAAATATAAGCAGCAGTCAAAATACAGGACGAAAGATACATATAAAAGAGTAAGCAAGGTCAAAACAAGCCGGGGTCAGTACCAGGAGGTCACGTCAGTACAAAGGAATAACCAAATCACAACAAACACAAGCCGAGGTCCGAATGCTAGGAGGTCAACAGAGCCGAGGTCAAGGTACAATGCAAACCAATACAGAGAACTTGGTAAATAAAAAGACCTTATTCACAGGCAACCTGTGGCCAACAGGCTGCCTGTTTAAAAAGTTCTGGCTGGTGAGTCACATGACGTGGCCGGCGTCACGTGACTCACAGCAGCCCAACTCAGCCGAGCACCAGTCATCATTATCGGCGCTCGGCTCTCCTGCAGCTCGCCTGCTGTCATGGATATGAGGACACAGGCTACGTCCCTGTCCCTCTCCTTGTGCATGGTTCCGGCGGTGCTGCGAAGGAAGCGCGCATCGCCAGCCCCTCGTTACAGCTTGTATATGTGTATCTATACTGGGTTCTATACTGGGTGGAGCTTAATCTGGGGCTCAACATGCGGACTGGAGGCCTGAGGAGTGGAAGAACCTTGCCTTAACTCAAAAGAACTGAGTTTTTCCCCTAACTCCTGTAACTCTTGTACCATCTGCGTCAGATTAGAGACATGGTCAGTCAGGGTCACCAGAGGATTCATTATACAGTGGTTATTGGGCCTGTTAATCTGTAACGGTCGCGTACACACACACACAGGGGGAGGGAAGTGACCACTGCGCTCCACCCTTACCCCTGGCCCTGCCTACTTGTCTCGCGAGTCCTAATGACAGGGGACAACTGGACGGCAATCCCTAGCTTGGAATAAGTGCAGGGATGACAGACAGACAAACAACAGAACGTGAACGGACCGAGTCAATACCAGGAAAGCTACAAAGTACAAATGGAGCAAGCAGAGAATTGTCAGGAGAAGCCGGGGTCATAAATAACAGGAGAGTCCTGAAGTACCAAAGGAGTCAGCTCAGGATCGTCAGGAGGAGGCCGGGGTCAGAATACCAGGAGAGCAGCAAAGTACACAGGAAGCAGGCAGAGGATCGTCAGGAATTCAGCAGGAGGTAAGTACGCCAGGAAAGACAACATCACAGGTGAAACCTAAATTAACAGGCAACCTGTGGCCAGCAGGCTGCCTGTATTTATAGTGGGGAGTGAGGGTCATGTGACGTGGCCAGCGTCACATGACAGACAGACCAACCAGTCGAGCACCGAGTGATCAGCTCGGCGCTCAAGGCAGACTTAGGAGTAGGGGGCCTCCCAGCTAGCAAAGCCGCCCTGGGAACGAGGTCAAACACAGATCCTAGCTCCTGAAGCTAAGCAGCAGGTCTGCGGCTAATGGGAGACCAAGTGCACCTTCGGAACCCCGTTACAGTACCCCCCTTTTACGAGGGGCCACCGGACCCAAGACTTCAGGCAATGGCCTTTCAGGGTGTTCTAAATGAAATTTTCGAACAAGTCTAGGAGCATGAACCTCCCTGGCAGGTACCCAAGATCTCTCTTCAGGTCCATACCCCTTCCAGTGAATCAGGTACTGCAAGGAATTACGCACCTTCCTGACATCCACTATTTCAGACACCACATACTCGACAGCATCATTAACAAGAACCGGCAGAGGCGAGGCTTTCGATGGTACTACCAGTTCAAAATATTTTTTAAGCAGAGATTTATGGAACACATTATGAATGCGGAATGACTCGGGCAGCTCCAACCTAAATGATACCGGGTTAATCACCTCCGTGATCTTATATGGTCCAATAAAACGAGGAGCAAACTTTTTAGAATCTACCTTAAGAGAGAGATTCTTGGAGGACAACCATACCTTATCCCCAATCTGAAAATTTACCCCCCTTGAACGTCTCCTATCGGCCATGAGTTTCTGAGAACTTTGAGCCTTTTCTAAGTTCGATTGAACCCGGGCCCAAACTGTGCACAGTTCAGAGGAGAACCTATCCGCCTCAGGGTTAGAGGAGGAGACGGATGACCCAGAATGAAAATGGGGATGGAAACCATGGTTACAAAAGAAAGGTGAAACCCCAGCAGAAGAATTGACACGGTTATTCAAAGCAAATTCAGCCAATGGAAGAAATTTCACCCATAATTGCTGGTCATCAGCAACATACAACCTAAAGAATTGTTCCACAGACTGATTAAGGCGTTCAGTCTGCCCATTACTCTCAGGGTGGTAGGCAGAAGAAAAAGACAATGAAATTTGACATTTTTGACAGAAGGCCCTCCAGAATTTGGACACAAACTGCACACCCCTGTCAGAAACAATATTTTCCGGGATACCATGCAATCGAACAATTTCTTTCACAAAAATAGACGCCAGGGTTTTGGCATTCGGGAGTTTAGACAGGGGAATGAAATGGACCATCTTGCTAAACCTATCGAACACTACCCAAACTACAGTCTTACCCTCCGCCGGCGGTAGGTCAGTTATAAAGTCCATCGAGATATGGACCAGGGTCTACTGGGAATGGGTAGGGGTCGTAGGTTACCAGCAGGGCGAGTCCTAAGTGTCTTGGACCTGGCACAAACCTCACAGGCTGACACGTAGGACTTGACATCCCTAGTTAGAATAAGATCTAGAAACCAGATCCTTAGTGCCCTCAACACCCGGATGTCCACAAAAGGCAGAATCGTAACACTCACCCAACAGCTGGAGACGAAATTGTACGGGAACAAACAAATTATCTGTTGGGGTGGATACCGGTGCTAGATGTTGTTCAGACCTAATGCAAGCCGAGATATCCTGGGTTAGAGCTGCTATGAAGATTTTTGCTGATAGGATGGATTTAGGTGGTACCTCAGTAGGTTGAAAAGCATGGAAGCTCCGAGATAATGCGTCCGCCTTCACATTTGTCTCCCTCCTTGATTCGGATTAGATTGTATGCCCCTTTCAGGTCAATTTTGGAAAACCAGGTTGCCCCCAGAACCTGGTTAAATAAATCCGGAATCAATGGGAGGGAGTATCTATTCTGGACAGCGATTTTATTTAATCTCCGGTAATTGATACATGGCCTAAGACCACCATCTTTTTTCTTAACGAAGAAAAACCCCGCCCCCATAGAAGAGACAGAAGGTCTAATATGCCCTTTACCAAGGCTCTCCTTAATATAATCTTCCATAGCCTTGCGTTCGGGCTTAGAAAGATTATAAATTCGCCCCTTAGGAAACTTGGCCCCCTCTACTAGCTCTATAGTACAATCATAAGGTCTATGGGGGGGTAGAACCTCCGGGGTTGGTGATGAGAACACATCAGTATACTCCCTGACAACAGTGGGTAAAGTATCAGACTTTACTGAGACCCCAGCCTGTACCACGGACAAGCACGAGTCACACTTAGGCCCCCATCTCACTAACTCCCCATTGGACCAATTTATAGTGGGGTTATGTAGTCGGAGCCAAGGCAACCCTAGTACCACCTCAGCCGGTAGGTTCTCCAGGACTAAAAGGGAACATCTCTCTGAGTGGCACACACCCACGTTTAGAGAAATCTCCGAGGTACATGAACTCACCGTACCACCAATAAGAGGAGTAGCATCAATAGCCATGACATGGATAGGAGTTGGTAAAGCAAACATTGGAATACCCAATCTTACAGCATACTCAAAGTCAATAAAGCTGGCCGCTGAGCCAGAATCAATAAAGGCCTTACCCGGCCATTTATCTACTCCCAGAGAAATCGTAATGGGTACCAAAAGCTTACATTTAGAAAAATCAGGGAGTACCTGGTCTTTAGGTTGCCTTGCCTTAGGAGACTTGACAGAGAGGACCTTCTTAGGACACTGGTTGATCCAATGGTCAGGATCTCCACAGTAAAAAAGCATTCTCCACGTCTGCGGCGAAGATTCCCTCGGGTCATGCCAACCTGCATGGGTTCCTCGGTGGAGACCTCAGCATTGTCTCTGGGATAGGCCTCTGGCTGGACCACCATCTGGGAAGAGAACTGTAGTTCCTGTCGTCTCTCTCTAACCCGTTGGTCAAGTCGGACAACAAGGGTCATCATCTCCTCTAAGGTCTCTGAAAGTTGATAACTGACCAGAAGATCCTTTAAATTATCAGACAGACCTGACCTAAACTGACTCTTCAGGGCTGGTTCGTTCCATCCTGAGGGGACACACCACCTTCTGAATTGGGTGCAATAATCCTCTGCAGGTAGATTGCCCTGAACCAGTGCCTTTAGAGCCGTCTCGGCTACTAGAGCCCTGTCTGGTTCATCATAGAGGGTACCCAGGGCCTGAAAGAACCCCTTCACAGAGGATAAACAACTGGCGCCAGCAGGTAAAGAGAACGCCCAGTCCTGGGGATCACCCTGTAGTAGGGAAATGATAATGCCCACGCGTTGACTCTCGGGGCCAGAGGACACGGGGCGCAAACGGAAGTAAAGTTTGCAATTCTCCTTAAAAGAGAGAAACTTCTTCCGGTCTCCAGAAAAGGGTTCTGGGAGCTTAATCTGGGGCTCAAAATGCGGACTGGAGGCCTGAGGAGTGGAAAAACCTTGCCTTAACTCAAAAGAACTGAGTTTTTCCCCTAACTCCTGTAACTCCTGTACCATCTGCGTCAGATTAGAGACATGGTCAGTCAGAGTCACCAGAGGATTCATTATACAGTGGTTATTGGGCCTGTTAATCTGTAACGGTCGCGTACACACACACAAAGGGGGGAGGGAAGTGACCACTGCGCTCCACCCTTACCCCTGGCCCTGCCTACTTGCCTCGTGAGTCCTAATGACAGGGGATAACTGGACGGCAATCCCTAGCTTGGAATAAGTGCAGGGATGACAGACAGACAAACAACAGAACGTGAACGGACCGAGTCAATACCAGGAAAGCTACAAAGTACAAATGGAACGAGCAGAGAATTGTCAGGAGAAGCCGGGGTCATAAATAACAGGAGAGTCGTGAAGTACCAAAGGAGTCAGCAGAGGATCGTCAGGAGGAGGCCGGGGTCAGAATACCAGGAGATCAGCAAAGTACACAAGGAGCAGGCAGAGGATCGTCAGGAATTCAGCAGGAGGTAAGTACGCCAGGAAAGACAACATCACAGGTGGAACCTAAATTAACAGGCAACCTGTGGCCAGGAGGCTGCCTGTATTTATAGTGGGGAGTAAGGGTCATGTGACGTGGCCAGCGTCACATGACCGACAGACCAACCAGTCGAGCACCGAGTGATCAGCTCGCCGCTCAAGGCAGACTTAGGAGCAGGGGGTCTCCCAGCTAGCAATGCCGCCCTGGGAACGAGGTCAAACACAGATCCTTGCTCCTGAAGCTAAGCAGCAGGTCTGCGGCTAATGGGAGACCGAGTGCACCTTCGGAACCCCGTTACAGAGCTAAAGTGAAACAGAACAGTTTGGTTAAACCATTTTTTATGCACACATTACCATATAAATTCATAATAATTATGGTAATTGAAAACCAAAAATGTTCAAAGATAGGAAATGTGATCAATAATTTATTGATTGAGGTGTAAATGTTTCACCAAGTCAGTTTTGACTGGTATTGACCAAGACCTCATGAATAGTATTACTCTAAAACGGTCTGTTCTATCCTTGGCTCTTCAAACTTAGCAGTAGTATCCATCCAAATATTTGAAGGTCAAAATCTTTTTTTTTTGTGTTTTATTTTTAGGCTGCTTTCATGCATGCCAAATGAGCCCCAACAGAAGACGACCACATTTAGATCTGATTGCCATTTTAGTGTTAATTTCACAAATCATTTATATAACCTTATTGATGATCCTGTTTGCATATGATCTAGATGAATGTTGGCCCTCACCACCATTTCATCTGTGGGGCCCAAAGCACTCAGTGTCAGACATTTCTTAACAGGATCATTGTCTCATAGACAAGTTGATGTCAACAGACATACCAATAAGTTCAGTCCACTGCAGAGTATTTTAAATTGACCTCTTCCCACTTTATTCTTCAATTTCTTCATGCAGCAATGGTAACCCAAATGATAAAACAAAATCTATGTCCATCCCACCACTAACTGCACAACATAGCTTCAGGGTAAAGTTCTACTGACTTGTTCATCAAAACAACAGGCATATCCATACCAATAATCATAATTCAGACTGGTATCACCTGTTCTTCGGTAGGTTGGGAGCCCTGCATGAGTAGATCACTCCTTTCTGATGGAGCTATCACATGATAATGATGCTCTATAGACCCTCAACACTCTGGACTAACCTAAAAAATTAAGTGGGGCTTTCTTTTTCTCTTCCCACTCTAGTAAATAGGCCCTTCTCCAGGTCTTTTAACAAACCATATTTATGTACAGTCGTGGCCAAAGGTTTTGAGAATTACATAAATATTGGAAATTGGAAAAGTTGCTGCTTAAGTGTTTATAATAGCAATTTGCATATACTCCAGAATGTTATGAAGAGTGATCAGATGAATTGCATAGTCCTTCTTTGCCATGAAAATTAACTTAATCCCAAAAAAAACTTTCCACTGCATTTCATTGCTGTCATTAAAGGACCTGCTGAGATCATTTCAGTAATCGTCTTGTTAACTCAGGTGAGAATGTTGACGAGCACAAGGCTGGAGATCATTATGTCAGGCTGATTGGGTTAAAATGGCAGACTTGACATGTTAAAAGGAGGGTGATGCTTGAAATCATTGTTCTTCCATTGTTAACCATGGTGACCTGCAAAGAAACGCGTGCAGCCATCATTGCGTTGCATAAAAATGGCTTCACAGGCAAGGATATTGTGGCTACTAAGATTGCACCGCAATCAACAATTTATAGGATCATCAAGAACTTCAAGGAAAGAAGTTCAATTCTTGTTAAGAAGGCTTCAGGGCGTCCAAGAAAGTCCAGCAAGCGCCAGGATCGTCTCCTAAAGAGGATTCAGCTGCGGGATCGGAGTTCCACCAGTGCAGAGCTTGCTCAGGAATGGCAGCAGGCAGGTGTGAGCGCATCTGCACACACAGTGAGGCGAAGACTTTTGGAAGATGTCCCGGTGTCAAGAAGGGCAGCAAAGCAGCCACTTCTCTCCAAAAAAAACATCAGGGACAGATTGATCTTCTGCAGAAAGTATGGTGAATGGACTGCTGAGGACTGGGGCAAAGTCATATTCTCCGATGAAGCCTCTTCTCCGATTGTTTGGGGCATCTGGAAAAAGGCTTGTCCGGAGAAGAAAAGGTGAGCGCTACCATCAGTCCTGTGTCATGCCAACAGTAAAGCATCCTGAGACTATTCATGTGTGGGGTTGCTTCTCATCCAAGGGAGTGGGCTCACTCACAATTTTGCCCAAAAACACAGCCATGAATAAAGAATGGTACCAAAACACCCTCCAACAGCAACTTCTTCCAACAATCCAACAACAGTTTGGTGAAGAACAATGCATTTTCCAGCAAGATGGAGCACCGTGCCATAAGGCAAAAGTAATAACTAAGTGGCTCGGGGACCAAAACGTTGACATTTTGGGTCCATGGCGTGGAAACTCCCCAGATCTTAATCCCATTGAGAACTTGTGGTCAATCCTCAAGAGGCGGGTGGACAAACTCCAAGAAGTGATTATGAAAGAATGGGTTGCTATCAGTCAGGAATTGGCCCAGAAGTTGATTGAGAGCATGCCCAGTGGAATTGCAGAGGTCCTGAAAAAGAAGGGCCAACACTGCAAATACTGACTCTTTGCATAAATGTCATGTAATTGTCGATAAAAGCCTTTGAAACGTATGAAGTGCGTGTAATTATATTTCACTACATCACAGAAACAACGGAAACAAAGATCTAAAAGCAGTTTAGCAGCAAACTTTGTGAAAACTAATATTTGTGTCATTCTCAAAACTTTTGGCCACGACTGTACACACTGATCAGTCCTAACAATAAAACCAATGGATGGTGAAGTAAATAACATTTATTATCTAATCTCAAAGGTACCTGTAAGTGGGAAGTACAGACAGTATTAAGTACTAAGCTAAACGTCAGTTCTGGAAGCCGAAAAATTCAGTGAAAATAATGCATTAATAAAATAGATGCAAACGTTATATATGGACTAAACCCTCACTAAACCCTCACTCAATAAAAATATGTTAGAACACGGTGCATTTAAACTTCCTTTGTATGCAGGAGTCTGGCCGCAGAATGGTCAGAGAGTACCAATGCCAACACCTGACTATCACCAAAAGGGACTTCAATGGGTACATAAGCATCAGAACTGGATCATAGAGCAATGGAAGAGAATCATGTTTTCATTTACATCATCAGACCAGGTGTGTATGTACTGCTTATCTGGGGAAAAGATAACACCAGGATGCACCATGAACATAAAGAAAGCCAGTGGAGGAAGTGTTATGGAATGTACTGCATCCAAGTGGTTGTTACTATGACACGTACCACCTACCTAAATATTGCTTCAGAGCAAGTACATCCATTCATGGCAATGGTGTTCTCTGATATCAGGCAGGATATTGTGGTCTCCCACATTGCAAAAATTGTTCAGGAATGGTTTATGAAACAAGAGTTCAAGGTGTTGATTTTGAAATAATCTAGATCACAATCCAATTGAGCATCTGTGTGATGTACTGGAAAAATAACTCTGAACCATGTAGGCCCCAACTTGCAACTTACCAGTCTTAAAGTCTCTGCTGCAAATATTTTGTGAAGGTTCCTAGGCCTGCCATAGCAAACTGCCTTTACGCCCTACTTGCAGCAGGGTTTGACAGGCAGCCAGCTAAAACCCCATAGACTGAAATAGTATTCTATTGCAGTCTATGGTACACGCGACTAAAAAACTGCATGTTAACGTCCCCTATGGGAACTAAAAATGACAATTAGAAATGTTTAAAAAAAGTGTTTAAAAATACAAAGCAGTAAAATATAAAAAATTCAACATAATCGGCATTTTCACATCTGAAAATATCCAAACTATTAAAATATATATGTATACAAATATATTTATATGCCTTAACAGAAAAAAAACAAAGATTTGATGTTTTTTGGTCATCTTACCCTACAAAAAATGAATAAAAAGTCATATATTCTCTGAAATGTATAGATCTCCCAACAAACATAAACCTCCAGACAGCTTTGTAGACAGAAATATAAAAAAACTATATGGGTGTCAGAATATGGTGATGCAAAATTTTTATTTTTTTTAAGGTTTCTATTTTTAAAAGTACAATGTAAAATGTAATAAAAACAATATAAATTTGGTATTTCTGTAATCTTACTGACCTACAGAATAATGTACACATGTTATTTTAGTCAAACCATGATTGATGTAAAAAATAAATCTAAAAACCTATGGAGGACAGATTTCACCACGCAAAGATTTTTTTTCCCCCTGTTTTCCAATATAAGATATGGTAAATTAAATAGTGCAATTGAAAACATAAGCCTTCATATGACTATATGAACATAAACAAAAATATTATGGCTCTTGAAAGGTGGGGAGGAAAAATCCAAAACGAAAAAAATAAAAATAGCGTTAAATAAATATCTTAATGGATCATCCATTCATCTGTTAAACTTTTAGACTTTATTTTCTATATTTTTATATAATAAATAACTGAAAGATTATCAAAATTAGGGTTATTCACTTTAGAAAAGACAGCTGAGGGGAGATCTAATAACTATGTATAAATATATCATGGGTCAGTACAGAGATCTCTCCCAACTGTGACTGTGACAAGGGGACACCCTCTGTGTCTGGAGGAAAAAAGCTTTGTACACAAACATAGAAGAGGATTCTTTACGGTAAGAGCAGTGAGACTATGGAACTCTCTGCCTGAGGAGGTGGTGATGGTGAGTTCACTAAAAGAGTTCAAAAGGGGCCTGGATGTATTTCTAGAGTGTAATAATATTACAGGTAATAGCTACTAGAGAGGGGTCGTTGATCCAGGGAGTTATCTGATTGCCGGATTAGAGTTGGGAAGGAATTTTTCCCCTTAAGTCAGGAAAATTGCCTTCTACTACAGTTTTTTTTTTTTTTGCCTTCCTCTGGATTAACTTGCAGGACAACAGGCCGAACTGGATGGACAGATGTCTTTTTTCGGCCTTATAAACTATTACTATGTTACTTCACCTTTGTGTAAATAGCAGTTAAACTATTCATCATAATTTTATTCAATTTAATTCTCAGCCGTGAAATAATTGATTATTTTGAGCATTTTACAACTTATTTTATCTCAGCATTAATTGACCAGCCAAATACCCGCGGAGCACGAAAAGAAGAGATTCTTCTGGTCTTTCAAAGGCCGTTAGTAGCCCTCAATGTAATTGTCTGACTCAATAAGACAGTGGGCCAAACAGCAGTTGAATGACGTCCATAAACTAAAACCAGATGGGGTGCTGAAAAGAAATCAAAATCTATAAAAAATAAAAAAAGATAGTGAGGCCAGCAATTTATGTGTCAAGAAAAACTGAGAGAAAAATTTGACACTCTGATGTCTAGCAGATAGCACTTAAATCATTTTTCTCCAAACTTCAGTCATAAATCTTCAAAGCGGTATAGCCATAATACAAATTTTTAGACTAAGAAGTTGTGTTTGAAGTTATTTTATAGGATTTTGCTGTAAGGGCTCCAATTGATTTCTAGTAGGATAAAAGGAGAGAACTTTATTTTCGAAGCTTTGTCGGAAAAAAGCTTTGCATCCATTGGTTGTTTTGCCAATATACCTGCAGGGTACGATGGTGTTGACACTGATATTATATGCCTATATGAATTGAGTCGAGTTTACACCTCCTGCTGTTTATGTTATGGTAAAAATCTGTCAAAAACCTGGGAATGATTTATGAAATATTTAATAACACGAGACAAAATAAAAAAACTTCAAGATCTAGAAGTAGAAATGTAGAACATCTCATAAAAAATATATTACAGGTTACATTTTGTTTTCTTTTTCCTCTTTTCGAAGAATAAAAATAAAATTAAAAATGGATCCATTTGACAATGACAGTGTTACAGTTCACATATGAGTAAGGCAGAACGTTCCATGGAAATAGCTGTCATATTTAAATAGTTCAACAATAATCTTGCAAAAAAATCATTTTTTTCTACAATGTCAACAGTCTCTAGTTTAGTGTTATGGGAAATACTCATGCTTCAACATGAAATGAAGCATATTACTTGCTAAACTAATGTCGTAATATATGCATTAATAGTGGAGAGTAGCAAATCGATTCTAAAACAGTGAAATTTAACCTGAATTTTCAAAATAAAATGTTGGTGATTCAATTCAGGCAAATTTCTCAAAATGGCAGGAGCCATTTTTTTCAGATCAGAAGACAGGAAAGGGGAGTAAGGAAGATCATAGGACTCCTGGTAGTGGATGTGTGTATGCACACAAGCAGGCATTTGACACCAAAAAGTGAAAATTTTTGGAACTTTTTTTAAAAATAGTTGTACACTGTAGTTTGCTGTTTGTTACCACCAGCGTTTACCCACAGCCCTATATGTTGCTCTCACTTTAAGATTACTAATGATGTCCTGGCATTAAAGAGTTTGAAATGAGTTGCATACAGTCCTAAAAGACCTCGAAAGTGGCACATACAACTTTTCAGGGCAACTGGGGCACTTTCGAGCCAAGTCAAATATATTCAGACCAGAATCAAATCACTAAATGCTAATTGATAAGCATCTGTCCCCACAATGCTTCCTCTGTATGGCTTCTATGTATCTTAATCAAAATTACCTTTTGTGAATATTTCCCTCTTAGAGTACAGAAGATTGCTGTTTTCTTTTATAAGTTGACATCTCGTTGGCTTGTCATGTGAATTTACATTCACAGACTCATTTACAGATAAACACACTCCTTAGACATTAATTCCCAGGTAAAATTTGCCAAAAATCTGCTCAACAGAACACTACAAAGAGTATGAGATTTCATTGAATCTGCCCTTGAGAACGTATTAGAGCATAACCTAAAAAAAAACTGGAATGGATTTGTTTCAAATAAAATTAATGTATATATATATATATTCTTCCCTGCTTAATAGTAAGTATTGGCGTTATGTATTTGACCCTGTTCACACATTCACCTGTTCACCCATTCTTAGTGCATTTAGTAGTGTGCTGCTACTTTTTTGTTTTTCTACATTGTTGCCTGGTAGCTTGCACCTGCGATTGTCTCTGGAGGTGCTGTTCCGCTTTTTTGTATATATATATATATATATATATATATATATATATATACATTTATTTATTTATATACTGTATATCTATATATATATATGTATATATATATATATATAAATACATATGTAATATGTATACATACATATGTGTGTGTGTGAGTGTATATATATATATATATATTGTGGGGACTCGCTCTGGTAGACAGGATTAGCGGACGCAGTATAGAGGCAACAACAAGTTCTTTGGATCAAACAGTTCAGTGTTTTATTCACACTTTAGGCAAGTGACAAAACAAGCAGTCATATTCAAACAAAAAGTCACCTTGCGGTGTTGATGGTAATTCACACCATGCGGCAATTCTGCCTCAAAGAGTCCTTGCTGATAGCAGCACTAACCAGTTTTTACCCCAAACAGGTAGCAAGGCTTCACCCAGACACAAGGTTCCCATATCCCAACAGAGACATGGCTTCTGAGCCCAGCTGCCTATTTAAGGACAGCCAGGTGTTACCAAAACCTGGACCGGAATTTAAAATCCGGTCCGATATTTGACTATGAAAATTGTAGATTCAAACTGAAGGCATCAAAACTATGAATTAACACATGTGGAATTATATACATAACAAACAAGTGTGAAACAACTGAAAATATGTCATATTCTAGGTTCTTCAAAGTAGCCACCTTTTGCTTTGATTACTGCTTTGCACACTCTTGGCATTCTCTTGAGGAGCTTCAAGAGGTAGTCCCCTGAAATGGTTTTCACTTCACAGGTGTGCCCTGTCAGGTTTAATAAGTGGGATTTCTTGCCTTATAAATGGGGACCATCAGTGGCGTTGAGGAGAAGTCAGGTGGATACACAGCTGATAGTCCTACTGAATAGACTGTTAGAATTTGTATTATGGCAAGAAAAAAGCAGCTAAGTAAAGAAAAACGAGTGGCCATCATTACTTTAAGAAATGAAGGTCAGTCAGTCAGCCGAAAAATTGGGAAAACTTTGAAAGTCAGGGCTATTTGACCATGAAGGAGAGTGATGGGGTGCTGCGCCAGATGACCTGGCCTCCACAGTCACCGGACCTGAACCCAATCGAGATGGTTTGGGGTGAGCTGGACCGCAGAGTGAAGGCAAAAGGGCCAACAAGTGCTAAGCATCTCTGGAAACTCCTTCAAGACTGTTGGAAGACCATTTCAGGGGACTACCTCTTGAAGCTCATCAAGAGAATGCCAAGAGTGTGCAAAGCAGTAATCAAAGCAAAAGGTGGCTACTTTGAAGAACCTAGAATATGACATATTTTCAGTTGTTTCACAATTGTTTGTTATGTATATAATTCCACATGTGTTAATTCATAGTTTTGATGCCTTCATAGTCATGAAAATAAAAAAAACTCTTTGAATGAGAAGGTGTGTCCAAACTTTTGGTCTGTACTGTATATTTTGTATTTAAAGCTAATATTATTTAACCACTTCCCACCAACACCGTACATGTACTTTGCAGGGTGGATCTTTAAAGATGGAGCCCATTAGCAAGTGCAGTGGGCACAATAGCCAACAGGTGCCTGCTACACAGCCAATAAATGTGCAGGTAAGTACTGCCATTCACTGTAATGCCGTAGCCATGTTGGCTGCTGGCATTACAGTGATTGGCTGGCCAGAACGAGTCATCCGGTTCTATATAGCACCCGATGACACGTGTTCGGCTCAGATTTAGTCAGGTAGAGCTGGAGAGCAGAAGGGACAGATAGTGTAGGGATTGAAATAGCAATATTTTAGTTTTTATATTTGTTATAGACCCAAAAGTCCTTTTAAGGACTATTGTGTGTGGCATCAATATATATTTTTTGTGCAACCTGCGCTAAATTGCTAAAACTTGTTAGAGACTCAAAAGTCCTTTTAAAGAATATTGTGTGTGGCAGCAATATATAATTTTAGCACAACCTGCAATAAATTGCTAAAACTTGCTAGAGACCCAAAAGTCCTTTTAAGGACTATAGTTGTATCTGGCAGCAATATATATTTTTAGCGCAACCTGCGCTAAATTGCTTGCAATTGTTTGGCCTCTGCAGACAGCGACATTATCTGCGCTACGTCTCCTGTCTAGCTTGTGCGCAGCCTAAAAATATCTGTGACATCCAGTGTTCTTTTTCTGTAGATGGTGTCCGCTGCGGACAGTTACATTACCTGCACTACATCTTTAGTATAACGTTAGCGCATCCGAAATATCAGTGACATTCAGTGTAATTTTTTTTTGCCGCCGGTGACAGCGACATTATTTGTGCTATATCTTCTGTATAACATTTGTCCATCCTAAATATTAGTGACATTATTTCAGTGTAATTTTTTTATTAGGCGGTGGTGACAGCAACATTACTTGCGCTATACCTCCTGTATAACGTTTGTGCATCCAAAATATCAGTGACATTAATTCAGTGCAATTTTTTATTAGGCGGTGGTGACAGCGACATTACTTGCGCTTTACCTCCTGTATAACGTGTGCACATCCTAAATGTCAGTGACATTCATTCAGTGTAATTGTTTTTAGGCGGTGGTGACAGCGACATTACTTGCGCTTTACCTCCTGTATAACGTGTGCACATCCTAAATATCAGTGACATTCATTCAGTGTAATTGTTTTTAGGCGGTGGTGACAACGACATTACTTGCGCTATACCTCCTATATAATGTTTGTGCAACCTAAATATCAGTGACACTAATTCAGTGTAATTTTTTATTAGGCGGTGGTGACAGTGGCGGTGGTGGTGGTGGTGGTAGCTGGTGGTGACAGCGAAATTACTTGCACTATACCTCCTCTTTAACGTGTGTGCATCCTAAATATCAGCGACATTTATTCAGTGTCATTTTTTTTTAGGCGGTTGTGACAGCGACATTACTTGCGCTATACCTCCTGTATAACATTTGTGTAACCTAAATATCAGTTACATTAACTCAGTGTCATTTTTTATTAGCCGCTGGTGACTGCGACATTACTTGCGCTATACCTCCTGTATAACGTGTGCACATCCTAAATATCACTGACATTCATTCAGTGTCATTTTTTATTAGGCGGTGGTGACAGCGACATTACTTGCACTATACCTCCTGTATAACGTTTGTGCAACTTTTTGTGCAAATATCAGTGACATTCATTCAGTGTAATTTTTTATTAGCCACTGGTGACAGCGACATTACTTGCACTATACATCCTGTTTAACGTGTATGCATCCTTAATATCAGTGACATTAATTCAATGTAATTTTTTATTAGGCTGTGGTAACAGCGACATTACTTGTGCTATAACTCCTGTTTAATGTGTGCGCATCCTAAATATCAGTGACATTCATTCAGTGTAATTTTTTATTAGCCGCTGGTGACAGCGACATTACTTGCGCTATACCTCCTGTTTAACGTATGCGCATCCTAAATATCAGTGACATTAATTCAATGTAATTTTTTATTAGGCTGTGGTAACAGCGACATTACTTGCGCTATACCTTCTGTTTAAGGTGTGCGCATCCTAAATATCAGTGACATTCATTCAGTGTAATTTGTTATTAGGCGGTAGTGACAGCGACATTACTTGCGCTATACCTCCTGTATAACGTTTGTGCAACCTAAATATTAGTGACATTAATTCAGTGTAATTTTTTATTAGGTGGTGGTGACAGCAACAATACTTGCGCTATACCTTCTGTTTAACGTGTGCGCATCCTAAATATCAGTGACATTAATTCAGTGTAATTTTATATTAGGTGGTGGTGACAGCGACATTACTTGCGCTATACCTCCTGTATAACGTTTGTGCATCCAAAATATCAGTGACATTCATTCAGTGTAATTTTTTATTAGGCGGTGGTGACAGCGACATTACTTGCGCTATACCTCCTGTATAACGTTTGTGCAACCTAAATATCAGTGACATTAATTCAGTGCAATTTTTTATTAGGCGGTGGTGACAGCGACATTACTTGCGCTTTACCTCCTGTATAACGTGTGCACATCCTAAATGTCAGTGACATTCATTCAGTGTAATTTTTTAATAGGCGGTGGTGACAGCGACATTACATGCGCTATATGTCCTGTTCAACGTGTGCACATCCTAAATATCAGTGACATTCATTCAGTGTAATTGTTTTTAGGCGGTGGTGACAACGACATTACTTGCGCTATACCTCCTATATAATGTTTGTGCAACCTAAATATCAGTGACACTAATTCAGTGTAATTTTTTATTAGGCGGTGGTGACAGTGGCGGTGGTGGTGGTGGTGGTAGCTGGTGGTGACAGCGAAATTACTTGCACTATACCTCCTCTTTAACGTGTGTGCATCCTAAATATCAGCGACATTTATTCAGTGTCATTTTTTTTTAGGCGGTTGTGACAGCGACATTACTTGCGCTATACCTCCTGTATAACATTTGTGTAACCTAAATATCAGTTACATTAACTCAGTGTCATTTTTTATTAGCCGCTGGTGACTGCGACATTACTTGCGCTATACCTCCTGTATAACGTGTGCACATCCTAAATATCACTGACATTCATTCAGTGTCATTTTTTATTAGGCGGTGGTGACAGCGACATTACTTGCACTATACCTCCTGTATAACGTTTGTGCAACTTTTTGTGCAAATATCAGTGACATTCATTCAGTGTAATTTTTTATTAGCCACTGGTGACAGCGACATTACTTGCACTATACATCCTGTTTAACGTGTATGCATCCTTAATATCAGTGACATTAATTCAATGTAATTTTTTATTAGGCTGTGGTAACAGCGACATTACTTGTGCTATAACTCCTGTTTAATGTGTGCGCATCCTAAATATCAGTGACATTCATTCAGTGTAATTTTTTATTAGCCGCTGGTGACAGCGACATTACTTGCGCTATACCTCCTGTTTAACGTATGCGCATCCTAAATATCAGTGACATTAATTCAATGTAATTTTTTATTAGGCTGTGGTAACAGCGACATTACTTGCGCTATACCTTCTGTTTAAGGTGTGCGCATCCTAAATATCAGTGACATTCATTCAGTGTAATTTGTTATTAGGCGGTAGTGACAGCGACATTACTTGCGCTATACGTCCTGTATAACGTTTGTGCAACCTAAATATTAGTGACATTAATTCAGTGTAATTTTTTATTAGGTGGTGGTGACAGCAACAATACTTGCGCTATACCTTCTGTTTAACGTGTGCGCATCCTAAATATCAGTGACATTAATTCAGTGTAATTTTATATTAGGTGGTGGTGACAGCGACATTACTTGCGCTATACCTCCTGTATAACGTTTGTGCATCCAAAATATCAGTGACATTCATTCAGTGTAATTTTTTATTAGGCGGTGGTGACAGCGACATTACTTGCGCTATACCTCCTATATAACGTTTGTGCAACCTAAATATCAGTGACATTAATTCAGTGTAATTTTTTATTAGCCACTGGTGACAGCGACATTACTTGCACTATACATCCTGTTTAACGTGTATGCATCCCTAATATCAGTGACATTAATTCAATGTAATTTTTTATTAGGCTGTGGTAACAGCGACATTACTTGTGCTATAACTCCTGTTTAATGTGTGCGCATCCTAAATATCAGTGACATTCATTCAGTGTAATTTTTTATTAGCCGCTGGTGACAGCGACATTACTTGCGCTATACCTCCTGTTTAACGTATGCGCATCCTAAATATCAGTGACATTAATTCAATGTAATTTTTTATTAGGCTGTGGTAACAGCGACATTACTTGCGCTATACCTTCTGTTTAAGGTGTGCGCATCCAAAATATCAGTGACATTCATTCAGTGTAATTTGTTATTAGGCGGTAGTGACAGCGACATTACTTGCGCTATACCTCCTGTATAACGTTTGTGCAACCTAAATATTAGTGACATTAATTCAGTGTAATTTTTTATTAGGTGGTGGTGACAGCAACAATACTTGCGCTATACCTTCTGTTTAACGTGTGCGCATCCTAAATATCAGTGACATTAATTCAGTGTAATTTTATATTAGGTGGTGGTGACAGCGACATTACTTGCGCAATACCTCCTGTTTAACGTGTGCGCATCCTAAATATTAGGGACATTCATTCAGTGTAATTTTTTATTAGGCAGTGGTGACAGTGACATTACTTGTGCTATACCTTCTGTATAACGTTTGTGCAACCTAAGTATCAGTGACATTAATTCAGTGTAATATTTTATTAGGCGGTGATGACAGCGACATTACATGAGCTATACCTCCTGTTTAATGTGTTTGCATCCAAAAAATATCTGTGAAATTCTGTGTAGTGATAGACAAACATCTGCCGGGACTTTTCAGGTCATATTTACAGCCACCAAATACTTACTAGAAGTGCACAAATAGTCTCACAACATGGACAATGACATCCCAGAGGAGGATCAATGGCAAAAATTCCAACAAGAAATATGTATTTTAATCAGGGGCCATTTAATGCGTCTTAAAGGGAAACTCTCAAAAATGTACCCTGCTGGAGCCTAGTAAAAATTCTATTTTAGGCCACGGCAGTATGCGCCCCAAAAATTAGGCATTCAACTGACAGAAAAGAACAAGTGATTATGTGGCTAGAGGCATATTAGGTGGTTAGTGGATAACAATTTTACTGTAGGCCAGTGGAGTACAGGCCCCAAAAATTAGGCATTCACCTGACAGAAAAAAACAAGTGATTATGTGGCTGAAGGTACATTTAGGTGGTCACTGAATAACAATTTAACTGTAGGCCAGTGGAGTGCAGGCCCAAAAAATTTGGCATTTACCGGACAGAAAAGAACAAGTGATTATGTGGCTAGAGGCATATTAGGCGGTTAGTGGATAACAATTTTACTGTAGGCCAGTGGAGCACAGGCCCCAAAAATTATGCATTCACCTGACAGAAAAGAACTAGTGATTATGTAGCTGGAGGTACATTAGGTGGTCACTGAATAACAATTTTACTGTAGGCCAGTGGAGTACAGGCCCCAAAAATTAGGCATTCACCTGACAGAAAAGAACTTGTGATGATGTGGCTGGAGGTACAGTAGGCGGTCATCAGCTAAAATTTTTACTGTAGGCCAGTACAGGCCCCAAAAATCAGGCATTCACCTGACATAAAAGAATTAGTGATTATGTGTCTGGAGGTACATTAGGCGGTCACTGGATAAAATTTTTACTGTAGGCCAATGGAGTAGAGGCCCCAAATATTCGGCATTCACCTGACAGAAAAGGCCTTTTATGCCGCTGTATATAGATAAGACAAAGACCATTCTTTCTTCTGGGTGATGGCGGATATGTGTGGGCTGGCATGAGAATATTCAATTACACATGGTCGTCACAGGTGTTGAATTCCTCCGAGACCCATGCCTCATTCATTTTTAGAAATGTGAGGAAGTCCACACTGTCGTGAACTAGGCGACTGTGCTTATCGGTCACTATCCCCCCTGCTGCGCTGAACCTCCTTTCGGACAGGACACTCAACGAGGGGCAAGCCAAGAGTTCTATGGAAAATTGTGCCAGCTCTGGCTGCAGGTCAAGCCTGCACACCCAGAAGTCCAGGGTTTCCTCGCTTTTCAGAGCGTCCACATCGGCCGTTAACCCGATGTAGTCGGACACCTGTCGGTCTAGGAGTTCCCTGGGGCTAGATCCGGAGGGCAGCTCTCGATGGGTTGGCTGCAAGAATGATCTTATATCCGAAGTGACCGACACATCTTCAAACCGCCCTCTTCTTGCAGGCGCTGTAGGATTGGTACCCACACCTGTTTTGCAGTGGGTGGAAATTCCTCTGCCAGCACCCGCAACAGCAGAATGCAGCATCTCTCGCATCAAGGCCTGGAAATGCAGAATTCTGCCAGTCCTCTGTGATGTTGGTAACATTTCCACCATTTTGTGTTTGTACCGGGGGTCTAAGTACGTTGCCACCCAGTACTGGTCTATGCCCTTTATGCTTTTTTATACGGGGGTCCCAGTTCAAACACTGGAGCATGAAGTCATCAATTTGCACTAAATTGGAAGCGGTGGAGCACCCTGGCTCCTGCTCATCACCCAGGAGAATGTCGTCCTCGGTCTCCTCCCCTCAGCCACGCACAACACTAGGGATCACCGAAAAGTTTAAAGTCCCCCTCAAAGCCTGCTCTTCTTGCTCCTCCCCCCAGCCACCATCCTCCTCTGAGTCCTCTTCAGATTCCTGCTGGCTTGTCTCAGATGGAGTAACCCCCCGGGAATTCATTCAGCATTGCGACTTCCTCATCTTCCAGCTCCTGCTCCCCGATGGCTTGATCAATGACACGACGCAATGCACGCTACAGAAAGAAGGCGTAAGGTACGATGTCACTGATGGTGTCCTGGCTCTGACTGACCAGTTTGGTGATCTCATCAAATTGCCGCAGAAGTATGCATGCGTTGCGCATAAGCAGCCACTGACACGGTGAAAAGAAACCAAGCTCTCCAGAACCTGTTCTGCTACAGAGTTCGTATAGGTAGTCGTTAACGGCACATTGATGCTGGAGCAGCCTATCCAGCATATACAAGGTAGAGTTCCAGTGCGTCTGGCTGTCACAAATCAGACATCTCACGGGCAGGTGGTGTTGCCGCTGAACGTCAGCAAGGTGAGCCATGGCCATGTAAAATCTTCTAAAATGGCCAGAGATTTTTCTGGCCTGCCGCAAACCGTCCTGGACCCCGGGGTATTTGACAATGAATCGCTGCATGACTAAGTTCAGGATGTGTGCCAAGCACAGCACGTGAGTCATTTTTCCCTGTTTCAGCGTGCTCAGCAGATTGGAACCGTTGTCGCACACCACTTTACCAACTGTCAAATTAAGAGAGGTTAGCCACTGATCGGCCTGTGGACACATAGCTGAAAGCAGTGCAGGATCGGTGTGGCTCTTGGCTTAAATGCACAACAGCCGCAGCACAGCATGGCAACGTCTCATCTGGCACGTCGAATAGGTTCTGGAGAGCTTGGGGGGTGCATCAGAAGAGGCGGTAGCAGTGGAAAAGGAGGAGTCAGCCAAGGAGGAGACAGAGGATGGAGTAGGAGAAGGAAAAGAAGAGACAGGCCTGCATGCAATCCATGGCAGTAACACCAAATCCACATGGGTGCCACGGGTTACATGCTTGACGGCCGTCAGAAGGTTCACTTAGTGGGCAGTAAAAGTTATGTAACTTCCCTGCCCGTGTTTGCTAGACCACGTGTCTGTGGTCAGATGTATCTTGGCACTGACACTGTGTGCCAGAGATACATTCAATTGCCACTGAACATGGCCATATAGCTCTGGGATGCCCTTCTGGGAGAAATATTTCCTTCTGGTAACCTTCCATTGCGGTGTGCCAATGGCCACAAATTTTTTAAAGGACTCCGAGTCCACCAGTTTTTATGGCAGTAGTTGGTGTGCTAGCAGTTCCAACCAGCCAGCGGTCAGCCGTTGGGCAAGAGAGTTATCCGGCGTCATCAACTTTTTACACTCGAACATTTGGGCCACGGAAGCCTGCGTTCTGCCAGATGAATTTGACGACAGCACGGTGGAACATGGAGTGGAGGACAAATGGGAGGAGAGAGGAGAAGAGGCAGGACGCGGAGCGCCGGGAGTGTAGCCTTGTGGGTTCTGACTGCTCCCACTGGGCTCGGTGATGGAAGGCCAGATGCCTTATTAAGGCGTTCCTCCCTAGGTGAGTGTTGAGCTTACCGTGAGTTATGCGTTGACAGCACAAGCTGCAGATGGCAACATTATTGTCAGCAGCTGACACGGTAAAAAAAAAAAACACTGCGGAGCCATGTGCCGGCATCCTGGGAGAGCAAGATGTGACCATGCATGGTGGATGGCTTGCTCCAGATACATTTGCAGTATGCTTTTTGCCTCCTGTGCACAGTGAGTTTCTGCCTGCTTCTCCTCCTTCTCCTCCCTATCTGCTCCTCCGTCTCTCCCTCTGAACTCCCCTCCTCTTCCTCTCTTGTGGGCACCCACATGACTTCCATCGACAAGTCATCATCGTCACCTTCACCACCACTGAAATTAGAGATCTTGGAGTAGGCAACAACAGCGGGGACCACCCTCATTGCGCTGATCTGGGTACTGTCGTCAGACCACTGGGTGGCGGCCATTGCTACCTCCTCTTCCTGATCCAATGCCAAGAATGGTAAGGTCTGGGAATGGATGGGAAAATAATTCCTCTGACTCAAGTGGAGGGGCTATAGTTGTGGTGGTGGTGTTTTTGGGGGTGCACACAGCAGAGATTGAGGAGGGTGCAGATACAGAGTATGAGGAGGATGCAGAATCGAAAGGCTGAGTGAGCCACTCAACCAACTCCGGTGTGTCCTTTGACATAATCGCACGCACCTTGTCCAACTTCCCACTTAGGCACCGGCCTGGTGCATCTGCCCGACCCCTACCACCCCTGCGAAACCGCCTGCCTCTTCCTCTCCCTGTCTTTTTCAAAATGACCCTGTGCCAAATTCCCTAGTGGAGAACAGTATTTGTGGAAGCAGGTATATCGCAGGCCTCAATCAATATTTGGTGGAAGCCGGTTTATCGCACCCCTCAATCAGTATTTTGTGGAAGCAGGTATATAGAGCCCCTTAATCAGTATTTTGTGGAAGCAGGTATTTCGCACCCTTCAATCAGTACTTTGTAGAAACAGGTATATAGAACACCTCAATCAATATTTGGTGGAAGCATGTATATCGCACCCCTCAATTAGTATTTTGTGGAAGCAGGTATATCAAACCCCTCAATCAGTATTTTGTGGAAGCCAGTGTATCACAGGCCTCAATCAATATTTGGTAGAAGCAGGTATATTGCACTCCTCAATCAGTATTTTGTGAAAGCCGGTATATCGCAGGCCTCAATCAATATTTGGTGGAAGCAGGTAAATTGCACCCCTCAATCAATATTTTGTGGAAGCCGGTGTATCGCAGGCCTTAATCAATATTTGGTAGAAGCAGGTATATTGCACTCCTTAATCAGTATTTTGTAGAAGCAGGTATATAGACCCCCTTAATCAGTATTTTGTAGAAGCAGGTATATCCCGCCCCTGAATCATTATTTTGTGGAAACAGGTATATAGAACACCTGAATTAATATTTGGTGATAGCAGGTATATCGCACCCCTCAATCTATATTTTGAGGAAGCAGGTATATCAAACCCCTTAATCAGTATTTTGTGGAAGCAGGAATATTGCAGCCCTCAATCAGTATTTTGTGAAAGCAGGTATATAGAACCCCTTAATCAGTATTTTGTAGAAGCAGGTATATCGCACCCCTCAATCAGCATTTTGTGGAAACAGGTATATAGAACCCCTGAATCAATATTTGGTGAAAGCATGTATATCGCACCACTGAATCAGAATTTTGTTGAAGCAGGTATATCAAACCCATTAATCAGTATTTTGTGAAATCAGGTATATCGCACCCCTCAATAATTTTTTTTTGGGCAACAGGTATATCACACCCGTTGCAAATAGTTGTTCCAATAACGCTTGTCCCTCTATATACCTGCGGTATCGCAGCAGAACCGCACACAACTGCTGCACAATACAAATGCACTATAATATACTTTCTATGTTAGAAAGTATATTATAGGTATAAAACACCCCTCAATCAGTTTTTGGGGGGTCAACAGGTATATGACACCATTTGCAATTAGTTATTGCAATAGCGTTTGTCCCTCTATATAGCTGCAGTATTGCAGCAGAACCGCACACAATTGCTGCACAATACAAATGCACTATAATATACTTTCTATGTTAGAAAGTATATTATAAGTATATCATACCCCTCAGTATATCACACCTATCTATAGTACACCTATACCAGTCCTTAAAAGGACTTTTGTGGCCCTATTAGGTAGTGTTTGGTGTCCCTAACAGTCTGTCCCTGCTCCACAAAGCAACCTCTCCCTACACTGGCAAAACACAGAATGTAAAATGGCTGCCAGATCGGATTCTGTTATAGGGTGGGGGTTTGTCCATGTGCTGAAACGTATCAATTGGCTGTCCTGTCCCACCTGATGGATGTGTCATGGGTCAAAGTTCGGCAAAATATAAATGAATATGGGGCATGCGAACATCGCCATATGTTCACATGTTCGGCGAATCATGAAAGATTAAAGTTCGCCATGAGACGACCGCCGGGTGAACCACAAAGCCATCTCTAATTCTGTGTACTTTATTCGCGCATACACTTGCAAAACCTGCGCTACTGTACGTGTGACATACTTACAAGCATAAATACCATTTAATCTGGCCATGCTGCTGATGGTGCACGCAGAGGACGTGGCCCTGGGCGCGGTGAAACTGTGCCTGCTGCCAGAGCACAAGAAACACACTCATTCATGATACCTAGCTTCATGTCCCAGTTTGCAGGGCGGTGCAGGACACCACTCTCGATGTCAGACCAGTGCGATCAGGTGGTCGGGTGGATTGCAGCAGATAATGCTTCCACTAGGTTAAGCACCACCCTGTCTTCTATAAAGTCCAGTCTCAGTAGCCAAGAGTCTGGTCAACAGAATACTCACCCTGATAATCCTTCCACCTACCATGGATCCCACACTCGGATATTCCGAGGAGCTGTTTTCATCTCTATTCCTTAATTTGGGCCTCTTGCCAAGCCCACTTGAAGAGGGACATGAGGAGATCTTGTACCTTGATTCCCAAACTCTGGAGCATCCACAGTCAGAAGAAGATGAACGTGGGGTGGGGAGCGCAAATTAGTGTTTCACGAGGTGGATGATGAGGATGAGACACAGTTGTCAATAACTGAGGTTGTTGTTAGGTCAACAAGTCAGAAGGATGACCAGAGTGAGGAAGTGGAAGAGGAGGTGCTGGACAATGAAGTCACTGACCCAACCTGGGAAGGTGGCAAGCTGAGCGAGGACAGCAGTACAGAGGGGGGGGATCAGTAGCACCACAACAGGCTGGAAGAGGCAGTGGGGTGGCAAAATGGAGAAGGCGGGCCACACCAAACAGGCCCGCAACTGTTCCCTGGAGCACCCCCTTTGCGGCAATCTCCCTTGCCAAGGGGTAGGTGTTCCGCAGTCTTTTTTGAGGAAAGTGCGGACGATAAAAGAATTGTCTTTTGCAACCTGTGCCGTACCAAAATGACCCGGGGCATGAACACTAGCAACCTTACCACCACCAGCATAATCTGCCACATGGCATCAAAGCACTCTAATAGGTGAGCCGAACGCCTGGGTCCACAACCAGTGTCTGCAGGTCACACCACTGCCTCCTCTTCCCCTGTGTTACGTACTGACCAATACCCTGTCCAAGACGCAGGCCAGGATACCTCCCGCCATGCACCTGGACCTTTGCAAGCACCATCAGCTAGCACATCCACTTCTGTGTCCCAGCATAGCGTACAGATGTCTATACACCAGGCCTTTGAACGAAAACGCAAATACCCAGCCACCCACCCACAGACCAAAGCACTAAATGCGCACCTTTCCAAATTACTGGCCCTGGAAATGTTGCCATTTAGGCTTGTGGACACTGAGGCTTTCAGCAGCCTGATGGCGGCGGTTGTCCTGCGGTACTCTGTCCCCAGAAGCCAATTTTTTCATGGTGTGCAGTCCCAGCCTTACACCAGCATATGTCCCTTAACATCACCCGTGCCCTGACCAACGCAGTTATTGGGAAGGTCCACTTAACGACGAACACATGGACAAGTGCTTTTGGCCAGGGACACTACATTTCCCTGACTGCACACTGGGTGAAAGTTGTGGAGGCCGGGAGCGAGTTGTACCCTGGGATGGCACAGGTGCTACCGACGCCAAGGATTGTGGCCCCTACTTCCATCAGGGTTTCCGCCACCACCTATGTTAGTGGCTGCAACCCCCCCTTCTCCTCCTCCGCCTCCTCCTCCACTTCCATCTCTGAATTATCATCTTGCAGCACCAGTCAGACATCAGTTAGTAGCTGGAAGCAGTGTAGCACTGCAGTGAGGAAGCGGCAACAGGCCATTCTTAAACTGATCTGCTTAGGTGATAAACAGCATACTGCCACAGAGCTGTGGCAGGATATAAGGGACCAGAATGAGCTGTGGCTCTCGCCACTCAACCTACAACCAGGCATGGTTGTGTCTGATAATGGCCGTAACTTGGTGGCGGCTTTGGAGCTCAGCAAGCTCACACACATACCATGCCTAGCCCACGTGTTCAACCTAGTAGTTCAGCGGTTTCTCAAAACCTACCCCAATTTGCCTGAGCTACTGGTGAAGGTGCACTGTGTATGTGCCCATTTCCCCAAGTCATCGACAGCTTCCACCGGACCGGCAATGCTGCAGCAGCGCTTGCAATTGCCAGCTCACCGACTGTTGTGCGACGTGAGCATGCGCTGAAACTCCACGTTCCAGATGTTGGCCAGGCTTTGTGAGCAGCAGAGGGCAGTAGTGGAATACCAGCTGCAAAGCTGCAACTGGTCTTTGCCTTTCCAGTCATCTTCCACTCTTCACAAGCGACGAGTGGGCATTGATGTCTGACCTCTGTAAGGTCTTACACAACTTTGAGGAATCAACACAGATGTTGAGCGGCGATAATGCTATTATCAGCGTAACCATCCCACTTCTGTGTCTACTCAAATGCTCGCTGCTCACAATTAAGGCGGACGCTTTGCATGTGGAAGAGGTTGAAATGGGGACGACAAGTACACAGGGTGATAGCCAGGCCACCCTCAGTTCGTCTTCTAAGAGCAAATTGGATGATGATGATGAGGAGCAGGAGGAGGAGCAGGAGACGGTTGCCTCTGCCACAGAGGGTAGTACCCTTGGAAGTTTTATTCCATCTGTTCAGTGTGGATGGGTAGAAGAGGAGGAAGTGGATGAGGAGATTTAGAGTCATCCTCCTGATGAGGACAGCGAAGTCTTGTCTGTTGGGACTCTGGCACACATGGCTGACTTTAAGTTAGGCTGCCTTTCCCTTGACCTAGCGTTGTATGCATTTTGGCCAACACCGATTACTGGTTGTTCACCCTTCTCGACCCCCGCTACAAAGAGAACTTCTCATCTCTCATTCCTGTGGTGGAGAGAACGAGCAAAATGGTGCAATACCAGAAGGTCCTTGTGGACAAATTGCTCCACAAACTTCCAGCTGACAACGCTGGCTGCAGAGTATGTAGTTCCTTGGCCAATCGAGGAGGAGAGACGAGGGGAACACATAGCAGGTCCAAAAGAGGCAGGGCAACACTCTCCAAGGCCTGGGACAGTTTTATGACACCCCGCCAGCACCCTCAACCTGATGCACGGCCTAGTGTCACAAGGAGAGAAAAATTTTGGAAGATGGTGAAGGAGTACATAGCAGACCATGTCAGCGTCCTCAGTGATCCCTCTGTGCTTTACAACTATTGGGTGTCCAAACTGGACATGTGGCACGAACTGGCGCTCTACACCTTGGAGGTGCTGGCCTGCCCCGCAGCCAGAGTTTTGTGGGAGCGTGTATTTAGTGCTGCTGGGAGCATAATAACTGATAAGGGCATCCGCCTGTCAACTGAAAATGCTGACCGGTTGACTTATAAAAATTAACAAGGCCTGGATTGCCCCTGACTTCTCTACTCCACCAGAGGAAAGCGGCTGAACACAAAGGCGCTCTAAGGGTCCATTCACACATCCGCATTTTGTATTCCGCATCCGTTCTGCAAATTTGCGGAACGTTATGCGGACCCATTCATTTCAATGGCCCCGCAAAAAATGCAGACAGCACTCATTGTGCTGTCCACATCCGTCATTCCGTTCCGTTATGCGGAACCGCAGAAAATAATTACCCTGTCCTACTATTGTCCGCAAAATACGTTCCGTCGTCCCATTGTAGTCAATGGATCCGCAAAAAATGCGGATGACATGCGGAATGTAGCAATGTGTTCCGCATGTCATCTGCAATTGCAGATCCGTTTACGGGAAATTGAAGAAAAAATAAGGCCTGCCCCCTGCTGTGACATGTGCTTCAGGAGCCAAGAAAAGTAGTGTGGATGTGCACAGTCTCTTCAAGAAAAAATCCCAGCATTTGAGGTGGAGCGATTGATAGTTCTTATTCAAGAATGCCCATGCCTATGAGACACCCGCAGAGAAGTGTACCAAGACCGTGCCAAGAATGACCACTGCTGGGAAGAAATAGATTTGTAAATTTGATGTATAGATTCAGACATAAGGTCTGTAGGTGGGCCTTATATCCTTGAATAGCATAGATAGTGTACATTTGATTGACAATGAAATTGGGATGCTCATTTGAACATTTTCTATGCTGTTTCAGGACATATGGCCACTCACTCTGTTATAACTTATATATTTTCATATTTTGTGCACGAGGCCTAGTGTTTTTCCCTATCTGCAATGCATTATTCAACTTGTTGCATAGCAACCGTTTTTTTTTTTTTTATATTCTTGTTAAAACTTTATGAAATCCTTTATATTATTGAAAAAGAAACCTTACCTCTACACAAAACAACTAGAATTCCTAAAACCTGTGTGGACAATCTTTTGTCTGAACCCAACAAACGAAATCCAGAGAGCAGCGGTAAAGCGTCACATTCAGAGGCATCTCAAGCTCCACCTGAGCAATCTTTAAATGTGGAAGAGCCGACGGAACCCGAGATAATGCCGCCACCTAATGAGGCCATCGCAGAAACTAATCCGGTTTCGGAGGGGCGTGTTTGCACTTCAGCAGGTAGACGATGGCGCAGACCAGTGGCCGAATCCGAGGTAGATGTTCGAGGCCTGATTGATGCTTGGGTTCTCAAATATCTCAATTGGAATGGGTCTGATACACATGAGGAAAGGCTTTTAAAAAGTCTTGCGCCCTATTTAGCTTATGTGTCTGCTGAACGGCAATCACGATGTGTTTCTGCTGTGGCCTTATTGCTAAACCTATACGAGCATCCAGAAGAACCCATTGAGGTCATTCATACAATGGAGGCTGTTCGGGATAGACACATAAATGAAGCAATTCCCAATTCACGGGTCCCCCGACCAGGCCCACCAATTATTCAAACCCCTGGCCCTTTTAGAAGGGAATTGTATGATCTTTGAAAAAAAAAAAATTTTAATTTTTTTTTTTTATACAACTGTTCAATTTTGTAATTGAAGTTTGCTATGCTTTCACACTGGAGGCAGACTTCTGGATCCATTCTGAAGCTAGCCCACCATAACGTAAGATTTCCGCTCTTGCCCCATTAACTCTGGCCAATTACCATTGGTGAATGGGGCTGGAGTCATAATCTAGCAGAACAGTAGTATAGCTTCTGCATGGATTCAGCTGGCTGTTCTCTCGCCAGAACATCCTGCTGCCAGTATGAAAGTAGCCAAAAATAAATGTAGTATTGCATTTTATATTGATGAGCTATTATCTATGTAGGTCACCAATATCAAATAATTTTTCAACATTAATATAAATTATTGTAGTCTGAGGGCTCAGGCACACGCCCGTTATGCAGCCGTTCCGTGCATTTGGGACCACCATTTGTGTTCCCCAATGCAAGGGCAATGTCCATGCGACGGCTGGAACGGATCATCATGTGCTGTCAATTTAAAGAGGACCTTTCATGGGTCCCAAAAATCTGAACTAAGTGGCTGGAAGTGTAGAACGGTCCCCAGGGATCTAAGTGCACTTACTATTATTCCTGGGATCCGCTCCGTTCGCCTGCTCTGGCCCCTGTAACATTTTACGGTCGGAACAACAGGGAGGAGACATCAGCTTATCTCCCTGGGCATTCCTTCTCACTGACAGCAGCTCTGTCCAATCACAGTGCAGAGCTTCACTGCCAGCGCTGCGATTGGACAGCGCTGCTCTCAGGGAGAAGGCGAGACACTGGCGTCTCCTCCCTGTTGTTGCGACCAGAGAATGTAACGGGGCCAAGAGTGGGCGAATGGAGCGGTGCCCAGGAATAATAGTAAGTGCACTTAGATCCCTGGGTGCCGCTCAACACTTCCTGCGTACTGATTTTGGGACCCATGAAAGTTCTTCTTTAAAAATGCAGATGTTTTATACTTACCTTGTCTGCATAGAATTTTATTCTTTGTGGATTGCGGGTCTGATTACGTCATGTGTTGTTCAAGTTCAAAGATGAACACAGACATATCCCCTTAAAAATTCTAAGAGCAATGGGACATGGACGCGTTCAGCTCTGAACCTGGACAAGTATTTTTTTATGACAATTTTACATTATTTTAATTGATAAGACGTAATTAGAAATGAGGTATTAGAAGGTATTTACACCAATTTTTTTTATAAATTTGGATTTTACTAAATACCTCAGCCCGCAAGTCCACATCAAGGGTCCTCATTCTCTTGCGAGTCCCTAATCTAAACTAACAACAGGGGATCTAACTAAACTAAGAATAACTCATTTTAGATAAAATTTTGAACCAGATTCTAGCTGAAATCAAAGTCTTCCACGGATGGCGCTGCCACAACAATGCCCCCTCAGGACTGCAGAAGTAGTCGGCATAGAGTTCCCGAACAGCTAGACCAGCCATTCCAGGGCGTCCAGGCCCGCTGAGGTCTAAAATAACAGGAGATGTCATATTTAGGCCCAATTCTGCATCAGTGGAGGCATCGTGAATCCTGGGGAAGTTGTATAGCAGTACACAAGCCTGTAACATCAGGGTGGCATTGTCCGGATTCATCTGTATGGATGACAGGAATACTCTCCACTTTGTGGACAGTATTCCGAAAGCACACTCCACATACCGACGGGCACGAGTCAATCGATAGTTGAAGATGCGCTTCCAGTCATCCAGATCGCGTCTAGGGGAGGGCCGCATCAGGTGAGGTGCCAATGCGAATCCTTCATCTGCCACGATCTGGGAAGTCTACTGGGCTCTGGCAGGGCTTGCTGGTTTGTCTGAAGCTGTTCACCCATTCTGGAAGCACTAAGGCCAAGGCCATCAGCACCACAGAAAAATATTGTTTGTAATTGAATTACTGGGACCCTGAGTGAGGCGGCTTCTTCACACGGATATGCTTACTGTCCGGTGTCCCAATGTAGTTAGGAAACTGCGCTGATTTGTAAAATCCCTCGGCGATACTAAGCCAATCTTCCGCCCTGTGGGTGGGTATCACCGCTTCTCTGAGTCGCTGCCAGATCACTTTGCAGGTGTGACAGACGATCCCAGAGATTGTTGAGATCCCAAGGAGAAACTCATAATGCAATGAAGCAAAAGAGTTTCCTGTAGCAAGAAATCGAAAAAGAAAAAGAAAAAGAAAAAAAAAGTTTTAATGTTCGTTTTCATAAGTTATACAGTACAGACCAAAAGTTTGGACACACCTTCTCATTTAAAGAGTTTTCTTTATTTTCATGACTATGAAAATTGTAGATTCACACTGAAGGCATCAAAACTATGAATTAACACATGTGGAATTATATACATAACAAACAAGTGTGAAACAACTGAAAATATGTCATATTCTAGGTTCTTCAAAGTAGCCACCTTTTGCTTTGATTACTGCTTTGCACACTCTTGATATTCTCTTGATGAGCTTCAAGAGGTAGTCCCCTGAAATGGTTTTCACTTCACAGGTGTGCCCTGTCAGGTTTAATAAGTGGGATTTCTTGCCTTATAAATGGGGTTGGGACCATCAGTTGCGTTGAGGAGAAGTCAGGTGGATACACAGCTGATAGTCCTACTGAATAGACTGTTATAATTTGTATTATGGCAAGAAAAAAGCAGCTAAGTAAAGAAAAACGAGTGGCCATCATTACTTTAAGAAATGAAGGTCAATCAGTCAGCCAAAAAATTGGGAAAACTTTGAAAGTAAGGGCTATTTGACCATGAAGGAGAGTGATGGGGTGCTGTGCCAGATGACCTGGCCTCCACAGTCACCGGACCTGAACCCAATCGAGATGGTTTGGGGTGAGCTGGACCGCAGAGTGAAGGCAAAGGGGCCAACAAGTGCTAAGCATCTCTGGGAACTCCTTCAAGACTGTTGGAAGACCATTTCAGGAGACTACCTCTTGAAGCTCATCAAGAGAATGCCAAGAGTGTGCAAAGCAGTAATCAAAGCAAAAGGTGGCTCCTTTGAAGAACCTAGAATATGACATATTTTCAGTTGTTTCACACTTGTTTGTTATGTGTATAATTCCACATGTGTTAATTCATAGTTTTGATGCCTTCATAGTCATGAAAATAAAGAAAACTCTTTGAATGAGAAGGTGTGTCCAAACTTTTGGTCTGTACTGTATGTATACTAATGCCAGAAGCCTGACTTATAAAACTGGGGAACTGGAATTAGTGATGTGTGAGGAGGACTATGACATAGTGGGAATAACGGAAACATGCCTGGATGATAGGTATCACTGGGCAGTTAATGTATAAGGTTACAGTCTGTTTAGAAAGGATCCTCAAAACCGGAGGGGGGGGGGGGGATTGCCTTTATGTAAAGTCCTGTCTAAAGCCCACATTCCGGGAATATATAAGTGAGGGACATGAACATGTGGAGTCACTGTGGGTAGAGATACATGGAGCTAAAAACAATAATAAATTACTAATAGGAGTTTACTATGAACCACCTAATATACCAGAGTCCACAGAAAATCTACTACTAAACAAGATAGACAAGGCGGAAAATCATAATGAGGTGGTTATTATGGGGGACTTCAACTACCCAGATATAGACTGGGAAACTGAAACTTGTATATCTCATAAAGGAAACAGGTTCTTGGCAATAACCAAAGACAATTACCTCTCCCAACTGGTTCAGGACCCGACTAGAGGGACGGCCATACTGGACTTAGTATTAACCAATAGGCCTGATAGAACAACAGATGTGCAGGTTGGGGGACACCTGGGAAAGTGACCATAAAGTAACAACCTTCCAATTATCATTCAAAAAAGCGTTTCTACAGGGAGGAACAAAAATACCAAACTTCAAAAAAGCTAAATTTAGCCAACTAAGAGAGGCCATAGGCCTAACTAACTGAAACAAAGTCCTCAAAAATAAAAATACAGCCACAAAATGGGATATCTTCAAAAGCATCCTAAAATCTCATTGTGAGAGGTACAAACCATATGGGAATAAAAGGTTAAGGATCAAAAAGAAACCAATGTGGATAAATAGAACTGTAAAGAAAGCAATAAATGACAAAAAGAAATCATATAAATCACTAAAACAGGAGGGTAGCACAGAAGCACTGAAAAACTATAAGGAAAAAAATAGAACATGTAAAAAACAAATTAAAGTGGCCAAACTAGAGACCGAGAGATTAATTGCCAAAGAGAGTAAAACTAACCCTAAAATGTTCTTCAATTATATAAATGTTAAAAAGTATAAATCTAAAGGTGTCGGCCCCTTAAAGAGTAATGAGGGGGGAGTCGCAGAGAGCGACAAGGAGAAAGCAAAGCTGTTAAATATTTTTTTCTCCAATGTATTCACTGAGGAATATAAACTGTCAGATGAAATGCTGAATGTAAAAATAAATTCCCCTTAAAAGTGTCCTGTCTGACCCAGGAAGAAATACAACAGCGACTTAAAAAGATTAAAATAGACAAATCGCCAGAACCGGATGGCATACACCCCCGTATCCTAAGGGAATTAAGTAATGTCATAGCCAGACCCTTATTTCTGATATTTGCAGACTCTATACTGACAGGGAATGTCACATAGGATTGGCGCATTGCAAAAGTGGTGCCAATATTTAAAAAGGGTCCAAAAACAGAGCCTGGAAACTATAGGCCGGTAAGTTTAACATCTGTTGTGGGTAAACTGTTTGAAGGTTTTCAAAGAAATGCTATCTTAGAGCATCTCAACAGAAATAAGCAAATAACGACATATCAGAATGGCTTCGTGAGGGATCGGTCATGCCAAACTAATTGAATCAGTTTCTATGAGGAGGTAAGTTATAGACTTGACAGCAGTGAATCAATGGATGTCGTGTATCTGGACTTCTCTAAAGCATTTGACACTGTACCACATAAAAGGTTAGTATATAAAATGAGAATGCTCGGACTGGGAGAAAATGTCTGTATGTGGGTAAGTAACTGGCTGAGTGATAGAAAACAGAGGGTGGTTATTAACGTTATACACTCAGACTGGGTCACTGTCACTAGTGGGGTACCTCAGGGGTCCGTTTTGGGCACTATTCTCTTCAATATATTTATTAATGATCTTGTAGAAGGCTTGCATAGTAAAATATCAATTATCGCAGATGACACTAAACTGTGTAAAGTAATTACCACTGAAGAGGACAGTATACTACTACAGAGGGATCTGGATAGACTGGAGGCTTGGGCATATAAGTGGCAGATGAGGTTTAACACTGACAAATGTAAAGTTATGCACATGGGAAGGAATAATGCAAGTCACCCGTCTGCAAAAACCTGTGTCAGGCAGCTGCTGCCAAGGCCAATAAGATAATGGGTTGCATCAGAAGGGGCATAGATGCCCGTGATAAGAACATAGTCCTACCACTTTACAAATCGCTAGTCAGACCACACATGGAGTACTGTGTATAGTTCTGGGCTCCTGTAAACAAGGCAGACATAGCAGAGCTGGAGAAGGTCCAGAGGAGGGCAACTAAAGTAATAACTGGAATGGGGCAACTACAGTACCCTGAAAGATTATCAAAATTAGGATTATTCACTTTAGAAAAAAGACGACTGAGGGGAGATCTAATTACTATGTATAAATATATCAGGGGTCAGTACAGAGATCTATCCCATCATCTATTTATCCCCAGGACTGTGACTCTGACGAGGGGACATCCTCTGCGTCTGGAGGAAAGAAGGTTTGTACACAAACATAGAAGAGGATTCTTTACGGTAAGAGCAGTGAGACTATGGAACTCTCTGCTTGAGGAGGTGGTGATGGTGAGTACAATAAAGGAATTCAAGAGGGGCCTGGATGTATTTCTGGAGTGTAATAATATTACAGGATATAGCTACTAGAGAGTTGATCCATGGAGTTATTCTGATTGGAGTCGGAAATGATTTTTTTTTTGTGGGGAAAATTGGCTTCTACCTCACAGTTTTTTTTTTTCGGTCTTATGTACTATGTTACTATGTTACTAACATAGAAAATATTTTATAGTGCATTTGTATTATGCAGACGTTGTGTGCGGTTCTGCTGAGATACCGCAGCAAGATAGAGGGACAAACGCTATTGCAATAACTAATTGCAACTGGTGTGATATACCTGTTCCCCCCCCCCCCCCCCAAAACTGATTGAGGGGTGTGATATACCTATTATATACCTTCTAACATAGAAAGAATATTATAGAGCATTTGTATTGTGCAGCAATTGTGTGCGGTTCTGCTGATATACCGCAGCTAGATAGAGGGAAAAACGCTATTGGAATAACTAATTGCAACTGGTGTAAAATACATGTTGCCCCCCAAAAAAGTGATTTAGGGGTGCAATATACCTACTACCACAAAATACTGATTAAGAAGTTTGATATACCTGCTTTAAAAAAATACTAATTGAGGACTGCGATACAACAGCTTCAACCAAATATAGATTAAGGGGGTTGATATACCAGCTTCCAGAAAATACTCATTAATGGGTTCTATATACCTGTTTCCACAAAATACTGAGAGAGGGGATTGATATACCGAATTCCAACAAATATAGATTGAGGCCTGCGATACACCGGCTACCACTAAATATTGATTAAGGGGTTTGATATACCAGCTTCCAGCAAAAACTAATTTAGGGGTTCTATATACCTTTTTCCACAAAATAATGATAGAGGGGAATGATATACCAGCTTCAACCAAATATAGATTGAGACCTGCGATACAACAGCTTCCACCAAATATTGATTAAGATGTTTGATATAACAGCTTCCAGCAAATACTCATTAAGGGTTTCTATATACCTGTTTCCACAAAATATTGATAGAGGGGATTGAAATACCTGATATACCGGCTTCCACCAATTATTGATTGAGGCCTGCGATACAAAAGCTTCCATTAAATATTGATTAAGTGGTTTGATATTCCAGCCTCCAGAAAATACTCATTAAGGGGTTCTATATCCCTGCTTCCACAAAATACCAATAGAGGAGAATGATATACCGGCTTCCAACAAATATAGATTGAGGCCTGCGATACACCAGCTTCCACCAAATATTGATTAAGGGGTTTGATATACCAGCTTCCAGCAAATACTCATTAAGGGGTTCTATATACAGTGGGGGAAATAATTATTTGACCCCTCACTGATTTTGTAAGTTTGTCCAATGACAAAGAAATGAAAAGTCTCAGAACAGTATCATTTCAATGGTAGGTTTATTGTAACAGTGGCAGATAGCACATCAAAAGGAAAATCGAAAAAATAACTTTAAATAAAAGATAGCAACTGATTTGCATTTCATTGAGTGAAATAAGTATTTGAACCCCTACCAACCATTAAGAGTTCTGGCTCCCACAGAGTGGTTAGACACTTCTACTCAATTAGTCACCCTCATTAAGGACACCTGTCTTAACTAGTCACCTGTATAAAAGACACCTGTCCACAGAATCAATCAATCAAGCAGACTCCAAACTCTCCAACATGGGAAAGACCAAAGAGCTGTCCAAGGATGTCAGAGACAAAATTGTAGACCTGCACAAGGCTGGAATGGGCTACAAACCCATTAGCAAGAAGCTGGGAGAGAAGGTGACAACTGTTGGTGCGATTGTTCGAAAATGGAAGGAGCACAAAATGACCATCAATCGACCTCGCTCTGGGGCTCCACGCAAGATCTCACCTCGTGGGGTGTCAATGGTTCTGAGAAAGGTGAAAAAGCATCCTAGAACTACACGGGAGGAGTTAGTTAATGACCTCAAATTAGCAGGGACCACAGTCACCAAGAAAACCATTGGAAACACATTACACCGCAATGGATTAAAATCCTGCAGGGCTCGCAAGGTCCCCCTGCTCAGGAAGGCACATGTGCAGGCCCGTCTGAAGTTTGCCAATGAACACCTGAATGATTCAGAGAGTGACTGGGAGAAGGTGCTGTGGTCTGATGAGACCAAAATAGAGCTCTTTGGCATTAACTCAACTCGCTGTGTTTGGAGGAAGAAAAATGCTGCCTATGACCCCCAAAACACCGTCCCCACCGTCAAGCATGGGGGTGGAAACATTTTGCTTTGGGGGTGTTTTTCTGCTAAGGGCACAGGACAACTTATTCGCATAAACGGGAAAATGGACGGAGCCATGTATCGTGAAATCCTGAGCGACAACCTCCTTCCCTCTGCCAGGAAACTGAAAATGGGTCGTGGATGGGTGTTCCAGCACGACAATGACCCAAAACATACAGCAAAGGCAACAAAGGAGTGGCTCAAGAAGAAGCACATTAAGGTCATGGAGTGGCCTAGTCAGTCTCCGGACCTTAATCCAATCGAAAACCTATGGAGGGAGCTCAAGCTCAGAGTTGCACAGAGACAGCCTCGAAACCTTAGGGATTTAGAGATGATCTGCAAAGAGGAGTGGACCAACATTCCTCCTAAAATGTGCGCAAACTTGGTCATCAATTACAAGAAACGTTTGACCTCTGTGCTTGCAAACCAGGGTTTTTCCACCAAGTATTAAGTCTTTTTTTGTTAGAGGGTTCAAATACTTATTTCACTCAATGAAATGCAAATCAGTTGCTATCTTTTATTTAAAGTTATTTTTTCAATTTTCCTTTTGATGTGCTATCTGCCACTGTTACAATAAACCTACCATTGAAATGATACTGTTCTGAGACTTTTCATTTCTTTGTCATTGGACAAACTTACAAAATCAGTGAGGGGTCAAATAATTATTTCCCCCACTGTACATGTCTCCACAAAATACTGATAGAGGGGATTGAAATACTAGCTTCCACCAAATATTGATTGAGGCCTGCGATACAACAGCTCCCACCAAATATTGATTAAGGGGTTTGATATACCAGCTTCCAGCAAATACTCATTAAGGGGTTCTATATACCTTTTTTCACAAATTACTGATAGAGGGGAATAATTTACCGGCTTCCACCAAATATAGATTGAGGCCTGTAATACACCAGCTTCCACCAAATATTATTAAGGGGTTTGATATAACAGCTTTCAGCAAATACTCATTAAGGGGTTCTATATACCTGTTTCCACAAAATACTGATAGAGGGGACTGATATACCAGCTTCCACCCAATGTTGATTGAGGCCTGCGATACAACAGCTTTCATTAAATATTGATTAAGGGCTTTGATATACCAGCTTCAAGCAAATACTCATTAAGGGGTTCTTCATACCTGTTTCCACAGTATACCGATAGAGGGGATTGATATACCAGCGTCCACCAAATATTGATTGAGTCCTGCGATACACCAGCTTCCACCAAATACTGTTTAAGTGGGTTGATATACCAGCTTCCAGCAAACACTCATTACCGGGTTCTATATACCTGTTTCCACAAAATACTTATAGAGGGGATTGATATACCGGCTTCCACCAAATATTTATTAAGGCCTGCGATACACCAGCTTCCACCAAATATTGATTAAGGGGTTTGATATACCAGCTTTCAGCAAAAACTCATTAATGGGTTCTATATACCTTTTTTCACAAAAAACTGATAAAGGGGATTGATATATAGAGATGTCCCGAATAGTTTGCCGGCGAATAGTTCCCGGCGAACATAGCTTGTTCGCGTTCGCCGCGGCGGGCGAACATATGCGATGTTCGGTCCACCCCCTGTACATCATCATTAAGTAAACTTTGACCCTGTACCTCACAGTCAGCAGACACATTCCAGCCAATCAGCAGCAGACCCTCCCTCCCAGACCCTCCCACCTCCTGGACAGCATCCATTTTAGATTCATTCGGAAGCTGCATTCTTAGTGAGAGGAGGGAGAGTGCTGCTGCTGCTGATCTAATAGGGAAAGCGTTAGCTAGGGCAGTGTTCTGTGTCCACAGACTCATCTGCTGTAAGGACAGCGTCCTGACAGCACCCCAAAAAGCCCCTTTCAGGGCTGGTACATCAGTCTGCTTTTTTATTTTTATTTTTTATATTTATATATATTGCGGTTGCCTGCCCGTGTTGTGTGAGAGGCTGCAGGCTCAGTCACAGACAGTACTGTGTGCACACCATTCATACAGGGTGTGACAGAAAATACCTTGCAGATAAAAAAAATTCTATTTATTATTTCTCTGTGATATAATAGCAGTTGCAAGCCAGCGAGTGACTGTCTGGCCTACAGACAGTACTGTGTGCACACCATTCATACAGGGTGTCACTCACACATACCTTTTAGATAAAAAAAAAATCAATTTAATAATTTTCTGTGATATAATCCCAGTTGCAAGCCAGTGTGTGTCTGGCCCACAGACTGTACTGTGGCCACTGGCTAGCCCACCACTCATACCGTTACAAGGTGTCACTCACTCACAAATACCTTTTAGATAAAAAAAAATCTATTTAATATTTTTCTGTGATATAATCCCAGTTGCAAGCCAGTGTGTGTCTGGCCCACAGACTGTACTGTGGCCACTGGCTGCTGTGATTTCAACTGGCCCTGGAATAATGCCTAGTGTTCAGAGGCCACGTACCCTGAACCCAAAAAATTCTGAGAAAATAGTTGACTGGCTTACACAGGACACCTAATCTTCAACAGCTTCCGCTAAGAACCTTGACGCACCATCCTCCTCCAGCTCAGCTTTGGTCACCTGCTCTCAAGTTACCACTCTCCCAGCCGCCGCCACCACCACCACTACCACCACAGCCACAACAGCCGCTTCAATGGATCCCTCAGAGGAGTTATCTACACATCAGTTGGATGAAATTAGTGATGCGCAACCATTATTGCCAGAGGATGTAGATAATAGGGATATGTCTCAGTCAGGCAGCATTACACACATGGATGTACAGTGTGATGATGATGATGATGTTGTACCCGCTGCTGCTTCCTTTGCTGAGGTGTCAGATACAAGTGAAGTGTTTGATGATGACGATGTGTCCGTGGATGCCACGTAGGTGCCTGCTCGAAGAGAAGAAGAAGAGGGGGAAAGTTCAGAAGGGGAGACAGAGAGAAGGAGGAGACGAGTTGGAAGCAGGGGGAGGTCGTCGCAAGGAGCTAGTGGCACAGTCAGACAGCATGTATCGGCACCCGGGGTCAGCCAGACAGCACGCCAATCAACGCATGCTGTTGCCACTACCAGAATGCCGTCATTGCAAAGCTCAGCAGTGTGGCATTTTTTTTGTGTGTCTGCCTCTGATAACAGCAATGCCATTTGCTACCTGTGCCAAAAGAAACTGAGTCGTGGGAAGTCCAACACCCACCTCGATACAACTGCTTTGCGAAGGCACATGATCGCACATCACAAACGCCTATGGGATCAACACATGAGTACAAGCAGCACACAAACTCAAAGCCACCATCCTCCTCCTGGTCCAGCATCTTCAGCCACGTCAACCACTGCTGTCCTCCTTGCCCCCTCTCAACCACCCGCCACTCCGCCTCTCACCTTCAGCAGTTCCATCTCATCTGCCCACAGTCAGGTGTCTGTCAAGGAAATGTTTGAGCGTAAGAAGCCAATATCAAAGAGTCACCCCCTTGCCCGGCGTCTGACAGCTGGCTTGACGGAACTCTTAGCCCGCCAGCTTTTACCATACCAGCTGTTGGAGTCTGAGGCCTTCAAAAAATTTGTCGCTTTCGGGACACCACAGTGGAAGGTACCCGGACAAAATTTGTTTTTCAAAAAAGGCAATCCCAAATCTCTACTCAGTGATTGAAAAGGAAGTCATGGCATCTCTGGCATACAGTGTTGGGGCAAGGGTCCATCTGACCACTGATACCTGGTCTGCAAAGCACAGTCAGGGCAGGTATATCACGTACACTGCGCATTGGGTCAACCTGCTGACGGCTGCCAAGCATGGAATGCGTGGCTCTGCAGCGGAGTTGGTGACACCGCCACGACTTGCAGGCAGGCCTACTGCCACCTCCTCTACTCCTCCTACTCCATCCTCTTCGATAACCTCCTCGGCTAAGTCCTCTTCTGCTGCGGCGTCTGGCTGCACATCAACTGAATCCCCCCAGCTCCCCAGGGGCTATTCCACATCCCGGATACGACAGTGTCACGCTGTCTTGGGGTTGACTTGCCTGAAAGCTGAGAGACACACCGGACCAGCACTCCTGTCCGCCCTGAACGCACAGGTGGATCAGTGGCTGACCTCGCACCAACTGGAGATCGGCAAAGTGGTGTGTGACAATGGAAGCAATATGTTGGCGGCATTGAATTTGGGCAAGTTGTCACATGTGCCGTGCATGGCACATGTGTTGAATCTCATCGTACAACGCTTTGTGTCTAAGTACCCAGGCTTACAGGACGTCCTCAAGCAGGCCAGGAAGGTGTGTGGCCATTTCAGGCGTTCCTACACGGCCATGGCGCACTTTTCAGACATTCAGCGCCGAAACAACATGCCAGTGAGGCGCTTGATTTGCGACAGCCCGACACGTTGGAATTCAACACTCCTAATGTTCGACCGCCTGCTCCAACAAGAAAAAGCCGTTAACATGTATTTGTATGACCGGGGTGCTAAGACAGCCTCTGCGGATCTGGGAATTTTTTTGCCACGTTACTGGACGCTCATGCGCAATGCCTGTAGGCTCATGCGTCCTTTTGAGGAGGTGACAAACCTAGTCAGTCGCACCGAAGGCACCATCAGCGACCTCATCCCATTTGTTTTCTTCCTGGAGCGTGCCCTGCGAAGAGTGCTGGATCAGGCTGTAGATGAGCGTGAAGAGGAAGAGATGTGGTCACCATCACCACCAGAAACAGCCTTGTCATCATCGCTTGCCAGACCCGCGGCAACGCTGCAAGAGGAGTATGAGAAAGAGGAGTCAGAGGAGGAATGTGGCTTTGAGGAGGAGGAAGACCAACCACAGCAGGCATCCCAGGGTGCTCATTGTTGTCACCTATCTGGGACCCGTGGTGTTGTACGTGGCTGGGGGGAAGAACAGACCGTCAATGACATCAGTGAGGACGAGGAACGGGAAATGAGTAGCTCGGCATCCAACCTTGTGCAAATGGGGTCTTTTATGCTGTCATGTCTGTTGAGGGACCCTCGTTTAAAAAGGATAAAGAAGAACGACCTGTACTGGGTGGTCACGCTACTAGACCCCCGGTATAAGCAGAAAGTGGCGGAAATGTTACCAAATTACCGAAAGTCAGAAAGGATGCAGCAGTTCAAAACCAAACTAAAAAATATGCTTTACACAGCTTATAAGGGGGATGTCACAGAACAATGGGAATCTAACTGGGGAAGAGGTGAAAGTAATCCTCCTCCTACCACAACCACGGCAGCAAGGACAGAACGCTTTACAGATGTGTTGTTGATGGAGGACATGCAGAGCTTTTTCAGTCCTACACATCGCCACAGCTCTTCGGGATCCAGCCTTAGAGAACGACTCGACCGACAGATAGACACTCTGAGGAGCGATGAACCCCTTGACTACTGGGTGTGCAGGCTTAACCTGTGGCCTGAGCTATCCCAGTTTGCGATAGAACTTCTGGCCTGCCCCGCTTCAAGTGTCCTGTCAAAAAGGACCTTCAGTGCAGCAGGAGGCATTGTCACTGACAAAAGAAGTCGCCTCGGTCAAAAAAGTGTTGATTACCTCACCTTCATTAAGATGAATGATGCATGGATCCCGAAGGGACTGACAGTGGGGGATACGTTTGACTAACAAAAGGCCTGATGACATGCCTTGGCCTCAAAATGGTGCCCACGCTGCTGTATTTAATGTCTGAATACCGGATGACTTTCGTGAATTCTCCGCCACCAACTAGGGTTCAAACCACAATAAACATAAATTTTTCCGGCCGCTGCTACAACAGCGGCTGCAACAATACCATTATTTTTCAGGCATGTGTACATGCCTAATTTTTCTGGCGTCTGGTGCTGCACTGTGTCTGCAAAAACAAAACAAAAAAAAAAGGCACATACAAGTGTCAATTCCCCTTCGTGATCGTTACCTTGTTGTTTTGAAGGGGCTTGCGTTTCACAATGAAGCGATCATCACCTCTATGAGTGTGTTGGCAATGTTGCCACACCCCAGATGATAAGGCAGTTGCTTCATTATGATCAGACCAAAAGCGATCGGCTGGATAATTTTTCATAGAAAAAACATTCATTTTTTATTTTTATTTTTTTTAAGTTGTATGGGTTTTTAATACATAAAATAAAAAAATCATAATAAAGTCTCTTAATAGTTTATTAGAAATAATGCAGAAAATTTAAAAAATCCCCATCAATTCCAATACAAAGCAAGTACAAAGCTCAGAACTAAATTATTGCAGGATGTCGTAATGGTTCGTTAATTCGACAATGGTTAATCAATTCTTCACACGTCCCCGGATAGGGGACATAACAGGGATTAAACTGATAGGAATAGTACTAGTTAAGACACCACTCATATAGGGTGTCACAGCACATTGCTCCGTGCACGCTCAATGCCCCAACTTGGGAGTAAGAGGACCGACCAAGCTGCTTTTTCCATCTCCCGTTTCCTAAAATCAATTCATTTTGGTGTATCAGAGTTTGGTCTGTCACTGTGAAGGCAGTCGAAGGTACCCGGCCTAAATTTTTTTTACACAAAAGGCAATCCCTGATATGGGACGTAACAGGGATTAAACTGATGAGAAGAGAGAACTACAGAAAATACCACTCATATCGGGTGTGAAAGTAAATTGCACGGCGCGGACGCAGTGACCGTGGCGTGGATTCAAACAAAGGGGAGGGAGCCAGCGTTTTTTTTAACCATCTCCCCGTTTGAAAAATCAATTTAATAAATGGACCCCAGATTGGGGACGTAACAGGGATTAAACTGATGAGAAGAGAGAACTACAGAAAATACCACTCATATCGGGTGTGAGAGTAAATTGCACGGCGCAGACGCAGTGACCATGGCGTGGATTCAAACAAAGGGGAGGGAGCCAGCGTTTTTTTAACCATCTCCCCGTTCGAAAAATCAATTTAATAAATGGACCCCAGATTGGGGACGTAACAGGGATTAAACTGATGAGAAGAGAGAACTACAGAAAATACCACTCATATCGGGTGTGAGAGTAAATTGCACGGCGCATACGCAGTGATCGTGGCGTGGATTTAAACAAAGGGGAGGGAGCCAGCGTTTTTTTAACCATCTCTCCGTTCGAAAAATCTATTTAATAAATGGACCCCAGATTGGGGACGTAACAGGGATTAAACTGATGAGAAGAGAGAACTACAGAAAATACCACTGATATCGGGTGTGAGAGTAAATTGCGCGGCGCAGACGCAGTGACCGTGGATTCAAACAAAGGGGAGGGAGCCAGCGTTTTTTTAACCATCTCCCCGTTCGAAAAATCAATTCAATTCACCTTTCGGGGACCCTTGGTGTTGTACGTGGCTGGGTGGAGGAAGAAACCTTCAATGACATCAAAGGGACATGGCTAGCTTGGTATCCAACCTTGTGCAAATGGGGAGTTTGCGGTTGGGCAAATGGACTGTTTGCGGTTGTTTGCGGTGCATTAAAAGGGGAGTTTGGTCTGTCAATGTCTGTGAAGCGGGCGTAACCCTTACACTACCTGATCGATACAACATCATACCTGGATGTTTTAAACCACGTTGTTCAAAAAAATTTTGGATTGTTAGGTGATTTATGCCCTTTATGGATTAAAACCCATCTCTGCGTCAACTATGTAATTTTCCATTGGAGTTTTGCCATTGATCCCCCTCCGGCATGCCACAGTCCAGGTGTTAGACCCCTTGAAACAACTTTTCCATCACTACTGTGGCTAGAAAGAGTCCCTGTGGGTTTTAAAATTCGCCTGCCTATTGAAGTCTATGGCGGTTCCCCCGGTTCGCCCGTTCGTGAACATTTGCAGAAATTTGCATTCGAACGGAAAATTTTATGTTCGCGACACCTCTATTGACATACAGGCTTCCACCAAATATTGATTGAGGCCTGCGATACAATAGCTTCCACCAAATATTTATTAAGGGCTTTGATATATTAGCTTCCAGAAAATACTCATTAAGGGGTTCTATATACCTGTTTCCACAAAATACTGAAAGAGGGGATTGTTATACCAGCGTCCACCAAATATTAATTGAGGCCTGCGATACACCAGCTTCACCAAATATTTTTTAAGTGGCTTGATATACCAGCTTCCAGCAAACACTCATTAACGGGTTCTATATACCTGTTTCCACAAAATACTGATAGAGGGGAATGATATACCAGCTTCCACCAAATATTTATTAAGGCCTGCGATACACCAGCTTCAACCAAATATTGATTGAGGCCTGCAATATAACAGCTTCCACAAAATATTGATTAAGGGGTTTGATATACCAGCTTCCAGAAAATATTGATTAAGGGGTTCTATATACCTGTTTCCACAAAATTATCATAGTGTGGAATGATCTACCGGCTTCCACCAAATATTGATTAAAGGCCTGCGATACAACGGCTTCCACCAAATATTGATTAAGGGGTTTTATATACCTGCTTCCAGCAAATACTCATTAAGGGGTTCTATATACCTGTTTACACAAAATATTGATAGAGGGGATTGATATACCGGCTACCAACAAATATAGATTAAGGGTCTTGAAATTCCGGCTTCCAGCAAATACTCATTAAGGGGTTCTATATACCTGTTTCCACAAAATACTGAAAGAGGGGATTGATATTCCAGCTTCCACCAAATATTGATTGAGGCCTGCGATACAAGAGCTTCCACCAAATATTGATTAAGGGTTTTATATACAAACTTCCAGAGAATACTGATTAAGGGGTTCTATATACCTTTTTCCACAAAATACTGATAGTGGGGATTGATAAACCGGCTGCCAACAAATATGGATTGAGGCAGGCTATACACCGGCTACCATCAAATATTGATTAAGGGGTTTGATATACCAGCTTCAAGCAAAAACTTATTAAGGGGTTCTATATACAATTTCCCACAAAATACCGATAGAGGGGATTGATATACCAGCTTCCACCAAATATTTATTGAGGCCTGCAATAAAACAGCTTCCACCAAATATTGATTAAGGGGTTTGATATTCCAGCTTCCAGAGAATACTCATTAAGGGGTTCTATATAACTGTATCCACAAAATACTGAAAGAGGGGATTGATATACAAATTCCACCAAATATTAATTGTGGCCTGCGATACACCAGCTTCCACCAAATATTGATTAAGGGGTTTGATATACCAGCTTCCATAAAGTACTCAATACGGGGTTCATTATACCTGTTTCCACAAAATACTGATAGAGGACATTGATATTACGGCTTCCACCAAATATTGATTGAGGCCTGCCATACACCAGCTTCCACCAAATATTGATTGAGTGGCTTGATATACCAGCTTCCAGCAAATACTCATTAAGGGGTTCAATATACCTGTTTCCACAAAATACTGATAGAGGTGATTGATATACCGGCTTCAACGAAATATTGATTAAAGCCTGCGATACAACAGCTTCCGCCAAATATTGATTAAGGGGTTTGATATACCTGCTTTCAGAAAATACTGATTAATGGGTTCTATATACCTGTTTCCACAAAATACTGATAGAGGGGATTGATAAATCGGCTTCTAACAAATATAGATTGAGGCCGGCTATACACTGGCTACCATCAAATATTGATTAAGGGGTTTGATATACCAGCTTCCAGAAAAAACTCATTAAGGGGTTCTACAGGTGAAACTCGAAAATTTAGAATATTGTGCAAAGTTCATTTATTTCAGTAATGCAACTTAAAAGGTGAAACTAATATATGAGATAGACTTATTACATGCAAAGCAAGATATTTCAAGCCTTTATTTGTTATAATTTGGATGATTATGGCTTACAGCTTATGAAACCCCAAAGTCTCAATTTTGAGGTCCCCTTTGCTCACGGGGTATGGATTAATTAGCTGACTAGAGTGTGACACTTTTAACCTAGAATATTGAACATTTTTTACAATATTCTAATTTTAAGCTGCATTAATGCAATGCCTTTTAATTAGCATTCCTGAAATAAATGCATTTTTGCACGATATTCAAATTTTTCGAGTTTCACCGACACTCACCTAAAGAATTATTAGGAACACCTGTTCTATTTCTCATTAATGCAATTATCTAGTCAACCAATCACATGGCAGTTGCTTCAATACATTTAGGGGGGTGGTCCTGGTCAAGACAATCTCCTGAACTCCAAACTGAATGTCAGAATGGGAAAGAAAGGTGATTTAAGCAATTTTGAGCGTGGCATGGTTGTTGGTGCCAGACGGGCCGGTCTGAGTATTTCACAATCTGCTCAGTTACTGGGATTTTCACGCACAACCATTTCTAGGGTTTACAAAGAATGGTGTGAAAAGGGAAAAACATCCAGTATGCGGCAGTCCTGTGGGCGAAAATGCCTTGTGGATGCTAGAGGTCAGAGGAGAATGGGCCGACTGATTCAAGCTGATAGAAGAGCAACGTTGACTGAAATAACCACTCGTTAAAACCGAGGTATGCAGCAAAGCATTTGTGAAGCCACAACACGCACAACCTTGAGGCAGATGGGCTACAACAACAGAAGACCCCACCGGGTACCACTCATCTCCACTACAAATAGGAAAAAGAGGCTACAATTTGCACGAGCTCACCAAAATTGGACTGTTGAAGACCGGAAAAATGTTGCCTGGTCTGATGAGTCTCGATTTCTGTTGAGACATTCAAATGGTAGAGTCCGAATTTGACGTAAACAGAATGAGAAAAAGTATCCATCATGCCTTGTTACCACTGTGCAGGCTGGTGGTGGTGTAATGGTGTGGGGGATGTTTTCTGGGCACACTTTAGGCCCCTTAGTGCCAATTGGGCATCGTTTAAATGCCACGGGCTACCTGAGCATTGTTTCTGACCATGTCCATCCCTTTATGACCACCATGTACCCATCCTCTGATGGCTACTTCCAGCAGGATAATGCACCATGTCACAAAGCTCCAATCATTTCAAATTGGTTTCTTGAACATGACAATGAGTTCAGTGTACTAAAATGGCCCCCACAGTCACCAGATCTCAACCCAATAGAGCATCTTTGGGATGTGGTGGAACGGGAGCTTCGTGCCCTGAATGTGCATCCCTCAAATCTCCATCAACTGCAAGATGCTATCCTATCAATATGGGCCAACATTTCTAAAGAATGCTATCAGCACCTTGTTGAATCAATGCCACGTAGAATTAAGGCAGTTCTGAAGGCAAAAGGGGGTCCAACAGCGTATTAGTATGGTGTTCCTAATAATTCTTTAGGCGAGTGTATATATACCTTTTCCCACAAAATACTGATAGAGGAAATTGATATACCGGCTTCCACCAAATATTTATTGAGGCCTGAGATACAATAGCTTCCACCAAATATTGATCAAGGGGTTTGATATACCATCTTCCAGCAAAAGCTCATTAAGAGGTTCTATATACCTTTTTCCACAAAATACTAATAGAGGGGATTGATATACCAGCCTCCACCAAATATTGATTAAGGGGTTTGATATTCCAGCTTCCAGAAAATACTCATTAAGGGGTTCGATATACCTGTTTCCACAAAATACTGATAGAGGGGATTGATGTAACGGCTTTCACACAATATAGATTGAGGCCTGCGATACAACAGCTTCCACCAAATATTGTTTAAGGTGTTTGATATACACCCTTCCAGAAAATACTCATTAAGGGTAGAGATGTCCCGAACTATTCGCTGGCGAACAGTTCCCGGCGAACATCGCTTGTTCGCGTTCGCCGCGGCAGGCGAACATATGCGATGTTCGGTCCGCCCCCTATACGTCATCATTGAGCAAACTTTGACCCTGTACCTCCCAGTCAGAAGTCACATTCCAGCCAATCAGCATACCCTCCCTCCCAGACCCTCCCACCTCCTATCAAAAAGCAAGGACAGCATCCATCTTAGATTCATTCTGAAGCCGCAGTGTTAGTGAGAGCAGGGAGAGTGCTGCTGCTGCTGAATTAATAGGGAAATCGTTAGCTAGGCCACTGTTCTGTGTCCACTCCAGTCCTCAAAGACTCATCTGATCTGCTGTAAGGACAGCGTCCTGACAGCACCCAAAAAGCCCTTTTTAGGGCTAGTACATCAGTCTACTTTATTTTTTTAAATATATATATTGCAGTTGCCTGCCAGTGTGTGTCAGGCCCACAGAGTGTACTGTGCCCACTGCCAGTGACCACCACTCATATCTGGTGGCACAGTAGCTTGCAGATAAAAAAGGAATACAATTTTTTCTCTGTAATATAATTGCAGTTGCCTGCCAGTGTGTGTCAGGCCCACAGACTGTACTGTGCCCACTGCCAGTGCCCACCACTCATATCTGGTGGCACAGTAGCTTGCAGATAAAAAAGGAATACAATTTTTTCTCTGTAATATAATTGCAGTTGCCTGCCAGTGTGTGTCAGGCCCACAGACTGTACTGTGCCCACTGCCAGTGCCCACCACTCATATCTGGTGGCACAGCAGCTTGTAAATAAAAAAGGAATACAATTTTTTCTCTGTTATATAATTGCAGTTGCCTGCTAGTGTGTGTCAGGCCCACAGAGTCCACTGTGCCCACTGCCAGTGCCCACCACTCATATCTGGTGGCACAGTAGCTTGCAGATAAAAAAGCAATACAATTTTTTCTCTGTAATATAATTGCAGTTGCCTGCCAGTGTGTGTCAGGCCCACAGAGTGTACTGTGCCCACTGCCAGTGCCCACCACGCATATCTGGTGGCACAGTAGCTTGCAGATAAAAAAGGAATACAATTTTTTCTGTTATATAATTGCAGTTGCCTGCCTGTGTGTGTCAGGCCCACAGAGAGTACCTTGCCCACTGCCAGTGCCCACCACTCATATCTGGTGGCACAGTAGCTTGTAGATAAAAAAGGAATACAATTTTTTCTCTGTAATATAATTGCAGTTGCCTGCCAGTGTGTGTCAGGCCCACAGAGTGTACTGTGCCCACTGCCAGTGCCCACCACTCATATCTGGTGGCACAGTAGCTTGCAGATAAAAAAGGAATACAATTTTTTCTCTGTTATATAATTGCAGTTGACTGCCAGTGTGTGTCAGGCCCACAGAGTGCACTGTGCCCACTGCCAGTGCCCACCACTCATATCTGGTGGCACAGTAGCTTGCAGATAAAAAAGCAATACAATTTTTTCTCTGTAATATAATTGCAGTTGCCTGCCAGTGTGTGTCAGGCCCACAGAGTGTACTGTGCCCACTGCCAGTGCCCACCACTCATATCTGGTGGCACAGTAGCTTGTAGATAAAAAAGGAATACAATTTTTTTCTCTGTAATATAATTGCAGTTGCCTGCCAGTGTGTGTCAGGCCCACAGACTGTACTGTGCCCACTGCCCACCTTTCATATCGGGTGGCACAGTACCTTGCTCGCGTAGTACTACTAATAAAAAAAAAATGACAGGCAGAGGCAGGCCACCCCACAGGGGCAGTCGTGGTCGTGGTGCTGTGATTTCCTTTGGCCCTAGAATAATGCCCAGTGTTCAGAGGCCACGTACCCAGTTGACTGGCTAACACAGGACACCCAATCTTCTACAGCTTCCGCTCGAAACCTTGACGCACCATTCTCCTCCAGCTCAGCTTCGGGCACCTCTCAAGTTACCACTCGCCCGCCTGCCGCCACCACAGCTGCTTCACTTGATCTGTCAGAGGAGTTATTTACACATCAGTTGGAAGAAATGAGTGATGCGCAACCATTATTGCCAGAGGATGTAGATAACAGGGATATGTCTCAGTCAGGCAGCATTACACACATGGACGTACGGTGTGATGATGATGATGATGATGTTGTACCCGCTGCTGATTCCTTTGCTGAGTTGTCAGATACAAGTGAAGCGGTTGATGATGACGATGTGTCCGTGGATGTCACGTGGGTGCCCGCTCGAAGAGAAGAAGAACAGGGGGAAAGTTCAGATGGGGAGACAGAGAGGAGGAGGAGACGAGTTGGAAGCAGGGGGAGGTCATCGCAAGGAGCTAGTGGCACAGTCAGCATGTATCGGCACCCGGGGTCAGCCAGACAGCACGCCAATCAACGCATGCTGTTACCACCACCAGAATGCAGTCATTGCAAAACTCAGCAGTGTGGCATTTTTTTTGTGTGTCTGCCTCTAATAACAGCGATGCCATTTGCAACCTGTGCCAAAAGAAACTGAGTCGTGGGAAGTCCAACACCCACCTAGGTACAACTGCTTTGCGAAGGCACATGATCTCACATCACAAACGCCTATGGGATCAACACATGATGAGTACAAGCAGCACACAAACTCAAAGCCACCATCCTCCTCCTGGTCCAGCATCTTCAGCCACGTCAACCACTGCTGTCCTTCTTGCCCCCTCTCAACCACCCGCCACTCCGCCTCTCACCTTCAGCAGTTCCTGCTCATCTGTCCACAGTCAGGTGTCTGTCAAGGAAATGTTTGAGCGTAAGAAGCCAATATCACAGAGTCACCCCCTTGCCCGCAGTGGAAGGTACCCGGCCAAATTTTTTTTTTACAAAAGGTAATCCTCAACCTGTACTCTATTGTGGAAAAGGAAGTCATGGCATGTCTGGCACACAGTGTTGGGGCAAGGGTCCATCTGACCACTGATACCTGGTCTGCAAAGCACGGTCAGGGCAGGTATATCACGTACACTGCGCATTGGGTAAACCTGATGATGGCTGCCAAGCATGGAATGCGTGGCTCTGCAGAGGAGTTGGTGACACCGCCACGACTTGCAGGCAGGCCTGCTGCCACCTCCTCTACTCCTCCTACTCCATCCTCTTCGCTAACCTCCTCGGCTGAGTCCTCTTCTGCTGCTGCGTCTTGCTCCACATCAATAGCACCCCCCCAGCTCGCCAAGGGCTATTCCACATCCCAGATACGACAGTGTCACGCCGTCTTGGGGTTGACTTGCCTGAAAGCAGAGAGTCACACCGGACCAGCACTCCTGTCCGCTCTGAACGCACAGGTGGATCAATAGCTGAACCCGCACCAACTGGAGATCGGCAAAGTGGTGTGTGACAACGGAAGCAATTTATTGGCGGCATTGAATTTGAGCAAGTTGACACATGTGCCGTGCATGGCACATGTGTTGAATCTGATCGTACAACGCTTTGTGCATACATACCCAGGCTTACAGGACGTCCTCAAGCAGGCCAGGAAGGTGTGTGGCCATTTCAGGCGTTCCTACACGGCCATGGCGCACTTTTCCGATATTCAGCGGCGAAACAACATGGCAGTGAGGCGCTTGATTTGCGACAGCCCGACATGTTGGAATTCAACACTCCTAATGTTCGACCGCCTGCTCCAACAAGAAAAAGCCGTCAACGAGTATTTGTATGACCGGGGTGCTAGGACAGCCTCTGCGGAGCTGGGTATTTTTTTGCCACGTTACTGGACGCTCATACACAATGCCTGTAGGCTCATGCGTCCTTTTGAGGAGATGACAAACCTAGTCAGTCGCACCGAAGGCACCATCAGCGACATCATCCCATTTGTTTTCTTCCTGGAGCGTGCCCTGCGAAGAGTCCTGGATCAGGCCGTAGATGAGCATGAAGAGGAAGAGTTGTGGTCACCATCACCACCAGAAGCAGCCTTGTCGTCGTCGATTGCTGGACCTGAGGCAACGCAGAGAGAGGAGTCTGAAGAAGAGGAGTCAGAGGAGGAAGGTGGCTTTGAGGAGGTGGAAGACCAACCACAGCAGGCGTCCCAGGGGGCTTGTTGTCACCTTTCGGGGACCCTTGGTGTTGTACGTGGCTGGGTGGAGTAAGAGACCTTCAATGACGTCAGTGAGGACAAGGAACTGGACATGGCTAGCTTGGTATCCAACCTTGTGCAAATGGGGAGTTTGCGGTTGTGCAAATCGACTGCTTGCGGTTGTTTGCGGTGCGTTAAACGGGGAGTTTGGTCTGTCATAGTTTGGTCTGTCACTGTGAAGCGGGCGTAACAATTACACTACCTGATCGATACAACATCATACCTGATGTTTTAAAGCACGTTATTCCAAACAATTTAGGAATATTTATGGATTAAAACCCGACTCTGCGTCAACTACGTAATTTTCCATGGGAGTTTTGCCATGGATCCTCCTCCGGCATGCCACAGTCCAGGTGTTAGTCCCCTTGAAACAACTTTTCCATCACTATTGTGGCCAGAAAGAGTCCCTGTGGGATTTAAAATTTGCCTTCCTATTGAAGTCTATGGCGGTTCGCCCTTTTGCGAACATTTGCGGAAATTCGCGTTCGCCGTTCGCGAATGGAAAATTTTATGTTCGCGACATCTCTAATTAAGGGGTTCTATATACATGTCTCTACAAAATACTGATAGAGAGGATTGATATAGCAGCTTCCACCAAATATTGATTGAGGCCTGCGATACACCGGCTTCCACCAAATCTTGATAAGGGGTTTGATATACCAGCTTCCAGCAAATACTCATTAAGGGGTTCTCTATACCTATTTCCACAAAATACTGATAGAGGGGATTAATATACCGGCCTCCACCAAATATGGATTGAGGCCTGCTATACACAGGCTAACACCAAATATTGATTTAGGGGTTGGATATACCACCTTCTAGCAAAAAGTCATTAATGGATTCTATATACTTTTTTCCACAAAATACTGATAGAGGGGATTGATGTACCAGCTTCCACCAAATATTGATTGAGGCCTGCGATACAACAGCTTCCACCAAATATTGACTAAGGGGTTTGAAATATCAGCTTCCTGCAAAAACTCATTTCGGGGTTCTATATACCTGTTTTCTCAAAATACTGATAGAGGGGATTGATTTACCAGCTTCCACCAAATATAGATTGAGACCTGCGATACATCGGCTTTCACCAAATATTGATTAAGGGGGTTGATATACCTGCTTCCAGCAAATACTCATTAAGGGGTTCTATATACCTGTTTCCACAAAATACTGATAGAGGGGATTGATATACCGGCTTCCACCAAATATTGATTGAGGCCTGCGATAAAACAGCTTCCACCAAATATTGATTAAGGGGTTTGATATTCCAGCTTCCAGCAAAAACTCATTAATGGGTTCTATATACCTTTTTCCACAAATTACTGATAGAGGGGATTGATCTACCGGCTCACCCAATATAGATTGAGGCCTGCGATAAAACAGCTTCCACCAAATATTGATTAAGGGGTTTGATATTCCGGCTTCCTGCAAAAACTCATTTCGGGGTTCTATTTACCTGTTTTCTCAAAATACTGATAGAGGGGATTTATTTACCAGCTTCCACCAAATATAGATTGAGACCTGCGATACACTCGCTTCCACCAAATATTGATTAAGGGGTTTGATATAACAGCTTCCAGCAAATACTCATTAAGGGGTTCTATATACCTGTTTCCACAAAATACTGATAGAGGGGATTGATATACCAGCTTCCACCAAATATTAATTGAGGCCTGCGATAGAAAAGCTTCCACCAAATATTGATAAGGGGTTTGATATACCAGCTTCCAGAAAATACTCATGAAGGGGTTCTATATAGAGATGGCCTTGCGGTTCGCCCGGCGGTCGTTTCGCGGCGAACTTTGCGCGTTAGCGATTCGCCGAACATGAGAACATATGGTGAAATTCGCACCCGCCATATTCTTTTACAAGAACTTTGACCCATGACACATCCATCAGGTGGTACAGGACAGCCAATTGAGACGTTTCAGCACATGGACATACCCCCTACCTTATAAATAAACCTGATCTGGGTGCCATTTTACATTCAGTCTTTTGCCAGTGTAGGGAGAGGTTGCTGTGTGGAGCAGGGACAGGCTGTTAGGGACACAAATCGCTAGCTAATAGGGCCACTAAAGTCCTTTTAAGGACTGGTATAGGTGTGCCATCGATAGGTGTGACTTACTGAGGGGTAGTGATGGACGAACATCTGCCCGGACGGTTCACGAACGCGATCGCGCGAACGTGATCAAATGTTCATGAACCGCAAGTTCGCGGCTGGTCCCATTCACTTTAAAGGCAGGTGAACCTTGAATACCTTCAGGTCATATTTGCAGCCACCAAATACTTACTAGAAGTGCACAAATAGTCCCACAACATGGACAGTGACATACCAGATGTATTATTCGAATTTGCGATCTCCCTTCATTATGTTTTTCAATGCGAAATACCTACTACAGCAACTGGGTTTCCACCAGACCGAAGTTGGATGCGATCAGAAAAGATGGTTGGCAATAATTTTCGCGACGTTGAGGAAGAATTTCTGTGAGTAATTTGACATTAAAGCAGTTATTTGATTACATTTCACATGCATGTTATAACAATCGCTGTATATGCAGATTGAGTGTTTAAAAAAAGCGCCATTGCAAAAATCCCTAATGATGCCATTTATTTTATCGGGCTACATACAACTTCACATTTTTTAAGGTCTCATGAGATATTAGTGATTGGTGCACTAAATATTGTTGTGAGAACTTGCCACTCCAGTACAGGCCCCAAAAATTAGCCAATAGGCATTCACCTGAGAGCACACAACTTTGCAGGATTCTGTGGCTGGAGGTACATTAGGTGGTCACAGGATAAAAATGTAACTGTCGGCCAGTGCAGGCCCCAAAAATTAGCCAATAGGCATTACCTGACAGCAAAGAACTTTGGATTCTGTGGCTGGGGGTACATTAGGTGGTCACAGGATAAAAATGTAACTGTCGGCCAGTACAGGACCCAAAAATTAGCCAATAGGCGATCACCTTCACCACCACTGACATTAGAGATCTCGGAGTAAGCAGCAACAGTAGGGACCACCCTCCTTGGGCTGATCTGGGTACTGTCGTCAGACTGCTGGGTGGTGACCGTTGATACCTCCTCTTCCTGATCTGATGCCAAGAATGGATGCGCATCGGTAATGTCTTGGAATGTATGGGAGAATAAAAAAAAGACTCGAGCGGAGGGGATATGGTGGTCGTGTCTTTGGGGGTGGACACAACAGAGAGTAAAGAGCGTGCAGATAAAGAGGATGAGGAAGGTGCAGAAGCGGAATGCTGAGTGAGCCACTCAACCAAGTCTGGTGCGTCCTTTGACGTAATCGCATGCCCCTTCTGCAACTTCCCACTTAGGCTCCGGCCTGGTGCACATGCCCGACCCCTACAACCCCTGCGGAATGGCCTGCCTCTTCCTCTGCCTGTCATTTTCGAAATGACTCTCTAACAAAAGTCCCTATATGAGAGCAGTATTTGTGGAAGAAGGTATACCATACCCCTGCCTCAATCAGTTTTTTTTTTGGGGGGGGGGACTGGTAAATCACACCGGTAGAAATTATTGGTTCCAATAGTGTTTTTTACTCTGTGTAGATGCGGTAACGCAGCAAAACTGCAGACAAATGCTGCACTACCTAAATGCACTATATAGAACGTATATTATTGGTATATAAAATCCCTGCTTCAATCAGGTTTTTTGGGGGGCAACTGATAAATCGCACCAGTAGCAATTATTTCTTCAAATAGTGTTTGTCACTCTGTGTAGATGCGGTGACGCAGCAAAACCGCAGACAAATGCTGCGCTACCTAAATGCATTATATAGAGCGTATATTATTTGTATATAAAATCCCTTCTTCAATCAGTTTTTTTGGTGGGCAGCTGGTATATCACACCTGCAGAAATTATTTCTTCAAATAGTGTTTTTCACTCTGGGTAGAGGCGGTAACGCAGCAAAACCGCAGACAAATGCTGCACTACCCAAATGCACTATATAGAACGTACAGTCAGGTCCATAAATATTGGGACATCGACACAATTGTAACATTTTTGGCTCTATACACCACCACAATGTATTTGAAATGAAACAAACAAGATGTGCTTTAACTGCAGACTGTCAGCTTTAATTTGAGGGTATTTACATCCATTCAGATAAACGGTGTAGGAATTACTACAGTTTGCATATGTGCCTCCCACTTGTTAAGGAACCAAAAGTAATGGGACAATTGGCTTCTCAGCTGTTCCATGGCCAGGTGTGTGTTATTCCCTCATTATCCCAATTACAATGAGCAGATAAAAGGTCCAGAGTTAATTTCAAGTGTGCTATTTGCATTTGGAATCTGTTGCTGTCAACTCTGAAGATGAGATCCAAAGAGCTGTCACTATCAGTGAAGCAAGCCATCATTAGGCTGGAAAAAAAAAACATCAGAGAGATAGCAAAAACATTAGACATGGCCAAAACAACTGTTTGGAACATTCTTAAAAAGAAGGAATGCATCGGTGAGCTCAGCAACACCAAAAGACCCGGAAGACCACGGAAAACAACTGTGGTGGATGACAGAAGAATTCTTTCCCTGGTGAAGAAAACACCCTTTACAACAGTTGGCCAGATCAAGAACACTCTCCAGGAGGTAGGTGTATGGGTGTAAAAGTCAACAATCAAGAGAAGATTTAATCCAGAGGGTTCACCACAAGATGTAAACCATTGGTGAGCCTCAAAAAAAACAGGAAGGCCAGATTAGAGTTTGCCAAATGACATCTAAAAAAGCCTTCACAGTTCTGGAACAACATCCTATGGACAGATGAGACCAAGATCAACTTGTACCAGAGTCATGGGAAGAGAAGAGTATGGAGAAGGAAAGGAACTGCTCATGATCCTAAGCATACCACCTCATCAGTGAAGCATGGTGGTGGTAGTGTCATGGCATGGGCATGTATGGCTGCCAATGGAACTGGTTCTCTTGTATTTATTGATGATGTGACTGCTGACAAAAGAAGCAGGATGAATTCTGAAGTGTTTCAGACAATATTATCTGCTCATATTCAGCCAAATGCTTCAGAACTCATTGGACGACGCTTCACAGTGCAGATGGACAATGACCCAAAGCATACTGCAAAAGCAACCAAAGAGTTTTTTAAGGGAAAGAAGTGGAATGTTATGCAATGGACAAGTCAATCACCTGACCTGAATCTGATTGAGCATGCATTTCACTTGCTGAAGACAAAACTGAAGGGAAAATGCCCCAAGAACAAGCAGGAACTGAAGACAGTTGCAGTAGAGGCCTGGCAGAGCATCACCAGGGATGAAACCCAGCGACTGGTGATGTCTATGCATTCCAGACTTCAGGCTGTAATTGACTGCAAATGATTTGCAACCAAGTATTAAAAAGTGAAATTTGATTTATGATTATTATTCTGTCCCATTACTTTTGGTTCCTTAACAAGTAGGAGGCACATATGCAAACTGTTGCAATTCCTACACCGTTCACCTGATTTGGATGTAAATACCATCAAATTAAAGCTGACAGTCTGCAGTTAAAGCACATCTTGTTCGTTTCATTTCAAATCCATTGTGGTGGTGTATAGAGCCCAAATTTTTAGAATTGTGTCGATGTCCCAATATTTATGGACCTGACTGTATATTATTGGTAAATAACACCAATAACACATCAATCAGGTTTTTGGGTTGGCAACTGGTGAATCACACGACTAGAAATTATTTGTTTAAATAGCGTTTGGCACTCTGTGTGGCTGCAGTATCACAGCAGAACCGCACACAACTGCTGCACAATACAATTGCACTATAATATACTTTCTATGTTAGAAAGTATATTATAAGTATATTACACCCCTCAGTATGTCACACCTATCAATAGCACACATATACCAGTCCTTAAAAGGACTTTTGTAGCCCTATTAGCTAGTGATTTGTGTCCCTAACAGTCTGTCCTGCTCCACACAGCAACCTCTCCCTACACTGGCAAAAGACTGAATGTAAAATGGCGCCCAGATCAGGTTTATTTAAAAGGTAGGGGGTATGTCCATGTGCTGAAACGTCTCATTGGCTGTCCTGTACCACCTGATGGATGTGTCATGGGTCAAAGTTCTTCACAATGTAAAAGAATATGGCGGGCGCGAATATCGCCATATGTTCTCATGTTCGGCGAATCGCGAACGTGCAAAGTTCGCCACGAACCGACCGCCGGGTGAACCGCAAGACCATCTCTAATCCCCTGTCGAAGGTGCAGGCCTGGATGCTTCCCGCCCTGCACCTGGACCTTCACAAATGTCCTTATACCAGGCATTTGAACGCAAGAGCAAATACCCAGCCACCCAGCCACCCACCCACAGGCCATAGCACTAAATGCGTAACTTTCCAATTTACTGGCCCTGGAAATGTTGCCATTTAGGCTTGTGGACACTGAGGCCTTCCGCAGCCTGATGTCGGCAGCCGTCCCTCGTTACGCAGTCCCCAGCCGCCACAATTTTTCACGATGTACAGTCCCAGACTTACACCAGATTGTGTCCCGTAACATCACCCATGCCCTGACCAACGCAGTAACTGGGAAGGTCCACTTATTCACTGACACATGGACAAGTGCTTGTGGCCAGGGACGCTATATTTCCCTGACGGCACACTGGGTGAACATTGTGGAGGACGGGATGGCACAAGTGCTACCGACACCAAGGATTGCGGGCCCAAATTCCATCAGGGTTTCCGCCACCACCTACATTAGTGGCTCCAACCCCCACTTCTCCTTCCCCGCCTCCTCATCCACTTCCACCTCAGAATTATTCTCTTGCAGCACCAGTCATCCATCAGTTGGTAGCTGGTGTAGCGCTGCAGTGGGGAAGCGTCAACAGGCCGTGCTTAAAGGGAACCTGTCACCAGGATTTTGGGTATAGAACTAAGGACATGGGTTGCTAGATGGCCACTAGCACATCCGCAATATCCAGTCCCCATAGCTCTGTGTGCTTTTATTGTGTAAAAAAAACTATTTGATACATATGCAAATTAACATAAAAGAGTCATATCTTACTTGTGTGACCAGAGAAGAGTCATATTTTCAAGCTCTGACTCATCTCAGGTTAATTTGCATATGTATCAAATCGGTTTTTATACAAAATAAAAGCACACAGAGCTATGGGGACTGGGTATTGCGGATGTGCTAGTGGCCATCTAGCAACCCATGTTCTCAGCTCTATACCCAAAATCCCGGTGACAGGTTCCCTTTAAGCAGATCTGCTTAGGTGACAAACAGCACTATGCTGCAGAGCTGTAGCAGGGGATAAGGGACCTGACTGAGCTGTGCCTCTCGCCTCTCAACCTACAACCAGGCATGGTTGTGTGTGATAATGGCCGTAACTTGGTGGCAGCTTTGGAGCTCGGGAAGCTCATACACATCCCATGCCTAGCCCACGTCTTCAACTTAGTGGTTCAGCGGTTTCTCAAAACATACCCAAATTTGCCTGAGCTACTGGTGAAGGTGCTCTGCGTGTGTGCCCCTTTTAGCAAGTCATTGACAGCTTCAGCTGGTTTGACAATACTGCTGCAGCAGCGTTTACAATTGCCAGCTCACTGACTGTTGTGCGACGTGAGCACGCGCTGGAAATCTACATTCCACATGTTGGCCAGGCTTTGTGAGCAGCAGAGGGCAGTAGTGGAATACCAGCTGCAACATGGTCATTGCCTTTCCAGTCAGCTTCCGGTCTTCACAAGCGAGGAGTGGGCATGGATGTCTGACCTCTGTGAGGTTTTAAGAAACTTTGAGGAATCAACACAGATGGCCAGCAGCGATAACGCTATTATCAGCATCACCATCCCACTTCTGTGTCTACTCAAACGCTCGCTGCTTACAATTAAAGCCGGTGCTTTGCATGTAAAAAAGGTGGAAATGGGGGAAGACAGTACACAGGGTCATATCCAGACCAGCCTCAGTTCGTCTTCTCAGCGCAAATTGGATTATGATGAGGAGGGAGGAGGAGCAGAAGAGGGTTGCCTCCACTACAGAGGTAGTACCCATGGAAGTTTAATTCCATCTGTTCAGCGTGGATGGGAAGAAGGGGAGGAAGAGGATGAGGAGATTGAGAGTCATCCTCCTGATGACGACAGCAAAGTCTTGCCTGTTGGGACTCTGGCACACATGGCTGACATTATGGTATGCTGCCTTTCCCGTGACCCACGTACTTTACGCATTTTGGACAACACCGATTACTGGTTGTTCACCCTTCTCAACCCCCGCTACAAAGAGAACTTCTCATTTCTCATTCCTCAGGTAAAGAGGACAAGAAAAATGGTGCAATACCAGAAGGTCCTTGTGGAAAAATTGCTCTAAAGATTTCCAGCTGACAACGCTGGCAGCAGAGTAAGTAGTTTCTTCGGCAACAGAGGAGTGGAGACAAGGGGAACACACAGCAGTTCCAACAGAGGCAGGGCAACACTCTCCAAGGCCTGGGACAGTTTCATGACACCCAGCAAGCACCCTCATCCTGATGCGCGGCCTAGTGTCACAAGGAGAGAAAAGTTTTGGAAGATGGTGAAGGAGTACATAGCAGACCAGGTTAGCGTCCTCAATGCTTCCTCTGTGCCTTACAACTACTGGGTGTCCAAGCTAGGCACGTGGCACGAACTGGCGCTCTACACCTTGGAGGTGCTGGCCTTCCCTGCCGCCAGCATTTTGTCAGAGGGTATTTAGTGCTGCTGGGGGCATAATAACTGATAAGCGCATCCGCCTGTCAACTGAAAATGCTGACAGGTTGATTCTTATAAAAATGAACAAGGCCTGGATTGCCCCTGACTTCTCTACTCCACCAGAGGAAAGTGGCTGAACATAAAGGCACTTTAAATGTTTTTTTATAATATACTGAATACACTGTATTCCCATGTACCCCTTCCACCACAAAAAAGGGTATATGGTTCAATCTTCCTTTTCTCATCCTCCTCCTCTTCCATCATATCAACATGCTTATTAGTCTGCCCTCACTCTTAATGTTGTAGAGGGTCAGCTCACCTGCAGGCCCTCGCATGTAATGTTTTTGAGGGTCAGCTCACCTGCAGGCCCTCGCTCGTCATGTTTTAGAGGGTCACCAGCAGTCCAAGATGCATCCAGACATCCTTCCCATGCTGTTCCCGAACCATTTCGGTGGTGTTTCCATCAATTTCTGACCATTTCCTATGAACCAGACACCCTCCCCTCTTCAGAGCAGGGGGTGCCTGGTTTAATGCTCGTGTTCTCCCATTGACTTCCACTGTGCTCGGGTGTTCGTACCGAACTTTAGGATTTTTGGACCCCAGACCCGAAACCAAACTTTTCAGTAAAAGTTCGGGTTTGGGTTCGGTGTTCGGCGAGTTAATGACGCTTTTTGAAAGGCTGCAGAGCAACCAATCAACAAGCGTTTAACTCGTGTGCCCTTAGAAGCCATCACAGCCATGCCTACTAATGGCATGGCTTTGATTGGCCAGTACAGCATGTGACCCAGCCTCTATATAAGCTGGAGTCACGTAGCGCTGCACATCACTATGCTCTGATTAGTGTAGGGACAAGATGCTGCTGCTTATATAGGAAAGGGTCGGCACTGCTGGAATAGACGCGGTGCACGAGTCAGTGGGGAGACGTCCCAATACTTGCAATAAAGAAGCAAAGACCGGCACTCGCGATGATGATGAATGTTGCGTTTATTCAGTCACATATTAAGGACATATAGTGACGCGTTTCAGCACAACACCTGCTTTCTTCAGACTATAGTCTGAAGAAAGCATGTGTTGTGCTGAAACGCGTCACTATATGTCCTTAATATGTGACTGAATAAACGCAACATTCATCATCATCGCGAGTGCCGGTCTTTCCTTCTTTATTGCAAGATGCTGCTGCTGTGAGGGAGAGAATAGGAAAGAATCTTTTATCAGAAGTGCTTGTTAACTCAGCAATCTACAGCAATTTAGTTTTTTGGGTGCAGTGCGCAATTTTTTTTACCCTGCCCTGAGCCCAGTGACACAGAAAAATAACTTTTATCCGTTTGCTAGTTAGGTGGGCATCGGCGGCCATTTTATGCAAGTTCAGTGCACCAGCACAGCATATGTGCATTTGTGACAGTCAAGTACAAGCTTGAAATACGGCAATAATATTCTGGATTAAAAAAAACACCCATTTTTGTTAATACCCTACATATGGGGCCTTTGCTGCATTTGTCATAGTGAAATACAAGCTTGAAATACTGCAATAATATTCTGGGTTTAAAAAAAAAACATCCTTTTTTGGCAATACCCTACATCTGGGGCCTTTACTGCATTTGTCACAGTGAAATACAAGCTTGAAATACTGCAATTATATTCTGGGTTTAAAAACACACCCATTTTTTGCAATACCCTACATCTGGGTTTGCTGCATTTGTCACAGTGAAATACAAGCGTTAGATACTGCTGTTATATTCTGTTATTAAAAAAACACCCATTTTGGGCAAGATAATAAATTTGTGGCCTTTTGCATTTGTCACAGTGAAATGACATTGGGGGAGGGGGGGGGCTCTTGTTACTGGCACATTAGGGGGTCCTCTTGTTACTGGGACATTAGGGGGGTCCTCTTGTTACTGGCACATTAGGGGGGCCTCTTGTTACTGGGACATTAGGGGGGCCTCTTGTTACTGGGACATTAGGGGGGCCTTTTGTTACTGGCACATTAGGGGGGCTATTGTTACTGGCACATTAGGGGGGCTCTTGTTACTGGCACATTAGGGGGGCTCTTGTTACTGGCACAGGATTAAGGGGCTCTTGTTACTGGCACATGATTGGGGGCTCTTGTTACTGGCACATGATTGGGGGGCTCTTGTTAATGGCACATGTTTGGGGGGGCTCTTGTTACTGGCACATGATTGGGGGGGCTCTTGTTACTGGCACATGATTAGGGGGCCTCTTATTACTGGCACATGATTGGGGTGGCTCTTGTTACTGGCACATTAGGGGGGCTATTCTTACTGGCACATGATTGGGGGGGCTCTTGTTACTGGCACATGATTGGGGGGGCTCTTGTTACTGGCACATGATTGGGGGGCTCTTGTTACTGGCATATGATTGGGGGGAATCTATGGGGGCACATTTTACTGGCACATTATTGGTGGGCACTATAGGGGCATCTACTGAGGCCACAAAGTATGGGTATTTTATATGGGGGGCTCTGTACAGTAGCATTTTATACTGGGGCACATTATGGTGGGTACTATGGGGTCATCTACGGGGGGACACTAAGAAGGGGTATTTTATACTTGCAAATTATGAGGGACACTGAGGGCATCTACTGGGGTACTATATATGGGGCATTTTATACTGGTACATTATGGGGGGCACAAGGAGGAAGGGGGGAGAGGAGCACTATGGGGAAATTTACTGGGGGCACCATATAAGGGCATTGAGAAGGGCACATTATAGGGGCACTATGTGGACATTAGCTCAACTGGGGGCATTACAAGGGGGTATTTTTTGCACTGTTTATTATAAGGAGAATTAGTACTACTGGGGGGCATTATGGTGGGCTTTATTACTCCCCCATGGTATGAGCCCCCTAGTAGCAGCACCAGCCTCTCTTTTCTCTGCTATCCCTCTGCCCCTTCTCCAAATCCTTAAGAAATCTTTCTCATTCAGATAAAATACATCAGCTCCGCCAAGCCCCCCAGCCAAAGTGTTGAACTGGTGTCCGAGATCCCCAAGGGCCAAGCCAAGTAACTGTAAGTTTTCATGTGAAATATGTTTGTTATACACATATAGCATACACTGTGCCACACAATATACAGTATACCTCTACACTGTGTAGTCTTGTGGCGGCGGACAGAAAATAATCTGGAAGTGCCCCTCCCGAGACCAGGCTCTGGATCCGCCACTGCCACCTGGGTCACCAAGCATCTCCACAATGTCCCATGGAAGCATTCAACTCTCCCAAACACTGGAGCGAAAGAGGAAGTACCCCCCTACCCACCCGCTATCCCTGGCCCTGAATGCCAGCATTTCAAAATTACTGGCCTTTGAAATGCTGTCATTCCGTCTGGTGGAGACGGAGAGTTTTAAAAGCCTTATGGCGTGGCTGTCCTACAGTATGTCGTGCCCAGCCGCCACTACTTTTCCAGGCAAGCCATACCTTCCCTGCACAACCAAGTGGGGGGAAAAATCAGGTGTGCACTGCGCAACGCCATCTGTGGCAAGGTCCACCTCACTACGGATACGTGGACCAGTAAGCATGGTCACGGACGTTATATCTCGCTAACAGAACACTGGGTAAATGCAGTGGCGGCTGGGCCTGAGGCATATAGCAGTTTGGCGCATGTCCTTCCACCACCGAGGATTGCAGGGCGCTTCAGTTTGCCTCCTGTTGCTTCCTCCTCCTACTCTGCTTCCTCATCCTCTACCGCCTCCTCATCCGGTCACCACCAACTTCAGCACAGCCCGGAGTAAATGACAGCAGGCAGTTTTAAAACGTATCTGTTTGGGGGACAAACCCCACACCGTGCAGGAGCTGTTGACGGGACATGAACAACAGACCGATGAGTAGTTGGTGCTAGTCAGCCTCAAGCCCGGCCTGGTGGTGTGCGATAATTGGCGAAATCTCGTAGCAGCTCTGCGACTAGCCAATTTGACACACATCCCTTGCCTGGCACATGTGCTGAATTTGGTGGTGCAGAGGTTCCTTAAAAATTACCCCGATATGTCAGAGCTGCTGCAGAAAGTGCGGACCATCTGTGCGTGCTTTCAGCATTCTCACCCTGCTGCTTGCCTGTCAGCGCTGCAGCGTAACTTCGGCCTTCCCGCTCACCGCCTCATATGCGACGTGCCCACAAGGTGGAACTCCACCTTGCACATGCTGGCCAGACTGTGCGAGCAGCAGCAGGCGATAGTGGAGTTTCAGCTGCAGCACGCACGGGTGAGTTGCTCTGCGGAACAGCACCACTTCACCACCAATGACTGGGCCTCCATGCGAGACCTATGTGCCTTGTTGCGCTGTTTTGAGTACTCCACCATCATGGCCAGTGCCAATGACGCCGTTCTCAGCGTTACTATCCCACTTCTATGCCTCCTTGAAAAAACGCTTTAGTCGATGATGGAAGAGGATGTGGCACAGGAGGAGGAGGAGGAGGAAGAGGGATCATTTCATAGGGTTTCAGGCCAGTCATTCACAAGTAACTCCGAGGGTGGGTTCCTGCACCCACAAACGCCAGGTACACAATTGTCCAGCCAGGGCACAGTTCTGGAGGATGAGGAGGAGGAGATGGAGGAGGAGGAACCGGGTTCACAGCAGGATGGCACCCAAACTAGCTCATGGCCATCACTGGTGCATGGCTGGGGGGATACAGAGGACAAAGATGATACACCTCCCACAGAGGACAGCTCGTCGTTGCCTCTGGGCAGCCTGGCACACATGAGCAATTACATGCTACAGTGTCTCCGCAAAGACCACCGAGTTGGCCACATACTAACTTGTGTTGATTACTGGGTGGCCATGCTGCTGAATCCCCGTTACAAGGACAACGTACTGGCCTTAATTCCGTCACTGGATCGTGATTGTAAGATGCGCGAGTACAAGCACACGCTTGTAGACGCGCTGCTGTTGGCATTCCCAGCTGACAGCGGGGGCACAGTGGAAGCACAAGGCAAGGGCAAAAGAGGAGGAAGAGGTCGCCAACGCAGCTGGGGCACCACCACCACCTCAGAAGGCAGGGTTAGCATGGCCGAAATGTGGAAAAGTTTTGTCAGCATGCCACAACAACCAGCACTACCAGCTGATATGGAACGTCTTAGCCGGAGGCAGCATTTCAGGAACATGGTGGAGCAGTATGTGTGCACACGCATACACATACTGACTGATGGGTCTGCCCCCTTCAACTTCTGGGTCTCAAAATTGGGCACATGGCCTGAATTTGCCCTTTATGCCTTGGAGGTGCTGGCCTACCCTGCAGCCAGTGTATTGTCTGAACGCTTGTTTAGCATGGCTGGAGGGGGTTCACACAGGTTATATTTCCCAATGTTTTGGGGTGTATCCTAATTTTAAAAAAAAATTTAAAAAACGAACATCCAGATGTCCGCTCAACTCTACACCCGAGCACCCTGAGGTGTTCGACCTGAACACCCGAACACCTAAGTACTTTGGTGCTCGATCAAAACTACACTACCATCTAAGCTGAACTTGCTGCTGGCCAAGTTGCTGATACTACATTCCCTCCCTTACCATGTGGTTGATTTTGCCCATTTACCAGAACTGATGGCTTGTGCCGAGCCAAGGTGGAGAGTCCCAAGCTGTCACTACTCCTCTAAAAAAGCTGTACCAGCTCTTCATACCTACAGTCATGGCCAAAAGTTTTGAGAATGACACAAATATTAGTTTTCACAAAGTTTGCTGCTAAACTGCTTTTAGATCTTTGTTTCAGTTGTTTCGGTGATGTAGTGAAATATAATTACACGCACTTCATACGTTTCAAAGGCTTTTATCGACAATTACATGACATTTATGCAAAGAGTCAGTATTTGCAGTGTTGGCCCTTCTTTTTCAGGACCTCTGCAATTCAACTGGGCATGCTCTCAATCAACTTCTGGGCCAATTCCTGACTGATAGCAACCCATTCTTTCATAATCACTTCTTGGAGTTTGTCAGAATTAGTGGGTTTTTTTTTGTCCATCCGCCTCTTGAGGATTGACCACAAGTTCTCAATGGGATTAAGATCTGGGGAGTTTCCAGGCCATGGACCCAAAATGTCAAAGTTTTGGTCCCCGTGCCACTTAGTTATCACTTTTGCCTTATGGCACGGTGCTCCATCGTGCTGGAAAATGCATTGTTCTTCACCAAACTGTTGTTGGATTGTTGGAAGAAGTTGCTGTTGGAGGGTGTTTTGGTACCATTCTTTATTCATGGCTGTGTTTTTGGGCAAAATTGTGAGTGAACCCACTCCCTTGGATGAGAAGCAACCCCACACATGAATGGTCTCAGGATGCTTTACTGTCGGCATGACACAGGACTGATGGTATCGCTCACCTTTTCTTCTCCGGACAAGCCTTTTTCCAGATGCCCCAAACAATCGGAAAGAGGCTTCATCGGAGAATATGACTTTGCCCCAGTCCTCAGAAGTCCATTCACCATACTTTCTGCAGAAGATCAATCTGTCCCTGATGTTTTTTTTAAAGAAAAGTGGCTTCTTTGCTGCCCTTCTTGACACCAGGCCATCTTCCAAAAGTCTTCGCCTCACTGTGCATGCAGATGCACTGGTGGCACTCCGATCCTGCAGCTGAATCCTCTTTAGGAAACGATCCTGGTGCTTGCTGGACTTTCTTGGACGCTCTGAAGCTTTCTTAACAAGAATTGAACGTCTTTCCTTGTAGTTCTTGATGATCCTATAAATTGTTGATTGAGGTGCAATCTTAGTAGCCACAATATCCTTGCTTGTGAAGCCATTTTTATGCAACGCAATGATGGCTGCACGCGTTTCTTTGCAGGTCACCATGGTTAACAATGGAAGAACAATGATTTCAAGCATCACCCTCCTTTTAACATGTCAAGTCTGCCATTTTAACCCAATCAGCCTGACATAATGATCTCCAGCCTTGTGCTCGTCAATATTCTCACCTGAGTTAACAAGACAATTACTGAAATGATCTCAGCAGGTCCTTTAATGACAGCAATGAAATGCAGTGGAAAGTTTTTTGGGGGATTAAGTTAATTTTCATGGCAAAGAAGGACTATGCAATTCATCTGATCACTCTTCATAACATTCTGGAGTATATGAAAACTGCTATTATAAAAACTTAAGCAGCAACTTTTTAAATTTCCAATATTTATGTAATTCTCAAAACTTTTGGCCACGACTGTACATACAGCAGAAGGTGGGTCAATCCTTGCGCCTGTCGGTGTCTGGGTAAATGTGGTTCCGGCCCAGGCACACCAGCATTTTGGCCAGATGATGGCAATGCCACCTCTGCGTTTTCATGCTTTGATTGCTGCACCAATGTCCTACTTTTCTTCCTCATCCTCCACCTTGTATTCAGCCTCCACTGTAGGCCCAATTCAGAGTGGTCCCCCAGCATACCACCTATGCAGAGCATGGTGGTGTCACACTATTCTGCACCTGGCCAGCCTAGACGAACTGAGTCACACTGGGAAGGAACTGCTCAGCGTCATCAACCAAAAAAAAATCGAATCCTGGCTGTCTCCTCGCCAACTGAAGATTGGAACCATGGTCACCAAATACGAGAAGAACATTGTGTCAGCGCTGCATCAAGGAGGGTTGACCCATGTACCCTGTATGGCATTCACCTTTAATCTGGTTATGATCCGGTTCCTCAAGTCTTCTAGCCAACTGCAAGACATCTTAAAAGTGGCCAGGAAATTGTGCATGCACTTCAGCCACTCTTACCCTGCAAAACACGCCGTCCTTGAGCTGCAAAGGCAGAATGGTGTTCCACCTCATGTGCGACATTTCCACATGTTGAAACTCCACCCTCCACATGTTGGATCGACTATATGAGCAGAGGAAGGTCGTGAATGATTTTTTGATGATTCTGGCGGACAGGAGCTACTCCCCTGTGTAACTTCAGCGTTAGCCAGTGGCAGCTCATGCTTGACACCTGCCATTTTCTCAGGCCCTTTGAGACGGCCACTTTATTTGTCAGTCACCAGGACTATGGAATGAATGATGTCATTCCACTCTTTCATGTCCTGGAGCAGATGCTGATGAATCTGGCTGGCCAGGGGACAGGAGTCGTGGCTGAACTGGTGGAAGAGGAGGAGGAGGACAGTATTGCCCAGGAATTGTATATAGAAATTGGTGTTTCATCTTCCCAAGCAGCAGGAGAGTATTAGGATCTGGAGGGTGATGAGGAAAACTAGACAGATGAACCAGATAAACCAGATGAACTGTGGCAGTATGCAGTGGAGATGGAGGCAGAGAGTCCCTCTTATTCCCTTGTGCAAATGAACTGATGCAAGCTGAGTTGCTTGCATAATGACAGCTGCATTATCACCATTTGGCAATATAGAACCAACTACAGTGGGATGCGAAAGTTTGGGCAACCTTATTAATCATCATGATTTTCCTGTATAAATCGTTGGTTGTTACGATAAAAAATGTCAATTAAATATATCATATAGGAGACACACACACAGTGATATTTGAGAAGTGAAATTAAGTTTATTGGATTTACAGAAAGTGTGCTATAATTGTTTAAACAAAATTAGGCAGGTGCATAAATTTGGGCACCACAAAAAAGAAATGAAATCAATATTTAGTAGATCCTCCTTTTGCAGAAATTACAGCCTCTAAACGCTTCCTGCAGGTTCCAATGAGAGTCTGGATTCTGGTTGAAGGTATTTTGGACCATTCCTCTTTACAAAACATCTTTAGTTCATTCAGGTTTGATGGCTTCCGAGCATGGACAGCTCTCTTTAAGTCACACCACAGATTTTCAATTATATTCAGGTCTGGGGACTGAGATGGCCATTCCAGAACGTTGTACTTGTTCCTCTGCATAAAGTGGATTTTGAGCAGTGTTTAGGGTCGTTGTCTTGTTGAAAGATCCAGCCCCGGCGCAGCTTCAGCTTTGTCACTGATTCCTGGACATTGGTCTCCAGAATCTGCTGATACTGACTGGAATCCATGCGTCCCTCAACTTTGACAAGATTCCCAGTCCCTGCACTGGCCACACAGCCCCACAGCATGATGGAACCACCACCATATTTTACTGTAGGTAGCAGGTGTTTTTCTTGGAATGCTGTGTTCTTTTTTCCTCCATGCATAACGCCCCTTGTTATGGCCAAATAACTCAATTTTAGTTTCATCAGTCCACAGCACCTTATTCCAAAATGCAGCTGGCTTGTCCAAATGTTCTTTAGCCCATCTCAAGCGGCACTTTTTGTGCTGTGGGCGGAGAAAAGGCTTCCTCTGCATCACTCTCGCATACAGCATCTCCTTGTGTGAAGTGCACCGAATGGTTGAACGATGCAAAGTCCATCTGCAGCAAGACGATGTTGTAGGTCTTTGGTGCTGGTCTGTGGGTTGACTCTGACTGTTCTCACCATTCGTCGCTTCTGTCTATCCGAGATTTTTCTTGGTCTGCCACTTCGAGTCTTAACTTGAACTGAGCCTGTGGTCTTCCATTTCCTCAATATGTTCCTAACTGTGGAAACAGACAGCTAAAATCTCTGAGACAGCTTTCTGTATCCTTCCCCTAAACCATAATGGTGAACAATCTTTGTCTTCAGGTCATTTGAGAGTTGTTTTGAGACCCCCATGTTGCTACTCTTCAGAGAAAATTAAAAGAGGAGTGAAACTTAAAATTGACCCCCTTAAATACTCTTTCTCATAATTGGATTCACCTGTGTATGTAGGTAAGGGGTCACTGAGCTTACCAAGCCAATTTGAGTTCCAATATTTAGTTCTAAAGGTTTTGGAATCAATAAAATGACAACAGTGCCCAAATTTATGCACCTGCCTAATTTTGTTTAAACAATTATAGCACACTTTCTGTAAATCCAATAAACTTCATTTAACTTCTCAAATATCACCGTGTGTGTCTCCTATATGATATATTTAACTGACATTTTTTATCGCAACAACCAACGATTTATACAGGAAAATCATGACGATTAACAAGGTTGCCCAAACTTTAGCATCCCACTGTATCTTGCCCCAACTACAGGATTCTATGTTTACTGACTAATATACTCTCATAGGTGAAAATACACATACAGTGAGTGCAGAATTATTAGGCAAGTTGTATTTTTGAGGATTAATTTTATTATTGAACAACAACCATGTTCTCAATGAACCCAAAAAACTCATTAATATCAAAGCTGAATATTTTTGGAAGTAGTTTTTAGTTTGTTTTTAGTTTTAGCTATTTTAGGGGGATATCTGTGTGTGCAGGTGACTATTACTGTGCATAATTATTAGGCAACTTAACAAAAAACAAATATATACCCATTTCAATTATTTATTTTTACCAGTGAAACCAATATAACATCTCAACATTCACAAATATACATTTCTGACATTCAAAAACAAAACAAAAACAAATCAGTGACCAATATAGCCACCTTTCTTTGCAAGGACACTCAAAAGCCTGCCATCTATGGATTCTGTCAGTGTTTTGATCTGTTCACCATCAACATTGCGTGCAGCAGCAACCACAGCCTCCCAGACACTGTTCAGAGAGGTGTACTGTTTTCCCTCCTTGTAAATCTCACATTTGATGATGGACCACAGGTTCTCAATGGGGTTCAGATCAGGTGAACAAGGAGGCCATGTCATTAGATTTTCTTCTTTTATACCCTTTCTTGCCAGCCACGCTGTGGAGTACTTGGACGCGTGTGATGGAGCATTGTCCTGCATGAAAATCATGTTTTTCTTGAAGGATGCAGACTTCTTCCTGTACCACTGCTTGAAGAAGGTGTCTTCCAGAAACTGGCAGTAGGACTGGGAGTTGAGTTTGACTCCATCCTCAACCCGAAAAGGCCCCACAAGCTCATCTTTGATGATACCAGCCCAAACCAGTACTCCACCTCCACCTTGCTGGCGTCTGAGTCGGACTGGAGCTCTCTGCCCTTTACCAATCCAGCCACGGGCCCATCCATCTGGCCCATCAAGACTCACTCTCATTTCATCAGTCCATAAAACCTTAGAAAAATCAGTCTTGAGATATTTCTTGGCCCAGTCTTGACGTTTCAGCTTGTGTGTCTTGTTCAGTGGTGGTCGTCTTTCAGCCTTTCTTACCTTGGCCATGTCTCTGAGTATTGCACACCTTGTGCTTTTGGGCACTCCAGTGATGTTGCAGCTCTGAAATATGGCCAAACTGGTGGCAAGTGGCATCTTGGCAGCTGCACGCTTGACTTTTCTCAGTTCATGGGCAGTTATTTTGCGCCTTGGTTTTTCCACACGCTTCTTGCGACCCTGTTGACTATTTTGAATGAAACGCTTGATTGTTCGATGATCACGCTTCAGAAGCTTTGCAATTTTAAGAGTGCTGCATCCCTCTGCAAGATATCTCACTATTTTTGACTTTTCTGAGCCTGTCAAGTCCTTCTTTTGACCCATTTTGCCAAAGGAAAGGAAGTTGCCTAATAATTATGCACACCTAATATAGGGTGTTGATGTCATTAGACCACACCCCTTCTCATTACAGAGATGCACATCACCTAATATGCTTAATTGGTAGTAGGCTTTCGAGCCTATACAGCTTGGAGCAAGACAACATGCAAAGAGGATGATGTGGTCAAAATACTCATTTGCCTAATAATTCTGCACGCAGTGTATAAGCCTATGGTAGAAGCCAACAATATAGTAAACCCATAAATGATTACCAGACCGCTTATAAATCATTATCAATTTATTACATGATTTCAAAAACATATATAACATACATGATTAAAATGGGATATGGGTGCAGGAAAAGGCAACATCATCTGGAGGAAGAACACGCAGATACAGAGCTCATGTATACGTCCATGTACTTAAATACAATAAAGTGCAAGTGCAAACATATGACATAAAAATCAATTAAACAATAACCCATTCTGTGCTCCCTCCAGGATGGCGCCAACCCGGACGCGCGTTTCGGCGAACCTTCATGGAGGGAGCACAGCATGGGTAATTTTTCTTTGTCCAATTGATTTTTATGTGATATGTTTGCACTTTCACTTTATTGTTTTTAAGTACATGGACACATGCATGAACTCTGTATCCGCTGTGTTCTTCCTCCAGATGATGTCGCCTTTTCCCTGCACTCATACCCCTCTGTATGTTATATATGGTTTTGGAATCATGTAATAAATTGATAATGATTTATAAGCGGTCTGTTATTCATTTATGGGTTTATTATCACCATTCGGCTCTCCATGATGTCAGACCCTTGCTACTGGACCAAAATGGGGGTCCTTTTTACACCTGCTGAGAGGTATGAAAAACTCCACTACTATTAAGACATCCTATGTAGTCGGTTGGTCGCTGTCTATGTGCGCCATCGCCCATCCTCACTTAGATCTGACCAGGAGGACCCCCTGCACTGACGCTCCATTGCCATGACCGCTTGAGGGGGGGGGGAGGGGCAGAAGCAGCACCAGCTCAATCAGCAGCAACTTAAGTCTGGAGTCTCTAATGGGCACTTTTCTTCACCCTCCTACTGAAGAAACCACTCAGCAGCAGCAGGACATGGGGCAGAACCTGAACCAGCAGGTGGTGGCATACTTGGACTCTACCCTGCCACCCCAGATCCAGGATCCCCTAGACTACTGGACAGCCAAACTTGATATGTGTTGACACAGGATTTCCACACACTGGTGCCTGATGCATATTTTCAAAATAGATAATGCGTTTTGGGGTTCTGGGACCGTTTATCAAGTTTTTACAGATGACCTTTCCAGAGGATAGGTCATTAGTATAAAACTCCTTGAAAACCCATTTAAGCTGACCTACTTTTAAGGCTAGGATCACCTTTTGGGTCATTTTTTTTCATTCTTTTATTCAATGCTGATCGCTGCATCTGAGACTCATATTCAAGTGCTTAGATGTTAATCCGGGGTTAAAAAAAAATGATAATCACCTCACCAACTTAATCGAGGAAAGGCTACCCTCTCCCGTCTTGATTGAAGAAAACCTGCCAAAGGACCTGCGGATGATGACGTCACAATGTTATTACGGTGCGTGCGGTGATGTCATCAGTGACAATGTCACTGTGTGCTGCCATCATGATCACGTGGTGAGGTCATCACGCTCATGGCAGGTCCTGTGCCAGGTTTTCTTCAATCAAAAATGGAGCAGACGGCCTCTCCGCAATCAAGTGGATGAGATGAGTACATTTTTTTTAACTTTCAGCCACCAATTTAGAAAAAATTGATTTGCTACCACGAAGTACAAGGAAATTTTGATTTGTGGCAAATCTAATTATTCCTGAAATTCAAATGAAAGTCCACTTCTGATACTTTGATTAGCTCTACACTAATATTAGGTACGGAAAAGCAATTTTTTTCAGTGTTTAGATATAATGTGCAGCATTAAAATAACTAAGAAATTATGTATGAGCGATAATAAGTAAGTATAGTATAACCAAAAGAGCAGCTGCTTAGGTACATGGGTCCCTCCCAGCATAAATTACATTAAACAGCAATTGTTTTTTCATTATTTTTATTGCTATTGATATCTATTAGAGTGCCAATAAATAGAAAATAGTTGGCCGATCATGTTTCGAGTTACTTTTAAAGATTTGGGCACTGTCTGAAAACTTCCCAAGTCTATTTACCTAATTTTTAAAGCTCTACAATAAAGCAAGCGGGACCGGAATTTGAAAGCATCTGTTTACCAATTTCCTACTGGTAACTGTACTTCTACAGCAATAACTAAATCACTTTCATACTCTTTCTCTGTGAAGCCATTAAGCCTAGAAACATGCTGTTTTTGGCAATACAGAAATCAAAGTGGAAGCACAGCAGAAACTATCTATGTTAAAGGAGAAAAATCCACAGGCTGCTTCAAATATCAACAAGGAACCCTGAAATTTTCCATCAATTTCTTTTCATGGCCTTCTGACATTTTCAACTTAAAACTATATTGCTTAACATCAAGGCACTTTGTGAAAGCTTCGGTAGGCAAAGGTAATTTTTGAGTGAGAGACTGCAGAAAAAAAGAGGTAATTTTTTTTTCAGAGTGTTTCGCTAGAAAAAGGACATTTTCAGAACCACTTGCTGTATTTATTTTGTATCATTCTAAGTAGCCCTAATGTCATCCATAGGTGCACGATGTGGATATATTCTCAGTTGCTAAGCCGCTAAACAAGTTTACACAAACTGTAGCTTTAGGCCAATGTTATTCCATAGCTGTGAAGATCAAATAATGCAATTTCACTTAGAAGTTTCATCAGTTTTGCATCGGTTGTGACAAAAGATCGGGGGGGGGGGGGGGGGGGAGTCAGATGGATGAACACATCGATTGAGTTCTAATTTTCTATTGCTGAAAATGGTGGTCTTGCAAGACAATGTAATTCATTTATGGAATAATCCAGGGTCTAATGTTATTTTTCTAAAACTGTGCAAATGTATGTGAAATAAGCGTGGATTTTGAATTTTTAGACAGACAAATGCAATCTAATTTTCCTTTTTTTTTTTTGCATTAACAGACCTGATTAATGTTATCATATGATATTTAGACAAGTGACAAAGATAAAGGCTTAGACCTTTCATCTACTGAATTTCTGCAATTTCTAATTTATCCCAAGTAAATCATGTAATGCAGCTGTAATAGGTCCAAGCTCCTATAATTTCAGGGGTTTGATCCTTTGATAGTATTTTATTGAAATAAACATCTCCAAATGGAGGTGGTTTAAAGAACAAATGAAGATTGAATTTAAAAAGGCACACAATTACTATAATAATGTGCATGGCACACTAATCACTGCTTAGAATCTGAAATAAAATGAGTGCACTAGAATAAGTGACCTGGACTTTGATGTCAAGTGACTGGTCAATGTGCAATATATAATACAGTATAAATATATATATATATATATTGTGGGGACTCACTCTGGTAGACAGGATTAGCGGACGCAGTATAGAGGCAACAACAAGTTCTTTGGATCAAACAGTTCAGTGTTTTATTCACACTTTAGGCAAGTGACAAAACAAGCAGTCATATTCAAACAAAAAGCGGTGTTGATGATAATTTACAGCTTGCGGCAATTCTGCCTCAAAGAGTCCTTAATGATAGCAGCACCAACCTGTTTGCACGACAAACAGGTAGCAAGCCTTCATCCAGACACAAGGCTCCAAAATTCCAACACAGAGACATGGCTTCCGGCCCAGCTGCCTATTTAAGGACAGCCAGGTGCTGCCAAAGCCTGGACCGGCATTTAAAATCCCATTGACGCCATTGACGGAAGGTACGTGTCACCGAGGTTCCTGTCCTCGGGGAGATAAGAACTGGTAATTTTGTGTGTCAGCGGCAGCTAGTGCTCGCTGACACTGTTCTACTTAGTGTGGCTGTAAAGCCAATCCGGGCCGGTGCTTATTGGGAGCAGCCAAAGAGCAGGGTGGGTGGCTGTTCCCCACATCCAGGCCAGGTTTTGGGCTGGGGTTTAAAACCCCATCCCGCAGCTCAGCTGGGGGTGGATTACCCTGCATTTGAAAGTGGAGCTATGGAAACTCTGTGTTTGAGAGCCGCATGAGAGCCGTCTGCTGGGAGTCAGGCGCCCTAAAGCACTGTGGACTGCCAGGTGATTTGTGTGATTCTGGGGACTCATGCTGTGTGAAATTAACACCAGGACCCTGTGATGCATTTTTTTTACTTTTCTGCCTTTTTGTGTGAATAAACACTGGACTTTTGTTTTTCAACCATGGTCTTGCCTCTGTATTGCATCCGCTTACCCTGCCTACCAGAGCAAATCCCTACAATTGGTGGTGTGGAGCGGGCAAGCGTAGTGAGGCTGGCGTGATCGCCAAAATATTTTTGGTTTGCACATGGGTGTATGTCGTTTATCAAACCTGCTAGATTTAAACTTGTGTCACGTGACAAAATGGAGGCTGTTTTGAAGACCCTCATGGAGGCTAATCTGCAGCAGCAAGAGACCAACCTGCAGCAACGCAAGGCTAATAAGCAGTAGCAAGAGACCAACCGGTTGCTGCAACACGTGATGGCTTTGCAAACAGCAGGAGCAACCCCAAGCGTCCACGGTGCCCGGAAAGCAGTTTGTGCACCGATCCTTAAGATGACACTCACAGATGACATCGAAACATACCTGGCGATGTATGAGAAAGTGGCCACCAGGTAAAGGCTGCCCCCGGATTAGTGGGCTGAGGTCATTGCTCCTTTCCTGGCATCAGAGTCTCAGCGCATGTACTTCGATTTGCCGGACGATCAAGCGGCCGACTACCCAAAGGTAAAGGAGGAAATTTTTTGCAAGACTGGTGGTGAATGTGCTGGTTCTGGCCTAGCTGGTGCATCAGTGGGAGTTCAACCCAGCTGAGCCCGTGAGACCCCAGTATTATAACCTGCTCTACCTGTTGCAAAAGTGGCTACAACCTGACTTGCTGAGCCCCACTGCTATGCTGGACCGGTTGATAGCAGATAGGTTCTGGAGGGCTCTGCCAACCCCCTCTCTAGCAATGGATTGGTCAGGTCTCTCCAGGTAATGCGCTGGAGATGGTCAACCTGGTGGAGCGTTATGAGGCTACCTGGAACTTGCAGGGGGGTTCTTTTGGGAGGGGGCACTCAAATCCCGTGTTCCTCCTTCCTGGACCTGGCAACTGGTGCCCACAGAACCTGCCTGGGATGAGGCCCCTGTGGACCCCGCTCCAATGGTCTACTGGCAGTGTCGGGAGTCTGGCCATGTTCGAGTGGACTGTCCACAGCAGGGGGAACCTATGGATACGAACTATGGCTTCCGTCAATCATTGTATGCCAGGAAACTGTGTTCCGTGGGTGCTCCAGGATTTCTGAACCATCTGTGCCAGGTGGAGACACTCCAGCGGACACTCTGTTGGACTCAGGGAGTCTGGTGACCCTGGTAAGGGCTTCCCTGGTACGCTCCACTGAATATACTGGTCGTAAAGTAGGGGTCATGTGTATACATGGGGACTTAATAGACTACCCTACTGCTATGGTGTCTCTGTCCACAGTTTTTGGCAGGTGGACCTACGAGGTGGCTGTCACCACCAACCTCCACTATGAACTTATAATAGGGAGAGACTTCCTGGGCTTCCTGGCACTGTGTCCGGCTACAAGAGTGACTGATACCCATGTGACAGGGGTAACCCTAGAAGAGTGGCCCGGCTCAGGGGGAGACCAAAACCCTGGGAACCTGAGTCGGAAGGGCCAGCGGTAGGGGTGACCACCACTTCGGTGGAAAAGGGGGAAACAACCCCGCTAAGTGTAATGGTGGGAGACATGGAGGAATTGCCGCCGGGGCCTGAGCTGGCAGACCTCAATGTCTCCGGAGATAATTTTGGTACTGCACAACACCGGGATCCAACCTTTTCCCGAGCAACGGAAAATGTACTAATAATAGATGTTGAACCACAACAACCAGTGGCAGAGTCGGTGTTCCCCCGTTTTGTGGTTCATCAGGATATGTTGTATCGGGTAAATCAGCTGCGAGGTGAATCCATTGAACAGTTGGTGGTGCCCTAAGCTTATCGCAAACTTGTTTTAGAGTTAGCCCACCAGCATGTTTTTGGGGGTCATCTGGGAATGCAGAAAACACAGGACCGGATACTACAACGATTTTAGTGGCCCAGTGTGTTTAAAGACGTAGACGAGTTCTGTAAGTCTGGCCCGACCTGTCAGGCAACTAGCCCCCAGCACCTTTTTTGCAGTCCCTTGGTGCCTCTCCCGATCATCCAGCTATCATTTGAGCGAATCGCTATGGACCTAGTAGGCCCAGTACCGAAGTCTGCTAGGGAACATCAACACATCTTGGTTGTCCTTGATTACGCCACTCGGTACCCGGAGGCAGTGCCACTGCGACATACATCGGCGAGACTTATAGCTAAAGAGCTAATGGAAATTTTCTCCCGAGTGGGGTTACCTAAAGAGGTCCTGACTAAGCAGGGGACCCCTTTTATCTCCAAGGTCAGGAGGGAACTCTGTAAGTTACTGCGTATTAAACAGTTACGGACGTCCGTGTACCATCCACAAACGGACGGACTGGTTGAAAAGTTTAACAAAACTCTAAAAACCATGTTAAAAAGTGTGTTGTGCAAAGACGGAAATGATTGGGACCTTCTTCTGCCCTTCAAATTTCTATATGGCAGACATCCTCGTAGTTTGCTAGACGTAGCCAAAGAGGCATGGGAACAACAACCCACTCCGCATGAAAGCGTCCTTGAATATGTTACCAAGATGCAACAGAGGATAGAGACCATTTTGCCTCTTGTCAGGGAGCATATGGAGGCCGCTCAGCGAGCCCAGAGTCAGATCTATAATCGGCAGGCCCGGATCAGGTTTTGGTTCTGGTGCCGACCGTGGACAGTAAGTTCCTAGCCAGGTGGCAGGGGCCCTACAAGGTACGTGAAAAAATTGGAGACGTAAATTACAAGGTACACCAGCCGGGTAGGCGAGAGCCGGATTAGGTTTACCATGTTAATTTACTAAAACCTTGGAAGGATAGGGAAACCTGTACGGAAGACAGCTTGCGACCGGGTTTTCTAGGGGAAGATGTTTCAGCTCCTCTGTCTGATGCAAGGGCAGTGGTTGCCACAATAAAAATTGCTGACAGCCTCTCCTCTAAACAGGCTCAGGAGACTAGGGAGTTTGTTAGTCAGAACACGGATGTGTTCTCGGACCTCCCTGGACGCACTTCCGTAATCCAACATGACATTGTCACTGCGCCTCAGGCCAAAGTCCGGTTAAAGCCATACCGGGTGCCCGAGGCTCAGCGAAAAGCCATCTTGTAGGAAGTGCAGCTCATACTGCGGCTAGACGTCATTGAGGAATCTAAAAGTGAGTGGACCAGTCCTATAGTCTTGATTCCTAAGCCGGATGGGTTGTTACGATTTTGTAACGATTTTAGAAAGTTGAACGAAATATCTAAATTTGATGCATATCCTATGCCTCGGGTAGATGAACTAATTGAGAAGTTAGACCAAGCCAGGTATTTTTCTGTTTTGGACCTCACCAAAGGGTACTGGGAGCAACCCTTGATGGAGAAAACTACCTTCATCACACCAGAGGGGCTGTACCAATATGAGGTATTACCCTTTGGCCTGCATGGCGCCCCCGCCACTTTTCAGCAGCTAATGGATATTGTACTTCGTCCACATCGGCGGTACGCCTCAGCTTACCTGGACGATATTATCATTCACAGTACCGACTGTGAAAGTCACCTGCCCAAAGTTCAGGCCATAGTGGACTCCCTTCGAAAAGGCGGGACTAACAGCTAACCCAAAGAAATGTGCGATAGGTTTAGAGGAGACTAAATACCTTGGGTATGTCATTGGGTGCGGAGTCATCAAACCCCAAGTAAACAAAAGAGAGGCGATACGGAATTGACCCCAACCTGCCACCTCTAGACAAGTAAAGTCGTTCCTGGGAATGGTGGGCTATTATATGAGGTTCGTCCCCCATGTTGCCACTTTAGCGGCTCCGTTGATGGGGCTCTTAAAAAGACGGATGTCCGTGATAGTTCGCTGGAATGACCAGGCGGAAGAGGCTTTCACTGCTTTGAAGTCCGCCCTGTGTGGGTCCCCAGTTTTGGTGACACCCGACTTCAAGAGGGAATTTGTGGTACAGACCGATGCCTCCGAAGTAGGTCTCGGTGCCGTACTGTCTCAGGAAGTCAACGAGGAGGAGCATCCCGTTGTCTTCCTCAGCCATAAGCTCACTCCAGCGGAGACCCGGTATAGTATAGTGGAGAGAGAGTGCCTGGCCATCAAGTGGGCACTCGAGTCTCTCCGCTATTATTTGTTGGGGAGGAAGTTCTGTCTGGTGACCGACCACTCCCCTCTCAAGTGGATGAGCCAGGCCAAAGAGGAATGCTCGGGTCACCAGGTGGTTCTTGTCTCTTCAAAACTTTAAGTTCACAGTAGAACACAGGGCAGGCCGGTTAGAGGGATGCCCTGTCCCGAGTACACTGTCAGGCATGTGTTCACCCCCTCAGGGTTGAACAAAGGGGGAGGTATGTAGGAAGGCGCAAGGGTCCGTCATTGACCGAAGGTACATGTCACCGAGGTTCCTGGCCTTGGTGAGATAAGAACCGTTCATTTTCTGTGTCAGCGGCATCTAGTGCTCGCTGACACTGTTCCACTTAGTGTGGCTGTAAAGCCAATCCGGGCCAGTTCTTATTGGGATCAGCCAAAGAACAGGGTGGGTGGCTGTTCCCCACATCAAGGCCAGGTTTTGGGCTGGGGTTTAAAAACCCAGCCAGCAGCTCAGCTGGTGGTGGATTACCCTGCATTTAAAAGTGGAGCTGTGGAAACTCTGTGTATGAGAGCCGCATGAGAGCCGCCTGCTGGGAGTCAGGTGCCCTAAAGCCCTGTGGACTGCCAGGTGATTTGTGTGATTCTGGGGACTCTTGCTGTGTGAAATTAACACCAGGACCCTGTGATGCATTTGTTTTTCTTTTCTGCCTTTTTGTGTGAATAAACACTGGACTTTTGTTTTTCAACCGTGGTCTTGCCTCTGTATTGCATCCGCTTACCTTGCCTACCAGAGCAAATCCCTAATATATATATATATATATATATATATATATACTTACAGCATATTTACTGATCACAAGTTGGGAAATAAAAACTAGGGGGGGGCACTAAAATTAATAAAATACTGGATTTAATGAGATTAGACTTTTTAAATATACTATGGCTTTCAGTTTAAGGACTCCTTCACATGCAGTGGTGCTTAAAAGTTTGTGAACCCTTAAATTGGACCTAAAACTGCATAGAATTTTTACATAAATCCAGAAAGTAGAAAAAGATAACCCAATCAAAAATATTACACTTAATTATTTATTTATTGAGTAAAAAGTTCCAATATCACATATCTTGTAAAGGCATGTGAACCTTTAGGATTAGCAAATAATTTGAAGGTGAAGTTAGCGCCAGGTTTTCAATCAATGGGATGACAATCAGGTGTGAGTAGATGATCTATTGAAGTCTGATCTTCATAGCATATATTTGTGGAAGTGTATCATGGCACAAATACGAGGTCACAAAGAAAGTTAAGGTAATGCTAATGTGTCCACCATCAGGAGAATACAGGAAAACAATGGTGTGCATGATCAAATTATTGGTGACATCCTTGGGCCCTATTAAACTAAAACTCTTGACCTATACCTTTTTCACCTTTTCCTTTCTTTTTCTTTTTTTTCCCATTACCCCCTAGTAATAATAACACAGAGACTTGAGTCGGATTTAATCGGCCACAGCAGCCATTTTATTAACCAAAATTGCATAATAATTAGTGTTGAGCGAGCATGCTCGGCCGAACTGCTGTTCGTCTCGAGCATCGCTATGCTCAGCACATGACAGTACTCGGTCGGGTACCTTATGTGCCCGAGCGCCATGCTCGAGTTTCCTCCCTATACGTTTCGCAGCTGCTATGAAGCCAATAAACATGCAGGTAAGTTCTGCCCTCACTGTAATGCCAGTAGTCATGTTGGCTACTGGCATTACAGTGATTGGCTGGCCAGAACACGTCATCGGGTGCTTTATAGTACCCAATGACGCATTTGTAGTCAGGGCGAGCTGCGCTTCGGAAGGGACAGAGAGTGTAGGGAGTCTGATCGCAATCAATTCAGAAGAAAAACGTTTCAAAGACCCAAAAGTCCTTTAAGGACTATTGTGTGTGGTGGAAGGCTGGCAGAATTTTATAGCTACAGTACCAATTTTTTTTTCCCAGCATTTTCAATACTTATTCTATAGAGGGTGTCTGCAGTGATTAGTGACATCTGTATTATACCTTCTGTGTGTCAGGGCCAAAGATTGCAGAAATATAACTGAAAATTAATATATTTTTTCCATCATTCTCAATAATTTTTCTATAGAGGGTATCAGCAGTGACTTGTGACATCTGTCCAATACCTTCTGTGTGTCAGGGCCAGAAATTGGAGAACTATAACTGAAAATTTATATATTGTTTCCATAATTTTCAATAATTTTTCTATAGCGTGTGTCAGCAGTGACTTGTGACATCTGTCCAAATACCTTCTGTGTGTCAGGGCCAGAGATTGGAGAAATATAACTGAAAATTAATATATTTTTTCACATCATTTTCAATAATTTTTCTATAGAGGGTGTCTGCAGGACCTATTGACATCTGTATTATACCTTTTGTGTGTCAGGGCCAGAGATTGGAGAAATATAACTGAAAATAGATTTGTTTAATTGTGCCACTGTTCAACCCTGCTCCTTGCCATGACCCAGAAATAACAGCAATGGTAATTCACCCTCGTCTACTCCCACCCCTACTGTTTCATACAACTCATCACACTCCCTCCAAGCTCTCTCAAGTACCTGCACTCAAAGAAGCCTGCAAAATCCCTTCTACGGTACCTCCAAGAGCTTTCACAATGACCCCGGACATTCCAGCCCTTCGGATTCCGCTTACGGAGCCAACTGTCGAAACCGCTTCCACTGCAAACAAGAAAGGCCATTGCAATTAGAAACCCCAGGCACATGAACCGCCACCACCCATGCATTAAATGATAAACAGAGCAAAACCAGGTGCTGCAATAAACGAACCACTGGAGGAGATGAGGCGGTCAAACCATTGATCGCCTGCACCCCCACAGGTTATCGCAATGAAAACGCACATTCCTGTTCCTGAATCTATCGGCCACAGCACCATTGCAAGAACTATGGGAAAGAGCTCCAAGAGAGCCAAATTCCTGACCCAGCCCAGGATTCTGGCCATCGATCCGCACACCACTGGCCATTACAATATGACCCAAAACTAACCCCCCCAGCTGCATCTATAAATAACTTGAAATCAAAACTATCTACCACATCCCCCATCACCAACGCTTTACCATTAAATAAAAAATAAAAAACGGCCCAAACCTCAAAATCTTTCTTCAATTCCCAACCTAACCAGCCATAGCCGCCACCGTCGACAAAAAATCTGACCCATTGGAATAATTCTACAAGCAAAGTTTAGCTTCCCTAAAAGAGACTGTAGGTACTGCAGACAAATTTTTGACGACCTCCTCGCCTTGCCGACACCTTCCCGCAAATCATAAACCTTCTCCTCAGGAAGCCGACACTCAATTTTTTCCGTATTTATCACTAAACCTAAAAAACTCTATTTAGTCACCGGACCCACAGTCTTACCTGCAGCTAACAGCACCCCAAAATACGCAAACATCGACTGTAACGTAGGCAACAAGAAAGAACAAACCCTCGAACCCGCCAGTCGGCGCCGTCACCCTTAACCATAAACTAATATCTTTATGGTCCCACCTAATATTAGGGCGAACCGCCTTTCTCTGCCAAAATTGCTCATCATACCTGAGCCACCCTGAACCCCCGTACACCCTGTACGCCTCCCCAATTGCTTCCAGGTAACAAAAAAGAGCAACACTTGTGTGTCTTTTCCTCAATGGCATTCACCAATATAGCAAACGCCTGTAACCAATTGGCGAAAGTGCGCGGGATGAGTCTATACCGGTGCTTTTCATCTTCTTCCTTTTTTGCTTCGACTATCCTATCTAAGTTAAAATGCTCCAGGGGGAAAAGCGAAAAAATATCAACGTACTCCCCCTTCTATATACGCTCCCGTACTTACTGCTTTAAGTGCGCCCCTAACGGAGCTTCAAAACACATGTAAACCTCACCCTTTGCTGCATCATCCACCCTAGGCCTGTCCTCTTCACCCCCAACCTGAGTCTGCACCGACACTATTCCCCCCACCCAAGGCTGCGTGCCCTCCACAGCCTCACTCAAACCTACCCCCTAAGCCGGTAACGGGAACGAACCTGCTCCTCCTAACCCTGCAACCCAACCCGCAAGACTACTTAAAAACTGCCCCAATCCCCCAACTAGCTCCCTATCACCCCCCCGCTGCCCCCACACACCCCCAGTCTGGTAACTAATGGAGCCCTGCGCCCTCTAGTGGACACTCATGGTTCAGGCACCGTTCTCATGCTGAACTCTCTCCCTTGCCGAGCGGGAGTTCCTGCCACTAGGGGGGACAAAATGCCCAGACCTCCAGCTCCTGATCCCTTGCTGCTTGCTGGTGAAGACAGGTGGGGGGCCCTGCCTCCTTCTGGGCTCCGCTGCACACATGGATTACTCCCACGCTGAGAGGACGATGTTAAAAGGGACCCATCATCCCCCTTTTGTGGAGGGTCCCTAGAGGGGCTCCTGCGCCGAACACTGGGGGTTTCACTGGGGCTAATGCGTGCCGGCGGGCGAACCTGCTGCGGCCTTCTCGCACATGCTGTACCTGCCGCCTCCCCCTGCAGTAAGCCTGACATCTGTGGATAAAGCCACTCTGGGCCTCCGCTGCCGCCCACAACCTCCCGATCATCTCATCGACAGACATCATGGTGAGTTCACTGCTGCGCTTTTCTGACCGTTATTAAAATGCCCACCGGACACTGCCTCCCCTATTACCAAACCCCTCCACCCCCTTACTGCCTATTAACCCCATGCTTCCCGGGCCCTTACACCAAAATTTCTCATGATGGCCTACCCTTATGGTAAACCTCTAGTCCAGCCTTACTTTACAGAATTTTAAGACAGGCGCTACTCTCCAAAGAGAACATTGCTGCCCATCTGAGGTTTTGACATGCCAGAAGGCTACTAGAACAATTTTGTGTGAACAAATAAGACCAAAAAAATATATGTTGGTTTCAATTAGAAGCATTATGTTTGGAGTAAGGAAAACACTGCTTCTAGCATAAACTCCAAAGACATACTGATATGCAACTTAGATTGTGAGCTCCATTGGGGACAACGATTGATCATAATGTTTGTAACAAGTCCCAAGGAATATGTCAGAGCTATACAAGTGAGTAAAATAATAAAATTTGATAAATAAACCTCATCTCATCTATGAAACACAGTGGTGGTAGTGTCATGGTTTGGGCCTGATTTGCTGCATGTGGGACAGTGTGACTTGCCATCATTAATGACATATTGAATTCTGAATTATACCAGCAAATTCTAAAGGAAAATATCAGAACATCTGTGCATGAGCTGAATCTCAAGAGAACATGGGTCATGCAACAGGGAAATGACCTTAAGCACACATGTTGTTCCACCATAGAATGGTTAACCCCCTTCTAACATCCATACATGTACTTAACAGCTAAGCAGGCACCATAGCTGCTGGGTGGCTGTTTTTTTTACACAGCAGACGCTTGAAGGCAGAGGTCAATTGTGACCATAACATTTAGGTGGTCAAAAGGCTCCTCCATAGTGAGATTACATGAGCCATTTGGTTGCTATAGCAGCCTTGGGCCTTTTGAAGGCTCTGAGGTACGTCATAGTGAAATTTCAATTAGGCCCTGTCTGGGTCAAAGCTTGATAGTAAGGTAGTGATTCTCCCCCAGACTGAAATGGAGAATCATTGCAGTCTATGGGAGAAGCAATTAGAGGATTGCATGCTAGTCTCATAGAGGGGAGTAAAAACAAGTGTGAATTTTTTTTTTAAGTTTCTAAAAATATATTTAAAAAAAACATAAAAATTCAAATCACCCTTTCCCCAATTTACAAATAAAAATAAACAATAAAAATAATAAACATTATTGGTATTACCAAATCCAAAAATACCAAAACTATTAGTATTTATCCTGTATGGTAGATGGTGTAATGCAAAATAAAATCAAAATAGCCCAAAAATTCTATAAAATGTGATCAAAAAGTCATAAAGACCAAAAAATTGTATCAATCAAAAATAAAGATCTCCACACAAAAGATGAGCTTTTACACAGCTCAGTAGACAAAAATGTAAAAAAAAGTTATGGGGTATATGTTGAAGCATAGTTTTTATTTTTTTAAGAATTAAACACAAAAAAAACTATAAAAATGTGATATTACTGTAATTACATTGACCTGGAGAATCAAGATATTGCACTATAGACAAAGCCCTAAAAAATGAAACCTATACAACAATACAACCAAATTGCATTTTGTTCCCAATTCGACCCCATTTAGAATTTTTTACAAAATCTTACTACATCACGTGCAATAGTAAATAGTGCTATTATAAACAAACCCTCATAAACTACGTGAATAAAAAAAATTATAAAAGTTATGCTTCCGGGAAGGCATGGATTAAAAATAAAAACGAAACAATTGAAAATCAATGTGTTAATATTTTGGAATGGCCAAGTCAAAGTCCTGATCTAAATCCAGTAGAAATATTGTGGTAAGACTTGAAGCGAGCAATTCATAGGAGGAATCCCACCAACATAACAGAGTTTAAACTGTTTTGTGCAGAGAAATGGGCTAAAACTCCTCCAAGCCAATGTGCAAGACAAATCAACAATTACTGGAAATGTTTAGCTGCACAAAGGGGTCATGTCAGATACTGAGACCAGAGGTTCACATACTTTTACCACTAAGAGACATGTGACATTTTCCTCAATAAATAAACAACCAAGTCTAATATTTTTTGCTCATTTGTTTGATTGGGTTACCTTTATCTACTTTTAGGACTTGTGTGAAAATCTGATGTAGTTCTAGTTGAAATTGACACAAAAAATATAGAACAATTTAAAGGGTTCATATTTTTGAACAAAGAAAGAGCCGTGAAAAACACCAAAGAAAAAGCTTTGAAAACACTGGCAAGTAAAATCAGTTCCATTTTGCTGAATGTTTTTTATATGTTTACATTTTACTATAGACTTTCAACAAACAAGCTGTTGTTTTAACACCCGACTCAAAAAAGGCATCAAAGAGCATTGATAGACTGCATGAAAAATGCTGCTAAAGAATGTGTGAATACAGCCTAAAGGTTTACTCAAGTCATGGTCATTTCAATAAATTGCAGTAAAATAGTGATATGTGCCGAGCAACACAAAACACTGCGGGCCAGATTTATCATTAGCTCAAGTCAGAATAATGGAGTGAAAAAGTCTCAAAAAAAATGCGCAAACGCTAAAACTGCGCACAAATTTGCAACTTTTTTCTGCTTTGCACTATGCTCGCCAGCTTTCTGAAAGTGGGCGTGGTTTCTTATGTAAATGAATCTCTAGACAGATTTACTATTGGGACTATTTAAAAAGTCGCAAAAAAGTCGCAAAAAAAGCGCAATTTCACTCCAGTGAGGACCATGCTTATCTTATGAGACTTTTTAATAGAACATGCGACTTTTTCGTAAGGACGTGCGACTTTTGTAAAGCTGCTTACTGACAGATAAACTGCTACCGTCAAACCACATTTATTACAGTCTTAAAGGGCCGATCATAAATCTGACTTGGCTAAAACTGACTTTAGCCATATGTGAAAGGGGAGTGAGCGGTCAGAGTAATGATAAATCTGGCCCTGCGAGTCTAGTAAGTGCTACTCCCATTCACCTGTAGGGCCAAAGATGGCTGTGCAGATGGTTGCTGTTGTCTTCTTGAATTTCAGATGAAAGGCATGCTGTAGTATAGAGGTATTCTGTAATATACCTTTTACCACCAAACAGGGCACATGTGTAAGTGATTGATAGTAGTATCTGTAAATTCCTAAGTTATCTCTGCTCTACCATGTTTTTTAAAATTGTCCTCATTTACTAAAAAATTCTTAGGATGTCTGCAACATATTTTCTATTACAGTAAACAGAAAACAGAAGTAATAAGCCCACCTCTAGCAGTAGTAATCCATAGGATGTAATAATTAAAGATGAGCGTACATAAGGTAAGCTTGACTACACAAGTTAATTGAGAATAAGGTATCCCACATGCATACACTGACTGAGCCGCAGCATGATTATTGCAGAACTGTGCTCCACAATTCAGAAATGGCTCCAGAACCTTAAGAAAATCTGAGGGTTAAAATATGCTTATATATTCTCTTTATTTGAACATGCAATGTACAGAAAGGAAAATGTAAAAATCCCAGTGTGAACTCTCACATGGTTTTGAAGCTTATTCACACAATGAATTCTGGAGTTTTAGAAGTTAAAATAAATAAAGAAAATAATATATATATATATTGTTTATCAAATTACAAATGAAAAAAGGATATTATTATTTTTGTAGGTTTACTCAAGTGTGACTTAGGAACCACTACCAAAATTTTTATATTTCTGTGGACAGAAGAGGAGTACATGGGAGTTTTGTAGAAAATTGATAGAGGCTGACTAATTTTCATACTAAAGAAATGTATTTAATTTTGTAAAAAAATGTTGTTCATTTGTATAGCAGTGCTGTACAGAGATCATCATAACTTACAGTTCTCATCAAATTTCTAAATTAACCAAGTTGTTTTTGAAGTATCAGAAGAAGCTGTATGGGAATTTCGGGAAGAACATGAAGTGTCTGCTGAACTTCTGTTTCTTTGGATTGTTTCTACTATGAGAAAAACATACAAACTCTATGTGGATGTAGGCCTTGGGTAAGGCAACAATACTAGCAACTAAGTAAATATACTCTATGCTGCAACATTCATATGTTTTTTCCAGATGCATGAGGATGTAAAAAAAATATTTGTAAAAGTTTAACAATATGATACAGAACTATTTTTTTGTAGGAAATCAATATGATGAAGGACAATGCATGTTGGAGGTATGTGGCTTGGATTAGAAGCTTTTTTGTAATACCAGAAAATGTAATCAGCAAAACTGGCTCCTCTGATTTGATGCTTACCTCCCCCAAAGTGATCCTAATTTGCACCCCAATTCAAAATTTCCTGTTTTTTTTTTCTAAACAAGACCTAAGCATAAATCTAATAATAGTGGACAAATTACTAATACCGATGCCTGGGACATCTCTGACCCTACCCAAATGGATTGAAGAACGGAATCAAATGCTACAAAATTAACTAGCGGGGGAATAAGATCATATAGCAAATTGGAGCCCCTAGGTTATGTAATATAAAGTTTTAGAAATGAAGGCCAACTGGTAAATAGGTAATGCAGGCATTGTTTTGACTTTGGATTGAGGAAGCCCAACTATTAGCTTATTAACAAATACATTTACTGTAACTATTAGCACTTCTTTGGATGAGTTTACATGACAAAATAAGACCATTTCTCATGCCTAGCTTCTTGTCATTTGGATATATATATATATATATATATATATATACTTTCCATTATCCTCGAATCTTTTGTTCTCCAATAAACAGATAAAAAAATAGCACAGTATTAGTACCCCATGGAAAGACATGACACCCCCTTGTAGGTTGAGAAGCTAAGCTCTAAGGCCCCTTTCACACGAGCGTGACGGATTAGGTCCGGATGCGTTCAGGGTGCGTTCAGTGAAACTCGCACTATTTTGCAAGCAAGTTCAGTCAGTTTTGTCTGCGATTGCGTTCAGTGGTTCAGTTTTTTCTGCGCGGGTATAATGCGTTTTGATGCGTTTTTCACGCGCGTGATAAAAAACTGAAGGTTTACAAACAACATCTCTTAGCAACCATCAGTGAAAAATGCATCGCACCCGCACAACGCAGAACTGATGTGTGAAAAACAACGCTCATGTACACAGACCCATTGAAATGAATGGGTCAGGATTCAGTGCGAGTGCTATGCGTTCACGTCACGCATTGCACCCGCGTGGAAAGCTCGCTCGTGTGAAAGGGGCCTAAGTCCTTTTTTCCAAGCAAGAACCCTAAAAAAGTAATGCTTTGAATTTTTAGAAACTTTTAAATTTAAAACAGAGAAGGAGAAGAGCTTATAAGACATACAGCTCATGTACCAATTAAATATACATATTGTACATTACTCGAACTTTTAGTTATAACACTGTACAATGTATATGAGAGAATTCAAAGGTGTGCACTTTGAAGGGCATGAGTGGTCTGAGAAAATTGGATTTATTCAGCAATACCATTGGAGTCACAACCTACTATAGAGCCACAGATATTAAGTCCTACAAGCAGGGCCACCAAAATATTTAGCATTTCTTTACTTAGAACATAAGTATATTGTAATTTTGTGGTTAAATAATAGAGCACTGACTTGTTTTTGATCAAATTAGGAACCAAAGTAAAGTAATGGTAAAGAAATCAGTCTGCAAAGCAATTTACGGGTTTACTGGGAGCTAGGGTCATGGACTGTGACCTGGGGAGAGGACAAGTGTCTTGCCTTCAACTCAGTAGTTTCTAAGTATAACTGTATTTTGAAAACTGTCTTGGTTTACCATGTTTGTATTTGCGTGAATAAAACACAACAGTAAAAATAAATCTAAAATATATTTTTACATCATGTGGCAAAATTCCAATTTGATTTGCATTATTTAAGCAAAATATGTAAATCCTAAATAATGTTGCTAAGTGAGACTCGGATGACTCAGCTTTCCAGGGGGAAATATAATTTACAAATTAATTTTCCCCAAAGAATTAACATCATGCAAATTCTTCATAAGATTGAAAATATCTGTTTGTATTAATTGTGCAAAGTATCTTTGTGTGGTTACGAGAGTGTCCTGAGGTTCATGCTTCACATGAAAAGCAAATTCCATTAGCATTTTTTTTTGTAATTACCTTTTTAATTTGATTTTGGTTCACTGGAACACAAGCAAACATGGCAGTTTTCTCACAGACTCAAGCAGCTGATGGGCAAAGGTTAATTTATATGTACACGGACACATTAGCTTGTCACATCTGCTGTTAATTACAAACATATATACTAGTCTAATTAAACATTGCAAGCAACTGACCTAAATTGTTCAATGGACTGTTGCAAAATACACTACACTATTAAAAGACATCATGTTTCATGTTTAGCTTTTGCCTATGATGCGAAGTAGCACTCTCGCAAGTGAAGCTTTTTCTCCAGTTCAACATCTAGCACAAGAGCGTCGCTGAGAATCACACTGTAAAAGCGGTGCATGTGACATAGTCATGGGAATATTAAGCCAAATCACAGCAATCTCTGTTTTGCTGTCATTATCTCAAGTGTTTTCAAATGGTTATACTCTATGACAGCTGTCTGAGTGGCTGCCCTGGCCTAATTTAAGACATATTATTGAAACAAACAGCTTCGGTGCATCACCAGATCATCAGGATTAATTAAACTCTGTGCATACGATAAACTGTTAATCAGATCATTTCCACTACATAAGATACAAATGTCCAAATTAATGACTAATGTCTTTTATTGCTCAGAGATGTCTTATTAATTTTATGCAAAATAACTAGGAAATTGATGTTGTTCATACAGGTTAGAATTATAATTTTGTTCCCGCTGATATAAGGGAATATTGCACATTAGTTTAAAAAATGATTGGTGAGTTTACTTACAAAAGGTTTGTCAGATTGACTGGATTTAGAGTATTCTTTATAAAATATGACTATTAATAATTCAACAAGGGTAGCTGGTTGAGAACAAAGTAGACTGGAAATATCTGTGATAAACTCAGGTGGTGCATGAGCTGTATAGAGATAAACAAATGTTTTTGGAATTCGTTTTGGGTCCGATTTGCATGAATCAGTCATCAGATTCCATTCAAGTATGAATAAATTTGACCCGAATAAAAATGCCCCAATTGCCCTAAAAAGTCATGTATGACACTCTGTGGTTTCCTAAAGCTGGCCATGCACATTATTCGTATTATTGGGTTTTGCCGATACACTAATATGTGTGGGGCGATCCCAACAACCCTCCGACAGATGATGCAGAGGGATCCAAGAATCGGGCCAAATTAATATTTTCACCCTATCCTTTTGTTCTTCAGTGAGATAAACCACCATCAAAAGTGTCTTGCAGCAGCTTTCTCCGCTCTCCCCTTAGCATACACACACTTTTGGCTGAGACAAACATAAATGTGTATGGGGGAAGTTGGAAGGGAGACCAGAGAGATCGTTCAGCTGACAACTATTAAATGTATGTACCCAGCTTCAGACTTTATCCAACAGTTTATCCAACACTTTTTAATGCCAAGATTGCATTAGTAATGTCAACGTGACATTTGTGGTTATGGGTAGATGGATAGTAGCTGGTGATAACAATCTAGGTAGGTTGGCAGGTATTATTGTGTGCAGTTCTGAGAAAGACTCAGGCTTGGTTAATATCACATTGGGGCCCTTTTAAAATGAACATATTAATCTGTGGAACTTTATACCTATAAATGTAGAGAGTCTTCCTTTTACTTCCAATATATGCTGGCCCAAAACATTTTTTCCAATAGGCATCTATAGGGATTTGGGGGGCAAGAACCCAATGGTCACTCTAAATGAGCTCCAAAGATCCTATGTGCAAATGGGATAAACTTCCAGAAGGTCAACCATAAATGTAGCACACCACCAATCTGGGCTTATGACAGAATAGCCAGAAAGAAGCCTCTCCTTAGTAAAATACACATGAGAGACTACCTAGAGTTTGCAAAAAACACTGAAAGGACTTTCAAACAGTGAGAAACAAGACTCTCTGGTCTAATAAAACCAAGATTGAACTCATGTCTGGAGGAAATTAGGCACTGCTCAACACTTACCCAATACCATCCCTTCAGTGAATCATGGTGGTGGCAGCATCATGCTGTGGGAGTATTTTTAGTGGCTAAGACAGGGATACTGGTCACAGTTGAGGGAAAGATGAATGGAGCATAGTTCAAAGATATTCTTAATGAAAACTTGATCCAGAGTGCTTTGGGCCTCAGACTGACCTGAAGGTTCACCTTTCACAAGGCAATGACTTAAGCATACAGCGAAGACAACAAAGGAGTGGCTTGTGGACATCTCTGTGAATGTCCTTGAGTGTCCCAGCCAGAGCCCTGACTTGCACCCAATCAAAATCACTGAAGAGACCTGAAAATGACTGTCCAATGATGACCCCCATCCAACCTGAGCTTGATAGGATCTGCAGAGAAGAATTGCAGAAAATCCCCAAATCCAGGGGTGTTAACATTGTGGCATCATAGCCAAGAAGCCCCAAAGGTGCTTCAACTAAGTACTGAGTAAATAGTCTGAAAACTTATGTCAATACATTTTTTTAAGTTTTTTGTTTTCAATAAAAAAGCAAAGATTTCAAACATTCCGTTTTTACTTTGTCATTTTGGGGTTCTGAATGCAGAATGATAAGGAAAACCTGATGTTTTTTCTTTTTTTTTAACATAAGCTTGCAACATAAAATGTGAAAAAAGTCTGAAGACTTTCTGAATGCATCTTATATATTTTTTTTTTAATCCTATAATCCTGCAGTTTTTGCACTGGGCATTAAGCCTATTAATAGGCACCACTTCTTGCTGTGTTCATATCACTTTTCATTAGTCATCTCATTACCTCATCACAGGTAGGATTACAATGAAATACAGTGTGCCTCCTACATAGATAAGACAGTATTCACCATTCCTAATAGGTGATGGTCACAGCTTATCTACTCCTTCCTTGTACAATAACCTCTGCCATGGTCACAGAGCATGCCTAGAAAGCTCTCCTATAGAAGTCAATGAGTCTCCTCCAATCCGTTGTGTCTATGGCCCATGGTGGCTGCTGTAAAGCATATCTGTAAATGCTGTTAACAAATATAATCATGTTCAGAAAATAGAATAAACAAATCTACAATCACATAATAAAAGCAGATGACAAAAAAGGATATCACTATCTGGTTTTAAGGGCTCATGTACACGAATATGCGCTGGCCGTGTCAGTATTGCAAACAGCATCACGGAATCCCACGGAAGCACTACGGAGTAGTGCAAAGAAATAGAACAAGTTCTATTTTATTTGCGGTGCGGATGGATCACGGACCCATTCAAGTTGAATGGGCCTGGATCTGTCTGCGGAATCCACATGGACGTTGGCCATGCATTGGGGACCGCAAATTGCGGTCCCCAATGCACGGAACGGCTGACCAATGACCGTGCGCATAAGCCCTAATTTTCAGAAAAAAATGGTAGTTGGCATGTAAATAAGTTTACAAGAAATCTTATATAAATCTATGCAAAATTCTTATATATTAAAAAATTGTAACTATAACAAACATTTGCACATTTCTCATAAATGAGCACAAAACGGAGCTAAAGCCTCATTTCGGTTAAAGATGTTTGTTGCCTTGCCGTATTGGCAGAAGTCGTCCTGCAGATCAGCAACAAGAAGCTTGAGGTCCACTTTTATGTGCAGTGTAAATAAACATCCATTCACACTGTGTGATAAGAATACCTAGTGTTCCAATAACTACAATGTTTCCTCTTATTTTAACAAACTTTCTACTGTATATATTATCTACTGAATCAGTTTGAAGTCCAGGTCTTGCTTGATATATCTTTTTGTTGTTTTCATTATTGTTGACAGTAGTTCAGAAACAAGTAAAATATTGCCTCTGGACTGCATTGTGCCCACCCCCTGCTTATCACACAGCTCAAAGCCTCAATATGCATTTTGTCTTTGATAAGGGAAAAGAAATAAACAGCTCTCATGTTTGTAGTAAGTAGACACATAATGCCCATGTTCTGAAATGTACAGCGCCATAAGACATAAAACATAATCTGCCTTCCTGGAGTCAGTAGATTATTGAGGATGGGTAGACAATTTGACAGGAGATTTTCAGAGAAGTTTGTGAGCAATATCTACAACTATGTGATCCAAATCATTTGGGAATTTTCTTATAAGGAAAAATCCACCGAAAAATAGAAAGGTGGACAGTTAAAGAATTACTACAGCTAAAGTCAGGGGCAGATTGGCTATAGATCCTACAAGGAAATTTTCTGGTTGGCCGATGCCTAGGACAGCCACCCAAACCCTCCTCATTGCCACCAGTCAGGTTTATAATGATCTGATTCTCTCTTATGGAGATGGCCAGCAGCCGCAGGTGCCTTCCTGAATTCAACCGTATTTACGTTGTCAGGACAGTGATACAGTTGAATACTGTGGTGCAGACGTGTTTTGTGCTGCACTGTGGTATTTACAGTAGTTCAGCTGGGGCAGTGTATTGTTCTGCACTACGGTATTGCTGGCCCTGCCTACTTCTGTTGTTCGCGCCTACATATGTTGGCCGGACTAATTATGTCGCCCCGCATTCTGTCAATTTGGACCCACCTGCAACATGGGGCCACTTTTAGTTCCCAGTCCGCCCCTGGGTAAAGTACAAGCCATTGATGATCTGTACAACCATGTAACTGAAGCCATCATGCTTTAACCTTACTTTCTTCACACTGCACTAACTACATTCTAACAATGTTATTATCTGGGAGAAGCTGGGTGGTGTATTTCAATCAGATGTGTCTTGTAGAGTATGTAAACCAGTTATATGTTTGAAATAAAAAGTTTTAGAAACCCAGGATTGCTGATATATGTGGAACAATGTAGCTTTATGAGCATCTCCACAGGTTCACTAGGGTGGTGTGTAAGCAAAAACCACCTTAGTAAGCAAACCAGATCAGTTAATTTTTCTGAATGATGCATAGGTACCCATTCAACTGACACAGTATACAACCAGAGGCAACACCAGGATTAAAAATTGCAACATCTTCAACAGTCCTCCCCCTACAGAGGACTATGGCTGCTCTGCTCAGGACAAATGCTACCAACTTTTCACAACAATGCTAACTGGATGATCGCACCTACTGTATGAGTTTACTCAGAAAAATTAAATATGGAGATTTGGAGAAGATTGCAAAAATATTTCTATGAAGACTCCTAACTACATACAGGATTCTAGTACCCTCTTTAACATTGCTCCAGTGGCCCAAATGTATTTCAGTGGGTACCTCACATACGAGATACCTTCATTGTGTATAAATGTGATGTATCTACTGATATATGTGGTTTCATTGTACATCTGAGAGTGTCACCTGATATTCACTACCTTATTTTCCATCTCATGTTTTTGGTTGGTCTACAGAGGTTTTGCTGTAAAATTGTTGAACCTATACCACAACCAAATATTCCATCTATAGACTAATGTAATATTATGCCTGTGCTCTAGATGTCTGGTGCTAGGCATGCCACTCATACACCCATATTTTATTCAGATATTAGATATTGAAAGTGAGACATTTTACCATTTCATGAAAAAAAAATGTTTTAGAACTTGATGCCAGCAAAGTGTCTCCAAAAAGTTAGGATAGGGGCAACAAAAGGCTGAAAAAGTAAGTGGCACTAATAAAAAATAGCTGGAAGAGCAAGTTGAAACTAAGTCAAATGACTGGGTATAAAAAAAAAAAAATCATGTTAGAGAGGCAGAGTTTCTCAAAAGCAGAGTTTCACCAATTTGTGAGAAAATGAGTCTATAAATTGTGGATCACTTTCAGAAAAATGTTCCTGAAAGTAAAATTGCAACGAATTTGAATATCCCACCATCAGCAGTATATAATATCAAAAGATTTAGAGAATCTTGAGAAATTCAAGTATGCAAGGAACAAGGTCAACGGTCAATATTGGATGCTTGTGATCTAGGGGCCCTCAGCTGGCACTTCATTGTAAACAAGCTTGTTTCTGTACTGGAAATCACTGAATGGGTTCAGTAAAACTTCCAGAAATCATTGTCTGTCAACACAGTTTGCAATGCAATCTGAAAATGCAAGTTAAAGCTGTATCAGAAGAAGCCATATGTCAACACAATCCAGAAACGCCACCGTCTTCTTTGGGCCAAAGTTTATTTAGAATGTATTGAGGCAAAATGAAAAACTGTCCTGTGGTCAGATGAATCAAAATTCGATATTCTTTTTGGAAACCACAGACACTATGTGCTACAGACTCACGAGGAGAGGGACCATCCAGCTTGCTGTCAGCGCATAGTTCAAAAGCCTGCATCTCTGATAGCATGGCATTGCATACGTAGCTATGGTGTGGAAATACAATAACAATGCTGAACAGTATATAGTGGTTTTAGAACAACATATGCTCCAATCCGGGCAACATCTCTTGCAGGGAAGGCCTTGCATACTTCAGTAAGACAATGCTGTACCATGTACTGCATCCAGCACAACAGCATAGTATCATAGAAAAAGAGTCCGGATGCTGAACTGGTCTGCCTGCAGTCCAGACCTTTGAACAATAGAAAAGATTTGGTGCATCATGAAACAAAAAATCCGGCTAATCAGATCTAGGACTGTTTAGCAGCTAGAATCCTACAACAGACAAGAATGGGACAATATTCCTTTCCCATGGCTGCAGCAATTGGGTCTCCTCACTTCCCAGATGTTTACAGATTGTTTTTAAAAGAAGAGGGGATGCAATGCTAAATGAAAAAAGAAATGGCCCTGTCCCAACTTTTTTTTAGATGCACTGCCGCAATCAAGATCTAATGAGTCAATTTTTTTCATGAAATGATAATACGTTTTACTTTCAACATCTGATATGTGTTCTATGTTCTATTGTGAATAAAATATGGGTCTACGCTATTTTCAAATTATTGCATTATACTTTCATGTACATTTATTTCCATGTTGCACAGCATCCCACCATTTTTGGAATTGTGGTTAGACTTTAAGATGACCTACTGCATATCATAAAAAAAATAGAATAAAAAATCTTCAATTACATAAAGCAGATGAGAAAAGTGGATATGTGTCACTATCTGGTTTTATTGTCAGAAAAAATGATAGTTGTCATGTAAACTTAAAAAAATCCTATACTATACAATAATTCCTATATAATAACACCCCCCAACCCCAGTTCTTAAAGGGCTTCTGTCACCCCCCAAAAGTCATTTTTCATTTTTGGGCTAATTAAAATTCTTATAGTGCGATTATTCAATATATAGTGATCTTACCTTTTTCTGTTGTTTAGTTTCTTTAAAAACCGCACTTTTATAATATATTAACACCTTGTCTCCGCCTCCGCAAGTACAGGATCTCTCCCACACCATCGGAGCGTTCCTGTAACTTAGCAGCGGTCTCCACGTGATCTGTTTCATCACGTGATGTTGGTTTTGAATACATCACATCAGCCTCTTCCTGGGGGCCGTCCTGTCATGTGACTATGATGTCTTTATAAAACAAACAAAGATCATTGTCATTTCTGTTCCATCATGTGTTAGTTAAATAAGTTTGTGTACACCAATAGTTCCATATAAGGACTATGTTGATATATACATTGTATCTGTCATTTATCCATCTAGGGAACACCTCCTTTGACCTTGTGACCCCTCTATAGGCGGTACTTTGTGTGTATAAATATGTGTAGCTTTGTGCTGTTAAACTTGTGCAGCTTTTTTGTACCTGATGAAGGGGAGTGATTCGCCGAAACGCGTTGTATCGCTGCAATAAAAGATTCCTATCCTGATCTTGGCGACTGGCTGACGGTTTTTTGCTTTCTTTGTACCAGCAAGTAGGGCGTCTACTTGCTGGTAGCCGCCGCATCCTCCTTTCAAAAAAACGCCCCCTCCTCGTGTTGATTGACAGGGCCAGCGAGCGCTCTCCTCCTCTGTCTGGCCCTGTCTGCAATTCAAATCCCGCGCCTGCGCCTTACGTGTCTTCATTCGGCGCAGGCGCTCTGAGAGAAGGACGCTCGCTTCCTCAGCACTCCCTCAGTGCGCCTGCGCCGATGACGTCTTCTCTTTCGGGTTTAGAGGTGACGTCATCGGCGCAGGCGCACTGAGGGAGTGCTGAGGAAGCGAGCATCCTTCTTTTAGAGCGCCTGCGCCGAATGAAGACACGTAAGGCGCAGGCGCGGGATTTGAATTGCAGACAGGGCCAGCCGGAGGAGGAGAGCGCTCGCTGGCCCTGTCAATCAACAGGAGGAGGGGGCGTTTTTTTGAAAGGAGAATGCGGCGGCTAAAAGCAAGTAGACGCCCTACTTGCTGGTAGCAAGGTAATTAACATATTATAAAAGTGCGTTTTTTAAAGAAACTAAACAACAGAAAAAGGTAAGATCACTATATATTGAATAATCGCACTATAAGGATTTTAATTAGCCCAAAAATGAAAAATGACTTTTGGGGTGGTGACAGAAGCCCTTTAAGGCATACTTGGATGGACATTATATTCAGCACTACCAAATATACAGGGGTATGCAGCACTGCATACTAATTATATGCAGTGATGTCCCCTCTAATGTAAATGCTCACTTTCCTCAGGTTTTCCATTGGGAAAAGACCACCATGATGACATCTTACAGACAAGTCTCCTCTTCACAGAGTTTTGTCACACAGATATCTTAGATTTCCATCATCTCTTGTTGCCAGTGTTATCCTGCTGCTACCGCCAATACTGTGCCAGCTGTATTCCCCAATGGCCCCAAATACTATACTGAAAAAATACTGTATAGATAGTCCCCCACAAAGGTCCCACCATTTAAGATTCTGTCCCAGGTTGCCTTCATTACTAATAGTGCCCCCTACAGTGATGATGCTCCCTGAGAGTACCCCCATTAGTAGTAGTAGTATTGTGCCCATTAATAACTATGCCTCCCCATTGTACAATTAGTAGTAATAATGCAACATAGTGCCCTCAGTAGTGATAAATTCCCTCTAGAAGTAGTAAGGTCCCCTAAAGTGTCCCTAATAGTAATAAGATAAGCAGGTTCCTTTGGCATTACTCAAATGGAGAATATTTAATAAACTGAAAAAAAAGTACAAAAACAATTATAAAATTATTGTTTATATATATATTTTTTATTAGTGCTTTACATTTTTTTAAATATTTTTTTATTAAATATCCTTTGTTTGAATTGTGCTGGTCTCAGCATAAACTTTTGCAGTTACTTGTCTTACTTTGTTCACCTTATCATTGGTAAAACTGCACTATGGACACTGCGGGGCACCTCTGGCGCTGCCTGCTCTTTTTACTAGGCCCCCTAAAGTAGTTCTAGTAGTAATAAGGCCCCTTAAAGTGCCCCCTAGTCATAAGGCTCCCCAAAGTGGACCAGCAGTAATAAAACCTTCTAAAATGCTGCCAGTGTTAATAAAACCCCTCCATGGTAGTTATGATGCTCTCTATAGTATCACCAGTAGCTCTATTGCGCCCATGTAGTGCCCAGTCAGTAGTCATAATTTCTCCCCTGTTGTGGCCCCAGTAGATATACTGCCCCTTGTTTTGCCTCAGTACTCATAATGTGCCATATAGTTCCCCCTGCAGTAATAAGGCCCTTCTGTAGCGCCTCAGTAGTTATAATGCATCCTGTAGTGCCCTCAGTATTTTCAATGCTCCAATGTATTGCTCTAGTACTTTTGTCCCCCATAGTGTCCCAGTAGTTTTGTCCCCCTGTAGTGCCACCAGTAGTTATAATGCCCTCTATAGTACCACAGTAGTTACAGTGTCCCAAGTAGCTTTAATGCCCCCCATATTGCCTCAGTATTGCCTTGCCCTGTAGTGCCCCCAATAAATATATGGTCTCCTTGTAGTGTCCCCAGTAGTTATATTGCACCACTGTATTGTCCCAAAAGAGTCCCACTCTATGCTCCTCTATTCAAAGCAGGACACACCCTCTTCCGGCCTGCTGCCTGAGTTTCCTGCATTCTGGAGCAAGTAAATACTATGATGCGTCCTGGTACATTGACGTCATCGTGACTGCCTGTGAACCGGCACATGTGGTCATGATGATGTCATAACTTTGTAATAGCCTCCGCTACCTCATAGGTATCAGGCTTAGTGGTCTATGAGAATGAACGGCAGGGACGAAATCATTGCTTCCTGTGCCCTGCCGTACCATTCAACTGTATCGACATTCTGAGGACGGTGATACTGTTGTATCTGCAGCTGCAACTACTTTTGGGGCACTAGTCAAAACATTGAGGGCTCAAGCCCGAGATGTTTTAGCCTAGTGATGCCCCAGTCTTTGCAGACACCCCACTCCAGCATCTGCTCATAGGACATTTGCCATAATTGCCAAATGGGCAGTCTGGCCCTAATCTCATTGAAACAAAGTTGGCATCTTAAAAGGAGGCTGTCATTATAAAATGTTGTCCAATCTAACTTCATGTTAAAGATTAGGAGGAGCTCCTCCGGCTAATACGGGTTATTGGCCGGTGTTCTGCTGATCTCACCGATTGGTGCAGTATTTTTCCACAGGCCTTATACTTGAGCGAGGGGTGGAATCAATCGGTTAGCTCAGGGAACCATAGTTCTTTATAGTGTTTTGCCAGCTAATGGCAAGTTTACAACTTTGGGGAGGGTTGGGGAATGTTATGAGACAGGGTAATTCTGGTTATGATTGGCAATATGGTTGGATGAGTGTGGTATGGATGGGGGTGTGCCTCCCTCCGGGGCAAAGAGAAAAAGATATTGTGGTACAGAGTGTGTCTAAATCGGTATACAGGAGATTGTCTTATAATACTAATGGCTAATTGCATTAATTTCCTTAGCTGGAATGTTCGGGGAATCAAGGAAAAAAATAAAAGGAAGGCGATTCTGGAAAGCGTCCGTCCGTTACATCCTCTCATATGCTGCCTACAGGAGACACACTTGCTGCCGGAGCAGGTACACTTGCTTAAACTGGCCTGGGTGGGGATGGGGTTTCATTCCACGTATTCTACGTATGCTAGAGGAGTCAGTGTCTTGATACATAGAAGCATTCCGTTTTGCTGTATTTCTAGCAAAGTGGATGCTGATGGGTGTTATGTGTGCTTATATGGTACACTCTATAACCAGCCGTGTGTGATATGTGGAGTGTATATCCCGCCCCCATACTCTCCGTTAGTGATCAGGAAGGTTTTAGCTTTCATGACGGATTTCCCAGGGGTGCCAACCATCATACTGGGGGATTTTAACAATGTAGTAAGCCCTGACATTGATAGGGTGGGGGCAACGGAAAGGGACTCCCCGGGAGAATATACCACATTTGGAAGACTCATACAAGAAGTGTCCCTAATAGACATATGGAGAGAGAGAAATCTGCAGGAGAGGCAGTACTCATGTTGTTCTAGTACATTTGGCTCACTGTCCAGGATTGATCTGGCACTAGTAAATTCTGAAATGGGGAGATTAATACAAAAAATTGCTTATCTTCCGCGTCGGCTGACGGATCATTCCCCTTTGATGGTCTCCGCTGCTTTTAGGCCCGCTAGAATAGGACAAGGAATGATGTGGGCATTTAATCCCTTCTGGTTATCTGTCCTGCCAGAAGTGGGTAGTATTAAGGAACAACTAGAGGAATTCTTTAGGATTAATTTGCCTACCACTACTAGGTCAATAGTATGGGATGCCATGAAGGCTTTCATGCGAGGGTTGCTTATAGCTCAAATTAGTAGGAAAAAGAGTGAAACCAAAGCTAAGGTCCAGGCTTTAATTTGGGCGGTGGAAATAACTGAAGCTAATTATGTGAAAACACCGGACGATAGGTGTAGAGAATTGTGGAAGGGGGCGCAAAAGGAGTTAAATGACAGGCTGCTACTTAATGCCAAAAACAAGCAATTCTTCCAAAAACAAGTATACTATGAAGAAGGAGAGAAGACAGAAAGAATGCTGGCTCTGGTATCTAGGGCACAGCGATCCCCCAGTTATATAGCGGCCCTCAGGGATACAGCTGGGAATTTGTGTAGTAATCCGGAGCAAATACTGGAGATTATGAAGGGATTTTACTCTAACCTGTATGTGTCTCGCCTGGCAGCCTCAGATGAAGAAATAGACTTATTCTTGGATGGGCTTCACATGCCTACCCTTACCCCTGATCAGCGTAGTAAATTGGACTCTCCTATAACAATTACTGAGTTGGAGGTGGCGCTATCAAATATGTCTAACAATAAGGCTCCAGGAGGTGATGGGTTACCGGCGGAGATATACAAGCGATTTGCCTCAGTCATGCTGCCTCAGTTGTTAGAGGTCTTCAAGGAGGCGATGATACAGAAAAAACTGCCCCCCAGTATGACTGAGGCGACGATTGTAGTCCTTCCAAAGGCGGGCAAAGACATACAGGAGGCCGAGTCCTATAGACCGATATCACTGCTTCAGGTGGATATTAAAATCCTGGCTAAGGTTTTAGCTAATCGTCTGAACCAGACTATATCTAATCTTATCCACCCGGACCAGGCTGGATTTATGCCAAACATGTCTACGGCAGTTAATATCAGGCGCCTCTACTTAAATATTCAGAGTAAGGGACGTGCTTCGGATGCGACGGTCGAATCTCTTGATGCGGCCAAAGCATTTGATAGTGTAGAATGGGAATACTTGTGGAAGGTACTGAGGAAGCTAGGGTTTGGCCAATCTTTCATAGGGTGGATTCAGCTTTTATATGACAAGCCATCGGCTAGGATTAGGGTAAATTTATCAGATAGCTTCACATTATATAGGGGGACGAGGCAGGGTTGCCCCTTATCGCCTCTGCTATTTGCGATTGCAATCGAACTTCTAGCTGAAGCTATCAGATCTTCTGCAGGGATTAGAGGCTTTACGTATGGCTCCTTAGAGGAGAAAGTGGCATTATATGCAGATGATTTGTTGTTATTTATGGATGATTGGAGAACCTCTCTCCCGGTAGCGATGGAAGTTATTAAAGGGTTTGGGAAAATGTCAGGTTTATGTATCAACTGGACTAAGTCCGTGCTGATGCCACTGAAGGAGGGCATGGATGTCGGGGACTCTTGGGAAGAGGGCCTACAGGTTGTACACTCTTTCAAATATCTGGGCATTCAGATCTCTTCCAATGATCTAGATTTTGAAAAGCTGAACATCTCCCCTCTTCTCCAGAAGTTTAGACAGAAGGTGAATGCCTGGACAAAACTGCAGTTATCCATTATAGGTAGAGCAAACCTAGTTAAAATGATACTGATGCCACAGCTTCTCTATGTGCTGCACAACTCTCCGGTATGGCTTCCCCTGAGGATCTTTTATGTAATTAATGCTATTTTCAGGGACCTTATATGGAAGAAGGGGAACACCTCGCATCAAGCTGGCAACTCTATGTAGGCCAAAGACTAATGGAGGCCTGGGGGTTCCGGTTCCGTGGATGTATTACCTGGCGGCACAAATGCAGCATATGAGGGGATGGGAATCGACGGATGGCTTGGGAACTGCTAGTAGAATTATTCAGTCATTGGTAGGGTGTAAAAATTTGAGATCTGCTCTGGAGGAGGGTACTTTCCATGCATTAGGTGGTAATTATCGGATATTGCGCGCCATTCATAAAACGTGGTGGAAGGTCAGGGAAATAATAGGGATACAGGGCTACTCTGATATCACTCCTCTCTGGCCAAATTATATGTACGCAGAGGTGAATAAGGTTAAAGGGATCAAGGTATGGGCTGATTCTGGGCTTAAATATATGTGTCAACTCTTTGACAAGGATGTCCTTAAGGAATTTTCAGGGTAACAGCAGGAATTTGGATTTCAGAAATCCCAATTTTATCTTTATTTGCAACTTAGGCACGCTCTACGCGCTCAAGAACAGGTAGGGGCAGTACGCCCTGCAAAGAAAAATTCAATAGTAGACTTGGTAAAATCTGGAGGAGGTACAGCGGGAGTAATATCCCTTAACTATGCATGTCTTATGGAAGCGCAATTTAAAAGACAGGAATTCCTGCTTTATGATAAATGGAGGAAGGATGTCCCTGATTTGACTGAGGAGCAATGGGATACTGTATTGGAGGAGTTCACACAAGTAGCGGTGAGCGAAGCTCAAAGGGTATCGCAACTCCTGTTGCTGTACAGAGTATACAAAACACCTGTCCTATTGAAAAGAATGGGGTACAGAGCGGATGACTGCTGCCCGAGGTGTGGTGTGACGAATGCTGACCTTATCCATCTGATGTGGAACTGTCCTAGGCTAAGAAGGTACTGGAGTGGGGTAGTGGGGACTGTGAAAATGGTTTTGGATGTTGAACTTAGTATGGATGTTGCGACGTGTGTTTTGGGATGCGTGGAGGTACCAGGAATGGTGCCTAAAAGGAGACTAGCTATAATAAGAATCCTTTATCAAGCTAGGAAGGTAATTGCTTTCCACTGGATAGATGTTCAACCAACAACAGTGGATGAATGGGTAAAAAAGGTGCATGTACTGATTAGCCTAGAAAACTATGTATACCAAAAGAGGAACTGTGTGAAAAAATTTGAAAAGATATGGTCACCTTGGATTCAACATTATAATTTACAAACGTAAGGGAGTGAATGTGGGATTGAGTGAGGAATATATGAGAGGTATGTAGGAAGGAGAGGTGAGAGAGGAGAAATAATATAAAGGGAATGGGATATTGAAAGGGTAGTCTAGGAAAATGAATGCTCCAGGAGGAAGGGGTCACATAACATGGGAACCTGAATAAGTGATCTTGTAGAATGTGCCATATTGCTGAAACTATGCTACACTGATTTGAAATATTTAAATGTGTAAAATTATTGTACTGTACTAAAGTGTCAGACCATGTGATACAAAATTATTTTTATGCTCTTGTCTCAAGGGGTTATGTTGGGGGGAGGGGGGAATTGGGTGGACAGTGTTTTGTCTGTGTTTAAAACTGAAAATCTTCAATAAAAAATATCTGATTAAAAAAAAGATTAGGAGGAGCCAAGCACATCAGGACCACTAAAAAAATATCCCCCCCCCCCATAAACCTATATATCAGCTTGCCAAGTTCTGTCTGCTCTATAATATGATGCTGATAGATCAGAAAACATATTCAACGGCCAGGATTGAGTTGTAGTTCTTAGTTTAGTGGAAATTCTAACTTATTCTGTCCCATAATCCCTCATGTTGTTGTTGACTGTATCAGAGATGAATCTTGAAGCTCCAGGGCTCCAGAAATCTGTAATATAGTTCTTCACCTACCATGTACCATTTATAATATAAGTATCTACTTCTGGTAGAGGGGCAATTGGCCCCCTCAAGCACGAGGGCATCAGTAAGGATGCTATCTCTGAAACCTCCATAGAATTTCCTCTGGATTAGATAAGAGTGCCTATCTAGGTAAGCACAACCACCATGTAATATTCGAATTTAATTAATGATGCAACCTGATTTGGTATTTAAAGGGTGTTGATTACATTTTTATAAGTTTTTAAATCCCCCCCCCCCCCCCCCCCAGACCTGTGCAATCTAGCATACTTACCTACTTCCTTTTAGTTTTGTCTCATCTCACAGCCCTCTTCGTCATTAACAGATAGGGGTCAAGTGTGCCCTGTGCAGTGGTTATGTTTCCTCCAAGCAACACATCACTTGGTCATGTGTCACTTGGCGGACACGTTTTATCTGGTACTATACCTATTTGGCCCTGCTATTGTTAGGCACTAGATATGACTTAATTACTTCCTAGTTGCGATGCATGAACAGTCACTTCTCCAGTAGTGAAATCAGAGCCTCTGCATTTGCCTCGCCACTTGGAGCTGCGACGTAGGCTTAAGAGTAGTGTTGAGCGAACAGTTCGAGCATAGTTCGGGTCCGTACCGAATTTTGGGGTGTTCGTGACACGGACCCGAACCCGAACTTTTTCGTAAAAGTTCGGGTTCGGGTTCGTCGTTCGGCATGTATTTTGGCGCATTTTGAAAGGCTGCAAAGCAGCCAATCAACATGCATCATACTACTTGCCCTAAGATGCCATCGCAGCCATGCCTACTATTGGCAAGGCTGTGATTGGCCAAGTGCAGCATGTGACTCAGCCTCTTTATAAGCTTGTGCGCACGTCGGGACGTGCTCACTCCCGATGTGAATAGAACAGGGATAGACGCAGCTGATGCTAGGGCGAGAATAGGCAGGGATAATTGAATAACTGGAAGCAAATTTCTCTCCTCCACCTGTGATTCATCTAAACAACTGCAGCTGAGCTGCTTTTTTGATAGGGATTGGCTATTTTTAGAGTGGCCAGAGTGATTTTTCCATCCACATGTACCTGGGCTGACCGCCGGCCGCCATTTTGCGACTTGTAGTGCTGCAGCAGAAGCTGCCACAGTGTGTATTCCAAAGCTCCAAACAAGTCAGACATCTACACCTGGGATTCAGACCAATAGCGATTTAGCAGCACAGTCCAAGGCTATTTTTTTTAAAGGTTGTGCAGACCATTTTGTGGCACATGTTACTGGGCTGATAGGCGGTGGCCATCTTGGGACTAGTGCTGCAGCACAATCTCTCCCAACGTCCATTAATCACTTGTAATAGTGGTCTGTGCCATAGAAATCCTACATCAGGGACTTGGGTGTGCTTGTGTCACCCCTACTAATACCAGTCCACCTGTAATCCATACAGTGAAAAGCCATAAAGTATTCCAGTGAGGGAATTTTTTTTTTATTTAAAAAAGGCCAAGTTAGTTTATCTGGCGTTCAATATACTAGATACAGTTAGGCCTGCGTTTCATACATCTGGAATTAGCAAACTAATGTGCTGGGGTTGGGAAAACATATATGTACCCATACTAGAATCTGTCAAAGAAAGCGGTACTCACATATAACAGTCATTCCATCTGTAATCCATACAGTCAAAAGACTGAAAGTATTCCAGTGAGGGAATTTTTTTTATTTAAAAAAGGCCAAGTTAGTTTATCTGGCGTTCAATATACTAGATACAGTTAGGCCTGCGTTTCATACATCTGGAATTAGCAAACTAATGTGCTGGGGTTGGGAAAACATATATGTACCCATACTAGAATCTGTCAAAGAAAGCGGTACTCACATATAACAGTCATTCCATCTGTAATCCATACAGTCAAAAGACTGAAAGTATTCCAGTGAGGGAATTTTTTTTATTTAAAAAAGGCCAAGTTAGTTTATCTGGCGTTCAATATACTAGATACAGTTAGGCCTGCGTTTCATACATCTGGAATTAGCAAACTAATGTGCTGGGGTTGGGAAAACATATATGTACCCATACTAGAATCTGTCAAAGAAAGCGGTACTCACATATAACAGTCATTCCATCTGTAATCCATACAGTCAAAAGACTGAAAGTATTCCAGTGAGGGAATTTTTTTTATTTAAAAAAGGCCAAGTTAGTTTATCTGGCGTTCAATATACTAGATACAGTTAGGCCTGCGTTTCATACATCTGGAATTAGCAAACTAATGTGCTGGGGTTGGGAAAACATATATGTACCCATACTAGAATCTGTCAAAGAAAGCGGTACTCACATATAACAGTCATTCCATCTGTAATCCATACAGTCAAAAGACTGAAAGTATTCCAGTGAGGGAATTTTTTTTATTTAAAAAAGGCCAAGTTAGTTTATCTGCCGTTCAATATACTAGATACAGTTAGGCCTGCGTTTCATACATCTGGAATTAGCAAACTAATGTGCTGGGGTTGGGAAAACATATATGTACCCATACTAGAATCTGTCAAAGAAAGCGGTACTCACATATAACAGTCATTCCATCTGTAATCCATACAGTCAAAAGACTGAAAGTATTCCAGTGAGGGAATTTTTTTTATTTAAAAAAGGCCAAGTTAGTTTATCTGGCGTTCAATATACTAGATACAGTTAGGCCTGCGTTTCATACATCTGGAATTAGCAAACTAATGTGCTGGGGTTGGGAAAACATATATGTACCCATACTAGAATCTGTCAAAGAAAGCGGTACTCACATATAACAGTCATTCCATCTGTAATCCATACAGTCAAAAGACTGAAAGTATTCCAGTGAGGGAATTTTTTTTTTATTTAAAAAAGGCCAAGTTAGTCTATCTGGCGTTCAATATACTAGATACAGTTAGGCCTGCGTTTCATACATCTGGAATTAGCAAACTAATGTGCTGGGGTTGGGAAAACATATATGTACCCATACTAGAATCTGTCAAAGAAAGCGGTACTCACATATAACAGTCATTCCATCTGTAATCCATACAGTCAAAAGACTGAAAGTATTCCAGTGAGGGAATTTTTTTTATTTAAAAAAGGCCAAGTTAGTTTATCTGCCGTTCAATATACTAGATACAGTTAGGCCTGCGTTTCATACATCTGGAATTAGCAAACTAATGTGCTGGGGTTGGGAAAACATATATGTACCCATACTAGAATCTGTCAAAGAAAGCGGTACTCACATATAACAGTCATTCCATCTGTAATCCATACAGTCAAAAGACTGAAAGTATTCCAGTGAGGGAATTTTTTTTTTATTTAAAAAAGGCCAAGTTAGTTTATCTGGCGTTCAATATACTAGATACAGTTAGGCCTGCGTTTCATACATCTGGAATTAGCAAACTAATGTGCTGGGGTTGGGAAAACATATATGTACCCATACTAGAATCTGTCAAAGAAAGCGGTACTCACATATAACAGTCATTCCATCTGTGATCCATACAGTCAAAAGACTGAAAGTATTCCAGTGAGGGAATTTTTTTTTTATTTAAAAAAGGCCAAGTTAGTTTATCTGGCGTTCAATATACTAGATACAGTTAGGCCTGCGTTTCATACATCTGGAATTAGCAAACTAATGTGCTGGGGTTGGGAAAACATATATGTACCCATACTAGAATCTGTCAAAGAAAGCGGTACTCACATATAACAGTCATTCCATCTGTAATCCATACAGTCAAAAGACTGAAAGTATTCCAGTGAGGGGATTTTGCTTATAAAAAATAATATATTTCATTGTGGTGCGAGTTGAATCGCAACAATGAAGAAAAATACTATTAAGGGACGAGGACGCGGTCGTGGTGGTGTCCGTGGAGCCTCTGTTGCTGGTAGAGGACGTGGCCGTTCGGCCCCAGGCGCACACAGTAGAGAACGAACTCCCTCAACTAGCCGGCAGAATGTACCGCAATATTTCGTGGGGCCCAATGACGCTCTTAGGATGGTAAGGCCTGAGCAGGTACAGGCATTAATCGATTGGGTGGCCGACAGTGCTTCCAGCACGTTCACCACATGGTCTTCCACCCAGTCTTCTGCGGAAAGCGCACAGGTGGCACCTGAAAACCAAGCCCATCAGTCTGTCACATCACCCCCAAGCATATCAGGGAAACGGTCTGAGCCACAAGTTATGCAGCAGTCTCTTCTTCTGTTTGAAGACTCTGCTCCCAGGGTTTCCCAGGGGCGTCCACCTAGCCCTTCCCCAGTGGAGGAAGACATACCATGCACTGACGCACAACCACTTATGTCTCCAGATGAAGAGGACATGGGAATACCACCACAGCAGAGTCACCGACTCTCTGATGATGACGAAACACAGGTGCCCACTGCCGCGTCTTTTTGCAGTGTGCAGACTGAACAGGAGGAGGTCAGGGAGGGAGACTGGGTGGAAGACGATGCAGAGGACGATGAGGTCTTAGACCCCACATGGACTGAAGGTCGTGGCGATGACTTTCACAGTTCAGAGGAAGAGGTAGTGGTGAGACCGAGACAACAGCGAAGCCAAAGAGGGAGCAGGGGGCCAAAGCAGACGAGCCGCCGCCCCCAGAGTTCGCCTGCTACTGGACATCGCCAACAGGGACCCAGCCCCACAAAGGCAGCTTCAAAGAGTTCCCTGGCATGGCACTTCTTTAAACAATGTCCTACCGACAAGACCCGAGTGACTTGCACGCTCTGCCATCAGAGCCTGAGGCGAGGCATTAACGTTCTGAACCTCAGCACAACCTGCATGACCAGGCATCTACATGCAAAGCATGAACTGCAGTGGGGTACACACCTTAAAAACCAGGCACTCGCTGAGGCTCCCCCTGCTCCCTCTACCGCTGCTGCCTCGGCTTCCGCCTCGAGAGGAATGTTGCCACCTGCCGAGCAGCAAACAGAGGATGTGCCACCGACACCACCACCACCGCCACCGTCAACTAGCGCCTCCACTATATCACACAGCAGCGTTCAGCTCTCAATATCTCAAACCTTAGAGAGGAAGCGCAAATTCCCCCCGAGTCACCCTCGAGCCCTTGGCCTGAACGCCAGCATTTCTAAACTGCTGGCCTTTGAAATGCTGTCATTCCGGCTGGTGGACACAGACAGCTTCAAACAGCTGATGGCCATGGCTGTCCCGCAGTATGTGGTTCCCAGCCGCCACTACTTCTCCAAGACAGCCGTGCCTTCCCTGCACATGCAAGTGTCCGATAAAATCAAGTGTGCACTGCGCAACGCCATTTGTGGCAAGGTCCACCTAACCACAGATACGTGGACCAGTAAGCACGGCCAGGGACGCTATATCTCACTAACTGCACACTGGATGAATGTAGTGGCGGCTGGGCCCCCGGCGGACAGTTCCTTGGCGCACGTCCTTCCGCCCCCTAGGATCGCAGGGCATCATTCTCTGCCTCCTGTAGCCTCCTCCTCCTACTCGGCTTCCTCCTCCACTGCTTCCACCAGCTCATCCGGTCAGCCACACACCTTCACCACCAACTTCAGCACAGCCCGGGGTAAACGTCAGCAGGCCATTCTGAAACTCATATGTTTGGGGGACAGGCCCCACACCGCACAGGAGTTGTGGCGGGGTATTGAACAACAGACCGACGAGTGGTTTCTGCCGGTGGGCCTCAAGCCAGGCCTGGTGGTATGCGATAATGGGCGAAATCTCGTGGCAGCTCTGGGACTAGCCGGTTTGACGCACATCCCTTGCCTGGCGCATGTGCTGAACTTGGTGGTGCAGAGGTTCATTCACCACTACCCCAACATGTCAGAGCTGCTGCATAAAGTGCGGGCCGTCTGTGCGCGCTTCCGCCGTTCACATCCTGCCGCTGCTCGCCTGTCTGCGCTACAGCGGAACTTCGGCCTTCCCGCTCACCGCCTCATATGCGACGTGCCCACCCAGTGGAACTCCACCTTGCACATGCTGGAGAGACTGTGCGAGCAGCAGCAGGCCATAGTGGAGTTTCAGCTGCAGCACGCTCGCGTCAGTCGTACTGCCGAACAGCACCACTTCCCCACCAATGATTGGGCCTCCATGCGAGACCTGTGTGCCCTGCTGCGCTGTTTCGAGTACTCCACCAACATGGCCAGTGGCGATGACACTGTTATCAGCGTTACAATACCACTTCTATGTCTCCTTGAGAAAACACTTAGGGCAATGATGTTAGAGGAGGTGGCCCAGGTGGAGGAGGAGGAGGAGGATGAGGGCTCGTTTCTAACACTTTCGGGCCAGTCTGTTCGAAGTGGCTCAGAGGGAGGTTTGTTTAAGCAGCAGAGGACAGGTTCACAAGTCGCCAGCCAAGGCACTGTACTGGAGGACGACGAGGAGGAGGAGGTGGAGGGGGACGAGGATGACGCAAGTTCACAGCGGGGTGGCAGCCCAGGCCCATCACTGGTGCGTGGCTGGGGGGATACGGTGGACGATGATGATACGCCTCCCACAGAGGACAGCTTGTCCTTACCCATGGGTAGCCTGGCCCACATGAGCGAATATATGCTCCAATGCCTGCGCAACGACAGCAGAGTTGCCCACGTTTTAACGTGTGCAGACTACTGGGTGGCCACCCTGCTGGATCCCCGGTATAAAGACAATGTGCCCACTTTAATTCCTGAACTGGAGCGCGACCGTAAGATGCGCGAGTACAAGCGCACGCTGATAGAGGCGCTCTTGAGAGCATTCCCACATGTCACAGGGGAACAGGTGGAAGGTGAAGGCAGAGGAGTGGCAAGAGGTCGCCAACGCAGCTGTGTCACGGCCAGCTCATCTGAGGGCAGGGTTAGCATGGCAGAAATTTGGAAAAGTTTTGTCTCCACGCCACAGCTATCTGCACCGACACCTGATACGGAACGTGTTAGCAGGAGGCAGCATTTCACTAACATGGTTGAACAGTATGTCTGCACACCCCTCCACATCCTGACGGATGGTTCGGCCCCATTCAACTACTGGGTTTCGAAATTGTCCACGTGGCCAGAGTTAGCATGTTATGCCTTGGAGGTGCTTTCCTGCCCGGCGGCCAGCGTTTTATCTGAACGCGTATTCAGCACGGCAGGGGGCGTCATTACTGACAAGCGCAGCCGCCTGTCCACAGCCAACGTGGACAAGCTGACCTTCATAAAGATGAACCAGGCATGGATCCCACAGGACCTGTCCCTCCCTTGTGCAGAGTAGTCCTTATTAACTGCCTAAAACATGTCTTGTTGTGCTACGGGCCACTTCTTTATTTGATACAAATTTTATGAAACCCACAGTTGAATGAAACTCTTCTCTGTCTGGGCGCCGGGGCCTAACCAGATGAAAGTGGCCGGTTAAACTAACGGGTGACATGAAGCCATAACCTCTGCCATGCTACCTCTGTCTTCTGTCTGGGTGCTGAGGCCTAAGTCAAATAAAGCGGTCTTCTGCTGTGCTGGGGGATATGAAGCTAATCTCTGACCTCTCTCCTCTGTCTGGGTCCAAAGGCCTAAATCACTGAAAGAGGCCTTCTCCTGTGGTGTGTGATATGATGCCAGAATATGTGCTGTGGGGCCTCTCTCCTCTTCCTGGGTGCAGGGGTCAAATAAACTAAATTGTGGCCTACTCCTGTGGTGGTTGATATGATGCCTGATTCTCTGATGTGGAACCTCTCTCCTCTGTTTGGGTGAAGGGGTCAAAGTAACTAAATGGTGGCTTCTCCTGTGGTGGCTGATATGATGCCAGAATATGTGCTGTGGTGCCTCTCTCCTCTTCCTGGGTGCGGGGGTCAAAGTAACTCAATGGTGGCTTCTCCTGTGGTGGCTGATATGATGCCAGAATATGTGCTGTGGTGCCTCTCTCCTCTTCCTGGGTGCGGGGGTCAAAGTAACTCAATGGTGGCTTCTCCTGTGGTGGCTGATATGATGCCAGAATATGTGCTGTGGTGCCTCTCTCCTCTTCCTGGGTGCAGGGGTCAAAGTAACTAAATGGTGGCTTCTCCTGTGGTGGTTGATATGATGCCTGATTCTCTGCTGTGAAACCTCTCTCCTCCATCTGGGTGTAGGGGTCAAAGTCTTTCAAAGTCGCCTTCTCCTGTGCTGATTGATATAAAGCTGATGGTTGTGCCATCTGACATGGTTGCCAGGGTCTGATTCAATGGGGGCCTACTCCTGTGGTGGGTGATCTAAATGCCTGATTCTCTGCTGTGAAACCTCTCTCCTCCGTCTGGGTGTAGGGGTCAAAGTCTTTCAAAGTCGCCTTCTCCTGTGCTGATTGATATGAAGCTGATGGTTGTGCCATCTGACATGGTTGCCGGGGTCCCATTAAATTGGGGCCTACTCCTGTGGTGGGTGATCTAAATGCCTGATTCTCTGCTTTGAAACCTCTCTCCTCCGTCCGGGTGTAGGGGTCAAAGTCTGTCAAAGTCGCCTTCTCCTGTGCTGATTGATATAAAGCTTATGCTTGTGCCATCTGACATGGTTGCCGGGGTCTGATTCAATGGTGGCCTACTCCTGTGGTGGGTGATCTAAATGCCTGATTCTCTGCTGTGTAACCTCTCTCCTCCGTCTGGGTGTAGGGGTCAAAGTAACTAAATGGTGGCCTACTCCTGTGGTGGGTGATATGATGCCTGGTTCTCTGCTGTGGGACCTCTCTCCTTTGTCTGGGTGCTGTGGTCAAAATAATAGTAAGTGACCTTCTCCATTGGTGGGTGACTTGAAGCCTGATTCTGTGCTATGGGACCTCACTCCAATTAATATTGTTTAATTTATATTTATTTTATGTTAACTCATCATTTCCCTATCTACATTTGTTTGCAGGGGATTTAACTACATTTTGCTGCCTTTTGCAGCCCTCTAGCCCTTTCCGGGTGTGTTTTACAGCCTTTTTAGTGCCCAAAAGTTCGGTCCCCATTGACTTCTATGGGGTTCGGGTTCGGGATGAAGTTCGGGTCGAGTTCGGATCCCGAACCCGAACATTTTTCGAAAGTTCGGCCGAACTCGTCGAACCCGAACATCCAGGTGTTCGCTCAACTCTACTTAAGAGTGTTGGAGCTAGCCGCCATATCATTCCCTGTCAATCAAGTGGTAGGGAAAGCGTTCTCAGATTTGGGGACACCCCATTGCAGGTGCAGAACCCTGCTTGAAGAGATAAATTGATTGTTATGAATTGATTTGCTCTTCTCTATTAATCACATTGTGGGGTGGCTGATGGGGTCAGAGAAGGAGCCACCTTTCTCACTCTAACCACTTATATGCTTTGATAAGCATTGACTGTGACATCTGAGGGGTTAAACTGCTGAGATAGGAGTTCTCTTTGTATCATATAGCTGGGACCCACAAGTGATGACACAGGCACAGTTCCTGAGCCTGCACCATCAGAGCATCATGCTAGTATGTCTCTAAGTGCTAACTACCTGTTTACAGCAATGTGCTATTATGATGCTAAAGGGTTAAGGTCATGTATTGGACACAAGCCACCTGTTTGATGTCTAGATCTTTTCTTCAATGAAAGGTCCATTCTGGTTCCCTTTAAACAGCCATTTCTTTTCCAATAACTTGAACCCGTATGCATGCTTTACAAAACATCAATGATATCTACACAGCTTGGCTGCATAAGTCATTTTTGATGTTTCTATACTGTGTTTCTGCTGTGTTTTTGGTGCAGTAATTCATTACTGTGCTCCTAATGACCTCAATGGCCAGTGTGAACAAGAACTAGGAGTTTATCTATTGCCTTTCTACCCAGTGGCACCTTGTCAAGGAGTGTAAATGAAAAAGTTCAAGGACCAGTATTCTTGCGGCCTTAGCTAAAAGCTTTCTTTTATAATGAATATGTTTAGCCTGTTTAATATGTCTCCTAGGTCATAACGTAGCTATATCATGTGTGAAATTTCTCTAATTACCAGGAACCCCTTGGGGTCAGATAAACATAAAGTACAACACCTTTCTCACTGGTTGTAATTATGACTTAGTATGTGAACGCTAAAGCAAAAACTGGGTTGGAATAAGGAGCATTATGTCAGCATTATTATGTCTGGTGATTATACTCATGTTAATTGAGATGTGTGTTTTATTTATACATACAAATGTTGCTAAAAAATTTGCATTTTCGTCTCTGTGGGTAAAAATGTAAAAAAACACTAGGAAAATAAGTACCTATTTCTAAATCCTCCGAGAAAACATCCATCTATTTAAAATGCACTGCAAGCATATTTAACAATGTTAAATACCGTTTCACAGTGCCAGGTGCATTATTTCTTCCTAAAATAAATTAAATGCTTACATTGTGATTATGACTAATAAATGCTCTGTGTAGTTTTCTCTCCAGTAGGGCATAGATCTTAGTTATTTTCTTGCATTTGAAGTTCCTAGAAGTAAACAGTTCAGTTTAACAACTTTATCTGCTAACATGTTAAACCAAATCTTATTTTTTTCTACTCTGCTACTCTATGTATACCTTCAGGGGGAATTTTACTCATTTAGGGCTAAAAATCTTTTTTTCTATTGGTCTTTATTAAAAATATTCAGCCGTTCTGTCACAAAGCGTTAACTGTCTAGATGGGAGAATCCTACTTTGTGCTGGTCATATAATAAACCTTATCTCTAAATTACTAAATGCTCATAAGCAATTATTTAAGCCACATTCTTATCAGTAAGGTAAGAACTGAGTTATTATGAGCGTTTAGGGGATCAAAGATAAGGAGCCATCTGCTGAACTGCCTGTTGGGAAACAGTAAACATACAGATCCTGCTGCTAGATAATCTCAAGGCTATACAGAGAAAGGGGCTCAATATTTTTTTTATAAAGACCAGTTGAAAAATTGACTTTTAGCTCAAAATGAGTACAATGCAACAATAAAAAAAATTGTCCTCAAAGGTGTGTGTAGACTTTTTTCAGAAACATTTCCAGCATTAAGCAATCCAATTGATATCAAATTTTGCATGCACTCCATGGGATCACTGTCATCAATAATGGTCTTTTCAAAATGGAGTATAAAATATATAGGACCTCAAAGCAAAGTCAAGAGTGATTCACCCATCACATAAGGACAGTAAATTGAAGTGTAGTGTAAGCCTTCTTTCACTCAGTGACTGAGAGCCAAAACCATAAGCAGGTCAAAAATACAGAATCAGTGCAAATCTTTTTATTACACCTTATCTCTGTGTAGGTTTCACTCCCATAAAATTCATGATCAAACACGGACCTAAGCAGTGTAAAAATGCAAACAGCAGTTTATCTACTATGGGAGGAGTCAGAAATTTAGAACTTATATGAGTCCCGATTTATTAAATCACAAAGTGGATCGCAAAATTTTATGACAGCCAAGAAACTGGATCTTTAGAGCATACAGGAGCATCCTCAGGCTAATACCCACAGACTTGAAAAAGGAGTACCTACACTCTGAAACATGTTGTTATAGGGCTGTTTAATACTAAACTTATCCTGATACATACATCTCCGCTTTGTTTGCGCTGTAGGATGTCTATTCAACAGCAGATTTAAAGTTGTTTAAACTGCTGAACCCACTTTGTTCATACCTCCTGAAATTTGGCCCCCAACAAAGTGAGGATCCAGACGACATTGGCAGAACCGGCCTTCAGGAACCATTTTACGCCTATAGCAGTAATGTGCCAATTTTTGCACAACAAAAGAAGGTGAGCATTTCCATCTCATCTACAGACAACTAATCCCAACCTACTTACCCTATGAGTGCCTGCCTTTGTTTTCTGTCATTTACCATATTGAGTTTTATAAAATTTTCTAAAGAAGACGCTCATGTGAAATAATGAAGACTAGAGAAAAATTGTAGTGCCATATAGATCTTGCCCCACTTAAAGGCATACCATTTTTGAAGTTGAGTGTGGCTCCCACTGCCAGAGGGTCTTTCTGTTCCAAGTGACATTCTTGTTTTTATATCTTCAAAAACATAAATCAGTATAAGGAAGGATTTCAAGTGTAAAACTTTGAAATTAAGCTCTGATTTGGAGAATTATGAGCATTTCTCTGTTACTAAAATTTCTCCTTTTACATGCAGATTTATAGATATCACTTTACTATGCTGTTTCTTCAACTTGCTACACAAAGTGTATTGTACACTTTATATTGGTGTAGACTCGTGTTGTTTGTCACGGTCTCTCCTGTGACAGGGGTCAAAAGATTTAAGAGACTGGCTGCACATGATGTGATCTGACAGCCTCTCTGGTTTCACTTTTCTGTGTTGTTGCTGGGTATGACCACACCTCTGGTCTCAGGTGTAGCTTAAGTGGTCATTCTAACTCCTCTATTTAGTCTGGCCTCACCCATCATGCTATGCGGTTGATAGCTCCTTTCAAGTTGTAAAGAGCTGGTGTCTGGTTCTCCTCTGAGTTCCTGCTCATCTGCATACTTTGGAGTTAGACTACTTTCACACTAGTGGCACAGACCTCCAGCAGGCTGTTCTGTCGGGTAAACAGCCTGTCGGATCCATCCTGCCGCTAGTAAATGTGTGCCCCCGGACTGTCGCTCAGTCCCCATTGACTATAATGGGAGTGGGGCGAAGTTCCAGGGGAGGCATGGCAGCGCACGGCGAGAGGCTGCCGGAATAAATGTCGGACATGTCGTAGTTTTATTCCGGAAGCCTCTCACCATGCGCTGCCATGCCTCCGCCGTGCCTCCGCCATAACTCTGTCCCCGCCCCCCATTATAGTCAATGGGGATGGAGCGGCAGTCGGGGGGCACACGTTCACTAGCGACAGGATGGATCCGACAGGCTGTTCACCTTTAGGGTCAGATAGGGCCCTAGGTTCCAGCGTATGAACATCCCTACCATCAAGGTCTGTTCATACTTGTAGTAGTCAGGGCTTGGTTTAGGGATTCACTAGGTGGTGACCTTTTACCCTTTCCCTAGTTTCCAGGCCTAGTATCTTTTCCCTTTCCTCTTGTGGTCGGTGTGGAGTTATCCACCAACACCGCGCCATTACATTGTTCGTGTTTGGTTCATATTTCTACTTGGAAAAGTAAGAGACAGGTTCCCTAGAATTACTATGTATTTAACGCATCATTTCACCTAGTCTATGTAGATTGTAAGCTCTAATAGGCAGTGTCCTCTCTCCTTTTCAACCCATATTCCAAGGCATGTAACTGGTCTGATTTTATCCAACTCTTCCATGCTTTTTATTTTCACTTGGGCAGACCAAAGTTGAAAATAGTACCTGGTACTTTTGGTATCTAATCTAATGGGGGTTCCAAGATCACAAAATCAGAACCATGAGTTCACAAAGACCACACTGCTAACTAGTGATCAACCCAAAAGATTCTTAACTGCACTGCTACCAGCTAAATTATAGGTCACCATATCAACGGTGGAAAACAAATGGTGCAAAAACAGAGTAGCATATAGTCGGTAACATGCAGTAAAAAGGTCCTTGAGGCAGTATTCTGAGAATGGAATTTATATAATACCATTTTTAACCCCCTCCCCCCACATTATATCAATTTATCAGTGGTGGTCTTTTTACAGAAGATAAAAAGATAAATAATGAATTAAATTAAACTAAATCTCTCCAATTCATAATGCAGTGCTCACTGATTGAGTGAATCACGACTTCTTTATATACCTAACTGTTCAGTCCCATGCATGATGAGTTATAACTAGAGTTGTGCGGACACCTGGATGTTCGGGTTTGATGGGACCCGAACTTGACCCCGAACCCGAACCCCATTGAAGTCAATGGGTACCCGAACTTTGGAGCACTAAAATGGCTCTAAAAACGTCATGGAAAGGGCTAGAGGGCTGCAAAAGGCAGCAAAATGTGGTTAAGAGCATGGCAAGTGTGGATAGGGAAATGACTTCAAATAACATAAAATACGTGAAAATAAAAAATAATAATCTTGATCTAGGAGGATGAGGTCCATATGGAGTAGGAGGTTGAGGAGGTGGTGGATGTGGCGGTGTAGGTGGAAGCGGAGGTGGAGGAGGAGGAGGTAGCCAACACTGTTTTTTTTTTTTTTTTGGTAGACCCCAAAACATTGGGAAATATAAAAAATAAAACAAAGAGAAAGTGTGCTGGAGTACAACAATGGCTGTGGACAGGCGGCTGCGCTTGTCTGCGATAACCCCCCCTGCCGTGCTAAACAAACAGACAATACACTGGCTGCAGGGAAGGCCAGCACCTCCAAGGCGAAAAGGGCAAGCTCAGCCCATGTGCACAATTTGGAGACCCAGAAGTTGAAGGGGGCAGACCCATCAGTCAGTACATGTAGGCGTGTGCACACATACTGCTCGACCACATCGCACGTCCCCATGACATCCACGATCCAATTGGATATCTTCCCTATCAACTTTCGATGTTCTTTTATGCGCCTACCATGGTGATCACGGGTAACGGGGAATCAGGGTTCCATGCCGAAGAGGAAGCCTGAGAAAGGGATACCACATCCAAGGGAGGTCAATGGCTGAAATGTGATCGAGCGGAAATGTGGGACAAGTTATTAAAGCAGAAGCATCCAAGTAAAGGAGGGGGTGCACGGTAATTACCCAATCCCGACTCAGGGAGGTAGTGACGAGAAATAACAATACAGGACTCTTAAGATGCCCTGTTATTGGAATGATTAATAAAAAATTGCAGGGAATGTCACTGCGGTATTTTAGATTAGGAAACGTCAGGAGAGGCCCTGCTGCCGCTTTGTTGACTCTAGATAACTTCTGCCTGATCGCACGTCCGTGTGACGTCCACGATCCAATTGGATATCTTCTCTATCAACTTTCAATGCTCTTTTATGCACCTACCATGGTGATTATGGTTAATGGGGAATCAAGGTTCCATGCCAGAGAGGGAGCGCGGGAAAAGGGATACCACATCCAAGGGAGGTCAATGGCTGAAATGTGATCGGGCGGAAATGTGTGTCAATTAAAGATACATTTTAGAAATTTAAGTCCCTGTCACCTATGCAGAGCAGGGGTTTTTCAAAGGCAAAAATGGGTTAATGTCACCCACCAATGGAACAGACGATTTTTTAAAATTTCGGTCCCTGTCAACTATGCAGAGCAGGGGTTTATTCATGGCAAAACTGGGTTCATGTCACCCACCAATTGATCAGACGATTTTACAAAAATTTGGTCCCTGTCACCTATGCAGAGCAGGAGTTTGTATATGGCAAAAATTGTAAAATGTCACCTGAGAATGTAACAGACGATTTTTAGAAATTTAGGTCCCTGTCACCTATGCAGAGCAGGGGTTTATTCACGGCAAAAATAGTAAAATGTCCCCCAAGAATGTAACAGATGCTTTTGCACCCTGCTCCCTCTTTTGCTGTGCTAGTGCCTCTGTGCGACCACCGCCTCTTTCTCCAAACTGCACACGTCACTTGCATGACCTTGATTCCATGTGGGGTCTAGTACCTCATCATACTCCATATCATCTTCCACCCAATCTTTACCCCTGTCCTCCTTGTCGGTCTGCAGACCGCAGAAAGCCTCAGCAGTTGGCACCTATGTTTCGTCATCATCAGAGACGTGCTGCGGTGGTCTTCCCATGTCCTCATCCTGAAACATAAGTGGTTGGGCTTCAGTGCACTCAATCTCTTCCACTTCTGGGGCAGGGCTATGTGGATGGCCCACGAAATTCTGCTAGCAGAGTCATCAAAAACCATAAGAGACTGCTGCATGACTTGGGGCTCAGACTGCTTGACTGATTTACAAGGGGGTGAGTTGAAATACAGATGGCCATGGGCTGTAGGTGCCAACTCTGATCTTTCAGCAGGGGACTGGGTCGGAGACAATGTGAAGGAACTGGAGGCACTGTCAGCCACCCAATCTACTATCGCCTGTACTTGTCTGGCCTCACCATTCGTACTATCCTAAATGCAGTGTAGGCAGCAAATGTACTTTCTAGCACAAAAGATGAGAATTTTTTCACCCAACAATGTAACAGACACATTTGTGAAAAGTATTTCCCTGTCCGCTATGTAGAGCAGGGGTATATCACAGCCAAAAATTGGTGAATGTCACACAACAATGTAACAGACGAAATAGTGAAATATATTTTCCTGTCCACAATGTAGAGCAGGGGTATATCACAGCCCAAAATTTGGGAATGTCGTCCAACAATGTATAAGATGAATTAATGAAATGACTTAAAATAAGAAAATATGTAAAAATAAAAAATAATAATCTTGATCTAGGAGGTGGAGGGCCATATGGAGTAGGAGGTTGAGGAATCGGTGGACGTGTCGGTGTAGGTGGAAGCGGCGGTTGAGGAGGAGGAGGAGGTAGCCAAAACTGGTTTTTATTTTTTATTTTAATTTTTTAAATTTTTTTGTTGTTTAACCCCTTAAGGACTCAGCCCTATTTCACCTTAAGGACTTGGCCATTTTTTGCAAATCTGACCAGTGTCACTTTAAGTGCTGATAACTTTAAAATGCTTTGACTTACCCAGGCCGTTCTGAGATTGTTTTTTTGTCACATATTGTACTTCATGACACTGCTAAAATTGGGTCAAAAAAGTTAATTTTTTTGCATAAAAAAATACCATATTTACCAAAAATTTTGAAAAATTTGCAAATTTCAAAGTTTCAGTTTCTCTACTTCTGTAATACATAGTAATACCCCCAAAAATTTGGATGACTTTACATTCCCCATATGTCTACTTCATGTTTGTAGCATTTTGGGATTGATATTTTATTTTTTGGGGATGTTACAAGGCTTAGAAGTTTAGAAGCAAATCTTGAAATTTTTCAGAAATTTACAAAAACCAAATTTTTAGGGACCACTACAGGTCTGAAGTCACTTTGCGAGGCTTACATAATAGAAACCGCCCAAAAATGACCCCATTCTATAAACTACACCCCTCAAGGTATTCAAAACTTATTTTACAAGCTTCGTTAACCCTTTAGGTATTGCACAAGAGTTATTGGCAAATGGGGATGAAATTTGAGAATTTAATTTTTTTGCCTAATTTTCCATTTTAACCCATTTTTTTCCACTAACAAAGCAAGGGTTAACAGCTAAACAAGACTGTATCTTTATTGCCCTGACTCTGCCGTTTACAGAAACACCCCATATGTGGCCGTAAACTACTGTACGGGCACACAGTAGGGCGTAGAGTGAAAGGTGCGCCGTTTGGTTTTTGGAGGGCTGATTTTGCTGGACTGTTTTTTTGACACCATGTCCCATTTGAAGCCCCCTGATGCACCCCTAGAGTAGAAACTCCATAAAAGTGACCCCATCTAAGAAACTACACCCCTCAAGGTATTCAAAACTGATTTTACAAACTTTGTTAACCCTTTAGGTGTTGCACAAGAGTTATTGGCAAATGGGGATGAAATTTGAGAATTTCATTTTTTTGCCTAATTTTCCATTTTAACCCATTTTTTCCACTAACAAAGCAAGGGTTAACAGCCAAACAAGACTGTATCTTTATTGCCCTGACTCTGCCGTTTACAGAAACACCCCATATGTGGCCGTAAACTACTGTACGGCCACACAGCAGGGCGTAGAGGGAAAGGTGCGCCGTATGGTTTTTGGAAGCCAGATTTTGCTGGACTGTTTTTTTGACACCATGTCCCATTTGAAGCCCCCCTGATGCACCCCTAGAGTAGAAACTCCATAAAAGTGACCCCATCTAAGAAACTACACCCTTCAAGGTATTCAAAACTGATTTTACAAACTTTGTTAACCCTTTAGGTGTTGCACAAGATTTAATGGAAAATAGAGATACAATTTCAAAATTTAACTTTTTTGGCAGATTTTCCATTTTAATATTTTTTTTCCAGTTACAAAGCAAGGGTTAACAGCCAAACAAAACTCATTATTTATGGCCCTGATTCTGTAGTTTACAGAAACACCCCATATGTGTTCGTAAACCGCTGTACGGGCACACAGCAGGGCGCAGAAGGAAAGGAATGCCATACGGTTTTTGGAAGGCAGATTTTGCTGGACTGGTTTTTTTGACACCATGTCCCATTTGAAGCCCCCCTGATGCACCCCTAGAGTAGAAACTCCAAAAAAGTGACCCCCACTAGTTGGTACTAGTTTAGGGTACATATGATTTTTGGTTGCTCTATATTACACTTTTTGTGCGGCAAGGTAACAAGAAATAGCTTTTTTGGCACGTTTTTTTTTTTTGTTATTTACAACATTCATCTGACAGGTTAGATCATGTGGTAATTTTATAGAGCAAGTTGTCGCGGATGCGGTGATACCTAATATGTATACAATTATTTTTATTTATGTAAGTTTTATACAATAACTTCATTTTTAAAACCCAAAAAAGTTTTAGTGTCTCCATAGTCTAAGAGCCATAGTTTTTTCAGTTTTTGGGCGATTATCTTGAGTAGGGTCTCATTTTTTGCGGGATGAGATGACGGTTTGATTGGCACTATTTTGGGGTGCATATGACTTTTTGATCGCTTGTTATTACACTTTTTGTGACGTAAGATGACAAAAAATGGCTTTTTTTACACCGTTTTTATTTTTTATTTTTTACGGTGGTCACCTGAGGGGTTAGGTCATGTGATATTCTTTTAGAGCCGGTCGATACGGACGCGGCGATACCTAATATGTATACTTTATTTTTATTTATGTAAGTTTTACGCAATGATTTCATTTTTGAAACAAAAAAAATCATGTTTTAGTGTTTCTTTAGTCTGAGAGCCATAGTTTTTTCAGTTTTTGGGCGATTATCTTGGGTAGGGTATGATTTTTGCGGGATGAGATGACGGTTTGATTGGTACTATTTTGTCGTACATGTGACTTTTTTGATCACTTTTATTACCTTTTTTGGGAAGTAAGGTGGGCAAAATTTAAATTTTCTCATAGTTTTTATTTTTTTATTGTTATGGTGTTCACCGTGCGGGGAAAGTAACATGACCGTTTTATAGATCAGGTCGTTACGGACGCGGCGATACCTAATATGTGTAGTGTATTTTATTTTTTTAATTTTTATTCAGTGATGAATGTTTTTTTTTTTTTATCTTAACTTTTTTCACTTTTTTTTACTTTTTTTTTGACCCAGACCCACTTGGTTCTGGAAGATCCAGTGGGTCTGATGTCTGTATAATACAGTACAGTACAATATATATTGTTCTGTACTGTATTTTACTTACACTGAACAGATCTATGCTTTTAGCACAGATCTGTTCAGCACCATGGACAGCAGGACGCCTGAGCAGGCGTCCTGTTGCCATGGGAACCCTCCCGTCTGCTCAGAACTTCGCAGACGGGGAAGGGTAAGCACAGGGCTGAGGGGGGCTCTCTGGGGGCTCTCTCCCTCTCCATCGGGGGGCTGCAAAGGCACAGCAGCCCCCCGATGGAGAGGGAGGGAGCTCCCTGACCGATGACAGTTAACTTTTTCCATACAGCGGTCCGTACGGACCGCGGTATGGAAAGGGTTAAACGGCTGACATCTGCACAGATGTCAGCCGTTTATACCAGGGTGCCAGCAATGTGCTGGCACCCTGGTATAACCCACTAGAAGCCAACGATCATTCATGGTGAGGCGGGCGGGGGATCGCGATCCCGCATGCCGCACCGCCCGCCTCCCGCAACGCCCCCACCGCATGCGACACCCCCCCCCCGCACCACCCGCCGGCATCAAATCGTGCAGGGGTGGGTGAAAAATATTGATTATAGGCACTCAAAAGTTTCTGATCCCCGCGGTCAGGGACCGCAGGCATCAGAAACTGCAAAAAGCGCAGCAAACCGCAGGTCTGAATTGACCTGCGGTTTGCTGCGATCGCCGACATGGGGGGGTCACATGACCCCCCCTGGCGTTGTCACAGGATGCCGGCTGAAGGATTTCAGCCGAAATCCCGTTCTGATTAACCCCTGGGGCGCCGGAATACTGATTTCAAGTTAGGGCGTACCGGTACGCCCTGAGTCCTTAAGGACTCGGGAAATAGGGCGTACCGATACGCCCTGCGTCCTTAAGGGGTTAAATTAGGGTAGACCCCAAAACATTGGGAAATTTAAAAAAATACAACAATGAGAAAGTGCGCTGGAGTATAACAATAGCTAGGTGAGGCCGGTATACATGTCTATTCTCCACAAGATACGGACAAGTCCTGCTGGATCCATGCCTGGTTCATTTTAATGAATGTGAGCTTGTCCACATTGGCGTGCTTTTCTGTGATAACGCCCCCTGCCGTGCTAAACACACGTTCAGACAATACACTGGCTGCAGGGCAGGCCAGCATCTCCAAGGCGTAAAGGGCAAACTCAGGCCATGTGCCCAATTTGTAGACCCAGAAGTTGAAGGGGGCAGACCTATCGGTCAGTACGTGTAGGCGTGTGCACACATACTGCTCCACCATGTTGCTGAAATGCTGCCTCCTGCTAAGACGTTTCAGCTGGTGGTGCTGGTTGTTGTGGCGTGCTGACAAAACTTTTCCATATTTCGGACATGCTAACTTTGCCTTCTGAGGTGGTGGCGGTGCCCCAGCTGCCTCCTCCTCTGCCTACGCCTTGTGCTTCCATTGTGCCCCCGCTGTCAGGTGGGAATGCCACCAGCAGCGCGTCTACCAGCGTGCGCTTGTACTCGCGCATCTTACGATCACGCTCCAGTGAAGGAATTAAGGACGGTACGTTGTCCTTGTAACGGGGATCCAGCATCGTTGCCACCCAGTAATCAGCACAAGTTAGAATGTGGCCAACTCGGCGGTCGTTGCGGAGACACTGCAGCATGTAATCGCTCATGTGTGCCAGGCTGCCCAGAGGCAACGAACAGCTGTCCTCTGTGGGAGGTTTATCGTCTGTGTCCTCTGTATCCCCTCAGCCACGCACCAGTGATGGCCATGAGCTGGTTTGGGTGTCACCCTGCTGAGAACACGGTTCCTCTTCCTCCATCTCCTCCTCCTCATCCTCCACCTCGTCATCCTCCAGAACTGTGCCCTGGCTGGACAAATGTGTACCTGGCGTATGTTGGTGCAGGAACCCACCCTCGGAGCCACTTGTAAATGACTGGCCTGAAACCCTTGTAAATGATCCCTTTTCCTCCTCCTTCTGTGCCACATCCTCTTCCATCATCGCCCAAAGCGTTTTTTCAAGGAGGCATAGAAGTGGGATAGTAATGCTGAGAATGGCGTAAACGGCACTGGCCAAGTTGGTGGAGTACTCGAAACAGCGCAACAAGGCACACAGGTCTCGCATGGTGGCGCACTCATTGGTGGTGAAGTGGTGCAGTTCCGCAGAACGACTCACCCGTGCGTGCTGCAGTTAAAACTCCACTATCGCCTGCTGCTGCTCGCACAGTCTGGCCAGCATGTGCAATGTGGAGTTCCACCTTGTGGGCACGTCGCATATGAGACGGTGAGCGGGAAGGCCGAAGTTACGTTGCAGCGCTGACAGGCGAGCAGCAACAGGGTGAGAACGCCAAAAGCGCGCACAGACGGCCCGCACTTTCTGCAGCAGCTTTGACATATTGGGGTAATGTTTCAGGAACCTCTGCAACTCCAAATTCAGCACATGCGCCAGGCAAGGGATGTACGTCAAACCGGCTAGGCCCAGAGCTGCGATGAGATTTCACCCATTATCGCACACACCAGGCCAGGATTGAGGCTCACTGGCACCAACCACTCATCGGTCTGTTGTTCCATGCCTGTCCACAGCTCCTGAGTGGTGTGGGGGTTTGTCCCCCAAACAGAGAAGTTTCAAATTTGCCTGCTGTCGTTTACCCCTGGCTGTGCTGAAGTTGGTGGTGAAGGTGTTACGCTGACCGGATCAGAAGCGGTGGAGGATGAGAAAACGGAGTAAGAGAAGGAAGCAACAGGAGGCAAAGAAGAACGCCCTGCAATCCTCTTTGTTGGAAAGACATGCGCCAAACTGCTATCCGCCTCAGGCCCAGCCGCCACTGCATTTACCCAGTGTGCTGTTAGGGAGATATAACGTCCCTGACCGTGCTTACTGGTCCACGTATCCGTAGATAGGTGGACCTTGCCACAGATGTGTTGCGCAGTACACACTTGATTTTGTACCCCACTTGGTTGTGCAGGAAGGGATGGCTTGCCTGGAAAAGTAGTGGCGTATGGGAACGACGTACTGTGGGACAGCCATTGCCATAAGGTTTTTAAAACTCTCTATCTTTACTGGACGGAATGACAGCATTTCAAAGGCCAGGGATTTTGGAATGCTGGAATTCAGGGCCAGGGAATGCAGGTGGGTATGGCGGTACTTCCTCTTTCGTTCCAGTGTTTGGAAAATAGACAGCTAAAAGCTTCCATGGGACATTGTGGAGATGCTTGGTGACTCAGGTGGTGGCGTGGCTGCTACATCCTCTGTTTGCGGGGTGGCAGATGCCACTGTCACTCCAGAGGGGGATGATTAGGCCGAGACTGCAGCAGAAGAGGAAGCAGGAGGAGCCAGAGACCTTTCTTGGCTTTTGAGGTGTCTACTCCACTGCAGCTCGTGCTTTGCACTTAGATGTCTGGTCATGCAGGTTTAGAACGTTTATGCCTCGCTTCAGGCTCTGATTGCACAGCGTGCAAACCACTCGTATCTTGTCGTCAGCACATTGTCTGAAGAACTGCCATGCCAGGGAACTCCTTGGAGCTGGCTTTGGTGTGCTCTGTCCCTTGGTGCGGTGGGCAGTAGCAGGCGTACTGTCTAGGGGATGGCAGCTCTGCTTTTGCACCCTGCTCCCTCTTTTACTGTGCTGGTTGCTCTGTGCGACCACCGCCTCTTCCTCCGAACTAGACAGGTCACTCGCATGACCTTGATTCCATGTGGGGTCGAGGACCTCATCGTCCTCCACATGATCATCCACCCAGTCTTCAACCCTGCCCTCCTTGTCGGTCTGAAGACTGCAGAAAGCCACAGCAGTTGGCACCTGTGTTTCGTCATCATCTGAGATGTGCTGCGATAGTCCTCCCATGTACCCATCCTGAAACATAAGTGGTTGGGCATCCACTTCTGGGGCAGCGCTATGTGTATGGCCCACGGAAACCCTGCTAGCAGAGTCATTAAAAATCAGAAGAGACTGCTGCATGACATGGAGTTCAGACTGCTTGGCTGATTTGCAAGGGGGTGAGGTAAAAGACTGATGGCAATGGGCTACATGTGCCAACTCTGATCTTTCAGCAAGGGACTGGGTATAAGACAAAGTGAAGGAACTGGAGGCACTGTCAGCCACCCAATCTACTATTGCCTGTACTTGTTCTGGCCTCACCATTCGTAGGGCCGCATTTGGCCCTACCAAATAACGCAGAAGTTCTTTTATGGATCGATTTAAACTTGGCCTGATACAGCAGAAACCACAGATTTAGGGAATTGCTAAGTTGGGAATTGTATTTCAACCCAGAACAAAAACTGTGCTTTGGCGGACACTAAATGAATTGACCAGCCTCAGCAATAAACACAGATTTAGCTGAATATAAATTTTAGGCGTATTATTTAGGCGCTGGGTGACAGGTATACGTTTACGGACAGAATTAAACTTGGAAATGCACAGTAGCGTGTGAAGTTATTGAGGATGACACTATCCGCACCTTCAATCTAATATACCCTTTTATGGATCGATTTAAACTTGGCCTGATACAGCAGAAACCACTGATTTAGGGAATTGCTAAGTTGGGAATTGTATTTCAACCCAGAACAAAAACTGAGCTTTGGCGGACACTAAATGAATTGACCAGCCACAGCAATAACCACAGATTTAGCTGAATATAAATTTTAGGCCTATTATTTAGGCGCTGGGTGACAGGTATACGTTTACGGACAGAATTAAACTTGGAAATGCACGGTAGCGTGTGAAGTTATTGAGGATGACACTATCCGCACCTTCAATCTAATATACCCTTTTATGGATCGATTTAAACTTGGCCTGATACAGCAGAAACCACTGATTTAGGGAATTGCTAACTTGGGAATTGTATTTCAACCCAGAACAAAAATATATCCTTTGCCAGACAGCAGACAGTATTACAATTGGCTAGTCACAGGTGAAACATCAGATTTAGGGTACTGCTATTTTGGCAATTGTATTTCACCCCTCAATAAAATAGCAAGCACAGCCAAGCCCCTGATGTAGGATATAGCAAAAAAATAACCACACTATTGATGGTTAAATGGACTCGGTGGCAGCTTGTGCTGGCGCACCACAAGACACAAAATGGCCGCCGATCACCCAAGAAAAAATTGACATAAAAACGCTCTGGGCAGCCTAAAAACAGTGAGCAATTAAATAGCAGCAGTTCAATGATCCATAGCTGTAGATCGATCACTAAATTAAGTGTTTTTGCAGAGTTAATCACTGCCTAATCTCGCCCTAACAGCAGCTGCAACCTCTCCCTACACTGATCATAGCAGAGTGACGTGCAGCGCTACGTGACCCAAGCTTAAATAGAGGCTGGGTCACATGCTGCACTGGCCAATTACAGCCATGCCAATATTAGGCATGGCTGTGATGGCCTCTTGGGGCAAGTAGTATGATGCTTGTTGATTGGCTGCATTGCAGCCTTTCAAAAAGCGCCAAGAAAGCGACGAACACCGAACCCGAACCCGGACTTTTACGAAAATGTTCGGGTTCGGGTCCGTGTCACGGACACCCCAAAATTCGGTACGAACCCGAACTATACAGTTCTGGTTCGCTCATCCCTATTAGCGGCCTTTTTGGCCCTATTCTTTAGGATCAGGTGATGTGGCGTTTTAACGCTGACTATAGGTGCTCTATGTGTCTGTAACCTTATTATTTAGTGTGCTATCCTATTATGGTTTGGGATTTGCGGTCATGTACATATATATATATATATATATACGTATTTCCTGGCTGTATTCCTAGGTGTTCCGCTGCCCCTCTATGAATGATGCGATGCTCACATAGCCTTTTTTCTTTTATAACAAATCCCTGTAACTATGACGCTCTGGTATTCACAATGGCTTAAGGACCTGGGTGACGTCGGACTGACGTATTGGTCACAGGTATCCCTCGTGATCAGTGCGTCACTGCCGCTCAACGTCAGTTCCTATACTTCCTTACCCTCTCGGCCCTCCTCGTAATCACATGATCTGACATACGATGCCTGATTGGAAGGGATCGTTTTAGGACACATCTGGTACCAATTTTTTATTTTGGGAAGACGCTATAAAAAGAGGAGTTTTTGCAATTGTTTCTTATCCCCGGAAGAAGCCAGGTGCTACTGGCGAAATGACGTCGGGAGGAGGCGGCTGAGGGTTTAACACGCTCTATTGGGTAGTTATTGCTTTTTTATTTCCACACATAGGTTCGTTATTACTTTCTGATTCTTATGTCTGGTGGCTTGTATTGTTTTATCGGCCTGTCTATGTGTGGCTTTTTCTGCAATTTATATACCCCTGTGTGTAGACCCCTCAGCCTCCTCTAGGGTTGTTTTTTCCTCACTGAAGGTTTCCCCCCTCCTTGCTGCTGTTTTTACAAATTATATTTTTATACATGTTAAAAGTAATGTATATCTAAATAAAGATTCTTTCATGTTTATATATGCATGTGTTTGGTGCTACTTTTTGGTGAGTTTAGTACCGTATATTTAATCGTTTGGGCTGTTCTCAGCATTATATATCCTTTATAACCCGGTAATCAAAATTGTGGGTATTGCAGTATTAAACGGTTGTATTGGACTGTCGGAAATGCAGCAAAGGCTGCAAATTTAGTATCTAGCACAAAATGGGTGTTTTTTTAAACAAAGATTTAACAGCAGTATTTAACCCATGTATTGGACTATTCAGAAATGCAGCAAAGGGCGCAAAAGTAGTATCTAGCACAAAATGGCAGTTTTTTTAAAACCACAATATAACAGCAGTATTTAACGCTTGTATTGGACTGTCAGAAATGCAGCAAAGGGCGCAAAAGTAGTATCTAGCACAAAATGGGTGTTTTTTCAAAACCACAATATAACAGCAGTATTTAACGGTTGAATTGAATTGTCAGAAATGCAGCTAAGGCCGCAAATGTAGTATCTAGCACAAAATAGGTGTTTTTAAATAAAAAAATATATAACAGCAGTATTTAACTGTTGTATGGAACTGTCACAAATGCTGCAAAGGCTGCAAATGTAGTATCTAGCACAAAATGGGTGTTTTAAAAAAAATATATATATAACAGCAGCATTTAACTGTGGTATTGGACTGTCAGAAATGCTGCAAAGGCCCCAAATATAGTATCTAACACAAAATGGGCGTTAATTATTATTATATTTTTTAACAGCAGTATTTAATGGTTGTATTGGACTGTCAGAAATGCAGCAAAGGCTGCAAATGTAGTATCAAGCACAAAATGGGTGTTTTAAAAATTATATATGTAACAGCAATATTTAACGGTTGTATTGGACTGTCAGAAATGCAGCAAAGGCCGCAAATGTAGTATCTAGCACAAAATGGGTGTTTAAAAAAATATATATAACAGCAGTATTTAACGGTTGTATTGGACTGTCAGAAAGGCAGTAAAGTCCGCAAATGTAGTATCTAGCACAAAATGGTTGTTTTTTTCAAACAAAATTTTTACAGCAGTATTTAATGCTTGTATTGGACTGTCAGAAATGCAGCAAAGGCCGCAAATGTAGTATCTAGCGCAAAATTGGTGTTTCTTTTCAAAACCACAATATAACAGCAGTATTTAACGGTTGTATTGGACTGTCAGAAATGTAGCAAAGGCCGCAAATGTAGTATCTAGCACAAAATGGGTGTTTAAAAAAATATATATAATAGCAGTATTTAACGGTTGTATTGGACTGTCAGAAAGGCAGCAAAGTCCGCAAATGTAGTATCTAGCACAAAATGGGTGTTTTTTTCAAACAAATATTTAACAGCAATTTTTAACACTTGTATTGGACTGTCAGAAATGCAGCAAAGGCCGCTAAAGTAGTATCTAGCACAAAATGGGTGTTTTTTTAAAACCACAATATAACAGCAGTATTTAACGGTTGTATTGGACTGTCAGAAATGCTGCCAAGGCCGCAAATGTAGTATCTAGCACAAAATGGGTGTTTAAAAAAATATATATAACAGCAGTATTTAACGGTTGTATTGGACTGTCAGAAATGCAGCAAAGGCTGCAAATGTAGGATCTAGCACAAAATGGGTGTTTTTTTCAAACTAAAATTTAACAGCAGTATTTAACGCTTGTATTGTACTGTCAGAAATGCTGCAAAATATATCAGATTTGCAGTGCAGGCCGCAAAGGTACTTTGTGGCCAAAAAAAGTGTTTTTTTTTTACCCACAATGTCCCAGTTGTATTCACTGATTATATTTCACTATCAGATTTGCAGTGCAGGCCGCAAAGGTACTTTCTGCCCAAAAGAAAAAATGTTTTTTTTTTTACCCACAATTAACAGATGGATTTAACTGGTTTTCTTTTACTATCAAAAATGCAGTGCAGGGCGCAAATGTACTTTTTAGCAAAAAAAATATGATGGATTTACTGAATTGATTACACTCACATATGCAGCACAGGGGTACTTTACAGAAAAAAAATTTAATATGTCACCCCTTGGGTCCTTGAACTCGCAGACGGATTACCTATATTATTTTACCTTCCCCTGACACATATGCAGTGCCGGTGCACTTAAAAAATGGGTATATGTTGCCCACTGAACTAAAAGAACAGGATTAAATTATTGTCCCTGGCACATATGCAGTGCTGGTGCACTGAACTTGCACAAAATGGCCGCCGACGCCCACCTAACTAACAGACGGATAAAACTTATTTTTCTGTGTCACTGGACTCAGGGCAGGGTACAAAAATGTTGCATTGCACCCACAAAAAAAAAAAATCGCTGTACATCGCAGAGTTAACAGTAGAGGTGGGACGAATCCAATTTTTTTCGAATCCGAATCCGAATCCGAATCTGAAAAGGTTCTCGAATATATTAAATCTGTCGAATCTCGAATCCTACGAATCCTGTACATAATTGTGTGAATGGTGTAAGAAACAAAGTCAGACCGCGTCAGTTTGTCTGAACCTCCACCTCCCAGTCACGGTCGCACCCTATATGACCGCGATGACCCCTGCTATGACCCCTGCTCCTATCACTACAGAACATACAGGGTAATACAGCGCCACATACCTCTTACATCCAGTGACGTCTCCTTTGATGTAGATGTTCTCTTTCCTCATCTTCTCCTTTCAGACCTTCAGACCAGACCACCATTTTTCAGACATTTTTCGTCTCTGCAGTTGGACAAAAAAAATCTTAGTTTACTACTTTTCCATCATCCTCCCATCTTCTGGACAAATCATCCTAACACCCCCAATACTGTTCCGCTGTGCTTCCCAATACTATACTGCAGAAACAGATAATACCCCTGATAATACTAGTACCACACAGAGCCCCCCATATAAAATACCCCTTCTTTGTGGCCTCAGTAGATGCCCCCATAGTGCCCCCCAATAATGTGCCAATAAGAAGTGGCCCCACAGTGCCACCCAATAATGTGCCAGTAAGTGTCCCCATAGATGCCCCCCTAATCATGTGCCAGTATCAAGTGCGGAGTGCCTCTCCCCCCCCCCCCCCATGTGCCGGTATCATAGTGCCATCCCCCCCAATGTGCCAGTATTATAGTGCCATCTCCCCCCCATAATGTGCCAGTATCATAGTGCCATCTCCCCACCAATGTGCCAGTATTATAGTGCCATCTCCCCCATAATGTGCCAGTATCATAGTGCCATCTCCCCCCATAATGTGCCAGTATCATAGTGCCATCTTCCCTCATAATGTGCCAGTATCATAGTGCCTCCCCCCCAATGTGCCAGTAGTATCAGTGCCATCTCCCCCCATAATGTGCCAGTATCATAGTGCCATCTCCCCTCATAATGTGCCAGTATCATAGTGCCTCCCCCCCAATGTGCCAGTAGTATCAGTGCCATCTCCCCCCATAATGTGCCAGTGTCATAGTGCCTCCCCCCCCCAATGTGCCAGTAGTAACATAGTGCCTCTTACCTCTCCCCCTGGCATCCACAGATCCCCCATCCTATAACAGTGCCATCCACAGACCCCCCCATCCTATAACAGTGCCATCCACAGACCCCCCCACCCCATAACAGTGCCATCCACAGACCCCCCCACCCCATAACAGTGCCATCCACAGACCCCCCCCACCCCATAACAGTGCCATCCACAGACCCCCCCACCCCATAACAGTGCCATCCACAGACCCCCCACCCCATAATAGTGCCATCCACAGACCCCCCCACCCCTTAACAGTGTCATCCAGTACAGCTATAAAATGTGTAATTCAATTATTTATGATTCATGCTGCCCCCACTGTAGTATAACATTCAATATATCCTACTCACAGAGCTACTGATATCGTAATGCAGGCCGGCCGGGCAGACGAGCGGCAGAGTGACTGACTGACGTCACCTGCCTGCGCCGCCTACTTTATGAATGAAGCAGGCGGCGCAGGCAGATGACTTCAGTCAGTCACTCTGCCGCTCGTCTTCCCGGCCGGCCTGCATTACGATATCAGTAGCCCTGTGAGTAGGATATATTGAATGTTATACTACAGAGGGGGCAGCATGAATCATTTGGATTCGTATCCGGTAAATTACGTTGGGATTCGAGTCCACAAATCCCACAAATCCAGCAAGATTCGAGGGATTCGTGGATTCGACGAATCCCCCGTCCCATCTCTAGTTAACAGCATTTCTGATATCAGATAGATTCTTTCCTATTCTCTCCCTCACAGCAGCATCATCCTATCCCTACACTAGTAAGAGAGGCTGGGTCACATGCTTCACTGGCTAATCACAGTCATGCCATTAGTAGGCATGGCTGTGATGGCTTCTAAGGGCACACGAGTTAAACGATTGTTGATTGGCAGCCCTGCAGCCTTTCAAAAAGTGTCATTAAATTGTCGAACATCGAACTCGAACCCAAACTTTTACTGAAATGTTCGGGTTCGAGTCCGGGGTCAAAAAATTATAAAGTTCGGTACGAACCCAGATTTTACAGTTCGGGTTCGCTCAACTCTAGTTATAACTTTTAATCTTGAACCAAATGTATGTATCTTTTCTAGACTTACTGACTTGTCAACACAGCCTCTTTATCAGTCTTTGTGTCCTTGTTCAATAGATGTTTTTTAAAGGCCATTTTACACTGGCTGATTATTGTAAGGATTATTGTTAGAGATGAGCGAAGTTTGCAAAAATCAGATTTGGCTGCTTCTCCAAAGTTCACGAAGAAATTTGATTCTTGATAAATTACTTAATCACAAATCACATTGTATGTAGAGAGAGCAATGACGTGGAGTGGCTACCATCCCACCCCCTGTCATTGAACCCCTCAAATGCCATGTTCAACCCTGATCGCGGCATCTTATAGTCACATTCAGGCCTTTCAGGGGTAAATCAGACATGGTGACGTCATTACTGACAACATCACCGCGCCCATTCAGCATGATGATGTGGTGACATCACACAGTAGCACGCACAAGATTTTGTGCCTTTTCTTCAATTAAGATGCCTGCAACAGCCTCTCTGGGAGAAACTGGATGAGATAAGTATGCTTTTTTTTTTTTTTTTTTTACCGCCATTTCAGGAAAACTTTCATTATCAAGAAGCACAAAGAAATTCGGCTTCATGACTTATAAAATTTTCCCTGAAATTTGGATTGAAGTCAATTCATTTTACTTCAATTTGCTCATTACTAATTAGTGGAAATGAATATTTGTACGAAAGGTCGTTCTTAATAATTGCCCGGTATAAAAGTGCCACCTAATCCCGGGGGACAAAGAAATTGCTCATTCATCTGGTGAAACCATTGTTTATGTGAACATCAAATTCATCATTTCTAAGCAGTAGATTGTCCTGTGTAAACAGGGATCTGCTGCCCATAAACTAAGAACCAGAGATTGCTGTAAAGATCACCTTTTCCCATTCAGCAGAGGTGATCGTTGCATGTACTGTAAGTGCTGCTCTCACGTCCTCTCATGATCAAGCAAATATTGGAAACAAAAGGTTCGTTCCCAATAATTGCCTAGTCAATCAGCCTTAAGACTCTGTCAGCGGGTACCATTTGTAGCCATGTTGTTCCTTCAAAAACCTTGGATTAGATAACATTTAAATATACTAAGCTATGCTTATATTACATTGTATAATCAAAAGTACATAAATATGTTGCTACAATATGCATACATGATATTGATTCAAACAAGCGTATTACAAATTGTCCATTTAGCTGCCGCAACAGACAGAAAATTTTTAATATGTAGTGAGGTCCATGTGTCTGTGTAGGACACAGACCTGGTGACCACTGGAGACAATTCCAGGTCTGTATGCCACACATAGCAGAATAGTTCATGCCTTGAGTTTCTATACAAGGAGCCTTGTGTGGACAAATGGATAGGTGATTTGCACTATTTGCTTGTAGGAGTCAACATGCTGTTCATGCGCAGTCTGTTGAGGACAAAGAGAGCACACAGATGCAAAAAAATGTCCATCTGGCCTAAAATATTATAAAAACTGGTACTATGGTAGTCACTGTCAGTCTCAAATATTACAATGTGTTTACCACTATGACCTACACAATGCATTATTCAAAAACTATAGGCATTGTCTTTCTGGAAACCCTTTTCTCTAAATTTTGGAATATGCCTGAGCTTTATATCCATTCAGTCACAAGAATATTAGTGAGGGTGGGTGATGACATTAATTGATAAGCTCTAGATCAGTATTCATCTCAGGGGTGATTGAGGTCAGACCTCTAGGCATACTTTTCAAACTGCTTCAAACCAAACATTTTCTGATGCTCACTTTGGGAGCACTGCAAGGTTAAAAAAGGCAACTCAAACTATTACAGCACAACAGGGCAACACAGGACAGTTCTGATAGTGCTTAAAATAAGTGGACACACTCATCTATGAGTGTTGTGCTTTTTAGCATGACTCTTATTGCCTTGAAATTAAAGGAACAGCCATAAGTTCAAGTTTATTGATGCATTTTTGGAAGCCGAAATCAGGAGAGGATAATAAAAGAGGAGAAGGTATAAAGGACAGATAGGCCTTTTCCAAACTCCTGGTTTTGCCTTCTGAAACTGCTTCAAGAAACTTGAACATAAAGCCATACTGTAATCCTGTTTGATGGAGCTGCAGCCAAAGCTTTGACTTTAGATCTTGTCTAGAACCAGTGGACGCAAATAAGTATCGAAAATAAAAGTGGGTGTTTTCGCTGGCACTAGTCACAGAATCCAAATCATCATGGATTATTTAATTTAATAAAATAACATTTTCAGGTTTGGACCAATCTCATCCAATACAGTATCTATATAAGGGAGGTTGGTCCAATCTCAAAATCCCTTGTATGATTATACCAAAATAAAATACTTTATTACCGATACTCAACAACACACTTGGATATAAACAATTCTCTAGGATATCCTTGCTATACCGAGATTTATCTTATTTAGGACAAAATGGATATTTTCTCTTCCTTTTCACTTTCTACAGTATTTAATATGACTAGGGTGGAGTTTCATATTGTAATACTTTTAGATTTATATCCAGTGCAAAAACTAGATAAACCTTAGATTCATGGGAATGCTCCAGTAGCTATTAATTGTGCATGCGCTGAAAATAAAATAAAAAATTTAGGTTATTAACGTACATACATAACTCGGCTCTAGTATTTTCTGTTCAAAAATATTCCCTTTTTTGTTTTGTATTGTTTTGTCCTCTTTACTTGCTTAGTTAATCAACTTTTCTACATTTATCTAATGTTTCATAGATTAAAATCAATATCCCCTGATATGTATTCTGGACTCATACATCAGACTCAAGGTTCATATTTTCATTTTAATTTTATGATATGACGGTTCATTGTCTTGTGTGAAAGATTATGTTCATTGAGGCATCCTTTATATGGACTATCCAATCCCAATAGCTATTTGCATTCAAAATGTGCTAATAACCTGCATTCATTTTCCAAAGAATTGTACAAGTTCAATATCCGACCTGAAAAACGTCTAATGGAAAAGATTGGCTTTTGTCATGAAAAATCCTTCAGGTGGAAGCAATGTCCATAATAAAAAAGGAAAACATGCTCTAAGCCTTATTTTTTACTGACCACTGCACCTAACAGCACTTCCCCCTGGATTCTTTTACACAAAACCACATTGTTACTTGGGCCATTATAAAGCTGTTCTGCTTTAGTAGTCCCCATATGACTCAAGGGAAATAGCGATAGCTTGCAGTTAAGATGTCCATCAGCCTGATCATATATGACCCCACTGTTTGTCAGGAACAATACACTAGAACACTCCAGCTGAATAGACAGATTTTCCAAATGTTTGAAATCAGTTCTTTGCAGAAAAGTCAAGATGATAAGAAATAGATTTGACTTATGAAAATGAAGCCATGCAACACCCATTCCTCGAAAAAGCTAGCATTTGCTGTAATCACGGGAACAATAGCCGCGGAAGGAAAATGGGAAAAAAAAAACACAGAACAATTAGGCATCAATTGAAACAGAAAGCTGGTTATACATTGGTTCAATAGCTCCAAGGCTTTTCATTTTGGGACACAAAGAGGGTAGAAGAGAATTCCGTTTTCATTTTAAAACCCTTTTAAAATGGTAACTGCATCCTGTCCTTGTAGATATATTACTTATGACATCCCAGATTTCATCCGTTCATGATTTTACATTAGAGTTAAATCTCAGCAGCTAGAATCTCACGGCTGAGTTAGCCAGAGCCTATAAAATATTGAAACCTTTAGAGCAGCAGCCAGCTAGGTTGAGAGGAGTTCATGTCCAGAGCTGAGCCTTAGATTCTGAGACATCCCAATTGGAGTGTAGAACAGAAAAAAAAGCAGTGATAAAATTTTCATAAAAATGAGCTAAGGATATTGCTAGCATGTTTCCCAGCATCTATATGAAAACTTAATCTGAGCTAATGGAAAGTATATGAAAGCCTTTCTCAATTCAAACAGGGTTGGTGCATAATTCATAAATTATTGTCAGAGAAGTGATTCTGTTCTGAGATTTATTCTCTTTTGGGTTTAAGTAGACAGAAGAGAAACTGCCTGTTTTTGACCTTTAATGCTTGCAAATTTTACAGTAGAGCTGTCAATATACCTACCTAAGTAAACCGGTCACTCCTGCAAATGGCAGAAAAGTGCCAATAACAACTGACTGAAATGTAATATTTACAAGGCCCCGGCTAGCGGATTTTTTATATATAATGAACAGTTAGTAATTGAATTACAGTAATTTTTTTAAATGGAAGAAACATTAATTCTTACGCAGTTAAAAGAATATAAAAAAAAGCTAAACCTCTTTTTATATTCTCTATACTGAATAGGTTCATAATATATGTAAGGGATAAAGACTATTATTATTTGTATATTAAAAAGTCATTGAAGGGTAGGGAAATGACATCTTTAAAATGTTGTTTAAAGATAACCTGTCATCAGATTGTACCTGACAGCAAATGGCACATCTCTGCTTGGCACATGTAGTTTTCTTAACCCCTTAAGGACCGGGCCATTTTTCACCTTAAGGACCAGACTGGATTTTGCAAATCTGACATGTGTCACTTTATGTGGTGATAACTCTAAAACGCTTTTACTTATCCAAGCTATTCTGAGATTGTTTTCTCGGCACATATTTTACTTCATGACAGTGGTAAATTTGATTCAAAATATTTCATTTTTGTTTATAAAAAAAATACCAAAATTACCAAGAATTTGGAAAACTTTGCAACTTTCCAAATTTCTATTTCTCTGCTTTTAAAACAGATAGTGATACCTCATATAATAGTTATTACTTTACATTTCTCATATATCTACTTCATGTTTGGATCATTTTGTGAATGCCATTTTATTTTTGGGTACGTTAGAAGGCTTAGAAGTTTAGTAGCAAATCGTAAAATTTTTCAGAAAATTTCCAAAACCCACATTTTAAGAACCAGTTCAGGTCTGAAGTCACTTTGTGAGGCTTACATAATAGAAACCACCCAAAAATGACCCCATTTTAGAAACTACACCGCTCAAAGTATTAAAAACGGATTTTTCAAATGTTGTTAACCCTTTAGGTGTTCCACAAGAATTTATGGAAAATGGAGATGAAATTTCAGAATTTTACTTTTTTGGCAGATTTTCCATTTTAATAATTTTTTTCCCACTAACAGCAAAGGTTAATAGCGCGAAAGGTGCACCACAATGATATGCAACTGACAACACTGGCTAATCCCTCAAGCTAATGTTAAGAACTTTAACTTTAGCCAATGTATTCCTGTCAGGAACACATCAGAGTCCTTTTGCACCACAGTCAAGGTATCTCAGTGTGGCATGTGTTCCTACCACTAGACTACCTACGGTGTGTAGGTGCTAAGATACAACTTACAGCCAAACTCCCACATACCTCCATAGTGAAATCACTCAGGTAGTGGGAGAGATGATAAGGCTACCAGGTGCAACAGAATGCAACAAGCAGTACGCAATGGCACATTCTAAACATAACAAGAAAAATAACTGAAATAAAGTGGCCAAAATGGGAGGAAATGCTCAAAAACCCCAAACACTATGGCATATTTATAACCGGGGGAGCAATTCCTCAGCATGTGATCCGTTGCTAACTGCAATCCCCAGCAAAAATACATACCATGGAGGATGTCGTCAGCGGACCACATGCACCACAAAAGCATCCTACTCAAGATAGGATAATGTGTACAGTCGTGGCCAAAAGTTTTGAGAATGACACAAATATTAGTTTTCACAAAGTTTGCTGCTAAACTGCTTTTAGATCTTTGTTTCAGTTGTTTCTGTGATGTAGTGAAATATAATTACACGCACTTCATATGTTTCAAAGGCTTTTATCGACAACTACATGACATTTATGCAAAGAGTCAGTATTTGCAGTGTTGGCCCTTCTTTTTCAGGACCTCTGCTATTCAACTGGGCATGCTCTCAATCAACTTCTGGGCCAATTCCTGACTGATAGCAACCCATTCTTTTATAATCACTTCTTGGAGTTTGTCAGAATTAGTGGGTTTTTGTTTGTCCACCCGCCTCTTGACAATTGTCAACAAGTTCTCAATGGGATTAAGATCTGGGGAGTTTCCAGGCCATGGACCCAAAATGTCAACGTTTTGGTCCCCGAGACACTTAGTTATCACTTTTGCCTTATGGCACGGTGCTCCATCGTGCTGGAAAATGCATTGTTCTTCACCAAACTGTTGTTGGATTGTTGGAAGAAGTTGCTGTTGGAGGGTGTTTTGGTACCATTCTTTATTCATGGCTGTGTTTTTGGGCAAAATTGTGAGTGAGCCCACTCCCTTGGATGAGAAGCAACCCCACACATGAATGGTTTCAGGATGCTTTACTGTTGGCATGACACAGGACTGATGGTAGCGCTCACCTTTTCTTCTCCGGACAAGCCTTTTTCCAGATGCCCCAAACAATCGGAAAGAGGCTTCATCGGAGAATATGACTTTGCCCCAGTCCTCAGCAGTCCATTCACCATACTTTCTGCAGATGATCAATCTGTCCCTGATGTTTTTTTTTGAGAGAAGTGGCTTCTTTGCTGGCCTTCTTGACACAAGGCCATCTTCCAAAAGTCTTTGCCTCACTGTGCATGCAGATGCGCTCACACCTGCCTGCTGCCATTCCTGAGCAAGCTCTGCACTGGTGGCACTCCGATCCCGCAGCTGAATCCTCTTTAGGAGACGATCCTGGCGCTTGCTGGACTTTCTTGGACGCCCTGAAGCCTTCTTAACAAGAATTGAACCTCTTTCCTTAAAGTTCTTGATGATCCTATAAATTGTTGATTGAGGTGCAATCTTAGTAGCTACAATATCCTTGCCTGTGAAGCCATTTTTATGAAACGCAATGATGGCTGCACGCGTTTCTTTGCAGGTCATCATGGTTAACAATGGAAGAACAATGATTTCAAGCATCACCATCCTTTTAACATGTCAAGTCTGCCATTTTAATCCAATCAGCCTGACATAATGATCTCCAGCCTTGTGCTCGTCAACATTCTCACCTGAGTTAACAAGACGATTACTGAAATGATCTCAGCAGGTCCTTTAATGACAGCAATGAAATGCAGTGGAAAGTTTTTTTGGGGATTAAGTTAATTTTCATGGCAAAGAAGGACTATGCAATTCATCTGATCACTCTTCATAACATTCTGGAGTATATGCAAATTGCTATTATAAAAACTTAAGCAGCAACTTTTCCAATTTCCAATATTTATCTAATTCTCAAAACTTTTGGCCACGACTGTAGATGCGGATAGAATGCTTTTGTGGTGCATGTGGTCCGCTGCCAACATCCTCCATTGTATACATTTTTGCTGGGGATTGCCATTAGCAACGGATCACATGCGGAGGAATTGCTTCCCTGGTTATAAACACGCCACAGTGTTTGGGGTTTTTGAGGATTTCTTCCCATTTAGGCCACTTTATTTCAGTTAAAGGTTAACAGCCAAACAAAACTCAATATTTATTGCCCTGATTCTATAGCTTACAGAAACACCCTATATGTGGTCGTAAACTGCTGTATGGCCACACGGCAGGGCGCAGAAGGAAAGAAACGCCATATGGTTTTTGGAAGGCAGATTTTGATGGACTGTTTTTTTTTACACCATGTCCAATTTGAGGCCCCCCCTGATGCACCCCTAGAGTAGAAACTCCAAAAAAGTGACCGCATTTTAGAAATACACCCCTCAAGGTATTCAAAACTGATTTTACAAACGTTGTTAACCCTTTAAGTGTTCCACAAGAATGAATGGAAATTGGAGATTAAATTTTAGAATTTCACTTTTTGGGCAGATTTTCCATTTTAATCATTTTTTCTGCTAACAAAGCAAGGGTTAACAGCCAAACAAAGCTCAATATTTATTGACCTGTTTCTGTATTTTACATAAGCATCCCATTTGTGGTCGTAAACTGCTGTACGGGCACGCGGGCAGGGCCCAGAAGGAAAGGAACGCCATATGGTTTTTGGAGGGCAGATTTCACTGGGATAATTTTAGCTTGCCATGTCATATTTGAAGACCCCCTGATGCATTCCTAGAGTAGAAACTCCAAAAAAGTGAGTTGGTATTACTTAGTATTACACTTTTTGTGATGTAAGGTGACAAAAATTTTTTGACACCGTTTTCTTTTTTCTTTTAAACTGTGTTCACCTGAGGGGTTAGGTCATGTGATATTTTTATAGAGCAGGTCGTTACGGACGTGGCAATACCTAATATGTATACTTTTTTATTTATAACATTTTTACATAATATCTTTTTTGAAGCAAATAAAAAAAAAATCATGTTTTAGTGTCTCCATAGTCTGAGAGCCATTTTTTTTTTTTGAGTGATTGTCTTAGGTAGGGTATCATTTTTGCGGGATGAGGTGACATTTTGATTGGCACTATTTTGCGGTGTGTATGACTTTTTTTTATTGCTTGCTATTACACTTTTTGTGATGTAAGGTGACAAAATGGCTTTTTGATACCATTTTTATTAGATTTTTCTTTACGGTGTTCACCTGAGGGATATTTATACATTAATATTATTTTTGAAACAAAAAAAATCATGTTTTAGTGTCTCCGTAGTCTGAGAGCCATAGTTTTTTTTATTTTTTGGGCGATTGTCTTAGGTAGGGTATAATTTTTGTGGGATGAGATGACAGTTTGGTACAATTTTGGGGTGCATATGACTTTTTGATCGCTTGCTATAACACTTTTTGTAATGTAAGTTGACAAAATGGCTTTTTGATACCATTTTTATTAGATTTTTTTTACAGTGTTCACCTGAGGGATATTTATACACTAATATCATTTTTGAAACAAAAAAAATAATGTTTTAGTGTTTCCATAGTCCGAGAGCCATATTTATTTTATTTTTTTTGGCCGTTTGTCTTAGGTAGGGTATAATTTTTTCGGGATGAGGTGACAGTTTGATTGGCACTATTTTGGGTTGTGTATGACTTTTTGATTGCTTGCTATTACCGTATATACTCGAGTATAAGACGAGTTTTTTGGCACATATTTTTGTGCTCAAAAAGCCTCCTCGTCTTATACTCGAGTCTAGGTCTTAGCTCCGGTAATAGCAGGCAGTGCGGGGGGCGGCGCTCACTCACTGACGTCACGCGCTTTTTTTGACAGTTTTAATATTTTTTTTATAGTGTCTATTGGACGGGGTGGATCATGTTATATATTTATAGAGTCGGTCGTTACGGATGTGGCGATACCTAGTATGTGTGTTTTTTATTTTTTATTTTAATTTTTTTTATAAAATCAGGGGAAAGGGGCTTTTTTTTTTTACTTGAGACTTTATATTATTATTGAAAACACTTTTTTTCTTTTTTTTAAAACTTTATTTCTGTCCCACTTTGGGACTTTTGGGGGTCTGAGCCCCTCTGCAATGCATTACAATACATCTATATTGTAATGCATTGCCTGTTAGTGGATTACACTAAGTAATACACTAAGGCCCCTTTCACACGAGCGAGTATTCCGCACGGATGCGATGCGGGAGGTGAACGCATTGCACCCGCACTGAATACCGACCCATTCATTTCTATGGGGCTGTGTACACGAGTGGTGATTTTCATGCATCACTTGTGCGTTGCGTGAAAATCACAGCATGCTCCTCTTTGTGCGTTTTTCACGTAACGCAGGCCCCATAGAAATGAATAGGGTTGCGTGAAAATCGCAAGCATCCGCAAGCAAGTGCGGATGCGGTGCGATTTTCACGCACGGTTGCTAGGAGACGATCGGGATGGGGACCCGATCATTATTATTTTCCCTTATAACATGGTTATAAGGGAAAATAATAGCATTCTGAATACAGAATGCATAGTAAAACATCACTGGAGGGGTTAAAAAAAAATAATAATTTTTTTAACTCACCTTAATCCACTTGTTCGCGTAGCCCGGCATCTCCTTCTGGCTTCATCTGATCTCTGTGCAGCAACAGGACCTTTGGTGACGCCATTCTGGTCATCACATGATCCATCACCATGGTAAAAGATCATGTGACGTACCATGTGATGACCGGAGTGATGTCATCAAAGGTCCTGTTGCTTCACAGAGATCAGATGAAGACAGAAGGAGATGCCGGCATCGCGAACAAGTGGATTAAGGTGAGTTAAATTATTATTTATTTATTTTTAACCCCTCCAGCGATGTTTTACTATGCATTCTGTATTCAGAATGCTATTATTTTCCCTTATAACCATGTTATAAGGGAAAATAATACAATCTACAGAACACTGATCCCAAGCCCGAACTTCTGTGAAGTTTTGCACTCGTGCGGAAAAATCGCGGGTGTTCCCGGAACGCACCCGCACATTTTCCCGCAACGCCCATGTGAAAGAGGCCTAACAGGTTGCCTGAGGCTGAATCTCCTGGGCACCCATAGAAGGCAGGTCCCCATTCCATGCAAGGCATTGGGCAGCATTGGGGACCCAATGTGCTCATTCACCCGCCGCAAACCACTTCTATGTCACGGTCAGCGCTGACTGCGGCATAGAAGGGGTTAATCTTCCGGCAACGCTGTAAACAGCGATGTCGGCTGATACAGCAGGGGCCTGTCTACCAGGGACTGCCGGACCCCTGCAGTGATCGGGCGGGTGCAGCTCCTGCATCCTCCCGATCAGCCCGCCGTGCATGTAAAGCGGAATGCGTTCTTGCACAGCTTCCCCCGCCATAGATGCACGGCATTTTGCATTAAGGGGTCAAAGTGTAACTGTCATATTTTTTTATTTGCTAGTTTATTAGAGTTAGGCATGTATACCTAAGTTCGCCTGTCAATGATTGCCAAAAGATCTGTATTACCTTATCATAACAGCTTTCATTAAAGTCCCGTGTCCCTTTCCTCTGGTCCCTTAAAAGACCACTGCTATGGCTTGTCTGTCTTCCCTTTAGTGTAAACAGAAGACAGAGGGGCATTGCACACCTGAATTAGGCTGCAGAGTGAGGAGGCGTGTCTCTCAGCAATCCAATCTGATTGGCTGGTAGGAAGCTGCTGACTATAGCAAGTGTATATAGGAAGTGAGGGAAAGCAGTTTTGGCCTCTGAGAACTGGCAGAGGAGCCATCTTAAGAAGATCCTCATATTGTAGGGTTCAAACACCAGTAACTAAGGGAAAATAGTGGTATGTGAAGAAACGAAAGATTGCTTTATGCATAATGCTGCAGCAGCAGTAACATATGCTAAAATAGATTTCTTTTTTTATGAAAACATGACAGTTTCCTGAAATAAATGTTAGTATTTTGTCCTAACCTGACATCATTGAGGGACTTGAAATCACAGGGGTGTAAACTGAATTCCATGACCTTTATTTCTGATATTTGCAGATTCTATACTGACAGGGAATGTCCCACAGTGCCAATATTCAAAAAGGGTCCAAAAACAGAGCCTGGAAAGTATAGGCCGGTAAGTTTAACATCTGTTGTGGGTAAACTGTTTGAAGGTTTTCTGAGAGATGCTATCTTAGAGCATCTCAACGGAAATAAGCAAATAACGCAATATCAGCATGGCTTCATGAGGGATCGGTCATGCCAAACTAATTTAATCAGTTTCTATGAGGAGGTAAATTCTAGACTTGACACCGGCGAATCAATGGATGTCGTATATCTGGACTTCTCCAAAGCATTTGACACTGTACCGCATAAAAGGTTAGTATATAAAATCAGAATGCTCGGACTGGGAGAAAACATCTGTATGTGGGTAAGTAACTGGCTCAGTGATAGAAAACAGAGGGTGGTTATTAGTGGTACACACTCAGATTGGGTTACTGTCACTAGTGGAGTACCTTAGGGGTCAGTATTGGGCCCTATTCTCTTCAATATATATTTATTAATGATTTTGTAGAAGGCTTGCATAGTAAAATATAAATTTTCGCAGATGACACTAAACTGTGTAAAGTAATTACCACGGAAGAGGACAGTATACTACTACAGAGGGATCTGGATAGATTGAAGGCTTGGGCAGATAAGTGGCAGATGAGGTTTAACCACTTAAGGACCACAGGTTTATACCCCCCTAAAGACCAGGCCCTTTTTTACAAATCGGCACTCCACAACTTAGCGGTTTATTGCTCGGTCATGCAACTTACCACCCAAATGAATTTTACCTCCTTTTCTTCTCACTAATAGAGCTTTCATTTGGTGGTATTTCATTGCTGCTGACATTTTTACTTTTTTTGTTATTAATCGAAATTTAACGATTTTTTTGCAAAAAAATGACATTTTTCACTTTCAGTTGTAAAATTTTGCAAAAAAAACTACATCCATATATAAATTTTGCTCTAAATTTATTGTTCTACATGTCTTTGATAAAAAAAAAATGTTTGGGTAAAAAAAAATGGTTTGGGTAAAAGTTATAGCGTTTACAAACTATGGTACAAAAATGTGAATTTCCGCTTTTTGAAGCAGCTCTGACTTTGTGAGCACCTGTCATGTTTCCTGAGGTTCTACAATGCCCAGACAGTAGAAAAACCCCACAAATGACCCCATTTCGGAAAGTAGACACCCTAAGGTATTCGCTGATGGGCATAGTGAGTTCATAGAACTTTTTATTTTTTGTCACAAGTTAGCGGAAAATGATGATTTTTTTTTTTTTCTTACAAAGTCTCATATTCCACTAACTTGCCTGTGTGCGCGCGTTCACAGGAAATCTCGGCTCACGCGAGATGACGCCAATCGGCGTTAGTGTGACCTGGGAGCGCCGCAGAAATGACGCCTTTCGGCGTTAGTGTGACGGTAAGTGGTTAACACTGACAAATGTATAGATATGCACATGGGAAGGAATAATGCAAGTCACCCGTACATACTAAATGGTAAAACACTCGGCAACACTGACATGGAAAAGGATCTAGGAATTTTAATAAACAAAAAACTAAGCTGCAAAAACCAGTGTCAGGCAGCTGCTGCCAAGGCCAATAAAATAACGGGTTGCATCAGAAGGGGCATAGATGCCCGTGATAAGAACATAGTCCTACCACTTTACAAATCGCTAGTCAGACCACACATGGAGGACTGTGTACAGTTCTGGGCTCCTGTGAACAAGGCAGACATAGCAGAGCTGGAGAGGGTCCAGAGGAGGGCAACTAAAGTAATAACTGGAATGGGGCAACTACAGTACCCTGAAAGATTATCAAAATTAGGGCTATTCACGTTAGAAAAAAGATGACTGAGGGGAGATCTAATTACTATGTATAAATATATCAGGGGTCAGTACAGAGATCTATCCCATCATCTATTTATCCCCAGGACTGTGATTGTGACGAGGGGACATCCTCTGCGTCTGGAGGAAAGAAGGTTTGTACACAAACATAGAAGAGGATTCTTTACGGTAAGAGCAGTGAGACTATGGAACTCTCTGCCTGAGGAGGTGGTGATGGTGAGTTCACTAAAAGAGTTCAGGAGGGGCCTGGATGTATTTCTGGAGTGTAATAATATTACAGGCTATAGCTACTAGAGAGGGGTCGTTGATCCAGGGAGTTATTCTGATTGCCTGATTGGAGTCGGCAAGTAATTTTTTATTCCCCTAAAGTGGGGAAAATTGGCTTCTACCTCACAGTTTTTTTTTTCCTTCCTATGGATCAACTTGCAGGATGACAGGCCGAACTGGATGGACAAATGTCTTTTTTCAGCCTTATGTACTATGTTACTATGACTTATGAAGTCACCGCTGCCAGCCAGCCCGCCCACCTCACTCTGATTGACATTCCCTTAACTTCCTGATGTCAGTGCAAGCTCCTCCAAAATCTCGTGCCTATGCTTCGAACACTATGCTTCCTCCTCACTCACGTGCACAGTGATACACCTTAACTTCAATATCTCACTGTGTATACAAGCAAGGAGGAAGCACAGTGTTCAATGCGCATGCATGAAATTATGAAGGAGCTTGTGCTGACTTCAGGAAGCTAAGGTAATGCCAATTGGGCTGGCAGCTATAACTCTGTGACTTGGGGATACCAGTTACACGCCTTTGTAACTTCTGATCTCACAATGACGTCAATTTAGGTCAAAATACTGACTTTTATTTCAGTAAAACAACTTTGTAAGAAAACTAAGCTTGAGAATAGTGTTGATCACAAATATTCAAATTGCAAATTTTTATTGTGAATATCGGTACTTCGAAAATTCGCTAATATTTAGAATATAGTGATATATATTTGTAATTTCGAATAACAGTACACATGATCCCTCCCTGCTTCTAGTTTGTGGGCCACTGAGAAGGCTGCAATATCTTTGACTTTAGGAGTAATTTTGATTGTGAATTTTCGTAATGCAAATTTTTATTGAAAATTTTTCAATTGCCAATTTCTGCAATCAAGAAAATAATGACTAGAGATAATGAATTCTCGTATTCGCGAATATTCGTCCAAATATTTGCGAAATATCACAACTTGAGGACTGTGTAATGTGCAAAACAGCCATGTGCCATTTTCTGCATAGGCACAATCTGATGACAGGTTCCCTTTAAAGAGTTTCTGTCATCTTGCTTGAAGATCTCATGCAAAATCTCATGCATGGTGACGTGCAACATTTCACGCTGGATCTTCAAGCAAGATAGCTGCGGTGTCCTCTTTGCTATCAAATGAATGAGGTAAGTACAATTAAATTTTTTGAATTTTTTATTAGCAAACACTTTATTATGGATCTCAGATGCCACTATCAGTGATAAACGCGGCATCTGAGGGGTTCAATGATGGGGAGAGGCACAATCGCCGTTCCCTGTCATTGCACCCGCTATTTACAAAGGAATGTGCTTTGTGACAAAGTAATTTGTCGCAAAGTGAATAATTTTTTTTTTATTCGGCGAAGCAGCCGAATCGAATTTTTAAGAAGTTCACTCATCTCTAGTCACAACCCTTGGATATGAGAAGTGTATAACGTGACATATCACATATTAATGCCATAAATGCCATAAATCAAAAAACAAGAGGAGGATCCAGCTTCCAAATAAAGTGGCAGTCTTTATTTATTAGTGCAAATTAAAATCCATTGTACAGACACAGCATCTACGTGTTTCGGATCTTAAGAGTTTGATCCTTATTTATGACTGAGCTGTGTTCACACTTGTGGATCCATATAGCATAACACAATCAATCAGGCTGCAGGTGAAATCTTTTTTCATTTATGCTATAAATGTCTGATAGGTATGGGTCCTTCTTCCGGGACCCAAGAACAGGGTCTCGCTGTAAACAGAGAGCAAGCTGCACATGCACAGCTTTCTCTTCAATGAAATGGGACTTCCAAAAATAGTTGTTTGTTGGCTTGTTTTTTTTGGAAGTCCCATAGAAGCAAATGGAGGGTTGGTTGGGTATATGCTGTGTCACCCCATTCACTGCTACTGGATTTCCAAAAATCACTTGGCTACTTTCCAAAGTGAATAAAGAGGACACTGTAGACAAACTTCATTCATGACAGGGACTCATTCTTGAGTTACGAGCAGGTCTCCCAGGTAGAAATCAAACATTTATGGAAGATCCTATTGATTTGCCACAAGGTCCAACGGGGACAACCGCTTTATTAATATTGCAATACATTTTTTTTAATGAGATACAACAGAACCGTTTATTGTGCCATTTATAAGTATACTCATGTATTTAGAAAAATAACAGCTGGGGTAAACTATTAACATATTTAATAATAGCATGATTCATGTCTATCAGACTGGCGATCTATCAATAACTATATTTTGATTAAAATTGATGAAAATTACACTTTGTACGAACAGTGCAATAATTATTCATTTTTAACCCCTTCAGGACCCTGCCATTTTTCACCTTAAGGACCAGGCCATTTTTTGCAAATCTGACATGTGTCACTTTATGTGGTGATAACTTTAAAACGCTTTAACTTATCCAAGCCATTCTGAGATTGTTTTATCATCACATATTGTACTTCATGACAGTGGTAAATTTGAGTCAAAATATGTCATTTTTATTTATAAAAAAATACCAAATTTACCAAACATTTTAAAAAATTATAAATTTTCAAAATTTCTATTTCTCTGCTTTTAAAACAAATAGTGATACCTCCTATGTAACGGATCTCCTAGCACCCCGACCGGTATCTGAGTTAGACTGGCAGTCCACCCACCACCAAATACTGGACCTGTTGAATTTGGTAGCCTGTCTCTGTCCAGTGAGTCCACCAAGGTTATGTTGGTAACTGGTACTCCCGGTCTCTGTGTTGCTCCCTGGCTTGGAGTGGAGGTTGCTTTGTGGGCAGGGATCAGCGGTACTCTGCCCTGGTGCCAGCGCTACCACGGAAGAAGCCTGGTTAGAGCCTGGTTGTTGGAGGGGGAGACCGACTGTCTCCCCTTTGGATACCCAGCTCTGCTGCTGAAGGGGGAGACCGACTGTCTCCCCTTTGGCTGTAAGTGCAGAGACCACGGCCCCATCTGCACGGTTGTGGGGCTTACTGTCTTCCCCTGGTAAGTTAAGCTGCCACTGGGGAATGGAGACTGGGCTCTCAATTCCCAATAAATCACACGGCCGCTGGGGAATGGAGACTGGGCTCCCAATTCCCTGTAAATCACACGGCCACTGGGGAATGGAGACTGGGCTCCCAATTCCCTGCAATTCACACTGCCAATAGGGAGAGGGGGTAGCAAGCTCCTCTCCCATACATATTTCCAGCCTCTGGGGAGGGAGACCGACTCCGCTCCCAATACATTGTCCTGTTGCTGGGGAAATGAGACTGGGCTCTCTATTCCCTGTAGGACACTCTGCCGCTGAGGAATGGAGACTGGGGTCCCAATTCCCTGTAAATCCCACTGCCGCTGGGGGACAGGACCGAATGTCTCTGCCCCCTGTAACTCAGCCTGCCGCTGGGGAATGGAGACTGGGCTTCCAATTCCCTGCAGGACTGGTGGAGAGACCTCGGTCCCATCTCCATCGGCCACCTGGGTTTCTTCCCAGTAAACATCCACAATATCCTCCCAGTTGAAGGGCTCTGGACCTGGGTCTGACTTCTTGCTGTCCTGCTGAGCCTTCCCAATGGAGTGGAAAATATCTCAGTAGTCCTGCTCCAGTTCCCACTCCACGGTTGCTAGGTGAGCCAGGTCTTTCTCTACCTCATGGGGGTCATCCCAATCCTGCCTAGCCTCCCTCTCGTAGAAAATGTCCTGAAGTCTGGACTGTGCAGGGCTTCTGAAGTCAGGCTCTGCAAAGGACTCCCATAACAAGCCAGGACCATCAAACTCCTCTCCCTCTGGCTTGTCATGCTCAGCTGTCCAGGGTATATACTGTGCCATATACCACCAGAGCGCCTGGTAGGCATCCTCCAGCCATAGCTTCTGCCATACCCGGTGCTCTAGTTCCTTTACCCATTCCTCCAGGGGCTGCTCTCCCAGGAAGGGCATCCGCAGGGCCACTTGCTTCTGCAATCGCTGCTCTCCACTGGGGAGACTCTCGCCTCGCTGGTATTGTACATTATCCAGGGCCTGGTACCAGATGCCTTTCCTTAATGCATCCCGGCCATCCAGGTCTTCCTCATCTGTATCCCCAAAGGATTTGAAGGCTGCATAATTTACCTTCCGTGAGCGTCTCTCTGTACCTCCAGGGGAATGTAAAATGTCTCCTTGTAAAGATCCTGTTCTGGATCCCTGCGCCAAGTGAGCCCTGTTGGTATCATTTATGATTTGAATCACTGCCTCCGGTGCAGGATTTGGCCCCAACAGGCTGATGAATAATCTTAGTTTCCTCTCCAACTCACTGTGCTCTGCGTCTTCTCCTTCCATGCTGCTGTAGCCAGGGGCGCTGTACGGATACTAGCGTTGCCCTCAATATACTCCACGAACGGTGTCTCCGAGCTGCTTCTCCTCACACTAGGACGCCATCCCACTGCTTGCCACCAATGTAACGGATCTCCTAGCACCCTGACTGGGTACCTCCGTCGAATGATGCTCCTAGTGCTTTCCGAGGACTCCAAGCACTCCACTTGACACCGCAAGCACTGCAGACACCACAAACCGCCGAAGCTTGGTTGAGGTCTCATCGTCTCCTTCCCACCCTGGACCTACGACAAGGCTCCAGGCTCCAGTGGGTGAACCTTTCCTAAATCCAGAGAGCAGGAGCAGCTCTTACAAGAGCTAGTAGTTATAGCCAGGGAAGTATAGCAAATCTTCAGCGTATAGCAATCCCCAGTGTCGATCAGTTACCCAAACACCAGCCTCAACATGATGAAGGGTAAAACAGGAACTCTTTATTGAACACACGAGCATTGACTTATACACATTTTCCAACAAGGTTACCACCCACAGGGTTTTGTAAAAACAACCAATAAACACGTACAATACAGTAAAACACTCCCACACAAAATCCTCCCCTCTGCCTGTGATACAATTACCTCACACGGGTTAATGTAATCATCACAGGCAGGAGAATACACAATGTCTTCTGTCCTGGAGACAACCGAGGAGTAATTCAATTATCTCTCAGGACAAAGGGAAATCGCCAATACACACGTGGAGACAATAGGACAGACATCACTACTCAAATATACAATGTCCCACCCTTTACAGTACACATAGACATTTAACATATCCCAAAATGGCACGAATTAGACCAGGGGTTTAAAAGTTTAGCATGGACTGATGAGAGGGCCCATAATCCTGGGGCAAGAGGCTGGCAAACAGGCCCCTCCAAAACCCAGTGGTGAGGTTGGTTTCGCCACATCCTAAAATAGTTATTACTTTACATTTCCCATTTCCCTTCATGCATGGATCATTTTGTAAATTACATTTTCTTTTTTTGGGACGTTAAAAGGCTTAGAAGTTTAGAAGCAAATCTTAAAATTTTTAATAAAATTTCCAAAACCCAGTTTTTAAGGACCACTTCAGGTCTGAAGTCCCTTTGTTGGGCTTACATAATAGAAAACACACATTAAATGGCCCCATTTTAGAAACTACACCCCTCAAGGTATTCAAAACTGATTTTGCAAACTTTGCTAACAATTTAGGAGTTTCGCAATAATTAAAGGAAAATGTGGATGACATTTCAGATTTTCCATTTTAATCCATTTTTTCCACTAACAAAAAGCAAAGGTTAACAGCCAAACAAAACTAAATTTTTATTACCCTGATTCAGTAGTTTAGGCCTTGTTCATACATCAGTTATTTGATCAGTTATTTCCATCAGTTATTGTGAGCCAAAACCAGGTGCGGGTCAAAAACACAGAACAGGAGCAGGTCTTTCCATTATACCTTACAGGTGAAACTTGAATTTGGATGATTATGGCTTACAGTTTATGAAACCCCAAAGTCTCAATTTTAAGGTACCCTTTGCTCAGGGGATATGGATAGAGTTGAGCACCTGGATGTTCGGGTTCGACGGGTTCAGCAGAACTACGGAAAAAGTTCGAGTTCGGGACCCGAACTTGACCCCGAACCCTATTGAAGTCAATGGGGACCCAAACTTTGGAGCACTAAAATGGCTTATAAAAAAGTAATGGAAAGGGCTAGAGGGCTGCAAAAGGCAGCAAAATGTGGTTAAGAGCATGGCAAGTGCTCTGCAAACAAATGTGGATAGGAACATGACTTAAAATAACATAAAATACGTAAAAATAAAAAATAATAATCTTGATCTAGGAGGAGGAGGTCCATATGGAGTAGTATGTTGAGGAGGCGGTGGATGTGGCTGTGTGGGTTGAAGCCGCGGTGGAGGAGGAGGAGGTAGCCAACACTGGTTTTTGTTTTTTATTTTATTTCATAATTTTATTTTATTTTTGTTCAAATTTGGGTAGACCCCAAAACATTGGGAATTATAAAAAATAAAAGAAAGAGAAAGTGCGCTGGAGTGCAACAATGGCTGGGTGAGGCCGGTATACATGTCTATTCTGTACAAGGTACGGACAAGTCCTGTGGGATCCCTGCCTGGTTCATTTTAATGAACGTGAGCTTGTCCACATTGGCTGTGGACAGGCGGATGCGCTTCTCTTTGATAACCCCCTCCTGACGTGCTAAACAAACGTACAGACAATACACTAGCTGCAGGGCAGGCCAGCACCTCCAAGGCGTAAAGGGAACGCTCAGGCCATGTGCCCAATTTGGAGACCCAGAAGTTGAAGGGGGCAGATCCATCATTCAGTACGTGTAGGCGTGTGCACACAAACTGCTCCACCATGTCGCACGTCCCTGTGATGTCCACAATCCAATTGGATATCTTCCCTATCAACTTTCGATGTTCTTTTATGCGCCTACCATGGTGATCACGGGTACCAGGGAATCAGGGTTCCATGCCGGAGAGGGAGCCTGAGAAAGGGATACCACATCCAAGGGAGGTCAAAGGATGAAATGTGATCGAGCGGAAATGTAGGACAAGTTTTTAAAGCGGAAGGATCAAATCAAAGGAGGGGGCGCTCGTCAATTAAAGACAAATTTTTGAAATTTAAGTCCCTGTCACCTACTTGGAAGCGGAAGCATCCAAGTAAAGGAGGCGGCGCGCGGCAATTACCCACTCCCGACTAGGGGAGGTAGTGACGATAAATAATAATAACAATACAGGACTCTTAAGATTCCCTGTTATTGGAATGATTAATAAAAAAATTATAGGAAATGTCAGTATTTTGGATTTGGAAACTTTAGACATGAGAGGCCCTGCTGTCGCTTTGTTAACTCTAGATAACTTCTGCCTGATTGCACGTCCCCGTGACGTCTACGATCCAATTGGATATCTTCTCTATCAACTTTCGATGTTCTTTTATTCGCCTACCATGGTGATCACGATTATTGGGGAATCAGGGTTCCATGCCGGAGCGTGAGAAAGGGATACCACATCCAAGGGAGGTCAATGGCTGAAATGTGATTGAGCGTAAATGTAGGACAAGTTGTTAAAGCAGAAGGATCAAATCAAAGGAGGGGGCTCTCGTCAATTAAAGACAAATTTTTGAAATTTAAGTCCCTGTCACCTATGCAGAGCAGGGGTTTTCCATTGGCAAAAATGGGTTCATGTCACCCACCAATTGAGCAGACTATTTTACAAAACCTAGTTCCCTGTCACCTATGCAGATCAGTGGTTTGTATACGGCAAAAATTGAAAAGTTTCACCTGAGAATGTAACAGACGATTTTTTAAAATTTAGGTCCCTGTAACCTATGCAGAGCAGGGTTTATTCACGGCAAAAATGGTAAAATATCACCCAAGAATGTAGCAGATGCTTTTGCACCCTGCTCCCTCTTTTGCTGTCCTGGTGCCTCTGTGCGACCACCGCCAATTCCTCCAAACTGCACACGTCACTCACACGACCTTGATTCCATGTGGGGTCTAGTACCTCATCATCCTCCACATCATATTCCACCCAGTCTTCACCCCTGCCCTCCTTGTCGGTCTGCACATTGCAGAAAGCCACAGCAGTTGGCACCTGTGTTTTGTCATCATCCGAGACGTGCTGCGGTGGTCCTCCCATGTACTCATCCTGAAACATAAGTGGTTGGTCAACGGTGCACTCAATCTCTTCCACTTCTGGGGTAGGGCTATGTGGATGGCCCTGGGAAACCCTGCTAGCAGAGTCATCAAAAAGAAGAATAGACTGCTGCATGACTTGGGGCTCAGACTGCTTGGCTGATTTGCAAGGGGGTGAGGTGAAAGACTGATGGCCATGGGCTGCATGTGCCAACTCAGATCTTTCAGCAAGGGACTGGGTGGGAGACAATGTGAAGGAACTGGAGGTACTGTCAGCCACCCAATCTACTATCGCCTGTACTTGTTCTGGCCTCACCATTCGTAGAGCCGCATTCGGCCATACCAAATAATGCTGAAGGTTCTGTCACCTACTCGCACCTGAGGAAGGTGTTTCACTTGTGCGTTTAGCTGGCACAGATCGACCACGTCCTCTCCCTGCAACAGGAGCTCCACCAAGAACAGCAGCACCACGACCAGGGCCACATCCCTTATTTGACGCTCTCCTCATTCTTTGCGTTCACCCATCAAACTAACAGATGGTTTATGTTAGGCGACAATGTAACCGCCAATAGTCAACAATTAAGTTCACTGACAGTAAGGCAGTGCTGGTGTCATAAAGAGGAATAATTTTTTGAGGTCACACAGCAGTGTGACAGGCGAATTTTATACAATTACTTCTTGGTCACAAATTTTTTTATTTGTCAACCAGCAATGTAACAGCAGTATTGACTGGTTGTATTGGACTGTCACAAATGCAGCAAAGGCCCCAAATGTAGTATCTAGCACAAAATGGGTGTTTTTTTTAAACCAGAATATAACAGCAGTATTTAATGCTTGTATTGGACTTTCACAAATGCAGCAAAGGCCCCAAATGTAGTATCTAGGACAAAATGGGTATTTTTTTTAAACCAGAATATAACTGCAGCATTTAAAGCTTGTATTGGACTGTCACAAATGCAGAAAAGGCCGCAAATGTAGTTTCTTGCACAAAATGGGTGTTTTTTAAAAACCAGAATATAACAGCAGTATTTAACGCTTGTATTGGACTGTCAGAAATGCAGCAAAGGCCGCAATTGAAGTATTTAGCAAAAAATGGGTGTTTTTTTAAAACCAGAATATAACAGCAGTATTTAACGCTTGTATTGGACTGTCACAAAATGCAGCAAAGGCCCCGAATGTAGTATCTAGGACAAAATTGGTGTTTTTTTTAAAACCAGGATATAACTGCAGTATTTAAAGCTTGTATCGGACTGTCACAAATGCAGCAAAGGCTGCAAATGTAGTAACTTGCACAAAATTTGTGTTTTTTTAATACCAGAATATGACAGCAGTATTTAACGCTTGTATTGGACTGTCACAAATGCATCAAAGGCCGCAAAGGTACTTTATGGAAAAAAAATATGATTTTTTCACCCACAATTAAATAGATGGATTTAACTGATTTTCTTTCACTATCACAAATGCAGTGCAGGGCGCAAATGTACTTTTTAGCAAAAAAAATTATTTGTCCCCACAGGATCTAATAGATGGATTTACTTGGATTGTACTTTACGGAAAATTTTTTTAATTTGTCACTCCCTGGGGCCCTGAAGTCACAGATGGATTACCTATATTATTTTCCCTTCCCCTGGCACTTATGCAGTGCAGGTGCACTTAAAAAATGGGTATATATTGCCCACTGAGCTAAAAGAACAGGGTTAAATTATTGTCCCTGGCACATATGCAGTGCTGGTGCACTGAACGTGCACAAAATGGCTGCCGACGCCCACCTAACTAACAGACGGATAAAACGTATTTTTCTGTGTCACTGGGCTCAGGGCAGGGTACAAAAATGTTGCATTGCACCCACAAAACCAAATCGCAGTAGATCCCAGAGTTAATAACAAGTTGTGATGTGATATCAGATAATGTCACGGATGGTGTTGCAGATAGCTGGAAGTTATGGATAAACATCCGACTGGCTTGATCCCAAACTAAGGAGCATAAAGGTGACCCCTATAAAACCCTAAGAGCTCACCCTGACTGCTATGCCCATGAAAAGGTCTTTATGGTAGACGATGGCATGCCCCGGTACCTTACTATGTGACACCTGAAAACCCTATAATAGTGAGGGGACACGACCACCGGCTCCCTGCACTTAATACGGACGGAGTCAGGGTCACCTACAATCAAGCCAGTCAGGAAACACAAATAAAGGAAACAGACTTATCTGAGGAATCAGGAGAAGCAGCATCCAGCAGTGAACAACTATCCAGGAAGAAGTATAAACTGCAAAGTGAGGCAGTATGGGAGGGAATATAAAGGGAGGCAATCAGTGTATATAGGTGACAGCTGGGAGCAGGAAAGGAGATGACAAAGTGAAACCAAAACAAAGAACATCATGCAAGAGGTACAGAAGAACGTCTACCAGACCTTCTGAGAGAGCTGGCGGTGACAGATAGATTCTTTCCTATTCTCCCCCTCACAACAGCAGCATCCTATCACTACACTAGTAAGAGCAGAGTGATGTGCAGTGCTACGTGACTCCAGCTTATATAGAGGCTGGGTCACATGCTGCACTGGCCAATCACAGCCATGCCATTAGTAGGCATGACTGTGATGGCTTCTATGGGCACACTAGTTAAACGCTTGTTGATTGGCTGCCCTGAAGTCTTTCAAAAGGCGCCATTAACTCGCCGAACACCGAACTCGAACCCAAACTTTTACTGAAATGTTCTAGTTTCGGTCGGGGGTACAAAAATCCTAAAGTTCGGTACGAACCCGAACTTTAACGTTCAGGTTCGCCCAACCCTAGATATGGATTAATTAGCTGACTAGTGTGTGACACTTTGAGCCTAGAATATTGAACCTTTTCAGAAAATTCAAATTTTAAGCTGCATTAATGCAAATCCTCTAAATTAGCATTCCTGAAATAAATGGACTTTTGCACGATATTCTAATTTTTAGAGTTTTACCTGTATGTCTGTGTCATCTGCACTCCTAGTTTTCGCTCACAAAAACTGATGGAAATAACTGATCAAATAACTGATGTGTGAACTGGGCCTTACAGAAACACCACATATGTGGTCATAAACTGCTGTACGGGCATACAACAGGGCGCAGAAGGAAAGGAAAGCCATATGGTTTTTGGAAGGCAGATTTCACTGGGATAACATTAAGTTTTAGCACAGTCTTTATTTTATTTTCCTTACGGCGTTCAGGTGAGGGGGTAGATCTTGTGATATTTTTATAGAGCCAGTAGTTACAGACGCGGCAATACCCAATATGTCTGGTTTTATTTTATTTTTCTATTTTTCTTACAATTTTATGTGTTTTATTTTGGGAAATATTTTTTTTTACTTGAAACTTTTTTTTATTATGCAAAACACAGTTTTTTTTTTACTTTTTATTTTTGTCTCACTCTGGGACTTCAACTTCTGGGGTCTGATGCCCTTTGTAATGCATTACAATACAATATGTATTGTAATGCATTCGCTGTCAGCTTTTATGCTGACAGCCTGCCTGTGAGACCCAGCCTAAGGGCTGGATCTCACGGGCTTTTGTAGAAGCAAAGCTCTGATGCCTATGGAAGGCATCGGGCTTGCCTTCTCTGCCATCAGGTCCCCGACACTGCAGTGTGGGGACCCGATGAGGAAGCGGAGGGCACCAGTTCCCTCCGCGAACCCTCTGCATGCCACGGTCAGCTTTGATCGCGGCATACAAGGGGTTAAAATGCCGGCATCTGTGTTTTCACTGATGCCGGCATATGCAGCAGGAGCCCGGCTGTCATTGACTGCCGGGTCCAAGCCGCTGATCGGGCGGGCGAAGCTCCTGCACCCGCCCGATCAGCCCGCCGTACATGTACGGAGATGGTCCTTAATTGGTAAATCCAAAAATACACACTTTTGGCCTAGATCCATTGTGTGTGCCAGAAGAATCTCCTAACATATACACTCACCTGAAGAATTATTAGGAACACCTGTTCTATTTCTCATTAATGCAATTATCTAGTCAACCAATCACATGGCAGTTGCTTCAATGCATTTAGGGGTGTGCTCCTGGTCAAGACAATCTCCTAAACTCCAAACTGAATGTCAGAATGGGAAAGAAAGGTGATTTAAGCAATTTTGAGCGTGGCATGGTTGTTGGTGCCAGACGGGCCGGTCTGAGTATTTCACAATCTGCTCAGTTACTGGGATTTTCACACACAACCATTTCTAGGGTTTACAAAGAATGGTGTGAAAAGGGAAAAACATCCAGTATACGGCAGTCCTGTGGGCAAAAATGCCTTGTGGATGCTAGAGGTCAGAGGAGAATGGGCCGACTGATTCAAGCTGATAGAAGAGCAACGTTGACTGAAATAACCACTCGTTACAACCGAGGTATGCAGCAAAGCATTTGTGAAACCACAACATGCACAACCTTGAGGCGGATGGGCTACAACAGCAGAAGACCCCACCGGGTACCACTCATCTCCACTACAAATAGGAAAAAGAGGCTACAATTTGCACGAGCTCACCAAAATTGGACTGTTGAAGACTGGAAAAATGTTGCCTGGTCTGATGAGTCTCGATTTCTGTTGAGGCATTCAAATGGTAGAGTCCGAATTTGGCGTAAACAGAATGAGAACATGTATCCATCCTCTGATGGCTACTTCCAGCAGGATAATGCACCATGTCACAAAGCTCGAATCATTTCAAATTGGTTTCTTGAACATGACAATGAGTTCACTGTACTAAAATGGCCCCCACAGTCACCAGATCTCAACCCAATAGAGCATCTTTGGGATGTGGTGGAACGGGAGCTTCGTGCCCTGGATGTGCATCCCTCAAATCTCCATCAACTGCAAGATGCTATCCTATCAATATGGGCCAACATTTCTAAAGAATGCTATCAGCACCTTGTTGAATCAATGCCACGTAGAATTAAGGCAGTTCTGAAGGCAAAAGGGGGTCCAACACCGTATTAGTATGGTGTTCCTAATAATTCTTTAGGTGAGTGTAGGTATATATCATCTACCAAAAAATGATGCAACTATTTGGTTTTCATAATTTTCTCTTTCTTACATGTATATCAGATATTTCTGCATAGCTGTAACTTGGATACAGAACATTTTTCTGCAAATGGGATTTGGAGCTAGACAACACGATAAACCAGAGTGACATTTTGAAAGCTTGCATTTTTCCAAAAGACTTCTCTGACATCACAGGCAAAAAAGAACTACAAGATCTAAACCTACCTCTAAATGGTACTACTGCCCAGTAGATGTGTGCTGTATGTTCCAAGAAGTTCTTCGAAGCATGTGAGCATTGTGGAGATGAAAGGAGCACTGCATATTTGGTGGGGTTCTATTGAAAGCAGAATTGAAATGTCTTCCTAATATACATCAATGTCAATCATACATGGTACTCTGGTCCATATCAAGAAGGGGCTATTGAAACAATAGCAGTAGGTGATGCCAAGACACTGGGGCATTAGTGGGACACCTTCTTTTTGTGGGAGGATTATAGAATTGCACAATAATTTGAGAATGGAAGAATTGATAGCAGAAGACCATATTAATTAATATCTGGTATCCATGGAGAACCTTTGTGGACTCTCTGGATTTCTACAAACGAATGCATTAATACTTATGCAGACTTCCTTCCGTTTATTATTCCCTACCCTATACCCCCTCACTTGCCTTACCCATTTTTTCCTTCTCATTTCTATTCTCTATTCTTTAAAGGGGTACTTCGGGAATTAAGAAAATGAAAATACATAAATATTAATTTATTATAAATATATTCCCAAATACCTTTCATTAGTTATAATGGCTCATTTTGTCTAGGGAGCAATGATTAGGAGAAACAAAATGGTTGCTGTCCTATTAGTGCACACAAAGCCTGTCCTAATTATACAGCAGGACAAGCAACTTCACAACACTGAGGTAAAGAGATGGCCTTGCGTTTTGCCTGGCGGTCGTTTTGCAGCGAACTTTGCACGTTCGCGGTTCGCAGAACATGCGAACATATGGCGATGTCCGCCAGCGCCATATTATTGTGCATTGCACCGAACTTTGACCCATGACACATCCATCAGGTGGAACAGGACAGCCAATTGAGATGTTTCAGCACATGGACAAACCCCCACCCTATCAAAGAACCCGATCTGGCAGCCATTTAAAATTCTGTGTTTTGCCAGTGTAGGGAGAAGTTGCATTGTGGAGCAGGGACAGGCTGTTAGGGAGACCAAACGCTAGCTAATAGGGCCACAAAATTCCTTTTAAGGTCTGGCATAGGTGTGCTATCGATAGGTGTTATATACTGAAGGGTGTGATATACTTATAATATACTTTCTAACATAGAAAGTATATTATAGTGCATTTGTATTGTGCAGCAGTTGTGTGCGGTTCTGCTGCAATACCACAGCTATATAGAGGGACAAATGCTATTGGAACAACTAATTGCAATGGGTGTGATATACCTGTTACCCCTAAAAAAACTGATTGAGGGGTGTGATATACCTTCTTCCACAAAATACTGATTGAGGGCTGCGATATACCTGTTTCCACCAAGGATTGATTGAGACCTCCGAGATATCTGCTTCCACAAAATACTGATAAAGGGGTTTGATATACCTGCTTCCGAAAATACTGTTTGAGGGCTGCAATATACCTGCTTTCACAAAATACTGATTAAGGGGTTTGATATAACTGCTTCCACAAAATACTGATTGAGGGTTGCGATATACCTGCTTCCACAAAATACTGATTAAGGGATTCGATATACCTGTTTTCCACCAAATATTGATTGAGGCCTGCGATATACCTGCTTCCACAAAATACTGATTAAGGGGTTTGATATACCTGCTTCCACAAAATACAGATTGAGGCCTGCGATACACCTGCTTCCACAAAATACTGATTAAGGGGTTTGATATAACTGCTTCCACAAAATATTGAATGAGGGCTATGATATGCCTGCTTCCACAAAATACTGATTAAGGGGATTGATATACCTGCATCCACAAGATACTGATTGAGGGTTGCGATATACCTGCTTCCACAAAATACTGATTAAGGGGTTTGATATAACTGCTTCCACAAAATATTGAATGAGGGCTATGATATACCTGCTTCGCCAAAATACTGATTAAGGGGATTGATATACCTGCTTCCACAAAATACTGATTGAAGGCTGAAATATACCTGCTTCCACAAAATACTGATTAAGGGGTTCGATATACCTGTTTAGACCAAATATTGATTGAGGTCTGCGATATACCTGCTTCCAGGAATACTGCTCTTTTCTAGGGACTTAGGCACAGGGTCATTTTGAAAATGACAGGCAGAGGAAAAGGCAGGCCATTCCGCAGGGGTGGTATGGGTCGGCAGGTGCACCAGGTCGGAGCCTAAGTGGGAAGATGGAGAAGGCGCGAGCAATTACTTCAAAGGGCGCACCAGAGTTGGTTGAGTAGCTCACTCACCCCTCTGCTTCCACACCCTCCTCATCCTCTGTATATGCACCCTCCTCACTCTCTGCTATGTGCACCCCCAAAGACACCACCACCACCATATCCCCTCCACTCGAGTCAGAGGAATTATTTTTCCATCCATTCCCAGACCTTACCTATGCGCAGCCATTCTTGATATCGAATGAGGAAGAGGAGGTAGCAATGGCCGCCACCCAGCGGTCTGGCGACAGTACCCAGATCAGCCCAAGGAGGGAGGTTCCCTCTGTTGCTGCCTACTCTGAGATCTCAAATGTCAGTGGTGGTGAAGGTGATGATGATGACATGTCAATGGATGTCATGTGGGTGCCCACAAGAGAGGAAGAGGAGGGGAGTTCAGAGGGAGAGACGGAGCAGCAGAGAGGGAGGAGAAGGAGGAGAAGCAGGCAGAGCTTGCAGGGCACAGGAGGCAAAAAGCAGACAGCAAATGTATCTGGAACGAGTCATCCACCATGCACGGTCATTTCTGGTGCTCACAGGATGCCGGCACATGGCTCCGCAGTGTGGGCTTTTTTTTAACGTGTCAGCTGCTGACAATAGTGTTGCCATCTGCAGAGTGTGCTGTCAACGCATAAGTCGCGGTCAGCCCAACACTCACCTAGGGACGACCACCTTAAGAAGGCACCTGGCCTCCCATCACCAAGCCCAGTGGGAGCAACGCCGTCAGAACCCACAAAGCTACACTCCCAGCGCTCCACTCCCATTTGTCCTCCACCTTCCACCATGGCGTCGTCGCATTCATCTGGCAGAAGGCAGGCTTCTGTGGCCCAAATGTTCGAGTGTAAAAAGTTGATGACGCCGGATAACACTCTTGCCCTATGGCTGACCGCTGGCTTGTCGGAACTGCTAGCCCACCAACTACTGCCATATAAACTGGTGGACTCGGAGGCCTTTAGAAAATTTGTGGCCATTGGCACACCGCAATGGAAGGTCCCCGGAAGGAAATATTTCTCACAGAAGGGCATCCCAGAGCTATATGGCCAAGTTCAGCGGCTAGTGAATATATCTCTTTCACACAGTGTCGTGCCAAGATACATCTGACCACAGACACGTGGTCTAGCAAACACGGGCAGGGAAGGTACATAACTTTTACTGCCCACTGGGTGAACCTCCTCCTACTCCATCCTCCATCTACTGTTCGGCTGACTCCTACTTTTCCACTGCCTCTTCCGCTGCGCCCCCCAAGCTCCCCAAAACCTATTCGACATGCCAGGTGAGACATTGCCATGCTGCGCTGCGGCTGTTGTGCCTGGAAGCCAAGAGTCACACCGGTCCTGCACTTCTTTCAGCTCTGCGGTCACAGGCCAATCAGTGGCTAACCCCGCTCAATTTGACAGTTGGTAAAGTGGTGTGCAACAATGGTGCCAATCTGCTGAGCGCGCTGAAACAGGGCAAAAAGATACATGTGCTGTGCATGGCACACGTCCTGAACTTAGTCGTGCAGCGATTCATTGCCAAATATCCCTGGGGTCTAGGACGTTTCGCGGCAGGCCAGGAAAATCTCTTGCCATTTTAGAATATCTTACACGGCCATGGCTCACCTTGCTGACGTGCAGTGGCGACACCACTTGCCCGTCAGACGTCTTATTTGTTACAGCCTGACACGCTGGAACTCCACCTTGTATATGCTTGATAGGCTGCTCCAGCAGCAATGTGCCGTTAACGACTACCTGTAAGAACTCTACAGCTTGGTTTCTTTTCACTGCGCCAGTGGCTGCTCATGCGCGACGAATGAAGACTTCTGCAATCATTTGATGAGATCACCAAACTGGTCAGTCGCAGCCAGGGCGCCATCAGTGACATCGTACCTTACAACTTCTTTCTGGAGCGTGCATTGCGTCATGTCATTGATCAAGCCGTCGAGGAGCAGGAGCTGGAAGATGAGGAAGTCACAATGCTGAATAAATTCCCAGGGGGGGCTACTCCATCTGAGACAAGTCAGCAGGAGTCTAAAGAGGAGTCAGAGGAGGATGGTGGCTGGGGGAGGAGGAGGAGCAAGAAGAGCAGGCTTTGAGGGGGACATTAAACTTTTCGGGCATCCCTGGTGTTGTCCATGGCTGGGGGGAGGAGACCGAGGACGACATTCTCCTGGGCGATGATCAGGAACCAGGGCCCTCCACCGCTCCCAATTTAGTGCAAATGGGGGCCCTCATGCTCCAGTGTTTGAAGCATAAAGCAAGGACCAGTACTGGGTGGCAATGTACTTAGACCCCCGGTACAAACACAAAATGGCGGACATGTTACCAGCATCACAGAGGGCTGGCAGAATGCAGCATTTCCAGGCCTTGCTGTGAGAGATGCTACATTCTGCTGTTGCAGGCACTGGCAGAGGAATTTCCAGAGAAACAAGTGCGGGTACCAATCCTACTGCGCCTTAAAGAACAGGGTGGTTTGAAAATGTGTTGGTCACTTCGGATATGAGATCATTCTTGCAGCTGCCCTCCATATCCAGCTTCAGGGAACACCTAAACAGACAGGTATCCGACTACAACGGGCTAACGTCAGATGTGGCCGCTCTGAGAAGCGAGGAACCCCTGGACTACTGGGTGTGCAGGTTTGACCTGTGGCCAGAGATGGCACAATTTGCCATGGAACTCTTGGATTACCCCTCGTCGAGTGTCCTGTCCGAAAGGGCGTTCAGCGCAGCAGGGGGGATTGTGACCGATAAGCGCACTCGCCTAGCTCACAACAGTGTGGACTACCCCACATTTTGAAAAATTAATGAGGCATGGATCTCGGAGGAATCCAACACCTGTGACGATCACGTGTAATTGAATTTCCGCATGCCAGCCCACATATATCCGCCACCACCCAGAACAAAGAATGGTCCTTGTCTTATGTATACAGTGGCATAAAAGGCCTTTTCTGTCAGGTGAATGCCTAATTTTTGGGGTCTCTACTCCAGTGGCCTACAGTAAAATTTTTATCCAGTAATCGTCTAATATACCTCCAGCCACATAATCACTTGTTCTTTTCTGTCAGGTGAATGCCTAATTTTTGGGGCCTGTACTTTAGTGGCCTACAATAAAAATTTTATCCAGTGACCGCCCAATGTTCCTCCAGCCACATCGTTACAAGTTCTTTTCTGTCAGGTGGATGCCTAATTTTTGGGTCCTGTTCTGGCCTACAATAAAATTTTTATCCAGTGACCGCCCAATGTTCCTCCAGCCACATCATTACAAGTTATTTTCTGTCAGGTGGATGCCTAAATTTTGGGTCCTGTACTGGCCTGCAGTAAAATTTTTATCCAGTGACCGCCTAATGTACCTCCAGCCACATCATTACAAGTTATTTTCTGTCAGATGAATGCCTACTTTTTGGGGCTTGTACTCCAGTGGCCTACAGTAAAATTTTTATATAAGTGACCGCCTAATGTACCTCCAGCCACATCATCACAAGGTCTTTTCTGCCAGGTGAATGCCTAATTTTTGGGGCCTGTACTGGCCTGCAGTAAACTTTTTATCCAGTGACCGCCACGTAATCACAAGTTCTTTTCTCTCAGGTGAATGTCCAATTTTTGTGACCGCCTAATGTACCTCCAGCCACATACCGTATTTTTTGCCCCAAAGTGTGGGGGGGAAATGCCCCTGTGTCTTATGGGGCGAATGCTGACACTTTTACTCCGCTAACACTGATACATCAACGGCTGCGATGTAGCAGCGGGGAGGGAGGATGGGCTGGAGGCCAGCAACTCATGGCGGGGCCCGATGCAGTCACTGTACTCTAATGCACCAGGCCCCACACACAACAGTATTCATAAGTAAACTGTAGGCAATCCATATGTAGACTGCAAGGTAGCGCAATCCACATAGTACTCACTATGAAACGACCGTACTAGCAGGCAGGCTGGCCAGTCAATCACTTCCACACTCGCATGCTTCTCCCACTTTATTAATTAAGCAGGCGGAGCAGGCACGTGAGGAAGTGAGTGACTGTCCAGCCTGCAGTGCCTGCTAGTACGGGAGTTTCATAGTGAGTACTATGTGGATTGCACTACCTTGCAGTTTACATATGGATTGCCTACAGGAAATGTAAAATCTTTTCTCTTTGTAATACAGGGTGGACCACAAAAAAAACTAACCCGCCTCCAGCGATAGTATAATAAGATGAGCGAGCAAGTGGATTTTTTTTTCAGTTACGTACAAGTCACAAAAGATGCTCAAAGTGGTCCCCGTTCACGTCTCTGCATCTTTGAGCACGTCAGAGTATGTTGGCTGTTCTTCTTGCAGCTCTTCAGCAGTGATGCTGCGGATGGTGTTTGCAATGTTTTCATTCAGGGGATGTGAATAGCTAACGGACACTTTCTGTTTAAATTTTCCCCACTGATAAATATCACATGTGGACAAGTCTGGGGAATGTGGTGGCCATAACCCCTCGCTCACAGTTCCCTCCTCTGTAAACAGTTCATGAACCTGTGCCAGTGAGCTCCGTGAGGTTCGGCATGTTGCCCCATCTTGTTGGAAAAAGCAGGACATTTTTTCTTCTGCAGCATCAGCCAAAATAATCCGACGTGCCCAAAGATGCATAAACGTGAAAGGGGACCACTTTCATCACCTTTTGTGACTTGTGGGTAATTTAACAAAAACAATCCACTTGCTCGTTCTTTTTGTCATACTATCGCTGGAGGCGGACTGCTTTTTCGTGGGCCACCCTGTATATTTTTATTTCTTGTTATAATGTGTTCGTAATGAATTTTTACTCTTAAGAAAAGCAGATCATTTTGATTTACTTCATGCAAACAGACTCCTGTGGATGGATCTGTTATTTTAATAATGGGATGCTGTGATCTTTCTGCAGGGTCTTAAAAGCCTATAAGGACCCTAAAAGAATATTGTTTTACCTAGGGAAATCTCATTGCATCAGTATAGCCCTTTTCAAAGAAGCAGCCCAGTGGTCTTTTTTTTAGAAAAATCCGTCTAGCAATCTTTTTATACACTTTACTACTTCTAATAGACAGTTTCAAATGTCCTGTATGACAGGACTTTGTTTTCGTCTTGCATAATGAAACCAGACAGATCCATTATGCTTGCCCATAGACTTCTATTAGGACGGAGCAATATGGAATGCCTCTTAAAGGCTTCCGTTTTTCATTCCATCTGGTCATTCCATTATATTCCGTTATAAACAGAACCTATAGCGGAATGGCATAACGCTAGTGCGAATCCACCCTAATTGTAATCTTCAAAAAAATCACTGGAGTGCTTCTTTACTGGTGCTTGATAACCAAAGTAATTATTATTGCTTATTATTGTATGCTATTATTGTTCATGTGTTACTGAACATCAGGTTTCCATGTACTGCTATCAATTCACACTGACTTTTTTGTGTCATACCATCTGGGACTCCCTAATTCCCAAAGTCAAATGTGAACGAAACCCACTGGAAATCTGATAGAGCCAATGAGTCAAAATGGTCCATCAGGATTAGTCAGGATCCATTCAAAACCAGGATCATTAGGTTATGGTTGCATTATGATGTAACTATGCAAGCCATAATTGGAATACATATACTGTAAAGCAGTAATAACATCTGTTAACAGCAGCTAGCTTGCTCAGTTTTCAGGTAGCAGCATTTTTCTTTTCTTCATTGTAAAGGGTAAAAATTAACTGAAAAATAAAAGCACTAAAAAATGTCACAATAATTTGCAGCTATATTGATATTTTTAGACCAAGATGTTTTTTTCTTTTGCACACTGTACATTTCTATGCAGATTAGAATTTTCACATATTAAATAAAAATTGAAGCATTCCTTCATTTTACAGTGTTCCTCTTAAGTAGCCATAGCTGTTCCGTCTGGAAGAGTTAGAGTTAGCGGTATACAAATGGTTGGGAAAAGTGGTAATAAGGCATGAGTTTAGCTGCATTGGGAGCAATTCTCTAGCCCTCAAACAGCTCTTCAGGTGATGTAGTTCATCTTTCTGTGCCTGGCTGTGTCAAAGCATGCCCAAAGGAAAGGTGTCCAGGGACGCAATATGCAGAAAGTGTCCGGCTGATAAAACCCAAGATATCCCTGGGCTCAAACAGTTCACTTTTCAGTTGCTCTTGATTTACTTCAGAATGCTCCTTAAGGGATTTTTTTGTCTTTCTTTGCTTTAGTTTCCCATTTCCTTCCTTGTCATCTTTAAAAATCCATTAAAGATCAGTAAGACAGCTTCTACAAGGTTTGATTTCAAAGTGTTTGTGCACCTCAAGATAGCAGAGTGTATTAGGCTTGATTTAGCAGCTTAATGTGATATGTCATGACTTCAGCACGATGTTCTGACCTGTAAGAAAATATTTTAGTTCATTCCAAATCATCCTAAATCACTGACTTTGTGTTTAGGAATAACGTCTTCTACTATATGATAAAAATAGAGCAATGCGAAGAAACACAGCTCACCGCTCCTGCCATACACACAGATGGGAATATTGGTAATAAAGTTAAGATTTTATGGATTATTTATTTTCTTCTTATCGGTTAAATATAATCATATATTACTGTTTATACTTTTATTAAAGGGGTCGTTAGGCTGATTATTTTTTTTTAATGTTTCACAATAACATAAGGCATACTAACTAGTGATAAGTGAATCAATGTGTATGAATAAAATTTGTAAAAAAAATCTGCTTCATGTGAAGCGAGGGGCTGGCCCCATTGCTCAAGAGACTTCCCCCTTTCCCTTAATTGACAGGGCCATCTCGCCTTGTGCAGTGCAGATGCTGACTGTGCGCCACTCCACTTCTGGGTTCACCAAGATGTCAACCCCTCGATCCCCAAGGAGGCTGATTTTTTTAAAGAATTTTATTTGTACAAATTAATTTGGTCATCTCTCAAACTCACCATACTGTTCCTCTGCGGTTCCAATTCCATTGCTTTCCAGTCTCTCGCCAGTCTCCAGTTTCTCATCCATTTCTGACTCTTCCAAGTTCTCCACCAGTCTCTTCTTCCTGGTCCCTCTCGACACACAGGAATAAACCACTCAACCAATCCCTGGCTGCTGTGGTGACCCACACCAGCCAGTGATTGGCTGAGTGGTTATTTCCTGTCTGTCAAGAGGGACCAGGAATTAGAGACTGGTGGAGAACTTGGAAGAGTCAGAGTGGGAGGGCAGGATTTCAGTAACATGAGAATGACTTATTTTATTATTTTACATCATTGTGAGCCTTTAAAAAATGTAGTTCACCAATCCCTTTAAAAGGTTACTGTTGAGTCAGTTTTCAAGTAGAAAAATTGATTCATAAGTTATGGGTTTACATGGTTATGTAGTGATGGTGGTGGTTTTATTGGCTAAATCTGCTTCCTTCCTAAAATCTAAGTTATTATTTTTTTCGGAGCAAAAATTTGCATTAGGCAATAAAGTTTATCTTGCATGTGTGCTGTATATTTAATGAGACAATAGGGTTTCAAAAATTCACATGGAGTATGTGCGGTATGACTTTGTATTATGAATATTAATTACTAATATTAATACTTTTAATTCTATGGGCCCATACTGTACATTGTGTGCTTATGAGTTCATATGCAATCACATGGAGTTTTTTCACATAGATCCACATGTAAAAATCATGCCATGTTACATAGGTATTCTGCTCTAGAAGCATAGCCTCCAGAAGAAATGATGGTGCTTCATGTGGACACAATACAGCTGCCCTCACAGTGCCTACAGTTCCATAATACAGAAGAACTGAGTTATTAGTAAGCTAGCATTAGATTTCTAGACTTCTAATAGTATTAAGTATTATTATTCCCGGTATTAACCTGATGTTCTTCAGAACAATATAAATACATGATAATTACAATTGACTGTTAGTCTCACAAACAATGTTTATAGCTAGGTTTAAACAAATTTTAAACACCATAACCAAACAGGTGTCCAAAATTAGTGATACCACCATGCCCTACTTAATATCTACTTAATATCTTGTATACTGTCACAAGTAAGCAATGGCCAAATTACCTTATTCCATAGTACAGTACATTAATACATAGTAACTTCAATAAAAAGTAAAAATCAAACAAAGGTATTGTATATACAGTATATCAGATTGATTGGCTTACTTTGTGTCAGAATTTTACACTAGAATTTTGGTGCAAAATGGCATATCTTAGGTCTCACCCTTTTCATGCTGAGCCCTGCCCCAGATATGCCAAACTGCACCAATTTGCACCAAACCTTTAGAGCAAACTATGACAAGTTGTAGGTGTGCTCACATTAATAAATGTGAGCTTGTGCATGTACACCAACATCCAAGCGTTGGATGTTCCATCGGAAGCCTACTTTCAGATTTCATAGCTTTTGACAGGGAAAAAAAGTTACTTGAAGCAATATTTTTTCCTGTGAAAATGACTGAAACCCTTCATCGCAACTTATGGAATTCCTTTATGAGTCACTAGAACCTATTGTTCACTGCAAGTGTCTGTCAAGGTGATACATCTGGCACTGCATTGTGGATATGAGTTGAGACTTAGCAATAGTATTTATTATTACCGTAATCTCCTACTGATTTGCAGATGCAGTGTCTATACAAACTGGTCTGATCTGTAATTGACAAAAATCTTCTGAACTACATCTGTTTTGGCACCAGAAAATATCATCTACTAGCAGAATGACCTGGCTTTGCATGGGTCTATTTCATTTGTTGTTTGTGTGTGTGTGGTTAAAATACATCCACAGTGACCTGCACAGTGCCCCCCATAACAGTGATATCCACAGTGCCCCATAACAGTGATATCCACAGTGCCCCCCATAACAGTGACCTGCACAGTGCCCCCCATAACAGTGATCTCCACAGTACTCTGCCCTCTTAACAATGACCTCCACAGCACTCTGCTCCCTTAACAGTAACCTCCACAGCAGTCTGCCCCCTTAACAGTGACCTCCACAGCACTCAGCCCCCTAAACAGTGACAACCACAGCACTCTTCCCCCTTAACAGTGACTTCCACAGTGCCCAGCCTCTTAACAGTGACATCCATAATGGCAGTGAAGAAAAATGACTGAGTTGCTCTGGAAACCTGGTGTAAAACTGTGTGTATGTTAGGTGAAGACTCAAGGACCTGTGAACTTCTATTGGCCAATAAGGGTCATATGACCATGTGTATATTGGAATTTGAGTGAAAGACCTGAAAGCTTCTATTGGGTCATGTTATGGTAACCATATATGCATTTTTGTGAATATCTTAAGAACCGTACTTTCTAGAGAGCTGAGACCTGTCTAAAACCTTTCTAAGCACCAGATTTGACAAATTTGGTGTATATTGGTCCAGACTTTTGGTCGTGCATAAAAAACAGACAGGCAGAAATTCACTGTGAAATCAGGCATTTTACGATTGTGCTGCAAGATCAACTGAAATGTCTTTTGATGACATATTCTGTTATTCAAGACAGATTCTTCTTGCAGTTGGGGTAGTGATCTACTGTTCATGGTTATAATGTTAACTGAGTACTTGAATATGTATACCTGGAAGTTGACTATTTATGGTCAGACTTATGCCTCATTCACATGTCAGTGATTCGCGAGCATGTGCTGTACGTGTTCTCCACGGACAACACGTACGTATTAATTTTATTGTGTGTATTCACATGGTCTGTAGGTCTGTGGTTTTAGTATGAAAGCATGCTTTATTTTGGCGGTGTTCGCGGTTCCATCATGCCCATTAGTCTTGAGCGAATCAAAGTATCTGAAGTGAACTTCGATCAGAATTTAAGGGAAAATTCGATTTGCTATGAAGCCAAGTTTCCTCGTGCTTCATGGTAACAAATCAATTTTCCCTGAAATGGAGGTAAAAAAAAAATTAAAAAATCCTACTCACCTCATCTATGTGAGCGCGAAGAGGCCCCCGTGGCCATCTTGCTTGAAGATCCCACGTGAAATCTCTGGCACGGTGACGTATGACATCACCACACCGGCCAGCATGATGACGTCATCACGCATTGCTCAAGATTTTCACAAAATCTTCAAGCAAGATGGCCTCTTCGCACTCAAATAGATAAGGTAAGTTCAATAAAAAAATTTTTAACTGATCAACCCCTGAAAGACTTTAATATTCATCTCAAAATCTGAGGGGTTGCACCTGCTACTTAAAAATAAATGCGCTTCATGACGAAGTAATTTGTCAAGAAGTGATTTTTTTTTTGTAAAATTGAAGCAGCCGAATCGAAATTTTAAGAACTTCGCTCATCTCTAATGCCCATTATAGTCTATGGATCCATGAAAAACACACATGCAACACGGATGCCATCCGTGTTTCATCTGTCTTTCATGGACCATTAGGAGGAGATGCAATGAAAATAAATTTTGAGCTGTACATGACCCATGAAAGGAAAAAACAGACACACGGACCAAACACGGATCCTTCACGGACATCTTCACGGATGAATCACTGACCATCTTATCACGGATTACATTATGGATATGTGAATGGGACTTTAGGCCCCATTCACATGACCGTATTCTTGCTCAGCATCAAATCCGCTTTTTATGCGTATCGCACGCGGACCCATTCATTTCTATGGGTTTCGCAAAAAAACAAGCTGCATAATGTGTGCTGTCCGCATCTGAATGTCTGTTCCACAGTCACGCAAAAAAGATAGAACATGTCCTATTCTTGTCTGTTTTGCAGACAGGAATAGTTATTGTTACAATGGGTCTCCAACAAATACAACATAGACGTCAAACGCATGTCATCTGTATTTTTTAAGGATCCATAGTTTGCGGATCTCAAAATATATACGGTCGTGTGAATGCACCCCTAACATGATTATGTTACTAGATAGTCACTGCTGTGGCTTAGACCATGAAGAGATCTTCATCAAGGGAACTACAGTATATATAAAGCATTTGAAATGATTGTGAGTGAAAACTTTCATATTTGTTATTTCCAAGCAAAAAACCCCACAGCTTGTTTATCAAGAAGAATCTTCAGAAATAAATGTATGTATCGTCTACAATTAAAAGATATGTTTAAAGTACAGGAACAACCCAAAGTAAAAGCCTCAGCCACAAACCATTTTAACATGGATAGACTAGGTTTATATGAAACAATCCAATAGAATAAAACAGTAGCCGCCCCTCCTAGACACGGGTACTACTAGGGTGCTTCCCCACTCCTTTGACCAGTGGTCCCGCGCTGAACTAATCCATGGTGCTTAGTGAGTGGACTATGGTCCAATGATGAAGCAATCAAAGAGCGGATCAATAATCCATGGCACTCACCGACATTCCTCACGGCACAATTTATTGGCAACTGTTCATAAGCAGGTTAACATAGGATACAGACATGGGTGGTATGGTCAAGCTCAGACTGGCCCACAAGGGAACAGGTGAATCCTGGAGCGCCCCTGAGCAAAGACGGCCCCTAGACCGCATACTCTGCAGCAGTGACACATGATACAGTAGACTGGTTGCACTACATATACTGAAGATACTGTACTTTATTATTACAGATACATTAAGTGGCTGAGATGACTTGTAAGTAAACAGGCCAGCCAGTATCATCCTTCATCAAGGACCTGCCCTCTCGAAGTCACTGCAGTGACCCCCATAAGCATCTTGTAGCATCTTGATGCTGTCTGTCAAGTTAGCCGACAGTATTTGCATGTCATTGTACAGTGGGCCCCGGGGCATAGCTAAGGGGTAGTAGGGGAAGCAGCTGCTTTGGGGACTGAACTCAGAAGGGGCCCACCCAGGATGAAGACTACAAGATTTTTTTTGTCAGGACCCCCTCAACAGCATTATAAAATTACATTATATACAGAGACACTGTAGGAAACGGACAGACAGTGGCTGTTGGGCCTCGTCTGAGAAAGTAATTTTTAATAGCCACAGGAGTGGGGGTTGAATGGGAGGAGGGGAGTTTGAGAAGGTTCCTTGGGGGATTGCCCCATTCAAAAATTTGCTGTGGGGCCCATTAATTTCTAGTTATATAACTAAATAGCAGGCACTCACCATCTGTATTTCGGGTGAGAAGCTGTACTACAGGTGGGACGCCCCTGTAGTAAGCGAAACCCAGTCTATTGTAAGTAGAGACAATCTAATACCAACAAACCCACAATATTATGCAAACTTAAGTGACATTAACAATCTATAGAGACATACTCTTTGGAAATACTGCACTAACAACCGATCCAGATTCGGACAGTTACTTTGTTCAAGTGTCCCATTCGACAATACTGTTTTGTTCATCACTTAAGGGCAAATAAAGAAACCATCACAATATTGGATTGACTGAAAAATATCTAACAATTTGAATCACTGTCAGCAAAACTACAGCATACCTTGACAGATATTGACGCAATTTTGGACAATTTCTGAATAATCATATTAACAACTGTATGTATTACTACTAATAAATCGTCTAATGCATCTCTAAACCATTAACTTATCTAAGATCATTAACATATGCAATATCAGGACTGAAACAACAAGGATCACGACACCCACAGACTCAGTGTCGCTGCATGCACCTTTTATGGTTTATCCTTTATAATTTATGTCAAATGCTCCATGCTTGATGTTTTATGTTCTATGTCGTATGTTTTTTAACTATATTTTATGATAGTTTTTTTTATGATATTATCCTTTATAAATAAATAAAAAAATTTATATACATAAAATACAGATGGTGAGTGCCTGCTATTTAATTATATGAGGATTTGTCTTAAGGAAGTGACCAGGTGAACCACTTTTTAAGCAGAGCACCATTACCACAGTGATAGGAGGGGTGAGCCACTATAAACAAAAGTACACTTACTATTTATACATTTCTAGTTATGCCACTGGTGGGTTCCCAGAGTGAATTTTACTGGTGGGCCCCAGGTATCACTGTCCAACACTGGGTACAGACATGTAAGTCCAGGAAGTGTTCTCATATGTATATGAACTACATGTAGTAAAGTGAATTGACAACTCTCAACACATAATACAGCAAACTACAACAGTTGCAGTATAAAAAACTCAAGGCCTACTTTTTGTAATCATCTACCAGTCCACTATTATGCACTATTATGGATTATTATAGATATGTGGCCTTTCTCCATATTCATGAACTTTCTTTATAATGTTTTGTACTACTCACTTTATGTATTGGGTTACTTACATAGTATCACATTGTGTATAGGGTTGGTCACCATTCTGTGATATTTTCTTTTAGCCTGAATACTTGGTTAACACTGGATGGTATTTTTAATCCTTGTACAATTACATTTATGCACTGGCCTGTATGCAGATAATGGCCTTTTCTCCATTGTATAGGGAAACAGGTTCTTGGCAATAACCAAAGAGAATTACCTTTCCCAACTGATTCAGGACCCGACCAGAGGGATGACCACACATTAACCAATAGACCTGACAGAACAACAGATTTTAAACCACTGTTTCCTGAATAACGAACGGCCGTTCTTTCTTTTATTTACGGACCACACATATTTACTACTCTAGAGAATACTAGATCTTTAGTCTCTCTCCCTACCCCATCTCTTTCACACAGGAGATTGGCGCCTATTGTGGCTGGGTTCTTTTCTTTTGTTTTTCTCTTACTCAGAACAACAGATGTGCAGGTTGGGGGACACCTGGGAAGTAGTGACCATAAAGTAATAACCTTCCAATTGTCATTCAAAAGAGTGTTTCTTCAGGTAGGAACAAATATACCGAATTTCAAAAAAGCAAATCTAGCCAGCTAAGAGAGGCCATAGGCCTAACTAACTGGGAAAAGTCCTCAAAAATAAAAATACAGCCACACAATGGGATATTTTTAAAATCATCCTAAAATCTAATTGTGAGAAGTACATACCTTATAGGAATAAAAGGTTAAGGAACAAGAAAAAACCAATGTGGATAAATAGAATTGTAAAAAAAAGCAATAAATGACAAAAAGAAAGCAATTAAATCACTAAAACAGGAGGGGACGAGTAAGCATGGAAAAACTATAAGGAAAAAAATAGAATTTGTAAAAGACAAATAAAGGCAGCCAAACTAGAGACCGAGAGATTAATTGCCAAAGAGAGTAAAACTAACCCTAAAATGTTCTTCAATTATATAAAAAAAGTATAAAAAGTAAAAAGTATAAATCTGAAGGTGTTGGCCCTTTACAGAGTAATAATTGGGAGTTGCAGAGAGTGATGACGAGAAAGCAAAGCTATTAAATATTTTTTTATCCACTGTATTCACTGAAGAAAATAAACTGCCAGATAAAATGTAGAATGTAAAAGTAAATTCCCTATTAAATGTGCCCTGTATGACCCAGGAAGAAGCATAGCGGCATCTTAAATAGATTAAAATAGACAAATCGCTGGGACCAGATGGCATACACCCCTGTATCCTAATAGAATTAAGTAATGTCATAACCAGACCCTTATTTCTGATATTCAAGGACTCTATAATGACATGGAGTGTTCTACAGGATTGGCGCATGGCAAATGTGGTGCCAATATTCAAAAAGGGTCCAAAAACAGAGCCCAGAATCTATAGACCGGTAAGTTTAACATCTGTCGTGGGTAAACCATGCTGATAACGCCATATCAGCATGGCTTCATGGGGGATCGGTCATGTCAAACTAATTTAATCAGTTTCTATGAGGAGGGAAGTTCTAGACTTGACCACGGCGAATCAATGGATTGTCGTACATATGGACTTCTTCAAAGCATTTGACACTGTACCACATAAAGAGTTAGTTTATAAAACGAGAATGCTTGGACTGAGGGAAAATGTATGTATGTGGGTAAGTAACTGGCTCAGTGATAGAAAACAGAGGGTGGTTATTAACAGGGTCGGTGCAAGGATTTTTGCCAACACAAGCGAAGCTACATTTTGGCGCATTCACCTGGCCCTGGTCCTGTCTGCAGCAGTTGGCTTCTCCTCTGTGTGGTCCTGGTATCTTCACTCTGCTTCAGACAATTGCTGGTTTGAGGACCGAATTTTTCGCCCTATAAGATGCACCGGCCCATAAGACACACCTAGGTTTTAGAGGAGGATAAAAATAAAAATAAAATTTCCATTACACTTCAGGTCAGACCAGCAATCAGACCCCCAATGTTAATCAGACCTCAGCTCACATCCCTAATCAGTCCCCCAATGTTAATCAGACCTCAGATCAGATCCCCAATGCCTCAGATCAGCCCCCCATGTCAGCCATCAGCCCCCCATGTCAGCCATCAGCCCCCATCCATCAGCCCCCATGTCAGCCATAATGCCTTCATGTCAGCCATCATGCCCCCATGTCAGCCATCATGCCCCCCATGTCAGCCATCATTCCCCCCATGTCAGCCATCATGCCCCCCATGTCAGCCATCATGCCCCTATGTCAGCCATCATGCCCCCATGTCAGCCATCAGCCCACCATGTCACATTTCTCCCGCCTCCATGTCACATTTCTCCTCCTCAAGGCCTCAATGTCACATTTCTCCCCTTCCATGTCAAATCACCTATGTCACATCAGCCCTCCATGTCACATTTCGCCACTCCATGTCATATTTCTTTCCCTCCATGGCACATCACCCCCTCATTTTTACATCACCCCCATGACCCCCTATTGTGTCACATTGCTTCCCCCCCATGGCACATAATCCCCCCCATGGCACATTTCTACCCCCCCCCCCCATGGCACATTTCTCTCCCTCAATGGCACTGCCACTGGCACAGACTATAGACAATTCCCCCCACATTAATGTTGTCTGCCTTATGGTAGCGCCGGGCCTGGTTATTAACGGTACACACTCAGATTGGGTCACTGTCAATGTATTTATTAATGATCTTGTAGAAGGCTTGCATAGTAAAGTATCAATTTTCGCAGATGACACTAAACTGTGTAAAGTAATTTACACTGAAGAGGACAGTATACTACTACAGAGGGATCTGGATAGATTGGAGGCTTGGGCAGATAAGTGGCAGATGAGGTTTAACACTGACAAATGTAAAGTTATGCACATGGGAAGGAATAATGCAAGTCACCCGTACATACTAAATGATAAAACACTCGGTAACACTGACATGGAAAAGGATCTAGGAATTTTAATAAACAGCAAACTAAGCTGCAAGAACCAGTGTCAGGCAGCTGCTGCGAAGGCCAATAAGATAATGGGTTGCATCAGAAGGGGCATAGATGCCTGTGATCAGTGGCGTCTCTAGCTTTCAAATTTTGGGGGGGCACACTGGGGGCAAGGACAAAAGTAGGGGGGCAGCTATAACAATGATACATTTACACAAGTACGCTTAGAAATGCTGCAATACTTTACCCAATACCTAAAACCGCAACAGGGAAGAAAAGTCCAGCTATGTGTGGATGACACTTTTATAGAGAGGGGGATCTGTGGATGACACTGCTATGGGGGGGATCTGTGGATGCCACATACCGTATATAGCATCTTATGCTATATGTGTCATCCACAGATCCACCCCATGACAGTGTCATCCCCATTTCCCCCTCCATAACAGTGTCATCCACAGATCTCCCTCCCTATAACAGTGTCATCCACAGATCTCCCTCCCCGCCTCTCACAGGAGTGTACATATATAAAATAAACATATTTCACATGAACACTTACAGTTAATTGGCTTGGCCCTTGGGGATCTCGGACGCCACTTCAACACTTGGCCGGGGGCTCGGCGGAGCTGATGTTGTGTTTTATCCTAATGAGAAAGATTTCATAATAAGGATTTGGAGAAGGGGCAGAGGGATAGTAGAGCAGAGAGAGGCTGTTTCTTCTACTAGGGGGTCATACCATGGGGGAGTAATAAAACCCACCATAATGCCCCCCAGTAGAAATAATTCTCCTTATAATGTGCAAAACATACCCCCCTATGCCCCCAGTTGAGCAAATGTCCCCCATAATGTGCCAGTATAAAATACCCCTATATAGTGCCCCAGTAAATGCCTCCATAGTGCTCCTCTCCCCCCTTTCTGCTAGTGCCCCCCATAATGTACCAGTATAAAATGCCCCATATATCGTGCCCCAGTAGATGCCCTCAGTGTCCCCCATAATTTGCAAGTATAAAATACCCCTTCTTAGTGCCCCCCGTAGATGACTCCATAGTACTCCTGTCTCCCCTTCTCCATAGTACCCACCATAATGTGTCCCAGTATAAAATGCTACTGTACAGAGCCCCCCATATAAAAACACCCCTTCTTTGTGGCCTCAGTAGATGCCCCTATAGTGCCCACCAATAATGTGCCAGTAATAAGTGCCCTCAATAACGTGCCACTGCCAGTAACAAGAGCCCCCCAATGTGCCATTAATAAGCCCCCATCACGTGCCAGTAACAAGAGCCCCCATCACGTGGCAGTAATAAGCCCCCCCATCACGTGCCAGTAATAAGCCCCCCATCACGTGCCAGTAATAAGCCCCCATCACGTGCCAGTAATAAGCCCCCCATCACGTGCCAGTAATAAGCCCCCCATCACGTGCCAGTAATAAGCCCCCCAATGTGCCAGTAATAAGCCCCCCATCACGTGCCAGTAATAAGCCCCCCCATTACGTGCTAGTAATAAGCCCCCCATTACGTGCCAGTAATAAGCCCCCCATCACGTGCCAGTAATAAGCCCCCATCACGTGCCAGTAATAAACCCCCCATCACGTGCCAGTAATAAGCCCCCCAATGTGCCAGTAATAAGCCCCCCCATTACGTGCTAGTAAAAAGCCCCCCCATTACGTGCTAGTAATAAGCCCCCCATTACGTGCTAGTAATAAGCCGCCCATTACGTGCCAGTAATCAGCCCCCCATTACGTGCCAGTAATAAGTCCCCCCCATCATGTGCCAATATTAAGTCCCCCCATCATCATGTGCCAGTATTAAGTCCCCACCCCATCATCATGTGCCAGTATTAAGTCCCCCCCATCATCATGTGCCAGTATTAAGTCCCCCCATCATCATGTGCCAGTATTAAGGCGTCCCCCCATTGTAATAAGCCCCCCCAATGTGCCAGTAACACTATTGTAAAAAAATAAAAAATAAATAAACACTTATACTTACTGTAAGGCTCAGGCGGCGCGATGACGTCATCGCCCCGCCTGCGCCGGCCTCTGATAGGCTGCCGGCCTAGTGCCTGCAGCCTATCAGAGGAAGGGGAAGGGACACGCCTCTCCATCCCGTGCACCTCCGCTGGCACAGGCAGATTACAATGGAGATGAGCGCAATGGAAGCGCTCATCTCCCTGTGCCCAGCGGCGGCGGCGGCTCACTTGGGGGGGGCATTTTAGTTGGGGGGGCACCTGGGGGGGGCACAGCATGATGTAGGGGGGGCCGTGGCCCCCTCTGGCCCCCCCCTGGCGACGCCACTGCCCGTTATAAGAACATAGTCCTACCACTTTACAAATCGCTAGTCAGACCACACATGGAGTACAGTGTACAGTTCTGGGCTCCTGTGAACAAGGCAGACATAGCAGAGCTGGAGAAGGTCCAGAGGAGGGCAACTAAAGTAATAACTGGAATGGGGCAACTACAGTACCCTGAAAGATTATCAAAATTAGGGTTATTCACTTTAGAAAAAAGACGACTGAGGGGAGATCTAATTACTATGTATAAATATATCAGGGGTCAGTACAGAGATCTATCCCATCATCTATTTATCCCCAGAACTGTGACTATGACGAGGGGACATCCTCTGCGTCTGGAAGAATGAAGGTTTCTACACAAACATAGAAAAGGATTCTTTACGGTAAGAGCAGTGAGATTATGGAACTCTCTGCCTGAGGAGGTGGTGTTGGTGAGTACAATAAAGGAATTCAAGAGGGGCCTGGATGTATTTCTGGAGCGTAATAATATTACAGGCTATAGCTACTAGAGAGGGGTCGTTGATTCAGGGAGTTATTCTGATTGCCTGATTGGAGTCGGGAAGGAATTTTTTATTCCCCTAAAGTGGGGAAAATTGGCTTCTACCTCACAGGGTTTTTTTTTTTTCCTTCCTATGGATCAACTTGCAGGATAACAGGCCGAAATGGATGGACAAATGTATTTTTTCGGCCTTATGTACTATGTTACTATGTTACCAGTACATACTAAATGGTAAAACACTGAGAAAGGCCTCATGCACACGACTGTTGTGTGCACCCGCGGCCGTTGTTCCGTGATTTTCTGCTGACCCATTGACTTTCAATGGGTCCGTTGAAAACTCGGAAAATGCACCGTTTGTCATCCGCCTCCGTGATCCGTGTATCCTGTCCGTCAAAAAAATAAGACCTGTCCTATTTTTTTGATGGACAACGGTTCACGGACCCATTCAAGTCAATGGGTTTGTGAAAAAACACAGATGCACACAAGATTGGCATCCGTGTCCGTGATCCGTGTCCGTAGGCTACTTTCATACAGACGGATCACTTGTGAAAACTCAAATCCGACAGTATATTCTAACACAGAGGCGTTCCCATAGTGATGGGGACGCTTCTAGTTAGAATATACTACGAAATGTGTACATGACTGCCCCCTGCTGCCTGGCAGCACCCGATCTCTTACAGGGGGCTGTGATCCGCACAATTAACCCCTCAGGTGCCGCACCTGAAGGGGTTAATTGTGCGTATCATAGCCCCCTGTAAGAGATCAGGGGCTGCCAGGCAGCAGGGGGCAGACCCCCCTCCCTCCCCAGTTTTAATTTAATTGGTGGCCAGTGCGCCCCCCCCCCGGCACTCCCTCCCTCTATTGTATTAATATCATTGGTGGCCAGTGTGCGCCCCCCCCGGCCCCCCCTCTATTGTATTAATATCATTGGTGGCCAGTGTGCGGCCTCCCCTCTCCCCCCCTCCCGATCATTGGTGGCAGCGGAGAGTTCCGATCGGAGTCCCAGTTTAATCGATGGGGCTCCGATCGGTAATCATGGCAACCAGGACGCTACTGCAGTCCTGGTTGCCATGGTTACTTAGCAATATTAGAAGCATCATACTTACTGCGCTGTCTGTGACCGGCCGGGAGCTCCTCCTCCTACTAATGCGCCGCACAGACCTGTCACTTACCAGTAGGAGGAGCTCCCGGCCGGTTAAAGACAGCGCAGCAGGTAAGTATGATGCTTCTAATATTGCTAAGTAACCATGGCAACCAGGACTGCAGCAGTGTCCTGGTTGCCATGGTTACCGATCGGAGGCCCAGTGATTAAACTGGGACTCCGATCGGAACTCTCCGCTGCCACCAATGATGGGGGGGGGGAGAGGGGAGGCCGCACACTGGCCACCAATGATATTAATACAATAGAGGGGGGGCCGGGGGGGCGCACACTGGCCACCAATGATAATACAATAGAGGGAGGGAGGGGGGCCCGGGGGGGGCGCACACTGGCCACCAATGATAATACAATAGAGGGAGGGGGGGCGCACACTGTCCACCAATGATATTCAAACTGGGGAGGGAGGGAGGTCTGCCCCCTGCTGCCTGGCAGCCCCTGATCTCTTACAGGGGGCTATGATACGCACAATTAACCCCTTCAGGTGCGGCACCTGAGGGGTTAATTTGCGTATCATAGCCCCCTGTAAGAGATCGGGTGCTGCCAGGCAGCAGGGGGCAGTCATGTACACAGTTCGTAGTATATTCTAACTTGAAGCGTCCCCATCACCATGGGAACGCCTCTGTGTTAGAATATACTGTCGGATATGAGTTTTCACGATGTAACTCAAATCCGATGGTATATTCTAACATAGAGGCGTTCCTATGGTGATGGGGACGCTTCAAGTTAAAATATACCATCGGATTAGAGAAAACTCCGATCCGATGGTATATTAACTCCTGACTTTACATTGAAAGTCAATGGGGGACGGATCCGTTTACAATTGCACCATATTGTGTCAACGTCAAACGGATCCGTCCCCATTGACTTGCATTGTAGGTCAGGACGGATCCGTTTGGCTCCGCTCGGCCAGGCGGACACCAAAACAACTTTTTTTTCATGTCCGTGGATCCTCCAAAAATCAAGGAAGACTCACGGATGAAAAAAACGGTCACGGATCACGGACCAACGGAACCCCGTTTTGCGGACCGTGAAAAAATACTGTCGTGTGCATGAGGCCTAACACTGACATGGAAAAAAAACTAGGAATTTTGGTGAACCGCAAAATAAGCTGTAGAAACCAGTGTCAGGCAGCTGCTGCCAAGGCCAATAGGATAATGGGTTGCATCAAAAGGGGCATAGATGCCCGTGATGAGAACATATTCCTGCCACTTTGCAAATCACTAGTCAAACCACACATGGTTTGTTCTGGGATCCTGTGAACAAGGCAGACATGGCAGAGCTGGAGAGGGTTCAGAGGAGGGAAACTAATGTAATAACTGGAATGGGTGGATTACAGGTCCCAGAAAGATGATTAAAATTAGGGTTATTCACTTTAGAAAAAAGACGACTGAGGGGAGATCTAATAACTATGTATAAATATATCAGGGGTCAGTATAGAGATCTCTCCCATCATTTATTTATCACCAGGACTGTGACTGTGACAATTGGACATCTTCTGCATCTGGAGGAAAGAAGGTTTCTATACAAACATAGAAGAGGATTCTTTACGGTAAGAGAAGTGAGACTGTGGAACTCTCTGCCTGAGGAGGTGGTGATGGTGAGTACAATAAAAGAGTTCAAGAGGGGCCTGGATGTATTTCTGGAGTGTAATAATATTACAGGCTATAGCTACTAGAGAGGGGTCATTCATCCAGGGAGATATTCTGATTGCCTGATTGGAGTCGGGAAGGAATCTTTTCCCCTAAAGTGAGAAAAATTGGCTTCTACCTCACAGTTTTTTTTTGCCTTCCTCTGGATCAACTTGCAGGATAACAGGTCGAACTGGATGGACAGATGTATTTTTTCAGCTTTATAAACTATGTTACCATGTATGGGTCATTTTTAACCTGACATATGCCATGACATATGCCATTGATTTTATATATTGCACTTTGGTGGTGTCCATTTCTTCTTGTTGGTAGTGGTTTCTAGATCTGAGCATACTGGGGTTATATGGTATCTATAGCAGTTAGAGATGATAGGGTTTTGATTAATTGCTTGATTTTTAGCACCCTACTTGGCTGCCAGGCAGTTTCTAATGTATTTCATTCTGAAAGTATGGTTTACTGGCTGAGAAGGGTTGTTGAGGGTAGTAGAGTAGATATATGGTCACTTATAAGTGGCATAGGTCTTTGGAGACCCTCAGAGTTTCGGTTTTATTTTTTAATGCAGTTCTTTAAGTCAGTGAAAGGACTGGACCATAAAGGGAGGAGACTAGAGATGAGCAAATTTTTCAAAAGTTCGATTCGGCTGATTCGCAGAATTTTACAAAAAAATTTGCTTCGTGACAAATTACTTCAAATTGCTTCACGAAGCGCATTTTTTTGTAAGTATTGGGTGCAATGACAGGGAGCTGCGATAGCACTGCCTCCTGTCATTTACCCCTCAGATGCCGCGTTCATACGTGATCACGGCATCTGAGTGTAAAATTTTTTTTTATCAGACTTACCGTGTCCATTTGCTCGCGACGGGCCAGATGCCGCCATCTTGCTTGAAGATCAGTGTGAATTCTCGCGCAGCACAAGATCACGTCATCACGCCGGCCGGACGGGATTTCGGACAGGAGATCTTCAATCAAGATAGCAGCTGGTGGCCCATTGCAAGCAAATGAAGGAGGTAAGAATGATTTTTTTTGTTTTTTATATTATTTCAGGTTAAATCGATTCGCTTACATGAAGCACGAGGAAAATCTGTTTCGAAGCGAATCAAATTTATCCTGAAATTCGGATCGAATTCCACTTCGCGGGATTCAATTCGCTCATCTCTAGAGGAGACGTATAAAACAAAGGTTCTACTTCTCCTAATTTTCTTTGTATCCACTCCTCATTTTGGCTTCAAAAGCAGTATAAAACGGCATGTGTGTAGCACTTTTAATCAGCAGTTTAGAGTCCTTTTTATCAGGAAGCAGTTACCTCTTATTTAGTGTCAGGTTATATTATAGGATTGTTTGTTATATCTTAACTAAGTTTAGCTGCTAATCACAAAATGTCTGAAGTTGGACAGAGAAGGGTTAAGCGTCCTCACCAATAACAGCAATCCCATAGCTTGCATATTAACTGTCAAGAGGTGCTAATTTGAGTGTTTCAAGATTGCATTAACAAGCATGTTTACATGCGTAGTTCCACCTGGACCTGTTTGGAGGTTTGTCAAAAACCCAACAAGCAGAAAAGATTGCATTTGAAAATACACATGCATGTTTAATTAAGCCGGGGCCACTGAACATCCTCCAATATATCAAGCTGCTGAAATTTCAGCGTCACTAGAGCATCACACATTATCACCTTTTGAAATACAACGAGATGTAAAATATATAAAAGGCTAAATAAATTGCCTTGTTTCAAAAAGTAATGCACGGTCACTAAAAGAGAGTTTAAAGAGAGCAGTGGAATTTATTCTCCTTTACAACGTACTTTACGAGGTTGTGATTATAAACTGATGGACCGGGAGACACTCAGATCGCACATTTTCAAATGCTTCACTACGAGTTAGCCAAAATACTTGCAATAGCCTCTAATTTATTGTTGCTGTGACACAAATCTGCATGTCACATCATAAGTTACCACTGCTCTGCAGCAGAAGGCCCTTTGCTCCCCATCTGTGGTCTGAGCTTTGATCCTCCAGAGATGGTGGTGATTAGTGTTGAGCGAATTGAAGTCCACAAAGTGGACTTCAATCCGAATTTCAGGGAAAATTCGAATTTCCTCGTGCTTTGTGGTAGCAAATCGATTTTTCCGGAATGGCGGTAAATAAAATAAAAAATCATACTTACCGCATCCATTTCATTGCGACGAGTTGGCCACCGCCATCTGGATTGAAGATCTAGCACGAAATTGCATGGGTGGTGATGGATGACGTCACCACGCCGGCCGCCATGATGACGTCATCACAGGCCGTGCGAGATCGTCAATCAAGATGGCGGCGGCCGGCTCTTCATGTATGATTTCATTAATTTTTTTTCTTTTACACTGTGTTATTACTGTCAGGTGGTGCGACCAGCTATGAACGCGGCATCTGACGGGTACAATCCGTATTTTGTGGATCCATACTGTAGAAATGCTATGCTCAGCCCATATTGCTCATGTGTTTGGTGATTAGTAAGTTACTGTTTCCGTTTCCGATCCGCAAAAAAACAGATCAAATACGGAAACCATACGAATATGTTTTGTGCAATAATGGAACGAAAGAGGACTTAAAGGGTTTCTATCACTTCGTATGACATAATTAGCTGTCAGACACTAGCGATCCGCTAGTGTCTGCTCTGGCCAACCATCCTAATATAAGAGCTTTTTGGGCAGCCGTTTTGCTAAAAAAAAGAACTTTTATAAATATGCTAATGAGCCTCTAGGTGCTATGTGGGCGTCATTAGCACCTAGAGGCTCCGTCTACCTTCATACACAGCCACCGCCCAGCGCGTCCCTCCAGCCCGCCCATCTCCTGCTGAATGCGATCCTCCGTGTGACGCAGCGGACGAATTCTCGCGCATGCGCCGTGCGCGGCTGTATTCGGCGCATGCGCAGTGAATGTCTGACCGCTTCCCTGCTCAGACATCTCCACTGCGCCTGCGCCGATGACGTCATAGTGCTCCAAGGAACAGGCGCAGTGGAGATGTCTGAGCAGGGAAGCGGTCAGACATTCACTGCGCATGCGCCGAATACAGCCGCGCACGGCGCATGCGCGAGAATTCGTCCGTTGCGTCACACGGAGGATCGCATTCATCAGGAGATGGGCGGGCTGGAGGGACGCGCTGGGCGGCCGCTGTGTATGAAGGTAGACGGAGCCTCTAGGTGCTAATGACACCCACATAGCACCTAGAGGCTCATTAGCATATTTATAAAAGTTTTTTTTTTAGCAAAACGGCTGCCCCAAAAGCTCTTATATTAGGATGGTTGGCCAGAGCAGACACTAGCGGATCGCTAGTGTCTGAGAGCTAATTATGTCATACGAAGTGATAGAAACCCTTTAAATCAGAGAAGAAAACCCCTCAGATACAGAACAACGGATCCGTGAAAAACGAACCTCAAAACAACGATCGTGTGCATGAGCCCTAATGATGATACACCAGTTTTCTCAGCAGTTGGCCACGTCCCTTCCCCTCCCTTACCACGCTCGCTTTTGGCTTAGTGGTGAGGGCACCGAAAAAAGATGCACTGGTGACTTTTTCGAAAAAGTCACCTTTACAAAGTCACAACCACACAGCTTGCGACTTTTTAAAGCCACTTTTCTGGTGCAAGGGAAAGGATACATCTCCCTCATTGTTTTGTCTCTCTCAAAGTTACTAGTTAGCCCAGACATTTAACATAGGGGGTCATTTATCAAACTGGTGTAAAGTAGAACTGGCTTAGTTACCCATAGCAACCAATTTGATTCCACCAAAGGAGCTCTGAAAAATGAGAGGTGGAATCGGATTGGTTGCTATGGGCAACAAAGACAGTTCCACTTTACACCAGTTTGATAAATGACCCCCATTGTGAATACTTTTAGGCATTTGTATATAAAAAGGTTTCATCATCATCATCAGTGAGATTATATGACTGACACCTGACTTTGTGATGGTTGTATCACAGGTGTCTTTGGATGTCTTCCATGACAGTAATTATAGCACAAGCTATGTGCACTTCATTTCTGCAGAAGGGACGTTGATCCCAGGATTTTTTTTTATTGCCATAATTGGATACAGCAATGACTTTCTATCCCTAAGGCCTCATGCACACGACCATTTTTCGGGTCCGCACCCGAGTCGCAGTTTTTGCAGCTCGGGTGCGGACCCATTCACTTCAATGGGGCCGCAAAAGATGCGGACAGCACTCCGTGTGCTGTCCGCATCCGTTGCTACTTTCCGAGGCCCCGCAAAAAAATATAGCATGTCCTATTCTTGTCCGTTTTGCGGACAAGAATAGGCATGTCTACAATGGACCGCCCGTTCCGTTCCGCAAATTGCGGAAGGCACACGGGCGGCTTCAGTTTTTTGCGGACCGCAAAAAATGGGACGGTCGTGTGCATGAGGCCTAATATGGGACAATGGGCATCTGCATCACATGTTTTTTGTCTTCCTCTGGATCAGTTGAATTATACAGTAAATGGCACTTAAAGGGGTTATCCCATGAAGCTGGCAGCTTAGAGGGCATGTCCTTTCTCAGAAGTGTGTCCTTTCTGCTGCAGCTGATGGCAGCAGGAGGATAGAACTGAACATGTGCTTCCGTCTCGGTGAGAAGTACAGAGAAATTAGAAAGAGAGCAAACAGCAGGTGGCGCTATACAGATGGATTTTTATTGAATAACTCGGAAGCTATACAAAATTTGAATTACATGCAATTACAAAAGTATTCAGATCCAGGTGCTGGTTTAAAAAGTGTAAGATATTTTTCATGGGACAACCCCTTTAATAGATTTGTCTTTTTTCAGTCTTATCTATTGTGTAATTATGTTGAGAGCTGAGTAGTAGCCCAGGTATGTCCACAATGTGGCAAATTTGTGGCAAAAATTCTGATATGATAACGTCATATAAAAGACCCAACCAGTGGCCGTGAATGTCTTCTTCATGACTGGCTGTGTGTGACTCTGGTCAATGTGGGGAATGGGGAATCTGCTTAGCTATGATGTCGGGACAGGAATGAATCATATTTTAAAAAGTATTGGTATTTAATATTTAAAGAATGAATTTTTTTTTTTTTTAATACTTTACTTCAATCAAGAATGACCCTTTTTATGCCGACCTTTACTATTTCATACAATGTATTTCAACACCGAAGGTACTCATTACAGAGATTTTTTTTTTCACTTGCATACATTCAGATTAATACATCATTTCCATACATTACTATGTATATGGCTGCAAGGTTTTATACAGAGTGTTCACCTTTGGCTTATCTGCTGACAAGATATACTTACGACCTGTTCTGTGCCTCGTTACTAGTGAATATTCATGGAAGAACATTACAATGTGTTTTACAACGGCATTTCTATATGGTGCTATGTTTTTTTTATACTCTGCTTAATATACAACTTGGATTTGAATTTATGAAAATATATCCCAGGGAGAGCGGGCAGTTTTCCTTTACCACATGAATGGACATACTGAAGGTTAACAGCTTTTTTAAGAGGAATAATCTGAAAGGGACACTATCATAATTTTTTTTTTTGTGCATATTAACAGCCTTAATCTGAAAATTCTGTGTAATTTTTTATTTTTTTACAAAAAAATTGTGGGTGTATTTTTTGAACTTTTGACTTCAATCCATGTATTCTACTTACTTCCTGCCCTGGCTCTTAACTTCCTCCTTTGTTTGGGCTTTTAGCACGGCAAACATTCTGACTTTACTTTCTAAGCCTCATGCACATGACCGTTGTTTGGGTCTTCATCTGAACCGCATTTTTTTGCGGCTCGGATGCAGACCCATTCATTTCAATTCTGTGCACATCCATTGCTCCGTTCCGCGGCTAAACAAAAAAAAATAGAACATGTCCTGTTCTTGTCCATTTTGCAGACAACAATAGGCATTTCTATAATAGGCGGCCCGTTCCGTTCCGCAAATTGCGGAACGCACATGGGCGGCATCCGTGTTTTCCGGATCTGCAGTTTACGGACCGAAAAACACGGCACGGTCGTGTGCATGTAGCCTAAGTCAGACCATTTACTCTGACCAGAATCGGAAGGGGGATGAGTAACTCAGTTAGTTACCCTGATATCACCCATTACCCTGATAAGTACAATGCCATAACTTTTTTATATTTTTCAATTCATATAGCTGTATGGAGGCTTGTTTTTGTGGGACAAGTCGTACTGTCTAATGGCAATATTTAATATTGCATAAGATGTAGCAGGTATCTGGAAAAAAGTTCCAAATGGTGTGGAATTGGAAAAAAAAAAACGCAATTCTCCCACAGTTTTATGGGCTTTATTTTTATGGCATTTATGGCACTGTCTTACCTGCACCTTGTATTCTCCAGGTCATTATGATTACGCCAATATCATATTTTCATTGTTTTTCTTGTGTTTTAAAACTGAAAAAAAAAATATTATTTTTTCTTTTCATCGCCATATTCTGAACCCTATCACTATTTTGTAGTTATGTCTAGTGAGCTGTGTGAGGGCTCATTTTTTTGCGGGATGATCTGTACTTTTCATTGTTATCATTTTGGGATGTGTATGATTCTTTGATCACTTTTCACTCAATTCTTTGGGGGAGGTGAAGCAGCCAAAGAACAGCAAATAGACCATTTTGATTTTTTTTTCTGTCTGCCATTTGCTGTATGGAATAACAATTTTTATATTTTAATAGTACAGACGTTTTCTCACGCAGTGATGCCTAGTTTTTTCTATCTTTATATAGATTTTGGGGAAAGAGGGTGATTTGAATTTTTATACTTTTTATTTTTTAAACATTTTTAAAAACATTTTTTTACATGTTCCCTTAGGGAACTTAAACATACAATCACTAGATTGGTGCTGTTATAGACTCCAGTGCATAAGTATTGGAGTCTATGAGAATTTCACTGTGTTTGTATGGAGCCCTGCCACAGGCAGGGTCTCCATAGGAACATATCCGCGGCAGCCTTGGATCATTCAGACAGACTGAGGCTGCCACGCACACCATCTGGCTCTCCTGAGTTTCACTAGGAGGTGCAGTTACAGGCCCAGGAGTTTTTTTTTTAGTTCCCAGATGCCGTGGTCATATTTGACCATTGCATCTGAGGGGTTAAAAAACTGCAATTGACCTTATCATTGAGTGTTTTCTGTTTAAAACAGCAGGCATCCAGGGACTATGGCGCACACTGCGCTCAGCTATGGGCTCCATCTATAAAGACCTTGCCAGAGCTGTACATGTACAGTGCTGGGCGGGAAAGTGTTAAACGTTTTCTATGAATACACTTCTGACAGAAGTGCCCGTTTAAATAGATGCAACTATATTGTATTCAGCTTTATTCTACGCTTTTCAAATAAATCATGTAACCTGTTACATAATTTCTTTTTCATGTGACATCACTGGGAATGTGATGACATCACATCTGTCTTGTATGCATATTTGGGGTCATTTATAAAACTGGATTAAAGTAGAACTGGCAGTTTCCCATAGCAACCAATCAGATTCCACCTTTCATTTTTGACACCTCTTCTGGAAAATGAAAGGTTGAATCTGATTGGTTGCTATGGGCAACTAAGCCAGTTCTACTTTACACCAGTTTGATAAATGACCCCCATTGTGTCTCTTTTCTCTATGCTCCTATTTTAGTAATAGAAACGTACACGATTAGCTGGATTTCCAGTTATTATTACCGCTTTCTTGTCCTGTGTAGACATGTGCTCTCCACTAGCGCAGTCCGCCGCATCAGCAGAGTTGACAGTCCACTAAAGACAAATGAAAATGTTTGTCATTTTTCAGCGTTTATACATAGACCTTAATAAATCCCCACACGGCAGGTAACTTTTTTAAGAATAAGTTTAGGATGACAGCAAACAAGGATGCTGGCAGGCTCCATGGTGTCATATGTGTTGGCATTTTGAGTTATGGTGTCAGCGCTTCAAGCCATTCAGCAAACAAAATTGTTCCAGCTGCAATTTTATCTGCTCGAAGCCAATGACCATCAGTTTATTACACACAGAAAGACTGAACGCTTCTCTCCAGGTATTCTAATAAAATACAGAGTTTATCTGAAGTTTCAGGGCTAGAACAATTCCTGCTTGTAGTGTAATCTTCATGATTCAAGAATCCATATGTGTAGGATATACGGAAAGATGGCCTGGTTTTGTAGCTTGGCGATAGATAGATAGATAGATTGATAGATAGATAGATATATAGAGAGATAGATAGATAGATGATAGATAGATAGATAGATAGATAGATAGATAGACTACTGCTATCAGCCAGCCTACAGCGGGGCATTGTGGGAGTTGTAGTTTTACAACAGCTGGAGGGCCGCAGGTTGGCCATGCTTGTGATAGATAATAGATAGATAGATAGATACATACATACATACATAGATAGATAGATAGATACATAGATAGATAGATAGATAGATAGATAGATAGATAGATAGATAGATAGATAGATACAGATGTAGCCAAGCTAAACTTGATGTTAATCAAGATGTTAAAATGTTAATTGACTTAATAGTTTTTGTCATGACGTAACACTCTGACATGTGTTATCAAAGTCAATTTTAGCTCGGCTACATCTGTAGATAGATATGTAAACCCTGGAGTTGGCAAGCTTGGTAACTGTATATATTATGTAATGAGAAATGTTAGCTATAGGGGGTGCAGAGGTAGCAGTCGCTACCGGACCCAGGAGCCTGAGGGGCCCAAAGACCCTTGTGTCACATAAGAAGACACCGGTATTATATCAAGTACATGCTGGTCAAGTTATACCTCTGGCTGGAGGGAAGGGGTAGGTCAAAAATTTGGCATGGGGGGGCTGCTGTTTCAATTTTTGCCTCAGGCAGCATGAAGGCTATGTGCTTCTCTGCCCCTGGCTACAAAGCATTGAGGGTAGTTGGCCCCAAGCTGATCTCTCGCACCAGGGCCCATGAGCCTTTAGCTACACTCCTGGCTCCAATGGAATATATGGAAGAGTAGGGGCTCAAACTTGCCCCCCACCCATTATGGTTTTGTGTTTTGCCATCTTTACAGAAAAGAATGGTGCTTGTTCCCCCTCCAGCCAGTTCTCCACTTCCACCGGTGAGGATATTACCCATCGGTGTTTGACAAGGATGGTGATATGTGGTCAGTGACTCAATTCTTTTCTTTTTTAGACAAAATGTTAGAGGTTTGCTGGTGTCTAACAAATAAGCTCACTCACTCACCTATGACATTCAATATGTACTTCACCGCGAAGTCTTACATTATTCATCATCCCCAGCCTTGTTTTTACACTGTTTAAGCACAAAAGGTATTGTAAATGGCACGATACAAAGTATATAATACAAAAATGGTATATGAATAGCGGCAAGGCGATTGATTATCATTGTATTTTGACGCACTGCACCCCGTTTTTAGTGTCGCTATTTAATAGTATTAAGAGCATTTGCTGAGCTCAGAAAGGTCTGGTTACATTTACTGTCTAACCGCTGGATAAGTCAAAAGGGAATAGAGAGATAATGCCTGCTGTAACCTAGCTCACACAATCTTTTATGGTGTGAAACTATGATATTTTTCCCCGCGTGGTCACAAAATAATAACTCCATAAACAATGAGAACAAAATACTTTTATAATTAATGACAGAGAGCTTGACAATTGTGTACAGTCAAAATAAAATGACATCTCCTAGCCTTCGAGGTACTTGCCCGCTTGTTTACATGGGTTATAGTGGAGAATTGGTGGCGAGTCGTTTTTGGCCGCCTTTGTCATATCTCAGTGGTCTGCACATAGCACTTAGTAGAGTAGTAACATAAAGCAGGGTCACTGACATTATCTAATAGGAATGCATCACACTTAATAATGACTTGTAGCACTTTGTATCTAAAGATCTCAGTGACTCCTTGACAAGTTACACATTTTCCTTACTACACTATTGGAATTGGTTCTCATTTTCTCCAGAGGATAAGGATATAAATTGACCTTGTCAGAATTTGAACAAGTAAACTGCAGCTTTAGACAAATATCAAAAGGAAATACCAAGTTTATAAGAGATCTGTCATCACTTGAACTTCTTTTTCTTTTACAAAAAAAAAAAGGGAAAAGAACAATCAAAATATGCATTTTCTTACAACATTATTATGTTGTGACTCATTATGTTTAAAAGTGAAATCTAGATAGATAGTATTTAAAGAGGTATTCCACTTATAGCACGTTATCCTCTATGCACAGGATAGGGGATAATTATTAGATTGGTGGGGGTCTGATTGCTGGAACCCGTGTTCCCTGCTTGAATGGACTGGCAGACATGCTGCAGTCTCTACAACTCCATTTCACTCTATGGGGCTGCCGATGAAAGCCAAGAACAAGTGCTCAGCAATCTCCGGCAGCCCCATGGAGTTGAATGGGCATCCATTCTAGAGATAGGTGGGGACCCCAGCAGTCAGACCCCCTCATCAGACAGATAAGTTGTTATGATGGGACAACCCCATTAAAGGCGTTGTCCCATGAAAAATAGTCTACAGTTTTCAAACCAGCACCTGGATCTGAATACTTTTGTAATTGCATGTAAGTAAAAATTTAGTATAGCTAGTGAAATATTCAATAAAATGAATCTGTATAGCGCCACCTGCTGTTTGTTTTATTTCTTATTTCTTTGTCTGGCTCACTGAGAAGGCCACACATGCTCAGTTTCAGCCTTCAACTGACTCCTGAGCTTTGATAGGCCTCTTTCACACGGGCGTTGCGGGAAAATGTGCGGGTGCGTTGCGGGAACACCCGTGATTTTTCCGCGCGAGTGCATAACATTGTAATGCGTTTTGCACTCGCGTGAGAAGAATCACGCATGTTTGGTACCCAAACCCGAACTTCTTCACAGAAGTTCAGGCTTGGGTTAGGTGTTGTGTAGATGTTATTATTTTCCCTTATAACATGGTTATAAGGGAAAATAATAGCATTCTGAATACAGAATGCTTAGTAGGTGATCAATTGAGGGTTAAAAAAAAATAAAAAAAATAACTCACCTTCTCCTCTTGTTCGCGTAGTTCCCGGTCTCTTCTTTACTTCTTTAATGATGAGCTGTGGGCTAAAGGACCTTTGGTGATGTCAGATCACATGCTCCAATCACATGGTCCATCACCGTGGTGATGGACCATGTGATTGGAGCATGTGATCTGACGTCACCACAGGTCCTAGCCGATAGTTCATCTTTTAAGAAGTAAAGAAGAGACAGGGAACTACGCGAACAAGAGGAGAAGGTGAGTTAATTTTTTTATTTTTTTTAACCCACAATTGGTCACCTACTAAGCATTCTGTATTCAGAATGCTATTATTTTCCCTTATAACCATGTTATAAGGGAAAATAATACAGTGAATAGACTGTCACCTAGCAACCATGCGTGAAAATCGCACCGCATCCACACTTGCTTGTGGATGCTTGCGATTTTCACGCAATCCCATTCACTTCTATGGGGCCTGCATTGCGTGAAAAACACAGAATATAGAGCATGCTGCAATTTTCACGCAACGCACAAGTGATGCGTGAAAATCACCGCTCATGTGAACAGCCCCATAGAAAGGAATGGGTCGGTATTCAGTGCGGGTGCAATGCGTTCACCTCACGCATTGCATCCGCGCGGAATACTCGCCCGTGTGAAAGGGGCCATAGGGATAGAGTTGCAGCAGAAATGACACGCCCCCTGAGGTGCAGCAGAAAGTACACTCCCTTTGAGCTTCCAGCTTTATATCAATCTAGCAGAGCAATTGGAGCAATGAATTGGGAAATCTTTGGATCCATGTGAGGTACAGGGCTGGTTCTAGTTTTGTTAAAAAGAGGTTGTCATGTACTGTACCATATGAGGTCTGATTTTCATTTTTTACATTAATCATGGGATAATCTCTTTAAGTTAGGAAAATTAGATAATTTACAATGTGTCATGGTGGAATATTAAAACATGGTCCTTGGATGAACATGATAGAGTCAGTGCGTGAACATAAGGCCAGGGCTTTTCTTATGTTGGAAGATACTCCATGCATTGCCTTCTGTTGGCACCCTCATATGGTGTACAGTTAAACGCTGGACAAATAACCATGTCTTTACATAATTTGCCCAAAGAACTATGCCATGCACTTCCTTACAGTTGCCTGAATGATATTAATATACATTGCAGCCATCAACATATACTGCAAAAGTTATATACTTTAGAGTGGCCGAATAGTAAGGTCACAGAATGTGTATGCTTCCATTCAATGCTCAAATATTATTGACTTAAAAGTAATATATAATATCTAAATCGGCCAACAGCCCTCATCGCTGCCAATCAGCTGTTCTGGACAAGATCTGGCATTAGAAGTAGGTGCCAGAACTGCAGATCCCTGTTTTTTGTGTAGTGGGCACAGCTGGTTACTGCAGCACTTCTTCCATTCACTTTAAGAGAAGGAGTGTAGTGTAGTTCTGGCACCTACTTCTGGAACAGCTGATTGGCGGGGTTGTGTGGTGTTGGACCCTTGCCAATCAGAAATTGATGGCCTATATTGAATAAGGGTCATCAATATAAAAAGATTAGACAACCCCTTTTATAAGTTGTAGATTTTAATGGATAAAAAGTTAGTGGGACATTTTTCAAATCTATTACGTCAGTTTTTTGGATTAATAATGTCGCAAGTGCTGTTGCACGTGAGATTTTGCACAAAATTTTGTGACTTTTTGTGAGCTGTGCCTTCCCACGACAAATCCAGAAATATAGTGAGAAGTTGGTCCAGTGAAGTGCAACTTTTTTTTAAAGTTGAAATTCCACACCAGGTATCCCCAAGGCATACCTTCACTGAAATAGGCGCAACCGCATTGCACAGCAATACCAATCCAAAAGCTAACTTCAAATAGACCTACGATGATAAATTCCCCCCTTACTGCCAAGTTTCTCCCTCAGAAATACCTAAACATGTCTAAATCCATGACTTACAGTGTAAACCATTTCCTGAAATTTACAATAAAATATTGATGCATTTAATTTGACAAAAATCTGGAGTAATAAAGCTTTGTTTTTGTGTTTGAGAGATTTGGACTTTTAAGGGCTCATTCAGACGGTCATATGCTGTCTGCAAAAATACTGAATGCTATCCGTTTTTTTGCGGATCCGCAAAAAAACAGATAGCATTCAGTATTTTTGCGGCCCCATAGACTTCAATGCGGCCATGTCCTGATTTCACGGACAAGTATAGGACATGTTTCATTTGTTTTGCGGAACCGTGGAATAGAAAAGGGCCCCATAGTAGTGAATGGGTCAGCATCTAATCCGCAAAAAAAAAAAATTGATCCACATTTTTGCGGATAGCATACGGCCATCTGAATGAGCCCTTAAGCGAATGTTTCAGCTATATTTTTTCTGGCAGTTAACATCAGATAGACACATATCCGTTTTTATTTTATGAACGTAGATTTTTTTTAATTCCATTTCCTGAACATGATTATGGGGGCAAGCATCTTGCCTGAGCTGTTCTTAACGACGTTTAGAGATATGCTTTACAGCAGGCACCATGGGCCATAGACACAATGGACCGGAGGGGAGCTCGTTGACCTATTTGGGAGTTTTCTCAGGAGCTCAGTAGGAAGTAGATAAACTGTGATATCACCTATTGTGAATGGTGGGTCCTGTGTTATCTATATATAGGCGACATCTGTAATTGTTATCCTGCCTGTAATGATAAGCAGATAACTACAGTGAAGTGATCTGTACAGACTACTTTAGTTCTAGTGGACAGTGCGAAAACGGCAGGATTTTAGGTTTTTTCAAAATATAGATATTGACTTGGAAAATGTAAAATAACGTCATCAAAAATTCCTGGTTGAAAAAAAAAATAACATTTTCTAATGACAAATTGCCTTTAACGCTTCAGCTAAGAAAATCTATTTCTGCATAAACTATGTTAGCATTTGGGCTCCTTTAGTGAAATGGATTTGCAAAAGGCACTTGAACATTTATCGACCTGATAAACTGGCTACAATAATATGAAACTTATTTTCTATTATTCATCTCTTCGGCTTGTCAGTCAGGAAGCCTTTTTGTGCAACCTATTTCCTTTGTTTGTCCAATAATAGATAATTTGAGGATACGCCATTGAAGAATGTCTATAAAGGGTTTCTCCTGTCAGCTCATTTCTTGAACCTTTGTGGAATACGGTTCCAGCGGTATCATAAACAATCATCATTGCATTGTAAAACAGGGAAATCTTCACTAAAACTGTGTTTTGATTCGGGTTGCCATAGTAATAAGTTCACGCTCACCTCTTTGGAGGCCTTATTATATAGAGTATCAGTGATTTGTTCAGTATGACTGGAGTTCATCTGTCAAAATGGGTTTTCCTTTTGTAAAATAATGATCTGGAGAATTCCTGAGTGGCAACAAATATTTTACAGCTTTAACGAGAAGCAGTGTACACTCAGGCTCTAAAAAATCTATGCCATTATTAAATTAGAATAAATCATTTTGTACAGATATATCACTAAGAAATCTGCAATTCTAATGGGAGCATTTATTTTTCATGCAAAGAGAATTTTTAACTTTTACTTCAAAAATAAATTACATTAAATTTTTCATGTAAACTCCCCAGAGCAAAAAATAGCTTATATGTGGAAAATGCAGGAAATGTATAGTGTTCCTTTTAGATTTGTGATATCATTGCAGTTTAAGCCATACCTTGAATAAAAATGGCATAATCATTTTGACATGGAGATCGTAGTAGATTGCTGGGATTTGTTTTAACCGGGTACCTGTCATGATTGTTAGGTCCTAATTAATTCTTTTGCCTAGTAGAACAAGCCCTGTTCCCCTGGGGGAGAGAGAGCGGTTTCTCACCTACACACTTCAGAGGAACTCAAGGGAATAGTCTGCCCATGACTGAGGATAAATGAGCACTAAGGCTTCCAAGAAAGAAGACTTCCCGCCTATGGTCAAGCCGTGGCTGAGATCTCTTTATAGGCAATTTGTCTAGGAGTGAAAAAAATGTCTACTCTCAGATAACAGAGGTTCACCTGAATGCCTGCTTGTATTTTATTCTCTGGTAATTCCATCAAGGCAACATTAACTTTACTGAACATTAACTTAAATTACAGTTATCTGAAAAAATATGCTCCCTTGTCAGATTCCAGATATCCCCTAATATTCAATCTTTGTCATAATTAGTGTTGAGTGAATCAAAGTTAACGAAGTGGAATTTGATCTCCACAAATCCGAATTTCCAGGTTCTTCGTGGTAGCAAATAAATGTTTCCTAAAATGGCAGTAAAAAGATGCACACTCACCTCATCCATTTGGTCGCGGAGAGGCCATTGCGGCCATCTTCATTGAAGAAAACGCTCGAATTGGTGCGTTTTCCTCAATGAAGATGGCCGCGACAGCCTCTCCACGTTGTGTGAGGTTCTGCTGCGATACTACGGCTACACAGAGTGCCAAACGATGTTGGAACAAATAATTTCTACTGATGTGATTAACCAGTTGCCCCCCAAAAAACTGATTGAAGCAGGGATTTTATATACCAATAATATACTTTCTATATAGTGCATTTAGGTAGTGCAGCATTTGTTTGCGGTTTTGCTGCGTTACTGCATCTACACAGTGTGAAAAACACTATTTGAAGAAATAATTTCTACTGGTGTGATTTAACAGTTGCTTCCCAAAAAAACAGATTGAAGTAGGGATTTTATATACCAATAATATACTTTCTATATAGTGCATTTAGGTAGTGCAGTATTTGTCTGCGGTTTTGCTGTGTTACGGCATCTACACAGAGTGAAAAACACTATTTGAATAAATAATTTCTACTGGTTTGATTTACCAGTTGCCCCCCCAAAAAAACAGATTGAGGCAGGGGTGTGATATACCTTCTTCCACAAATACTGCTCTTCTATAGGGACTTTTGTCACAGGGTCATTTTGAAAATGACAGGCAGAGGAAGAGGCAGGCCATTCCTCAGGTGTGGTAGGGGACGGACAGGTGCACCAGGCCGCAGCCTAAGTGGGAATTTGCAGAAGGTGCGTGTGATTACGTCAAAGGACGCACCAGACTTGGTTGAGTGGCTCACTCAGCCTTTTTCTTCTGCACCCTCCTCATCCTCTGTATCTGCACCCTCTTCACTCTCTGCTGTGTGCATCCCCAAAGACACCACCACCATATCCCCTCCGCTTGAGTCAGAGGAATTGCCATAATTGGCATCGGATGAGGAAGAGGAGGTATCAACGGTCGCCACCCAGCAGTCTGACGACAGTACCCAGATCATCCCAAGGAGGGTGGTCCCCGCTGTTGCTGCCTACTCCGAGATCTCTAATGTCAGTGGTGGTGAAGGTGATGAATCCGATGATGATGTGTCGATGGATGTCATGTGGGTGCCCACAAGAGAGGAAGAGGAGGGGAGTTCAGAGGGAGAGACGGAGCAGCAGATAGGGAGGAGAAGGAGGAGAAGCAGGCAGAACTTACAGTAGAGCCGTCTATTCCACCCTTTTTCTCTTTAGAACTTACAGTGCACAGGAGGCAAAAAGAACACTGCTAATGTATCTGGAACGAGCCACCCACCATGCACGGTCACATCTGGCGCACCCAGGACGTCGGCACATGGCTCCACAGTGTGGGCTTTTTTTAACGTGTCTGCTGGTGACAATAGTGTTGCCATCTGCAGCCTGTGCTGTCAACGCATAAGTCACAGTAAGCCCAACACTTACCTAGGGACGACCGCCTTAAAGGAGTTGTCCGGGTTCAGAGCTGAACCCGGACATACCCTTATTTTCACCCAGGCAGCCCCCTTGAGGCTAGCATCGGAGCATCTCATGCTCCAATGTGCTCCCTTGCCCTGCGCTAAATCAAGCAGGGCAAGGTCTCTTTTCTGTTCAATAACACACTGCCGGCCGTTTTACTAGCTAGGGCAGCGCTAAGTCCCGCCCATCAGTGCCGGTGACGTCACCGGGCTTCCTGGCAGCCCCATGGAGAGCCCGGGTACATCACCAGATCTCCAAAAAATGCCTTTGCCCTGCACGATTTAGCGCAGGGCAAAGGAGAGCATTGGAGCATGAACTGCTCCGATGCTCAAGTCAGGGGAGCTGTTGGGGTGAAAATGGAGGTATGTCCAGGTAAGCCCAACACTCACCTAGGGACGACCCCTTTAAGAAGGCACCTGGCATCCCATCACCGAGCCCAGTGGGAGCAACAGCGTCAGAACCCACAAAGCCACACTCCCGGCGCTCCCCGTCCTGCCTCTTCTCCTCTCTCCTCCCAGTTGTCCTCCACTCCACCTTCCACCGTGCCGTTGTCGCTTTCATCTGGCAAAAGGCAGGCTTCCTTGCCCCAAATGTTCAAGCGAAAAAAGATAATGACGCCGGATAACCCTCTTGCCCAACGGCTGACCACTGGCTTGTCAGAACTGCTAGCCTGCCAACTACTGCCATATAAACTGGTGGACCCGGAGGCCTTTAGAAAATTTGTGGCCATTGGAACACCACAATGGAAGGTCCCCGGAAGGAAATATTTCTCCCAGAAGGACATCCCAGAGCTATATGGCCACATTCAGCGGCAAGTGAATGTATCTCTGGCACACAGTGTCGGTGCCAAGATACATCTGACCACAGACACATGGTCTAGCAAACACGGGCAGGAAAGGTACATAACTTTCACTGTCCACTGGGTGATCCTTCTGACGGCCGTAAAGCATGCAACCCATAGCACCCGTGTAGATTTGGTGTTAACGCCACGGATTGCATGAAGGCCTGCCTTTTCTTCTCCTCCTTTTACGCTGCTATCGTCTCTTCTGCTGCACCCCTCAAGCTCCCCAGAACCTATTCAACGTTGCCATGCTGTGCTGCGTATGTTGTTCCTGGAAGCCAAGAGCCACAACGGACCTGCACTCCTTTAAGCTTTGCGGTCACAGGCCGATCAGTGTTTAACCCTGCTCAATTTGACAGTTGGTAAAGTGGTGTGCGACAACAGTGCCAATCTGCTGAGCACACTGACACAGGGCAAAATGACACACGTGCCGTGCATGGCACACGTCCTGAAATTAGTCGTGCAGCGTTTCGTTGCCAAATACCCCGGGGTCCAGGACATCTTGTGGGAGGCCAGGAAAATCTCTGGCCATTTTAGAAGATCTTACACGGCCATGCTCGTCAGACGTCTGATTTGTGACTGCCCGACGCGATGGCACTCCACCTTGAATATGCTTGATAGGTTGCTCCAGCAGAAACGTGCAGTAATCAACCTGTACGAACTCTGCGGCAGGACAGGGTCTGGGGAGATTGTTTTTTTTTCACCCCACCAGAGGCTGCTCATGCGCGACGCATGCAGACTTCTGCGGCCATTTGATGAGATCACCAAACTGGTCAGTCGCAGCCAGGGCGCCATCAGTGACATCGTACCTTAGGAGCAGGAGCAGGAACATGAGGAAGTCGCAATGCTGGATGAATTCCTAGGGGGGCTACTCCATCTGAGACAAGTCAACAACAGGAGTCTGAAGAGGAATCAGAGGAGGATGGTGCCGGGGTGGAGGAGGAGCAAGAAGAGCATGCTTTAAACGTTCCTGGGATCCCTGGTGTTGTCCGAGGCTGGGGGGAGGAGAACAAGGACGACATTATCCTAGATGATGAGCAGGAGCCAGGCCACTTCACTGCTTCCAGTTTAGTGCAAATGCTGGCCTTCATGCTCCAGTGTTTGAAGAGGGACCCCGTAAAAAGGTTAAAGGGCAAGGACCAGTACTGGGTGGCAACGTACTTAGGCCCCCAATACAAACACAAAATGGCGGAAATGTTGCCACATCACAGAGGGCTGTCAGAATGCAGCACTTCCAGGCCTTGCGTCGAGAAATGCTGCATTCTGCTTTTGCGGGCGCTGGCAGAGGAATTTCCACTCACAGAGAAACAGTTGCGGGTACCAATCCTTCCGCGCATACAAGAAGAGGGCGGTTTGAAGATGTGTTGGTGACTTCAGATATAACACAAACCCGACCCAAGAGAGAGTCACAAGAACCACCCTATATGAATGCACATCCAACAATCACTGTAGGTAAAAATATATAACGTTTATTAGACACACAAACAAACACATTAAAAATTGTATACAATATGAACAGCATGTCGGTGTAAAAATATGGTATCACCGACACATGCAGAATCCAGTGAACGTCTACTGAATAAGGACATGCAATATAACCCAGCTAAACAAAATGTGCCCTTATAAATAACATAAAGAAAATATCAGATGAGGTAAGACCACTAAATGAATAGAAGCAGACCACAATGAGGTCAAATAGCAAGAGCCAAAACCTGTGTAGACAGCTGGTGCAGTGGATTTGAGTAAATGAGAGACGCCCAACGCGTATCGCAGTCCGGCTTTCTCAATGGTGACTTCAGATATGAGATCATTCGGCCTTTTATGTCCGTTGAATGCCTAATTTTGGGGCCTGTACTGGCCTACAGTTACATATTTATCCTGTGAATGTCTAATGTACCTCCAGCCACAGAATCCAAAGTTCTTTGCTGTCAGGTGAATGCCTATTGCTTAATTTTTGGCGCCTGTTCTGGCCGACAGTTAAATTTTTTATCTCTAGCCACATAATCACACCCTTCTCACTCCTCTGCCTCTCATTATGGTGGTGTATGAACCGCATTCACCATAAGGACCTAATGTCACAAGGTCATGTGACTGTGCCCCCCCACCCTGTACTGTGCTCCTCACCCTGTACTGTGCCCCCTTATACTCTGCATTGTGCCCTCTTACCACACCCTGTGCAGTGCCCCTAGTCAATCCCTGTACTGTGCCCTCATATACTCTTTTATCCGGTCAATGTATGGCGGTGGTATCCAATATCTGGATGGCCATAACTGTATCCCTTTCCCTGCCCACACCATCCTTTTTTAGACCTGGCATGAGCAGGAAAAATATGCAGATTGCGGTGCTAAGGACCTTTGCGCCACAATCTGTGTCAGAAATACGCCTAACATAGATGTATTTCTATATAATAAATGACCAGCTAATTGTATTATCATTCAGGGGTAGGGCTAATATCTTTATATTATTTACATTCTAGTGTATTATACTGTGCCCTGTATTTCCCACTAGAAAATGATCCATGGGAAACAGTCCTCATCCCTGACCACCAGGACCAGTTAGCGCTCTGTCAGTACATGGCGGCCTCCCCTCACCACCACGCTGCTCCGCTGTGTACTGGTGCTTGTTCTGACACTAGGGCTGGGTTCACATCCTATTTTTGCCATCCATTTAATGCATACCAAAAATGTATGCTTTAACAGATGCCTCAGACTGATGCCGTACAGTGGCGTTCGTTCACCACACAGTTCCATTGTAGAAAAAAAATTAAGTTAACGTATGCATTTTTTTAATAGACTCTGCAGGATACAAAAATGTGGAGTGCTGCACATTTGTATACATCAAACCAATAGGAAATAAAAATTTCCTAGGCTCCAGCATGGCACATTTTTAAGACTAAAAATGGCCCCTGATTAAAATTTTTCGAATTTTTGCCAATGATCCCCCTCTGGTATGTCACTGTCCATGTTGTGGGACTATTTGTGTACTTCTAGTGTTTGCTAGCTGCAAATATGAGCTGAAGGTTTTTCAGGTTCGCCTGCCATTAAAGTGAATGGGGCCCGCCGCGAACTTGCGGTTCACGAATATTTGATCGCGTTTGCACGATCGCATTCGCGAACTGTCCCGGCCGATGTTCCTCCATCACTAGTAGTAAGTTCGATTGAATTTTTTTTTTAATGTTAATTTTAAACTCTGATTCCGCAATCATATATGAATGCAGCATCTGAGGGGTACAATGACGGGGGTGGCGCTATCGCAGCTTCCTGTCATTGCACCCGCTACTTACTTTGTGCAATTCGGCGAATCAGCCGAATCTAATTTTCAAGAATTTCACTCATCTCTAGTAATAATGCATGGTTCCTGATAAGTTAGAAGCTAGCATTAGACAAAGGGTACCTGAATAAATGCCTACCACCCTTGAATTCAGGGGCACACACAGATCTCATGGGACACCATTAGAGGTGAAGCGGTTCTCCGATTTGACCCAAATTTAAAAAAATAAATAAATAAACTGAATTTGATATAATTCAATTAGATAGAACTGAGGATGAGTGAGAGAAGGAGCAGGAGAAAGAGAAGGAACGAAAGAGAGACTTTTCCAGGCAATCAAAGCAATTTGGATAGAATTTATTCTGACCCAAACAGGCTCAGACTGGCCCACAGAGGGAACTGCTGAATTCCAAGGTAGGCCCTTGACAAGTGGCACATGTCACAGTACATTGATGGCATTACATACGAATAGGAAGATTACAGAATCTCATATACTAATATTATAGACGTCTAAGCAGAGAGGCACATTAGCCATCATCCTTTTTCCCCTCGGACCAGCCTTCTCAAAGCATCTTGCTGCTGTCTGCCACTGTGTAAGCAGGTAGTATTTGTATGTAGGTTTACAGTGGGCCCCCAAAAAGATTTTTTCTGGTGGGCACTAGGCACCCCTGTCTGACACTGGACCCAAACTAAATTGACCAAATTGGAGCAGAATACATTTTTTAGAAATGTACTCGTCTCTTTTTGACACCAGAAAACCAGTGAAAGGAAATGATAAATGTGCTGGGTCCCAAATAACCTTGTGTTCTCTACATAGAAAGAGATTTACACTGACGAGAAAAGGGTAACAATGTTTTGAACTTTTGACTTTCAGGCTCTATATCTCACAATCTACTACAGCTTCGAACATGAGACTACCATCATTTTAAAGACAATCATCTTGGCTATCTCAAACGTAAATTGGACTTGCAACTTTTTAGCATATGATTAGTTATGCAGATTCTTGTCAAATTACAACCTGTTCTCACATTCCCTAATAGCTCAGTGTGTTATTAGGTTTATTCCCAAGCAGTGGCGTACTGCCAATATAGGCAGACCACGCCATTGCCATGGGGCCCGCGGCACAGGGGGCCCGGAGCACATGAAAGGCTCCGCCCCTATGTTTACTCTGCACAGTTTATTCATAGTTAATATGGGCCGGCATTGAGGCGGCCCGTGGCCCGCCCACTTGTGTTCTGCCTCGGCTTCCCCCCTAATTTTTCTGTACAATAAAGTTTATTAAAAGAAGAAAAATAATATCACACGCGTTTATTGGCCGGCTGGCCACCCCGTTTCCTAAGTAATGCTAAGTGCATGTGCTAGGGGCTGCCGGATGTTTAGATTCAAGAGTGAGTTGCCGGAGACAGGACACCAGTGGCGACCGGTGAGTGCGGAGACCGGAGAGGGGGGGGAACGTGTCTGACAGGGTGCCCTGACTGCAGAACTCGGCGGTGGTCAGTGATGTCTTGTGCCTCCATAGGGAGCTAGATGCATCTCCCAGTAGCCGCATATGACGTTATGTGTTTTACTATTTTAATGGTATGTTCACACCACTGCCTGTCCCATGACACCATGTGGATTCTGCTGTGGTTTCTCATTCTGAGTGGCACCATCCCGTTCTCGTTTTAGTGCCATTGAGTATGAGATGCAGCTCCTACAGGCATGCACCAAGCTTTCCCAGGGTCCTGAGTATGAGGTCAGCTCCTAGAGGCAGGCACCCAGCTTTCCTAGGGTCCTGAGTATGAGGTCCAGCTCCTATAGGCAGGCACCCAGCTTTCCTAGGGTCCTGAATATAATATCCAGCTGCTAAAGGCAGGCACCCAGGTTTCTCAGGGTCCTGAGCATGAGGTTTAGCTCCTAGAGGCAGGCACCTAGCTTTCCTAGGGTCCTGAATATAATATACAGATCCTATAGGCAGGCACCCAGCTTTCCCAGGGCCCTGAGTATGGGAGGGGGGGGGGATCTGAAACCTTCAGGATTCCAGCTGCTTTGAAATTACAACTCCCAGCATGCCCTGACTGCAGTTTATTGTCCTATGTCACATTCAGTAGGATGGGGGTGGGTCCCCAGGACGCTGGGAGTCCTAATTATTTACTATACCACTGTAAGAAATAAAAATATTGTTTTAATAAACCAATACGTTATTTAACCCCTTAACGCAAAACGCCGTGCATGTACGGCAGGGGATGCATTGCCAGAATGCATTCCGCCGTACATGCACAGCGGGCTGATCGGGCGGGCACTAGAGCGGTGCGTGCCCGATCACTGCAGGGGCCCGGCAGTGCCTGGTAGCCGGACCCCTGCAGTATCCACCGCCATTGCTGTAAAAGACAATGCCGGCGGACTAACCCCTTCTATGCTGCGGTCCGCGCTGACCACGACATAGAAGTGGTTAGCAGCGGGTGAGTGAGCGCTGCTGTGGCGGGCATTCGATGTGTCAGAAGGCAGCCCGATGCCGTGCAGAGGCTGCCCAATGCCTTGCACGGCATTTGGACCTGCCTCAGGCTGGGTCTCCTATTCAACCTGTTCGTGTACTACTCACTGTAGTACATGAACAGGCAATGCATTACAATACAGATGTATTATAATGCATTGCAGAGGGGATCAGACCCCAAAAAGTTGAAGTCCCAGAGTGGGACAGAAGTAAAATAAAATAAAAAAAGTAAAAAAAGTGTTTTCAATAAAAAAAATTAAGTTTCAATTTAAAAAAAGAAAAAAAAACGCCCCTTTCCTCTGATTTTATAATAAAAAATAAAATAAAAAATAAAAAACACGCATATTATCGACCGGCTCTATAAATATATCACATGATCCATCCTGTCCGATAGACACCATAAAAAATTTAAAATAAAAACTGTGTCAAAAAAAGCCATTTTTGTCACATTACATAACTAAAAGTGCAACACCAAGCGATCAAAAAGGCGTATGCCCCCAAAAATAGTACCAATCTAACCGGCACCTCATCCCGCAAAAAATGAGTCACTACATAGGACAATCGGCCCCCCAAAAAAATTAACTATGGCTCTCAGACTATGGAGACACTAAAACATGTTTTTTTTTTGTTTCAAAAATGCTTTTATTGTGTTAAGTGTAAAAAATTTTAAAAAAGTATACATATTAGGTATCACCACGTCTGTAAAAACCTGCTCTATAAAAATACCACATGGCCTAACCCCTCAGGAGAACACCCTAAAAATAAAAAGTGTAAAAAAAGCTATTTTTTTTGTCACCTTACATCACAAAAAGTGTAATAGCAAGCGATCAAAAAGTCATATGCACCCCAAAATTGTACCAATCAAACCGTCATCTCATCCCACAAAAATTTTACCCTACCTAAGATAATCGCTAAAAAAATATAAAAAAAATATGGCTCTCAGACTATTGTGACACTAAAACATGATGTTTTTTGTTTCAAAAATGATATTAGTGTATAAAACTTATATAAATAAATAAAAAGTATACATATTAGGTATTGCCGCGTCCGTAACAACCTTCTCTATAAAAATGTCATATGATTTAACCTCTCAGATGAACACCGTAAAACAAAAATCTAATAAAAATGGTATCAAAAAGCCATTTTGTCATTTACATCACAAAAAGTGCAATAGCAAGTGATCAAACAGTCATACGCACCCCAAAATAGTAACAATCAAACCGTCATCTCATACTGAAAAAAATGAGCCCCTACATAAGACAGTCATCCAAAATATATATATATATATATATATATATACAGTACAGACCAAAAGTTTGGACACACCTTCTCATTCAAAGAGTTTTCTTTATTTTCATGACTATGAAAATTGTAGATTCACACTGAAGGCATCAAAACTATGAATTAACACATGTGGAATTATATACATAACAAACAAGTGTGAAACAACTGAAAATATGTCATATTCTAGGTTCTTCAAAGTAGCCACCTTTTGCTTGGATTACTGCTTTGCACACTCTTGGCATTCTCTTGATGAGCTTCAAGAGGTAGTCCCCTGAAATGGTTTTCACTTCCCAGGTGTGCCCTGTCAGGTTTAATAAGTGGGATTTCTTGCCTTATAAATGGGGTTAGGACCATCAGTTGCGTTGAGGAGAAGTCAGGTGGATACACAGCTGATAGTCCTACTGAATAGACTGTTAGAATTTGTATTATGGCAAGAAAAAAGCAGCTAAGTAAAGAAAAACGAGTGGCCATCATTACTTTAAGAAATGAAGGTCAGTCAGTCAGCTGAAAAATTGGGAAAACTTTGAAAGTAAGGGCTATTTGACTTGAAGGAGAGTGATGGGGTGCTGCGCCAGATAACCTGGCCTCCACAGTCACCGGACCTGAACCCAATCGAGATGGTTTGGGGTGAGCTGGACCGCAGAGTGAAGGCAAAAGGGCCAACAAGTGCTAAGCATCTCAGGGAACTCCTTCAAGACTGTTGGAAGACCATTTCAGGGGACTACCTCTTGAAGCTCATCAAGAAAATGCCAAGAGTGTGCAAAGCAGTAATCAAAGCAAAAGGTGGCTACTTTGAAGAACCTAGAATATGACATATTTAGTTTTGATGCCTTCATAGTCATGAAAATAAAGAAAACTCTTGAATGAGAAGGTGTGTCCAAACTTTTGGTCTGTACTGTATATTGCTTTCAGAATATAGAGACACTAAAAAATATATTTTTTTCAAAACTGCTTTATTATGTAAAACTGAAACAAGCAACCAAAAAAATATTTGATAGTCGCGTCCGTAACCACCTGCTCTATAAAAATAGCTCATAATCTAACTTGTCAGATGAAAGTTGTAAATGAAAAAAATAAAAACAGTGCCAAAACAGCTATTTTTTATTACCTTGCCTCACAAAAAGTGTAATATAGAGCAACCAAAAATCATATGTACTCTAAAATAGTACCAACAAAACTGCCACCTTATCCCGTAGTTTCCTAAATGGGGTCACTTTTTTGTAGTTTCTACTCTAGGGGTGCAACAGGGGGTCTTCAAATGTGACATGGCAAGTTAAAATTATCCCAGTGAAATCTGCCCTCCAAAAACCATATGGCATTCCTTTCCTTCTGCGCCCTGCTGTGTGCAATAAATATTGAGTTTAGTTTGGCTGTTAATCCTTGCTTGTTAATGGGAAAAAATTATTAAAATGGAAAATCTGCCAAAAAAGTGAAATTTTATATCAATTTTTAATTAATTCTTGTGGAACGCCTAAAGGGTTAACAAATTTTTGGTAAATTTGGTAAATTTGCTATTTTTTATAAATAAAAATGAAATATTTTGATTCAAATTTACCACTGTCGTGAAGTACAATATGTGGCGAGAAAACCATCTCAGAATGGCCTGGATAAGTAAAAGCGTTTTAAAGTTATCACCACATAATGTGACACGTCAGATTTGCAAAAATCAATCTGATCCTTAAGGGGAAAAATGACCCGGTCCTTAAGAGGTTAAAGGAGGTTTTTCTTATTAGAGTACTCGATTAATCATAAAAATAATCAGTAGAATACTCGATTGCTAAAATAATCGTTTACTGCAACGGGCCAGGAGTGGGTAGTGGGTGGAGTTAGCGGGCCCAATTCAGATTCTTGCTATGGGGCCCAGTGATTTCTATGTATGCCCCTGTTCCCAAGCGAAAGATCACTGGTTTAAATCCAGGAGCAGCCATGAAGTAGATTTCCCAAGATTTCCCAATTCAGATTCTTGCTATGGGGCCCAGTGATTTCTATGTATGCCCCTGTTCCCAAGCGAAAGATCACTGGTTTAAATCCAGGAGCAGCCATGAAGTAGATTTCCCAAGAAAAAAGAAACAACATCATCCAGCTCATCAATAACGGCGTCTCAGCCCAAAAAATTGCCAAACTGCATCATGTGAGTGCCATAACAGTTGGAAGAATATGAAATGAAGTCTGTCCATCCATTCCAAAGCCAAGAGGTGGACGTCCAGCTAAAGTATCGGAGTCAACGAATCGCCTCATAACAAGGGCTATCAGTTCCGGCATAACAAATAAGGCATTGGAGGTGACTCGTATGCTTCTTAATAGTGAGATCACAGATGTCCATGCAAGCACTGTATGACATGCATTACACAAGCCTGGAATGGTGGCCTGAAAAAAGGTGAAGAAGCCTCGACTTCAATATCATCCTAAAAAGCGTTGGCTCGAGTTTGCAGAAAAGTACTAAAAGTGGACAGTAGAAGATTGGAAACAGGTGATTTGGAGAGGTGAGACAAAAGTCAATAGACTGGGCTCTGATGAGTGCAAATGGGTCTGGAAGAAACAAGGGAAAAGGAGGCTAATTGATCGAGAAATTGAAGGAACTGTCAAGTTTGGTGGAGGAAGCCTGATGATATGGGGTTGTTTCATCGCCAAAGGCGATACTTGACCAGGATCGATGGTGTTCTCAATGCTGAGCTATATGTGAGTATCCTACAAGATGAGTTATTTCATACACTTGAGTACTATGGGTATGAAAAGGATGACATAGTGTTCTAGCAGGATAACGACGTGAAGCATATGTTGAGATTGGCAAAGAAATGGTTCAGTGACAATGAAATAGAGATGCTGGATTGGCCCCCACAGTTCCCAGACCTCAATCCAAGCGAACACTTGTGGGTAGAGTTGAAGAAAAAGCTGTATTCATTCCCAAGTGAGTCAACCAGAATGACCAACATTGGGAACATGTAGAAGAGACCTGGGAACAGATTTCGCTCAAGACATGCTTGAATGTGATCAAGAGCATGCCCAGAAGGATTCAGGCAGTATTGAAAGCCAAAGGTGGATTTACAAAATACTAACAAAATAATAAAAGTAAAAATTTTGAATTCTAGGACCCAAACAGTAACAATGCAGTTTCATAACAAGAATCTGCATAACTAATCACATGCTAAATAGTTGAAAGTCCAATTTATGTATGAGATAGCCAAGATATATGTCTATACAATGATAGTAGTCTCATGTTCAAAGCTGTAGTGGATGGTGAGATATGGAGCCTGAAATTCAAATTTGCTCATCAATGTACATCTTCCAGTAGTTCTTTTTGACTTTTATGAGTAAGTATTTGCTTTATCTGTATTGGTCATCTTCTTAAATTCTTCATCTTCATTTTATAAAATTTTTGGTTGCTATTTTGGGGCTTTGGAACCAATTACTAGTTTATAGTTATAGTCTCAAGTTAGGGCTTGACTGTGTGACCGGCCCGTGAAACACGATCCGTGTGTTAGCCTCATCTCCTGGGCTGACCATGGCTCAGCTAATCTGAACTGACTGTATCATAGTGTTTTATAGAACAGTCAGCTCATATGTGATAGGTGCTCTATTGTCCCGCTTAAGATAAATCCAAATCTTTCTGATTGTTTCACTAAGCATCATGAGTTCCCAATAACCGTCAGCATATTATACAGTATGAGCTCCGCTGTGGCTTTATCAAGATGGCTGCTAGTAATGAGACTATGTGAATCTCGCACATGTGCCTTTACTGTAGCTAGTGACAGATGCCAAACTGTATTACACAACGAATACGAGTCCAGATTCTTTGATTGAGCCACAATCCATAAGGTAATTTGGTGTGTAATACAGTTCAGCATGTGCAGCTGTTTACAGTAACACTGCATGTGCGAGACTCACATAATCTCCCAGTACTGGCAGCCATTTTGATGCAGCCACATCATCGCCCATACTGTATAATAAACCAACGGCAATTGGAACTCATGATGTTTTGGGAAACAATCAGAAAGATTTGGATGTATCCAAAGCTATTGTACTGTACTCAAATGATGAAGTATGAGTTTAAAAAAAAAGTCCAAAAAGCTCGAAAAACACCTTTAACGGAACCTATAATGATTTTGCCATCCCCTGAGGTGTTAAAGGATTGTGTGTATAATATTTTAACACATCCTTCAGATAAACATGGATGAAATTGGACGTGTATAATATGTATAAACAGGTATACACAGCTCCACCATTTTTAGGATAATATATATTTTTAGCACTAAAAATGACCTTGATCTCAGGCTTTATTATAGGGTTATGTTCCTTTAGAACTACTGTTAAGCATTGTTGAAGAAGTTACATTTTCTAGGGCATTTTCATCAAATGTAAAGTCAGGCTGTCTGTCAATTATGAATGAACTGTAAAAAGTAATGACCCGTCAGATTGTATATGAACAACCAAATTTATTGTGTTCAAAATTGTGGAAATGTCAATATTCCAAAAGGTAGTTTTACGGTTCATTCAAGCACTGATAAGAAATCATTACACTTTTTAAGAATATTGACAATTGCGAAAAGGCATTTAATGGAGAGAGAGCCTTTTATGCAGTTCGTTAGCCTGGGCATTGTTAATTGCCTCTTTGAGTCTCTAGTGCTGAACTCACTAAATAAGCATTACGTGATCTCAACTTTGACGAGACATAAAGTTTTAAAACCTCAAACTTTCCAATTCTAAGGGATCTGAGCTAATCTATTGTCTGATTTAGCTCTTGTGTTTCTAACTGTAAGCTGACAATTGCTAACTAAATGAGCTTGGGTATTAACAAACTGTTAACAAGATTCATGAATTGTTGGAAACAAAAGAGAAAAATTAAAAAAATTAGGATTTAGGATTTTGTTAAGTACTTTAAACTGGCCTTTTAGTAACTATCGAAGTCAATAAAATCCCTACAATAGGCTTACATTGTTTAAAATTGAAATATAGAATAAGACATTTGGCTTTATCGATCCTTTTACGGTCTAAAAATATAGTGAGTAATTATCTGCCTAGACTCATTAATTGATTTAGCTCTCCATGGGAAAAGTAAGATCAACAATATATTGGCTCTTCCACAATAGATTATAATGTTTCTGCCAATAGTACTTAGGATATTATCTTAATACTTGTATTATTTTTGCAATTAACTTGTAACTTCTATTATGTTTGGCAATGCAACAGAGCTGAGTTTCCCATTAATATGGTATAGTTCATTTTGATATAACAATATGATAGCAATAAAGCTGACTAGGTAAACGGATGGAATTGAGATCTGTTAAATAGTTTTGGCCCCTTTCCAATTTAATTGCCACCTTAACTACTAAAGCAACCAGTTTACCAAATTCAGTTGACAATTTAATTCAGTTTCCTAGCCACAATAGACATGATTACTGCCAGACATGTTGAATCCATATATCTATTAAAGGGTTTGTGCACCGTTAATAGGGAAGGGTGTTGGCAACCCCTTTCCTGTGAAGTCCTGTGAAGAGATGGATACTTACCTGCTTACCAACGCTTACTCATAGCTCTTTCACTCCCTGGCCTCAGCTGCTCTGCTGGGCTCCCTGGATGTAAGAATCCTGTTTCACTCTGCCACAGCCAGTCTTCGGCCGCAGCAGTGACCTGCTCTCCTTGTGTCACATGACCATTTGTAATGACACAAGAAGAGCAGGTCACTGCTGCCAGCAATTGGCTGCGACGGTGACAAACAGGATGTTTACATCAAGGGATCCCAGGGAAGCAGCAATGGCTGGGAAGCAGAAGATGCCAGGAGCCATAACAAGGATGCGGGAAATTGTGCTTCCCTTCCAGGTATGCCCAGAATGGGAAGTTTTGCCAATCCTGTCCCCCAAAGGTGCACAACTTCTTGAAATAAAGCCTGTCTGGCAATGCGAATTAAGCTGGCTAGATGGTCCCAAAAAGCAGTACACAGTACTACTTTCTAAAGAGATTCAAATACAGATACGAAATAAGTTATTGAAATGTATTATTCTGGAAAAGGTTGCAAAACCATTGCTAAGGCTCTGGGACTCCAGCAAACCATGATAAGAGCCATTATATAAAATGGAGAAAAATTGGCCTAACAAAATTTCACTAAAAGGATACCAATGCTTCATCCAGAAAGTCACAACTGAAGACGCCGCATGCACAGGTTTTTGTCCAGCTCAAACTCGGCCCTCATGCCTGAAACCAGCCGGTTCCTCACCAAATCACTTTATAGTCAATGGTTTCCTGTGGTATTTGGCTAGGCCAGATCAGTTAAACTCTAGCAAGTTTTTCCAGTAGAGCACATCTTGAGTTAACCGGTGTGAACCTACCCTTACAACTTAATCAGTACAGTTTATCAGTTGACAACTTGCCTATCCAACATTGTTCTTTTTTGCTGTGGAGAATGTGGCTTTGTCCTAGCTAATCTCCATTCGGAATTTTATTAAAGAATAGGGCAGGTCAGAATTCTGTCCTGAAAATGCCTTCCCTTTGTTTTCAGATGTACATTACAAAGATGACCATGATAAAATCCGCGATTCGCAGGATAAAGATATTGAGAAGTTGCTGCTACAGAGTGACAGGTGACAACTCCAGGAATTGTCTGCTCGCAGTCAGATATCAAATCGTGTTAACACATTTTAGATGAACCTGAAATGCTGCCTGTGTCCTTCAGTTCTTTAAATCCACCTGCTCCGAGCAAGTGCTTCCTGATCAATATTTGAGGAACCTTGGCTTTTCAGATCTATACAAAGTTATTGATATTTTACTGAAAAACAGTCAATACAGCAGGATAAATCATCTGGTAAGACCTTTTAATGGCTCTGTGTTGACTGTGAGAAGTAAACGCATTGATTCAACCAAAGGAAACTATTTTTCCCTTTCGTCTTAATCTCCAATATTATCCTTTATACGTTTCCATTAATAAGGTAAGTTTTTATTATTAACTAATATCGACTTCCCAGTAATCCATAAAAAAGTATCAAGACTTCTTGCTTTAATTACTCATTCTATGAAGATATCCATTTGAAACTATAGAAAACCACAGCACCAGTGAAAATGTCTAGAACTTAGGGTTATAATTAATTATAATAATTTGCAAGAAGTGATTAATATTTCCAAATGTGGTTTTCCAAACTATCACATTCAAAAAGGTAGTTGAAACCATATCTGGGAAGGCAGAGGAAACATAGCATTACTGTATGTGGTATTATATATACACTCACCTAAAGAATTATTAGGAACACCATACTAATACGGTGTTGGACCCCCTTTTGCCTTCAGAACTGCCTCAATTCTACGTGGCATTGATTCAACAAGGTGCTGATAGCATTCTTTAGAAATGTTGGCCCATATTGATAGGATAGCATCTTGCAGTTGATGGAGATTTGAGGGATGCACATCCAGGGCACGAAGTTCCCGTTCCACCACATCCCAAAGATGCTCTATTGGGTTGAGATCTGGTGACTGTGGGGGCCATTTTAGTACAGTGAACTCATTGTCATGTTCAAGAAACCAATTAGAAATGATTCGAGATTTGTGACATGGTACATTATCCTGCTGGAAGTAGCCATCAGAGGATGGATACATGTTCTCATTCTGTTTACGCCAAATTCGGACTCTACCATTTGAATGTCTCAACAGAAATCAAGACTCATCAGACCAGGCAACATTTTTCCAGTCTTCAACAGTCCAATTTTGGTGAGCTCGTACAAATTGTAGCCTCTTTTTCCTATTTGTAGTGGAGATAATTGGTACCCGGTGGGGTCTTCTGCTGTTGTAGCCCATCCGCCTCAAGGTTGTGCATGTTGTAGCTTCACAAATGCTTTGCTGCATACCTCGGTTGTACCGAGTGGTTATTTCAGTCAACGTTGCTCTTCTATCAGCTTGAAGCAGTCGGCCCATTCTCCTCTGACCTCTAGCATCCACAAGGCATTTTTGCCCACAGGACTGCCGCATACTGGATGTTTTTCCCTTTTCACACCATTCTTTGTAAACCCTAGAAATGGTTGTGCGTGAAAATCCCAGTAACTGAGCAGATTGTGAAATACTCAGACCAGCCCGTCTGGCACCAACAACCATGCCACGCTCAAAATTGCTTAAATCACCTTTCTTTCCCATTCTGACATTCAGTTTTGAGTTCAGGAGATTGTCTTGACCAGGACCACACCCCTAAATGCATTTAAGCAACTGCCATGTGATTGGTTGACTAGATAATTGCATTAATGAGAAATAGAACAGGTGTTCCTAATAATTCTTTAGGTGAGTGTATATTGGTGTTCACCAGAACATGAGCTTCTCTTAAAGACATCCATATAAGCTATTAGGGCATAAGAATAATGGTTGCCGTCATGAGGTATCTCCTTTAACTCCTTAGTGACCAGCCTGTTTTGGGTCTTAGGCTACTTTCACACTGGCGTTTTGGCTTTCCGTTTGTGAGATGCGTTCAGGGCTCTCACAAGTGGTCCAAAACGGATTAGTTTTGCCCTAATGCAATTCTGAATGGAAAAGGATCCTCTCAGAATGCATTAGTTTGCCTCCGTTCCGTCTCCATTCCGCTTTGGAGGCAGACACTAAAACGCTGCTTGCAGCGTTTTGGTGTCCGTCTGACGAAACTGAGCCAAACGGATCCGTTCTGACACACAATGTAAGTCAATGGGGACGGATCTGTTTTCTATGACACAATCTGGCACAATAGAAAATGGATCCGTCCTCCATTGACTTTCAATGGTGTTCAAGACTGATCCGTCTTGGCTATGTTAAAGATAATACAAACGGATCCATTCTGAACGGATGCAGACGGTTGTATTATCTGAACGGATCCGTCTGTGCAGATCCATGACGGATCCGCACCAAACGCGAGTGTGAAAGTAGACTTACTGACCAAACGTTTCTTTTCTATTTTTTCATCATTGCCTTCCAAGAACTATAACTTTTTATTTTTCCATCTATGTAGCAGTATGGCGGCTTGTATTTTAGGGGAAAGTTGCAGTTTTTAATGGTGCCAATTTGGGGTACACATAACTTACTTATTAAATTTTATTAACTCTTTGCCGGACGGGGATGGGGAAAAACATCAATACTGCCACTGAGATTTTATGTTAGAAATTTTGCTGCGTTCATTTTTCAACATAAATAAGAACTATATTCTCTGGGTCACGATGATTACTGCAATACCAAATGCATATATTTTTTTACGTTTCCACAATTTTTGCTCCATAAAAACCCTTTTTTCAAAAAGAAGAAAATGTTTTTTAATCGCTGCTTCCCAAGACCTATAACTTTTTTTATTTATCTTTCTACAGTATGGAGCTGTGTGATGACTTGGTTTTTGCAGGACAACATGTAGTTTTCATTGGTATCATTTTGGGTTACACTTTTTGATATCTTTTTATTGCATCTTTTTTGTTGGCAACTAAGCAAAAAGCATCAATTCTGTAATTTTATTTTATTTTTGTTACCGTACAGGATAATTTACATAACATTTGTGTAGTGAGGGTTGTTACAGCCGTGGTGAAACCAAACATATGAGAGACATTTTATTTTCAATGGAAAAAAAAACATATTTTTAGTGGAATTTGTTTTTATTTAATAATTTTATTATTAGTTTTTTTTTAACTTTTTTAACCATTTATTATTCCTGCAAGGAGACCATACCTTGTATTTTATAAGCAATTGCTTCTACAATACAATACACTATTCCTATAGTGCATTTTTTATGTCAGTGCAGAGAGGCCCAGCCTGCTGGAAAACACTGGAACAGAGCTGAGGCCTACACTATGTCTTGGCCTGCCTTTACTGACATTGGCACTCTGCAAATGAGATTGAGTCGGCTCCCTCTGTAACCACATACATGCAGCAGGCGGCATTGCCCATGTCATGTAAGGGGTTAAACAGCTCAGATCAGCACTCCTGCCATTCCGGGCTGTTAGAGCAGCTCTCATGTGAAAAGGTGGCAACCCAGCCGTAAAAAGGCATATGGGTGGTCACTAAGGGGTTAAGAGCTCATTAAGCCTTAAAGAGGTATTCCAGTTTGCATCAAAATCTTTTAAAATAATCTTTTATGAAGGTAGATGTAACTTTGTAATGTATTTTCTTACCTTTATTGCTCCTATCTCCCATTCTGGGCTGTGGTCACATGACAATGCCCACGCAGTTTTTTCTTTTTTCCTATGATATTTGTGTCCATGGGTGGGGCAGTGATAGGTGAGTGTCTTTGTAACTAGCTGGGTGGGAGAAGCTATAAACTAACTGGATGTTGTTAGGGGTGGTGCTGGACCTATGGCAGAGATGGGAAAACTGCATCATGGGTTTGGTTTGATACAGCAACAGGATGCGACATACAGGATAGAAATAAACCAGAGGGATTGATTTACATTAGAGATGAGCAAAATGTTCAAAAATTTAATACGGACGCTTTGCTGAATTTGTTCAAGAAATTTGCTTTATTCCAAATTTATTTGTCATGAAGCGCATTCAATCAGCTACATTCCAGCCTGCAGGGAGAGTATATCTTGGTGTATGCAACATGCCTAGTTAGTCCTTTCTGGTAGTGAAACACTTACTGTGCGTCAGTATGAGAGGCAGGTCACATACAGTATATGGACTTGCACATAGACCTGCAGGCCACCAACAGTCCAAGCAAACCCCTAGCTAAACCAAAAGAAAAACATGACCTCTGGATGACAGTGGCACCTCGAGCCAGTTGCTGCGGCTGCTGCTACCACCACCACCACCCACTTCTTCTGCTGCTACTTCTGCCAGCTTCAGCAACATTTTTGCCACTGCCCCTTCTTTTGGAGGGCCCTGGCAACTGTCTGTCAATGTGGACACCACAATAACAGTAGAACAAGACAGGTTATTCACCCCAATTTGAGAATCAAGGTCTAATAGAATTGTTTATGTAATAAACAAGGTGGAAACCCCACTAACAGTAGAAGTAGACAAGTTATTCACCCACATTTGAGAGTCAAGGTCTAATAGCATTTTCTATCTATTAAACAATGTGGAATCCCCAATAACAGTAGAACTAGACAGTTTATTCACCCCAGTTTGAGAATCAATGCCTAATAGAATTGTTTATCTATTAAACAAGGAGGGCACTGTTTAATTATATAGCTCCGTTCCTTGAGCATTTCTGCTAAAAACCTTTGTGATCCCAATTTAAAGGAGTCTCCCAGAAAGAGCACATTTTTTATATTTGGCTAAAAATTGGTAAAAGAACTAGAAGCCATGCTCACCCTCCTCATACTCACTGATACCCTGCGGCCGGAATTCCGGAATCCCCTCTGCTGTCCACCCCCTGATTCTGTCTTGACATGTAAAAGATGCCTGAAGATAACTGCTCATCAATCACTGCCTTCCGAAATGACCTGCATTAGCCAGTGATTGGCTGAGAAGGCATCTTCTGCCACTCCCTGTATTTTAAACCAGGAAGAGCAGCAGCAGGGACTAGTAAGCATCAGAGTGAAAACCTCAGATGATCAGTGAGGGTCATGCTTCTTTTTTTTTATTGTTCTATTACTCTAAGCCACATGTAAAATAAAAACCTTTTAATATATGCAAACTCAACATTCAAAACCAGTTTTCCTTTGCTGCAGCCAGGGTTGGAATGGCTCACTAGATTATCTTTCAGTGGGCCCAGCCTCATAACAGGGAGCAAGTCGCAAAATGAATTTTGAGATCCAGCAAAACAATCTTATCTGAAGAACACTGTAACACAGACCACTTGGTACTTGTGTAACATTTTATTTTTTTTTGCAAATAAACTTTGAATGGCCTTCGGGTGCAAAATTAAATGAAAGTTTAAAATGCAAATTATAATTAGAAAAGAACCTTTTCCTTAACAGTCAGATTGTAGGGCTCACATAACAAAGTCCAACATTGGCTGCAATACATTGAAAACTCTTAAATGTTATAAATCAGTATCAGTAACCACTGAAAGCTATTGAAACAGATGTAGGTTTAAACAATTAACCTAAAGTGAACCTACACTTATTAGATTAGGGACTGCACATACAGACGTTCCCTTGTACAATGATTCCACATACAAAGCAGATCAATCAGGTAATATTGAAGGGTAGTAAACTCTGAAAGAAGATACAGGAGACATTTTGTATTAATATTGAAAGTTCTACCATTGACGCCATCATTCTCGAAATTCAACTTCATATGCCTTCCAAGTTAATATTGCTCATCTTGCTGAGAGCAGGCACTGACATGTATTCAATATGGATAATCCACAGTATTTTACAATTCTGTTTCAAAACAGAAAAATAAAATATTACCGTATATGTTATTTATTTACATGGTTCTGCTTCCTTGGGAAAAATTGCCAGATAATATGATCTGTCTTTGTCTATGATCTAATTTCATGGTCTGCAATATATCAAGGACACTACTGTAAAGTAAATAAAAAATGAAATGTTGAGGTTCTACAATTATTTGATAAATTCTACGTGATTATATTTCAGAACTCTGCACAATTTGTATATCTCTCTCTATTAGAGATTAGTGCTATTGATTCAAAACGCATCAAATTTTTCTTGAATTTTCCAGATTCCAGACAATTTTGAATCTTTTGCAATTCAATATGGACAAATTTCTCAACATGGTGGCCACTATTTTACAGGTTAGAAGGCAAAGGAAATGCATCTTCCACCAAAAAGATATCATCTGTTGACCATGTTTAATTTAAAAAAAAAATCCAACACTGCAGCGTGTTATTAAACATGCTGTTTGTTACCACCGACTATCATGCATTTTCCTGTTGCCATATAGGTCACTGTCACTGTAATGCTGTCTTGGTGTATCATCTGAAAATGACTTATTGTTTAAATCATGTTTTTGTGTTTTATATTTTTAAATAATTTTTTATGTTATTTTAAACAAAAACAATAAAATCCTGCAGTTTTCACACTGGCCTCTAAGCCTAATAATAGGCGCCACTTCTTGATCTGTACAGATCACTTTACTGCAGTTGCCTACTTATCTGTCATTGTAATCCTGCCTGTAATGATATCACCGCTGTGTATAGATAACTCAGGATCCACCATTCACAATAGGTGATTGTCACATCCTCTCTATTCTTTCCTTGTACAATGACCTCTGCACAGGTCACAGATCATGCCTAGAAAACTCTCCCATAGAAGTCAATGAGGTCCCCTCCAGACCATTGTGTCTATAGACCATGGGGCTGCCATAAAGCAATATAAATGCTTTCTAAATTCTGTTAAAAACAGCTCAGGCAAGATGGCCGCCCCCATAATCATGGAAATAAAATAAAATAATCTGTAATCAGAAACTAAAACAGATTAGAAAAAAAAGTAATATGCTACTATCTGGTTTTATCTGGTAGTTAAAAGTTTTGGTGACAGATTTCCTTTAAAGAGTTTTATAGGGGTTGGATACAGTCCTTGAAGACCACAACTCTTACAGGGCAATGTAAAACTCATACACAACTCTTCGGGGCAATTTAAGCAGTTTTGATACGGGTCAAATTTATTCTTACCCAAATGTGTCTGTGAGTCTGATGGCCAATTCATCAGAATTGGACACTTAAGAATTTCAAGAAATTCACTTATCTCTGTTATTCATCAATGCAATATCATATTCAATGAATAAGTATATTCTGCTTCTGCTTAAATGTAAATGCTAACTTAAAAATGCCACTATTAGAAATTTGGTTTTATCAGGTACTGTACTCTAAATATGTTACACAGTGGCATGCAAAAGTTTGGGAATCTCTGGTTAAAATTACTGTTTACAGTTGATGAAATGATCTCCTAAAGGCATAAAGTTAAAAATGACATATTCCCTTAAGCAAAAACAATATTTTATTTTCATCATTTACATTTTCAAAATAACAAAAAAGTAAAAGGGCCCGAAGCAAAACTTTGGCCATCCTGCATGGTTACTACCTAGTATCACAGCTTGTAAACGCTTTTTATAGCCAGCCAAGAGTCCTTCAATTCTTGTTTCATTCATTCTTACTTGCAAAAGTCTTCTAGCTTTGTGAGATTCCTGGGCTGTCTTGCATACTCTGCTCTTTTGAGGTCTATCCACAGATTTTCAATGATGTTTAGATCAGGGGACTGTGAGGGCCATGGTAAGACTTCCAGCTTGTGCCTTTTGAGGTAGTCATTTGTAGATTTTGAGGTTTGGTTAGGATCATTATCCATTTGTGGAGACCATCCTCTTTTCAACTTCAGCTTTGTTATAGTTGGTGTTATAGTTGGTCTGCTTGCTTCCAGAATTTGCTGGTATTTCATTGAATCCATTCTTCCATCTACCAATGAAATGTGCCCCCTGCAACACAACCCCAAAGCATGATTGATCCACCCCCATGCTTAATGGTTGGAGAGGTGTTCTTTTCGTGAAATGTGCCATTGTTTCTCCAAACATATCTTTGCTCATTGTGGCCAAAGAGTTTAACCTCATTGGTCCACAGGACTTGTTTCCAAAATGCATCAGGCTTGTTTACCAGGCTTGTTTAGATGTTCTTTTGCAAAATTCTGATGCTGAGTTTTGTGGTGAGAATGCAGGAGAGGTTTAGTTATGATGATGACTCTTCCATGAAGGCTATATTTGTGTAGGTGTCGATGAACATTAGAACAAAGTACCTTGCTGAAGGTCTTTTGCAGTCAAGTGGGGGTTCTGATTTGCCTTTCTAGCAACACTGCGAGCAGTTGAACTTTTTCTTGGCCTTCCAGACCTTCTCTTGACCTCCACTGTTCCTGGTAACTGCAATTTCTTAATTACGTTCAAACTGAGGAAATGGCAACCTGAAAATACTTTGCTATCTTCCTATAGTTTTCTCCAGCTTTGTGGGCCTCAACCATTTTCCTTTTCAGAGTGTTAGGCAGCTACTTAGAAGAACCCATGGCTGCTGTTTTTTGGACAAGGTTAGAGGAGTCTGGGTATTTATAAAGCTTTAAAATATGTATCACCTTGCCTTAAACTAACCCCATCAGGCTATATAAGGTGTGAGACCTTGGCCAAAGTTATCTGATAGCTCAAATCTCCTTGGGTTCCCAATCTTTTGCAAGGCACTTAAAACCAAAATAATGCACTGATACTGCTTAAAGAAAATATGGTACTTTTAGAAACCTGAATCTTTTCCCACAAAAATATATCAATCTGCTCAGCTCCTCCTGCTCTACAACATGCTGCTGTCAGATTGCATTGCATTTATTGGATAATTTTTTAATTAAGAAAATTTGACAGTGCAGTGTATTTTTAAACAGGTTATTTGTTACCACCCACTACTATCCCTTTAACTATAGCCATAGATATTGTTGTCTCTATGATATTACTAATGCTGTCCTGGTGTTAAAGAGTTTGAAAGGGTCAGATACAGACTTGGAAACCTCAGGGTGCCATATATTACTTTTCAGGCCAATTTGGGCAATTTTGTTTAGGGCCAAATCTAACCAGATAATAGTATATACATAAAGTGTAGACATATAGTGCTCATATGAGCAGTGCATATGGTTTCTAAAAGTACCACAGTGCCTTTCTAAGTACTCATGTAAATTGACAAACCATGGAAAATATTAAATAATGCACATTATCTTCATAAATATGACACAGAGAAATACTCACATAGTACTCCAAAAATATTCCCATTGACCTTACATTGACTAGATATTGCCACACAGATAAGGCTACATTCACACTAGCATTTTTTGTGGATCCGTCATGGATCTGCAAAAACGCTTCCGTTACAATAATACAACCGCATGCATCCGTCATGAACGGATCCGGTTGTATTATGTCTTCTATAGCCATGACGGATCCGTCTTGAAGACCATTGAAAGTTAATGGGGGCCAGATCCACTTTCTATTGTGCCAGATTGTGTCAGAGGAAATTGATCCTTCCCCATTGACTTACATTGTGTGTCAAGAAGGATCCATCTCGCTCCGCATCCCAGGACGGACAGAAAAATGCTGCAGGCAGCGTTTTGGTGTCCGCCTCCAGAGCAGAATGGTGACTGAACGGATGCAAACTGATGCATTCTGAGAAGATCCATTTCCATTCAGAATGCATTAGGGCAAAACTGATCCATTTTGGACCACTTTTGAGAGACCTGAACGGATCTCACAAACGGAAAGCCAAAACGCTAGTATTAAAGTAGCCTAAATAGTACTATATAGTGCCCAGTGCTCAAAAACTAATATACTTTACCAAACTTAATAATGCCAGAAAGACAATGTGGAGATAATATGTAACATTGCTGACATAAGGCCAAAAATGCTTATGTACTTAGTAGATACACTGCCTGGACAGTGTTATCAGCATTTTTAATCAGTGTTGAGCGAATTCAAGCATCCGAAGTGGAATTCTGAAGTTTAGTAAAAACTTGATTCGCAAAGAATCCAAATTTCCTTTCTCTTCGTGGTAACAAATAGTTTTTGTAACGGTCGCGTACACACACACACACACACAGGGGGGAGGGAAGTGACCACTGCGCTCCACCCTTACCCCTGGCCCTGCCTACTTGCCTCGCGAGTCCTAATGACAGGGGACAACTGGACGGCAATCCCTAACTTGGAATAAGTGCAGGAATGACAGACAGACAAACAACAGGACCTGAACGGACCGAGTCAATACCAGGAAAGCTACAAAGTACAAATGGAGCAAGCAGAGAATTGTCAGGAGAAGCCGGGGTCATAAATACCAGGAGAGATGTGAAGTACCAAAGGAGTCAGAGGATCGTCAGGAGGAGGCCGGGGTCAGAATACCAGGAGAGCAGCAAAGTACACAAGGAGCAGGCAGAGGATCGTCAGGAATTCAGCAGGAGTCAAGTACGCCAGGAAAGACCAAATCACAGGTGGAACCTAAATTAACAGGCAACCTGTGGCCAGCAGGCTGCCTGTATTTATAGTGGGGAGTGAGGGTCATGTGACGTGGCCAGCATCACATGACCGACAGACCAACCAGTCGAGCACCGAGTGATCAGTTCGGCGCTCAAGGTAGACTTAGGAGCAGGGAGCCACCCAGATAGTAAAGCCGCCCTTGGAACGAGGTAAAACACAGATCCTCGTACCCGAAGCTAAGCAGCAGGTCTGCGGCTAATGGGGGACCGAGTGTACCTTCGGAACCCGTTACAGTTTTTTCCTAAAGTGCTGGCTACATGTGTTACAAAGTTAAAGTAAAAAGCCTGGGAACATGAGATCATCCATAATGCAGTGCAGACAGCCAATTAGCAGCTAGCCAGCCCCTGTGATGTCAACGCCCTTTAAAAGCCTCTTTCTGCACGGTCTCCACCATTTCACTGTGAGCTGAGCACAGGGAGAGATGTAACAAGAGCTAAGGACAGTATTTCTAAAAGCTTTCAATTGTGGAATATTGGATAGGCAGAGTGCAGGGACAATGTAGAGAGATTGTATGGAAAGTTTTTACACACTGTAAGGAGAGCATAGGGAGACTGCAGGGACAGTGCAGGGATGTAATCTGAAGCTGAAGGGATCTATAGGAGACAGTGCAGTTTACATTAATCCCTATGTATGGCACAGAGCTATCTAATTGAACAGTGTCCTCCTTGTTTAATAAATAAGCAATTCTATTAGTCCTTGATTCTCAAATTGGAGTGAATAAGTGGTCTAATTTTACTGTTATTGGAGTGCCCACCTTGTTTAATATATAAGAAATTATATTATGTCTTGATTCTCAAATTGGGGTAAATAAGCGTTCTAATTCTACTGTTATTTGGGCATCCCCCTTGTTTAATAAATAAGCATTGCTATTACACCTTGATTCTCAAATTGGGGTGAATAAGCTGTCTAGTTGTACTGTTATTGGGGTGTCCACCTTGTTTAATATATAAGCAATTCTATTATTTCCTTATTTGTCAAATTGGAGTGAATAAGCTGTATAATCTACCTGTTATTGGGGTGTCCACCTTGTTTAATAGATAAGCAATTCTATTAGGCCTTGATTGTCAAATTGGGGTGAATAAGCTGTATAATCTACCCGTTATTGGGGTGTCCACCTTGTTTAATAGATAAGCAATTCTATTAGGCCTTGATTCTCAAATTGGGGTGAATAAGCTGTCTAAATTTACTGTTATTGGGGTGTCCACCTTGTCTAGTAGATAAGCAATTATAGTATGCCTTGATTCTCAAATTGGGGTGAATGACCTGTCTTGTTCTACTGTTATTTGGGTTGTCCACCTTGTTTAATAGATAAGCAATTCTATTACGCCTTGATTGTCAAATTGGGATGAACGACCCTTGTTCTACTGTTAGAGGGGTGTTTAACTTGTTTTATAGATTAGAAATTCTATAAGGCCTTAATTCTCAAATTGTTGTGAATAAACTTTTTATTTTACTGTTATTGGGAAGTCCACCTTGTTTAATAGATAACCAATTCTATTAGGCCTTAGTTCTCAAATTGGGATGAATAAGCTGTCTAGTTCTACTGTTATTGGGGTGTCCACTTTTTCTAATAGATAAGCAATTCTATTACGACTTGATTCTCGAATTGGGGTTAATGACCTGTTTTGTTCTACTGTTATTGGGGTGTCCACCTTGTTTAATAGAGAAGCAATTCTATTATGCCTTGATTGTCAAATTGGGATGAACGACCTGTCTTGTTCTACTGTTAGAGGGGTGTTCAACTTGCTTTATAGATTAGCAATTATATAAGGCCTTAATTCTCAAATTGTGGTGAATAAGCTTTTTAATTTTACTTTTAATGGGGAGTCCACCTTGTTTGATAGATAACCAATTCTATTAGGCCTTGGTTCTCAAATTGGTATGAATAAGCTGTCTAGTTCTACTGTTATTGGGGTGTCCACTTTGTCTAATAGATAAGCAATTCTATTACCACTTGATTCTCAAAATGGGGTGAATAACCTGTTCTGTTCTACTGTTATTGGGGTCTCCACCTTTTTTAATAGATAAGCAATTCTGTTAGGCCTTGATTCTCAAATTGGGGTGAATAAGCTGTCTAATTTTACTGTTTTTGGGGTGTCCACCTTGTCTAATAGATAGGCAATTCTATTACGCCTTGATTCTCGAATTGGGGTAAATGACCTGTCTTGCTCTACTGTTATTGGGGTGTCCACCTTGTTTAATAGATAAGCAATTCTATTACGCCTTGATTGTCAAATTGGGGTGAATGACTTATCTTGTTCTACTGTTAGAAGGGTGTTCAACTTGTTTTATAGATTAGCAATTCTATAAGGCCTACAGTAATTCTCAAATTGTGGTGAATAAGCTTTTTAATGTTACTGTTATTGGGGAGTCAACCTTGTTTAATATATAAGCAATACTATTAAGCCTTGGTTCTCAAATTGGGATGAATAAGCTGTCTAATTTTACTGCTATTGGGATGTCCACATTAATATTGAATAACTTGTTTTACATATATAGTTAGTGTTACAGTATAATATGTGAAACAGACAGTTGCCAGGGCCCTCCAAAGGAATGGGTAGTGGCAAACATGTTGGCATCTAGCGGTCGTGTTATAAGGACCAATCCCACTGTCTTGGAATGGTTCACTCTTCAAAATCATCTCAACTGACATCAGACACCCACAGCCAGGAGTCGGTTGGTTCCTCTGACACCACACTTAGTTGGCATGGCCCAGGAACAAGCTCTGTGCCTTGACCAGTTCTAAACCTGCCTCTTTCCTTTGCTGCTCCTTCTACCAGGCAAGTAATATATGCTGCCAGTTCTGCTCTGCTTTTCATCGAGGAAGATATTATTAAAGGGTTTCTACCACTTCATTTTCACATAATTAGCTTTCAGACACTAGTGATCCGCTAGTGTCTGCTCTCCCAAACAATCCTAATATAACTGTTTATTGTCCTGCCGTTTCGCTAAAAATCGAACTTATATAGATATGCTAATGAGCCTCTAGGTGCTATGGGGTCGTCATTAGCACCTAGAGGCTCGGTCTACCTTCACAAAATGCCGCCGCCCAGCGTGTCCCTCCAGCCCGCCCATCTCCTCCGGAATGAGATCAAGCGGACGAATTCTCGTGCATGCGCATTGCGCGTGTCTGTATTCGGCGCATGCGCAGTGAATGTCTGACCGCTTCCCTGCTCAGACATCTCCACTGCGCCTGCGCCGATGACATCATAGTGCTCCGAGGAACAGGCGCAGTGGAGATGTCTGTGCAGGGAAGCGGTCAGACATTCACTGCGCATGCGCCGAATACAGACACGCGCTCGGCGCATGCGCGAGAATTCGTCTGCTTGATCGCATTCGGGAGGAGATGGGCGGGCTGGAGGGACGTGCTGGGCGGCGGCATTTTGTGAAGGTAGACCGAGCCTCTAGGTGCTAATGACGCCCCCATAGCACCTAGAGGCTCATTAGCATATCGATATAAGTTCTTTTTTTAGCGAAACGGCTGCCCCAAAACCTATTATATTAGGATGGTTTGTTAGAGCAGACACTAGCAGATCGCTAGTGTCTGACAGCTAATTATGTGAAAATGAAGTGGTAGAAACCCTTTAAGGACATTCAGAAGCTACTGGCCAGCCCAGATTTGGAGGACAGGGCTGCTGCCTCTTCCTGTAGGCGTGCAAGAAGCGACAATGACAGCCAGAATGGAGCAGGTGTTGCAATATGTCAGGGACGCAGCCATGAGACTGGTGAGGATGACATAACTGAGGAGCAGACAGTAATAGATGATGATGTAACTGATCACATGTGAGAGCCGGGTGTAGAGGTCTTTATCATAATTATCAGGGTGAGGGTGACAGCATGCCTGTGAGACAAAAGCTAAGCCAGCAGGGTGCAAGCATGGTCGTCAGCCAGCAGGGTGGCAGCAGTGTGGGATCTGGAGCCAAACGTGCCCAGGGTAGACCCTCTGCTACTGAGGAGCCTACCTGTCTGGAAACAACTAGCAGTGCCTGGCTTCATAGAGGCAATGACAGGCAGTCAGCACAGAGTGGTGTGGGTAAACTGCCACAATCGCCGGTGTGGGAATTTTTCATCAAGGTGCTTGGCCTCTGAAAACTGTGGCGCTAATTAAATTGCAATGAAACAACAGTATGAGTGCACTCATCTAACAGTGCAAAAGCTGAACATGCTCCTGGCTAAGTTGCTGGTACTACAGTCCCTCCCTTTCTGTGTGGTCGACTCTGCACATTTTCAGAGAACTGATGGCTTGTTCTGAGCCAATATGGAGAGTCCCAAGCCATCACTACTTCTCTAAAAACTGTACCAACCCTGCATACATACGTACAGCAGAAGGTGGGCCAGTTCATGACAGCGCCGATGTGTAGAGCTGTAACTATGGTCAAGAACAATATATATGTTCTTTAAGGGCCACTGGGTAAATGTAGTGCCTGCCCAGGTGTACGAGCAACTTGGCCAGGTAATGGCACTGCCACCTCCGCATTGCATAAAGTGCAAGTGCAATTTTCTAAACAAGAGAATGCTAAAGTGATAATCATCTACAGTATATAGTACAGCAAGATTATGCCGACTCAAAACATAGTAAAGAATACCAACCAGGATGCTCCACGCTTCTACGTGTGTTTCACCTAATGATTCATCAGTCTCTTTTATTAGTATTCCCTGTGCCAATTTTTTGGGTGTTCTTATTAAAGCTATCTCTCATTTTTTGTCTTATGACATGGTGCATGTCAATGACAGGACAGACCTGACGCAGAACTTTTGTCCTTTTATTTTTCTAATCATTGATTCTATTACAGATCTGTGCCATATCATAGAGAATCGGAGGACTGGTGGGTATTTGTTTCCCCTCCAATCCGCCTATTTCTGGAAACCCGTTGTGAGCGCCAATAGGAAGGTATTTTAGTATTGAATATGTTGTTATAAAATATAGAATATACATATACTACACTGGATTAGCCACACGAGATCCAGTGTAGTATATGTATATTCTATATTTTATAACAACATATTCAATACTAAAATACCTTCCTATTGGTGCTCACAACGGGTTTCCAGAAATAGGCGGATTGGAGGGGAAACAAATACCCACCATTCCTCCGATTTTCTTTCACCCCATTTATCCTACGCATGTGGACACACTAGTCTGCTTGACAAACCCCTTAGCAGCCTATCTACTATTCTGTCTTTTCCATACTACTCCTACAACCCTCTGGCGCCTCAAGTTTTTCAGATCCGTTGGAGTCAATTCCATCAGATCCGACTAACCCTAAAACCTTCTTTCTTTCATATCCCATACTATAGAGGACTTTGCACACACAACTTAATGACATTTGGCATTGTGGTAAAATTTGCATTAAAGGGATTGGTCCATCTCACACATTGGTGGCATATTGCTAGGGTATGCCATTAATGTCAGATTGGTGCCAGGTTCTATCTCTAGAACGGGGCTCCCAAAGTAAAGGAGGGCATGCCATGCAAGAGTCGCCATCCTCCTTTTAATTCTAAGGGAATGCAGGAAATTTCCGAGCGCTGGCTCTGACTTTTCTGGAAGCCCTATATGGGTGAATGGAGAGGTGTTCCAGAAATAGATGGGCAATTTCGCTTGGCTCTGTTCGGAACTCCTAGAGAAGTGAATGGAGAGAATACCGGGCATGCGTAGTGCACTCTACTTTGCTTTGGGTTCACCGTTCTTCAGACAGGTGTCGGTCCCAGTGGTGGGACCTGCAGCTATCTGAAATTGGTGCCACCAATAAGTGAGATTGACCAACCCCTTTAGGCTACTTTCACACTAGCGTTTCTTTTTTCCGGTATTGAGATCCATCATAGGGTCTCAATACCAGAGATAAACGCTTCAGTTTTGTCCCCATTCATTGTCAATGGGGACAAAATGTAACTGAACAGAACGGAATGCTCCAAAAAGCATTCCGTTCTGTTTGGTTGCATTCCCATATCGGAGAGAAAACCGGAGCAAGCTGCGGTTTTCTTTCAGTCATGGGATGCGGAGTAAGACACCCACAATGCAAGTCAATGGGGATGGATCTGTTTAACTCTGACACAATCTGACACAATAGAAAACAGATCCGTACCCCATTGACTTTCAATGGTGCTCATGATAGATCAGTTTTGGCTATGTTAAAAATAATACAACCGGATCCGTTCATTATGGATGCAGATGGTTGTATTATCAGTAACGGAAGCGCTTTTGCGGAACTCTGCAGGATTCAGCAAAAGTTATTGTGAAAGTAGCCTAAATTAGCCATTGAGTAGTGTATCTGGGGAGCATGTGTCAAATGCTAGGCACTAGAGGGTGTCAACATAACATCCTACTTCGGCCAGTGGATTTAAGAACAGGGCTGGAGTGGAAAAAAAATTAGCTGGGACTCAGAGTCTTCATAGGGAAGGTGTCCAGTGTACATAGCCATGCTCTCTTTACAGGCTAGTTAGTGAGACATTTACATATATTTAGCTTGTTTTGCAATAAAAATATTACATTTTTACTTAAGAAAAGCCTATGAACTCTGAAACTCCCTCTCATCCTTCTGATCAATATTCAATGCACTGCACTTTCTGACTAGGTCTGGATGAAACAGGTACAAATTCAGCAGAAATTAGTATTTGCTTCAGAGACACTTTCTGAATATTTAACTTTAAAAAAGTAGATCATTAATTAAACATTGCTTTCCTGATGCCGGTGTTCCAGTGTAGAGTAACGTTCCAGACAATCAGAAAATCCATTTTTTAGATTTGCGTAAATGTTTGTTGAATTGAAGATCAGTCTTAACATTGTCTGTAAAAGTGACTGTATAAATGTGGTGGAGTTCTAACAAAAGATGTGGACATTAGGCTTTAATTCAGTTTCCTGCCAGGCCATAAACTACAGTTTCCCCCCCCCCCCTATTTTGTACACCATAAGCATTATGCCATTATCATTATGCTATTAAAAAAAGGTTGAGACTCGCTTTTTACATTTATCTTTGCCCTTTGTGAAAATGCATTCCCCCTGCGGTGAGGAAATTCAAAAGTGGCCACTTATGCGCCGTGCCTCGACCAGTATACAGTATGGGGTAGGCCAAAGTTTGACCTCCAAATTATACACTTTTTATTTTTTAAGTAAACCCCTTACATTACAGTTTTTCATGATTTCTTCAAGTTTTCTAAACTACTTTAACATACTTTATATTTATTGGCTTACTTTATACAACATAGCTATTTGAAGTGGGACAATTTGCATTGCTGACACTTCCTACAGTATAACAGTGTTATGTAGGTTAGGGAAAAGTGCAGGACTCCAACTGCACCACTGTCCCTAGATAATCTTCTCTAAATGGCAGCCCCCCCAACTAGTCAGAAAGAGATCAGAACCAGATAATCAAAACCAGGACCAGATTAAAATCTAAAGCTAAGTCAAAATCAGGCCAGAATCCAAACTAGAAAGATACGTCAGTAGCAACACAAGATAAAAAAAAACACAAATACCAGAAGGGGTCAGTGCCAGAAGATAATGTCAGAGGAATAATCAGCAGTCGGGGCAAGAACAACCCAAATTCAGAATAGCAGGGATCCAAACAATAGTACAATACATGCTAATGAGGCTAAGAAGACTAATCACAGACAACTGTGGCCAGCAGTTGCCTAGTTAAATGGTCCTATAACTGGAAGCACATGATGCCAGTGCTGAGCCTGATTGGCCTAGTGTCCCTGTTCCCTAATAGGCGGATCACTCCCACTGTCGGCAAGGTTAGTTTCTGTGGAAACTGAGTGATAGTGGCGCCAGCGACACAGCGAGACAGGTAAGTATACGACAAACAGCCCTAATAACTCCATATAAGACAATCCAGCTAAAATATGGATCCACATTTTACAACTTCAGCCTCTATTTACTTACTGTATATCCTTGAAATATACAGTAGATCTATTACAAAAATATGCAAAGCACATTTTTTCGAATTTCACACATCCCTAATCCTAGCCCTTTGAAGAGCCAATCGATAAGACACAGTCAACAGTAGTTGCCCCATACTGAGGAGGACATTGTCATATTCTTACTGCACTCGTGGCTGTAGCCTTTAGAGGAATCTCTTAGAATTTTTTCTTTTTTGTTTAGCATCGGTTAAGCTAGCTAACAGCATTCCAATTCCAAGATACTGCACGTATAGCATATACATTTTCCAACTCAAATAAAATCATACACATGGACGAACTGTCAACTACACCATACTAAAGAAATGAATAAATGTTGGCTGGAGCCGCCATCATGATTTAAAAAATCTTTTGAAGCTACAAAAATTATTCAGTCTTTTTTTCTGTGTATATTTATCAACTGTCTAAAGTAGAACAGGAAAAATATTTCTTTGGAAGCAATTGAATTTTTTTTTACACCACATGTATCAACATGCCCATCAACAGGCAAAAATATCTCCAAGATCTACATACTTATGTTTGTGAATGTCATCCTGTAGCTTTACTATTGTACTGTAACAAACACATATATTGCCATAACTGTTAAAGGGAATGTTTGGTCTAGATGCCTCTGTCTGTTTGGATTCCTTTCTGGAAAGTAATAATATCACAAGTTTCGGATGCTAGATTTCTGGACATGGAACATTGATCCAGGAATTTACTCGTATTTGGAGTTTGGAAGATCTTTTGCTTTTAATATGTGGCAATCAGTCACCACCTTATAGGAGGTTTTGCCTTCTTCTAGAGGAACACAGTAGGATTGCAGTTTGCACTAGATGGACCTGTACCTTTTTCAACCTTAGGCATAGCACGGTTGTGATCTAGTAAAGTTGTGGCTGTGCTGTTGTCAAGATTTGCACGACCAATTAGCTGCCTTTCATGTACCTAATAAAGGCCACACTGTATAGTCGGTCTTCATTGTTAAAAGGGTTATCCAACCCCTATAATGACCCCCCCTCAATGCCCTGGCCTCTCATACAGGTCATATTTACCCCATTCCCCATATCGCTCCTGATGCCCATGCGGCTGCCGCTGCATCTCCCCGTAATGCCGATCAAAACATCCGGTGATGGGGGGAAGCAGCCAGTAGTAGGCCGCGATGGCGGGGAGCCTCCCTAGCATTGTTGGTGACGCTTGGGAGGCTCGTCCTCATCAGGGCCTGGTATTGGCTGCTCCCCCTGTCACCCAATGTTTTGATCCATGCGACGGGGAGATGCAGCAGCAGCCATGTGGGAATCAGGAGCGACACGGGTAGCGGGGTAAGTATAATGTATATGAGGCGCCCGAGCATTGGGGAGGTCATTATAGGGGTTTGATAACACCTTTAATGGCCTTGCGGCCATTAACAATGGAGCCCAACTGCAGCGGACTACTCCCAGGCATCTGGGTATCCCTTACCCTTTAGGAGGTTTTTACGAAATATGCCCCCCTTACAGAGCAAGTAGTCATGACACCAGTTGCAGTTAAGTAATAAGGACATCGAGTCCCCTTTAACAGATGGTAGTGTTGGTATCCAGGTGTAGGATTGCCAGAGTGGTGTAGAGTGACCTACAGTCTCTCTGAAGATGTTGTATGCACGTGTCACAGTGCTCCTACATGGATATCCTTAGATCCCTGACGTGGTAGTCTGAAGCAGTCCAGACTTTATCTTAACGTTATACACAGCTTTACTTGAATAAACGGTAATCCAAACAGTTTCCAGACTTTATCTTGGTCATCAGCAGGTATTGGCTTAACTTCTGGCAGGAAAACACTCTCAGCTCTGCTACATCTATACTATCTCAGCTCTGCTATGCTGGCTGGGTTAAATAGGAACTTTTTCTCTTCTGCTGGAACTTTGCTTAGCTTTCTGTAGTCCATCTCTTACTTTAATCCTAGGAACTTCTTCCTGGCTACAAGCTTACTTTAGCTTGGATTTAGGCAATGCAAGCCCGGGAGGGGACATGTAAACTTCACAGGCAGGGCCTGCGGGCCCAGCAGAGCAGACAGAGCTCTGCTGGCCGACACACAGCCTTCCCTGAAGAAGGGTAAGCTAGATTGACTTTTAGCTAACTCCTCCCTCTCTAGAGAAGGCTGGAATGGAAGCAGAAGGTTCCTCTCCAGAGAAACTAACACTGCACAGATTTTCACCACCTACTGGTGAACCAGGCACATTACACTTAAACAGTGAATTATGAGGAAATAGGAATACACACATTGCAGGAAGTGGAAATAAATGTGCAGGATGACACATGATACACCAACAAAAATAGTGGGGGTACAAAAGAGGTGATAATGCCACTCTGGATCATTACACAACTATACAGTGCGGACAACTGTTGTGTCAAAGTTTACGCTATTATTATTGCTGACATTCCTTCATCTTAAAACTACAAATTATCTATATTTTGAAGTTTCATCACATCAGTTTGAACATAAAACCCATTAAGGCCATTTGCATTTGACACAATAAAACATGACATGCGCGTTGACTTCATACATTCTGTATATCAAGAGTCTACATGGATGACATTTTGACAGTTTTGGATCAGTGAGCATAGTTTATGGCCATTTTAAGGCTGAGCAATAAATACATTTCCAGCTCTTTTCATAAGTTTTACATGTCACATCATTCATTTGCCATCTGCATAGTCCAGTGAGTGCCAAGAATGAATGCGGTGACATAAACTGTTTTCCACCACATATTTCTTCCCACGTTCATTTTAGGCACCCTATGAGCAATTCTTTTAACATTTGTTGGAAAGTCGTCATTGAAACATAATCAATAAGGTGAAATAGATTATACCATAGCCCATACACCTTTGTCCCAATGGTCTTTGCCATTCCTGTCGATAGACAGCATTCCAATTGCTTCACCCGTTGATAGAACAGATGCAGAAACAGGAAACAGCTGTAAAGTATTACTCATTGTGCTAATCAAAATGACTTTCTGCTAAATAAACCATGAAAAAAAAGCTTTTCCACCATCAGTGCAATAGGGCGGAAATTTTAAAAAAAGGGCTGTAAAGAACACACCAGAGAAGATATAGCAACAGATTGAATTATGCTTCCCTGTTAAATATATGTGATGATGTGCAATTCAAAACGGTTAAAGAATTCCTTCTCTGTTTCGGGAAGAGGGGTTGTGTAGCGACACAAATCTCCCTTCAGGTATAATACACAATGCCTCTAGTTACAAGGATCTTCGGAGAAGCGTTCTGTGTTTTCCCCACTTAAATACTAGATGAAGTTATCTGTCTGTACCGGTTATTTCAAGCAGCGCTTCTATGCACATAACAGAGTAGTTACTACACATTCAGATGATCATTTAAGCCTAAGTGCCATTAATATTAAAGCGTAAAAGGTCACCCTCTTCACATTAAAAGGAGGACGCCTTATTGAAATCTTAACTTAAAGTAATCTGTAAGATGAGATTAAAAGAAGTAGCTAACCTTCTCAAGTTCATTGTTAACACACGGTTCCGAGAGAAAAAAAAGTCCCATCACATACAATTTGAACATATGTCATTCGCTTTGTTAGAGAGCATGGTAGGGAGCAGACATGCCACTTTTGTTCTCGGCTTCCGCTCGCTGATTAAGGGATGGAATTTCATGGCGATGTGTGCAAGAGTAATGTGCATTCTCTTACAATGGTTAATAATACTGTTTGAGACAAAATAGGATCTTTAATATTAATACTGTTTCCCTTTCATCTGGCTAAAAATCCATGTTAAGATCTGCTTGAAAGATCTCTGGGTTTCTATAGAAGACTCAAGCTATCTCGCTGTGGTCTCGGATAAGCACACGCTCATTACCTAAAGGGAAATGATACTTTTGAAAACCAATTAACGACATTTTACGTCTAAAATCATTCATAAAATAGTAAGTGGCTTTTAAAGAGGTTTTGTCAGCTCTTCTGTGTGTTACCTTTCCCTCATTAAAGGTGTGTGTTCCTGCACAGGATGCCACTGCTGGAATAGATTGGATAGTGTCAGTGTGTAGGGACACACCCCCAACTAGTAACACCCAGCCATCAATTTATTCCTATAAGTCTAGTAGCAATAAAATAGGAAAAACACATTATGTAAGACACATTGATAAGAATATATGGTCTACCATGGTAATATCAAGGAGAATAGATTTGTGTAGTAAAACAGACATGTCAAAAAGGAGAGCTAGAAAGTCCTTTTCGCATGTTAATAGACTCTGCTTTAACCACCTCAGCCCCCAGTGCTTAAACACCCTGAAAGACCAGGCCACTTTTTACACTTCTGACCTACACTACTTTCACCGTTTATTGCTCGGTCATGCAACTTACCACCCAAATGAATTTTACCTCCTTTTCTTCTCACTAATAGAGCTTTCATTTGGTGGTATTTCATTGCTGCTGACATTTTTACTTTTTTTGTTATTAATCGAAATTTAACGATTTTTTTGCAAAAAAATGACATTTTTCACTTTCAGTTGTAAAATTTTGCAAAAAAAACGACATCCATATAGAAATTTTGCTCTAAATTTATTGTTCTACATGTCTTTGATAAAAAAAAATGTTTGGGTAAAAAAAAAATGGTTTGGGTAAAAGTTATAGCGTTTACAAACTATGGTACAAAAATGTGAATTTCCGCTTTTTGAAGCAGCTCTGACTTTCTGAGCACCTGTCATGTTTCCTGAGGTTCTACAATGCCCAGACAGTACAAACACCCCACAAATGACCCCATTTCGGAAAGTACACACCCTAAGGTATTCGCTGATGGGCATAGTGAGTTCATGGAACTTTTTATTTTTTGTCACAAGTTAGTGGAAAATGATGATTTTTTATTTTTTTTTCCTTTTCTTACAAAGTCTCATATTCCACTAACTTGTGACAAAAAATAAAAACTTCTATGAACTCACTATGCCCATCACGAAATACCTTGGGGTCTCTTCTTTCCAAAATGGGGTCACTTGTGGGGTGGTTATACTGCCCTGGCATTCTAGGGGCCCAAATGTGTGGGAAGGAGTTTGAAATCAAATTCTGTAAAAAATGACCTGTGAAATCCGAAAGGTGCTCTTTGGAATATGGGCCCCTTTGCCCACCTAGGCTGCAAAAAAGTGTCACACATCTGGTATCTCCGTACTCAGGAGAAGGTGGGGAATGTGTTTTGGGGTGTCATTTTATATATACCCATGCTGGGTGAGAGAAATATCTTGGTCAAATGCCAACTTTGTATAAAAAAATTGGAAAAGTTGTCTTTTGCCAAGATATTTCTCTCACCCAGCATGGGTATATGTAAAATGACACCCCAAAACACATTCCCCAACTTCTCCTGAGTACGGAGATACCAGATGTGTGACACTTTTTTGCAGCCTAGGTGGGCAAAGGGGCCCATATTCCAAAGAGCACCTTTCGGATTTCACAGGTCATTTTTTACAGAATTTGATTTCAAACTCCTTACCACACATTTGGGCCCCTAGAATGCCAGGGCAGTATAACTACCCCACAAGTGACCCCATTTTGGAAAGAAGACACCCCAAGGTATTCCGTGAGGGGCATGGCAAGTTCCTAGAATTTTTTATTTTTTGTCACAAGTTAGTGGAAAATGATGATTTTTATTTTTTTTTTTTTTTCATACAAAGTCTCATATTCCACTAACTTGTGACAAAAAATAAAAACTTCCATGAACTCACTATGCCCATCAGTATAACTACCCCACAAGTGACCCCATTTTGGAAAGAAGAGACCCCAAGGTATTCGCTGATGGGCATAGTGAGTTTATGGAAGTTTTTATTTTTTGTCACAAGTTAGTGGAATATGAGACTTTGTATGAAAAAAAAATAAAAATCAGCATTTTCCACTAACTTGTGACAAAAAATAAAAAATTCTAGGAACTCGCCATGCCCCTCACGGAATACCTTGGGGTGTCTTCTTTCCAAAATGGGGTCACTTGTGGGGTAGTTATACTGCCCTGGCATTTTCCAGGGGCCCTAATGTGTGGTAAGTAGGTAAATGACCTGTGAAATCCTAAAGGTGCTCTTTGGAATATGGGCCCCTTTGCCCACCTAGGCTGCAAAAAAGTGTCACACATGTGGTATCGCCGTATTCAGGAGAAGTTGGGGAATGTGTTTTGGGGTGTCATTTTACATATACCCTTGCTGGGTGAGAGAAATATCTTGACAAAAGACAACTTTTCCCATTTTTTTATACAAAGTTGGCATTTGTCCAAGATATTTCTCTCACCCAGCATGGGTATATGTAAAATGACACCCCAAAACACATTCCCCAACTTCTCCTGAGTACGGCGATACCAGATGTGTGACACTTTTTTGCAGCCTAGATGCGCAATGGTGCCCAAATTCCTTTTAGGAGGGCATTTTTAGACATTTGGATACCAGACTTCTTCTCACGCTTTGGGGCCCCTAGAATGCCAGGGCAGTATAAATACCCCACATGTGACCCCATTTTGGAAAGAAGACACCCCAAGGTATTCAATGAGGGGCATGGCGAGTTCATAGAATTTTTTTTTTTTTGGCACAAGTTAGCGGAAATTGATATTTTTAATTTTTTTCTCACAAAGTCTCCCGTTCCGCTAACTTGGGACAAAAATTTCAATCTTTCATGGACTCAATATGCCCCTCACGGAATACCTGGGGGTGTCTTCTTTCCGAAATGGGGTCACATGTGGGGTATTTATACTGCCCTGGCATTCTAGGGGCCCTAAAGCGTGAGAAGAAGTCTGGAATATAAATGTCTAAAAAATTTTACGCATTTGGATTCCGTGAGGGGCATGGTGAGTTCATGTGAGATTTTATTTTTTGACACAAGTTAGTGGAATATGAGACTTTGTAAGAAAAAAAAAAAATAATTCCGCTAACTTGGGCCAAAAAAATGTCTGAATGGAGCCTTACAGAGGGGTGATAAATGACAGGGGGGGTGATCAATGACAGGGGGGGTGATCAATGACAGGGGGGTGATCAATGACAGGGGGGTGATCAATGACAGGGGGGTGATCAGGGAGTCTATATGGGGTGATAACCACAGTCATTGATCACGCCCGTGTAAGGCTTCATTCAGACGTCCGGATGCGTTTTGCGGATCCGATCCATCTATCAGTGGATCCGTAAAAATCATGCGGACATCTGAATGGAGCTCTACAGGGGGGTAATCAATGACAGGGGGGTGATCAGGGAGTCTATATGGGGTGATCACCACAGTCATTGATCATGCCCCTGTAAGGCTTCATTCAGACGTCCGGATGCGTTTTGCGGATCCGATCCATCTATCAGTGCATCCGTAAAAATCATGCGGACATCTGAATGGAGCTTTACAGGGGGGTGATCAATGACAGGGGTGTAATCAATGACAGGGGGGTGATCAGGGAGTCTATATGGGGTGATCACCACAGTCATTGATCATGCCCCTGTAAGGCTTCATTCAGACGTCCGGATGCGTTTTGCGGATCCGATCCATCTATCAGTGCATCCGTAAAAATCATGCGGACATCTGAATGGAGCTTTACAGGGGGGTGATCAATGACAGGGGTGTAATCAATGACAGGGGGGTGATCAGGGAGTCTATATGGGGTGATCACCACAGTCATTGATCATGCCCCTGTAAGGCTTCATTCAGACGTCCGGATGCGTTTTGCGGATCCGATCCATCTATCAGTGCATCCGTAAAAATCATGCGGACATCTGAATGGAGCTTTACAGGGGGGTGATCAGGGAGTCTATATGGGGTGATCACCACAGTCATTGATCATGCCCCTGTAAGGCTTCATTCAGACGTCCGGATGCGTTTTGCGGATCCGATCCATCTATCAGTGGATCCGTAAAAATCATGCGGACGTCTGAATGGAGCTTTACAGGGGGTTGATCAATGACAGGGGGGTAATCAATGACAGGGGGGTGATCAGGGAGTCTATATGGGGTGATCACCACAGTCATTGATCACGCCCCTGTAAGGCTTCATTCAGACGTCCGGATGCGTTTTGCGGATCCGATCCATCTATCAGTGGATCCGTAAAAATCATGCGGACGTCTGAATGGAGCTTTACAGGGGGGTGATCAATGACAGGGGGGTAATCAATGACAGGGGGGTGATCAGGGAGTCTATATGGGGTGATCACCACAGTCATTGATCACGCCCCTGTAAGGCTTCATTCAGACGTCCGGATGCGTTTTGCGGATCCGATCCATCTATCAGTGGATCCGTAAAAATCATGCGGACGTCTGAATGGAGCTTTACAGGGGGGTGATCAATGACAGGGGGGTAATCAATGACAGGGGGGTGATCAGGGAGTCTATATGGGGTGATCAGGGGTGATCAGGGGCTAATAAGGGGTTAATAAGTGATGGGGGGGGGGGTGTAGTGTAGTGTAGTGGTGCTTGGTGCTACTTTACTGAGCTACCTGTGTCCTCTGGTGGTCGATCCAAACAAAGGGGACCACCAGAGGACCAGGTAGCAGGTATATTAGACGCTGTTATCAAAACAGCGTCTAATATACCTGTTAGGGGTTAAAAAAAAACACATCTCCAGCCTGCCAGCGAACGATCGCCGCTGGCAGGCTGGAGATCAACTCTCTTACCTTCCGTTCCTGTGAGCGCGCGCGCCTGTGTGCGTGCGTTCACAGGAAATCTCGCGTCTCGCGAGAGGACGCGCCGGCGCGTCCAGGAGGAATAAATCAACCACCTCCAGGACGCGTCTGTGCGTACAGCGGTCCGGAGGTGGTTAAAGGGGTTCTGCAGTTTGTTTTCGGCGGGGGTCCGACACCCGGGACCCCCGCCGATCAGCTGTTTGAGGAGGCAGTGGCGCTGGCAGTAGCACCGCGGCCTTCTCGCTGTTTACCGCAGGCCCAGTGACGTTACGACTAGTATCAACTGGCCTGGGCACGGCTAAGCTCCATTAACTTGAATAGATAGATCATCAGTTTAAACAAACTGCAGAACCCCTTTAAGGATGTGAGAAGAAAGCTTATCTGCCCCCGGAGGCAGGACTCCATAGGAACTATCACTGTGGTGGCCTCAGATCCTTCAGAGGGACCAAAACTACCAAAACGAATGAATGGCAATTGACCACAGCATTTGAGGGTTAAATGTCTGCGATTGGTGTTAACAGCAGAAACCCAACTGTTATGGTCCACTCAGGAGCAGGTGCCATCTTTAATGACCCAACCTCCTCTATACATTACGGAGGCAGTCGAGAAGTGGTTAATAGGCTTTCTTTTAGAGCAGCGCTGACAGGTATAATACTCTGAAATACAGACCTATTGCAGCATAATATACCAATAATCAGTCTAAGGTATCTTCAAGTTCCCTAGTGGTAATAAATAAAAGTTAAAAGAAAATGTTTAAAAAAATGTGTAAAAATATTAGTTTTTAATAAAAACATTTAAAAAATCAAATTTTTCCCATTAAAAATTATTTATCATGTCAAGAAAAAAATTGGCATCATCAACATGTCCATATCAATCTTAGCTATAAAATTATCATGTTATGAATGAATGCATGGTGAATACTGTAGAAATAAATTAAAAAAACTGCCAGAAATGACCCATAAGAAGCCAACAATGGTACCAAAGAAAATGTTAACTCATCCTGCCAAAAATAAATAAATGAGAAAAAAATATATAACAATAGCAAAGACAGGTGCACTCTGCGGTCTTACTAACTCTCATACTGGTATAAATTTGAGAGATTAGCCAACATATCCCACTTGGAGGACATGTCTGAGCCAGAGCACCGCGCCAAAGGTTTATCAAGTAGCTCGGGACCTAACGCTAAACCTACCAGTGCCGTATGGGCAATACCAGAAGCCAGTGGGCGAATAACAGGAACGCAAGCTCTGACCACTGCATATGGGGTTGAGCACTTCCTGATTTTTAATACCACACCAATCTGTAGTTTGTATATTGAATTTTTTGGAGGTGTAAAAACTCCTAGCCTGAATCTGCCTTTATTTCCATCCACAGGCAGCATTCTGGTGCACATGTGCGACCCAGGCTATATCAGCCAGTCTTGGGTGGGGCTCAGAGCTCTCTCCCTCCTCCCATTGTATGCATGGTCACATGCTGGAGGTTACTGGTAGATTGCTGTGAGTCGGACCTTGCGCTCCTGTAATTCGCCCACTGGCACCTGGTATTGCCCATACGGCACAGGTAGGTTTAGCGTTAGGTCCCGAGCTACTTGAGAAACCTTGGCGCAGTGCTCGAGCTCAGACATGTCCTCCAACTAGGATATGTTGGCTAATATCTAAATTTTACACCAGTATGAGAGTAAGGCCTCATGAACACGACCGTTGTGTGCATCCGTGGCCATTGTGCCGTTTTCCTTTTTCTTTTTCGCGGACCCATTGACTTTCAATGGGTCCGTGGAAAAATCGGAAAATGCACCGTTTTGCAGCCACATCCGTGATCCGTGTTTCCTGCCTGTCAAAAAAATATGACCTGTCCTATTTTTTTGACGGACAACGGTTCACGGACCCATTCAAGTCAATGGGTCCGTGAAAGAACACTGATGCACACAAGATTGGCATCCGCGTCCGTGATCCGTGGCCATAGGTTACTTTCATACAGATGGATCCGAAGATCCGTCTGCATAAAAGCTTTTTCAGAGCTGAGTTTTCACTTCGTGAAAACTCATATCCGACAGTATATTCTAACACAGAGGCGTTCCCATAGTGATGGGGACGCTTCTAGTTAGAATATACTACGAACTGTGTACATGACTGCCCCCTGCTGCCTGGCAGCACCCGATCTCTTACAGGGGGCTGTGATCCGCACAATTAACCCCTCAGGTGCTGCACCTGAGGGGTTAATTGTGCATATCATAGCCCCCTATAAGAGATCAGGGGCTGCCAGGCAGCAGGGGGCAGACCCCCCTCCCTCCCCAGTTTTAATTTCATTGGTGGCCAGTGCGTCCCCCCCCCGTTAATTGTGCGGATCACAGCCCCCTGTAAGAGATCGGGTGCTGCCAGGCAGCAGGGGGTAGTCATGTACACAGTTCTTACTATATTCTAATTTGAAGCGTCCCCATCACCATGGGAACGCCTCTGTGTTAGAATATACTGTCGGATCTGAGTTTCACGATCTAACTCATATCCGACAGTATATTTTAACATAGAGGCGTTCCCATGGTGATGGGGACGCTTCAAGTTAAATTATACCATCGGCTTGGAGAAAACTCTGATCCTATGGTATATTAACTCCTGACTTTACATTGAAAGTCAATGGGGGACGGATCCGTTTGCAATTGCACCATATTGTGTCAACGTCAAACGGATCCGTCCACATTGACTTGCATTGTAAGTCAGGACGGATCCGTTTGGCTCCACACGGCCAGGCGGACACCAAAACGTGGATCCTCCAAAAATCAAGGAAGACCCACGGACGAAAAAACGGTCACGGATCACGGACCAATGGAACCCCGTTTTGCGGACCGTGAAAAAATACTGTTGTGTGCATGAGGCCTAAGTCTTTGTTATTGTTATATTATTTTCACTGTTTATCACATCCACACATTTGCTATCCTGTGTAGGATGTCCATTGTGGTATTTGTGGTCCGCTTCAGGTATCCTCCATTGTATGCATTTTTGCTGGGGATTGCCATTAGCAGCGGACCACAAGTGCAGGATCTTCCACCCCTGTATAGATCCACCACTGCATATGGGGTTGAGCACTTCTTGCTTTTTAATACCACGCCAATCTGGAGTTTCTACAAAAAAAAAAAAGACCCTCACACAGCTTTTGACAAAAATAAATAATAAAAAAGAGTAAAAGTGGGAAAAAAAACAAAGAGTAAAAAAAAAAAAACATTAAAACTTATACATATCTTGTGCTGCCATAATTGTAGTAACTAGAATAAAGGTAACACATAATTTATGTTAAATGGTGAATGACTCAATTTACAGCACAAAAACAATAGCAAGATTGTTGATTTTTTCCCATTCCCCCCTCCAAAAAGTGTAGTGGCTGTGCTGGGTTAATTCAGCTCAGCTCCCATAACCCAGCTCAGCCACTGCACTTTAAATGAAGCTGTCTGTTTCCTATTCCATTTAAGAGCTAGTTCCAGCATCAGGGCTTCAGGGAACAGCTGACCAGTGGGGATGGTTGGGTGTCAGACTCTCACCGATCAGACATTAATGACCTATCCTGAGTCATCAATATCAGGAGCCTTAAAAAACCCTTTAATTCAACATCTAATTTGCCAAGAAGACTCAGAAGTTCTCTTTCACATACCACGTATAAGATGAAACAACTCCCTTAGCTAGAGGAACCAATGCCATTTTGTTGGTAAAGTTGTACCCATCTACTGGACTTTTGTTATCTGAAAAAGGACTCTACCCCGGTGAGAGATGCTTTAAATAGGTTGGCCATTTTCTGGTTATTGTTGACCAATGTGTTTGTGAGATAATTATATGGCAATTATTAATATGGTCTTTGTTGAAATTCTGCACCATTTTCTATATTTCATAATGTATGCCCCCTTGTTTACAAAGTCTTTTGTACTGTCCACACAGAGGTCTTGTCCTGATGGAGGGTCATGTGACCAGACAAATCTCCACCATGTGATGCCTCCTCCATTCAAATACACTACACCTGCTCTCTGTACTTGCGCTGTTGGGAGTTTAGTGCAGGTGTAGTACATTTGAATGGAGGAGACATCACGTGGAGGGGATTTGCCTGGTCTTATGATCCCTTCATCAGCAGCCATTTTATGGACAGGACCTCTGCGTGGACAGCACAAAATACTTTGTAAACAAGGGAGCATACCTTATGAAATATGCAAAATGGTGCAGAATTTTAACACAGGCTATATTAGAAAGTGCCTATAATCATTTCACAAAAACATTGGTCAACAGTAGAGATGAGCAAAGTTCTTAAAAATTCTATTTGGCTTCTTTACTGAATATTAGCAAAAAAAAATATTTTGTGACAAATGGCTTCATCATTTCTTTGTAAGTAGCGGGTCTAATGATGGGGAATTGCTGCTCTTCCCCCCTGCCATTAAACCCTCGGATGACACGTTCATCGCTGATTGTACTTACCTTATTATCATCATCAAAATCATACTCACCTCATTTGAGCTCGAAGAGGCCGCAGCAGCTATCTTGCTTGTCGTGTGGTGCGTGATGATGTCATCTCGCTGGCCAGTGTGGTGACGTCATACATCACAGCGCGCAAGATTTTGCGCAGGAATCTTCAAGCAAGATGGCCGCGGCAGCCTCTTCACACTCAAATGGATGAGGCAAGTATGATTTTTTTATTTATTTTTTTACCATCATTTCAGGGAAAATGAATTCCATATCACGAAGCACCAGGGAAATTCGGTTTTGCAGGGAATCAAATTTTCCCTGATATTCGGATCGAAGTCCACTTTGGTTACTTCCATTCGCTCAACACTAGTCAACAGTAACCAGAAAGTGGCCAACCCCTTTAAGCAGTATCTCTTCTTACTTCTGTCTGCTAAAAACACAAGCTTAAATATTTAAATAAACAATATTCCCTCCATACCATCCCTGCGCACCATCTTTTGTGACATTTCCTGCGTTTTACTCTCTTTTTCCCTCCGATTCATAAAAGCCTTTGAAAGAGATATTAGCTGCATTTTTTCCATACTTTTGCATCTATTCCCAAATGCCACTAAGGCACTTACTGTTATGGGCCACTGTTAGGGAATGAAGTGAAGCTTGGCTTATTTTGATCATCTCCTTGGGTCACATCCAGCATGGAAGTAACCAATCCTCTCTAAGAGATTTTCGTTAAGTGACTTTCTGGGAGCTATGCTGAAGACTTTAATAAGGATCTTTTATCTCTATACATAGTAAATGGCCAGGAGGTCTTTCAGCTCTCTTTGTGAATAAATCCTTTTTTTTCCCCAACAAGACACTAACTATACATACTTCATTACACTGCTATTCTGAAACATATTGATGCAGTGGAGCGTGTTTTACAGAAGCTGCTAAGCTCAAATTAATGTGCCAATAATGGCGCACATATTGTTCATTGAGCAACCTAGAAATTAAATTCGGAGCATGTATAATTAAACAATAAAATAAGGTATAATCAACGATACCGCACAATGCAATTTTCAAAAGGCTATTCGTAACGTAGTTTTAATGTAACACATTATAAAGAGAGCATCATGCTGGTGCGAACTGAATTTTCAGTCGTAATGAATGTTATAAACTTAACCTTCTGAGTTTAAATAGGCTTCTGTGGCTTAGGGGAAATGCAAGAAAATTATTTGATAAAGGTGACAGTTTTTCACACTGGAAATAATGTTTTTCTTCAAGCCTATCTTGATCAACAGTCAGCAGCAACACATTGCGGATATAATCCTGAGACCTTATGGCATGTACTTGTCACTACATGCATAACTTACTATGGACACCATTGCGAAGAGAGCTTGAACATAATTTCCCACACTACAGGAGATTAAATAGACTACATTTGTGAGACACAAGACAAATCTCTGTGTGCTGATTATAAGAAATGAACAGTGTTAGGTTTCTCCATGAGAAAACAACTGGAAAGTTGCACCGCAATGAGAATAATCAAAGTTTTATTTTGATTATTGTCTTAAAATTTTGTTGTTTTTTTCAAATCATTTTTAAAAAATCTTTATGTTTTGTTATGTCCATGAAACGGTGTGGGTTACGGTTTGGACTTTTCTTAGAGGTTCTCATTTGGTTTTAGATTTAAAAACTGCAAAAATGTAGAAGTAAAAAATAATAATATTTGCAAAGTTCTTAGGTATCTTTTTAAAAATTGTTTTCAATTAAGCATTGGTAGACAGATAACAGTAAGTACAAAAATTATACCCCAGACATGGATGATAGTGATACCCAAGTCCAATAATTTAAAGCCCACACAGAAGTGTATTCACCTGAAACTGAATCTTTCAGAAACTGAGCTTCTTGTATTTTTATCATCTACTAACCTACCTAATCCTGATATTTCCATCTCAGTGTGTGACATCACCACAAGTCCTAGACAGCATTTCCTCTGTCGCTGGGTTATATTTGACTCAGATCTTTTCCTTTACCCCCTATATTCAATTAATTGTTCACTCATGCCAATAGCACCTCAGAAACATCTATACAGTCATGCCCAAAAGTTTTGAGACACATAGACTTGGAAGCAGGTATGCAAATGAGCTCTTAACAAGCTCAGCCTCTAATGCCACCAGATTTAAGGTAGCTATCCATTAAGTCAATGTTCAACCCTTTAACCCCTTAGTGACCAAGCCTGTTTGGGCCTTTATGACCAAGCGTTTTTCTTCCTTTTTTTATGGTCTCGTTCCAAGAGCTATAACTTTTTTATTTTTTCGTCTATATAGCTTTATGAGGGCTTGTTTTTTACGGGACAAGTTGTAGTTTTTAATGGCGCCATTTTGGGGTACACATAACTTTCTGATTAACTTTTATTAACTCTTTCTGGGAGGGAGATGAGGAAAAATAGCAATACTGCCACTGCGTTTTTACATTATACATTTTTTGGCGTTCATTTTTCGGTGCAAATAACATAATATCTTTATTCTCTGGGTCAGTACGATTACAGTGATACTAAATACATTTTGTTTACGTTTTACTACTTTTTTTTGCAATAAAACACCTTTTATTAACCCAAAAAATTATTTTGCATTGCCACTTCACAAGACCCATAACTTTTTTTAATTTTTTTATATGGAATTGTGTGAGGGCTTGATTTTTGAAAGACGACTTGTATTTTTCATGGGTATGATTTTGGAGTAAATGCCGCTTTTTGATCGCTTGTTATTACGTTTTTTTTCGGTGGAAACTAAGAATAAATTAGAAATTCTGTCTTTTTTTATTTTTTATGGCGTTCACCATAGGGGATAATTTATGTAATATTTATGTAGTCCCGGTCGTTACGGACGCGGCAATACCAAACATATGGGGGATATTTTCTTTTTGCTATTTTTTTTATTGAAAAGCGTATTTTCAATGGAAAAAAAGGCATATTTTTTTATTTTATGGAATTTTTTTTATTTAATAAATGTGTATTTTTTTTCTATTTTTTTCACTACTTAATAGTCCCACAAGGGGACTATAATATACAGTATTTTGATTGCTTTTAAAATGTAATGCATTATCTCTATAATGCATTGCATTTCAATAGCAATGCTATTCGAACATTGACCAGCAGGCTGCGCCAGAGAGGCACAGCCTGCTGGAAGTAACTGAAGACAGGCTCGGGCCCTCATCGGAAGCAAGGTAAGCTTCCCAGCACATCAGCACCCCGCGATCGCATTTTCGGGGTGCTGATGGGAGACAGAGGGAGTCCGCTCCCTCTGTCACCACTTTACATGCAGCGGGCGCCATTGCGCCCGGCATGTAAAGGGTTAAACAGCCCGGATCGGCACTCCTGCCGTTCCGGGCTGTTAGAGCAGGGACCCGGCTCTCATGTGAGAGCCAGGTCCGCCCTCCCCGCTGCACGGGGGAGCCGCGCGGCGCTTAAACTGTGCCGCCGTAAAAACGCGGCGGCCCAGCCTAAGGCCCCTTAGTGACTGCCGTAAAAACACGTATGGGTGGTCACTAAGGGGTTAAATAGGCCTTGAGACTTGACTTATATAATAAATAAGCCAGCATCTCATCTGCAGACAACTGTTTCGGGGTGACTGACCCTCATCAGTGCAGAGCAGAGAGAACTGGCTTAACTGGGTGACAAGCCAGGTCAGGATTTGGGGGGTACTATCTCTCCTTGGGGAGATGGCCGTAAGGAGACTTATCGGTTATACATGCTCCTCTGGAATTCTGCGACGAAAGGTATGCAAATGAGCTGTTAACAAGCTCTGCCTCTAATGCCACCAGATGTAAGGCAGATATCTTTAAGTCAATGTTTGACCCTTTAAATAGGCCTTGTGATATGACTTATATAATAAATAGGCCAGTACCACATCTGCAGACAGCTGTTTTGTGATGATTGCCCCTCATCAGTGCAGAGCAAAGAGTACTGGCTTAACTGGGTGAAAGATCTAAGTCAGGATTTGGAGGGTAGCTCCAAAACAGATCAATCCAAAAGGGTCGATGCAGTGATGGCTAACCTCCGGTACCCTAGCTGTGGTGAAACTACGACTCCCAGCATGCTCCATTCATTTCTCTGGCGTTCTGAGAACAGCCAAGCAAGTGTACATCTTGGGAGACATAGTTTTACCACATCTGGGGAGGTTAGCATCACAGACTTATAGGATATCTGCCTTACATCTGGCAGAGCTTGTTAAGAGGTCATTTGCATCCATTCTTCCCAGAATTCCAGAACAGCATGTATGGCCTATAACTCTCCTCATGCCAATTAAGGTGCTCCCCGCATAGATATAGTCAAAGAGCATGATATAGTCAAGGAATACATTGAGGCCGACTGCCGTCATAGTCAGTTTGTTGGGTTTCCTTAGTCTCAAGTAAAATGTACTACTACCAAGTTTAAAAGAACAAGGGAAAATATTTTTTTGTAGTATAAAAATTCTTGATCAACTTTGGGATTCGCGTCCCCACTTATCCCTTGGTTGAAATTGATAGAGTTATGTCTTTTTTGAACCATAGTAACTACAGTATGTAACCTTCAGCATCAGAACCTGCTTACTTGGCTATGACAGTTGCTCTTACACCTAGGAAGTCACTCTAAATTGTTGTGTGACAATGGCAGTGTTACTAACCCCCTCTCACTACAATTACCATGACAACTACAATTTTATAATTATAAAACATCTGCCCTTAGGCTTTGTTTATTGTTCAGTGCATCTAACACCCACATGATGGCATCATCACGCATGCCATGCAGCATCCACATAAGGTTTCTTCTTCACGTTTTTCTAGACAAAAAGCCCTTAGGCTTCAGTAATTTTTATGCGACAAGCTAGAACAAACACCCATTGAACATGATATACTTCTGATGAGTGCCTAGAAGGGCTGTCCGCCTGGATGGACCCTGTCCATATCCTCTACTAGACATATCGACAGGTCTCTAAGATCTAGTATGATGACGTCTAGTATGGATATATAACCCATAGGTATTACCAAGCCATTTCATCTACCATAATTCATATTGTTATTATGGTCTCTTAAAGAGGACCTGTCATCTCTGCAGAACACCTCTGTTAGTAAATAGTATCAATCATGAAATAACCATTTTGGATCATTTTTCTTAAAACTGTTGTGTTATTCCTCACAGAAATTTATGAATAAATTAACAAATGGGTGTTACCAATAAGGAGTATATCCCTACACAGTCTAGGTAGAATAGAAGGAGGTGTTCCAACATCTGACTGGTCTTTTACAAACAAGCCTTTATTCCATCATTAAAAACAATGGGGGAGATTTATCAAACTGGTGAAAAGTAGAACTGGCTTAATTGCCAATAGGAACCATTCAGATTCCACCATTCATTTTCCAAAGGAGCTCTGAAAAATGAAAGGTGGAATCTTAATGGTTGCTATGAGCAACTAGGCCAGTTCTACTTTACACTAGTTTAATAAATCTCCGCCAATGAGTCTGCATTTGTAACCTAAAAGTGGTTCTTAATCATAGCAAATCTACTTCCTGAAGACAATAGTTAATTATATAGAGAAATTAGCATGGTACACTAAGTGATGCCCCAATCCATTATATGTAAATCTTTGCAAATGGATGCATATTAAACAGTGGGACAAACAAAAACTAAATAAAGCGAATCCGATATATCAGGGGTCAGTACAGAGATCTCTCCCATCATCTATTTATACCCAGGACTGTGACTGTGACGAGGGGACCTCTGCGTCTGGAGGAAAGAAGGTTTGTACACAAACATAGAAAAGGATTCTTTACGAAAAGAGCAGTGAGACTATGGAACTCTCTGCCTGAGGAGGAGGTGATGGTGAGTTCACTAAAAGAGTTCAAGAGAGGCCTGGATGTATTTCTGAAGTGTAATAATGTTACAGGTTATAGCTACTAGAAAGGGGTCATTAATCCAGGGAGTTATTCTAATTGCCTGATTGGAGTCGGGAAGGAATATAAAAAAGGATATCAAAGTATATATGATCTGTTTTCCAATTTAAGCCATGAGGTTCAGTAGTGCTTAGAGTAGTGCTTAGAGTCATAATCCAATAGGCATCATGAGTGAAAACAGTTTTCCTCCTGTCTCCCTCTTGTTATGGCTTATCAATAGTGTTGATCGAGCACCAAAGTGCTCAGGTGCTCTTGTGCTCGAGTAGAACACTTTGGGATGCTCTACAGAGCACCAGAGTACAATGGAAGTCAATGGTGGAACCAGAGCATTAAACCAGGCACCCCCTGCTCTGAAGAGGTGAGGGTGTCTGGTTCACTGGAAAAGGCCAGAAATTGATGGAAACACCGCGTAAATGGTTCGGGAACAATATGGGGAGGATGTCTTAATGCATCTTGGACTCCCTGCTGTGAACGATGTTGTCCGAGTAGTACGCCACTTTTACAGACTGACAATAATATGCGCAAAACCGAAGATAAAATAGATTTTAGAGGAAAATTTGTTAGGAAACATTCTTTCCTGTATATTTACTTGTATATAAAGTGCAAGTGCTGCCAAAAATTACAAGGAAGAGGCACTCCGATACAACCTGTATATCACATAATGGAGGGCCTCATTCACATTGTGGTATAATTGTTCAGGTAGTGGGACTCCTACACTCATAAAGTCTATGCACTAAGTGAAAGGGCTGCCAAAAATTACAAGGAACTGGCATTCCAATACACCTTTATAACACACAATAGAGGGCATCATACACAGCCTTGAAAAATTATGGATTGATGGCCTGCTGGTGACTCTCAATAACATTAGGAGCAAGGGCCTGCTGGTGACCCTCTAAAACATTAGACGCAAGGGCCTGTTGCTGATCTGACCATCTAAAACATTAGGGGCGAGTGCCTGCTGCTTATCTGATCATCTAAAACATTATGGGTGAGGGCCTGCTGGTGACTCTCTAAAACATTATGGTTGAGGGCCTGCTGCTGAGCTGACCCTCTAAAACATTAGGAGCGAGGGCAGCCTAATAAGCATGTTGATATGATGGAGGAGGAGGAGGACGAGAAAAAGAAGATTAAACCATATACCCTTTTTTTGTGGTGGAAGGGGAGCATGGGAATACATTGTATTCAATACACCATAAAAGCCACATTTAAAGTGCCTTTATGTTCAGCCGCTTTTTTCTGGTGGAGTAGAGAAGTCAGGGACAATTCAGGCCTTGTTCATTTTGTTCAAGAATCAACCTGTCAGCATTTTCAGTTGACAGGCGGATGTGCTTATCAGTTATTATGCCCCAAGCAGCACTAAATACCCACTCTGACAAAACACTGGTGGCAAGGCACGCCAGCACCTCCAAGACGTAGAGCGCCAGTTTGTGCCACGTGTCCAGCTTGGACACCCGATAGTTGTAAGGCACAGAGGGATCACTGAGGACGCTGACACTGTCTGCTACGTACTCCTTCACCATCTTCCAAAACTTTTTCATCCTTGTGACACTAGGTAGCGCATCAGGGTGAGGGTGCTGCCGGGGTGTCATAAAACTGTCCCAGGCCTTGGAGAGTGTTGCCCTGCCTCTGTTGGAACTGCTGTGTGTTCCCCTCATCTTCCCTCCTCGGTTGCCCAAGTAACTATGTACTTTGCCGCCAGCGTTGTCAGCTGGAAATTTTTGGAGCAATTTTTCCACAAGGACCTTCTGTTATTGCACCATTTTGCTAGTCCTCTCCACCACAGGAATGAGAGATGAGAGGTTCTCTTTGTAGCGGGGGTCGAGAGGGATGAATAACCAGTAATCGGTGTTGGCCAAAATGCATATAACGTGAGGGTCACGGGAAAGGCATCATAACATAATGTCAGCCATGTGTGCCAGAGTCCCAACAGACAAGACTTCGCAGTCCTCATCAGGAGGATTACTCTCAATCTCCTCATCCTCTTCCTCCTCTTCGGCCTATCCATGGTGAACAGATGGAATAAACCTGCTATGGGTACTACCCTCTGTAGCGGAGACAACCGTCTCTTGCTCCTCCTCCTCATCATCATCATCATCCAATTTGCGCTGAGAAGACAAACGGAGGGTGGTCTGGCTATCACCCTAAGTACCTCTTTTCCCCCATTTCCACCTCTTCCACTTGCAAAGCGTCCGCCTTCATTGTGAGCAGCATGCGTTTCAGTAGACACAAAAGTGGGATGGTTAGGCTGATAATAGCGGCATCGCTGCTCACCATCTGTGTTGATTCCAAAGTTGCGTAAAACCTTACAGAGGTCAGACATCCATGCCCACTCGTCGCTTGTAAAGAGCAGAAGCTGACTAAAAAGGCGACGACCATGTTGCAGCTGGTATTTCACTACTGCCCTCTACTGCTCACAAAGCCTGGCCAACATGTGGAATGTAGAGTTCCAAAGCCTGCTCACGTCACACAACAATCGGTGAGCTGGCAATTTCAAATGCTGCTACAGCTTTGCCAGACCGGCGGCAGCTGTAGATGACTTTAGGAAATGGGCACACACGTGGCGCACCTTCACCAGTAGCTCAGGCAATTTGGGGTAGGTTTTGAGAAACCGCTGAACCACTAAGTTGAACACGTGGGCTAGACATGGTATGTGTGTGAGCTTGCCGAGCTCCAAAGCCGCCGCCAAGTTACGGCCATTATCAGACATAACCATGCCAGGTTCTAGGTTGAGTGGCGAGAGCCACAGCTCAGTCTGTTATCCCCTACCACAGCTCTGCGGCGGTGTGCTGTTTGTCACCTAGGCAAATTAGTTTGAGCACGGCCTGTTGGCGCTTCCCCATTGCAGTGCTACACTGCTTACAGCTACTGACTGATGGCTGACTGGTGCTGCAAGATGAGAATTCAGAGATGGAAGTGGAGGAGGAGGTGGAGGAGGAGGAGAAGGGGGGTTGCAGCCACTAATGTAGGTTGTGGTGGAAATTCTGATGGAAGTAGGGCCCGCAATCCTTGGCGTCGATAGCACCTGTGCCATCCCAGGGTACGACTCGCTCCCGGCCTCCACAGCGTTCACCCAGTGTGCCATCAGGGAAATGTAGCGTCCCTGGCCAAAAGCACTTGTCCATGTGTCAGTCGTTAAGTGGACCTTCCAAATAACTGCGTTGGTCAGGGCACGGGAGATATTACAGGACACATGCTGGTGTAAGGTGGGGACGGCATAGCGGGAAAAATGACGACTGGAGACTAAGTAACGAGGGATGGCCGCCGACATCAGGCAGCATTTCCAGGGCCAGCAATTTGGAAAGGTGCGCATTTAGTGCTATGGCCTGTGGGTATTAGGTATTTGCATTTTCGTTCAAAGGCCTGGGGTATGGACACCTGTATGCTGCGCTGGGACACAGAAGTGGATGTGCTAGCTGATGGTGCTTGTGAAGGTCCAGGTGCAGGGCGGGAGGCATCCGGGCCTGCATCTTGGACAGGGGATTGGCCAGTAGTTAACACAGGGGAAGAGGAGGCAGTGGTGTGACCCACAGATACTGATTGTGGACGCAGGCGTTTGGCCCACCTATTAGGGTGCTTTTTATGCCATGTTGCGGATCATGCTGGTGGTGGTGAGGTTGCTAGTGTTTACGCCACTGCTCATTTTGGTTTGGCACAGGTTGCAATTGACAATTCTTTTATTGTCTACACTTTCCTCAAAAAAGCGCCAGACTGTGGAACACCTACCCATTGGCAAGGCCACCCCACTGCCTTATTCAGCCTGCTGCGGTGCTGCGGATCCCCCCCCCCTCTGTACTGCTGTCCTTGCTCGGCTTGCCACCTTCCCAGGTTGGGTCAGTGATTTCATCGTCCACCACCTCCTCTTCCACTTCCTCACTCTGGTCATCCTCCTGACTTGTTGATCTAACAAAAACCTCACTTATTGACAACTGTGTCTCATCCTCATCATCAACCTCTTGAGACACTAATTGCCGTTGACTTATTGGCAACTGTGTCTCATCATCATCATCCACCTCGTGATAAACTAATTGCCGTTGCCCACCGTCATCTTCTTCTGACTGTGGATGCTCAAGAGCTTGGGAATCAGTGCACAAGATCTCCTTATGTGCCTCTTCAAGTGGGCTTAGCGAGAGGCCCAAATCAAGGAATGTTAATAAAAAGAGCTCCTCGGAAGATCCAAGTGTGGGATCACTTGTTTGCCAAGACTCTCCATGGTGGGAGGAAGGAGGATCAGGGTGAGTATTCTGTTGTCCAGATTCCTGGCTACTGAGACTGGACTTTGTGGAAGACAGGGTGGTGCTTAACCGACTGGAAGCATTACCTACTACAATCCAACCAACCACCTGGTCACACTGGTGTGACTTTAAGAGTGGTGTCCTGCGCCGCCCTGCAAACTGGGACATGAAGCTAGGTATTGTGGATGAGTGTGTTTCTTGTGCTCTGGCAGCAGGCACAGTTTCACCGCGCCCAGGGCCATGGCCTCTGCGTGCACCATCAGCAGCACGGCCACTTCTTCGCCCCCTACTGCTCGCCTTCTGAATATTAAATGGTATATATGCTTGCAAGTATGTCACACATACAGTAGTGAAAAAAATTGACTGAATGTTACTGATATTTAGGATGCACAAACGTTATACAAGAGAAATAGCGCAGGTAATGTCGCTGCCACCAGCAGCGAAAAAAATTTGACTGAATGTCAGTGATATTTATGATGTGCAAACTTCATACAGGAGATGTAGCATAGGTAATGTCGCTGTCACCATCGGCTAATAAAAAATTACAGGGAACATTGCTGATATTCATGATGCGCAAACATTATACTGGAGATGTAGTGCAGGTAATGTCACTGCCACCAGCAGTGAAAAAATTTGACTGAATGTCACTGATATTTAGGATGCGCAAACGTTAAACAGGAGATGTAGCGAAGGTAATGTAACTGTCCGCAGCGGACACCGTTTATGTAAAATGTACACTGGATGTTGCAGATATTTTGAGTATGCGCACACGTTAAACAGGAGATGTAGCGCAGATAATGTCGCTGTCTGCAGCGTCTACGGAAAAAGTACACTGGATGTCACAGATATATTTAGGATGCGCACACGTTAAACAGGAGATGTAGCGCAGATAATGTCGCTGTCTGCAGCATCTACGGAATAAGTTCACTGGATGTCACAGATATTTTTAGGATGCGCAAACGTTATACAGGAGATGTAGCACAGGTAATATAACTGTCTGCAGCGGCCAAACAATTGCAAGCTATTTAGCGCAGGTTGCTCGAGCACCAAAGTGCTAGTGTGCTCGAGTAGAACACTTTGCGATGCTCGGGTGTTCTACCAAGCACCTGAGCACAATGGAAGTCAATGGGAGAACCCCAGGCACCCCCTGCTCTGAAGAGGGGATGTGTCAGGTCTCTAGTTTAGCTTAAGACTCCCTGCTCTGACTCCATATATACACTGTAGCTATGTCCATATATGGAGTCAGTGCTTGGTGACACCCCAGTGTATTTAAATCTAATTTAGCCTGTATTTCAGGAATGTTTCTGCCAGGATTCTAACTCACAACCGTCTGTATTAGCTGTATTAGAGGCAAGGCACTTAACCACTCAGCTATAATAGCTGCAAAGGCACATTCAAAAAAATAAATAAATATATATATATATATAATGTAGCAAAAGAAGGCAGCACTCCAGATTGCAGTAAAAAAGTGGACGGTTTATTCACTCATCAGCAACGTTTCAGCTCTCACATTGGAGCCTTTTTCCATGTGAGAGCTGAAACGTTGCTGATGAGTGAATAAACCGTCCACTTTTTTACTGCAATCTGGAGTGCTGCCTTCTTTTGCTACATTATCTACATTTGGGATCTTGGTCGCAGGTCTCCTGGGAGGATTCTTTTGCACCCGTCCTTTTTTTGTGTGCTGCTTCTTTTCTTTTTTGTTTATATATATATATATATATATATATACACTGCTCAAAAAAATAAAGGGAACAGGTAAACAACACAATGTAACTCCAAGTCAATCACACTTCTGTGAAATCAAACTGTCCACTTAGGAAGCAACACTGAGTGACAATCAATTTCACATGCTGTTGTGCAAATTAGATAGACAACAGGTGGAAATTATAGGCAATTAGCAAGACACCCCCAATAAAGGAGTGGTTCTGCAGGTGGTGACTCACCACTTCTCAGTTCCTATGCTTCCTGGCTGATGTTTTGGTCACTTTTGAATGCTGCCGGTGCTTTCACTCTAGTGGTAGCATGAGACGGAGTCTACAACCCACACAAGTGGCTCAGGTAGTGCAGCTTATCCAGGATGGCACATCATTGCGAGCTGTGGCAAGAAGGTTTGCTGTGTCTGTCAGCGTAGTGTCCAGAGCATAGAGGCGCTACCAGGATACAGGCCAGTACATCAGGAGACGTGGAGGAGGCCGTAGGAGGGCAACAACCCAGCAGCAGGACCGCTACCTCCGCCTTTGTGCAAGGAGGAACAGGAGGAGCACTGCCAGAGCCCTGCAAAATGACCTCCAGCAGGCCACAAATGTGCATGTGTCTGCTCAAACGGTCAGAAACAGACTCCATGAGGGTGATATGAGGGCCCGACGTCCACAGGTGGGGGTTGTGCTTACAGCCCAACACCATGCAGGACGTTTGGCATTTGCCAGAGAACACCAAGATTGGCAAATTCGCCACTGGCGCCCTGTGCTCTTCACAGATGAAAGCAGGTTCACACTGAGCACATGTGACAGAGTCTGGAGACGCCGTGGAGAATGTTCTGCTGCCTGCAACATCCTCCAGCATGACTGGTTTGGCATTGGGTCAGTAATGGTGTGGGCTTGCATTTCTTTGGAGGGCCGCACAGCCCTCCATGTGCTCGCCAGAGGTAGCCTGACTGCCATTAGGTACCGAGATGAGATCCTCAGACCCCTTGTGAGACCATATGCTGGTGCGGTTGGCCCTGGGTTCCTCCTAATGCAAGACAATGCTAGACCTCATGTGGCTGGAGTGTGTCAGCAGTTCCTGCAAGATGAAGGCATTGATGCTATGGACTGGCCTGCCCGTTCCCCAGACCTGAATCTAATTGAGCACATCTGGGACATCATGTCTCGCTCTATCCACCAACAGACTGTCCAGGAGTTGGCAGATGCTTTAGTCAAGGTCTGGGAGGAGATCCCTCAGGAGACTGTCCGCCACCTCATCAGGAGCATGCACAGGCATTGTAGGGAGGTCATATAGGCACGTGGATGCCACACACACTACTGAGCCTCATTTTGACTTGTTTTAAGGATATTACATCAAAGTTGGATCAGCCTGTAGTGGGTTTTTCCACTTTAATTTTGAGTGTGACTCCAAATCCAGACCTCCATGGGTTGAAAAATTAGATTTCCATTTTTTTTTTTTTGTGTGATTTTGTTGTCAGCACATTCAACTATGTAAAGAACAAAGTATTTCAGAAGAATATTTAATTAATTCAGATCTAGGATGTGTTATTTTTGTGTTCCCTTTATTTTTTTGAGCAGTGTATATATATATTTGAAATTAAACGAACAAGATGTGCTTTAACTGCAGACTGTCAGCTTTAATTTGAGGGTATTTACATCCAAACAAGGTGAACGGTGTAGGAATTACAACAGTTTGCATAAGTGCCTCCCACTTGTTAAGGGACCGAAAGTAATGGGACAGAATAATAATCATAAATCAAGCATTCACTTTTCAATACTTGGTTGCAAATCCTTTGCAGTCAATTACAGCCTGAAGTCTGGAACGCATAGACATCACCAGACGCAACAGTTTGCATAATGATGGTGATGGTGATGCTCTGCCAGGCCTCTACTGCAACTGTCTTCAGTTCCTACTTTTTCTTGGGGCATTTTCCCTTCAGTTTTGTCTTCAGCAAGTGAAATGCATGCTCAATCGGATTCAGGTCAGGTGATTGACTTGGCCGTTGCATAACATTCCACTTCTTTCCCTTAAAAAACTCTTTGGTTGCTTTTGCAGTATGCTTTGGGTCATTTTCCATCTGCACTGTGAAGCGCCGTCCAATGAGTTCTGAAGCATTTGGCTAAATATGAGCAGATAATATTGCCCGAAACACTTCAGAATTCATCCTGCTGCTTTTGTCAGCAGTCACATCATCAATAAATACAAGAGAACCAGTTCCATTGGCAGCCATACATGCCCACGCCATGACACTACCACCACCATGTTTCACTGATGAGGTTGTATGCTTAGGATCATGAGCAGTTCCTTTCTTTCTCCATACTCTTCTTTTCCCATCACTCTGGTACAAGTTGATCTTGGTCTCATCTGTCCATAGGATGTTGTTCCAGAACTGTGAAGGCTTTTTTAGATGTCATTTGTCAAACTCTAATCTGGGCTTGCAGTTTTTGAGGCTCACCAATGGTTTACATCTTGTGGTGAACCCTCTGTATTCACTCTGGTGAAGTCTTCTCTTGATTGTTGACTTTGACAGACATACACCTACCTCCTGGAGAGTGTTCTTGATCTGACCAACTGTTGTGAAGGGTGTTTTCTTCACCAGGGAAAGAATTCTTCGGTCATCCAACACAGTTGTTTTCCATGATCTTCCGGGTCTTTTGGTGTTGCTGAGCTCACCGGTGTGTTCCTTCTTTTTAAGAATGTTCCAAAACAGTTGTTTTGGCCAGGCCTAATGTTTTTGCTATCTCTCTGATGGGTTTGTTTTGTTTTTTCAGCCTAATGATGGCTTGCTTCACTGATAGTGACAGCTCTTTGGATATCATCTTGGGAGTTGGCAGCAATAGATTCCAAATTCAAATAGCACACTTGAAATGAACTCTGGACCTTTTATCTGCTCATTGTAATTGGAATAATGAGGGAATAACACAGACCTGGCCATGGAACAGCTGAGAAGACAATTGTCCCATTACTTTTAGTCCCATAACAAGTGTGAGGCACATATGCAAACTGTTGTAATTTCTACACTGTTCACCTGATTTGGATGTAAATACCCTCAAATTAAAGCGGACAGTCTGCAGTTAAGGCACATCTTGTTTGTTTCATTTCAAATCCATTGTGGTGGTGTATAGAGCCAAAAATGTTAGAATTGTGTCGATGTCCCAATATTTATGGACCTGACTGTATATATATATGTATATATATATATATATATATATATATATATATATATATATATATATAGAAACCAAAAAGAAACACATCAGCACAAGACCAAAAATAGCTGGTGCAAGTCCTCTCAGCCGCAGGCTTGGACGGCTATAAACACGTATAGTTTCCAAAGATGAGGCAGCACTCCAAATAAAAATGGATTCTTTATTCCCCTCTATGCAACGTTTCAACCGTCTCAATGCGGTCTTTCTCAAGCATATCAAAATAGTGTCATACAAGGGTATATATACCCACAATACATTGCAAACAATAAAAGTGACAATTATTCAATATAAGAAAAAATGACATAAATAGTACATTATATAGTGCATAATGACTCCCATATTTTGTATAGCCAGGTGATCTACATAGCATAATATTCATCATAGTTTAATATAGTGTACAAACACAATAATCATTGTGATAACATAAGAATAAGTTATTTGACCAATATCCAATTCATCAATAAAGTGTTGTATCACCTGTGTACATAAAGAAAGTTCATTAAACTTAAAAACAAACTCACACCGGGGTGTATGGATCAGAGCGCCAAAAATCTGCGTCCTCACCGCCAGACTGCGCATGCCCAGAGTACCCACTACGTCACCGGAGAGACGCCCCCAACCAAGGAGCCAAGCGTCATCACCATGGAGATGAGCAAGCACATGACCAGAGCGACGAACCCGTGACTCATCAGGAGGACGCGCCGGGTAGAACCACGCCCACAAAGCCGGACATGAGTCGCCAGGCAACAATGAATCATTGCTGACACGGCAAACAACAGTCCCGCAATGTGCGCCGAGGTCCGCCCCAAGTCACATGACAAGTGTGGGCATCGGGGCACAGAAATCGGCAGGGGAAGAGGGAAAATAACAGACGAGGGGAGAGAAACATAAATGGCATCGCAACATGGAAATATGTGGGTAAAGGGACCAATATAAGGTCACCATCAGATCACTATATGAATATAGCAGAAAACGGAGTGAACGTGGCTTGAATAGAGTATATCGGCACTGGAAAAGATAGCCTGTGCCATACTAATATAATAGGACAACAGGACGGGGGCCAAAGGTTCCCGCCGTTCCCACGGCAGAGACCCCGGTCCATTGAGGGCATGGGATCAGAGACACGTCCATGCCACAAGTCCCAAACCCAACCATCGACCCTTCAGTCCATGGATAAATAAAAAAGGAAAAAACCACCACTCCAGATAAATAATATGGTTATAATAAACCCACACATTACATAGCATAACCAATATAGATGCGTCCAAGGATCTCTCCCATCACCATAATCCCAACATAGAGATGCAGAAGAAGGCGCATACCGTCCACACAAACCACCAGCGGAGCACCAATAATCTAGAGAAAGAAAAGAAATAAGCAATAAGAAATAAGCAATAAGACAGAGAACTATACATCTGTATGTAACAAATTGGTTATATAGTAAATGACACCAATATAGAATTCATATACACCAGGGCATAACATTCAGAGGGACAACAGGGAATAGCAGACCAGCCCCATCCTATACTACACTCCACTTAAAATCAACATTGAGACCATGAGGTCTCAGTGTGTTGAGACGATGGATCCATCTCAGCTCACGTTGTTTAAGAGCCAATGTCCTGTCTCCTCCCCTTCTAGACAGAGTAATGTGGTCCACCAACATAAATTTTAAATCCTTCTCTTTATGATTGGCCTCCACAAAATGTTTAGGCACGGGCAGATCTTTTCTTTTTTGTCTGATGGAAAACCGGTGGTTGTTCAGACGTGCCTTCATGTCACAAGTGGTCTCCCCAACATAGAGGAGACCACAAGGACAGGAGAGCACGTAGATCACATAAGAACTATTGCATGTGAAGAAATGACCAATCCCATACTGGATCCCCGTAATAGGATGGGTAAACCTCTCCCCCTTGGTCATGTAAGCGCAATTAACGCAACCAAGGCAAGGATAGGAGCCAATATGAGACTGCACCAAAGTCTTGACAGGAATGTCTGATCGGACCAACTTATCCCGAAAATTGGCAGAACGCCTATAGGAAAGCAAAGGTGGCACTGTCAAAGCCATGACATTGGAAAAATTGCTCTTAAGTATTGCCCAGTGTTTACGGACAATATGAGCAATCTGGACACTTTGTTCCGAATACGTTGATATGAAAGGTATCCTTTCAACTTTGTTATGTGTAGCGTCTAGGGATATCTGTTGTGGATCTTTCACTTTTTTAAGGTGTTTATTGATCACCCGAGCAGGGTAACCACGTTCCCTAAATTTGTGCATCATCTAAGAGAAACGAGTCGGGAGTAGCTCTGGATCCTGCACCACCCTCTTGACCCTGAGTAATTGACTGTAGGGTACAGAATTGATAATAGACCTTGGGTGACAGCTGCCATAGTGCAGCAATGTATTACAATCAGTGGGCTTAGTGAAGATGTCAGTGGATAGATGGTCGCCCACTATAGTAACCGTCATGTCAAGAAATTGGACATGTGAACTCGAGTGTACAAGGGTAAAACTGATATCTGGGTCCATATGGTTCAAAAAATCATGAAAGCTCTCAAGAGAAAGAGAGTCACCATACCAGATGAGGAAGACGTCATCTATGTATCGCCACCACCCCAACACATGGCTAAAGTGGTGGGACACATAGACAAGGTCCTCCTCGAGGGCCGCCATGAAGACATTGGCATAAGTGGGTGCCACATTCGACCCCATGGCGGTCCCTCGTAACTGGAGATAAAAACAATCCATGAATAGAAAATAATTGTTCCTCAAAACCAAATCCAAAAGCTGGACAATAAAATCCTGACAAGACTGGAGGGTCGGTGGTTGGGTTTGGGACTTGTGGCATGGACGTGTCTCTGATCCCATGACCTCAATGGACCGGGGTTTCTGCCGTGGGAACGGCGGGAACCTTTGGCCCCCGTCCTGTTGTCCTATTATATTAGTATGGCACAGGCTATCTTTTCCAGTGCCGATATACTCTATTCAAGCCACGTTCACTCCGTTTTCTGCTATATTCATATAGTGATCTGATGGTGACCTTATATTGGTCCCTTTACCCACATATTTCCATGTTGCGATGCCATTTATGTTTCTCTCCCCTCGTCTGTTATTTTCCCTCTTCCCCTGCCGATTTCTGTGCCCCGGTGCCCACACTTGTCATGTGACTTGGGGCGGACCTCGGCGCACATTGCGGGACTGTTGTTTGCCGTGTCAGCAATGATTCATTGTTGCCTGGCGACTCATGTCCTGCTTTGTGGGCGTGGTTCTACCCGGCGCGTCCTCCTGATGAGTCACGGGTTCGTCGCTCTGGTCATGTGCTTGCACATCTCCATGGTGATGACGCTTGGCTCCTTGGCTCTCCGGTGACGTAGTGGGTACTCTGGGCATGCGCAGTCTGGCGGTGAGGACGCGGATTTTTGGCGCTCTGATCCATACACCCCGGTGTGAGTTTGTTTTTAAGTTTAATGAACTTTCTTTATGTACACAGGTGATACAACACTTTAATAATGAATTGGATATTGGTCAATTAACTTATTCTTATGTTATCACAATGATTATTGTGTTTGTACACTATATTAAACTATGATGAATATTATGCTATGTAGATCACCTGGCTATACAAAATATGGGAGTCATTATGCACTATATAATGTACTATTTATGTCATTTTTTCTTATATTGAATAATTGTCACTTTTATTGTTTGCAATGTATTGTGGGTATATATACCCTTGTATGACACTATTTTGATATGCTTGAGAAAGACTGCATTGAGACGGTTGAAACGTTGCACAGAGGGGAATAAAGAATCCATTTTTATTTCTATTGGAGTGCTGCCTCATCTTTGGAAACTATATATATATATTTTATATATATATATGACCTGTACTGTACTTCTACTGAGACCTATACAGTAGAAGTCTCATATTTAATTTTTTTCTAGTGACTGGCTATTTACCTAGTATAAGTTTTTAGCCATAATATAGCTTTATAATAATAGCCATAATATAGCTATATAAATCAACATCGCAAATATACATATTTGTCTATGTATATTTGATTGACACCTATTTATGCAAATATGTTGTGACCTCATAAACACGCATTTTGTACTGAGATGTATTGCTTGAAAATGGTCCCAGCAAGTGGACCGAAACGTTGCACTTTTCACCTACTGGAAGTGCTGTGGTGTATTTATTTTTTATTGATTATCACCTTGGTAAGGTGCAATACCGCTGGCACCCCTTGCTACTGTTTGTTTCACCAGGTGTGCTGCCCTGAACTTTTATATCTTCTATATATAGATATATATATATATATATATATATATATACACTTTTTTTATTTATTTTTTTGTAATTACACATTTATTTTGTGCCATTTTTTTTTAATTACTAAAAAATATATAAAATATATAAATCTAATTTAACCTCCTTTTCTGAAAAAGTTTGACGGCATTTGAACTCACAGCTTCTGCATCAGAACTTTAACCACTTCACCATATAGCTGCATAACCAAGCACAAAAAAAAATATATATATATATATATATATGAAACTTCTATTGTATAGGTCTCAGTAGAAGTACAATACAGTAGAAGTCTCATATTTATTTTATTTTTTTTAATAACTGGCTATATCAGCTATTATAGCTGAATGATTAGGTATCTTGCCTCTAATGCAAAAAGTCGTGAGTTCTAATCCTGGCAGAAACTTTTCTGAAATGCAGGCTAAATTAGATTTAAATACACTGGGGTGTCCTCAAGCACTGACTACATATATGGACATAGCTATATATGGAGTCAGAGCAGGGATTCCAAAGACGCGGACTCACACTGAGGGATTCCCTCAATGTACAGCGATCTTCTGCATAGAAATAGAGGCTAAATTAGATTTAAATACACTGACTCAAACATCACTCTTGAGCGCGCGCGGTGTTCGGCCAAACTCCGCGATGTGCCAAGCTCAGCTCGCTCAACACTACAGATTGCGCAAAAAATATATATTGCTTCCAGATACAATAGTCCTTAAAATGACTTTTGGGTCTCTAACAATTGCACGCAATTTAGCTAAGGCTGCGCTAATAATATATATTGCTGCCAGATACAACAATAGTCCTTAAAAGGACTTTTGGGTCCCTGGAGGAAGCTGAAGGGCGAAACGTACATCAGGGATGCGGTGGTGGTTTGATAGCACTGCGGTCTGTATTTATCTTGAATTGTCTCCCTTGTGTCTCATGTATCTCCTGTGATGTATTTTACACTATATGACATACTTGCCATCTGATTAGTGCTTTTGTGGCATACATACACAGGATTGACTTCAGTCTACCTGCCTTTCCATAGCCATTGTGTTTTACTTAATTTTGATGGCATGTATATTGGAGACAGATAATCTTTTTAGGGGGGACTTGTATTCATTACACATTTAAACTTATGTGGACTCTTTCTTACCTTATGTGGTTTTGACCAAGTGATCTGTACTGCTATCGTTCCACCGCCTACTGTCACATTGGGATCCAATTTTTACTGAGTATTAGTATTATCATGTATCATTGTAATATTTTCTAGATGTATATTGAATAAAGATGTAATTTAATATTTATTAGTGGTGTGGTATTGTGGTGCTATGACAGCGACATTACCTGCGCTACATCTCCTGTATAACGTTTGTGCATCCTAAATATCTGTGACATTCAGTGTAATTTATTTGCGCTTACACTTACAAAACATGCGCTACTGTACGTGTGACATACTTGCAAGCATATATACTATTTAATATGCTGAAGGCGAGCAGTAAGAGACGGGGAAGTGGACGTGCTGCTGATGGTGCACGCAGAGGCCGTGGCCCTGGGCGTGGTGAAACTGTGCCTGCTGCAAGAGCACAAGAAACACACTCATCCACGATACCTAGCTTCATGTCCCAGTTTGCAGGGCAGCACAGGACACCACTCTCGAAGTCATACCAGTGTGACCAGGTGGTCGGTTGGATTGCAGCAGATAATTCTTCCAGTCGGTTAAGCACCACCCTGTCTTCTACAAAGTCCAATCTCAGTAGCCAAGAGTCTGGACAACAGAATCCTCACCCTGTGTCATGGATGGTTATGCAGAAAACTAGAAGTCACAAATAAAAGATCCAACTGACTTGATCCCAAACTAAGGAACAAATGGGTGAGCCCTATAAAAGCCCTAGAGCTCTCCCTGACTGCTCAGCCCATGCAAAGATCTTTATGATAGAAAATTGCATGCCCCTGTACCTAGACTGAGTGACACCTGAAAACTCTATAATAGTGAGGGGACATGACCACCGACTCCCTGCACTCAATACGGAGGGAGTCATGGTCACCTAGAATCAAGCCAACAGGAAAACACAAATAAAGGAATAGACTTATCTGAGGAACCAGCAGTTGCAGCATCTAGCAGTGAGCACAATCCAGGAAGTGGTATAAACCGCAAATTGAAGCAGTATGGGAGGGGATATAAAGGGAGGCGATCACTGCTAATAGATGACAGCTGGGAGAGGGAGGAGAGAAGACAAAATGAAACCAAAACAAAAGAACATCATGCAAGAGGTACTGAAGAACGTCTGTCAGAACTTCTCAGAGATCTGGCAGTGACACCCTGATCCTCCTTCCTCCCACCATGAAGAGTCTTAGCAAACAAGCGATACCACACTCGGATCTTCCGAGGAGCTCTTTTCATCGCCATACCTTGATTTGGGCCTCTCGCTAAGCCCGCTTGAAGAGGGACATGAGGAGATCCTGTGCACTGATTCCCAAACTCTTGAGCATCCACAGTCAGAAGAAGATGACGGTGGGGAATGGCAATTAGTGTTTCACAAGGTGGATGATGAGGATGAGAGACAGTTGTCAATAAGTGAGGTTGTTGTTAGGTCAACAAGTCAGGAGGATGACCAGAGTGAGGAAGTGGAAGAGGAAGTGGTGGACGATGAAATCACTGACCCAACCTGGGAAGGTGGTAAGCCGAGCGAGGACAGCAGTACAGAGGGGGAGGGATCCGCAGCACCGCAGCAGGCTAAAAAAGGCAGTGGGGTGGCAAAAGGGAGAAGGCGGGCCACATCAAACAGGCCCGCAACTGTCCCCCGGAGGACCCCCTTTGCGGCAATCTCCTTTGCCAATGGGTAGGTGTTCCGTAGTCTGGCGCTTTTTTGAAAAAAAGTGTGGACGATAAAAGAATTGTCATTTTCAACCTGTGCCATACCAAAATGATCAGGGGAGTGAACACTAGTAACCTCACCACCACCAGCATGATTCGCCACATGGCCTCCAAGCACCTTAATAGGTAGGCCAAACGCCTGGGTCCACAATCAGTGTCTGTGAGTCACACCACTGCCTTCTCTTCCTCTGTGTTAACTACTGGCCAATCCCCTGTCCAAGATGCAGGCCCGGATGCCTCCCACCCTGAACCTGAACCTTTGCAAGAACCATCAGCTAGCATATACACTTCTGTGTCCCTGCGCAGCATACAGATGTTCCTACCCCAGGCCTTTTAACAAAAGCGCAAAGATCCAGCACCTACCCACAGGCCATAGCACTAAATGTGCACCTTTCCAAATTGCTGGCCCTGGAAATGTTGCCATTTCGGCGGTTTATAATGTCACGGATGGTTATGCAGAAAACTAGAAGTCACAAATAAAAGATCCAACTGACTTGATCCCAAACTAAGGAACAAATGGGTGAGCCCTATAAAAGCCCTAGAGCTCTCCCTGACTGCTCAGCCCATGCAAAGATCTTTATGATAGAAAATTGCATGCCCCCGTACCTAGACTGAGTGACCCCTGAAAACCCTATAATAGTGAGGGGACACGACCACCAGCTCCCTGCACTCAATATGGAGGGAGTCAGGGTCACCTAGAATCAAGCCAACAGGAAAACACAAATAAAGGAATAAACTTATCTGAGGAACCAGCAGTTGCAGCATCTAGCAGTGAGCACAATCCAGGAAGTAGTATAAACCGCAAAGTGAAGCAGTATGGGAGGGGATATAAAGGGAGGCGATCACTGCTAATAGATGACAGCTGGGAGAGGGAGGAGAGAAGACAAAACGAAACCTTTCCAAATTGCTGGCCCTGGAAATGTTGCCATTTAGGCTTGTGGACACTGAGGCTTTCCACAGCCTGATGGCGGCGGCCGTCCCTCGTTACTCAGTTCCCAGCCGTCACTATTTTTCCCGGTGTGCGGTCCCCGCCTTACACCAGCATGTGTCCCGTAACATCACCCGTGCCCTGACCAACGCAGTTATTGGGAAGGTCCACTTAATGACTGACACATGGACAAATGCTTTTGGCCAGTAACGCTACATTTCCCTGACGGCACACTGGGTGAACGTTGTGGAGGCCGGGAGCGAGTCGTACCCTGGAATGGCACAGGTGCTACCAATGCCAAGGATTGCAAGCCCTACTTCCATCAGGATTTCCGCCACCACCTACATTAGTGGCTGCAACCCCCCTTCTCCTCCTCCACTTCCACCTCTGAATTCTCATCTTGCAGCACTAGTCAGCCATCAGTCAGTAGCTGTAAGCAGTGCAGCACTTCAGTGGGGAAGCGGCAAATATGCTAACAAACTAATATGCTTAGGTGACAAACAACACACCGACGCAGAGCTGTGGCAGGGGATAAGGGACCACACAGAGCTGTGACTCTCGCCACTCAACCTAGAACCTGGTATGGTTGTGTCTGATAATGGCCGTAACGTGGTGGCGGCTTTGGAGCTCGGCAAGCTCACACACATACCATGCCTAGCCCATGTGTACAACTTAGTGGTTTTGCTGTTTCTCAAAACCTAACCCAATTTCCCTGAGCTACTGGTGAAGGTGCGCTGTGTGTGTGCCCATTTCCAAAAGTCATCTACAGCTGCCGCCGGTCTGGGAACGGTGCAGCAGCGACAACCACATGTTGTCCAGGCTTTGTGAGCAGCAGAGGGAAGTAGTGGAATACCAGCTGCAACATGGTCGTCGCCTTTTCAGTCAACTTTCGCTCTTCACAAGCGAGGAGTGGGCATGGATGTCTGACCTCTGTGAGGTTTTAAGAAACTTTGAGGCATCAACACAGATGGTGAGCAGCAATAACGCTATTATCAGCGTCACTATTCCACTACTGTGTCTACTCAAACGCTCGATGCTCACAATGAAGGCGGACGCTTTGCAAGTGGAAGAGGTGGAAATGGGGGAAGACTTTACAGAGTGTGATAGCCAGACCACCCTCTGTTCGTCTTCTTTTTTTTTTAAATTTAACATCTTTATTACAATAAAAAGCAAATACACAAAATGCAATTCATCCTTATTATAAATTTTCCCAATTTTTCCCCTTAACCCCATTACCCCCACCCCACCCTGCGATGCATCCACCCCCGCCTCCTCCCCCAACCCCCCTCGAGAAGAAAGAATGAGAAGGGAAGAGAGAAGAGGAAATAAAATAAAATAAAAAATAAAAATATATATATATAAATAAGTAAGTAAATAAATATATTCCACGTACAGTCATATCAGAACTACCAGCCGTCCCATATCTTAACCCATTTCTCTAATCCACCCCTCTGCTTATAGAGAATCCGTTCATAGTTTTTCACCTTATTAACCAGGTTTATCCAATTGTTTACCTCTGGGGAATGACGTGCAAACCAGCTCCGACTAGTCAGGAGCCTGGCCAATAGTAGTGTTCTACCTAGTAGGATCTTTTGGGATTTATGGCTACTTAATGTCGAAAGATCGTTCAGTAGAAACAATTGTGGCTCAAGAGGGATCCGTATTTTTAATTTGTGGGTGAGGAAATTATTAATACCATTCCAGTATGCTCCAAGTTCTGGGCATGCCCAGATCATATGCAGATAATCCGCACCGACAGTATCACATCGAGGACACTTGGAGGTATCTCTTATTCCACACTTGTTTAACCAGATGGGGGTGACATATAATATGTGATAAATATTAAACTGTATTAGAACGTGATTAAAGTTATGAGAAAGTACATCTGGATTAGTGAAAATGCTCCCCCACCCTACCATTTGTATATTTGGGCAGTCCGTCTCACAGGCCCTTTGCCCTGTCGATTGTGTCTCAGAAAATCGTGACTAAATTAGTAATTTATATATATTTGAATTCTTCGTTCTTAATGGTATCTTCCCGAACCTCTCATTTAACGGAGAAGAATTATCTATTTCTAGCAGTGATTTATCATCCAAACTAAAAAGTGCAGAGTGAAGCTGAAAATATCTAAACCAAGATAGATTCTCTACACTATGTGATAATTCCACAAACGACTTAATTTCTCTATTCTTAACAACCTGTGCCATATAAAGAATCCCATTCTTTTGCCAGAATTGATCTATTGCTATACCATTTAAAGTCTGTAAATGGATATTGTGCCAGAGAGGCGTGAATATAAGTGATCCCTTTACCCCCAACCATCCTCTAGTAATAGCCCACATTTTCGATAGTAATTTTGTAGTCCCATTATAACCCCGGTCCCTGTTAATCAATAGCCGAGATTCCAGAAGCGTAAATATATTATTATGCGCAGAACTTCTTACTAGGCTACTTAGAAGTGTACTATTTGGCCATTCATTGCACATGCATAGCTGAGCAGCAATAAAGTAGCCTTTAAAGCATGGGAGATTTAGACCCCCAAGCTCCAGCGGCTTATATAAATATTCTAGTTTGAGTCTCACTCGTTTTCTTCCCCAGATCAAATCATTAATTATTGTTTCCATAAGTTTATCCTCTATCCAAATAGGTATATTCCTAAGGACATAGAGGAATTGGGGTAGAATTACCATTTTAACCAGTGAAACTCGGTCAGCTCTGGATAAAGGAAGTCTCAGCCAAATCCCTATTTTTGCCCTAGTTTTTGTTATCAATGGGATCAGGTTAAGATGTACAGAATTTTCTACCTTGGGAGATATTGTCATACCCAAGTATTGACAAGTATCAACAACATCTAACTGGGTTATCAAGGACTCCTTTTGGGACACCGGGTCTATTAGCATCAAAATGGTCTTTGACCAGTTTATATCTAGGCCTGATACCTCACCGAATAGTTTAACCATACGGATAATTCTTGGGACAGTTATCTCTGTATTATCTGCGAAGAAAAGGACATCATCCGCGTATAGAGAAATACGATCTTCCACTCCTAATGTTCCAAATCCATTAATTTGAACATCTTGCCTAATAGCCAAGGCCAGAGGCTCAATATAAATATCAAATAGGAATGGAGATAGTGGGCAGCCCTGGCGAGTACCTCAATACTGGCAGTAAGGCTCCCGTTGAGACTCAACTTGGCCGTAGGGGATCTCTAGAGTGTTTTAATCATATTTATAAATTTCTCCCCAAAGCCCATCCTCGCCAAAACCCTCCATAGGAATCGCCACTCCACCCTGTCAAAGGCCTTAGAGGCATCTAAAGACAGGATGGAGCGAGCAGACCCGCCAGGAGCCTGTATATTGGCAAAAAGCCTATGAAGATTATGATGTGTACCTTTGTTTTGAATGAAACCGTTCTGGTCTGGATGGACAATGGAGGAGATAACCCCAGAAAGTCTTGTGGCCAAGATCCTCGCCAGGAGCTTTACATCCGCGTTCAACAGTGAGATCGGTCTATATAGGATCCCAAATCTGTGGGGTCCTTACCTTTTTTTGGAATTAATATTATTACAGCTTCCATCATTGAACCCGGCAGGTTCCCCTCCTCCACCGATTCAGCAAGGACCTCCAACAATCTAGGAAAAACAACCTCTTTATATTTACCATAAAATTCATATGGGAGTCCTTCTGAACCGGGGGTGGAGTTGCCCGAGCATAGTTTAATTGCGCCTTCAAGCTCCTAAATAGAGAGATCGACACCAAGTACCTTCCTTTGAGCCGGAGTAATAGTAGGAAAGACAATACCATCAAGATAAGAGTCCATCATTTCATCCGTGATCCTGCAGTAGGCTCTATAAAGGTCTAAAAAGTAATCAAGGAAGACCTTCTCTATGGAGTCTTGTCCCCTGACCATCCTCCCATTAGCCAATCGTATATTATCTATATTTTTTTGGGATTCCTTACTCGAGATCACCCTAGATCGGAGTTTTCCCGGTCGCCCCGATTCAGTAAAATATTTTTGCCCTTTAAAGAATAAACTCTGTTGTGCCTTCTCCAGCAAGAAGTTAGAGTATGCTTGTGTAGTCTTCTGCATTGTTTCCCTATTTTCCTCTGTCCTATTTATATAGAAAAATTGTGTGGTTGAGGAAACTTGTTCTTTTAAATTTTTCTCATTTTTCCCGTACTCCTTTCTCAGGTTTGCAATGTGACTGACCATTATTCCCTTCATATAGGCCTTAAAAGTATCCCATACCATTTGGATTTTAGTTGACCCATAATTAGTTACCCAAAATTGGTTTATTTCCTTTTGTATTATTTAATGGTTCTTTATTAGTGATATCCAATAAGGATTTAATCTAAAAGGAGGCCTCCCTATTTGTTTATCCTGGGCCAGGCAAAGTTCAAGGAGTAAAGGTAGATGGTCCGAGAGTGACCTAGTCTCGTACTTCATTCGTGTTACATATCGTACATATTTTTTATTGATCAGAGCATAGTCTATTCTGGACATGGATTTACCTAATTTACTAATACATGAGAAGACTCTTCTCCCCTGACCCAGACTTCCCCAAACATCCTCAAACCCAGCCTCAGAACAGAAGCGTGCCAGGGGAGACCCCTGAACAGAGGCGTCTCCCTCGACACCCATAGAGCCCCTTTCTACTGCCGGATTAATAACACAATTAAAGTCCCCAATAATCAATGTGGGGCATTCCAGCCATTTATCACTAAATGTTAACAGAGAGTTAAGCACTGAGAAAGAGAATGGAGGTGGAATACAAACAAAGGCCAAAATGCACATCTTCCCCGCCAGCTTACAGTATAAGAAGATGAATCTTCCCTGGTGGTCAACAGAGGATGCCTCGCACAAAAATTCAATTGTTCTATGAATGAAAACTGTCACTCCCCTAGAATGACTAGAGAAGGTCGAGTGGTACGTGTGCGCAGCCCATCCCCTGGTGACCACCCTGGAAGTCTCCCCAGTAAGATGTGTTTCTATCAAGCATACAATTGCTGGGAGATGTATACGCATCATATCAAAAACCGCTTGTCTCTTTCTTCTGTCTCCCAAACCCCTAACATTCCAGGTAAGAATTCTGATAGACATTATGAACAATAATTAAAAAGAGAAAGAAAAAAAACAAAAAAAAAACGCATCCAAGCCCAATCCCAACCCCGCCATACAAGTAATCCACCACATATTGCAGCAGATCTCTCACCTATGACCATCCCTCCCATATTCCCCCCCCCTGCTCGGCACCTCCCCGCTAGGTAAACAAAGAAAGTGGAAAATATAAACACCCTCTAACAATTGTTATTCCCAGCCAACCCTACAACAGTTAGGTCACATATTATTTTGTTCAAGCCAATCCGCGGCTTTATCCGGAGTGTCAAAAAAAAAAAGTTCTGTAGTTAAAAATAATCCGGAGTTTTGCTGGGAAAATAAGTGAGTATTTAATATCCCTTTCTCTTAACCTCTTTTTAACGAGCGTCTCTTTTCCTGGATATCCTTTGAAAAATCAGGAAAGAAGGCCAATCTGTTCCCATCATATAGAACGGGGGAACATTCCCTCGCCCTTCTTAGTACCGTATCTCTGTCCCTTGAAACCAGCTTCTTAACAAGGAATGTTCATGGTTGTCTCCCAGGGATTGGCTTCCCACCTAGGACCCAATGGACTCTTACTACCATAAACAAAGGTGAAAAAAGATCCCTCCCAAAATTCTCCACGATCATCGTCTGTATAAATTGGGTAGGTTTCTTATCTTCCACACCCTCTGGAACCCCCAAAATTCTCACATTATATCTTTGTGATCTGTCTTCGAGGTCCACCACCTTTCTTTTAAGAAGATTGAGATCTATCTTCAGGGTGGACACCTCGCTGTTTATTTTTTGGGATTCATTCTGTATTATAGCCATAGAACTCTCCACGTTGTTAACTCTATCACGGATCTTTGACAAATCGTCTCTAATCAGTCCCACATCGGCTTCGATTGACCCGAGTTGGGTTGTAATGCCTTGTATTAAATCCCCATTCTGTTTTACTGCCAATAGTATTTCTTTTAGCGAGGTAGAGTTGATGTTAAGCATGTCTTCTCCCTCTATTCCCCCTTCTCCTTGAAGGTACCCAGAAACTTTTTGTGATTCTGCTTCCATCACATCAGAATTGTCAGTTCTTTTGAAACTAATGTCCTTTTGACCACCTCTGGTATTAACCCTTGGGGACCTTTGGAATTGGTCTATTTTTGTTCCTTCAAAGGATTTAGTGGCTGGTTTCTGCGGAGCGCCTACTAGCTTTTGGAGCCATTCCGCGTTCCTCTTTTTCCTTACTTCCCCCTCTTCTCCTTTTTTTCCCCCCTTTTTATATATGTCTTTTTCTCTTTCTTTCTCTCCTTCTCCCTCCTTTTCTTCCTCTGTTCGTCTTCTTAGCGTGAATTGGATGATGAGGAGGAGGAGCAGGAGACGGTTGCCTCCGCTACAGAGGGTAGTACCAACAGCAGGTTTATTCCATCTGTTAAGTGTGGATGGGCCGAAAAGGAGGAAGAGGAGATTGAAAGTCACCCTGCTGATGAGGACAGCGAAGTCTTGTCTGTTGGGACTCTGGCACACATGTCTGACTTTATGTTATGCTGCCTTTCCCGTGACCCTCGTGTTATATGCATTTTGGCCAACACCGGTTACTGGTTGTTCACCCTTCTCTACCCACACTACCTGTGGTGGGAAGGACTAGAAAAATGATGCAATACCAGATTGCTCCAAAAATTTCCAGCTGACAACACTGGTGGCAGAATACGTAGTTCCTTGGGCAACCGAGGAGGGGAGATGAGGGCAACACACAGCAGTTCTAACAGAGGCAATGCAACACTCTCCAAGGCCTGGGACAGTTTCATGACACCCCACCAGCACCCTCACCCTGATGCTTGGCCTAGTATCACAAGGAGGGAAAAGTTTTGGAAGATGGTGAAGGAGTATGTAGCAGACCGTGTCAGCGTCCTCAATGATCGCTCTGTGCCTTAAAACTATTGGCTATCCAAGCTGGACACTGGAACGAACTGGCACTCTACGCTTTGGAGGTGCTGGCCTGCTTTGCCGCCAGTGTTTTGTCAGAGTGGGTATTTAGTGTTACTGGGGGCATATTAAGTGATAAGCGCATCCGCCTGTCAACTGAAAATGTTGACAGGTTGACTTTTATCAAAATGAACAAGGCCTGGATTGTCCCTGACTTCTCTACTCCACCAGAGGAAAGCGGCTGAACATAAAGGCACTTTAACCCCTTAAGGACTTAGGGCGTATAGGTACGCCTTATTTCCCGAATCCTTAAGGACTCAGGGCGTAACGGTACGTCCTAAGTTTAAATCAGATGTCAGCCATTTAACCCTTTCCATACCACGGTCCGTACGGACCGCTGTATGGAAAAGGTTAACTGTCAGGGTCAGGGAGCTCCCTCCCTCTCCCATCGGGGGGCTGCTGTGCCTTTGCAGCCCCTAGACAGGATGGGGTCACAGAGGGAGGGAGCCCCCCTCCTTACCCTTCCCCGTCTGCGAAGTTGTGGCCACAACTGAGCAGACGGGGAAAGTTCCCATGGCAACAGGACGCCTTCTCAGGCATTTTGCTGTCCATGGTGCTGAACAGATCTGTGCTAAAGTCATAGATCTGTTCAGACAAAGTGTAAGTAAAATACAGTACAAAACACTATATAGTGTACTGTACTGTATTATACAGACATCAGACCCACTGGATCTTCAAGAACCAAGTGGGTCTGGGTCAAAAAAATGTAAAAAAAAAAGTGAAAAAAGTTAAGATAAAAAAAAAACATTTATCACTGAATAAAAATAAAAAAAATAAAATACATTACACATATTAGGTATCGCTGCGTCCATAACGACCTGATCTATAAAACGGTCATGTTACTTTCCCCGCACGGTGAACGCCATAAAAATAAAAAAATAAAAACTATGAGAAAATTGAAATTTTGCCCACCTTACTTCCCAAAAAAGGTAATAAAAGTGATCAAAAAAGTCGCATGTACGCCAAAATAGTACCAATCAAACCGTCATCTCATGCCTCAAAAATCATACCTTACCCAAGATAATCGCCCAAAAACTGAAAAAACTATGGCTCTTTGACTATGGAAACACTAAAACATGTTTTTTTTTGTTTAAAAAATGAAATCATTGTGTAAAACTTACATAAATAAAAATAAAGTATACATATTAGGTATCGCCGCGTCCATATCGACCGCCTCTATAAAAATATCACATGACCCAACCCCTCAGGTGACCACCGTAAAAAAAAAAAAATAAAAACGGTGTAAAAAAAGACATTTTTTGTCATCTTACGTCACAAAAAGTGTAATAGCAAGCGATCAAAAAGTCATATGCACCCCAAAATAGTGCCAATAAAACCGTCATCTCATCCCACAAAAAATGAGACCCTACCCAAGATAATCGCCCAAAAATTGAAAAAAATATGGCTCTTAGACTATGGAAACACTAAAACATGATTTTTTTTGTTTCAAAAATGAAATCATTGTGTAAAACTTACATAAATAAAAAAATTGTATACATATTAGGTATCGCTCAGCTCAGCAGCAGGCCCTCATAAATCATTTTTTTGATGGTCATCTCAGCAGCAGGCCCTCAACCATAATTTTTTCGATGGTCAGCTCAGCAGCAGGCCCTCAACCATAATTTTTTCGATGGTCAGCTCAGCATCATGCACTCGCCCATAATGTCTTAGAGAGTCAGCTCAGCAGCAGGCCCTCGCCCATAATGTTTTAGATGGTCAGCCCAGCAGCAGACCCTCACCCCTAATGTTTTAGATGGTCAGCTCAGCAGCAGGCCCTCAACCATATTTTTTTCGATGGTCAGCTCAGCAGCAGGCCCTCATAAATCATTTTTTTGATGGTCATCTCAGCCGCAGGCCCTCAACCATAATTTTTTCGATGGTCAGCTTAGCAGCAGGCCCTCAACCATAATTTTTTCGATGGTCAGCTCAGCAGCATGCACTCGCCCATAATGTCTTAGAGAGTCAGCTCAGCAGCAGGCCCTTGCCCATAATGTTTTAGATGGTCAGATCAGCAGCAGGACCTCACCCATAATGTTTTAGATGGTCAGCTTTGCAGCAGGCCCTCACCCATTATGTTTTAGATGGTCAGCCAAGCAGCAGACCCTCACCCCTAATGTTTTAGATGGTCAGCTCAGCAGCAGGCCCTCGTCCATAATGTTTTAGATGGTCAGCTTAGCAGCAGGACTTTGCCCATAATGTTTTAGATGGTCAGTTCAGCAGCAGGCCCTAGCCCATATTTTTTTCTTGGTCAGGTCAACAGCAGGCCCTCGCCCCTAATGTTTTAGAGAGTCAGCTTACAAGCAGACCCTCAACCATGATTTTGTTGATGGTCAGCTCAGCAGCAGGCCCTTACTGCTAATGTTTTAGATGGTCAGCTCAGCAGCAGACCCTCACCCCTAATTTTTTAGATGGTCAGATCAACAGCAGGCCCTCGCCCCTAATGTTTTAGAGGGTCACCAGCAGGCCCTTGCTCCTAATGTTTTTGAGGGTCACAAGCAGGCCATCAATCATAATTTTTCAAGGCTGTGTATGATGCCCTCCTTTATGTGTAATAAAGGGTGTATTGGAGTGTTGGTTCCTTGTAATTTTTGGCAGCCTTTTCACTTAGTGCATAGGCTTTATGAGTGTAGGAGTCCCACTACCTGAACCATTGTACCACAATGTGAATGAGGCCCTCCTTTATGTGATATACAGGTTGTATTGGAGTGCCTCTTCCTTGTAATTTTTGGCAGCACTTGCACTTTATATACAAGTAAATATACAGGGAAGAATATTTTTTAACAATTTTTCCTCCAAAATTCGATTTCATCTTCGGTTTTGTGCGTATTATTTTCAGTCTGTAAACTTGGCATACTACTCGGACAACATCGTTCCCAACAGCGACCTTGGAGTCCAAGATGCATCTAGACATCCTCTCCATGCTGTTCCCGAACCATGTCAGTGGTGTTTCCATAAATTTCTGACCTTTTCATGTGAACCAGACACCCTCCCCTCTTCAGGGGGTGCCTGGTTTAATGCTCGGGTTCTCCCATTAACTTGCATTGTGCTCGGGTGCTTGGTGGAGCACCCGAGCATCCCAAGGTGTTACACTAATATTTAGGATGCGCAAACATTATACAGGAGATGTAGCGCATGTAATTTTGCTGTCAGCAGTGGCTAAGAAAAAATTACACTGAATGTCAGATATTTGGCATACACAAATGTTATAGAGGAGATGTAGCGCAGGAAATGTCGCTGTCAGCAGCACCCAAACAATTGCGCTGAAAGTCACAGATATTTAGGATGCGCAAATGCAACACAACAGATGTAGCAGAGGCTGTGTCAATGTCAGCAGCGGCCAACCAATTACATGCAGTTTAGCGCAGGTTGCACTAATAATATATATTGCCAGACAGATAAAACAATAGTCCTTAAAAGGACTTTTGGGTCTCTAACACCTTTCAACACTAAACCATGCCTAAAAAAAAAAAGAAAACTATTCCTGTCATTACACTATCTGTCCCTTCTGCTGCAGCTCGCCCTGACTAAGACTGAGCGGAACCATGTGTTATCGGGTGCACCCGATGACGCGTTTCGGCAAGCCAATCACTGTAATGCCAGTAACCAACATGGCTACGGCATTTCAGCGTAGCAGCCAACAAACGTGCGGGGAGGAGACTCGAGCATTGCGCTCGAGCACATGCGGTGTTCGACTGTACACCGCGATGTGCCGAGCATCGCGATGCTCGAGTCAAAATGATGTTCGGCCGAGCATGATCGCCCAACACTACTTATTAACTCTTTTATAGGCAATCACTCTATAGCTGGCCATACACATTAGCAGTTTGTCAGCCGAAGTTTGGCCATGTTGGGAGCTCCCTAATCTTCCCCGAAAGGTGATGTTGTGAGAGATAAGGATCAGGTGAAATTAACATTTTTGCCTGATCTTTTTGTTCTCCAAGGGAATAAGCCACCGCCAGAAGCATCTAGCCCCCCATTCAAGCTCGCCGCCCCCCCCTGGAAAATGTTTGCAGAGCAGCAGCGTTGAGCGGAGTGTCAGTGTAACACACAGCTGACACTCTGCTTGAAACGACCGACATCGGTGCTGGCACCGATGTCGGCCATGTAACCCCTTCCATGCCACGGTCCTTAGGGACCGCTGTATGGAGGGGCCATCGGACCGCTGCTCTGCTGTGGCAGTGGCCCGATACTTGACTGTTTTGAAGAGGGAGCTCCCCCATCGGGCCGCTGCTGTGGCAGCGTCCTAATGGTTACCTTGGCAACCGGACACCTTCACAGGCATTCTGCTTGCCATCGTATAGCTGAGCCTTATCAGGCTCCTCCTAAAGGCAGGAGCCTGATCAGGCTAAGTGTACATGCAAATACACTGTAGTACACTACACAGTGTACCTCAGTGTATAATTGAGGCATCAGACCCACTGGATCTTCAAGAAAGTCAAAAAAGTATTTTTTAAAAAGTGTAAAAAAAAGTAAAAAAGAAAAATTACTATATCCAAACATAAGTGGTTAAAAATAAAAAATACTAAACATGTTTGGTATCGCCGCGTCCATAACGACCTGATCTATAAAAGGATCATGTACTTACCGCACAGTGAACACCATAAAAAAAAAAGAAAAACTATGATAGAATTGCAATTTTGTCCCATTTTTACATCACAAAAAGTGTAATACCAAGCGATCAAAAAGTCATATGTGCCCCAAAATGATACCAATCAAACTGTCACCTTATCCTGCAAAAAATGAGACCCTACCTCAATCGCCCCAAAAATATTAAAAATATGGCTTTCAGGAAATGGAGACACAAAAACATGTTTTTTTTTTCAAAAATACTTTTATTGTGTAACATAAAGTTAAAAAAGGCACATATTAGGTATCGCCGCATCCTTAACAACTTTCTCTATAAAAATATCATGTGATCCAACCCGTCTGGTGAATGCTTTAAAACAACTAAAATAAAAAATGTGCCAAAAAAAGCCATTTTTTATCACTTTACATCACAAAAAGTGTAATACCAAGTGATCAAAAAGTCATATGTGCCTTAAAATTGTACCAATCAAACTGGCATCTCATCCCACAAAAAAATGAGACCCTACCTAGGACAATCGCCCAACATATATAAAAAATATGCACTAGTTTTGATAAATCCCCCCCCCCCCCCGTGGACTTCTATGTGTACATAGCATTGTGTGTTGTCACACTGTACTAATCTGTGTGGGAAAAGTGACCGCTTACTATGTGGCCTACAAACAATACTGTATTCAGAAGAGAGTGCATGTAGTGAGAGCGTCAGTAATGAGATCTATATCAGGCTTATAACGCCATGGTTCTGACTAGATTGCTGCAGTGTCATTACCAGCAGAAATATCTGGACTTTCTATAGAATGGAAAGCAAGAAATAGATCTGCTGATTACAGGCTGTCTGTATGTAAGTGGCTGAGAGCTGTGCTGTGTAACAGGATGTGGGGGCGGGGCAGCAGAGCTTGTGCTGGTGCATGTGACATCAGTAGGAATGCCTAGAGCTGAGGAAACCTGACAACTGTGAGTGAATGTCATAAAAGAGCATTTCTGAGGGCATGTGAAGCAAAGCTGATACCAGTAAACAAACAAGTGCAATTTTATTATGTGCTGCATTACGGTAAGATATGGGGTTATTGATTTTTATGGCACAAAGGTGTCTATAGCCTTTAAGCCAATTAGGTTTCTCATTTCGACTCCCGTTGGAGTTTAGACATGTTGGGTGATACTAAGCTGGCCCAAAAATTACAGCAATTTTTTTTATATATTAACCAACTCATCCTATGAGATGCAATATGGTTAAATCTTCAAATTCTGGTCTGAATCGATTCTACCCAAATCCAAATTTCTCCAATTGGCCTGAAAATTTGCAGGTGGCACTCTGAGGTCTCCTAGAACTCATCTTTTTCTCTCTTGTTTCTCACTAACATTTATTAAAAAATGTTTTCTTTTTTTCCTCCTCATCTCTCTCTCTCCAAACTTTGCCCAAATCGAATCACCAAAAGAAATTGATTCGCTCATCTCTAGTTGGGATGCACTTTAGTAACTACTATAGTAGGTAGAGGAGAATTGCTTTTCATAACTAGAGTCTTTGTGTGAATTTTTCTTGCTTACGAAATTGTATTATTCTATTATTTGCTTACGAAGATATTTCTTTATTCAGCCAATCTCAGTAGTCAGGTTTTTTTGTATTTTTTTTTTAGAAATCTCCCTGGAATTTCTATACCTTCAAATGCCGTAGTTATCTACTCTCCAAAACCCTCAGAGCAAGCTGGAAGCTATATGCCAATATGCAATGAAAAGTTGCACATTTAAAATGCCTCTTTTAACTGATTGATGCAACAGCCTAAAAGTCTTTTTAAGCATAATAATATAGAATTCCTCGCTCAGCACTGAGTGAGACGTCTGTCTATGGACTGTTGATGCATACAGTAATGTTATAAAGGAATGGGTACTCTATTCAGATGCTCCCACATCAATTATTTCTTCTCCTTTTACCCATTGATCTCTGCTTGCTGTTTTAAAAAGAAATCACATAGATGAAACACTTCCATGCTATATTTAAAGAGAATTTCGAGAAGAAATTTATGAAATTTGCATACCACTAAAACACCAGTACCTCATAACGCTTCCTGATGGTGCAGGAAAGAAGATGAAATGTGTCGGAAATGCATTTTTCATCGTGGTAGATGGTATTTCATCAGGGCAGAAGAAAATCTAATTAATCCATTTATAACAAAAAGTCATTTCGAATATCTTTCAAGAAATAAAAAAAAACTTCAGAATCCTCAGATACTTTCAGATTAAATATGTTCACTTGTTCACTGTACATTTTAATGTCGTGCCTTGAAAGAGAAGCACAGATAATCATTTTCTTTAACTGTTGTCTATGTCTATTGGCATACTTCAAGTGGACGTGTCATTCCCATATTGATGTGATTAGAACATCAAATGAAATCCTGTAGCGAGGCGGTAGCAATAGAATGGAAGTTTTTCAATCATTAGTTCATTTTACTTTTTAGAGTGGAAGTGGAAGCGTTTTTTTACTTTCTTTGCATGTTATGGCAGATCTGCGTTATTAGTACTACTAGTACTACCATTAAAAGGTATATCCTTCTTTATCTTCAGTTAAAGAAAATCACTAGAAGAATCTGATGGTTCTTGTTTGAAAGTCAGAAGTCGTCAGCACCATGCTCTGGTTCTAGTTTCAAAAGCAGAAGTAGTGTGAAAATTGTATCTGATAACCACACATAGATATCTCCAGTGGAGTTTCCACATAGGGGGGACATAAGAGGAGATTGGATACTAACTAACATACTAAGATACCATTTTTACTCTTGGTGTTCTATTGTGGTGGGTTATTCACATTAGGACAGATTGCCACGCTTATATCATAGTGTGCATGTAAAATACAAAACTTAAAGGTGTTGTCTCATCTGACACATTGGTGGCGTATCGCTAGGATATGCCAATAATGTAAGCGATGGGCAGATCCCACCACTGGGACCCACACCTATCTCCTGAATGAGACCTCCTGAGGTGGAGAGAAGCCACCTTCCACTTCTATGGGAGTTCCAAAAATAGCCAAGCACTGGTTCGGCAATTTCTGGCAGTTCCATAGAAGTGAATGGAGCAGTGGCCGAACTTGTGCAGTGTGCTCTCTATTCATTTTTATGGGAGTTCTGAAAAAAGCAGAGCAAGCACTAAAAATAAATGGAGAGAACTCCATGCACATGTGGTGCGCTCTCCTTCACTTTCGGGGGTCCGTTTAAGAAATAGGTATTGGCCTCAGAGGTGGGGCCCACACCTACCCTGTTTCCCCGAAAATAAGACAGTGTCTTATATTAATTTTTGCTCCAAAAGATTCGCTAGGTCTTATTTTCAGGGGATGTCTTATTTTTCCATGAAGAAAAATACGGTACACATTTATTGCTGAACAAAAAAAAAAGGAAATCAGGGTGGGGAGGGGGATCACTTAAAATGGCACAGGGTGATCAGAGAAGGGAATCAAAATGACACAGGGGTATCAGGGTGGGGAGGGGGATCACTTAAAATGACACAGGGGGATCAGAAGGGGGAATCAAAATGGTAGAGGAGAATCAGAGGGGGGGGATTACTATAGCATTTTAGTACCCCCTTCTGATCCTCCTGTGTCATTTTGATTCCCCCCTCTGATCCCCCTGTGTCATTTTAAATGAACCCCCTCCCCACCCTGATCACCCTGTGTCATTTTGATTCCCCCCTCTGATCACCCTGTGTCATTTTAATTACCGTTTTTAGTCTCTCCCCCCCCCATCTTCACCAGACATCCCCCACCTTCCATCAGATATTCCCCCCCTACCTGTCACCCCGTCCCCTGTGTGTCCATGCCAGTCAAGTTGTGAGACTCCATCAGGGCAGAGCGAGCAGTGGGCGGAAGAAGGCGGTAGCTTGTCCTGGCAGTGGCTGCGGCCAATCAGTGAGCTCCTTACATTCTGGGGTGGCTTGCTTTATAATCGGGGAGGCATTATGTCCGGCCGATGCTTTATAATTGGGGAGTCATTATGTTCGGCGGATGCTTTATAATCGGGGAGGCATTACGGTATGTTCGGCCGATGCTTTATAATCGGGGAGGCCTTATTTTCGGGGGATGCTTTATTATCGGGGAGGCCTTATTTTCGGGGGGATGCCTTATATTACAGCGATAGGCAAAACTAGAGGTAGGTCTTATTTTCGGGGGATGTCTTATTTTCGGGGAAACACGGTAGCCATCAAAGTCACAGATTACAAAACCCCTTTAACCACTTCAGCCCCCAGTGCTTAAACACCCTGAAAGACCAGGCCACTTTTTACACTTCTGACCTACACTACTTTCACCGTTTATTGCTCGGTCATGCAACTTACCACCCAAATGAATTTTACCTCCTTTTCTTCTCACTAATAGAGCTTTCATTTGGTGGTATTTCATTGCTGCTGACATTTTTACTTTTTTTGTTATTAATCGAAATTTAACGATTTTTTTGCAAAAAAATGACATTTTTCACTTTCAGTTGTAAAATTTTGCAAAAAAAACGAGATCAATATAGAAATTTTGCTCTAAATTTATTGTTCTACATGTCTTTGATAAAAAAAAAATGTTTGGGTAAAAAAAAAATGGTTTGGGTAAAAGTTATAGCGTTTACAAACTATGGTACAAAAATGTGAATTTCCGCTTTTTGAAGCAGATCTGACTTTCTGAGCACCTGTCATGTTTCCTGAGGTTCTACAATGGCCAGACAGTACAAACACCCCACAAATGACCCCTTGTGACAAAAAATAAAAACTTCCATGAACTTACTATGCCCATCAGCGAATACCTTGGGGTCTCTTCTTTCCAAAATGGGGTCACTTGTGGGGTAGTTATACTGCCCTGGCATTTTAGGGGCCCAAATGTGTGGTAAGGAGTTTGAAATCAAATTCTGTAAAAAATGACCTGTGAAATCCGAAAGGTGCTCTTTGGAATGTGGGCCCCTTTGCCCACCTAGGCTGCAAAAAAGTGTCACACATCTGGTATCTCCGTACTCAGGGGAAGGTGGGGAATGTGTTTTGGGGTGTCTTTTTACATATACCCATGCTGGGTGAGATAAATATCTTGGTCAAATGCGAACTTTGTATAAAAAAATGGGAAAAGTTGTCTTTTGCCAAGATATTTCTCTCACCCAGCATGGGTATATGTAAAATGACACCCCAAAACACATTCCCCACCTTCTCCTGAGTACGGCAATACCAGATGTGTGACACTTTTTTGCAGCCTAGGTGGGCAAAGGGGCCCATATTCCAAAGAGCACCTTTCGGATTTCACAGGTCATTTTTTACAGAATTTGATTTCAAACTCCCTACCACACATTTGGGCCCCTAGAATGCCAGGGCAGTATAACTACCCCACAAGTGACCCCATTTTGGAAAGAAGACACCCCAAGGTATTCCGTGAGGGGCATGGCAAGTTCCTAGAATTTTTTATTTTTTGTCACAAGTTAGTGGAAAATGATGATTTTTTATTTTATTTTTTTTTTTCATACAAAGTCTCATATTCCACTAACTTGTGACAAAAAATAAAAACTTCCATGAACTCACTATGCCCATCAGCGAATACCTTGGGGTCTCTTCTTTCCAAAATGGGGTCACTTGTGGGGTAGTTATACTGCCCTGGCATTCTAGGGGCCCAAATGTGTGGTAAGGAGTTTGAAATCAAATTCTGTAAAAAATGACCTGTGAAATCCGAAAGGTGCTCTTTGGAATATGGGCCCCTTTGCCCACCTAGGCTGCAAAAAAATGTCACACATCTGGTATTGCCGTACTCAGGAGAAGGTGGGGAATGTGTTTTGGGGTGTCATTTTACATATACCCATGCTGGGTGAGATAAATATCTTGGTCAAATGCCAACTTTGTATAAAAAAATGGGAAAAGTTGTCTTTTGCCAAGATATTTCTCTCACCCAGCATGGGTATATGTAAAATGACACCCCAAAACACATTCCCCACCTTCTCCTGAGTACGGAGATACCAGATGTGTGACACTTTTTTGCAGCCTAGGTGGGCAAAGGGGCCCATATTCCAAAGAGCACCTTTCGGATTTCACAGGTCATTTTTTACAGAATTTGATTTCAAACTCCTTACCACACATTTGGGCCCCTAGAATGCCAGGGCAGTATAACTACCCCACAAGTGACCCCATTTTGGAAAGAAGAGACCCCAAGGTATTCGCTGATGGGCATAGTGAGTTCATGGAAGTTTTTATTTTTTGTCACAAGTTAGTGGAATATGAGACTTTGTATGAAAAAAAAAAAAATAAAAATCATCATTTTCCACTAACTTGTGACAAAAAATAAAAAATTCTAGGAACTCGCCATGCCCCTCACGGAATACCTTGGGGTGTCTTCTTTCCAAAATGGGGTCACTTGTGGGGTAGTTATACTGCCCTGGCATTTTCCAGGGGCCCTAATGTGTGGTAAGTAGGTAAATGACCTGTGAAATCCTAAAGGTGCTCTTTGGAATATGGGCCCCTTTGCCCACCTAGGCTGCAAAAAAGTGTCACACATGTGGTATCGCCGTATTCAGGAGAAGTTGGGGAATGTGTTTTGGGGTGTCATTTTACATATACCCTTGCTGGGTGAGAGAAATATCTTGGCAAAAGACAACTTTTCCCATTTTTTTATACAAAGTTGGCATTTGACCAAGATATTTCTCTCACCCAGCATGGGTATATGTAAAATGACACCCCAAAACACATTCCCCAACTTCTCCTGAGTACGGCGATACCAGATGTGTGACACTTTTTTGCAGCCTAGATGCGCAAAGGTGCCCAAATTCCTTTTAGGAGGGCATTTTTAGACATTTGAATACCAGACTTCTTCTCACGCTTTGGGGCCCCTAGAATGCCAGGGCAGTATAAATACCCCACATGTGACCCCATTTTGGAAAGAAGACACCCCAAGGTATTCAATGAGGGGCATGGCGAGTTCATAGAAATTTTTTTTTTTTGGCACAAGTTAGCGGAAATTGATATTTTTAATTTTTTTCTCACAAAGTCTCCCGTTCCGCTAACTTGGGACAAAAATTTCAATCTTTCATGGACTCAATATGGCCCTCACGGAATACCTGGGGGTGTCTTCTTTCCGAAATGGGGTCACATGTGGGGTATTTATACTGCCCTGGCATTCTAGGGGCCCTAAAGCGTGAGAAGAAGTCTGGAATATAAATGTCTAAAAAATTTTACGCATTTGGTTTCCGTGAGGGGTATGGTGAGTTCATGTGAGATTTTATTTTTTGACACAAGTTAGTGGAATATGAGACTTTGTAAGAAAAAAAAAAAAAAAATTCCGCTAACTTGGGCCAAAAAAATGTCTGAATGGAGCCTTACAGAGGGTGATCAATGACAGGGGGGTGATCAATGACAGGGGGAGTGATCAATGACAGGGGTGGTGATCAATGACAGGGGTGGTGATCAGGGAGTCTATATGGGGTGATCACCACAGTCATTGATCATGCCCCTGTAAGGCTTCATTCAGACGTCCGGATGCGTTTTGCGGATCGGATCCATCTATCAGTGCATCCGTAAAAATCATGCGGACATCTGAATGGAGCTTTACAGGGGGTTGATCAATGACAGGGGTGTAATCAATGACAGGTGGGTGATCAGGGAGTCTATATGGGGTGATAACCACAGTCATTGATCACGCCCCTGTAAGGCTTCATTCAGACGTCCGGATGCGTTTTGCGGATCAGATCCATCTATCAGTGCATCCGTAAAAATCATGCGGACATCTGAATGGAGCTTTACAGGGGGGTGATCAGGGAGTCTATATGGGGTGATCACCACAGTCATTGATCACGCCCCTGTAAGGCTTCATTCAGACGTCCGGATGCGTTTTGCGGATCGGATCCATCTATCAGTGCATCCGTAAAAATCATGCGGACATCTGAATGGAGCTTTACAGGGGGGTGATCAGGGAGTCTATATGGGGTGATCACCACAGTCATTGATCATGCCCCTGTAAGGCTTCATTCAGACGTCCGGATGCGTTTTGCGGATCGGATCCATCTATCAGTGCATCCGTAAAAATCATGCGGACATCTGAATGGAGCTTTACAGGGGGGTGATCAGGGAGTCTATATGGGGTGATCACCACAGTCATTGATCATGCCCCTGTAAGGCTTCATTCAGACGTCCGGATGCGTTTTGCGGATCCGATCCATCTATCAGTGCATCCGTAAAAATCATGCGGACATCTAAATGGAGCTTTACAGGGGGGTAATCAATGACAGGGGGGTGATCACCACAGTCATTGATCATGCCCCTGTAAGGCTTCATTCAGACGTCCGGATGCGTTTTGCGGATCGGATCCATCTATCAGTGCATCCGTAAAAATCATGCGGACATCTGAATGGAGCTTTACAGGGGGGTGATCAGGGAGTCTATATGGGGTGATCACCACAGTCATTGATCATGCCCCTGTAAGGCTTCATTCAGACGTCCGGATGCGTTTTGCGGATCCGATCCATCTATCAGTGCATCCGTAAAAATCATGCGGACATCTGAATGGAGCTTTACAGGGGGGTAATCAATGACAGGGGGGTGATCAGGGAGTCTATATGGGGTGATCACCACAGTCATTGATCACGCCCCTGTAAGGCTTCATTCAGACGTCCGGATGCGTTTTGCGGATCCGATCCATCTATCAGTGGATCCGTAAAAATCATGCGGACATCTGAATGGAGCTTTACAGGGGGTTGATCAATGACAGGGGGGTAATCAATGACAGGGGGGTGATCAGGGAGTCTATATGGGGTGATCAGGGGTGATCAGGGGCTAATAAGGGGTTAATAAGTGACGGGGGGGGTGTAGTGTAGTGTAGTGGTGCTTGGTGCTACTTTACTGAGCTACCTGTGTCCTCTGGTGGTCGATCCAAACAAAGGGGACCACCAGAGGACCAGGTAGCAGGTATATTAGACGCTGTTATCAAAACAGCGTCTAATATACCTGTTAGGGGTTAAAAAAAACACATCTCCAGCCTGCCAGCGAACGATCGCCGCTGGCAGGCTGGAGATCAACTCTCTTACCTTCCGTTCCTGTGAGCGCGCGCGCCTGTGTGCGCGCGTTCACAGGAAATCTCGGCCATCGCGAGATGACGCATATATGCGTGACTCTGCGCAGGGCTGCCACCTCCGGAACGCGATCCTGCGTTAGGCGGTCCGGAGGTGGTTAAAGGAGTTTTGCTGGTTTGCATCAGCATCCTTTAAAATAATAATTTATTAAGGTAGCTTTAATTTTGTAATGTATTTATTTTACCTTTATTGCTCCTATCTTTTGTCCTGGTCTGTGGTCACATGACCGTGTCCATGCATCTCTTATGTCCTATGATGTTATGTCCATGGGCGTTTCAAAGCAGCAACAGAAGCAGTGATAGGGGAGTGCCTATGTAACTAGCTGGGTGAGAGAAGCTATAAACTAGGTATGCATTGTTAGCTGTGGCAGAGAAAGTGTATCATGGTTTTGGTTGGATACATCAACAGGAAGTGCTACATACAGGATGGAAACAATACAGAGGGATTTGTCTACATGATGAAAACAGGTCAGGAGAGCCCAAATGATGCTTACAAGCAACTACATTAGTATACCATAGTAATCGCGGAAAACCTCTTCAAGAAAATGTTCTTGATTTAAAATATCCTATAATGTGTCTACAGAGTTGTGTTACCAAAAAAGTCATACATCCTTCAATCTGTCTAAACTTCTTGTAACCTATCGAATCTATGGTCATATGGACCCTATCAATCTAGGGTCATATAGGGATGGCTATCTGCGGACTGGCTGGCTGCACAACATTATGGATGATCTTGCCTTCCCAGGTTTTTCTCATCTACACTTAGTTTTGCTTTGTAACATGTGCAGCCACCATTTTAGGAAAACCTGATTTGTTACCACTAGAGATGAGCGACTCGAAGCTGACAAAATGGAATTCGATCCGAATTTCAGGAAAAAATTTGTTTCGCACCGAATGCCTGCTACACGTGTGAGGACATGGAGAAAGGAACTCTGGGAAGGCAGGATCACCCATAATGCCATGCATGCAGCCAATCAGCAACCAGGCAGCCCTGTGGTGTCACAGCCCTATAAATAGAGTCAGCCATCTTAGATTCTGCCATTTACCAGTGTACTTAGTGCAGGGAGAGACGTCAGCAGGTGCTAGGGACAGTGATAGAAAAAACTTCATTGTGCCAAAAAAACGATTTACAAGTGAAGTGCAGGGAAGGATTATTCAAGGTGTGGGGAAAGGATAGGGAGGAATCATTCCACAGCATTTATGTTGAACAGGTTTCAGTAAGGGAGGTTACAGACTGGGTATTAGGAACAATCCTATTACACCTTGCTGCACTGACTGGGGATCCAAATTGCCATTATACAGCTCTGTAATTCCAGCAAACCATTCTTGTTATTGGGGTGCAAGTGCTGTTTGATACAGCCATTAACAGGGTTTATTACAAGGAAATATTTATACGTCTTATTTGCCCTTGTGCGGTGCAGTTATATGTTCTAAAGCATTTTTTGGCTTGTATTAGTGGGAAAAAAGGGCTTATTATCCATTCTGTGGGGAAATGAGAAAAGCCCTTTTTGTTGTGTATTAGTGGCAAAAGTAAAATATATTTTCTGCTCAGCGGTGCTGTTATCTGTTGTAAAGCCTTTTGTGGCCTGTATTAGAAGAAAAAATATATTTGCCGGTCAGCGGTGCAGTTATATGTTGTACAGCCTTTTGTGTCAAGTATAAGTGAAGAAAATATTGCCTATTTGCCGTTCAGCGGTGCAGTTATATGTTCTAAAGCTCTTTTTGGCGTGTATTAGTGACACAAAAAAGTATTTGCTGTTGTGTGGTGAAGTGAGAAAATTACAGCCCTTTTTGGTGTGTATTAGTGGTAAAAAAAAAAGGGCTTATTAGCCGTTGTGTGCTGAAGTGAGTTTTTTGGGGTGTTATAATTTCCTTTTTATTTATTTATTTTATCTAACAGTGTGTCAGACAGAGAAGTGCCAGGCCCTGCACAGGGGAGTGGCAGAGGCCTAAATGTTTCTGGCGCAGGCAGAGGTCGCAGCAGAGTAAGGGGCCATGGCAGCTGGGGTCGCAGCGAGATGCCATGAGCTCCCAATGTCATCTAGCGGTCGTGTCTTGACCAGCAACCCAGCGGTTATTGAATGGTTGACTCTGTAATCTCTGTTTTGGATCCACTCTTGTTTTTTTTTTGGCATTAGCAATACTGATGGATTATTGACCAAATGCTGACTGAATGAAGGAGGATGCTCCAAAGACAGGATCCGTTTTTTGGGGGTTATTGTTCTGACGGATCAGAGAAAGGGCAAAATAATCAGTGACGTCAACACAAATTTACTGCTGACACCCTCTCCACTCTGTCAGGGGGGTTCTACTTGTATAAGTGTTTAATAGAGCAGGTTCTGTAGACATCTATGTGGAATCAGCTGACGACGGTGTAAAAGGAGTGCGCTTCTTCTTGCCGCTAACACCGACCTGTTAAGTTCATACTTGAGTTATTTGGTCAGTTTTAGCCCCGTAACTGCCCAAATAAGTGAAGTGTGCAGTGATTCTAAGAGCGACGCCTGTCATCTGCATGTCATACGGACTTACAGTATTATTTCACTACCAAAGCAGACTCCCTATGCGTGTTACTGCAAGGCACAGTGTTCTACACCTCTATAAAGGCTCTCTGCAGCCAGGAAATAAAAGTTTTTTTTACGTAATTCACCGCAAATAAATTCGGATCAAACTAAATTTTTCCCAAAAAATTTGGCGAACCCGCGAATCGAATTTTTGAAAAATTTGTTCCTCTCTACTTACCACGAAGCATGAGAAAATTCGGATTCGTTGCGAATCTAAGTTTTCCTCAACTTCGGACCAAATTCCACTTTGAATGCTTTGCTTCACTCAACACCAATAAAACCCTTGCCGTTGTTTGTGATCTTTTGGCCAAAATTTGAACGTATACCTCTGATTCTTTATATTTGCAGAATCCTTGCTTTCCTTGGCAATGTTGGAGAAATATAGGATGTTAGAAAAAATAATTCTCTGTGCTCAGAAGGTGTTGGGTAGCCCCACTGGCTTAATAGCTAGCCAAAATGGTATTCATTCAATCTCAGAAATGCAAATCACTCTCATCCCCAAAACATGGTGAAGCAACTATACCATCTCTATAAATATGGTAAATTAATCTTTAAAATCATCTCACAGTAAATTCATGCCTCTGAGCTGCCATCTTGAAACAAATCTAGCAGAGCAATTGGTGCAATTTATGGGGGGAGGGGAGAGTTACAGGTCTGGTTCTAGCTTTATTAGAAAAATAATAATAATGAAGTCCGATTTTCATTTTTTACATCAATAACAGATAAGTGAATTGACTGTATCTCAATTTTATTCAACCCACATTTTGAAAAATTGCATCCAAAATCCTAATTTTTGGTGATTTTATTCAGGTGAATTTTGGGAGAGGGCAAGAGAGAGAAAATGTTATGAAAAAAAAAAAAAAGATAAAGTTTGAGACTAGAGAGAGAAAATATGAGTTCTCATAGATCTCAGAGCATCATAGATACATTTTTAGGCCAATTAGAGAATTTGTGATTTGAGTACAACTGAATCAGTCGACAAATTTGTCTGAATCGAACCTGAATCAAATTCTGAGCGATGCCGTCATCTCTGTTATAAATCATAGATTAACCCCTTTAACCAAAAAGCAGTGAGGAAGAACGCCACTTTAATAAAATATTGCAAATATCTGTCAACATATAATTTCAGCATGAGTTATTTCATTGTCAAACAAATCCAAAACTATTATATTTTGTATAATAATATTCAAGTAAACTAAGAGCCACCATATAATATATTATCTGGAATCTCAATTTATCATTTTACAATCAGGACAGAACAAGACAAAGTCATATATACAGTACAGACCAAAAGTTTGGACACACCTTCTCATTCAAAGAGTTTTCTTTATTTTCATGACTATGAAGGCATCAAAACTATGAATTAACACATGTGGAATTATATACATAACAAACAAGTGTGAAACAACAGAAAATATGTCATATTCTAGGTTCTTCAAAGTAGCCACCTTTTGCTTTGATTACTGCTTTGCACACTCTTGGCATTCTCTTGATGAGCTTCAAGAGGTAGTCACCTGAAATGGTCTTTCAACAGTCTTGAAGGAGTTCCCAGAGATGCTTAGCACTTGTTGGCCCTTTTGCCTTCACTCTGCGGTCCAGCTCCCCCCAAACCATCTCGATTGGTTTCAGGTCCGGTGACTGTGGAGGCCAGGTCATCTGGCGCAGCACCCCATCACTCTCCTTCATGGTCAAATAGCCCTTACTTTCAAAGTTTTCCCAATTTTTCAGCTGACTGACTGACTGACATTTCTTAAAGTAATGATGGCCACTCGTTTTTCTTTACTTAGCTGCTTTTTTCTTGCCATAATACAAATTCTAACAGTCTATTCAGTAGGACTATCAGCTGTGTATCCAACTGACTTCTCCTCAACGCAACTGATGGTCCCAACCCCATTTATAAGGCAAGAAATCCCACTTATTAAACCTGACAGGGCACACCTGTGAAGTAAAAACCATTTCAGGGGACTACCTCTTGAAGCTCATCAAGAGAATGCCAAGAGTGTGCAAAGCAGTAATCAAAGCAAAAGGTGGCTACTTTGAAGAACCTAGAATATGACATATTTTCAGTTGTTTCACACTTGTTTGTTATGTATATAATTCCACATGTGTTAATTCATAGTTTTGATGCCTTCAGTGTGAATCTACAATTTTCATAGTCATGAAAATAAAGAAAACTCTTTGAATGAGAAGGTGTGTCCAAACTTTTGGTCTGTACTGTATATACATACTGTATTAGACATACTGGGTCACTGATCCTGAACCCTGAACCCTAACCTGGAAGCCATTGGGGGAAACCCATTGGCACCCCACAATCATGTTGCAGGGCAGCCACTGAGGTAAAAAGGGAAACCTCATCCATTTGTTTATATACTTTACTGCTGTGGTCCTATTGTCCATGCCATTTAATAGGTTAAACGGCTAGAGATAAAGTTATATCTGATTCCAGTTAATATCATGGGATTTTGGTCAGCCACATCCATGTCATGCAGGTTGTAGGCACCTGTCACAGCCACTATCTCTGGCTGTGACCTTCCGTTCTTGCTTGTTCGGTGCTCCTCGCTGAAGTTCTGTTCCTGTGTGTCATTTGTGGTTCTTTATGGGTTAACTCCCCTGTGTGCTTATTAGGAGTTAATCCTCTGTCTGCTCCATGGGTGTGGTCTCTCTGCTGCACCCATGGAACCTGTGTATATAAGGCTGAGGTTTCCTCAGTTCTAGGTCAGCTCTCCTGGTGTGTGTTGTCTTGTCCTGTCCTGCTCCTGGTTTGTACTCTCTCTCCCATGCTGCTGACCCATGGGATCCGTGTCTGTCTGTCTGTTTGTCTGTCTGTGCTCTGTGGGTTTCCCTACTTGTTCATTAACGTCGTCTGTCTGTTATCTGTTCTGCCTGTTATGTTTTAGTTACTTTGTATTTATTCTGATGTCTGTGTTCAGCAAGCCTTTGCAGCAGAGTGGCATGACAAGGCCATGCAGTTTACTACTGGTGGAGCAAGTCCTTCTCTGCTCATTGCCACTCCTGCTCCCTTGCGTGAACTCCTGCTCGTATTATTAGTTCCCCTGTTTTGTATTCATATGTCTGTGTTCAGCAAGCCTTTGCAGCAGAGTGGCATGACAAGGCCATGCAGTTTACTACTGGTGGAGCATGTCCTTCTCTGCTCATTGCCACTCCTGCTCCCTTGCATGAACTCCTGCTTGTGTTATTATTTGCCCTGTTTTGTATTTACCTGTCTGTTATGTTTGCCTATGTGCCGTCGGTACCTTCTAGTACCTGTTGTCCATTCTTTCCTGCTGTCACTGTCTAGTTCACGCTCCAGAGTGGACCCTGGCAACTTCCTGCGGCAAAGTCTAACCCTACCATCTAGGGCTCTAGTGAACACCAGGAGTTGCTTAGTCATGCCCCTCTGGAGTATTACTAGACAGTGGCGCAGTGGGGGTTTTCTCCCACTGTGCTGACGGTACATAGAGCTCATGTTTTCTCTGTGCTGCCTTTCATGTTTTTGTTTGTGCAATAAACTGTTATGTGTCTGTACCTGATTTCCGTTTATTGCTTGACGACGCGGTGGTCTCTCCTGGGACCTCCAACTCGTGACAGCACCTCTCTGTACTATCAGGGTTGTAGCGGAAGAGGTGCAGAGGTAGCAGATACAACCGCACCCTTGTGTGCGAGGAAACCTTAACCCTTAGAGGACCTTTCAATTTTCCATTTTTGCGGTTTTCGTTTTTCACTCCCCACCTTATTTCCACTCACATAGCCTTATGAGGGCTTATTTTTTGTGGGACAAGTTGCATTTTCTAATGGCACTATTTAATACTGCATATGATGTAGTAGGGAGCTGGAAAAATATCCAAATGGGATGGAATTGGGAAAAATTGCATTTCAGATCACTACAATTATGACAATGCCACACTTGTATAATATTTTTGTTTTAATGCTGAAAAAAAATAAACTTGAAAAAATGAATTTTTTCTTTGCCTTGCCATATTCTGACCCCTTTAACTTTTTTGTAATTATGTAGTACAGAGCTGTATGATGGCTCATTTTTTGCGAGGTGATCTGGACTTTCCGGTGATGCCATTTTAAAGTGTGCGTGACTTTTTGAATACTTTTTATAACTTTTTTGGGCAGGTGAAGTGACAAAAAATGGCAAATTGGTCACTTTGCATTTTTTTCATTATGCCATTCGCCATATGGGTTAAATATTTATTATATTTTAATAGTATTGGCATTTTTGCACATGGCGATGCCCATAATGTGTATTTTTTTTTTATTGTTTATGTATTTTGATTTTGAGGAAAGGGGGGTGATTTGAACTTATATTTTTAAAAACAGTTTTTGATATTTATTTTTTTAAGTCACTCTGGGTGACTATAACTGTTGTGTTCTTGTGATGGCTATATAGCCATCATAGAACTCTCCAATTACAATATACCAATACAGCACTGCCACCTGCTGCCTTGTATTGGCATATTCCAGTATTAGCTATCGGACCATTCTTGAGGCTCTGAGCTAATACTGACATAAAGTCCTGATCAAAAGTTTAAGACCACTTGAAAAATGGCAAAAAATCATATTTAGCATGAATTGGCTGAATCTTAACAAGGTTCCAAGTAGAGCTTCAACATGCAACAAGAAGAAATGGGAGTGAGACAAAACATTTTTTGAGCATTCAATTTAATGAAAACAACGAATAAACTGAAACAGGCTTGATCAAAAGTTTAGGACCACACCTCCAAAAAAAAATGAAACCCCCCCAAAACAGAAATCCAACTTCCAAACATGAACTCAGTAATGAGTAGCTCCGCCGTTATTGTTTATCACTTCAAAAATTCGTTTCGGCATGCTTGATGCAAGCGTTTCCATGAGGTGAGTGGGAACATTTCTCCAAGTGGTGAAGACGGCTGCACGAAGGCCATCTACTGTCTGGAACTTTTGTCCATTTTTGTAAACTTCCCTTGCCATCCATCCCCAAAGGTTCTCAATTGGATTTAGAATAGGGGAACACGCAGGATGGGCCAAAAGAGTGATGTTATTCTCCTAGAAGAAGTCCCTTGTCCTGCGGGCATTGTGTGCTGTAGCATTGTCCTGTTAAAAACAAAGTCGTTACCACACAGACGAGGGCCCTCAGTCATGAGGAATGCTCTCTGCAACATCTGGACATAGCCAGCGGCCGTTTCACGCCCCTGCACTTCCTGAAGCTCCATTGTTCCACTGAAGGAAAAAGAACCCCAGACCATTATGGCGCCCCCTCCACTGTGGCGTGTAGAAAACATCTCAAGTGGGATCTGCTTGTCATGCCAGTAACGTTGGAAACCATCAGGACCATCAAGGTTAATTTTTTTCTCATCAGAGAATAAAACTTTAAATGTCCCATGTTTGGTGCTCTCTTGCAAAGTCCAAACAAGCAGTTCTGTGGCGTTCAAGGAGACGAGGTCTTTGAATAAGTTTTTAGCTTTTGAAGCCCTTCAGTCTCAGATGCCGTCTGATGGTTATGGGGCTGCAGTCAGCACCAGTAAGGGCCTTAATTTGGGTCGAGGATCGTCCAGTGTCTTGACGGACAGCCAATTGGATCCTCCGGCTCAGTGCTTCCACTTGACTTTTTTGTTCCATAACCCTCAGGATCATTTAAAGAGAACCTGTCACCTGGATTTAGTGCATAGAGCTGGGGACATGGGCTGCTAGATGGCCACTAGCACATCTGCAATACCCAGTCCCCACAGCTCTCTGCGCTTTTATTGTGTTAAAAAACAGTTTTGACCCAAATGCAAATGACCTGATATGAGTCCTGTATCCGGAGATGAGTCAAGCGGAAAGGAGCCCAGCACCGCCCAGCGTCCTCCGAATCTCCTCCTTGCTGGCTGACATCACAGAGCTGGAGCGCCGAAATCTCGCGATGCGCGAGCTAGCGCATGCGCAGTGTCGGCATCATGTTCATTCCCTGTACTGGCATCAGCACAGGGAACAAACTACGCATGCGCTAGCTCGTAGCCTGACTGCCATTAGGTACTGAAATGAGATCCTCAGACCCCTTGTGAGACCATATGCTGGTGCTTGGCCCTGGGTTCCTCCTAATGCAAGACAATGCTAGACCTCATGTGGCTGGAGTGTGTCAGCAGTTCCTGCAAGACGAAGGCATTGATGCTATGGACTGGCCCGCCCGTTCCCCAGACCTGAATCCAATTGAGCACATCTGGGACATCATGTCTCGCTCTATCCACCAACGTCACGTTGCACCACAGACTGTCCAGGAGTTGGCAGATGCTTTAGTCCAGGTCTGGGAGGAGATCCCTTAGGAGACCGTCCGCCACCTCATCAGGAGCATGCACAGGCGTTGTAGGGAGGTCATACAGGCACGTGGAGGCCACACAAACTACTGAGCCTCATTTTGACTTTTTTTAAGGACATTACATCAAAGTTGGATCAGCCTGTAGTGTGTTTTTCCACTTTAATTTTGAGTGTGACTCCAAATCCAGACCTCCATGGGTTGAAAAATTTGATTTCCATTTTTTAAATTTTGGGTGATTTTGTTGTCAGCACATTCAACTATGTAAAGAACAAAGTATTTCAGAAGAATATTTAATTAACTCAGATCTAGAATGTGTTATTTTTGTGTTCCCTTTATTTTTTTGAGCAGTGTATATGCAATCAGCCTTAGGGTTGGTCATATACATCTGCCGCGGGTTTTTGCTGTTTGAAACAGCAGAAGCCCGGCAACATGTGAGCAGGTGCCATCTTTACACATGTACGGTGGAGGTGGCCAAGGAGCTAAAGGGGATTTTCATAGTTAATATGTTTTTTTAACTAATATGTTCATATTATTTCCACATACTGTAAGAAGCTACCACAATTATAAATGACTCATGGTAGATGGGCGCATTTTACAAATATTGCACTGAGGTTAAAAGGTTGTGCGAGTTAAATGAAAATTCTGTCAGCAGCATTGAGCATGATAAAATAACAAATTAAGTGATACTTACCAGTTTTCTCCCCTACCCGGTCCTGAAGCACTGACGTCCTCTCCCTGGCTGCAGCAGTGACAACCCATGCACACCAGATCACCATGCAGCCAATCACTGGCCTCAGCACTACACAGCACACCACGTGACTGTTGAGGCCAGTGATTGGCTGCAGCAGTGATGTGTGCATGGGAGGTCACCGCTGCATCAAAGAAAACAAACACTAGTGAAGTGGACTGGAGAACAGTGCAGGAAGAAATAGAGGAGCATGACTTTCCCATGATTTTTCCCATTCTGCTTTTGTTTTAGCCAAATAAGAACTTAAAGGGAATCACCTGATTAAAACACAGTTTTATTTTTCTTGATCTGATGCTCCATTCTCGGGTTATGATACTTTTTCTTAATACGCAAATTAGGCTTTTGGTGCAATGAGGGCATCACTATTGCTCTTGTTTCACCCAAGTTCAGCTTCTTTCTGTGGCCAGCCCTTCCCTGGCTTATTTGATTGACAGAGCCAGGCAGTGGGAAAGCAGCCAGGAAGGGGCTGACTACAGAAAGGAGTGGAGTAATTTACATTTTAAGAAAAAGTATCATAACTTGGGTAACAGAGCCTTGGATCAACAAAAGAAAAGCAGCGTTTTTATCAGTTGACCCACAGCCATGTGTCTATGCAAACAGTTGGATAGAGAGGTGGCTGGCTAGTGACAGATTCCCTTTAATCTCTTGACCATAACTGCATGTTTTTATGTATTAAAGGGGTTGTCCAGGCTTTTACTACGACACCCGGAACCCCCGCTGATCAGGTGTATGAGGTGACAGCGCGTGCGGTGCGCACATGCCATCTCCCTTCTCTCTTCCTGTCCACTGCTGCTGTCTATGGAAAAGACCGTAGACCACAGAAGTGAACAGGAAGAGAGAAGAGAGCCGACACGTGTCGGACCACCGCCGATCTGATATGGATGACCTATCTTCAAAATAGGTCATCAATATTCAAAGTCCGGACAACTCCTTTAAGCTAATGCTATCTCTTTGACTTATTTGAATTAATCAAGTGAACACATATTCCTTATATAGTAGTCACTAAGCCCATACATATAGAGCACCTATATCTCTATGTGGCTAAAGTTTATCTTTGTGGCGCCCTAACTACCTAACCCCAAGCTTAACAATCAGGGCCAGTTCTATCACCAGGCTCAATGGCAAGGATGGAAGCAGGGGCATACACCGATCTCCTAGGGCCCTATAGAAAAACTTACTATGGGCCGCCATGCCCCACCCAGTTTCCCAGTATACATGTGACAATCACTCCCAAGCAATGCAAATTGCAATGGACCAGATTTCTGATGAATTTATTCATTTTCTATTAAGAAGAAGAAATTTTAATAAAAAAAAATTATAATAAAAAATATCATCCTTCACCCAACCTACATTATCCCACATATATGTTTGTTTATACATATGGTGCTCATTGTGAACAGCGTATTTTTCTATGTATTTGTACCAGGTAAGTGGAAAAAATACATTGATAAATCTGTTTCCCTTCTATTACTAAGCTGGTTGCCTGCAGTTACTACTAGGGGGAGCTCAGTGCATAGGAATTTATACAGTTACAATGTACTGGAATGGAAGCTGAAGTAATCTCTTTCATTGAGCTCCCTCTAGTGACAGCTGTGGAGCAGGTTCCACAGGTAGGTACTGATTACTTTGTTATTTTGTGTCAGATGCATTTAAAGAGCACTAAGTACAGACACAATCCTTCCTTAAAGAGGTTTTTTCTCATATGTGGACTTTTTCTACAGACCCCACGGTGTGGCTGGATCCATTGTGGTAATCATGCTTAATTAATCTTTGTCTCTGGGTTCTGATTCCATGGCTGCTCTGCCAGCTCTGTAGGTCCCAAGTCAACATCCATGACTAATGCAGGCAATGACTGGCTGCAGCAATGACATGTCACCCATGCATCATGTGACCCATGCATTCATCAGCTGCAGCAGTCACGTGATCTGGCGTCAGACCACATGTTGACTTGGGGAGATCTGCAGAGCTGGCAGACCAGAGACAGAGTCAGAACGCAGAGGCAAGGATAAGCTAAGCATGATGACCACCACGGGTCCAGCCATGCTGTTGACTCGCATCTGGTTGTTGATTCAGGGAGACCCGGGACCTATAGAGCCAGTGGGGCAGAGATGGAGCTTGAACTCACAAGTGGGGATCAGGTAAGCAGGGTTATCACCGCGGGTCTGGCCACGCTGTGTGGTCTGTATTAAAGGTCCACAAACATGAACAATCCCTTCATTCTTATTTGTTCCTTGGTCCTATTTTTGTCTGTTATTCTAATTAACACTTACTGTATATAGTGTTAGGCCTCATGCACACGGACGGTTTTTTTTTGCGGTCCGCAAAAACGGTTTCCGTTGTTCCGTGATCCGTGTCCTTTTTTTCTTCTGTCAAGTTTGCCATTGAAATGATAAGAAAAAACGGACACGGATCACGGACACGGATCACGGACGCGGATGACAATCTTGTGTGCATCCGTAATTTTTCACGGACCCATTGACTTAAATGGGTCCACGAACCGTTGACCGTGAAAAAAATAGGACAGGTCATATTTTTTTCACGGCCAGGAAACACGGATCACGGATGCGGCTGCCAAACGGTGCATTTTCCGATTTTTCCACGGACCCATTGAAAGTCAATGGGTCCACAAAAAAAAATACAGAAAACTGAACCACGGACGCGGATGCACACAATGGTCGTGTGCATGAGGCCTTATAGAGAGATTTGTCTGTGTCACAGGAAATCAGCCATTTCCCCTAACTCTTTCTCACTCCTGTGACTGGCTGTAAGACAACTGGCTGCAGCAGCGGCATCTCCCCGCAGAGGCCTCTCTGCAATAGCCACAATAGTCAAGTCCAGCCCCTTGACTAAGCTGCAACTTCAGTTTTTTGCCAAAAATGGAACAGAGCAGCAGGAAATTAGCCCCTGTAGAGAATTCTACAAGAATTTTTGCTTCAGGAACATGCAGAAAATCCTGGAGACTGACAAATAGTACGGGGAAGGTTATTTCTTGTTGACTTACTTATTCTTTTCTAGGTTTAGTGTTTCTTTGACTTAAATTAGCAGTAAATATATTATGTTACCGTGGTCAAATGAATTTTCCATAAGAATGCACAAGTTTATGCCCCACCAGAGTAATAGATTGTGATCCGGCAAACGAGACGCTCTCATATCAGAAATGCATCCAGTGATTCTGACAGTATTCAAAACAATAGCAAATATGTTGTTCATTTGCATGATACTGTTACGGTAACAGCAATCTGACTGACTGCATGCCTGCAGTTTATCGCCTTGGGTTTGCAAACTGCCTTAACAGCCATCAGCCAAGAAATGTACATGTCATTTGCAAATCAGAAATCACAGATCTTGACTCGACTGATTGCACACAAAGAAGTGCTGAAGGGTTCAGAGTGGCCAGAATGAGTCTTAAAAGTGATGAGAAATAGGGAGCAAAAGGGCTGCAATTGCCTTGAAGCCTAAAATAGATTCAGTGCTTTGGAAGAAAAAAAAAAAGCACCAGCTACTCCGTCATTTTTTTTTAAAGGTCAGAATTTTTGTTGGTGGATTGGGAGAGCAGTGGATTGCAGATGCGTTTAACAGCAGGGTATTTTCCGCTGCCATGACCAGTTAAGAAAGATTTTCAAAAACACATCTGCTGGTAAACAGTTTGGCCCTAGTCCGGGTCATCTGCCTTATCTGTGCTCAGTGCAGCATGAATTCTTACCTGGATAAAGTCCCACATCTCACATCAGTCAGACTTAGAATTTCTCTACAGTCCATTACATTTTTACAGAGGTTCTTGAATGGATTGCTCTCTGCTTGTTTTTTTTTTTTTTTTTTATGATTTGTACATTTTGTTATCAGCTTGTGTGAAGTCAACAAACTTCTTGTATAAAGCTGCAGAAGGAACGCATGGCAATATGTATCTGTGCTGCAGGTTTAGAGAATAATTCCGCTGGATTTGTACTGATATTTCTAACTCTGCATTGTCTGTTAAACTTATATGAAGGATTGTATAAAATATACATGGCCAAGTCATGTTACTTCATCTGGAGACAGAGCGGAATTTATCATTAGGAACAGTAGTGTTACAGAATATTATATTGCTATAATATTAATATCATGTCATTTAACCCCCTCAGGATACAGCCATTTTCTTTTTCTTTTTGTTTCCCCTCCTCACATTATAGTACACGTAATTTACAGCGGGTTATCCAGCATCAAAAATGCTTTACTATGTGAAAAAATAAAAGTAAAAGAAGCACACATAAACGGTATCAATGCATTTATAACGCCTCAAGTGGTGAACACTGTTAAAAACAAAACAAAAAAACTATTAACGTTTTACGTTTAAATAAAAAGTGATCAAAAAGTTGTATGTACCCCAAAATGGCACCAATAAAAACCTCAACTCATTCACACAAAAAAACACCCTCTCAGACAGTCTAGCCAGGCAAAAATTCTGACTCTCAAAATATGGCCACACTAAAACAAAATTATATTACGCATTTATGGTGCAAAAGTAGTAAAACTTTCAAAACTGTATATAACTTGGGTATTGCTGTACCTGTACTGACTCATTCACACTCACTAAATATAGTTAACATGTAATTTATGGACACTGAACATTGTAAATACAAAACCTCAAAAATTTAAATCTATCTTCCAAAAAGTAATTGCAATTTTTATGTACAGTATTAAAGAACAATTCATCCTGATGAAAACAAGCCCTTGTAAGGATTAGGGTGGCCATACACATTCAAAGGTTGTCAGGTGAATGATCGCTTGGCTGACAGCCATCTCTCTTGACTCCCCCATACACATACCCATTCAGCTTGACTGAACATATAGGTGTATTCAATTAGGAGAGGAGAGAAAGCCTGGTGCCACTTATATTCTGAAAAAAACAAGAAGAATCTAAAAAATATGCACTTCTCCCAATTAGAGATGAGTGAATCTGTTGAAACACATGTTCAGTCCGATTTGCCATATTTGTGAAAAAGTTTGATTTAGAGGAGAGAAAAGGAAAATAAACTCTTTATATTAGCTACGCTTTAGTTAACTACCTGTTTTACATAGCTGAGCAATGATACTTTGGCTGCGTGAGAGGCCTTGGTTAGGATACTATTTTTTCTTATGGAGGGGCCAAAATGAATGAAGAGTATTATAACCCAGTCAATTCCTCTGGGTTTCTGGGAAAATATATGAAATTAAGCACATCTTACATCTGCTGACATCAGGTAGACTTAGGAAAGCTCATTTGAATCTCTTTCCCAGAAATCAGAAGGGGCATTGTCTGGTCTGCAATACTCTGGACACCTACTACACATATTAGACGCTGTCCATAATGAAAAACAGTAGCCCCAGACAATGCCTACGTATTGGCCAGAAATGCAGAGTAGCATACTAGGCTCCAAAATGTTTGTTCCTTATCCATTATACCTTCAACACAGAATTCTGGTGTCAAAAAGTCACAAAAATAGGGCTTTTGCGACTTTTTGCACTTGCTTGTGCAAAATTTAAGCGATGGAGCAAAATTTTGTGACTTTTTGCATTTGTATGCCACTTACTCCAGTTTTGTAATGTGGGTGGAAAAGTGGGCATGGTTAACTAAGTTAATGAGTTTCACTCCCGATTTATTATTGAAATGTTTTTTTAAAAAGTTGCAAAAAAGTCACAATCTCACTCCTGGATGAAGGTGGAGTAGGAAAATTGGAGTAGCTTCTCTAGACAAAAATGCTTAGTCTAAGGATAAGCCAAATGTATCAGGTAACATGAGATATTTTATAAATGTGGCATAAAGTACTCCAAAGCAGACTGAAGCAAAACTGACCTCAAATTTTCCCCTCATAATAAATAACTCCCCCCTGAACTTTTTGGGTAATTCGATACAAATTATGAACTGGTAGAATTTATTCACTCATCCTTAGGGCTCATGCACACGAACGTGTGCCGGCCGGGCCTGTGCTGCGGACTGCAAATTGCAGTCAGTAATGCATGGGTACCGACCATAGGGCTGCCATATGTGGACACAGGACCCATTCACTTGAATGGGGTCCATGATCTGCATCCGACGGTCCGCACCTTAGAAAAGTAGTGCATGCACTATTTTATAGTGCAGCGTAATGGACAGAAAACCCATGGAAGCACTCCGTACTGCTTCTGTGGGGTTTTGTGTCTCCGTTCAGCACTGCACCTTCCGGATTGCGGACCCATTCAATTTAATGGGTCCACATCCGTGATGCGGTGATCACATCTGTGATGCGGTGCACAAATGGCCGGTGCCCGCATATTGCGGACCCGCTTTTTGCGGGCCGCAATATGGGCATCGGCCGACAACGGTCGTGTGCATGAGCCCTAAGGCCTCTTTCACCCGGGCGAGATTTCCGCGCGGGGTGCACCCGCACTGAATCTGGACCCATTCATTTCTATGGGGCTGTGCACATGAGCGGTGATTTTAACGCATCACTTGTGCGTTGCGTGAAAATCGCTTTTTTCATGCAACGCAGGCCCCATAGAAGTGAATGGGGCTGTGTGAAAATCGCAAGCATCCGCAAGCAAGTGCAGATGCAGTGCGATTTTCACGCATGGTTGCTAGGTGACGATCGGGATGGGGACCCGATCTTTATTATTTTCCCTTATAACATGGTTAAAAGAAAAAAAGACAGAATTGCTAATTTATTCTTAGTTGCCACTGAAAAAATGTAATAACAAGCGATTAAAGAGGCTGGCCACTAAGGGGTTAAAGAGGTTGTCCCATGAAAAAACATTCTACAATTTTCAAACCATCACCTGGATCTGAATACTTTTGTAATTGCATGTAATTAAAAACTTAGGATAACCACTGAGTAGGGTTGAGCGAACCCGAATTGAAAAGTTCGGGTATCCGGACCCAAACCCGGACTTTTTTTACTAAAAATAATAAATAAAAAAAACTTACCTCATCCACTCAGCCATGTGGTGAGCGCGGTGACGTCATCGCAGGTCCTTTCGCAGGTCTTGAAGAATGAAGACCTGCACGAAGTGGATGAGATGAGTTTATTATTATTTTTAACCCCTCCATGGCCATTTTTTTTAGCATTCTGTCTTAAGAATGCATTTTTTTCCGTTATAACCATGTTAGAATGGAAAATAATAAAGTGAAGTTCGTGTCCCCATTGACTTTAGTGGGATCCGAGTTCGGGGTCAAGTTCGGGTCCCAAACCTGAACTTTGACCTGAAGTTCGGCCCAACCCGGCGAATCCAAACTTACACAGGTTTGCTCATCACTACCACTGAGTAGTGGTGTACATAGAAAAGTAAGGGCCCCATAGCAAGGATCAAACCAGGTCCCCCACACAGGACAAGGGTTTCTGCCTAATCCCTTTTCAATGACCCTGCCTCAATTGCTAAAAGTTGTTCCTTTAGAGGGTAGAGTCCTGACCAAGTTTTCACCTCCAGTAGAAGAGGAGATAATCCCAACTAAGACTGGGCCCCATAGCAGTCACATGGTCTTATGGGATAACCTCTGTAAAGAATCATGATTGCTCTGTGAAAAAACAATGATCCAAGTGAAGCACACCATAAAACCATGATTTTCTTTCATTAGTACTTTCTAAATCAGGTTTACATCAACAGTTAAATGTATTTGAAAAACATACACCATTAGGCCTCATGCACACGACGGTGCTATTTTTTGCGGTCTGCAAATCACGGATCAGCAAAAAACGGAAGCCGCCCGTGTGCATTCCGCAATTTGCGGAACGGACGGCCCATTGTAGACATGCCTATTCTTGTCCGCAAAACGGACATGCTAAATTTTCGAAGTGAAACTGCGGCTCGGATGCGGACCATAACTACGGTCGTGTGCATGAGTCCTTAGGTGTAGGTAAAATGTAAAAGCTGAATGAGCTAGAAGTAGACTACTTTTCGATGGTATGAAAACTATCCAAGATTGTGTAAGGGGTGGTTAACTGTGCAGCAAGCTTCAATAGTGATCATTACCTACACAATCATCACAGTCACATGTCAGCTAAGTGAGTACAATGCAGACTAAGCTTTAAGTACTAGACAAAGACAGTTAGTTTGTGTCACATAGAAGCTGGTGTCTCTTGATACATCTAGCTGCTAAAATGCAGAGATGAGTGATTTCCCAAACAGTTTTGCAAACTGTCAAAAAATGTTGGTAAACTAGCTCCGTTCTGCTGACACATGCAAGCTGTTCAAATACCTATTCTTTCTAAACACTACTGATGGTTTCTGGTTTTATTAGAAGGCAACCCATCATAATCTCAGCACTGATGGCCCCTCACATGGATACTTTATAAAATGCATTAGTAGCTGAAAATCGTTTATGAGCCAGTCATTTCTGTATTAAAGGGGATGTCCATGAAAGCTATTCTACCTTTTACACTTTCTACATACAAATACAAAAAAAAAAGCGAATAGCCATTTTAGCCTTACACAAATCTAACGCAAAAGCCAGATTTGTCAGATATTTTTCATACTTTTTATAATACGTAGCAGATTATTATTATTATTATTATTATTATTATTATTATTATACACTTTATTGTAAAAATCCTGCATTACATTCTTCTTCACCGTTTCAAATAATATGTTTCAAATGGGTGCTGAGGACACTCCAGTCCAATGTTCTTAGCCTGGCTGTAACTCAAACTGTCCATATGGCCTACATCTAGAAAGTCTGTCTGTATCTATCAATTCTGCAGTTACCAGTGGTGTAAGTAAAGAACTGAGCTAACTTTATTAAAAGGCAATTTACCCATATCTAATCCAGCCACTACTGCATCTAAAAACCACAGAATAACACATACAGTTAATTCATTATAAGAGTTTTTATTACTATTAAAACAATAGGGCAAAATTAAACTGTAGGGATAGAGCACACTTTAGCTTGCCAAAAGAAACCTAGTACTCTCTATATCCTGCAACAGTAAGACATTCAATGGGGACAATGGCAACGGAAATCTAACTGGCATGGCAGTCATTGTGATAACACGATCAAGTGATTGAAGGAACCAAAAGCTGGCGTGTGAACTCGTGTGACAAAAATGTCGTCACTGCTACACAGAAACCACAGGAGCACAAGACTGACAGTAGGAACTGGAACTGAACTGGAAAAATTCCTGGAAAGTTCTGACTCCCCCAAAACTCATTTTGCACTTTTTGCTCTGTACAAGGTTCGTTATCCTGATGATACAAGGAGAAATTAACCGCCATCCTATCATGAACAATAGAGAAAGTCGTATCTATTTTATGTCCATGCACAATGCTACTAGCTTGGCTTGTAATTTTAACAGTCAACATTCTGCAAAATATTAAGTTTTATTTAAAGGAACACTAAACACAGAAATGGGGGGGGGGTGAATATATATATATATATATATATATATACACACACACACTTCCTTGTGTATGTCCGTAAAAATAGGCAATATTTTTTCCCTGTGTCCATGACAAAAATAGATGAGTCAATGATTTTTTTGGAGGCTGGTGGTACTTTACTGTGATTGACAGCTCACAGTAAATGCTGGTAATGAGTTATTATCAGTATATTGAGCTATAGACATGTATTGCTTATAATCTTTATTATTCCTTTTGGTTAGTGTTGAGCACATTGAAGCATCCGAAGTGGAATTCAATCTGAAATTTAGGATTAATTTGATACTCCACAAATCCGAATTTCCTTGTGCTTCATGGTAATAAATCATTTTTTTTCTTAAATGGTGGCTACATGTGTTACAAAGTAAAAGTAAAAAGCCCAAGAACGTGCAGCCAGCCAATCCATAGATCACCATACCCTGTAATGCCACATGCTATAAACGCCTCATACCGTGCAGTCTCTGCCATTTCACTGTGAGCTGAGCATAGAGAAGTGACAAGTGCGAATGCGCTAGGGACAGTGTTGCTGCAAACAATTAAAAAAAGAATATTGGAGAGTGAGAATGCAGGGAGAGTGCAGGAACAGTGTAGGGAAATCATAGGGAGTTTTTTTTTAAGACTGTAGGGAAAGCATAGTGAGAGCATAGGGAAACTGCAGGTTGAATGTAATTGTGTTTATCTTGTTCAACTGCTGCAGCTTTCATAGTTAATCTGTCATTTTACACATAGACTTACTGTGTGTCACACTCAGTATTAACGGGCGAACCTTATATATCACCACGTTTATGGGCCCTCCAAATTAATGGGCAGTGGCAAAAATGTTGCTGTAGCACACATAGTAGCAGAAGATGAGGTGGTGGTAGCAGTAGCCGCAGCAACAGACCAGAGCTGCCACTGTCATCCAGCAGTGTTTTGACCAACAATCCTGCTGTACTGGAATGGTTAACTCGCTCTTCAACATCATCTCAAGTGACAAAAGATACACACAGCCAGGAATCGATGGGTTCCTCTGACACCACAATGTGCCTCTGTGCCCTCATCTGTCCTGAACATGCCTCTTGCTTTTGCTTCTCCTTCTGCTGGCCAAGTAATGTATGCCACCGGCTCTGCCCCACTTTTCAGAATGACCTTTGGGAGGACAGTCAGGAGTTACAGGCCAGCACAGACTTGGAGGAGAGGTCTGCTGCAGACTCCTCTAGGCGTGCAATTACCGATGATAGGTGGGAACACATGTTGCGAGAGGTGAGGGACGTGCGCAAGAGATAGGTGTGGGGGTCCATAAGTGACAACCAAACAGATGTAGATGATGATTTAGCCGATCGAACATGGGAGCTGAGTCAAGAGGGGGCATCATTGGGGGTGAGGGTGGCAGCGTGCCCGTGATACAGCAGGGTGAAAGTGTGCCCGTGAGACAACAGGGTGGAAGCGTGCCTGTGAGACAGCAGGGTGGAAGCAGTGGGAGATCTGCAGCCAAACGCAGGAGGGGTATACTGTCTGCTACTCGGAAGACTACCTGTGAGGAACGCAACAGTGCATGGGCTCATAAAACAGCATAAGACAGGCATCACGAAGTGGGGGAGGGAAAACACCATACTCCCCAGCGTGGGAATTTTTCACCAAGTCGCTGAGGGATGTTAGCATGGCAGTATGCACGATGGGTGGGCAGAAAGCCACAGGGTGCTAATGTTGGCATGACGGCCCTGGTCAACACATGGAGTGTCACCATAAAGTGGTGTGGGAAAATCGTGCCATTTATTTACTGTTACAGCATGATGCAACTACTGCATCTGCCACCAGCCCACACCTCCTCTCCAGCATCAGGGCTCATCAACGTCAGCAGAAAAAGCTGTCATTTTTTCCCATCGACTTCAATGTCGTCTATTGCTCCTGATGTTCCTTCTTCCCCTTGTCACTTGTTTCGACAGCAATCACCAAGGTGATTGCAAGAAGACAACCGTATGCATGCACTCTTCCAACAGTGCAGAAGCTGAACGTGGCTTCTGGCCAGGTTGCTGGTACTATAGTCCCTCCCTTTCCATGTAGTTGATTATGGAAGTAGTATGTTGTACAATATGGAAATCATTCATTTTTTTATGCACCTCTTAGGGAGGGGCAGGTATCAATAATGACCATCCTCATCTTTTGCTGGATTCATTTCTTCCAAATCATCCTTTGTGGTCTCCATGTCCAAGAAAAGTCATCAAGATGCAGAGAGAGGAGGAGCTAGATATTCCTGATGACATATCAATGGTATTAGATGATTTGGGGAAATGCAGATGGCAGAAGAAGGGTTATTTGACCTGTAGGGCAGGAGAGCAGTTGCGGTTTGAGAAGTGGGTTTGAAACTAGGGGTTGGGGTGGGGGGTGTTGGCTTCCTCTTGTGTCACACTGGGAATGCCCCATGACCGTTTTTCTCTCATCTTTCATCCATTTGTTGGATTCAACTGCCGGTCACCTGCTGCGCCACAACGCGCTCTTTACATGCAGTTTTAGAATGCAAGGATTAAAGGTAAGTATGACTTTAATAATTAGTTAAAATGTATATAGTGGTCAACTATTGGCCCTGTGTGGCCCCTTTATATAATTCTCATACAGAAGAGGCATTATCAGGAGATTGCAGGCCACAACAGCAATAAATTGGACATTGTGCAATGCACCTAACCAGCCAAACCCCATACCAGCAACCTGCCCCTTATGGCGATAATCCAGCGGCCATGTTTGATCCATCTACCATGTTTGGACCATCTGGTATTAACTGTAATATATGTTTAAAGCGAAATACCATCCGGTTCATAGTATATATTTGTGTAGTTTTCAATTTTACACTTGAAATATGGTAATCATTCTTTATTTTAAAGGGATTCATGTTTACAGTGTTAAAAAATAATTTCTGTTCTTTTGGTAGTTTTCCATTTGACAGAACAGAGCCATTTACTATTTTAATGTGTACATTTTTATATTTATTCTCAGTCTGGTTTTAAATTGTCTTCATTGTTTGTATTGGTTAAAGAACATATAGAACGAGGCAGTGGCGGATCCAGAGCCTGGTCTCGGGAGGGGCACTTTCAGATTATTTTCTGTCCGCCGCCACAAAACAATGGTGCCTTATAGAACAGACTACATAGTGTAGCGGTATACTGTATATTGTGTGGCACAGTGTAGGCTATATGTGTATAACAAACATATTTCACATGAAAACTTACAGTTACTTGTCTTGGCCCTTGGGGATCTCGGACGCCACTTCCACACTTTGGCTGGGGGCTCGGTGGAGCTGATATTGTGTTTTATCCTAATGAGAAAGATTTCATAATAAGGATTTGGAGAAGGGGCAGAGGGATAGCAGAGCAGGGAGAGGTTGGTGCTGCTACTAGGGGGTCATACCATGGAGGAGTAATAAAGCCCACCATAATCCCCCCCCCCCCAGTAGAAATAATTCTCCTTATAATGTGACAGTGCAAAAAATACCCCCTTGTAATGCCCCCAGGTGAGCTAATGTCCCCATAGTGCCCCCATAATGTGCCAGTATAAAATACCCCTATATAGTGCCCCCAGTAAATGCCCCCATAGTGCTCCTCTCCCCCCTTCCTCCTAGTGCCCCCCATAATGTACCAGTATAAAATGCTCCAGTAGATGCCCTCAGTGTCCCCCATAATTTGCAAGTATAAAATACCCCTTCTTAGTGCCCCCCGTAGATGACCCCATAGTACTCCTCTCCCCCCTTCCCCATAGTACCCACCATAATGTGTCCCAGTATAAAATTGTACTGTACAGAGCGCCCCATATAAAATACCCCTTCTTTGTGGCCTCAGTAGATGCCCCTATAGTGCCCCCAATCATGTGCCAGTATTAACAGCCCCCCCCCCCTGTGCTAGTATTAATAACAGCCCCCCTGTGCCAGTATTAATAACAGCCCCCCCTGTGCCAGTAATAACAGCCCCCCTGTGCCAGTAATAACAGCCCCCCTGTGCCAGTAATAACAGCCCCCCTGTGCCAGTAATAACAGCCCCCCTGTGCCAGTAATAACAGCCCCCCTGTGCCAGTAATAACAGCCCCCCTGTGCCAGTAATAACAGCCCCCCTGTGCCAGTAAAAGTATTATATATATAAAAAAATAAAAAAAAAACATACTTACCTCCATGTCAGCGATGCGATGCAGGCCTCTTCCGGCCATCGTTCTGGCTGCGCCGGCCTCTGATAGGCTGCCGGCCTCGTGCCTGCAGCCTATCAGAGGAAGGGAAAGGACACGCCTCTCCCTCCCCTGCCTCAGCACACAGTCATCTGTATCGCTGTCCTGAGGACGGCGATACAGATGACTATGGAGATGAGCACTTCCACAATGGAAGAGCTCATCTCCCTGTGCCCCGCCGCCGCCAGCTCGGGGGGGGGGGGGGCAATTGCCCCGTTGCCCCCCCCCCTGGATCCGCCACTGGAACGAGGCCCATTTTTTGTTTTGCATTTTCATTCCAATAGCCATAACTATTTACATTTTCCATTCATATAGCCATATGCAAGCTAATTTTGGGGAGATAAGTTGTACTATTTAAGAGCAGAGCACCTTTTAAATTTCTGTTATTAAACCACCTGTAAATAACAGGCCTTCCAACAATTCTCGCAGATGCAGGAGGGAAGATATGAGAACAATGAAGAGGAAAGTGCACTCTGCGAACACTATATGGTTAAAAATATTAGCTTTATTGTACATCATAAGTAAAAACCACACATATTTGGTAAGGACAAAAACACCACATGAGAAGACACCTACTAGGGTAAAAAATAACACAGTTGGACCAAAGCAGATATGCCATAAAATGCAGGTAGCATGAGTAACAAGGCCACAAAGGAGGACAAATATACAGACCCGTGTGTGCCGCAAACACCAGCTCTAAAATTTCGCATTTTCAGAAGAGCAACTTTGCTCTTCTCTAATTAGGGTTTTCAAAATTTTCTGTAAAAATTGTTGTTTGTCTGATTTTGGGATGTTGTCCAAAAAAAAGAAAAATTCTGGTTGGCAAAAAGTTAGTTAAACCCCACCCTCTCAGCTGAAGATGGAAGAATTCAGCAGTATATTAGCCCCATTGTTCTGCACAGGATTTCTACAAGACTGTTTGTGTTGGGATGAGGCAGAAAAGACCGATGACTGGTCAACTACTCTAAATTTCTTGTTTCATTTTAACATTTATTCCTAAATTCAGTTCCTACAGTATTTCCCAAAAATGTTTTAAGTTGCTTAATAAACAAAATAGGTATTTTAGAAAATACTAGTGATGCATGCTCTAGCATGCTCGGCCGAATACCTGTTCGGCTCGAGCATCACTATGCTCAGCACATGGCGGTACTCGGCCTCGAGCGCTATGTCCTACCCGCACTTTTCGCGGCTGCTAAGCAGCTAATAAATGTGCATGTAAGTACTGCTGGCATTACAGTGATTGGCTGGCCGGAACGCGTCATCGGGTGCTATATAGCACCCGATGACACATGCTCGGATCAGTCATAGTCAGGGAGAGCAGAGGGTAGGAAGGGAAAGGCAGTGTAGGGAAAATCTCAGTTATTATTCGAATAAAGCTTTTCAAAGACCCAAAGGTCCTTTAAAGGACTACCGTGTGTGTGTGTGTGTTTTAGAGCAGCAATATATTTTTACCTGCGCTAAATTGATCAGTCTCAGGGACATCCGTGCTGAGGAAGGGACAGAAAGGGAGAGAAATTTGCTGTTTTTACTATCAAAAGTTTTTTTAAAGACCCCAAAGTCCTTTTAAGGACTACTGTGTGTGTGTGACAGCAGCAAGATATTTTTCTTTAATACCTATTAGTGACATACTGTACATCATCCGCAACTGTCTTTTTGCGTAAATTCAAATAATCAGTGCCACATTTATTGTCTATAGTGTGCGTTTAATACACATCCGTGACATATACAGTACTCCATCTGAAAACTGTTTCTTTAGCGTAAATTAAAATAATCAGGGGCTAGTCCTCATCTACTGTTTCTGTAGTGTGTGCGTGTAATAGACATCTGTGACATATACAGTACTCCATCCGAAAACTGTTTCTTTAGGGCAAATTCCAATAATCTGGGCCTATTCTAGTGTCCATAGTGTGTTGTTTTCTGTGACATACAGTACGCCATCCGAAAACTGTTTAGGGCAAATTCCAATAATCTGGGCCTAATCTGGTGCCCATAGTGTGTGGCTTTCTGTGACATATACAGTACTCCATTTGAAAACTGTTTCCTTAGCGTGTCCATATTCTGTGGGTTTCTGTGACATATACTGTCCTGCATCTGAAAAAGCTTGCATTGCAAATTCCAATAATCCGGGCCTAATCTAGTGTCCATGCAGTGTCCCACTAGCATACGTGGGCACTGCAAATCTTGTTATGATGTATGTTATATCATGTTGTATTGCACTTTTGTATAAAGATCCCTGTTAACAGGCTGTTAGGTGCGCTACACACATTCCACCACTAGATGGGGACAGCACCATAGTATATATAGCACAGTTCAGGCCTAGTTAGGGGGTTGTAGTTAGAGTGTGGAAGCAGGAGGAGATGGAGTGAGGAGCAAGGGGGAAGGAGATTACCCCCTCCTCTCAGCTCTCTCTTGGGCTTCACGGCCCAGAGGAGCCAATTCATTGTCTCAGTGTCAAGCAAGGAAAATGTGCAGAGGTGAAGTCTTTAATCTACCGTTTACTCTTCCGGAGTGCCAAGTGGATTTTATTAAGTTTTTGTGGAAAGACAAAGGAAGGACAATAGCCATTATTCTAGGCTCTAGGTGCCTTTGTATTCAGGTGAAGGATTTATTAGCTTCCGGCAACCTCACCGTTACTTCAAGGACAGATAGGCCACTTGTTGCATCACTTGTGTGTAGAAGATAAGGACTTGAATCACCCTTACTGAGATTGGAGCAAGGCAAAGAGCTGAATACCAGTGAGTACACAACCTCCTACTATAGCCTGAGACATAGCCACATTTACAGCCTGTTACTGGGATTTGCCACATCCTACCCACATGTGTATAAGAGACTGTTTATAACTGGATGTAAATTGCTGTCAAGATCCCCTGTAATTGAGTGTGCCCTGGATAATCTGGTGCTGTTCTCCCCTTCACTGCACTGCTGGCCCAGGGAGGCATCTGCTAACCGTGAGTACCCGATGAACTATTGTACCCTTCAGCCCACCATGAAACTCATGTGTTCTCCCCTGCGGATCGGCACGTTGCATCCATAGTGTGTTGTTTTCTGTGACATATACAGTAGTACGCCATCCGAAAACTGTTTCTTTAGGTCAAATTTTACTAATCTGGGCATAATCTAGTGTCCATAGTGTGTGGCTTTCTGTGACATATACTGTACGCCATCCAAAAACTGTTTCTTTAGGGCAAATTTAACTAATATGGGCCAAATCGAGTGTCCATAGCATGTGGCTTTCTGTGACATATACAGTACGCCATCTGAAAACTGTTTCTTTAGGGCATATTCCAATAATCTGGGCCTAATCTAGTGTCCATAGTGTGTGGCTTTCTGTGACATATACAGTACGCCATCCGAAAACTGTTTCTTTAGGGCAAATTTAACTAATATGGGCCTAATCTAGTGTCCATAGCATGTGGTTTTCTGTGACATATACAGTACGCCATCTGAAAACTGTTTCTTTAGGGGGCATATTCCAATAATCTGGGCCTAATCTAGTGTCCATAGTGTGTGGCTTTCTGTGACATATACAGTACGCCATCCGAAAACTGTTTCTTTAGGGCAAATTTAACTAATCTGGGGCTAATATAGTGTCCATATTCTGTGGGTTTCTGTGACATATACTGTCCTGCATTCGAAAACTGTCTTTAGCGGACTGTAAAACAATCTGCGCCACATCTAGTGACAAAACCATTAATATGAAGAAGGCAAGCACTAAGGGACGGGGAAGTGGGGAACTGTCCAAGTCAGACCAGTGTGAACAGTTGGTCGGTTGGATTTCTGAAGATAATGGTTCCAGTCGGTTAAGCACCACCCTCTCTTCCACCAAGTCCAGTCTCTGTAGCCAAGAGTCTGGTCAACCAAATCCTCACTCTGATCATCCTTTCTCCCACCATGGAGAGGCTTGCCAAACGAGTGGTCCCACACTCGGATATTCAGAGGAGCACTTTCCAGCACCACTATTACATTTGGCCCTCGTGCCCAGCACGCTTTAAGAGGGACCTGAGATATTGTGCCCTGATTCCCAACCTCTTGAGCCTTCACAGTCTCAAGATGACGGCAATCATTCGTTCACGAGGTGGATGATGATGAGACACAGTTGTCAATCACTGAGATTGTGGTTTGGTCAAGTCAGGAGGATGAGCAGAGTGAGGAAGTGGAAGAGGAGGTGGTTGATGATAAGGTCACTGATCCAACATGGCAAGGTGAAAAGCCAAGCGAGGACAGCAGTACAGAGGGGAAGGGGGATCCGCAGCACCACAACAGGCTGGAAGAGGCAGTGGGGTTGCAAAAGGGAGAAGTCGGCCCACACCAAACAGGCCCACAACCGTTGCACCGAGCACCCCCATGCGTAAATCTACCTTGCCAAGGGGTAGGTGTTCCGCAGTATGGCGCTTTTTTAATGAAAGTGCAGACGACAAAAGAGTGGTAGTTTGCAACCTGTGCCGTACCAAAATGAGCCAGGGCGTGAACACTAGCAACCTCACCACCACCAGCATGATCCGGCACATGGCATCCAAGCACACTAATAAGTTGGCCGAACGCCTGGGTCCACAACCTGGGTCTGCGGGTCACACCACTGCCTCCTCTTCCCCTGTGTTATGCACTGCTGGCCAATCCCCTGTCGAAGGCGCAGGCCTGGATGCCCCTCGCCCTGCACCTGGACCTTCGCATGAACCATCAGAACAACATCCACTTCCCTGTCCCAGTGCAGCGTCCAAATGTCCATAACACAGTCATTTGAATGCAAGCGCAAATACCCACCCACCGACAGGCCATAGCATTAAATGAGCGACTTTCGATATTACTAGCCCTTGAAATGCTGCCATTTAGGCTTGTGGACACTGAGGCCTTCCGCAGCCTGATGTCGGCGGTTGTCCCTCGGTACGCAGTCCCCAGCCGCCACTATTTTTCACGGTGTGCAGTACCCGCCTTACACCAGCATGTGTCCCAGAACATCACCCGTGCCGTGACCATCGCAGTTACTGGGAAGGTCCCCTTAACCACGGATACATGGACAAGTGCTGTTGGCCAGGGACACTACATTTCCCTGACCACACACTGGGTGAATGTTGTGGAAGCCGGGAGTGAGTCGTACCCTGGGATGGCACAGGTGCTACCCACGTCCAGGATTGCGGGCCCTATGTCCATCAGGGTCTCTGCCAGTAGCTATGTTACTAGCTTCAACCCCCACTTCTACTACTCCGCCATCTCCTCCTCCACTTCCACCTCCAGCAGCAGTCAGCCATCAGTTGCTAGCTGGAAGCAGTGTAGCACTGCTGTGGGTAAGCGTCAACAGACCGTGCTGAAGTTGATCTGCTTAGGGGACAAGCAGAGCGCGGCAGGGTATAAGGGACCAGACCGAGCTGTGGCTCTCACCACTCAACTTACAAACGGTAGCACACATGGAACTTTAATTCCATCTGTTCAGCATGGATGGGCAGAAGAGGAGGAGGATGAGGAGATGGAGAATCATCCTGATGTCGACATCGACATCTTGCCTGTTGGTACTCTGGCACACATGGCTGACTTGATGTTAGGCTGCCTTTGCCGCTACCCTCGCTTTATACGCATTTTAGATAACACGGATTACTGGGTGTTTACCCTTCTCGACAACCGCTACAAAGAGAACTTCTCATCTCTAATTCCTGTGGTGGAGAGGACGAGTAAAACGGTGCAATACCAGAAGGTACTTGTTGAGAGATTGCTCCAAAAATTTCCATCTGACAACGCGGCCAGCAGAGTCCGTACTTCCTTAGGCAACCAAGGAAGGGAGACAATGGGAACACACAGCAGTTCCAACAAAGGCAGGGCGACACTCTACAAGGCATGGGACACTTTAATGACACCCCGCCAGCAACCTCACCCTGAAGCGCGGCCTAGTGGTACAAGGAAGGAAAAGTTTTGGAAGATGGTGAAGTAATGCATAGCAGACCGTGTCAGCATCCTAAATGATCCCTCAGTGCCTTACAACTACTGGGTGTCCAAGCTGGACACGTGGCACGAACTTGCGCTCTACTCAAATTTTTTTAATAGGGTCAGCTCAACGGTAGGCCCTCAAATCCAATTTTTTATAGGGTCAGCTCAACTGCAGGCCCTCAACTCAAATTTTTGTATAAGGTCAGCTGAAAAGCATGCACTCGCATTAAATGTTTTAGAGCGTCAGCTGAACAACATGCACTTGAAAATAATGCTTTAGAGCATCAGCTGTACAGCATGCAATCACATATAATGTTTTAGAGCGTCATTTGAACAGCATGCACTCGCATATAATGTTTTAGAGCATTAGCTCACCTGCAGGTACTCGCATATAATGTTTTAGAGCATCAGCTTACCAGCAGGCCCTCGCATATAATGTTTTACAGGGTCAGCTCAACTGCTGGCCCTCGCATATAATGTTTTACAGGGTCAGCTCAACTGCAGGCCCTCGCATATAATGTTTTACAGGGTCAGCTCACCTGCAGGCCCTCACATATAACGTTTTACAGGGTCAGCTCAACTGCAGGCCCTGGCATATAATGTTTTACAGGGTCAGCTCAACTGCAGGCCCTCGCATATAATGTTTTACAGGGTCAGCTCACCTTCTGATGACAACAGCGAAGTGTTGCCTGTTGGTACTCTGGCACACATGGCTAACTTCATGTTAGGCTGCCTTTCCCACGACCCGCGCGTTATACGCATTTTAGACAACACAGATTACTGGCTGTTCACCCTTCTCGACCCCCGCTACAAAGAGAACTTCTCATTTCTCATTCCTCTGGTGGAGAGGACAAGCAAAACGGTGCTATACCAGAAGGTCCTTGTTGAAAAATTGCTCCAAAGTTGATAGGGCAGACATCCAAATGGATCGGGGACGTGCGATCACCTAAAAGTTATCTAGAGTTAAAAAAGCGGCAGCAGGCCCTCACCCACAAGTCCGGTCTCAGCAGTCAAGATTCTGGTCAACACAATCCTCACCATGATGGCACACTGGGTGAACGTTGTGGAGGCCGGGAGGAAGTTGGCTGCTGGCACCAGACTTGCCCTCCAATAGATCCTTGTTAACGGAAAGTGTACTCATTCCAATAACAGGGCCGCTTAGGAGTACTGTATTGTTATTTATCGCCACTACCTCCCCGAGTCAGGAGTGGGTAATTGCTGCACGCCTGCTGCCGTCCTTGGAATCTTCTGCTTTAATAACTTGACCCACCTTCTCTGGGTGGTTCACAATTATGAAAAAAAAAGGGCAAGGCAACAACAGCCAATCGGATTTCAGCCATCGACTTTTCTTGGATGTGGTATCCCTTTCTTAAGCTCTCTCTTTCCGGCATTGAACTCTGATTCCCCTTGATCACCATGGTAGGTGCAGAAAAGTTGATAGGGCAGTCATCCAAATGGATCGTCACCGTCACGGGGATGTGCAATCACCCAGGGGTTATCTAGAGTCACCAATGCGGCAGCAGGCCATCGCCCCTAAGGTTTTAGATGGTCAGATCAGCAGGCCCTTGCTCCAAATGTTTTTGAGGGTCATTAGCAGGTCATCAATCATAATTTTTCAAGGGTGTGTATGATGCCTTCCTTTATGTGTAGCAAAGGGCGTTTTGGAGTGCCGGTTCCTTGTAATTTTTGGCAGCCCTTTCACTTGGTGCATAGGCTTTATGAGTGTAGGAGTCCCACTACCTGAACAATTGTACCACAATGTGAATGAGGCCCTCCTTTATGTAATATACAGGTTGTTTCAGAGTGCCTCTTCCGTGTAATTTTTTGCAGCACTTGCACTTTATATACAATTGAATATACAGGAAAGAATGTTTCCTAACAGTTTTTCCTGTAAAATAGATTTTTTTGGGGGGGTTTTGTGCGTATTTTTGTTAGTCTGTAAAAGTGGCGTACAACTCGGACAACATGGTTGCCAGCAGCGACCTGGGAGTCCAAGACATCGTCCCCATGCTGTTCCCGAACCATTTCGGTGGTGTTTCTGTCACTTTCTGACCTTTTCCAATCGACCAGGCACCCTCCCCTCTTCAGAGCAGTGGTGCCTGGTTGTCTCCCATTGACTTCCATTATATTCGTGTGTTCGGCTGATATTACCAGCTTTGTAATGCTATCTTGGAAGGCTATGGCTACATGGTGACATGTGCCAAATGTACATTGCTATCGCCTAGCAAGTCCAATCCTGTTACCAAAGCAACAAAGACAGATATCAGATTTTGTCTAATTGAAGAGATAAATCGCCGATAGACATATATAGATTTATATCATTTCATTTTTAGCTGTATTGCAATTATTATTATTATAAAGTCATCTAGCCATGATTATTATTTGCATTTCAAGACTTCACAAATCAATACATTCCCAGGACACTATTGTTCTATGCCTTTGGCTACCACTGCAGCCAGTTTTCCGTCAAGGAAGTATTCTATAAGGCTAAAAACTCTATGGAAGTTGAAGAACATCACGAGGCACAGAACTGCTGATCTATATTCCGTTTGAAAGAAGTGTAGCGCGATTTATAGCCTCACTTCCTAAAAAGCTTCGAGCAACTGAGATTTTTCATGTTCATGTAGGATTTGAAACAATAAATTAATGTCATTATATAGTCTTGTACATACAATGAAAGAACGTCCAGACCATGAAGACACAATTGCTCCCCAATGAACAGGTACTGTGCAGACATGAAAACCAGTTTGCATCACTTACTGCCCAAATATAATCTACGGCTCTGCAAGAATGCCTTTAGCCTACTGCTGAGTGCATATATCTTTCCCTTTTGAATGGAGATAAATTATTATCTCCTTTTGGTCATTGCCAAGGCAAACTACATTCTGCTTGTTTCCCACATTTCATCTTGAAAAGAAGGACAACATATTTCACATGGCACTATGACTTAGGACGGCTCTAATTAATGTGTATCTACTAGCGCGGTAATTTTGCTTTAGTCTATGAATGACATTTAAGGGAAGAAAGTGTTCGAGATCTCATAATCTAACGTCAGTGGTACAATGAAATGCTTAATAGTGGAGGCAAATTAGATAACCGGATAAGCCAAGATACTTGTCTGTGAAATGGATTCATTACAGTCAGAGCCTCTTTATTTCCACTGTTAAAATGTAACCAATATTTTAATTATATTTAAACATTTTTGCAATTTCAAAGACTACCTCTTCATCAGTGGATAGTTTAAATTCAATGAATCAGTATTTTTTATCTAGAGTAGCTATGGTGGCTGGTGGTGATTTTGTGACTCTGTTGGATCCATTAAAGTTGCCACACTACTACTTTAGGAGATCTAATCTATTTGTATGCAGGGTTTATTTAACAGATGGTACAGCACCTCTGGGCAGATAATCCTAGCACTGCATAATTTACAGCTCTTTTCTCACAGAAGCACTCCCCTGACACCCAGATATCAAGCCCAGTAGTAGACATTCCTTTTAACCCTGCACTTTTAACACTTCAGAACATATACTTGCACATATGATGTTACTTATTGAGTCATTATACATGGCTAATATGGATACATACAGTACGTACAACACATTCAACTCATTTAACATATCTTTGCAATTCAAGCATGCTAGTAAATATCAAAAGGACCTTTCTAGCTTACAAGTGGGCCACCATGACAATATATTATCGTGGAACCAGCCATGATGTGGTTATCTTAAAAAGCTAAGAAAGAAACTGAAAGGGTTTTCCGGGACATAGATATTGATGCTTTGTCTTCAGGATAAGTCATCAATATCAGATCAATGGGGTTCTGACACTCAGCAACCCCACCAATCAGCTGTTTTGGACATCCACCAATGTCAGAAACTATATTGTGTAGATGTTGTGTGGAGGTTCTGTGGCTCAGCTCCCATTTAAATGAACTAAACAGTGGACAGAATGACAGAATCTTCTGGTGGCTGCCTCATACTCGGCCGAACACCAGTTCATCTCAAGCATCGCGATGCTTGGCACATCGTAGTGTTCGGCCGAATACCGCGTGTGCTCGAGAGCCATGCTCAAGTCTCCTCCCCGCACATTTGTTAGCTGCTACGCAGCCAATAAATGTGCAGGTAAGAACTGCCACTCACTGTAATACCCTAGCCATGTTGGTTACTGGCATCACAGTGATTGGCTGGCCAGAACGAGTCCTCGTGTGCTATAAAGCACCCGATGACACATAGATCGGCCAGTCTTAGTCAGGGAGAGCTGTGCTGTAGAAGGGACAGAAAGTGTAGGGAATTTAATAAATTTTTTTGGTTAGGCAGGGTTAGTGTTAGAGACACAAAAGTCCTTTTAAGGACTATTGTAGTGTCTGGCAGCAATATATATTTTTTAGCTCAACCTGCGCTAAATTGCGTGCGATTAGAGACCCAAAAGTTCTTTTAAGGACTATTGTTGTATCTGGCAGCAATATATATTTTTAGCGCAACCTGCACTAAATAGCTTGCAAATGTTTGGCCGCTGCAGACAGCGACATCTCCTGTGTAACGTGTGCACAGCCTAAAAATATTTGTGACATCCAGTGTACTTTTTCCGTAGACAGTGTCCGCTGCGGACAGTTACATTACCTGCGCTACATCTCCTCTATAACGTGTGCGCATCCTAAAAATATCTGTGACATCCAGTGTACAATTTCCGTAGACGCTGCAGACAGCGACATTTTCTGCTCTACATCTCCTGTTTAACGTGTGTGCATACTAAAACTATCTGTGACATCCAGTGTACTTTTTCTGTAGACGGTGTCCGCTGCAGACAGTTACATTACCTGCGCTACATCTCCTGTATAACGTTTGCACATCCTAAATATCAGTGACATTCAGTTTAATTTATTTGCGCATACACTTACAAAACCTGCGCTACTGTACGTGTGACATACTTGCAAGCATATATACCATTTAGTATGCAGAAGGCGGGCAGTAAGGGACGGGGAAGTGGCCATGCTGGTGATGGTGCATGCAGAGGCTGTTGCCCTGGGCGCTGTGAAACTGTGCCTGCTGCTAGAGCACAAGAAACACACTCATCCACGATACCTAGCTTCATGTCCCAGTTTGCAGAGCGGCGCAGAACACCACTCTCGAAGTCACACCAATGCGACTAGGTGGTCGATTGGATTGCAGCAGATAATGCTTCCAGTCAGTTATGCACCACCCTGTCTTCCACAAAATCCAGACTCAGTAGCCAAGAGTCTGGTCAACAGAATCCTCACCCTGATCTTCCTTCTTCCCACTTTGGAGAGTCTTGGCAAACAAGTGATCCCACACTCGGATATTCCGAGGAGCTCTTTTCAGCACCATTCCTTCATTTGGGACTCTTGACAAGCCCGCTTGAAGAGGGACATGAGTAGATCGTGTGCACTGATGCCCAAACTCTTGAGCATCCACAATCACAAGAAGATGATGGTGGGGAATGGCAATTAGTGTTTCACAAGGTGGATGATGATGATGAGACACAGTTGCCAATAAGTCAATGGCAATTAGTCTCTCAAGAGGTTCATTATAAGGATGAGACAAAGTTGTCAATAAGTGAGGTTTTTGTTAGGTCAACAAGTCAGGAGGACGAACAGTGAGGAAGTGGAAGAGCAGTTGGTGGACGATGAAGTCACTGACCCAACCTGGGAAGGTGGCAAGCCGAGCGAGGACAGCAGTACAGAGGGGGCGGGATCCGCAGAGGCAGTAGGGTGGCAAAAAGGAGAAGGCGGGCCACGCAAAACAGACCCGCAACTGTTCCCCGAAGCACCCCCTTGCGGAAATCTCCCTTGCCAAGGGCTAGGTTTTCTGCAGTCTGGCGCGTTTTTGAGGAAAGTGCGGACCATAAAAGAATTGTCATTTGCAACCCGTGCCGTACCAAAATGAGCAGGGCCGTGAATACTAGCAACTAGTGTTGATCGAGCACCAAAGTGATCGGGTGTTCAGGGGCTCGGGTCGAACACCTCTGGATGCTCGGATGCTCTACCAAGCACCCGAGCACAATGGAAATCAATGGGAGAACCCGAGCATTAAACCAGGCACCCCCTGCTTTGAAGAGGGGAAGTGTCTGGTTCATAGGAAAAGGTCAGAAATTGATGGAAACACCACCAAAATGGTTCGGGAACAGCATGGGGAGGATGTCTGGATGCATCTTGGACTCCCAGGTCGCTGCTGGGAATGATGTTGTCCGAGTAGTACGCCACTTTTACAGACTGACAATAATACGCACAAAACCGAAAATAAAATCGTTTTCAGAGGAAAAATTGTTAGGAAACATTCTTTCCTATATATTTACTTGTATGTAAAGTGCAAGTGCTGCCAAAAATTACAAGGAAGAGGCACTCTGATACAACCTTTATATCAAAAAATGGAGGGCCTCACTCACATTGTGGTACAATTGTTCGGGTAGTGAGACTCCTACACTCATAAAGCTTATGCACTAAGTGAAAGGGCTTCCAAAAATTACAAGGAAACGGCACTCCAATACACCCTTTATTACACATAAAGGAGGGCATCATACACCCTTGAAAAATTATGATTGATGGCCTGCTGGTGACCCGCAAAAACATTAAGAGCAAGGGCCTTCTGGTGACCCTCTAAAACATAATGGACGAGGGCCTGCTGCTGAGCTAACCATCTAAAACATTAGGGGTGAGGGTCTGTTGCAGAGCTGACTCTCTAAAACATTAGAGGCGAGTGCCTGCTGCTGATCTGAGCATCGAAAAAATTATGAGCAATTGCCTGCTGCTGGGCTGACCATTGAAAACATTATGGGCAAGTGCCTGCTGCTTAGCTAACCATTAAAAAAATTATGGGTGAAAGCCTGCTGGTCATCTGACCCTCAAAAACATTATATGCGAGGGCCTGCATGTGAGCTGACCCTCTAAAAGATTGTAGGTGAGGTTCTGCTGGTGAGCTTATCCTCTAAAACATTATATGCGAGGGCCTGCAGGTGAGCTGACCCTCAAAAACATTATATGTGAGGGCCTGCTTTTAAGCGGACCCTCTAAAAGATTGTGGGTGAGGGCCTGCTGGTGAGTTGACCCTCTAAAAGATTGTGGGTGAGGGCCTGCTGGTGAGCTGACCCTGTAAAACATTATGGTTGACAGCCTGCTGGTGAGCTGACACTCTAAAACATTACATGCGAGGGCCTGCAGGTGAGCTGGCCCTGTAAAACATTATGGTTGACAGCCTGCTGGTGAGCTGACCCTCTAAAACATTATATGCAAGGGCCTGCAGGTGAGCTAACCCTCTAAAAGATTGTAGTTGAGGGCCTGCTGGTGAGCTGACCCTCAAAAACATTATATGCTAGGGCCTGCAGGTGAGCTGACCATCTAAAAGATTTTAGGTAAGGGCCTGCTGGTGAGATGACACTCTAAAATATTACATGCAAGGGCCTGCGAGTGAGCTGGCCCTCTAAAAGATTGTAGGTGAGGGCCTGATGGTGGGCTGACCCTCTAAAACATTATATGTGAGGGCCTGCAGGTAAACTGACCCTCTACAACATTAGGAGTGAGGGCAGACAAATAAGCATGTTGATATGATGGAAGAGGAGTAGAAGGAGGACGAGAAAAAGAAGATTGAACCATATACCCTTTTTTGTGGTGGAAGGGGTGCATGGGAATACAGTGTATTCAGTACATTATAAAAAACACATTTAATGTGCCTTTATGTTCAGCCGCTTTCCTCTGGTGGAGTAGAGAAGTCAGGGGCAATACAGGTCTTGTTCATTTTGATAAGATTCAACCTGTGAGCTTTTTTAGTTGACAGGCGGATGCCCTTATCAGTTATTATGCCCCCAGCAGCACTAAATACCTGCTCTGACAAAATGCTGGCAGCAGGGCAGGCCAGCACCTCCAAGGCGTAGAGCACCAGTAGTGCCACGTGTCCAGCTTGGACACCCAGTGGTTGCAAGGCACAGAGAGATCATTGAGAATGCTGACACGGTCTGCTACGTACTCCTTCACCATCTTCCAAAATTTTTCCCTCTTTGTGACACTAGGCCACGCATCAGGGTGAGGGTGCTGGCGGGGTGTCATGGAACTGTTCCAGGCTTTGGAGAGTGTTGCCCTGCCTCTGTGTGAGCTGCTGTGTTTTACCCTTTCTTTTCCCTTCCTCGGTTGCCCAAGGCACTACGTTCTCTGCCGTCAGTGTTGTCAGCTGGAAATTTTTGGAGCAATTTTTCCACAAGGACCTTCTGGTATTGCACCATTTTGCTCGTCCTTTCCATCACAGGAATGAGAGATGAGAAGTTCTCGGGGGTCAAGAAGGGTGAACAACCAGTAATCGGTGTTGTCCAAAATGTGTAAAACGCGTGCGTCACAGGAAAGGCAGCCTAACATAAAGTCAGCCATGTGTGCCAGAGTCCCAACAGGCAAGACTTTGCTCTTGTCATTAGGAGGATTACTCTCAATCTCCTCATCCTCTTCCTACTCTTCTGCCCATCTACGCTGAAGAAATAGAATTAAATTCCATGAGGACTACCCTCTGTAGCGGAGGCAACCGTCTCCTGCTCTTCCTCCTCATCATCATCCAATTTGCTCTAAGATGAACTGAGGGTGGTCTGGCTATAACCCTGTGTAATGTCTTCCCCCATTTCCACCTTTTCCACATGCAGTGTCGGCCTTAATTGGGAGCAGTGAGAGTTTGAGTAGACACAGAAGTGGGATGGAGACGCTAATAATAGCGTTATTTCTGCTCACCATCTGTGTTGATTCCTTAAAGTTTCTTAAAACCTCACAGAGGTCAGACATCCATGCCCACTCCTCGCTTGTGAAGAGTGGAAGCTGACTGCAAAGGCGACGACTATGTTGCAGCTGGTATTCCTCTACTGCCCTCTGCTGCTCACAAAGCCTGGCCAACGTGTGGAACGTCGCGTTCCAGCGAGTACTCACAATAGTCGGTGAGCTGGCAATTGTTATCACTGCTGCAGCAGGGTTGACAGACTGGCGGTAGCTGTAGATAACTTGCGGAAATGGGCACACACGCGGAGCACCTTCACCAGTAGCTCAGGCAAATTGGGGTAGGTTTTGAGAAACCGCAGTACCACTAAGTTGAAGACGTGGGCTAGGCATGGGATGTGTGGGAGCTTGCCGAGCTCCAAAGCCACCACCAAGTTACGGCCATTATCAGACACAACCATGCCTGGTTCTAGGTTAAGTGGCGAGAGCCACAGCTCAGTCTGGTCCCTTATACCCTGCCACAGCTCTGTGGCGGTGTGCTGTTTGTCACCTAAGCAGATCAGCTTAAGCACGGCCTGTTGCCGCTTCCCCACTGCAGTGCTAAACTTCTTCCAGCTACCGACTGATGGCTGACTGGTGCTGCAAGAGGATAATTCTGAGGTGGAAGTGGAGGAGGAGGCGAAGGATGAGAAGTGGGGGTTATAGCCACTAGCATAGGTGTTGGCGCCCAGCGCGCATCTCCACACATACTTGAAGTCATGAAGGCAGCGGCCTCCTTGCTTCAAGTGACCACGCCCCCTTCCCTGCCCCTTCGCTGTGACTGACAGCGCTTATGCAGAGAGTTCGGCAAAGCCAGCCGAACTGCCAGCTGTCAGTCACAGCTAAGTGGCAGGGAAGGGGGCGTGGTTACCATGACTTGAAGCAAGGAGGCCGCTGCCTACATGACTTCAAGCATGTGTGGAGAAGCGCGCTGGACAGGGGATAAAACAAAGTTTTCAGCACTTTTGCTGTATCTGCCTTCAGGAAGAAGGGCATCATCAGAAACACACTGCTGGCTACACGCAGGTACTGCTAGCAGCTTGGGATGGTTTTGGGAGGTGACAGGTTCCCTTTAAGTGGACCTTCCCAATAACTGCGTTGGTCAGGGCACGGGTGATATTACGGGACACTTGCTGGTGTAAGGCATTGGGAAAAATAGTGGCTGGGGACTGTGTAATGAGGGACTGCCGCCGACATCAGGTTGCGAAAGGCCTTAGTGTCCACAAGCCTAAATGGCAACATTTCCAGGGCCAGTAATTTGGAAAGTTACGCATTTAGTGCTATGGCCTGTGGGTGCGTGGCTGGGTATTTGCGCTTGCGTTCAAATGCCTGGGGTAAGGACATTTGTACGCTGCGCTGGGACATGGAATTGGATGTGGTTGCTGATGGTGCTTGCAAAGGTCTAGGTGGAGGGCAGGAGGCATCCGGGCCTGCGACTTCGACATGGGATTGGCCAGCACGTAACACAGGGGAAGAGGAGGCAGTGGTGTGACCCGCAGACACAGATTGTGGACCCAGGCGTTCGGCCCAACTATTACGCTGCTTTGATGCCATGTGGTGGATCATGCTGGTGGTGGTGAGATTGCTAGTGTTCACACCCCTGCTCAATTTTGTATGACACAGGTTGCAAATTACAATTATTTTTTCCTCAAAAAAGCGCCAGACTGCGGAACACCTACCCCTTGGCAAGGGAGATTGCTGCAAGAGTGTGCTCTGGGGAACAGTTGCGGGCCTGTTTTGCGTAGCCTGCCTTCTCCCTTTTGCCACCCCACTGCCTCTTCCAGCCTGTTGCAGTGCTGCGGATCCCTCTCCATCTGTACTGCTGTACTCACTCGGCTTGCCACCTTCCCAGGTTGGGTCAGTGACTTCATCGTCCACCACCTCCTCTTCCACTTCCTCACTCTGCTTATCCTCCTGACTTGTTGACCTAACAACAACCTCAGTTATTGATAACTGTGTCTCATCCTCATCATCAACCTCTTGAGATACTAATTGCGGTTGACTTATTGGCAACTGTGTCTCATCATCATCCACCTTGTGAAACACTAATTGCCGTTCCCCACCGTTATCTTCTTGTGACTGTGGATGCTCAAGAGTTTGGGAATCAGGGCTCAAGATCTCATGTCCCTCTTCAAGCAGGCTTGTCGAGAGGCCCAAACGAAGGAATGGTGCTGAAAAGAGCTCCTCGGAATATCCGAGTGTGGGATCACTTGTTTACCAAGACTCCATGGTGGGAGGAAGTAGAATCAGGGTGAGGATTCTGTTGACCAGACTCTTGGCTATGGAATCTGGACTTTGTGGAAGACAGGGTGGTGCATAACCGTCTGGAAGAATTATCTGCTGCAATCCAACCGACCACCTGGTCGCATTGGTCTGATGTCGAGAGCATTGTCCTGCGCTGCCCTGCAAACTGGGACATGAAGCTACAGTAGGTATAGTGGATGATTGTTTTTCTTGTGCTCTGGCAGCAGGCACAGTTTCAATGCGCCCAGGGCCACGGCCTCTGCATGTACCATCAGCATTATGGCGACTTCCCTGTCCATTACTGCTCGCCTTCTTCATATTAAATGTTATATATGCTTGAAAGCTTGTCACACGTACAGTAGCACAGGATTTGTAAGTGTATGCGCAAAAAAAAAAGAAGGTATTTGGGATGTGGAAACGTCACACAGGAGATATACCGCAGATAATGTTGCTGATGTCAGCAGCGGCTAATAAAAAATTACAGAGAATGTCACAGGTTTTTGGGATGTGGAAATGTTACACAGGAGATGTACCCCAGGTAATGTCACTGTCCGCAGCGGACACCGTCTACAAAAAAAAGTACACTGGATGTCACTGATATTTTTTGGATGTGCACACGTTACACTGGAGATGTAGCGCAGCTAATGTCACTGTCCACAGCGGATACCGACTATGGAAAAAGTACACTGGATGTCACAGATATTTTTGGGATGCGCACACGTTACACAGGAGATGTAGCGCATATAATGTCGCTGTCTGCAGCGGCCTAACTATTGCTGATGTCAGCAGCGGCTAATATAAAATTACAGGGAATGTCACAGGTATTTTGGATGTGGAAACATTACACAGGAGAAATACAGCAGATAATGTTGCTGATGTCAGCAGCGGCTAATATAAAATTACAGGGAATGTCACAGGTATTTGGGATGTGGAAATGTTACACAGGAGATGTACCCCAGGTAATGTCACTGTCCGCAGCAGACACCATCTATGGAAAAAGTACACTGTATGTCACTGATATTTTTGGGATGTGCACACGTTACACTGGAGATGTAGCGCAGCTAATGTTACTGTCCGCAGCGGACACCGTCTACGGAAAAAGTACACTGGATGTCACAGATATTTTTGGGATGCGCACACGTTACACAGGAGATGTAGCGCAGATAATGTCGCTGTCTGCAGCGGACTAACTATCGCACGCTATTTAGCACAGGATGCACTAAAAATAGATATTGCTGCCACACACAACAGTCCTTAACAGGACTTTTGGGTCTGTAAAGTGTTAGCAATTTAGCGCAGGTTGCGCTAAAAAGATATATTGCTGCTGCCACACACAACAAGAGTCCTTAAAAGGACTTTTGGGTCTCTGACAAGTTTTTAAAATAAAAAAATTCACTCCCTACACTATCTTTCCCTTTTTCAGCACAGCTCTGCCTGACTAACACTGAGCCAAACACTTGTCATCGGGTGCTATATAGCACCCGATGACGCGTTCCGGCTAGCCAATCACTGTAATGCCAGTAACCAACATGGCTACGGCATAACAGTGAATGACAGTACTTATCTCCACGTTTATTGACTGAATACCGCCATGTGCCGAGCATTGAGATGCTCAAGCCGAACTGGTATTCGGCCAAGCATGCTCAAACAACACTACTAGCAACCTCACCGCCACCAGCATTATCCGCCACATGGCATCAAAGCACCCTAATAGGTGGGCCGAACGCCTGGGTCCACAATCAGTGTCTGCGGGTCACACCACTGCCTCCTCTTCCCCTGTGTTACGTGCTGGCAAATCCCCTGTCCAAGACGCAGGCCCGGATGCCTCCCGCCCTGCACCTGGACCTTCGCAAGCACCATCAGCTAGCATATCCACTTCTGTGTCCCAGCGCAGCGTACAGATGTCCATACCCCAGGCATTTGAACGAAAGCGCAAATACCCAGCCACGAAAGCGCCTGCCACACTAAAAGTCCACCTTTCCAAATTGATGGCCCTGGAAATGTTGCCATTTAGGCTTGTGGACACTAAGGCTTTCTGCAGCCTGATGATGGTGGCGGTCCCTCAGACCCCATCCGCCACTATTTTTCCCGGTGTGCCGTCCCCGTCTTACGCCAGCATGTGTCCCGTAAAATCACCCGTGCCCTGACCGATGTCATTATTAGAAATGGTCCACTTACGACTGACACATAGACAAGTGCTTGTGGCCAGGGACACTACATTTCCCTGATGGCACACTGGGTGAACATTGTGGAGGCCGGGGGCAAGTCGTACCCTGGTATGGCACAGGTGCTACCAACGCCAAGGATTGCGGGCCCTACTTCCATAAGAATTTCCACCACCACCTACATTAGTGGCTGCAACCCCCTCTTCTCCTCCTCCACCTCCTCCACTTCCACCTCTGAATTATCATTTTGCAGCACCAGTCAGCCATCAGTCGGTAGCTGGAAGCAGTGTAGCACTGCAGTGGGGAAGCGGCAACAGGCTTAAACTAATATGTTTAGGTGACAAACAGCACACCGCCGCAGAGCTGTGGCAGGGTATAAGGGACCAGACGGAGCGGTGGCTCTTGCCACTCAACCTCCAACCAGGCATGGTTGTGTCTGATAATGGCCGTTACTTGGTGGCGGCTTTGGAGCTCGGCAAGCTCATACACATTCCATGCCTAGCCTACGTGTTCAACCTAGTGGTTCAGCAGTTTCTCAAAAACTACTTCAATTTGCCTGAGCTACTGGTGAAGGTGCTCCGCGTGTATGCCCATGTGGAAAAATTGCTCCAAAAATTTCCAGCTGACAACACTGGCAGCAGAGTACGTAGTTCCTTGGGTAACCGAGGAGGGGAGACAAGGGGAACACACAGTAGTTCCAACAGAGGCAAGGCAACACTCTCAAAGGCCTGGGACAGTTTCATGACACCCCGCCAGCACCCTCACCCTGATGAGCGGCCTAATGTCACAAGGAAAGTTTTGCAAGATGGTGGAGTACGTAGCAGACCGTGTCAGCATCCTCAATGATCCCTCTATGCCTTACATCCATTGGGTGTCCAATCAGGACACATGGCATGAACTGGAGCTCTACGCCTTGGAGGTGCTGGCCTGCCCTTCCGCCAGCATTTTGTCAGAGCGTGTATTTAGTGCTGCTGGGGGCATAATAACTGATAAGCGCATCCGCCTGTCAACTGAAAATGCTGACAGATTGACTCTTATCAAAATGAACAAGGTCTGGATTGCCCCTGACTTCTCTACTCCACCAGAGGAAAGCGGCTGAACATAAAGGCACTTTAAATGTGGCTTTTATGGTGTATTGAATACACGGTGTTCCCATGCACCCCTTCCACCAAAAAAAAGGTATATGGTTCAATCTTCCTTTTCTCCTCCTCCTCATGATATCAACATGCTTATTAGGCTGCCCTCGCTCCTAATGTTTTAGAGGGTAAGCTCAGCAGCAGGTCCTCAACCATAATTTTTTCGATGGTCAGCTTAGCAGCAGGCCCTCAACTATAATTTTTTCCACGGTCAGCTCAGCAGCAGGCACTCGCCCCTAATGTTTTAGACAGTCAGCTCAGCAGCAGGCCCTTAACCATAATTTTTTCGATGGTCAGCTCAGCAGCAGGCACTCGCCCCTTATGTTTTAGAGAGTCAGCCCAGCAGCAGACCCTCACCCCCAATGTTTTAGATGGTCAGATTACCAGCAGACCCTCACCCCTAATGTTTTAGATGGTCAGCTCAGCAGCAGGCTCTCGCCCATAATGTTTTAGATGGTCAGCTCATCAGCAGGCCCTCGCCCATAATGTTTTTGAGGGTCACCAGCAGGCCATCAATCATAATTTTTCAAAGGTGTGTATGATACCCTCCTTTATGTGTAATAAAGGGTGTATTGGAGTGCCGGTTCCTTGTAATTTTTGGCAGATCTTTCACTTAGTGCATAGGCTTTAAGAGTGTAGGAGTCCCGCTGCCTGAACAATTGTACCACAATGTGAATGAGGCCCTCCTTTATGTGATATACAGGTTGTATCAGAGTGCCTCTTACTTGCAATTTTTGGAAGCACTTTCACTTTTTATACAAGTAAATATACAGGAAAGAATGTTTTTCCTCTAAAATCGATTTTATCTTCTTTTTTTGCGTATTATTGTCAGTCTGTAAAATTGGCTTACTACTCTGACAACATCGTTTCCAGCAGCGACCTGGGAGTCCAAGATGCATCCAAACATCCTCCCCATGCTGTTCCCGAACCATTTCAGTGGTGTTTCCATCAATTTCTGACCTTTTCATGTGAACCAGACACCCTCCCCTCTTCAGAGCAGGGATGCCTGGTTTAATGCTCGGGTTCTCCTATTGACTTCCATTGTGGTCGGTAGCTAGTGTTTATTGAGCATGCTTGTCCGAACACCAGTTTGTCTCAAGCATCGCGATGCTCAGCCAAATATCGAGTGTGCTCAAGTCAGTGTATTTAAATCTAATTTAGCCTCTATTTCTGAGAAGTTTTTGGATGGATACGAACTCACAACCTTCTACATTACAGCCAAGAATGTTAACTACTACACTATAGAGCTGCATGTGGGGATTTGCTCTGGTAGGCAGCTTAGCGGATGCAGTATAGAGGCAATCACTAAGTCTTTAACTTAAATAGTTCAGTGTTTATTCACACAAAAGGCAAAACAAAATAACAGTTTGCAGTATTGGTGCATGTTCCCACCATGGAAAGTCCACAGAACACAAAGGTTCACCTGGTTAGCAGTTTTTCATCAGCCATCCACAGAAGGCTTTAGGGGGGCCTGTTTTTCAGCAATGCAGCTCTCAGCCCTTTAGCACGGCACACCTCATGCAGATCCCAAAACCACAGCGTCTCTACAGCTTCACTGTGAAATGGAGGATAATCCACACAGCTGAGACTGCTGGCTGGGTTTTTATATCCCAGCCAAAACCCGGCCTGGAGTGTGGGGAGAAGCCACCCACCCTGCACTTTGGCTGCTCCCAGTAAGAGCCGGCCCGGATCAGCTATACAGCCATACTAAAAAACAAATAGTGTCAGTCAACACTAACTGCCGCTGACACTTAAAATTACCGCCTCTTACCTCATCGAGGCCAGGAATCTTGGTGACACATACCTTCCATCAATGACGGACCCTTACACCTTTCTACAATATATGTATATGTATATATATATATATATATATATATATATATATATATATACATAATGATACTTCTAATATATATTAATGCATAACATGTGGGAAACTGAAACTACTACTGATGTTTTAGCCATAATATATTTACATATATTGTAATATATTATATATTCTAAATATATAATAATATATGTAAATATATTATGGCTAAAAACTTATATATATGTTTAAACAAAATTTAGCCTCTGACGGGATTTGAACTCACAACCTTCTACATTACAGCCAAGAGTCTCAACCACTACAGTATACAGCTGCATGGCCAGATACAAAAAAATAATAATTTGACTTTTGCTGTATAGTAGTAAGTATTCCTATACAGCAGAAGTCTCATATTTTATATTTTTTTAGCAAGCGGCCATGCAGCTCTATAGTGTAGTGAATAAGATTTTGGGCTGTAATGTAGAAGGTTGTGAGTTTGAATCCCACCAGGAACTTTTCAGAAATAGAGGCTAAATTAGATTTAAATAAACTGGGTGTCCCCAAGCACTGATTCCATATATGGACATAGCTATATATGGAGTCAGAGCAGGGACTCCTAGGCCAAACTAGAGAAGGGGGGGACTGGTTTAATGCTCAGGTTCTCCCATTGACTACCATTGTGGTCTTGGTGCTCCATGAACAGTACTAGTGTTCCTTCAAAAAGGCCAAACTTCAGAGCAGGGGGGACTGGTTTAATGCTCGGGTTCTCCCATTGACTTCCATTGTGGTCTTGGTGCTCCATGAACAGTACTAGTGTTCCTTCCAAAAGGAAAAAAGTACTGAGTATCTCAAGAAAAAATTGCCCTGGTTAGCTGAGTTGCTTTGGGGGTGCTCTTTTTTTTATTAGGGAGACCAGAAAGTATGCATGAGGAGTATTGTAGCCCAGCCAACCCTACTCTGACTTTCTAGAAAACATATATGCAAATGTTAGTATCTGTTGGCATTAGAAAGGCTTAATGTGGAAGGAAAGCTAATTTAAATATACTAAACAAAAATGTGCAAATTAGATTTTCTTAAAAAAATGTATTGTTTCCAGAGGAGTATTTCACACCTCTCTCTCTCCCTCTCTCCCCTTAAATCTTTTCCTAAGAGACTAGAGAATGTTATATATCAATATTCAGAGCAATTGGAGCATATTTCATTTGGGTAGAATTGATTAAGACCTGAATCAATTTTTTTTGAAAGATTTGCCAATTGGACATGAAATGAATATCAGGAAATTTGCCCATCTCTAATACTGTAGATGATCAAATCAATATAAAATTTAATTCAAATAGTAATGGGTGAACAGAATATCTAACATTACAATACTAGGGTGTTATGCTACAGTATGATTTCAGGTAGACATGCAGTTGAGCTAGACGTTAAATGGTAAATAAAGTCATTTATGCAAAAAAGAATCAAATATTTGTTTTACATGTTCTAATGTACAAAAATATGTTTCTGTGCAGTGCTGTATATTTTAGAAGACTCGCCAAGCTGTTGGGTTGTGATATTAAACTCATTTGCCAGCTTATTTGTACCATCATTTTAACCTTTTAGAATTCACTCCATGTGTTGTGTTTGCAAATTGTTTATAAATATAAATCGAATGCAAGGGAATAAATCTAAATCTTGAATTAATCATGTCGAGATACTTTGCGAGCATAAGATGCACGGTAAACGAGTACAGTTGAATGCAGAAAAGAACCTGAAGGCAAAATAAAACATCTGGACTGAGTTTAGTCATTTGATTTGCTTTGCTCAAAAGATTTGAAGCCAATTAATGCCATTACCTAGCAGCGCATCATGAGAAAACAGCCAAGACTGTAAAATAGTGCCTTTGAAATAATACCAAACTCAAAGAAATGTGTTTTGTTTATACTAATGTTTTGTTGTGAATGCAAGTAGTAATTGATTCTATTCAGGTGAAGGAATTATGTGATCATTTTGAGTAAACTTTAAGGCCTCTCTCACACTAGCGTGACCGATTAGGTCCGGATGCGTTCAGGGTGCATTCAGTGAAACTCCCACCATTTTGCAAGCAAGTTCAGTCAGTTTTGTCTGCGATTGCGTTCAGTAGTTCCACGCCAGTGCAATGCGTTTTGATGCGTTTTTCACACACGTGATGAAAAAGTTAAGGTTTGCAAACAACATCTCTTAGCAACCATCAGTGAAAAACGCATTGCATCCGCACTTGCTTCCGGATGCAATGCGTTTTTCACTGAAGCCCCACTCACTTCTATGGAACCAGGGCTGCGTGAAAAACGCAGAATATAGAACATGCTGCTTTTTTCGCACAACGCAGAACTGATGCGCGAATTAAACGCTCATGAACACAGACTCATTGAAATGAATGGGTCAGGATTCACTGCGGGTGCTATGTGTTCACGTCAAACTCGCTCGTGTGAAAGGGGCCTAAGAGTGTGCTTACACATGGAGGAAAATCTGCAGCATATTACACCAGCAAAGTGCATGAGATTTTACAAACTCTCAACACACTGGGGAAAAATAAAAATTTATTCTGCGGTTTCCCCTGCGGATTTGCAATGCATTGCATATGGTGAAATCCACAGCAAAATCTATGACAAATTCGCATGTAACGCTTGTGTATTTTAACGTCGATTTGTCATAGATTTTGGAACAGAAATGTAAGAAATCTGAAGCAGAATTTAACGGCTGTACCCTAAAGGTGTTTCCCAGCTCTTTAAAATTCATGGCCTATCTTTAGCTGATCAGCTCTTTGAAGGGTTGCGTCCCATACTTTTAGTAGCGGATCTCCTTGGTATTGCAGTTTTCTGAAGCTTTGCTCCATTAAAGTGATAGGACTGCTATAATACCAGATGCCGTCTCTCCAAAAAGTACAGAGCTCTGTACTTTTTGGAGAGACGGCATCTGGTATTTGTTCTCCTAGGAGATAAGTTGCATAAGTAAGCATACGTTTTGTCAAGGAGTCTCACGACCACATTCAATTAAACAAGGACTACAAGTAGCAGCACACTGCCATGCGCAAAGACACATGCAAACAATAGAAACATGAATAAACTGCAACACTGCTATAATTACTATATGGAAATGTGAAGCTCTTCGAGCACATTTTGATCAAAATTGTGTCAGGCCTATATACCAGCGACAAGGTGGCTTCTAACAGATGCCTACACTAACTGAAATGCCTCTCTACTGGTCTCTTGGCCTAAAAAATTTTTTAAGGACAATGTAGAATCCAGCTATATTATACTCTGATTAGAGGCCCTCGGCAGATGCATGGTCCAAAAGGGGGCACCCACTCCCTCAAACTGTGCACTCTGAGCAAGCGCAGTGTCCCCTTTATGGTTCAAACTGCCTCTTAGAACAGTTTGAACCATAAAGGGGACACTGCGCTTGCTCAGAGTGCACAGTTTGGGGGAGTGGGTGCCCCCTTTTGGACCATGCATCTGCCGAGGGCCTCTAATCAGAGTATAATATAGCTGGATTCTACATTGTCCTTAATTTATTTTTTAGGCCAAAAGACCAGTAGAGGCATTTCAGTTAGTGTAGGCATCTGTTAGAAGCCACCTTGTCGCTGGTATATAGGCCTGACACAATTTTGATCAAAATGTGCTCGAAGAGCTTCACATTTCCATATAGTAATTATAGCAGTGTTGCAGTTTATTCATGTTTCTATTGTTTGCATGTGTCTTTGCGCATGGCAGTGTGCTGCTACTTGTAGTCCTTGTTTAATAGAATGTGGTCGTGAGACTCCTTGACGAAACGTATGCTTACTTATGCAACTTATCTCCTAGGAGAACAAAAGGATAGGGGAAAAACTAAAATTTTCCCAATCCTTCTCTCCCCCAAAATCATCTGTCAGTTGAGCTCCTCATAAACATTAGATTGCAACAATCCAGTGAAAGACAGCAAAAATTGAGCTTCAAAAATGTATTGATCTAGCTATAAGGGCACCAGATATATAAAGTGTAATGATTTGGACTATACAAATGAAGAAAAGCCAATTTTCAAACATAACTAGGTACACTTCAGTCTCACGGCCAAGAGGCTGAAGTGTACCAAAGAGGCTGAAGCCCAAAACATTGCACTTTATATGTCTGGTGCACTCACAACTTGATCATTAAAGTGCCATTATGTGTGTGCTATCTTCCATTGGATTGTTATTGCATGTTGGGCCAAAGGTGGAAAGGCCTCAGACGAGCACCTAAAAAAGACACTGTGGTTGCATGCTTTTGCTCCCTGGAGCAGTGTTGGACCGGGGTGCCTAGGGCCCACCAGTAATGTATAGTAGTTACATGCAAATATTACCTGCTCTCACAGTGGCAGCAGCAGCTAGATGCGACAAGATGATGCAGGTCACTGGGAAAATTGGTTACTGTATGGCAGGGATGGCCAACCTGAGGCTCTCCAGCTGTTGTAAAATTGAAGATTATGCTAGCGCTAGTGTACTTATAATCTTAATTTTAGTAATGACAGGAGGCGAGTATTTTGCATTAAACTCTCTTTACTTACTCCACATAGCAGTAAAGAAACAGTTAAAACAGTAACCAATCAAAATGCAATAGGAGGTAATATATTCTGAGCCGTGAGACTCCTCCTCCTCTTTCGCATGCGACATCAGAAAAAACTGGACAAACTAAAGTCAATGTCTCTTAAACCACGATCCACCGAACGAACTCCTTGTCCTGTAACTGTAAGGTATGATGAAAAATTCGGAATGAACTGTAACCGGAATCAAAAGACCTTCTGTCCGCACTCAAATCTCCGTGAGACGAAGTCCAATCGACACGAAGAAACTCCCTGAAGTTGGACCGGAAACCTCAAGCATTTATACTGAAAAACAATGTGAAATGGGTTAGGAACCGAAACTGAACCTGCTTGCAGGCATGACCCACATAAAATGACAGTAAATGACATCACTTAAAAGGATCTTGGCTGCTAAAACGCAAAAGGGAATGAAACCATATACTTACCCACGAGCACTTACCAAGGGTGGGAAAGAGGTGGGAAAATACTCGCCTCCTGTCATTACTAAAATTAAGATTATAAGTACACTAGCGCTAGCATAATCTTCAATTTTACCACATGACAGGAGGCTTCGTATTTTGCATTTTTTAACGCTGATTCACAAGACACATAGCCGCCCCCGTGCTTGGGCGAAAGTAGAATGTCCTGAAGGTAGACTCCCTCGACCAGTCCGCCGAATGTAGGATGTCTGTCAGAGAAGCGCCTGCCGAGAAGGCCGACGAAGCAGCCGCCCCACGAACTGAATGTGCCCCAAAACAGGGGTCCACGCCCGCCAGAGACAGAAGCCACCGTATCCATCTGGCGAGTGTAGTAGTTGAGACGGGAACGTGAGGCCGAACGTAGGACACCAAAAGCTGTCCCGAGGCAGAAGTTCGAAGCGCGGAAGTGACCTCTACGTACCGAGTAAGGGTAGAAACGACACAAAGTTGTGGTTCTGAGGCAAAGAAGGGATAAAAGACCGACGTAGAGTTGGACTTGGTACGTCTAGACACCCGAAAGGTAACTCCCTCCGGAGAGACCGAAAAAGCGTCAACGTCGAAAGCCCGTACGTCCGAAACTCGACGAAAGGAAACGAGGCAAAGTAACAAAGTCAACTTGGCCGACAGCTGTCTTAGAGAGAGGGAGGTATTATTCGGCCAATCTCTCAGAAACTGAAGAACCAAGGCCACATCCCAGAGACGAGAATATCTGGGGCCCGGAGGTCTCTGCAACCTTATACCCCTAAGTAAACGGCAAACAAGTGGATCCCTCCGGATTGGGATACCAAGAGAGGGAACGTGCGCCGCCGAAATAGCGGAACGCACCACGTTGAGAGAACGATAGGAGCGGCCCAAAGAGAACAAATGTGACAGAAAATTCAATATGGCTGTCACAGGTGCCGTAAATGGATCGAAGTCCCGTTCACAGCACCAAGAGGACCAGGAATCCCAAGCTGATAAGTAACATCTTCTAGTTCCAGGAGCCCAGGAGTCCCATATGAGGTCTCTAGCTGCCTGCGATAAATCGCTGGTCTGCCAGGCTCCCCGGAAAGAGCCCAAGCCACCAGAAGGAGACGGCCCTCGAGTACCAGGGAATGCGGATTCCCTTTCGGGTCCGTGAGGAGCATCGGGAAAGACGGTAGAAGCAACGGCTCGATGTAGGAGAGCTCCAGAAGGTCCGGGAACCACGGTTGACTCCGCCAAAGCGGAGCGACGAGCAGGAGAGAAATGCGTTGATTCCTCAGGAATTGAATTGTCCGTGCGATCATGCTGAAAGGGGGAAAGGCGTACGCTCCCTTGGCTGGCCATTGTTGGAGAAACGCGTCCACCGCTAAACTCTCCGGATCCGGTAGCCAGCTGAAGTAGGCCGGAGTTTGCCTGTTGTTGCGGGAAGCGAATAGGTCCAGTCGGAGGGGGCCCCTCCTGACCGAGAGTCGTTGAAAGACCTGAGGATCCAATCTCCAGTCGCTGCTGTCCCTCCAGTGACGTGAGAACCAGTCTGCCGTCAGATTCGTCTCCCCCGGAAGGTATTCCGCCTTGAGTGAAATGTTGCGGGGAAGGCAGAAGTCGAAGATCTCCTTCGTCACCTCCGACAGTAGTCGGGAACGGGCTCCGCCCAGGCGGTTGATATAGCGGACCGCCGAGATGTTGTCCATCCGCAAGAGAATACAGCAATGTGACTTGTCCTTCGCCAGACTGCGGATAGCGAACGACCCCGCCAACAGCTCCAGGCAGTTGATGTGGAGAAGACTCTCTTGAGCGGTCCAGGCGCCTCCGGTTGATCTGCCTCCGCCCGTCGCGCCCCAGCCCCAAAGGCTGGCGTCCGACTCCAAAACGACGTCGGGAGAGCTCCCGAAGATGGCTCGGCCGTTCCAAGCCTCCATGCTGTCTAGCCACCATCTGAATTCCTCCCTGACCTCTTCCGTTATCGGGATCGATTGATCGTAGGAAGGATTCCGATGGAGGAAGTAGGTCTTCAGACGTTGCATCGCCCTGTAGTGGAGCGGTCCCGGGAAAATGGCCTGAATGGAAGCGGATAGTAGACCTACGATCCGAGCTAGAGTACGGAGTGGAATGGAGAAACAGCGGATGACTCTGCGCAATTCCTTCTTGATAGCCGCGATCTTCGTCGCTGGTAAGCGTAGTGTGCTGGACCTGGAGTCTATCTCGAATCCCAGAAACTGGACAGTCTGAGTCGGGGACAACTCTGACTTCAAGAAGTTCACCACGAACCCTAGGGAGGTCAGGAAGTCGACGGTAAAATGTGTGTGCCGAGTCAGTCCGCACCTGTCGTCGCAAAACAGAAGCAGGTCGTCCAGGTATATAATGCACCGAATCCCTTGAGCACGAAGATGTGCGACCACAGGCTTCAGCAACTTGGTGAAACACCACGGGGCTGAACTGAGGCCGAAAGGGAGGCACGTGAACTGCCACGGTCGACCTTGCCACAGGAATCTGAGGAAACGTCGGCAGGTTAAGTGGACCGGTACCGATAAGTATGCGTCTTTGAGGTCCAGTCTCGTGAACCAATCTCCGTCTCGAAGGAGGTCCCTCAGAAGGTGAATGCCCTCCATCTTGAAGTGCCTGTATCGCACGAAGGAGTTGAGCTTTTTTAAGTTTAAGACTGGTCTGAAGTCCCCGGTCTTTTTCTTCACCAAGAAAAGATTGCTGAAAAAGCCTCCCTGATCGTGTGCGGGCTCCACCGCACCCTTGGAGTGGAGGTCTAGTAGCTCGTTTGCTATCAACCTGTAGTCCTCTGCGGAGCAGAGAAAAGGATGCGGCAGGATCGACTGGTCTGGACGTCCCACGAAGTCTATGACGTAACCCTGCACCGTTTGGAGTATCCATGCGTCCGACGATATAGCCGCCCAGTTCTGAAAACAAAGGGAAATACGACCTGCTGTATGAGTGAGAAGAGGTACCTGCAACAGGTGACGACTTACCGGTGGAGTTAAAGCGAGCCCTGCCCCGGGCACGTGATCCACGACCTCTGTCGGCTACTCTGGTGAAGGAGAAAGGCTGTCTATAGCCTGTTTCTGGGTAGAACGGTTGAGGCCTTTGAGAACTGGGGCCCGAAGGCCAGAATCGGCTGGCTGCTCGGCCTCTGTGGCGGCCAGCCCTTCCAAAAACACCCCTTTGGGAGTTGGCTCGGAAGACCCGCTTCATGGAGGTCTGTGCTTTGTTAAGCGAGGTAAAGACATTCACATGTCTATTGAGCTCCTTCAGAAAAGTCTCGCCAAATAGCTTGCCCTGTGCCAGAGGTCCTAGTTCCTTGGTGCCCAATTCCACCAATTTTCCGTCAAGACGGAGTAATGCTGCTTTCCTCCTCTCAGAAGAGAGGGCTACGTTGGCGTTGCCTACAAAGCAGAAGCACCTTTGAGCCCATTCTCTAATGTCGTGAGCCCATTCACGAACCATATTAGCGTCAAACTCCTCTGATCGCGCTAGGGCATTATCCGCCAAATACAAAATGCGGGAAAGTGGACCAATGGAGTCCAACAGTTTATCCTGCACGCCGTGGAATGCCTTCTCAACTCCTTTGCGAGGGTTCCGACCACCCCTAGACATAAAAGTGGTCATGATCTGGTCGAACTCCGGAGTTTGCGCCACGAAGTCGGGTAACAGAGGGCGAGGGCATTCAGATCGTAAACGGTTGCGAACCGTTTTGTCCATAGGTTTGCGTAGCCATAGGTGCATAAACTTTGCGAGGTGATCCGGAGGCGTCCAGTCCCCAGAACGTGGATGACGGATGTTTCTCGGATCGAAGAGACGTTGGCCGGAGGGGTCCAGGATGGTTTCCTCATCCTCCAGCGGTGGCACCGAGTCGTCGGGTAGCTGGGCGGTTTCGAGAAAGGTGCCCTTTTGGTTACCGGAAAACACGCCCTCATCTGAGGCCCAGGCGTCCTCCGGAACGTCGGAGTCCGCGGCCTGCCACGAGTCCAGAATATTCATGGACGGAGAAAGCTTATCCTCCTCGTCCGAGGAGTAATGATGTTCAGGCGAGGGAGCGAGAGGAGACGGTTTGTCGCGCTTGGCGGGGGCCTTGCCCCTGTCCGGATCAGCAGAGCCCTTCTCTCCTTTCCAATGGCGTTTTTGTGGCCGAGAGTCGGCACGAACCTGTGACCCCGAAGCCTCGGAATCGTAGTCCTGTTGCGGGACCTCAGCGAGGTCATCTGGCCCATCAGCCGCCGTTATAATTCTGGAGAAAGCCTTCTCCATCGAGGCAGCAACTGCCTCATTAATCATGGCCTGAAGCTGTGCAGCGTTCTGGTCCATTGTCCAACAACACCCTGGCACAGGGTAGTATAAAGTATATAGAGATGGTACCAGCAGTACCTATAACCCCAGCAGGGTAAATTGGGATTTTTACACTGGGCAGCACCCAGGAATAGAGGATGTATGATTGACACCTCAGTAGCAGCAGCAATTCCGGGGCGACACCCCAAAGCCCAGGGAATGAACCCTGCAGTGATGAGGCCTGGACAAACGGCCACAGATTTGAGAGCCCTGCCTGGTCGTCTGACAGGCTTATGTGATTCGAGCGCAAAAACCGAGCGCGCTGGACACGGAGTCTCTATCCAAAATGGCGGCCACAGTTCTCGCGAGGCGCGAGTATAATTGCCGCGGCTGCCGCGAGCAAAAATGCGCAGCGAAATTTTTTTTTACAGAAAATGCGCGGCGAAAAAATCGCGACGCGATATTCGCAGACGGGGTGAACGTTACCCCTTTCCATAATCCTTGGGGGGGGGGGAGGGCGGGGGATGGGGGGGGGTGCTAGTAAATAAATAAACTAGTAAAGCTTATCCTCCTCGTCCGAGTGAGAAGGCCAGACAGGGACGGGAGACCAACTGAGGAGAAAAAATTTCGCTTGAGCCACAAACCCCCCAAAATGTAGTAGTAGACATTAAATATTACCACAAGGATAGATAGAAAAAACTCAAATGGAGATACGTAACCCCCAAAGCCTTATAACTGGGAGAGCAGAAACTCTGACCTGTCTGTCTGATGGAGCAGTAAAGAAAGAGGAGGAGGAGTCTCACGGCTCAGAATATATTACCTCCTATTGCATTTTGATTGGTTACTGTTTTAACTGTTTCTTTACTGCTATGTGGAGTAAGTAAAGAGAGTTTAATGCAAAATACGAAGCCTCCTGTCATGTGGTAAAACTACAATTAATACCATGCCCTGCTGTAGGCTGATAGATGTAGGCAGTCTGGGCATGATGGGAGTTGTAGTTTGGCATACCTCCATACCTAGGAGTCATCTTTATACAAACATAGGCTGGTTGAAGTGCTGTATGCTACCTAGCTACATAGAAACATAGAAACATAGAATGTGTCGGCAGATAAGAACCATTTGGCCCATCTAGTCTGCCCAATATATCTGAATCCTATTAATAGTCCCTGGCCCTATCTTATATGAAGGATGGCCTTATGCCTATCCCATGCATGCTTAACCTCCTTCACTGTATTTGCAGCTACCACTTCTGCAGGAAGGCTATTCCATGCATCCACTACTCTCTCAGTAAAGTAATACTTCCTGATATTACTTTTAAACCTTTGTCCCTCTAATTTAAAACTATGTCCTCTTGTAGCAATTTTTCTTCTTTTAAATATTCTCTCCTCTTTTATCTTGTTGATTCCCTTTATGTATTTAAACGTTTCTATCATATCCCCTCTGTCTCGTCTTTCTTCCAAGCTATACATGTTAAGGTCCTTTAATCTTTCCTGGTAAGTTTTATCCTGCAATCCATGTACCAGTTTAGTAGCTCTTCTCTGAACTCTCTCCAAAGTATCAATATCCTTCTGGAGATATGGTCTCTAGTACTGAGCCCAATACTCCAAATGAGGTCTCACTAGTGCTCTGTAGAGCGGCATGAGCACCTCCCTCTTTCTACTGGTAATGCCTCTCCCTAAACACCCAAGCATCCTGCTAGCATTTCCTGCTGCTCTATGACATTGTCTGCCTACCTTTAAGTCTTCTGAAGTAATGACCCCTAAATCCCTTTCCTCAGATACTGAGGTTAGGACTGTATCACTGATTTTATATTCTGCTCTTGGGTTTTTACGCCCCAGGTGCATTATCTTGCACTTATCAACATTAAATCTTAGTTACCCGATTTTTGAACATTCCTCTAGTTTTCCTAAATACTTTTCCATTTGGTGTATCCCTCCAGGAACATCAACCCTGTTACAAATCTTTCTGTCATCAGCAAAAAGACACACCTTACCATCGAGGCCTTCTGCAATTTCGCTGATATAGATATTAAACAATATGGGTCCCAGAACAGATCCCTGAGGCAAGGTCGGAGCTTTCTTTAAGGCAAGGGGGGCAATTGCCCCCGGGCCCCCAAGTCCTAGGGGCCCCCGCCGGTCTGCAACTAAATATATTTTCGTGGTCCCCATCCCCCATGGCGGCAGGGCACATGGAGATGACGTCATCGCGCCGCCTGAGCCGTACAGCGCGGGACACAGGCCGGAAGAGGCCTGCATCGCATCGCTGACATGGAGGTAAGTATAAGTGGGTTTTTTTGTGTGTGTTTTTTGTGTACAATACTGGCAGCTACTGGCACATGATGGGGATGGGGGTCCTCTGGCTACTGGCACATTATAGGGGGGCTCTGGCTACTGGCACATTATAGGGGGGGCTCTGGCTACAGGCACATTATAGGGGGGCCTATGGCTACTGGCACATGATGGGGGGCCTATGGCTACTGACACATGATAGGGGGGGCTCTGGCTACTGGCACATGATAGGGGAGGCTCTGGCTACTGGCACATGATGGGGGGGCTGTGGATACTGGCACATGATGGGGGCCTCTGGCTACTGACATGATAGGGGGGCTCTGGCTACTGGCACATGTAGGGGGGGCTCTGGCTACTGACACATGATAGGGGGGCTCTGGCTACTGGCACATGATATGGGGGGCTCTGGCTACTGGCACATGATAGGGGGGCTCTGGCTACTGGCACATGATATGGGGGGGGGGCTATGGCTACTGGCACATGATGGGGGGCCTCTGGCTACTGACACATGATAAGGAGGACTCTGGCTACTGGCACATTATAGGGGGGCTCTGGCTACTGGCACATTATAGGGGGGGCTCTGTCTACTGGCACATGATAGGGGGGCCTATGTCTACTGGCACATGATGGAGGGCCTCTGGCTACTGGCACATGATAGGGGGGGCTCTGGCTACTGGCACATGATAGGGGGGCTCTGGCTACTGGCACATGATATGGGGGGCTCTGGCTACTGGCACATGATAGGGGGGCTCTGGCTACTGGCACATGATATGGGGGGGCCTATGGCTACTGGCACATGATGGGGGGCCTCTGGCTACTGACACATGATAGGGGGGGCTCTGGCTACTGGCACATTATAGGGGGGCTCTGGCTACTGGCACATTATAGGGGGGGCTCTGTCTACTGGCACATGATAGGGGGGCCTATGTCTACTGGCACATGATGGAGGGCCTCTGGCTACTGGCACATGATAGGAGGGGCTCTGGCTACTGGCACATGATGGGGGGCTATAGCTACTGGCACATGATGGGGGCCTCTGGCTATTGACACATGATAGGGGGGCTCTGGCTACTGACACATGATAGGGGGGGCTCTGGCTACTGGCACATGATAGGGGGGGGCTCTGGCTACTGGCACATGATAGGGGGGGCTCTGGCTACTGGCACATGATAGGGGGGCTCTGGCTACTGGCACATGATAGGGGGGCTCTGGCTACTAGGACATGATGGGGGGCTCTGGCTACTGGCACATGATAGGGTGTGCTCTGGCTAATGGCACATGATATGGGGAGGCTCTGGCTACTGGCACATGATAGGGGGGGCTCTGGCTACTGGCACATGATTTGGGGGGGCCTATGGCTACTGGCACATGATGGGGGGCTCCGGCTACTGACACATGATAGGGGGGGCTCTGGCTACAGGCACATGATAGGGAGGGCTCTGGCTATTGGCACATGATATTGGGGGGCTCTGGCTACTGGCACATGATATGGGGGGGCTCTGGCTACTGGCATATGATAGGGGGGCTCTGGCTACTAGGACATGATGGGGGGGCTCTGGCTACTGGCACATGATAGGGTGGGCTCTGGCTAATGGCACATGATATGGGGAGGCTCTGGCTACTGGCACATGATAGGGGGGCTCTGGCTACTGGCACATGATTTGGGGGGGCCTATGGCTACTGGCACATGATGGGGGGCTCCGGCTACTGACACATGATAGGGGGGGCTCTGGCTACAGGCACATGATAGGGAGGGCTCTGGCTACTGGCACATGATATGGGGGGGCTCTGGCTACTGGCACATGATATGGGGGGCTCTGGCTACTGGCACATGATAGGGGGGCTCTGGCTACTGGCACATGATAGGGGGGGCTCTGGCTACTGGCACATGATAGGGGGGCTCTGGCTACTGGCACATGATAGGGGGCTCTGGCTACTAGGACATGATGGGGGGGCTCTGGCTACTGGCACATGATAGGGTGGGCTCTGGCTAATGGCACATGATATGGGGAGGCTCTGGCTACTGGCACATGATAGGGGGGGGGGGCTCTGGCTACTGGCACATGATTTGGGGGGGGCCTATGGCTACTGGCACATGATGGGGGCCTCCGGCTACTGACACATGATAGGGGGGGCTCTGGCTACTGGCACATGATAGGGAGGGCTCTGGCTACTGGCACATGATATGGGGGGCTCTGGCTACTGGCACATGATATGGGGGGCTCTGGCTACTGGCACATGATATGGGGGGTTCCGGCTAATGGCACATTATGGGGGGCTCTGGCTACTGGCACATGATGGGGTGGCCTCTGGCTACTGGCACATGATATGGGGGGCTCTGGCTACTGGCACATTATAGGGGGGCTCTGGCTACTGGCACATTATAGGGGGGGCTCTGTCTACTGGCACATGATAGGGGGGCCTATGTCTACTGGCACATGATGGAGGGCCTCTGGCTACTGGCACATGATAGGGGGGGCTCTGGCTACTGGCACATGATGGGGGGCTATAGCTACTGGCACATGATGGGGGCCTCTGGCTATTGACACATGATAGGGGGGCTCTGGCTACTGACACATGATAGGGGGGGCTCTGGCTACTGGCACATGATAGGGGGGGGGGGCTCTGGCTACTGGCACATGATAGGGGGGGCTCTGGCTACTGGCACATGATAGGGGGGCTCTGGCTACTGGCACATGATAGGGGGGCTCTGGCTACTAGGACATGATGGCGGGCTCTGGCTACTGGCACATGATAGGGTGGGCTCTGGCTAATGGCACATGATATGGGGAGGCTCTGGCTACTGGCACATGATAGGGGGGGATCTGGCTACTGGCACATGATTTGGGGGGGCCTATGGCTACTGGCACATGATGGGGGGCTCCGGCTACTGACACATGATAGGGGGGGCTCTGGCTACAGGCACATGATAGGGAGGGCTCTGGCTACTGGCACATGATATGGGGGGGCTCTGGCTACTGGCACATATTATGGGGGGCTCTGGCTACTGGCACATGATAGGGGGGCTCTGGCTACTGGCACATGATAGGGGGGCTCTGGCTACTGGCACATGATAGGGGGGCTCTGGCTACTGGCACATGATAGGGGGGCTCTGGCTACTAGGACATGATGGGGGGGCTCTGGCTACTGGCACATGATAGGGTGGGCTCTGGCTAATGGCACATGATATGGGGAGGCTCTGGCTACTGGCACATGATAGGGGGGGCTCTGGCTACTGGCACATGATTTGGGGGGGCCTATGGCTACTGGCACATGATGGGGGGCTCCGGCTACTGACACATGATAGGGGGGGCTCTGGCTACAGGCACATGATAGGGAGGGCTCTGGCTACTGGCACATGATATGGGGGGGCTCTGGCTACTGGCACATAATATGGGGGGCTCTGGCTACTGGCACATGATAGGGGGGCTCTGGCTACTGGCACATGATAGGGGGGGCTCTGGCTACTGGCACATGATAGGGGGGCTCTGGCTACTGGCACATGATAGGGGGGCTCTGGCTACTAGGACATGATGGGGGGGCTCTGGCTACTGGCACATGATAGGGTGGGCTCTGGCTAATGGCACATGATATGGGGAGGCTCTGGCTACTGGCACATGAAAGGGGGGGCTCTGGCTACTGGCACATGATTTGGGGGGGCCTATGACTACTGGCACATAATGGGGGGGCTCCGGCTACTGGCACATTATTGGGGGAAATCTATGGGACACTTATTACTGGCACATCATTGGTGGGAACTATAGGGGCATCTACTGAGGCCACAAAGAAGGGGTATTTTATATGGGGGGCTCTGTACAGTAGCATTTTATACTGTTACACATTATGGTGGGTACTATGGGGAAGGTGGGAGAGGAGTACTATGGGGTCCTTTCCGGGGGCACTAAGAAGGGTTATTTTATACTTCCGAATTATGGGGACGCTGAGGGCATCTAATGGGGCACTATATATGGGGAATTTAATACTGGTACATTATGGGGGCACTATTTGGAACATTAGCTCAACTGGGGGCATTACAAGGGGGTATTTTTTGCACTGTCACATTATAAGGAGAATTATTTCTACTTGGGGGGCATTATGGTGGGCTTTATTACTCCCCCATGGTATGAGCCCCCTAGTAGCAGCACCAGCCTCTCCCTGCTCTTCTATCCCTCTGCCCCTTCTCCAAATTCTTATTATAAAATCTTTCTCATTAGGATAAAACACAAGATCAGCTCCACCGAGCCCCCGGTCAAAGTGTTGAAGTGGTGTCCGAGATCCACAAGGGCCAAGCCAAGTAATTGTAAGTTTTCATGTGAAATATGTTTGTTATACACATATAGCATACACTGTGCCACACAATATCCAGTTTCTTCTGTATGAACGTCCACAAATTAAATCTCCAGAGTCAATACGGGAAGTTAAAGTCAGCAAGTGTCATGAGGGGGGTGGGCCCTTATTGTTTTTCGCCCCAGGGCCCCATTTCACCTAGAAGCAGCCCTGCCCTGAGGTACCCCACTGGTAACAAAACCATGGTCTGAATATACTCCATTGACCACAACCCTCTGTTGTCTGTCCCTCAGCCACTGCCTAATCGATTCAACAATATGGGAGTCCAAGCTCAATGACTGCAATTTATTGATAAGCCTTCTATGTGGGACAGTATAAAAAGCCTTACTAATCTCCAGAGAAGCGATGTCTACTGCACCTCCGCCATCTATTATTTTAGTCACCCAATCAAAAAAATCAATAAGATTAGTTTGACATGATCACCCTGAAGTAAACCCATGCTGTCTTTCAACTTTCAATCCATGGGATTTTAGATGTTCCACAATCCTCTCCTTAAGTATGGCTTCCATTATTTTCCCCACTATTGATGTCAGGCTTACTGGTGATGGATGAACATCTGCCGGGACGGTTCGCTAGCACGATCAAATGTTCGCGAACCGCAAGTTCGCGGCGGGTCCCATTCATTTTAATGGCAGGCAAACCTGAAAAACCTTCAGCTCATATTTGCAGCCAAGAAATAATTACTAGAAGTGCACATATATGAGTTTAAAGAGACAGGGGGCACACCAAATACTAAAAGGAGTGCAAAGGGTGGAAAAGCTACATATGACAAGTCATCTGACCCAAAGAGAGAGTCAAAAAGGGCCACCCCATGAATGCACATCCAACCATAAAGGATATAGAAATATATATAAAGTTTATTGGACACAACAACACACACGCATTAAAAAATTGTATACAACATAGAACAAAGTGCGGTATGCAATAGAATATATGAAACCGACACACACAGGTCCACTGAGCTATCGCATATGAATGTATGCGTTATCAACCAGCATATAAAACAATACAATAAGACACATATAGCAAATGTAAGGTAAGGTAAGACCACTAAAATTGAAGATACAGATAGACCAACATAAGGTCAAATATCAAGAGCCAAAACCTACATATCCAGCTGGTGCAGTGGACCTGGAAACATGAAAAGCGCCCAACGCGTGTCGCCGGAGCAATCCGGCTTCCTCAGGGGTAAAGGACTGTGTGTTAGGGCGTCAGTTAATATAGGATATTAGATGAGGTATAATTACGTTCACCTGTGCAGCAGGAACTGTGGCCAGTGTGTGTACATCTCAGGCTCCAGTCAGAATAGGAAACCGGAAGTGTGGGTCACATGATCGGCTGGTGGAACGCATGGTGGAACGCATATGCGCTCCACCAGCCAAAAACACAGCCACATAACAGATGGGGACACAGTGGGCACAGACAATTAGATCATAGGACAAAACTAAGTAAAATGAGGCTGTTTATAGCCGCAAAGGCAATGCCAGACAGGCTGGTAAGTAAGCCGAGCGATATTGCCAAACCGGATGTGAGTGATCACATGGCCGGAAGTGAGGTGCCGCTGTGGAACGCATGGTGGAACGCATAGTGCGCTCCACTGTGAATAGTGGAGCGCACGATGCGCCCAGCACACGCACAGAGGCACGGCAGTATACTGAGGGGGACCAGGAAGGATAGGGGTGGTCTGAAGATAATAATGGGAGGCAGAACGGAGCATTTTCTGCATACATCTGGGGCAGGCAGTGTTGTACCCAATCAAACAGAGGCATATACATGATATATCACAGTAGTAAAATGGGTGCATATATAACCACTAATACATGTATATATGATAATCATGATGGATCCACTATAATAATGTGATAATACATACATGGCAATGAACACACTGATGGAGAATAGAGCATATACATTATATGCACGATTCATGCATACAATGTATAGAGAGGACATGGACATAAATTATATGTAGCACAATGAGTGCACATGGAGGCATATGTATGCAAATGTATCAGGAATATCTGACCAAACACCTCAATTTATGGTGCTGTCAATACTGTTTGATTGGGTACAACACTGCCTGCCCCAGATGTATGCAGAAAATGCTCCGTTCTGCCTCCCATTATTACCATCAGACCACCCCTATCCTTCCTGGTCCCCCTCAGTATACTGCCGTGCCTCTGTGCGTGTGCTGGGCGCATCGTGCGCTCCACTATTCACAGTGGAGCGCACTATGCGTTCCACCATGCGTTCCACAGCGGCACCTCACTTCCGGTCATGTGATCACTCACATCCGGTTTGGCAATATCGCTCGGCTTACTTACCAGCCTGTCTGGCATTGCCTTTGCGGCTATAAACAGCCTCATTTTACTTAGTTTTGTCCTATGATCTAATTGTCTGTGCCCACTGTGTCCCCATCTGTTATGTGGCTGTGTTTTTGGCTGGTGGAGCGCATATGCGTTCCACCATGCGTTCCACCAGCCGATTATGTGACCCACACTTCCGGTTTCCTACTCTGACTGGAGCCTGAGATGTACACACACTGGCCACAGTTCCTGCTGCACAGGTGAACGTAATTATACCTCATCTAATATCCTATATTAACTGACGCCCTAACACACAGTCCTTTACCCCTGAGGAAGCCGGATTGCTCCGGCGACACGCGTTGGGCGCTTTTCATGTTTCCAGGTCCACTGCACCAGCTGGATATGTAGGTTTTGGCTCTTGATATTTGACCTTATGTTGGTCTATCTGTATCTTCAATTTTAGTGGTCTTACCTTACCTTACATTTGCTATATGTGTCTTATTGTATTGTTTTATATGCTGGTTGATAACGCATACATTCATATGCGATAGCTCAGTGGACCTGTGTGTGTCGGTTTCATATATTCTATTGCATACCGCACTTTGTTCTATGTTGTATACAATTTTTTAATGCGTGTGTGTTGTTGTGTCCAATAAACTTTATATATATTTCTATATCCTTTATGGTTGGATGTGCATTCATGGGGTGGCCCTTTTTGACTCTCTCTTTGGGTCAGATGACTTGTTAGAAGTGCACATATAGTCCCACAACATGGACAGTGAAATACCAGATGTATTATTCGAATTTGCAATCTCCATTCTATTTTTTTCAATGCGAAACATCGGCAATATAATTTTCGCGTACTCGCATGCGCAAATGCACTATACAGTACCCAAATGCACTATAAAAAAAGTATATTGGTATATAACACCCCGCTTCAATCAGTTTTTTGGGGAGGCGACTAGTATATCACACCAGTAGAAATTATTTGTTCCAATAACGTTTGTCCCTCTTTATACCTGCAGTATCGCAGCAGAACCGCATACAACTGCCGCACAATACAAATGCACTATAATATACTTTCTAACATTGAAAGTATTTTATAACATTATACAAGGAAGGCAATCCATTAGAATATACATAAAGATAAAACATAACCTTTAATAATGTTACTATGAGGGTCCATTCACACTTCCGTAAGTGTTTTGCGGATCCGCAAAACACGGACACCAGCAATGTGCATTCCGCAATTTGCGGACCCCACATCGCAGGCACTATAATAGAAAATGCCTAATCTTGTCTGCAATTGCGGACAAGAATAGGACATGTTCTATTTTTTTGCGGAAACGGAAGCACGGATGCGGAAATGCGGATCCGCAAATGATGTAGTTCCGTGAATGCGGATGCGGACGGCACATTCCGGCCCCATTGAAAATGAATGGGTCTGCACCCTTTCCGCAAAATTGCGGAACGGATGCGGACACATTTTGCGGACGTGTGAATGGAAAAGATATCCCTCAAAATAATAATTAATTAATAAAATTATTAAAGTTAAGCAAAAAGCATAGATGTGGCAATAACAAGTGCTCGGCAGCACCAAATCAGAAATCATATGTCCTACCACAATCCGGGGGGTTCCAGTGCATATCCATGAATCCCGGAGGGAAAGCAAAAAACATCTATCCCTGGGCTAGATGATGATGTGGTATTGAAGGATAGGGTGGGCAAAGAACTGTCCCTAATATTGCCCTACAGGGGGGTGCTATTCTGGCCCTGATAGCCAAACCACAGACCACCCGCCCTGATAAGAGCGACCCCATCCGGAACCTTACCCTATATAAAAATGGCCCTAGTAAGCCCCTAGCACCTAAGCCCCTAACTTCCAGGTGATCACTATATAGATCTATGTGTTTTTGACTCATTATAAAAGTATATTATAAGTATATCGCACCCCTCTGTGTAGCACACCTATACCAGTCCTTAAAAATACTTTTGTGGCCCTATTAGCTAGCGTTTGGTGTCCCTAACAGCCTGTCCCTGCTCCACACAGCAACCTCTCCCTACACTGACAAAATACTGAATGTAAAATGGTGGCCAGATCAGGTTTATTTATTAGGTAGGGGGTATGTCCATGTGCTGAAACATCTCAATTGGCTGTCCTGTACCACCTGATGGATGTGTCATGGGTCAAACTTCTTCACAATGTAAAAGAATATGGCGGGCGCGAATATCTCCATATGTTCGCATGTTCGGCGAATCGTGAACACGCAAAGTTCACCGCGAAATGATCGCCGGGTGAACCGCAAGGCCATCTCTACTCCCTACTACCTTTCTTGTGAATGGGCACAACATTTGCTCATTTCCAATCTTTTGGGACGGCTCCTGTTACCAGTGATTGGTTAAATAAATCTGTTAATAGTTTTGCTAGTACACCACTAAGCTCTTTTAATAGCTTTGGATGTATCCAATCAGGCCCCTGTGACTTATTTGTATTAATTTTAGAGAGCTGACTTAGAACCTCTTCCTCTGTAAAGACACATGCATCAAAAGATTCATTAGTCTTCCTCCCTGAGTTCCTTTTCCTTCATTTTCCTTTGTAAAAACTGAACAGAATTATTCATTGAGGCAGTCAGCTAGTTCTTCTTCCATATACCTTCCTTCTTTTGTTTTTAATTTGGTTATTCCTTGTTTTAATTTCCTTTATTCATTTATGTATCTAAAGAATGTCTTATCGCCTTTTTTCACTGACTGAGCTAATTTCTCTTCTGCCTGTGCTTTAGAAGCTCTTATAACTTGTTTGGCCTCTCTCAGCCTAATCTTATAAATTTCCCTGTCATCCTCGTTTTTTTTTTTTTATAATTACTAAATGCTATATTTTTGTTTTTAATGATTTTGGCCATTTCTGCTGAGTACCACAGTGGTCTCTTCCTTTTTTGCTTTTACTAACAAGCCTAATGCAATTATCTGTTGCCTTCAATAGTGCCACTTTTAAGTAGTCCCATTTCTCCTGGACTCCATTGAAACCGTTCCAGTCTGATAGGGACTCGTATACCACTAATTTTAATTTGAGAAAAGTCAGTTTTTCTAAAATCTAAAACTTTTGTTTTTGTGTTGTGTGACTCAGTCACTGTACTTATAGTAAACCACACTGACTGGTAATCACTAGATCCCAAGCTTTCCCCTACAGTAATATCAGATACCAAATTCCCATTTGTGAATACTAAATCTAAAATGGCCTCCTTCCGGGTTGGCTCCTCAACTACTTGCTGTAGAGATAATCCCAGTAGGGAATTTAGAATATCTGTACTCCTGGCAGAACTAGCTATTTTGGTTTTCCAGTTTACATCAGGAAGATTAAAGTATCCCATAATGATAACTTCCCTTTTCAATGTCATTTTAGCTATTTCCTCAACTAGTAGATCATCTAATTCTTTGACTTGGCCAGGTGGTCTATATATCACATCTACACAAGTTACCTTATGATTACATGTATTTCAATCAGCCTATTTTGTCATTACTTGTGCAAGGGGTGGGGGACTAGGGGATCATCTTGCTCAAGGGCCCATCAGGGGATTCTCCAATCCCCCTGTGGGCCAGTGTGAGCCTACCCTGGAGTTCAGCATTGATTGTCATACACACTAGATTGTCAGGTGGTCTGACTGAAAAGGGTAGGTTCGGCCAACAATATTCTAATGTGTATGGAATGCAAGTGATATGTTTCATATGCAACCTATGGTAATAAAAACAAATAGTAAGCTTGTAACCAAGGCTCTGATATGTAGTCTATTATTCTTAGAGACTTATTTTACTTGCATTGATTAATTTTATATTAACAATCAAAGTTTATGTGTCATAAGCCTATGAAGATCACAGGAGATGCTTTCTGCTTGTAACCTTCTACTACCACTTCTGCTTATGGAGAGCTGCTTCAGTTCTGTGGCAAGGAGTATGCCTGAGTGTTGGATCACCACTCACATATATATGGGTCCTTTCCCAGATGGGGAACTCCTTTACACATTTCCTAACTTGCCTATTTCCTAATACTCTTTATTCTCTTTTGTGGATTTTGTCTGTTTGTGTTGAATTCGTTGGAACCGAACCCAAGTTCGGGAAATGGCTTTTTACAGTATAAATCAATTTCTGAAGTTATTATGTGAAGTCTTGCAAGACTTCACTAAGTAATAACTTTTGCTCACCAGAGCTAATATATTCTAATTCTGTACAGAGCACTCGCTCCATACAGTATTTCATCCGAAGTCGATTCGCTCATCCCTAACTATGACTACCATTTACTAATGTATTTGCGCCAGAAATCTTTCAAAAAAAGTGGCACAGAATGGAGCAATTGGCTTAAATTGGGACATCTATGGTTTCTACACTTTTATTTGACATGATTGACAAGGGGGTGGGTCTTAGCAGAAAGTGGGGAGTGGGGGGGGGCTTAACCAGAAAAGGGGAGGACCCAAGTTGCACGATTTTTTGCTAAAACTTTGGAGCAATTCTGGTGCAAAATCCGTCTCAAAATAAGCCTATCAATAGAGTCAGTAAAAAGTGTCTATCCCTGCACAACATTTATCATCCAACCTGTGTCCCTGTGATAAATCTGGTGTAGGTCTAGACAGCAGTTTACACTATCATTACGATTAGTAAATCTTGGCCAATATCTTTCCATAAAAATATAAGACATACATATGATGAAATAAATGTACACAATAAAGGTGTCAGTTCTTGCTCTGTCTTCCTTCCGTGAAATGCATCTAAAGGTTTCAGGGAATTACAAGCCAATTAAATGACTCACATTGTTTAGACTAACCATCAATCAAAGCAAATCTTCTAAGAAACATAATCACAGTCTTCCACTTTTGTATTAGAAGGAAAATTGCTGCTTTTAATTACATCTGTGAAATGTCTTCTTTAAAGACTTCCAGTCAAATCGTTACCTCTTCAACTGGAGAAGGGTTGAGTGGGGGACTCTCGAGGCCTGTTCATTACCTGTCATTAAATGTTTGAAAGTTTGCATAATTGATCCATCTAATAAGTCATCACTGATTTATAGGGGATGGTGCAGGAGAGTTTCTCTTTAAAAATTCATAACGCCAGTATGTGTCTTTACAATCCATTAGCTGTTTTTACGTGCCTAGAGTCCTAGGATTGATTGACCTTGGACTGAGATTCTCGTGGACTTAGGATTTTTTTTCCTCTCTTCCTTGGCACGTCTTAAAAGAAGCAATACTTTTGACTTCTCCCTTGACAACTAGACTTTGATTTTTTTTCCCCTCAATCAAAACGGAAACTTACTTGAAATGATGAATAAATAAAGAATACTCCATAAACAGCTTTCCACTATTATTTAAGCTTGTGAGCCGAGCACCGTTAGTCTCCCTTCTCTGCCATCAGATTCAAGTGTGTAAATGTTCTAAAAGGTTTTGAATGTTTTATGATGATTTCAGGGAATGATGGAGTAATAGCTGAAGAGTGAAGCTATTAGTTTTAATATTTATATTGAGTGCTCTGAAACATTAATGTGACAGGATGTAGGATCAGAGCAGCGGGACATATTTACTTCACAACTTGAACCACGTGCTAAAAATATTTATTTTGTAGAGTTCAATCTTTTGTTTTTTTGACAGTGTTGAAGTTTGTACTAAAGTTTGGAAACTTTTTCTTTGTATAAATAATGTTTGACTTTGAATATTACAAAATTATTTTCCTTGTGTTGTAAGATCTGTAAAAGATTTGCTGCTATTATGCTACTTTTAATAAACTATCCAGATTTAAACCAGTGAAAATATCAAAGGGGTATACCAGGATTTTAATATTGATAGCCTATCCTCAGATCAGTGGGGGTTGAACATCTCACACCCTGTTGATCAGTTGTTTCAGAAAAGCTCCCACACTGGAAGTCGATGCTGGAACTTCACAGCATTGTGCAGTGGATGGAGATGGCAAGTGAATTCAGTTAAAAGGTTTGTGCATTACACAATGGATGCTGCTGTGTAGTTGAGCACCGACTTTGAACTTTTGACGGTCAGGCTCCATGTCTCACCATCCACTACAGCTTCGAACGCGAGACTACAGTTATTTTATAGACAATCATCTTGGCTATACATAAAATGGACTTGTAACTATTTAGCATATGATTAGTTATGCAGATTTGCATTGTTACTGTTTTGCTCCTGGTGGTGGAACAATCTTTTTCTTCTTGTATACTACAAATTACAACCTGTTCTCACATTTCCTAATAGTTCAGTGTGTTATTAGCCTGATTTCCAAGCGAAAGGTCACTGGTTTAAATCCAGGAATAGCCATGAAGAAGATTTCCCAATAAAAGAGAAGCAGCATAATCCAGCTCATCGGTAGCTGTATCTCGGCCAAGAAAATTGCCAAACTGCATCATGTGAGTGCCATGACAGTTGGAAGAATACAAAATGAAGTCCATTCATCCATCCATTCAAAAGCCAAGAGGTGGAACGTCCAGGCAAAATATCGGAGTCAATAAGTCGGCTTATCACAAGGTCTATCAGTTCTGGTGTGACAAGCATGGCAGTGGAGGTGGCTCCACTGTTTCGCAATAGTGATATCACAGGCGTCCATTCAAGCACTGTGCGATGCGCGTTACACAAGTCTGGAATAGTAAAAATACAGTTACATGAAAAAAATTTGCATAAATAATCATATGCTAAATAGTTGCAAGTCCAATTGTTGTATGAGATAGCCAAGATGTTTGTCTATAAAATGATGGTAATCTCACATTCGAAGCTGAAGAGGATGGTGAGTAGTGTTGATCGAGCACCAAAGTGCTTGGGTGTTCGGGTCAAACACCTCTGTATGCTCAGGTGCTCGGTAGCACAATGGAAATCAATGGGAGAATTAAACCAGGCTTTGAAGAGGGGAGGGTGTCTGGTTCATAGGAAAAGGTCATAAATTGGTGGAAACACCACCCAAATGGTTCGGGAACAGCATGGGGAGGATGTCTGGATGCATCTTGGACACCCAGGTCTCTGCTGGGAATGATGTAGTATGCCACTTTTATAAACTGACAATAATATGCACAAAACCGAAGATAAAATCGATTTTAGAGGAAAAATTGTTAGGAAGCATTCTTTCCTATATATTTACTTGTATATAAAGTGCAAGTGCTGCCAAAAATTACAAGGAAGAGGCACTCCGATACAACCAGTATATCAAAAAATGGAGGGCCTCACTCACATTGTGGTACAATTCTTCAGGTAGTGGGACTCCTACACCCATAAAGCCTATGCACTTAGTGAAAGTCCTTCCAAAAATTACAAGGAACCGGCACTCCAATACACCCTTTATTACACATAAAGGAGGGCATCATACACCCTTGAAAACTTATGATTGATGGCCTGCTGGTGACCCTCAAAAACATTAGGAGCAAGGGCCTGCTGGTGACCCTCTAAAACATTAGGGGCGAGGGCCTGCTGCTGATCTGACCATTGAAAAAATGATGGGCGGGGGCCTGTGGGTGATCTGACCCTCAAAAACATTATATTCGAGGGCCTGCAGGTGAGCTTACCCTCTAAAAGATTGTAGGTGAGGGCCTGCTGGTGAGCTGACCCTCTAAAAGATTGTAGGTGAGGGCCTGCTGGTGAGCTGACCCTCAAAAACATTATGGTTGAGGGCCTGCAGGTGAGCTGACCCTCAGAAACATTATATGTGAGGGCCTGCTAGTGAGCCGACCCTGTAAAAGATTGTAGGTGAGGGCCTGCTGGTGAGCGGACCCTTTAAAACATTACATGTGAGGGCCTGCAGGTGAGCTGGCACTCTAAAAGATTGTAGGTAATACAGTGAGAGTCTGGGAAAACTGGTATTTTCCTCCCAGCATGTGCTACTGGGTGATTTACAGCCAGGTGAGGTCAAATACCGAACCGGATTTTTTGACTGCCGATCCGGGTTTTGGCAGCACCTGGCTGTCCTTAAATAGGCAGCTAGGCTCAGAAGCCGGGTCTCTGTGTTGGGATCTGGGAGCTTTCTGTCTGGATGAAGGCTTGCTACCTGTTTGGCGTGAAAACAGGTTGGTGTTGCTATGGTCAAAGACTCTTTGAGGCAGAATTGAAACATAGAAACATAGAATGTGTCGGCAGATAAGAACCATTTGGCCCATCTAGTCTGCCCAATATACTGAATACTATGAATAGCCCTTGGCCCTATCTTATATGAAGGATGGCCTTATGCCTATCCCATGCATGCTTAAACTCCTTCACTGTATTTGCAGCTACAACTTCTGCAGGAAGGCTATTCCATGCATCCACTACTCTCTCAGTAAAATAATACTTCCTGATATTACTTTTAAACCTTTGCCCCTCTAAATTGCCGCATGATGTGAATTACCACCAACTTTATGACTGCTTGTTTTGTCACTTGCCTAAAGTGTAAATAAAACACTGAACTGTTTGATCCAAAGATCTGGTTGTTGCCTCTATACTGCGTCAGCTAATCATTTCTACCAGAGCGAAACCCCACAATTGGTGGAGAATGCGTGCATAAGCAGTGAGGCTGGCATGAACGCTGATTTCTTTGATTTTTGCATTTTTCAGGGACGGTTGTATGTAGTACATTAAACCAGCTGTATTACAACCAGTACCCCATGACAAAATAGAGGCTGTTGTGAAGTCCCGCATGGAGGCAAATCTGCAGCAGGGAGAGACAAACCTGCAGCAACGCGAGGCTAATAAGCAGCAGCAGTAGACTAACCAGTTGCTGCTACAACACGTGATGGCTTTGCAGACAGCAGGAGCTACCCCGAGCATCCACAATGCCCGGAAAGAAGACTGTGCCGCGATTACTAAGATGACCCCCGCAGACGACATCGAAACCTACTTGGTGATGTACGAGAAAGCGGCCATCAGGGAAAAAACTACCCAGTGACCAGTGAGCTGAGGTCGACGCTTCCGATTCCCAGCTGGTGTATTTCAAATTGCCAGACGATCAAGCGGCCGACTACCAGAAAGTCAAAGGGTAGAATTTGGCAAGACTGGGGGCGATTGTGTTGGTCCAGGCCCAGCGGGTGCATCAGTGGGGGTTCAACGCGGCTGAGCCTGCAAGACCCTAGTATTATAACTTACTTCACCTCTTCCAAAAATGGCTACAGCCTTACGTGTTGAGTTCCACTGCTATGCCGGATCATTTGTTAGCCAATATGTTCTGGAGGGCTTTGCCATACCCTTTCCAGCACTGGATCAGTCAGGTGTCTCCTGGCAATGCAGTTGAGATGGTGGACCTGGTGGAACGCTATGAAGCTACCATGAATCTAAAGGAGGGTTCTGTCAGGAGGGGGGTCCGCAAACACCGGAAATCTCTACCCCAGGCTCGGAGATTTGAGCCGATAAAACCCACCCGGGATGTCCCCACGGCAGACCTGGCTCTGATAGTCTGCTGGCGGTGTCAGGAGCCTGGCCATGTAACGACTGACTGTCCCCATCGGGTTGAGCCCATGGACTTTAACTATGGCTACCGTCAGTTGCTATATGCCAGGAGGCTGTGTGCAACAGGTACCCCAGAGTCTCTAGACAATTTGTGCCAGGTGGAAGTGGGAGACACTCCGGCAGAGTCTGGTGACCCTAGTAAGGGCTAGTGATGAGCGACATAGGCAATATTCAAATTCACAATATTTTGCGAATTTTTGGCCAAATATTCGCCATAAATTCGCAAATTCAAGAATTCGTGATCACCAGTCATTGTTTACTTGATTGCGAACATCAGCAATGTAATATATTCACGATAAATTCACGATAAATTTGCGATTTGAATATTCAACACTATTCGCGAATACGAATATATAGCACTATATATTTTAAATATTCGCGAATTCTCGAAGTGGCGATAATCGCGATTTGAATATTCACGCTCAACACTAGTAAGTGCTACCCTGATGTGGTCTCCTGAGTATACAGGTCGGAAAGTCGGGGTGATGTGCATCCACGGAGACTTAAAAGACTACTGCACCAAGCTGGTGTCTCTAACTACGGTGGCCGGTAGATGGGCCCACAAGGTTGCTGTCGCCACAAATCTACATTATGAACTCATAATAGGGAGAGACTTCTGTGGCCTGCTATAAGAGTGACTGATACCCATGATACAGGTGTAACACTAGCAGAGTGGCTTGGCTCAGGGGGAAGACCATAAAACTGGGAACCTGAGACTGAACGGCCAGTGGTAGGGGTGACCGCCACTTCGGTGGAAGAGGGGGAGACAACCCCCGCTAAGTATGATGGTGGGAGACGTGGAGGACTTGCCGCCGGGTCCTTAATTGGCAAAACTCAATGTCTCCGGGGAAAATGTTCGTACCGCCCAACGTTGGGACCCAACCCTATCCCGCGCCTGTGAAAATGTGTTAATAGTAGATGGTGAACCACAACAACCTGGGGCAGAGTCAGTGTTTCCCCATTTTGTGGTTCATCAGGATATGTTGTATCGGGTAAACCAACTACGGGGTGAGCTTATTGAACAGTCGGTGGTCCCTAAGGCTTATCACAAGCTTGTGTGAGATCTAGCCCACCAACACATTCTCGGGGGTCACCTGGGGCTGCAGAAAACTCAGGATCGTATACTGGCCCAACATATTCAAAGAAGTGGAAGAGTTTTGTAAGTCTTGCCTGACCTGCCAGATAACTAGCCCCCAGCCACATTTCCGTAGTCCTCTAGTACCTCTCACGATTATCAAAGTATCGTTTGACCAAATAGTAGTGTTCAGCGAACATGCTCAGCCGAATACCTGTTCGGCTCGAGCATCGCTTTGCTCGGCACATGGCGGTACTCGGCCGAGTACCGCATGTGCTCAAGCACCATGCTCCTGTCTCCTTCCTGCAGCCAATAAACGTGCAGGTAAGTACTGCCATCACTGTAATGCCAGTAGCCATGCTGGCTACTGGCATTACAGTCATTGGCTGGACGGAACGCGTCATCGGGTGCTATATAGCACCCAATGACGCGGGTTCGGCTCATTGCGAGTCAGGGATAGCAGTTTATTCAATTTTAAAACGTTTCAAAGAGCCAAAAGTCAATTTTAAGGACTATTGTGTGTGGTGGCAGCAATTTAAACTTGCAAAATAGTCTTCGTTTTTTTTCCCCCATACTTTGCAAAAAAAATTTCTATAGAGGGTGTCTGCAGTGACTTGTGACATCTGTTCAGCAATACCTTTGTAATGTCGGGGCAGAGATAGGAAGAATATTATTGAAAACAATTATATTTTCTCCACAATTTATCCACATTTTTCCTATAAACGGTCCCTGCAGTGAATCTGTGCTGCAATAGCGTGTGTGTGTCAGGCCCAGATATTGGGAAAAATATTAGCGAAAACAATTATATTTTTTCCTAAATGTATCCACATTTTTCCTATAAACGGTCAATGCAGTGAATTGTCACATCTGTGCTGCAATAGCGTGTGTCAGGCCCAGATATTGGGGAAAATATTAGCGAAAACAATTATATTTTTTCCATAATTTATCCACATTTTTCCTATAAACGGTCCCTGCAGTGAATTGTCACATCTGTGCTGCAATAACGTGTGTGTGTCAGGCTCAGATATTGTGAAAAATATTAGCGACAACAAATATATTTTTTCCATAATTTATCCATAATTTTACTATAAACGGTCCCTGCAGTAATTTGTCACATCTGCGCTGCAATAGCTTGTGTGTGTCAGGCCCAGATATTGGGAAAAATATTAGCAAAAACAATTATATTTTTACCATAATTTATCCACACTTTGCCTATAAACGATGTCTGCAGTAAATTGTCACATCTGCGCTGCAATAGCGTGTGTGTGTCAGGACAAGAGATAGTAAAAATATAAGTGAAATCTATTTTCCTTTTTCCATACTTTTACGTACTTTTTCCATATACTGTGCTTGCTGTGAACTGTGACATCCGTGCCACATGTCAAGCGTGCAAATAACATTTAATATGAAGAAGGCAAGCATTAAGGACGGTGAAGTGGCCGTGATGCTGATGGTGCACGCAGAGGCCGTGGCCCTGGGTGCGTTGAAACTGTGCTTGCTGCCAGAGCACAATAAAAACAATCATGCAAGATACCTAGCTTCATGTCCAAGTTTGCAGGGCGGCACAGGAGACCACTCTTGAAATCAGCCCAGTGCGGGCAGGTGGTCGGTTGGATTGAAGCAGATAGTGCTTCCAGTCGGTTAAGTCCGACTCAGTAGCCGGAGTCTGGTCCAAACAATCCTCACCCTGATCCTCCTTCCTCCCACCATTTACAGTCTGGCCAAACAAGTGATCCCAGACTCGGATATTCCAAGGACCTCTTTGCATCGCCATTAATTGATTTGGCCCTCTCGCCAAGCACGCTTGAAGAGGGACCTAAGATCTTGTGCCCTGATTCCCAAACTCTTGAGCATCCAGAGTCACAAGAACATGATGCTGGGGAATGGTAATTCGTGTTTAATGAGGTGGATGATGATGAGACACAGTTGCCAATGACTCAACCCCAATTACTGTCTCAAGAGGTTGAGGAAGAGGATGACCGAGGTTGTGGTTAGGTCATCAAATCAGGAGGATGATCAGAGTGAGGAAGTGGAAGAGGAAGTGTTGGACGACGAGGTCACTGACCCAACCTGGGAAGGTGGCAACAAGCCGAGCGAGGAGAGCAGTACAGAGGGGGAGGGATCTTCAGCACTGCAACAGGCTGGAAGAGGCAGTGGGGCGGCAAAAGGTAGAAGGCTGGCACCACCGAACAGGCCCGCAACTGTTCCATGGAGCACCCCCTTGCATAAATCTCTCTTGCCAAGGTGTAGGTGTTCAGCAGTATGGCGCTTTTTTGAGAAAAGTGTGGACGACAAAGGAATAGTAGTTTGCAAACTGTGCCACACCAAAATGAGCTGGGGCGTAAACACTAGCAACCTCACCACCACCAGCATGATCCACCACTTGTCATCAAAGCACCCTAATAGGTGGGCCGAACGCCTGGATCCACAATCTGTGTCTGCGGGTTACACCACTGCCTCCTCTTCCCCTGTGTTACATGCTCGCCAATCCCCTGTCCAAGATGCAGGCCCAGAAGCCTCCCGCCCTGCACCTGGACCTTTGCAAGCACCATCAGCGACCACATCCACTTCCGTGTCCCAGCATAGCGTCCGAATGTCATTACTCCAGGCATTTGAACGCAAGTGCAAATACCCAGCCATGACAGTTGGAAGAATACAAAATGAAGTCCATTCATCCATCCATTCAAAAGCCAAGAGGTGGAACGTCCAGGCAAAATATCGGAGTCAATAAGTCGGCTTATCACAAGGTCTATCAGTTCTGGTGTGACAAGCATGGCAGTGGAGGTGGCTCCACTGTTTCGCAATAGTGATATCACAGGCGTCCATTCAAGCACTGTGCGATGCGCGTTACACAAGTCTGGAATAGTAAAAATACAGTTACATGAAAAAAAATTGCATAAATAATCATATGCTAAATAGTTGCAAGTCCAATTGTTGTATGAGATAGCCAAGGTGTTTGTCTATAAAATGATGGTAATCTCACATTCGAAGCTGAAGAGGATGGTGAGTAGTGTTAATCGAGCACCAAAGTGCTTGGGTGTTCGGGTCGAACACCTCTGTATGCTCAGGTGCTCGGTAGCACAATGGAAATCAATGGGAGAATTAAACCAGGCTTTGAAGAGGGGAGGGTGTCTGGTTCATAGGAAAAGGTCATAAATTGGTGGAAACACCACCCAAATGGTTCGTGAACAGCATGGGGAGGATGTCTGGATGCATCTCGGACACCCAGGTCTCTGCTGGGAATGATGTAGTATGCCACTTTTATAAACTGACAATAATATGCACAAAACCGAAGATAAAATCGATTTTAGAGGAAAAATTGTTAGGAAACATTCTTTCCTATATATTTACTTGTATATAAAGTGCAAGTGCTGCCAAAAATTACAAGGAAGAGGCACTCCGATACAACCAGTATATCAAAAAATGGAGGGCCTCACTCACATTGTGGTACAATTCTTCAAGTAGTGGGACTCCTACACTCATAAAGCCTATGCACTTAGTGAAAGTCCTTCCAAAAATTACAAGGAACCGGCACTCCAATACACCCTTTATTACACATAAAGGAGGGCATCATACACCCTTGAAAACTTATGATTGATGGCCTGCTGGTGACCCTCAAAAACATTAGGAGCAAGGGCCTGCTGGTGACCCTCTAAAACATTAGGGGCGAGGGCCTGCTGCTGATCTGACCATTGAAAAAATGATGGGCGGGGGCCTGTGGGTGATCTGACCCTCAAAAACATTATATTCGAGGGCCTGCAGGTGAGCTTACCCTCTAAAAGATTGTAGGTGAGGGCCTGCTGGTGAGCTGACCCTCTAAAAGATTGTAGGTGAGGGCCTGCTGGTGAGCTGACCCTCAAAAACATTATGGTTGAGGGCCTGCAGGTGAGCTGACCCTCAGAAACATTATATGTGAGGGCCTGCTGGTGAGCTGACCCTGTAAAAGATTGTAGGTGAGGGCCTGCTGGTGAGCGGACCCTTTAAAACATTACATGTGAGGGCCTGCAGGTGAGCTGGCACTCTAAAAGATTGTAGGTAATACAGTGAGAGTCTGGGAAAACTGGTATTTTCCTCCCAGCATGTGCTACTGGGTGATTTACAGCCAGGTGAGGTCAAATACCGAACCGGATTTTAACTGCCGATCCGGGTTTTGGCAGCACCTGGCTGTCCTTAAATAGGCAACACTGAACTGTTTGATCCAAAGAGCTGGTTGTTGCCTCTATACTGCGTCCGCTAATCATTTCTACCAGAGCGAAACCCCACAATTGGTGGAGAATGCGTGCATAAGCAGTGAGGCTGGCATGAACGCTGATTTCTTTGGTTTTTGCATTTTTCAGGGACGGTTGTATGTAGTACATTAAACCAGCTGTATTACAACCAGTACCCCATGACAAAATAGAGGCTGTTGTGAAGTCCCGCATGGAGGCTAATCTGCAGCAGGGAGAGACAAACCTGCAGCAACGCGAGGCTAATAAGCAGCAGCAGTAGACTAACCAGTTGCTGCTACAACACGTGATGGCTTTGCAGACAGCAGGAGCTACCCCGAGCATCCACGATGCCCGGAAAGAAGACTGTGCCGCGATTACTAAGATGACCCCCGCAGACGACATCGAAACCTACTTGGCGATGTACGAGAAAGCGGCCATCAGGGAAAAAACTACCCAGTGACCAGTGAGCTGAGGTCGACGCTTCCGATTCCCAGCTGGTGTATTTCAAATTGCCAGACGATCAAGCGGCCGACTACCAGAAAGTCAAAGGGTAGAATTTGGCAAGACTGGGGGCGATTGTGTTGGTCCAGGCCCAGCGGGTGCATCAGTGGGGGTTCAACGCGGCTGAGCCTGCAAGACCCTAGTATTATAACTTACTTCACCTCTTCCAAAAATTGCTACAGCCTTACGTGTTGAGTTCCACTGCTATGCCGGATCATTTGTTAGCCAATATGTTCTGGAGGGCTTTGGAATACCCTTTCCAGCACTGGATCAGTCAGGTGTCTCCTGGCAATGCAGTTGAGATGGTGGACCTGGTGGAACGCTATGAAGCTACCATGAATCTAAAGGAGTGTTCTGTCAGGAGGGGGGTCCGCAAACACCGGAAATCTCTACCCCAGGCTCGGAGATTTGAGCCGATAAAACCCACCCGGGATGTCCCCACGGCAGACCTGGCTCTGATAGTCTGCTGGCGGTGTCAGGAGCCTGGCCATGTAACGACTGACTGTCCCCATCGGGTTGAGCCCATGGACTTTAACTATGGCTACCGTCAGTTGCTATATGTCAGGAGGCTGTGTGCAACAGGTACCCCAGAGTCTCTAGACAATTTGTGCCAGGTGGAAGTGGGAGACACTCCGGCAGAGTCTGGTGACCCTAGTAAGGGCTAGTGATGAGCGACATAGGCAATATTCAAATTCACAATATTTTGCGAATTTTTGGCCAAATATTCGCCATAAATTCGCAAATTCAAGAATTCGTGATCACCAGTCATTGTTTACTTGATTGCGAACATCAGCAATGTAATATATTCACGATAAATTCACGATAAATTTGCGATTTGAATATTCAACACTATTCGCGAATACGAATATATAGCACTATATATTTTAAATATTCGCGAATTCTCGAAGTGGCGATAATCGCGATTTGAATATTCACGCTCAACACTAGTAAGTGCTACCCTGATGTGGTCTCCTGAGTATACAGGTCGGAAAGTCGGGGTGATGTGCATCCACGGAGACTTAAAAGACTACTGCACCAAGCTGGTGTCTCTAACTACGGTGGCCGGTAGATGGGCCCACAAGGTTGCTGTCGCCACAAATCTACATTATGAACTCATAATAGGGAGAGACTTCTGTGGCCTGCTATAAGAGTGACTGATACCCATGATACAGGTGTAACACTAGCAGAGTGGCTTGGCTCAGGGGGAAGACCATAAAACTGGGAACCTGAGACTGAACGGCCAGTGGTAGGGGTGACCGCCACTTCGGTGGAAGAGGGGGAGACAACCCCCGCTAAGTATGATGGTGGGAGACGTGGAGGACTTGCCGCCGGGTCCTTAATTGGCAAAACTCAATGTCTCCGGGGAAAATGTTCGTACCGCCCAACGTTGGGACCCAACCCTATCCCGCGCCTGTGAAAATGTGTTAATAGTAGATGGTGAACCACAACAACCTGGGGCAGAGTCAGTGTTTCCCCATTTTGTGGTTCATCAGGATATGTTGTATCGGGTAAACCAACTACGGGGTGAGCTTATTGAACAGTCGGTGGTCCCTAAGGCTTATCACAAGCTTGTGTGAGATCTAGCCCACCAACACATTCTCGGGGGTCACCTGGGGCTGCAGAAAACTCAGGATCGTATACTGGCCCAACATATTCAAAGAAGTGGAAGAGTTTTGTAAGTCTTGCCTGACCTGCCAGATAACTAGCCCCCAGCCACATTTCCGTAGTCCTCTAGTACCTCTCACGATTATCAAAGTATCGTTTGACCAAATAGTAGTGTTCAGCGAACATGCTCAGCCGAATACCTGTCCGGCTCGAGCATCGCTTTGCTCGGCACATGGCGGTACTCGGCCGAGTACCGCATGTGCTCAAGCACCATGCTCCTGTCTCCTTCCTGCAGCCAATAAACGTGCAGGTAAGTACTGCCATCACTGTAATGCCAGTAGCCATGCTGGCTACTGGCATTACAGTCATTGGCTGGACGGAACGCGTCATCGGGTGCTATATAGCACCCAATGACGCGGGTTCGGCTCATTGCGAGTCAGGGATAGCAGTTTATTCAATTTTAAAACGTTTCAAAGAGCCAAAAGTCAATTTAAGGACTATTGTGTGTGGTGGCAGCAATTTAAACTTGCAAAATAGTCTTCGTTTTTTTCCCCCATACTTTGCAAAAAAAAATTCTATAGAGGGTGTCTGCAGTGACTTGTGACATCTGTTCAGCAATACCTTTGTAATGTCGGGGCAGAGATAGGAAGAATATTATTGAAAACAATTATATTTTCTCCACAATTTATCCACATTTTTCCTATAAACGGTCCCTGCAGTGAATCTGTGCTGCAATAGCGTGTGTGTGTCAGGCCCAGATATTGGGAAAAATATTAGCGAAAACAATTATATTTTTTCCTAAATGTATCCACATTTTTCCTATAAACGGACCATGCAGTGAATTGTCACATCTGTGCTGCAATAGCGTGTGTCAGGCCCAGATATTGGGGAAAATATTAGCGAAAACAATTATATTTTTTCCATAATTTATCCACATTTTTCCTATAAACGGTCCCTGCAGTGAATTGTCACATCTGTGCTGCAATAACGTGTGTGTGTCAGGCCCAGATATTGTGAAAAATATTAGCGACAACAAATATATTTTTTCCATAATTTATCCATAATTTTACTATAAACGGTCCCTGCAGTAATTTGTCACATCTGCGCTGCAATAGCTTGTGTGTGTCAGGCCCAGATATTGGGAAAAATATTAGCAAAAACAATTATATTTTTACCATAATTTATCCACACTTTGCCTATAAACGATGTCTGCAGTAAATTGTCACATCTGCGCTGCAATAGCGTGTGTGTGTCAGGACAAGAGATAGTAAAAATATAAGTGAAATCTATTTTCCTTTTTCCATACTTTTACGTACTTTTTCCATATACTGTGCTTGCTGTGAACTGTGACATCCATGCCACATGTCAAGCGTGCAAATAACATTTAATATGAAGAAGGCAAGCATTAAGGACGGGGAAGTGGCCGTGATGCTGATGGTGCACGCAGAGGCCGTGGCCCTGGGTGCGTTGAAACTGTGCTTGCTGCCAGAGCACAATAAAAATAATCATGCAAGATACCTAGCTTCATGTCCAAGTTTGCAGGGCGGCACAGGAGACCACTCTTGAAATCAGCCCAGTGCGGGCAGGTGGTCGGTTGGATTGAAGCAGATAGTGCTTCCAGTCGGTTAAGTCCGACTCAGTAGCCGGAGTCTGGTCCAAACAATCCTCACCCTGATCCTCCTTCCTTCCCACCATTTACAGTCTGGCCAAACAAGTGATCCCAGACTCGGATATTCCAAGGACCTCTTTGCATCGCCATTAATTGATTTGGCCCTCTCGCCAAGCACGCTTGAAGAGGGACCAAAGATCTTGTGCCCTGATTCCCAAACTCTTGAGCATCCAGAGTCACAAGAACATGATGCTGGGGAATGGTAATTCGTGTTTAATGAGGTGGATGATGATGAGACACAGTTGCCAATGACTCAACCCCAATTACTGTCTCAAGAGGTTGAGGAAGAGGATGACCGAGGTTGTGGTTAGGTCATCAAATCAGGAGGATGATCAGAGTGAGGAAGTGGAAGAGGAAGTGTTGGACGACGAGGTCACTGACCCAACCTGGGAAGGTGGCAACAAGCCGAGCGAGGAGAGCAGTACAGAGGGGGAGGGATCTTCAGCACTGCAACAGGCTGGAAGAGGCAGTGGGGCAGCAAAAGGTAGAAGGCGGGCACCACCGAACAGGCCCGCAACTGTTCCATGGAGCACCCCCTTGCATAAATCTCTCTTGCCAAGGTGTAGGTGTTCAGCAGTATGGCGCTTTTTTGAGAAAAGTGCGGACGACAAAGGAATAGTAGTTTGCAAACTGTGCCACACCAAAATGAGCTGGGGCGTAAACACTAGCAACCTCACCACCACCAGCATGATCCACCACTTGTCATCAAAGCACCCTAATAGGTGGGCCGAACGCCTGGATCCACAATCTGTGTCTGCGGGTTACACCACTGCCTCCTCTTCCCCTGTGTTACATGCTCGCCAATCCCCTGTCCAAGATGCAGGCCCAGAAGCCTCCCGCCCTGCACCTGGACCTTTGCAAGCACCATCAGCGACCACATCCACTTCCGTGTCCCAGCACAGCGTCCGAATGTCATTACTCCAGGCATTTGAACGCAAGTGCAAATACCCAGCCACCCACCCACAGGCCATAGCACTAAATGCGCAGCTTTCCAAATTACTGGCCCTGGAAATGTTGCCATTTAGGCTTGTGGACACTGAGGCCTTCTGCAGCCTGATGTCGGTGGCCGTCCCTCGTTAAGCAGTCCCCAGCCGCCACAGTTTTTCAAGGTGTGTCGTGCCAGCCTTACACCAACAAGTGTCCCTTAACATCACACGTGCCCTGACCAACGCAGTTACTGGGAAGGTCCACTTAACCATGGACACAAGGACAAGTGCTTTCGGCCAGGGACGCTACATTTCCCTGACGGCACACTGGGTGAATGTTGTGGAGTCCGGGAGAGACTTGTACTCTGGGATGGCACAGGTGCTACCGACGCCAAGGATTGCGGGTCCCAATTCCATCAGGGTTTCCCCCAGCACCTACGTTAGTGGCTCCAACCCCCACTTCTCTTCCTCTGCCTCCTCCTCCACTTCTGCCTCCAATTATCCGCGTGCAGCACCAGTCAGTCATCAGTCGGTAGATAGAAGCAGTGTAGCACTGCAGTGGGGAAGCAGCAACAGGCCGTGCTAAAGCTGATCTGCCTAGGTGACAAACAGCACACCGCCGCAGAGCTGTGGCAGGGGATAAGAGACCAGACTGAGCTGTGGCTCTCGCCACTCAACCTTGAACCAGTTTAGGTTGTGTCTGATAATGGCCATAACTTGGTGGTGGCTTTGGGGCTGGGCAACCTTAGACACATCCCATGTCTTGCCTATGTATTGAACCTTGTGGTTCAGCGGTTTCTAAAAACATACCCCAATTTTCTTGAGCTACTGGTGAAGGTGCACAGCGTGTGTGCACATTTCCGCAAGTCACGGACAGCTTCCGCCGGTCTATCAACGATGTAGCAGCGCTTGAAATTGCCAGCTCACCGGCTGTTGCGCGACATGAGCATGCGCTGGAACTCCACGTTCCACATGTTGGCCAGGCTTTGGAAGCAGCAGAGGGCAGTTCTGGAATACCAGCTGTAACATGGTCATCGCCTTTCCAGTCAGCTTCGGCTATTCACAAGCGAGGAGTGGGCATGAATGTCTGACCTCTGTGAGGTTTTACGCAACTTTGAGGAATCAACACAGATGGTGAGCGGCAATAACACTATTATCAGCGTGACCATCCCACTTCTGTGTCTTCTCAAACGCTCTCTGCTCGCAATTAAGGATGATGCTTTGAATGTGGAAGAGGTGGAAATGGTGGAAGACATTACACAGGTTGATGATAGCAAGACTACCCTCAGTTCGTCTTCTCAGCGCGAATTGGAGGCTGAAGAGGAGGAGGAGGAGGAGACGGTTGCCTCCGCTACAGAGGGTAGTACCCATGGAAGTTTAATTTCATCTGTTCAGCGTGGGTGGGCAGAAAAGGAGAAAGAGAATGAGAAGATTGAGAGTCATCCTCCTGATGACAACAGGGAAGTCTCGCCTGTTGGTGCTCTGGCACACATGGCTGACTTTATGTTAGGCTGCCTTTCCCGTGACCCGCGCATTATACGCATTTTAAACAACACGGATTACTGTTTGTTCACCCTTCTCGAACTCCGCTACAAAGAGAACTTCTGATCTCTCATTCCTCTGGTGGAGAGGACGAGCAAAATGGTGCAATACCAGAAGGTCCTTGTTGAAAAATTGCTCCAAAATTTTCCATTTGACAACGCTGGCAGCAGAGTCCGTACTTCCTTGGCCAACCAAGGAGGGGAGACAAGGGGAACACACAGCAGTTCCAACAGAGGCAGGGCAACATTCTCCAAAGCCTGGGACAGTTTCATGACACCCCGCCAGCACCCTCACCCTGATGTGTGGCCTACTGCCACAAGGAGAGAAAAATTTTGGAAGATGGTGGAGGAGTACATAGCAGACCGTGTCAGCATCCTCAACGATCCCTCAGTGCCTTAAAACTACTGGGTGTCCAAGCTGGACACCTGGCACGAACTGGGGCTCTACGCTTTGGAGGTGCTGGCCTGCCCTGCTGCCAGCATTTTGTCTGAGCGTGTATTTAGTGCTGCTGGTGGCATTATAACAGATTAGCATATCCGCCTGTCAACTGAAAATGCTGACAGATTGACCATGGATTGGATTGACCATGACTTCTCAACTCCACCAGAGGAATTCTAATGAACATAAAGGCACTTTACATGTGTTGTTTTTAATGTAATTAATAGACTGTATTCCCTTGCACCCCTTCCACCACAAACAAGGGTATATGTTTGAATCTTCCTTTTCTCCTCCTCCTCCTCCTCTTCCGTCATATCAACATGCGTTGCTTATTTGTCACATATAATGCCCTTGCATATATGGCCTTCAAATATAATTTTTTAGAGGGTCCACTCACCAGCAGGCCCTCACATATCATTTTTTAGAGGGTGTGCTCACCAGCAGGCCCTCACATATAATTTTTTACAGGGTCCGCTCACCAGCAGGCCCTCACATATAATTTTTTACAGGGTCCACTCACCAGCAGGCCCTCACATATAATTTTTTACAGGGTCCTCTCACCTGCAGTCCCACAACTCAAATCTTTTACAGGGTCAGCTCACCTGCAGGCACAAACTTAAAATCTTTTAAAGGGTCAGCTCATCTTAATTAAATTGTGCGCCTAGTGATCAGTTTAAGGCCTTTTAAATTAAGCAGCATCAGCAGCAGCATGGTGATAAAAATGAGTAGCAAGGTGACATACTGTGGGGGTTAATCCGAACAGGATGCCGGCTGAAATCATTCAGCCGGCATCCTGTCACAACGCTGGGGGGGTCATGTGACCCCCCCGCATCGGCGATCGCAGCAAACCGCAGGTCAATTCAGACCTGCGGTTTGCTGCGCTTCCTGCCAATTCTGATCTTTATTCGGGGCATTTTAAAGTTTGATCCCCGAATAAAGTTTTTATCACCCCCCCTGCACCCCTGAATGATTTTAATGCGGCGGGTGGTGCAGGGGGGGTGTTACAGGCGGTGCGGGAGGCGGGCGGTGCAGCAGGCGGGATCGCGATCCCCCGCCCGCCTCCTCTTGAATATTCATTGGTGTCCAGTGGTATACCAGAGTGTCAGCACATTGCTGACACTCTGAACCAAGTGGGTATGGGTCAAAAAAATGTTTAAAAAAAAATAAAAAAAGTTAAGATAAAAAAAAATACACTTATCACTGAATAAAAATGTAAAAAATAAAATACACTACACATATTAGGTATCGCCGCGTCCGTAACGACCTGATCTATAAAACGGTCATGTTACTTTCCATGCACGGTGAACGCCATAAAAATAAAAAAATAAAAACTATGAGAAAATTGAAATTTTGCCCACCTTACTTCCCAAAAAAGGTAATAAAGGGGTCAAAAAAGTCTGATGTACGCCAAAATGGTACCAATCAAACCGTCATCTAATCCCACAAAAATCATACCCTACCCAAGATAATCGCCCAAAAACTGAAAAAACTATGGCTCTTAGACTATGGAAACAATAAAACATGATTTTTTTTGTTTCAAAAATGAAATCATTGTGTAAAACTTACATAAATAAAAAAAAGTATACATATTAGGTATCTCCGTGTCCGTATCGACCGGCTCTATAAAAATATCACATGACCTAACCCTTCAGGTGAACACCGTAAAAAATAAAAATAAAAACGGTGTAAAAAAAGCCATTTTTTGTCATCTTACGTCACAAAAAGTGTAATAGCAATCAATCAAAAAGTCATATGCACCCCATATGTGCCAATCAAACCGTCATCTCATCCCACAAAAAATGAGACCCTACCTAAGATAATCGCCCAAAAACTGAAAAAACTATGGCTCTCAGACTATGGAGACACTAAAACATGATTTTTTTTTTTGTTAAAAATGAAATCATTGTATAAAACTTTTTTTATACATATTAGGTATCGCCGCGTCCATGACAACCTGCTCTATAAAAATACCACATGATCTAACCTGTCAGATGAATGTTGTAAATAACAAAAAAAACTGTTCCAAAAAAGCTATTTCTTGTTATCTTGCCTCACAAAAAGTGTAATATAGAGCAACCAAAAATCATATGTACCCTAAACTAGTACCAACAAAACTTCCACCCTAACCCGTAGTTTCTAAAATAGGGTTACTTTTTGGGAGTTTCTACTCTAGGGGTGCATCAGGGGGGCGTCAAATGGGACATGGTGTCCAAAAAAACAATCTAGCAAAATCTGCCTTCCAAATACCGTATGGCATTCCTTTCCTTCTGCGCCCTGCCGTGTGCCCGTACAGCAGTTTACGACCACATATGGGGTGTTTCTGTAAACTACAGAATCAGGGCCATAAATAATGAGTTTTGTTTAGCTGTTAACCCTTGTTTTGTAACTGGAAAAAAATATTAAAATGGAAAATCTGCCAAAAAAGTGAAATTTTGAAATTGTATCTCTATCTTCCATTAATTCTTGTGCAACACCTAAAGGGTTAACAAAGTTAGTAAAATCATTTTTGAATACCTTGAGGGGTGTAGTTTCTTAGATGGGGGTCACTTTTATGGAGTTTCTACTCTAGGGGTGCATCAGGGGGGCTTCAAATGGGACATGGTGTAAAAAAAAACAGTCCAGCAAAATCTGCTTTCCAAAAACCATACGGCGCACCTTTCCCTCTACGCCCTACTGTGTGCCCGTACAGTAGTTTACGGCCACATATGGGGTGTTTCTGCAAACTACAGAATCGGGGCAATAAATATATCATTTTGTTTGGCTGTTAACCCTTGCTTTGTTACTGGAAAAAATGGATTAAAATGGAAAATTTGCCAAAAAATTAAAATTCTCAAATTTCATCTCCATTTGCCAATAACTCTTGTGCAACACCTAAAGGGTTAACAAAGTTTGTAAAATCAGTTTTGAATACCTTGAGGGGTGTAGTTTCTATTATGTAAGCCTCACAAAGTGACTTCAGACCTGAACTGGTCCCTAAAAAGTGGGTTTTTGAAAATTTCTGAAAAATTTCAAGATTTTCTTCTAAACTTCTATGCCTTGTAACATCACCCAAAAATAAAATATCATTCCCAAATTGATCCAAACATGAAGTAGACATATGGGGAATGTAAAGAAATAACTATTTTTGGAGGTATTACTATGTATTATAAAAGTAGAGAAATTGAGTTTTTTGTAAATTTGGTATTTTTTTATAAATAAAATGATTTTTTTTTACTTCATTTTACCAGTGTCATGAAGTACAATATGTGACGAAAAAACTATCTCAGAATGGCCTGGATAAGTCAAAGCGTTTTAAAGTTATCAACACTTAAAGTGACACTGGTCAGATTTGCAAAAAATGGCCAAGTCCTTAAGGTGAAATAGGGCTGAGTCCTTAAGGGGTTAAGCAGCATCAGCAGCAGCATGGTGATAAAAATGAGTGGCAAGGTGACATGGTGTGGAGATGGCAGCATGAGGAGGCCACATAGTGGCACAATGACTTTGGGGCCTTGACCCAGAAGGGGCCCATCCAGGAGCAGGAGGACTAAAGGATTTGGTCAGGGCCCCCTCAACAGTATTACACAATGAAATTATATACAGTGACAGTATAGACAGTGTATAAAACGGATGGAAAAGCTGCCGGCCCTGATCTGAGAGAGCAATCTTTACTAGCCACAGGAATGGGGGCGGCATGAAAGGAAGGGGTCGCTAAAAATTACTGTGGGATGGAGCCCCATTCTAAAATTTGCTGTGGTGCCCAGTCATTTCTAGCTACGCCACTGATGCACTCATCCACAAAATTTTAAAGATGGTCAGCTCGGCAGCAGGCCCTCGTCCACACAATTTTTTAAATGGTCAGCTCACCAGCAGGCCCTCGCATATCATTTTTAGAGGGTCAGCTCACCAGCAGGCCCCCAACTCTAATCTTTTACTGGGTCAGCTCACATGCAGGCCCGCACCTAAAATCTTTTAAAGGGTCAGCTCACCTGCAGACCCCCAACTCTAATCTTTTACAGGGTCAGCTCAGCTGCAGGCCTGCAACTCAAATCTTTTACTGGGTCAGCTTACATGCAGGCCCGCACCTAAAATTTTTTACTGGGTCAGCTCACCTGCAGGCCTGCAACTCAAATCTTTTACAGGGTCAGCTCAGCTGCAGGCCCGCAACTCAAATCTTTTACAGGGTCAGCTCACATGCAGGCCCTTGCATATAATTTTTTAGAGGGTCAGCTCAGCTGCAGGCCCTCGCATATAATGTTTTACAGGGTCAGCTCACCCGCAGGCACTCGCATATAATGTTTTACAGGGTCAGCTAACCAGCAGGCCCTCAACTTAAATCTTTTACAGGGTCAGCTCACCTGCAGGCCTGCAACTCATGCTGCCTTGCTTTGAAGTAGTAGCCGTAGTCGTTTATCAGGCTCCCTCTCCAAAATCAAACAATGATTCCCCGTTACCGGTGGTCACCATGTTAGGAGCATAAAAGAAGATTGAAAGTTGATAGGGAAGATATAAAAATGGAATGTGGACGTCACGGGGACGTGCAATCAGGCAGAAGTTATCTTGAGTTAACAAAGAGGCAGCAGGGCCTCTCCTGTATAACGTTTCCTCATCCAAAATACCGCAGTGACATTTCCTGTAATTTTTTATTACTCATTCCAATAACAGGGCATCTTAAGAGTCCTGTATTGTTATTTATCGTTACTACTTCCACGAGTAGGGAGTATGTGATTTGCGCGCCACCCGCTTGCCTTGGATGTGGTAGCCGTTTCTCAGGCTCCCTCTCCGGAATCAAACACTGATTCCCCGTAAACCGTAGTTTACAATGGTTTTGAGCTGACAATTACATCGAAAGTTGATAGGCCAGACATCCGAATGGATCGTCGCCGTCACTGGGACGTGCCATCGGCCCCAGGTTAACTAGAGTCACCAAAGCGTCAGCAGGCCCTCGCTCCTAATGTTTTTGAGGGTCACCAGCAGGCCATCAATCATAATTTTTAAAGGGTGTGTATGATGCCCTCCTTTATGTGTAACTAAGGGTGTATCGTAGTGCCTCTTCCTTGTAATTTTTGGCAGCACTTGCACTTTATATACAAGTAAATATTCAGGAAAGAATGTTTTCTAACAATTTTTTCCTTAGTTTTGTGCGTATTATTGTCATTATGTAAAAGTGGCGTACTATTCGAACAACATAGTTCCCAGCAGCAACCAGCGAGTCCAACATGCATCCATACATTCTCCCGATGCTGTTACAGAACCATTTGGATGCTGATACTAACAATTTCTGACATTTTCTTATGAACCAGGCACCCTCCCCTCTTCAAAACAGTGGGTACCTGTTTAATGCTCGGCTTCTCCTATTGACTTCCATTATACTCGGGTGCTCGGTCGAGCACCCCAATATCACGATGTGTTCGGCCCGAGCCCCCGAGCACTCGAGCACTACGGTGCTCGATCAACACTACCGAATAGCTATGGACCTCATAGGCCTAGTACCGAAGTCCGCCAGAGGGCATCTGCACATCTTAGTCATTCTAGACTATGCCACTCGGTACCCGGAGGCGGTGCCACTGCGACATACCTCGGCCAAATTCATAGATAAGGAATTAATGGAGATGTTTTCCCGAGTAGGACTACCTAAAGAGGTTCTGACCAACCAAGGGACCTCTTTTATTTCCAAGGTGATGAGGGAACTCTGTAAGTTAGACACCCTCGCGGTCCCTTGGACATGGCCAAAGAGGCGTGGGAACAACAACCAACTCCACATAAAAGTGTCATTGAGTACGTTACCCAGATGCAAGATCGGATAGAGACAGTGTTGCCTCTTGTTAGGGAGCATATGGAGGCAGCTCAGCGAGCCCAGAGTCGGGAATATAATCGGCAGGCTCAGGTCCGGATCTTTAACCCGGGTGATCGGGTTTTGGTTCTGGTGCTGACCGTGGACAGTAAGTTCCTGGCTAGGTGGCAGGGGCTCTACGATGTACTCGAGAAAATTGGAGATGTAAACTACAAGGTACACCAGCCAGGGCGGTGAAAGCCGGACCAGGTTTACCATGTGAATTTACTCAAACCGTGTAAAGATAGGGAAACCTATACAGAAGACAGCCCACAGCCAGGTTTTCTAGGAGAAGAGGTACCAGCCCCTCTGTCTGATGCAAGAGAGGCGGATACCACAGTAAAAATTGCTGACAGCCACTCCTCTAAACAGACTTAGGAGGCCAGGGAGTACGTTCTCAGACCTTTCTGGACAAACTTCCATAATCCAGCATGACATTGTCACTGAGCCTCAGGCAAAAGTCAGATTAAAACCATCGGGTACCCAAGGCTCAGCGACAAGCCATATCAGAGGAGGTGCAGCTAATGTTGCAACCAGAAGTCATTGAGGAGTCAAAAAGTGAGTGGGCCAGTCCTATAGTATTGATACCCAAGCCGGACGGGACGTTGCAGTTTTGTAACGGTTTTGTAACGGTTAGGACAATCCCAGTATTTTTCTGTTTTGGACCTCATGAAATGGTACTGGCAGGTGCCCTTAACGGAGGCTGCCAAAGAGAAAACTGCCTTCATCACGTCTGAGGGGCTGTATCAATATAAGGTCTTACCCTTTGGTCTGCATGGCGCCCCCGCCACTTTTCAGCGACTAATGGACATCGTGCTTCGTCCACATCGTCGGTACGCTTTGGCTTACCTGGACGATATTGTCACCCATAGTACCCACTGAGAAAGTCACCTACCCAAAGTGCAGACTGTAGTGGACTCCCTTTGGAAAGCTGGCCTAACCGCTAACCCAAAAAAATGTGCGATAGGGTTAGAAGAGACTAAGTACCTGGGGTATGTCATTAGGCGCGGAGTCATCAAACCCCAAGTGAACAAAATAAAGGCAATATGGATATGGCCCCGACCTGTCACCACTAGGCAAATAAAGTAATTCCTGGGAATGGTGGGCTATTGCATGAAGTTTGTTCCCCACTTTGCTACTCTAGTCGTGGCCTTGACAGGACTCTTAAAGGGACACAAGTCAATGATGGTTTGCTGGGATGATCGGACGGAAGAGGCCTTCTCCGCTTTGAAGTCGGCCCGACTTAAAAAGGGAGTTTATAGTACAGACCGATGCCTCCGAAGTAGGCTTCGGTGCTGTACTGTCTCAGGAAGTCAACAGGGAGGAGTACCCTGTTGTCTTTCTCAGCCGTAAGCTCACCCCAGCCGAGACCCTGGATAGTATAGTGGAGAGAGAGTGCTTGGCTATCAAGTGGGCACTAGATTCTTTCTGCTATTATTTATTGAGAGAAAATTCCACCTGGTGACTGACCACTCCCCTCTCAAGTGGATGAGCCAGATCAAGGACAGAAATGCCCAGGTCACCCAATGGTTTCTCTCTCTACAAAACTTTAAGTTTTCGGTGGAATACACAGCAGGCCGGTTACAGGGAAACATGGATGCCCTGTCCCGGGTACACTGGCGTGTGTTCACCCCCTCAGGGTTGAACAAAGGGGGTGTGGTATGTGACACAGTAAAAGGTTTTGTCTGGGAAAACAGGTATTTTTTCCTCCCAGCATGTGCTACTGGGCTGAGGTCAAATACCAGACCGGATTTTAAGTGCTGGTCCGGGTTTTGGCAGCACCTTGCTGTCCTTAACCACCTCCTGTGAACGCGCGCACACAGGAGCGCGCGTTCACAGGATCGGAAGGTAAACAAGCTGATCTACAGCCTGCCAGCGGCGATCATTCGCTGGCAGGCTGTAGATGCGATTTTTTTTAACCCCTGAAAGGTATATGAGACGCTGTTTTGTTACACCCCCCCTGTCACTTATTTACCCCTTATTAACCCCTGATCACCCCATATAGACTCCCTGTTCACCCCCCTGTCATTGATCACCCCCCTGTAAGGCTCCATTCAGACGTCCGTATGTGTTTTGCGGATCCGCGGATCCGCAAAACACGGACACCGGCAATGTGCTTTCCGCATTTTGCAGATCTGCACATTGCCAGAACTATATAGAAAATGCCTTTTCTTGTCCAAGAATAGGACATGTTCTATAGGCTCTACAAAAAACGCAGTGTTCGTCCGATCAGGCCTGATCTTGTGCGCACACTTGCGTTCAGTCCGCCCCACCTCAGTGACAGAATTATTTTTTTCTGATCACTGCAAAAACACAGTAAAATCGCTGCGGCGCTATAAAGATCACTTTTGAGGGGCATGGCGAGTTCATAGAAGATTTTTCTTTTTTGGCACAAGTTAGCGGAATTTTTTTTCGTTTTTTGTTTTTTCTTACAAAGTCTCATATTCCACTAACTTGTGTAAATACCCCACAAGTGACCCCATTTTGGAAAGAAGACACCCCAAGGTATTCCGTGAGGGGCATGGCGAGTTCATGTAAAATTTTATTTTTTGTCACAAGTTAGTGGAATATGAGACTTTGTAAGAAAAAAAAAATAAAAAAATCATTTTCCGCTAACTTGTGCCAAAAAATATATATTCTAGGAACTCGCCATGCCCCTCACAGAATACCTTGGGGTGTCTTCTTTCCAAAATGGGTTTACTTGTGGGGTATTTATACTGTCCTGGCATTTTAGGGGCCCTGAAGCGTGAGAAGTAGTTTGGAATCCAAATGCGTAAAAAATGCCCTGTGAAATCGTAAAGATTCTCATTGGAATTTGGGCCCCTTTGCGCACCTAGGCTGCAAAAAAGTGTCACACATGTGGTATCGCCGTACTCAGGAGAAGTAGGGCAATGTGTTTTGGGGTGTATTTTTACATATACCCATACTGTGTGAGATAAATATCTCTGTAAAAGACAACTTTTCCCATTTTTTTATACAAAGTTGTCAATTTACAGAGATATTTCTCTCACCCAGCATGGGTATATGTAAAAATACACCCCAAAACACATTGCCCTACTTCTCCTGAGTACGGCGATACCACATGTGTGACACATTTTTGCAGCCTAGGTGCGTAAAGGGGCCGAAAGTCCAACGCTTTAGGTCCCCTAAAATGCCAGGGCAGTATAAATACCCCACAAGTGACCCCATTTTGGAAAGAAGACACCCCAAGGTATTTCGTGAGGGGCATGGGCGAGTTCATGTAAAATTTTATTTTTTGTCACAAGTTAGTGGAATATGAGACTTTGTAAGAATTTTTTTTTTAATAAAAATCATTTTCCGCTAACTTGTGACAAAAAATAAAAACTTCCATGAACTCACTATGCCCATCAGCAAATACCTTAGGGTGTCTACTTTCCGAAATGGGGTCATTTGTGGGGTGTTTCTACTGTCTGGGCATTGTAGAATTTCAGGAAACATGACAGGTGCTCAGAAAGTCAAAAAGCGTAAAATTCACATTTTTGCACCATAGTTTGCAAACGCTATAACTTTTACCCAAACCAATAAATATACACTTATTGCATTTTTTTTTATCAAAGACAATAAATTTAGAGAAAAATGTATATAGAAATGTAGTTATATTAAAAAAAATTACAACAGAAAGTGAAAAATGTCATTTTTTTGCAAAAATTTCTGTCAATTTCGATTAATATAAAAAAAAGTTAAAATGTCAGCAGCAATGAAATACCTCCAAATGAAAGCTCTATTAGTGAGAAGAAAAGGAGGTAAAATTAATTTGGGTGGTAAGTTGTATGACCGAGCAATAAAGTAGTGTATGACCGAGCGTGAAAGTAGTGAAGTGCAGAATTGTAAAAAGTGGTCTGGTCAAGGGGGTTTAAGCTAGGGGAGCTGAGGTGGTTAAATAGGCAGCTAGGCTCAGAAGCCGGGTCTCTATGTTGGGATCTGGGAGTCTTGTGTCTGGAAGAAGGCTTGCTACCTGTTTGGCGTGAAAACATTTTGGTGCTGCTATGGTCAAGGACTCTTTAAGGCAGAATTGCCGCATTGTGTGAATTACACCGCAAGGTGACTTTTTGTTTGATTACGACTGCTTGTTTTGTCACTTGCCTGACGTGTGAATAAAACACTGAACTGTATGATCCAAAGAATTTGTTGTTGCCTCTATACTGCGTCCGCTAATCCTGTCTACCAGAGCGAAACCCCACACCCTCTACAACATTAGGAGTGAGGGCAGACTAATAGGCATGTTGATATGATGTAAGAGGAGGAGGACGAGAAAAGGAAGATTTAACCATATACCCTTTTTTGTGGTGGAAGGAGTGCTTGGGAATACAGTGTATTCAGTACATTATAAAAATCACATAAAGTCAGCCATGTGTGCCAGAGTATCAACAGGCAAGACTTCGCTGTCGCCATCAGGAGGATGACTCTCAATCTCCTCATCCTCTTCCTCCTCTTCTGCCCACCCATGCTGAACAGATGGAATTAAACTTCCATGGGTACTACCCTCTGTAACGTAGGCAACCGTCTCCTGCTCCTCTTCCTCCTCCTCATCATCATCATCATCCAATTTGCTCTGGGAAGAAAAACTGAGGGTGGTCTGGCTATCACCCTGTGTAATGTCCTCCCCCATTTCCACCTCTTCCATATGCAAAGCGTCATCCTTAATTGTGAGCAGCAAGCGTTTGAGTAGACACAGAAGTGAGATGGTGACGCTGATAATAGCATTATTGCCGCTCACCATCTGTGTTGATTCCTCGAAGTTTCTTAAAACCTCACAGAGGTCAGACATCCATGCCCACTCCTTGCTTGTGAAGAGCGGAAGCTGACTGGAAAGGCGACGATCATGTTGCAGCTGGTATTCCATTACTGCCCTCTGCTGCTCACAAAGCCTGGCCAACATGTAGAATGTGGAGATCCAGCGCATGCTCACATTGCACAACAGTCGGTGAGCTGGCAATTGCAAGCGCTGCTGCATCGTTGACAGACTGGCAGAAGCTGTCGATGACTTGCGGAAATGGGCACACACACAGCGCACCTTCACCAGTAGCTCAGGCAAATTGGGGTAGGTTTTGAGAAACCGTTTAACCACTAAGTTGAAGACGTGGGCTAGGCATGGGATGTTTGTGAGCTTGCTGAGCTCCAAAGTCTCCACCAAGTTACGGCTACTATCAGACACAACCATGCCTGGTTCTAGGTTGAGTGGCGAGAGCCACAGCTCAGTCTGGTCTCTTATCCCCTGCCACAGCTCTGCGGCGGTGTGCTGTTTGTCACCTAAGCAGATCAGCTTAAGCACGGCCTGTTGACTCTTCCCCACTGCAATGCTACACTGCTTCCAGCTACCGACTGATGACTGACTGGTGCTACACGCAGATAATTCGGAGGTGGAAGTGGAGGAGGAGGCCGAGGAGGAGAAGTGGGGGTTGGCGCCCCTAACATTGGTGCTGGAGGAAACCTTGATGCAATTGGGGCCTGCAATTCTTAGCGTCGGTAGCACCTGTGCCATCCCAGGGTAGGACTCGCTCCCGGCCTCCACAACGTTCACCCAGTGTGCCGTCAGGGAAATGTAGAGTCCCTGGCCAAATGCACTTGTCCATGTGTCAGTGGTTAAGTGGACCTTCCCAGTAACTGCGTTGGACAGGGCATGGGTGATGTTACGGGACAGATGCTGGTGTAAGGCAGGCACGGCACACAGTAAAAAATAGTGGTGGCTGGGGACTGCGTGACGAGGGACCGCTGCTGACATCAGGCTGCAGAAAGCCTAAATGGCAACATTTCCAGGGCCAGTAATATGGAAAGTTGCATATTTAGTGCTATGGCCTGTGGGTGGGTGGGTGGCTGGGTATTTACTCTTGCGTTTAAATGCCTGGGGTAATGACATTTGTACGCTGAACTGGGACACGGAAGTGGATGTGGTTGCTGATGGTGCTTGCAAAGGTCCAGGTGGAGAGTGGGAGGGATCCTGGCCTGCTCCTTCGACAGGGGATTGGTGAGCACGTAACACAGAGGAAGAGGAGGCAGTGGTGTGACCCGCAGACACAGATTGTGGACCCAGGCGTTCGGCCCAGCTATTACGGTGCTTTGATGCCATGTGGTGGATCATGCTGGTGGTGGTGAGGTTGCTAGTGTTCACGCCCCTGCTCATTTTTGTATGGCACAGGTTGCAAATTACAATTCTTTTGTCGTCCTCAAAAAAGCGCCAGACTGCCGAACATCTCCCCCTTGGCAAGGGAGATTTCCGCAAGAGTTTGCTTCGGGGAACAGTTGCGGGCCTGTTTGGTGTGGCCTGCCTACTCCCTTTTGCCTCCCCACTGCCTCTTCCAACCTGTTGCAGTGCTGTGGATCCCTCCCCCTCTGTACTGCTGTCCTCGCTCGGCTTGCCACCTTCCTAGGTTGGGTCCGTGACTTCATCGTCCACCACCTCCTCTTCCACTTCCTCACTCTGCTCATCCTCCTGACTTGTTGACCTATCAACAACCTCAGTTATTGACAACTGTGTCTTATTTCTAGGGTTAACAAAGAATGGTGTGAAAAGGGAAAAACATCCAGTATGCGGCAGTCCTGTGGGCAAAAATGCCTTGTGGATGCTAGAGGTCAGAGGAGAATGGGCCGACTGATTCAAGCTGATAGAAGATCAACGTTGACTGAAATAACCACTCGTTACAACCAAGGTATGCAGCAAAGCATTTGTGAAGCCACAACAGGCTTGAGGCGGATGGGCTACAACAGCAGAAGACCCCACCGGGTACCACTCATCTCCACTACAAATAGGAAAAAGAGGCTACAATTTGCACGAGCTCACCAAAATTGGACTGTTGAAGACTGGAAAAATGTTGCCTGGTCTGATGAGTCTCGATTTCTGTTGAGACATTCAAATTGTAGAGTCCGAATTTGGCGTAAACAGAATGAGAACATGTATCCATCCTCTGATGGCTACTTCCAGCAGGATAATGCACCATGTCACAGAGCTCGAATCATTTCAAATTGGTTTCTTGAACATGACAATGAGTTCACTGTACTAAAATGGCCCCCACAGTCACCAGATCTCAACCCAATAGAGCATCTTTGGGATGTGGTGGAACGGGAGCTTCGTGCCCTGGATGTGCATCCCTCAAATCTCCATCAACTGCAAGATGCTATCCTATCAATATGGGCCAACATTTCTAAAGAATCCTATCAGCACCTTGTTGAATCAATGCCATGTAGAATTAAGGCAGTTCTGAAGGCAAAAGGGGGTCCAACACCGTATTAGTATGGTGTTCCTAATAATTCTTTAGGTGAGTGTATATATATATATATATATATATATATATATTACTGCTGTCACACACAACAATTGTCCTTAAAAGGACTTTTGGGTCTCTGACAAGTTTTTAAACTTACAAAAAAAATCTACTCTTTACACTATCTTTCCCTTCTTCAACATAGCTGTCCCTTACTAACACTGAGCTGAACATGTGTCATCGGGTGCTATATAGCACCCAATGACGCGTTCCAGCCAGCGAATCACTGTAATGCCAGTAACCAGTACTGCGTAGCAGCCAACAAACATGCGGGCAGGAGTCTCGAGCATTGCAAACCGGTGTTTGGCCGAGCATGCTCGATCAACACTAGTGGTGAGATATGAAGCCTGAAAGTCAAAAGTTCAAAACATTGTTACCCTTTTGCTGGTCAGTGTAAATATCCTAGAATACCCCTTTAAATGGGTGTCAAGCTTCACTCTTTTCCATGGGCTAAGTCTGCTATGGCTGCATAGCCCTATTCACAGTTGAGAAGAAATAGACAGTCGAAGGACTAGGATAGCAATATTTCTAAAGAAAAAGACTCCCTTTTTCTTCTACCTTTGCATATTTTAAGTCTTGCATATTCTGGTATTGTCTAGATAGGTTGTTAATCTTTGCTTTTAGTGTGTAGTTTGCTGTATTTAATATGGTACAGAATATAAAACGCTTTTATTTAGACAAGGAACATAGCTAAGAATTTTTTTAATGATATAGGGATCTTAGTTTCATTAATGGATAGACAGAAATTGCTTAAATAATTATTGTAAATATACCCCTAATAGATTACCAGATGAATAAATAGATTTTGTGCAGATGTAGATGGTTTAAATTAAGACAGATGTCTACACCTGCACCAGATTTATCTCAGTCGCTCAGGCTGGATGATAAATGTGATGCAGGAATAAATTTATACCAACTATTGATTGGCGGAGTTTGCTAAAGAATTTAATGCTAAAATTGTAGTGCAATTTCGTGATGCAAAATGTCATATCTTAAAAGTCATGGCCACTAGGGGTCTCACTTCCTCCTCACTTCCATTTCTTAACAGAGACATAGAAAATGGTTCACAGGAAATGAGAGTGTGTCAAAGCTAGCTAAACTCCTAAGCCTGATATAAGAAGTGCTTTTACACTGCTTCTGAAGTGCAGAGAAGCTCCTGTGTGTCTATAAGTCAGATCTCCCACTCCTTATCAGCTTCCTGAGCTCCCTAGTAAAAAACAAACATAGTGAGAAGTAAGGGAAGTGAGTTCACTGCATACAGTACTGGCAAATTCCACAAAAGTGAGACTCCCCCTGCTTGCGAGAGAAATACATCTAGTTGTGCAAGGGAAACAATGAATAATATGATTGAGGAAGACATTAGGGAAGCTCAAAGAAGACCTGCTCCTTCACAGTTATGCTTCTAGAATGAAGCAAGGCTATTATGCAAACTTTTGTTTGAAAATTCAGGTACATTTTAAAATTAAATGTCAAGTTAGGCTACTTTCACACTGGCGTTTTGGTTTCCGTCTGTGAGATCCGTTCAGGGCTCTCACAAGCGGTCCAAAACGGATCAGTTTTGCCCTAATGCATTCTGAATGGATAAGAATCCGTTCAGAATGCATCATTTTGCCTCCGTTCCGCTTCCATTCCGCTCTGGAGGCGGACACCAAAACGCTGCCAGAGGCAAATGGATCCGTCCTGACACACAATGTAAGTCAATGGGGACGAATCAGTTTTCACTGACACAATGCAAAACAGATCCGCCCCCCCATTGACTTTCAATGGTGTTCAAGACGGATCGTTTTGGCAATGTTAAAGATAATACAAGCGGATCCGTTCTGAACGGATGCATGCGGTTATATTATCAGTGCAGCTCCACCTGTGCAGATCCATGAAGGATCTGCACCAAACGCGAGTGTGAAAGTAGCCTTACTAAATATCTATTTAATTTCCGATCATTTAAATTAAAGATATCTGGAGTACAAACAGAAAGGAAGTCTAGGCACAAACCCAGCTGGGGCACGCCAGTTAGGGGCCCCCACAGTGCTTCTTCTAAACTTCTTCCCACTTCCCACTTAGATTATAGATGTCCAACATGACAATTGGGACTACTGCTCTTAGCTGACATGTGTTGAGTGAGATCCAAGGGCAAGTCCACACTGCCCAAGCGAAGAAGCAAGGTGGTTTACTTAAGCTGGAATCACCATGTCACTTATCATAGCAGCTACCTACAAGAGAAAGTCAGATACTGATTGTGCTACACATTTGAATAGCATTTAAAGGATAGTAGGACTCATCTAATCAATTATGGTACATTGATTTCAATGACCAATAAATTACAAGGCTGCAGATAGGCTTGAAGATACATACAAAAATCCATAATATAGACTGCCAATGAAATTTCACTATTTGTTTAAAACTAATTTAACAGAAGTTTTTCTGCTCTTGACATTATTTTAGGGAATTCCTCTCTACACATTTCCCTTCTATTGTCATGTCTAGGACTATAGAAATTCTAAATAATCACCCATTCTCCTAATGGTTGCTCAAGAATTCAAAACAACCCATGAGTATATAATGTACAAATATGGTAATTTAAGCATGCATTTTCAAGGTAATCTCCATAGGAGACTTTAAATGGAAGAAAGTCCTCGTATCCAATATATTTTATAACATGTTGTATGGCAAGGCATTTCAGAGAGGCACTAGAGAAAACGCTTCCATAACAAGCAGATAGCATAATCAATGCATGAAAAATTGAATATTCTACAACATAATCTCCAGGAAAACATTTCTTAAAGTCAAATCACCTATTAAGTGCAGGGAACACAAATAGTTTACAATTCCGTCTTTCGCATGCTGGGAATAATCGTACAAGGGGGACTTGGAAAGAAAAAGGCAGTGTATTTCATATGTTATTACGCAGTTAGGTTTTAGGGCTTTTACACCAAATTACATTACAAGGAAACTTAAATGAAGCAAATACATAATATGGGCAGTATTTTGTGGTATTCTGAGTCAGTGCTCTTTTCATAAATATGTATGACTGCGTATCTGCAGGTTAACCAAGGTATCGGAAATTGTACCGCAGTGCATCATTGTGGGGTTATTTTCCCAACCCTCAGGAGAACATCTTTGTTACAGATTTGGAGAACTAATATAGAAAACAGCAGTGTGACTTGGACAGATGTTTTCTATGGCCCAGGCTTGTTAATAGTCTTTTTAGCTTCTCCTAAGGACTTAAATCAGGTCTCATTCAGCCTGAATATTTCAAATGATGTTAACACTGTCCAAAATAGGCACTAACAAGCAGCATCTGAAATGCTCTGGGTATAGTACAAGCATTCTCTATGATTATACAAGACATTTTTACAAGGGAGAAATGGCTGAAATGCTCCATAGTCCTAATGCTCAGCTTGGATATGAAGAGACACAGCTTAGTGCACTAATAAAAGAGGGTTTCGTATAGGAAGTAAGCAGGGCCGCATTTACAGCCTGTGCTGCCCTAAGCATTTAGACTGAAAGCACCCCGTGAAAGACCCATTAATACTGACATGACTTTCAGCAAATTATTTAACCCATTAAAATTAATATACTTTAATAATATTCCTTAAAAATTATCAAATCTACACAGGACGATAATCACTGAGGGTACACTCAGATATATTGTCGCACAAAGCACCTGCAAGGTATATAGGGTATAAGGGAAAGCTGTCCCTATCGTCTCACCCTAATCTTGCTCAGCCCAGGGACAGCCTCTGATGGTGGGGATTCCCTGTCCTCGAACCTAGGCTGATCTAAACCTCACGTAGCCCTGATGCAGTGATCCTGAGAGGGTAGAGAGGTAGGAAATGGTGCTGAAGTGTGGGCAGATACAAAAAGAAAGGACATAAAGAAACGAGAATACCACATATAGCTGATAAATAGGGCCTAATAATGGACTGTGTATACAGTCCTTGTGCTGCTGGTTAATACAGCCAGCTAGGTACACAGTGCATTATAGTTGTACACAAAGAAAAAATGTCATTCATAACCCGACGCGTTTCCCCCACTCTGTGGGATCATCAGGGGGTCAGTACATCAAAGATGCCTAATATCCATCTAGTATTATGATGTCATATATGGTGCAATTATTGTGGATGTGAGATATCCTTCGACTATTACGATATCCTAGGTCTTGGATATCCATCACCATTACAGTATCCTATATTCAGATATAGATAAGATGGTAAGAGGACCTCTTTGTCGCTGTTCTGCCTGTCTTTTTCCCTTGTCTGGAATTGCCGGGCCGGGAATAATAATTTTAGGTCCTTTAACTGGCCAGGGTGCGGGAAGCATCCAAATTTAATACTATCGAAGTCAATGAGCATTATCTCCTCATCTGATTACCTAACACACCCTTTACATAGTTTACAGGATGTGACGGGCGATATGGCATCTGGGTGTCATGAACTAAAAACACCTCATCTTATAAATATATCTTATTTTTTCCCACTGTGCTGCATTATTTAGTTGAGGTATCTCCATTAATATACACTTGACTCCCGTACTGCCTTGGATGATTTCCATGTTTGGGGGACCGATTTGAGCGTATTGACTCAATATGGCTCTATCCTATGCTCCTTGCTTATTGCCTTCCACTGCGCTTCATGGACCGGAAGCACGTGAGCGCGAACTGCACGTCCAGGGCGGAGCGCCGCCTTGTGTTCCACCGGCCGGAAGTGGACATATCCACAGACCGGAAGTGACGAAACCAGGAAGCGGACGCCACCGTACCTGGATAGTTCAGGTGGGAAATTTGATATTGATGAGCGTGGGTATTTAAAAGGGGGCACCTGGCACAGATATGCATGGGCCTTTGGAGGAGAGGGGGCGACCGTACTCGGAGGTGGACAACTAACTGTAAGTAGGGATATCTTTTCCCGTCTAGCTTTTACTATCGTATTTGTGTTTGGTCATCAGGAATCCTTACCCTTTACAGGCTAGGCAACTGTTTATCTCCGGGGCCATTCAAGAGATTATTGGATACTTAAAGCTGGTCCTGAGACTGTGAGTTTCATCCCTTTATCGCAGATTTTGGTGGAGGTTGTGGTTTTGATACATCCTGCTCTACATCATACATACTTTTCCTCCACAGGTATCTACACGGGACTCCAGCGAAACTGACTTATGGTCCTAATGTATGCCTCACCTGGTCCGTTTGTTTATATCGCATAGCTTCTCTCCCCCCACTATCAATAAGCGGTCCTCTTACCATCTTATCTATATCTGAATATAGGATACTGTAATGGTGGATGGATATCCAAAACCTAGGATATCGTAATAGTCGAAGGATATCTAACATCCACAATAATTGCACCATATATGACATCATAATACTAGATGGATATTAGGCATCTTTGATGTACTGACCCCTGATGATCCCACAGAGTGGGGGAAACGCGTCGGGTATGATTTTTCTGAAATTGACAAAAACCCAATTTTTTGGGACCACTACAGGTCTGAAGTCACTTTGCGAGGCTTACATAATAGAAACCGCCCAAAAATGACCCCATTCTATAAACTACACCCCTCAAGGTATTCAAAACTGATTTTACAAACTTCGTTAACCCTTTAGGTGTTGCACAAGAGTTATTGGCAAATGGGGATGAAATTTGAGAATTTCATTTTTTTGCCTAATTTTCCATTTTAACCTATTTATTCCACTAACAAAGCAAAGGTTAACAGCCAAATAAGACTGTATCTTTATTGCCCTGACTCTGCCGTTTACAGAAACACCCCATATGTGGCTGTAAACTACTGTACGGCCACACAGCGGGGCGTAGAGTGAAAGGTGCGCCGTTTGGTTTTTGGAAGCCAGATTTTGCTGGACTGGTTTTTTGACGCCATGTCCCATTTGAAGCCCCCTGATGCACCCCTAGAGTAGAAACTCCATAAAAGTGACCCCATCTAAGAAACTACACCCCTCAAGGTATTCAAAACTGATTTTATAAACTTTGTTAACCCTTTAGGTGTTGAACAAGATTTAATGGAAAATAGAGATACAATTTCAAAATTTCACTTTTTTGGCAGATTTTCCATTTTAATATTTTTTTTCCAGTTACAAAGCAAGGGTTAACAGCCAAAAAAAACTCATTATTTATGGCCCTGATTCTGTAGTTTACAGAAACACCCCTTATGTGGTCGTAAACCGCTGTACGGACACACGGCAGGGCACAGAAGGAAAGGAACGCCATACGGTTTTTGGAAGGCAGATTTTGCTGGACTGTTTTTTTTGACACCATGTCCCATTTGAAGCCCCCCTGATGCACCCCTAGAGTAGAAACTCCAAAAAAGTGACCCCATTTTAGAAACTACGGGATAGGGTGGCAGTTTTGTTGGTACTAGTTTAGGGTACATATGATTTTTGGTTGCTCTATATTACACTTTTTTGTGCACGATAGATTTTTTGGCACGTTTTTATTTTTTGTTATTTACAACATTCATCTGACAGGTTAGATCATGTGGTCATTTTATAGAGCAGGTTGTCACGGACGTGACGATACCTAATATGTATACAATTTTTTTTATTTATGTAAGTTTTACACAATGATTTCATTTTTAAAACAAAAAAAATGTTTAAAGTGTCTCCATAGTCTAAGAGCCATAGTTTTTTCAGTTTTTGGGCGATTATCTTAAGTAGGGTCTCATTTTTTGCGGGATGAGATGACGGTTTGATTGGCACTATTCTGGGGTGCATATGACTTTTTGATCGCTTGCTATTACACTTTTTGTGACGTAAGATGACTAAAAATGGCTTTTTTTACACCGTTTTAAAAAAATTTTTTTTACGGTGGTCACCTGAGGGGTTAGGTCATGTGATATTTTTATAGAGCCGGTCGATATGGACGCGTCGATACCTAATATGTGTACTTTTTTTTTATTTATTTAAGTTTTACACAATGATTTCATTTTTGAAACAAAAAAAATCATGTTTTAGTGTTTCCATAGTCTAAGAGCCATAGTTTTTTCAGTTTTTGGCCGATTATCTTGGGTAGGGTATGATTTTTGCGGGATGAGATGACGGTTTGATTGGTACTATTTTGGCGTACATGCGACTTTTTTTATCACTTTTATTGCCTTTTTTGTGAACTAAGGTGGGCAAAATTTCAATTTTCTCATAGTTTTTATTTTTTTATTTTTATGGCGTTCACTGTTCGGGTAAAGTAACATGACCGTTTTATAGATCAGGTCGTTACGGACGCGGCGATACCAAACATGTGTAGGGACTTTACTTTTTTTCATTTTTAATCAGTGATAAATGTGTTTTTTAATTTTTACTTTTTTTTAACTTTTTTTTCACTTTTTTTTGACCCAGACCCACTTGGTTCTTGAAGATCCAGTGGGTCTGATGTCTGTATAATACAGTACAGTACAATATATATTGTACTGTACTGTATTTTACTTACACTTTGTCTGAACAGATCTCTGCCTTTAGCACAGATCTGTTCAGCACCATGGACAGCAGAATGCCTGAGACGGCGTCCTGTTGCCATGGGAACCTTCCCCGTCTGCTCAGTAGTTGTCAGAACTTCGCAGACGGGGAAGGGTAAGGACCGGGCTGTCGGGGGGCTGTCTGGGGGCTCTCTCCCTCTCCATCGGGGGGCTGCAAAGGCACAGCAGCCCCCCGATGGGAGAGGGAGGGAGCTCCCTCTTACTGTTAACTTTTTCCATACAGCGGTCCGTACGGACCGCTGTATGGAAAGGGTTAAACGGCTGACATCGCATCACCGATGTCAGCCGTTTATACCAGGGTGTCAGCAATGTGCTGACACCCTGGTATAACCACTGTACACCAACGATTATTCAAGGGGAGGCGGGCGGGGGATCGCGATCCCGCCTGCCGCACCGCCCGCCTCCCGCACCTCCCGCACCGCCTGCGACACCCCCCCTGCACCACCCGCCCACATAATATCATTCAGGGGTGCAGGGGGGGTTAATAAAACATTTTTTCGGGCATTTTAAAGTTTGATCCCCGCGGTCAGAGACCGCGGGGATCAGAATCGGCTAAAAGCGCAGCAAACCGCAGGTCTGAATTGACCTGCGGTTTGCTGCGATCGCCGATACGGGGGGGTCACATGACCCCCCCCCCCGGCGTTGTGACAGGATGCCGGCTGAATGATTTCTGTTCAGGTAATTATGGATTGCTATTAAGGGTTAATGCTGTTGCAGAGGAGTGGTTTCGGTGCAGTGTTTAGTCTATGAGGTGAACTGTGCCTAAATACTATCATCATACAGTAACTCAATAACACCACTATAATGTGACTAAATACTGTAACCATACAATAACTCAATAACACCACCATACCGTGACTGCATACAATCACTATGTAGCAAATGAATGGGTTCATCAAAAGGGGCATAGATAGACATGATGAGTACATAGTTCTACCATTTTACATATCACTGTTCAGACTGCACAAGAAGTATTGTATGCTCCTGGGGGAGATCTAATGACTATGTATTATTATGTCAAAATTCAATACTGAGATCTCTACCATGATCTATTTATACCCAGGAATACGACCATGACAAGAGGACATCCTCTACATCTTGAGGAAAGAAGGTTTCTACATCAACATAGAGGGGTATTCTTTACTGTAAGAGCAGTTGGACTATGGAGTTCTCTACCAGAGCAGGTTGTGATTGTGAAAAGTGTTCAAGATGGGCCTGAATGTATTTCTGGAGTGTAATAATATTACAGATTATAGTTATTAGATAAATGTTGAGCCTTTTTCTCTGTACAGCCTTGAGATTCTCTAGTAGCATGCTATCTGTCTTCACTCCGTTCCGTCAGGCAGCTCAGCTGGCGGCTCCTTATCTCTGACCTCCTAAACACTCATTATAGCTCATTTCTTATCTTACTGATAAGAATGTGGCTTAAATAAGTGTTTATGATCTTTTAGTAATTTAGAAATGAGGGTTATTAGATGACCGACACAAATTGAAAGTGAAAGTAAGATTCAAACAGCTAGAGAAACAGTTAACCCTTTGTGACAGAATGGCTGACTATTTTCAATAAAGACCAATTGAAAAAATTATTTTTAGACCACAATAAGTAAAATACAATCATTAAAACAAAAATTGCCCCAAAGGTGTACATAGCCTTTAAATACCAATATTCCATGACTGAATAAAACCACCATTCTTTTTCTAAATAAAAAAAGTCTACATAGACCACACAGGCGATCTGCAGAGTACTATATGACGCTGGAGGCTGGACAAGCGAAAAAATGGTATGTCACCAAATATTTGCAAATTCTTCTTTATCTTCATAAATATAAATGTATTACAACCATCAGATCAATAAAAGAATAAGAACATTAAACGATTGAAATCTAATATTTTATGTTGAAGAATAAACTGAATACATTTGAGATACTGTTTGTTTAAAAGAGACAATAGACTATTTGTTTAATAGGGTGTATACAGGGGTTGAAGACCAGAGAAGATCAAGAATCAATTGCAAAAATAGATCTTTGGATTCCATTAATGAAATATCTTCTAGTGATAATGACACATCAGGTAAAGTTAAATATCGAATTACATTATGATCTATTAGTAAAAATAAGGACATTACAGGTTTTTTACAAGATCAGAAGGCACAAGGAAAGCAAAGACTAATAAAAACTCATAGTGAATGTTCTTTATTAAATATGGGACTTGGGTTTGAACTCATGAATGAGAGTGATATATTTGAGCTTATGGTTAATTTTAATTTTTTTCATTACATGAGATTTTTACAATGTCATTCACACAAAAAATACTTCGAAAAATAGAAGACAGAAGAGTCAGTTTGATCCTGATGTGTAGTCAGATCTGTTTGAGACATTTCAGACTCTGGTCATTAAAGATATGTTGGCTAATTGGGATCAATGTAAGAGGCCCCGTGTTGATAATTTATCTATTTTGAAAAACAGGCCATGAAGTTTCTCAAACAGGATGACTCTATCATAATTTAAATAGCGATAAGGGAGGAGGGATTGTTGTAATGAATAAGGACATATATATTGATGAAGCTATGAACCAGCTAGCTGATGATAAACTTTGTAGCAAATTGAGTTGTGATCCTACTTCCTCTATAAAACATGAGATTGATGCATTTTTAAATTAAGCTTATGTTGTGGGGATTATTGTCAGAGATCTTTTTTTTTCTGCATTAAGCAACCCTTTTCTACGTGTGCAATTTTATACTTCCCAAAACCCCTGGGGAGACCGTTTGTGTAGGGTGTGAATTCATTATTTTCCCCATTGGCATTGTACTGCATGCAGATTCCTTCCTACAGGTTGTTGTGCAGAGGCTGTTGAATTGTCTTAAAGAAAGTGGTGAGTTTTTACTCTAGACTGATAAAATTGACTCTTCTAATATTACATGGCTTTGCACACTTGACATCGGAAACTTCTACAATAACAATAGGTATGTTTGCGGTTCATCAAAAATTGTGTGAAAATCCTGAGTTTCATAATAATGACATTACATTTTTTACAACACTTTTGGACTTTGCCTTTACAAAAAATTATTTTAGGTGTGGGAATGAATTTTTCTTGCAGCTACAGGGATCCTCGATGGGGTCTCCCGTAGGTCCAAGTTACGTCAATATTTTTATGGATTCTTTTGAAAGTCAATTTGTTTATGAGTCGTCTTTCAAAGATCGCATTGTAGCCTGGTTCAGATACATGGATGATGTAGTTATGCTATGGCAAGGCAATAGAGGCGAACTTGATCAGTTTCTCACTTCTCTGAAACAGTGCCACAGTTTGATCAAGTTCCCACTAGATGTGGATCCGCAATCAATTTGTTTCCTGGATGTGGAAGTATTCAGGGAGTGGACAAATTTTTCCATTATTGGCATTCCAAAAGGACAATTTCTCTGTGCACTGAGAATTTGTTGTTCAGACAGTGTATATTTGAAATGGAGAAATTTGTTAGAAAGTTTGTACAATGAAGCTATAAAGAGGATATTGTCAGAAAGACAGATTTAGAATTTTTAATATTACCAATTGGTAATTGATCAGCATTCAGAATTGAGTAAGCCTACCATTTGTAAGTATTGGAAGTTGTGCAATGTGATACCAAATATGCACATTTGTTTAGAGAGAACCCATCCTTTGTTTTTAGAAGGGGAAAGTCTCTGGGTAATGAATGGGTAAGGGCCAACATTAGAAAGAAAAAAAGTGTCAAGACCTTTTTAAATATGAAAAAAATCTGCACTTTTTCCTGTCTTTCATGCCAGAACTGCTCTTCCATTATATAGGGTGATGTGGTTATACATCCTACAAAAATTCTAATTAAGAGATATTTTACTTGTAACACTTCTGGGGTTGTTTATTTGCTAAAATGCTCATGTGGCAAAGCATATATTAGACAGACCTCTAGCCTGGTCAAAATAAGAATTAATGAACATAGATAAGCCATCGGGAGGCTTTACAAGATAAATGTGAAGAGAAGGATTCCAATGATGCCCCCCAAAAAATGAATTCATGAAAAAGGAGTTTTGAGTTTTGTTGAAATGCGACATTAGGCCTTTGATTTGAGATGGTTATTATTGGGGGAAGTAGGAGGTGTGAATCTTCTAGTAAAAAGGCTGCTCCAAAGAGGAGTTTATTGGATTTTTACATTAGATACTCAGCCCTAATGGGTTAAATTAGAATTGCAGCTTTAATGTATTCCCATAGCTTTTGAATTTATAAGGTATTTATTTATTTATATGTATTCCATGATTTCTGATATGTAACATTATTGATCTGCATTCTATGTCCATTTATATATTTATTTGTATTTATTTGCAAACATGGATTTGTTCTGTGTGTTCATGGAGATGAAGAAGAATTTGCAAATATATGGTAGCGTACCATTTTTTCATGGTGACATATGAGAGTTAAGAGAGGACTTTCACGTAACACTTTAATTACTATTGGTTTTCCTGTGTGGAATTTGCTGTTCTGAGGCTGAACAAATGAATATAGCTTTAACAAGATGCACACATGCACATACATGTACACTATCGGGGTCATTTATCAAGCTGGTGTAAAGTAGACCTGACTTAGTTGCCCATAGCAACCAATCAGATTCCTCCTTTTATTTTGGATAGCTCCTTTGGAAAATGAAAGAAGGCATCTGATTGGTTGCTATGGGCAACTAGGCCAGTATAACTTTACACCAGTTTGATAAATGACCCCTTATATATGTGTACATATTAATAAATGCTAGTTCAAAACACTAACTACCAGAGATGAGTAAATTTCTTAAAATTTGATTCAGGTCAGATTCCAATTTGATTATTGAGAGGGTGCTGGGAATTATAGTAATCCCAATGAGGTGACATATAAAAGCCAAGGCAAAGTTATAGTCTTATAATATATGTTTACACAGTATTTGGTCTAGCATATAGACTGTAGACGCTGCAGATCATATACAATCTGTGTGGGTAATAGTGTGGATGTTGGGGGGTCAGTATAGGTCTACTGTAGCATAGGAAGGTAATGGTAGGTCTCCAGATATACAATTTTTATAATAGGTTGTTATAGTCCAGGGTAGCTTCATAGGTGACTGTTATGGGTTAATACATAAATATATGCTTTCCATATTCACTGCTTCTGGAGACCTTGGAGACCCTCCCCCCTCAATAAGAATGAAGATTATTGACCTACCTGCTGTTAATGAGCCACTAAAACCCAGAGCGGGATTATGAGATTATGAGATTTCCTGGCCAATGACATTTTTTACACAGTTCACATACTTTTATAGTATTCTTCTACACTGGCATGCAAATAATACCTAATCAATAGTAGGTGCAATGCCATTATTATGTATGGTGGACTTATCCTAAGCAATTAAAGTGTAATTGTTGTTTTGGTTTATTTTTAATGATGCATAGGGACAGGAATGTTAACCATTTTTCTAATATACATTATTATGGAAAGCTGTTTCCTTTTAGTAGAAAACACGGTGTAAAGAGTCTACTTAGCAACACTCTGAACATTGCGAAAGAAAATCTATTTTCAGTATTCTACTGAGCGCTGAAGACTACTGCATATACAAAGGTTTCCAGCCTACCTCTTATCTCACTACCCCAGTCCCTGACTAGCTATATGTGCCCTGTCACTGCTATGTCCCTGCCTATCTGACTTGCTAAGGAGGGACACAGGCCGGAAGAGGCCTGCATAGCATCGCTGGAGGATAAAACACAACATCAGCTCTACCGAGCCCGCGGCCAAAGTGGTGAAGTGGTGTCTGAGATCCCCAAGGGCCAAGCCAAGTAATTGATAAAACACATCAGCTCCACCGAGCCCCCCAGCCAAAGTGTTGAAGTGGTGTCCTAGATCCCCAAGGGCCAAGCCAAGTAAAAATAAAGGGGACTCTAGCACCCCGAAACGCGTTGTCTCACGAATAAATGGAATACTGCTGAACCGAAACATTGCCCATGACCGGTTGTTTTGTGCGCCCTCTGTGGTCCATACGCTCTACGTAAAGTTTAGCGTTCTTTTCTTCATACCGTTACCCGAGTGGCAGGGTGGCCCCTGCCCAAGGCGATCGGACGAATCTAGGCTGCACCAACCGTTACTCATCCATACTTGACCTTCATTGCTGTTGTGTCCAATTGATGCAACCGCAATAGGTGAGCAAACCATTTCTTTCAGTAGAAATTTGATTTGCTGAACATACTCACCCTATGAGCGCCTTTCTCTATCCCATTGGCAACTATTTGCTATCTGACTTGCTGTCAGCAGTAACCGCTGGCAGTTCTGTATGTGTCTCACTTTCCTGCACTGCCCTCTTAGTTACTAAGCACAGAGAGGAGAGTGCAGTATAGACGTTCCAGCACTTAGCACTGACAGTAAGTCCTCATGCACACGACCATATGTATTTTTTGGTCCGAAAAAAACGGATCCGCAAAAAATATGGATGACGTCCGTGTGCATTACGTATTTTGCGGAACAGAACAGCTGGCCCCTAATAGAACAGTACTATCTTTGTGCGGACAATAATAGGACATGTTCTATTTTTTTGTAGAACGGAAATACGGACATACGGAAATGGAATGCACACAGAGTACTTTCCGTTTTTTTGGCGGACCCATTGAAATGAATAGTTCTGCATACGGTGCGCAAAAAAAACGGAATGGACACGGAAAGAAAATACGTTTGTGTGCATGAAGCCTAAGTGTAGCAAACTTATTGTCGGTACAGAATGCTGCAGCCCCGCTCCTCTCTCCTATACTAGGAAGATAGGCAGTGGAGCTGCCAGCGGTTAGCTCTGGAAGGAAGGGACATAGGTAGGCATATAGCAGAGATAAATAGAGTGCATATACTGAGGCAGGGTCTGGGGTAGTAAGCTAAGAGGCAGACTCAAAGACAGCCTCTATATGTACACATATAGTTGTCTTCAGCGTTCGGTATAATGCTGAAGATCGACAATCTACAAAAGCCTACTTACTCATAATTTTACAATGTTCATACAAGAAAAAGAACAAAAAAAAAAGTACAATAATAAATAAATAAGGTGAAATAAAACTGGGCACAATACCTATAAACAGAATTTCACACATTCTTGCATTTCTACTTGAATGCAAGCAATCATTTTTGATAATTTCCTATTAGCAGGTTCACTGTTCGATTTTCAAAGGTTGACATATAGAGAAACAAGAGCAAATGGAACCTATTTATCAGGAATTGACATCCTACTAACAAATCATTCTTCCTCAACAGATTTCTAACCGTAATTTACAGTTCATGAAACATTACTGGCAGAAAGAAGATGTCATATGGAAAGTAAATATTATTTTAATTTACCGATAAGGTATCCCCTTTGGTAATAGAGAAAATTACATGATTTAGAGCTGCAAATTGAACTCATATGAAGAAAAGTTAGAAACCTTGCCTGTCTGTGGCCTCGAAAAGGCTTGAGGTCAGTCCAATATGTTGTGTTGATTAAACCCAATTTCATCCATTTACATTGTGTGATATGCTATAAATAACATAACATGCAAATAAGATTTCCTCTGCCTCATTGGAGATTCATGGGGAAGATATCAATGCCTACAGGACAGATATCAATGATATACGCCACTGAATAAGCTTATAGGCAGGAAAATAAATAATATGGTCTTGTAATTGTTGTAAAGGGATATGCGTTCACTGGTCAGTAATTACACAGTAAATACTGTATATGGAAAAGCATTGTCCAGTTTGATGGCCCTGTCTTAGGGACCTATGGTTCTGTCTTAGGGCCCTACTATGCAAAAAGTCCAAGGGACCATCAGTGTGGAGTGTTGAAAGTTTAGTATGGAGCACAAAAATATGAAACCAATTAAAACAATTTAAGCTTTTGTCCTCTCTCTTTTACAAGAGATGGCCTATCTATCCCCCACTGATAAGCTGCTTTGCAGCAGCTCCTGCATCAGAACTGCACAGCTCCATCCAGGATGCAGTGAATGGAGCTGGTAGCAACAACACTTTTCCTAATCACTTCAATGGGAGCAGCATTGCAGTAAGCAGCTCCATCTATAGCCCAATGGACGAAGCTGTGTAGTTTCGGCATTGACTTCTGGCACCAGAGCTACTACAGAACAGCTGAACAGAGGGGATGCGGGGTGTCAGACCCCCAGCGATAAATGGTGATGATACAGTCCACAGTAATGTGTTTTTATTTTATGATTGCAGATTTTTTATTCTATTTCCTGAACATGATTATCGGGTTAAAAGCATTTAGAGATATGCTTTACATTCACCAAGTCAAACTAATTAGGCTGGGTTGATATCATGTTTCTATCACCCTCTTAACAGAGCAGCTTAACTGATACCCGAAAAATATAGAGGATTGACGGAAACTGACTCAAGTGGATGCCAACTGAAAGGTATCTGTTTGCATCCATTTTACATAGACCTCAACACTAAAAACATCTATCAATGTCTGTTTTTTTTCAGCAGACACAAGTGTAATCTACCACACTTTGTTGTTTGGCGAAAAAAAATGAAAGTCTATGTAACAGATGCAAATTGAAGCATTTCAGTTGACTTCCATTTTTTTGGGTATGTGCTAAACAGATTATCCAAGTGAATGCCAGAAATATGATGTGAACCCAGTCTCAAAATAGTTCTCTGAGATTGTTATATTGGTGACCTATTCTCAGAATACATTATCAATATGAGATCGGTGGTGGTCTGACTGTGCTCCAGTGAGCGCTGCAGCCTCTCACAGCTTACCAGGCATGGGACCGTACATTGGATAGTGGCTGTGCTTGGTATTGCAGCTCCTCCCCATTCACTTGAATGGAGCTGAGCTGCGCCTAGGCCATGTGATGGATGAACGTAACGTCACTGGCCTAGGAAGAGGCATAAGCACTCATAGAGCGCCACAAACTCTTTATATAGCTGGTCAGCAGGTTTGCAGTGAAGCGGACCCTCACTGATCTAATATTGATGACCTATTCTGAGGACAGGTCATAAATATCAAAATTCCAGAAAACCCCTTTAAAAACCTATTATTATAAAATAATCACTAACAGGAAAGGGCAGGGAACTTAAAGTGACCCTGGAAAAAAATAAAATAAAAGTGGCCCCATTTTTTAGGCAAGTCCAAATTAACAGAAGAGGGGGCAGCATAAGTAGGTGGGGTCAAAAATACCATATTGCAAAATACCATCCCAGCAGAACCAAATACAGTCAGGTCCATAAATATTAGGACATCAACACAATTCTAACCACCACAATGGATTTGAAATGAAACAAACAAGATGTGCTTTAACTGCAGACTGTCATCTTTTATTTGAGGGTATTTACATCCAAATCAGGTGAACGGTGTAGAAATTGCAATAGTTTGCATATGTTCCTCCCACTTGTTAAGGGACCAAAAGTAATGGGACAATTGGTTTCTCAGCTGTTCCATGGCCAGGTCTGTGTTATTCCCTCATTATTCCAATTACAATGAGCAGATAAAAGGTCCAGAGTTCATTTCAAGTGTGCTATTTGCATTTGGAATCTGTTGCTGTCAACTCTCAAGATGAGATCCAAAGAGCTGTCACTATCAGTGAAGCAAGCCATCATTAGGCTGAAAAAACAAAACAAACCCATCAGAGAGATAGCAAAAAACATTAGGCGTGGACAAAACAATTGTTTGGAACATTCTTAAAAAGAAGGAACGCACCGGTGAGCTCAGCAACACCAAAAGACCCGGAAGACCACGGAAAACAACTGTGGTGGATGACCTCCATGGTGAAGAAAACACCCTTTGGCCAGATCAAGAACACTCTCCAGGAGGTAGGTGTATGTGTGTCAAAGTCAACAATCAAGAGAAGACTTCACCAGAGTGAATACAGAGGGTGCACCACAAGATGTAAACCATTGGTGAGCCTCAAAAACAGGAAGGCCAGATTAGAGTTTGCCAAACGACATCTAAAAAAGCCTTCACAGTTCTGGAACAACATCCTATGGACAGATGAGACCAAGATCAACTTGTACCAGAGTGATGGGAAGAGAAGAGTATGGAGAAGGAAAGGAACTGCTTATGATCCTAAGCATACCACCTCCTCAGTGAAGCATGGTGGTGGTAGTGTCATGGCATGGGCATGTATGGCTGCCAATGTAACTGGTTCTCTTGTATTTATTGATGATGTGACTGCTGAGGATGAATTCTGAAGTGTTTCGGGCAATATTATCTGCTCATATTCAGCCAAATGCTTCAGAACTCATTGGACGGCGCTTCACAGTACAGATGAACAATGACCCAAAGCATACTGCAAAGGCAAACAAACAGTTTTTTAAGGGAAAGAAGTGGAATGTTATGTAATGGCCAAGTCAATCACCTGACCTGAATCCGATTGAGCATGCATTTCACTTGCTGAAGACAAAACTGAAAGGAAAATGCCCCAAGAACAAGCAGTAACTGAAGACAGTTGCAGTAGAGGCCTGGCAGAGCATCACCAGGAATGAAACCCAGCGTCCGGTGATGTTTATGCATTCCAGACTTCAGGCTGTAATTGACTGCAGAGGATTTGCAACCAAGTATTAAAAAGTGAAAGTTTGATTTATGATTATTATTCTGTCCCATTACTTTTGGTCCCTTAACAAGTGGGAGGCATATATGCAAACTGTTGTAATTCCTACACCGTTCACCTGATTTGGATGTAAATACCCTCAAATTAAAGCTGACAGTCTGCAGTTAAAGCACATCTTGTTTGTTTCATTTCAAATCCATTGTACTGGAATGGAATTTCACATGATATTTGCCAATGTACTTTTTCAGTAGCCTGTAAGACCTCATAAGGTGAATATTCAGTTCAGTCTCTGTACAAAGAATTAAGGGCACACACTGTCAAGAAATATATACTGTGATGCTAAAATAATACACAGTGCACTGTGGATGAACAAGGATAATTTTATTGATTTTAAAAAAGTTACTAATTTATGACATTTAAAATTGTGATGTAAGTCGTCAATGAAGAAAGTGTATACTGTAAAAATCAAAATAACTACATCTCTGTCCCTTGTTTTTAACAATAAATGAAAGTGAATATATTTCCAATGGCCACTGTCTTCTCTATTGACAGGAGTGATTCCATCAGCAAGCAGTACTCTGTAAATTCAAATCATGTATAAGGGTAGAATTGAAAATAGCCCCCTGCCCACCAGGGTTGCAGTTGTTTCTCAGTAGTTAAGTCACAGTAAAGTTCAGATTATACAAAAAATCAATACATGTGGTTTTCTCTAACCACAAACACCCTTTGATACTTTATAACCATAGTAGATTTTTCCTTCAATCCATCCCAGGAGAGCAGCAAGTAGAAAATCTCAACAAAGAAGGTGTGGGGGGAGGGGGGGAGGGGAGTTACGTTGGTCTGGAAATGTTTTGATAATTATTTAAGCACAGCTGTTTTTAAATTGGAAATTTATTTTGTACAACCTCAACTTGAAAAACAATCTCTTTTATAGGAAAATTATTTTCCTAAATGTTAAAATGAACAACCAATATATATAAAGTTATTTAAAGCTTTTTTGGTAAATATTCAATATAAACTAAGTGTCCTGAAAGAGTAGCCTGCATTGACACAAGGTATATGAGCATTTAAAAAATGTATTCTTCACTTTTTAGCGAATGGCGAGTTAGTCTTAGACCAATTAGCCTTCTGCAACGTGTTCAGCAAATGCTCCACAAAGTCCCTTAACCAAGTTCTGAATCTTAAAGCAATTCTAAATAGCATCCTTGATGTCCACTTGTTCTTGAAAATCAATAAACACATGCCATGATGGAAAGAAAATTCTGTAAATCACTCCGTTGTCTTTGAAGAAGCAATCCCATCGGGCCTGCATGAATAAACGAGAGAGCTTTCATTCAATTTTGAGCGGGATACAACTTTAATTTGATGCTTCACAATATAAATTATGTTGAGAATGAGTTGAAGGATGCACAATGTTTCAATGCAGATATGCAACTTCCTAAAGTGGTCCATTATATATCTGACTACATTTTCAATTTGAATTCAATGGTTTCAGTCATGGAATTTTCTAAATCATTAATACTAGTCATTATGATCATTTGAGAAAAAATTCCAGATATTTAGATCCATCACTTACCATGATTTAACCCCTTAAGGACCGGGCTCATTTTCACCTTAAGGACCAGGCTCATTTTCACCTTAAGGACCAGGCCATTTTTTGCAAATCTGACCAGTGTCACTTTAAGTGCTCATAACTTTAAAACGCTTTGACTTACCCAGGCCGTTCTGAGATTGTTTTTTCGTCACATATTGTACTTCATGACACTGCTAAAATTGGGTCAAAAAAGTTAATTTTTTTGCATAAAAAAATACAATTTTTACCGTAAATTTTGAAAAATTAGCAAATTTCAAATTTTCAGTTTCTCTACCTCTGTAATACATAGTAATACCCCCAAAAATTGTGATGACTTTACATTCCCCATATGTCTACTTCATGCTTGAATTGTTTTGGGAATGATATTTTATTTTTTGGGGATGTTATAAGGCTTAGAAGTTTAGAAGCAAATCTTGAAATTTTTCAGAAATTTACAAAAACTCAATTTTTAGCGACCAGTTCAGGTCTGAAGTCACTTTGCGAGGCTTACATAATAGAAACCACCCAAAAATGACCCCATCTAAGAAACTACACCCCTCAAGGTATTCAAAACTGATTTTGCATACATTGTTAACCCTTTAGGTGTTGCACAAGAGTTATTGGCAAATGGGGAGGAAATTTGAGAATTTCATATTTTTGTCAAATTTTTCATTTTAACCCATTTTTTCCACTAACAAACCAAGGGTTAACAGCCAAACAAGACTGTATCTTTATTGCCCTGACTCTGCCGTTTACAGAAACACCCAATATGTGGCCGTAAACTACTGTACGGCCACACAGCGGGGCGTAGAGTGAAAGGTGCACCATATGGTTTTTGGAAGGCTGATTTTTATGGACTGGTTTTTTGACACCATGTCCCATTTGAAGCCCCCTGATGCACCCCAAGAGGAGAAACTCCCTAAAAGTGACCCCATCTAAGAAACTACACCGCTCAAGGTATTCAAAACTGATTTTACATACGTCGTTAACCCTTTAGGTGTTGCACAAGAGTTATTGGCAAATGGGGATGAAATTTGAGAATTTCATTTTTTTGCCTAATTTTCAATTTTAACCCATTTTTTCCACTAACAAAGCAAGGGTTAACAGCCAAACAAGATTGTATCTTTATTGCCCTGACTCTGCCGTTTACAGAAACACCCCATATGTGGCCGTAAACTACTGTACGGCCACACAGCGGGGCGTAGAGTGAAAGGTGCACCATATGGTTTTTGGAAGGCTGATTTTTATGGACTGGTTTTTTGACACCATGTCCCATTTGAAGCCCCCTGATGCACCCCAAGAGGAGAAACTCCCTAAAAGTGACCCCATCTAAGAAACTACACCCCTCAAGGTATTCAAAACTGATTTTACATACATCGTTAACCCTTTAGGTGTTGCACAAGAGTTATTGGCAAATGGGGATGAAATTTGAGAATTTCATTTTTTTGCCTAATTTTCAATTTTAACCCATTTTTTCCACTAACAAAGCAAGGGTTAACAGCCAAACAAGATTGTATCTTTATTGCCCTGACTCTGCCGTTTACAGAAACACCCCATATGTGGCCGTAAACTACTGTACGGGCACACAGTAGGGCGTAGAGTGAAAGGTGCGCGGTTTGGTTTTTGGAAGCCAGATTTTGCTGGACTGGTTTTTTGACACCATGTCCCATTTGAAGCCCCCCTGATGCACCCCTAGAGTAGAAACTCCATAAAAGTGACCCCATCTAAGAAACTACACCCCTCAAGCTATTCAAAACTGATTTTACAAACTTTGTTAACCCTTTAGGTGTTGCACAAGATTTAATGGAAAATAGAGACACAATTTCAAAATTTCACATTTTTGGCAGATTTTCCATTTTAATATTTTTTTTCCAGTTACAAAGCAAGGGTTAACAGCCAAACAAAACTCAATATTTATGGCCCTAATTCTGTAGTTTACAGAAACACCCCATATGTGGTCGTAAACCGCTGTACGGGCACACGGCAGGGCGCAGAAGGAAAGGAATTCCATACGGTTTTTGGAAGGCAGGTTTTGCTGGACTGTTTTTTTTGACACCATGTCCCATTTGAAGCCCCCCTGATGCACCCCTAGAGTAGAAACTCCAAAAAAGTGACCCCATTTTAGAAACTACGGGATAGGGTGGCAGTTTTGTTGGTACTAGTTTAGGGTACATATGATTTTTGGTTGCTCTATATTACACTTTTTGTGCAGCAAGGTAACAAGAAATAGCTTTTTTGGCACGTTTTTTTTTTTTGTTATTTACAACATTCATCTGACAGGTTAGATTATGTGGTATTTTTATAGAGCAGGTTGTCGCGGACGCGGCGATACCTAATATGTATACATTTTTTTTTATTTATGTAAGTTTTATACAATAACTTCATTTTTAAAACCAAAAAAATGTTTTAGTGTCTCCATATTCTAAGAGCCATAGTTTTTTCAGTTTTTGGGCGATTATCTTGAGTAGGGTCTCATTTTTTGCGGGATGAGATGACGGTTTGATTGGCACTATTTTGGGGTGCATATGATTTTTTGATCGCTTGCTATTACACTTTTTGTGACGTAAGATGGCAAAAAATGGCTTTTTTTACACTGTTTTTATTTTTATTTTTTTAGGGTGGTCATCTGAGGGGTTAGGTCATGTGATATTTTTATAGAGCCGGTCGATACGGACGCGGCGATACCTAATATGTATACTTTTTTTTTATTTATGTAAGTTTTACAGAATGAGTTCATTTTTGAAAAAAAAAAAATCATGTTTTAGTGTCTCCATAGTCTAAGAGCCATAGTTTTTTCATCTTTTGGGCGATTATCTTGAGTAGGGTCTCATTTTTTGCGGGATGAGATGACGGTTTGATTGGTACTATTTTGGCGTACATGCGACTTTTTTGATCACTTTTATTACTTTTTTTGGGAAGTAAGGTGGGCAAAATTTCAATTTTCTCATAGTTTTTATTTTTTTATTTTTATGGCGTTCACCGTGCGGGGAAAGTAACATGACCATTTTATAGATCAGGTCGTTACGGACGCGGCGATACCTAATATGTGTAGTTTATTTTATTTTTTTAATTTTTATTCAGTGATAAATGTTTTTTTTTTTTATCTTAACTTTTTTCACTTTTTTTTACATTTTTGTGACCCAGACCCACTTGGTTCTTGAAGATCCAGTGGGTCTGGTGTCTGTATAATACAGTACAGAACAATATATATTGTTCTGTACTGTATTTTACTTACACTGAACAGATCTGTGCTTTTAGCACAGATCTGTTCAGCACCATGGACAGCAGGACGCCTGAGCAGGCGTCCTGTTGCCATGGGAACCCTCCCCGTCTGCTCAGAACTTCGCAGACGGGGAAGGGTAAGGACGGGGCTGAGGGGGGCTCTCTGGGGGCTCTCTCCCTCTCCATCGGGGGGCTGCAAAGCCACAGCAGCCCCCCGATGGAGAGGGAGGGAGCTCCCTGACCGATGACAGTTAACTTTTTCCATACAGCGGTCCGTACGGACCGCGGTATGGAAAGGGTTAAACGGCTGACATCTTCACAGATGTCAGCCGTTTATACCAGGGTGCCAGCAATGTGCTGGCACCCTGGTATACCCACTAGAAGCCAACGATCGTTCATGGGGAGGCGGGCGGGGGATCGCGATCCCGCCTGCCGCACCGCCCGCCTCCCGCAACGCCCCCACCGCCTGCGACACCCCCCCCGCACCACCCTCCGGCATAAAATCGTGCAGGGGTGCAGGGGGGGGTGAAAAATAATGATTTTAGCCACTCTAAAGTTTCTGATCCCCGCGGTCAGGGACCGCGGCGATCAGAAACTGCAAAAAGCGCAGCAAACCGCAGGTCTGAATTGACCTGCGGTTTTCTGCGATCGCCGATACGGGGGGGTCAAATGACCCCCCCCTGCATTGTTACGGGATGCCGGCTGAATGATTTCAGCCGAAATCCCGTTCCGATTAACCCCTGCGGCGCCGGAGTTCCGATTTTAAGTCAGGACGTACCGGTACGTCCTCGGTCCTTAAGGACTCGGGAAATAGGGCGTACCGGTACGTCCTAGGTCCTTAAGGACTCGGGAAATAGGGCGTACCGGTACGTCCTAGGTCCTTAAGGGGTTAAAGGCTAAGGGCACCTTTGACATGGAAAAAAGATTTTTACATACTGTATGTAAGCAATATATATATAGGTACTGCGCGACTTGTACTCCCTATTACTTTCTCAATCAGGATGGCACCATGAAGATACGCAGTGGATATAACAGGAACTTACAGTTCAGTTGTGATGTCTTAATCCTAGATGTTCCTCTGTGGGCACTGTTCTTCTGCGTCTTTCCGGTTCTCTTCTTTTTTCTTTTTTCTTTTGTTTTTGGTACCGTCCGGGATGAGGGAAGGTTGAGGGAGCTGGGCCCTAATAGTAACAAATGTTTTAAATGGAATTGTTTCTTGAGCTTGCCCCGGCCGGTGGCACAGCTCGTGGTTTTAAAAAAGCCGCTTATTCGCGCTCGCTCGGAGCGCTGCATGACGTCACGGCAGTGGCTACGGTGGACCAGGAGGACCAAAGTTTTCTCCAACGCGTTTCGATTAGTTCGCTAATCTTCGTCAGGGATGAATCCTCTGTCTCCTGATGCTGTTTTTAAAGGTATATGACTCCTCCCTTCCTTCATTCCTGCATCCCTGACTTGCTTTGATTGATGTATTAGTTGAAGGCGAATAGTTCTATCTCTGAGTTAAGACCCGAGGGTCCCAGAGTGTTCAAGTTAAATATCCAGCGGCTTTCTGATCTGGACATTTTCTTGATGAAATCTCCTCCTCTTTTGTCTTTTGTAACTATTTCAATCCCCCGGAAAGTGGTGCCGCTGTAGTTTCCTCCGTGTTTGTCCTTGTAGTGTCTAGAGAGTGGGTGGCCCTCATATTTCCTTCCTATATTGTAAATATGTTCCCCTATTCTTTTGCTTATAGTTCTCTTTGTACGTCCTATGTACATTTTTTTGCACGGACATGTAATTGCATATATTACTCCCTGGCTCCTGCAGGTTATGTGGTCTTTTATTTTATATGTTTCTGTGTCCCCTGTCCATTCATTTTTTATTTCCATGTTGGTGTGCTGTTTTTTATTTATTTTTAATTTTTTGCAGACACCGCAAGTGCCGCATGGGACAAAACCTCCCTGGGATTTTGTTCCAAAGATGGTGTTTTGTGTCTCATTATTTTTACTCAGGCATTTGTTGGTGGGGGCTATTATGCTACCCACATTTTTGGCCTTTCTATAGATAAATTTAGGATTTCTTGGGATCTGGTCTCCTATTATTTTGTCTTCCTTCAGGGTTTCCCAATGTTTCTTGATAATTCTTCTTAGTATTCCTGCTTGGCTGTTGTATTGTGTGATGATGGGTGGCATTTCAAAGATTTCCGTTTTTGTGCCGTCTTCTGGTTTTTTCTTCTTTTTAATTAACTCCTGTCTGTCTAATTTACCTACTAATTCTTTCTGAATTTGTAGCTTGTTCATGTTGTAGCCTTTCTCTTCAAATTTTTTCAGCAATTTATCTGCCTCTGTTTGATATTCGCTTTCCTTTGTACAGTTACGTTTTAGTCTCATCAGTTGTCCTTTAGGGATGTTTTCCAGCCACTGCGGGAGATGGCAACTTTCCCGGGAGATAAAGCCATTGACATCTGTAGGTTTGTTGTATGTCCTGGTTTCTATTTTGCCATCCTCTATGTAAATGGTTAAGTCCAAGAAATTTATTTCATTCTGACTGAATATTGGTGTGAATTCTAGGTGGTAGTCATTGTGATTAATTTCTTCAAAAAATGTATTGAGTGCTTCTTTTTCTCCTGCCCAAATGAATATAATGTCGTCTATGAAACGTTTCCACAGGACGAGATTCGACCGGAGCTCGCCATGTGGACAGATGACTTGATGTTCCCACTGTCCAACATATATGTTTGCGAACCCCGGTGCGAATCTCGTCCCCATCGCGGTCCCCCACTGCTGTATGTAGAACTTGTCCTCAAATATGAAGTAATTTCTTTTTAGAATGAACATGATGCATGCCCCAATGAAGTCTATTTGTTTTTCAGGGAGGATTCCCTGATTCTGTAGGCAGGTTTTTGCTGCGTTACAACCTTTTTCATTTTCAATGATGGTGTATAGGGATTTGACATCCAGGGTACCTAAAATGTAGTGTGGTTCCCATTTGACCTGATTTAAGATGTTGAGGATGTGCTGGGTATCTTTCAAATGTGTTGGTAACAGGTTTACACACGGTTGGAGGAAGAGGAAAAAATCATTCTAAGACCTGCTGACAAAGGCGGGGGAATTATAATACTGGACAAAGTAAAATACCAACAGGAATCATACAAACTATTAGACGACGAAAAAACATACAAAATACTGAAAAGTGACCCAACAGAAGGATTTAGAAAGGAATTAGGTGAACTGGTCAAGAGAGGAAAAACAGAAGCCATTCTCACCCCTAAAGAGGCTGAATACATAGAAACAAAGCAACCCAGAATTGCCGCATTTTATTACAATCCAAAAATCCATAAAAGTACAATAGACCCCCCGGGAAGACCAATAATATCAGGAGTAGAGTGCCTGACAAGCAATCTATCCGAATATATAGACCTCTTCCTGCAACCGTGTGTAAACCTGTTACCAACACATTTGAAAGATACCCAGAACATCCTCAACATCTTAAATCAGGTCAAATGGGAACCACACTACATTTTAGGTACCCTGGATGTCAAATCCCTATACACCATCATTGAAAATGAAAAAGGTTGTAACGCAGCAAAAACCTGCCTACAGAATCAGGGAATCCTCCCTGAAAAACAAATAGACTTCATTGGGGCATGCATCATGTTCATTCTAAAAAGAAATTACTTCATATTTGAGGACAAGTTCTACATACAGCAGTGGGGGACCGCGATGGGGACGAGATTCGCACCGGGGTTCGCAAACATATATGTTGGACAGTGGGAACATCAAGTCATCTGTCCACATGGCGAGATCCGGTCGAATCTCGTCCTGTGGAAACGTTTCATAGACGACATTATATTCATTTGGGCAGGAGAAAAAGAAGCACTCAATACATTTTTTGCAGAAATTAATCACAATGACTACCACCTAGAATTCACACCAATATTCAGTCAGAATGAAATAAATTTCTTGGACTTAACCATTTACATAGAGGATGGCAAAATAGAAACCAGGACATACAACAAACCTACAGATGTCAATGGCTTTATCTCCCGGGAAAGTTGCCATCTCCCGCAGTGGCTGGAAAACATCCCTAAAGGACAACTGATGAGACTAAAACGTAACTGTACAAAGGAAAGCGAATATCAAACAGAGGCAGATAAATTGCTGAAAAAATTTGAAGAGAAAGGCTACAACATGAACAAGCTACAAATTCAGAAAGAATTAGTAGGTAAATTAGACAGACAGGAGTTAATTAAAAAGAAGAAAAAACCAGAAGACGGCACAAAAACGGAAATCTTTGAAATGCCACCCATCATCACACAATACAACAGCCAAGCAGGAATACTAAGAAGAATTATCAAGAAACATTGGGAAACCCTGAAGGAAGACAAAATAATAGGAGACCAGATCCCAAGAAATCCTAAATTTATCTATAGAAAGGCCAAAAATGTGGGTAGCATAATAGCCCCCACCAACAAATGCCTGAGTAAAAATAATGAGACACAAAACACCATCTTTGGAACAAAATCCCAGGGAGGTTTTGTCCCATGCGGCACTTGCGGTGTCTGCAAAAAATTAAAAATAAATAAAAAACAGCACACCAACATGGAAATAAAAAATGAATGGACAGGGGACACAGAAACATATAAAATAAAAGACCACATAACCTGCAGGAGCCAGGGAGTAATATATGCAATTACATGTCCGTGCAAAAAAATGTACATAGGACGTACAAAGAGAACTATAAGCAAAAGAATAGGGGAACATATTTACAATATAGGAAGGAAATATGAGGGCCACCCACTCTCTAGACACTACAAGGACAAACACGGAGGAAACTACAGCGGCACCACTTTCCGGGGGATTGAAATAGTTACAAAAGACAAAAGAGGAGGAGATTTCATCAAGAAAATGTCCAGATCAGAAAGCCGCTGGATATTTAACTTGAACACTCTGGGACCCTCGGGTCTTAACTCAGAGATAGAACTATTCGCCTTCAACTAATACATCAATCAAAGCAAGTCAGGGATGCAGGAATGAAGGAAGGGAGGAGTCATATACCTTTAAAAACAGCATCAGGAGACAGAGGATTCATCCCTGACGAAGATTAGCGAACTAATCGAAACGCGTTGGAGAAAACTTTGGTCCTCCTGGTCCACCGTAGCCACTGCCGTGACGTCACGCAGCGCTCCGAGCGAGCGCGAATAAGCGGCTTTTTTAAAACCACGAGCTGTGCCACCGGCCGGGGCAAGCTCAAGAAACAATTCCATTTAAAACATTTGTTACTATTAGGGCCCAGCTCCCTCAACCTTCCCTCATCCCGGACGGTACCAAAAACAAAAGAAAAAAGAAAAAAGAAGAGAACCGGAAAGACGCAGAAGAACAGTGCCCACAGAGGAACATCTAGGATTAAGACATCACAACTGAACTGTAAGTTCCTGTTATATCCACTGCGTATCTTCATGGTGCCATCCTGATTGAGAAAGTAATAGGGAGTACAAGTCGCGCAGTACCTATATATATATTGCATACATCATTTATTTGATATCCAACGGTGGCGATACCGTTGCGGTACCGCTGCGTCAGCTTAACCAAGTGCAAGCGCCGGTGTATCATTACTGTTTTAACTGTATGTAAGCAGTTACCTTGGAAAAAAAAAGTTTTAGTCTGCAATTGACATTACTTCAAGTCCTAGTCTCTGACTTTTTTTATGTGGACAAGTTTTTCCAATAAAAACATGCTGAATGTGAGGACTGTGTGCTCTCTTAACAAGCTCTAATGTATAAGTACAACTTCCTGAACATATTTCTACTTTTGCAGATGATGAGGGATCTACCACTCACTTGTACTGTGATTTTCTGGGATATACAGTACAGACCAAAAGTTTGGACACACCTTCTCATTAAAAGAGTTTTCTTTATTTTCATGACTATGAAAATTGTAGATTCACACTGAAGGCATCAAAACTATGAATTAACACATGTGGAATTATATACATAACAAACAAGTGTGAAACAACTGAAAATATGTCATATTCTAGGTTCTTCAAAGTAGCCACCTTTTGCTTTGATTACTGCTTTGCACACTCTTGGCATTCTCTTGATGAGCTTCCAGAGGTAGTCTCCTGAAATGGTTTTCACTTCACAGGTGTGCCCTGTCAGGTTTAATAAGTGGGATTTATTGCCTTATAAATGGGGTTGGGACCATCAGTGGCGTTGAGGAGAAGTCAGGTGGATACACAGCTGATAGTCCTACTGAATAGACTGTTATAATTTGTATTATGGCAAGAAAAAAGCAGCTAAGTAAAGAAAAACGAGTGGCCATTATTACTTTAAGAAATGAAGGTCAGTCAGTCAGCCGAAAAATTGGGAAAACTTTGAAAGTAAGGGCTACTTGACCATGAAGGAGAGTGATGGGGTGCTGCGCCAGATGACCTGGCCTCCACAGTCACCGGACCTGAACCCAATCGAGATGGTTTGGGGTGAGCTGGACCGCAGAGTGAAGGCAAAAGGGCCAACAAGTGCTAAGCATCTCAGGGAACTCCTTCAGAACTGTTGGAAGACCATTTCAGGGGACTACCTCTTGAAGCTCATCAAGAGAATGCCAAGAGTGTGCAAAGCAGTAATCAAAGCAAAAGGTGGCTACTTTGAAGAACCTAGAATATGACATATTTTCTGTTGTTTCACACTTGTTTGTTATGTATATAATTCCACATGTGTTAATTCATAGTTTTGATGCCTTCATAGTCATGAAAATAAAGAAAACTCTTTGAATGAGAAGGTGTGTCCAAACTTTTGGTCTGTACTGTACCTCCAATCAAAGGGTTTTCTCCACTTTAGAGATCACAAGTCTACCATATTAAGTGGTCCCTATGTCAAGATCAAGCTATGTTATAAGCCAGTTATTCACCCACAGACAGCTGTTTCGGGGTGTTGCCCCTCATCAGTGTGGAGTAGGTGTCATGGTCTCTCCCATGACAGGGGTCAGAAGATCTAAGAGACTGGCTGCACGTGATGTGATCTGACAGCCTCTTTGGTTTCACTTATTTCTGTGTTGTTGCTGGGTATGACCACACCTCTTGTCTCAGGTGTAGCTTAAGTGGTTATTCCAACTCCTCTATTTAGTCTGGTCTCACCCATCATGCTATGCGGTTGATAGCTCCTTTCTGGTTGTGGAAGTGCTGGTGTTGGTTCTTCTCTGAGTTCCTGCCTGTCTGCGTACTTCAGAGTTAAGTGTCTTTTCCTTATTTCTTGTTTGTTGTATTCCCCTATCTTTTGGTATTAGGCCTAGGGGAGTCTCCTGTTCCTTCAGCTGGGAAGGAACAGGACATCTTTTGTCCTGACACTATTTCCAGGGCCCTTTAGGGTCAGATAGGGCTCTAGGTTCCTGCGTATGAACATTCCTACCATCAAGGTCTGTTCATACTGATGGTAGTCAGGGCTCGGTATAGGGATTCACTAGGTGGTGACCTTTCCCCATTCCCTAGTTCCCAGGCCTAGTACCTTTTCCCTTCTCTCTTGTGTTTGGTGTGGAGTTTACTTACCACACCGCGCCGTGACAGTAGGATTCTGGCTAATTGGGAGCAATGCCTAGGAGACTACTCAAACAAAACAATAGCTGATCTTGGGAAGACCAGCTACAAAAAATACTGTGGAGCCTCATTTAAGAGTCTCAACACAGCAATCCAAAGTGCAAAGTCCAAAGTCCTTCCAGGAAATGAAAACTAAGCCTATCTGATGTTGTCAAATTTAAAATATGCTAATTTTCAAATATTTTCCCCAGAAACCCAGAGAAGTGTTGACTAGCTTACAATACTCTTCATGCACACTCAGTGCCCTCCATAAGGAGAAATAGTACCCAAATAAGGCCTCTCAGGCAGGCAAGAAAATTTTCTTTGGTCAGCTCTGTTAAAGTCATCCAGAAAGGGCTGAGTTCCTGGTCAGTTCTGTCAAAGGATAGTCACCCAGAAAGAGCTGAGCTCCTTGTATTCCTGTTGCAAAGGAGACTAGATTCATGTCTTTTTTTCCAGAGAAGAGTTTACTTGAGGACAAAAGCAAAGCAGAAATAAAAAATCTTATCATGAAAAATCACTAATTGAACAGTGTGAGGCTACCAACGGGGGAAAATTTTATTATGACAAAGCACTGATAGAGCAACTTGAAGCTAACACCAAAAACTTGATCAATGAAAACACAAGGAGATATGTATAAATATACATACTAAAGGTGAACAAATCATTCGTCTCACAATAACTGAAGAGTGAACTTGGCATAATTAGCATAATTTGGAGAATAGCTAAGCCAGCATCACATCTGCAACTAGCTCTTCAGGGTAAAAGCCTTTTATCAGTGCAAAGCAGGCAGAATTGTCTTATCTAGCTGAGAGGCTTTGGAGATCTCTGGGTGGGTACTATATTTATTATAAGGCCATATAGTATATGTGATGACTACCGTAGGCTAGGCATTGCTCCTCTTGCTTTCTTGGAATCATGTATGCAAATTCTAATATCTAACATCAGCTGGCATACAATATAAATCCTTGGACACCAGACAGTGTTATATACCAACTTTCAGGACAATTGGACGATATTTGATTCAGGTACAATTGATTTGTACCCAAATCTAATTTTTCCACAAATTTGGCAAATTTTAACAAATTTGCTCATCTCTAGTTGTATTATTGGACATTTAGAAGTAAATCACTAGTACGCTAGAAATGAATCAATAATACATCTTAAGGCATCGTTGTAATATATTTTATTAGGGCAAAGTGGCACCTTTCTCACTTTCCAGCAGCTTTCTTTCCCTCTTTCGGTGCAGGCTCCTTGTAAATGTCAGTCTACAGTGGCCGAGTAAACAGAAGTTATGGAAGCAAAGATAGAAGGAGGATGCAGCTTCTCTTTTTAGCTCTCTAGTTCTGTATGTGAGAGGGGACAAGAAGTAGGGAGACATCTCAATGGTAGCTCACAACACAAGCATCTAGTCAAAAGAGCTCACTCAATCAGTAGACACGTGGATTTTCTAAGGGACATAGCAAGATCACCCAAACTCAAGTAAGATTTCTGCATGATCTAAACATAGATGTGTCATATCTAACGGCGTTATATTTGTTTAAGTAGTGGGCAAGTATGCAAGTTTATTGCCAGGCACAGCTCTGCCGCTGCTAAGTATTGTGGATGAAGAATCATTGTTAACTACTTTAAAAAATTAGGAAGGAAGCAGACAGAGGACACCAAAGGTTGGGGAAAGGTAAGCATAGTGAGAAGATGTTTAGCAGTCTTTTTACTTGTTGGATAGTTTTGCATTCATAATTAATAATGTGGACCTGAAAAGATTGAGTATTCTCTAAACAGGGCTGGGCTGTGAACCATCACAAAAAATTTAGACTTTGTGCGCACTCTTGTGACCTCCAGCAATTCACTAAAAGGGTTATAATTCATTTATAGAGGTAACTTGGCATTTAGTTACATTTATCTATAAATTATATATCATTTCAAATACATAAGAAATACACCTTACCTACGTTATTTACTTTTGACTTCAGGTAAAATTTCACTATAGTTGCTAGCAATTATTCTAAGGTGCGCCATCAAGTACACATATCACTGATATACATTAAGTATATTTTACTTTTTATTGGTATAAACTGACTTTTACTACATCCATAAAGTTTAGACACAATAAAATAGGCCCAGAATCTGTTTCTTACTTCAGAGACCAAAAGATACAATGTATCCATTATCATCGATTACACAGTTAATACAGACATTCAAGAAAAAATGTGGTATGAGCAGCTCTCACCTGCCTGGAAATCCACCTCTGAGGCACGGAACCGCTCCCTCACCCGGTCTGGGAGCAAATAGAAATGAATGCAAAAAGGAGTTTGTCCAGCCTTGCTTCGTGGTAATCCAAAAGGCACTTTATTCAATAATGGTGTATACTAAAAACATCCAGATACAGGTTGCATATGTCTACGCGTTTCGGGCAGAAAACAATTTAGCAGTCATGAGTAAGGGCATCAAGAATAAAAAACATTACAATTAGGTTGGCAATTAGATATGGGGATCTCCATATACAGTTCTGATGTGTTTCCATCAGGGGATATTTATGTTGGAAATGACAGTATATAATTAGCCAATCTGACAAAATATAAGTAGAAACATGGACTTACAAATCCTATGGAAAAAAGAAATGTCACTGCATGTGTCCCCAGATACTATAGGTACTCTCAAAGAGTAGAAATATGAAAATATGGATAGTCAACCCTGGTAATATAATTAAAATAAATAAACCCAGATGAAAGTGATTATTCCCATAAATTGTCAGGAAGTAAAGAAGTGTGTGTGTGAGGGGGGGTTTCCATAGGTGTAATAGATACCTTGTATTCTCTGGGAGAAGCGATCTGAAGGTTGGTAATTAGAAGACACTCAGAATCCCAAAAGAAAACTAAAGGACAATTTACAGATGTGAAGGAACTATCAATAAAAGGAATAAAAATGAGCTCCAGGGAACATACCGTAAATATAATATATATATACAGTACAGACCAAAAGTTTGGACACACCTTCTCATTCAAAGAGTTTTCTTTATTTTCATGACTATGAAGGTATCAAAACTATGAATTAACACATGTGGAATTATATACATAACAAACAAGTGTGAAACAATTGAAAATATGTCATATTCAAGGTTCTTCAAAGTAGCCAACTTTTGCTTTGATTACTGCTTTGCACACTCTTGGCATTCTCTTGATGAGCTTCAAGAGGTAGTCTCCTGAAATGGTCTTCCAACAGTCTTGAAGGAGTTCCCTGAGATGCTTAGCACTTGGCCCTTTTGCCTTCACTCTGCGGTCCAGCTCACCCCAAACCATCTCGATTGGGTTTAGGTCCGGTGACTGTGGAGGCCAGGTCATCTGGCGCAGCACCCCATAACTCTCCTTCATGGTCAAATAGCCCTTACTTTCAAAGTTTTCCCAATTTTTCGGCTGACTGACTGACCTTCATTTCTTAAAGTAATGATGGCCACTTGTTTTTCTTTACTTAGCTGCTTTTTTCTTGCCATAATACAAATTCTAACAGTCTATTCAGTAGGACTATCAGCTTTGTATCCACCTGACTTCTCCTCAACGCAACTGATGGTCCCAACCCCATTTATAAGGCAAGAAATACCACTTATTAAACCTGACAGGGCACACATGTGAAGTGAAAACCATTTCAGGAACTACCTCTTGAAGCTCATCAAGAGAATGCCAAGAGTGTGCAAAGCAGTAATCAAAGCAAAAGGTGGCTACTTTGAAGAACCTAGAATATGACATATTTTCAGTTGTTTCACACTTGTTTGTTATGTATATAATTCCACATGTGTTAATTCATAGTTTTGATGCCTTCAGTGTGAATCTACAATTTTCATAGTCATGAAAATAAAGAAAACTCTTTGAATGAGAAGGTGTGTTCAAACTTTTGGTCTGTACTGTATATTCTTGATGTAACATAACGCATACCTTAGGTTGCCTCATTTGTCTTTTTGAGTTCCCCTTAAGGGGGACTGTATCTTGTGGAGAACAGATACTGTATCCTTAGGAATCTGATGTATATGTAATCCAATAGGTTTGCATGTAAGATCCCATGAGGTCTGATTGGGGGTCTGAGCTGCAACCAAATTAGCATTGAGGGTCTGATTGTGGTCTGAGTTGGAGTCTTATTAACATTGAGGGTCTGATCTGAGGTCTTTTTGGGGGTCTAACATGCAAACAAGAAATGTTAAGTTTTAGGTCCGCGCTATTCACTTAAGTAGAAACTTGCACAGAAACTACTGGTTATTCAGGTGCCTCCTTCACTTGATCTTTAGTTTGTTTTTTCTTTTATACCCACCTTTCCACCTGCAACGAGCATATTCATTTCCTCCACAGCATATAGATTAACCTGCGACAACCGTTTCATACACTCCTTTAAAGAGGAAACCAACATAGAGCAGACCCGTAGGTAAAAGCATTCGGTATACTTTATTATACTTACAAAGTTTTCTCTTTCAAAATTGCATATACAATAAAAATGCTGCCCGACCCGGGTTTCGCTCCTGCTTGCTGGTCGGTGTATAGTGTAAGTGTAAGTGTATAGCGCGGACCTAAAACTTAACATTTCTTGTTTGCATGTTTGAACTATAGGAAGTATAGGTCCTATCTTCCTGCTTTTAGGACTGCAGCTAAAAATCTAGCATGAGAAATGAATACAATTTTTAGTATATAAAGCCTTTTTGGGGGTCTAATTAGCATTGCAGCTCTGAGCTGTGGATTGCGTAACACTGAGCTGAGGATTGATTAACATTGGTGATTTGATTTGAGGTCTCTTTGGGGGTCTAAGTAACATTGGAGCTCTGAAAGAGGATTTATTAACATTGGGGGTCTGGGCTGAGGTCTGATTAATATTGGGGGTTCTGATTGGGGGTCTGATCTGATGTCTGATGAAAAATATTTTCTTATTTTCCTAAAACATGGGTGTGTCTTATAGTATGAATAAAAATGGTACATATAGTCCAATAGATAAAAATAACAATCTGAAATAGTGAATAGTGAGGGTAGGTAGCTAAAAACAAAACAAAAAAAATATGATAATAGTAATAATTGTTCATAGTTCTTACACGATATTAAAGGGGTTACTAGGGAATTAAGAAAATGAAAATACTGATATTTTATTTTATTATAAATATATTTCCAAATACCTTTAATTAGTTATAATGGCTGGCTTTGTCTGGGGAGCAAACATTAGGAGAAATAAAATGCAGCCATACTATTAGTACAAACAAACCCTGTCCTAATTACACAGGAGGGCAAGTTACTTCACAACCAATTTGAATATCTTCCCCAGCAACCCAGAGGGGCATTGCCTGGTCTACAATACTGTGCACACATAGTTGGATACTTGGCATAGAAAGTGCATCGCCTGGTCTACAATACTGTGCACGCGTACTTAGCGTACCATGGGACCTCCATAATGAAAAAGAGTACCCCTTAGACAATGTATATATATTGTTGAGAAACACACATTGGTGTACTAGGCTAACTGTCTCTCTCTGTCTCTCTGGTTTGGGATGACTCAATTTGTGCCTGCATTGTATTCTTTCAAAAAATTTGGTGAACTTCAAATGAAACAAATGTTGTCTGGTTCGCTCATCTCATAGATTGAAGGAAATGGGAAAAAAAGGAGAGAAAGAGGGAAAGCACTATGGGGGAGATTTATCAAGATCGGCGCTTTCTGTGTTAGTCTTGATATCCCTTGTACTGCTGGAGGATGCACCTAATCTATTATGAAGCGCAGGCCTCATCATAAATTAGGTGCATATACTGGCAGTCCATACGCCCAAACAGTCACATATGGCAGCTCTGAGCTGACGTAGATTTCTGGCTTAATTTGTGGCAGAAAACTGGCGTAAATGAAGATAAATGTGTAGCGGCTGTGGGCCATGCCCCTACTCACCTTTGCCGCGCATGCTTCCTAAAAGTGCCTAGGGCAACATAAAAATGGGCAGATGCGATACACACAGGGGATCGTTTATTAAGATTGGAGTTTTAGACGCTGGTAGAGGCACCGGCCTCTACATAACTTTGACGTATCCACTGCTGGTCTAAATCTAGATGCATAGATTTACAAAATGCATAGATGCATAGATTTACAAAATTTTCTATGCCTGAAAAAGGTGTATAAAATGATACATGAGATGGGCCTGACAGTCAGCCCCCTTCCTCGCCCATGCCACACCCCATCCCCATTTTCACCCAGGCAGCCCCCCTGATATGAGCATCAGAGCATTTCAGGCTCTGATGCTCTCCTTTTCCCTGTGCTGAATTGCACAGGGCAAAGGCATTTTCTGGAGATCTGCTGACACACCGGGTTCTCCGTGGGGAAATAATTGATTCTGGTAGTTTGCCAATCTAATAGGAATGTGGAATTCAAGGACTGAACTTGAGCACATGATAGCTTCAAAGGAAGAACTTGGGATTAGTCTCATTGACCATATAATATGACAGTCTACCAAACTCTTAAATCAGGAGACTTAGTAAGAGATGATGAAGGACTAGAAAGGGTCGACATATAACGATATACACTGTTGTTGGAAACCAACCTAAATCACCAATATTTCTGGGTGGCTTCTTAATGCTTGGACTAGGGGTTCAATTGCTAAAATACAAATTAGCAGCGATAAAGGGCAGCCTTGTCAAGTCCCATTAGTAATACAGAACTCTTTTGATAATGTTCAATCAATGAACACTTTGGCTGTTGGTGAAGAGTAGAGGGCTATAACTGCTGTCAGAAAGTCACCCCTGATACTTATCGTTTCTAACACCAAAAAGGCATAAGTCAAGTTTAAGTGGCATCCAGTGTAACCATTATAGCTTTCGTACTATTCCTCTCCAGAAAATCCACTATGTTCAGAACTCCCCTAGTGTTGTCTGTGATCTGCCTACCCCTAATGAAGCAAACCTGGTATGACCCTATCAGAGATGGGAGTATCAAGAGTCTAATGGCTAAAGCTTTAGCATAGATTTTGAGGTATATATTCAGGAGGAGGTTTCTCAGGCTTTGGTAAGGCGGCTATAGTAGCAGAAAACATTTCCTTAGGAAACCCACCATCCTGAAAAACCTGATTAAGAACTGTATGTAAATGAGGAAGGAGCGTTTCCTGGAATGTCTTATAGTAGATGTTCTATAGGTCATCTGGGCCAGAGGATTTCTGCAGTGGCACGGATTGAATAATCTTGGACAGTTCTGTCTGTGACAAAGGGAGGAATAGGTGGTCACATTGTTGTTGAGACAGAAAAGGAAGATGCATTTTGGAGAGGTACTCTTTAACATGGGAGACCAGAGCAATGTGAATCTGAGGGAACTTATTCAGGTCATTCAGAGAGGAGTAATACCCCCTAAATTGGTTGGCAATAGCGTATGCGTCAAAGATGGATCAGGTGGGGAATTATAGCTTTAATTGCCCTTGATTTAAGTCTGTGCACTAACAGTCTCCTGGCTTTATTGGCCTGTGAATAATACCGGGCTTTCAAGGATGTCAGGTCTTTATCATCATTTTGTTAAGTGATTCCAGGGGGGAAAGTTGGGACAGAATATCTTGTATCTTGTGTTTTTTATTTTTCTTAGCCATATTACCCTGTTGAATAAATATACCCCTAATGTATGTTTTATGGGTGTTCCATAAACTATATGGGCTAATCACTGAAGTTGCATTAAATGAAAAATAATCTGTTAACGCAGACCATGAAACTTCCCACTATGAATGGTTAGCGAGAAGGTATGGATTACACTTCCAGAGTGTGTCTCAAACATGGAAGGTCTCTGATAGTGATATGGAAATAGCAGCATGATCGGACCACTTTATGAGCTTTGTTGTGGACCCGGTATCTAAATGCAGAAGACATCTGCTAAGAAGGAATAGTTCAATGCAGGAGTTAGTGTTGTGGGACAAAGAAAAAAGGAGTAATCCCGTTTCATCTTGTGATGTAATCTCCAGATGTCATACAGCTCCTCCTGCACCAAGAGGGAACTCGGGATACAATGCTTTGCCCTATTAGGGGCAGTGGGGTCCTTCGAGGCATCAAGCATTGTGTTGAAGTCTCCACACAGAATTAGATTCCCTGTTTCACCTTTGACACTTTTCTCAAGAGATTAGAAACAAATCTCAACTGGTGATCGTTAGGTGCATAAAGGGCTACTATGGTGTAGCTGACACTATTAATAGTTAGTTAGTGTTGAGCAAAGCGAGCTGCGCATCATAGATCCGAAGTCGCTTCGGTCAAACTTCATATGTAAGGGCTCTGCAAGGTGAAATTCATTATCTCCGAAGTCTCGCGAGACTTTGGTGAATAACTTCTGTAAGGGATCGCCTTTTATTCGGGGGTCATTCTCACAATGATCTTCATCGACCACAGGGTTAGGGGCCAAACATTGCTTTTATTTGGCACCTCAGCAAAACCAAAACAAACAATACAAATAAAACACCTGCCCTGCTGGGTTCTAACTAAACATGAGGACTCCCTACCTCACTGAAAGCCCCGTTCACACACGGGAAGAACATGCGGCTTTTCCCAGCCTAACAATCCATCACTTCCAGGCTGTAACAAAGTCCAGTACCTTTTGGGGGATTGTGGCCCAGAATTCCTCCAGAAGTCCTCCCAGCTCGGCTGAGCCCACTTGTACAGAGCCTTCCCAGGCCTCTGCTGCACACAGACGCTTCCCCCTCCTAACTGTCTGGACTGGGCTCTTATCCCAGACTGATTGTTCCACCTGGTGAGGCCTCTGACCTGCTGATTGACAGCGAAGAAATTTAAACTCCTGCCATATCTCTCCCCTAGCAGCCGTGAGGCCTGCCACTGCCTCACACTTCGGACTAAAATTTTTCAACTTGAAAACAATTTAAAAACTGGGATCCAAAGTAGGCTTCAGTACCTACTGGTACCTAGGTACAGAATCAGACTTCGGATCCCAGTTTAAAAATTGTTTTAAAGTTGAATAATTGATGTGTTGAAGTTATTCCACGACTTCAGAGATAATGATTTTCAAACAAAGTTTTGACTGAGGTATCTTTCCGATCTATGATCCGAAACTCGCTTTGCTTAACAATATTAATAGTATGAACCAAAATAATGTACTTCCAATTTGAAGCAATGACAGTGGTAACAGACGTGATTGCTAGTGAGTTCTTAATTGCTTAATTGCTTGTTTTTTGTGGTAATGGGACTGTATGACATGATGTGGGTAATGCGTAATTCTATGAGTGTCCTTTTACAGGACCTACAACTCCTTAACACAAAGCACATCAGCATGTAATTAGGTCGCTTCCGCCCACAAATAGGACCACTTCTGCGGACTGTTAGAGCCCTTGGCATTCAATAAGACTATTTGAAGCACTGTAGTAGATCCTATAAAGTCTACCTTCCCATCTGAGCCCTAACCAGGGGTAAGGTCAGACAACCATAATATACCCATGTGGGAGGCTACCTGAGATATCAGAAAATATACCAAACATAGAATAATACCAAACAAAAATAGAAATGAGTAAAAGAAGAAGCCTTATCTGAGGCGGAAAAACAATAATCAGAGTTAAATAACAGAACAGTGCCAACCATCCTGGCACCTCAGAACTCTAGGGGACGAAGTCCAATATGATGACACAGATTAGAGACTCAGTATACTCCGTTTTTGGTACATTCTTGTTGGTGACAGTAGGCTATTCTGAATCCAAAGGTCACGGAGGAGATTTGGAGGCCTCATTGGGGATGGGGATTTCCACATTGCACGCATCAAGGAGGCCACGCCCAGCTTCTACTGAGGAGACGATATGTTGTACCCCATTGCGGGTAATCAATAACTTGACAGTGAATCCCCATCTGTATGCAATCATTTGTTTCTTGATGATAGCTGTCATGCCCCACTCTGACGATGTGCGGAGGTCGGCTAGGATAGCAGCACGAGTTTAGTATTTGTTTTGGTGCCGTGCTGGATCCGCCTCCCATCAGGTGCACTGGGTGGAGCCATTAGTTTAAATGGTCTCCAGCTAAATGCTCTGAGCGGATTACACTGATCATTTTGGTCTGGGAAGTTTGGAGGGAAGGTTGGCTGTCAGTTCCTGCTCTCAGAAGATAAGTGTCATTTCTTGTTTGGTTGTTGTTGTCATCTATCCCATCCAGGTTCTGTGTGAGCAGGCTGCTCCTATCTCCCCACTTCACCATCTCAGGGAGTTCAGGGTTTTGTCAGCTCAGGCTGGAGGACACAGCACACCTACCTTCAAGATCTGCCTGTGGGCTGAGCAGTGCAGGGAAAGAGGTCAGGGATAAACTAGGACGTGACCCTTCCCCTGTCTCTCGTCCAGAGCCTGGTTGGTGTGTTATCTTTTATACTGTGCACGTCCGCCGTGACAATAGCAGAAACAGGAGCCACCATTCCTCTCTGGCACACGGTTGCAGCAGACAATTTCACTGACTGATGAAGGGAGATTAGGTGAAAGGAGATCAGGTGAGCTCCTAACAATATCCATAATACGTTCCTGTATATAATAGAAATGGATACGCGCCAAAACATCCCTTGGAGTCGTCTCTGGTAAATGGCGAGGGTGCTGGATCTTATGCACTCTTTCTATGATGACATCGTGGGCAGAGCAAATTGGAAGAAGGGTTTTTATCAAAACTTGCAAATGGAAGTTAGGTCAGCAGACAATATCTCTTCTGATATGCCGCAAAACTTAATATTATTTCTTCTGGAGCGATCCTCTAGGTCTATCAGCTTAGATTTAATTTGATCCACCATCTAAGACATCTATCTCAGTGTGGGCATCCACAAGGTAATTATGAAATGTAGCAAAAGCTCCCATCTTTGTCTCCATGTGTGAAACTCGCACATCAAGCTCTACAGTAGAGCAGAGAACTCTTTGTGCAGCAAGCGGCTGAAAACTGGTAGTGTATCTTTAAGAAGGCTGCCAGAAGCTGGTTTATCCGATGTAGAAAAGTCCTGCAGTGCTGCCATGAGGCAGTGCTCTGAGGTGAGCTCAATACGAGAAGTTCCCTCAAGCTGTGAGGCAACCTGTAATTTAGGCCTCTGCTTCTTCAGGCTCCTTGTGGCAGGATAAGATGGCACCATACTGCCACAGACCTCCACTGTGCCTGGGTGAATGGCTCAATGAGGAAGGCATGTTGCAGGGCATGGAGTGATTCAAGCCCTTACCTGAAGGTATCGCTGAGGACTGGTGGGCCAGAGGAGATGATGAAGCTGACACTGAAAATGGTGGACATGATGTGGAAGCTCCAGGGCCACGCTGTCTTTCTTCATGTCTTTCTCGAAGTAGAAATGGAGCTTCCCTTGTTTTTGATACTGCCGTGTACCACGGGTCAAGACAGAGGTGCAATTAAAGGTCCATCCCCTTCTACAAACACACTGCACACTTCTATTGACAATTTTCTTTGGGAATAATGCAGTGTTAGGGGTGGAATTTCTTTGAACTATGTGTGCATTTATTATCACTGGTTCAACAATGAAATGTTTGTACAATAAAACATGGTGCAATGTAACAATGCGCCTGCTACTACCAATATAACAATGCAGTATTGGCGGTGAAATTTATTTGAACCATGTACACGTTTTTTATTACAGGACTGGTTCAATAAATACAGTTTTGTTCTATAAAACACATGGTGCTATGCAATAATGAGTCCACTACAACCAATATAACAGTTCAGTGTTGATGGTGAGATTTCATTGAACTCTGCATTTAACCACCTCAGCTCCCCTAGATTAAACACCCTTAATGACCAGACCACTTTTTACACTTCTGCACTACACTACTTTTACCATTTATTGCTCAGTCATGCAACTTACCACCCAAATGAATTTTACCTCCTTTTCTTCTCACTAATAGAGCTTTCATTTGGTGGTATTTCATTGCTGCTGACATTTTAAATTTTTTTGTTATTAATCGAAATTTAACGATTTTTTGGCAAAAAAATGAAATTTTTCACTTTCAGTTGTAAAATTTTGCAAAAAAAACGACATCCATATATAAATGTTTCTCAAAATTTATTGTTCTACATGTCTTTGATAAAAAAAAAATGTTTGGGTAAAAAAATATGGTTTGGGTAAAAGTTATAGCGTTTACAAACTATGGTACAAAAATGTGAATTTCCGCTTTTTGAAGCAGCTCTGACTTTCTGAGCACCTGTCATGTTTCCTGAGGTTCTACAATGCCCAGACAGTACAAACACCCCACAAATGACCCCATTTCAGAAAGTAGACACCCTAAGGTATGAGCTGATGGGAATAGTGAGTTCATAGAAATTTTTATTTTTTGTGACAAGTTAGCGGAAAATGATGATTTATTTTTTATTTTAATTTTTTTTCTTACAAACTCTCATATTCCACTAACTTGTGACAAAAAATAAAAACTTCCATGAACTCACTATGCCCATCACGAAATACCTTGGGGTGTCTTCTTTCCAAAATGGGGTCACTTGTGGGGTAGTTATACTGCCCTGGCATTTTAGGGGCCCAAATGCGTGCAAAGTAGTTTGAAATCAAAATCTGTAAAAAATGGCCGGTGAAATCCAAAAGGTACTCTTTGAAATGTGGGCCCCTTTGCTCACCTAGGCTGCAAAAAAGTGTCACACATGTGGTATTGCCGTACTCAGGAGAAGTTGGGCAATGTCATTTTGCATATACTCATGCTGGGTGAGAGAAATATATTGGCAAAAGACAACTTTTCCAATTTTTTTATACAAAGTTGGCATTTGACCAAGATATTTATCTCACCCAGCATGGGTATATGTAAAATGACACCCCAAAACACATTGCCCAACTTCTCCTGAGTACGGCAATACCACATGTGTGACACTTTTTTGCAGCCTAGGTGGGCAAAGGGGCCCACATTCCAAAGAGCACCTTTAGGATTTCACAGGTCTTTTTTTACACATTTTGATTTCAAACTACTTACCACACATTAGGGCCCCTAGAATGCCAGGGCAGTATAACTACCCCACAAGTGACCCCAATTTGGAAAGAAGACACCCCAAGGTATTCCGTGAGGGTCATGGCGAGTTCCTAGAATTTTTTATTTTTTGTCACAAGTTAGCGGAAAATGCAGATTTTTATTTTTTTTCTTACAAAGTCTCATATTCCACTAACTTGTGACAAAAAATAAAAACTTCCATGAACTCACTATGCCCATCACGAAATACCTTGGGGTGTCTTCTTTCCAAAATGGGGTCACTTGTGGGGTAGTTATACTGCCCTGGCATTCTAGGGGCCCTAATGTGTGGTAAGTAGTTCGAAATAAAAATGTGTAAAAAATGACCTGTGAAATCCTAAAGGTGATCTTTGGAATGTGGGCCCCTTTTCCCACCTAGGCTGCAAAAAATTGTCACACATGTGGTATTGCCGTACTCAGGAGAAGTTGGGCAATGTGTTTTGGGGTGTCATTTTACATATACCCATGCTGGGTGAGATAAATATCTTGGTCAGATGCCAACTTTGTATAAAAAAATTGGAAAAGTTGTCTTTTGCAGTTATAATGCCCTGGCATTCTAGGGGCCCTAATGTGTGGTAAGTAGTTTGAAATCAAAATGTGTAAAAAATGACCTGTGAAATCCTAAAGGTGCTCTTTGCAATGTGGGCCCCTTTGCCCACCTAGGCTGCAAAAAAGTGTCACACATGTGGTATTGCCGTACTCAGTAGAAGTTGGGCAATGTGTTTTGGGGTGTCATTTTACATATACCCATGCTGGGTGAGATAAATATCTCGGCAAAAGACAACTTTTCCCATTTTTTTTATACAAAGTTGGCATTTGACCGAGATATTTCTCTCACCCAGCATGGGTATATGTAAAATGACACCCCAAAACACATTCCCCAACTTCTCCTGAGTACGGCGATAACAGATGGAGCCTTACAGGGGGGTGATCAATGACAGGGGGGTGATCAATGACAGGGGGGTGATCAGGGAGTCTATATGGGGTGATCACCCCCCTGTCATTGATCACCCCCCTGTAAGGCTCCATTCAGACGTCCGTATGTGTTTTGCGGATCCAATCCATGTATCCGTGGATCTGTAAAAAACATACGTACGTCTGAATGGAGCCTTACAGGGGGGCGATCAATGACAGGGGGGTGATCAATGACAGGGGGGTGATCAGGGAGTCTATATGGGGTAATCACCCCCCTGTCATTGATCACCCCCCTGTAAGGCTCCATTCAGATGTCCGTACGTGTTTTGCGGATCCGATCCATGTATCCGTGGATCCGTAAAAAACATACGGACGTCTGAATGGAGCCTTACAGGGGGGTGATCAATGACAGGGGGGTGATCAATGACAGGGGGGTGATCAGGGAGTCTATATGGGGTGATCACCCCCCTGTCATTGATCACCCCCCTGTAAGGCTCCATTCAGATGTCCGTATGTGTTTTGCGGCTCCGATCCATGTATCCGTAGATCCGTAAAAAACATAAGGACATCTGAATGGAGCCTTACAGGGGGGTGATCAATGACAGGGGGGTGATCAGGGAGTCTATATGGGGTGATCACCCCCCTGTCATTGATCACCCCCCTGTCATTGATCACCCCCCTGTAAGGCTCCATTCAGATGTCCTTATGTCCTTATGGAGCCTTACAGGGGGGTGATCAATGACAGGGGGGTGATCAGGGAGTCTATCTGGGGTGATCACCCCCGTCATTGATCACCCCCTTGTAAGGCTCCATTCAGACGTCCGTATGTGTTTTGTGGATCCGATCCATGTATCAGTGGATCCGTAAAAAACATACGAACGTCTGAATGGAGCCTTACAAAGGGGTGATCAATGACAGGGGGGTGATCAATGACAGGGGGGTGATCAGGGAGTCTATATAGGGTGATCAGGGGTGATCAGGGGTTAATAAGGGGTTTAATAAGTGACGGGGGGGTGTAGTGTAGTGGTGTTTGGTGCTACTTATTACTGAGCTGCCTGTGTCCTCTGGTGGTCGATCCAAGCAAAAGGGACCACCAGAGGACCAGGTAGCAGGTATATTAGACGCTGTTATCAAAACAGCGTCTAATATACCTGTTAGGGGTTAAAAAAATTGCATCTCCAGCCTGCCAGAGAACGATCGCCGCTGGCAGCTGGAGATCCACTCGCTTACCTTCCGATCCTGTGAACGCGCGCGCCTGTGTGCGTATATGCGTCCAGGAGGAATGAATCGACCGCCTCCAGGACGCGTCGCTGCGTTCGGCGGTCCGGAGGCGGTTAATATCACTGGTAATAAAATTACATAATTGCCATACAATGTTTTGCTATAATGCAACACGTTTTACAACACAGATAGAAATAATGCACTGAAAAAAAGTGCAATTGCTCAGAGTTTGCAGCAGAATGCTATTGGGGGCTGTGCTGGCAATAATAAACTGTTAAAAAATTTTGGGGAAAAATTCTGATTCGGTAGAATCATAATTTCTTCAGATTCAGTTTGGTAGAATTTTTCCATGGAGAGAGAGATTTTCAAGGCATTTACAGCACTTTCGATTTGGGTAGAATGAATTCATACCTGAATTGAATTTCTTGGCTGACTCCGGCAAAACGGGAAAAAAAAGAATTTTAGGAAATTTGTTCGTCTCTAGTTAACAGCTCTAAAATAAAAAAGCTGAATGTTTTTCACATTAACATTTTGTGGCATATTAACCAAGACAATGAAAACGCTCTTTAAAAAAATCTCTATTGCTTCATAATGTCACATAATGAAATTCAATTTAAAAGGCATATTAGACTATAACAAGGTGGTTAGGACAATAATCTTCTCTCATCTCAATTTCGAGCTGTGTCTGTAGGCACCTAGTATCAGCACGATATTTTGAAGCATTTTTTTTATAGGTTACCTACTGTGCCAGAGAGCCAAAAGTAGTGAGTGAACAGACTTCATTTTATTAATTTGGACTTGGAGAAAAAGTGGCCTTAAAAGCTTAGGGAACAGTGACATTTACAGAGCTCTGGGAAAAGTCAGTACTTGAAGACATTGACTGTCACTCACTGTAAAAATACTTAGCCTTTTAACAAAGATTTTATACCTGGGGCTTTTGCTCTTTTTTCCATTTCAAAAGGCACCAAATTAATTGTTAAAGTTTAACAATTAAAATGTTGCCCTCTCCTTGGTTACAAGTACATCTTCATTTGATATCCCATGGAGAACCTTGAATGGAGGTTGAATATTTTTGTACTTCTAATTAATGCTTTATGTATAATTTCATCCTAATGGTCTAGAAAGAAGCACCATGTGCCAACCGGTGGGATGAAAATAAAAAAAACTGTAAAGTTCTAGCAGAAAGAGATGACATTCTGACAACATGTCAATGCTATACAATTTTCAGGGCTAAAATAGCATTCTCTTAAAGTTCCTGGGATTCTAAATTTCACATTTTACTACTACACTGCCCATGAGACACCAATTGAGAAGGTGCCAAAATTTTAAAAAATCGTTTAGTTCATTTTTTTCATTATTTTATACACAATAATTAAAATTTTTATATGTAAAAAGAAATAAGATTGACGAAGGTAAAAATAGAATGCACAACTTGTGTTTATTTTTATCACAATGCAGAAATAAAATATTAGTGTCAATTCAGAGACAAAATTATAAAGAAAATCTGTAACCAAGTATTAGTAGAATGTCAGATTACAATTAGAGATATTTTGATGGTGATCATGCATTACTTAGGCTATTTTCACACATGCGTCAAAGAAATCCGTCAGGCTGTTCCTGCAGAGAACAGCCTGCCGGAGTTCGCTGGATCCAGCATAACTAGATAGTGTTGTGTGCCCTCCAGACCCTATTGACTATAATAGAACATAGCAGGATCTGGTTGGTCCCTGGCATATCAGCTGGGATTTGGCCAGACAAAAATTGCTGCACAAAATTTAATGAGGAGTGGCCAGATAATGTACATGATATTAGTGTAGTGCAGGTCGTTACGGAAGTGGTGATACCAAACATGTGTGGGATATTTTATTTTTGCAATTTTTTTTTCCCACTGAAAAGCCTATCTATTTATTTAAGAAATGTTTTGTTTTTGGTTTTTTTCTAACCACTTAATAGTCCCACAAGGGAACTATAACAGGCAATCTTTTTTTGCTTCTAAAATACAATGCACTATCCCTATAGTGCATTGCATTTTAATGTCAGTGCTATCCGGACATTGACCAGAAGGCTGAGCCAGAGAGGCACAGCCTGCTGGGAAATACTCAAGGCTGGCTTGGAGCCTACACCGGGTCCTAGCCAGCCTATACACATATCAGAACCCTGCTCCCTCTGTCACCACTTATATGTAGCAGGCACCATTGTCCCCAGCATGTAAGGGGTCAAATAGCCCAGATTGGAACTCCTGCCAGTCTGGGCTGGTAGACCAGAAGAACGGCTATCATATGAGAGCCAAATCCCGCTCTCCACTCCATGGGGGACCAGTGTATGGCTTAGACCAGGCCACCATTAAAAGGCAGCGGCCCAGCCTAAGACCCCTTAGTGACCGCCATAAAAATTTGTATGGGTAGTCACTAAGGGGTTAAGATATAAACTTCCTGAGTGCCTTTTTTGCAACCATACAGGCCACTACTTCTCTCTAATGTCCTCCATGATCTCCGGGCGGCTTCTTAGTGAATAAGAGAAAGTTAGGAAGCAGATTCTCTCCTACTTTTTGTGTGAAGTGGATGGAAGGTAGTCCCTGCCCACCATGACTGGGAGAATTGCAAATTAGACATTTACTATGCACAGAGGAAAACTGCTAACAAATCCAGATACAAGAGATATAGTGGCCATAAGTAGTGTTATTCCTCATGTACACACACTGTGCTATTAATTAGGTATGCTTTAAAGAAGTTGAACAGTATTAGAATAATTGATATGCTTTTTTTCCCATAGGTAGTGTCAGTGGGCTGTGCCTAGTACTGTAGCTTAGCCTCATTCACTTGAATAAGGCTAAGATGCAGTGACAGACTCTATGGAGAACAGTGTAATAACAAGGAAAAAACAAGTCTCCTCATACAGCAATAACCCCAGTACATCAGTAGAAGGATAGAAGAATGCTGTAGATATTGTGCATATCCCAGGCACAATTCTGACTAGGGCATGTCAATTTTAAAAATCAGCTGCTGCACCTTAAGCTGGGCTGACGGCAGGAAAGCCTCCACTCTTATAAACTTCACAACCTGCTCAGAGCCAGTAGGTTCCTTAGGAAGGAGGCCCTACAGAAAGTTAGTCTAGACTTGGTTAGGAGGACATTCTTTAAAAAGGGGTTCCCAAGCAAGGAATGCCAGTGCCATTGGAGGATAACCCTGATGTCATTATGTCCATTGGAGAAGGTGGTGCTTATATTGAATTTGTTTTTGTTAGTTGAAAATATTTTAGTGGATGGTTTAAGGAACTCTTGCTGGGTCATAGTGGATGCTTTCTTGAGAGCTGAGGCTCCTGGTTTCATGCTTTCCTTGAGCCAGTTTTTTTAGCCAGTTTTTTGTGGTGTTTTGACCCTTGACCTCATTGTATGATGTAATTTCCTTTTATTGTTTTATAATGCTTTATTCTAAATATAAATCTTTAATGTTTGCTGCAACTGCATCAAGGCCTGATGAAGGCACTGGTTCAGTGCTGAAATGCATTAGCAAATATAGATTAAAAGGGGTATTCCAAGATTAAACTATTATATTTCATCCTTTCCCTCTTGGTAGGTGCTGCAAGTTTATAATTGATATTTATTAAAACTTTTGTACAGGGTTTGAGATCCCCTGCCTGGTCAATGGTACGCTCTCTCCACTTCTTGCTCCCAAAACATGTACCATTCATTGTGCACATGTTCTGGGCTCCTAATTCCCACCACAGTAAACGTATCAGTCAGCAGTGAGAACAATTCATGCCCTGCCCCCTCCTTCTCTTCATATCTGCTCCAAGTGCCGCTCAGCAGTGTTTCAGTCCCGTCTCTCCAGCAAGGCAGAGGAGCCTGCAGTGAGCACCTGTGGCTGTCTGAGTGCACATGGCTGGCTTAGCTCAGGAGAGCTGAGAGCTTTTATCCCTCACAGTGCCTGCTTGTGGTGCAGGCACACAGATAAAGGAGGAAAGGGGAAGTAATGATCCAATTAGAGCCTCACAGTTTGCAAAAGACTGCAGCAGAGAGCAGTGGGTCCTTGCAGGTTAGTGCTGTATATGGAGGAGGGAGCTGTGATGTACATAAGACTGTATGATGGGAGCTGGGGGCAAATGTTATGTACATGGGACTGTATGATGGGGACTGGTGGAAGATGTTATGTACATGGGACAGTATAATGGGGGCTGTGGGGGAAGATGTGATGTATATGGGAATAGGGTTGTTGCGATACCAAAATTTTGATTAGATTTCTATACCCAAAAAAATTATTGCGATACTCGATACCATTCGATACCACGCGAAAAAAATAAAACACCAAAAAAGCAGTGTGCATTCCGCATTTTATGGAACATCCGGCGATAATCTAACAGTCTGATCCTATTTTTTGGTGGGACAAGGTGATTAAAAAATGGCAAATCGCAAGTTTTTTTGTTTTTTTTTCTGTTACGGCATTCACCGCATAGGACATATTATTTTATATTTTAGTTGTTCGCACTTTTTTGGGCATGGCAATATGTAATATGTTTATTTATTTATTGTTTATATACACTGCTCAAAAAAATAAAGGGAACACAAAAATAACACATCCTAGATCTGAGTTAATTAAATATTCTTCTGAAATACTTTGTTCTTTACATAGTTGAATGTGCTGACAACAAAATCACACAAAAATAAAAAAATGGAAATCAAATTTTTCAACCCGTGGAGGTCTGGATTTGGAGTCACACTCAAAATTAAAGTGGAAAAACACACTACAGGCTGATCCAACTTTGATGTAATGTCCTTAAAACAAGTCAAAATGAGGCTCAGTAGTGTGTGTGGCCTCCACGTGCCTGTATGACCTCCCTACAACACCTGTGCATGCTCCTGATGAGGTGGCGGACGGTCTCCTGAGGGATCTCCTCCCAGACCTGGACTAAAGCATCTGCCAACTCCTGGACAGTCTGTGGTGCAACGTGACGTTGGTGGATAGAGCGAGACATGATGTCCCAGATGTGCTCAATTGGATTCAGGTCTGGGGAACGGGCGGGGCAGTCCATAGCATCAATGCCTTCATCTTGCAGGAACTGCTGACACACTCCAGCCACATGAGGTCTAGCATTGTCTTGCATTAGAAGGAACCCAGGGCCAACCGCACCAGCATATGGTCTCACAAGGGGTCTGAGGATCTCATCTTGGTACCTAATGGCAGTCAGGCAACCTCTGGCGAGCTCATGGAGGGCTGTGCGGCCCTCCAAAGAAATGCCGCCCCACACCATTACTGACCCAATGCCAAACCGGTCATGCTAGAGGATGTTGCAGGCAGCAGAACGTTCTCCACGGCGTCTCCAGACTCTGTCACGTCTGTCACATGTGCTCAGTGTGAACCTGCTTTCATCTGTTAAGAGCACAGGGCGCCAGTGGCGAATTTGCCAATCTTGGTGTTCTCTGGCAAATGCCAAACGTCCTGCACAGTGTTGGGCTGTAAGCACAACCCCCACCTGTGGACGTCGGGCCCTCATATCACCCTCATAGAGTCTGTTTCTGACTGTTTGAGCAGACACATGCACATTTGTGGCCTGCTGGAGGTCATTTTGCAGGGCTCTGGCAGTGCTCCTCCTGTTCCTCCTTGCACAAAGGTGGAGGTAGCGGTCCTGCTGCTGGGTTGTTGCCCTCCTACGGCCTCCTCCACGTCTCCTGATGTACTGGCCTGTCTCCTGGTAGCACCTCCATGCTCTGGACACTACGCTGACAGACACAGCAAACCTTCTTGCCACAGCTCACATTGATGGGCCATCCTGGATAAGCTGCACTACCTGAGCCACTTGTGTGGGTTGTAGACTCCGTCTCATGCTACCACTAGAGTGAAAGCACCGCCAGCATTCAAAAGTGACTAAAACATCAGCCAGGAAGTATAGGAACTGAGAAGTGGTCTGTGGTCACCACCTGCAGAACCACTCCTTTATTGGGGGTGTCTTGCTAATTGCCTATAATTTCCACCTGTTGTCTATCCCATTTGCACAACAGCATGTGAAATTGATTGTCACTCAGTGTTGCTTCCTAAGTGGACAGTTTGATTTCACAGAAGTGTGATTGACTTGGAGTTACATTGTGTTGTTTAAGTGTTCCCTTTATTTTTTAGAGCAGTGTATTTTATATGTAAAATTGGGAAAGGGGGTGATTTAAACTTAATATTTTAGTGTTTGTTTTTTTCTCTTATTGGCGGCAGCAGCGGCACAGCGGCACTCCTTCTTCCCTGTGCTGCTGAGGAGAACATGGCGTGCGCTGAGAGCAGTGCGCTCCATGTTCTCTGATACTAGACTGCGGAGTAGCGCAGCCTAGTATCGTTAAATGTCAAATCCCGATATTGAATCGATACCGCTACAAAAGTATCTATTGGGTATCGATAATTCGATACCTGCTACAACCCTATATGGGACTGTATGATGGGGTTGGGGGTGCAGATGTGATGACCATGGAACTGTATGATGGGGGCTGGGGAGGGAGATGTGATGACTATGGGACTGTATGATAGGGGCTGGGGGGGCAGATGTGATGTATATGGGACTGTATGATGGGGGCTGGAGGTGAGGATGTGATGACCATGGGTATGTATGATGGGAGGTGGGGGTGCAGATGTGATGACCATGGTACTGTATGATGGGGCTGGGGGAGGGAGATGTAATGTAGATGAGACTGTATGATAGGGGATGAAGGGAGGAGGGAGATGTGATTTATATGAAACTTTAAGATGGGGATGGAGGGTAGATTTTATTTACATGGGACTGTATGTTGGAGGAGGCTGGGGAGTGATGTAAATTACATGGGACTGTATGTTGGAGGAGGGTAAAGGGAGGTAGTGATTTTATTTACATGGGACTGTGTGTTGGAGGAGGCTGAAGGGAGAGAGTGATTTTTTTTACATGGGACTGCAGTGGAAAAGGCTGGTGGGAGGGAGTGATTTAATTTACATGGGTCTGTGCGTTGGAAGAGGAGGCTGAAGGGCGAATTTTTTTTTAGATGGGACTGTGCGTTGGAGGAAGCTAGAGGCAAGGAGTGATTTTATTTTCATGGAATTGCAGTGAAGGAGGCTGGAGGGAGGTTGTGATTTTATTTACATAGGGATGTGCGTTGCACGAGTATGTGAGGGAGATTAAAAAATTAGCTAGAGAGAGTGGAAATAAGAAAGTGTACAGTCTTGTACATAAAAATAAACTGAGAATGCTCCCTGGAGAACTAGGCTGGGAATGATGATGTTTTTTGTGTACTGCACAGAGACATTGTGCTGAGTTTGTGTAGTAGGTGGGGAGGAACAAGAGAAAGAGGAGTGGTGGGCGTGGAGCAGCACTGCCGGGAGGAGCAGTGGGTGGATGCTGAGAAGAGCTGCTTCATCACAACTGACACTCCCAAAGCTAGGATGAGATTGAGCAGGAAGTGGAGGATGCATGGGAGAAATAAGAAAAGCTCAGCTTGATCAAAACATGTTTCAAGGTAGTCAGTTAGACTTAGTCTATCATATTATAAGCCACTGTAGTGGATTTTTTTTTTTTTTTATAGATCTGGATAACGCCTTTAATTAATTTGGTAACCTCTGGATTGTATTGACGATTTTGCCAGTTTTGTCTTTGTGAGCCTTTGGATAAAACTGACGCTGTTCCCGAAAAGAAAATTAGTCTCTTTTTTTCTAATCATGGAATCCCCATTAAATAAATCTAAAAAGATGACTCAATATCTAACGGAAAATGCAAATGTGATCGCACACTACATCCAGCACTCTGCCCTCCATGCTGGATGAGACATTGGTTTATATTTTGGCCAAAGCATAGTAAGCCACTCACCGCGTCAAGGCTGTCTCATGAGTGGTCCCTAACTCTTGTTCCTACCTGTTCATGGGCCATGACAGCCACATAAAATCCAGGGAATGCAGGTCAGCATGCAAGCCAAGTACACTTTGCTTGTAACCCCGTCCGGTGCCATTACAGCTTTCATCGGATCCAGGGATGCAAGTACCAACATGCATGCTGAACCTACCATATACTTCTCCTGGAGCCAGATGGCTAATGGTAGGTTCTATACAAGCAGACTCAGTTTTATACTGACTTTAAAACCAGCCTCAAGGACAGATTAACTGGTCAGGTGTGCAATGACTCCAAGGAGATCGCCACGCCTCCAATATATACTACAAAGAAAAAAATAAGGGGTTGGGTCAGCACAACCTGCTGCAGGTGCAGATCACTATGGCGAAATACATATACAAACGGAAAATGCAAATGTGATCGCACACTACATCCAGCACTCTGCCCTCCATGCTGGATGAGACATTGGTTTATATTTTGGCCAAAGCATAGTAAGCCACTCACCGCGTCAAGGCTGTCTCATGAGTGGTCCCTAACTCTTGTTCCTACCTGTTCATGGGCCATGACAGCCACATAAAATCCAGGGAATGCAGGTCAGCATGCAAGCCAAGTACACTTTGCTTGTAACCCCGTCCGGTGCCATTACAGCTTTCATCGGATCCAGGGATGCAAGTACCAACATGCATGCTGAACCTACCATATACTTCTCCTGGAGCCAGATGGCTAATGGTAGGTTCTATACAAGCAGACTCAGTTTTATACTGACTTTAAAACCAGCCTCAAGGACAGATTAACTGGTCAGGTGTGCAATGACTCCAAGGAGATCGCCACGCCTCCAATATATACTACAAAGAAAAAAATAAGGGGTTGGGTCAGCACAACCTGCTGCAGGTGCAGATCACTATGGCGAAATACATATACAAACGGAAAATGCAAATGTGATCGCACACTACATCCAGCACTCTGCCCTCCATGCTGGATGAGACATTGGTTTATATTTTGGCCAAAGCATAGTAAGCCACTCACCGCGTCAAGGCTGTCTCATGAGTGGTCCCTAACTCTTGTTCCTACCTGTTCATGGGCCATGACAGCCACATAAAATCCAGGGAATGCAGGTCAGCATGCAAGCCAAGTACACTTTGCTTGTAACCCCGTCCGGTGCCATTACAGCTTTCATCGGATCCAGGGATGCAAGTACCAACATGCATGCTGAACCTACCATATACTTCTCCTGGAGCCAGATGGCTAATGGTAGGTTCTATACAAGCAGACTCAGTTTTATACTGACTTTAAAACCAGCCTCAAGGACAGATTAACTGGTCAGGTGTGCAATGACTCCAAGGAGATCGCCACGCCTCCAATATATACTACAAAGAAAAAAATAAGGGGTTGGGTCAGCACAACCTGCTGCAGGTGCAGATCACTATGGCGAAATACATATACAAACGGAAAATGCAAATGTGATCGCACACTACATCCAGCACTCTGCCCTCCATGCTGGATGAGACATTGGTTTATATTTTGGCCAAAGCATAGTAAGCCACTCACCGCGTCAAGGCTGTCTCATGAGTGGTCCCTAACTCTTGTTCCTACCTGTTCATGGGCCATGACAGCCACATAAAATCCAGGGAATGCAGGTCAGCATGCAAGCCAAGTACACTTTGCTTGTAACCCCGTCCGGTGCCATTACAGCTTTCATCGGATCCAGGGATGCAAGTACCAACATGCATGCTGAACCTACCATATACTTCTCCTGGAGCCAGATGGCTAATGGTAGGTTCTATACAAGCAGACTCAGTTTTATACTGACTTTAAAACCAGCCTCAAGGACAGATTAACTGGTCAGGTGTGCAATGACTCCAAGGAGATCGCCACGCCTCCAATATATACTACAAAGAAAAAAATAAGGGGTTGGGTCAGCACAACCTGCTGCAGGTGCAGATCACTATGGCGAAATACATATACAAACGGAAAATGCAAATGTGATCGCACACTACATCCAGCACTCTGCCCTCCATGCTGGATGAGACATTGGTTTATATTTTGGCCAAAGCATAGTAAGCCACTCACCGCGTCAAGGCTGTCTCATGAGTGGTCCCTAACTCTTGTTCCTACCTGTTCATGGGCCATGACAGCCACATAAAATCTAGGGAATGCAGGTCAGCATGCAAGCCAAGTACACTTTGCTTGTAACCCCGTCCGGTGCCATTACAGCTTTCATCGGATCCAGGGATGCAAGTACCAACATGCATGCTGAACCTACCATATACTTCTCCTGGAGCCAGATGGCTAATGGTAGGTTCTATACAAGCAGACTCAGTTTTATACTGACTTTAAAACCAGCCTCAAGGACAGATTAACTGGTCAGGTGTGCAATGACTCCAAGGAGATCGCCACGCCTCCAATATATACTACAAAGAAAAAAATAAGGGGTTGGGTCAGCACAACCTGCTGCAGGTGCAGATCACTATGGCGAAATACATATACAAACGGAAAATGCAAATGTGATCGCACACTACATCCAGCACTCTGCCCTCCATGCTGGATGAGACATTGGTTTATATTTTGGCCAAAGCATAGTAAGCCACTCACCGCGTCAAGGCTGTCTCATGAGTGGTCCCTAACTCTTGTTCCTACCTGTTCATGGGCCATGACAGCCACATAAAATCCAGGGAATGCAGGTCAGCATGCAAGCCAAGTACACTTTGCTTGTAACCCCGTCCGGTGCCATTACAGCTTTCATCGGATCCAGGGATGCAAGTACCAACATGCATGCTGAACCTACCATATACTTCTCCTGGAGCCAGATGGCTAATGGTAGGTTCTATACAAGCAGACTCAGTTTTATACTGACTTTAAAACCACTCAATATCTGTTCATGAGCTTGACTCTTGACCTTGATCCTTGACCATCTAAGAAAAATTCCTCGTATTCCTGTATATACACATAATTCTGAGCTATTGTAAGGAACACTTAAATGCTGTACATGTAGGGCGCTCTAATTGGGCAGGCACAGGAGCTGTGTCTACTTTATAAGTAATCGCACGCACCTTCTGCAACTTCCCACTTAGGCTCCGGCCTGGTGTACATGCCCGACCTCTACAACCTCTGCGGAATGGCCTGCCTCTTCCTCTGCCTGTCATTTTCAAAATTACCCTGTGACAAAAGTCTCTATAGAAGAGCAGTATTTGTGGAAGAAGGTATTTCACACCCCTGCCTCAATCAGTTTTTTTTGGGGGGCAACTGATTAACACACCAGGAGAAATTATTTCTTTAAATAGTGTTTTTCACTCTGTGTAGATGCGGTAATGCAGCAAAACCGCAGACAAATGCTGCTCTACCTAAATGCACTATATAGAAAGTATATTATTGGTATATAATATCCCTGCTTCAATCAGTTTTTTGGGGGGGCAATTGGTAAATCACACCGGTTGAAATTATTGGTTCCAATAGTGTTTGTCACTCTGTGTAGATGCGGTAGCGCAGCAAAACCGCAAACAAATTCTGCACTACCTAAATGCACTATATAGAAAGTATATTATTTATATACCCTCACCTAAAGAATTATTAGGAACACCATACTAATACGGTGTTGGACCCCCTTTTGCCTTCAGAACTGCTTTAATTCTATGTGGCATTGATTCAACAAGGTGCTGATAGCATTCTTTAGAAATGTTGGCCCATATTGATAGGATAGCATCTTGCAGTTGATGGAGATTTGAGGGATGCACATCCAGGGCACGAAGCTCCCGTTCCACCACATCCCAAAGATGCTCTATTGGGTTGAGATCTGGTGACTGTGGGGGCCATTTTAGTATAGTGAACTCATTGTCATGTTCAAGAAACCAATTTGAAAGGATTCGAGCTTTGTGACATGGTGCATTATCCTGCTGGAAGTAGCCATCAGAGGATGGATACATGTTCTCATTCTGTTTACGCCAAATTCGGACTCTACCATTTGAATGTCTCAACAGAAATTGAGACTCATCAGACCAGGCAACATTTTTCCAGTCTTCAACAGTCCAATTTTGGTGAGCTCGTGCAAATTGTAGCCTCTTTTTCCTATTTGTAGTGGAGATGAGTGGTACCCGGTGGGGTCTTCTGCTGTTGTAGCCCATCCGCCTCAAGGTTGTGCGTGTTGTGGCTTCACAAATGCTTTGCTGCATACCTCGGTTGTAACGAGTGGTTATTTCAGTCAACGTTGCTCTTCTATCAGCTTGAATCAGTCGGCCCATTCTCCTCTGACCTCTAGCATCCACAAGGCATTTTTGCCCACAGGACTGCCGCATACTGGATGTTTTTCCCTTTTCACACCAGTCTTTGTAAACCCTAGAAATGGTTGTGCGTGAAAATCCCAGTAACTGAGCAGATTGTGAAATACTCAGACCGGCCCGTCTGGCACCAACAACCATGCCACGCTCAAAATTGCTTAAATCACCTTTCTTTCCCATTCTGACATTCAGTTTGGAGTTCAGGAGATTGTCTTGACCAGGAGCACCCCCCTAAATGCATTGAAGCAACTGCCATGTGATTGGTTGACTAGAGAATTGCATTAATGAGAAATAGAACAGGTGTTCCTAATAATTCTTTAGGTGAGTGTATAACACCGCTGCTTATATCATTTTTGTTTGGGGTGGCAACTGGTAAATCACACCAGTAGAAATTATTGGTTCCAATAGCGTTTGGCACTCTGTGTGGCTGCAGTTTCGCAGCAGAATCACACAAAACTGCTGCACAATATAATTGCACTATAATATACTTTCTATGTTAGAAAGTATATTATAAGTATATTACACCCCTCGGTATGTCACACCTATCGATAGCACACCTATACCAGTCCTTGAAAGGACATTTGTGGCCCTATTAGCTAGCGTTTTGTGTCCCTAACAGTCTGTCCCTGCTCCACACAGCAATCTCTCCCTACACTGGCAAAAGACTGAATGTAAAATGGAGCCCATATCAGGTTTATTCATAAGGTAGGGGGTATGTCCATGTGCTAAAACGTCTCAATTGGCTGTCCTGTACCACCTGATGGATGTGTCATGGGTCAAAGTTCTTCACAATGTAAAAGAATATGGTGGGCACGAATATCGCCATATGTTCGCCCGTTCGGCGAACAGCGAACGAGCAAAGTTCGCCGCAAGGCGACTGCCGGGCGAACCGCAAGGCCATCTCTATTGTCAGACAATAGCAGTACTGGTACCTCAGAGGCTGTTTAAAAGAAACATGGCGCCTATATCCAATCCTTCAAAATCTGCGCTGCAAAAGCCAAAAGGTGGTCTTTCCCTTCTGAACCCTGCAGCGTACCTTAACAGCAGTTTACGTCCACATATATGGCACTTCAGTAGTCAGAAGGACCCTCTAACAATTTAAAGGGCACAGTGTGAGTCTCAGATGGCACAAGCTGGTCATAGAATTTTGGGGACTGAAATGCAATATCTGTGGAAAATTAGCAATTTTAATTTTGCACTTTCACCTGCTCATTCATTTTTGAAAAATACCTATAGTGTCAAAATGCTCACCCCTTCCCTTTGATAAATAACTAGGGGGGTGTAGTCATGCACTTTTAGGGGGTTTCCACTTTACTGGTACCTCAGGGTCTCTGCAAATGCAATGTAGGAACCGAAAACCATTCCAGGAAAATCTGCACTCCAAAGCACAAACTGTGCTCCTTCCCTTCTGAGCCCTACCATGTGCCCATACAGCAGCTTATGTCCATATTTATGGCATTTTCATTCCCAGTAGAACCCGGAGTGTGGTTTCCAAAATGGCGTCACTTCTTCAGGGTTACTTTTTTTAATTTCACCTCAGAGCCTCTGTAGTTGTCAGACAGTGCTGACACATGATGCTCTTTCTCTTCTGAACCTTGCAGTGTGTCCAAACAGCAGTTTACAACCACATAGGAGGTATTGTCATACCTTGCTATTATTACAACTTTTAAAAATGAAACATTTGCTAAAGCTACATATAACTGAAATACTATGTAACTTTTAATTTCATGTCACAATTCCTTGAAGGGTTTTGTTTCCAAAAAGGGGTAACTTTACGTGGTTTTACACTGTACTAGTACCTTCATAGCGTCTGAACCATTCCAGCAAACTCTGCCCTCCAAAAGCCATATGGAGCTCTTTCCCTTCTGAGCCCTGTGGTGTGCCCATACAGCAGTTTACAACCACATATGGAGTGTTGCCTTTTTCAGGAGTAAATAGGTAAACAATTTTGGGCTGCTTTATCTTATGTTACTTCTTGTAAAAATGTGAGGCTACACAAAATTCTGTTGGAAAAAAATCAAGTTTTTCGTTTTCATAACCAAGTGTTTCTAAATTCTATGAAACACCTGTGGGGTCAAAACCTGTGGGGTGTAGTTTTCAAAATGGGGTGACTTTTGGAGGATTTATACTGTAGGGGTACGTTAGGGTCTCTTCACTTCAAATATAACATGGAGCCCAAAAACCATTCCAACAAAATATGCCCTCCAAAAGCAAAATGGTGCTCCTTCCCTTTTTATCTCTGTGGTCTGCCCATGCAGCAGTTTATGACCACATGTGGGCTGTTGTATTCAGGAAAAAAAATATGTAACAAATTGTGGGTTGCTTTTTTTCTTGTGTCCCTTGTGAAAATGAAAAACGTAGGGCTTAAGCTGAAACATTTTATTTAATAAAAAATTTAATTTTTATTTCCATAGCCAAGTGTCTCTACCTGAGGGATCAAAGTCCTAACTACAACCCTCAATAAATACACTGAAGAGCAAAAGGGTAACAATATTTTGAACGTTTGAATTTCAGGCTCCATATCTCACCATCCACTACAGCTTCGAACATGAGACTACCATCATTTTATAGACAATCATCTTGGCTATCTCATACATAAATTGGACTTGCAACTGTTTAGCATATGATTAGTTATGCGGATTCTTGCCATGTAACTGCATTGTTACGGCTTTGCCCCAAGGGTTTTAATCCAAACTAGGACACTTTTTTAATAATTACTCTGTGTGTTTGTTTTTTCTCTGCAATGTTTTACCTGTGACTTTATCCTATAATGTTATCTTCTCTTCCCTCAAGTCATATTTCCTTTTAGATCTCAAATCTTAAAGCGGTTCTCCAACCCCTATAATGACCCTCCCAGTGCCCGGGCACCTCATATAGGTTTTACTTAGCCTGCTCCCCGGCACCCGCGTCGCTCCTGCTCCCCGCATGGCCGCTGCTGCATCTCCGATCAAAACATCCGGAGACAGGGACAAGCCTCCCTAGCATTGCGGGTGACTAGGGAGGCTCATCTCCATCACCCGGATGTTTTCATCTGCTCGACGGGGAGATGCAGCGGCGGCCGTGCGGGGAGCAGGAGCGACGTGGGTGCTGGGGAGCAGGGTAAGTATAACCTATATGAGATGCCCGGGCATTGGGGGGATCATTATAGGGGTTGGATATCCCCTTTAACCCATCGGCTAGACTTTGGCACTGTTTTATAAAGCTGTAATTTATCTTATACCATTCAGGTTAGTCCACATTTCCTCCTCCTAAGAAAATATCTGAAAGGATACCATATGCCAGGTGTGTTTTTATTCACAATTCATGTCCACATGTTTAGGAAGCTTAGAAAAAAGGGATTGCTTCATACTAACCACAGATAGATGTCTGTGAAACTTATGGTGCATGTGACACCTTCCTGTTGTCAGACCCACCACTGTACTAAACACTTTACCACCACAACAGGATGAAGGACCATCTCTTTTGTTTTATTCCACAATTGTTCTTGTTTTTGAAAAAAAAAAATCTTCACAGTTTTTTTTTAAGTTTAGTTTTAAGCTATAACTATAAAGCAATATAACTTTAATATGTCATAATTATAGCTAGCTGCTTTTGAATTTTCCTTCTGTACAGTTGTTATGTGATATGATATACTGTGCTACGGTTTCATGCCCGGCCCAGCGTTGTATCCACATGAGCAGAAATCCCATAGCCATTCGCTCGGTGAAGAACTACCTTACACTAATATATTGTCAACACCTTTTCAAAGCCTTGGAGGCACACTGGTCATTAAGGATTTCAAAAGGTTTGGTTTTTAATATGGAAGAAAATGCAATTAATGAGTACATCAGGCAGGCAAGGAAGGCAGATTTAGCTTTTCTACAAGAATATGGTTTTGGATCTAAATGGGGTTAAATAAACAAATGATAATAACACCAATCACAGCTTTCAGTTTAAACCCTGCAGAGTCAATCTGCTTCTGGCTGTGGAGGTACCATCCAGCAAAGACAAGCTAATTAGACACAGACAAACACTTAGGCGATCACACCTTGTGAATCTAAGCATCTTCCTGTCATTTGGCAAATCTCTCAGATGCTTCCAAGCATGAGTCAACAAATCCCTGCAAACAAGTTCATCACATTTTTTGTCAGTGGCACGTATGGGATCTCCATGGTTGCAGGTGGAAGGTGGCAATCTAGCAAGGTAATAACATCATCTTCTGAGATCCACAATGAAAAAAAAATAATTACAACTTGCTTAAGCTAACGTGTTCTCACCTGAAAGTGTACTACACTTGTGTGATTGCATTTTACTAATTATATTGCTCTAGATGCTTACGGTGATGATTTGCCAACAATTGAAGACAATAATCACCCTTGAATTTAAATAGCACTAGGCACTATAGAGACTCATAGTGATAGTTGAGTGTAATGTCAATTAAAGTCAATGGATTCTCTTCCGTTTCTTCTTGCCATCAGTAGTGAACATTGGAATATGCTTTGAACATTGCAAAAAAACAAATATGAATATTGGAACTTTTCTGTAATGGAAATCTGTCACCAGCAAAATATTGCCTTAGACCTTGTGCCGAAAGGAACAACACACACATGGCCATGTGGTACCTCTTGGTCAATGAGATGCACAGCTGCTTAAATGGGAGTTTAAGACTCACTCAGTATCTGAGGAAGCGACTGCGAAACGCGCGACGGGGTTAGGACTACATTGGTCGGTATCATATTATAGTATTACTTTTTGATGAATTGTTCATTTTTATTGCACTAAGCACTTTATTTGTCATTGATATGGGAATTTTTCCTCTGTCGTACACTTTTTTTCAATAAGGAGGGTGCACTTTGAAATTTGTAAACTTTATGTGTGGTGAAAAGGAATTTTAAAATGAATACTTTTCATCTAGGGGTTTTATATATTGACTTATGACACTTTATATGTGGTACGGTTTTCTTTATTCCTGTGTATGTATGCTACTAGTACTAGATTTTATATATTTTTGTATATTTGAATAATAAAATATGTATTTTTACATTATATTGCTGTGTATTCTTGTTTTTGGGGTGAGGGGAAGGCAACTGTGGATGTATTTTGCGGATCTATGCCTTGCTTACCACAAAACTGACATGATTGTGTGCATAAGGCCTAAACCTAATTGCTTGGGGTTGGACATTCCAGAGAACTGGTGCAGCTCAAGAGACGTCTTGAAGATGGGAGTGAGAGGTTTGGATTATGGTGAAATGAGGGATTATAGATAGAAATGAGGGAAAAGATATAGGGGTGTATAGCACTGTGGAGAGCTTTGTGCATGAGAATGAGCAATTTAAGGCCACAATTATATGACCGTATGGTCGCCACGCCCGTTTTGTGGACCGCAAACAGGAGGTCCTCAGAACACGGGAACCAATTGCGTGAACTCGACCTCGTAATGTGGACCCATTGACTTGAATAGGTCCTCTATCCACAACATATGGAAAAAGATAGGACATATTCTATCTTTTGCAGTGTGAAGGCATGGGCATCAAAGTCCATGGAAGGGCTTCCGTGTGTTTCCGTCCCCGTGACTCTGCTCCATGAAAGTAAGGACATGTCCTATCTTTTGCCATATGTTGTGGATCTCTGACTCATTCAAGTCAATAGTTCCAAGATGCAGAGTTCACACGACTGGTGCTCGTGTTTTGCAGACCCGTTATTTGCGGTCCTCAACACAGGCACAGTAGCTATACGGTCATGTGAATAGGGCTTACATTGAATCCTATATTGTATGGGCAACCAGCGCAATGACTGGCACATGGTGGAGGCATGGATGTAGAGGTTAGACAGATAGCTGAGTCTGGCTGCTACATTAAGGATAGATTGGAGAGGGGAGAGTTTAGTGAGGCAGAGACCAATTAATTATGAGTTACAGTAATTGAGAAGAGAATGAATCGGGGCAATAATAAGAGTTTTTGTTGTTTCCACAGTAAGAAAGTGGCAGAGTCTAGAGATATTTCTTAAGTGCAGAGTACAGATGGCATGAGTGAACAAGTGAGTGGGTGAGTGTGAAGGAAAGACCAATGTCAAACATAACACCAAGACAGCAGGCATGCTGCCTAGGCATTATCGTAGTGCCACATATTAAGGATTCCATATATAATGGGCACCACATACTAAGGACACCACATACAAAGGGCACCACATACTAAGGGCACCCCATACAAAAGGGCTCGCCATACTACGGATTCCACATGCAAAGGGTGCCACATATTATAGGCACCACATAGAAAAGGGCATCCCATACAAAGGCCACCCCATACTAAGGGCACCCTATACAAAGGGCACCACATACTAAGGATTCCATATACAGATTGCACCACATACAAAGGGTACTCCATGTTAAGGGCACCACATACAAAGGAGACTACATTCTAAGGACACCACATAAAAAGGGCACCTCATACAAAGTGCATCACATACTAAGGGCACCACATAAAAAATATTCCTCATACAAAAGATACCACATATTAAAGGAACCACATACAAACATGCTTAGAGCACCACATACTAAGGATGCCACATACACAAAGCACCATATACTATGGGCGCTCATTACAAAGGGCAGCACCATCTAAGGGCATCCCATACAAAGGGCACCACATACTAAGGATTTCACATACAAAGGGCACCCCATAAAAAGTGCACCACATGCTAAGGGCACTACATACTAAGGACACCACATACAAAAAGCACTATAGGCATCCAATACAAAGAGCACCACCTACTGAGGGCATCACATACAAAGGGCACCGCATACTAAGGATTCCATATATAAAGCACACTATGCACTAAGGACACCACATACAAAGGACACCCCATACAAATGGTACCACATATTAAGAGGCACCTCATACAAAGGGCACCTCATACAAAGGATTCCACATACAAAGGGCACCACATATTAAGGGCACCACGATCAAAAGTCACTATATCCTAAGTGCACCACATACAAATTGCATCAAATACTAAAGATTCTACATACAAAGGCATCACCTACTAAGGAAACCACATATAAAGGGCAACATTTTCTAAGGGCCCCCCCCTTCATATAAACATATATTAAGGGCATCCTATACAAAGGACACCACTTACTAAGGACACCACATACTAAGGGCACCAAATGCTAAGGACACCATGTACAAAGGACACTCCATACAAAGGGAATATCATACTAACGGCACCCTCATACTAAGGATTTCATTTAAAAAGGGCACCACATACAAAAGGCACAACATACAAAGGGCACCACATACAAAAGGCACAACATACAAAGGGCACCACATACTAAGGATTTCACATATAAAGGGCACCACATTAAAAAGGCACCACATCTTACTCTTTCAGAATTTTGAAAGGTATACAACAGCACAAAATTGCATTGGTTTTAGAGGTTTTGCCTGGAAATCACATTCTTACACAGTTGTCTTATTCTGCCAGGTACACTATCCTACATTCTGCTCAGTTGTTGGCATCTAAAGTGATTTGCCTTAAAACAGCATTTGCCTCAGTAAATAACCTTTTTTTTTTTTTTGCTGTAGGGTTCCTGAAATGGAAGGGATTAAAGTTGTTTTCAGTCTGAATTGGTTATTATTTCTATCCTGAAAACTTGTTCAAATATTCTACCTATCAAGCAGTATTTTCAAGGATTTCTGCCACAGGCAAAAAATAACCTTAAAATTCGGGCCAATAAATGCTCCTAAGTGATTGAAGTGGACCAAACTTTTGCACTGCGAATCATGAAAAATGCATTTTTGGAGCCTTTGGAAAACATTTTCTTCATCTTAAAAAGAATATCAGAAGAAAAAAAAAAGACCAAAACAACATAACTTCCCAGAGAAAACATACGGCAGAGAGAATTGAGTGAAGAAGCGAGCTGAATGCAATGCGCATAGCAGTCAACTGTGGCTCTTGTCATGTTGTGTTATGTAGCATCAAATCACCGTACAATATGACACAATATAAGCAACATGAGTGGCGTAAATGTGACACAGCAGATAGGAAAGGTCACATTATAAGCAAACATCTTTTTGTGAGATAGCTGCTGTCAATTCACATAACGGCTACCTGACCCAAATTTTCATGTGACTGCAATGGGCAAATACAGAGGGAAAAAAAAAAGTATGCGTTGCCATTCACTAAAGTTCAGATTTCAGGCCAAGTCGCCTCTCCTGACAGTAATTTTTTTTTTTCCAGCGTTATCTCGCTCCTTGCTGATATTGAATCAATTATTATATTTCTACATTACAAATCTTAAGACAATACGAGCAAAAAGAAGTATACTGAATTTTACTTACTCGCGTTTAATTATTAATGTCTGCTTCTTTAAACATATTTGGCTCTCAGAAACACGTCTTTAGAACTGTGTTCCATTTCTTAATGCTTACCTATTCTGTTTGTTCTCCGTCTCCGTGATCCTTTTCGATTTTCTGCAGGTTAGCAAGTACTGTATTGTCTGCTTTTGAAATGTGTCTTTAGGCGTGCTTTTGTTTGACAAGAAATGCCAAGCCTGAACTGACAGAGTCTGTTTGAAAATCAGTTTCCAGGTATACAAGATCAGTAAGTCTGCTCAATGTATTCTCTGATTAGTATTTTCTTCTCAGATATTTATATCAACATTTCATTTTTTTTTTTCTTTTTTTCTTTTTTTTTTACCGAGAGATGTTTTCCGAGCATACCTGTCAGTGGGAGAAAAAAAAAACCATACTAAAGGTAAGTAACAGTATCATTTATATATTCAAATGAGTGAATATATTGGGAGTTAAGGCTTGACATATCCTTTCTTCACTTAAAAGAAAATCTACGGTGCAACCAAGCGCTCAGTCAGTGCTCCTTCAGTAGTTGAATCAAGGTTCAGTTAAGAAAAAGTCTTTCACGCCAGTTCTGTATCTGCCAAGAAACCCGACGACGCTTTACAGCAATTTAATGTAATTGAGGCGAAATTTCACACATCAGTGCAACTGTAAATCAAAACATTGCGGCTCTGTACCTGGTGCATTTCAAGAGGCCTGAGTCTACGTGAAGGAGAATGTACTAGTTTGTATGCTAATGGGTTGTGCGTGTCGATGGCGCAGTTCCGTCCAATACTTTTGATGCCAGGTTTGTGTAGCGGGTAGTAGTGAGGAAATGCCTGTGATTATCCACAACATGATGCTTTTAAATTAAAGCATGTTATAATTACAAGGGCACCATATCTAGATGGCTTTTTTCCTTCTGCAGCATGTCAATTGCTTGTGCGGATTTCACCCCTTTGGCCTCTTGCACACGACGTTCCGTTTTTTGTGTTCCATTTCAATGGGTCCGCAAAAAAAACGGAATGTACTCCATATGCATTCCGTATTTCCGTTTTTCCGTTCCATTTAAAAATAGAACATGTCCTATTATTGTCCGCATAACGGACAAGGATAGTACTGTTCTATTAGGGGCCAGATGTTCTGCTACACAAAAAATGGAATGCACACGGATGTCATCCGTATTTTTGGTGGATCCGTTTTTCGGGGGACTGCAAAATACTGAAAAAGCCATACGGTCGTGTGCATTAGGCCTTACAATGCAAAGGGCGAGATCCGGTGCATGTCAGTGTCAAAATCCACAACAAAACTCTGCAAGTAAGAGATACAGATTTTGGTGTGGATTTGGTGAAGAAACATTGAGAAATCCACAGGAAAGTCCTCATAAACTAAACTGATACATGCATGTACCCTAAGGCTGAGTTCACACGGGCGAGTATTCCGCGCGGGTGCAATGCGGGAGGTGAACGCATTGCACCCGCACTGAATACCGACCCATTCATTTCTATGGGGCTGTGCACACGAGCGGTGATTTTCACGCATCACTTGTGCGTTGCATGAAAATCGCAGCATGCTCTATATTCTGCGTTTTTCACGCAACGCAGGCCCGATAGAAGTGAATGGGGTTGCGTGAAAATCTCAAGCATCCGCAAGCAAGTGCGGATGCGGTGCGATTTTCACACACGGTTGCTAGGAGACGATCGGGATGGAGACCCGATCATTATTATTTTCCCTTATAACATGGTTATAAGGGAAAATAATAGCATTCTGAATACAGAATGCATAGTAAAATAGCGCTGGAGGGGTTAAAAAAAATTTACTCACCTTAATCCACTTGCTCGCGCAGCCGGCATCTCCTTCTGTCTTCATCTTAGCTGTGTGGAGAAACAGGACCTGTGGTGACGTCACTCCGGTCATCACATGATCCATCACATGATCTTTTACCATGGTGATGGATCATGTCATGGACCATGTGACGACTTGAATGACGTCACCACAGGTCCTGTTCCTACAATCAGCAAAGAAGGAGACAGAAGGAGATTCAAGTGGACTAAGGTGAGTTAAATTATAAATTTTTATTTTTTAACCCCTCCAGCGCTATTTTACTATGCATTCTGTATTCAGAATGCTATTATTTTCCCTCATAACCATGTTATAAGGGAAAATAATACAATCTACAGAACACCGATCCCAAGCCCGAACTTCTGTGAAGAAGTTCGGGTTTGGGTACCAAACATGCGCGATTTTTATCACGCGAGTGCAAAACGCATTACAATGTTTTGCACTTACGCGGAAAAATCACGCATGTTCCCGCAACGCACCTGCACCTTTTCCCGCAACGCCCGTGTGAACTCAGCCTAAGGCCTCTTTCACACAAGTTTTCCATAAAGGTGCAATGCATGAAGCAACCGCATAGCATCCGGACTGAATCCTGACCCATTCATTTCAATGGGTCTGTGCACATGAGTGTTACGGATTCTCTCAGGGTCTGTTCAGGAGAAAACTGATGGTTTTAAACGCAAGTTCAGTAAGTTTTGTATGAGATTGCATTCAGTGTTTCAGTTTTTTCTACGCGAGTGCAATCGTTTTTTGATGCGTTTTCCACACGCATGAAAAAAACTGAAGAATAATAATCTACATCTCCTAGCAACCATCAGTGAAAAACGCATTGCATCCGGGCTGCATCTGGATGCCTTCCGTTTTTCACAGAAGCCCTATTCACTTCTATGGAACTAGAGCTGCGTGAAAAATGCAGAATATAGAAGATGCTGCAATTTTTTTCCGGATAGCAGAAATGATGCATGAAAAACAACGCTCATGTGCATAGACCCATTGAGATGAATGGGTTAGAATTCAGTTCCGGATGCTTCACACATCCCACCCTGACGGAAAACTCGCTCATGTGAAAGAGGCCTTAGGCCCCTTTCACACAGGCGAGAATTCCATGCGGGTGCAATGCGTGAGGTGAACGCATTGCACCCGCACTGAATCCGGACCCATTCACTCCAATGGGGCTGTGCACATAAGCAGTGATTTTCACCCATCACTGGTGCGTTGCGTAAAAATCGCAGCAAGCTCTATATTGTGCGTTTTTCACGCAACGCAGGCCCAATAGAAGTGAATGGGGCTGCGTGAAAATCGCAAGCATCCGCAAGCAAGTGCTGATGCCATGCGATTTTCACGCATGGTTGCTAGAGACGATCGGGATGGCGACCCGATCTTTATCATTTTCCCTTATAACATGGTTATAAGGGAAAATAATAGCATTCTTAATACAGAATGTTTAGTAAAATAGTGATGGAGGGGTTAAAAAATTAAAAACAATTAATAAACTCACCTTAATCCACTTGAACGCTCAGCCTGGCATGTCTTCTTTCTTTTTCGATTAAAAGTACCTGTGGTGTCGTCACTGCGCTCATCACATGGTCCATCACATGGGCCATGGTGATGGACCATGTGATGAGTGCAGTGACGTCATCAAAGGTCCTTTAGCCAGGTCCTGAAGAAAGTAGAAATAAGAAGAGACCCGCTACGCGATCAAGTGGATGGGGTGAGTTAAATTTGTTTATTATTTTTAACCCCTCAATGAACATTTTACTAAGCATTCTGTATTAAGAATGCTATTATTTTCCCTTATAACCCTGTTATAAGGGAAAATAATAAAATCCACACAACACCGATCCGCATGCCGATTATTCTCACGCGCGTGCAAAATGCAGTAAAACGCTTTGCACTCGTGCGGAAAAATCACGCATTTTCCCACAACGCACCCGCATCTTGTCCGGCCCTCACACGCGACACCCGTGTGAAAGAGGCCTTAGAGTGCTTTCAGGCATAGGATTGTGCTGGCTTTTTTTCTGCACTTTTGATTTTTTCGAGCCATTTTTTTGCACCTGTGTTTTAAGTTTAAGTTTAAGTGTTTTTGCAGTAAAAGCACGAGATCCAGATGTTAGCTGAAGGTCTATAGGAAATATGAAACACAGGACACACAAGCTTTTTGCTACTGCCATTTTTGTTATGGTACTATTACATGGTCTAGTTTCTGCTTGCAGTTTTAGAAGCCAAAATCAGGAGTGGATCGTAAAAGGGGAGTGGATCGTTAAAGCATGAAGGACAGATATGACCTCTCTTCTTTTTTGAATTCACGCCTGGCTTTGGCTTCCAAAACTTCATAAAGAAACCTGACCATGTGGCCGTACACTTAAATGCTGTTTTTTAATCTTTCTGGGTGTTTTATTTTTTTCTAAAAACGATGCTGTAGGCATTTTAAAGTGTTTTGACATCTCCTCTATAGGGCAAAAATGGCATGAGAAAAACACTAGTCATAAGACACACTGGCCCAGAATTACAGTACTAATCCTGTAGACAATGTAAGCTTAGACTGACTGTCTATACCTGCTGGATGAGAAATCTAGTGCAATGATAGATACTTTTCTCTGACTCTATACCAACTATTGGTTTGCTTCCTTTAAGTTTATGCCAGAATTGTGCCATAATTTTGTCACAAAATTGCACAGCTTAGGCATCTACCCCTTTTCCATGAAGCTCTGCTCCCTTTTCACTAAGCCCTGGTCCCTACGAAGCACTTTAACAAGAAGTGTAGAGAAACCTTAAGGCAAACCTTGCAGACGAGCGATACGGTTCAGTTAAAAATGCTCAATTTTGCAAGCAAGTTCATTCAGTTTTGCCTGTGGTTGGTATCAGTTGCTCCTTTTTTTATCACGCGGGTGAAATGCGCATTGATGAGTTTTTCACACGCGTGATAAAAAACGGAAGGTTTACAAGCAGCCCCATTCACTTTTATGGGGCCAGCGTTGCGTGAAAAACGCAGAATATAGAACATGCTGCGATTTTCACGCAACGCACAAGTGATGCGTGAAAAACAACGCTCATTTACACAGACCCAAATGAATAGGTCCGGATTCAGTGCAGGCACGATGCGTTTGCATCACGCATTGCACCCGCGTGAAATACTCGCTCGTGTGAAAGGGGCCTAAGTTGCACCACTTTTTTGACAGATTTTTGGAGCAGACACCTTTTTTTTTTTTTTTGATCAAATCTTTTTATTTAAGATCAATTTTTTCTTTTTTACATGTGAACAAAAGCAATAATACACATAAACCCACCCCAACCTCCCCCCCCCCCCTTCCCCATCCCCAAAGTCCAGGTGCAGTTTGTCCCTGAGAAGAGAAAAAAGAAAAGAGTCCACAGCGTATTATGGATTACAATCCAATGTACATTCACGCCATTCGCACAGCAGCTCCTACTTATTACTTTTATAAGGTACCTTATGTTGTATTATACTCATTTTCCTTTATTACTGCCTGTAACTTCCCTTTCTCTTTCCCTTTTCAGATGTTTGTACTAAACAGTAAGATGAAAATGTTCAATCCATGTATACCATATTTTGTTAAACTTTTTGTTATTTCCCCTTTTTTGATACACATAGCTCTCGAGTTGCACCAAGGTGTGTGTCGTTGTTATCAATTCACTTAGCTCCGGTGGGTCTTGAGCTATCCATCTGGATGCTATCCTCTTCCTAGCCTGATATAGAATGCGCTGGATTGCCAACTTGGCCTCTCTGGAACCTGACACTTCCCCAACACATCCCAAAATACATGCAATAGGAGAACATTCAATCGAAATCTTATAAACCTTGACAATGAGGTCTACCACCTCCTTCCAATATCTGCGTAGACGTGGACAGTTCCACATTAAGTGTATTAAGTCCGCCGACGAAGCACCACACCTTGGGCATGTATCATCAGTACGAAATCCTATTCTATACAACATTTTCGGGGTCCTATATACCCTGTGAAGCAGTAGCAATTGCGAGACTCTATGGGCCTCACTCACCGCTATATTTGGAAAGTCAGCCAGCACCTTTTCCCATTGATCTTCCTTCAATCCTGGAACATCTTTTTCCCATTTTTCAAACAGTTGTAACAGATTTTTTTTATGTATGGCCTCCATCAAACTAAGGTAATGCAGCGATATCACTCCCCCCGAGCCACCACCAGTGGCCGTGAGGTCTATAATAAGATGCTTCTGGGCCGGCACCAATTTCTCCTGCCGCTCCTGCACCTGGATGGCATGTCTCACTTGTAATTATACATAGAAGAGGGATTTGGGCAATTTAAACTCCTGTTGTAATGTAGAGAAATCTTTAAGGGACGTGTCTCCAAATAATTGCCATATCCTATCCAAACCAAACTTCCTCCATGTCCTAACGCTTGAAACCTTATTAAGTTCTGTATACATGATATTTGGCCAGATTGGAGTAAACTTCGTATATCCTTCAATTCCTGCCATTTTCCTGGTTTTCCACCATATTCTATGTATTAGATCTAATACCCCATATTTCTTCCCTATTTCTTTAAAAGCACCTTTCTCTAATGCTGATAGGAGGCATCTCCTGTTAAGCAAGTGTTTTACTATTGTACCTGTCTTATTCACCTTCTCTACTTCACCCCAGCCCCTCAAATGCTGCATTTGGGCCGCCAGAAAGTAAGCCAGGGGGTCAGGGACACTCAGTCCTCCCTGGGTCTTAGACCTAACACATGGTACTCAATTTAATCCGAGGAATTCCCTTCTTCCAGATCAAATCTCTAAAGATGGCATTGAAAGTAGTATAAAACATCCTTAATGGAATCCACACGGGGGCGTTGTCTAGTACATAGAGGAGTTGGGGCATAAGGATCATTTTAAGCAGGTTTGTTCTGCCAACCATAGATAGAGGTAGTTTCGACCATGTCTGTACTTTCTTTCTGAATTTATCTAATAATGGTATTATGTTCAGCTCTATAAAATCCCTGTTATTCCTGGATACCTGTATTCCTAAATATTTAAAGTTCGACACTACTTGCAGCCCCCCTGCCGAAACAGGATCTACCGCCACGCCATCAGCAAACGGCATTAGTACCGATTTTGACCAGTTAATTCTTAGACCCGACATTTGTCCAAACCTATTAATAATTTCCATGGCAGCTGGCAAGGACGTTTCCCATTCATCTAGAAACATGAGCAAATCATCCGCATATAATGCTACTTTTTCAGTTACCGACCCGTATGTAAGTCCTGTAACCTCCGTTGATAAACGTAGAGCCTCCGCGACAACGGACATCCCTGACGGGTACCCCTCCCTAAGTTGAATAAGTCTGAAAGGCCTCCATTTACCTGTATTCTAGCCGTAGGACCTGCGTACAGCATTTTAACCCAATCAATAAATACTGATCCCACTCCCATCTTTTCCAATACCAGGAATAGGTATTGCCATTCCACGCTGTCGAATGCTTTGGCCGCGTCCAAAGACGCGACCGCCGCATTCAAGGCGTGGACCTGGCCCACCTGAATTTTCAGATAGAGTCTCCTGATGTTTATTGCAGTTGACATGTTTGGCATAAAACCTGCCTGATCCTTGTTTATGAGTGAGGCAATAACCGAGTTAAGACGGTTAGCCAAAATTTTGGCCACCAATTTGATATCCGCTTGCAGCAGTGAAATGGGCCTATATGACTCTGCCTCTACTGGATCTTTACCTGCCTTTGGTATAACAACTATAATCGCCTCGTTCATTGTATCAGGCAATTTACCTACCAATTGGGCCTCATTGAGTACTTCCAATAACTTAGGCAGTAAAATTGGGGCAAATTGTTTATAAATCTCGGCAGGTAGGCCATCACTCCCAGGAGCTTTATTGTTAGCCATGTCTCCCAATGCCACCTCTAGTTCTCTCAAAGTGAAGGGGCTGTCTAAAAGTGTCCTTTGGTCCTGATCCAAAGTGGGTAAACGTAAGGGACGGAGGAAATTCCGGATGTCGGCTTCTGTAGCTACAGTTTTAGAGGTATATAGATTCCTATAGAACTCCAGCAATACTTGGGATATTTTAGATAGTAACCTGCACCATGCCGTCCGTGTCACGCAGCGCCGCCACATAATTAGACTTCTGCTGAGCCCTAGTGATCAGAGCCAGCATCCTACCTGCCTTCTCCCCCTCTTCATAATACGTTTGTTTCAAGAAGAACCGCTTATTACGGGCATTTCTAAGAAGGCGTTCATCTAGCTGCTGCTGCGCCTCTTTCCATTGAGTTTCAAGCTCTGGCTTTGGATCTGCTATATATTTGTTCTCGGCTGTCTCTACCGCTAGGAGCAACTGTTTGGTTAAAGCGCTATTCTCTTTTTTCCGCCCATTAATTTTAGCAGCCAGTATCCCACGCAGATAGGCCTTCATCGTATCCCATACTATTATCTTACTGGCAGAGGGGAGATTTCGTTCAAAAAACTCAGTTAAATAATCTTTTACATCTGACAGATCAGCTAGGATATTCAACCAGAAGGGGTTAAACTTCCATTGAGTAGTTCTGCGCGACACGGACGGCACCATCTGGAAGGTCGCCACAATCGGTGAGTGGTCAGAAATTTGTCTTGGTAAGTATCTAATGTCATGCAATAGGTGACCCATTTCCTCATTGCCCAGAATGAAATCAATTCTGGACAAGGAGCCAAATGTGCTGGAGCGACAGGAGAACCGTCTAGCGTCAGGGTACCTTAGCCTCCAGAAATCCAGAATGGCTGACTCCTGTAGTAACCGGCCGAAGGGAGTGAGATCGCTGCTGACAACCTGCGGGGAAGCCCAGAATTTATCCATTGCCAAACAAGGTATGTTATTAAAATCTCCCATCATTAAGGTAGGTACATTGCGTCTTTCCGCTATCAAAGCAATTAGCTGCTTCATCACTTGTGGGGAATACGGTGGAGGAATGTAGACACCAATAATTACACATTCAACTGAGTATAAGGAGCCATGTATGTACACGTATCTGCCCTCTCTATCAATTTTTTGGGAGAAACAGGAGAACGCGATATATCTGTGTATCAAAATGCTAACCCCCTTGCATAGGCAGAATAGGTGGCATGAAAACAGTGAGCAGCCCATCTCGGTGTAAGAATGCCGGTTTGGTCCGACAGTAAATGAGTCTCCTGAAGACAGCAAATCAGGGGCTGATACTTCCCAACACCATCTAACACTGCCCTCCTTTTGTTTGCTTCCTTAATTCCCCTGACGTTCCAGCTGAAAAAAGTAACCTTACCAGCCATCAATACGAAACTTCCATCTATATATGAGTCGGGTCTTGGCCTGACCTGACTCAACAGCGTGTTTATACTGTGGTCTCATTAAGAATAGTAGTACATTCCTGCATAACCTGGTTTCTAACTTAACCCAAGCCCCAAACATAAAAACAAGACAGACAGAACAAACAACAAAAAGACAAGACAGGAGAGAAAGGAAGAGACCCCCCCTTCACTCCTACCTGAGGTAGTCTAAGTCAAGGACACCGGTGTGTCCGACAGGTCCCTGCTCTTGCTCCCAAGGGGACTGCAGGTTTAAAGAGTCAACCGTGTCAGAACCACCAGCTCCTCTTACATGTTAGACCTTTAGCGGGAGAAACGTGACGTACCCTGATTCTTAAAACTATACAGTGCTCCTAAGAATTCACAGTACATTTACATTTCCGCTCTCCACTTCCTCTCTGCTATAATTCGCCTAATGTCATATGAACCCGTTAAGTGAGTTTAGTACACAGTTTTCATCAGTATAAGGCATATTAAAACAATAAACTGTAGATGATAATGCAGCTGCTATCCCTACGTATAAAACTGTCTAATCACACAGACACATTATCACGCACTCGCATATATGCAGTCACACAAACCGAACCACTGCAACCGTCCCTCAGTCGCCATCCGCCTGTGGTTCAGCATTTCTCAGACGGCTTTCGTGATTGTCCACCCATCGAAGGGCCTCTTTGGGGTCTTCGAAGAAATTGGTTCTTCCCAGAGCAACTATCCGCAGCCGCGCTGGAAACATCATGGAGTAAGGAACGTTCAGGCTGCGCAGTCGCCTCTTTATATCTATAAATCGTGATCTCCGCTTCTGGACCTCCATCGAGTAGTCTGGAAACAGCGACACCCTTTGGCCACCAATGGTTATGTCAGGTTGTTCACGGGCTTTACGCAGGAGAATGTCTCTATCTTTATAGTGCAGAATTTTCATGAGAACCGGTCTTGGCGGGGCCCCCGGTGGTAACGGTCTGGTAGGCACCCTGTGGGCCCTTTCCACAGCGAAAAGAGGTGTCAGAGTCTCTTTTCCAAAGGTTTCTCTCGCCCATGTTTCAAAATAATCTGACTGGTTAGAGCCCTCAATCTTCTCCGGTACCCCCACTATACGCACGTTATTTCTCCGTGAACGATTCTCAAGGTCGTCCTGCTTGGCCATTAGAAGGGCTATTTTCTGTGTATGATCAGCAGAGGCTCTTTTTATAGAGGGTACAATATCCTCCATTTCCTCCATTCTCCCCTCCAGGGCAGTTGTGCGGTCCGCCAGGCGCTTCAGATCATGGCGCACTATGGACACATCTTCCTTTATGGAGCCCACCTGCATTCTCAGTGCCGTTAGTGATTTTCCACATTCGGTAACAGCTTTCAGCACATCCTTAAGGGTAGGTTCCTCTATATCAGGCTCCATTGCGTTGGTATCATCTGGCTCTGTATAGCCTCGCAGCACCTCATATCTGTTGGAACTGCTGGCGGGAATATCATGTGCGCTATTCTCCTCACCCTCACGATTATGGCCGAGCTGAGACAAAGATCTGTCTTGCTTCCCGCTTGACTCCGGTAAGTCTTCTCATTCCGGTGAGTGCGCAAACCTCCCCAGCTTAGCAGCCGCTTCCCGCTGGATGTCTTTCGCGCGGTCACTGCGCATTGGCGTGTCAGGCCCGGCGCCATCTTGCAGCTCCCTGCTCGGGCCTCTAGAATCTTTCTTTGGTCCCATTTTGCCCACAAATCAGCACAAAAAGCTTCAGTTTCGGGCAGACGGGTGACAGCAGCACCGGAGCTTCAACTGTGGCAGGTTAAAGTCAGTTTTTTAAGGGTTCTTTTCAGGATAAAAGACGAGGTGAAGCGGGAGCTTTACTCAGCACGTCTGCTCACATCCTCTGCTCTGGAGCAGACACCTTAGTAAATCTGGGCCACTCTTTGCAAAAAATGGCAAAAAAATTACCACAAAAAGAGCAGCAATATTAACAGATGGTCAAAAAAAATCACAAGTGGTTCTTTACCACTAAAAAAAGTTCAAGAACTAAAGGTTCTCCCTGTACGCAGATGAAAGCATCCGATGCCGGGGGGGGGGGGAGCATCCAATGGCAGGCGGGGACAGGGATATGCCTCCCCAGCGTCACCCGTGATGCTAGGGAGGCTCGCCCCTGTCACCGCCTGCCATTTGCTGCTCCCCCTGACACCGAATGTTTTCATCCGCGCACGGGGAGAAGCTGTAGCGGCAGTGCGGGGACCAGAAGTGGAGCGGGGAGCCAGGTAAGTATATTCATTGTGAGGGGACGGGCATATGGGTGGCATTTTTATAGTCTTGGATAACCCCTTTAATATCAGCTGAATGGCTATGTGTGTTTTTGTAATTAACACTGAAGAGGACAGTATACTACTACAGAGGGATCTGGATAGATTGCAGGCTTGGGCAGATAAGTGGCAGATGAGGTTTAACACTGACAAATGTAAAGTTATGCACATGGGAAGGAATAATGCAAGTCACCCGTACATACTAAATGGTAAAACACTCGGTAACACTGACATGGAAAAGGATCTAGGAATTTTAATAAACAGCAAACTAAGCTGCAAAAAACAGTGTCAGGCAGCTGCTGCCAAGGCCAATAAGATAATGGGTTGCATCAAAAGGGGCATAGATGCCCGTGATGAGAACATAGTCCTACCACTTTACAAATCATTAGTCAGACCACACATGGAGTACTGTGTACAGTTCTGGGCTCCAGTGAACAAGGCAGACATAGCAGAGCTGGAGAGGGTCCAGAGGAGGGCAACTAAAGTAATAACTGGAATGGGGCAACTACGGTACCCTGAAAGATTATCAAAATTAGGGTTATTCACGTTAGAAAAAAGACGACTGAGGGGAGATCTAAATACTATGTATAAATATATGACGGGTCAGTACAGAGATCTATCCCATCATCTATTTATCCCCAGGACTGTGACTGTGACGAGGGGACATCCTCTGCGTTTGGAGGAAAGAAGGTTTGTACACAAACATAGAAAAGGATTCTTTACGGTAAGAGCAGTGAGACTATAGAACTCTCTGCCTGAGGAGGTGGTGATGGTGAGTACAATAAAGGAATTCAAGAGGGGCCTGGATGTATTTCTGGAGTGTAATAATATTACAGGATATAGCTACTAAAGAGGGGTCGTTGATCCAGGGAGTTACTCTGATTGCCTGATTGGAGTTGGGAAGGAATTTTTTATTCCCCTAAAGTGAGGAATATTGGCTTCTACCTCACAGGGTTTTTTTGCCTTCCTCTGGATCAACTTGCAGGATAACAGGCCGAACTGGATGGACAAATGTCTTTTTTCGGCCTTATGTACTATGTTACTATGTTACAACATGAGCCACAAATTTGTCAAACTTTTCGCACATGATTCTGAAGTAAAATAAGCCAACCAATAGGTGGTATAAATTTGACCTGATCAGGCTAAAGGTATACCAGATTCATAATCCAGCATCAGCCACTATGATAAATGTGGAGTATTTTAAGACTGTCTAATCTGTTTGCCTATCTCTTGAGCACTCATCGAAGAAGGCATAGAAAGACACAAGAGTGAGACTATAGGAGAACCATACACAAGATTGACAGATATTGGGAGTGAAGAAGAGGTGCTCCCTCCGGTCACAGTGATGGACTACCTGAAAAAGTTAAGTGAGACATGCAAAATGTTCAGACAAAGAAGAAGTTAAAGAGTCAGGACAGGAAGTAGAATACATGGAGTGACAAAACAACTACTATATATCAAGAAAACCATCTTTGTAAATTGTAAAAAAAAACAAAAAACTGAATTTTCAAAAAATATTAATAATGATGGACCATTGTATACATGAGAAACTAGTCCATTAATGCCTAAAATACACTAGAGCAATGATTTTGCTGCTTGCATGATTAATCACATGGCATTATAGCCTAGAATCATCTTAGGTAATATGCAGACACAATGGTGGTTCATAGTTTGCACCCTATTTTGTGGTTCTAGATCTGGGGCAAAAAGGACATGTGTTGAAAAATTTGTCTAAGACCAGTTTCACATGACTGTGTTTGAGCTGGGAAACATGCTACATGTGATGGCAACATTTCTTGTACTGAACACTGCTCCTCTGACTCATACTTAAATCATCATAATGAAGTGAGTTCCTGCCAAACTGCGAGTCTACTGTACTGTTCTCCATTATGTTAGTCAGGGATGGACTGAGAACTTAAAATGGCCTTAGAAAAAAACTAAAATTGACCCCTATATAATAAGTGGTTGAAATTGAAAGAAGGTGGGGTCAGCAGTACCATAGTCTGACATAAAATAATGCCTCAGCAGAACCAAACACCACAGTGTAGCACAAAATACCACCCAGAAGCTGTTTCTCTGTGGTTGCCATCAATAGCTGCCATGTTCTGTCTTCCTCCTCCAATTGTCTCTAATTAAGATATGAAAGAAGGGGCGGAGGTGGTGAGATGAGGGCCTAAGCACCAAGCCAGCCATACCTTCAGCATGCTGCCTGAACTTCCCTTAGTAATGACTCCAGTGAGTTTAGTATTATGTTCCTGTAGAGTCTCATTCCAAGGTGCTGTCTCCAGTGCAGGCCATAGGCCTTTTGTAGCCTGGGTCCTGAGAACCCTGTTTCCCTGTACCATTCATCTATATTACTGTTCTGAGGACAGGTATACAACTGAATTCTGGAGGACCTCTGCATCTGATGCTCCCAGAGTTAATTAACATTTAGAGCATCAGATCATTATGTACCCAGCAAGTGGCAGAGGTGAGAGCTCGGATGGCCCCTTGGGCATCAGTCCAATTGGAAAATTTCCTTGTAGAGTCTATGGCCCGTGATGTGAATACAGTACACACTTGGACCGAACACACTCATGTGAAACTGGTCTTAGTGTGAGTCCTATGGGGAATAGCTACTTCTATAAACACATTCTCTGAGTATGGCTATTGTATATGTTAATGTCATCATATAAGAAAAAAAAAAAAAAAAACAACAACATGAAGTAACAGCTATATCAAAACGGATAATATTAAATCAACTCTTCCAATATTATTACCACCTAATTCGGTATTGATATCTCTGTTATATTTCATCTTAAATTTTTTTTTTGCATTTTAAGGTAAATATAATTTTTTCAGACTATGTCTATACTAGATACCACTTTTCTTTTAAATAATCCTTCTGCATATAATTTAAAATAATTCCTATTCACTTTGATGTTCTTTTGTAGTGGTAGATAAGGACAACTACTGTAATCTAGCTAGTGACTTAAAATCTTACTCATGACTTTACAATACTCCATGTTCTTATTCTGAAGATCTTAGATTCTCATATGGTTTTGTAAAAATCTATAACAAAAATTGATATTGGAGAATTCTTATCTAAACTAGTGAAAAATCAAGCAATCAAAATCTAGGAGACAGACTCACAAAAGGGCTACACAGGGTCCTGCAAATGTTTTCAATCCCATAAAAAGTCAATTGATTTTTCTACAGTACAAAGATCAATTATACAAGTTGTTCTGAACATTATTTTATATTGAAGACCAATATGCATTCAAAGTAAATTTTCGGACTCACAATTTATTAGATGGAGTCTGTCATATGTTACCACTCCCTCAAATTTAGCTCCTCCCTCAGTGTTAAAAAGGCCAAAAGTGACAGTTGGAAACAGTGCGTTACGGAGAGAACTAACATAAAAATGAAGATATATATATTCATCTCATCATATTTTCTGATCTCCATCATCACTAGCAGCCTGTAAGCATCCGGCATGCCAGGCCTCTTACGTGGCCTATGATGTTACATTAATTTGTCACATGGCATAGACGCAGTTCAACCCCATTTGAGTGAATGGGCCTGGGCTGCAACACCAAGTACAGCTACTAGACAATGGACGGTGTGGTTGATAAGCTGCAAGGAGGCCGTGGTGCTCACTGACTCCTCAAACAGCTGATCCACAGCTAATAATAGCCACATTTTATTTTCATGTATCCACTGTTACATAAACACTCAACAAGAATGATGTTCATGGAAGGACACCACAAAGAGAGCTCCTAACATCCAAAAAAATAAATTGTGGCCCGTCTCAAGTTTGCCAAAGATCATAGTGATTCTGGGAAAATGTTCTAAAGACAAATGAGACAAAAGTGGAACTGTTTAGCACAAACACATAGCTCTTTGTTTATAAGTTTTGATCAAATGTAGAGACCCACTCATCACATCATGATGGACTCTGCACACCAACACCAAAACCTCATTCTAATTGTGAAGCATGGTGATGGTAGCATCATGGTTTTGGGCTGCTTTGCTGTCTCAGAGCCTAGACGTCTTGCGATCATTAAGGGAATATTGAATATTAAGGAGTATTGATACATTTTATAGGAGAATGTAGGGGAAGCTGTCCATGACCTGAAGCTGAAGAGATATTGGGGGAAGCAACAAAACAATGACTAAAAGCACACAAGTAAACAATCAACTAAAGAATTGTTGTGAAAGAAGATTTGTATTTTGGAAGGCACAACCTAGAGTCCGGAGCTGAATCCTATCAAGATGATGTGGCATGTTATATGATATACTATATGGTTGTCAACGATTTTCCTTATACTTTATAAAATTGTTGATTCTGATGACTGAACTGAAACATAAAACTTATCAAAGCTTATAGGTAAAAAGTGGCATTGAATGACAGTCGCCCTTAAAGCATACCGAGCTAGGAAGATATTTTATCTCAAAGGCTGAAAAAGTAGCTAACAGATGGTAAATGGTAATACAACAGGAATAAAAAAATGCAGTTGATAGATTGTTCTAAAATAACGGTTATTAGGCAATATGATTGCGTATTTGTGAGAGGGGAGGCGGGGCCCTACTGCCTATTTATACCTGCAAACGCACAGCCACAGATGCGGTTCGTCAGCGTTACAGCACTTCCGGGTCGGCTGGGTCACCATCGGACACCATCTGCTGGGCATTTTTGGCAGTGTAGCTCAGCAGCATCGCTAGCACATCCAAGTTCTGCCAGTTATGTTGTCCATATAAGGCTGGATGTTGCTAGGGGGGCTGCGGGGGGGTAGGCGGGGGGGGGGGGTGGTCTGGGGCCCATAAGTACTCTTTTAATAAAAATTTAAAAAAATGTGATAATAAATACATTTATAAATAATTTGTGTATAATATAATGGTGCATTTTCTGTCATGCTTATAAGAGGGGGGTTACTTGAGTGCTACTTTCGGATAGTAAGTTGCCTTTTTTCCATAGTACAGTCAGCTACACTAGGTGTGCGCTGCAGTTCTATCGCTATCTTGTCAACGTGTAATCGAAGGTAGGTATGGTAGGAGCTTTGCTTGCCATACTATTTACGCGTGCTGCTGGGCAGGGGGTAAAGCTAGGGTTTTCATCACGGGTGCGCCATTTTTCCACCTCATCCACAGGCACTAGACTTCCTGTTGGCACTACTAGTACAGTTGTGGCCAAAAATTTTGAGAATTACATAAATATTGGAAATTGGAAAAGTTGCTGCTTAAGTTTTTATAATAGCAATTTGCATATACTCCAGAATGTTATGAAGAGTGATCAGATGAATTGCATAGTCCTTCTTTGCCATGAAAATTAACTTAATCCCAAAAAAACCTTTCCACTGCATTTCATTGCTGTCATTAAAGGACCTGCTGAGATCATTTCAGTAATCGTCTTGTTAACTCAGGTGAGAATGTTGACGAGCACAAGGCTGGAGATTATGTCAGGCTGATTGGGTTAAAATGGCAGACTTGACCTGTTAAAAGGAGGGTGATGCTTGAAATCATTGTTCTTCCATTGTTAACCATGGTGACCTGCAAAGAAACGCGTGCAGCCATCATTGCGTTGCATAAAAATGGCTTCACAGGCAAGGATATTGTGGCTACTAAGATTGCACCTCAATCAACAATTTATAGAATCATCAAGAATTTCAAGGAAAGAGGTTCAATTCTTGTTAAGAAGGCTTCAGAGCATCCAAGAAAGTCCAGCCAGCGCCAGGATCATCTCCTAAAGAGGATTCAGCTGCGGGATCGGAGTGCCACCAGTGCAGAGCTTGCTCAGGAATGGCAGCAGGCAGGTGTGAGCGCATCTGCACGCACAGTGAGGCAAAGACTTTTGGAAGATGGCCTGGTGTCAAGAAGGGCAGCAAAGAAGCCACTTCTCTCCAAAAAAAACATCAGGGACAGATTGATCTTCTGCAGAAAATATGGTGAATGGACTGCTGAGGACTGGGGCAAAGTCATATTCTCCGATGAAGCCTCTTTCCGATTGTTAGGGGCATCAGGAAAAAGGCTTGTCTGGAGAAGAAAAGGTGAGCGCTACCATCACTCCTGTGTCATGCCAACAGTAAAGCATCCTGAGACCATTCATGTGTGAGGTTGCTTCTCATCCAAGGGAGTGGGCTCACTCACAATTTTGCCCAAAAACACAGCCATGAATAAAGAATGGTACCAAAACACCCTCCAACAGCAACTTCTTCCAACAATCCAACAACAGTTTGATGAAGAACAATGCATTTTCCAGCACGATGGAGCACCGTGTCATAAGGCAAAAGTGATAACTAAGTGGCTCGGGGACCAAAATGTTGACATTTTGGGTCCATGGCCTGGAAACTCCCCAGATCTTAATCCCATTGAGAACTTGTGGTCAATCCTCAAGAGGCGGGTGGACAAACAAAAACCCACTAATTCTGACAAACTCCAAGAAGTGATTATGAAAGAATGGGTTGCTTCTACAGCAGTTCCGGCATAATCCTGCTGCTATTAGGTAGAGTTAGGTAAGGTGTGTTCTTACATGAGCCGATCCGAGCACAAATAAACTAAACTAAGGCTGCGTTATCACGAGCGTGTCCGGATTAGTTCCGGATGCGTCCCGGTGTGTTGCGGCAAACCCGCGCGAGTAGGAATGCAATTGCAGTCAGTTTTGACTGCGATTGCGTTCCGATGTTCAGTTTTTATCGCGCGGGTGCAATGTGTTTTGCACGCGCGTGATAAAAAACCGACTGTGGTACCCAGACCCGAACTTCTTCACAGAAGTTCAGGTTTGGGTTCGGTGTTGTGTAGATGTTATTATTTTCCCTTATAACATGGTTATAAGGGAAAATAATAGCATTCTGAAAACAGAATGCTTAGTAGGTGATCAGTTGAGGGTTAAAAAAAATAAAAAAAATTAACTCACCTTCTCCTGTTGTTCGCGTAGTTCTCCCGGTCTTTAGTTCTTTAAAAGATAAACTATGGGCTAAAGGACCTTTGGTGACGTCAGATCACATGCTCCAATCACATGGTCCATCACCGCGGTGATGGACCATGTGATTGGAGCATGTGATCTGACGTCACCAAAGGTCCTTTAGCCCATAGTTCATCTTTTGAGAAGTAAAGAAGAGACCGGGACTTACGCGAACAAACGGAGAAGGTGAGTTTTTTTTTTTTTTTTTTTTTAACCCTCAACTGATCACTTACTATGCATTCTGTTTTCAGAATGCTATTATTTTCCCTTATAACCATGTTATAAGGGAAAATAATACAGTGAATAGACTGTCACCTAGCAACCATGCGTGAAATTCGCACAGCATCCGCACTTGCTTGCGGATGCTTGCGATTTTCACGCAACCCCATTCACTTCTATGGGGCCTGCGTTGCGTGAAAAACGCAGAATATAGAGCATGCTGCGATTTTCACGCAACGCACAAGTGACGCGTGAAAATCACCGCTCATCTGAACAGCCCCATAGAAATGAATGGGTCAGGATTCAGTGCGGGTGCAATACGTTCACCTACCGCATTGCACCCGCGTGGAATACTCGCCCGTGTGAACGCAGCCTAAAGGTCAGCAGATAGCTTTAGGCCAAACTCCCTCAGCTATGCATGTTTTCACTTAGCTCAGCTGAGTGTATATGTGTTTTTAATGGGGAGAGGGGGGGGAAACTGCTGCCAGACACCTCTAGTGGGGGATAGTTAGGAGCTTATCGTACACATCAGATTGTTAGCAAGTCCTGCCAAAAAGGAAGAGTTTGGCCAAGAATAGCCTAATGTGTATAGGAGCCTTAACAGAGACGGTTGAGAGGTTCTAAGCTGTTCCTGTATACAATTGGTATTGGTCCTTAGTTCATATTGTATCTTGATTATGGAGTCATATAAAGTACCCCTTCCCCTTGAGTTTTGTAATTTTTATAGCTTTTCTCTGTATGTGTCTCAATGGAGTGATAAGAAACCTGCCAAATATATTTTCCTTTGGGTTTGCCTTCTGCTATAAGAGCCTAAATATAAGATGAAATTATCAGCTAGTAACCTCAATGCTGCTTTACGTGTTGACCCATCTTAGTGCCTGCCCCATAAGAAGGTAAATGGCACTCATCAAGTTGAAATATATCTCTTTGTAGAATGGACTTTTCAGTTGGTGACTCCAACATTGTTTCAGAATTTCACCCAGACTGGGCCTGCATCTCAGTTGGATACAAACAGTGCTCTTCATTTATTAGTTAGGGGTGGAGATAGCTTCTCCTCTTCCTATTTACCTCATAGATAGACACGTGGTGCTGGGCAAAATCTCACCAGTTCAGCAGCACTCATTCTTCAATTTCTGTGGTATCTCATAAGACCTGTGTTACTCCACATATTTAGGTGCACATTTATTAAAACCGGCATTTTAGACGCTGGTCTTAATAAAACCCCATAACAGGCGGACGATCCACCAAAGGTATGAAGAGGCGCCGGCCTCTCCATAACTTTGGCGCATCCAGCGCCAGTCTAAGGGCTCTTGCACTATTTGCGGCCCGCAGATAGTGGATCCGCAAAATATGGGCCCCGGACGTTCTGGCACAGCATTATGGATGCGGACCCATTCATTTGAATGGGTCCGCAATCCAGAAGGTCGGTGCAGAACGGAGACACGGAACCCCACGGAAGCACTACAGAGCGCTTCCATGGGGTTTCTGTCCATGCCTCCACACCACAAAAAAATTGTGCATGCACTACTTTCTTGTGGTGTGGACCTTCGGATGCGGATCGCGGACCCCATTTAAGTGAATAGGTCTGTGATCCGCATGCGGTGGCTCCACGGTCGGTGCCCGTGCATTGCAGACAACACTACTCTACTCCTAAAACAGGCACGTCCACAATTTTTGACCTGGCATGAGCGGGGAGAAGACACAGATAGCGGCGCAACTAACCGCTGCGCCGCCATCCGCCCCTGAAATATGCATAATTGATGTGTGTTTCAGATTATTAAATGACCCCCTTTACAGTACAATCTTTCAGAAGGCTCAGTAGTTGGCAGTATAGTTTTCTGAGAATACTGTGTGTGGAACTATTGTTTTCAGGGAGCACAGTGTGAGGCTATACTGTTTTTAGGGGGCACAGTATGTGACAGTATTGTTTTCAATGTGTGACAGTTCGGTTTTCAGTGGGCACAGTGTGTGATAGTATTTTTATTAGGGGCACAATGTGACAGTATTGTTTTCACTTGCACAGTGTGTGATAGTATTGGTTTCAGGGGTACAATGTAACAATATTGTTGTCTGGAGAAATAGTGTGTGACAAAGTTGTTTTCAGTGTATGACAGTACGGTTTTCAGTGGACACAGTGTGTGACAGTATTGTTTTCAGGTACACAGTGTGTGACAGTATTATTTTCACTTGCACAGTGTGTGGCAGTATTGTTTTCTGGGAATGCTGTATGTGGAAGTATTGCTTTCAGATGGCACAGTGTGAGGCAGTATTATTTTCAGGGGGCACAATATACAAACCTATATAGCAGAGATTAACCTCATTTGGCAATTGGATTATTCTATTATTAGAGTAGGAATAATTTTTTGTGTTGCCATATACTTCCCGGACACCAAGTAAGAAACTGTTGCTGAAAATTTGAATCCCACGGAAGTGGGTGGTCTTTCAGAATCTATTACTTCTTAGGGCACAAAAGGAGACACTAGTACTCTGTGGAACACAAACAGAGGGGGCACTATTACCATATATAGGAACAGATAGGGACATTGGAGCTAGCAGCAGTATTAAGAGTCTGCAGAGGTACATCCTGACTGGAAGAGGTCTTCTTGGTGTCTGGGCGGAGATAGAGAAGAAAAGGAAAAGTGAATATCTACAATTGAAAAGGCACCACCTGTGAGTTACTGGATTTACATCAACAGCGTTCAATTTCACTGTGAAGAACTTGTACCTGACCATTATTTGAAGCATCATTAGAGCTATACTATTATACATGGAGTTAAGAGGCTATATATAAGCCTGCCATGTTATATAGATATACCAATCCTATAGAAATACTGTCTTGGGGCTTGGAGTTTTTTAAGATCCTATCAGAGGCAGGCTGGCCATAGACTGTATAAGGAAATTTTTCCCGGAGAGCCGATGCCCAGGGGGTCACCTGAGCCCTCCTCACGGCCGCTGGCTGGGTATATAGTGACATAATGTGTTCAGCATTAATTAATGCTAGGAGCATCAGACACTTGTGCTCCTGGACAGCACTCACAGGTAGTGATGGACGAACATCGGCCAGGACGATTCGCGATCGCACAAACGCGATCAAATGTTCGTGAATTGCAAGTTCGCGGCGGATCCCATTCACTTTAATGGCAGGCGAACCTGAAAACCCTTCAAGGTCATATTTGCAGCCACCAAATACTTACTAGAAGTGCACAAATCATCCCACAATATGGACAGTGACATACCAGAGGGGGGTCATTTTTATGCATCTTAATGGTAAACTGTCAAAAACGTGCCCTGCTGGAGCCTAGTAAAAATAGTATTTTAGACCGCGGGGGTACAGGCCCCAAAAATGATTCATTCAACATACAAAAAAGAACAATTGATAATGTGGCTGGAGGTACATTAGGGTGTCACCCAGGGCCGGTGCAAGGATTTTTGCCGCCCTAGGCAAGATAAAAATTGCCCCCCCCCCTTATCAGATGATCTGCCCATATCATGACATCACATATGTTCCACCCCTTTCTCAGCTTTTAAATTAAAAGAACTGCTATGTTTCCCTTATGGTTAATCTAGCTTCTTGTAGCTGTCCCTTTTTGCGGAACGGAATTGCGGCCCCGGATCCGCAATTCCGATCCTGAAAAAAATAGAACATGTCCTATTCTTGTCCGCAATAGCGGACAAGAACAGGCATATTCTCTTAGTGCCGGCAATGTGCGGTCCGCAAAATGTGGAACGCACATTGCCGCTGTCCGTGTTTTGAGGATCCGCAAAACACACACGGATGTGTGAATGGACCATAAATGTGAGGTAAATTAGTTTCCAATGTAGTATTAATAACTAAACAATTACATAATAAACATATTACATTGTCTACTTACCACCAGGACAGTAAGATGATCTGGTCTCTGGCTGCAGTCTGGCTCTGGGGACTCCCTTGTCACTCTCTTCTCCCCCCCCTCCCTCCCTCGTCCCTCTCTTCTCCCCCCCTCCCTCCCTCGTCACTCTCTTCTCCCCCCCTCGTCACTCTCTTCTCCCCCCCCTCCCTCCCTCGTCACTCTCTTCTCCCCCCCTCCCTCCCTCGTCACTCTCTTCTCCCCCCCTCCCTCCCTCGTCACTCTCTTCTCCCCCCTCCCTCGTCACTCTCTTCCCCCCCTCCCTCTCTCGTCACTCTCTTCCCCCCCCTCCCTCCCTCGTCACTCTCTTCTCCCCCCCTCGTCACTCTCTTCTCCCCCCCTCCCTCCCTCGTCACTCTCTTCTCCCCCCTCCCTCGTCACTCTCTTCTCCCCCCTCCCTCGTCACTCTCTTCTCCCCCCTCCCTCGTCACTCTCTTCCCCCCCCTCCCTCCCTCGTCACTCTCTTCCCCCCCCCTCTCTCCCTCGTCACTCTCTTCTCCCCCCCTCTCTCCCTCGTCACTCTCTTCTCCCCCCCTCCTTCCTCGTCACTCTCTTCTCCCCCCCTCCCTCCCTCGTCACTCTCTTCTCCCCCCCTCCCTCCCTTGTCACTCTCTTCTCCCCCCCTCCCTCCCTTGTCACTCTCTTCTCCCCCCCTCCCTCCCTTGTCACTCTCTTCTCCCCCCCTCCCTCCCTTGTCACTCTCTTCTCCCCCCTCCCTCCCTTGTCACTTTCTTCTCCCCCCCTCCCTCCCTTGTCACTCTCTTCTCCCCCCTCCCTCCCTCGTCACTCTCTTCTCCCCCCCTCCCTCCCTTGTCACTCTCTTCTCCCCCCCTCCCTCCCTTGTCACTCTTCTCCCCCCCTCCCTCCCTTGTCACTCTTCTCCCCCCCTCCCTCCCTTGTCACTCTCTTCTCCCCCCCCCTCCCTTGTCACTCTCTTCTCCCCCCTCCTCCCTTGTCACTCTGCCCCCCCCTCCCTTGTCACTCTCATTTTACACCCCCCCTTGTCATTGTCATTTTACACCCCCCCTTGTCACTGTCATTTTACACCCCCCCCCCCCTTGTCACTGTCATTTTACACCCCCCCCCCCCTTGTCACTGTCATTTTACACCCCCCCCTTGTCACTGTCATTTTACACCCCCCTTCCCTTGTCACTGTCATTTTACACCCCCTCGTCACCTCTAGTGTAGCGTGGCCGAGCTCTGTTCGGTCCGCGGTACAGGAGCATTTGTTTCTTGTACCCGGCCGGACTGACAGGAAGTGCACACTAAGTGAGCACTTCCTGTCAGTCCGGACGGGTACAGGAAACAAAAGCTCCTGTACCGCGGACCGAACAGAGCTCGGCCACGCTACACTAACAACAGCAGTAGCACAGAGCAGAGACAGCAGGCTGCGCAGCACTGAGCCGGAGATTCTTTAGAGCGGCAAGCGCTCAGAAGGCGCAGCATGAGGGGCGCCGCCGGCCGCCCGCCCGAAATTATATAACAAACTTTTTTTTTTTTTTACTCCGCAAAAGGGCGGTGTCACCGTATAACAATTTTACTGTTGGCCAGTTAGATTACAGGCCCCAAAAAATATGCATTCACCGTACATAAAAGATCAAGTGATTATGTGGCTGGAGGTATATTAGACGGTCGATGGATATCAATTTTACTGCAGGCCAGTGGACAACAGGTCCCAAAAATGATTCATTTACCATACAGAAAATAACAATTGATAATGTGGCTGGAGGTATATTAGGTGGTCACCGTATAACAATTTTACTGTTGGCCAGTTAGATTACAGGCCCCAAAAATTATGCATTCACCGTACAGAAAAGATCAAGTTATTATGTGGCTGGAGGTATATTAGATGGTCAATGGATATCAATTTTACTGCAGGCCAGTGGACTACAGGCCCCAAAAATGATTTATTCACCGGACAGAAAACATCAAGTGATTATGTGACTGGAGGTATATTAGACAGTCATTGGACATCAATTTTTACTGCAGGCCAGTGGAGTACAGGCCCCAAACATTATCAAGTGATTATGTGGCTGGAGGTATATTAGACGGACAATGGATATCAATTTTACTTCAGGCCAGTGTTCAGCATTAATTAATGCTAGGCGCATCAGGTACTTGTGCTTCTGGACAGCACCCACAGGTAGTGATGGACGAACATCGGCCGGGACGATTTGTGAACGCGATGGCACGACTACAGGCCCCAAAAATTAATAATTCACCGTACAGAAAAGAACAATTGATAATGTGGCTGGAGGTACATTAGGCGGTCACCGTATAACAATTTTACTTTTGGCCAGTTAGATTACAGGCCCCAAAAATTATGCATTCACCGTACATAAAAGATCAAATGATTATGTGGCTGGAGGTATATTAGAAGTTCATTGGATATCAATTTTAATGCAGGCCAGTACAAATACATGTCAAATACATATGTTTAAAATAACTAAAAATATAAAATTTGATTAAAAACATGGCTAACGAAATCCCCCCTCGAAAAAAAAAAAATAATGATAATAGTTGAAATTCAATAACACGTGGTAGTCACAGGTGTTGAATTCCTCTGTGGCCCCAAACATTAGGCAAACAAAGGCCTTTTATGCCGCTGTATTTACATAAGACAGGGACCATTATTTGTAAAAGATGGTGGCGGATATGTGTGGGCTGGCATGAGGAAATTCAATTAAACGTGGTCGTCACAGGTGTTGAATTCCTCGGAGATCCATGCCTCATTCATTTTTAGTGTGAGGTAGTCCACACTGTCGTGAGCTAGGCGAGTGCGCTTATCGGTCACGATCTTTCCTACTGCGCGGAACGTCCTTTCGTACAGGACTCTAGTCGAGGGGCAAGCCAAGAAATCCATGGCAAATTGTGACAGTTCTGGCAACAGGTCAAGCCTGCATACCCAGAAGTCAAGGGGTTCCTCGCTTCTCAGAGCATCCACATGGGCCGTTAACCCGATGTAGTCGGACACCTGTCGGTCTAGGCGTTCCCTGAGGCTGGAAGCGGAGGGCGGCTATCGATGGGTTGGCTGCAAGAATGATCTCATATCTGAAGTGACCAACACATCTTTCAACTGTCCTCTTCTTGCATGCGCTGTAGGATTGGTACCCACAACTGTTTCTCCGTGGGTGGAAATTCCTCTGCCAGCGCCCACAACAGAAGAATGCAGCATCTCTGGAAACAAGGCCTAGAAATGCTGCGTTGTGACAGCCCTCTGTGATGCTGGTAACATGTTCGCCATTTTGTGTTTGTACCGGGGGTCTAAGTATGTTGCCACCCAGTACTGGTCCTTGCCCTTTATGCTTTTTATATGGGGGTCCCTCTTCAAGCACGAGCATGAAGGCTCCCATTTGCACTAAATTGGAAGCAGTGGAGCGCCCTGGCTCATCGCCCAGGAGAATGTCATCCTCGGTCTCCTCCCCCATCCACGGACAACACAAGGGATCCCAGAAAAGTTTTATGCCTGCTCTACTTGCTCTTTCTCCTCCCCAAAGGCACCATCCTCCTCTAACTCCTCTTCAGACTCCTGCTGACTTGTCTCAGATGGAGTATCCTCCCTGGGAATTAATTAAGCATTGCGACTTCCTGATCTTCCTGCTCCTGCTCCTCGACGGCTTGATCAATGACACAACACAATGCAGGCTCTAGAAAGAAGATATAAGATACAATGTCACTGATGGCGCCCTGGCTGCGACTGACCAGTTTGGTGATCTCATCAAATGGCCGCAGATGTTTGCATGCGTCGCACATGGGCAGCCACTGGCGCGGTGAAAAAAAAAACAAGCTCCCCAGAACCTGTCCTGCCGCAGAGTCGTACAGGTAGTCGTTAACAGGACGTTTCTGCTGGAGCAGCCTATCAAGCATATACAAGGTGGAGTTCCAGTGCGTTGGGCAATCACAATTCAGACGTCTGACGGGCAAGTAGTGTCGCCACTGAACGTCAGCATGCTGAGCCATGGCCGTGTAAGATCTTCTGAAATGGCCAGAGATTCTCCTGGCCTGCCACAAGACGTCCTGGACCCCGGGGTATTTGGCAACGAACCGCTGCACGACTAAGTTCAGGACGTCATTTTGCCCTGTTTCACCGCACTCAGCAGATTGGCACAGTTGTCGCACACCACTTTACCAACTGTCAAATTGAGCGGGGTTAGCCACTGATCAGCCTGTGACCGCAGAGCTGAAAGGAGTGCAGGACTGGTGTGGCTCTTGGCTTCCAGGCACAATAGCCGCAGCACAGCATGGCAACGTCTCACCTTGCACATCGAATAGGTTCTGGGGAGCTTGGGGGGTGCAGCGGAAGAGGCGGTAGCAGTGGAAAAGGAGGAGTCAGCCGAGGAGGAAACGGAAGATGGAGTAGGAGGAGGAGAAGAAGAGGCAGGTCTGCATGCAATCTGTGGCGGTAACACCAAATCCACACGGGTGCCATGGGTTGCATGCTTCACAGCCGTCAGAAGGTGCACCCAGTGGGCAGTAAAAGTTATGTACCTTCCCTGCCCGTGTTTGCTAGACCACGTGTCTGTGGTCAGATGTATCTTGGCACCGACACTGTGTGCCAGAGATACATTCACTTGCCACTAAACATGGCTATATAGCTCTGGGATGCCCTTTCGGGAGAAATATTTCCCCCTGGGGACCTTCCTTTGCAGTGTGCCAATGGCCACAAATTTTCTAAAGGCCTCCGAGTAGGGTTGAGCAAACCCGAACTGTAAAGTTCGGGTTCGGGTTCGGTGTTCGGCGCTTTCTTGTCGCTTTTTGAAAGGCTGCAGAGCAGCCAATCAACAAGCGGTTAGATGTCTGACCATAGAAGCCATCACAGCCATGCCTACTAATGGCATGGCTGTGATTGGCCAGAGCAGCATGTGACCCAGGCTCTATATAAGCTTGAGTCACATAGCGCTGAACGTCACTCTGCTGTTACAAGTGTAGAGAGAGGATGCTGCTGGACTTGTGATTTCAGGGAGAGAATAGGAGAGAATCTAACTCAGCGATCTACATAGAAATAGTTGTGTGGGTGCAGGGCACAATCGTTTTACCCTGCCCTAAGCCAATTGACCAAAAAAAAAAAAAACTTTTATAATTTTGTTAGTTAGGTGGGCGGCGGCGGCGGCCATTTTATGCAAGCTCAGTGCACCAGCACTGCATCTGAGCTTTTGGGACATTGCTAATCACCATTTTTTTGGCAATCTGGATTAGTCAGTGTGCAATTTAAGCTAGAAATACACCCATCATTTTCTGGGGTTTTAAAAACACACTTCTTTGCCAAAAAAATGTATTTTCCTGATCTGCAAGTGTTAAATTCAAGTTTAATATATACAGCTTTCATATTCTGTTACCACAAAAACACTTTTTGGGCAATATACAACATCTGGATTAGTCAGTGTGCAATTTAAGCTAGATATATACCCATCATTTTCTGGGGTTTTGAAAACACACTTTTTTGACAAAAAACACTATTTTCAGGCCTTGCAGCATCAGCATGTGTGAAATTACAGGCTTATATACTACAGGGAGTGCATAATTATTAGGCAAGTTGTATTTTTGAGGATTAATTTTATTATTGAACAACAACCATGTTCTCAATGAACCCAAAAAACTCATTAATATCAAAGCTGAATATTTTTGGAAGTAGTTTTTAGTTTTAGCTATTTTAGGGAGATATTTGTGTGTGCAGGTGACTATTACTGTGCATAATTATTAGACAACTTAACAAAAAACAAATATATACCCATTTCAATTATTTATTTTTACCAGTGAAACCAATATAACATCTCAACATTCACAAATATACATTTCTGACATTCAAAAACAAAACAAAAACAAATCAGTGACCAATATAGCCACCTTTCTTTGCAAGGACACTCAAAAGCCTGCCATCCATGGATTCTGTCAGGGTTTTGATCTGTTCACCATCAACATTGCGTGCAGCAGCAACCACAGCCTCCCAGACACTGTTCAGAGAGGTGTACTGTTTTCCCTCCTTGTAAATCTCACATTTGATGATGGATTACAGGTTCTCAATGGGGTTCAGATCAGGTGAACAAGGAGGCCATGTCATTAGATTTTCTTCTTTTATACCCTTTCTTGCCAGCCACGCTGTGGAGTACTTGGACGCGTGTGATGGAGCATTGTCCTGCATGAAAATCATGTTTTTCTTGAAGGATGCAGACTTCTTCCTGTACCACTGCTTGAAGAAGGTGTCTTCCAGAAACTGGCAGTAGGACCGGGAGTTGAGCTTGACTCCATCCTCAACCCGAGGCCCAAACCAGTACTCCACCTCCACCTTGCTGGCGTCTGAGTCGGACTGGAGCTCTCTGCCCTTTACCAATCCAGCCATGGGCCCATCCATCTGGCCCATCAAGACTCACTCTCATTTCATCAGTCCATAAAACCTTAGAAAAATCAGTCTTGAGATATTTCTTGGCCCAGTCTTGATGTTTCAGCTTGTGTGTCTTGTTCAGTGGTGGTCGTCTTTCAGCCTTTCTTACCTTGGCCATGTCTCTGAGTATTGCACACTTTGTGCTTTTGGGCACTCCAGTGATGTTGCTGCTCTGAAATATGGCCAAACTGGTGGCAAGTGGCATCTTGGCAGCTGCACGCTTGACTTTTCTCAGTTCATGGGCAGTTTTTTTGCGCCTTGGTTTTTCCACACGCTTCTTGCGACCCTGTTGACTATTTTGAATGAAACGCTTGATTGTTCGATGATCACGCTTCAGAAGCTTTGCAATTTTAAGAGTGCTGCATCCCTCTGCAAGATATCTCACTATTTTTGACTTTTCTGAGCCTGTCAAGTCCTTCTTTTGACCCATTTTGCCAAAGGAAAGGAAGTTGCCTAATAATTATGCACACCTGATATAGGGTGTTGATGTCATTAGACCACACCCCTTCTCATTACAGAGATGCACATCACCTAATATGCTTAATTGGTAGTAGGCTTTCGAGCCTATACAGCTTGGAGTAAGACAACATGCATAAAGAGGATGATGTGGTCAAAATACTCATTTGCCTAATAATTCTGCACTCCCTGTACTGTCAAATTCAGTTGTTAAACTAACACTCGTTTGGGCAAAAAAATATTAATTGGCAGCCTTTGATGCAGATGTCATTGTGAGTTACACCCTTAATACATTTGGGTTAGATTCAGAGATTTTAAATACCGCCATTTGGTGCACCAATATTGAATTCAGGCCTACACTGGTTCAGGCCGTGTGAGATACACCCTCTACATACAGGGGTTTGATTCAGGGATTTGAAATACAGCCATTTTGGGCAAATAAATCTTTATTTCAGACCTACACTGGTTCAGGCTGTGTGAGATACACCCTCTACATACAGGGGTTTGATTCAGGCATTTGAAATACAGCCATTTTGGGCAAATAAATATTGAATTCAGTCCTACACTGGTTCAGGCCGTGTGAGATACACCCTCTACACACAGGGGTTTGATTCAGGCATTTGAAATACAGCCATTTTGGGCAAAAAAAATCTTTAATTGAGGCCTAGTCTGGTTCAGGCCGTGTGAGATACACCCTTTACATACTGTCGTTCTATTCTATTATTAACTAAACACCCATTTAGGGCAAGATCTTAAATTTGAAAAATATGAGGAGAGCGTCCAATTAGGAACGTGGCCCAGGTCGTGGTGCTGCTGGTGGAGCTCCTGTTGCAGGGAGAGGACGTGGTCGATCTGTGCCAGCTACACGTGTAACATCCTGGAGTATGTCACTAAACTCTTTCTCCCTGCTACAACATGTCAGGTGCATATGTATTGTCATCTTGTGTAGTCTAACATTACATTTTCCATTATATGTATTTTCTATGCCTGTTTCATATTATTGCTGTAATTTCCATGTACACCAGCAGGTGTCAGCAATGTATTTAGCAGGACCATAGCCAGTTTAGTATTGCTAGACTGGAATAGTTCATTCCAGTTTTAGCTCCCCCTCCTCTGTGAGCAAAAGTGGGCTGGTCCCACATCCTGCCTCATGGGGAGGAAAGAAAGTTCTAGTTAGTGTGTACCAGCCCCCTCCTTGGGGAAGGCTGTGTTGGTAGGAGCTCCCAGAAACAGGGATCCCAACCTAGGATCCAGCCTCGGTTGAGGCCCAGGATCCCTCTTCCCAGCCTGAGCCATCTACCTCAGTGCTGGTTGACAAGCAAGCAGCCATCTCCAGATCTCCAGATCTCCAGGAAGCCATTCCCTGCGAGCAGAACTGTGAGTGTTTAATTCAAAGTCCAGGAGAAGCCAAATACCTCCTTCAGCTAGTCAGGGCCATATCAAGCAGACGACAGACAGAGCAGAAGATAAATACCTGCCAGATTCTCCAGGCATATAGTATAGGAGCAGAAGAGGCATTAACCCCTGCCATACATTGCCAATACCTGCTGGGACCTAAAGACTATTGCTGTACTCATATGGATTTATGCTGCACCCATTAAGTAAAGACAAGTTGGATCATATTACCTGTTTGGATCTCATTCATTCCTCAATTACTCCTATTAACCACACTCAATTTATTGCATGTGAGCCAGGATCCAGGAGTCCAGCCGTACCAGGGTAGGAGACACCGTTGACATACACAGAGACATTATCCCCCTCTGGCATTCCTCACCTGGTACGTGAGTTATAACATCTTAAAGGGCCCTGTTACAGTACCTGCGCAAGCTGCAATTGGCGTCACAAACTAAAAACTATTAATATTGCGCCAGTCTGCATTAGTCACAATCCGGCTTACTGCACACGCACAAGTGAAACCCCTTCCTCAGGTGCGAGTAGGCGACAAAACCGGCAGCGGTATTTGGTCGGGCCTAATGCTGCTCTACGAATGGTGAGGCCTGAACAAGTACAGGCGATAGTAGATTGGGTTGCTGACAGTGGATCCAGTTCCTTCACATTGTCTCCCACCCAGTCTCCTGCTGAAAGACCACAGTTGGCACCTGCAGCCGATGTCCATCAGTCTTTCAACTCACCCCCTTGCAAATCAGCCAAGCAGTCTGAGCCCCAAGTCATGCAGCAGTCTCTTCTGCTTTTTGATGACTCTGTTAGCAGGGTTTCCCAGGGCCATCCACCTAGCCCTGCCCGATCCCCAAACACTTATCTTTCAAGATGAGTACATGGGAGGACCATCGCAGCATGTCTTAGATGATGACGAAACACAGGTGCCAACTGCTGGGGCTTTCGAAAGTGTGCAGACCGACAAGGAAGGCAGGGGTGAAGACTGGGTGGAAGATGATGTGGAGGACGATGAGGTCCTCGACCCCACATGGAATCAAGGTCATGTGAGTGACCAATGTAGTTCAGAGGAAAAGGCGGTGATCGCACAGAGCCACCAGCACAGCAGAAGAGGGAGCAGGGTGCAAAAGCGGAGCAGCCATCCTCTAGACAGTATGCCTGCTACTGCCCACCGCAGCAAGGGACCGAGCACACCAAAGCCAGCTCCAAGGAGTTCCCTGGCGTGGCAGTTCTTCAGACAATGTGCTGACGAAAAAACATGAGTGGTTTGTACGCTGTGCAATCAGAGCCTGAAGCGACGCATAAATGTTCTCAACCTGAGCACAACCTGCATGACCAGGCATTTAAGTGCAAAGCACGAGCTGCAGTAGAGTAGACACCTCAAAAACCAAGAAAGGTCTCTGGCTCCTCCTGCTTCCTCTTCTGCTGCAGTCTCGGCCTCTTCATCCACCTCTGGAGTGACAGTGCCACCTGCCACCCCGCAAACAGAGGATCTGCCAGCAACACCAACACATGGGTCACCAAGCATCTCCACAATGTCCCAAGGAAGCATTCAGCTCTCCATCTCCCAAACGCTGGAGAGGAAGAGGAAGTACCCCCCTACCCACCCGCAATCCCTAGCCCTGAATGCCAGCATTTCTAAATTACTGGCCTTTGAAATGCTGTCATTTCGTCTGGTGGAGACGGATAGTTTTAACGGCCTTATGGAGGTGGCTGTCCCACAGTACGTTGTGCCCAGCCGCCACTACTTTTCAAGGCGAGCCATTCATTCCCTGCACCACCAAGTAGGGAAAAAAATCAGGTGTGCACTGCGCAACGCCATCTGTGGCAAGGTGCACCTGACTACGGATACATGGACCAGTAAGCACGGTCAGGGCCGTTATATCTCTATAACAGCACACTGGGTAAATGCAGTGGCGGCTGGGCCTGAGGCGGATAGCAGTTTGGCCAGGCAGGTCCTTCCACCACCGAGGATTGCAGGGCGCTTCAGTTTGCCTCCTGTTGCTTCCTCCTCCTACTCTGCTTCCTCATCCTCTACCAGCTCCTCATCCGGTCAGCGTAACACCCTCACCACCAACTTCAGCACATCCAGGGGTAAACGACAGCAGGCAGTTTTAAAACTTATCTGTCTGGGGGACAAACCCCACACCGCGCAGGAGCTGTGGGCGGGCCTTGAACAACAGACTGATGAGTGGTTTGTGCCAGTCAGCCTCAAGCCCGGCCTGGTGGTGTGCAATAATGGGCAAAATCTTGTAGCAGCTCTGGGACTAGCCGGTTTGACGCACATCCCTTGCCTGGCGCATGTGCTGAATTTGGTGGTGCAGAGATTCCTTAAAAATTACCCCGATATGTCAGAGCTGGTGCATAAAGTGCGGGCCGTCTGTGCGCGCTTTCGGCGTTCTCACCCTGCTGCTGCTCGCCTGTCAGCGCTGCAGCGTAACTTCAGCCTTCCCGCTCACCGCCTCATATACGACATGCCCACAAGGTGGAACTCCACCTTGCACATGCTGGCCAGACTGTGCGAGCAGCAGCAGGCGATAGTGGAGTTTCAGCTGCAGCACGCACGGGTGAGTCGCTCAGCGGAACAGCACCACTTCACCACCAATAACTGGGCCTCCATGCGAGACCTGTGTTCCTTGTTTCGCTGTTTCGAGTACTCCACCAACATGGCCAGTGCCAATAACGGCATTCTCAGCGTTACTATCCCACTTCTATGCCTCCTTGAAAAAACTCTCCTGGCGATGATGGAAGAGGATGTGGCACAGGAGGAGGAGGAGGAAGAGGGATCATTTCGTAGGGTTTCCGGCCAGTCATTCCCAAGTGGCTCCGAGGGTGGGTTCCTGCACCCACAAAACCCAAGGTACACAATTGTCCAGCCAGGGCACAGTTCTGGAGGATGACGAGGTGGAGGATGAGGAGATGGAGGAGGAGGCACCATGTTCACAGCATGGTGGCACCCAGACCAGCTCATGGCCATCACTGGTGCATGGATGGGGGGATACAGAGGACACAGACGATACACCTCCCACAGAGGACAGCTTTTCAGTGCCTCTGGGTAGCCTGGCACACATTAGCGATTACATGACGCAGTGTCTCCGCAACGACCGCCGAGTTGCCCACATTCTAACTTGTGCTGATTACTGGGTGGCCACGCTGCTGGATCCCCATTACAAGGACAACGTACCATCCTTAATTCCGTCACTGGAGCGTGATCGTAAGATGCGCGAGTACAAGCGCCCGCTGGTAGACGCGCTGCTGGTGGCATTCCCACCTGACAGCGGGGGCACAGTGGAAGCACAAGGCGAAGCACCGCCAGCACCTCAGAAGGCAGGGTTAGCATGGCCGAAATGTGGAAAAGCTTTGTCAGCACGCCACAAAAACCAGCACCACCAGCTGATATGGAACGTCTTAGCAGGAGGCAGCATTTCACCAACATGGTGGAGCAGTATGTGTGCACACGCCTACACGTACTGAATGACGGGTCTGCCCCCTTCAACTTCTGGGTCTCCAAATTCGGGCACATGGCCTGAGCTTGCCCTTTACGCCTTGGAGGTGCTGGCCTGCCCTGCAGCAAGTGTATTATCTGAACGTGTGTTTAGCACGGCAGGGGGCGTCATCACAGACAAGCACAACCGCCTGTCCACAGCCAATGTGGACAAGCTCACGTTCATTAAAATGAACCAGGCATGGATCCCTCAGGACTTGTCCGTACCTTGTGCAGAATAGACATGTATACCGGCACTAACCAGCCATTGTTATACTGCAGCGCAATTGCTCATTCTTGTATTTTGGATATTTCACACTCTTTTAGAGTGTACCCTAATTTAAAAAAATTAAATTAAAACCAAAAACCTGTGTTAGCTACCTCATCCTCCTCCACCACCGCTTCCACCTACACCGCTACATCCACCGCCTCCTCAAACTCCTACTCCAAATGGAACTCCACCTCATAAATCAAATATTTTTTTTTATTTGTATTTTATTTTATATCATTTTACTACTTTGTCATTTACATTTTCAGGTGAAATTCACCAGTTTTTGGGTTTATAGTACCACTGCTTTACCTAGTAGGCAGCTTAAACAAAAAAAAAATTGTCATTTACATTTTCAGGTGAAATTAACCAATTTTTGGGTGTATAGTACCACTGCTATACCTAGTAGGCCGATTAAAAAAAAATAATTGTCATTTATATTTTAGGGTGAAATTCACCAATTTTGGTGTGTATAGTACCACTGCTATAGCTAGTAGACAGGTTAAACAAAAAAAAAAAATTATCAGTAATATATTCTGGTGAAATTCACCAATTTTTGGGTGTGATGTACCACTCCTATACCAAGTAGACCGAAAAAAATAATAATTGTCAGTTAAATTTTTTGGTGAAAATCACAAATTTTTGGGTGCAATATACCCCTCCTCTACCTACCGTATTTTTCGCCCTATAAGATGCACCGGCCCATAAGAAGCACCTAGGTTTTTGGGGAGGAAAATAAGAAAATAAATATTTTTAACCAAAAGGTGTGCTTTTGGTGGGTTTGGAACTAATGGTGGTCTGTGGATGGCACTATTACTGGGGATCTGTGGATGGCACTGTTATGGGGGGATCTGTGAAGGACACTGTTATGGGGGGATCTGGGGATGGCACTGTTATGGGGGGATCTGTGGATGACGCACTGTTATGGAGGGATCTGTGGATGACGCACTGTTATGGGGGGATCTGTGGATGATGCACTGTTATGGGGGATCTGTGGATGACACACTGTTATGGGGGGATCTGTGACGGACACTGTTACGGGGGGATCTGTGGCTGACACTGTTACAGGGGGATCTGTGGCTGGCACTGTTACAGGGGGGATCTGTGGCTGGCACTGTTACAGGGGGGATCTGTGGCTGGCACTGTTACAGGGGGGATCTGTGGCTGGCACTGTTACAGGGGGGATCTGGGGATGGCACTGTTACAGGGGGGATCTGTGGGTGGCACTGTTACAGGGGGGATCTGTGGGTGGCACTGTTATGGGGGATCTGTGGTTGGCACTGTTATGGGGGATCTGTGGGTGGCACTGTTATATATGTGCCATCCACAGACCCCCCAGCCCATAACAGTGCCATCCACAGACCCCCCAGCCCATAACAGTGCCATCCACAGACCCCCCACCCCTTAACAGTGCCATCCACAGATGTTCCCTATAAAACTGTCATCCACAGATCCCCGCTGCAGTGCTGCAGTATACAAATATAAAATGTCTCATTTAATTAAAAGTGATTACACATGCCCCCTCACTCCTAATATTACCGTACATCCTAACAACTTCTGTACAACCCAGGCAGGCCGCCTGCCTCATTCATATAGTAGGCGGCGCAGGCACGTGACATCAGGGAGTTACGTTGCCGCCCGCCCGGCCTGCCTGCCTGCATTCTACAGAAGCTGTTAGGATGTACGGTAATATTAAGAGTGGGGGGGGGGGGGCATGTGTAATCACTTTTAATTAAATGAGACATTTTATATTTGTATAGTGCAGTACTGGAGCAGCGGGGCCGGACTACAGTGACTGCACTGACTGAATATTTGGTGGAAGCTGGTGTATCGCAGGCCTCAATCAATATTTTGTGGAAGTCTGTATATCAATCCCCTCTATCAGTATTTTGTAGAAACAGGTATATAGAACCCAATAATAAGTATTTGCTGGAAGCCGATAAATCAAACCCCTTAATCAATATTTGTAGGAAGCTGGTGTATCGCAGGCCTCAATCAATATTTTGTGGAAGCTGGTATATCAAACCCCTCTATCAGTATTTTGTGGACACAGGTATATAGAACCCAATAATGAGTATTTGCTGGAAGCCGGTAAATCAAACTCATTAATCAATATTTGTGGAAAGCTGGTGTATCGCAGGCCTCAATCAATATTTGGTGGAAGCCGGTATGACAATCCCCTCTATCAGTATTTTGTGGAAACAGGTATATACAGTCGTGGCCAAAAGTTTTGAGAATTACATAAATATTAGAAATTGGAAAAGTTCCTGCTTAAGTTTTTATAATAGCAATTTGCATATACTCCAGAATGTTATGAAGAGTGATCAGATGAATTGCATAGTCCTTCTTTGCCATGAAAATTAACTTAATCCCAAAAAAAAAAATTTACACTGCATTTCATTGCTGTCATTAAAGGACCTGCTGAGATCATTTCAGTAATCGTCTTGTTAACTCAGGTGAGAATGTTGACGAGCACAAGGCTGGAGATCAATATGTCAGGCTGATTGGGTTAAAATGGCAGACTTGACATGTTAAAAGGAGGGTGATGCGTGAAATCATTGTTCTTCCATTGTTAACCATGGTGACCTGCAAAGAAACGCGTGCAGCCATCATTGCGTTGCATAAAAATGGCATTACAGGCAAGGATATTGTGGCTACTAAGATTGCACCTCAATCAACAATTTATAGGATCATCAAGAACTTCAAGGAAAGAGGTTCAATTCTTGTTAAGAAGGCTTCAGGGCGTCCAAGAAAGTCCAGCAAGCGCCAGGATCGTCTCCTAAAGAGGATTCAGCTGCGGGATCGGAGTGCCACCAGTGAAGAGCTTGCTCAGGAATGGCAGCAGGCAGGTGTGAGCGCATCTGCACGCACAGTGAGGCGAAAACTTTTGGAAGATGGCCTGGTGTCAAGAAGGGCAGCAAAGAAGCCACTTCTCTCCAAAAAAAACATCAGGGACAGATTGATCTTCTGCAGAAAATATGGTGAATGGACTGCTGAGGACTGGGGCAAAGTCATATTCTCCGATGAAGCCTCTTTCCGATTGTTAGGGGCATCAGGAAAAAGGCTTGTCCGGAGAAGAAAAGGTGAGCGCTACCATCAGTCCTGTGTCATGCCAACAGTAAAGCATCCTGAGACCATTCATGTGTGAGGTTGCTTCTCATCCAAGGGAGTGGGCTCACTCACAATTTTGCCCAAAAACACAGCCATGAATAAAGAATGGTACCAAAACACCCTCCAACAGCAACTTCTTCCAACAATCCAACAACAGTTTGGTGAAGAACAATGCATTTTCCAGCACGATGGAGCACCGTGCCATAAGGCAAAAGTGAAAACTAAGTGGCTCGGGGACCACAACGTTGACATTTTGGGTCCATGGCCTGGAAACTCCCCAGATCTTAATCCCATTGAGAATTTGTGGTCAATCCTCAAGAGGCGGGTGGACAAACAAAAACCCACTATTTCTGACAAACTCCAAGAAGTGATTATGAAAGAATGGGTAGCTATCAGTCAGGAATTGGCCCAGAAGTTGATTGAGAGCATGCCCAGTTGAATTGCAGAGGTCCTGAAAAAGAAGAGCCAACACTGCAAATACTGACTCTTTGCATAAATGTCATGTAATTGTCAATAAAAGCCTTTGAAACGTATGAAGTGCTTGTAATTATATTTCACTACATCACAGAAACAACTGAAACAAAGATCTAAAAGCAGTTTAGCAGCAAACTTTGTGAAAACTAATATTTGTGTCATTCTCAAAACTTTTGGCCACGACTGTAGAACCCGATAATGAGTATTTGCTGGAAGCGGCAAATCAAACCCCTTAATCACTATTTGGTGGAAGCCGGTGTATCGCAGGCCTCAATCAATATTTTGTGGAAGCTGGTAAATCTATCCCCTCTATCAGTATTTTGTGGACACAGGTATATACACTCACCTAAAGAATTATTAGGAACACCTGTTCTATTTCTCATTAATGCAATTATCTAGTCAACCAATCACATGGCAGTGGCTTCAATGCATTTAGGGGGGTGGTCCTGGTCAAGACAATCTCCTGAACTCCAAACTGAATGTCAGAATGGGAAAGAAAGGTTATTTAAGCAATTTTGAGCGTGGCGTGGTTGTTGGTGCCAGACGGGCCGGTCTGAGTATTTCACAATCTGCTCAGTTACTGGGAATTTTCACGCACAACCATTTCTAGGGATTGGTGATTTAACCAATCACTGGCAACAGGAGTCGTCCCAGAAGATTGGAAATTAGCAAATGTTGTGCCAATTCACAAGAAAGGTAGTAGGGAGGAATCGGGCAACTATAGGCCAGTAAGCCTGACATCAATAGTGGGGAAATTAATGGAAACCATACTTAAGGAGAGGATTGTGGAACATCTAAAATCCCATGGATTGAAAGATGAAAAACAGCATGGGTTTCCTTCAGGGAGATCATGTCAAACTAAACTTATTGATTTTTTTGATTGGGTGACTAAAACAATAGATGGCGGAGGTGCAGTAGACATCGCTTATCTAGACTTCAGTAAGGCTTTCGATACTGTCCCACACAAAAGGCTTATCAATAAATTGCAGTCTTTGGGCTTGGACTCCCATATTGTTGAATGGATTAGACAGTGGCTGAGGGACAGGCAACAGAGGGTTGTAGTCAATGGAGTATATTTAGACCAAGGTCTTGTTACCAGTGGGGTACCTCAGGGATCTGTTCTGGGACCCATATTGTTTAATATCTTTATCAGCGAAATTGCAGAAGGCCTCGATGGTAAGGTGTGTCTTTTTGCTGATGACACAAAGATTTGTAACAGGGTTGATGTTCCTGGAGGGACACACCAAATGGAAAAGGATTTAGGAAAACTAATGGAATGGTCAAAAATCTGGCAACTAAAATTTAATGTGGATAAGTGCAAAATAATGCACCTGGGGCATAAAAACCCAAGAGCAGAATATAAAATCAGTGATACAGTCCTAACCTCAGTATCTGAGGAAAGGGATTTAGTGGTCATTATTTCAGAAGACTTAAAGGTAGGCAGACAATGTCATAGAGCAGCAGGAAATGCTAGCAGAATGCTTGGGTGTATAGGGAGAGGCATTACTAGTAGAAAAGAGGGAGGTGCTCATGCCGCTCTACAGAGCACTAGTGAGACCTCATTTGGAGTATTGTGCTCAGTACTGGATACCGTATCTCCAGAAGGATATTGATACTTTGGAGAGAGTTCAGAGAAGAGCTACTAAACTGGTACATGGATTGGAGGATAAAACTTACCAGGAAAGATTAAAGGACCTTAACATGTAAAGCTTGGAAGAAAGACGAGACAGAGGGGATATGATAGAGACTTTTAAATACATAAAGGGAATCAACAAGGTAAAAGAGGAGAGAATATTTAAAAGAAGAAAAACTGCTACAAGAGGACATAGTTTTAAATTAGAGGGGCAAAGGTTTAAAAGTAATATCAGGAAGTATTACTTTACTGAGAGAGTAGTGGATGCATGGAATAGCCTTCCTGCAGAAGTGGTAGCTGCAAATACAGTGAAGGAGTTTAAGCATGCATGGGATAGGCATAAGGTCATCCTTCATATAAGATAGGGCCAGGGGCTATCCATAGTACTCAGTATATTGGGCAGACTAGATGGGCCAAATGGTTCTTATCTGCCGACACATTCTATGTTTCTATGTTTCTATGGTGTGAAAAGGGAAAAACATCCAGTATGCGGCAGTCCTGTGGGCAAAAATGCCTTGTGGATGCTAGAGGTCAGAGGAGAATGGGCCGACTGATTCAAGCTGATAGAAGAGCAACATTGACTGAAATAACCACTTGTTACAATCGAGGTATGCAGCAAAGCATTTGTGAAGCCACAACACGCACAACCTTGAGGCGGATGGGCTATAACAGCAGAAGACCCCACCGGGTACCACTCATCTCCACTACAAATAGGAAAAAGAGGCTACAATTTGCACAAGCTCACCAAAATTGGACTGTTGAAGACTGGAAAAATGTTGCCTGGTCTGATGAGTCTCAATTTCTGTTGAGACATTCAAATGGTAGAGTCCGAATTTGGCGTAAACAGAATGAGAACATGTATCCATCCTCTGATGGCTACTTCCAGCAGGATAATGCACCATGTCACAAAGCTTGAATCATTTCTAATTGGTTTCTTGAACATGACAATGAGTTCACTGTACTAAAATGGCCCCCACAGTCACCAGATCTCAACCCAATAGAGCATCTTTGGGATGTGGTGGAACGGGAGCTTCGTGCCCTGGATGTGCATCCCTCAAATCTCCATCAACTGCAAGATGCTATCCTATCAATATGGGCCAACATTTCTAAAGAATGCTATCAGCACCTTGTTGAATCAATGCCACGTAGAATTAAGGCAGTTCTGAAGGCAAAAGGGGGTCCAACACCGTATTAGTATGGTGTTCCTAATAATTCTTTAGGTGAGTGTAGAATAAATAATTTGGTGTCAATATTTGGTGGAAGCTGGTGTATTGCAGGCCTCAATATTTTGTGGAAGCCGGTAAATCAATCCCCTCTATCAGTATTCTGTGGACACAGGTATATAGAACCCAATAATGAGTATTTGCTGGAAGCCGGTAAATCAAACCCCTTAATCAATATTTGGTGGAAGCTGGTGTATCGCAGGCCTCAATCAATGTTTGGTGGAAGCCGGTATATCAATCCCCTCTAACAGTATTTTGTGGAAACAGGTATATAGAACCCAATAATGAGTATTTGCTGGAAGCCGGTAAATCAAACCCCTTAATCAATATTTGGTGGAAGCTGGTGTATCGCAGGCCTCAATCAATATTCTGTGGAAGTCTGTAAATCAATCCCCTCTATCAGTATTTTGTGGAGACAGGTATATAGAAACCAATAATGAGTATTTGCTGGAAGCGGGTAAATCAAATCCCTTAATCAATATTTGTAGGAAGCTGGTGTATCGCAGGCCTCAATCAATATTTGGTGGAAGTCAGTATATCAATACCCTGTATCAGTATTTTGTGGAAACAGGTATTGTGGCGATCCGTACTTACTTGACCAGTGTACAGATGCAGGGACACCAAAACATTCAACAAAAGTCCTCTTTATTTAGGCTTTTTTATCAAAAGTACAGCCAGTACATCCAGATCGCAGCTGGGTCAAACAGTTGTAGCACGCTCTGACAGTGCTACTTCATACTGTCTGCCTTTCCTCCAGACTAAGACACTACTAAGATCCAGCAGCAGGATTAAATAGGATCCCTGTACATGAGCATGCCTCAAGTCCCGGACTGGAACCTAGGGAACAGGCACTCACCCAACACATTGCCTGTTCCCAGTAAAAGCCCGCTCTGAACTAGCTGAACCAGCTAAACTATCTATTTTCTGTGTCCACCAGCTAACTTAGTGGACTCCTAGTCTAGGGCTTTTACTCCACCAAGGCTGGGCACCTTGGTGGTACATTCCTGGTAAGCAAGCCTCTTTAGAATGATTCTTGCAACATTCTCAGTGACACATATCTAACCTCATAGATGACTCCTGTCACCGCTTCACAGTATATAAAACCCAATAATGAGTATTTGCTGGAAGCTGGCAAATCAAACCCCTTAATCAATATTTGGTGGAAGCTGGTGTATCGCAGGCCTCAATCAATATTTGGTGGAAGCCGGTATATCAATACCCTGTATCAGTATTTTGTGGAAACAGGTATATAGAACACAATAATGAGTATTTGCTGGAAGTTGGTAAATCAAACCCCGTAATCAATATTTGGTGGAAGCTGGTGTATCGCAGGCCTCAATCAATTTTTTGTGGAAGCTGGTATTTCAATACATTGTATCAGTATTTTGTGGAAACAGGTATATAGAAACCAATTATGAGTATTTGCTGGAAGCTGGTAAATCAAACCTTAATTAATAGTTGGTGGAAGCTGGTGTATCTCAGGCCTCAATCAATATTTTGTGGAAGCTGGTATATCAGTCCCCTCTATCATTATTTTGTGGTAACAGGTATATAGAAACCAATAATGAGTATTTGCTGGAAGCCTGTATATCAAACCCCTTAATCTATATTTGGTGGAAGCTGGTTTATCACAGGCCTCAATCTATATTTGTTGGAAGCCAGTTTATCACACCCCTCAATCAATATTTTGTGGAAGACGGTGTATCACACCCATTAATCTGTTAAAATTAGTTATTCTAGTAGTGTTTGTTCCTCTATATAGCTGCGGTAACTTAGCAGAACCGCACACAACTGTTGCACAATAAAAATGCACTATAATATACTTTCTATGTTAGAAGGTATATTATAGGTATATCACACCCCTCAATCGTTTTTTTTTTGGGGGGGGGGCAAGAGGTATATCACGCCAGTTGCAATTACTTATTCCAATAGCGTTTGTCCCTCTATCAAGCTGCGGTATCTCAGCAGAATCGCACACAATTGCTGCACAATGTAAATTCACTATAATATACTTTCTATGTTAGAAAGTATATTATAAGTATATGACACCCCTCTGTATGTCACATCTATCGATAACACACCTATACCAGTCCTTAAAAGGACTTTTGTGGCCCTATTAGCTAGCATTTGATGTCCCTAACAGTCTGTCCCTGCTCCACACAGCAACCTCTCCCTACAATGGCAAAAAACAGAATGTAAAATGGCTGCCAGATCGGGTTTATTTATAGGGTAGGGGGTGTGCTGAAACGTCTCAATTGGCTGTCCAATCGCACCTGATGGATGTGTCATCCAATTGGCCTGAAAATTTATGTATGATAGTCTGAGGTTATCTAGGACCCATATTTTTCTCTTTTGTCTCTCACTTTTACAATTTTTTTCTCTCTCTCTCTCTCAACATTTGTCCAAACTGAATCGTTAAAAAACTCAAATTTTTTCTAATTTCAGGTAGAATTCAATTAATTTTGAATCAATTCACTCATCTTTAGTCACAATGCAAAGAAAACATGTGAAGATGGGGGGGGGGGGGGGTAAGCTGAACTTTTGCAACAGTGCCCATGAGCCGATAGCTACACCCCTGCAAGAGCCTCTTCCATTTACTTTCCAAACTGCCCCTCTCTAAAAGTAAAAGTCACATCGAAATTCTTCTCATTAAATTTTAAACTGATAAAATTAAAAGATTAAGCATCTGGTACCTAGCCCTATTGAGCCCTGCTTATTCCTCTCTCTCCTAAAAAAAATGATGCCAGTGCATAAATAACTCTGCGCTCCACCCAATGAGAACCAACTGGCATTTAACACCATTTTATCTGTCAAAGTGAGTACTGAAAACAATCAATTTAATTAAAGTATAATGTAAATAAGATCCAATTTAAATTAATTAAAAGAAGCCTAGAAAAGGCAAGTGGGAACAAAATAGAAGACTTTGCAGAAAATACTTTTTTAATTTTCTCATCTAAAAAGGTGAAGCGCAAATTCTTTAAGTCTCACTTTCTAAGTGAAGGCAAGAAAAGAATATTTTAGTTAGTTCTCACCCTCCAGGCTAAGTTGAATAAAACCCCTGGCTTGAGTCCAACCCCATTATCAAAGGACCACTCACCTAATCTAAAAAAGCAGCTCTTCATCAATTTATCATTAACAAGAGCATTACAATATAATGTAGAGAAACGGCTTTCCACCAGGGATTCTGTTAATGGGAGGCTAGAGCCAGATAACAAGCATGGCAGTTGATATGCCACAGTAGGTGAAGATAATATACATATATATGAGCCAAGGAAGACGGTGCGCCAGCTTCTCTTGCTGTTGATGAGTTCTTTAGAATTGTAAAAATGTATAAAAGAATAGAAAGGGGTTACTACCCTTTTGCTTTCTGCTTTCATTTATTCACTTATAATAGGTTCTTCCAAGCTACTGATTACCAACCTTGCTATTAAAATGTATGTAATGATAAAAGATTAAGCATCTCCATCACCACGCACGGTTTGCTTGTAGATCTTGATTAAGTGCATTAGAGATGAATGTCTGCCAATCTTCTCATGAATGGTCTTCAAGCGCTTACCTCTTCACCTTATGAGGGAGGCTTGTTACTCTTATATATTTATTCAACAGTCATTTTAAGGTTCTATTAATATTCAGTGTAGGACGAAAAGGACACAACAATGGGAGAGATTCCTGGATTTTATTTTATGCTTTTATGTTAAGTTAATGTTGCCCTATTTATCATAGAGACAATAGAGCTCGTCTTCACTGAGTTATGAATTAGCACAAAGGTAATACAATTCATAATTAAAGAGGTTATCCAGGTTACAGATGTTAATGACCCATCCTGAGGATAGGTCATAGATATCATATCAGTGGGGGTCTGATAACCGGAATCCTCACCGATTAGCCATTTTGGGAAGCCAAGATGAAAGACCTGAAAATGTTGTCAGATAATGTAATCATAGCGCTTGAACAATAAAGTTAATATTTTTCAGATATTGGAAGAAATATTTCTAACCTATTTTCCAGGACGTCCTCCATGACAGCACTACATGGAGGTTGTCTCCCCCGCCCACTATTGGGACAGGAAACAGAGAGGTTAAAAGCTCCCCCCCCACCCACCATCACCAGTGTTTTTTCCTGTCCCAATAATGGACAGGGCAGAGAGTGGTCTCTTGTAGACCTGTATAATCCTTTTTTCTTTTTCTATTTCGCCGGGCTAAAACCCCTATGCTGGGGTCCCTTAGCCTCCCAGCCCTCTCCAGTACCTGTGGGTCACGCGACTCGCGGCTGGAGGCGGGTATACCAGGGGCTGGGATACGGTAGCCGCAACCCCGCTGGGGCTCTGGGCTGCAGGACGCTCCTCCAGGAGGGATCGCGCGGGAACCGGAGCGCTTCTCTTCTCACTTCCGGGTTCGGCGCTGAACCGGAAGTGACGACTAAGCGCCGGCAGAGGAGTGCGCATGCGCGTGACCTCCGACGCCGGAACCAGCATGGCGGCGCCCTGCGGACGATCCCCAAGCGGCGAGGGACGCTGGAGGCCTAGCGAACGGCCTCGCGTCCATCCAGAATTTGTGGGAGGAGCATCCACGTCAGGAGGGGTAAGTGCCAGTGGCATTTAAAAGTCTGGTGGGCTAGGTGTCAGTCCCTCAGTCATGGACTCGTCTGGTGTGAGAGAGCAGTCCCCAGACCCTCCTGCCCAGGGACATGTGAGTAACCCAGCACTACATGTGGTGAAGCTGGCATATGGGATAGTGATAGGCTCAGGGATTTATGGCCTGTTTTTTCTATCACCATGTCTCCTAGGGAGAGAAAGATCCTACCCTAAAGGTGGACATCAAAAAGAAGCCCAGGAGATGTGCTATTTGCAATAAAAGGCTTCAGGAGTCATATACAAAGAAGCTTTGTACCGATTGTATTAACAAAATGATGAAAGAGGAACAGTCGTCCCTTTTAACGGACATTAGAGCCCTCATTAAGGAAGAGGTCAAAGCGTCAGTTTCCTCCTTAATAACGCCTAAGGTGGCTGAACAGACCACCGGGATTAAAAGACCTAGGGAAATCTTGGAGTCAGACACAGAGGTCATAGAGGTGGAATATTCAGGGGAGGAGGAAGAAGAGGAGTCCTTACCTTCCTCATCCCATGAGGAGAGACGCAAGTACTGCTTCTCAACTGAGGATATGGATTCCCTCCTAACTGCAGTTAGACAGACTATGGATATCTCAGACGAACCAGCTAAGAGATCCATTCAGGAGGAGATGTTTGCTGGCCTGATTACAAAACAGAGGAAGGTGTTCCCCTTAAATTCTAGCCTAAAACAAATGATCCTGGATGAATGGGAGGATGTAGAAAAAAGGCTGTTTATTCCTAGAGAATTTAAAAGCCGTTTATCCTTCGACAAAGAGGACACTAAAATTTGGGAAGAAATCCCCAAAATCGACGCCCCGGTCGCAAGGGTAGCTAAAAAAACAGCGATCCCATTCAAAGACTCCTCCCAGCTGAAAGACCCCATGGACCGCAAAGCCGATGGTCTCCTGAGGAAATCTTGGGAAGCTTCTGCGGCCTTGATGTCTACTAACGTGGCAGCTACTTCAGTGGCTAGGTCCCTTTTATTGTGGTTATCTCAGCTGGAGAATCATTTGTCAATGGGAACTCCCAGGGAAGACATTTTGGAGACTATCCCGCTCCTAAAGATGGCGACAGCCTTTACAGCAGACGCCTCAGCAGAGTCAGTCAGGTTCGCAGCTAAAGGCGGGGCCCTTCTGAACACCGCAAGAAGGGCTTTGTGGCTGAAGAACTGGTCTGGTGATCTCACCTCAAAGAATAAGCTATGTGCTATCCCCTTCTCAGGATCATACGTGTTCGGCCCTAGTCTGGACAAAATTCTGGAGAAGGCCTCAGATAAAAAGATAGGGTTTCCTGAGACTAAAACTAAGAAGACGCAGTTTTTTCGTAAAAAATTCCAGCCAAAAAACCAAGCGTATAAGGATAAGGGGAAATCAGGGAGATGGTCCTATCCTAAAGGGGGTAGGGGCAGAGGATTTCTGCTTAACCCCAACACTTCCCAGGACAAACAATGACGCCAGACCAGTCGGGGGGAGATTAAGATCCTTTCTCCCAGCATGGAGCCAGGTAACTCAGAATCCTTGGGTGCTCCAAATTATTCAAGAAGGGTACAAGATAGAATTCATATCTATTCCGCAACACAAATTTGTGCTAACAGGGTACGGAGGAGGTACACAACAGGAAAATCTTTTAAAAGACGTCGCAAAACTAAAAAATCTAGGTGCAGTGACTCGCGTCCCTGCGGGTCAGGAAGGCAGGGGCTTCTATTCAAGGTTATTTACTGGTCAAGAAGCCGGATGGTTCTTTCAGAACTATAATCAACCTAAAACCTCTAAACGTCTTCATAAAGTACCGTCGTTTCAAGATGGAATCAATAAGATCAACAACACCCCTCATTTCTCAGGGAGCTGTAATGTGCACCTTAGACTTAAAAGATGCATATTACCATGTACCAATACATCCGGACCACCAAAAATTCCTAAGATTTGCAGTAAGGGAAGCAGGCAGAGTAAACCACTATCAGTTTCAGTGCCTGCCCTTTGGGATATCAACAGCCCCCCGGGTGTTCACAAAATTGATAATAGAGATAGTGGCCTTCCTCAGGCTGAAGGGAATAAAGATTGTACCTTATCTGGACGATCTCCTCCTGACCGCAGACTCTGCACCGGTTCTAGCGTCACAAACCCAGACAACAATATCCCTCTTACAGGATCTCGGCTGGATCATAAATTGGGAAAAATCGGACCTATTACCAGAGACCAAGAAGATCTTCCTGGGAACACTACTAGATTCAAACCTACAGAGGTCTTTTCTTCCACCTCAAAAACAACAAAACCTGGTCAAGAAATTGAGAGCATTTCAGGGGAAATCAGTGTGCACCATCAGAAATGCCATGAGCATCCTGGGCCTGATGACATCTTGCATATTTACAGTACCGTGGAGTCAACATCACACGAGAGTCCTGCAGAAGATGATTCTATCGGTCTGGGACGGAGACCACCGATCCATAGACCGGAGGATCCTTATAAAGGAGAATGCTCGAAGATCCCTGGACTGGTGGCAGACATCAAGCAACCTATCAAAAGGCGTTTCCTGGAATCTAAATCCGTATGTCATAGTAACTACAGATGCCAGCCAACAGGGTTGGGGGGCAAAGGTTGGAATCTACTATTTCCAAGGAACCTGGAGCCAGACCATAAAAAACAGGTCTTCAAACTTCAGAGAACTTCAGGCCGTTTGGGAAGCTCTCAGACAGAGTCAGGATCTTCTGAGTGGACAGAACATACGAATCCTGTCAGACAACATGACAGCAGTCTCTTTCCTCAGACATCAGGGAGGAACAAGATACCCTCTCCTCCAGAATCTAACAAACAAGATTTTTTCCTGGGCAGAGGAGAATGTGCTGTCAATCTCAGCCGTACACCTACAAGGTTCAAAAAACCAGTCGGCAGATTTCCTCAGCAGACACTTTATAGATCCAAACAAGTGGACTTTGAACAGACAGGTGTTTCTAGAGTTGACAGCCTCATGGGGATATCCGGACATCGACCTCTTTGCTTCAAGGGAGAATACTCAAACAACCTCCTTCTTCTCCCGGAATCCTGCCGATCACCCCACGGCCGTAGACGCTCTATCTCAGTCCTGGAACATGAAGCTGGCGTATGCGTTTCCTCCTTTCCCTCTGATTTCAGTAGCCCTAAAGAAGATCAGCAGAGAATCGGCCAAAGTGATCTTCATAGCTCCCTTTTGGCCAAAACAAGCCTGGTTCCCGGTCCTGTCCTCCCTGAGTCAAGAGGAACCGGTTCCCCTCCCTCTCAGGCCAGACCTGTTGCATCAGGGTCCAATATGGAATCCGGAAATAAACAGGCTGAAATTAACAGCGTGGCTTCTGAAAGGGACTTGTTAAGATTACAGGGGTTCTCAGAAGAAGTAATAGCCACTATTCAGAGAGGCCATAAACAGGTGACCTCGGCGATTTATAATAAAATCTGGAAAAAATTCTGCTCCTGCATGGCGCTGAGAGAGAAGAATCCTCTACTCCCGAGTGTGGGAGATATTCTTGATTTCCTCCAGGAAGGGTTTAACATGGGTCTCAGGCCCAGTACCCTTAAGGTCCAAACTGCAGCCTTAAGTTGGTTTCTAAACTATTCCCTGTCAGAAAATCGGTGGGTAAGCAGGTTCTTAAAGGCAACCACACGGATTAGGCCAACACTAAGGTCCCAGGTCCCTCCCTGGGATCTGTCGCTAGTTCTTAATGCCTTAACAAAATCACCTTTTGAACCCCTACACGACAGTAACCTAAGAAACCTGACCTTAAAGATGATGTTCTTAGTGGCTATCACATCAGCCCGTAGGCTAGGGGAGATCCAGGCCCTCACCATCCGTGAACCGTACCTTACAATCTGTGAAGATAGAGTCATATTAAGACTAGACCCGTCCTTTATACCGAAGGTAGCTTCTTCCTTTCATCGTAACCAGGAGATAGTACTACCAACTTTCTTCACAGACCCAAAGACCGAAAGGGAGAAGGAGTTCCATCTTCTAGACGTCAGACGTTCTCTCCTTTTCTACCTAGACGTTACCAGTTCCTTTAGAGTGGACTCAAATCTGTTTGTTCAATTTTCAGGCCGCAATAAAGGCAAGAAAGCTTCTAAAGCAACCTTAGCTAGATGGATTAAGATAGTCATTAAAGAGGCCTATCAGAGCCAGGAGCTTCCCTGTCCCCAGGAGATTAGGGCTCATTCAACGAGAGCAGTCTCGGCTTCATGGGCCGAACATGCGAATGCTTCTATCGACCAGATATGTAGAGCAGCCACCTGGGCAAGCTCCCAAACCTTTTGTAAGCATTACAGACTAAATGTGTCAGGGAATATTGACCAGTCTTTTGGACGTAAAGTTCTTCAGGCTGCGGTCCCTCCCTAGTTTTTGGATTAATTTGGTATTCCTACTCCATGTAGTGCTGTCATGGAGGACGTCCTGGAAAGTAAGAATTAGTCTTACCGGTAATGATGTTTCCAGGAGTCCGACATGACAGCACTGGTAGTTCCCTCCCTAATGTTTAGAGTAATCTTCCTTTACTTTTTTTCACTATGTTACCCATTATTGTGTGATAATCTATAAAACACTGGTGATGGTGGGTGGGGGGGGAGCTTTTAACCTCTCTGTTTCCTGTCCCAATAGTGGGCGGGGGAGACAACCTCCATGTAGTGCTGTCATGTCGGACTCCTGGAAACATCATTACCGGTAAGACTAATTCTTACTTTTCCACTTTACCTCTCCTTCAGATATGGTCCCTGATATTTAGACATATGATTCAAGCCTATAGATAGTATGACATGGTACTCTGAACGATTAGAGGGGTGTAGAAAAAAGAAGAAAATGGCCTGCTTTTTTCCAAAAAAGTTAAATTTTTATCTACAGACTGGATCTTGGTTTTGTAGCTTTGATGCCGCACACAGTCCAAAGACCACAGATTTTTATAACAAATAAAGTGTCTTACTATGTTAGCACATGGTACGGACAATATGGACATACTGTAACTATTAACATTTGAATCCCTGCTTATGACATATCATAAATAGAGATGAGTGAATTGAAGTCAAATGAATCGACTTCGATCCGAATGTCAGGAAAAATTTGATTAGCCACGAAGCTGAATTTCCTCGCATTTTGTAGTATCAAATCTATTTTTCCTGAAATGGCGGTAAAAAAAACCCATACCTCATCCATTTTCTTGCAGAGGCCGTCACTGCTATCTTGATTGAACAAACAGTGCAAAATTGTGCACGGTGATGATGTCATCAGGCCCGGCAACGTGATGATGTGATGACATCATCACCCTACCATGTTCAGTCAAGATGGCCACCACGAGCAAATGGATAAGGTGAGAATGTTTTTTTTCTTCCCCTAATTGACCCCTCAATTTGAATGTCAATTTTAATGTCAGATGCCGCAATCAGCGATGAGGGGTTCAATAACGGGGTGCAGCGTGATAGCCGTTCAAGATCATTATGCCCACTGCATACAATGGAATACGATTTGTGACGAAGTCATTCGTAACAAATCAAATTTCTTTGTGAAATTCGTTGAAGCAGCCAAATCATATGTTTGATAACTTTGCTAATTAGTAAATATAAACTGTGCCCCAAAACACTCAGAAATGCACACAAAACCTTAGACAGATGGCATTTTAAGGTATATTTGTATGAATACAGACCCTTTTGCGATCCACTTTGTAGGGCACTCATGTAGTTGGGAGCTATCCATTGGGCAAAATATATCTTGGTAGAGTTCATGCTTTCTGTGCCTCCCTCTTATTAAAGAGGTAAAATATGTTATTAATCAGACACAAGGTGAAATATACAAAAATAATACACAAAAATCCTGGTCTAGGTAATTTTCTTTATCTCAATAGGTTTTCCTTTAATGACAGCTATGTATTCTGTTATGGATTGCCTTATAATCAGTCATGGGATATGAATAACATGTCTCTTCTGTGTATAAATCCTCCAGATATACAATTTTACCAGTTGTCATATCAGTGATCATAGACAGTACTGTTCAAATATGATTAGCAGTATTAATACTAACAAACTCATGGATCATTCCAATAAGACGGGTTACATTTCCTGTCCTCCTGGAGTGACCATCATAACTACAAAGCCTTGGTAGGTAAGATAAAACCATCTAAAGCCTGCCAGTCATGCTGCAAAGCATCGTTAGTGATAAATGCTGATTACTTGACGGCTGTCATTGAGATGCCATCCTTTTCCTCACCAGAATAAAAAATTAATAATAGTTTAAGACCTATGCCAATAAATGCAAATGGATGATTGGGTGGTGTAACCAGGAGAACAGATGTTTGCAGAAATTCAACATTTTTTCAGAAGGGATATGAACCAATAATTAAAAAAAAAATCCTACAGGATTTATTATTGTTTCTATAAATGTACCTCAAGGGTAAAATATATATGTCAAATAAATATAAATTAGTGGATTAATTTGAAGTTTGGGGATTTATCAAAGGTTTTATACCACTTTTATGACATAGAATATCATAAATTATGTCACGTGGAATACCAGTGCTATAATTTGATACTTTTCACACCTCGTGCCATTTTTCAAAGTGGTATAATAGCGGGTGGCGTTTAACAGGAGGGGAAAGGGATTTACACAGAGCCCAAATCTATGCCAACAAGGGAACCTGTCAGGTTGAACATGGTGTCAGAGCTGAAGGCAGTATGTTATAAAACAGGAGGAGCTGAGCAGATTGATATATAGTTTTGAGGGAAAAGACTCAGTAATACGTTATACATTAAAATTCCTGCTCATTCTCGGCTTTGAAGTCCAGGAGACAGTCCTATCAGTGATGGACAGCCTTCCCTCTATGACTGTGTATACAGAGATATCTGTCAATCACTGATAGGACCGCCTCCTGGACTTCAAAGCCCAGAATAAGCAGGGATATAAATGAATACATTGAAAGTTTTGCTGAATCTTTTCCCATAAAACTATATATCAATCTGCTCAGCTCCTCCTGCTCTATAGCGTACTTTCTGTAGCTTATATTTGTCACGGAACCATGAACCAGACGTACAACAAGAGATAAGTGAAAATAAGAAGGCTTTATTGAAAATAAAGCTGTAAAGCAAAAGTCCAAACGGATGGTGAAACCGAGCAGAGTCTTTGCGAAGCCAGAGGTCAGGAACCAGAAGGGTAGTCAGACGAAGCCAGGATCAGGAACCAGCAGGGTAGTCAGACGAAGCCAGGATCAGGAACCAGCAGGGTAGTCAGACGAAGCCAGGATCAGGAACCAGCAGGGTAGTCAGACGAAGCCAGGATCAGGAACCAGAAGCAGCAGCAGTCTTAGAAGCATGTGAACACAAGAGGACCAAGCAAGGAACTGAAGCCACAGACCTCCTATATATATGAGCTAGGCATCCAGCTCCTCCCAGGGGAAGGAGGAGCCGCAGGGTGGAAGGCTACAAGAAACCCAGGACCCAAGATGGCCGCCAGCACATGTCAAACGAAGGAGAGCAGCAAGCAGGTAAGACCATGACAGTACCTCCCCCTCAAGGGCCCCTCCTCCGCGGAGCACAAAACGGTTTCTGAGGGAAGCGTGCGTGGAAGGCTCGGAGCAAGGCAGGAGCATGGACATCTGCGGAGGGAACCCAGGAACGCTCCTCTTGACCATAACCACGCCAATGGACCAAAAACTGCAACCGACCGCGGACCAGGCGTGAGTCCAGGATATTGCTCACCTCATATTCCTCACGATTGCCCACTTGGACCGGACGAGGCCGAGGAACCGAGGAAGTGAAACGATTACACACCAGTGGCTTCAACAGGGAGACATGAAACACGTTGGAGATCCGCATGCCAGGAGGAAGCGCAAGGGCATAGGCTACCGGGTTTACCCTGCGAAGCACTCGGAAGGGACCAACAAAGCGAGGCGCCAGCTTGGGAGTGGGCACTCGAAGGTTGAGGTTGCGGGTGGACAACCATACACGGTCTCCGACCTGGTAGGAAGGAGCAGGCGCTCGTCTGCGATCAGCCTGGAATCTCTGGCGCTGCGCAGAGACCTCAAGGGACTTCTGGATCTGTACCCAAGAAGCACGTAGGACGGAAAGGTGATCCTCCACAGCCGGAATATCCTGGGGAGAGAATACCTCCGGTAACACGGCAGGTTGGAACCCATAATTGGCCATGAAGGGAGACGTCCCAGAGGAAGAGTTCACCGCCGTGTTCCTGGCAAACTCAGCCCAAGGCAGGAGGTCAACCCAATTGTCTTGGTGATCGGAGACATAGCAACGAAGGAATTGCTCCAAGGCCTGATTGGATCGTTCTGCGGCCCCATTGGACTGAGGGTGGTAGGCCGAGGAGAAGGAGAGATGAATCCCCAACTGGGAGCAAAAGGCGCGCCAGAACCTGGACTCAAACTGACTCCCCCGATCCGACACAATCTCCTTAGGCAAACCGTGCAACCGGAAGACCTCCCTGGCAAAAATCGTGGCCAACTCTTGTGCAGAGGGTAACTTCTTGAGAGGAACACAGTGGCACATTTTGGAAAACCGATCCACAATCATGAGAATGACCGTATGGCCTCGGGATGCAGGGAGGTCCACAATGAAATCCATCCCCAGGTGTGACCATGGGCGCTCCCCGGTGGCTATGGGTTGCAGAAGGCCCAACGGAAGGTGCCGAGGGGACTTACTCTGGGCACAAACGGAGCATGCCGCTACATATGCGGCGATGTCGGAACGTAGGGAAGGCCACCAGAACAGACGTGAAACAGCCCAGGACAGCTGATTCTTTCCAGGATGCCCCGCGGTCTTGGAGTTATGGTAGGTTCGCAACAACCGAGTGCGCAACTCCTCAGGCACAAAACATCTGCCGTTGGGTCTCCCAGAGGGAGCACCAGATTGAGCCGCCAAAATCTGCTCACCCAGGGGAGAGGTCAGGCTGGTGCGAATGGCGGCCAGGATCTGATTCGGAGGTATGACCGAAGTCGGAATCGACTCCTCCCTGGACAGCTCGGAGTACTGCCGTGATAAGGCATCCGCCCTGATGTTCTTGGAACCGGGTAGGTAGGAGACCACGTAATTAAAACGTGACAAGAACAGAGCCCATCTGGCCTGACGTGGTGTCAATCTCTTGGCCTCAGAAAGGTAGGTCAGATTCTTGTGGTCCGTCAGGATGAGAACCGGAACCACCGAACCCTCGAGCAAGTGCCTCCATTCTTTAAGGGCCTGCACGATGGCCAATAACTCCCTGTCACCAATCTGATAGTTGCACTCCGCGGAAGACAGTTTCCGGGAGTAAAACCCACAAGGAAGCAGAGGACCCTCTGGTGTTCTACGCTGAGACAGAAGGGCGCCTACTCCCGTCTCAGACGCGTCCACCTCGAGGACAAAGGGCAACCCAGGGTTGGGATGCGACAGAATCGGAGCCGACACAAAGGCGGACTTTAGGGCCTCAAAAGCTCGGATGGCCTCGAGCGGCCAGACCTGGGAATTACTGCCCTTCCTGGTCAGATCCGTGAGAGGCTTGGCCAGCATGGAAAAGTCCCTGATGAACTTCCGATAATAATTGGCGAAGCCCAAAAAGCGCTGCAGGGAACGAAGACCACTGGGCTGGGGCCACTGTAAGACAGCCGAAACCTTCTCAGGATCCATGGAGAACCCCTCAGCGGAAATGATGTAACCTAAGAAGGTTACCTGGGATCGGTGAAATTCGCATTTCTCAAGCTTACCGAACAGCTTGTTCTCTCGTAACCGTTGCAACACTCGTCTGACATCCAGAATGTGGGCCTCCATGGATTCAGAATATACCAAGATGTCATCCAAATAGACTACCACACACTGCTGCAACAGGTCACGGAAAACATCGTTGATGAATTCCTGAAAGACTGCGGGCGCATTGCACAACCCAAAGGGCATAACCAAGGATTCGTAATGACCGGTCCTGGTGTTAAACGCGGTCTTCCACTCATCGCCCGCCTTGATCCTTACCAGGTTATATGCCGCCCTCAGGTCGAGTTTGGTAAAGACCGTGGCCCCTTTAAGGCGATCGAACAGCTCGGAAATCAAGGGTATCGGGTAAGCGTTCTTGATCGTGATGCGATTGAGACCCCTGTAATCGATGCAAGGCCTCAACTCACCGCCCTTCTTTTTCACAAAGAAAAATCCAGCCCCTGCCGGGGACGAAGATTTGCGAATGTGTCCGCGTGAAAGCGCCTCCCTCACGTACTCCTCCATGGCCTCATTCTCCGCTACCGACAGTGGATAGACTTTGCCACGAGGAGGAACGGCACCAGATTGTAACTCTATGGCACAATCGTATGGGCGGTGCGGAGGTAGGGCAACCGCGCGCACCTTATCGAATACATCCCGGTACTCCTCGTATTCAGGAGGCAACAGAGAGTCCGAGGAAGTACACAGCAACTTGACAGACCCATGGATGCAACTAGCCCCACACTGCGGTGACCACGAGAGGATCTCGACCGATCTCCAATCGAAAGTCGGATTATGCTTCTGGAGCCAGGGGTACCCCAAGATCACCGAGTAGTGTGGAGACGAAATAACCTGGAGGCAGACCGACTCTCTGTGAACGGCACCAATGGCTATCCCCACTGGAAGGGTCTCATGAGTCACGTGTGGCGGCAGAAGGGGTCTGCCGTCTATCGCCTCAAGAGCCAGTGGGGAACCTCGAGCCTGCAGAGGAATGGAATTGGCGGCAGCGAACACACTATCAATGAACAAACCACCAGCACCAGAGTCCACCAACGCCTGGGTCGTCACCGAGCCCCCGACCCAGGAGAGGACAACAGTGATCAGTGGTTTGTCAACACGGGAAACCGGGGACGAGGAGACTCCACCCAAGATCTGCCCCCGACAGGATCTCAGGGTACGAGCGTTTCCCGGACGGTTCGGACATGCCAACCGAAAATGCCCACCGAGACCACAGTACATGCATAGGCCCTCGCGTCTCCGGAGTGCCCTCTCCCCCTCGGACAGGCGAGCAAACCCCAGCTGCATGGGTTCACCCCCAGACAAGTCATCCCCAGGAGGCGTGGGAGGAGAGGGAGGCACGGGTGGGACAGCAAACGTAGGCACCAATCTGTTAGAAGACCTCCGCAGGTTCTCCTTAAAGGAAGGTCTCTCCCTGAGTCTGGTGTCAATCAAAATCAGGAAAGAAATAAGAGACTCGAGCTCAACTGGTAGGTCCTTAGCTGCAACCTCATCCTTCAAGGCATCCGAGAGACCATGAGAGAAAGCAGCGACCAGAGCCTCATTATTCCAGCCCACCTCTGCTGCCAGGGTACGAAACTCAATGGCGTATTCAGCTACGGATCGTGAACCCTGTCTGATGGACATAAGGAGCTTCGCAGCAGAGGCAGCACGAGCCGGCACATCGAATACCTTCCGAAGAGAAGCAACAAAACCGGAAAACTCGGCAACCACCGGATTGTTGTTCTCCCATAAAGGGCTGGCCCAGGCCAAGGCCTTGTCCGAGAGCAGCGAGATCAAGAAGCCCACCTTTGATCTCTCAGTAGGAAAGGCATGTGGCAGCAACTCGAAATAAATGCCCACCTGGTTAAGGAAACCTCGGCACTGAGTTGGCTCTCCCCCAAAGCGCTGTGGAAGAGGGGCAGAACCGGTCATACCCCGAAACACCGCAGGCGCAACAACAGGTGTCGGGGTAGACTCTGGCGCAACAACCGGAGCGGCAGTAGGAGCGAGCCCAGGAGCGACAACCGACCCATCGGCAACGGGAGCGAAATGAGCCGTGCGTTCAAGCAGGGTTTGCAACGCCACAGCGAACCGACCCAACAGGTGATCCTGCTGATCAAGTCTGGCAACCAGCGTGGGTAGCGAGGATGGCCCTGTACCGTCAGAATTCATGGCTTGGTCCTAATGTCACGGAACCATGAACCAGACGTACAACAAGAGATAAGTGAAAATAAGAAGGCTTTATTGAAAATAAAGCTGTAAAGCAAAAGTCCAAACGGATGGTGAAACCGAGCAGAGTCTTTGCGAAGCCAGAGGTCAGGAACCAGAAGGGTAGTCAGACGAAGCCAGGATCAGGAACCAGCAGGGTAGTCAGACGAAGCCAGGATCAGGAACCAGCAGGGTAGTCAGACGAAGCCAGGATCAGGAACCAGCAGGGTAGTCAGACGAAGCCAGGATCAGGAACCAGAAGCAGCAGCAGTCTTAGAAGCATGTGAACACAAGAGGACCAAGCAAGGAACTGAAGCCACAGACCTCCTATATATATGAGCTAGGCATCCAGCTCCTCCCAGGGGAAGGAGGAGCCGCAGGGTGGAAGGCTACAAGAAACCCAGGACCCAAGATGGCCGCCAGCACATGTCAAACGAAGGAGAGCAGCAAGCAGATAAGACCATGACAATATTGCTTTTTCATGGTGACAGGTTCCCTTTAATAAATTCCCCATAGCGTTTAACTTAAAGGATAACTGTCACATTTAGACCCTAATTTCAATTCTCATATATGTAGTTACTAATAACATGATATTCCAGAATCAGTTACTATTAGACTGACTTACCCCATATTTTATAAGATTCAGCCCTTAGCAACCAGTCTGCATAAAACTGCAATTTCACTATTCAATTAAGATGGCCGCCACTGCCCTCACCCTGAGGCTAATCCCGCCTGCCCTCACTAGCCAGTAACAATAGCTCCCCAAAAGTGTCAGTAACCAGAGCCCTCCCCCCTAAAGGGTTAATCTCCTGCTACCACATGTTGCTTTCATTTATACACTGAGCAGATGGCAGATCTCCCTTCCCTGTTGTGCGCTGCTTCAACTCTGCATTCTCCAGCTCTGCTGAGTGAGGGAGCGTCTGCCAAGCGCAGGGACAGGGAGAAGTGCACACAGCCCAGGCACTGTTATCAGCTGCAGGGGAGGACCTGGCTTTAATAATTTACTTACAGTCCCTGGCTGTCAGTAATGTGACCTTACACGCAGCCTGCTTCTGCGTCCTCCGTCCTTCAACAGATAGACGGACCATGCCTAGCAACCCTATTTTAAGCACAGGTAAAAGTAGGCAGAACAGGGAACAAAAATGTGGAATTAAGGGGTAATTAAATACACAGTGAAAAGTTGAAATAGGGCCACCAAGGTGATATTAATCACCACAATCCAATACTCCAAAAAAAACTAAAAAACACGACAGTTATCTTTTAAAGCAAATGTTCATCAGGTAACTTGCATATGGCTGTATTTACTATCCATATCCCTATCCAAATAGACCTACAGAAATCTAAGGGTTCATACTGTGCATGCATCTGCCTATGATTATACACTAGGGGGTAGAGATGAGAGAACTGATTCGGAAATTCAGAATTTCGATCAGAATTTTTCAAAAAATTCTGATTCATTAGAGAACTAGAGAGAGAGCATTTTTGATTTAGGTAGAATTTATTCTAACCCAAATCATATCTGATGGCCAATTTGGCCAAATGGGACCAGAATTTTTAGAAATCCACTCATCTCTACTAAGGAGTTTTAATGGATTCAATCTGTTCATGCAGCACAATACACTGTATTACGGAGCATATCAATATATAAACTTCAGCATGGTGGCTCAGTGGTTAGCATTGGGGCCTTGCAGAGCTGGGGTCCTAGGTTTGAATCTAACCAAGGACAACATCTGCATGAAGTTTGTATGTTCTCCCCGTGTTTGGGTGGGTTTCCACCGGGTACTTTGGTTTCCTCCCACACTCCAGTCCAAAGATATACTGACAGGGAACTTATGTCCCCATTAGGGACAGCGAATAATGATAATGTTTGTAACTTGCTGCTGAATATGTCAGTGATATAAAACAATAAAAGTGAAGAACTGAAATAACACAAATTGGCTTTCCAACAATCTATTAAACAAACATTTAAAATGTATTCACATGAATACAGTTTCCTTCTGTGGTGTTGCCTCCTTTGGAAGAACCAATATCAAGCAGAAGTTTCTTTTAATTATCTACTAGTCTCTGACATTGATAAAGAGCGTTTGTGTTTCACTGCTCCATTGAGATTTTTTTTTTTGCTGTGCAACGTTTGAGAGTTTCTTGCATGCAGTGCCTGTTTTAAATCCTTCCCCCAACTCAAATCTCAATAGGATTTAGATTGGGACTCTGGCTTTCCCTCTTAACAATCCTCCATTTCTTTTTTTAAGTCATGCCTACGTAGGTGGATTCACTAGTATATTTAGGGTCATTGTCAAGTTGCAAAGGTTTACTTTTGACAGGACTTTAGTCTCCTAATAGATGGTCTCCAATTATCCTCAAGCATCCTCTGGTACAATCAAGAATTCCTAGTGGACTCTCTGGTGAGCTGCCCAGGCCCAAAATGCTGCAAAGCACAAGCTTTTCATAATATTATTACTATATTTTGGTGCATAATATGCAAAGGAAAGTCTCTAAGCCTCAGACCTAAGGCAGAAACAATAGAGGGGACCTGGTTAAAGGGAATGTAAAACCTATATATTTGTAATAAATAATATGTCATATTAGATATTTACAGTTTGTTTTTATTTTCTGATTGTATTTTTTTATTCTTACATGATTATGGGGCAGCCATCTAAACTGACCTGCTGTTAACAGTATTCATAGATATAATAACATACACTCATGGACCATAAGACCCTATGGAGGTGACTAATTGACTTCTATGAAGACCATGCTCTGTCACCTGTGTAGAAGTCATTGTGTAAGCAGGGGTAAACTATTATCTATTATCAAAGGTGTGGATTTTATGTTATAATTGATAAGTGTTACCTTTCATTGTAATTCTGCCTGTGATGATTACCGTATGTTATTCTGAGAAGTGATCTCTACAAAACAGGAAGTGCCAGCCTATTATAAGTCTCAGTGACCAGTGTAAAAGGTGCAAAATTTTAAGAGTTTTTTAAGTCTAGACCATGACATGGAAAATTGAAAAATTATTACCAAAAATTCTTAAAAATATGTTGAACAATGAACATAAAAACTTGACTTAAACAACAGAGCATTTTCAGATGAAACATTCCCTTTTACGGAAGGGCAAATCGATCCACATGTACAAATAGATTTATCTGATCAACAAGAGTCCTTCACCTGTGAAGAGCCATCCCCACTACTAAAGAGGCTCCCCTCTGCCGCTTGATTTACAGGGCCAGACATCTTACCTGACCCTAGCAATCTCTCACTTGTGCCGTAGCTCTGAGAAACGGCACAAGCCCAGAGGCTCTGCTTCCACTATTGGACCAGTGACTGTGCATGTGCCAGTACACTTCCAGGTAGCAGTGCATGATGAGTAACTGCTCCGGAAGCTCTCGGAGCAGGTGTGGGATTGTCAAGGGCAGGGCGAGAAGTCTGGCCCTGTCAATCAAGTGGCAGGGGGGAGCTTCGTTAGCAGTGGGACCATCCCTCACAGGCAGTGGCGTAACTAGAGTGTTATGGGCCCCAGTGCAAACTTTGGATCGGGGCCCCCCCGGCAGATTTTCTTACGAAGGGCTCTTTCCCTTGTGGTTAGTCCGCTGCGTGAATGAGGGCCAAGCTCCATTCCGGACAGCAGAGACACGGAGCAGTAACATGATTGATAATGCTCCGTGCCTCTCTGTGACCTTTTTACTACAAAATCACAGTGAGATAAAGTTGTCACTGTGAGTTTGTAGCAAAACGATCATAGAGAGGCACAGAGCATTATCAATTATGTTACTGCTACGTGTCTCTGCTGTCCGGAGCGGGGCTTGGCACTCTTTCACACAGCGGATTAGCCACACGGGATCCGCTTGTGTTAAAGAGCCCTAAGCCCAATGCATGGCTACACTAACCCAGTCCTAATAAAATCTGGTCCTACCTCATCCAGGGTGTCGCTGGCTTCGGCGTGATATCCACTGGATCCAGAACAAGGTCCCTGTGGTGATAGAGAAAAAAATGAATAATCACATAAGGAAGGGATGGTGACTGCCCCTATGAAATCACCAGCAGGGGGCGCTGTGCTGGCCTGGTAGACTGAGCTATGCCAATGTATAGCAGGGTAATTTAGGAAATTTCCCCTAAGTGCTACCACACAGTACTAATGCCCACATTGTGGCCCCTCACAGTACTAATGCCCACCTTGTGGCCTTTCACAGTAATTAAGCCCACCTTTGTTCCTGTCACAGTAGTTATGCCCAGATATGTGCCCCCTAACAGTAGATATGCCAAATATGTGCCCCCTAACAGGAGTTATGCCAAATATGTGCCCCCTCACGGTATTTATGCCAGATATGTGCCCCCTTCACAGTAGTTATGCCCAGATATGTGCCCCCTTCACAGTGGATATGCCCAGATATGTGCCCCTCACAGTGGATATGCCCAGATATGTGCCCCTCACAGTGGATATAGCAAGATATGTGCCCCTCATAGTAGTTATGGCCAGATATGTTCCCCCTCACAGTAGTTATGACCAGATATGTGCCCACTCACAGTAGTTATGCCAGATTATTTGCCCCTCACAGTAATGACCAGATACGTGCCCCCCTACAGTGGTTATGCTAGATTATGTGCCCCTCACATTAGATATGCCCACATATGTACCCCTCACAGTGGTTATGCCAGATTATGTGCCCCCCCTCACAGTAGTTGATATATGTGCCCCCTCATAGTAATGCCTTTATATGTGCCCCCCTCACAGTAGTTATGACAGATTAGGTGCCCCCTCAGTAGAGATGCACACTTTTGTGCCCCCCCTTCCCCTTTGCCCCCAGTCTGCAAAAAAAAAAAAAAAACATACTTACCCTCTTCCCTGATGTTTCACTGCCACACTCACATCGCGCTGCTGGCTGTACTGAAGGCAGTTTCCCGGGCCTTCAGAGCTCCTCCCACAGCCAGCAGCGCGATGTGCGGCAAGCAGAGGGAGCGCTAGAGCTCCTGCTTCACTGATGATCTGGAGACAGCCCGGCAGTGACAAGAACTGCCGGGCCGAGTGTATATGAGTGAGTGCGCGCGTCCCCCCTCTTCCTCCTCCCCCTCTCTGCGCAAACCTCCCCCACCTTGCCTCATAATATTAAACGTGTAATGGAGCGCCCTGACGGGGCTGGCATTGTCACTGTACTTCATGTCGGGCCCCGTCACAGCTCTTCATTACATGTTAGTACAGCGGGCCCCCTCCCCCCGCCGGGCCCGGTCGCAGTCGCACCCCCTGCGACCGCGATCGTTACGCCCCTGCTCACAGGTGGAAAACTCTTCTTGATGAGATGATTGTATTTGTAACAATTGATTCGCTCATCCCTATTCCCTCTAAATAAAAAAATTTAAAAAATCATGTTATGATCATACCACGAGAAGGTTCCATGTGAGCAAAGTGACTGCTCTGTTTTTTTACCCTGGTAACCTGGCACTCAAAACATTTTTGTTTAGTGCCAAACGACCAGATAGTCGGAAGCATAAGGTATAACATTGCTATATAACAATACATATTATAAGCCTGCATTATGACACACATATATATTCGACAGCTTAGAAAACCATGTTTAGTGAGTGACATGTAACGCCTTGGTAGCCCAGACAGCCCTGTTTAATTGTCACTATTTAAATATTTATTTAAAGTTTACAAATTGACAGATCATTCCCAGAGTTAGCACAAACCCGGCACAAAGAGAAGAAGAAGAAAAATTGCCAGGCATCTTGTCTCATAACCCAGCTAATGATGTGTATGCCATTCTATTCCTAACAACACCTCCTGTCAACCATTTGTCTGCATAGATATATGCATAGTTCAAAATTGTTGTTTACAGGGACGTGTTCCAACTGCTTCTCAGAAAAAAAAATTGTAGATTGAGAAAGGTTTTCATCTTTCGTTTGTTTATTGATAGATCTATCCCGCGCCTTATATTTTCTTGTCATTTTAAAAAAGATAGAATAGCAGCGACAACGCCATCCTGGACGTCTACAGGCGCATATGCATATATATGGAGAATTAGAGTATTTCCATAGATCCCCAAGGCAAAGGAATCTGCTTTGAACATTTCAAAGAAATGGTTGTACTTTCCAATAAATCAATAAGAGTAATGAAAAGAGCATGCGAGCGCAGAGCGCAACATTACAACACTAAGTTGTCTGTTAGATGCTGAATTAACACACATAAAGATGTAAATGAGGAGCCATTAATGACTCGATGTTTTCTAAATATTTAGACAATGACAATCCTTATTAGCATTGAGTCTGACACATGCCACAACCTTACATCAAAGAAACAGATATCACTTGAGATTCCTCAATCCCAATGTATCTCCAGTCTATAAATATAAATTTAGCCTGCTAATTTAAGATTCCCGATATCTGTTCTAACTCGTATCGGCGTAACCCGGTGTAACCGGAACGTACTTCATCAACTATTAAAGGTGTGGAAATATAAAAGATGGATATGATCTGATATAATTACATTCCAATACTAGAGTCGTTTTTCACTCCGGTTCTTCACACTTTTGTGACCTTCGAGTTCTCATAAATTTCTGAAATTTAAAACTCAAGTGCCTTGTGTTGTCAGAGTGTCAGACAGTTCCCCTCAATAACTATTGGGGAACAAATATAGGTATAAGTAACACATCTTAAAATCCCTGGTCTCCAGTGCAGAAATTTAAAGAGCTATTCCAGAGGGCCTCCATAGATTGCAGTCAAGGATTGCTTTTCATGTGTCCTCCTTATGGGGAGGAACCTATAGCTCTACAAACCCATAGCTTTCTTGGTGATGAATTAAAATGCCTACACAACAATATAAGCTAGGAGGGCGCTGTTTTTTCCTTACTGAGAGCACTAGTTGGCATAAGGAGACTTATAGGCAATGCTCCCTGGGGAAATGGAAATTTAAATCAGCTTTCATCCAGGAGGATGAAATCTGGTTCTCTAGTGTCACCTATTGGATAGACGATCTATAAGGCAATTTAGCAAGCATTGGAACATGACTTTGAATTGAAACATTTACAAGCAGATTAGGAATATGGGAGCTAAATAACAATGCATATTGCATACATTTAGAACCTATAGAAATCCCAAGGTACTGTAAAGGCTGTCATTAGTTGTTATTATTCAGAAAGAGCATTTATATTAATGGATTCATTCATATACGTAAAGTCATATAAGATAGTATCTTACAAACTTTGATTTTCGAATGTTTTTTTTTATTACTATATCTTTTACTTTAGTTAAAATGCTCTTGAAATGCTCCAGTAAAATGGAAAATAAATAGACTACCCAGACTCCGGACAACCATGTGATCATTATCACCATTCTGTCCCTGACACGTACATGGATGTATACAGGGTATAGATTTCTGGATGGTTGCCGCCTCTTGACATCTCAATTATTGTGATAAATACCAATACATTCTTAAGCTTTTCTGATCATCCTAAAGAGCATTCCCTTGTCCAGAGAGCACAGAATTCACTGGAATGATCTTATAATTTTGTCATCAATACATAAGTCATGTGTCATGGTCATCCCATCACTCTTCGGGGATGGAATTGGAGGAAGTGTTTAGATCGTCACATACAAAACATCATGTTAGGGAATTTCACATTGAATCTACACTGAAGCTACATTCTGAGCAGGATCTGGAGATGCCTAGTTTTCAAGTTAAACTTATTTCTGACACTCAAATATCCATTAACGTATTGTGTTGGCATTGCCTTTGTTACGGCAGTACGTAAATTATACATTTTATATGTTTCTGAATATGTAAAGAGCAGAAAAGCATACATGCTATAAAAAATAGGAAACTTATTATTGTGCATTTTTGCAACTATGTATATTGCTTCAGAGCAGCTTTGTTTTAATAAAAAATATTATTTATTTAGTATATAGAACTTCTAGACAAAACAATGTATCTCCATGATTACAGACTACAAACAAACCCAATAACCTGTAGTTTCTGTTGCTGCATTTATCTGTTATTTCACACTTACCCTAATTTCTTACCACTTCTCATGGCTTAGCACATCTCCGGATATGTGGCATGGGACGACCAGCTATGAAAAAACATGACTTCACAATACCCAGTTGGGAGATGTACAGATGTAACAAGAGCCATCTATATAAATTGCACATTACTCAGTTTCGATATTGAGTCATGGTATGCTATGCTCTATGTGTAAGCCACTGTCACAATTTGCTTAGTATTAAAATGCTTCGCTATGCAAATAACATGGCGTGCTATGGCAGGGTATTGAGATAAGGAGTACTGTGCTGTGTGTGTAGAAGATGGAACTTGCTATATTCTCAGTGTGTTGTTGTAATGTAAATCACAGCCTGTCAAGGGCTTTTGCTAGCATGTCATGATACCATATTGGATTTGTTTCTTGAGAAATGAGAGTCCTTAACATAATTTTCTGAAAGTTAAAGGTAGACATCTGTACAGACATTAGAAGAATAGGCAGATAGAACCAGGGGCGTAGCTAAAGGCTCCTGGGCCGACTGCTACCTCTGCACCCCCTATAGCTACGCCCCTGGATAGAACATATGTTTCCCCTTTCATGTTTGTCTGTCATACAACAATCTCTTCACTTTGATGTTCCTTTAACACAGAGATCACTTGCCATCTTCTGTTACCCAAATGGAATAATATCTGTATCTGAATACGTATGTAATTGCATATAATTAAAAATGAATTATTCAGTAAAATATATCTGTATAAGACCTCCTGCTGGATGTTTTTTCCTTATTTGTTTGTCCACCTGACATTTCTGAGGTGGTCACACATGCTCAGTTCCTTCCTATAACGGGCACCAGCCATATCTACTATTAGAAGATGTGACAGTTACAGGGAGTGAACTGCAGAAGAAAGGATATTTTCCCCCCAATAAAGCACACACTCCCTAATCTTCCAACTTGCTATCGAAGCAATGAATGAGGAGATCTCTGGATCCATGTGAGGTACAGGGCTGGTTCTAGCTTTGTTAGAAAGAGATTGTCATGTACTATGTGATGTCTAGTAACATAGTAACATAGTTTATAAGGCTGAAAAAATACATTTGTTCCTCCAGTTCAGCCTGTTTTCCTGCAAGTTGATCTAGAGGAAGGCAAAAAAAAACTGTGAGGTAGAAGACAATTTTCCCCACTTAAGGGGGAAAAAATTCCTTCCCAACTCCAATCATGCAATTGGAATAACTCCCTTGATCAACGACCCCTCTCTAGTAGCTATAGCCTCTAATAATATTACACTCCAGAAATACATCCAGGCCCCTCTTAAATTCCTTTATTGTACTCACCATCACCACCTCCTCAGGCAGAGAGTTCCATAGTCTCACTGCTCTTACCGTAAAGAATCCTCTTCTATGTTTGTGTACAAACCTTCTTTCCTCCAGACGCAGAGGATGTCCCCTCGTCACAGTCACAGTCCTGGGGATAAATAGATGATGGGAGAGATCTCTGTACTGACCCCTGATATATTTATACATAGTTATTAGATCTTCCCTCAGTCGTCTTTTTTCTAAAGTAAATAACCCTAATTTTGATAATCTTTCAGGGTACTTTAGTCCAGTTATTACTTTAGTTGCCCTCCTCTTAACCCTCTCCAGCTCTGCTATGTCTGCCTTGTTCACAGGAGCCCAGAACTGTACACAGTACTTCATGTGTGGTCTGACTAGTGATTTTTAAAATGGCAGGACTATGTTCTCATCATGGGCATCTATGCCCCTTTTGATGCAACCTATTATCTTATTGGCCTTGGCAGCAGCTGCCTGACAGTGGTTTCTACAGCTTAGTTTGTGGTTCACCAAAATTCCTAGGTCCTTTTCCATGTCAGTGTTACCCAGTGTTTTACCATTTAGCATGTACATGTGACTTGCATTATTCCTTCCCATGTGCATAACCTTACATTTGTCAGTGTTAAACCTGATCTGCCACTTATCTGCCCAAGCCTCCAATCTATCCAGATCCATTTGCAGCAGTATACTGTCCTCTTCTGTGTTGATTACTTTTTTTTTTTTTTTACATTAATGATGGGATAACTGGGATGGGATAACATTTTAACTAGACAGTGTCTTGCTCTGTTTGGTGTGCATCACTGACTGCCCAAAGGCCCTCAGCACTCTGTGCCAAGCATCTCTGGATTCCAGCTATGTATGCTGGAACCCAGGGAGTTGAAGGGGTTGTCTGATTAAAAATATTCTACATTTTTTAAACCAGCACCTGGATTTGAATATATTTTTATTTGCAGGTAGTAAAAAACTTAGAATAGCTATTGATTTAGTCAATAAAATGTATAGGTAAAGCCCCACCTGCGGTTTGCTCTTTTCCTTATTTCTTTGTCCACCATGGTAACATGGCTGAGGTGGATAGACATGATCAGTTCCATCCTTCAACTGACACTAGTTTTATCTTTGGTTAGAAACTGTAACAGTTGGAGAGAGCTGCAGCAGAAAGGACATGCCTCTTGAGCTGTAATAGGGAGAGAGCTGCAGCAAAAAGACACGCTCCCTGAGCTGCCAGTCTAAAGTATATCTAGTTAAGCAATTTGGGAGATCTTTTGATCCATGTGAAGTACACAAGCTGGTGTTAGCTTTAGTAGAATGAGATAGTCATGTACTATATGATATATGATTTTCGTGCATTAATGATGGGATAACCCCTTTACGTGTGTGTGTGGGTTTCCTCTGGGTAATCTGATGTACTCTTGTGCTCCAAAATATAAGAAAATATATGTATGTGCTGCGCGCTCTCCATTAATTTCTGTGGGAGTTCTTAAAATAGCTAAGCAAGTGTGCATGGCTATTCCCATCGAAAACGCATAGCGCAAGCACGACCACCAATCCATTCACCTATATGGGACTGCACTTGGCTATTTTCGGCAGTCCCACTGAAATTAATAGATGGCGGCCACTCATGCGCTGCTGTTCTTCCCTTACTTCTAGGGTTACATTCTGGTAGTAGATGGGGGTTGCAGAGGTGGGACCTTTGCCTACCTTAGGGAGGGTTCACATCAGCGTTATGAATTCCGTTATTGCTTTCCATTATAACATGGTTATAATGGAAAATAGCGGAAATCGTAAGACGGAATTCAAACCAGAAACCTTTAGAGGCATTTTGTTTTAATCCATCATAATAGATGTCTATGGGCAAGCATAATGGATCCGTCTGATTTCCGTCCCACATAACCAGGGGTGCACCACCAATGAGGCCAGATGAGGCTATCACCTCAGGCAGCAGCAGGTAAGGGCAAGAGAGGGGCTGCCGAAAGGCCATGGGCTGAAGGGAAGGGGCTAGGTTAAGAAATTGGCATTGGAGAAGGAGGGGCACCGTTTCAGTTTTCGCCTCAGGCAGCAGAAAGGCTAGGTGCACCCCTGTGCATAATAAAAACCAGACGGATCCGTTATGCTTGCCCATAGACATCTATTATGAAGGATTATAAAGGAATGCCTCTAAAAGTTTCTGTTTTGAATTCTGCCTTATAAATTCCATTTTATTCCGTTATAACCATGTTATAACGGAAAGCAATAACGGAATTCATAACATTGATGTGAACCCGCTCTTACATTGGTGGCATATTCTAGCAATATGCCACCAATATCTTAGGTGAAACAACCTCCTTTAAGGTTGACATGATTCCCAAACTCTTAAAGGAGAAGCCAAAGGTTTTTAAAGGGGAAAGAACTGCTACAAGTACATTTGGATCATCTGCATATAAAGGATATTTTATTTTTAAGGAATGACAAAGCCCCTTTAAATATCCCCATTTCGAAAAATGATTTTTCTAACAAGCGCATTAGACATGTGCTATATATCAGAACTGTTTATTTTTTTTTTAAAAAGCCATTTGAAAAGGTTTCCAGCAGTCACTTCCTCAGATGTAGATCTAACTGATGTAATTTTTAAATTATCTATCAACCAGCGCTGACATTCAAATAACGCTGAAGGCCATCCTCGTGCACGGGAGAAGCTAAATGCAAGGCTCTCACATTCAAGCCAAATCTGTCACATTCTCTGTTATGTCGCTTGCCGCACACTTTTTTACTGTTCCGTGAGAAAAGAGCCTCATTATTAGTTTAGCTTCACTAAAATAAAATAAAAAAAATGAAAAAATGAATGACAAGGTCTCACTCTTGCCCTTTCGGAAAATGAGAGAAGATTGCCATAAATTGCACACTAAAATGAAACATCCATTTGCATATTTACTGCTATATTAAAAGAGATCTGTTTGAGCGCATAAAGTAGAACAAACACAAACATGCATTTTAATAACTGAAATCACTCCCAGGAAGTGACCCTAAGCAGAAAGCCTGATTATCGCTACTTAATTAGAAGCCATGGAAATCTAAATCCCGCTTCAAATCCTACCCTGTGTACAATGAACGACGAAAGCTAGTAGTTTTGTCCTAAATTCAATATTTACTCTTTGCTAATATGTTTGCAGGAGAGGCTTCCCGAGAATTAGCAAGATGTTTAAAAATAAAAACTAATATTTCGCGAAAGCACGGACCTGGGTTGGCTTGCAGGTGCTGGGGAATAAGCATGTTGGCATTTACAGTGCCATTAACTAATTAATAAATTAATTAATGAATGAATTAAGAATGCAAGGATGACTGTCATTTCCTTAAATGTTTGAACATTTTATCCATCAATAATAAACTGCTTCAAACTGAGCTGGATGAGCAGCTGGCAGAGCCGATTCACTACAGTAAAAATGGCATGGGCACTGTGCATGGCGCCCGCTTGGGCTGGGAAGGACGGTGTCTCACTAAGTGATACGATATTGTTCACTCTTGCAAAATGCAGCAATCAGCCATGCTTCAAACAGTGTAAAAATTCGAAACTTAAACTGAATTCCATGGCAGATAGCCCAGAGTTACTCATTGTACATGCTGCAAATGTTGGAACACGGTAAAATATTAATCTCAAAGCCAGTGTGTGTGGGTAATGGTTTAGAAATGTTCGCTATGGCATCACAGAGATTCTGATTCTTCTGGCCTGCTATCAAACTTAATCTACGCTGTATTTATGAGCTTTGAAGCCGCTAGAAGAGCAGCAATGGCCAAAAAATGTTAAATTGATAGCATTTGTGGTTTCTCAACCCAACCCACAAGCTGGTGGTTCCTGAGCATGCAAAATATTGCACTTAAAGTGAATCTATAATTTATAGGATGTAATAAAGCTGTATACCTGTAAACTATAGCACACAGAGTCAACTTTTTCCTGGCCTGTAGTCTACTTGTCATGGGTCATTGCTTAGCATTGTCTCTTTGAAGTAATGAGCTTCAGGGGTCAAATTCAACAAAAGCCAACCCATGACAACATTTGCATGAAGTTTCTATGTTCACCCTTTGCGTGTGTGGATTTTCTCTGGGTAATCTGTTGTCTTCTCGTGCTCCAAAAATATTAGCAAATATAAATTGGGTGGCTTCAAATGAAATTAGCCATTGTAGATTTGCAAAATTACAGAGATTGTTATTGATGGTATTAGAATCTGTGTATAGGGCTGCAGAATATATTAAACCTATACGGTCTAACCAATGGCAAATTTTAAATGACACAGCACTCTATGACAATAATATCAACCCCTTACCAAAATCCGTACATGATCAGGCGCCATAGCCACTGGGTTTCTGCTGCTTTACACAGCAGATATCCGGAGGCAAAGTCCATGATCAGCGATAAATCCTATCACAGACTTTTATCTCTTCAGATGGCGTGGTCAGTTGCGACCATGGCATCTGAGGAGGTCTTTTCCCCGTAATGCTGTGCTCCCTGGTCCTGAATGGCAATCTCGCACACAGATCAAGGGAGCCATTCAGTTGCTGTGGCACCCTAAGGCCCTCTTAAAGATCCAAGACCTGCCACAGCAATGTCCCTATGGAGCCCAGAGCACGTTTCAAGTTCCCTAGGGTGGCTTAAAAAAAGTGTAAAAAAAAATATTAGAAAAAAAATTAACTATAAAGAGTCAAATCACCCCTTTTCCCCATATTTAAAATAAAAACAAACATCACTAGTATGGCCGCATCACAAAATGCCCAACATTTTTAAATATAAATGTATTTATATACAATTTGCATTGTCTTTGACACCACTTCCCAACATATAATTGAATAGAAATTGATCAGAAAGTCAAAAACGCACCAAAATGGTATCACTAAAAACTACATATCCTACTTCAAGAAATGAGTCCTGACATAGCTCTGTAGATATAAATATGAAAAAGTTAAGGAGGTCAGAATATGGCGATGCAAAGAAAAAAAAAATTTTTCCAAAGTTTTTTTAATATTAAAACACAAGAAAAACTATAAAAATGTGGTATCACTGTAATTGTACTCAGAGAATGAAGGGAACAGGTCAGTTTTAGGCTACTTTCACACTCACATTTCATCATGAATCTGCAAAAACTGATCTGTTACAATAATACAACCGCAAGTATCCATCATGAATGGATCAGTTTGTATTATCTGTAACATAGCCAAGACGGATCCGTCATGAACTCTATTGAAAGTCAATGGGAGACGGATCCGTTTTCTATTGTGCCAGAGAAAACAAATCCGTCCCCATTGACTTACATTGTGTGCCAGGACAGATCCGTTTGGCTCAGTTTCGTCAAGCAGACAGCAAAACGCTGCAAGCAGTGTTTTGGTGTCCGCCTCCAGAGTGGAATGGAGACTTATCGGAGGCAAACCGATGCATTCTGAGCAGATCCTTTTCTATTTAGAATGCATTAGGGCAAAACTGATCAGTTTTGGACCGCTTGTGAGAACCCATGACAGATCTCACAAACGGAAAGCCAAAACGCTAGTGTGAAAGTAGCCTTACTGCACTGGAATCACATAAAAACAATGCATAAAACTATGAAGGAATTGTGTTTTTTTTTCAACTCCACCCCTTTGTCACATGGTGCCGGCTTTGCGCTCCTTCCCTTCGGTGCCGTCGGCGCCCTGTGATAACTTCGGAGCAAGGACATGCGCTGCGTCTTTGTCTCCAGGGCAACGGGGGCGGAGAGGACCCGGCCGTGCACGCCTACTTAGCTTGGTTGGCGTCCTCCGCACCGTAGTTTTGGCGTAAAGTCTGAGCGCCAAACTGGGCACTCAGCGCCCAGCAGGATGCCACGTCACATGACTCCCTCTCTCCCCTATTTAACAGGCAGCCAGCCGGCCACAGGTTGCCTGCGATTAAGGTCCTATATCTAGTGTATATTCCGTTGGCATTTTACTTGGTATTTGTATTTCGGCTTGTTATTTGACTTCGTCTCTTGCTTGCTCCTTTTGTACTTTTGCATCTACTGGTATTCAACTTCTGCTTGACTTTGACTTGTCCTCGCTTGCTCCCTGTGTTGTTACTTGACCTCCTGGTTTTGATCTTGCTAGTTCGACCTCTCTTTGTTGTCTGTTTTGTTCGTCTCTCCGCACTTATGCAGGTTAGGGATCACCGCACAGTTGCGCTCCGTTGCCTAGGACGGGTAAGTGCAAGTAGGCAGGGACAGAGGAGTGGGTAGAAGCAGTTGGCACCTTCTCTTTTCCCCTTCTCGTGACAGAATCGCAGGCCATACTACTAAATCATGGATCCGTTGCAAACTCTCTCGGATCATGTCCAAAACCTGGCTCAGATTGTGCAGGAGTTAGGGGAGAGGTTTCAAGCACAGGAAACGGAAACCTCTCTGTTTCTTCGTCATCCGCACTACAGGCGGAACCTCATGTTAAGCTCCCTGAACGGTTCTCGGGGATCGCAATTGTTTTTTGGCCTTTAGGGAGAGCTGCAAACTGTATTTCCGTTTGCGCCCTCACTCTTCTGGTTCTGCTCAACAAAGAGTGGGAATTATTATGTGCTTATTACAAGGCGACCCCCAAGACTGGGCATTTTTGTTACCCCCCGACTGTCGACGCATTTTTTCAAGCTCTCAGGGTTTTGTATGATGAACCTGACAGAGCATCCGTAGCGGAAAGTCAGTTAAAATCTCTTGAGCAGGGTGATCGACCGGTAGAAGACTACTGTACTCAATTTCGTAAATGGTGCATTCCCTCTGGTTGGAATGAACCCGCTCTTAAGAGTTAGTTTAGGTCTGGCCTATCTAAGACTCTCAAAGACATGCTTGTATGTTATCCTTCTCCTGGGACCTTGGAGAAAACCATGACTCTTCCTGTGAGACTGGAAAGACTCATTAGGGAGAGACAACGGGAGCATTTGCTTTTTCAACAGGTTATATCCAAACCAGAGACTAATCCTTTGGGGATCAAATCTGAGCCTTGTACTGACGAACCTATGTAGCTCAGTTTGACCAGAAGAGATCAACGCTGTCGCCGTGGTATATGTTTTTACTGTGGCGACTCGGATCATTGGATCCAGCAATGTCCCAAGGTCCCTCCTTCCGGAAGATCACCCAAACCAGAGGGATCTAAAGATAAGGTACTCCCTGTGGTGGTAAAGCAGAAGTTATTGGTACCTTTTACAATTTCTTTTGGTTTAACCACCTCAGCTCCCCTAGCTTAAACCCCCTTAATGACCAGACTACTTTTTACAATTCTGCACTACACTACTTTCACGGTTTATTGCTCGGTCATACAACTTACCACTCAAATTAGTTTTACCTCCTTTTCTTCTCACTAATAGAGCTTTCATTTGGTGGTATTTTATTGCTGCTGACATTTTAACTTTTTTTGATAGTAATCAAAATTGACCGAAATTTTTGCAAAAAAATGACATTTTTCACTTTCTGTTGTAAAATTTTTCAAATAAAACTACATTTCTATATAAATTTTTCTCTAAATTTATTGTTCTACATGTCTTTGATAAAAAAAAATGCAATAAGTGTATATTTATTGGTTTGGGTAAAAGTTATAGCGTTTACAAACTATGGTGCAAAAATGTGAATTTACACACTTTGACTTTCTGAGCACCTGTCATGTTTCCTGAGGTTCTACAATGCCCAGACAGTAGAAACACCCCACAAATGACCCCATTTCAGAAAGTAGACACCCTAAGGTATTCGTTTATGGGCATAGTGAGTTCATGTAAGTTTTTATTTTTTGTCACAAGTTAGCGGAAAATGATATATATATTTTTTTTTCTTACAAAGTCTCATATTCCACTAACTTGTGCCAAAAAATAAAATTTTACATGAACTCACCATTCCCCTCACGGAATACCTTGGGGTGTCTTCTTTCTAAAATGGGGTCACTTAAGGGGTATTTATACTGCCCTTGCATTTTAGGGGCCCTAAAGTGTGAGAAGTAGTTTGGAATCCAAATGTATAAAAATGCCCTGTGAAATCCTAAAAGTACTCATTAGAATTTGGGCCCATTTGCACACCTAGGCTGCAAAAAAAAGTGTCACACATGTGGTTTTGCCATACTCAGAAGAACTAGGGCAATGTGTTTTGGGGTGTATTTTTACATATACCCATGCTGGGTGAGATAAATATCTCTGTAAAAGATAACTTTTCCCATTTTTTTTATACAAAGTTGTCATTTTACAGAGATATTTCTCACACACAGTATGGGTATATGTAAAAATACACCCCAAAACACATTGCCTGAGTACGGCGATACCACATGTGTGACACTTTTGCAGCCTAGGTGCGAAAAGGGGCCCAAATTCCAATGAGTATCTTTAGAATTTCACAGGGCATTTTTTACGCATTTGGATTCCAAACTACTTCTCATGCTTTAGGGCCCCTAAAATGCCAGGGCAGTACAAATACCCCACAAGTGACCCCATTTTAGAAAGAAGACACCCCAAGGTATTCCGTGAGGGGCATGGCGAGTTCCTAGAATATTAATTTTTTTGGCACAAGTTAGCGGAAAATGATTTTATTTTTATTTTTTTCTTACAAAGTCTCATATTCCACTAACTTGTGACAAAAAATAAAATTTTACATGAACTCGCCATGCCCCTCACGAAATACCTTGGGTGTCTTCTTTCCAAAATGGGGTCACTTGTGGGGTATTTATACTGCCCTGGTATTTTAGGGGACCTAAAGCGTGAGAAGTAGTTTGGAATCCAAATGCGTAAAAAATGCCCTGTGAAATCGTAAAGATACTCATTGGAATTTGGGCCCCTTTGCGCACCTAGGCTGCAAAAAAGTGTCACACATATGGTATCGCCGTATAAAGAAGTAGCGCAATGTGTTTTGGGGTGTATTTTTACATATACCCATACTGTGTGTAAGAAATATCTCTGTAAAAGACCACTTTTCCCATCTTTTTATACAAAGTTGTAATTTTAAAGAGATATTTCTCTCACCCAGCATGGGTATATGTAAAAATACACCCCAAAACACATTGCCCTACTTCTCCTGTGTACGACGATACCACATGTGTGACACTTTTTTGCAGCCTAGGTGCGCAAAGGGGCCCAAATTCCAATGAGTACCTTTTAGGAGGGCATTTTTAGGCATTTGGATTCCAGACTTCTCACACTTTAGGGCCCCTAAAATGCTAGGGCAGTATAAATACCCCACATGTGACCCCATTTTGGAAAGAAGATACCCCAAGGTATTCCGTGAGAGGCATGGTGAGTTCATAGAAGTTTGCTTTTTTTTGGCACAAGTTAGCGGAATTTTTATTTATTTTTTCTCACAAAGTCTCCCTTTCCGCTAACTTGTGACAAAAAGTTCAATCTTTCATGGACTCAATATGCCCCTCAGCGAATACCTTGGGGTGTCTACTTTCCGAAATGGGGTCATTTGTAGGGTGTGTTTACTGTTCTGGCATTTTGGGCGGGGTTAAATTGTGAGCAACCCTGTAAAGCCTAAAGGTACTCGTTGGACTTTCCCTTTACGCACCTAGGCTGGAAAAAAGTGTCACACATGTGGTATCGCCTTACTCAGGAGAAGTAGGGAAATGTGTTTTGGGGTGTATTTTTACATATACCCATGCTGGGTAAGAGAAATATCTCTGTAAATTGACAACTTTGTATAAAAAAAATTAAAAAGTTGTCATTTACAGAGATATTTCTCACACACAGTATGGGTATATGTAAAAAATACACCCCAAAACACATTGCCCTACTTCTCCTGAGTACGGCGATACCACATGTGTGACACTTTTTTCCAGCCTAGGTGCGCAAAGGGGCCCAAATTCCAATGAGTATTTTTAGGATTACACAGGGCATTTTTTATTTGGATTTCAAACTACTTCTCACGCTTTAGGGCCCCTAAAATACCAGGGCAGTATAAATACCCCACAAGTGACCCCATTTTGGAAAGAGGACACCCCAAGGTATTCCGTGAGGGGAATGGCGAGTTCCTAGAATTTTTTTTTTTGGCACAAGTTAGCGGAAAATTATTATCATTAAAAAAAATAATAATTCTCTTACAAAGTCTCATATTCCACTAACTTGTGACAAAAAAGAAAATTTTACATGAACTCGCCATGCCCCTCACGAAATACCTTGGGGTATTTATACTGCCCTGGCATTTTAGGGTCCCTAAAGCGTGAGAAGAAGTCTGGAATATAATTGTCTAAAAAATTTTACGCATTTGGATTCCGTGAGGGGTATGGTGAGTTCATGTGAGATTTTATTTTTTGTCACAAGTTAGTGGAATATGAGACTTTGTAAGAAAAAAATAATAATTTCCGCTAACTTGTGCCAAAAAAAAATAATCTTCTATAAACTCGCCATGCCCCTCAAAAGTGATCTTTATAGCGCCGCAGCGATTTTACGGTGATTTTGCAGTGATCAGAAGAAAAAAAAATTCTGTCACTGAGGTGGGGCGGACTGAACGCAAGTGTGCGCACAAGATCAGGTCTGATCGGGCGAACACTGGGTTTTTTGTAGAGCCTATTGAACATGTCCTATTCTTGTCTGCAATTGCGGACAAGAAAAGGCATTTTCTATATAGTTCTGGCAATGTGCGCATCCGCAAAATGCAGAAAGCACATTGCCGGTGTCCGTGTTTTGCGGATCCGCGGTGTCCGTGTTTTGCGGATCCGCGGTGTCCGTGTTTTGCGGATCCGCGGTGTCCGTGTTTTGCGGATCCGTGGATCCGCAAAACACATACGGACGTCTGAATGGAGCCTTACAGGGGGGTGATAAATGACAGGGGGGTGATCAGGGAGTCTATATGGGGTGATCAGGGGTTAATAAGGGGTTAATAAGTGACAGGGGGGGTGTGGTTTAGTGTGGTGCTTGGTGCTACTTACAGAGCTGCCTGTGTCCTCTGGTGGTCGATCCAAGCAAAAGGGACCACCAGAGGACCAGGTAGCAGGTATATCAGACACTGTTAACAAAACAGCGTCTGATATACCTTTTCAGAGGTTAAAAAAATCGCATCTACAGCCTGCCAGCGAATGATCGCCGCTGGCAGGCTGTAGATCAGCTCGTTTACCTTCCGATCCTGTGAACGCGCGCTCCTGTGTGCGCGCGTTCACAGGAAATCTCGCGTCTCATGAGATGACGCGCCGATGCGTCAACGAGGAATAACCCGGCCGCCCGCAGGACGCATCCCTGCGTTAGGCAGTTGGGAGGTGGTTAAACAAGGGGTCAGGTAGTGCCTTCGTTGATTCTGGGTCAGCCTCTAACATTATTGATCTTAAGTTTGCTCTTCAGGTGGGGATACCTATGTTAGCCCTTCCCAATCCTATTTACATTGTAGCCATTGACTCTACCCCCTTGCTGTGGGGCACTGTTAAGTATTGTACACCTGAACTAACCCTGACTGTAGGGGTCACCAACATTGAGAATTGCTCCTTGTTGATCTTAGAAAATTTTCCCGCTGAAATGGTTTTAGGTATGCCCTGGCTCCAATTACACCACCCTGTCATTAATTAAACCAGAGGTGAGGTTGAAAAATGGGGTCCCAAATGTAACTCTTGCTTACCCATTATACAGGTGGGTATCTCTGCTGAATCTAAGACGTTACCTTCATATATAAAGACATTTGCTGATGTGTTCTCCTCATCTGACCCAGGGAGTCTGCCCCCCCATAGATCTTATGACTGTGCTATTAATTTAGTGATGGATTCCAAGTTCCCTAAGGGTCGGATATATAATTTATCTGGGCCAGAGCGCAATTCTATGAGGGAGTATATTGAGGAGAGTCGAAATAAAGGACACATCAGACCCTCTGTGTCTCCTATGGGGGCGGGGTTCTTTTTTGTCAAAAAAAGGATGGAGACCTCAGACTGTGTATTGATTATCGTGAATTGAACAAAATCATCATTAAAAATAAATACTGTCTCCCATTGATCCCTAATCTGTTCAATCAGGTTGTGGGGGCATCATGGTTCTCCAAACTTGATTTGAAAGGAGCATATTATTTGATCCGTATCAAAGAAGGGGACGAATGGAAGACTGCTTTTAAACTCCGGAGGAGCACTTTGAATACACTGTCATGCCTTTTGGGCTCAGTAATGCTCCTGCAGTCTTTCAAAATTTTATGAATGACATATTCAGAGAATTTATCAGTAAATTGTTATATCTTGATGATATTTAGATTTTTTTCCCCGTCTTGGCATTCCAATGTTATTCAAATCAAACAAGTGCTTGAAATTCTAAGAAAAAATCAATTATCTGTAAAATTAGAAAAATATGTTTTTGGGGTACAAGAAATTTTATATCTAGGTTATATCCTTACTCCACACTCGTTTAAGATGGATCCTGGTAAGGTACAAGCTATTCAAGACTGGGTAAGGCCATCTTCCCTTAAATTATTACAGTGTTTCATTGGGTTGTCTAATTATTATCGTAAATTTATCAAAACATTTTCAGTAATTGCTAGACCCTTAACCGACTTAACCAAGAAAGGGGCGGATCTTGTTAATTGGCCTGTAGAGGCCATAGAAGCCTTCGAAACTCTTAAGAAATCTTTTGGGAACGCCCCAGTCTTGATTCAGCCGGATCAAGAGAAACCTTTTGTGGTGGAGGTCGATGCTTCTGAGGATGAGGTGGTGGCTATTCTTTCTCAGGGACCCTCTAACCTCACTAATCTAAGACCTTGTGCTTTTTTTTCACGATAATTCTCTCCTACCGAGAGGAATTACGATTATGGCAATCATGAATTATTAGCCATTAAATGGGCATTTGAGGACTGGAGACATTTTTTGGTGGGGGCCAAACATTGCATCACGGTTCTTACTGATCATAAAAATGTATTATTTCTCGAATCCACGAAACGCCTGAATCCTCGTCCGGCCAGATGGGCATTGTTCTTCACACGTTTTAACTTCTCTATTACCTTGAGGCCAGGAAGTAAGAATGTGAAAGCTGATGCTTTGTCTCAAAGCTTTTGTGTGTTTCAACCTCCTTACACTCCTCCTAAACCTATCTTGCCGGCTAACATCATTGTGGCATCTTTATCCGCGGATCTTGCTTCTGATATTGAGGCAGCACAATACCTAGCTCCAGAGCAGACACCCACATATAAGTTATTTGTTCCTGGTCATTTCCGTCTCAGGCTGCTTGGTGAGGGCCATAACTCTGTTTTATGTGGTCATCCTGGTATTGAGGCAACCAAGGAACTGGTGTCCAGGTCTTATTGGTGGCCCACGTTATCTAGGAATATCAGTTCTTTTGTCTCTGCTTGCAAGGTATGTGCCAGATCTAAGACTCCTAGAACACGGCCTGCTGGTGAATTACGACCATTACCCATTCCTAGTAAACCCTGGTCACATATTTCTATGGATTTCATTACTGACTTGCCACCCTCTGAGGGTAAATCTGTGGTTTGGGTAGTGGTCCATAGGTTTAGTAAGATGGTACATTTTGTTCCTATGGCCAAGCTCCCAAATGCCAAGACTCTGGTTTCTGTTTTTGTTGAGCAAGTGGTACGATTGCATGGAGTTCTGGAGAACATTGTATCTGACAGGGGTGTTCAGTTTGTTTCTAAGTTTTGGAGAGCCTTTTGTCAGAAGTGTGAGATATCGTTGTCCTTTTCATCAGCTTTTCATCCTGAGACTAATGGACAGACTGAACGATTGAATCAGCCTGTGGAACAATTTTTAAGATCTTACATCTCTGATAATCAGCAATTATGGGTGAAATATCTTCCTTTGGCAGAGTTCGCCATCAATAACCGTGTGAACTCTTCCACTGGAGTCTAGCCGTTCTTCTGTAATTTTGGTTTCCATCCTTGTTTTAATTCTTGTTCATCTATTTCCTCACCTAACCCTGAAGCTGATAGTGTAACTTCAGAACTGTGCACAGTTTGGGCTCGGGTTCAGTCGAACCTGGAAAAAACTCAGGAAGTTCAGAAAATTAAAGCTAATAGGAAGCGTACCAAAGGCCGCGCACGCCTCCTTAGAGTGGTTGGCATCCTCCGCTCCCGTAGATTCGGCATAAAGTCTGAGCGCCGAACTGGGCACTCGGCGCTCAGCAGGATGCAGGGGTATGAGTCATGTGACGCTGGCCACGTCACATGACTCACTCTCTCCCCTATTTAACAGGCAGCCTGCTGGCCACAGGTTGCCTGTAATTAAGGTCCTATACCTTGTGTATATTCCATTGGCATTTTACTTGGTATTTGTATTTTGGCGTGTTACTTGACTTTGTCTCTTGCTTGCTCCTTTTGTACTTTTGCATCTCCTGGTGTTTGACTTCTGCTTGACTTTGACTTGTCCTCACTTGCTCCCTGTGTTGTTACTTGACCTCCTGGTTTTGACCTTGTTAGTTCGACCTCTCTTTGTTGTCTATTTTGTTCGTCTCTCTGCACTTACGCAGGTTAGGGATCCCCAGTTGCGCTCCGTTGCCTAGGACGAGTAAGTGCAAGTAGGCAGGGACAGAGGAGTGGGTGGAGTCAGTTTGCATCTTCCCTATTCCCCTTCTCGTGACACCCATATGGATATTTTTTTCAGCTTCCCAGTACATCTTATGTAATATTAAATGATGCAATGAGAGACTAAAATTTGTCCTGCAAAAATATGCCCTATACATCTATGTGAACAGAGAAATATAAAAGTTATGGCTCCAGGAAGGCAGAGAGTGAAAAATGAAAATTAAAAATTAAAAAAACACTGCAACAGGAAAGGGTTCTAAGTGTCCTTGGCAAATATCAAACTAGTGATTACTTACAACATGTTTTGCCTGACTCCATAGTAGGTTCGTATGACCATTTTGTATTGACTCTTAAATTGAACCTGTCAGGAGATTCATGGTGTCCAAAGCACAGGCAGCATGAAATCCTGACAGGCTTCCTGGTTACTTGGAAATTATGTGCCATTTCAGCCATAACAACCAACAGAGGGGCAACTCCCTACTGGCTTCTCCTTACTTGGCTAGGCTTGATTAATAAGTCTCTCCCTATACAATAGTATATAGAGTTGGCCAAAGAGAATGTGGTGGGAAGCCACCTCCATGACTCTCCTCCCCATTCCTGAATTGTTTGTAAGCTGTTTTCTCTGAAACACTGCATGGTTGGTAACCAGGGAGCCTGTTGAATTCAATGCTGTCCATGGTTCGGGCAGCATAAATTCCCTGATAGGTTTCCTTTAAAGGTCTGTCATGGTTCATGGCTCACTGTACCTATTAGATATGTTCCATCCTTGTTATCTGCCACTGAACTTTATCCCCAGAAAAGTTGTGTTAAAAGTGTTTTCGGGATTTAACATTGATAGTCTATCCTTTTGTAATAGGCAGTAAATGTGTGATTAGTGGAATCTGACCCCTGGGATTCAAGAATCAGCAGAAGAGTGACATCGCCCCTTTACTGCAGTGACTGACATATTACTGTTATTGTCCATTTGGCTATGTTTGCTACTGCCTGTAGTTTACCCACAGCTCAACAGTGTTCACTTACCAAATCAAAACCAAATCAAACAAATGAGTCAAAAATATTAGACTTGGTCATTTATTTACTGACGGAAATGTCTGTGAGTGGCAAAAGTATGTGAACCTTTAGGATTAGCAGATAATTTCCATTCAAGTTTTTTCAATCAATAGGATAAGTATCAGGTGTAAGTGGGTGGCCTGTTTTATTTAACCACTACAGGACCGCCGTATGCAGGATTGCGTCTTTGCGGCGGCCCTGTTATTCCGAGTGGACGCGCCGGCGCGTCATCTCGCGAGACGCGAGATTTCCTGTGAACACGCGCACACAGGCGCGCGCGTTCACAGGAACTGCAGGTAACCTAGTGGATCTGCAGCCTGCCAGCGGCGATCATTCGCTGGCAGGCTGTAGATCTGATTTTTTTAACCCCTTAAAGGTATATTAGATGCTGTTTTGATATGAGGTGGTTAATGAACAAGGATCTATCAAAGTCTGATCTTCACAACACATTTGTGGAAGTGTGTCATGACAAGAACATAGGAGATTTCTGAAGACCTCAGAAGAAGAGTTGTTGATGTTCATCAAAGTCTAAAGAATTTGGAACAATCCACAGTCAAACAGACTCTGTAAAAATTGAGGAAATTCAAGACTTTTATCACCCTCCCCAGGAGAGGTTGCCCAACAAAGATCGCACCAACAGCAATGTGAGTATGCGAGTAATAGTCTGTGAAGTCACAAAGAAGCCCAATGTAACCTCTAAGCAACTAAATACCTTCCTCACATTAGCTAATCCGCCATTAGGAGGACAATGAACAACAGTGATGTGCATGATAGCATTGGAAAAAGAAAGTCAGTGCTCTCCCAAAAAAACATTGCTGCCCAAGTGACCATCTGCAGTTTGCAATAGATCACCTGGACAAGCGAGAAGGCTTATGCTTCGAGAAAGGAAAGCATTGCATTCCAGCATCTGGGTCAGGATGGCTTGCAAGCATTGTGAGAACAATGAGTTCTAAATTACAGTGGTCCATAGGATACAATCACCTTAGGATATAATACTTTGACATGCAAGACTAGACTCAACAAACAATTCCTCAGACTTAAGGGCCTTTCACATGGCCCAAGAATCCGTCATATAATCGCTAACGAGTGTTCATAGGAACGTTTGTTAGCGATTATTTGGCAGTGTAAAGGTGCTGCCAATTACCCAATGAACGAGCGAAACACTCATTCATTGGGTAATAGATCATTTGTGTGGACGCAAAAATCATTGCTCACCGGCAGCACATTATACACTGCCCATATCCAGGGGTTATGATTACCCTGCAATCCAACAGTGGTGGTCATCGTTGCACACTATAGGAAAAAGTGCAGGCCTATGCCCACTACCGTTATCTTGGCTACCAGAGGAGCTGATACCTTTTCCTATATGCAAGCACTGCCACTGCTGCTGTATTTCAGGATGGTCAGAACCCATGGATATAAGCAGTGTATAATAAAATGGAAAAATGAATCAAGCCAGAAAAGGAGGCAATATGGACAATCACAATACATTAGTGCCTTTTATTAACTTTGTCTACATTATTAATGACATTTGCTAAAATGAGAAAACCCCTTTAAGTGTAACTACTAGTGGAAAAAATGGGTTGACAGCCAAACAAAACTCAATATGGGTTGCCCTGATTCTGTAGTTTGCAGAAACACCCCATATGCGGTCGTAAACTACTGTTTGGCCAAACAGGAGGACATAGAAGAAGGGGAACGCCATATGGTTTTTGGAAGGCAGATTTTGCTGGACTGGTTTATTTACACCATGTACCCTTTCAAGCCCCCTGATGCACCCCTAGAGTATAAACTCCATAAAAGTGACCCCAACTAGGAAACTACGGTATAAGGTGGTTGTTGTTTTGGGACTATTTTAGGGTAAATATGATTTTTGGTTGCTCTATATTACACTTTTTTGTGGCAAAGTAACAAAAAATTTAAATTCTAAAATTGTTTCTACATTCGCTATTTAGTTTTGTGGAACACCGAAAGGGTTAACAAAGTTTGTAAAGTAACTTTTGAATACCTTGAGGGGTGTAGTTTCTTAGATGGGGTCACTTTTTTGGAGTTTCTAGTCTAGGCTACATCAGGGGGGGCTTCTAATGGGACATGTTGTCAAAAAAAGCAGTCCATCAAAATCTGCCTTCCAGAAACCATATGGCGTTCCCTTCGTTCTATGCCCTGCTGTTTGGCTATATAGCCATTTACGACCACATATTGGGTGTTTATGCAAACTACAGAATCAGGGCAATAAATATTTAGTTTTGTTTGGCTGTTAACCCTTGCTTTATTACCAGAAAAAAAGGATTCAAATGGAAATTTTGCCAAAAAATTGGTGTTTTGGCACCGTTTTTATTTTATATTTTTAACGCTGTTCATCCGAGGGGTTTGGTCAAATGTTATTTTAATAGGGAAGATTCTTACGGACGCGGCGATGCCTAATATGTCTACATATTAAAATGTATTTTGATTTTACACTATATTATCATTTTAGGAACCAAAAAAAACTATTTTAGTATCTCCATAGCCTGGGAGCTACAGTTTTTTTTTTTTGTTGGGCGACTATTTAATGTAGGGGCTCATTTCTTGCGGGATGAGATGGCGGTTTTATTGGCACTAATTGGGGGTGCATATGACATTTTGATCGCTCGCTATTACACTTTTTGTGATGTTAGGTGACAAAAAATGGCTTTTTTTTTTTGCACTTTTTTTTTTTAAACGCTGTTCATCCGGGGGGGTTGGGTTAAATGTTATTTTTATAGAGAAGATTTTTACGGACGCAGCGATGCCCAATATGTATGGCTCTCAGACTTTGGAGACACTAAGCAGGCATCCTCAAACTGCGGCCCTCCAGATGTTGTAAAACTACAATTCCCACCATGCCCTGCTGATGGCTGTAGGTTGCCTGGGCATGCTGGGAGTTATAGTTTTACAACATCTGGAGGGCCGCAGTTTGAGGATGCCTGCACTAAAACTAATATTTTTTTCGTGTCTCCAAAGTCTGAGAGCCATAGTTTTTTATGTTTTCTAGGGGACTATTGGGGATTATAAAAATTTAGTACTCCATGGAAGTGTGATACTCCCTGAAGCAATCGATAACGCAGAGGCCCGGATGATCGGGGCAAGTGTCACATTGAGTGGTGGTGTCCTTCCGTATTCCCCTCTTGTGACATACTCTGCATCTTTTTTGGGTTCGTCCCATCTTTCCAGTATGGGGGACCACACCTGGAAAGTGTTGGCCAGGGACGATCCGGGCGCCTCCAATTCCCGAGGTACTCTGGCCTGCTCTTTCCCGGTCTGAAAAAATCAGGTCTTTGAGGACTGCCTCATAGAATTGGAGGAATGTCCCTGTGCTGCCAGCGCTTCGGGATAGTACAAAAGAGTTGTATAAGGCAACCTGTACAAAGTAGACCGCAACTTTTTTGTACCATGCCCGGGTTTTGCGCATAGCATAATATGGCTTGAGGACTTGATCAGAGAGATCAACTCCTCCCATATACCGATTGTAGTTGACGATACAATCGGGCTTGAGGACCGTTGCCGTGGTACCTCGCACAGAGACGGGGGTGGTGCTGTTACCGTGGATTGTGGACAGTACAAGGACATCCCTCTTGTCCTTATACCTGACCAGCAACAGGTTTCCACTAGTAAGGGCACGGGTCTCACCCCTGGGGATAGGTACCTGGAGGGGGTGGGTAGGGAGGCCGCGTTGATTTTCCGCACGGTCCCACAAGCGGATGTGGATCTGGCGGCAAGGGACTGGAACAAGGGGATACTAGTATAAAAGTTATCCACGTACAGGTGGTAATCTTTATCTAGCAATGGGTGCATAAGGTCCCACACAAGTTTCCCGCTAACACCCAGAGTGGGGGGACATTCTGGGGGTTCAATACGAGAATCTCGCCCCTCGTACACACGAAACTTGTAAGTGTACCCTGAGGTACTCTCACAAAGTTTGTACAGCTTCACGCTATACCTTGCCCGTTTAGAGGGAACATACTGGCGGAAAATGAGTCTCCCCTTGAAAGCAATGAGAGACTCATCAACCGCGACCTCCCTTCCAGGTACATAGGCCTCCAAAAATTTGGCCCCAAAGTGATCGATGACCGGCCTGATTTTGTACAGGCGATCATAGGCAGGATCCCCTTGGGGGGGACATGCTGCATTATCTGCATAATGCAGGCATTTCCGGATGGCCTCAAACCGAGTACATGTCATGGCCGTAGTGTAAAGTGGGGTCTGGTAGAGGATGTCCCCACGCCAGTAATGCCTGACACTGTTTTTTTTTATTAGGCCCATGTGCAGCACGAGTGTCACGGATGTTGTAGGGTAGAACACCAAAAGACAACAAGACGGAAGGGAAAAGACACTAGGCCTCACCGCTAGGGAAGGAAAAGGGTCACCACCTATGAAACCCTGCTCCTGGCCCTAACTCCTATCTGTATGGGCACCTCTCGATGGTAGAGATGCCCATACACAGGAACCTAGAAAACCCTGGTGGCCCTCAGATGCCCTAGACTTATGACAGGGCAGAGACAACCCGCTCCTTCCCTGGTGAAGGAACCAGCGTCTCACTGAGGCCTATTAAACAACAGAGGGGGGGGAATACAAAACACTACAAGCGGAACACTTAACTTCTAAGGATGATGGATGATCAGGATTTCAACTAGAACCACACTCCAGCTCTTCAAACACCAAATGAAGCTATCCAGAGCAAGAAGTGATGGGTGGAGTCAAACTAAATAGGGGACGGTAAAGGTCACATGATCCACACCTGAACAGGAGGTGTGGACATACAAGCAACACACAGACAAAGTGAAACCAAAAGATGCTGTCAGATCACTAATGAGCAGATAATCTTTCAGATCTTCTCAAACCTATCACCGTTGTGACAGTACCCCCCCTTCTACGGGTGACCTCCGGGCACCCAGGACCAACCTTATCAGGATGAGCTCTGTGGAATGCTCTCACCAGACGACTAGCATTAACATCGGTCGCTGGAACCCACATCCTCTCCTCTGGTCCATACCCTCTCCAATGAACAAGATACTGGAGGGATCTCAGGAGAACTCGGGAGTCCATAATCCTGCTGATCTGAAATTCCAAATTGCCGTCCACCATGACAGGAGCGGGAGGCAAGGAGGACGACTCAACAGGTTCAACACATTTCTTTAACAACGATTTATGAAATACGCTATGGATTTTTAATGCCTGAGGAAGTTCAAGACGGAAGACTACAGGGTTAACAATGGCAGTGATCTTATATGGACCAATAAATCTTGGTCCCAACTTCCAAGAAGGTACCTTAAGTTTAATGTTTCTTGTAGACAGCCACACAGAATCACCCACTCTCAGGTCCGGACCACTCATAGGTCTCCTGTCAGCCGCACGCTTATACCTGTTGCCCATCTTTTCCAGGTTATTTTGGATTTTCCGCAAATAGAAGACAAAGAAGAGGAAAATCGTTCCTCCTCAGGAATGCAGGAATTATGAGCACCAGAAAATGTACCAAACTGTGGATGGACCCCATATGCCCCAGAAAACGGCGACTTATCAGTGGATTCCTGTCTACGGGTATTTATAGCAAACTCAGCTAACGACAAAAATGACGACCACTTTTCCTGATTCTCTGAAACAAAACATCTCAAGTAAGTCTCCAGATTCTGATTAGTGCGCTTCGTCTGTCCGTTCGACTGAGGATGAAAATCCGAAGAGAAGGACAATTGTACACCCAGACGAGTACAGAACGCTTTCCAGAATCTGGAAACAAACTGAGTCCCTCTATCGGACACCACATCAGAGGGAATGCCATGTAGTTTCACGATGTTGTCGACAAACACCTGAGCAAGAGTTTTAGCATTGGGTAGACTAGGTAATGCAATAAAGTGTGCCATTTTACTAAAACGATCGACAACCACCAAAATCACGGTCTTTCCTGAAGAATTTGGTAAATCCGTGATAAAATCCATGGACAAATGGGTCCAAGGTCTGGACGGGATGGGCAATGGAAGCAGAGATCCGGAAGGCCGAGTATGTGTCACCTTAGCACGTGCACATGTACCACAGGCTGACACATAGTCCTCAATACACTTACGCAACCCCGGCCACCAGAATCTGTGAGAGATGAGATTGATAGTCGATCGTGATGTTCCTCGAACACCTTGTGACGTAATTCGGGGGGAACAAACAATTTCCCCTGAGGACAAGAGTCCGAAGCATCCTCCTGTGCCTCCAACACCCTGGCCTCGAGATCAGGATGAAGAGCGGAAATAACTACCCCTTCAGATAAAATTAGACTCACCCCCCCCCCCAGGAAAGCTACGTGACAAAGCATCCGCCTTGACGTTCTTAACCCCAGGGCGGTAAGTGACGAGTGACGATGAAGTTAAATCTGGTGAAAGACAATGACCATCTGGCCTGCCTTGGGTTCAGTCGCTTAGCCGACTTCAAGTAGACCAGATTCTTGTGATCCGTAATTACCGTAATAGGATGAATTGCTCCTTCTAACCAATGCCGCCATTCCTCGAACGCCAACTTAATCGCCAGCTATTCCCTATTCCCCACATCATAATTCCTTTCAGCAGTCAAAAGTTTTTTAGAGAAAAATGCACATGCGCGCCATTTACTGGGTGAAGGACCCTGCGACAATATTGCTCCTACCCCCTCTGACGCGTCAACCTCAACAATAAATGGCTGAGACACGTCCGGTTGCACCAGAATAGGGGCCGAAGCAAAACATTCTTTCACAGCAGAAAAGGCTTGTAATGCCGCATCAGACCAGATAGAAATATCAGCACCTTTCCTAGTCATGTCTGTTAAAGGTTTAACCACCGATGAATAGTTCAAGATACATTTACGGTAGTAGATGGTAAACCCCAAAAACCGCATAAGCGCTTTCAGATTTTCGGGTCGAACCCAGTCCAACACGGCATGGACCTTCTCGGGATCCATAAGAAAACCTGAGGATGAGAGCAGGTAACCCAGAAATTGCACTTCCTGTACAGCAAATACACACTTTTCCATCTTAGCATACAACTTATTCTCTCTTAGGATCTGTAACACCTGTTTCACATGATCCTGATGAGTCTCCATATTAGGCGAATAAATTAGTATGTCATCAAGGTATACCACGACAAACCTCCCCACCAGATGATGAAAGATGTCATTGACAAAGTGTTGAAAAACCGCAGGAGCATTGGTTAACCCAAAGGGCATGACCAGGTTTTCAAAATGACCCTCAGGGGAATTAAAAGCGGTCTTCCACTCATCCCCCTCCTTGATCCTTACCAGATTATATGCCCCCCCTCAGATCCAATTTAGAGAACACCTTGGCACCAACAATCTGACTAAACAAATCCAGAATCAAAGGAAGGGGGTAAGGATCACGGACGGTAATACGATTGAGCTCACGGAAGTCCAGACATGGTCTCAGGGTACCATCCTTTTTCTTTACAAAGAAAAATCCAGCAGCCACTGGGGACTTGGATGGTCTAATATGTCCCTTTGCCAAACTCTCGGTGATATACTCTCGCATAGCCTTTCTTTCGGGTTCCGAAAGATTATACAACCGAGATTTGGGAAATTTAGCTCCGGGAATAAGATTGACAGGACAGTCATACTCCCGGTGCGGAGGCAACTCCTGATTACCATTCTCAGAAAACACATCAAAAAATTCAGAAATGAACGAGGGTACAGTTTTAGTGGTAACCATAGAGAACGATGCATTAAGACAGTTGTCCATGCAAAAATCACTCCACTCGAGAATCTGTCTCGCCTGCCAATCAATGTTAGGGTTGTTTGCTTAACCATGGTAAGTCCAACACCAACGGAGCAGGGAGACCCTCCAACACATAACAGGAGATAGATTCCTGATGCAAATCACCCACTCTTAAATGAATGTCATTCACTACCTGCGACAGGAATTTTTGGCTGAGAGGTGCTGAGTCAATTGCAAAGACAGAAATACTATTCTCTAATGCATTAGTAGTCAACCCGTGAATGCGTACAAACTGTCCATCAATTAAGTTAACTCCTGCCCCACTGTCGATAAAAGCTTTGATTTTCACAGTTTTGGACTCTAGCGCCACCTCGGCTGACAGGAGAAAACGGGTACTACCAGTAAAAGACAAAAGTAGGTTTTCTTGCTGCCCACCCACACTTCCAATAGTAATTTGGGGATTAAACTTTTTTTTTCTTTGGTTTACACCTTGATGATGCAAGTACGGACAAATATTCACAAAATGTCCCTTCTTGCCACAACAAAAGCAGACTCCTTTCACATGACCCAAGCTTTAGCCAGTAGTTCCAGGAGTAGCTCCTCCTAACTGCATAGGCTCATCACAAGGCACAACCACCCCAGTCTCTCCACCATAAGTGTCAATGGAAGCAGTACCCTTATTGGACAGTACGTTCTGAAGATGAGGACCCCTAGATCTCTCCCTCAGGCATCTATCAAGACGTACAGCAAGGGACATAGCTGCTTCCAATGACTATTCCAATGTATTTTCATGAAAAGCCAATGCATCCTGCAGTCTCTCAGAGAGACCCTGGCAGAATTGGCTACAGAGAGCAGAATCGTTCCACTCTGTATCCGTAGCCCATCTCCTAAATTCAGAGCAAAAGGTCTCCGCAGAACGTTCTCCCTGCCGCAAACCCCGTAACTTGGTCTCGGCCTGAGAGATCCGATCCGGGTCATCATAGATTAGACCCAAGGCTCTAAAGAATTCATCCACCGACCGGAGGGACGGTGATCCGGTCGGCAGAGAAAAAGCCCAAGATTGTGCGTCCTCTTTAAGGAATGAAATAATCATACCCACACGTTGACATTCATCACCAGAAGAGTATGGACGAAGCCTAAAGTATAATTAACATGACTCCCTGAACCGGATGAAATTGTCACCACCCCCGGAAAACCTGTCCGGGAGAGCCACCTTCGGTTCAGGGCAGGCCTGGAACCCACCACCGGAACCAGCAGCCTGTGGGCTCTGAATTTGCAAAACCATCGCATGGAGGTCTGCTACCTCCAAAGTCAGATTCTGCATCTGTTTCCACCAGTGCAGACATAGCATCCATAGCTGCACAGATCAGAACAAAAAATCGTGGTATTGGCTCTGGATAATGTCACGGATGTTGTAGGGGAGAACACCAAAAGACAACAAGACGGAAGGGAAAAGACACTAGGCCTCACCGCTAGGGAAGGAAAAGGGTCACCACCTATGAAACCCTGCTCCCGGCCCTAACTCCTATCCGTATGGGCACCTCTTGATGGTAGAAATGCCCATACACAGGAACCTAGAAAACCCTGGTGGCCCTCAGATGCCCTAGACTTATGACAGGGCAGAGACAACCCGCTCCTTCCCTGGTGAAGGAACCAGCATCTCACTGAGGCCTAGTAAACAACAGAGGGGGGGAGGAATACAAAACACAACAAGCGGAACACTTAACTTCTAAGGATGATGGATGGATGGATGGATGGATGGATGGATAGATGGATGGAAAGGTAAAGGTCACATGATCCACACCTGAACAGGAGGTGTGGACATACAAGCAACACACAGACAAAGTGAAACCAAAAGATGCTGTCAGATCACTAATGAGCAGATAATCTTTCAGATCTTCTCAAACCTGTCACCGGTGTGACAACGAGGCCCCAAAACATCCTCATCTCGGTTGCACTGACCGGAGTCCAGCCACCGGCCCTAGCCAAAAAGGAGCCCGGGTCTTGAGCAATGAACTGTTGGGCGTACAGGTTCATTTGCTCCACCATCAGATTCACAAAGTGGTCACTGAAAAAAAGACTAAAATAGTCATATTCAGTGAAGCCCACTGTGGGAATCTGGATTCCTGCTTGGCCAACAAAATCGGGAATCACAGGCTCAAAATGCTCTGTGGTACACCAGACAAGGTCATCGGTAGGGGGCTCAGGTGGACTTATCTGGTGGGCCGGAAAACTAGTATGAGCCCCAGAGCTGCTTGTACTAGTGTGGGCCACAGGGTCCCTGGCATGGCGCTCCCCTTGCTCCGCCTGGCAGCGTCTCCACTGCCTTGGGGGCTCATCATCATCGCTAGATGATAAGGAGGACGCGGATGACAAGAGGAAAGTGGGGTCATCCTCATCCTCACTGGGACTCTCGGATTCGGAGACAAGCAGAGCGTATGCCTCCTCGGCCGAGAACGTCCGGCGGGCCATAGGGGAGTGTGTGTGTGTGCGTGTGTGTGCGCGTGGAAAACTGTATTCAGTGTGCGTGTGTGTGGGGGACGGGTGTTTACGTACTTACCCTAAACCTAACAGAAAAAAATAAAATAAATAACAAAAAAAATTAGAAAATCCCAAAAAGTGTAAAAAAAAGAAAAAAAAACGCGCTGATCAGCGGTGGGGTGGGCGATGCGCTAACAGTGGTCGGATGCTAGGAGTGCCGGACCATGCAAAAAAAATTATAAATAAATTTTAAAAAAAACTTGTGCCCCAAAAAATGTGTGTGCGGGGGTGGGGGGGGGGCAAGCTGCAGCACCCCTGCGGGGTCTAGGCTCACACAGCTGAGTGCTATGGACCCCAGACACCCGATACGGTGCTACAACACAATAAAAATAAACTTTTTTTTTTTTCCTAACTCTCCCTCACTATCCCTGCCTAATCTACCTCTCCCTACCTCTACAAAATACACTGATGTGTGCCTGATGGCACAAAAAATCTTACAATACAGCCGAGCTCCTCTCTCCCGCTCCACGGACCTGTATGAGCGGGGAGATGAGCTCCGGCAATTCAAAATTGCCGCTGCGCTCGCCCACCTGCCCAGCCAGAAGCGATCCTGAGAGGTGGCGTGACCGCCACCTCTCAGGATCGCAGTACGATGATTATCACACCACCGATCACCATCCTATTCCGGGTTATCAGGTCACCAGAGACCCGAATAACCCGGAAACGCAGCAAACCACAGGTCTGAATTGACCTGCGGTTTGCTGCGATCGCCGACACAGGACCCCCCTGGGCATTGTATCAAGATGCCTGCTCAATGATTTGAGCAGGCACCTTGTTCCGATCACCGCCCGCCGTGTGGCGGTAATCAGAAATACACAGGGCGTACAGGTACGCCCTGTGTCCTTAAGTACCAGGACATCAGGGCATACCTGTACACTCTGTGTCCAAAACAGGTTAAGAGAATAGCTGGATGCATCTTAGACTCCTATTATGTACGACATACAATAGACAACGGCTATATGCCAAAAGCAAGGTATGTGCAAGCCACCAATCTATCCATGAGACAGATGACAGGCTTAGTCAGCATACCTTACAATGGCAGACTTGTGAACTATGAGATATTCCAAACAAGCTCTCATCTGACTGAGAACCAGTAAACCTCCAAGTTATTTTGCATCTGTTGGATGGCTTGGGTGGACCTGCACACCTAGATCAATATCATTAGGGCTACAAAAGTCTTGTCCTAACATAATATTCAATAACCTTTCTATACAGTTTTGTCATGTAAAAACTCATTTGCATAAACATGGGCATATGGGGAAGACATGCAAATGAGCAGAATCTGCCTTGTTTTTCAGCTGTCATAAGACTATGAAAACCAATAGATGGCGCTATTGAGTTATGAACAGCGCCCTCTATTGGTTTCTCAGTCTTATGACAAGGGAAATATTCTTGTCAGAAGACTATGAAACCAATAGAGGGCGCTATTGAGTTATGAACAGCGCCCTGTATTGGTTTCACAGTCTTATGACAAGACAAATATTCTTGTCAGAAGACAATGAAACCAATAAAGGTCGCTATTGAGTTATGAACAGCAGTTCATAACTCAATAGCGACCTCTATTGGTTTCATAGTCTTCTGATAAGAATATTTGTCTTGTCATAAGACTGTGAAACCAATAGAGGGCGCTGTTCATAACTCAATAGTGCCATCTATTGGTTTTCATAGTCTTATGACAGCTGAAAAACAAGGCAGATTCTGCTCATTTGCATGTCTTTCCCATATGCCCATGTTTATGCAAATTAGTTTTTACATGACAAAACTGTATAGAAAGGTTATTGAATATTATGTTAGGACAATCAGAAAACTTTTTGTCGCCCTAATGATATTGATCTAGGTGTGCAGGTCCACCCAAGCCATCCAACAGATGCAAAATAAGGTTTACTGGTTTTCAGTCAGATGAGAGCTGGTTTGGAATATCTCATAGTGCACAAGGCTGCCATTGTAACCTGGCTTTTGGCATATAGCTTTGTGTGGTTGTCTATTGTATGTCATACATAATAAGAGTCTATGACGCATCCAACTATCCTCTTAATGCTGTTACCAAACCTTTTTGATGGGGTTTCCATAAATTTTCTAATCTTTTTTTATGAACCGGACACCCTCTTCTCTTCCAAGCAGAGGGTGCCTGGGGTTCTCCCATTCCATTGTATTAAATTGTATTCGAGCACCAAAATTATTCGACCGAGCACTCGGATCTGCCAAGAATAGCGATGCTCAAGCCAAACAGCAGTTTGGCCAAGCATGCTCGCTCATCACTAGTAACTACCATCTACTTTCCCAACATGGATGTTATGCTACATCTTTTACTCAAAACATAGAGAAATAAAAGCAGCACTGTCTAACAATAATGATTCCTATTTAGGGGTTAATAGAGTGCCATGTTAAGCCTTAGGCTAGGGCTCAGGATAGGCTACGCTCAAGCAATGAGAAGGACTGCTTGCAGTCAAAACATGATATATGTCCTGGTAAATAAAATCTTTATTTATAAAAGTTTTACTCATACATGTATCCATGCACCAAATTTAATGACTCCTTTTTTCCTAAATCTGACCGTATTTTTGTATGTCCATATAATTTATGGAATGAAACCACAGAAAAGTATTTTTCAAATTTAAAGCAAATGTTATTATTTCAGCTATTATCTGTGAATTTATGCAGGTGCTAAACACAGTTGGGAACAGCAAAGAGGAAGCAACTAATTAGGATTTTAAAAAAAAATTCACCTTTTTAGTGAGAATAAAAATGTTAGTGTAATAAAACCTTATGTTTATTCCATTAGTCCAAATTCCAGTACAGCAGGAAGCAAACTGAAAGATGACATTGCTGTTCCCTGTGAAAATATTTTGGCCAATACATATTTAAATGACAATAAACATTAATAGGTCTTAATTAAAACCTAATCGGCATGGAGCCACCTCACCAGGAATGCACTCAGCTGGAACTAACTATATTTGCTTAATCTACAATTTTAGATGTATTAGCAAAAATAAATGTTGGTGAATATAAGAGCCTGATTACATATCTTGGGTAAATTGGTGATAATGAGTCAAGAGACTTTGTGTTCATTCACATACATTAGAATAAAAATCATTATGAAATTAAAGCTAAGATTAATCCCGCTAATGACACTGCGGAGCATCTGGGAATAGGATAACCCAGATGTCAAATTCACTGTGATACTGTGCTGCTATTTGATAGTGTAACCCCTTGAAGTATTCTTCTAAGGCTGCTAGCTGGTACCCCACAGTCCCAGCACTTGAAATGCAAATGACTGACAAGATAGACTAATAATGAGAGCAGATTCTAGCAGTAAGGAAAATGCATAAATTAAAAAATGGAGAGAAAAAAAAACCTCAACCGCTGATAGAAAAAAGCAGCAGGCGCCCTGATGTCTTCAATTAGGGTGTATGACATCTGCAGTGAATTTCTCTCTAATAAAGCCCTCACTCTGTATTCCAAAGCACACGATTCTAACACTGTTAACATTCTAATGTCTTGGGCGTGCATGGTAACATTAATTACAAGATGATTTGGTTGACTTCTGAATCTCTTTTATGTCTTCAAGTGAGTAAAACTCTAGGTTGTAGCTTTGATTTCATAAATAAAATGTACAGACCTGCCAAGCATTAAAGCCTTCCCGAACCAACTTAGATCTGCTAAGTTACATTAAACCTTTATTGCGAAGTATGCTGCATTCAGGATGAGTTAAGAAAAAAAAAAAAGGTCAACGTCCCCATAGTTCAACGTCCCTCAATTTTCATAACATCTAATTACTTAGAGATGTTCTCCTGAAATTGTGAATATAATGGAATTCACGGTTTGATTACCGTATTTGAATGTAACATTGCCATGCATGATAAAATATGACTGAGCAGAGGTATGTATATCTGAAATGTATTTAGTGCTGAGAAAATTGCAATACTGCATGATAAGGAAATTTCAGATCACATAACCGTCTACAAGGCTTGTTTTTTAGCCTTAACCCCTTAAGGACCCATGACGTAAATGTACGTCATTTCTGTCCGGGACTAAAAGACCCGTGACGTACATGTACTTCATGGTGATTGGGCGGGTGCATGAGTTGGGCCAGCCCGATCAGCGGCAGGGGTCCAGCAGTCACTGATAGTCGAACCCCTGCTGCATGCGCCGGCATCGGTGAAATCACAGATGACAGCGCATTAACCCTTGATGTGCCACGGTCAGTGCTGACCGCAGCACGTGCAATGTCGGGCGGGGATTGGAGCTGCCATCGGGCCCCCGTGCTGCTGTGACGGAAACCCGATAGCAGGGAAGGCACTGCGATGCCTTCCTTAGGCATCGGGGCTGCCTTTCGGGGAAGAGCCTGTGAGATCCAGCCCCCTGGATCTCACAGGCAGGAAGCTGTATGTGTAATACACACTGTATTACTCTTACAGCCAATGTATTCCACTACAGAAGTAGTGGAATGCATTGTAAAGGGGATCAGACCCCCAAAAGTTGAAGTCCCAAAGTGGGACAAAAAATTAGGTGAAATAAAAAATTAACGTAAAATTAAAAGTTTTAAGTAAAAAAAAAACAACGTAATTTTTCCCAAATAAAGTAAAAAAAAACTTGTAGAAAATAGGGGAAAAAAGAAAAGTAGACATATTAGGTATCACCGCGTCCGTATCGACCGGCTCAATAAGCATATTACATAACCTAACCCCTCAGATGAACACCTTAAAAAATAAAAATAAAAACTGTGCTAAATAAACCATTTTTTTATCACCTTACATCACTAAATGTGAAACACCAAGCGATCAAAAAGGTGTATGCCTCCCAAAAAAGTGTCAATCTAACGTCACCTCATCCCACAAAAAATGAGCCCCTACCTAAGGCAATCACCCAAAAAATAAAAATAAATATGGTTCTCAGACTAAAACATGATATTTTTTGTTTCAAAAATGCTTTTTTATGTTAAATGTAAAAAAAAAAAGTAGACATACAGTCCTGATCAAAAGTTTAAGACCACTTGAAAAATGGCAAACAATCTTATTTAGCATGGCTGGATCTTAACAAGGTTCCAAGTAGAGCTTCAACATGTAACAAGAAGAAATGGGAGTGAGACAAAACATTTTTTGAGCATTTAATTTAATTTAATGAAAACAATGAATAAACTGAAATAGGCTGTTTTGCAGCTGATCAAAATTTTAGGACCACATGCCTTTAAAAGGCCAAATCTGTGCAAAGATGTGGATTCATTGTCATTTTCTGTCAGGTAGTGACACGTTGTGTCTCCCTTTTTGAACGTGGTCGGGTTGTTGAACTGCATAAGCAGGGTCTCTCACAGTGCGCCATCGCTGCTGAGGTGGGACGCAGTAAGACAGTCATTTGGAATTTCTTAAATGATCCTGAGGGTTATGGAACAAAAAAGTCAAGTGGAAGACCCAAAAAAATTTCATCAGCACTGAGCCGGAGGATCCAATTGGCTGTCCGTCAAGACACTGGACGATCCTCGACCCAAATTAAGGCCCTTACTGGTGCTGACTGCAGCCCCATAACCACCAGACGGCATCTGAGACTGAAGGGCTTCAAAAACAAAAAACGTCTTCAAAGACCTCGTCTCCTTAAACGCCACAGAACTGCTCGTTTGGACTTTGCACATGGGACATTTAAAGGTGGAAGAAAGTTTTATTCTCTGATGAGAAAAAATGTAACCTTGATGGTCCTGATGGTTTCCAACGTTACTGGCATGGCAAGCAGATGTGTGGTAACTTTTTTGGAGCTTCTACTCTAGGGGTGCATCAGGGGGGCTTCAAATGGGACATGGTGTAAATAAACCAGTCCAGCAAAATCTGCCTTCCAAAAACCACACGGTGCACCTTTCCCTCTACGCCCTACTGTGTGCCCGTACAGTAGTTTACGGCCACATATGGGGTGTTTCTGCAAACTACAGAATCAGGGCAATAAATATAGTATTTTGTTTGGCTGTTAACCCTTGATTTGTTACTGGAAAAAATTGATTAAAATTGAAAATTTGACAAAAAATAGAAATTCTGAAATTTCATCTCCATTTGCCATTAACTGTTGTGGAACACCTAAAGGGTTAACAAAATTTGTACAATCAGTTTTGAATACCTTGAGTGGTGTAGTTTCTTAAATGGGGTCACTTTTTTGGAGTTTCTACTCTAGGGGTGCATCAGGGGGGCTTCAAATGGAACATGGTGTCAAAAATCCAGTCCAGAAAAATCAGCCTTCCAAAAACCATATGGCATTCCTTTCATTCTGCGCTTTGCCGTGTGCCCGTACAGCAGTTTACGACCACTTATGGTGTGTTTCTGTAAACTACAGAATCAGGGCAATAAATATTGAGTTTTGTTTGGCTGTTAACCCTTGCTTTGTTAGCAAAAGAAAATTATTAAAATGGAAAATCTGCCAAAAAAGTGAAATTCTGAAATTTCATCTCCATTTTCCATTAATTCTTGTGAAACACCTAAAGGGTCAACAACGTTTGTAAAAATCAGTTTTGAATACTTTGAAGGTTTTCGTTTCTAAAATGGGGTCATTTTTGGGTGGTTTCTATTATGTAAGCCTCACAAAGTGACTTCAGACCTGAATTGGTCCTTAAAAAGTGGGTTTTGAAAATTTTCTGAAAAATTTTAAGATTTGCTTCTAAACTTTTAAGCCTTCTAATGTCCCAAAAAAGAAAATGTTATTTACAAAATGATCCAAACATGAAGTAGACATATGGGGAATGTAAAGTAATAACTATTTTTGGAGGTATTACTATCTATTATAAATGTATAGAAATGGAAATTTTCAAATTTGCAAATATTTCCAACTTTTTAGTAAATTTGGTATTTTTTTATAAATAAAAATGAAATTTTTTGACTCAATTTTTCCACTTTCATGAAGTACAATATGTGACAAGAAAACAAGCTCAAAATGGCATGGATAAGTAAAAGCGTTTTAAAGTTTTCACCACATAAAGTGACACATGTCAGATTTGCAAAAAATGGCCGGGTCCTTAAGGTGAAATATGCAGGGTCCTTAAGGGGTTAATGTAGATGGTATGTAAATATAGTTAAAGAGGACCTTTCACCACTCCTGACATTCCGGTTTTAATAGCTTCATACATTCCCTGCGTACTAACAATTCTGGAGCATCTATTCTTATGTCTGTATGTTGTGCCATTCCTTTATTATTTGCACTAGAAGTTATGAATGAATTGCTATTAGCCTTCAGTAAGGGTACAGAGGGGTGGTAACCAGTTGGGGGGGGGGTGTACCTGCACAGACTCACTCTATCCAATCAGTGCTGCCATTTTTAGACTGTGCAGGTACAGTATTTAGTGGGAATGTGTCACCAGAAAATGTCTGATTATTGACAAGTTTTTATGTTAAAGGGGTTGTCCGGTTTCAGAGCTGGACCCGGAGATATCACATTCTTCCCCCACTCAGCTCCTCTAACATGAGCATTTCATGCTTCGATATTGTCCCTTGCCCTACACCTGAATCGCACAGGGCCATGGCATTTCCTGCAGATCCGGTGACACACCTGGTTTCTGCTAGGCTGACGCTTTCACCTAGCAGTGAGCCCGGTGACTTCACCTGCACTAATGGGTGGCCTGTAAAACAGCTAGGGCAGCACTAAAGCCCGCTGATTAGTGCTGGTGATGTTAGCGGGAACACTGCTAGGCGGAAGCCTAGCAGTGTAAAAATTTTACCAAAAAATCCCTTGTCCTGCGCAATACAGCGCAGGGCAAGGGAGAGTATCGGATCATAAAATACTCCAATACTCATATCAGAGGGTCTGAGTGGGGAAAGAAGGGGATATGTCCATGCATCCCACAGCTGCTCGAGGGTGCATGGGAGAGGATCCATAGAGAAAACACAGCGATCAAAGTGGTCCCACAGATGCTCAATTGGGTTCAAGTCTGGAGAATTAGGGACCAGGGTAGTACTTGGAAGCCTTGATCATGCTATTCCAACCAATGTTGGACATGTCAAATTGTTTTGCTGGAAGATCCCATCTGCCCCAGGGTAGATAATCAGAATGCAGGGGTGTACATGATCTGCAATGATGGATTCATACCCAAACCAGTTAAGAGTGCTTTCTACCTGGATGAGTGGGTCCAGAGAATTTCATGAAAACATTACCCAGAACACGTTGCCACCACCAACTTGTATTCTTCCAGCAATGGTTGCAGGATGTTTGTTCTCGCCTGACATGCTAACTTCCATCAATTCGATGAAGCAGAAAATGTGACTCACTGGAGAATGCAACCATATGCCAATCAGAAGAGGTCCAATTCTGATAATTAGCAGTAGTGCAGTGACCATCTGTCTGCTTTGTAAATGAAGAGAGATAGCGGCAGCATCTCCAGTGATTCCTTTATTGGACGGACTTTACAGAAAGCGTGCCATAAAATCAAGCAGCAACGTTTCGGCTGTATCCCAGCCTTTGTCAAGCCTAATACAGAGTGATAATCTCTACCCTTTTAAAGTGCATGCAGTTCCACCCACAAACAGGGGGAACCAATGCAATATATAGCAGCCTTTTACAATTAACATCACAACCAATGAATAGTGTCTTATAATCAAACTAAAAAGCATACACCCGCAGGTGCATGACGTGTGCTCACCTTAAACAGTGCACCACAGTATTGTCCATTCATTACGGCTAGTGGGACTCACATCGCGCGTCTCCAGAGGCACATTGCGCATGTCAGTGTTATTATCCATAAGTGTTTAGGACCTGGGGAGCACACCGGTCATGTGACCCTAGTGCCTTGTGTCTGGCAGGGGATCAGTTTTTAGTACAATAGTCTTTTTCTTGGATAGATTGTTGCGTGCCCATGCCACCAGTATGCCACCTATATAAGGGATACGAGTAATTTTCTGACTAAGTTGCGAGACATTTAGTTACCTGCCCATTTTTATTTGGTCAGCTTTGATGTGGTGTCCCTATACACATCCATTGAACATGAATTCGGTCTAAGTGTCGTCGATGGGGCTCTGGCCGGCACGGGGCTCTCCCCGGATGAGCGCAGGTTTGTCCTCCGCCTTCTGGAGGTGGTACTGAAGAGGAATTATTTCCTCTTTGGGGACACCTTCTTCCAACAACAACAGGGTGTGGAGATGGGGTCCAATGTTGCCCCAACTTATGCCAACATCTTCATGGCGGAGGTGGAGGACAAACTGGTTTATCATTCTGCACATCTTGGGGGAGTCCTGTGCTGGTGGCGCTACATCGACGACATTTTCATGATTTGGAGCGGTACTAGAAGCGCTAGATGAGTTTCTTTAGAATCTGAACGGTGGGATCCCAGGCCTACAATTTACGGTGACATCTTCTCAAAAAGAGTTACAATTTCTAGATGTTAGGGTATATGTAGAGGAAGGTAGATTGAAGATAGACCTCTTTCAGAAACCAACAAATAGAAATAATTTGTTAAAATATGACAGTAACCATCCCCGACGTATGCTTGACTTGCTCCCTTGGAGCCAGATGCTATGGGTAAGGAGGGTGGTATCAGAGGATGACACATTTGAAGTGAGAACTAAAGAGATGGGTAAGAAATTTGCGGAGAGAGGCTATCCAAGAAAATTATTGCAGAGTACCAGAGTTAAGGTGGGTTTGGTTGACAGAGAGACCACACTTCATTCCACATCTACTGTTAAGATTGGTGAACGCATTACCTTTGTTTCTACATTTGGTACGCATAGTGGGACTGTATCCAATATTCTCAGGAAAGAGTGCCATATACTACAGAGAGGTTTACCTTCAATACGCAAGTTCAATAATCCTCCATTAATGTCATATAAAAGAAGTGCCAGTTTAGGTGATAGACTGGTGAAATCTGATGTGGGTGAAATACATGGGGATGGACAGCGGTATTTAACACCTAGGAAAATGGGCAACTTTCCATGCCTAGGTTGCTGCAATTGTTGTAACCTTATCAAGGGCGATACCTTTGCCCATCCCTACAGTGGGAAGACTTATAAAATCAAACAGTATTATACTTGTAGATCGAGAGATGTTATTTATATGCTACAGTGTCCGTGCAGCATGATATACGTGGGAGAGACCACGATGGAGATTAGGGAACGTATTAACAAACATAAGAGCACAATCAGAAAACAGACAATGAACAAGCCAGTAGCTAAACACTTTGTAGAATGTGGTCATTCTGTCAACCAGATCAGGTTCAGGGTGATCGACTCGGTAGGTGCCCTTAGAAAAGGTGGGGACAGAGGGCGTATCCTCAGGAAAAAAGAGTTACAGTGGATTTTCACGCTGAACTCTATGCAGCCCTATGGACTCAACATTGAGTTCAATGTGAATAACATTGAATAGATTTAGTGCATTAAGTGGATATAATAATATGGATTTATGTAATATATCTGATTCAGTATAGGTGGATGCATTTGTTTTTTATGTGGATATATTTATGTCACAATAGTAATCTGGTATATTTTACACTTTTTTACAGCATTTTATTGAAGCATCTCAGTCTGTCTCCGGATATCGGGACTCTAGTTGCGGTCTTCAGATGTTGTAGGACTTGATACTAAGGCCTTTTTGGCCCTAGTTCAGTGCGGTTTAAATTCCATTAGTCCATACCGGGAGTGGGCGGACTGCGGCTCTTCGGCTGCTGTGGGACTGCAGCTCCCCGCATGCCCAGTCTGCTTACAGCTATCAGCCTGCAGCGGGGCATGGTGGATTTGTGATGTTGCAGCGGCTGGGGAGTCCGCGATTTGACCTTCACTGGTCTATACAATCTCCAATAATTTATGTAATCTCCACTAGTATCTGAATACGGTAATAGCATGCATTGTACTATGCTCAAATAGATAGGGCAGCAGATCGATATGGTATTTATACACATCCATTTTTACCCCTGGTTACATGGGGATACGGTTGTTTATATAAATATTTGCTAGGTATATCAAGATTCACATTTATACGCCCGGATCTCACATATATCATCCCATACATATTTAAATGTGGATGAATAGGAGGAGACTAGGAGGAGATTATGTGGTTATGTGATGCTCACATGACCATCATGTGACCAGGGTCACATGACCGGTGTGCTCCCCAGGTCCTGAACACTTATGGATAATAACACTGACATGCGGAATGCGCCTTGGAGACGCGCCATGCGAGTCCCGCTGGCCGTGATGAACGGACAATACTGCGGTGCACTGTTTAAGGGGAGCACATGTCATGCACCTGCAGGTGGATGCATTTTTGTTTGATTAGAAGACACTATTCATTGGTTGTGATGTTAATTGTAAAAGGCTGCTATATATTGCATTGGTTCCCCCTGTTTGTGGGTGGAGCTGCATGCACTTTAAAAGGGTAGAGATCATCACTCTGTATTAGGCTTGACAAAGGCTGGGATACAGCCGAAACGTTGCTGCTTGATTTTATGGTACACTTTCTGTAAAGTCCGTCCAATAAAGGATTCACTGGAGATTCTGCCGCTACCTCTCTTCATTTACTATACGGACGACTGCTGAGGATCTGCAGTCGTGGCTCGGCTGTTGCATTACTGGTGTGGCCATTTATGTCTGTGGGTGCTGCTCTACAAACACTTTTGTCATCTGTCTGCTTTGGAGACCCATATGCGGTAGGGTTCGATGAACTATTGTTTTAGACACACGTCTGGTAGCCTCTTGGTTCATTTTGGTGGTGAGCTGCTCCATGGTAGTGTGGCCAACGCTCACTTTTCACATCAATGGCACATGGTGCTCTGCAGTTTCAATGTCGTTTTTCACAATGGTGCAATTAGTCCACTCACAACAAAATTTCACCACAATGTAAACCGTTCACTCACAAACTGTGCGGTTTCAAACATACTGCTAGCCTTGGCCCAAAGGCCAATAATTAGCAACTCTGATAAATCGCCCCTTTTACCCATGACAGCAATCGAGGAATGTATGTGCAAACAGCCTATTTCATACCTTATATACTGACCAAGTCAGTTCATGACACGTGACTTCCTTCATGAGCTACACGCTGCCGACATCGAATGTAGGAACTGCTCAAAATAACGTGACTGGACAATGTATTTGTCGTTAAAAATTAGTTTGTGCCTTATAAAAAAAAGAAATATTATTTAATTGTAATTGTATATTTTCAGGCTTTAGCTCATTTAGATTTTGTAGCATCTCTCATAACTGATTGCAGTCAATGTAGTTTCTTAAGCTTTAATATACTCATTGACTTCAAAAGTTTCCGCTTCGTAACAATGCACATTTTCACCAATAGTAAGCATAATGAGTAGTATGCACAGAGTGCCTCCCAGAGTACACATTAATCAATATGGCATATGTGCACTCAGATAGCAATCAATCCATGAAGGATAAGTATAGGGTTGGAGATTTAAACAGGTTTTAGTTGGAAACCTAACTAAACCCTGGGGGCACTAGAACAACATTTTTGTCTTGACCTATTATAGCTAATTCTCTGTGAGAATTTTTTTCTGTTTGGTGATGACTATTATTTTCAATGCAGGAAACCACAATGGGTTCTCACAAAGCACTGCCCTACAACAAAGGACTCACTTCCTGAATGACAATGTGCAAGGGTTTGCAAGGGTTATCCCCAACAAGTGTTGAGAAAATAAAAATTATGGCCACTCTCTAAGAAGAGTAGGGTATGTGACAATTCATCCCCACCTTCTCTTTATTACAACCTATCATCCCCTCTCACTTAAATTTCAAAATATTATTTCTAGACGCTAACCTCATATCCAAACATAGCGGAATTTCAGAACCCAGTCAGGATGTGCTACAAACAAGCAAAACATTTCCATGTAAAACAGGCCAAAGTTAAAACCTATGCATGCATCAATTGTATGCAATGTTCCAATGTTATCCAGGGCAACTGCATCACTCATCCATGTACAGGTAAAGTGAGTTTACATCAGCTACTAGTGTCCTAGACAATAGAATGCTTCTTAGGCTCCTGTGTATCTGTTATCTTACAGCACTGGTCTTATTATTGAGCATACACTTGTCCAATGTGACCCATGTTTTGTTGCAACAGGACAACGACCCAAAGCTTAGAAGTAAATTAACAACAGAATGGCTTAAACAGAAGAAAATACGCCTTCTGGAGTGGCCCAGTCAGAGTCCTGACCTCAACCCGATTGAGATGTTGTGACCTCAAGAAAGCGATTCACACCAGACATCCCAAGAATATTGCTGAACTGAAACAGTTCTGTAAAGAGGAATGGTCAAGAATTACTCCTGACCGTTGTGCACGTCTGATCTGCAACTACAGGAAACGTTTGGTTGAAGTTATTGCTGCCAAGGGAGGTTCAACCAGTTATTAAATCCAAGGGTTCACACACTTTTTCTACCTGCACTGTTAATGTTTACATAGTGTGTTCAATAAAAACATGGTAAAATGTAATTCTTTGTGTGTTATTAGTTTAAGCAGACTGTGATTGTCTATTGTTGTGACTTAGATGACGATCAGATCACATTTTATGACCAATTTGTGCAGAAATCCATATCATTCCAAAGGGTTCACATACTTTTTCTTGCAACTGTATTCGTATTTGCGAATAGTGTTGATCGCGAAAATTCGAATCGTGAATTTATCGCGAATATCGCCACTTAGCAACATCCCTAGCAACCAATAGGAAACTTGCCTACCCCTTATTGTTGATCGCGAATATTCTAATATATTACATTGCCGATTTTCTCAATCAAGTAAATAATGACTGGAGATCACAAATTCTTGAATTTGCAAATTTATGGCGAATATTCAGCCAAAAATTCGCAAAATATTGCGATTTCGAATATTTCCTATACCGCTCATCGCTATTAATTATTGCTGAAAGCTAATTATGTACCCGGTTAGCATCAAAGAAGATGGTTTGGGCGGCCCCTGAGCATCGGTACAGAAAAAGATTTGCCTGTAAGGTCTATGGCCAGTCCGCCTCTGCTGGTTGTACTTGGTTTACATATCCAACTGGCTCCATTACCTTAGACTAATCAATTGAATATAACATTTGTGGTCAAGTTTCTGTTAGCTAGTTGGAAACTGGGACTCAGTGGTTTGCATCGGGGCCTTGCAAAGCTTGGGTCCTACATTCAAATTATCTGCGTGGAGTTTATATGTTCTTATTTCTTGCATTGCAGTGTATGGGGATTATTTTATGCTAGTTTTTACAACTGTGTATGTGACTCTATGTACATACCATATTTTTCACTTTATTAGACGCATTTGATGATAAGACGCACCTAGATTTTAGAAGAAGAAAATTATTTTTATCCAAATTGTGTACTTTGGTGGGTTTTAAACCAATGGGGATCTGTGGATGATGCATTGTTATGGGGGATCTGTGGATAACACACTGTTATGGGGTATCTGTGGATGATACACTGTTATGGGGCATCTATGGATCTGTGAATGACGCACTGTTATGGGGGGATCTGTGGATAAAGCACTGTTATGGGGGATCTATGGACAATGCAATGGTATTCGAGATCTGCGGATGATGTTATGTTATGTGACTATAACCCCCCTCAACCTTAAGAATGCATCAAGGCCCTGCAGTACATGGATGCATTCCTAAGGATGAGGGGGGTTTTAGTCACATTTAATATAAAATCTGTCCAGAAACTGTACTGTAATTGTAAAAGTGTTTATATGAAATGTTTATATTCAATATGACTATACCCCCCCCCCCCTTCATCCTTAGGAATGCACCCATGTACTGTAGTACATGGGTGTATCCTTAAGGATGAGGGGGGTTATAGTCACATTTAATGCAAACACAGATCAATTACAGTACAGACTCTGAGAGTGTTTATATTAAATATGACTAAAACCCCCCTCAACCTTAAGAATGCATCCATGTACTACATGAGGGAAGTTATAGTCATATTTAATGTCCAGGTCAGCCCCTGAGCTCCCCTTCATGTCTTTCATGTCCCCCTAAACAAGCTGTTTGATGGAAGTGGCGGAGCAGCAGTTCCTGCCTGCGCTCGCTACCAATCAGCACACCATGTAGGGCAGCAGAGGAGAAGAAGAATGGCTCTCCTCGGCTATGGAGCGATAACATGCAGGCTGGCAGCGTTCCGCTTCACTGAATGGTTCAATGCTGCCCACCCCACAATTCAAGTTCAAGACTAACTTAAACAATGTGCTGGCCACCATTCTCTTTATAAGACGAACAGGCTTTTCCCCCCTACTTTGGGGGGGGGGGGGAGTGTCTTATAAAGTGAAAAATACGGTAACGTTCATCGCAATTGGAAATGATATTTTAGGCTGAGTTCACTCTTCAGTTACTTGATCTGTTATTTCCATCAGCTATTGTGAGCCAAACCCAGGTCAAAAACACAGAAAAGGTGCAAATCATTACACCTGACCTCTGAGTAGGCTTTACTACTGGTTTTGGCTCACAGTAACTGATGGAGATAACTGACCAAATAACTGAAGTGTTAACTCAGCCTTATCAGTACTCACATACAGTATCAACTCCTTTGACTTACATGTGTATATTTTGTATGTATTTCAGGTCGTGACCAAGGTCTGGGATGGACTGAAACTCTAGTGTCGGCCCTTAATATGATCATAATGGAAGCTCTTTAATATTATATTTTGCATTATAATCTTCTGAGTTCCATGGTTTGTTGTCATTATCATATTAGGAATTACTCCTACTACTGAACACCACATTTACCAGGGTGCCAACCATAAACTCCAACTGTATCATTATAGTTTCTATTCATTGTCATCAGAGTGCATATTAGATTCCTGCTAGGAAGTACTAAGGTCAAAACTGAAACCAGTCTTCCAAAACCAATCAAGGTAGTATAAAGATAAGGCTACCCTTAGTTTTTTTTTAGAAGAGCCCACAGCAAGGCAGGATGAACTTTGCTGCTAGGGACCCAGGAGATGATGAAAAACTGGTATAGGTACACTATTGGCAGACCTTCCAGAATAACCAGTGAGGTACAAAAGAAAGTCAGCAAGCAGGATCAAAACAAGGAAAGACAGACACAGTCAATGCAGTACACCAAAGCTTAATCCAGAGGAAGGCCAAAGTCAGTTACCAGGAGAGTCGATATAACTAGGAACAGCAGCCATAGGATAAATCCAGAAGCAAACCAGAAGTCAGTTCACCAGAAAAGTCAATTATAGTGTCACAATATAGAGTACTGTTGCAAATGAAATCACAGGCAAGTCAATCAGGAATTGGCAGTCTTCAATCTCCTTCCTAGCCCAAGGATTGAACACAGAGTCAGAAGCCTGATTGGATCGGCTTCCAGTCACACTGACAAGTTGACCATTTCGGACTTGGTTGGCAACCCTCCCAGCACAGCTATGCATAGTAGTTTGGCTTGATGAATTAGTGAAAGGTCCTTTTACATGGTCAGATCCAATCGAGGATTCGACAAGTCAATCAGTGGTTGTTACCTTCATTTTTAGATGTAGCAATAATTGTACTGAAGGATTGTTAATATTTTTATTCATCCCCATACAGTTTTTATTTGTCGGCAGCACATGCCCTGTTTGGATGTTAAGATGTGGTGCCAATAAATGATTTTTAGTTGCACAAAAAGATATGATCAATTCATAAAAAGTGTTTGCACATTTGTCTGGTTGCACAAGTTTACACAGGGTAATGACCGGGAATAAGCAATGTTTGTTCCCAGTCATCACCCTATGTAAAATCAGCAACAATAATGGAAAACATAGTGGTCACTCTTATCTCACAATAAAAGCTCACTAAGTGACCTTAAAGATTTGTCAACATACTAACATCCAGCTAGTATGTATCATATATGTATTTAAACTATGCCCTAAATAAAAAAATAAAAAAAAGCCCAGAATAACCTGAAAATGTTGTACTTGTATTGTTTATATGTTATAGTACATGGGCTACTAACCCAATTTAAGCATCATTTCATGTCATTTGAATTTTATACATTACTTCCCTTAGCTTCATGCTTACAACTTATAACAAATAGCTGTTTCCCATATGGTGTAGCGGTTACGATTCCTGGTTTTCACCCAGGTAGCCTTGGTTTGACTCCTGGCATGGGAAGTTACATCTGTTTGTCCAGCATGGTGGCACAGTGGTTAGCACTGACCATGGACAACATCTGCATGGAGTTTGTATGTTCTCCCCGTGTTTGGTTGGGTTTTCTCTGGGTACTTGCGTTTCCTCCCATACTCCAAAGACATACTGAGAGGGAACAGATGGTGAGCTCCATTGGAGACAGTGAGTGATTATGTCTGTAAAGTGCTCTGTAATGGTTGGTGCTAAATTAGCAAATACAATAAATAAGGCTAGTTTCACACATTCATCAAAGAAACATGGCAGGCTGTTCCAGCAGAGAACAGTCTGCAGGGCTCTATGGATCCGGCGTAGCCAGATAGTGTTGTGAGTCCACTGTACTCCTTTGACTACATACCCTGGGATTCAGACAGACAACAACAAAATAGTCTAAGAGTCAAGCATCTGTATGAATTAAATGAACGGAGGGCCAGTACTAGCAGACAAATACACACAATATAAGCTAAGAAAGCTACAATTAAACATGCTCACTGGGATGCACATAATTTGGACCATGCAAAAATTGAAATGGCACCAATTTACTGATGTGGTACTTCTATATATACTGTACTAATGCCTTGAAATCTGATTAGGGAGCCTCCTGCTATTCCTCCTCATCTGTTTGCACACGTGTGGCAAAACTGAACATGTATGTACAAGGAGAGAGGTTAAGAGTAGAGTTGAGCGAACACCTGGATGTTCGGGTTCGAGAAGTTCGGCCGAACTTCCCGGAAATGTTCGGGTTCGGGATCCGAACCCGACCCGAACTTCGTCCCGAACCCCATTGAAGTCAATGGGGACCCGAACTTTTCGGCACTAAAAAGGCTGTAAAACAGCCCAGGAAAGAGCTAGAGGGCTGCAAAAGGCAGCAACATGTAGGTAAATCCCCTGCAAACAAATGTGGATAGGGAAATGAATTAAAATAAAAATTAAAAAAATAAAAATTAACCAATATCAATTGGACAGAGGTCCCATAGCAGAGAATCTGGCTTCACGTCAGCAGAGAATCAGTCTCTTCATGCCATAGCAAAGAATATGGCTTCATGTCAGCAGAGAATCAGTCTGTTCATGCCATAGCAGAGAATCTGGCTTCATGTCAGCGCAGAATCAGTCTTCATGTCATAGCAGAGAATCAGGCTTCACGTCACCCACCACTGGAACAGGCCACTGTCACATATTTAGGCCCCGGCACCCAGACAGAGGAGAGAGGTCCCGTAACAGAGAATCTGGCCTTATGTCAGCGCAGAATCAGTCTTCATGTCATAGTAGAGAATCAGGCTTCACGTCACCCACCACTGGAACAGGCCACTGTCACATATTTAGGCCCAGACACCCAGGCAGAGGAGAGAGGTCCCGTAACAGAGAATCTGGCCTTATGTCAGCACAGAATCTGTCTTCATGTCATAGCAGAGAATCAGGCTTCACGTCACCCACCACTGGAACAGGCCACTGTCACATATTTAGGCCCCGGCACCCAGACAGAGGAGAGAGGTCCCGTAACAGAGAATCTGGCCTTATGTCAGCGCAGAATCAGTCTTCATGTCATAGCAGAGAATCAGGCTTCACGTCACCCACCACTGGAACAGGCCACTGTCACATATTTAGGCCCTGGCACCCAGACAGAGGAGAGAGGTCCCGTAACAGAGAATCTGGCCTTATGTCAGCACAGAATCTGTCTTCATGTCATAGCAGAGAATCAGGCTTCACGTCACCCACCACTGGAACAGGCCACTGTCACATATTTAGGCCCCGACACCCAGACAAAGGAGAGAGGTCCGGTAACAGAGAATCTGGCCTTATGTCAGCGCAGAATCAGTCTTCATGTCATAGCAGAGAATCAGGCTTCACGTCACCCACCACTGGAACAGGCCACTGTCACATATTTAGGCCCCGGCACCCAGACAGAGGAGAGAGGTCCCGTAACAGAGAATCTGGCCTTATGTCAGCACAGAATCTGTCTTCATGTCATAGCAGAGAATCAGGCTTCACGTCACCCACCACTGGAACAGGCCACTGTCATACATTTAGGCCCCGGCACCCAGGCAGAGGAGAGAGGTCCCGTAACAGAGAATCTGACCTTATGTCAGCACAGAATCTGTCTTCATGTCATAGCAGAGAATCAGGCTTCACGTCACCCACCACTGGAACAGGCCACTGTCACATATTTAGGCCCCGACACCCAGACAGAGGAGAGAGGTCCGGTAACAGAGAATCTGGCCTTATGTCAGCGCAGAATCAGTCTTCATGTCATAGCAGAGAATCAGGCTTCACGTCACCCACCACTGGAACAGGCCACTGTCACATATTTAGGCCCCGGCACCCAGACAGAGGAGAGAGGTCCCGTAACAGAGAATCTGGCCTTATGTCAGCACAGAATCTGTCTTCATGTCATAGCAGAGAATCAGGCTTCACGTCACCCACCACTGGAACAGGCCACTGTCATACATTTAGGCCCCGGCACCCAGGCAGAGGAGAGAGGTCCCGTAACAGAGAATCTGACCTTATGTCAGCACAGAATCTGTCTTCATGTCATAGCAGAGAATCAGACTTCACGTCACCCACCACTGGAACAGGCCACTGTCACATATTTAGGCCCCGACACCCAGACAGAGGAGAGAGGTCCGGTAACAGAGAATCTGGCCTTATGTCAGCGCAGAATCAGTCTTCATGTCATAGCAGAGAATCAGGCTTCACGTCACCCACCACTGGAACAGGCCACTGTCACATATTTAGGCCCCGGCACCCAGACAGAGGAGAGAGGTCCCATAACAGAGAATCTGGCCTTATGTCAGCACAGAATCTGTCTTCATGTCATAGCAGAGAATCAGGCTTCACGTCACCCACCACTGGAACAGGCCACTGTCATACATTTAGGCCCCGGCACCCAGGCAGAGGAGAGAGGTCCCGTAACAGAGAATCTGACCTTATGTCAGCACAGAATCTGTCTTCATGTCATAGCAGAGAATCAGGCTTCACGTCACCCACCACTGGAACAGGCCACTGTCACATATTTAGGCCCCGACACCCAGACAGAGGAGAGAGGTCCGGTAACAGAGAATCTGGCCTTATGTCAGCGCAGAATCAGTCTTCATGTCATAGCAGAGAATCAGGCTTCACGTCACCCACCACTGGAACAGGCCACTGTCACACATTTAGGCCCCGGCACCCAGGCAGAGGAGAGAGGTCCCGTAACAGAGAATCTGGCCTTATGTCAGCACAGAATCTGTCTTCATGTCATAGCAGAGAATCAGGCTTCACGTCACCCACCACTGGAACAGGCCACTGTCACATATTTAGGCCCCGGCACCCAGACAGAGGAGAGAGGTCCCGTAACAGAGAATCTGGCCTTATGTCAGCACATAATCTGTCTTCATGTCATAGCAGAGAATCAGGCTTCACGTCACCCACCACTGGAACAGGCCGCTGTCACACATTTAGGCCCCGGCACCCAGACAGAGGAGAGGTTCATTCAACTTTGGGTTGCCCCGCAATATAATGGTAAAATGAAAATAAAAATAGTATTGAATGAGGAAGTGCCCTGGAGTAGAATAATATATTGTTAAGGGGAGGTAGTTAATATCTAATCTGCACAAGGGATGGACAGGTCCTGTGGGATCCATGCCTGGTTCATTTTTATGAACGTCAGCTTGTCCACATTGGCTGTAGACAGGCGGCTGCGTTTGTCTGTAATGACGCCCCCTGCCGTGCTGAATACACGTTCAGACAAAACGCTGGCCGCCGGGCAGGCCAGCACCTCCAAGGCATAAAAGGCTAGCTCTGGCCACGTGGACAATTTGGAGACCCAGAAGTTGAATGGGGCCGAACCATCAGTCAGTACGTGGAGGGGTGTGCACAGGTACTGTTCCACCATGTTAGTGAAATGTTGCCTCCTGCTAACACGTTCCGTATCAGGTGGTGGTGCAGTTAGCTGTGGCATGGTGACAAAACTTTTCCACATCTCTGCCATGCTAACCCTGCCCTCAGAGGAGCTGGCCGTGACACAGCTGCGTTGGCGACCTCTTGCTCCTCCTCTGCCTTCGCCTTGGGCTTCCACTGGTTCCCCTGTGACATTTGGGAATGCTTGTACTCGCGCATCTTCCTATCACGCTCCAGTGTAGGAAGTAAGGTGGGCACATTGTCTTTGTACCGGGGATCCAGCAGGGTGGCAACCCAGTAGTCCGCACACGTTAAAATGTGGGCAACTCTGCTGTCGTTGCGCAGGCACTGTGTCATGGTCTTACCTGCTTGCTGCTCTCCTTCGTTTGACATGTGCTGGCGGCCATCTTGGTTTCTGGGTTTCTTGTAGCCTTCCACCCTGCGGCTCCTCCTTCCCCTGGGAGGAGCTGGATGCCTAGCTCATATATATAGGAGGTCTGTGGCTTCAGTTCCTTGCTTGGTCCTCTTGTGTTCACATGCTTCTAAGACTGCTGCTGCTTCTGGTTCCTGATCCTGGCTTCGTCTGACTACCCTGCTGGTTCCTGATCCTGGCTTCGTCTGACTACCCTGCTGGTTCCTGATCCTGGCTTCGTCTGACTACCCTGCTGGTTCCTGATCCTGGCTTCGTCTGACTACCCTGCTGGTTCCTGATCCTGGCTTCGTCTGACTACCCTTCTGGTTCCTGACCTCTGGCTTCGCAAAGACTCTGCTCGGTTTCACCATCCGTTTGGACTTTTGCTTTACAGCTTTATTTTCAATAAAGCCTTCTTATTTTCACTTATCTCTTGTTGTACGTCTGGTTCATGGTTCTGTGACACACTGCAGCATGTAGTCGCTCATGTGTGCCAGGCTGCCCAGAGGTAAGGACAAGCTGTCCTCTGTGGGAGGCGTATCGTCATCGTCCTGTGTTTCCCCCCAGCCACGCACCAGTGATGGGCCCGAGCTGCTTTGGGTGCCACCCCGCTGTGAACATGCTTCATCCTCATCCTCCTCCACCTCCTCCTCATCCTCGTCCTCCTCGTCCTCCAGTAGTGGGCCCTGTCTGGCCACATTTGTACCCGGCCTCTGGTGTTGCAAAAAACCTCCCTCTGAGTCACTTCGAAGAGACTGGCCTGAAAGTGCTAAAAATGACCCCTCTTCCTCCTCTTCCTCCTGGGCCACCTCCTCTTCCATCATCGCCCTAAGTGTTTTCTCAAGGAGACATAGAAGTGGTATTGTAGCGCTGGCCATGTTGGTGGAGTACTCGAAACAGCGCAACAGGGCACACAGGTCTCGCATGAAGGCCCAGTCATTGGTGGTGAAGTGGGTCTAAACGCAGTGCGACTCACCCGTGCGTGCTGCAGCTGAAACTCCACTATGGCCTGCTGCTGCTCGCACTGTCTGTCCAGCATATGCAAGGTGGAGTTCCACCTGGTGGGCACGTCGCATATGAGGCGGTGAGCGGGAAGGCCGAAGTTACGCTGTAGCGCAGACAGGCGAGCAGCGGCAGGGTGTGAACGCCTGAAGCGCGAACAGACGGCCCGCACTTTATGCAGCAGCTCTGACATGTCGGGGTAGTTGCGAATGAACTTCTGCACCACCAAATTCAGCACATGCGCCAGGCAAGGGATGTGCGTCAAACCGGCTAGTCCCAGAGCTGCAACGAGATTTCGCCCATTATCGCACACCACCAGGCCAGGTTTGAGGCTCACCGGCAGCAACCACTCATCGGTCTGTTGTTCTATACCCCGCCACAACTCCTGTGCGGTGTGGGGCCTGTCCCCCAAACATATGAGTTTCAGAACGGCCTGCTGACGTTTACCCCGGGCTGTGCTGAAGTTGGTGGTGAAGGTGTGTGGCTGACTGGATGAGCAGGTGGAAGAAGAGGAGGAGGAAGCTGAGTAGGAGGAGGAGGAGACAGGAGGCAAAGAATGTTGCCCTGCGATCCTTGGCGGCGGAAGGACGTGCGCCAAACAGCTCTCCGCCTGGGGCCCAGTCGCCACTACATTTACCCAGTGTGCAGTTAGGGAGATATAGCGTCCCTGGCCGTGCTTACTGGTCCACGTATCTGTGGTTAGGTGGACCTTGCCACAGATGGCGTTGCGCAGTGCACACTTTTATCGGACACTTGGTTGTGCAGGGATGGCACGGCTCTCTTGGAGAAGTAGTGCCGCCTGGGAACAACATACTGTGGGACAGCAAGCGACATGAGCTGTTTGAAGCTGTGTGTGTCCACCAGCCTAAATGACAGCATTTCATAGGCCAGTAGTTTAGAAATGCTGGCATTTAGGGCCAGGGATCGAGGGTGGCTAGGTGGGAATTTACGCTTTCTCTCAAATGTTTGTGAGATGGAGAGCTGAACGCTGCCGTGTGACATGGTTGAGATGCTTGGTGACGCAGGTGGTGGTGTTGGTGGTACATCCCATGTTTGCTGGGCGGCAGGTGCCAACGTTCCTCCAGAGGCGGAGGAAGAGGCCGAGGCAGCGGCAGCAGCAGAAGAGGCCGAGGCGGCGGCAGCAGCAGAAGAGACCGAGGCGGCAGCAGCAGCAGAAAAGGTAGCAGGGGGAGCCTGAGTGAGTTCCTTGTTTTTAAGGTGTTTACTCCACTGCAGTTCATGCTTTTCATGCAGGTGCCTGGTCATGTAGGTTGTGCTAAGGTTCAGAACGTTAATGCCTCGCTTCAGGCTCTGATGGCACAGCGTGCAAACCACTCGGGTCTTGTCGTCAGCACATTGTTTGAAGAAGTGCCATGCAAGGGAACTCCTTGAAGCTGCCTTTGGGGTGCTCGGTCCCAGATGGCGGCAGTCAGTAGCAGGCGGAGTCTCTTGGCGGCGGGTTTTCTGATTTTGCCCACTGCTCCCTCTTTTGCTATGCTGTTGGCTCGGTCTCACCACTGCCTCTTCCTCCGAACTCTGAAAGTCAGTGGCACGACCTTCATTCCATGTGGGGTCTAGGACCTCATCATCCCCTGCATCATCTTCCACCCAGTCTTGATCCCTGACCTCCTGTTCAGTCTGCACACTGCAGAAAGACGCAGCAGTTGGCACCTGTGTTTCGTCATCATCAGAGACGTGCTGAGGTGGTATTCCCATGTCCTCATCATCAGGAAACATAAGTGGTTGTGCGTTAGTGCATTCTATCTCTTCCACCCCTGGGGAAGGGCTAGGTGGATGCCCTTGGGAAACCCTGGCAGCAGAGTCTTCAAACAGCATAAGAGACTGCTGCATAACTTGAGGCTCAGACAGTTTCCCTGATATGCATGGGGGTGATGTGACAGACCGATGGGCTTGGTTTTCATGCGCCATCTGTGTGCTTTCTGCAGAAGACTGGGTGGGAGATAATGTGAACGTGCTGGATTTACTGTCGGCCACCCAATTGACTAATGCCTGTACCTGCTCAGGCCTTACCATCCTTAGAACGGCATTGGGCCCCACCAAATATCGCTGTAAATTCTGCTGGCTACTGGGACCTGAGGTAGTTGGTTCACTAGGACGTGTGGCTGTGGCAGAACGGCCACGTCCTCTCCCAGCACCAGAGGGTCCACTAACACCACCACGACCATGTCCACGTCCGCGTCCCTTATTAGATGTTTTCCTCATTGTTCCCGTTCACCACAATTTTGAGAATGGCAAATTTGGGAATAGTTTTTCAACCCAGAACAAAAAATGTGCTTTTACGGTCACTACAAATAACTTGACCAGCTAAAACAGTACAGATTTGGTTGAATAGAAATGTGAGGCCTGTTTTTTTTTGCGCTGTGTGACAGGTATAGGTTTAATCACAGAATTAGACTTGTATCTGCACGGTAGCGTGTGTGTTACGTTTTTCTGAATGACACTATCAGCACCTTCAATGTAAGATATCCTTTTTGGGATAGATTTCAAGTAGGCCTCATATAGCAGAAACTAGTTATTTTGAGAATGGCAAATTTGGGAATAGTTTTTCAACCCAGAACAAAAAGTGTGCTTTTACGGTCACTACAAATAACTTGACCAGCTAAAACAGTACAAATTTGGTTGAATAGAAATGTCAGGTCTATTTTTTAGGCGCTGGGTGACAGGCTCAACTTGCCCCTGATGTAGTATATGGCCAAAAAATAACCACACTATTGATGGTTAAATGCACTTGGGTGACACAGGCTCAGCCTGCACCAGATGTAGTATATGGCCAAAAAATAACCAGACTGTTGATGGTTAAATGCACTTCGGTGACACAGGCTCAGCCTGCAGCTGATGTAGTATATGGCCAAAAAATAACCAGACTGTTGATGGTTAAATGCACTTCGGTGACACAGGCTCAGCCTGCAGCTGATGTAGGATATAGCAAAAAATAACCACACTATTGATGGTTAAATACACTTGGTGATAGCTTGTGCTGGCGCACCACAAGCCACAAAATGGCCGCCGATCACCACAGAAAAAAGTGATCTAAAAGCGCTCTGGGCAGCCTCAAAAAAGTGAGCAAGTCGATATTAGCACTTCAATGATCCACAGCTGCAGATCAATCACAGAATGAAGTCTTTTGGAGGAGTTAATCTGCCTAATCTCGCCCTAACGTTGCAGCAGCAACCTCTCCCTATGCTTGAATCAGCAGACTGACGTGCAGCGCTACGTGACCCAAGCTTATATAGAGGCTGGGTCACATGCTGCACTGGCCAATCACAGCCATGCCAATAGTAGGCAAGGCTGTGATGGCCTCTTGGGGCAAGTAGTATGACGCTTGTTGATTGGCTGCTTTGCAGCCTTTCAAAAAGCGCCAAGAAAGCGCCGAACACCGAACCCGAACCCGGACTTTTACGAAAATGTTCGGGTTCGGGTCCGTGTCACGGACACCCCAAAATTCGGTACGAACCCGAACTATACAGTTCGGGTTCGCTCATCCCTAGTTAAGAGTGAAAGCTAATATACAAACCATGATACAAATTCTAATGTGGATTTCTGAGTGATCAGGTCATTTATAGGTTGATTAGACTCACTTGGTCCTACCCGATATTAGATATAATCTCAGAGAGGTATATCAAAATATCATATATTTTAAAGAATCAGGTTCAAAATCTAAGCATTTTGTCATGGAGTTTGAAACAATAGGGGCAAAAAATGTAATATGAAGATAACGTGCATAAACTCTTAGAAAGAACAAGCTAACACATTTATATCATAGTTACATAGTTACATAGTTAATACGGTTGAAAAAAGACATACGTCCATCACGTTAAACCAAAGGATAGGTGGGGATGCGAATCCCAAAAGGAATTAAGACTCAGATTTGTACACGTTTTCATAAGCATTAATGTTTTTTAATTTTAAGAATTCGTCTAAACCCTTTTTAAAACTGTCAACTGTTCCTGCTGGGACCACGTCCTGAGGAAGTCTATTCCACAGATTCACAGTTCTTACAGTAAAGAAGCTTTGACGCTTCTGGAGACTGAACTTTTTCCTCTCCAATCAGAGGCAGTGCCCCCTTGAGCGCATTTTACATGGAACAGCTTTTCACCATATTTTTTGTATGGCCCATTTATATATTTGTATAGGTTAATCATGTCCCCCCTTAGACGTCTCTTCTCAATACTAAATAAATTAAATTCTTTTAATCTTTCTTCATAACTAAGACCCTCCATTCCCCTTATCAGTTTAGTCGCTCTCCTCTGTACTTTTTCCAGCTGCAGTGCGTCCATTCTATGGACTGGTTCCCAGAACTGAACTGCATATTCCAGATGAGGCCGCACCAACGCTTTCTAAAGTGGTAATATTATCATATGATAGATATGAATGCAGTGAATTAAAAAATATTACAGCACATACACCAGTTGACCAGCATTTTTTCTTGGAAATGGAGGATGCGCTAGCACTTTTTACCTCAACCAATAAAAACTCTCTTGTGAACATTTTTAGGATAAGATTAAATATGTTTTCTTAGTAACAAGCTTTTACATTCTAGAAATATTGGTCCTCTGAATTTCAAGCATTAAGACTGAAATAGCTAACAATTTCCCTGCATTATTGATAAGACGCCACAATAAAAGTATTCAACAAGCAGGTAACTGCCTTCATTAAAGACTGAAGGTCTTATTGTCACACATTTTTGCATTTAGTCAGAATCACTAATTACACTTAAAAGGTTGAAAAGGCCTTGGAAGATTGGGATAGTTCTGTTTTATTAATTGAGCTGCATACAGGAGGATGAGTTCAGCTCCTGGGGTTAAGTCATTTTTAGAATGATGTGCCTGATATGATTGCAAGGCAAGTTCCCTCCAGAAAGAAGAGCATATCTCCATTAAAATCCTAGCTTATGCTATAAGTGACAGGTATGAAGTATTAATAAAACGAAAAGAAATGAAGAAAGGGGATAAGCTAGGAGTCATGCAAGTCAAATATATCATTGGAGCCACTTTTAGAAAAAAATATCTTAAATTCATTTAGGATGAATATAAATTGAGCTATTCACTGAATAACTAAGATACATGGATATCAATTGTCCATATCTACTATGGGCACACCACACAATAATATGCAAGATAACTATTTTGAGATCCTTAACTGAAGCATCCAATTTTATGCAATCCTTTTTTGACAATTTTTTTTTTTTTTTAATAATCAGATACACTATATATATGCCTTAATCATTAAATTCAAGTGTTTCATTCAGTCCCATTCAGCCAGGCACAGGTGTATAAAATCCAGCTCCAACTGCTGATTCTGACATTACCGCCTGGTTTTGAACCTGCTTGGGGACAGTGCTGTGGGTTGAGGTTAGGTCTGCAGTTCCCTACCTGATGTGACTCTGTCGGTCTGATGGATGAAGGGATAATGCTATGGGATTGTTTTCCAGGAGATGGCCTGGGCCCCTTAGTTCCAATGAAGGAAAATCTATGCTAGGACAAGCAAAGACATTTTGTAAAATTAGAAGTTTCCAACTTTGTAGGAACAGTTTGGGGAATGCCTCTTTATGTTCTAGCATGACTGTGTCTCAGTGCACAAAGCAAGGTCCATAAAGGTATGGCTGAATGGGTTTGGTGTGGAAGACCTTGACTGGCTTGCACAGAGCTCTGACCTCAACTGCAATGAACACCTTTGGTATGAGCTACAATGGCGATTGCGAGCAAAGCACTCTTATCCAACATTAGTGTCGGACCTCACAAATGCTCTTGGATGAAAGGGTAAAAATTCTCATGAACACACAAAAATCTTGGAGGAAGCCTTCCAAGAAAAGTAGAATCTGTTTTAGTTGCAAAGGAGGAACCAACTCTTAAACCCAAATATTAATGCCTAAGTTTTCAGAATGGAAAATCATAAAAGCTCCTGTAGGTGTAATGTGTAGGTGTTCCAATACATTTGTCTACATAGTGTACATTCCCATAGGACAAATGATTATTGGAAATCTTGAAGTCTACTGAAAGAACTTAGATAATGATGATTTTGCTGAGATCTTCCAATTATATAAAGTCTATGGGGCTCCTATCCCCAACAGGAAAGAAAAGTGAATCAGAAAGAAAGAATCCTTTAATCTGATTCTATTATTTCCCTCAAGATATGGTGCTAAGGGTTTCTGGCAGCTGCTCAAGCCTCATATCTCCAGAGTTTAGATTACCTGAAAGCCCTTGTTAGGTTACATGTGATGTCTGATTTAGACAAACCATGCTCAAATACCCTACTAGGAACTTTTAAAATGAAGATTCTGAAAAATGTGTCTGTCATTTTGTAGGACCTGCGAAATGTCTGTGCATCACATGCATAGCTCAATGACTTCAGTGGGAACTGTGTAATTCATGAGTTTTCCTGTGGTGGTGCTGTAAGAAAACTGAACACTTACTGTCAGGTTTCCCCACAGATCACAGTAAATCCCTGGAAATTCTAGGTACGGGAGACATTGTCAAGGATTTGAGAGCCTTCCTACCCAAAAGCGATTGTCCACATCGAACAATTTTTTTATAGAACACATTGGCTAAAAATTATAAAATGGCTGTAGCCAACTTCTGCTTAAAGGAATATTTCAACCTAATAAGGTGATGGCATATTAGCAGGATATGCTATCACTTTATGAAAGATGGTGGTCTGACCTCTGGGATCCACAATGATCTTGAGAATGAAGGGGCCACATCACTGGTGTAGTACTGAATTCCCTGCACAGCAGGTGCCTGGAATGCCACTGCTCTTCTGATTATAAACTTATGTCATCAGATATGCCATTGTTCAAGGGTGACGTGTTATCAGTGATTGACAGCTATCTCTGTATACACTATTACACAAGGAATGATATCAATCACTGATAACCCTTCCTTTGTGTAAAACTGAGATCAGAAATAGTAGAGATATAAATGTATAAATCACACACTATACAGAATTTTTTAAACAAAAATATATATCAATCTGCTCAGCTTTTCTTGCTGTATAACAAGCACCATAAAAATTGCACAAAAATTGCACTGTATAACAAGCACCACAAAATTGTACTGCATTTGCAATTGAACTGACAGGTTCCCTTTAACATGGCATTCTTCAATTTTTGCATTTTCGTTTTTTACTCCCTGGCTTCCCATAGCCATAACTTTTTTATTTTTCTGTTCACAAATTCATTTGAGGGCTTTGCTTTTTGCTGGAAAAGTTGTACTTTCTAATGGCACCATTTAATATTGCATATGATGTAGTGGGAAGCTGGAAAAAATTCCAAATGGAGTGGAATTTGAAAAAAATGCTATTCGGTTAGTTTTGGGGGTTTTATTTTTACAGTGTTCAATATGCAGTAAAACTGACCAGTTCTCTTCATTCTTTGTGTCAGTATGATTACAACAGTACCAGATTTATAGTTTTTCATGCATTTTAATACTGAAAAAAAATAAACTTTGGAAAAAAATGTATTTCTTCTTTTCTTCTTTTCATCAACATTTTCTGACCCCCATAACTTTTTTTTTTAAAGGGAACCTGTCATCAACTTTGTGCTGCCCATACTAAAGGCAGCATAAAGTAGAGACAGGTGAGTTGATTTCAGCGGTGTGTCATTTAAAAGTTAATAGTAAGTGGTTGCCGAGAACCAAGATCACAATCATTGCAGACTGGGCCTGGAAGAGAGTCCCAGCCACCTGAGAAGAGTCATTGTTATTCATGAATTCCTGCTCTCCCTGCCCACCTGCTGATGACTGACAGTCTTCTACCTAGTTTTCTCTCTTTCTTTCTAGAAGAGAACTGCCAATCATCATCAGGTGGGGGTGGGGGGGGGGGGGAAGCAGGAGATTATGAATAACCATGACTCTTCTCAAGTAGATTTGACTCTTTTCAAGGCCTGGGCTGTAATGATAATGATGTTGGTTCTCGGCAACCACTTACTTTTAGCCCATGAGTGACACACCGCTGACATCAGCATTTCTGTCACTATTTTATGCTGCTCTCAGTGAGGTCAGCATAAAGTTGATGACAGGTTCCCTTTAAGTCTATTGAGCTGTGTCAGGGCTGATTTTTTTAGGGACAATCTGAAGTTTTTATTGATACAATTTTGGGGTATGTATGACTTTTTGATCAATTTCTATTACATTTTTTGAGGCAGAATAAGTGATGAAAAAACTGCTAATCTGCCATTTTGATTTATTTTTTCCGTTACGCCATTCACCATATAGGATCATTTTTTAAATATATTTTAATAGTATGGTCGTTTTCAGACTCGGCAATGCCTATGATGTTTATTTTTTTCACTGTTCATTTATTTTTATTTGGGAGAAAGAGGGGGGTCCCTCAAGTGGAATTGTTATAAGTAATAAGCCTAGAAGCCTTGTACAGGCTTTTGCTTATTACTGCAACAGAACGCCTTTCCCGATCTCATCCATGGGAAGGCGTTCCTGCCTGGGAAGCTTGTGTGTCCTGTTTTTTTTGCCTCTCAGGTGGTGTGGTCACATTTGACCACAACATCTGTGGGGTTAAATGTCCATGATATGCATTATCGCCGATCACAGACATTAGACCCGGGAGTCTCCTGCGTGAAACAGCCGGCACCTGATAACTATGGCGCTCACTCCGCTGTGGAGTGGGCACCATCTTTAAAGACTCAACATGTACTGTGGATTTCGGGAAGGGGTTAAAGATAGGATTTACAGGACGATAAGGGTAAACTTACCTGTTTACACATATCTCTGTGTTCTTTTTTAGAATGTTTAAGCTTACAATCTAATACTGTCTGCTTATAAAAAAAAATTAAAATAAAACATTTTCTCATGCATTAGATAAATGTAGAAATGTAGAAAAGTTCTGTTATATTTCCTTTTTCCAATTAAGAATCCAATGATATCTGATAAAAATGTTTTTCAACTGTAGAGAAGCTTTAGTGTAGTGCTAGCATTAGCTGTGCAGTAAATTGCAAATTTTTACTTACACAGGGCTGCTTAATGATCATCTGCAGCTAAGAATTTGAAAAACTTTTAAAACTTTTCTTATATAATTTGATTTGAAGCAATTGCTTTCTATCTGCTAAGCGCCAGTACATATGTATATGGCTAGCTCTATTTATAGGCTGCACAATCAGGCACATGATGCAGCCTGGCAGCAGGATCACTGCTAATTGCCGGGCGACACCTGTACTTGCTATGCCATTGAAACGAATAGCATGTACATGTGCTGTCTGGAGAGTGCAGGTGCGGTCCAGGAATTAGCAATAGGCGTATCCTGCTGCCGGGATGCATCATGTATGGGCAGCTATAAATGGGCTAGAGCATTGAAAAATCCAGCCATCAGATGGATGACTAGTTACAATATTAATTTCTTCCAGAATAACCATTGTAAATTGAATCCATTGTAACGTAAGACAATAACTAAAATAGCAATTAGTTCAGAAGAAACCAAGTATCATCCCAAAAGTAAGGAAAAATGAAGATTAAAAGAGTTAAGCCATGAAAATCAGACATCATGACAATACTTTTCTAAAAAAGCTACAACCAGCCCTGTACCGCACATGAGTCCAGAGATCTCCACATTCACTGCTCCAATTGCTCTGCTATAATCTCTTCAGACTGGCAGCTCAGAGGGCGTGTCCTTTCTGCTACAGCTCTCTCCCTGTAACGACTCTACAGCTTCTAACAAAACATACGGCTGGTGACAGTTGAAGATTTAAACTGAGCACGTTCAACCAGCAAAGTGAGGCGGACAAAAAAATAAGGAAAATAACAAACAGCAGGTGGCGCTCTACAGATACATTTTATTTAATTACATTTAAAATTACATGCAATTACAAAAGTATTCAGATCCAGGTGCTGGTTTGAAATATGTAGAATACATTTCGTAACACAAACCCTTTAACCCCTTAAGGACACATGCCGTACCGGTACGGCATGGCTTTAAATCGCGATTGCGGCGCCGCGGGGGTTAATCGGAACAGGATGACTGCTGAAATCCTTCAGCGGGCATCCTGTAACAACACCGGGGGGGGTCATTTGACCCCCCGTATCGGCGATCGCAGAAAACCGCAGGTCAATTCAGACCTGCGGTTTGCTGCGTTTCCGGTCCATTTGGGTCTCCGGTGACCCGATGAACAGGAAAAAGACTGCGATCGGTGGCGTGATTACACACCACCAATCGCAGTACGAAGATTTGAAGAGGCGGTGCTGGCCCTGGTGCTGAATGCTGCTGTCCAGGGTGCTGATTGGTGCAGGGGAGAGAGGCGCGAGATTCAAACTTCCTGCGCTCCTCTCTCCCCTCCTCTTCCTGTTCTGCACGAGCACCCTGCAGCACCGTCCAGCACCAGCTCTTGAGTCCCCCCTAATCGTCATCCATCACCCTCCTGCACCCATCGCCCTCCAGGTAGGTTAGGGTCAGTGAGGGAGAGGCACCGTTAGGCAGGGATAGAAGGGAAAAGTTAGTTAGGGGAAAAAAAAGCACTTTTATCTAAACTTTTTTTTGTTTCAGCTTTCAGACCCTAGACTCCCCCCCTGCCACTTACCCCCCCCAGCCCCCCCACCACCAGCCCCATACTTTGTGAGAGTGCCTCAGGGTACACTTACAAATTTCGTGTGTACGAGGGGCGAGATTCCCGTATTCAACCCCCAGAATGTCCCCCCACTCTGGGTGTTAGCGGGAAACTCGTGTGGGACCTTATGTACCCACTGTTAGATAAGGGTTACCACTTGTACGTGGACAACTTTTATACTAGCATTCCCTTGTTCAGGTCCCTTGCCGCCAGATCCACGTTCGCTTGTGGGACCGTGCGGAAAAATCAGAGCGGCCTCCCTGCCCACCCCCTCCAGGTACCTATCCCCAGGGGTGAGACCTGTGCACTTACCAGTGGAAACCTGTTGCTGGGCAGGTATAAGGACAAGAGGGATGTCCTTATGCTGTCCACAATCCACGGTAATGGCATCACCCCTGTCCCTGTGCGAGGTACCGCGGCAACGGTCCTCAAGCCCGATTGTATTGTCAACTACAATCGGTATATGGGTGATCTCTCTGATCAAGTCCTCAAGCCATATAACGCCATGCGCAAAACCCGGGCATGGTACAAAAAAGTTGCGGTCTACTTGGTACAGGTTGCCATGTACAACTCTTTGTACTATCCCGAAGCGCTGGCAGCACAGGGACATTCCTCCAATTCTATGAGGCAGTCCTCAAGGACCTGATCTTTTCGGACCGGGAAAGAGCAGGCCGCAGTACCCCGGGAATTGGAGGCGCCCGGATCGTCCCTGGCCAACATTTTCCAGGTGTGGTCCCCCATACTGGAAAGAAGGGACGAACCCAAAAAAGATGCAGAGTGTGTCACAAGAGGGGGATACGGAAGGACACCACCACTCAATGTGACACTTGCCCCGATCATCCGGGCCTCTGCGTTATCGATTGCTTCAGGGAGTATCACACTTCCATGGAGTACTAAAAAAAAAAAAATTTGCTCCCAGGCTATGGAGATACTAAAATAATTTTTTTTGGTTCCTAAAATGATAATATAGTGTAAAATCCAAATAAATTCTAAAATGTAGACATATTAGGTATCGCCGCGTCCGTAAGAATCTGCCCTATAAAAATAACATTTGACCAAACCCATTTTTGGGCAAAATTTCCATTTGAATCCTTTTTTTCGGTAATAAAGCAAGGGTTAACAGGCAAACAAAACTAAATATTTAAAGCCCTGATTCTGTAGTTTGCAGAAACACCCCATATGTGGTCGTAAATGGCTATATAGCCACACGGCAGGGCGTAGAACAAAGGGAACGCCATATGGTTTCTGGAAGGCAGATTTTGATGGACTAGTTTTTTTGACACCATGTCCCATTAGAAGCCCCCCCTGATGTAGCCTAGACTAGAAACTCCAAAAAAAGTGACCCCAATCTAAGAAACTACACCTCTCAAGGTATTCAAAAGTTACTTTACAAACTTTTTTAACCCTTTCGGTGTTCCACAAAACTAAATAGCGAATGTAGAAACAATTTTAGAATTTAAATTTTTTGTTACCTTGCCTCAACAAAGTGTAATAGAGCAACCAAAAATCATATTTACCCCTAAAATAGTCCCAAAACAACAACCACCTTATCCTGTAGTTTCCTAGATGGGGTCACCCTTTCAGGGGGCTTGAAAGGGTACATGGTGTAAATAAACCAGTCCAGCAAAATCTGCCTTCCAAAAACCATATGGCGTTCCCCTTCTTCTATGTCCTGCCATTTAGCCAAATAGTAGTTTACGACCACATATGGGGTGTTTCTGCAAACTACAGAATTAGGGCAACCCATATTGAGTTTTGTTTGGCTGTTAACCCATTTTTTCCAATAATAAAGTAAGGGTTAAAATGGAAAATTTTCCAAAAAATAGAAATTCCAAAATTGTTTCTCCATCTGCCATTAACTCTTGTGGAACACCTAAAGGGTTAACAAAGTTTGTAAACCCAGTTTTGAATACCTTGAGGGGTGTACTTTCTTAGATGGAGTCACTTTTTTGGAATTTCTATTCTAGGGGTGCAAGGGGGGGGGGGCTTGAAATGGGACATGGTATAAACAAAACCAGTCCTGCAAAATCTGCCTTCCAAAACCTATGTGGCGTTCCCCTCTTTCTATGTCCTCCCGTTTGGCCAAACAGTAGTTTACGACCACATATGGGGTGTTTTTGCAAACTACAGAATCAGGGCAACCCATATTGAGTTTTGCTTGGCTGTTAACCCTTACTTTATTGCTGGAAAAAATGGGTTAAATTGGCAAATTTTCCAAAAAATTGAAATTTCTAAATTGGTTCTCCATCTGCCATTAACTCTTGTGGAACACCTAAAGGGTTAACAAAGTTTGTAAACCCAGTTTTGAATACCTTGAGGGGTGTGCTTTATTATATGGAGTCACTTTTTTGGAATTTCTATTCTAGAAGTGCAAGGGGGGGGCTTGAAATGGGACATGGTATAAACAAAACCAGTCCTGCAAAATCTGCCTTCCAAAAGCTATATGGCGTTCCCCCTCTTTCTATGTCCTCCCGTTTGGCCAAACAGTAGTTTACGACCACATATGGGGTGTTTTTGCAAACTACAGAATCAGGGCAACCCATATTGAGTTTTGTTTGGCTGTTAACCCTTACTTTATTGCTGAAAAAAACGGGTTAAAATGGAAAATTTTCCAAAAAAATTGAAATTTCTAAATTGGTTCTCCATCTGCCATAAACTCTTGTGGAACACCTAAAGGGTTAACAAAGTTTGTAAACCCAGTTTTGAATACCTTGAGGGGTGTAATTTCTTAGATGGAGTCACTTTTTTGGAATTTCTATTCTAGGGGTGCAAGGGGGGGCTTGAAATGGGACATGGTATAAAAAAAAACAGTCCTGCAAAATCTGCCTTCCAAAACCCATATGGCGTTCCCCTCTTTCTATGTCCTCCCGTTTGGCCAAACAGTAGTTTCCGACCACATATGGGGTGTTTCTGAAAACTACAGAATCAGGGCAACCCATTTTGAGTTTTGTTTGGCAGTTAACCCTTGTTTTTTTCCTGGAAAAAATTGATTATATTGGAAAATTTTCCCAAAAAATCTAAATTCGTAAATTTTATGTCCATTTGCCATGAAGTCTTGTGAAAGACCTAAAGGGTTAACAAAGTTTGTAAAAACAGTTTTGAACACCTTGATGGGTGTAGTTTCTAGAATGGGGTCATTTTTGGATGGTTTCTATTATGTAAGCCTCACAAAGTGACTTCAAACCTGAACTGGTCCATAAAAAGTGGGATTTGGAAGATTTCTGAAAAATTACAAAATTTGCTTCTAAACTTCTAAGCTATGTAACATCCCCAAAAAATAAAATATCATTCCCAAAATGATACAAACATGAAGTAGACATATGGGGAATGTCATCACAATTTTTGGGGGGTATTACTATGTATTACAGAAGTAGAGAAACTGATACTTTGAAATTTGCTAATTCTTCAAAATTTTTGTTAAATTTGGTATTTTTTTATGCAAAAAAATTTTCTTTTTTGACCAAATTTTAGCAGTGTCATGAAGTACAATATGTGACGAAAAAACAATCTCAGAACGGCCAGGGTAAGTCAAAGCGTTTTAAAGTTATCAGCACTTAAAGTGACACTGGTCAGATTTGCAAAAAATGGCCTGGTCCTTAAGGTGAAATAGGGCTGTGTCCTTAAGGGGTTAAGTAATAGTATAGAATAGTAATAGAATAGTATAAAAAGTATAGACATAACACAGATAAAGCAAATCCTTATGTACAAATGGCAGAAACAGCTGCAGGAATGTGTGTTAAACACTTTATATGTTGAGGACAGGAGCTGAGAGCACCAAAAAAAATGAAGCTGCCCTTACCAGGTATTCAAAGGAGCAGCTGATTCTGACATGGGTAAAGAGCAGTCCATAACATATACAGTAGCACCTTAGTGTACTGCAAAGGGGCGCTACTGGACAGCCAATCGGTGCATGCACTACAGTCCATGCTGATTGACTGCTTCTTCCAGCCAAACACACGTGCTGCAGATTTTCCGTGTCGGTGGCATTGCATGTTGACGGTGCTTTAAGGCCCAATATATAGGCAGTCCGAGCACTGATGGATGATAAACACGTCCATTGGTGCTCCTTTTCACCGGCCTATTAAACAGAAAATAGATGAGCGAATTATTCAAAAATTTTATTCGGCAGCTTGGCTTAATATAAAAAAAAAAAATTGCTTTGTGACTTCGTGACACACTGCTGGGTGCACTGACAGGGAGAGGCGATTGCGCAGCTCCCCGTCCGTCATTGTACCTCTCATGTGCCGCGTTCATGCATGATCGCGACATCTGATATAAATAGAGTGTACATTTTTTTAAAAAACAATCCGGCCAGCATGGTGACGTCATACATCACTGTGCACGGGATTTCGTGTGAGATGTTCAAGCAAGATGGTGGCGGCCGGCCCATCACGAGCAAATGGATGAGGTAAGTATGATTTATTTATTTATTTATTTTTTACGCTATTTCAGATAAAATCGATCCACTACCACACAAGGAAATTTAGCTTTGCGGTGAATCGAATTTATCCATTAACTGGACTTCGATCCAACTTCAGGATAAATTCGATTCACCGCAAAGCCGAATTTCCTCCTACTTCATGGTAGCGAAACAATTTTACCTGAAATAGTGTAAAAAACAAAAAAAATCATGGACTTCAAATCACTCAGCACTAAAAACAGAGCAATGCAAAGTGAATGGGACGAGCAGTTGTAATTACACTGCGCCGTACAGATGAGATGAGGCACAAGTAACTTTGAAGCTGAAGCAGACCTTGCACATGCGTCGCTACCTCTTCAAGCTGCTGATCGGCGGGGGGTGCCAGGAGTTAGATCCCTACTGCTCTGATAAGGATGATCTATCCTGTGAATGGGTCATCAATATCTTTGCACCACACAACCCTTTTAAATCTTTATATTTTAGCTAATTTTCCCTGAAAGTATACCCAAAAGTATCTGATACTATGGATCCCGTTATCCATCAAGTTCAAAACCAGAAAATATGCATGTACACTAGTGTTTGGCGCGAATATTCGAATAGCGAATATTAATCGCGAATATCGGCACTTCGAGAATTCGCAAATATTTAGAATATAGTGCTATATGTTCGTATTTTCGAATATTCTAGATTTTTTTTCATCTGAACCCATGATCCCTCCCTGCTTTTTGCTTGTGGGCCAATGAGAAGGCTGCAATGTCTTTGTCTGAGCTTAGCAACATCCTTGGAAAACAATAGGAAAGCTGCCCCTTACTATATAAGAACCTCCCCAGCAGCCATTTTCTGCAGTTTTTTTAAGTTCTGAGAGAGAGAGAGAGAGAGAGAGAGAGAGAGAGAGAGCAGTGACATTGCTGTGCTCGGTGCTTTACACTTATTACATTAGATAGATAATTAGATAGCTTATACAGTATATATAATACAGATAGTTAGTGGGAGATAGTCAGTGTAGGTTAGATAGTGATATAGTGTAGCTGACTGTTCATACATACATGCTACGGTTCTGCTGTCCATACATACATGCTACAGACATAGTGCTGTGATGTCACAAGTTCACAACAATACTTAGTGCACCAATCAGTAATATGTAGTCAGACCTGCTAAAATGTGAAGTTGCATGTATTGTGCCAAAATATGCGCATCATTAATTGCCGATTAGTGCAATCGCGAATATATTGGAGCACTCTATCTGCATATAAAGCTATTGTAATGTTCTGCCGTGCCAACCATTTTCTCCAGTCTCAGGAAACTTCTAGCAGCATGGAAAATGTAGCAAATGTGACCCACGCCTGTATTGCGCGTGCTTTACACAAATATTACATTGCCGATTTTCGCAATCAATAAAATAATTGCGAATTTGCGAATATATGATGAATATTCTACAAAATATTTGCAAAATATCGCAAATTCGAATATTGCCCCTGACGCTCATCAGTAATGTACACCCATAAACCCCACATGGCTAAGAAAGCAAGTCAACATAACTTAAAGGACACGTGTCACCAACATTTAAAAAAAAATAATTCTGCCCTTCAAAATCAGATAGTAACACACATCCTTTTTTCTAATAGTTTTTTATTTTCTGATTGTAGATTTTTTTATTCTATTTTCTGAACATGATTATGTGGTGGCCATCTTGTCTGAGCTGTTCTTAACAGCATTTAGAAACATAGGCCATAGACACATTGGTCAGGAGGGGACCTCATTGACTTCTATGGGAGAGTTTTCTAGACATGATCTGTAACCTGTGCAGAGGTCATTGTACAAGGGAAGAATAGATACAATTTGGCAATCACCTACTGTGAATGGAGGATCTTGTCTTATCTGTCATTCTAATCCTGCCTGTAATATCACCTCTGTGTATAGATAAGCAGGTAACTGCAATAAAGTGATCTGTATATAAGTATGTGTGCAATATGCTAAACCATACTGACTGTGATTGCTCAGACATTGATATTTTTCAGTTGTGTAGATAAAACAATCAATGGAAAGCCAACTTACTTTAGCTAGATGGAAAATGTTGTTTTTTTAATACAATTTTAAAGTTATTTTTTAAGTTTTCTGAATTCTTAACTATATTTTCAGTCATACTTAATAATATATTAGAAGAGTTACATGCAGATGTATGTGAGCTGAGTTTGTCACTTTTTGTGGTATCATGGGGTGCTTCAGATTCCAGTTAAGCCCAGTGCAGAGGGCTCAGAGGGCTAGTCAAAGGCGTTAAGATGTAGAAGGATACCCAAAGTGTTGTAGCAGGTGTAGAAGGATACCCAAAGTGTTGTAGAAGGTGTAGAAGGATACCCAAAGTGTTAAAGGGGTTGTACAGTGGAGTAATCATAGGCGTCCGTATGGGGGGGCAAGGGGGGGCAAGTGTCCTCCCCTGGAAATAGGGGCACAGGGAGATGAACGCTTCCATTGTGGAAGCGTTCATCTCCATAGTCATCTGTATCGCCGTCCTCAGGACAGCGATACAGATGACTGTGCTGAGGCAGGGGAGGGAGAGGTGCACTAGGCGGCAGCCTATCAGAGGCCGGCGCAGGCGGCGCGATGACGTCATCGCGCCGCCTGAGCCATACAGCGCGGGACACAGGCTGGAAGAGGCCTGCATCGCATCGCTGCCAAGGAGGTAACTATAAGTGTTTTTTTTTTTTTGGTGTACAATACTGGTGGCTACTGGCACATAATGGGGGTCTCTGGCTACTGGCACATAATGGGGGTCTCTGACTACTGGCACATAATGGGGGTCTCTGGTTATTGGCACATAATGGGGGTCTCTGGCTACTGGCACATAATGGGGGGCTCTGGCTACTGGCACATAATGAGGGGCTCTGGCTACTGGCACATAATGGGGGTCTCTGGCTAATGGCACATAATGGGGGTCTCTGGCTACTGGCACATAATGGGGGTCTCTGGCTACTGGCACATAATGGGGGTCTCTGGCTACTGGCACATAATGGGGGTCTCTGGCTACTGGCACATAATGGGGTCTCTGGCTACTGGCACATAATGGGGGTCTCTGGCTACTGGCACATAATGGGGGGCTGTCATTACTGGCAAATAATGGGGGGCTGTCATTACTGGCACATTATGGGGGGCTATCATTACTGGCACATAATGGGGGGCTGTCATTACTGGCACATAATGGGGGCTGTCATTACTGGCACAAGGGGGGCTGTCATTACTGGTACATGATGGGGGGCTGTTATTACTGGCACATGATGGGGGGCTGTTATTACTGGCACATGATGGGGGGGCTGTTATTACTGGCGCATGATGGGGGGCTGTTTTTACTGGCACATTATTGGGGGCACTATAGGGGCATCTACTGAGGCCACAAAGAAGGGGTGTTTTATATGGGGGTCTCTGTACAGTAGAATTTTATACTGGGATACATTATGGTGGGTACTATGAGGAAGGGGGGAGAGGAGTACTATGGGGTCATCTACGGGGGGCACTAAGAAGGGGTATTTTATACTTGCAAATTATGGGGGACACTGAGGGCATCTACTGGGGCATTTTATACTGGTACATTATGGGGGGCACTAGGAGGAAGGGGGGAGAGGAGCACTATGGAGGCATTTACTGGGGGCACTCTATAGGGGTATTTTATAGTGGCACATTATGGGGGCACTATGGGGACATTAGCTCAACTAGGGACATTACAAGGGGGTATTTTTTGCACTGTCACATTATAAGGAGAATTATTTTTACTGGGGGGCATTATGGTGGGCTTTATTACTCCCACATGGTATGACCCCCTAGTAGCAGCACCATCCTCTCCCTGCTCTGCTATTCCTCTGCCCCTTCTCCAAATCCTTATTATGAAATCTTTCTCATTAGGATAAAACACAACATCAGCTCCGCCGAGCCCCCCAGCCAAGTGTTGAAGTGGTGTCCGAGATCCCAAAGGGCCAAGCCAAGTAATTGTAAGTTTTCATGTGAAATATGTTTATGTTATACACATATAGCATACACTGTGCCACACAATATACAGTATACCTCTACACTGTGCAGTCTGTTCTATAAGCACCATTGTTTTGTGGCGGCGGACAGAAAATAATCTGGAAGTGCCCCTCCCGAGACCAGGATCTGGATCCGCCACTGCACAGCTCATGTGTTATTATACTTTGTGATAATGAATATGCCCCTCCCCTTCATTACATTCTCAGAAACAAGCAGAGCATGGATGTCAATAAAATTATGCCCCGCCTGGAAAAATTTCTGCGGACGCCCATGGGAGTAATATTGATAACCTATCCTCAGAATAGGTCATTAATATCAAATATGTGGGGCTCCAACTGCTGGAACCCATGTCAATCAGCCATTTAAGGAGGTCACAGAACTCGTGCAAGCACTGCTTCCTCTTCAAAGATTACCTATGTCTCCTTTGCAGTCAAGGGCGGATTGGCCATAGACCTTACAGGGAAATTTCCCGGTGGGCCGATGCCCCAGCGGGCCACCGAAGCCCTCCTCTCTGCCGCTGGCCAGGTACATAGTGGGCTCTCAGCAGTAACACTGTGAGAATAACATACTCATGTACCTGGCCAGCGATCGCACATTAATTCGACTGCTAAGCCCCTTGCTGCATATCTTAATCGGAGACAAATGGAGGAGGAGGACAGAAAATGGCAGCTATTGATGGCCCCACAGAGGGACACATTTGGGGCAATATATTGTGCTGCACTGTGGTATATTGTTCTGCTGGGACTGTATATTGTGCTATGATATTTCTGACCTGGCCTACTTGTGTTGCCCCACCTTCTATCACTTTGGACCAACCTAAAACATGGGGCCACTTTTAGTTTTTTTCCAGGGCGACTTCAAGTTCCCAGTCCGCCCCTGTTTGCAGTTGTACCACAGTAAAATTATAATTGAGCCATCTCATTCAAGTCAATGGGAAGAGCAGTTGTAATTTGTCACATAGTTACCCGTCTGTCCTCCTGGGGTGAGTCTGGATGCATTACGGAGACGCTGCCGGCATCACTCTATTGTTACAGAAACGAGCCCTGCTGACATGAGGCTAGTTGACTTATGAAGGAGCAGGGATGCTGAAACAATCAGGCTCGGTGCATGCCAGCTCTCTGCTTGCCACAGTTGCCTGTAATTTATATTCCTGCCTGACTAAAAAGTTTTGTGTTTGTTACTCTGACCTTTTGCCTCTTTCTCATACATTGCCTCTGATTACTGATTTTGCCTCTGACGTGACCTCCTGGTATTTGACTTTGCTTGCTTTTTTACCTTGCTTCATTTTGGACTCTGTTTGGTATTAAACTGCCAGTTTGTGACCTTGCCTACTGACTTTGTCTCTGACGTTATCTCCTGAGAGAGCTGCGACCCTTTAAAACAGATAATTGTCGAGAGGACCCTTGGAGTGAGAAATGTAGTTATGCCACATTGCTAGACATAAAAATGGAACTACAGTGTACATAAATTACATCGCCGCAGTAAGAGCTCATGCTCACTGCCGTTGCCATTTTTGCGGTCCACAAATTGCAGATCCCAGCCCGCAATAGAACAGTCCTATCCTTGTCCGTGATGCAGACAAGAATAGGACATATTCTACAGGGTGACCCACTAAAAAGTAGTCCGCCTCCAATATCTCCAACTCAAACTGCCTAATAGTAAATATGTCTTTGTTTGTCCATAGCAGCCAAAATGGAAATGGCATCAAACTGGCTCTGTTGCAAAGATGAAGAAACCGATGCCTCCATCAAACAGGACGGCTGACATTGTGCGTGAAATTCAGCAGCAGATTGCAAGTAGCCTCCAAAAGTCAACTAGAAGACTGTCTCATCAAGTTGGTGTATCACTAATGACGTGTTAGCGAGTGCAGAAATCTCTGAACCTGAAATCATACTGAATAACGTGTGTGCAGGAAATGAAAGAGTCTGACAAAGCTAAACGCCTAAATTAATGGACGTGGTTGCTGACAGACATTTGGACCCATTGTTGTACTTCATGACAGACGAAGCTTGGTTTAATTTATCAGGTCACGAAAATTCCCAGAATAACAGGTACTGGTTCACTGAAAATCCCCATGTGACCCATGAAACACCACTTCACGACCAGAAAATTTGTGTTTCGTGCGCGGTGTCAGGAAAACGAATAGTGGGCCCAATTTTCTGCAAATAAACAGTGAATTCTGCAATTTATCTGGACATCTTTGAACAGTTTTACAACCAACTAACACCAGAAGAAAAAATGTCCTGTTTTTTCCAACAAGATGGGGCAACATGCCGCACCTCATGGAACTCACTGGCACGTGTTTAGGAACTGTTTACGAAAGAGTGAACGGTGAGCAAGGCGTTATGGCCACCACGTTCCCCAGACTTCTCCAAATGAGATACTTATCTGTGGGGAAATGTAAAACAGAAAGTATCTGCTAACAATCCACATCCCCTGGATGACCTCAAGAAAAACATCACCAACACCATCCGCAGCATCACAAGCGGTATCAGCCAACATAATCTGACATGCCCAAAAATGCATAGATGTGAACGGGGACCACATTCAGCACATTAAAAAAAACAATCCACTTGCTTGTTTATCTTCTCATAGTATCACCAGAGGCGGGCTACTTTTTCGTGGGCCACACTGAATATTTTTGCAGATGCCACGTAACTGACATACGGATGTGGACATCACACGGTGTGCAATCTGCATCTTTTGCGGCCCCACTAAAGTAAATAGGCCTGCATCAGACCCACAAAAAATGCAGATCGGAAGCGGAAAAAAAATATGTTAGTGTGCAAGAGACCTAAAGGGAATATATGGTGCATTTGGGACATGAACACCGGCAAGCACACAGTGCATTTACAGTTGGCTTGAAAAAGGGCTAAACGCTTAATATGCCAAAAAGTTGCTGTAAAAATATTGTAGCTGGATTCATGAACTGACACATTGAATTACATTGTCTTATATTGAATGAAATTGGACTGTTGAGTCCCTAAGTGGAAAGGGACAACTATACAAAGTATTACTGATGTTTAGTCAAAACATTGTAGAACATCAAACACCAAAGAGCAACGGTCAATGCTTAAGTCTAAAGCAACCAAGTCACTGGACTCAACACTTTACTTAGTTGGTGTTGTAGAGCGTTTGCTTAGGAGAGGATAATTTAGGATTATATAAGAATGAGTTGTGTTATATCAGTTGTCAATGTGCTCACTAATAGGACCAGATGTGGGGATTTGCTTTACAGTATATTACATTGTCTAAGCAGTGTGTTTTTTTCATAGGCTTACATTGCAGCACAAGATCTAAGTTTTAAGCATCACGGCTGCCTACACATAACTATCTGTAATACGAAGCCTATAGGGTATTATTAAAAATGCCAAAATATTCCACCCCATGTTTCTGCCCTTTTGTTAACACTAGCACAGGGGTCGACATTTACTAGCCAAACGACAGCCCTAAACCATTGACCTGACCCTATTTCTCAATGCTATCTACGCACCCTACATTATTACTTGTATCTACAGCCTGCAATATGCTTGTCTCTTACAGACATCCACAACTATATTATTACCGTCTGTTACGCATTAAGTCATTACTGTCAGGTGTGCATATCTGTTTTTGTCTAAATCCATTTAGCAGCGATGACAAAATGAATTTTTTTCCTCTTATTTAATTATGCAGATTTCTCAAGGGATAAGGAATATGCATGTAAATCTTCACACCACTAATCCCTATATGTCTGTCTCTTGTATAGCCTACAAATACGGCAGCATTACCTGTACCTTTATTACATTAATATTGCCATTAAAGAAGTGATTTATTCCACTGCACTATGGATTTGCACACCATACATGCAGCAAAAGTAAAAATTATGGGAAACAAATTGGGGGAAATCTTGTAAATTGATTTTTCTCCAGACAATATATCACATAAAGTAAAATGTTTTAAAACCATATCATTTATTTATTTTTTTAGAAAACCAATTTCTAACAATTTTGATTTTCACTTTAATAAATTGATTTAAAACTTTACATTTAATAAAAAATATTTCATTCAAATTTTTGCAACAAGCAGAATTTTTTTTTTCCTAATATTACACATCACTGTATTTATTTTGCCAAAAGTTTTTCAGAATTTGTTTTTCGTATTAAAAATAGAAATAAAAGGCATGTTATTAAATTTTTTGTACACTATGTGCCTCTGTGATTTTTATCATCTTTGCTACAACAAAGCAGGATTATTATTTTAATGATGAATACATAAAATGTATATATTTTATTCTGGGTATTTCTCTGATGCTTATTATCCCGGAAAAAATACAAACGTATGCTGCAAATGGCAGCCTTATTTCATCTCTCATTAGGTCCTGTCATAAATGACTGCTAAGTAAAAGAAAGGAGAAGAGAGGGGCTAATAGACCAGAGAACCTATTCATGTTTTATTCTGTTACAATAATAAAAGACCTTAAAATATTAATACCCGTGCATTTAAAAAGCTGTGGCTCGGAAACCTAGACTACGCTTGATTTCTAAAACCTCTGAATTTTTATATATTTTAAACAAATCTTATTTATTAGTAAGCGCCGACATTTAAAGCATTAGAAATTACTTTGTGAGAGCAAATTGTGTGGTCAGCTTAACTAATAGATATGTTGAAATTAGCTTTAGAAAATCTAGTCCTTCAAAGCTGCTAAATTTGCTGTAAAGGGATGTACAATTTGTTATATGTAGCATCTAAAATGGATTACAAGGAGAGACACCTGATCAAATGCTGCCCTCTAGTGAAGTCGGAGCTTTAATATTCACATGCCAATCTGCATAATCAAATACAAGGCTTCCAGGAAATGTATCATGTATTCTGAATGAATATTATTTAATTGTGTCATTTTGTTTGGTTTATAATGAGACATTTATAATTTACACGTGTAAAACTATGGTTAAGCGTGGTACATGCTATTGCCATCTTAAAGGGAACAAGTCATCAGAAACTATCTATATCATATTTTTATGTTTAACATACTGTATTTTAAAGAATTTTTGATGATGTAATTTTTCATTTTTCATGTCAGGATCTATTTAAAAAAAAATCCTGTACACTAGCCACCAGATCTAATAATATGTGCCACGTCTTGGTTTGTACAGATCACTTTACTGCAGTTATCTGCTTATCCATACAGGAAAGATTACAATGAATGAATCCTCAATTCAGAATAGGTAATATCACAGATTATTTACTCCCTCCTGACCTCTGCACAGGTCACAGAGCATGCCTAGAAAACTCTTCCAAGAAAGGCTACTGTCACATCTGTGTTGAACTGTCCGGTTTTGAGATCCGGCACAGGGTTTCAAAACCGCCGCACAATGTTTCAGTTTTGTCCCCATTTATTGTCAATGCAGACAAAACTGAACCAAACTGGAACGCATTCCGTTCTGGTTTGTTGCGTTCCCATGCTGCACACAAAAACGCTGCTTGCAGCAACTGAAGAAACCAGATCTGGCACCAAAAACCATATAAGTCTATGGTGCCGACTCCGTTTTTTTCGGACAATAGTTTTAGTGCTTGATCCGGTTTCTTTCTTTTCTATATAACACAAACAGATCCGTTCTGAACTTCATTTGTGTTATTATAATGGAAGCGTTTTTGCTATGGTGTTTTTGAGATCCCATCTCTGATCTCAAAACCGGATAGCAAAAACAGAGATGTGAAAGTAGCCGAAGTCAATGAGTCTGCTCCAATCTATTGTGCCTATGGCCCATAGTGGCTGTTGTAAAGCATAGCTCTAAATGCTGTTCACAACAACTCAGGCAAGATGGCTGCCCACATAATCATGTTTAGGAAATAGAATGATCTTAAATCAGATAATAAAAACTGTATAAAAAAAAAAAAAAGATATGTGGTCTAAATCTGGTTTTAACTGGCTTAAAAAAAGATAATTGACACATTACCTTTAAAGAACCAATACACCATAAAGCTGTGGACCATGTAAGCAATGAAAAAGAATAGACACTGTAAAAATACTGTATATAAAAACATAAAAAATAAAATAAAAAATTAAATAAAGATGTGAGCAAGCTTTCTTTCTATGGCAATGTCATGGGCTAACTGACACAACCCTAGTACCTTATGCAAAGCTTTTACGATGTCACCATGCAAAAGTGATGTCACCTAACACGGAATGCTCTGACAGTGGACCAAGTGAGTTGCATAGCAAGCAGATTTGGTTTTCCACATAACCTCATTCCACAGATAAAAACACCTCATACAATGATACATCAGATTTTCCTTTTATCTATTAATAATAGTTTTTTGGCAGATACTCATAGTGGCCACTTAAGGTGAAAAAGGAGCCCCCTTCCTCAAACCTGAGAAAGTGCATGAAAACGCTGTATATGCACTCCTACACTTCCCATAGATACTGTACATCGACAGAAAAGCTGACCTTAGGTCCATCATCAGTCTCTGTGTAACAGTTTCATTCAATATTTGAGCATTTGGTGCTGTAGAATGTCTACTGGGCTTTATCCACTCATTTCATTTTAACAGAACACCTCCATTTCTTCCAAGCACAAGGCATAGTTGTCCCTGGGCCATTTACAGTAAGTTCTGTAAGTTGTACAATGAGGTCTGCATGAATCAGACTTGTTTTTTTGCAGATCCAATCGACACTTGAATGCTCTGTCATGTTCCTCAAACCATTCCTGAACAATTTTTGCAGTGTGGTAGGATGCAATATCCTGCTGAAAGAAGTCACTGCCATTAGGGAATGCCGTTGTCCTGAAGGGTATACAACACTGTTTACTTAGGAGGTAAATGTCAAAGTAACACCTACATGAATGCCAGGAGCCAAGGTTTCCCCACAGGAACAGTTCCCAGATCATCACAATGCTCCCACCAGCCAGCCTTATTTCCATAGTGTCTCCTGGTGACAATTCAACCTGCAATGCACTATGTGTACTGACACCTTTCTATTACAAAATGTGAAGCTTTGTGACTATTTTCTGCTGCAGAAGCTCTTCTGTGGGATCAGACAAAAACGGATTAGACTTTATTCACCATGCACATCAATGACATGTCCCTGTGTTAACCAATTGTCCTTTCTTGGGTCACTTTTGCAAGTACTACTAACCCTCACATGCGTAGTGGGACCACCTGACAAACCCTGTTCTCTTGGAGAAGTTCTGACACTAAGCATCACACTTTGGCCTATTTTAATGCTCACTTTTCCTGCTCCAACACATCAACTTAAATAATTGACTGTGCACTTGCTTCCTAATATATCCCACCCCTTGGCAGACACCATTGTAATAAGATAATGAATGTTATTCACATTACCTGTAAATGGTTTTAATGTTATAGCTGATTAGAGTATACTAAAAAGTTTCTGTTAGAAGTTTCAAACAAAATACAAACATCTAACATTTATATAGCTCATTTTTGCATGCTAATATATCTGGACCATACCACCATCCGGCTTGCTGGATCCCACTTGTTACAATAAACTTGAGATCCATCAAACCACTATATGGTACTACACAACACTAGCGGTATATAACACTATGCAGAGTATAATACCTGTGCTGCTCATACGATGTTGGCTCTGTTTATCTAATGTTGCAGGGATTCCTTGCCTCTACCTGGTGCCACTGTTATCAATGGATGCCAGATAGATTGACAAACATTTTTTTTTTCTTTTCGATCACTTAGAAAAAAAAGCTCCATCCAGCAATAGTGTTGATCAAATTGAAGTCAAATAAATTTCAATCCAAATTTCTGAAAAATTTTGATTCGCCATGAAGCCGAATTTCCTCCCGCTTCGTGGTAACGAATCTATTTTTCCTGAAAGGACGGCAAAAAAAAATAATACATCAAGATTTAAAAAAAAAAAATCATCTGCCCCTTCCCCACCCTACGTGGTTGGAGAACTATATATTGCTGCTTTTGCCTCCACCAAAATGCTTACCTTTTATTTATAGACAATTATCATTAGAACATGCACCACCAACACCCCCCCAACCCACCCCACCCCCCACCCCCTATTTGAAGGCATGGAAGAGGGATCTGGATATTACACTGGCCCCCTCTGACCAGGAATTTATACTAATCCATTCACATGGGTTCTCCAGATGTGTCAGGGTCCAAGAAATCTCTTATAAGATACTATCCAGGTGGGTACCAGACTCCTGAGCTCCTCTGCCGCCTGAACCTCCTCCCTTCAGACCACTGTTGGAGGTGCAATAACATACATCTCATATCTGGTGGTCATGCCCAGCCTTAGGCTTGTTTTGGAGAGATGTGGAAAACAAAATAAACAAGGTCTGCTCTCTTCAATTAACGCTTACAGCCCCTCTGGTTCTTCTTTGGTTGCCCAATAAGAGCATCACGCCCTCTAGAGCTAACTTTGCTACCAACATGATTACTGCTGCAAAGCTTCTTATACGCCTGAAGTGGAGAGATGTGGAGCTTCCTTCCATTTCCATGTGGTATACTAAATTGCTGAATCTATGTCGCATGGAGGGATTAGCTGGGTGAGAAAACAAGAATAGAGAAACCTTTCTACATATCCTAGAGAAACCTTTCTACACAACCATGGCTGAACCATATCAAGGAAGGGCCGCTCCTGCCCACACTCCCGAGGTAGCTAATTCTGATTAATGAACAATCTATCCCCTATTAGAGATGTCGCGAACATAAAATTTTCTGTTCGCGAGCGGCGAACGTGAATTTCCGCAAATGTTCGCGAACAGGCGAACCGCCATAGACTTCAATAGGCAGGCGAATTTTAAAACCCACAGGGACTCTTTCTGCCCACAATAGTGATGGAAAAGTTGTCTCAAGGGGACTAACACCTGGACTGTGGCATGCCGGAGGGGGATCCATGGCAAAACTCCCATGGAAAATTACGTAGTTGACGCAGAGTCTGGTTTTAATCCATAAAGGGCATAAATCACCTAACATTCCTAAATTGTTTGGAATAACGTGCTTTAAAACATCCAGTGTGTGTATAAGATCAGGTATGATGTTGTATCGATCAGGTAGTGTAAGGGTTACGCCCGCTTCACAGTGACAGACCAAAATCTGACAGACCAAACTCCCCGTTTAACGCACAGCAAACAACCGCAAACAGTCCATTTGCACAACCGCAAACTCCCCATTTGCACAACCGCAAACTCCCCATTTGCACAAGATTGGATACCAAGCTAGCCATGTCCCGTTCCTTGTCCTCACTGACGTCATTGAAGGTCTCTTCCTCCACCCAGCCACGTACAACACCAAGGGTCCCCGAAAGGTGACAACAAGCCCCCTGAGACGCCTGCTGTGGTTGGTCTTCCACCTCCTCAAAGCCACCTTCCTCCTCTGACTCCTCTTCTTCAGACTCCTCTCTCTGCGTCTCCGCAGGTCCAGCAATCGACGACGACAAGGCTGCTTCTGGTGGTGATGGTGACCACAACTCTTTCTCTTCATGCTCATCTACGGCCTGATCCAGCACTCTTCGCAGGGCATGCTCCAGAAAAAACGCATATGGGATGAGGTCGATGATGTTGCCTTGGGTTTGACTGACCAGGTTTGTCACCTCCGCAAAAGGACGCATGAGCCTACAGCCATTGTGCATGAGCGTTCAGTAACGCGGCCAAAAAATACCCAGCTCCGCAGAGGCTGTCCTCTTTTTTTTTTTATTAAAAAAATCTGTTCTTACCAGTTTAATCTCTGCTTTTTCCCCTATCAGGGGCCGGTGTATGGAATAGATTTTAGGAACCAGGAGATGGAAAAGGATGGCTGGTCGGTCCTCTTACTTCCAATTTGGGGCACTGAGCGTGCGCCGTGCAATGTACTGTGCCACCCTATATGAGTGGTGTGTTAAGTAGTACTATTCCTATCAGTTTAATCCCTGTTATGTCCCCTATCAGGGGCCAGTGTATGGAATAGATTTTAGGAACCGGGAGATGGAAAAAGATGGTTGGTCGGTCCTCTTACTTCCAATTTGGGGCACTGCGCGTGCGCCGTGCAATGTACTGTGCCACCCTATATGAGTGGTGGGTTAAGTAGTACTATTCTTATCAGTTTAATCCCTGTTACGTCCCCTATAAGGGGACGTGTATCGAATAGATTTTAGACAACCGCAAAGAGTTGTCAATAGTTGACACACTCATGACATGATTTTATTTATGCGTCAATCTTGGTGTAGTGATGACTGTGCTCGTGCGCACGTTTGGGAGATTGCAGGCGATGACGGTTTTCAAAGCCTATGGTCGTGCTGAGGTAGTTCAGTGACAGTTAAGTGACCCAGAAAACAATGATTCTGCAGTGTGGGCCCATTGTTGGCCTAGTAGGCTTTAATGATCACCTTAGATGATCACAAAGAAAATTAATGTTTTTTCTATGCAAAATTATCCAGCCGATCACTTTTGGTCTGTTCACAATGAAGCAACGACCTTATCATCTGGGGTGTGCCAACATTGCCATTGCCAACACACTCATAGAGGTGATCGCTTCATTGTGATACGCAAGCCCCTTCACCACAACAAGGTAACAATCACGAAGGGGAATTGACACATGTATGTGCATTTTTTTTAAAATGTTTTTGCAGCCACAGTGCAGCACCAAAGGCCACAAAAATTAGGCATGTACACATGCCTTAAAAATTTGGTATTGTTGCAGCCGCTGCTGTAGTAGCGGCCGGAAAAATTGATGTTTTCCAGGCAGAAAGTGCACTAAAACATTGCGGCTTGAACCCTAGTTGGTGGCGGAGAAGTCACGCAAGTCATCCAACATGCAGAGATTAAATACAGCAGCGTGTGGACAGCATTTTTAGCCCAAGGCATCTCATCAGGCCTTTTTTAGTCAAATGCATCCCCCACTGTCAGTTCCTTTGGGATCCATGCCTCATTCATCTTAATAAAGGTGAGGTAATCTAGAATTTTTTGACCTAGGCGACTTCTCTTCTCAGTGACAATACCTCCTGCTGCGCTGAAGGTCCTTTCTGACAGGACACTTGAAGCGGGGCAGGCAGGGGCGTAACTAGAAGTGACTGGGCCCCACAGCAAATATTTGTAAGGGCCCCTCCAGCGCGCTTCGCACCTCCCTCCTCCTGTGTAAACCCCACTCCTTTGGCCAGTGTAGCGGTATACTGTATATTGTGGGGCACAGTGGATGCTTTATGTGTATAACATAAACATATTTTATATGAAAACTTACAGTTACTTGGCTGCCAGCCTAGTGTCCCCCATAATGCCCCCCAATAATGTGTCAGTAAGTGTCCCCATAGATGCCCCCCCATCATGTGCCAGTATCAAGTGCCTCTTTCCTCCCCCCAACATGTCCCAGTATCATAGTGCCACCCCCCCCCCCCCAGTGTGCCAGTATCAAGTGCCTCTCTCCTTCCCACCCCCCATGTGCCAGTATCATAGTGCTAAACCCCCCCATGTGTCAGTATCAAGTGCCTCTCTCTTCCCCCCATGTGCCAGTATCATATTGCCATCTCCCCCCCCAAAAAAAATGCCAGTATCAAGTGCCTCTCTCCCCCATGTGCCAGTATCATAGTGCCAAACCCACCCATGTGCCAGTATCAAGTGCCAACCCCCCCCCCCCACATGCCAGTATCAAGTGCCTCTCTCCTCCCCCCCATGTCCCAGTATCATAGTGCCACCCCCCCCCCCACAAAAAAAGAAGTGCCAGTATCAAGTGCCTCTCTCCCCCCCCCCCATGTGCCAGTATCAGGTGCCTCTCTCCCCCCCCCATGTGCCAGTATTAGGTGACAACCCCCCCTCCCCCCCCACGTGTCAGTATCAAGTGCCTCTCTCCTCCCCCCCATGTCCCAGTATCATAGTGCCATCTCCCCCCCACAAAAAAAGTGCCAGTATCAAGTGCCTCTCTCCCTCCTCCCCCCCATGTGCCAGTATCAGGTGCCCCCCATGTGCCAGTATCAGGTGCTAACCCCTCCCCAGGTGCCAGTATCAGGTGCCAACCCCCCTCCCCCCATGTGCCAGTATCAAGTGCCTCCCGCTCCCCCCATGGCAGTAACAGTCGGGTATTAAAAAAAAATTATAAACACTTCTACTTACCTCCATGTCAGCGATGCGATGCAGCCTCTTCCTGTGTCCCTCCCTGTATGTCCATATATGGAGTCAGTGCTTGTATTTCAGAAAAGTTTCTGCTGGAATTCGAACCCACGACCTTCTGTATCAGAAGCAAAGCACTTAACCACAAGACCATAAGAGCTGCCTTGCTGCTGACTGAAAAAATATGAGACTTCTACTATTATAGCTGGCTAAGTGTACATCTATACACATGACAGCTGCTCATATATAGAGATATAGCAGAGCTGAGTGTGCTGGGACAGCTGTCATATAGAGCTGGGTGTGTTGGGGCAGCTGTCATGTGTATAGATGTACACTTAGCCAGCTTTAACAGTAGAAGTCTCATATTTCCTCTGATACACTGATACATTGGAGGTTGTGGGTTCGAATCCCAGACACATCAGGGGACTTTAGGAGACAGTAAGATTAGATCACATTAGCGAGGGGGTCTGGTCAGCCGCTGCTGCTGTAAAGGGGCCCAGAACATTAAGACATTAAGACAAGAATCGATATTTAACTAACTTGAAAATAAACTGTCACACATGCTGCCGGGGCGCCGGGCCCCCTATGCAGCCCGGGCCCCAAAGCAGCTGCTTCCCCTGCTTCCCCGGTAGTTACGCCACTGGGGGCAGGCCAGAAGTTCTATCGCAAATTGGGATAGCTCAGGCCACAGGTCAAGCCTGCACACCCAGTAGTCAAGGGGTTCATCGCTCCTCAGAGTGTCGATATCTGCAGTTAAGGCAAAGTAGTCTCCTACCTGCCAGTCGAGTCGTTCTCTGAGGGTGGACCCCGAAGGGCTGTAGTGATGCGTAGGACTTAAAAAGCTCTGCATGTCCTCCATCAACAACACATCTGTAAAGCGTCCTGTCCTTGCCGGCGTGGTCGTGGTAGGAGGAGGATTAATTTCACCTCTTCCCCTGTTAGATTCCCGTTGTGCTGTGCTTTAACTTGTTTTGGAACTGCTGCATCCTTTCCGACTTCCGGCAATTCGGTAACATTTCAGCCACTTTCTGCTTATACCGGGGGTCTAGTAGCGTGGCCACCCAGTACAGGTCATTCTCCTTCATCCTTTTTATACGAGGGTCCCTCAACAGGCATGACAGCATGAAAGACCCCATTTGCACAAGGTTGGATGCCGAGCTACTCATGTCCCGTTCCTCATCCTCACTGATCTCATTGAAGGTCTGTTCTTCCCCCCAGCCACGTACAACACCACGGGTACCAGATAGGTGACAACGAGCACCCTGGGATGCCTGCTGTGGTTGGTCTTCCTCCTCCTCAAAGCCACATTCCTCCTCTGACTCCTCTTCCTCAGACTCCTCTTCCAGCGTTGCCGCAGGTCCAGCATGTGATGATGATAAGGCTGTTTCTGGTGGTGATGGTGACCACAACTCTTCCTCTTCCTCTTCACGCTCATCTACGGCCTGATCCAGCACTCTTCGCAGGGCAAGCTCCAGGAAGAAAACAAATGGGATGATGTCGCTGATGGTGCCTTCGGTGCGACTGACTAGGTTTGTCACCTCCTCAAAATGACGCATGAGCCTACAGGCATTGCGCATGAGTCCAGTAACGTGGCAAAAAGATACCCAGCTCTGCAGAGGCTGTCCTAGCACCCCGGTCATACAAATACTCGTTGACAGCTTTTTCTTGTTGGAGCAGGCGGTCGAACTTTAGGAGTGTTGAATTCCAACGTGTCGGGCTGTCGCAAATCAAGCGCCTCACTGGCATGTTGTTTCACCGCTGAACATCGGAAAAGTGCGCCATGGCCGTGTAGGAATGCCTGAAATGGCCACACACCTTCCTAGCCTGCTTGAGGACGTCCTGTAGGCCTGGGTACTTAGGCACAAAGCGTTGTACGATCAGATTCAACACATGTGCCATGCATGGCACATGTGTCAACTTGCCCAAATTCAATGCTGTCAACAAATTGCTTCCGTTGTCACACACCACTTTGCCGATCTCCAGTTGGTGCGGGGTCAGCCACTGATCCACCTGTGCGTTCAGGGCGGACAGGAGTGCTGGTCCGTTGTGACTCTCTGCTTTCAGGCAAGTCAACCCCAAGACGGCGTTACACTGTCGTATCCGGGATGTGGAATAGCCCCTGGGGAGCTGGGGGGGTGCAGTTGATGTGGAGCAAGACGCAGCAGCAATAGAGGACTCAGCTGAGGAGGTTAGCGAAGAGGATGGAGTAGGAGGAGTAGAGGAGGTGGCAGCAGGCCTGCCTGCAAGTCGTGGCGGTGTCACCAACTCCTCTGCAGAGCCACGCATTCCATGCTTGGCAGCCGTCAGCAGGTTTACCCAATGCACAGTGTACGTGATATACCTGCCCTGACCGTGCTTTGCAGACCAGGTATCAGTGGTCAGATGGACCCTTGCCCCAACACTGTGTGCCAGACATGCCATGACTTCCTTTTCCACAATAGAGTACAGGTTGGGGATTGCCTTTTGTGAAAAAAAATTTGGCCGGGTACCTTCCACTTTGGTGTCCCAATAGCTACAATTTTTTTGAAGGCCTCAGACTCCACCAGCTTGTATGGTAAAATCTGGTGGGCTAAGAGTTCCGAGCCAGCTGTCAGATGCCGGGCAAGGGGGTGACTCTGTGACATTGGCTTCTTACGCTCAAACATTTCCTTGACAGACACCTGACTGTGGGCAGATGAGCAGGAACTGCTGAAGGTGAGAGGCGGAGTGGCGGGTGGTTGAGAGGGGGCAAGGAGGACAGCAGTGGTTGACGTGGCTGAAGATGCTTGACCAGGAGGAGGATGGTGGCTTTGAGTTTGTGTGCTGCTTGTACTCATCATGTGTTGATCCCATAGGCGTTTGTGATGTGAGATCATGTGCCTTCGCAAAGCAGTTATACCTAGGTGGGTGTTGGACTTCCCACGACTCAGTTTCTTTTGGCACAGGTTGCAAATGGCATCGCTGTTATCAGAGGCAGACACACAAAACAAATGCCAAACTGCTGAGCTTTGCAATGACGGCATTCTGGTGGTGGCAACAGCATGCGTTGATTGGCGTGCTGTCTGGCTGACCCCGGGTGCTGATACATGCTGTCTGACTGTGCCACTAGCTCCTTGCGACGACCTCCCCCTGCTCTGTCTCCCCATCTGAACTTTCCCCCTGTTCTTCTTCTCTTCGAGCGGGCACCCACGTGACATCCACGGAAACATCGTCCTCATCAACCACTTCACTTGTATCTGACAACTCAGCAAAGGAAGCAGCAGCGGGTACAACATCATCATCATCATCACACCGTACGTCCATGTGTGTAATGCTGCCTGACTGAGACATATCCCTGTTATCTACATCCTCTGGCAATAATGGTTGCGCATCACTCATTTCTTCCAACTGATGTGTAAATAACTCCTTTGACAAATCAAGTGAAGCGGCTGTGGTGCTAGTGTTGGTGGTGGCGGCAGGCGGGCGAGTAGTAACTTGAGAGGTGCCCGAAGCTGAGCTGGAGGAGGATGGTGCGTCAAGGTTCCGAGCGGAAGCTGTAGAAGATTGGGTGTCCTGTGAAAGCCAGTCAACTATGTCCTCAGAACTTTTCGAGTTCAGGGTACGTGGCCTCTGAACACTGGGCATTATTCTAGGGCCAAAGGAAATCACAGCACCACGATGGCCCCTGCGGGGTGGCCTGCCTCTGCATGTCATTTTTTTTTAGATTAGTGGCACTATGCGTGCAAGGTACTGTGCCACCCGATATGAGTGGCGGGCAGTGGGCACAGTACAGTCTGTGGGCCTGACACTCACTGGCAGGCAACTGCAATTATATTAAGGAGAAAAAATTAAATGACTTTTTTATCTGCAAGGTACTGTGCCACCCGATATGAGTGGTGGGCACTGGCAGTGGGCACAGTACAGTCTGTGGGCCTGACACACACTGGCAGGCAACTGCATTTATATTACATAGAAAAAATTAAATGACTTTTTTTTCTGCAAGTTACTGTGCCACCCGATATGAGTGGTGGGCACTGGCAGTAGGCACAGTACAGTCAGTGGGCCTGACACACACTGGCAGGCAACTGCAATTATATTACAGAGAAAAAATGTAATTACTTTTTCATCTGCAAGGTACTGTGCCACCCGATATGAGTGGTGGGCACTGGCAGTGGGCACAGTACAGTCTGTGGGCCTGACACTCACTGGCAGGCAACTGCAATTATATTACAGAGAAAAAATTGAATGACTTTTTTAACTGCAAAGTACTGTGCCACCCGATATGAGTGGTGGGCAGGGGGCACAGTACAGTCTGTGGGCCCTGACACTAACTGGCAGGCAACTGCAATTATATTAAAGGGTAAAAATGTAATGACTTTTTTATCTGCAAGGTAATGTGCCACCAGATATGAGTGTTGGGCAGTGGACACAGTACAGTCTGTGGGCCTGACACTCACTGGTAGGCAACTGCAATTATATTACAAAGAAAAAATGTAATGACTTTTTTATCTGCAAGGTACTGTGCCACCCGATATGAGTGGTGGGCAGTGGGCACAGTACAGTCTGTGGGCCTGACACTCACTGGCAGGCAACTGCAATTATATTACAGAGAAAAAATTAAATGACTTTTTTTATCTGCAAGGTACTGTGCCACCCGATATGAGTGGTGGGCACTGGCAGTGGGCACAGTACAGTCAGTGGGCCTGACACACACTGGCAGGCAACTGCAATTATATTACAGAGAAAAATTAAATGACTTTTTTTATCTGCAAGGTACTGTGCCACCCGATATGAGTGGTGGGCAGTGGGCACAGTACAGTCTGTGGGCCTGACACTCACTGGCAGGCAACTGCAATTATATTACAGAGAAAAAATTAAATGACTTTTTTATCTGCAAGGTACTGTGCCACCCGATATGAGTGGTGGGCACTGGCAGTGGGCACAGTACAGTCAGTGGGCCTGACACACACTGGCAGGCAACTGCAATTATATTACAGAGAAAAAATTTAAGGACTTTTTTATCTGCAAGGTAATGTGCCACCCGATATGAGTGGTGGGCAGTGGGCACAGTACAGTCTGTGGGCCTGACACTCACTGGCAGGCAACTGCAATTTTTTTTACAGAGAAAAAGTTAAATGACTTTTTTATCTGCAAGGTACTGTGCCACCCGATATGAGTGGTGGGCACTGGCAGTCGGCACAGTACAGTCAGTGGGCCTGACACAAACTGGCAGGCAACTGCAATTATATTACAGAGATAAAATTCAATGACTTTTTTATCTGCAAGGTACTGTGCCACCCGATATGAGTGGTGGGCACACAGTACAGTCTGTGGGCCTGTGGCCTCACACACGGGCAGGCAACTGCAATATATATATATATATATATATATATATATATATATAAAAAGGAAAAAAAAAGCAGACTGATGTACTAGCCCTAAAAGGGGCTTTTTGGGGTCCTGTCAGGACGCTGTCCTTACAGCAGATGAGTCTTTGAGGACTGGAGTAGACACAGAACAGTGGCCTAGCTAACGATTTCCCTATTAATTCAGCAGCAGCAGCAGCAGCACTCTCCCTGCTCTCACTAACACTGCAGCTTCAGAATGAATCTAAGATGGATGCTGTCCTTGCTTTTTGATAAGAGGTGGGAGGGTCTGGGAGAGAGGGTTACTGATTGGCTGGAATGTGTCTGCTGACTGAGAGGTACATGGTCAAAGTTTGCTCAATGATGACGTATAGAGGGCGGACCGAACATCGCATATGTTCGCCAGCTAATAGTTCGGGACATCTCTATCCCCTAAAATTTAGACCATGTTAGACCCTCTGTCTTTCCCAGCCACAGCCCATGTGCACTAAGATGATGTTTATCCAACATGACAATGAGTAACTTCAAGTCCTCTAAAGGCTTTCTGTTATGCATTCTGTCGTAGAATTGTGTTATGGTCCGTGGTAACAAAATCCATAACGCAATTCTGCTTTTACCACCAAACGAAGCGTGAACGAATTTCATAACATGAAATTAGCTCATCTCTATTTGATATCTATCAAAGGCCTTTTAACTATTTGGGCACATTCACTTTGTATTCTGACTCACCAACATCTCTCTCCTTATCACTGTAGTTCCTTTCTTCGTGATGCATAGGGTGAGGTAACCCAAGCTTATCTTTTGCTGTCGTTTAAGATGGGTGAATATTGTACACTTATTGCCTGATTACTTGACTGTATTATTATGTTTTTTATGTTCTTCATAATAAAAAAGAGAATAAAAAAAAATACATACCTCACCCATTTGCTCGCAGAGAGGCTGTCACGGGCATCTTAATTGAAGAAACCGTGCAAAATCTCGCACGGGGTGATGTGTAACGTCACTAAGTAACTGCGCTAGCCTGGCCTGACGTCATCACGTCATCACATGAGATTACGAGTGGTTTCTTCATTCAAGATGGCTGTGACGGCCTCTTCACGAGCAAATGAATAAGATGAGTATGTATTTTTTTAACCCTGATTAACCCCTGAAAGGCCTCCATTTTAACATCAGATGTCGCGATCAGCAATGAACACGGCATCTGAGGGATTCATCGATAGGGGCGGTGCGATTGCCGTTAACCGTCATTGTACCCACTACTTACAAAGAAATGCGATTTGTGACTAAGTAATTCGTAATAAATCGAATTTCTTTGTGAAATTTGGCAAAGCAGCCGAACCAAATTGTGCATAACTTCACTCATCACTATCCAGCAGCTAGTCAGTAAAGTGAAAGTAAACCAAGTACCTGAAAAAGTCCTCTGTGACATCACACTTACTAAATGGAGTTCCTTCATCAAGATCCAAGAGTTCTAAAATGCTAAGGAAGAAAGGAATCTACAGGCAGGGCTTTTGGAATTTACAGGAGTAACTATATATAAACAACTTATCATATGCATGATAATCACATTTTATTCTTTGCAGTGGCAACTACAGTCAGGTCCATAAATATTGGGAAAACAACACAATTCTAACATTTTTGGCTCTATACACCACCACAATGGATTTGAAATTAAACAAACAAGATGTGCTTTAACTGCAGACTGTCAGCTTTAATTTGAGGATATTTACATCCAAATCAGGTGAACGGTGTAGGAATTACAACAGTTTGCATATGTGCCTCCCACTTGTTAAGGGACCAAAAGTAATGGGACAACTGGTTTCACAGCTGTTCCTTGGCCAGGTGTGTGTTATTCCATCATTATCCCAATTACAATGAGCAGATAAAAGGTCCAGAGTTAATTTCAAGTGTTCTATTTGCATTTGGAATCTGTTGCTGTCAACTCTCAAGATGAGATCCAAAGAGCTGTCACTATCAGTGAAGCAAGTCATCATTAGGCTGAAAAAACACAACAAACCCATCAGAGAGATAGCAAAAACTTTAGGCGCGGCCAAAACAACTGTTTGGACCATCCTTAAAAAGAAGGAATGCACCGGTGAGCTCAGCAACACCAAAAAACCCAGAAGACCACGGAAAACAACTGTGGTGGATGACTGAAGAATTCTTTCCCTGGTGAAGAAAACACCCTTCACAACAGTTGGCCAGATCAAGAACACTCTCCAGGAGGTAGGTGTATGTGTGTCAAAGTCAACAATAAAGAGAAGACTTCACCAGAGTGAATACAGAGGGTTCACCACAAGATGTAACCCATTGGTGAGCCTCAAAAACAGGAAGGCCAGATTAGAGTTTGCCCAACGACATCTAAAAAAGCCTTCACAGTTCTGGAACAACATCCTATGGACAGATGAGACCAAGATCAACTTGTACCAGAGTAATGGAAAGAGAAGAGTGTGGAGAAGGAAAGAAACTGCTCATGATCCTAAGCATACCACCTCATCCGTGAAGCATAGTGGTGGTAGTGTCATAGGGTGGGCATGTATGGCTGCCAATGGAACTGGTTCTCTTGTATTTATTGATGATGTGACTGCTGACAAAAGCAGCAGGATGAATTCTGAAGTGTTTCGGGCAATATTATCTGCTCATATTCAGCCGAATGCTTCAGAACACATTGGAAGGCACTTCACAGTGCAGATGGACAATGACCCAAAGCATACTGCAAAAGCAACCAAAGAGTTTTTTAAGGGAAAGAAGTGGAATGTTATGCAATGGCCAAGTCAATCACCTGACCTGAATCCGATTGAGCATGCATTTCACTTGCTGAAGACAAAATTGAAAGGAAAATGCCCCAAGAACAAGCAGGATCAGAAGACAGTTACAGTAAAGGCAGGGCAGAGCATCACCAGGGATGAAACCCAGCGTCTGGTGATGTCTATGCGTTCCAGACTTGAGGCTGTAATTGACTGCAAAGGATTTGCAACAAAGTATTAAAAAGTGAAAGTTTGATTTTTGATTATTATTCTGTCCCAATACTTTTGGTCCAGTAACAAGAGGGAGGCACATATGCAAAATGTTGTAATTCCTACACCGTTCACCTGATTTGGATGTAAATACCCTCAAATTAAAGCTGACAGTCTGCAGTTAAAGCACATCTTGTTAGTTTCATTTCAAATCCATTGTGGTGGTGTATAGAGCCAAAAATGTTAGAATTGTGTTGTTGTCCCAATATTTATGGACCTGACTGTATGTGTTATGGCAGTGTGTGTCAACCAACAAATTGGACTTTGGGCTAATCCAAAAGGCATTATCCTGGCATTATTCTGGCAGCACCCTAGTATTCACGGGGATCTGGACTTCACTGCAGGGGAACCACCAGGCCGTTACTTTCTGGAGTTGTCTCTGTGTGATTGACAACTGACCCACAGGGGTGAGAAAAACTAGTGCAGGGCACGGAGGGGTCAGGAAAAACCTTGTCAGGGACAGGCCGAGGTCAGGACTGGTGTAGGACGTGCTATATAGGAGACAGTCCAAGCTCAGGACAAGCAATGTAGGATGAACATGGAGGTCGGGCACAGGTGAAATCAGGCAGTGGAAGATGGCAGTGGAGGATCAGAATCCAATAAATGGAATTTCAGTACATGGGCAGACAACAGAACAGATGCCTTAGCAGGATACTAGCACACTAGGAAACCTATTTCTTAGGGTACTTTCACACTAGCGTTTTTGTTTTCCGGTATTGATTTCCGTCACAGGAGCTCAATACCGAAAAAAAATTATCAGTTTTTTGCTAATGCATTCTGGATGGAGAGCATTCCGTTCAGGATGCATCAGTTCAGTCCCTCTTATGTTTTTGGACGGAGAAAATACCGCAGCATGCTGCAGTTTTCTCTCCGGCCAAAAATACTGATACCGATCCGGCATTAATTTACATTGAAGTGTATTAGTGCCGGATCCGGCATTAAGTGTTCCAGCAAAATGAATCCGGCTTTCCGGTTGAAACTGCAATTTTTATTTATAACGGATCAGTTTTTCCGGATGACATCGGAAAGACGTCTGACAAATGCCATCAGTTTGCATCCGGATTGCCAGATCCGGCAGGCAGTTCCGGCGACGGAACTGCCTGCCGGAATCTTCTGCCGCAAGTGTGAAAGTACCCTTAGGCATCCTCCTACAGGGTAAGGTGCCTGAAGTACCTCAGGGTTACCAACCATTAGCTGGTAAAGTTTAGGGTGCATCTTGCCCTTTAAGAGCCAGAGGGAGCTCTTGCACACACCTTATGAATAGAGGACAAGAGGCCTTGCCAACAAGTAGGCCATAGCCTGCGTGAAGGGACAGAACAGAAACAGCGGCTGAGCCCATTGGGAAGAAAACAGGTCACAGAAATCTGTGTTATCACATCACCAGGATAAGACTGCCCCTTCATCAGTCATGTGAACAATGTGCACAATGTATTCTTTTTATAAATAATGAAAAGTCAGCTATTGTGGCAACTCTTGGGCCAATATGTTTTATAAAAAGTGCTTTTTTTAGCAAAATATGTCTATAATATATTTTTATGATTGGTTTAATCAAAAATGTTTGAATTTCTATAGTTTTTTTTAACAAAAATAGATGTTTATGATGTATTTGCTTCATGCTTCCCAGTTCTAAACCTATTTATAGATGGTCTATTTACGCTAATGAAATATTTCACCTATACACTGGTATACCTTCACAGATTTCTATGAAAGCTAGCCTTACTAACCACGAGGCTGCTATCATTGTAGATCTCCACAGGGCTGTTACAAAGGCCAGGAGAACGGACTGTGAACTTAAAGTGGCCCTGGAAAAAAAAAAATAAATAAAAGTGGCCCCATGTTTTAGGTTTGTCCAAAGTGACAGAAGGTGGGGCAACACAAGTAGGCCAGGTCAGAAATATCATAGCACAATATACAGTCCCAGCAGAACAATATACCACAGTGCAGCACAATATATTGCCCCAAAAACTGTCCCTCTGTGGGGGCCGTCAATAGCTGCCATTTTCTGTCCTCCTCCTCCATTTGTCTCAGATTAAGATATGCTGCAAGGCCTATGGCCAATCCGCCCCTGGTTGGCATCCCCATTTTGCACCATTAAGAGGGTGGATTTATGTATTTCAGGAAAAAGTAATGATCTGCCTTCAAATTTTCTTTTATCAATAAGTGTTTCCGTGTATAGATTAAAAACAAGGCATGGGTGGGGAGAGGTGGAATATGGAATCAATAAATGAATGTCCATCAGATATCATATTAACCTTCAGGGACCAAGGGTGGAAGGTCACATTCTGAAATTAGCCTTAGTACCTACAGAGCTGTCTCCCTTATCTTAAACACTGAGGTGAGAACCTTCTTAGTTGGGTGCCCAGATTTTGAGCAGAATCCTGAGAATATTAGAATACACGATGAATAGCTCTGACTTTACTCAACAATTATGTATTGAAAGGGGACCTGTCCAATGTGCAATTCAAAGGGCTGTAGATAGACCTGGAGATAGTCAGGCAGATCATCGCTAACAAGCGTTTGTAGGAACGCTCGTTAGCAATGATCTGCCTGTGTAAAAATGCCACCAATTGCCCGATGAACGAGAAAACTTTCATTCATCATAGCAAATTTTTAAGCAGACAAAAAAATCATCTTTTACCCGCAGCAGATCATGGTCTGCTGCCGACAAATAATTATTCTGTATGGTGACTAGTGTTGATCGAGCACCATAGTGGCTCAGGCCAAACACCTGAGTATAATGGAATCAATGGGAGGACCCGAGCATTAAACCAGGCACCCCCTGCTCTGAAGAGGGGAGGGTGCCTGGTTCATAGGAAAAGGTCAGAAATTGATGGAAACACCACCGAAATGGTTCAGGAACAGCATGGGGAGGATGTCTGGATGCATCTTGGACCCCCAGGTTTCTGTTGGGAATGATGTTGTCTGAGTAGTACGCCACTATAACAGACTGACAATAATACGCACAAAACCGAAGATAAAATCGATTTTAGAGGAAAAATTGTTAGGAAACATTCTTTCCTGAATATTTACTTGTATATAAAGTGCAAGCGCTGCCAAAAATTGCAAGGAAGAGGCATTCCGATACCACCTGTATATCACATGAAGGAGGGCCTCATTCACACTGTGGTACAATTTTTCAGGTAGTGGGACTCCTACACTCATAAAGCCTATGCACTAAATGAAAGGGCCGCCAAAAATTACAAGGAACCAGCACTACAATACACCCTTTGTTACACATAAAGGAGGGCATCATACACAGCCTTGAAAATTATGATTGATGTCCTGCTGGTGACCCTCAAAAACATTTGGAGCAAGGGCCTGCTGATGTGACCATCTAAAACATTATGGGCGAGGGCCTGCTGCCACTATGATGACTCTAGATAACTTAGGCCCGATTGCACATGCCCGTGACGGCGATGATCCATTCGGATGTCTGCCTTATCAACTTTCAATGTTATTTTCAGCACAAACCTAGGTGACCATGGGTAACGGAGAATCAGGGTTTGATTCCGGAGAGGGAGCCTGAGAAACAGCTACAGCTACCACTTCCAAGCAAGGCAGCATGTGCGCAAATTACCTATTAGGTATAATTAGGTAAGGGCCTTCAGGTGAGCTGACCCTGTAAAAGATTGTAGGTGAGGGCCTGCTGGTGAGCTGACCTTGTAAAAGATTGTAGGTGAGGGCCTGCAGGTGATATGACCCTCTAAAAATGTATATGCGAGGGCCTTCAGGTAGGCTGACCCTGTAAAAGATTGTAGGTGAAGCCCTGCTGGTGAGCTGACCCTGTAAACCATTATATGCGAGGGCCTGCTGGTGAGCTGACCCTCTAAAAAATTGTATGCGAGGGCCTGCTGGTGAGCTGACCCTGTAAAAGATTCTAGGTGAGGACCTGCTGGTGAGCTGACCCTCCAAAAATTATATGTGAGGGCCTTCAGGTGAGCTGACCCTGTAAAAGATTCTAGGTGAAGGCCTGCTGGTGGCCTGGCCCTGTAAAACATTATATGTGAGGGCCTGCTGGTGAGCTGACCCTCTAAAAAATTATATGTGAGGGCCTGCTGGTGAGCTGACCCTGTAAAACATTGTAGGTGAGGGCCTGCTGGTGAGCTGACCCTGTAAAACATTATATGTGAGGGCCTGCTGGTGAGCTGACCCTCTAAAAAATTACATGCAAGGGCCTGCTGGTGAGCTGACCCTCTAAAAATTATATGCGAGGGCCTTCAGGTGAGCTGACCCTGTAAAGGATTCTAGGTGAGGACCTGCTGGTGAGCTGACCCTCCAAAAATTATATGCGAGGGCCTTCAGGTGAGCTGACCTTGTAAAAGATTCTAGGTGAAGGCCTGCTGGTGGCCTGGCCCTGTAAAACATTATATGTGAGGGCCTGCTGGTGAGCTGACCCTCTAAAAAATTACATGCGAGGGCCTGCTGGTGAGCTGACCCTGTAAAACATTGTAGGTGATGTCCTGCTGGTGAGCTAACCCTCCAAAAAATTATATACGAGGGCCTGTAGCTGAGCTTACCCTGTAAAACATTATATGCGAAGGGCATATATGCGAGGGCATTATATGCGACGAATAAGCATGTTGATATGATGGAAGAGAAGGAGGAGGATGAGAAAAGGAAGATTCAACCATATACCCTTGTTTGTGGTGGAAGGGGTGCATGGTAATACAGTGTATTCAGTACATTATAAACAACACATTTAAAGTGCCTTTATGTTCAGCCGCTTTCCTCTAGTGGAGTCGAGAAGTCATGGTCAATCCAGGCCTTGTTCTTTTTTTTAAGAGTCAATCTTTAAGCATTTTCAGTTGACATGCGGATACGCTTATCTGTTATAATGCCAGCACTAAATACCCGCTCAGACAAAACGCTGGCGGCAGGGCAGGCCAGCACCTCCAAGGCGTAGAGAGCCAGTTCGTGCCACATGTCCAGCTTGGACACCCAGTAGTTGTAAGGCACTGAGGGATCATTGAGGGCGCTGACACGGTCTGCTATGTACTCATTCACCATCTTCCAAAATGTTTCCCTCCTTGTGACACTAGGCCGCGCATCAGGGTGAGGGTGCTGGCGGGGTGTCATGAAACTGTCCCAGGCTTTGGAGAGTGTTGCCCTGCATCTGTTGGAACTGCTGTGTGTTTCCCTTGTCTCCCCTCTTCTGGTATTGCACAGTTTTGCTCGTCCTCTCCACCAGAGGAATGAGAGATGAGAAGTTCTCTTTGTAGCGGAGTTCGAGAAGGGAGAACAACCAGTAATCCCTGTTGTCTAAAATGCGTATAACACACGGGAAAGGCAGCCTAACATGAAGTCAGCCATGTGTGCCAGAGTACCAACAGGCAAGACTTTGCTATCGTCATCAGGAGGATCACTTTTAATCTCCTCCTCCTCTTCTTCCTCTTCTGCCCACCCACGCTGAACAGATGGAATTGAACTTCCATGGGTACTACCCTCTGTAGCGGAGGCAACTGTCTCCTGCTCCTCCTCCTCCTCTTCATCGTCCAATTCGCGCTGAGAAGATGAACTGAGGGTGGTCTGGCTATCACCCTGTGTAATGTCTTCCCCCATTTCCACCTCTTCCACATGCAAAGCTTACGCCTTAATTGTGAGCAGCGAGTGTTTGAGTAGACACAGAAGTGGGATGGTGACGCTGATAATAGCGTTATCGCCGTTTACCATCTGTGTTGATTCCTCAAAGTTGCGTAAAACCTAACAAAGCTCAGACATCCATGCCCACTCCTCGCTTGTGAATAGCGGAAGCTGACTGGAAAGACTGGTATTCCACTACTGCCCTCTGCTTCTCACAAAGCCTGGCCAACATGTGGAACATGGAGTTCCAGTGCATGTTTACGTCGCACAACAGCCGGTGAGCTGGCAAATTCAAGTGCTGCAGCAGACCGGCTGAAGCTGTCGATGACTTGCGTAAATGTGCACACACGCGGCGCACCTTCAACAGTAGCTCAGGCAAATTTGGGTAGGTTTTGAGAAACTGCTGAGCCACTAAGTTTAAGACGTGGGCTAGGCATGGGATGTGTGAGCTTGCCGAGCTCCAAAGCCGCCACCAAGTTACGGCCATTATCAGACACAACCATGCCTGGCTCTAGGTTGAGTGGCGAGAGCCACAGCTCAGTCTGGTCTCTTATCCCCTGCCACAGATCTGCAGAGGAGGAGAAGTGGGGGTTTGAACCACTAACGTAGGTGCTGGTGGAAACCCTGATTTATGTAGGACCCGCAATCCTTGCTGTCGGTAGCACCTGTGCCATCCCAGGGTACGACTCGCTCCCGGCCTCCACAATATTCACCCAGTGTGCCGTCAGGGAAATGTAGCGTCCCTGGCCGAATGCACTTGTCCATGTGTCCGTAGTTAAGTGGACCTTCCCAGTAACTGCGTTGGTCAGGGCACGTGTGATGTTACGGGACACATGTTGGTGTAAGGCGGCACTGCACACCTTGAAAAATAGTGGCGGCTGGGGACTGGGTAACACTGGACAGCCGCGGACATGAGGCTGCGGAAGGCCTCAGTGTCCACAAGCCTAAATGGCAACATTTCCAGGGCCAGTAATTTGGAAAGCTGCGCATCTAGTGCTATGGCCTATGGGTGGGTGCCTGGGTATTTGTGCTTGCGTTCAAATGCCTGGGGTAAGGACATTTGTATGCTGCGCTGGGACACGGAAGTGGATGTGGTCGCTGATGGTGCTAGCGAAGGTCCAGGTGCAGGACGAGAGGCATTCGGGCCTGCGCCTTCGACAGGGGATTGGCCAGCACGTAACACAGGGATAGAGGAGGCAGTAGTGTGACACGCAGACACAGATTGTGGACCCAGGCGTTCGGCCCAGCTATTACGATGCTTTGATGCCATGTGGCGGATCATGCTAGTGGTGGTGAGGTTGCTAGTGTTTACGCCCCTACTCATTTTTGTATGGGACAGGTTGCAAATTACAATTCTTTTGTCGTCTGCACTTTCCTCAAAAAAGCACCAGACTGCGAAACACCTACCCCTTAGCAAGGGAGATTTCCGCAAGGGGGTGCTTCGGGGAACAGTTGCGGGCCTGTTTGGTGTGGCCCGCCTTCTCCCTTTTGCCACCCCACTGCCTCTTCCAGCCTGTTGCGGTGCAGCAGATCCCTCCCCCTCTGTACTGCTGTCATCACTTGGCTTTCCACCTTCCCAGGTTGGGTCAGTGACTTCATTGTCCACCACCTCCTCTTCCACTTTCTCACTCTGCTCATCCTCCTGACTTGTTGACCTAACCACAACCTCAGTAATTGACAACTGTGTCTCATCCTCTTCCTCAACCTCTTGAGACAGTAATTGCTGTTGAGTAATTAGCAACTGTGTCTCATCATCATCCACCTCATTAAACAGTAATTGCCGTTCCCCACTGTCATCTTCTTGTGATTGTGGATGCTCAAAAGTTTGGGAATCAGGGCACAAGATCTGTCCCTCTTCAAGCGTGCTTGTTGAGAGGGCCAAATCAAGGAATGGTGCTGAAAAGAGCTCCTCAGAATATCCGAGTGTGGGATCACTTGTTTGCCCAGACTCTCCTTGGTGGGAGGAAGGAGGATCAGGGTGAGGATTGGGTCTCTGCTACTGAGACTGGACTTGTTGGAAGACAGGATGGTGCTTTACCGACTGGAAGCATTATCTGCTGCAATCCAACCGACTACCTAGTCACATTGGTCTGACTTCAAGAGTGGTGTCCTGCGCTGCCCTGCAAACTCGGACATGAAGCTAGGTGTCGTGGATGATTGTTTTTCTTGTGCTCTGGCAGCAGGCACAGTGCCTCTGCGTGCACCATCAGCATCACGGCCACTTCCCGTCCCTTAATGCTCGCCTTCTTCATATTAAATGTTATGTGCACGCTTGACACACAAGATGTGTCACGGATGTCACAGTTCACAGCAAGCACAGTATATGAAAAAAGTACTTAAAAGTATGGAAAAAGAAAAATAGATTTCACTTATATTTTTACTATCTCTTGTCCTGACGGCCACTGCGACGTCCCTTACTGCTCGCCTTCTTCATATTAAATATTATATATCATTAAAAGTCTGTCACATGTACAGTAATGTAGGATTTGGAAGTGTATGCGCAAACAAATTAAAAAAGGTATTTGGGATGTGGAAACATCACACAGGAGATATCCCGCAGATAATGTCAATGCTGTCACCAGCGGCTAATGAAAAATTACAGGGAATGTCACAGGTATTTGGGATGAGGAAACGTTATACAGGAGAGGTACCACCTGTAATGTTACTGTCTACGCAGCAGACACCATCTACGGAAAAAGTACACTGTATGTCACAGATTAATTTTAGAAGCGCACACGTTACACTGCAGATGTGGCGCTGGTAATGTCACTGTCTGCAGCAGACACCGTCTTTGGAAAAAGTACACTGTATGTCACAGATATTTTTGGGATGCGCACACTTTACACAGGAGATGTGGTGCAGCTAATGTCACTGTCTGCAGCGGACACAGTCTATGGAAAAAAAGTACACTGAATGTCAGATATTTTTTGGATACGCACATTGCTGCTGCCACACACAATAGTCCTTAAAAGGACTTTTGGGTCTCTGAGAAGTTTTGATGGTAATAATGTTTTTAAATCACTCCCTACACTGTCTGTCCCTTCCTGAGCACAGCTCTCCCTGACTAAGAATGAGCCGAACTTGCGTCTGACGCGTTCATGCCAGCCAATCACTGTAGCAGCACAAAATACATCCCAAAAACTTCCACTGGCTCAGGCGGCCCCCTGGGCATCAGCCCACCGGGAAATTTCCCTGTAAGGCCAATCCACCCCTGGATAAGATAGAGCACTCTCATGGTATATGGTACTTACTGCCTACATTCACGCTGGCAGACTTTGGATCAGTTCAACTTTTTACCCATTCAGTTTTTTATTTTTTATTGCTGTGTAAATGATATATCAATGTGTATGGACAGAAATGTCTCATGTAAAAGTAGAACAAAGTTAACCACCTCCGGACCGCCTAACGCAGGATCGCGTTCCGGAGGTGGCAGCCCTGCGCACAGTCACGCATATATGCGTCATCTCGCGAGACGCGAGATTTCCTGTGAACGCGCGCACACAGGCGCGCGCGCTCACAGGAACGGAAGGTAAGAGAGTTGATCTCCAGCCTGCCAGCGGCGATCGTTCGCTGGCAGGCTGGAGATGTGTTTTTTTTAACCCCTAACAGGTATATTAGACGCTGTTTTGATAACAGCGTCTAATATACCTGCTACCTGGTCCTCTGGTGGTCCCCTTTGTTTGGATCGACCACCAGAGGACACAGGTAGCTCAGTAAAGTAGCACCAAGCACCACTGCACTACACTACACCCCCCTCCCGTCACTTATTAACCCCTTATTAGCCCCTGATCACCCCTGATCACCCCTGATCACCCCATATAGACTCCCTGATCACCCCCCTGTCATTGATTACCCCCCTGTCATTGATCAACCCCCTGTAAAGCTCCATTCAGACGTCCGCATGATTTTTACGGATCCACTGATAGATGGATCGGATCCGCAAAACGCATCCGGACGTCTGAATGAAGCCTTACAGGGGCATGATCAATGACTGTGGTTATCACCCCATATAGACTCCCTGATCACCCCCCTGTCATTGATTACCCCCCTGTAAAGCTCCATTCAGATGTCCGCATGATTTTTACGGATGCACTGATAGATGGATCGGATCCGCAAAACGCATCCGGACGTCTGAATGAAACCTTACAGGGGCATGATCAATGACTGTGGTTATCACCCCATATAGACTCCCTGATCACCCCCCTGTCATTGATTACACCCCTGTCATTGATTACCCCCCTGTAAAGCTCCATTCAGACGTCCGCATGATTTTTACGGATCCACTGATAGATGGATCGGATCCGCAAAACGCATCCGGACGTCTGAATGAAGCCTTACAGGGGCATGATCAATGACTGTGGTTATCACCCCATATAGACTCCCTGATCACCCCCCTGTCATTGATTACCCCCCTGTAAAGCTCCATTCAGATGTCCGCATGATTTTTACAGATGCACTGATAGATGGATCGGATCCGCAAAACGCATCCGGACGTCTGAATGAAGCCTTACAGGGGCATGATCAATGACTGTGGTTATCACCCCATATAGACTCCCTGATCACCCCCCTGTCATTGATTACCCCCCTGTAAAGCTCCATTCAGATGTCCGCATGATTTTTACGGATGCACTGATAGATGGATCGGATCCGCAAAACGCATCCGGACGTCTGAATGAAGCCTTACAGGGGCATGATCAATGACTGTGGTTATCACCCCATATAGACTCCCTGATCACCCCCCTGTCATTGATTACACCCCTGTCATTGATCAACCCCCTGTAAAGCTCCATTCAGATGTCCGCATGATTTTTACGGATCCACTGATAGATGGATCGGATCCGCAAAACGCATCCGGACGTCTGAATGAAGCCTTACAGGGGCATGATCAATGACTGTGGTTATCACCCCATATAGACTCCCTGATCACCCCCCTGTCATTGATTACCCCCCTGTAAAGCTCCATTCAGATGTCCGCATGATTTTTACGGATGCACTGATAGATGGATCGGATCCGCAAAACGCATCCGGACGTCTGAATGAAGCCTTACAGGGGCATGATCAATGACTGTGGTTATCACCCCATATAGACTCCCTGATCACCCCCCTGTCATTGATTACCCCCCTGTAAAGCTCCATTCAGATGTCCGCATGATTTTTACGGATGCACTGATAGATGGATCGGATCCGCAAAACGCATCCGGACGTCTGAATGAAACCTTACAGGGGCGTGATCAATGACTGTGGTTATCACCCCATATAGACTCCCTGATCACCCCCCTGTCATTGATTACACCCCTGTCATTGATCAACCCCCTGTAAAGCTCCATTCAGATGTCCGCATGATTTTTACGGATCCACTGATAGATGGATCGGATCCGCAAAACGCATACGGACGTCTGAATGAAGCCTTACAGGGGCGTGATCAATGACTGTGGTTATCACCCCATATAGACTCCCTGATCACCCCCCTGTCATTGATTACACCCCTGTCATTGATCAACCCCCTGTAAAGCTCCATTCAGATGTCCGCATGATTTTTACGGATCCACTGATAGATGGATCGGATCTGCAAAACACATACAGGCGTCTCCCTGGAGCCTTCCAGGGGGGGTGATCAATGACTGTGGTGATCACCCCATATAGACTCCCTGTTCACCCCCCTGTCATTGATCACCCCCCTGTCATTGATCACCCCCCTGTCATTGATCACCCCCCTGTCATTGATCACCCCCCCTGTCATTGATCACCCCCCCTGTCATTGATCACCCCCCTGTCATTGATTACACCCCTGTCATTGATCACTCCCCCTGTCATTGATCACCCCCCCCTGTCATTGATCACCCCCCTGTAAGACTCCATTCAGACATTTTTTTGGCCCAAGTTAGCGGAATTATTTTTTTTTTCTTACAAAGTCTCATATTCCACTAACTTGTGTCAAAAAATAAAATCTCACATGAACTCACCATACCCCTCACGGAATACAAATGCGTAAAATTTTTTAGACATTTATATTCCAGACTTCTTCTCACGCTTTAGGGCCCCTAGAATGCCAGGGCAGTATAAATACCCCACATGTGACCCCATTTCGGAAAGAAGACACCCCCAGGTATTCCGTGAGGGGCATATTGAGTCCATGAAAGATTGAAATTTTTGTCCCAAGTTAGCGGAACGGGAGACTTTGTGAGAAAAAAATTAAAAATATCAATTTTCGCTAACTTGTGCCAAAAAAAAAAAATTTCTATGAACTCGCCATGCCCCTCATTGAATACCTTGGGGTGTCTTCTTTCCAAAATGGGGTCACATGTGGGGTATTTATACTGCCCTGGCATTCTAGGGGCCCCAAAGCGTGAGAAGAAGTCTGGTATCCAAATGTCTAAAAATGCCCTCCTAAAAGGACTTTGGGCACCTTTGCGCATCTAGGCTGCAAAAAAGTGTCACACATCTGGTATCGCCGTACTCAGGAGAAGTTGGGGAATGTGTTTTGGGGTGTCATTTTACATATACCCATGCTGGGTGAGAGAAATATCTTGGTCAAATGCCAACTTTGTATAAAAAAATGGGAAAAGTTGTCTTTTGCCAAGATATTTCTCTCACCCAGCAAGGGTATATGTAAAATGACACCCCAAAACACATTCCTCAACTCCTCCTGAATACGGCGATACCACATGTGTGACACTTTTTTGCAGCCTAGGTGGGCAAAGGGGCCCATATTCCAAAGAGCACCTTTAGGATTTCACAGGTCATTTACCTACTTACCACATATTAGGGCCCCTGGAAAATGCCAGGGCAGTATAACTACCCCACAAGTGACCCCATTTTGGAAAGAAAACACCCCAAGGTATTCCGTGAGGGGCATGGCGAGTTCCTAGAAATTTTTATTTTTTGTCACAAGTTAGTGGAAAATGCAGATTTTTTATTTTTTTTTTTTCATACAAAGTCTCATATTCCACTAACTTGTGACAAAAAATAAAAACTTCCATGAACTCACTATGCCCATCAGCGAATACCTTGGGGTCTCTTCTTTCCAAAATGGGGTCACTTGTGGGGTAGTTATACTGCCCTGGCATTCTAGGGGCCCAAATGTGTGGTAAGGAGTTTGAAATCAAATTCTGTAAAAAATGACCAGTGAAATCCGAAAGGTGCTCTTTGGAATATGGGCCCCTTTGCCCACCTAGGCTGCAAAAAAGTGTCACACATCTGGTATCTCCGTACTCAGAAGAAGTTGGGGAATGTGTTTTGGGGTGTCATTTTACATATTCCCATGCTGGGTGAGAGAAATATCTTGGCAAAAGACAACTTTTCTCATTTTTTTTATACAAAGTTGGCATTTGACCAAGATATTTATCTCACCCAGCATGGGTATATGTAAAAATACACCCCAAAACACATTCCTCAACTTCTCCTGAATACAGAGATACCAGATGTGTGACACTTTTTTGCAGCCTAGGTGGGCAAAGGGGCCCATATTCCAAAGAGCACCTTTCGGATTTCACAGGTCATTTTTTACAGAATTTGATTTCAAACTCCTTACCACACATTTGGGCCCCTAGAATGCCAGGGCAGTATAACTACCCCACAAGTGACCCCATTTTGGAAAGAAGAGACCCCAAGGTATTCGCTGATGGGCATAGTGAGTTCATGGAAGTTTTTATTTTTTGTCACAAGTTAGTGGAATATGAGACTTTGTATGAAAAAAAAAAAAAAAAAAAAAATCATCATTTTCCACTAACTTGTGACAAAAAATAAAAAATTCTAGGAACTTGCCATGCCCCTCACGGAATACCTTGGGGTGTCTTCTTTCCAAAATGGGGTCACTTGTGGGGTAGTTATACTGCCCTGGCATTCTAGGGGCCCAAATGTGTGGTAAGGAGTTTGAAATCAAATTCTGTAAAAAATGACCTGTGAAATCCGAAAGGTGCTCTTTGGAATATGAGCCCCTTTGCCCACCTAGGCTGCAAAAAAGTGTCACACATCTGGTATCTCCGTACTCAGGAGAAGTTGGGGAATGTGTTTTGGGGTGTCATTTTACATATACCCATGCTGGGTGAGAGAAATATCTTGGCAAAAGACAACTTTTCCCATTTTTTTATACAAAGTTGGCATTTGACCAAGATATTTATCTCACCCAGCATCGGTATATGTAAAATGACACCCCAAAACACATTCCTCAACTTCTCCTGAATACAGAGATACCAGATGTGTGACACTTTTTTGCAGCCTAGGTGGGCAAAGGGGCCCATATTCCAAAGAGCACCTTTCGGATTTCACTCGTCATTTTTTACAGAATTTGATTTCAAACTCCTTACCACACATTTGGGCCCCTAGAATGCCAGGGCAGTATAACTACCACACAAGTGACCCCATTTTGGAAAGAAGAGACCCCAAGGTATTTTGTGATGGGCATAGTGAGTTCATAGAAGTTTTTATTTTTTGTCACAAGTTAGTGGAATATGAGACTTTGTATGAAAAAAAAAAAAAAAAAAAAATCATCATTTTCCACTAACTTGTGACAAAAAATAAAAAATTCTAGGAACTTGCCATGCCCCTCACGGAATACCTTGGGGTGTCTTCTTTCCAAAATGGGGTCACTTGTGGGGTAGTTATACTGCCCTGGCATTCTAGGGGCCCAAATGTGTGGTAAGGAGTTTGAAATCAAATTCTGTAAAAAATGACCTGTGAAATCCGAAAGGTGCTCTTTGGAATATGAGCCCCTTTGCCCACCTAGGCTGCAAAAAAGTGTCACACATCTGGTATCTCCGTACTCAGGAGAAGTTGGGGAATGTGTTTTGGGGTGTCATTTTACATATACCCATGCTGGGTGAGAGAAATATCTTGGCAAAAGACAACTTTTCCCATTTTTTTATACAAAGTTGGCATTTGACCAAGATATTTATCTCACCCAGCATCGGTATATGTAAAATGACACCCCAAAACACATTCCTCAACTTCTCCTGAATACAGAGATACCAGATGTGTGACACTTTTTTGCAGCCTAGGTGGGCAAAGGGGCCCATATTCCAAAGAGCACCTTTCGGATTTCACTCGTCATTTTTTACAGAATTTGATTTCAAACTCCTTACCACACATTTGGGCCCCTAGAATGCCAGGGCAGTATAACTACCACACAAGTGACCCCATTTTGGAAAGAAGAGACCCCAAGGTATTTTGTGATGGGCATAGTGAGTTCATAGAAGTTTTTATTTTTTGTCACAAGTTAGTGGAATATGAGACTTTGTAAGAAAAAAAAAATAAATCATCATTTTCCGCTAACTTGTGACAAAAAATAAAAAGTTCTATGAACTCACTATGCCCATCAGCGAATACCTTAGGGTGTGTACTTTCATTTGTGGGGTGTTTGTACTGTCTGGCCATTGTAGAACCTCAGGAAACATGACAGGTGCTCAGAAAGTCAGAGCTGCTTCAAAAAGCGGAAATTCACATTTTTGTACCATAGTTTGTAAACGCTATAACTTTTACCCAAAGCATTTTTTTTTTACCCAAACATTTTTTTTTTATCAAAGACATGTAGAACAATAAATTTAGACCAAAATTTATATATGGATCTCGTTTTTTTTGCAAAATTTTACAACTGAAAGTGAAAAATTTCATTTTTTTGCAAAAAAATCGTTAAATTTCAATTAATAACAAAAAAAGTAAAAATGTCAGCAGCAATGAAATACCACCAAATGAAAGCTCTATTAGTGAGAAGAAAAGGAGGTAAAATTCATTTGGGTGGTAAGTTGCATGACCGAGCAATAAACGGTGAAAGTAGTGTAGGTTAGAAGTGTAAAAAGTGGCCTGGTCTTTCAGGGTGTTTAAGCACTGGGGGCTGAGGTGGTTAAAGAAGACTTATCGCCAGGGGATCATTTATTTTATTTTTTTTAATTGACAAATCATTAGCCCCACCAAAAATTCTCTAAATTTATTTTTAAAAAGTCTTTAAAAACCTAGCGCCTATATAGGGTGACACACCTTTGAAATCGGTGTCACTGTCCCTGTCATGCCCAGGCTCACCCATGTTATTTTCCAATAAATCCTGCCAGCATAGAATAAAAAACGCATGAGATCTCGTGCTGTGAATAAAAAAGTAGCATTAAATTTGAATTACTAATTTGAATTACAATGAAACCTCTCTAAAAGACTATCTCTTATCCAGGCAAGATTTCCTGTGACAGAGTATTCAGTGCCATATTGGGTGGTCATCTCAAAGAACTTTCACTGTCTATGCTATAATTCAATGCAAAAAGCAAAGTTAGACCAGCACCTCCAAACAATATGAAACAAAGTACAGGTGCATGCTGCCACGGCTGTGATGCAAAAGCAAACACTATATGCAGCAGCACACTGCTCCAAACGCAAAAACACACAAAAACACTGAAAACATGGATAAATCTGAATTGCATTACTGCTTTACTTACTGTATGAAAATTAGTGATTCTTTGTGCACATTTTTGATCAAAATTGTGTCGGGTTCATCTATTCTATAATTCAATGTAAACAACACTCTTCTGTTTACAACCTTGACTTAAAACTGGTGCCTAATATACCCCCGCTAGAGACATTTATTGCTAGACCTGTAATATTTTACTGAGATTAAGAAACTTCATCTACTGTATTTTTCGCTTTATAAGACGCACCCGATGATAAGACGCACCCCAGGTTTAACCTCTTAAGGACACAAGGGGTACAGGTACACCCTGATGTCCTGGTACTTAAGGACACAGGGCGTACCTGTGCGCGGCGGGCGGTGATCGGAACAAGGTGCCTGCTCAAATCATTGAGCAGGCACCTTGGCTAAATGCGAAGGGGGGTCCCGTGACCCCCCCCCCCGTGTCGGGGATCGACGCAAACCGCAGGTCAATTCAGACCTGCGGTTTGCGGCTTTTACCTTATGCGGAGGCGGAGATCGGCAGTGCCATTGGGTCCCCATGCGGCTGTAGGGGGGACCCGATGGCATGGAAGGAAGCGCGATGCCTTCCTTAGGCATCTGCGCTGCCTTCCGGTGATGAGCCTGTGAGATCCAGCCCCCTGGATCTCACAGGCCAGAAGCTGTATGAGTGATACACACAGTATTACTCATACAGCCAATGCATTCCAATACAGAAGGATTGGAATGCATTGTAAAAGGAATTAGCCCCCAAAAGTTGAAGTCCCAAAGTGGGACAAAAAATTTAATTAAAAAAAGTTTCAAAAATAAAGTTTTCCCCCAAAAAATTAAAAGTTTTGAGTAAAAATAAACAAAAACGTCATTTTCCCCAAATAAAGTTAAAAAAAAATTGGTAAAAAATAGGGGGGAAAAAAAGTAGACATATTAGGTATCGCCGCGTCCGTATCGACCGGCTCTATAAACATATCACATGACCTAACCCCTCAGATGAACACCGTAAAAAATAAAAAATAAAAACTGTGCTAAATAAACAATTTTTTGTCACCTTACATCACAAAAAGTACAACGGTAAAAAAAAAACGGTTTAAAAAAAGCAATTTTTTGTCATCTTACATCACAAAAAGTGTAATATCAAGCGATCAAAAAGTCATACGCACCTCAAAATAGTGCTAATCAAACCGTCATCTCATCCCGCAAAAAATGAGACCCTAACCAAGATAATCGCCTAAAAACTGAAAAAACTATGGCTCTCAGACTATGGAGACAGTAAAACATGATTTTTTTGATTCAAAAATGAAATCATTGTGTAAAACTTACATAAATAAAAATAAAGTATACATATTAGGTATCGCCGCGTCCGTATCGACCGGCTCTATAAACATATCACATGACCTAACCCCTCAGATGAACACCGTAAAAAATAAAAAATAAAAACTGTGCTAAATAAACAATTTTTTGTCACCTTACATCACAAAAAGTACAACGGTAAAAAAAAAACGGTGTAAAAAAAGCAATTTTTTGTCATCTTACATGACAAAAAGTGTAATATCAAGCGATCAAAAAGTCATACGCACCCCAAAATAGTGCTAATCAAACCGTCATCTCATCCCGCAAAAAATTAGACCCTAACCAAGATAATCGCCTAAAAACTGAAAAAACTATGGCTCTCAGACTATGGAGACAATAAAACATAATTTTTTTGCTTCAAAAATGAAATCATTGTGTAAAACTTACATAAATAAAAATAAAGTATACATATTAGGTATCGCCGCGTCCGTATCGACCGGCTCTATAAACATATCACATGACCTAACCCCTCAGATGAACACCGTAAAAAATAAAAAATAAAAACTGTGCTAATTAAACAATTTTTTGTCACCTTACATCACAAAAAGTTCAACGGTAAAAAAAAAACGGTGTAAAAAAATCAATTTTTTGTCATCTTACATCACAAAAAGTGTAATAGCAAGCGATCAAAAAGTCATACGCACCCCAAAATAGTGCTAATCAAACCGTTATCTCATCCCGCAAAAAATGAGACCCTAACCAAGATAATCGCCTAAAAACTGAAAAAACTATGGCTCTCAGACTATGGAGACAGTAAAACATGATTTTTTTGCTTCAAAAATGAAATCATTGTGTACAACTTACATAAATAAAAATAAAGTATACATATTAGGTATCGCCGCGTCCGTATCGACCGGATCTATAAACATATCACATGACCTAACCCCTCAGATGAACACCGTAAAAAATAAAAAATAAAAACTGTGCTAAATAAACAATTTTTTGTCACCTTACATCACAAAAAGTACAACGGTAAAAAATAAACGGTGTAAAAAAAGCAATTTTTTGTCATCTTACATCACAAAAAGTGTAATATCAAGCGATCAAAAAGTCATACGCACCCCAAAATAGTGCTAATCAAACCGTCATCTCATCCCGCAAAAAATGAGACCCTAACCAAGATAATCGCCTAAAAACTGAAAAAACTATGGCTCTCAGACTATGGAGACAGTAAAACATGATTTTTTTGCTTCAAAAATGAAATCATTGTGTAAAACTTACATAAATAAAAATAAAGTATACATATTAGGTATCGCCGCGTCCGTATCGACCGGCTCTATAAACATATCACATGACCTAACCCCTCAGATGAACACCGTAAAAAATAAAAAATAAAAACTGTGCTAAATAAACAATTTTTTGTCACCTTACATGACAAAAAGTACAACGGTAAAAAAAAAACGGTGTAAAAAAAGCAATTTTTTGTCATCTTACATCACAAAAAGTGTAATAGCAAGCGATCAAAAAGTCATACGCACCCCAAAATTGCATTTAAGCAACTGCCATGTGATTGGTTGACTAGATAATTGCATTAATGAGAAATAGAACAGGTGTTCCTAATAATTCTTTAGGTGAGTGTATGCTGCACTTCACTCGCCAATCCTGTGGTAGACATCTGTCCCAGGACATTCTTGGATGACTACAAATTGCTTAACAAGGCATAATTGTATATCCCTATTATGTCAACACTTTATAGATTTATTATATGGGCATTGGCACCATTACTAGAGCACCAGGGGCATAGCTATAGGGGGTACAGAGATACAGATAGCAGTCGCTACTAGGCCCAGGAGCCTGAGGGGGCCCTAAGACCCTTGTGCCACTTAAGAAGACACTGGTATTATAGAAAGCGCATGCTGCTCAAGTTACACCTCTGGCTGGAGAAAAGGGGTTAGGTCAAGAATTTGGCATGGGGGGCGCCGTTTCAATTTTTGCTTCAAGCAGCACACAGGCTATGTGCTTCCCTGCTCCGGGCCACAAAGCACTAAGGGAAGGGGGGCCCAGGCTGAACTCTTGCACCAGGGCCCATGAGCCTTTAGCTACGCTCGTGTAGAGCACCCTTTAGCAACATTTGACATGAAATCAGAACAAACCTTTCCTGTTTTTGGTCAATTAGGATTACCATAATTATTATTATTTGCCAAATGCCAGAATAATGAGAGAAAGAATGCTTTAAGGCATTTTTATTGCTTTCTGCAATGTCAAAAGTTTACATACACTTAAATTACTATGCCTTTAAACAATTCTGGACTGCCCATGTGATGATGTCATGTGTTTGGAAGCTTCTGTTAGGTTTTTTGGCAACATCTGTGTAAATTAGAGACACACCTGAAACACACTGATTCTTTGTGTAGCATCATGGGAAAGTCTAAAGAAATCAGCCAAGATATCAGGAAGAGAATTGTGGACTTGCACAAGTCTGGCTCAATCTTGGGTGCAATTTCAAGATACCTGAAGGTGCCTTGTTCATCTGTACAAACAATTATACACAAGTACAAACAAGATAGGAATGTCCTGCCATCATACCGCTCTGGAAGCAGACGGGTTCTGTGTCCTGGAGATGAACGTGCTTTTGGTCCGACACGTGCATTTCAACCCAAGGACAAAAGCAAAAAGACCTTGTGAAGATGATGGTGGAAGCAAGTAAGATTGTGCCAATATTCACAGTAAAACGAGTACTTTATCAACATGGGCTGAAAGGCCACTCTGCCAGGAAGAAGCCATTACTCCAAAAGAAACATAAAAAAGACAGATTAATGTTTGCAAATGCACACAGGAACAAAGATCTACATTTTTAGAGACATGTCCTGTGGTCTGACGAAACTAAAATTGAACTTTTTGGCCATAATGACCATCGTTACGTTTGGAGGAAAATGGGAGAAGCCTGGAAGCCTAAGAACACTGTCCCAACTGTAAAACACGGGGGTGGCAGCATCATGTTGTGGGGTTGTTTTGCTGCAGGAGGGACTGGTGCACTTCACAAAATAGATGCCATCATGAGGAAAGAAGATTATGTGGAAATAATGAAGCAACATCTCAAGACATCAGCCAGGAAGTTAAAGCTTGGGTGCAAATGAGTCTTCCAAATGGACAATGACCCGAGCCATACTGCCGAACTGGTTACAAAGTGGTTTAAGGATAACAAAGTCAATGTTTTGGAGTGGCCATCACAAAGCCCTGATCTCAATCCTATTGAAAATTTATGGGCAAAGCTGAAAAGGCAGGTGCGAGCAAGGCGACCAACAAACATGGCTCAGTTACACCAGTTTTGTCAGGAGGAATGGGCCCAAATTCCGACCAACTATTGTGAGAAGCTTGTGGGAGGATATCTAAAACGTTTAACCCAAGTCATACAGTTTAAGGGCAATGGTACCAAATATTAATTGAATGTATGTAAACTTTTGACTTTGCAGAAAGTAATAAAAATGCCTTAAAACATTCTCTCTCTCTCTCTCTCTCTCTCATTATTCTGGCAATTGGCAAATAATAATGATTATGGTAATCCTAATTGACCAAATACAGGAAAGGTTTATTCTGATTTCATGTTAGATAGTATGAAAAACATGCATATGTGTCTTTTTATAAAGTGTATGTAAACTTCTGGTTTCAACTGTATATAAAGGTAGCACTTGAAGCCTATAAATTGGTCATCCAAGGTCATTGATGTTTGCCAGTATCACCATAAAAGGGCTTACACAAATGTGTTCATTTGGTCACCAGGCAAGAAAAAGAAACCCTGAAATAGACAGTAAGATAACGGCAGTATGATGTCTCAGCGGACGGAATTTGTATGTTCTTCTTGTGTTTGTGTAGGCTTCCTCCTACACATTAAAACCATACCAATGGGCTATTTAGATTGTGAACTCCAATGAACCCAATGAGTGATGATAATTTCTGTATAATATGTGAGTGCTATATAAATAAGTAAAATAAAAAGTAAGCATATACAGTAGTTGCGTTATCGAAGACTACAACCTCCTCATGAAATAATCTGCCCAGAGTTCTTTATCCTCAATATTCATTCTGTAAGTTATAAGAGTTTTAAATAAAATCTTTACTCACCTATAGAGACGAGTGTAAAATCTGCTAAAAAGGGCATCAAATCTCATTATCAGCATGGCACCTAATTTAAATAATTCTATAATATTTCTTGTTTTGCATATTCATGTAAGACGTGAGATATATGCTCACATCTTTATGCAGAATATTATTGCAATTCTTCTGCAAATATGATAAGTAAGTGTAGAAGTTTCATAAATTGCCTGTAATTGTTACAGTCAAGAATATTAATATTATGGTAGGTTTCGTTATTGCGGTACAAATACAATGCAAAGCTATTTCCAAACATTCAGACTGATAATAAGAAACACAGTTGGAGTCTGCAGAGCAATTTTCTTCTGTGCAGAACTTTGAGTTCAAACATTGCACATTCATTTGTGTAATTTAAATCTTCACTTTCAAATTGTATTTATTTTACTTGGGTTATTCTGGTCACATCTCAATGGCGCAGCAGTTATTCTGTCCACAAAGTTGTCATTGTTAAAGATCATTTCCATCTAAAATCAAAAATGATCCTGTAAATATGGTCTATTACGTAAAGTCTTTGAATATTCGATTTATTCATTTCTCAATGATCGACAGTCCCTATGAAGGTAATGGATGCTGGTTGACAGTTACCAAAGGCAGCCATTGACATGTCCCATTGGGATGGAAACGTTCCAGAATGATATGCCAGTCCAGTTCTATCGAAATCAGCATGAAAGGTTGTACTCACCATGCAAGTAAGGCAGGCACCTGCAATGGGGTCCTTGGAGAGAAGAGGCCCATTGCACAGTCCTTATCATCCTGACTCATCCGTTTTGAGCACGGTGGCTCATTGGTTAGAAACTAAGGACAACATCTGCATGGAGTTTGTATGTTATCTCCGTGTTTGTGTGGGCTTCCTCCAGGCACTCTGGTTTCCTCCCACACTCCAAAGACCGATAGGGAACTAAGATTGTGAGCTCCACTGGGGACAGCAAGTGATGATAATGTCTGTAAAGCTCTGCGGAATATTGTAGCGCTATATAAGTGCATAAAATAAATAAATATTGTATCATAGGGACCATTACAGGAGTCAAGGCCACTATACATGAGCCTACTTAACAGGCAGTTATGGAGAATTAACCATTCATTTCCAAAAATTGTCTGCTCGATAGAGGCCCTTACATCCAGCAATCATCTCTTGTGTATTGGGATTAGCAATCACTACTGCAATCGCTCATCTCCATAGAGAATTATTGCTTCTGGGAAGCAGATATCTGTTCAGATGGATCTGATGCCTAGAAATGATGATATAGGTGATCTTAGCAATGTTTTCACCTGATGAACGAGTGCTTGATCATTCATTGGGTGATCTGTGGTAATACAGGATAGTTATCGGGAATGAGTGTTCCTAGGAATGCTACTTCCCAATAATGGTCCCATTTATTGGCTTGTGTAAAAAGGTCTTAACTCCTTTGGAAACTACATTGTCTGCAAACAATGAGTTGGAGATTGTCCCAAGGGTCATGGAAAACCCCTCTATGGGAAAACAAAAACCAGGCCCTTCTTTTCTGCAGGCCAAAACACTGCACCATGATAGCTCATACTGATCTTTTGATATGAGCCCCCTCTCATTGATGTATGTCATTGGTCAGATGACAACTCCAATGAACTCATAGTGGTTGCCAAATATGACCAGAATACTCTGCACCCTAATTACTGGACATGGTACATACTACCATACACAGCTGGACATGGTACATACTACCATACACAGTACACAAATCTTCTGTGTAAATTTCCACATGTACAGACATCATGTGACTGTGGAACAGGCACAGGTCAGGACAGGCAGAATTTGTGCAAATCTGTGAAACAATCTAAAGATCATGGTAGGTAGCACAGGATCAGTATGGAAAACAGGCAGAGGGCAGGACAGGCAGCAGAGAGTCAGAATCCAGGAATCAGACAGAAGTCGGTACACAGGTAGACAAACAGATTATAGCACTTTAGCAACCAACCACTTTTTGAAAGTTAGGATACAGATGAGGTGCTTTTTTTAATTCACATGGGATATCAACTAGCTGTCATGGGGGTGTGGTTTGTCATTTTTGGTTGTCCAACATATTTATTTAGATCATAGATCAAATAATAATTTTTACGAAATTCCAAAACTAGTTCCTGTGACCAAAGAATATTCTATTTAGCTCAGTGAAGAGTAACTGACGATAGTAACAGTGCAATGAAGCTTAATGCAAAGATTAGGAGCTAGTGGTGTACCTTTCTAATTGACCAAATCCCTATTTTCGTAATTGACATGAGAGTTTCATATGATGGGCTATTGGCTTGTGAACTCTATTCCTCTATGCTATTCATGTATGCCGCTAAAATAAATTACAATGTAACCACTGGTGCTCTCACACTATATAAAAGCACATTATGAAGTTAAAGGAGTCCAAATTAGCCAGCGACTGGGGGCCCACTAATGAGAATAATGCAGTGTTTACAACAAAAAAATACAGTATGTGCATGTAAGGTTAGTTAGTACTTTACCAATAACACTGTCATCCCAATTCCCTGCGCTCCGGTCTGACAGTCACTGGCGATGTCCCGCTTGGTGTATGCATTCTAAATAGTGGCACTTGTAGATTGAAGCTTCAACAACCTTGTAGTGGAGGAGCCCAAGCATGGTTCAACTCGAGTAGTACACGTGATTCTATCCACGTAAGATAGTGATGTTACTGGGGCATTAGTGCCCTCCGATCACTGGTTAATCTGCCCAATCCATAAAATGCCATTATGGTGTTCAAGTGTGAGTGGTTACATTATCATTTATTTTAGCAGTCTCTATTTCAAGCTGAAGGCACATACACTCTGCTACTGCACTAGACCACACAAGTAAATGTGTAAGCGCCAATATACAAAAATACGTACTTTTCCTCTATGGCAATTAAAAGTGGTCATGGCATCAGGAAACCAATACGTGAAGCTTAGATGGAGAACAAAAACTTAAAGAGGTTGTCTGGGCTACAGACACTGATGACCTGTCCTGAGGATAGACACCCCCATGCAGCACAGGAAGCACAGCTCCATACATGGTGTAGTGGCTGTGCAGGGGTACTACAGATAAGCTCCTATTTAAATGAATGAGAGCTACACTACATTATGTTGCCACTGGAAACAACACAGTGTATGGAGTCTTTTGCTCCATAAACTGTATAGGTTCAGACTCTGCAGCTGCCCAAACTGGGTGATCTGTAAAAGTGCTAGATGTCAGAACCTCACAGATCTGATATTGATGACCTATCCAGAGGAACACAGTTAGAGATCATGCAGAACAAAGAACAAGAGGGCCCAATCAGTAAAAGTAGAAGGTTAGCTATAAGTACTCTCAAAGGAAGAGTAAGTAGCAGCCTAAAGCACGTTTCAAGAAGGTAAACAAGGCTAAACTTAAGTCATGAGCTAAGAACTACTAGCATATTATAGACAACAAAGGGGGGGCACCCCTGGCATCTAATAGAGTGCATGCCTGCATGTGTTAATGAAAAGAAAAGAAGAAAACATGCAGATAAGGATGCACCTGGTGAAGGTACAATTACTACAATATCATTGCTACAAAAACATTTACATCTCTTTAGAACATTCTCAAATCATGCTAGGAGAACATGGATCCTGTAGATTTCCAAGGAATTCAAGTCAGCTCAAGTGCATGCTGCCATTAAAGGAAATGTGTCATATAAAATTTTATCTGCCACTTAAAACTAGATAGCAACACATATTCTATTTTTCTAATCTGTTTTTATTTTCTGATTGCAGATTTTTTAATTCTGTTTTCTGAACATAATTATGGGGGTGGCCATCTTGCCTGAGCTGTTCTTAACAGCATTTAGAAAGCATTAATAAAATTGCTTTACGGCAGTCCTATGGTCCATAGACACAATGGTAAGGAGGGGACCTCATGGACTTCTATATGGGAGTTTTCTTCTAGGCATGCTCTGTGACCTGTGCAGAGGTCATTGTACATGGAGAGAATAGATAAGCTTTCACAATCACCTGTGAATGCTGGATCCAGTCTTATCTATACACAAAAGTGATATTATTACAGGCAGGATTAGAATGACAGATAAGAAGATAACTGCAGTAAAGTGATATGTACAGACCAATTAGTAGCTTCTAGTGTTGGGTGAGCATGCTCTGCCGAATACCTGTTCAGCTCGAGTATCGTTATGCTCGGCACATGGGGGTACTCGGCCGAGTACCGCATGTGCTCGAGCGCCATGCTCGAGTCTCCTCTCCGCACGTTTTGCGGCTGCAAAGCAGTCAATAAACGTGCAGGTAAGTACTGCCATCACTGTAATGCCAGTATGCATGTTGGCTACTGGCATTACAGTTATTGGTTGGCCAGAACGCGTCATCGGGTGCTATATAGCACCCAATGACGCGGGTTCGGCTCATTGCGAGTCAGGGAGAGCTGCGCTTAGGAAGGGACAGATAGTTTAGGGAGTTTGTGATCGCAATTTATTCAATTTTAAAACGTTTCAAAGACCCAAAAGTCATTTTAAGGACTATTGTGTGTGGTGGCAGCAATTTAATCTTGCAAAGTAGTCTTCGATTTTCTTTTCCATACTTTGCGATTCTTTTTCGATAGAGGGTGTCTGCAGTGATTTGTGACATCTGTTCAGCAATACCTTCTGTGTGTCAGGGGCAGAGATAGGAAGAATATTATTTAAAACAATTATATATTTTCCATAATTTATCCACATTTTTCCTATAAACGGTCCCTGCAGTGAATTATAACTGTGCTGCAATAGCGTCTGTGTCAGGCCCAGATATTTGGAAAAATATTAGTGACAACAAATATATTTTTTCCATAATTTATCCATAATTTTTTTTACAAATGGTCCCTGCAGTGAATTGTCACATCTGTGCTGCAATAGAGTGTGAGTGTCAGGCCCAGATATTGGGGAAAAAAATTGCGAAAACAATTATATTTTTTCCATAATTTATCCACATTTTTCCTATAAACGGTCCCTGCAGTGAATTGTCACATCTGTGCTGCAATAGCATCTGTGTGTCAGGCCCAGATATTGGGAAAAATATTAGTGACAACAAATATATTTTTACCATAATTTATCCATAATTTTCCTATAAATGGTCCCTGCAGTGAATTGTTACATCTATGCTGCAATATCGTCTGTGTGTCAGGCCCAGATATTGGGAAACATATTAGTGACAACAAATATATTTTTTCCATAATTTATCCACATTTTTCCTATAAAAGGTCAAATCTGTGCTGCAATAGCGTCTGTGTGTCAGGCCCAGATATTGGGAAAAATATTAGTGACAACACCCCTTGAGTAAATCTCCCTTGCCAAGGGGTAGGTGTTCGGCAGTATGGCGCTTTTTTGAGGAAAGTGCGGACGACAAAAGAATAGTAGTTTGCAACCTCTACCACACTAAAATGAGCCGGTGCGTGAACACTAGCAACCTCACCACCACCAGCATGATCCACCACATGGCATCAAAGCACTCTAATAGGTGGGCCGAACACCTGGGTCCACAATCTGTGTCTGCGGGTCACACCACTGCCTCCTCTTCCCCTGTGTTACGTGCTGGCCAATCCCCTGTCCAAGACGCAGGCCCGGATGCCTCCCGCCCTGCACCTGGACCTTCGCAAGCACCATCAGCGACCACATCCACTTCCCTGTCCCAGCGCAGCGTCCAAATGTCATTACCCCAGGCATTTGAACGCAAGCGCAAATACCCAGCCACCCACCCACTGTCATATAACTTCTATATGAAAAAGAATCTTCATATAAAAGAGAGGATAAAAAAAATATAAAAATATATTATCCTTCAGGCGGACATAAAAAAACGCCTCTAAGTTCTTTTTATCAAGTATCTTAATTTGATTTGTGCAAGCAGTGAAACAAAGGAACAATTGTATATGCAAAAATATATAATCGTTTATTATAAAAACAAAGAATATAAAAACAATACAACTGCAAAACAAATGATGAAGTTACAACGTAACATCCAAAATGTACCACACGGTGGTGTTAACACACCCCTATCTGATCAGCACAGTATGATTTATTGATACATGACAACCAGTGTCATACTTTTAACAAACGGACTCATATACCAAGAGAAACTTAGGATCTTCTGTTATCAAACAGGCTATAACAATAAAACACAGATTTACAGGAAAATTAACTGTTATCCCTTGACTCTGTTTTCCTATGACCAATCAAAAATATATGATATTAATATGATAAAATATTCAGCTCGGTAATCAGACTAAGGAAAATAACTTTCCAAGGGTTTTAGTCCTCTTTTCAAATAATGTCAGATCTTCCATTAACAATATGCATCTTTGCTAAGAGAATAATCAGCATTATGGAGGCACCTAACACTATATATTCCCACAATATGGGAACTCTTGGCTATATACCGAGAGAAATATCTTATTAATATCATGAGTAGTAGGCAAAATATACGTTACCGGGTCAAAGGTAGACAGAGTTCAGATGGGACCAGTTCTGAGGAACTTTCCTAGTAATCCAAAAAGAGTAATCCAAGTTTCTTCTGGTAAAGTTTTCTTTTTGATTGAATGATTGGATGGATCAATGGATATCTGGATCTTTTCTCTAGCTTTCTTTTTTTTCTCTTGCTAACTTCCTGCTACTCCGCACACGAGTAATTATTCCCCCCCTTATCTAAGAATCATCCCCTTTAGATTATGGATTCCCAATCAGGTAGGGTGGGTGTATTCGCATGCTAATAACCTCATGACGTTATCTCAACTCCTAAAATGGTATAGAGCAAATAATGAAATAATATAATGTTGCCCATCTGCCTCCAGATGGCACTGCGGTACCGTAGGTGAACATCACAACTTTTAAGCATTAAAATTAAATATCTAATAATACGTTCTCAGGACCTTTTGACCTATCTTACCATAAATTACTGAGGAAGGTCTTTTCCTTACACTTTTAATTACCTATATCCTGGACTTGGTGGAGTTGACTGTCTTCTCCTATCTTTTTGAAATATAGGTTGACTTGATGAAAATTTTATGTAGCGGCTTTGATGCTTGGCATCGGAACTTGCACATTTCACTTATCTACTCCCATGAATAACTATTGTTTTGGAATCCAATTAACTTAAACTTACTTGTTTTTGTATCTTCTACAATACCTTTTAAATGGTAAATACATAGTATGACATATATATAAATCGATACATTGTTACACATAGATAACACATTATATGAATTATTGATTAACATATGTTGTAAACTAAATATACCATGCAGAGATATATATATATAATTATATAATTATGAATATATAAATTGAAGCTCATACACCAGGTGTGTGATACGGACATGAGTTCTTATCAAGTAACCTTGTCCCCTCCAGACAGACATGTCTTGGGGAGTTGGTATACTCCTTACCAGATGGTCTCATATCTTTAGTAATGACTTTTATACAATGTCCGTCTATGTTCCCAATTATTATTTTTTTAAATATAAACTGAACTTGCCATGAACTCATCTTGGTTTCCTCAGCCACATAACAAAACTTTGGTTCAGGCTGAATCTTATTCTTAAAGGCAATGAGATGCGCATTCATTTTGATTATAATGTCATTAGATAATATTGTATACGTATGAAAATGCACAACACCACAGGCCATAGCATTAAATGCGCAGCTTTCCAAATTACTGGCCCTGGAAATGTTGCCATTTAGGTTTGTGGACACTGAGGCCTTCTGCAGCCTGATGTAGGCGGCCGTCCCTTGTTACGCAGTCCCCAGCCCCCACTATTTTTCAGGGTGTGCCCTGCCAGCCTTACACCAACATGTGTCCCTTAACATCACACGTGCCCTGACCAACGCAGTTACTGGGAAGGTCCACTTAACCACGGACAAATGAACAAGTGCTTTTGGCCAGGGACGCTACATTTCCCTGACGGCACACTGGGTGAATGTTGTGGAGGCCGGGAGCGAGTCGTACCCTAGGTTAGCACAGGTGCTACCGACGCCAATGATTGCAGGTCCCAATTCCATCATGGTTTCCGCCACCACCTATATTAGTGGCTCCAACCCCCACTTCTCCTCATCCGCTTCCTCCTCCACTTCCACCTCGGAATTATCCGCGTGCAGCACCAGTCAGTCATCAGTCGGTAGCAGGAAGCAGTTTAGCACTGCAGTGGGGAAGCGTCAACAGGCGGTGCTGAAGGTGATCTGCCTAGGTGACAAACAGCACACACCGCAGAGCTGTGGCAGTGGATAAGAGACCAGACTGAGCTGTGGCTCTCACCACTCAACCTAGAACCAGGCATGATTGTGTCTGATATTGGCCGTAACTTGGCGGTGACTTTGGAGCTGGGCAACCTTAGACACATCCCATGCCTTGCCCATGTATTCAACCTTGTGGTTCAGCGGTTTCTAAAAACATACACCAATTTGCCTGAGCTACTGGTGAAGGTGCGCCGCGTGTGTGCACATTTCCACAAGTCACAGACAGCTTCAGCCGGCTGTTGTGCGACGTGAGCACGCACTGGGACTCCAAGTTCCACATGTTGGCCAGGTTTTGTGAGCAGCAGAGGGCAGTTGTGGAATACCAGCTGCAACATGGTCGTCGCCTTTCCAGTCAGCTTCCGCTATTCACAAGCGAGGAGTGGGCATGGATGTCTGATCTCTGTGAGGTTTTACGCAACTTTGAGGAATCAACACAGATGGTGAGCGGCGATAACGCTATTATCAGCATCACCATCCCACTTCTGTGTCTTCTCAAATGCTCGCTGCTCATAAATAAGGACGACGCTTTGCATGTGGAAGAGGTGGAAATGGGGGAAGACATTGCACAGGTTGATGATAGCCAGATCACCCTCAGTTCGTCTTGTCAGCGCGAATTGGAGGATGAAGAGGAGGAGGAGCAGGAGATGGTTGCCTCAGCTACAGAGGGTAGTACCCATGGAAGTTTAATTCCATCTGTTCTGCGTGGGTGGGCAGAATAGGAGGAAGAGGATGAGGAGATTGGGAGTGATCCTCCTGATGACGACAGCGAAGTCTCGTCTGTTGACTTCATGTTAGGCTGCCTTTCCCACGACCCGCACGTTATACTCATTTTAGACAACACAGATTGCTGGTTGTGCACCCTTCTCGACCCCCGCTACAAAGCAAACTTCTCATCAGAAGATCCGTACTTCCTTGGCCAACCGAGGAGGGGAGACAAGGGGAACACACAGCAGTTCCAACAGAGGCAGAGCAGCACTCTCCAAAGCCTGTGACAGTTTCATGACACCCCGCCCGCACCCTCAACCTGAGAGAAAAATTTTGGTGAAGGAGTACATAGCAGACCGTGTCAGCGTCCTCAATGATCCCCTAGTGCCTTACAAATACTCTGTGTCCAAGCTGCACACGTGGCACAAACTGGCGCTCTACGCTTTGGAGGTTTTGGCCTGCCCTGCCGCCAGCGTTTTGTCTGAGCGTGTATTTGGTGCTGCTGGTGGCATTATAACAGATAAGCGTATCCATATTTCAACTGAAAATGCTGACAGATTAACTCATATAAAAATGAACAAGGCCTGGATTGACCATGACTTCTCGACTCCACCAGAGGAATGCTGACATAAAGGCACTTTACATGTGTTGTTTTTAATGCAGTTAATAGACTGTATTCCCATGCACCCCTTCCACCACAAACAAGGGTATATGGTTGAATCTTCCTTTTCTCATCCTCCTCCTACTCTTCCATCATATCAACATGCATTGCTTATTCGTCAAATATAATGCCCTCGCATATATGGCCTTCGAATATAATGAATATAATTTTTTAGAGGATCTGCTCACCAGCAGAACCTCGCATCTAATTTTTTACAGGGTCCGCTCACCAGCAGGCCCTCACATATAATTTTTTACAGGGTCCGCTCACCAGCAGGCCCTCACATATAATATTTTAGAGGGTCTGCTCACCTGCAGGCCCGTAATTCAAATCTTTTACAGGGTCAGCTCACCTGCAGGCCCATAGCTCAATGTGAATGAGGCCCTTCTTTATGTGATATACAGGTTGTATCGGAGTGCTTCTTCCTTGTAATTTTTGGCAGCACTTGCACTTTAAATACAAGTAAATATACAGGAAAGAATGTTTTCAATACATTTTTCCTATAAAATCATTTTTTCACTTTGGTTTTGTGCGTAAAACCTTCTTTAGATCGTCGGCCTGGTGATCAGTTTAAGGCCTTTTAAGCAGCATCAGCAGCAGCAGCATGGTGCTAAAAATGAGTGGCAAAGTGACATACTGTGGAGATGGCAGCATGAGGAGGCCACATAGTGGCACAATGACTGAGTCTGAATAAAAAACTAAGCCCACAGATTGTTTAGAAAGATGCAGATGGAAACAAATCTGTGGATCTGTATGACGGTCACCTGCAGATTAATGCAGACCAGGGGCGTAGCTATAGGGGAAGTTGCAGCTTTGGGCCCTGACCCAGAAGGGGCCCATCCAGGAGGAGGACTAAAGAATTTGGTCAGAGCCCACTCAACAGTATTACACAATGAAATTATATACAGTGACAGTATAGACAGTGTATAAAACGGATGGAACAGCTGCCGGCCCTGGTCTGAGAGAGCGATCTTTACTAGCCACAGGAATGGGGGCAGCATGAAAGTAAGGGGTCGCTAAAAAATTACTGTGGTGCCCAGTCATTTCTAGCTACGCCACTGATGCAGCCCACAAAAGCAAGTTAGGTTTATCGATTCCAAAATCTTAATTAAATTGTGGGCCTGGTGATCAGTTTAAGGCCTTTTAAGCAGCATCATCATCAGCAGCATGGTGATAAAAATGAGTGGCAAGGTGACATGGTGTGGAGATGGCAGCATGAGGAGGCCACATAGTGGCACAATGATAGAGTCTGGATAAAAGACTGAGGCCACAGATTGTTGAGAAAGATGCAGATGGAAACAAATGTGTAGAGCTGTATGACGGTCACCTGCAGATTAATGCAGCCATCAAAATCAAGTTGGGTTTGTCGGTTCTACCTCAGCTCACCAGCAGGCCCGCAACTGAAATCTTTTAAAGGGTCAGCTCACCTGCAGGCCCTCAGCTAATTATACCTAATAGGTAATTTGTGTGCATGCTGCCTTTCTTGGATGTGGTAGCTGTAGTCGTTTCTCAGGCTCCCTCTCCAGAATCAAACACTGATTCCCCGTTACCCGTAGTTACAATGGTTTTGAGCTGACTGTTACATCGAAAGTTGATAGGGAAGATATCCAAATGGATCGTGGACATCACGGGGACGTGCAATCAGGCAGAAGTTATCTAGAGTCAACAAAGCGTCAGCAGGGCCTCTCCTGTATAAAGTTTCCTTATCCAAAATACCACAGTGACATTCCTTGTAATTTTTCATTACTCATTCCAATAACAGGGCATCTTAAGAGTCCTGTATTGTTATTTATCGTCACTACCTCCACGAGTCGGGAGTGTGTGAATTGCGCGCCACCCGGTCAGATCAGCAGGCCCTTGCTCCTAATGTTTTTGAGGGTCACCAGCAGGCCATCAATCATAATTTTTAAAGGGTGTGTATGATGCCCTCCTTTATCTGTAACTAAGAGTGTATCGGAGTGCCTCTTCCTTGTAGTTTTTAGCAGCACTTGCACTTTATATACAAGTAAATATTCAGGAAAGAATGTTTTCTATCAGTTTTTCCTCTAAAATTGATTTTTTTTTTCCTTGGTTTTGTGCGTATTATTGTCATTATGTAAAAGTGGCGTACTATTCGGACAACATAGTTCCCAGCAGCGACCAGCGAGTCCAAGATGCATCCATACATTCTCCCCATGCTGTTACACAACCATTTCGGTGGTGTTACCAACAATTTCTAACATTTTCTTATGAACCAGGCACCCTCCCCTCTTCAGAGCAGGGGATCCTGGTTTAATGCTCGGGTTCTCCCATTGACTTCCAATATACTCGGGTGCTCGGTCGAGCACCCGAATATCACGATGTGTTTGGCCCGAACACCTGAGCACTATGGTGCTCGATCAACACTAGTAGCTTCTATTATTAGACTTACTGGGCAGTGCAAAAACTGCAGGATTTTATGTTTTTTGTTTAAATATAGATATAGGCATAGAAAATTAAAAATAACATTAAAAATTCCCTAGAAACAGTTAAACATAAAAATGTGATTTAAACAATGGGTCATTTTCTGATGACACATTCACTTTAAAGCAAATTGACTACATACCAAATACTACAATATCTGAAATTAAAATATTTTACTTGCTATACAAATTAATATGTCATAATTAGAGTTGAGCGGACACCTGGATGTTCGGGTTCGGCAGGTTTGGCCGAACTTGAAAAAAAAGTTCGGGTTCGGGACTCGAACTTGACCCCGAACCCCATTGAAGTCAATGGGGACCCAAACTTTTGAGCACTAAAATGGCTCTAAAATAGTCCTGGAAAGGGCTAGAGGGCTGCAAAAGGCATCAAAATGTGCTTAAGAGCATGACAGCTGTTCTGAAAACAAATGTGGATAGGGAAATGACTTAAAATAACATAAAAATTAAAAATAACAATCTGGATCTAGGAGTAGGAGGTTGAGGAGGCAGTGTAGGTGGAAGCAGCGGTGAAGGAGGAATAGGTAGCCAACACTGATTTGTGTTAATTTTTATTTTAAAATTGGGGTATCCCCCAAAATATTGGGACATACTGTATAACAAAATAAAACAAAGAATAAGTGTACTTGAGTACAAGAATGGATGGTTGAGGCTGGTATAAATGTCTATTCTGCACAAGGTACGGACAAGTCCTGTGGGATCCATGCCTGGTTCATTTTAATAAACGTAAGCTTGTCCACATTGGCTGCGGCCTGTGATAATGCTCTCTGCCGTACTAAACACACGTTCACACTATACACTGGCTGCAGGGCAGGTCAGCACCTCCAAGGCTGACAAAGCTTTTCCACATTTTGGCCATGCTAACCCTGCCTTCTCAGGTGCTGGCGGTGCCCCAGCTGCGTTGGCAACCTCTTCCTCCTCCTCTGCATTCGCCTTGTGCTTCCACTGTGCTCCCGCTGTCAGGTGGGAATGCTATCATCAGCGTGCGCTTGTAGTCGCGCATCTTTCGATCAGTAATAGATGTTTTCACTAAATTTAGTTCCCTGTCAGCAATGCAGAGCAGGGGTTCATTCACGGCAAAAGGGGGTTCATGTCACCCAGCAATAGAACAGAGGATATTGAGAGATTTAGGCCCCTGTCACCCAGGCACAGGAGGGGTTCATTCACGGCAAAAGGGGGTTCATGTCACCCAGCAATAGAACAGAGGATTTTGAGAGATTTAGGCCCCTGTCAGCAATGCAGAGCAGGGGTTCATTCACGGCAAAAGGGGGTTCATCTCACCCAGCAATACAACAGAGGATTTTGAGAGATTTAGGCCCCTGTCAGCAATGCAGAGCAGGAGTTCATTCACGGCAAAAGGGGATTCATGTCACCCAGCAATAGAACAGAAGATTTTGAGAGATTTAGGCCCCTGTCAGCAATGCAGAGCAGGGGTTCATTCAGGGCAAAAGAGGGTCATGTCACCCAGCAATACAACAGAGGATTTTGAGAGATTTAGGCCCCTGTCAGCAATGCAGAGCAGGGGTTCATTCACGGCAAAAGGGGGTTCATGTCACCCAGCAATACAACAGATGATTTTGAGATATTTAGGCCCCTGGCACAGCAGGGGTTTGTATTTAGGCCACCCAGGCACAGCAGGGGTTTGTATACGCCAAAAATGGTAAAATGTCACCCGACAGTTGAAAATAAGATTTTTTTTCAATTTAGGGCACTAAAATTGGCACTTTTTTAAATTAAAATGGCTCTAAAATAGTACTTGAAAAGGCTAGAGGGATGTAAAAGGCAGTAAAATGTGCTTAAGAGCATGGCAACTGCTCTGCAAACAAATGTGGATAGGGAAATAACTTAAAATGAAATAAAATAACTAAAAATTACAAATTATTAACCTGCAACTCAGAGAAGGAGGTGGATATGGAGTCGGAGGTTGAGGAGGCGGTGAATGTGGTGTTGTAGGTGGAGGCAGCAATGGAGGAGGAACAGGTAGCCAACAATGTTTTTTTTTATTTTTTATTGGGGTAGGTAGCCCCCAAAATATTGGGACAAATAAAAAAAAAAGAAAACAAAGAATCATTGCACTTGACTTGAGTACAATAATGTATGTTTGATGGTGGTATAAATGTCTATTCTGCACAAGGTACAGACAAGTCTTGTGGGATCCAAGCCTGGTTCATTTTAATGAACGTGAGCTTGTCCACGTTGGCTGTGGACAGGCGGCTGCGTCTGTCTGTAATGACGCCTCCTTCGGTGCTAAATACACGTTCAGAAAGTACACTGGCTGCAGGGCAGGCCAGCACCTCCAATGCATACAGGGCAAGCTCTGGCCATGTGGACAATTTGGAGACCCAGAAGTTGAATGGGGCAGAACCATCAGTCAGTACGTGTAGTCGTGTGCACAGGTACTGTTCCACCATGTTGTTCAAATGCTGCCTCCTGCTAACACGCTCCATATCAGCAGTTGGGGCCGGTTGTTGCGGCGAGGTGACAAAGCTTTTCCACATGTCGGCCATGCTAACCCTGCCTTCTGAGGTGCTGGCGCTGACACAGCTGCGTTGGCGACCTCTTCTGCTTCCACTTGTCCCCCGGCGTCAGTCGGGAATCTTCCGATCACGCTCCAGTGAGGGAATTAAGGACGGCACATTGTCTTTGTAACGGGGATCCAGCAGGGTGGCCACCCAGTAGTCAGCACACGTTAAAAAATGTGGGCAACTCTGCAGTCGTTGCGCAGGCACTGCAGCATGTAGTCGCTCATGTGTGCCAGGCTGCCCAGAGGTAAGGACAAGCTGTCCTCTGTGGGAGGCGTATTGTCTGCGTCCTCCGTTTCCCCCCTGCCACGCACCAGTGATGGGCCCGAGCTGCGTTGGATACCACCCCGCTGTGAACATGCTTCATCCCCATCCTCCTCCTCCTCATCCTCCAGTAGTGGGCCCTGGCTGGCCAAGTTTGTACCTGGCCTCTGCTATTGCAAAAATCCTCTTTCTGAGCCACTGGCCTGAAAGACTGGCCTGAAAGTGTTAGAGATGACCCCTCTTCCTCCTCATCGTCCTGGGCCACATCCTCTTCCATCATTGCCCTAAATGTTTTCTCAAGGAGACATAGAAGTGGTATTGTAACGCTGATAACGGCATCATCGCCACTGGCCATGTTGGTGGAGTACTCGAAACAGCGCAACAGGGCACACAGGTCTCGCATGGAGGCCAAGTCATTGGTGGTGAAGTGGTGCTGTTCCGCAGTGCGACTGACCCGTGCGTGCTGCAGCTGAAACTCCACTATGGCCTGCTGCTGCTCGCACAGTCTCTCCAGCATGTGCAAGGTGGAGTTCCACCTGGTGGGCACGTGGCATATGAGGCGGTGAGCGGGAAGGCTGAAGTTACGCTGTAGAGCAGACAGCCGAGCGGTGGCAGGATGAGAACACCGGAAGCGCGCACAGACGGCCCGCACTTTATGCAGCACCTCTGACATGTCGGGGTAGTTGTGAATGAATTTCTGCACCACCAAATTCAGCACATGCGCCAGGCAAGGGATGTGCGTCAAACCGGCTAGTGCGTCAAACGAGATTTCGCCCATTATCGCACACCACCAGGCCGGGCTTGAGGCTCACTGGCAGCAACCACTCGTCGGTCTGTTGTTCTATATCCCGCCACAACTCCTGCGCGGTGTGGGGCCTGTCCCCCAAACACATCAGTTTCAGAATGGCCTGCTGACGTTTACCCCTGGCTGTGCTGAAAATGGTGGTGAAGGTCTGTCGCTGACCGGATGAGGAGGTGGTAGAAGAGGAGGAGGAAGCCGAGTAGGAAGAGGAGGCAACAGGAGGCAAAGAATGATGCCCTGCGATCCTTGGCGGCGGAAGGACGTGCGCCAAACAGCTCTCCGCCTGGGGCCCAGCCGCCACTACATTTACCTAGTGTGCAGTTAGGGAGATATAGCGTCCCTGGCCGTGCTTACTGGTCCACGTATCTGTGGTTAGGTGGACCTTGCCACAGATGGCGTTGCGCAGTGCACAATTGATTTTATCCGATACTTGGTTGTGCAGGGAGGGCACGGCTCTCCTGGAGAAGTAGTGGCGGCTGGGAACGACGTACTGTGGGACAGCAAGCGACATGAGCTGTTTGAAGCTGTCCGTCTCCACCAGCCTGAATGACAGCATTTCAAAGGCCAGAAGTTTAGAAATGCTGGCATTCAGGGCAAGGGATCGAGGGTAGCTAGGTGGGAATTTACGCTTTCTCTCAAAGGTTTGTGAGATGGAGAGCTGAACGCTTCCGTGTGACATGGTGGAGATGCTTGGTGACGGAGGTGGTGTTGTTGGTGGCACATCCTCTGTTTGCTGGGCGGCAGGTGCCAATGTTCCTCCAGTGGCGGAGGAAGAGGCTGAGGCAGCAGCAGAAGAGGGAGCAGGAGGGGCCTAAGCCCTTTCTTGGTTTTGAAGGTGCTTACCCTACTGCAGCCCGTGTTTCGCATGTAGATGCCTGGTCATGCAGGTTGTGCTAAGGTTCAGAACGTTAATGCCTCGCTTCAGGCTCTGATGGCACAGCGTGCAAACCACTCGCGTCTTGACGTCAGCACATTGTGTGAAGAAGTGCGATGCCAGGGAACTCCTTGAAGGTGCCTTTGGTGTGCTCGGTCCCTGTTGACGGTGGCCAGTAGCAGGCGAACTGTTTTGGCGACGGCTGCTCTGCTTTTGCACCCTGCTCCCGCTTTTGCTACGCTGTTGGCTCGGTCTCACCACTGCCTCTTCCTCCGAACTCTGAAAGTCAGTGGCACGACCTTCATTCCATGTGGGGTCTAGGACCTCATCGTCACCTGCATCGTCTTCCACCCAGTCTTCCTCCCTGACCTCCTTTTCGGTCTGCACACTGCAGAAAGACGCAGCAGTTGGCACCTGTGTTTCGTCATCATCAGAGACGTGCTGAGGTGGTATTCCCATGTCCTCATCAGGAAACATAAGTGGTTGTGCGTCAGTGCATTCTATGTCTTCCACCCCTGGGGAAGGGCTAGATGGATGCCCTTGGGAAACCCTGCCAGCAGAGTCTTCAAACAGCATAAGAGACTGCTGCATGACTTGAGGCTCAGACAGGTTCCCCGATATGCACGGGGGTGATGTGACAGACTGATGGGCATGAGTTTCAGGCGCCACCTGTACGCTTTCTGCAGAAGACTGGGTGGGAGATAATGTGAACGTGCTGGATCCACTGTCGACCACCCAATTGACTAGCGCCTGTACTTGCTCAGGCCTCACCATCCTTAGAACGGCATTAGGCCCGACCAAATATTTTTCACCCCAGTAACCAAAAAGGTGTATTTCTGTCCTAAATGTGACAGCGACTTATGCATGTGTAATCACAGATGTGCAGTATATTAGAGGGGTTTTTCATCCCAGTAACCAAAAAGCTGTATTTCTGTCCTAAATGTGACAGTGACTGGGGGCCAGTTGATGCCCCCAGTTGAGCTAATGTCCCCATAGTGCCCCCATAATGTGCCAGTATAAAATACCCCTATATAGTGCCCCCAGTAAATGCCCCCATAGTGCTCCCCTCCCCCTTCCTCCTAGTGCCCCCCATAATGTACCAGTATAAAATGCCCCATATATCGTGCCCCAGTAGATGCCCTCAATGTCCCCCATAATTTGCAAGTATAAAATACCCCTTTTTAGTGCCCCCCGTAGATGACTCCATAGTACTCTTATTACTGGCACGTGATGGGGGGCTGGACTCTTATTACTGGCATGTGATGGGGGGCTGGGCTCTTATTACTGGCACGTGATGGGGGGGCTGGGCTCTTATTACTGGCACATGATGGGGGGCTGGGCTCTTATTACTGGCACGTGATGGGGGGCTGGGCTCTTATAACTGGCACATGATGGGGGGCTCTTGTTACTGGCACGTGATGGGGGGCTCTTGTTACTGGCACGTGATGGGGGCACTTATTACTGGCACTTCATGGGGGGCACTTATTACTGGCACGTTATTGGTGGGCACTATAGGGGCATCTACTGAGGCCACAAAGAAGGGGTATTTTATATGGGGGGCTCTATACAGTAGCATTTTATACTGGGACACATGGTGGGTACTATGGGGAAGGGGGAGAGGAGTACTATGGAGTCATCTACGGGGTGCACTAAGAAGGGGTATTTTATACTTGCAAATTATGGGGGACATTGAGGGCATCTACTGGGGCACGATATATGTGGCATTTTATACTGGTACATTATGGGGGCACTAGGAGGAAGGGGGGGCACTATGGGGGCATTTACTGGGGGCACTATATAGGGGTATTTTATACTGGCACATTATGGTGGCACTATGGGGACATTAGCTCAACTGGGGGCATTACAAGGGGGTATTTTTTGCATTGTCACATTATAAGGAGAATTATTTCTACTGGGGGGGCATTATGGTGGGCTTTATTACTCCCCCATGGTATGACCCCCTAGTAGCAGCACAGCCTCTCTCTGCTCTGCTATCCCTCTGCCCCTTCTCCAAATACTTATTATGAAATCTTTCTCATTAGGATAAAGCACAACATCAGCTCCGCCGAGCCCCCCTGCTAAGTGTTCAAGTGGTGTCCGAGATCCCCAAGGGCCAAGCCAAGTAATTGTAAGTTTTCATGTGAAATATGTTTATGTTATACACATAGAGCCCACACTGTGCCACACAATATACAGTATACCTCTACACTGTGCCACACAATATACAGTATGCCTCTACACTGTGCCACACAATGTACAGTATACCTCTACACTGCACCACACAATGTACAGTATACCTCTACACTGTGCCACACAATGTACAGTATACCTCTACACTGTGTAGTCTGTTCTATAAGCACCCTTGTTCTGTGGCGGCGGACAGAAAATAATCTGGAAGTGCCCCTCTCGAGACCAGGCTCTGGATCCGCCACAGTTTAGAAATGTCAAATGTACACTCCTGTGAGAGGTGGGGAGGGAGATCTGTGGATGACACTGTTATGGAGGGGGAAATGGGGATGACACTGTCATGGGGTGGATCTGTGGATGACACATATAGCATAAGATGCTATATACGGTATGTGGCATCCACAGATCCCCCCCATAGCAGTGTCATCCACAGATCCCCCTCCCTATAAAAGTGTCATCCACAGGCAGCTAGGACATGTTGAAATCTGAGTGATTTTTTATTTTTTTATTTTTTTAAACCACAGACAGCAGGACTTTTCTTCCCTGTTGCAGTTTTAGGTATTGGCTAAAGTATCGCAGCATTTCTAAGCGTACTTGTGTAAATGTATCGTTGTTATAGCTGCCCCCCCCCCTACTTTTGTCCTGGCCCCCAGTGTGCCCTCCCAAAATTTGAAAGCTAGAGACGCCACTGTTTAGATGGCAAATGTTCCCCAAATATTCTTTACAACTTTCCAGAAATAAACACATGGATACAGATACAGAATTAAGACAAATCTGATTTGCATCTGTCTTCTAGGAGGTTCAACATTAACTGTGTTTCTATTTCCAATGCTATATTCCCAAACCACTCAGGAGGGTGACACTAGTGTGCCTGTTTTCAGAAATGCTTCTATAACTAGGATTTATATACTAAAACCATTAACACCAAGTGTGGATTATTTCCTTATATACCTACATCACCGGCCATTCTGTTAGTGGAAAGTCACTAATGAAGTCCAGTCTCCTGACTACTTGAGTGGTATATCTTTGTCAGTCTTCTCTTTGGTCTCAGGTCAGAGTAAGTGACACTTAGATGGTATTATAACACTAGAACAACATTTGACCAGACACTCTAGCATAAGTGCAAATGAAAAGGGCATTATACCTCACTTTGTTCTCTGCGTATAGGTCATGTAGTTGCCAGGACTACTGGCCTCTCATGCTTATGCTCTTTTTTTTAGGATTGGTGGCTCAGGTGTCTGAAATGTCCCTTACTGAAGGAACACCTCTTTAATCTTCTACTTCTGGCTGTTATGCTTGCATGGCACTTTTGTAAATGGAAATACTCATTGGGCCCAGATGTGGATGGAACTATTTTATGTCCTCTGCTATGTGGCTGGCCCAATATTCTAATAGTAGTTTTATGTGGTTAGAGATAAGAGATGGGTGGGGCAGGTTTTAGACCAGCTGTTCCACTGTTGGACTTTCACCGATGTCCACTGCTGGAATCAACTGTATTTGTTTCTTTAAAGGCTTTGTGTCACAAAACATATTCTACATTTTTCAAACCAGCACCTGGATCTGAATACTTTAGAAGCTAGGACATTTACAGGGAGAGAGCTGCAGCAGAAGGGAGATGCCGATGAGCTGCCAGACTGAAGACAATTTACGTAGCAGAGCAATTTGAGCAATGCATGGGGAGATATCTGGAACTATGTTGGATACAGGGCTGGGTCTACCTTTGCAGATGCAATTGAAGATGTTATCGATGTTGCAGGTTGCATGGGAGCCCAGCTTGGCTCCCTACTCTGTCGTATGGCCCTTTCTCTGTGATACATGCAGTGAAATGACATCATCACAGCAACTGTGTCATCCTGCAGAAGCCTGGTCAAAAAAGGCCAATCTTGACCTGAGTAGCAGCTGGTTTGAGATTGGCAGCAGGTAAGTATACCTTAAAGGAAGGGGGGGGGGTGGACATTGTATTATGCAGGGAACACGTTGTAGGATTCATATTAAATCAGGACAGTAACAAGGTCATTTGTATTTAGGGTACACACTGGGCACTATTTTAAATCAGGGACCACAGTAATGGAACCATATTTATTCCAGGGTACACTATAGATGTTATATTTAATCGGGGGTATGGTGTGGGGGCAATATTTAATCAAAGGATACACAACAGGGCCTGATAAAATCAGGGGACACACTAAAGGGATCATATTTAATTAGGAGACACAGTATGGGTGCCATATGAACTCAATTTGTGGCCATGTTTTAATCTGAGAACACAGCATGGTGCACAGTTTTATTGTACTCAGGGGCACAGCATGGGGCATAGTTCTATTGAGGGGCACGGCATGTAACATAATCTTATTCAGAAAGCACATCATAGTTTTATTCAGCGGGGCAAAGCATGGGCTCTATTTAGGGGCACATTTTTATAATCGTCAGATGATACTGGGAGGTGTAGTCTCACATAGTACAAAATTATATGGCAGTGGCTTAACCTGATTTTGCAATTGATCCCTGTGCTGAGCTTGGTTTTGGTGCCGTGTTCATGTTATGCGCTTTTTTCTGGTGCTGTACTTATGTTATTAGCTTGGTTCTCATGCCACATGAGCTTAGTTCTGGTGTTGTATTTATGCTATTAGTTTTATTCTGAAAGCTTATGTTCTGAGCTTTGTTTTGGTGCCCTACTTACATTATGAGTTTGGTCCTGAATATTGTTGATGGAATCAAAGCATCCGAAGTGTAATTCGATCCGGAGTTTAAGAAAAATTTGATTTGCAATTGAATTCGTAGTAACAAATCGTTTTTTACCTAAAATGGCGGCTACATGTGTTACACATGTAGTGAAAGTAAGAAGCTGTGTAATTTAACTGTTATTGTGATGCCCACCTTGTTTAATAGATAAGTAATTCCATTACGCCTTGATTCTTAAATTGGGGTGGATAAGCTATTTTTACTGTTATTGGGACACCCACCTTTTTTCATATATAAGCAATTCCATTAGAAATTGATTCTCAAATTGGGTTGAATGAGCTGTCTAATACTACTATTATTGGGGTGTCCACATTGACCACTTATTTTACATATACAGTTATTACTGTTACTGACAATATGTCCAACTAAGAAGTGCCAGGGTCCTCCAAAGGAACGGGCAGTGGCAAAAATGTTGCTGGAGCCGTCTACTGTCTAGACGTCACCCATCCTCACGAAGGTCTCACCGGGAGGACACTCTGCTCTCACACTCCACTGCTATGACTGCTAGAGGGGTAGCAGGAGCAGCAGCAGCTTACTTTAGCACTAACTTGAGTCTCGAGTCTCTGATGACCAATTTTCTTCACCCGCCAACTGAAGAAACCAGCCAGCAGTAGCAGGACATAGAGCAGAACCTGAACCAGCAGGTGGGGGCATACTTGGAGTACACCCTGTCACCACAGATCCAAGATCCCCTAGACTACTGGGCAGCCAAACTTAAATTGTGGCCACAACTGGCTGAGTTTGCCCTGGACAAGCTTTCCTGCCCGGCCAGTAGTGTGGCATCAGAGCAGGTGTTTAGTGTGGTGGGTGGCATAGTTACCCCAAAGAGAACTCTCCTTTCAACACAAAATGTTGAGAGATTAACTTTTCTAAAGATGAATCAGGCATGGATCAGACAGGTTTTCCACACACAGATGCCTGATGCATGACTAGATCATTCTGGCAGTAATGTCCTGACTGCAGTGTGCTGCCACACCAGAACATCGTGAAAATGGCCTGTTACTTCTGGCCACGTGCTTCAGCCACTTTTCTGATGCAGCCACCCGCCTAATGCCACACACTCGCTGCTTCTACTGCCATCTTCTCCTCTTGCTGTTGCCACCCTCACCACTCTGTGACTTGGGCCACTATGTTGACTCCTCATGCTGTTGCCACCCTCACCACTCGGTGACGGGGCCACTAGTGTCCCTGTTTGACCTTGTTGAAATAACCATTTATTTAACCCTTTTTCTGATCTGTCAGAAGAACAGAAAAAATTAAAAACACAACGGATCCTGTCTCTGGAGCGTCCATATGGCCTCTATCACACGGTCAGTATTTTGCATTGGGATTTGATTTGGAAGCCAAATGTAGGAGTGGGTCCAAAACACAGAAGACAAGCAAATATCTCCATCACATGTCATCTCTGTTTTAGACCCACTTCTGTTTTTGCCTTACCAATACTGATCAATTACTGACCAAATACCGACCGTGTGAAGGTGGATGCTCAAAAGATAAATTTTTTTGGATTGTTCTTCTGACAGATCAGAAGAAGGAAAAAATAAATAGTTACATCAACACAAATTTACTGCTGAAACCCTCCCCACTCTGTCATAGGGCCACTACTTTTATCATTGGCTAACAGAACAGGTTATCTAGCAATCTATGTGGAATCAGCACACACTGGAAAATGAGACAGCTCTTTCACTCTATAGTAGAATCTTGGGCCAATGCACGGTTAAGTACATTATACCTGACGCTAACATTGACCTGTAAGGCTGAGTTCACACTTCAAATCCAGGAGCCAATCCTACTCTCAGATAAGGTATAATGAAAAGATCTGCACCTATTCTGTGTTTTTGACCCGTAACTGACCAAATGAGTGACACCTGTCACCTTCCTGTCATACTGACGCACATTAACTGTTTCACTACCAAAAAGGACTAGCTATGCATGTTGCTGCAGTTGTTGACACCGATATACACTCTTCCTGAAGGCCTGGATATAGCTGATTTTTCACGCTTCGTGACAAATTTATTTGGAACAAAGCAAATGTTTGGGAAAATTTCGGCAAAGCATCCACATTTTTAAAAAGTTGCTAATTTCTAGTTCTGATATTTGAGATATGTTCAGAGCTTAGTTATATTGCTATATGTTTGTTGTGAGCTTGGTTCTGAAGGTGTAATTACATTCTGAGCTAGGTTCTGGTGCTATATGTCATGATCTTGGTTCTGTTGCTGTATTGATGTTGTGAGAAGTTCTGTTACTGTACTTATTATTAGCTTTGTTTTCTTTCTGTATTTATGTACTGAGATCAACAAATGTCACTTGTTAGGTGTTTATATGTTCTTGTGTTTTTCATGTGGTATGCATATTTAAAGGGGTTATCCAGGTAAAGATAATGATGACCTTTCCTCAGGATAGTTCATCCTTATCACATCGGCTGGGGTCCGAGTTCCGGCAGCCCCATCAATGAGCTGTTTCAGGAAGCCACAGTACTCACCAGAGCTCTGGTGAGCATAGCCAGCTCCCAGGAGCTTTCCAAGCCCAGTGCCATACATTGTACAGAAGCTGTTCTTGGTATTGCAGCTCAGCCTCATTCACTTCAATGGGGCTGAGCTGCAACTAGGCCAAGTGAACGATGTGCAGTGAAGTCTCATGGCCTAGAAAGAGGCTGTGGTCCTCACAGAGCACCAGTCTTTTCTATCAGCTAATGGCAGTCCCAGGTGTCAAACCCCTGCCAATCTGATATTGATGACCTATCCAGAAAATAGGCCATCAATATAAATTACCGGATAACCCCTTTAAGGTAATGACGAGAGGGCATGACCAAATAAAACTCACAATCCTGAATCTGCCCCGGTTAAGGGTGATACTGCGTTGATGTTTTAGTCACTATGTAGGGCAACTCAGAGGTGCAGGGTAGGACTGGATCGTCATGTGGGCCCAAGCTCTGGCACAATAATAGGCACAAAGGTCCAGCAGAAGGTAAGCATGTTTGGGGCTGACTTTAGTGCAAATCACTTGCCTTTAGGGTCTATTTCCTATGGGATAATAATAAATAACCTTTTTGACCTTATTGATATTGTGCAATGATGTACTAAAATATGCCATTAAAAGAGGATGTGCACATACTGTGTTTGGATGGTGGGTGGGCCCCTTAATTAATTTTCACTGGTAAACCCATACTCTTAATCCTATACTGCAGGGGGTCAGGTTTTACCACCTCTAGACACTGCCTACAGGTTATATTAGGGTTTTGTTTCTAAGGTGTGGTTAGGATAATAAGTTGTAGATTTTGAAGGTATGTATATATTTCCAGCAACATGTGCTTAAAACCTCTGTGATGTTTGTAGTCCTAGATCATCCAACTTTCTATGTAGAAATGGGACAGCCTATGATTTACTATTACAACATAATGAGAAGATTAAGAACAATATAAGAACCACAAAAAACTCAAAGGGTTTATCATTGCTAAACTTTAAAATCTCAACATTAAATGTTCAAATGTAAACCAAAAATAAACAAACTTAATGATCACGAGTGCAATATATTCCCTGATTGCTTTCTTCCCCACTTTTTACAACACAAAAGGCTCATGCTCATCTCACAGACCAAAATACTCCATCGACAATATCAAGAAATGTTTGTTGAGAGGATCAGGAATCAGAAATCCAATCATCTACAAAAGGAACACATCAAAAATGAAGAAAATTACCCCTTTCTTTTGTGGCGTTCTTGAATTGTAATTGCTCTGTGTATTTTAATGTCACTGTCCTATTTCGAGGCAACGGAGGGACGCTATGCACTTCTTTGTGAATAACTAATGTCCTTGAAATATGTTTCTACAAAGAAGTCATGAAGACCCAAAAAAAAAAAAATTGCCTATGGATTCCCGATTCCAAATATCTAATTAACTATTGCATTCACAGTGCCACATTGGCGTTTGAAAAACTTTAGCAGGTGATAGCTTTTACACAGAAACCCATGCATTCATTCCGCAGACTTAACTGACTTTATTGCCCATGCGATACAAAGCAGGTACTGCTTGATATTACAAAAACATTAAACTTGACATTTATCCTAGCAATCCCCAGCCAAATCGAATGCGCCATGCTTTATCTCCTGCAGTAAGTTGCATTTTACATTAAATAATTACAAACAGTATTTCCGTGACACTAAGGGAATTTAAGAATTACAATTTTTATAGACTCCTAAGATACCCCAGCCACTGCAGGAGCAAAGCAATACAGCTAGGATTTAAAATAATGGAAAATGTTTCACATCATACAAATCTATAAGAAGTGTATTATGTTTCAGTCTTAATATCTACATGCGTGGATTATTCCCCATCTTGACAATCAGGCAAAGTAATCCTTTTTTCCCTCCCCCAGATACAAGGTTTCATTTCTATGCATTAACAGAGCTCAGGGCCATAAAATACTGTATTAATATTAGTTTGTCACAGTCGACTAAATTTAGAGCAACTCATTAATATGACACAGTAAAAGGCATTCTGCCAGAAGTGAGTGACTCCATAAGCTCTCGGAGCTCTAATTTATGCAGTTCTACCACTCAAACTGAAGAACCATCTATTGCTTTTGTTACTAATAAGATATTCTATTAGCTTGACGCTGATTCCAATTCTAATTAAGTGTAGGAAGAAAAGGTAATTTTGCCACAAGACATAGACACGTGGGTCTAAGTATATATCATTTGTGTATCTTGCCGAGCCGTGTCATATGATGTTCCTCGGTCATTGCGAGCTGATGAGATTAGAAGCTCAGACACTTCAATGCATTTCCCTCGAGGTGAAATAATGAAACCATAATCACTATTTTTATTCAATTGTTGGTCTTTTTTTATCACGAGTGGAAACAATCAAAGCCATTTCACATATGACCTTCTGTTATGAAAATGAAGCTCAGCAAACATTCCCGCTCCTCGGTTAGTTTCTTCTGTCTCCAGATTAATCAAACCTCTTTACTCTTGGCTAAATGCAAGAAATCTTCTCAAAGGTTGTAAAATATTAATATTTTTAAATATAGTCCCTTGCCAAGCTACAAATATTCATGTTTAACACCAAGGTAGCGGTTCTTGGGCTGACAACAGAATGTACCTTTTGAATGATGCATATAAAGAAGCGGTTAGCACAAAGACAAGTCACCAGATTGGTCTCAAGGAAACCTGGTGCCTGAATTTTTCATGAATCTACTAGCACTTAAGAATAAGGAGCTGGCTACTACTTTAGAGAGAACAACACTGTGAAGGTCAGATTTGAGATCCGGCAATTTTTATTTTTTTTGCCTTGGGAAAATAACCAGGCTTAAAACATTTAATTACATTTTTAGTTTGTTTTTTGGCTTTACAAACATGTACTTTGACAATTACACGTATGACAGAAATCACATTCTACACTTCAGTGTCACAGATTGGTACGGCAAGTCTCAAAAGACAAGAAGATGGAGGAAAAAGAAGTAATGCTGTTGTGTCTTGTGTTTTATCTTATGCCTGGGTTCCTTCATATATTTTGCTTTGCTTTATTCTCACTCACTAGAACTGTCAACTTTACTCTAGAGGAGATTGATGCATGACAACTATTTTCAATAATTCTTTTTGTGGTGTGCATGAAACAAGCAGCAAAATAATGTCTTCATTTCTCCCTGGTTGTGTGACTTCTGTGCATATTTTGTTTCGGAAGACAGGTAGTTTATGGCTAGACTTTTAATGATTGGTAGGTGGCACAACAGGAGGCAATCATTAAAAAAAAACACAAGTGGCGTCTACTGTGCTTGGAACATAAGGAATCGGTCAAATGATCAGAACCAAGATATGCACATTTGGTGTTTCATACAGTATTAGGTGAAATAAAATCTTGTTATTAGGAGATTTACTCCAATATTAACATGGCTCACAGTTATATTGCACTCAATTTACTACTCAAGGGCATTTTGTTACCAAAGGAAGTACTGAAGTTTGATGGAGAGGGTCGTAGGAAATAGACAAACCCTTTTTAAATACCCTAGGTTCTTCTGGTCAGGGTTTCCTTCAGTTGGATTGGGCTCCATATACAGAGTTGTGAAGTATGGCTTTATATATTAGAGGACCTAATGCATTCACTAAAATCGGTTTAAACAGACACCATGTGTGACTTCATGATAGCAGCATAGATCATACTGTACACTGGTAATTTCAATAATAAGAGTTTATAGAAGTCAGACTCAGCGCAATCATGTTTTATCTTGGAAACCCATATCTATAAAACTTGTTCGGCTAAAAGCTGTCTCTCTCAATCCGTCATAGATATCCAAGATCGGCTTGGTAACACCTCTGGATTAGGCATATTGAAATCCAACATGAACGACCCTTATCATCTCCAACATCTTCCATCAGAGGAGAGTTGGGAAGCCACTATACACAATACACTGCGTGCAGAATTATTAGGCAAATGAGTATTTTGACCACATCATCCTCTTTATGCATGTTGTCTTACTCCAAGCTGTATAGGCTCGAAAGCCTACTACCAATTAGGCATATTAGGTGATGTGCATCTCTGTAATGAGAAGGGGTGTGGTCTAATGACATCAACACCCTATATTAGGTGTGCATAATTATTAGGCAACTTCCTTTCCTTTGGCAAAATGGGTCAAAAGAAGGACTTGACAGGCTCAGAAAAGTCAAAAATAGTGAGATATCTTGCAGAGGGATGCAGCACTCTTAAAATTGCAAAGCTTCTGAAGCGTGATCATCGAACAATCAAGCGTTTCATTCAAAATAGTCAACAGGGTCGCAAGAAGCGTGTGGAAAAACCAAGGCGCAAAATAACTGCCCATGAACTGAGAAAAGTCAAGCGTGCAGCTGCCAAGATGCCACTTGCCACCAGTTTGGCCATATTTCAGAGCTGCAACATCACTGGAGTGCCCAAAAGCACAAGGTGTGCAATACTCAGAGACATGGCCAAGGTAAGAAAGGCTGAAAGACGACCACCACTGAACAAGACACACAAGCTGAAACGTCAAGACTGGGCCAAGAAATATCTCAAGACTGATTTTTCTAAGGTTTTATGGACTGATGAAATGAGAGTGAGTCTTGATGGGCCAGATGGATGGGCCCGTGGCTGGATTGGTAAAGGGCAGAGAGCTCCAGTCCGACTCAGACGCCAGCAAGGTGGAGGTGGAGTACTAGTTTGGGCTGGTATCATCAAAGATGAGCTTGTGGGGCCTTTTCGGGTTGAGGATGGAGTCAAGCTCAACTCCCAGTCCTACTGCCAGTTTCTGGAAGACACCTTCTTCAAGCAGTGGTACAGGAAGAAGTCTGCATCCTTCAAGAAAAACATTCATGCAGGACAATGCTCCATCACACGCGTCCAAGTACTCCACAGCGTGGCTGGCAAGAAAGGGTATAAAAGAAGAAAATCTAATGACATGGCCTCCTTGTTCACCTGATCTGAACCCCATTGAGAACCTGTGGTCCATCATCAAATGTGAGATTTACAAGGAGGGAAAACAGTACACCTCTCTGAACAGTGTCTGGGAGGCTGTGGTTGCTGCTGCACGCAATGTTGATGGTGAACAGATCAAAACACTGACAGAATCCATGGATGGGAGGCTTTTGAGTGTCCTTGCAAAGAAAGGTGGCTATATTGGTCACTGATTTGTTTTTGTTTTGTTTTTGAATGTCAGAAATGTATATTTGTGAATGTTGAGATGTTATATTGGTTTCACTGGTAAAAATAAATAATTGAAATGGGTATATATTTGTTTTTTGTTAAGTTGCCTAATAATTATGCACAGTAATAGTCACCTGCACACACTGATATCCCCCTAAAATAGCTAAAACTAAAAACAAACTAAAAAATACTTCCAAAAATATTCAGCTTTGATATTAATGAGTTTTTTGGGTTCATTGAGAACATGGTTGTTGTTCAATAATAAAATTAATCCTCAAAAATACAACTTGCCTAATAATTCTGCACTCCCTGTAGATGTTCTTCTGACATACTGTATATCTAATAGGTATGATCGTCTTTACCAGACAACCTTTTTTAAACAGCAACTGTTCTACCCAGACAGTTTTCTGAACCCACTAGAAATTGTATCCCACCAAAAATTGTATTCAAGAATTCTAAGTCATCTCTTCAAGTACGGTAGTTCTTCTACGCTTTATTGCATTTACCTCAACATAAAAAAGTGTTCTTTATGTCACTATTTTAGAATGAATAGCTCACAATAAAGCACTGAAAAGCAACTTGGCGAGGTGTCTTGGACTTCCAAAATAAAGTATTTTAGATTGTGTGAAGAGATGGAACCTACCAACCAAGTTCTTCTGCACCGGTGCTCCCATACCTTTGTGATAATCACCAACATAGACAGATTTATTTCTTTTTAAAATAGAAAAAATTCTACTAAATAAATATTATAGGGGTATTCCAAGATCATAAAAAAATGATTAAATGGGGAAAATGCCATAAAATAACAAAAGAACTATTAGGCCCCTTTCACACAGGCGAGATTTCCACGTGGGTGCAATGCGTGAGGTGAACGTATTGCACCCGCACTGAATCCTGACCCATTAATTTCTATGGGGCTGTGCACATGAGCGGTGATTTTCACGCATCACTTGTGCGTTGCGTGAAAATCGCAGCATGCTCCTCTTTGTGCGTTTTTCACGTAATGCAGGCCCCATAGAAATGAATGGGGTTGAGTGAAAATCGCAAGCATCCGCAAGCAAGTGCGGATGCGGTGCGATTTTCACGCACGGTTGCTAGGTGACGATAACATGGTTATAAGGGAAAATAATAGCATTCTGAATACAGAATGCATAGTAAAATAGGGCTGGAGTGGTTAAAAAAATATATATATATTTTAACTCACCTTAATTCACTTGTTCGCGCAGCCGGCATCGCTTCTGTCTTCTTTCTTCAGGACCTGGGTAAAGGACCTGTGGTGACGTCACTGCGCTCATCACATGGTCCATCACATGATCCATCACCATGGTGATGGATCATGCGAATGACCATGTGATGAGCGTAGTGACGTCATCAAAGGTCCTTTTCCTCACAGATGAAGACAGAAGAGATGCCGGCTGCGCGAACAAGTAGATTAAGGTGAGATAAATTTTATTTTTATTTTTTTTAACCCCTCCAGCCCTATTTTACTATGCATTCTGTATTCAGAATGCCATTATTTTCCCTTATAACCATGTTATAAAGGAAAATAATACAATCTAAACAACCTTGAACCCAAACCTGAACTTCTGTGAAGAAGTTTGGGTCTGGGTACCACAGTCGGTTTTTTATCACGCGCGTGCAAAACACATTGCACCCGCACAATAAAAACTGAACGGAACGCAATCGTGCGTGTTTGCCGCAATGCACCGGGACGCATCCGGACGCTCGTGTGAAAGAGGCCTTCCTTGATAAATATGTTGCCCCTCCAGTACCAAGTCAAATGGGTAGACAGACACTTCATCACTACAGCAATTTTTTTTCCTGATTTTGAAAAAAAACTATCATATAGGTGTTCTGGGTCTGTGTTCCCGATTTGAATGGAACAGCAAACACGCATGTGTGTCTGCCGCTCCATTCAACTTTATGGGACTGCCTTTCTCTTGCAGCCTCATAGCATTGAATGTAGCGGCAGGACACATGCATGTCGGCTGCTCCATTCAAATGGGGAACACTGCACCCCATTCGAATGGTTGCCGTGGGCCCCAGTATTCGGATCCCCACCAATAAGACACTTATCTCCTATCCTGTGAAAAAGACATAGACACGCTTCAATTCCAAATTTAGATGGATCCAGGGAACAACTTTTATTCAGGTCAGATTAGAAACGGGTCGGAGGGGATATACACAGAACGCATCCCCTCCAAGGATATCATGAAGTTTTTAATCTGACCTGAATAAAAGATATGTTTTACCTCAAGGCACTGGATCCATATAAATTTGGAAGGTGTAGTGATTCATCTGTACTGTGAAATTGGACATCACATCCTAAGCCGAGGGTTGCAGTGTCTGCACAAACCACCATAAGGCATCTGCACAACATTAAGTTATAAGCCAAACATACAGGTATAAGTGTTCCATTGACTTCACACCGCCACTTTTAAAGGCTATCTTGATGCAATGGAGGCTAAAATGGAGGCCTATTTCTTCCGGACACAATGGTAGCCAGAGATTGGTCTGGAGACCACGTGTTCGATGCTATGAAAAGGCCTTTACAAGGGAACAGCACACTAGTCCTACTCCTAGAATTATGGCGTGGGGTGGCATAATGTACAGTATCTGGACCGCTCTAGTCTTTATATCAGGTACATTAACAGCTCTGTGTTAAATGGATTTGGTTGTGGAACCACTAAAGTGTTCCAGGAGATGTTTTCCAACAGGATAACACCAAGCTGTATGTTGCTTGTGCTACTGTAAGCAGCCTGTGTGGCCTAAATGTGCTACCAAGGCCTACAGGGTCTCAGGATTTATCTCCCATTGAGCACATTTGGGACGTCATTGGCAACTGAAAAGAGAGTGTATATCCTCGGCAGTGTGTATTTCTGAGCAAGGTGCTCATACTCAATACTGAAAAAAATTTAGATTTTTGAATATTTTGTTTTCATTTTTCATTTGTATATCCTTAACATGTCTATCAGTCCTGTGATTTCCATAATCCCACAACATTTCCTTCTTAGTGTTGCAATTTTAATGTTGAGGAGTGTAGATAGGTAATCCATTACCAGTTTACTGCTGCTGTGAGGGAGCAGTAGAAGATGTTATCTGCTAGTATAACAATAGATGTAGAATTAGGATAACAGCATGTTAGCTCTATTGACCTCTATAAAGGCCTACACGAAGATGCCCAGAGAATAGCATTGTACTTATTAGTTTAATGTGTGATGCTCTAATTGAGTCACAGTGATGGCCTGACTGAAAAGTCGATGAAGGCTGTTTGCCTTGCAAAAAGTCAAAACAACGGAGAAAGTTAAAAAGTCAGGACAGGAAGTAGAATACATGGAGTGACTTCAAAAAATTATATCCAGAAAACCATCCAACTGTCTGTTGTAAAAAAAAAAAGATGGCAAAATACACAGAATATTCACATATAGGTTGTTAGTATGTGAGAAAAATATTTGGATGGTACTGTCCCTTTAACCTTATTTTGTACTAATTTGTACTGATTGGTTATATACTGGGACACAAAGGAATCAATGGTGGATTTATTCATAATCTCCACTATATAATGACATATAATCAATTTATTTATTCCACATCCATACAATATATTGGAAATTGCCACTCACTAACTGTCAATCAAATTTAAAGATGCCAGAATGCAGTAAAGACTATTTACCTTTTGTATCAATTCTGATTTAGAGACCCAAGTAGGCTTGGGGCTACCACAAGATCATTCAGTGACTTTAAAGACCAGCCTGACGTTTTCATATTTCAAATTGAATTGTTATAAAGATTCAATAACCCAGAAAAATCTAGGCACATCTGGTCACATTTATCACTCTGTTCATGAATAGTATTCACAGGGTGCTTGTAGCTTTTTTCAAGCACATATTATTCATCACATAGACCAATTATGATCAAACAATCAATGTAATAAAATGTAACTCTAGATTAAAATAAAATAAAGCAGGTAAGGGGGCACTCTAAATTATTAATGAAAGTGTGAAATCACTTCACCCATGTTCATAGAAGCAACATTTTAGCTCCTCCTTCAAGGAGAAGCAGAACCCTATGCCATCTGGTGTCAAGGTAAATAAAATAATGGATGCATCAAAAAGAGGCATATATACTCATGAGAAGAATATAGTTCTATCCCACTAGTCAGACCAGACATGGAATATTGGGTTAGGTTATAAAAAAACTGACAGCCCAGGTAAAGACAGCACTAATTAGAGAAGCAGTCAAGAGGCCCATGGTTACTCTGGAGGAGCTGCAGAGATCCAGAGCTCAGGTGGGAGAATCTGTCCACAGGACAACTATTAGTAGTATTAGTGGCAAGAAGAAAGCAAGCCATAAGAATTCCCATTTGTAGTTAGCTACAAGCCCTAGCAAACAGCAAACATGTGGAAGAAGGTGCTCTGGTCAGATGAAACCAAAGGAGAACTTTTTGGCCTGAATGCAAAATGCTATGTGTGGGCAGAAAACTAACACTGCACATCTCCCAGAACATACCATCCTTTCCGTGAAACATGGTGGTGACAGCATCATGCTGGGGGATGCTTTTCTTCAGCAGGGACAGGGAAACCGTTCAGAGTGGATGTGAAGATGAATGGAGCTAAACACAGGGAAATCCTGAAGGAAAACCTAGTAGAGGCTGCAAAAGACTTGAGACTGGGGTGGAGGTTCACCTTCCAGCAGGACAACAGCCCTAAAAATATAGCCAGAGCTGCAATAGAATGGTTTAGATCAAAGCATATTCATGTGTTAGAAAGGGCCAGTCAAAGTCGAGACCTAAATCCCATTGAAAATCTGTGGCAAGACTTTACAAATCGATGTTCACAAACCCTCTCCCATCCAATCTGACTGTGTTTGAGCTATTTTGAAAAGAAGAATGGGTAATAATGCCAGCCTCTAGATGTGCAAAGCTGGTAGAGACATACCCCAAAAGACAGGCCTCTGTACTTGTAGCAAAAGGTGGTGGTCCTACACAATATAGAATCAGGGGGGCTGAATACAAATTTATTAAACTTTTTTGAAAACCACGTATAATTTTGTTTTGACTTCACACACTTGCTACTTTGTGTCTATCACACACAATCCCAACAAAATACATTTAAGTTTGAGGGTGTAACATGAAAAAATTTGGAAATGTTCAAGGGGTATGAATACTTTTTCAAGGCACTGTACTATATGACATAGTTACTGTTTGACTTCATTTATAAAAGCAAAGAAACTTTGTAAAAACCCTTTTGATGATATATTCACATGTTAGGGCTAAATTAATGTGGTTGAAGTTTCTTTTCCACCATTGTTCTCTTCAACTAGCTGATCGGAGGGGGTGCAGGGTGTCAGACCCCCACTGATCTGATATAGATGTCCTATCCTGAGGATGTCACCAATAAAAATATCTTGGAAAACACCTTTAAATATGGCTCAGCTTTAAATCTAACACTTTTGTCTAGAAATGCTACTCCAGTTTTCTGCACCACCAGTAGGAGTGACTTTGGGACTTTTTTTTTCAAAAAGTCTCAGTCATAAATATGGAGTGAAACTCATTAACATAGTTAACCACACTACTTTCCCACCTAGTATTCAAAACTGGAATGGTGTAATACAGCAAAAGGTTGCAAAAATTGTGCACAAGTGACCCGAAAAAGTTGAAAAAGCCCTATTTTGCTACATTTTGAAGACAGAATTTCGGAGTGCAAAGAGTGACAAATTGCCTCTATAGAATTTTATTGCAAGCACTATCATAGTTTTTTTTCTTCTGAACAACTTTGAAAAATCCAATTTACATGACATAAGTGCTAAATAGTATGCTGTTTGTCAAAGCATAAAAATATAGACTGCAAATAAAGATGGTGGAAACACACATGAAAAAGAAAAATGTAAAATGTGAAATTGAGGTCAGTGAGACATATTAGAAGATATAATTCTAGTGAACTATAGGGGAACAATCTTACAGACACCACAGGTGATATACTGTGGCATATCTCAATGACAGGCCAGAAGATATGTAAATGTTAATCTGCACTTTTTTAAGCAAACAATGGTGTCCTGTTCCTGATAGTCTAAAGGGCAATGGTACAATGACAAGTGACCTAAAAATAATTCTTTTGTCAATTTTTCTGGCTAAAAGGGTTTTTGACCTTATTACCCTTAAAACAGAGTTTTTGTCTATGAAATGCTGACATTTTCCAGCTGTAAAGATGTCAAAAGGTTTCATTTAAGCCATCAGAGGTCATCTCCATGGTTCATAGAAATCTCTGCTCAATTTTTAGAGCACTCTAAAAGGAAGGAAGAAAAGTAATTCTGTCTATAGAACCTTTTCTCAAGAGGGACTTAATAGAACAACTAAATGAAAAAATTTATATAGGCTGGAATGAATGTATGGGATATATCCTTAAGGGAGAATTGTTCTTGCTCTGCCTCTGGTTTTAATGGATCAGGAACAATATTTGCAAATATCCAAATCAAAGTGACAGATTGTGTCCTGCACTCAGTAGAAAGGTCCCAAACAAGGCCCAGCACTAGTCATCTATTATTTCTATTGATTAGGGAGCCATGAACCTGAAGGAAACACTAAAAATATCAGCTCCAGACCAGTAATTGTTGTCCTTAGCATGGGGTAAAGGAGAATGAATAAAATATTTTTGCTTTCTATACTGGAAATGGTGGGCTTTCAATTGTGCTCTTACCATATTTGTATAACTGCTTCATATCCTCCTTCCTTACCAAGCCAGTTTTTCAGTTGTAGCAATGCATCTATCTAACTGTCAGTAACTGATTCATTTCTGAGCCAGCCTACATATATTTGATATTATTTTTCACGGGACACCTTAGACCTTTCTTTTGTATCATTAGATGATGGATATAATATGTTTTTTTTTTTAAGTTAAGGAAAAACGGTGCAAATTATGAAAAAACACAAAAAAAATATTTTTCATTAGACCTCAAGTCAGACCAGCAATCAGACCCCCAATGTTAATCAGACCTCAGCTGACAACCCCAATCAGACCCCCAATGTTAATAAGACCCCAATAAGACCTCAGACCAGACCCCAATGTGAATGACCCCCAATCAGACCTCAGATAAGAGCCCCAAGCCTCTCATCAGCCCCCATGCCTCTCATCAGCCCCCATATGCTTCTCATCAGCCCCCATGCTTCTCATCAGCCCCCAGTGCCTCTCATCAGCCCCCATTGCCTCTCATAAGCCCCCATTGCCTTTCATCACCCCCATGCCTCTCATGAGCCCCCATTGCCTTTCATCCGCCCCCATTGCCTTTCATTAGTCTCTCATCAGCCCCCATTGCCTCATATCAGCCCCAAGCAGCCCCTATTGCCTCAGATCAGCCCCCATGACTCATCCTTGACAAAATAAAAAAATACTTACCTCTCCTGCTCCGGACGCCACTGCTACTCACTGCCACTCACGCTGTGCGCAGCCACAGCACAGCCGACAGCCGAGGTCAAGGAAGCGGTGAGTACAGAGCCTTCACCACTTCGTTCCATAATGGAAACACTCATTACTATACGCCCCATTAAGACGCAGGGACATTTTCCCCCCACTTTTGGGGGGGGAAATGTGTCTTACGGGGCAAAAAATACGGTATAAATATTTTTATTTTATTTAATTTTTTTAAGAATGAAAAAGGGGCGGGGTGTTTCTTTGGTTGTGTATATCGTCTGCTATACTATTGCTAATGCTAGAAACTATTCAGTGGCGTACATATTTTTTTTTAAGTGAATTTACCCCTTCCTGCCACAGTCATTTCAAAGCTAACAGGTGGCAATTTTATATCTGGGCTTTTACATTTTACACTGTGATAGATGCTTTTAGCAGAGTGCTACAAGCATCTATCACAGCCAGACCGCTCCAGCTGGCTTCCAGACTTCTCCCTGTGACTGCAGCTGTCTAATGACAGCGCAGTCACAGCGATCTGCAGCGGCACAGGCCAGCAGATTGTGATGTAACCCAACGCTTTTATACATCAGGTTACAGATAGGAGACTACCGCCACCACTTATAAAGGTGTGCGGCAGTAGGCAAAAGGTTAAAAATAGTCTATCACCAGTGACATCTCTCTATAATGCAATGTCAAATTGGTTTTCCTCACCTGATTACAATGCTGCCAATGGTTTGTAGATCTGCTGTTCTCCTGCACAGAAGGCTTTAGTGCAACGACGGTGTCACCTCTCCTCTTGTTGCCCTCAAACCCCGCTTCTGTCTCATGTCAGCCCCTCCTTTAAAATGCGGATTGATAGAGCCAGGCAATAAGAAAATAATCTTGCCTGGAAGGAGCTGGCAAGACAGAGGACTGGGGCTTGAGTGCAAAAAGAGTAGCAGTGAAGCCCTCATTGCACTACAGCCTTATTTATATAATGACAAAAAATATATTTTTGCAGGGGATCGCAGATCTACAAACCAAGGACAGTACTGTAATTAGGTGGGGAAAACGTATTTGAAACAGCCCTTGGATACAGAAGTGTTACAGCAGCATAAGCTTGGTCAAATGTGAGAGGGTAAGTAGACATAAGTAGGTAAGTAGGTAAGTAGGGGAGAAAATATTGCTGATACTGTTCCTAGCACAGGTATCCAACTGACCCTTAAATTATAATTGCAGGCAATGTATCTCCAGGCCCCATTTTTTAAAAATTTGGCTTGTCTGGCAAGCCAATTTCTCATGTATCATAATCCAGTTGAACTTTGTTTTCAAAATATTAAAATCAAAGCCAATTTTCTTCCATCTCTTAGCTTTCACGTGTGCTCACAGAAAATGAAGGAAACCAGCTGCATAGGGCTCCCAGGATCATTCTTCAAAGGCTTGTTTCACTGTCCAAAATTTACACACATCAATCATTGTTTGGCCCATTGACAATAGCAGATGTGCCCACAGCTGATAAGTAAGCGGAGGAAATCTTACACAATTGAATTATATAAACATACTTGTGCTTTGGTTCAGCACCTTAGTTTAGTCTACTTATAGATTTCCAATCAACATTTTCTGTTGATTAAATTGAAAGCTTCACTAAGCTTTCAACAAATTTTGCATTACTCAATAGTACAGTTAATGTACATGAGGAATGACACTATTTCTGGCCATTATATCACTTGTATCTGGCATTTTTTATCTGGTTTTCAGTTCTCTCAGACATGGTGGATGGAGACTGGCTGTGATCCACTGCACACACAGAAAATAGAGAAGAATCTCCTTCCTAACTATCTCACAGTCATTTAGAAGCAACTCCAGGATAATGTAGGATATTACAGAGAAGAAATGACTTATATTCTTTTGAATGAACCACTTGTGCTGAGCTATAACCTTCCTATGTAGCTGTAGTCTCTCTTTAGCTGTGCCTGTCTCCACAGCTCCTGCTCGCTCCTTCTCCCCCCTGCCCCTTCCCTTCTGCATAGACTTGCATTGACATGTGTAATATGCATGGTAAAATGGCATTTTTCAAAGTGAAAAGCAATTAGCTGGGTGGATATCTGGTAAACAGGAGAACTAGAAATTTCTCACTGATAAAGCATATTACAAAGTTTCTTATGTTCGTTTGTATTATTGATTTATGCAAAGTTGTGTGAAAAGTTAGCGACCATATAAGTAGCATTTATGTCTCATACTATACTACACCTATGGAAAAAATATATATTGATATCATCACATTTTTTGCTCTGTTTTCACTACACTATTCTGAAGTTGTAGCATAAAAAAAAAGAAAAAAACATTGGTATTTCAATGGAATCATACAATGATCTGGTTTCTGTTATACCAAGGTAAAGAATAAACTGGTTGGTATAGTTAACCTAAAGGATCTCCTTTGGCCACAACTGAAGTTGGGTCAAGGTACTCCACTGGCCCAAGGACATAGGTTCCTTATGCTAGTATGATCTTTGCTTCCCTGTATAATGTCAAGTATATGTAAAACCAGAAACAACTGGAATGTGCTGGAGGTATGGTTTCTAAGGCCAACGAAACAGAAAGTCAAAATGGTTATGTGCTGGTGAGATTAAGACAATAAGTATGGAAAACTGTAGCATAGTCAAACAGGCAAAAATGATGGGTAAAATAAATCAACAAAAGCTAAAACTGCCACAGACACCAGTATGGAACTCAATTGAATAGTGCAACCTGCATCCAAGGGTCACACTGGGAGATTCATTGCAGCCGTGATCACAAGGAAAGAGCCACTGGAGTCTTGGGAGGTAAGTTAATAACAGACGGTACTTATGGCAAATGTGATCAGTTGGCTTTAGCTTCTGTTCCATTAGTTTTACATTGGTTTTGATTTGCAGTCAAGCCTAGGGATGGGATAACGATACTTGTAAAACCCCCTGTGCCTACTAATATTAAAAAGTAGAGAATGTTTGTCTAGACCATATTCCCATGCAGTTATCCTTAATCGATCTAAATCCCATTCGCACTGTAAGCTTATAGGTTTTCTACATATGTAGTCATAGATATGTAAACCCATACAATAAGCATCACCTTCTTTTTTATTCAGAGGCTAGCCTCATAAGAGATAGTAGTGGTTAAAAGTAATTTTAAACAAATGAGGGGGTAAAAGGGTCTGTCCTGCCTAATTATAAAACTAATGATTGGACGGATTGTGCTAAAAAAAAAAACACCTTTAAAATCTCCTTCAGTTCCATTACTTCCAGTCCAATGGCAACTGTCGGGAGCCATGGCGCTGAAACGGAGGATGCTTTAAAAAGTGAGTGACCATTTATTTTTTAATTAGGCTCTACAACCCTTCATTCAATCTAGCTTTTTCTGTAGCAAGGCATGGTGCAATAAAAAATGTGCAATAAAAAAAAAAAAATATATATATATATATATAAAACTAACAGGAGGGAAGGGGGAAAAAAAGGGGAAAGAAAAATCTCAAGGAAAGAAAAGGGAGGGGGAAAAAAAAAGGGAAAAAATAATAATAATAAAAAAAAATTTTTAAAAAAATATTTTTTTTGGGGAGAATGGCCCCAAAGCGACGCTCAGTTGATTCCTCTGTAATTAAGCTGGGGGCTAAGACCCCAGAAAATAAAATTGACAAGTTTCTAAAATCGCCCTTTTTAAATGAAAAGAATCCAGCTAACACTAAACCTCCTGCCAAGTTGAAAAAATTTGCTAAAACTTCCCAAAATGATGAACTTTCGGAGGATGGATTAGAGGACGCAGACCATGAGGCAGGCGAGGAATTTCTCTCTGCACAAATGCGAACTGAATATGACCCATCCGTTTTGGATAAAATCCTTTGCGCTGTGGAAAACAACTGCACTTTAGTGCAGGGTATGTCCACTCAATTGGGGTCAGTGCAGAGCGATATTTCACTAATAAGAGAAGACCTAGTAAAGATCCGGGATCGAGTTCTTAGTGTGGAAAAAACTGTTGGCTCCTTGCAAACAGATATGGGCACGTTAAAATCTAAAACTCTGCTTCTTGCCTCAGAAAATCAAGCACTTCAAAATAAGTTAGAGGACTTAGAAAATAGGTCAAGGCGTAACAATGTCCGTATAATTGGGTTTCCAGAGGGAGTTGAAGGCCGACACCTAGAGGAACAACTTAACCCCTTAAGGACACAGCCTTTTTACACCTTAGGACCAGGCCATTTTTTGAAAATCTGACCAGAGTCCCTTTAAGTGCTGATAACTTTAAAACGGTTTGACTTATCCAGGCCGTTCTGAGATTTTTTTTTTCGTCACATATTGTACTTCATGACACTGGTAAAATGGAGTCAAAAAAAAAAATTTTTTTGCACCAAAAAATACCTAATTTAACAAAAATTTTAAAAAAAATTGCAAATTTCAAAATATCAGTTTCTCTACTTCTGTAATACATAGTAATACCCCCAAAAATTGTGATGACTTTACATTCCCCATATGTCTACTTCATGTTTGAATTGTTTTGGGAATGATATTTTATTTTTTGGGGATGTTATAAGGCTTAGAAGTTTAGAAGCAAATCTTGAAATTTTTCCGAAATTTACAAAAACTCAATTTCTAGGGACCAGTTCAGGTCTCAAGTCACTTTGCGAGGCTTACATTATAGAAACCACCCAAAAATGACCCCATCTAAGAAACTACACCCCTCAAGGTATTCAAAACTGATTTTGCATACGTTGTTAACCCTTTAGGTGTTGCACAAGAGTTATTGGCAAATAGGGAGGAAATTTGAGAATTTCATTTTTTTGTCTAATTTTTCATTTTAACCCATTTTTTCCACTAACAAACCAAGGGTTAACAGCCAAACAAGACTGTATCTTTATTGCCCTGACTCTGCCATTTACAGAAACACACAATATGTGGCCGTAAACTACTGTACGGCCACACAGCGGGGCGTAGAGTGAAAGGTGCGCCGTTTGGTTTTTGGAGGGCTGATTTTTATGGACTGGTTTATTTACACCATGTCCCATTTGAAGCCCCCTGATGCACCCCTAGAGGAGAAACTCCCTAAAAGTGACCCCATCTAAGAAACTACACCCCTCAAGGTATTCAAAACTGATTTTACATACTTTGTTAACCCTTTAGGTGTTGCACAAGAGTTATTGGCAAATGGCGATGAAATTTGAGAATTTCATTTTTTTGCCTAATTTTCCATTTTAACCCATTTTTTCCACTAACAAAGCAAGGGTTAACAGCCAAACAAGACTGTATCTTTATTGCCCTGACTCTGCTGTTTACAGAAACACCCCATATGTGGCCGTAAACTACTGTACGGGCACACAGCGGGGCGTAGAGTGAAAGGTGCGCCGTTTGGTTTTTGGAGGGCTGATTTTGCTGGACTGTTTTTTTGGCACCATGTCCCATTTGAAGCCCCCCTGATGCACCCCTAGATTATAAACTCCATAAAAGTGACCCCATCTAAGAAACTACACCCCTCAAGGTATTCAAAACTGATTTTACAAACTTTGTTAACCCTTTAGGTGTTGCACAAGATTTAATGGAAAATAGAGATACAATTTCAAAATTTCACTTTTTTGGCAGATTTTCCATTTTAATATTTTTTTTCCAGTTACAAAGCAAGGGTTAACAGCCAAACAAAACTCATTATTTATGACCCTAATTCTGTAGTTTACAGAAACACCCCATATGTGGTCGTAAACAGCTGTACGGACACACGGCAGGGCGCAGAAGGAAAGGAACACCATATGGTTTTTGGAAGGCATATTTTGCTGGACTGGTTTTTTTGACACCATGTCCCATTTGAAGCCCCCCTGATGCACCCCTAGAGTAGAAACTCCAAAAAAGTGACCCCATTTTAGAAACTACGGGATAGGGTGGCAGTTTTGTTGGTACTAGTTTAGGGTACATATGATTTTTGGTTGCTCTATATTACACTTTTTGTGCGGCAAGGTAACAAGAAATAGCTTTTTTGGCACCGTTTTTTTTTTTGTTATTTACAACATTCATCTGACAGGTTAGATCATGTGGTAATTTTATAGAGCAGGTTGTCACGGACGCGGAGATACCTAATATGTATACAATTTTTTTTATTTATGTAAGTTTTACACAATGATTTCAGTGTCTCCATAGTCTAAGAGCCATAGTTTTTTCAGTTTTTGGGCGATTATCTTAAGTAGGGTCTCATTTTTTGCGGGATGAGATGACGGTTTGATTGGCATGTATTTTGGGGTGCATATGACTTTTTGATTGCTTGCTATTACACTTTTTGTGACGTAAGATGACAAAAAATGGCTTTTTTTACACCGTTTTTATTTTTATTTTTTTACGGTGGTCATCTGAGGGGTTAGATCATGTGATATTTTTATAGAGCCGGGCGATACGGACGCGGCGATACCTAATATGTATACTTTTTTTTTATTTATGTAAGTTTTACACAATGATTTCATTTTTGAAACAAAAAAAATCATGTTTTAGTGTTTCCATAGTCTAAGAGCCATAGTTTTTTCAGTTTTTGGGCGATTATCTTGGGTAGGGTATGATTTTTGCGGGATGAGATGACGGTTTGATTGTTACAATTTTGGCGTACATGCGACTTTTTTGATCACTTTTATTACCTTTTTTGGGAAGTAAGGTGGGCAAAATTTCAATTTCATCATAGTTTTTTATTTTTTATTTTTATGGTGTTCACCGTTCGGGTAAAGTAACATGACCGTTTTATAGATCAGGTCGTTACGGATGCGGCGATACCAAACATGTGTAGGGAATTTTATTTTTTTCATTTTTTATCAGTGATAAATGTGTTTTTTGATTTTTACTTTCTTTTCACTTTTATTCACTTTTTTTTGACCCAGACCCACTTGGTTCTTGAAGATCCAGTGGGTCTGATGTCTGTATAATACAGTACAGTACAATATATATTGTTCTGTACTGTATTTTACTTACACTGAACAGATCTATGCCTTTCAGCACAGATCTGTTCAGCACCATGGACAGCAGGACGCCTGAGAGGCGTCCTGTTGCCATGGGAACCTTCCCCGTCTGCTCAGTACTGCTCAGAACTTCGCAGACGGGGAAGGGTAAGGAGGGGATCTCTCGGGGGGCTCTCTGGGGGCTCTTTCCCTCCCCATCGGGGGGCTGCAAAGGCACAGCAGCCCCCCGATGGGAGAGGGAGGGAGCTCCCTGCGCTGTTAACCTTTTCCATACAGCAGTCCGTACGGACCGCTGTATGGAAAGGGTTAAACGGCTGACATCGCATCGCAGATGTCAGCCGTTTATACCAGGGTGCCAGCAATGTGCTGGCACCCTGGTATCCCCACTAGACACCAACGATTATACAAGGGGAGGCGGGCGGGGGATCGCGATCCCGCCTGCCGCACCGCCCGCCTCCCGCACCGCCCACACCGCCCGCAACCCTCCCCCTGCACCTCCCGCCACCATAAAAATCATTCGGGGGTGCAGGGGGGGGGTGAATAAAACTTTTTTCTTAGGCATATAAAGTTTCTGATCCCCGCGGTCAGGGACCGCGGGGACCAGAAACTTCAGAAATCGCAGCAAACCGCAGGTCTGAATTGACCTACGGTTTGCCGCGATCGCCGACATGGGGGGGTCACGGGACCCCCCCGCGCATTTAGCCTAGGTGCCTGCTCAATGATTTGAGCAGGCACCGGGTTCCGATCACTGCCAGCCGCACGGCAGTGATCGAAAATACACAGGGCGTACATGTACGCCCTGTGTCCTTAAGTACCAGGGCACAAGGGCGTACCTGTACGCCCTATGTCCTTAAGAGGTTAAAGATGTGGTTATGCATAGTCTTGGCAGCGACAATTTTTCTTCTATGTTTCAAATAGAAAGAGCCCATCGAATCCCAGGAGGGAAACCCATTCCAGGGAGACCGCCGCGCGCAATTTTAATCAAGTTATTACTATCCGCTGATAGAGACATGATCTTGAAAAGAGCAAGAGAATGCACACCTATTGAATATCAGGGCTCCAAACTGCTCTTCATTCCTGATTTTGCGCGGCAGACCCAGGAAAAAAGAAGAAACTTTATAGAGATAAAGAAACGCTTGGCGGCTAAGGAGATTAAATACTCCCTACAGTATCCAGCGAAATTAAGAGTAATCCATAACGGGACTTCCCTTTTTTTTGAGACACCACAACAAGCGTCAGACTGGATGGATCAAATAGGCATTTGAAATTGTGCACTATTATGGTTGGGGGATGGATGGGGGGGGGGGCTAGGCTGGGGGAGAACGGCCGGAGGTTAGAGGTTCGCTGATCACTTCGGGCGGATCAAGGGAGAGGGGGGGGCGGGAGGGTAGGGGGGGGGAGGCAACCCACCTTGCAGGAATGGGGTTTGTTTTTGTTTTTCCTTTTTTTGTTTTGTTTTTTCTTCTTTGCTGTGATTGATGTCCACTAGAATTGTAGCTTGGAACGTCAGAGGGCTCGGGGAAAGAGTTAAAAGGCAAGCGATCATGGATGCATTAAAAAGATATCTTCCAGCAATTATCTGTATAGTAGAAACTCATCTAACTAAAGAAACCTTGTCCCGTCTGACAACGGGATGGCAGTCTCAATCGTATCATTCCACCTTTAGCGGCTCTTCTAGGGGTATCTCGGTTCTTATTCATAACTCCATAGATTTCATTCTTATAAAATCCCAGATAGATGATCAGGGGAGATTTATCTTCTTGCATGGTAAGCTGTATGGCTACAGTTATATCCTCGCTTTCTTTTACATACCTCCACCATTCTCAATGTACCCACTGCTTCAGTTAATGCGTTTTTTTGAAAAGAGACCAGAATGCCGCTTAATCCTGATGGGGGACTTTAACGCGGTTATGGACCCCAATAAAGATAGATTTACATTAGATGCAGAAAGGGGGAGGAATTTTTGTAATTCCCCGCTGCCTCAGTTCTGTTCAGAGGTGGGAGTGGTGGATATATGGGAACATTTTGGCGGAGGAAAGAGAGTATATTCCTGTGTTAGCAGGGGCGGCAGAGCAATGTCTAGAATCGATTTAGCGTTTACCAATGAGAGCAACTTGAGCAATATCCGTAAGATGCGATACGGAGTAAGAACAGTCTCGGACCACTCACCCGTACTGGTTGAGGTTCGCACCGGGGAGAATAACGATACTAGGGGGTTAGGATTTAAGTTGAATCCATATTGGCTCACTATTATGGATAATTTGCAGTCGATTAAACTACTGATGTCCTCCTTCTGGGAGGTGAATCTCCCCTCTGCCAACATCAATATAGTATGGGATGCTTTGAAAGCATATTTGAGGGGGGTTTTTATAAGTGAGATTGCCGCAGCAAAGAGAACATTTAGGAAGAAAGAGGAGGAATTGGTCAAGATTGCTGCACTCACAACTGAGCTATACGCTAGCCACCCCAATGATTATAACAGGGAAGAGATGCAGAAGGCTAGCTGTGCTCTGGGGAAATATGTAACAGAGAAAGCGAACCATAGGGTATTTTTTAAGGGGCTCAATTATTTCATCGAGTCTGGACGTCCGGGTAAGCTTTTAGCTAGAATAATTACACAACAAGACAAGAAAAAACAATCTATTATTTTGATCCGTAATGCTGAGGGGGAAACTATTACAGATCTAGAGGGAATTAGGAATACCTTTCTACAATACTTTGCTCAGATATATAGATCCTCTCCTGGCTTGTCATCTGAACTGGCGATGCGGTTCCTGGAGAGAATTCCACTTTTTACCTTAAATGAAGCCCAAATAGAATATCTGGAGGAGGAGCTGTCTCTTACGGAGCTGCAGGAGGCCCTTGGGTCTATCTCGGGGAACTCATCGCCAGGGTTAGATGGCCTTCCATATGAGGTCTATCGCAAATATAGTGATGTGATTCTTCCCCAGCTGTTAGAGGTTTTCTCCCAAGCGATACAGGGAGGGAGACTACCATACTCTATGATGGAAGCCCTCATTGTCCTAATTCCAAAAAAGGATAAAGATCCGGCAGAATTGAGCTCCTATAGACCAATATCCTTATTAAATACCGACGCTAAGTTACTATCAAAAGTTTTGGCTAGGAGGCTTTCGCGGGTTATGCCCACTATTATTCACCCAGACCAAAATGGCTTCATGCCAAAAAGGGGTACCCATCATAATTTGCACAGGCTATTTATGAATATTTAGTCCCCGGGGCGTGGTGCCCGCTCCATCCTGTCGCTGGACGCTACAAAAGCCTTCGACAGGGTGGAGTGGACTTTTCTTTGGGGGGTAATGGAAAAAATGGGCTTTGGTCCAAGATTTATGGCGATGGTTCAGCTATTTTACAACTCTCCAGTTGCCAGGATCAGGATTAATGACTCGACGACAGAGAGTTTTACTTTAGAAAGAGGCACCCGTCAAGGCTGTCCCCTTTCCCCTCTTCTATTTAATATTTACATCGAACCTTTAGCGGCTATGATAAGGCAGGACCGAAAGGTGGCTGGTTTTGGCATAATGGGGAAGCATGATCGTGTATCCCTTTACGCAGATGACATCCTGGTTTTTATTCATCAAACAGACACTACTCTTCCCCGCATAATGGAGCTGGTTGGTCATTTTTCCGATTTGTCCGGACTTGAGATCAACTGGGAGAAGACCGTTCTCCTCCCCATAGACGAGTTGCGAGGTGATTGGTATAATCAGTTAACGATCTCTGACTCAATAAAGTACCTGGGGATAACAGTTTCTGCCAAACCACAGGAATATTTACAACTTAACTTGATTCCCTTGCTGATCAAGTTGAGAGGCAAAATTAAGATATGGCAAAAAATTCTGCCAGGAAGAGCGGACAGAATTTCATTAATAAAAATGGTAGTGCTGCCCCAGGTTCTTTATGTCCTGCGCAACTCGCCTGTATGGATCACAGACAAGCACTTCAGATTGATAGAGCGGATGCTCAATGATTTATTGTGGGGGAGGAAGCGCGTGAGACTGAAGGCACTCTATTTCTCCATGCCCTACAATCGGGGAGGTCTTAACCTCCCCTATTTTAGGGGTTATTTTGTGGCCTCCCAACTCTGTCTTTTTAAGGACTGGGAAAATAGCCCTTTCTGCAGTAAAGTGGTAAAAGATGCAGGTCACTGTACTGGAATCTGATTATCTATCTAATACACTGAGTGGATACTCATTTTTTCGCAGAATGGCTATAAAGACTTGGTCGGCCATAAGGAGTTGGTGTGGAGTCAAGGCATCACTTATCTGCACCCCATTATGGCATAATCCATAATTTAAATGACTTAAGCTGCCGCCAGTATTGGAGGACCAAAAACGTTCAGTACCTACATCAAGTAGTCAGTGGCGGACAAATTTTGCCTCTCATGGAATTAAGGGCAAATTTAGGTGAGGTGGCTTGGTATGCATATTTCCAATTGAGGTCAGCACTTTCTAGCACTCTGAATAGTCACTTGTTCATTATAGATACTCCTGTATTTTTACATGTTTTAATTTGTAAGAAAACTGTCACGAGAATTAAACTATCACACTGTTATAGACACTTAATGGATAATTTCTTTCTAGATGTTCTCTCTCCAGGACAGAGAGCCTGGTCTTCTCTCCTTTCAGAGGTGGTGTCACTACCAGAGCTTTGGGACGTTCTCACAGCTCTGTTTCTCCACCCCTGTGATGATGTCACTACTAGAGCTGGGAGGGGTTTTCTGTTTCCTTCCTCCCAGCTGTTTCTCCTCCGTTTGATTTCCCTGCCTTTATATTCCCCCTCCTCCTATTGTAGGTGTGGATTATATTTCTCATTTGGGTTGTAGCTCTTGCTTGAGTATGTTCCCTTGTATGCTATCCTTTCACTGGACCTGTGTTCTGCTGCAGCAAGTACTCCGGATATTGCCAGCCTGTCTTTGGATCCGTCTTCACTGCGGCTGCAGCCCTTCAGCTAAGTGTGCAGACATTGCTGTGTATCTGTGTGTTTTCTGACTGGATCCGAGGCAACCACGGTTCCCTCCATATACTGAGCAGGGCACCGGTGGCCGTGCCCCTTCCACTATTGTAGGGGTTACAGTGGCCATCAGTCTTAGGTACGCGGGCATGCCTCCTTCCACCATTTGGATCCGGGCATGGGCTTTTGAGGGTCGGACAGGGGTCACCCTTTATCCTCCCTAGTTTGGGTCCGGTCAGTAGCTCTATTTTCTGTGCATGCTCTTGTTGCTCACACACAGCCGTGACACTATAATCCACCAAAACCGTCTTTTTTGACATGGATCCGCTTTCTGGCCTGGTTGACCGCATGCAGGGTCTTTCTTTGGAGGTAGCGGATCTCCGTCAATCTATGACTCAGCTTCAAGCATTGGGCTCTGCTCCGGCCCATGGAGTCTGTTGCGAGCCAAAGGTCTCACTTCCGGAAACGTTCTCCGGAACTTGTGTCCACATTCCTCTGGTAATCAGGAGCAGAGGGTGAGGATTGTCATCTCCCTGCTCAGGGGTAATGCTCAGACTTGGGCTTTTTCGCTGCCATCAGGGGATCCCTCCCTTCGATCCGTGGAAGGATTTTTTGTGGCCCTGGGGCAGATATATGATGACCCGGATCGTGTTGCTCTGGCCGAATCTAACTTACGTTTTTTATGCCAGAGCAAACTGTCTGCGGAGCTTTATTGTTCTGAATTTCGGAGATGGGCAGCTGATTCAGGTTGGAATGATGCTGCACTCCGGAGTCAGTTCTGTCATGGTCTCTCAGAGAGATTGAAAGATGCGTTTGCTTTCCATGAGAGACCAACGTCCTTAGAGTCTGCCATGTCACTGGCGGTACGCCTTGACAGGCGTCTAAGAGAAAGAAACGAGACCTCTCTGTCCAGCCATTGTCAGTCTAGGGGCAGTGGTGCGGACTCATTCAGTGTGCAGGGGCCTCATCCTGTCTCGCTCCCCTCTGAGGAGGAGCCCATGCAGCTAGGTCGACTTGCCCCTGATAAAAGAGGATTTAGTCCTCAGAGTATGGTGTGTTTTTGTTGTGGGGGCATAGGTCATTTGGCAAATGTTTGTCCGTCTAGGAGATTCTTGAACTGTACTAAGAGCGATAATAAGAGAAAAACCTCAAAAGGTAAATCATCAAACTCTGCTTCATCTGCTACTTTGGGCAAAGTTGATGTAGGAATTGATGCTTTTCCTCTGACCTGCAGTTCCCGTTTTCTCCTGTCTGCCAGGGTGGCGCTAGAGAGCAAAGTCATTTCTTGTGAGATGTTTGTTGATAGTGGAGCGGCCGTCAATCTTATTGACACTCAATTTGTAGCCATGCATGGTTTTCAGGTTTGCACATTAGAAAAGGATATACCTGTTTTTGCTATTGACTCTGCTCCACTCTCACAGAGATCTCTGAAGGGCATTGTTCACAATATTCGGTTAGCTGTAGGTGACACTCATGTGGAGGATATATCTTGTTTTGTCCTTAACGGATTGCCTTCTCCTCTAGTTTTGGGGTTACCCTGGCTCACTAGACATAACCCCACTATTGATTGGCAAGGAAGGCAAATAAATGAGTGGAGTGACTTTTGTAGAGAGAATTGTCTTACAGCGACTTTTGCAGAGGTGTCTACTAAAACTGTGCCATCATTTCTCTCTGATTTCTCGGACGTGTTTTCCGAGAGCGGTGTTCAGGAGCTACCTCCTCACCGGGAGTTTGACTGTCCCATTAACCTCATTCCCGGCGCCAAGCTGCCAAAAGCTCGCCTCTACAATCTCTCACAACCGGAAAGAATCGCAATGCAAACCTATATCTCCGAGAGTCTCGATAAGGGGCATATTCGTCCCTCAAAATCACCTGTTGCCGCTGGTTTTTTTTTTGTTAAAAAAAAAGATGGCTCTCTGAGACCTTGCCTAGATTTTAGGGAGCTGAACCGTATCACGATTCGCGATCCCTATCCCCTTCCTCTGATCCCGGACCTCTTCAACCAAATTGTTGGGGCCAAGGTTTTTTCCAAATTGGATTTGAGAGGCGCGTACAACCTGGTCAGGGTCAGAGAGGGGGATGAATGGAAAACGGCCTTTAATACCCCTAACGGGCATTTCGAGAATCTCGTTATGCCTTTCGGCCTGATGAATGCTCCGGCCGTCTTTCAGCATTTTGTTAACAGTATTTTCTACCATTTAATGGGGAAATTTGTATTGGTGTATCTTGATGATATTTTGATTTTTTTCCCCTGATGTTCAGACCCATCAGGATCATCTTTTTCAGGTTCTGCAGATTCTGCGGGAAAATAAATTGTACGCCAAGCTGGAGAAATGTGTTTTTATGGTATCGGAGATTCAATTTCTGGGTTTTCTCCTCTCTGCTTCTGGTTTTCGCATGGATCCGGAGAAGGTCCGTGCTGTACTTGAGTGGGAGCTTCCTGAGAATCAGAAGGCATTGATGCGCTTTTTGGGTTTTGCGAACTATTACAGAAAGTTCATTTTGAATTATTCCTCTGTGGTCAAACCCCTCACTGACATGACAAAAAAGGGGGCGGATTTTTCCTCTTGGTCAGAGGAGGCGCTTGCAGCTTTTTCTAAGATTAAAGAAAGTTTTGCATCTGCTCCCGTCTTGGTGCATCCCGATGTTTCCTTACCTTTTATTGTTGAGGTGGATGCTTCCGAGGTGGGTGTGGGTGCGGTTTTGTCCCAGGGCCCTTCTCCTGCCAAATGGCGACCCTGTGACTTTTTCTCTAAAAAACTCTCCCCGGCAGAGAAAAACTATGATGTGGGAGATAGGGAGTTGTTGGCCATCAAGTTGGCTTTCGAGGAATGGCGCCATTGGTTGGAGGGGGCCAGGCACCCTATCACCGTTTTTACCGACCATAAGAATCTGGCATACTTGGAGTCGGCCAGGCGTATGAATCCGAGACAGGCCAGATGGTCTCTGTTCTTCTCCAGATTCAATTTTGTCGTCACATTCCGCCCTGGGATCAAAAATGTGAAGGCTGATGCTCTCTCTCGCTGTTTTCCGGGAGGAGGAAACTCCAAGGACCAGGGTCCCATTTTGGCGGAGGGGGTAGTTGTTTCTGCTCTATATTCGGATTTGGAGGCCGAGGTCCAGGCTGCCCAGACTGAGGCACCTGCCCGTTGTCCTTCTGGGAAGTTGTTTGTGCCTCCTGAGCTACGTCACAAACTCCTCAAGGAGCATCATGATACTGTTCTTGCTGGTCACCCCGGGAGTAGAGCCACGGTAGATCTCATTGCTCGGAGATTTTGGTGGCCGGCTCTTCGTAAGTCGGTGGAGGGTTTTGTGGCTGCTTGTGAGACGTGCGCTCGCGCTAAGGTCCCTCGTTCACGGGTTCACAGGTTCCCTTCTCCCGTTACCCATACCTTCCCGTCCTTGGACACACCTGTCCATGGACTTTATCACGGATCTTCCTCGTTCCTCAGGGAAGTCGGTGATCCTGGTGGTGGTGGACCGTTTTAGCAAGATGACTCATTTCGTACCTTTCCCTGGTTTACCCAATGCTAAAACGTTGGCGCAAGCTTTTGTCGACCATATTGTTAAATTGCATGGCATTCCCTCGGATATTGTTTCCGATAGAGGCACGCAGTTTGTGTCCAGGTTCTGGAAGGCTTTCTGTTCTCGCCTGGGGGTTCGGCTGTCCTTCTCTTCTGCTTTTCACCCGCAGTCGAATGGTCAGACTGAGCGCCTCAATCAGAATCTGGAGACATATTTGCGCTGTTTCGTGGCAGAGAACCAGGAGGATTGGTGTTCATTTCTCCCTCTTGCTGAGTTTGCTCTGAACAACCGCCGTCAGGAATCTTCTGATAAGTCGCCATTCTTTGGTGCATATGGGTTCCATCCGCAGTTTGGGACATTCTCGGGAGGGGCTCTTTCTGGTTTGCCTGAGGAGGAGAGATTTTCCTCGTCTTTGTCTACCATTTGGCAAAAGATTCAGAGTAATCTTAGAAAGATGAGTGAGAAGTATAAGCGTGTGGCTGATAAGAGACGTGTGCCTGGTCCGGACCTGAGTGTGGGTGATCTGGTGTGGTTGTCTACAAGAAATAATAAACTGAAGGTTCCCTCCTGGAAATTGGGTCCCAAGTTTATTGGGCCTTATAAAATCTTGTCAGTCATCAATCCTGTTGCCTTCCGTCTTGATCTTCCACGGGTTTGGAAGATACATAATGTATTTCACTGATCTCTCTTAAAACCATATGTCCAGCCCACGGTACCCTCCTCTTTGCCTCCTCCTCCGATTTTGGTTGATGGCAATCTGGAGTTTGAGGTTTCCAGAATTGTGGACTCTCGCATTGTCCGCAGTTCTCTCCAGTACCTCGTTCATTGGAAGGGTTATGGTCCTGAGGAGAGGATGTGGGTTCCGGTGTCGGACATTAAAGCCACTCGCCTCATCAGGGCATTTCATAGGGCTCATCCTGAGAAGGTGGGTCCTGGGTGTCCGGAGTCCACTCGTAGAGGGGGGGGGTACTGTCACTACCAGAGCTTTGGGACGTTCTCACAGCTCTGTTTCTCCACCCCTGTGATGATGTCACTACTAGAGCTGGGAGGAGTTTTCTGTTTCCTTCCTCCCAGCTGTTTCTCCTCCGTTTGATTTCCCTGCCTTTATATTCCCCCTCCTCCTATTGTAGGTGTGGATTATATTTCTCATTTGGGTTGTAGCTCTTGCTTGAGTATGTTCCCTTGTATGCTATCCTTTCACTGGACCTGTGTTCTGCTGCAGCAAGTACTCCGGATATTGCCAGCCTGTCTTTGGATCCGTCTTCACTGTGGCTGCAGCCCTTCAGCTAAGTGTGCAGACATTGCTGTGTATCTGTGTGTTTTCTGACTGGATCCGAGGCGACCACGGTTCCCTCCATATACTGAGCAGGGCACCGGTGGCCGTGCCCCTTCCACTATTGTAGGGGTTACAGTGGCCATCAGTCTTAGGTACGCGGGCATGCCTCCTTCCACCATTTGGATCCGGGCATGGGCTTAGCAGCATAGGGAGAGCTTTTGAGGGTCGGACAGGGGTCACCCTTTATCCTCCCTAGTTTGGGTCCGGTCAGTAGCTCTATTTTCTGTGCATGCTCTTGTTGCTCACACACAGCCGTGACAGGTGGGCTCTCCAAACTGGGAGAATATAGGGGAAAGCTTAAAGTTGGTTTCACATAATTTTAACCACATTGTTGTACAATTTAATATTTTGCACAAAATTAATGTCACACCCAAATGGTTATATAGAAGAGGACTTAGGGCCTCCTCTGACTGCCCACGTTGTGGTGATTCCGAGGCAGATCATTTACATCTGTTCTGGGACTGCCCAATGGTGAGTAGGTACTGGAGCTTGGTCCAAAAGAATCTGGTGCGTAAACTTAAAATTGTTGTCCCTCTGTCCCCCAGGATATGGGTCCTGGGAGATTTATCTGAGGTTAATTATCAGCCTATAAAATGCCATCTGTTGATTAAGGTGATGTTCTTAGCCAGGCTTCTTATTTCTAGATCTTGGTTTTGTTCTTCCGCCCCAGACTGTAATAACTGGCTGGGCTTGGTTGAGAAAGTGAAAGGTTATGAGAAGATCCTGTACAAACAAAGAGGATCCTACTTAAAGTGGAACAATCTATGGAAAGATTGGGAAACGGTTAATTAATTAGGACCCTTCTTTTCTTTGTTATTTATTTATTTTAAAAAATATATTTTTTTTTTTTTTTTTTTTTTCTTTTCCTGCAAGGTGGGGGCGGGGGGTGGGTGGGGGCTTGGTGAGCTGGGGAAAATTCTATTTGTCCGGTCTCTTCTATATGTATCGGCAAAGAATCTGAAGGTATACTTGAGCACATGAGGGTCTCCAGGACTGTTGGAGGATGGGGGGACCTTCCGGCATTAAATAATGGACGGAACTCTTACTTACTCATAATATCGAGCGGTATATGGGCGGGGGATCGGGGCTTGGGACCTGGGGGCGTCCGGGTATCGGGCGCGACTCGGGGTACGGCTCTTCCCGTCAGACATGAGGCTTGACTGCAGGCGGTGATATGACACACGTGGTGGGCGCGCTACCATGTGATCTTTTAATGGGATAGAGTGGGTCTCTGGCTCTGCTTCTTGTCTATATCTTTTTCAACTGCCAGTGACTGCCGAGTGATACTCGACTCGAGTTTCTGCCATATGAGATATTAATGCGAATATACACGAGGTACGGCGAATCACGGCACTGATATCCAATTTAACCGCATGGGGATCAGGCAGTAAAATAAGTGAGTGGGTTTTCTACCACTGTGATAAAAGACTGCTGGACCCCCCCTTTCCGTTTTCCATTTTAGGAAATGCTTGCGATTAAAGATCGCTGTAAGCTCGCCTTTCTCACAGCATGTGAGTATCAAGCGATCGGCCACATGAGTGTCAACCCTGCCGATAGTGCTTGCCCGTGTCTGGGGGGGGGGCGTGCGTGAGGCGCGCTCGCTGCTTGGCGGCTGTCTGGACTTCAGGCCTCCTATTCCTGCCGCTTATAGAGAACGTGGGCTAAACGAGATGTTTTGTACATCTGTTTTACTAAGTTTTGGATGTCGGGTGAACCCTGCCATCCTCCTCAGTAGGAGACCTCCACTGGATTTTTAAATGTTCACATAATTACGGACACTTGTATGCAATTATTGTTAATTATGTTCATAGATTAGAATTGACGGACTTATGGACTTTATATGTAATATGAATATAAATTTTGTATTATAATAATAAAAAAATATCTTAAAAAAAAAAAAAGATAAATAGTCAAGTTGTGTCAATTAGCACACGGTGAAACAGTACTATAATGACAAGTACATAAATTCCATTTTTAGCTAGGCAACAAGATTTATTTTTTAGGGCCGACAGTACAGATACGAGTGAGAATGTACCCTTTAAAAACCCACTTGGCAAACAAATGTGCATGCATCCCAAAATAATGAGCCTTATTGTGTTGAAGAGTATAATCTATTCACTATCATGGTATTAGGCTATTGCCATTATAGTTTATGAGGCCTGAGTAGCACGGCTTAGTCTCCCAACAGCCTGCAGAAATGGTGCAGAATCAGATCAGTGCATCTGACACGCCTGATTATAAGATATTCATTATACCGGCTAACACCCTGATAACTACATGCACACATTGTGCTTCCATTGTCATTATGCAGCTGAGCAGAGCAAGGTCACTGCAGTCTGGAGTCAGACACGAATTTAATGGCGTGTGGTGATGCAATTAACCACAAATGTAATGTAAGAAACATGTAACGATGTGCTTGAAGCACAGTCATAAACTGGAGATCTTAATATCGGTTTATCTGCATAAACTGAAAGCAGAAACAGTAATATTGATAAAAGGGGCGTTCAATTAATCAACTGGCTACAAACCAGCAATCATATTTCATCTAATTACACATTTCACTACTGATAATCTCTATGATCATTTCAATACTATATTGTACTAATACAAATTTGGGGGTTTAATACTACAAATAATTTAGAAAAGAGCGTAAAAGAATAAGTCCATCTGAGGACTGTATTCATTTCAGTGAATTTGATACATATTATAATAATGGCATTAGTTTTAATCTGATACATTGGCAAACTGGAGTACATTGCTCCACCCTACTGTGAAAATGAATATTTTTCTTTTCTGCTAGTAAAACTTTAAATTTTTCCTTTTTTTAAATTAAGATTTAATTGAATAATATTGCTAAATAATCCGCCATTGACCAAATAATACTAACATACAAATACACAATATAAAGTGACCTGGCTGGACTGCAATGCTCCTCATACATACTTGTTGGTCTCCGTAATGAGAAGGAGTACCCCCAAGGCCACTCAGCTAACCAGGGCAATTGTCTCTTGATTGTACATCTCATTCAGCATAGCACAATACTGGGCCACCTATTATTCTGGTCCTTTTGGAAGGCGAACTGGGTTGTACGTCTCATTTCTAGTTCAGTATTATGCGTGCTCTCTCTCTGGTCTTCTTGGACTCATATTTATTCTTTGAATCTGATCTGAGTCCTAGGGGACCATAGACTGTTATCTACCAATTTTCATTGGAGCATGTTTGATTCGGGTCCGAATTGAATATTTAAAAGAAATTGCTGAATCGGATATAAAAAATTTCAAAACATTTACTCATCTCTATTAATAAGGTACATTGTAACACAGACATGTAGGGCCAGGTTCATATCTGTGTTGAGCTTTCTGATCTGTCAGAAGAACAGTCTTTTTTTTTTTTTCATCAGATTCATTATTTTGAACATTAATTGTGGTCAGTTTGCATTAGTTTTTTGTCAGTTCCATCAAATATCAGTAAATTTTGACAGGAGAAAAAGTATTGCATGCCTTCCCGTGAGTCCCGAAAAAAATAAGTGATGTCTGATGGAACTGACAAAAACTGATGCAAACTGAGCACAACTGATGCTCAAAATAACAGATCCATTGTTTTTAATCTTTCTTTGCTTCTGATGGATCAGACAAACAGAAAGGTCATCATCGCTGATGTGAACTCAGCCTAACAAGAAAAAGGAAAACCGTATTTTTTCACCCCATAAGCAGCACTTTTTTCCCCCTCAAAGTGTGGGAAAAATGTCTCTGCGTCTTATGGGGTGAATACTAATGAGTGCTCATTAGTACCGGTGGACTGGGAAGCGGTGAAGGCTCTGTACTCACCGCTACCTGGTCCTCGGCTGCGCACAGCGTAAGGATGCTCTGTGACCGTCAGTTCACAGCACAGCCAACAGCAGGAGGAAGAAGATCGCGGGTGGTGAGGAGCGGCGGCATCCAGGATCAGGAGAGGTAAGTTGTTTATTTATTTTGTGATCTGGAGGCTGCTGAATTATGGCTGGGGGGCTGATTATATGACTGGGGGCTGATTATATTACTGGGGGCTGATCATATGGCTGGGGGCTGATCACATATGACTGGGGGCTGCTGAATTATGGCTGGGGGCTGATCACATATGGCTGGGGGCTGATCACATATGGCTGGGGGCTGATATTAAGCATGGGGGTCTCATCTGAGGTCTGATCGGGGGTCTTCTTTATATTGGGCTCTGATATGAAGTCTGATCTGAGGTCTTATTAACATTGGGGATCTAATTGGGGCTGTGAGCTGAGGTCTGATTAACATTGGTGCTCTGATTACTGATCTGATCTGAGGTCTAATGAAAAATATTTTTTTCTTATTGTCCTCCTCTAAAACCTAGATGCGTCTTGCGGGCTAGTGCGTCTTATAGGGCGAAAAATATGGTATATGAGATAAATCATATGGTCAATAAATCATTGGAGAATAGAGCAATTATTTCAGAGGCAATCATACAATAAATCCTATAGAACAAAGGTGTTTAATAAACCTTTACCTGTCACCTGTCTATCTCGCCCATGAGCCACAGTGGCTAGATTCTAATAAATGTTTCAATTTATTTGGAATTATAAAAAAAAATAAAATGTAAACATAATCTTTTCTGTACTCACTAGTTCCTGCTAACCAGCAAATTGTGAAATCAGACTACCAAATATATTTTACTAAACTGTTGCTAAAAGTCCTATAATCAAAACTGTATTTCAGTCAAACGTGTCATCGTGAATGTACAATGACTTTTTTTTAACCATCATATTTTCGTCCATTTTTTCCAACCATTTTATTCTTTTATTTGCTTTTATAATTTTTTTTTGTCTTCACACAATATAATAGTTTTTGGCAATTAAAAGTAAATCATATTTTTCTTGCTTAAACAGTATAAAAACGGGAAAGCCTGTAAGCCTGAAAAAAAAAAAAAAAAGAGAGACCTGGGCTCTTTTGAAGGCGGCTTTTTTTTATTTTTTTATTTTTTTTAATGATGACCCTTGGCATGTTCGCCCACTTGGGATAGCTGCGAAACGAGTGTGATGAAAATTAGTCTATTCTCATTTCAAACAGAATTTTGCTGAAGTTCTGATCAGAGCATCAGCATGCAGTCCACAGAGACAACACACACTACTTGATTCACTCCACAGCCCCCCTCTCCTGGTAATTGTGCCATGAACATACAGTGACAAGAGTATGGGATGTGAGGGGGTCTCGCTGGATGTACTTAGGCTCTTATTCTCTGTTTAAAGATTTAAACCATCAGGGTATGGTACGGTTGTTTGATGTGCAATGAACATGGATCTTGGGTGTAGAGAAAGGGGAAAAGGGCTTCACCAGAAGGCAATCATCTTTCACAGTCACAGTAAGACAGGGACAGGTGGAAAAAATCTCAGCTTCAATGTAGACTTTAAGGGAAGTTAGATGAAAGCCAGGGTGAAGTAGGGGACAGGTCTTGCTGAGAGGCAGAACTTGTACAATGGGACAGCAAGATGCTTAACAATTCAGAAAACCATTTAACTGCACGGCTTCATTAAATCACCAGCATGGGACAGATTCTACAATATTGTCAATGTTAGTTATAGTGTGACACTAAGTTTGATCTCAGCCTATGGCTTCTTTCCTCAGAAGTATTCTGAATAATTAAACAAATGTTTCTTTCCCCATATCAGATGCTTGTCAACTTTTATATAAACCTTATAATATGCTCAATATTATCCGTTTATTGCAAAATCTTTTGTGAAGTTTGGGCAAAGATTTTCTTTTTCACAATATCCTTTTTTTCCTTTGCCTATTTTAAACCAAGGATAGGGCCAGATGTCACCCACAGAACGACCACATTAGGGTAACTCAATTTTTCTATGTCCTTCTCCAGTGCCTGGTGCATAGTTCCTAAAATTAATGTATCCGTCATATGCTAATAACGGGCCCTTTCAAGAATGATGAGCTGTCTACCAGATTATGTATCCTTGTCTTTTGCCTATATCTGCTTACTGTCTGGGACAATGGCCCTGCCATTATCAAAACCACGAATGGAAATTTCATGTCACAAAAGTATGCTTCAAATGACTTCCTCTGGGCCGTCTATTTATAGGTGTATTGTTACGACCCTGACGTCTCATGGGAACTTCCACATTTAAGCACATATATCTTCCAATTTTTTTCTCTTTTTCCCTTAAGTGAACAGGACATATAGTAACCAGGTGCAATGCAGTGAGAAATGAACAAGGAATGCAATAAGAGCAAGCCCTGGAGACCAAGAGTTTTTCCGCTGTGGGAAGGCCATTTCAGGCTCAACTTTGACAAAAGTATTGTCATATAAGAAATACGTAGGAACTAGAGTGATAAAGAACATATCAACAAGAATAATGTCATGCCTTCCAAGCCATGCAATGTATCAAATTTCCAGTGTTGGAAGGTTTTGTTAGAATTTGCTTTTGGTAAAATGTTTATTTCTACAAATTGTCAGAACTGGAGGGATTTGGGTTTCCTATTAGTAATCCCATTGGAATTTCACCTCATTTTATCCCCACCTTAAAATAGTGAAGAGACAAAAATAGATTGTTCTCTCATATCCATGAGATGCAGAACAGACAAATTATAGGTTTTGTGCTGTTATTGGAATATTTACTCATAGGAATTTAATTTTTTTAATGAAAGCAAATTGCAATAGATAATTTCCATAATGGCTACAACCATGAGATGAAGATGAGTGAAGTTCTCTAAAATTCGATTCAGCTGCTTCGCCGATTTCTACAAAAAAAACTTGCTTTGTGACGAATTAGTTCATTATGAAGCACATTTCTTTGTAAATAGTGGGTGCAATGACAGGGAACAGCGATTGTGCCACCCAACATCATTGAACCCCCTCAGATGCCGCTTTCATCGCTGATTGCGGCATCTGAGATTCATATTAAAGCATTTTATTGTTTGCAAATTTTAAAAAAATGAAATCATACTTAACTCATCTATTTGATCGTGAAGAGGCTTCCGTTGCCATCTTGCTTGAAGATTCAGTGTGAAATCTCACGTGGCGCTTGATGGCGTCATTATGTCGGGCAGCGTGGTGACATCATAAATCACCGCATATGAGATTTTGCAAGGGGTCTTCAAGCAACATAACCGCAGCGGCCTTTTTTTTTTTTTACTGCCTTTTTAGGGAAAATCAATTCATTACCACGAAGCATGATGAAATTCTGCTTTATGTCTAAACAAATTTGATAAGCCTCCTCGCAGCTTACCAAAAACAGTAAATTCCATTGGATAGCGACTGTGCTTGGTATTGCAGCTCAGTTCTATTCACTTGAATGGGACTGACCTGTGCCTAGGCCGTGTGACTGATGAATGTGACATCACTAGGCCTAGGAAGAAGATCCTGATGATAGGCCATAATTGTTAAAATCTCAGACAACCTCTTTATCAAGACTGAAGAGGGCATATCACCTCTCCTAACATGCAGAAGTTCCAATACAGCTTATATTCAATTTTCATGTTTTTAACTTCTGATACTTTCATTCATCAACTACATAAGAAAATAGAATAAAAAAACATCAGTATACAAATGACGGCTGCAAAAGTTGGAATGCAGTTACGTCTCAAGCAAATATGCAAATTATTAAAGACTGTGGTCTTATTAGACCCTGAATCTTGCCACGAGAAGACATAAAAGTGCTTCCTCCACTGTCCTTTATAAATGCTCTAGAACTTAATTTTGGGTAGTGTATCTCTTGGTGAGAGATCATTGACTGCTAGACGTGCCTCTATGATCCATTCAAAGACATTTTACAGAGCTGGGAGACATTGAGAGGAGCAGCATCACGAGATTGAGAGAAGAAGGATGGTCATTTCAACAAACTGCCCACTATCTAGACTACAGCAGACAATGCCATGTAAACATGAGCTCCTGCCGGGAAACAACGAGTACTTATGGGGAAGGCATTAACGATCACTCCTCCCCATACTCTGGAGGAGATGACTGCATGTAAATGCAGCGGTCTCCTCTGCTAGTGATCAGCAGATTGTCGGAAAGGAACTAGTGTTGATCGAGTACCATAGTGCTCAGGTGCTCGGGGGCTCGGGCCGAACACATTATGATTCTCGGGTGCTCTACCGAGCACCCGAGCACAATGGAAATCAATGGGAGAACCCGAGCATTAAACCAGGCACCCGAGGCTCTGAAGAGGGGAGAGTGTCTGGTTCATAGGAAAAGGTCATAAATTGATGGAAACACCACCCAAATGGTTCGGGAACAGCATGGGGATGATGTTTGGATGCTTCTTGGACTCCTAAGTTGCTGCTGGGAACGATGTTGTCCGAGTAGTACACCACTTTTACAGACTTAAGATAATACACACAAAACCGAAGATAAAATCGATTTTAGAGGAAAAATTGTTAGGAAACATTCTTTCCTGTATATTTACTTGTATATAAAGTGCAAGAGCTGTCAAAAAATTACAAGAAAGAGGCACTCCAAAATTTTTGGACCGGTGCAAGACGAACCAAAGCAAAAACTTTTGCCAAGAATGTTTTCATTAATCAAAAACGAAAGTCGGAGGATCGAAGACGATCTATTATCATCGTAGTTCCGACCATAAACTATGACGACCCGCGATCCAGCGGTGCTATTCCCATGATCCGCCGAGCAGCTTCCGGGAAACCAAAGTCTTTGGGTTCCGGGGGGAGTATGGTTGCAAAGCTGAAACTTAAAGGAATGGACGGAAGGGCACCACCAGGAGTGGAGCCTGCAGTTTAATTTGACTCAACACGGTAAACATCACCCGGCCCGGACATGGAAAGGATTGACAGATTAATAGCTCTTTCTCGATTCTGTGGGTGGTAGTGCATGGAAGTTCTTAGTTGGTGGAGCGATTTGTCTAGTTAATTCCGATAACGAACGAGAATCCTCAGTGATAACTAGTTACGCGACCCCTGGCGGTGAGGATTGTGTTGACCAGACTCTTGGATAGCGAGACTGGACTTGCAGGTGAGGGCCTGCTCGTGAGCTGACCCTGAAAAAGATTGTAGGTGAGGGCCTGCTGGTGAGCTGACCCTCTAAAAAATTATATGCGAGGGCCTTCAGGTGAGCTGACCCTGTAAAAGATTGTAGGTGAAGGCCTGCTGGTGAGCTGACCCTGTAAAAAAAATTATATGCGAGGGCCTGCCGGTGATCTGATCCTGTAAAACATTATATGCGAGGGCCTGCTGGTGAGCTGACCCTCTAATAAATTATATGCGAGGGACTGCAGCTGAGCTGACCCTGTAAAACATTATATGCGAAGGGCATATATGCGAGGGCATTGTATGCGACGAATAAGCATGTTGATATGATGAAAGAGGAGAAGGAGGATGAGAAAAGTAAGATTCAACCATATACCCTTGTTTGTGGAGGAAGGGGTGCATGGGAATACAGTGTTTTCAGTACATTATAAACAACACATTTAAAGTGCCTTAATGTTCATCAGCTTTCCTCTGGTGGAGTCGAGAAGTCATGATCAATCCAGGCTTTGTTCATTTTTATAAGAGTCAACCTGTAAGCATTCTCAGTTGACAGGGGGATACGCTTATCTGTTATAATGCCACCAACAGCACTAAATACCCGCTCTGACAAAACGCTGGTGGTAGGGGAGGCAAGCACCTCCAAGGTGTACAGTGCCAGTTTGTGCCACGTGTCCAGCTTGGACATCCAGTAGTTGAAAGGCACTGAGGGATCATTGAGGATGCTGATACGGTCTGCTATGTACTCCGTCACCAACTTCCAAAATGTTTCCCTCCTTGAGACAATAGGCCGCACATCAGGGTGAGGGTGCTGGCGGGGTGTCATGAAACTGTCCCAGGATTTGGAGAGTGTTGCCCTGCCTCTGTTGGAACTGCTGTGTGTTCCCCTTGTCTCCCCTCCTCGGTCGGCCAAGGAACTACGGACTTTGCCGCCAGCGTTGTCAGATGGAAATTTTGGGAGCAATTTTTCAACAAGGATCTTCTGGTATTGCACCGTTTTGCTCATCCTCTCCACCAGAGGAATTTAAAATGAGAAGTTCTCTTTGTAGCGGGGGTCGAGAAGGGTGAACAACCAGTAATCTGTGTTGTCTAAAATGCGTATAACGCGATGGTCGCAGGAAAGAAAGCGTAACATGAAGTCAGCCATGTGTGCCAGAGTACCAACAGGCAAGACTTCGCTGTCGTCATCAGGAGGATCACTCTCAATCTCCTCATCCTCTTCCTCCTCTTCTGCCCACCAACGCTGAACAGATGGAATTAAACTTCTATGGGTACTACCATCTCCTGCTCCTCCTCCTCCTCTTAATCGTCCAATTCACGCTGAGAAGATGAACTGAGGGTGGTCTGGCTATCACCCTGTTTAATGTCTTACCCCATTTCCACCTCTTCCACATGCAAAGCGTCGTCCTTAATTGTGAGCAGCGAGCGTTTAAGTAGACACAAAAGTGGGATGGTTACGCGGAAAATAGTGTTATCGCCACTCACCATCTGTGTTGATTCCTCAAAGTTTCTTAAAACCTCACAGAGGTCAGACATGCATGCCCACTCCTCGCTTGTGAATAGCGGAAGCTGACTGGAAAGTCGATGACCATGTTGCAGCTGGTCCTCTTACCCCATTTCCACCTCTTCCACATGCAAAGCGTCGTCCTTAATTGTGAGCAGCGAGCGTTTAAGTAGACACAGAAGTGGGATGGTTACGCTGATAATAGCGTTATCGCCGCTCACCATCTGTGTTGATTCCTCAAAGTTTCTTAAAACCTCACAGAGGTCAGACATCCATGCCCACTCCTCGCTTGTGAATAGCGGAAGCTGACTGGAAAGTCGATGACCATGTTGCAGCTGGTATTCCACTACTGCCCTCTGCTGCTCACAAAGCCTGGCCAACATGTGGAACGTCAATTCCAGCGCATGCTCACGTCGCACAACAGTTGGTGAGCTGGCAATTTCAAGCGCTGCTGCAGCGTTGACAGAACGGCTGTGTCACAGCTGAGAGTTGGGGAAACTCTCAACCGTGCGATGTTAGCGGATTGATGGTTGCTGCTAGGCCAGGACCACAGGATCAGGGAGCAGGTCACCTCCTATCGCGTCCCTAATGCTGACCCTGACTCCTATCCGTATGAGCCAACCCAGAAGGTAGGAGGACTCATACTCCGGAACCTACGGTCCCTATTAGCCCTAAGGAAATCCCTGGACTTAGGAGCAGGGTAAGATGACCTGTTCCTCCAGGACACGGACGAACAGGAGTCTCACTGGCCAAGCTGCAAGGAAGGGGGAACAAATACAGACATATGGATATGGCAGGTGAACAACACTAGTTCCAAACCTACCTGCCACAGCCTTGCTGACTGGAACCCATGCACCAGTACTGCTGTCCACACAAACACTAAGGAGACAGCACACCACAAAACACACAGGTAACCAGGACATTCATAGCTGTAATAAACATAGAAAGGATAACACATCAACTTAACATCATACATTGGTTTTATGACCACAAGGGTGGCCCTCACTGGAAGATGGTATAATACCAGGAGGATGACTCCAGCAAACACCATGGCTGGAGTACCCCTCAGCTACTGGCATCCAGCAGCCCCAAGTAGCCACACCCACACACAGACACACCCAGTGTTCACACACTAGGAAGGGAATTAACCCTTCCAATACCAGGCAAGGAATGGAAGCTACTTAAATGGGAAAAGTACAAACAAACACACACTTCACCTGTTACCACCGGCAACGGCATGCGTGGCAACCAAGTCCTGGGGATCAGCCAGAAGGCCGAGACACTGCCACCACATGCAAAATACCACACGTTGCCACGGGCAACCACAAGTGGAGGAAAGTGTCACTTAAAGGGAAATGCACACACAACTAAATACCGTGCACACCAAACATAGACAGTGAACACATTCAACCACACGTTGCCAGAGGCAACCGCATGCTATGACAGCGAGCAGCCTAGCACCAGCTCTGGCTGCTACACTGCCAAACATACGTGAGGCAACATACACAGAGCACTCACTTGTGATTGACAACAAAAGGAAACCGCTGACAACTGCATGCGACCAAAGAGTCACGACCATGACCATGAAGCTGTTGATGAGGCTGAAGCTGTTGATGACTTGTGGAAATGTGCACACACCTTCACCAGTAGCTCAGGCAAATTGGGCTAGGTTTTGAGAAACCGCTGAACCACTAAGTTTAAAACGTGGGCTAGGCATGGGATGTGTGTGAGCTTGCCAATATCAGACACAACCATGTCTGGTTCTAGGTTGAGTGGCGAGAGCCACAGCTCAGTCTGGTCTCTTATCCGCTGCGGTGGTGTGCTGTTTGTCCCCTAAGCATATCAGCTTCAGAACGGCCTGTTGCCGCTTCCCCACTGCAGTGCTACACTGCTTCCAGCTACCGACTGATGACTGACTGGTGCTGCACGCGTATAATTCAGATGTGGAAGTAGAGGAGGAAGTGGAGGAAGAGAAGTGGGGGTTGGAACCACTAACGTAGGTTCTGGCGGAAACCCTGATCAACCGCAATCCTTGATGTCAGTAGCACTTGTGCCATCCCAGGGTACAACTCGCTCCCGGCGTCAACAACATTCACCCAGTGTTCCATCAGGGAAATGTACTGTCCCTGGCCAAATGCACTTGTCCATGTGTCCGTGTTTAAGTGGACCTTCCCAGTAACTGCGTTGGTCGGGGCACGTGTGCTGTTACGGGACACATGTTGGTGTAAGGCAGGCACGGCACACCCTGAAAAATAGTGGCGGCTGGGGACTGTGTAACGCGGGACGGCTGCCGACATGAGGCTGCGGAAGGCTTCAGTGTCCACAAGCCTAAATGGCAACATTTCCAGGGCCAGTAATTTGGAAAGCTGCGCATTTAGTGCTATGGCCTGTGGGTGGGTGGCTGGGTATTTGCGCTTGCGTTCAAATGCCCGGGGTAAGGATATTTGTACGCTGCGCTGGGACACAGAAGTAGATGCGGTCGCTGATGGTGCTTGTGAATGTCCAGGTGCAGGGCGGGAGGCATCCATGTCTGTGCCTTCGACAGGGGATTGGCCAGCATGTAACACAGGGGAAGAGGAGGCAGTGGTGTGACCCGCAGACACAGATTGTGGACCCAGGCGTTTGGCCAATCTATTACAATTCTTTTGTCGTCCGCACTTTCCTTCAAAAAGCGCCAGACTGCGGAACACCTACCCTTTGGCAAGGGAGATTTTTGCAAGGGGGTGCTCTGGGGAACAGTTGCAGGCCTGTTTGGTGTGGCCCGCCTTCTTCCTTTTGCCACCCCATTGTCTCTTCCAGCCTGTTGGGGTGCAGCAGATCCCTCCCCTTCTATACTGCTGTCCTCGCTCGGCATTCCACCTTCCCAGGTTGGGTCAGTAACTTCATCGTCCACTACCAACTCTTCCACTTCCTCACTCTGCTCATCCTCCTGACTTGTTGACCTAACCACTTCCCTTAGTGATTGACAACTGTGTCTCATCCTCTTCCTCAACCTCTTGAGACAGCAATTGCTGTTGAGTTATTGGCAACTGTGTGTATCATCATCATCCACCTAATTAAACAGTAATTGCCGTTCCCCACCATCATCTTCTGTGATTGTGGATGCCCAAGAGTTTGGGAATCAGGGCACAAGATCTGTCCCTCTTCGAGCGTGCTTGGCGAGAGGGCCAAATCAAGGAATGGCGCTGAAAAGAGCTCCTCGGAATATCAAAGTGTGGGATCAATTGTTTGCCCAGACTCTCCATGGTGGGAGGAAGGAGGATCAGGGTGAGGATTGGCTTGAGCAGACTCTTGGCTACTGAGACTGGACTTTGTGGAAGACAGGGTGGAGCTTAACTGCCTGGAAGCATTATCTGCTGCATTCCAACCGACCACCTGGTCGCAGTGGTCTGAATTCAAGAGTGGTGTCCTGTGCCGCCCTGCAAACTGGTACATGAAGCTAGGTGTCGTGGATTATTGTTTTTCTAGTGCTCTGGCAGCAGGCACTGTTTCACTGTGCCCAGTGCCACGGCCTCTGCGTGCACCATCAGAATCACGGCCACTGCCCCGTCCCTTACTGCTCACCTTATTTATATTAAATGTTATATATGATTGAAAGTCTGTCACACGTACAGTAATGTAGGATTTGGAAGTGTGCGCAAACAAATTTAAAAAGGTATTTGGGATGTGGAAACGTCACACAGGAGATATCCCGCATATAATGTCAATGCTGTCACCAGCAGCTGATGAACAATTACAGGGAATGTCACAGGTATTTGGGATGAGGAAACGTTATACAGGAGAGGTACCACGGGTAATGTCACTGTACACAGCGTCTATGCAAAAAAGTCTACTGTATGTCAAAGATAAATTTTTGAAGCACACACTTTACACTGCAGATGTGGCACAGCTAATGTCACTGTCCGCAGCGGACACCCTCTATTGAAAAAGTACACTGTATGTCACAGATATTTTTTGGATGCGCACACTTTACGCAGGAGATGTGGCGCAGCTAATGTCACTGTCCGCAGCGTACACCGTCTACGGAAAAAGTACACTGAATGTCAGATTTTTTTGCATGCGCACACTTTACGCAGGAGATGTGGCGCAGCTAATGTCACTGTCCGCAGCGGACACCATCTACGGAAAAAGTACACTGTATGTCACAGATAGTTTTTGGATGCGCAGACTTTACACTGGAGATGTGGCGCAGCTAATGTCACTGTTTTCAGCTGACACAGTCTACTGAAAAAGTACACTGTATGTCACAGATATTTTTTGGATGCACACACTTTAAACAATAGATGTGGCGCAGCTAATGTCATTGTCCGCAGCGGACACCCTCTACGGAAAAAGTACACTGTATGTCACAGATACATTTTTTAAGTGCACATGTCATACTGCAGATGTGGCACAGCTAATGTCACTGTCTGCAACGGACACCCTCTATTGAAAAAGTACACTGTATGTCACAGATATTTTTGGGATGCGCACACTTTACACAGGAGATGTGGCACAGCTAATGTCACTGGCCTCAACGGACACCGTCTATGGTAAAAGTACACTGGATGTCAGATATTTTTTGGATGCGCACACTTTACACTGGAGATATGGCGCAGCTAATGTCACTGTCCGCAGCGGACACCGTCTATGGAAAAAGTACACTGTTTGTCACAGATATTTTTTGGATACGTACACTTTACACTGGAAATGTGGCGCAGCTAATGTCACTGTCCTCAGCGGACACCGTCTATTGAAAAAGTACATTGTATGTCACAGATATTTTTTGGATGCGCACACTTTAAACAGTAGATGTGGTTCAGCTAATGCCACTGTCCGCAGCGGACACCGTCTACGGAAAAAGTACATTGTATGTCACAGATCAATTTTTTAAGTGCACACGTTACACTGCAGATTTGGGGCTGGTAATGTCACTCTCCGCAATGGACACCGTCTACGGAAAAAGTACAGTGGATGTCAGATATTTTGTAGATGCGCACACTTTACACTAGAGATGTGGCGCAGCTAATATCACTGTCCGCAGCGGACACCATCTACGGAAAAAGTACATTGGATGTCACCGTTTTTTTTGGATGCTCACACTTTACATTGGAGATGTGGCGCATCTAATGTTTCTGTCTGCAGCGGCCTAACTATTGTACGCTATGCGCTAAAAATAGATATTTCTGCCACACACAATAGTCCTTAGAAGGACTTTTGGGTCTCTGAAAAGTTTTGGTGGTAATAATATTCTTAAATCACTCCCTACACTGTCTGTCCCTTCCTCAGCACAACTCTCCCTGTCTAAGAATGAGCCGAACATATAGCACCCGATGATGCGTTCCGGCCATCAATCACTGTAATGCCATCAGCCAACATTACATATATGGCATTACAGTGAGGGCAGTATTTACCTGCACGCTTATTGGCTGTGTAGCAGCTAAGAAGCGTGCGGGGCGGAGACTCGAGCATTGCGCTCGAGCACATGCGGATTCGGCCAAATACCGCCATGTGCCGAGCATCGAGATGCTCGAGCAGAACAGTTCGGCCGAGCATGCTCGATCATCACTATAAGGAACGCATCCTGAAAATCTGCTGTAATATCGCCCCGTATAAAGGGACCTTAATAATAGTAGTGCAGCACAGAGATAACACCAACACAGTATTACCCTTTCTATTGCTATTTGGAAAACAAGTCAAGAAGATATTACTTATTTCATTATATCAGTATTCCTGATTTTTCTTTTGCAACTCTCAAGACTGTACACAAACTCCTTGTATCCACTACACATAATACCTGCATAAAACAACAAAGGACACGCAGAAATCCAGCAGGCATTGTTGGATATTATCTAGCAGGGAATTAGACGTCAAGGGTGACTTTCAGTACTTTGAAATGAACTGTGACCCCTCCTCATCATACACAGAGCTGACCTCTAGGGCAAGGGTACATGTTTTCAATAAAAGATCACAGAATCGACATCTCAAAGTCAACATCGAATAGAAAAAAAAAACACGCTATCATTTAATTATTAGATTGTGGATTTCAGTGAGAATTTTTATAGTCTACCGTTTTTTTTTTTTTCAGCCTTGACCCTACAAGTTCTGAATATGAAATAAAGGATTTATTCTTGATCTCTCCATCATGTGTGAACAAACGCCCTGGTAAATGTTAACTTAATGCTTTGAATAACTCCATAAAAGACGGGTTTAGGCTGTAATAGGTTTAAATGTCAATTTATTTAATAATCATTGTGTGTTGTACAAATATGATTTGAGGGAAAGGATTTGTTTAGCACAAATTCTAAATGAATAAATGCAGTCTTGGAGTTCTTAAGCCATTCCTTGCTCGAAAGTAATTTTCTTTAAGGATAAAAACAAATTTAAACTGAGATAGTGGATTTTATTCCCATATTATTTTTTGACCTGCATGTTAAACATACCAGCTGGGAAATCTGTGAATGTTATTCTTTTTCAGGCTTCCTTGGGCTGGTTCAGCCTCATTCTTCCCTATCCTACTTATTAAGGGCAAAGTGCTCATAGCGCTAAGGCTTAAATTATGGCAGTATCGCATGTAAATATACTAATATCCTTACAGACTGGGAAAAATAATGCTGCCTTCTTTTCATATGAAAACATACATAAATATGTATAGGGATGTAATACACCAGCACCATATATATATTTATGTCCCTGATAGCACATAGTTTTGAGCATTTTTATTTCCTTGCTTTTAAAGGGTTATTCGCATCTTAAAAACTCACTGAAAAAAGTGGCCTAAACGGGTGGAAATGCTCCAAACCCAGACACTGTAGCGTGTCTATAACCGGGGGGCAATTCCTCCGCATGCGGTCCGCAGATAACGGCAATCCCCAGCAAAAAATGCGTACTATGGAGGATGCCGGGGCGGACCGCATGCACCACAAGGACATCTTACACAAAATGATACATTGTGCAGATGAAAAAATATATACATACACAAATCACTGAAAAAAAATGCACCAAAATGATACGCAACTGACAATACTAGCTAATTCCTCAAGCAGATGTTAAAAGCTGAGAACTTTGCCAATATCTTCCTGTCAGGAACATATCGGAGCCCCTCATGCACCACGTCACGGTTTCTCAGCACGCATGGGGTCCTACCACTAAACTACCTGTGGTGTGTGAACAGGGTCTGTACAGTGCAATTAACTCACAGCCCGGCTCTCACATGCCTCCATAGTGGTATCACCAATGCATTGTGAGGTAGAATAAAGCTGTGAGCCGCACCCACAACAGACCATGTGACTCAGACGCATCTTGCCCTTTCAATGGCGTATAGATGGAGAGCAATAAATGTAGGTAAGAGGAATAAAAACTAGCAGAAACTGACCCAACAAGACAGTAAGAAAGTCAAAATTCAACCCTCAAACAGAAATGTGAACCCACAACTGCAATACAGACAGCAATAAGACTGAAACCACAAGAACCAGGATTCACTCAAAAAGAGCTAAGGGACTAGGATTGAAGACTCTGGAAACAACTGCACAGCGCATTCACTATGGCCGGCAAAGAGACACAGAAACTGAAGGAATGTATGACTGTTGATGAGGTCTAGCTGTCACCATGGCTTAGCTAGTGAGGCCTTAAAATAAAAAGATTAAAGTGGAATTCCAATCTGTGACATTGATGGCAGATAAGTGTGGGTCCCAGACTCCCAGGTCTCCAGAACAGGGCCCTCAAAGAGAACTGTGTGGCCACCCTTTGTTTACCACTATGGGAGTTCCAAAAATAGCTCTGGCTTGTTTTTTCAGCAGTTCGATAGCAGTGAATGGAGAGCTGGCTGCGCTTGCATGGCATGTTCTCGATTCATCACGATAGGACTTCCGAAAATAACTTAGTCTGCTCACTCAGCTGCTTTTGGAATTCCCATAGAGAGGAATGGAGAGTACACGTCCATGCACCATGAGTTCCCCTTTACCTAGAGGGCCCCTTTTTCTAGAAAGAAGTGAAACCTGCACCTATCTGCAGGTCCCAGATGGGCCAAACCATTTAAAATACATAGTGTATGCACTAAAAGTGAGTAACCTCAGATAATAGAGACTGCCCTCCATCTTTCACACACCAGTACCTTTTTACTGATCTCTTCCCTGATGAGCCCATAGCAGCATATGCAAATCATCAACATCCCCTAGCATAACCTAATCCTGTCCCTTTGCCCTCACAAATTTTTCAGCTTGCATGGAAACCCCTAGTGATCGACGAGCATCGGCCGGGACGATTCGCGAACGTGATCGCGCAATCAAATGTTTGTGAACCGCAAGTTCGCGGCGGGCCCCATTCACTTTAAGGGCAGGCAAACCTGAAAAAACCTTCAGGTCATTATTGCAGCCACCAAATCGTCCCACAACATGGACAGTGACATACCAGAGGGGGATCAATTGCAAAAATTCCCACAAAAAATATGTATTTTAATCAGGGGCCATTTTTATGTGTCTTAAAGGGAAACTGTCAAAAATGTGGCCTGCTGGAGCCTAGAAAATTTTTATTTTAGGCCACGGGAGTACAGGCCCCAAAAATTAGGCATTCACCTGACAGAAAACATCAAGTGATTATGTGGCTGGAGGTATATTAGGCAGTCAGTGGATAACAATTTTACTGCAGGCCAGTGGACTACAGGCCCCAAACATTAGGCATTCACCTGACAGAAAACATCAAGTGATTATGTGGCTGGAGGTATATTAGGCGGTCAGTGGATAACAATTTTACTGCAGGCCAGTGGAGTACAGGCCCCAAACATTAGGCATTCATCGGACAGAAAAGAACAAATGATTATGTGGCTGGAGGTATATTAGGCGGTCAGTGGATATCAATTTTACTGCTGACCAGTGGAGAACAGGCCCCAAACATTAGGCATTCACCTGACAGAAAACTTCAAGTGATTCTGTGGCTGGAGGTATATTAGGCGGTCAGTGGATAACAATTTTTCTGCAGGCCAGTGGAGTACAGGCCCCAAACATTAGGCATTCACCGGACAGAAAAGAACAAGTGATTATGTGGCTGGAGATATATTAGGCGGTCAGTGGATAACAATTTTACTGTTGGCCAGTTAGATTACAGGCCCCAAAAATTATGCATTCACTGTACATAAATGATCAAGTGATTATGTGGCTGTAAGTATATTATACGGTCAATGGATATCAATTTTACAGCAGGCCAGTGGACTACAGGCCCCCAAAATTATTCATTCACCGTACATAAATGATCAAGTGATTATGTGGCTGGAGGTATATTAGACAGCCATTCAATATCAATTTTACTGCAGGCCAGTACAAATAGATGTCAAATACATATGTTTAAAAGAACAAAAAATATAAAATTGGATTAAAAACATGGCTAACAAAATCCCCCCTCTTGAAAAAAATCCAAATCATAATAGTTGAAATTCTATAACACGTGGTCGTCACAGGTGTTGAATTCTTCCGAGGTCCCAAACATTAGGCATTCACCGGACAGAAAAGGCCTTTCATGCTGCTATATTTACCTAAGACAGGGAGCATTATTTGTTCTGGGTGGTGGCGGATATTTGTGGGCTGTCATGAGGAAATTCAATTAAACGTGGTCATCACAGGTGTTGAATTCTTCTGAGACAAATGCCTCATTCATTTTTAGAAATGTGAGGTAGTCCACACTGTTGTGAGCTAGGCGAATGCGCTTATCGGTCAAGATCCTCCCTGCTGCGCTGGACACTCGACGAGGACACTAAACGAGGAGCAAGCTAAGAGTTCCATGGCAAATTGTGCCAGCTCTGGTCACAGGTCAAGCCTGCACACCCAGTAGTCCAGGGGTTACTCGCTTCTCAGAGCGTAACCCGATGTAGTCAAACACCTGTCGGTCTAGGTGTTCCCTGAGGCTGGATCCGGAGGGCGGCTCTCGATGGGTTGGTTGCAAGAATGATCTCATATCCGAAGTGACCAACACATCTTCAAACCGCCCTCTTCTTGCATGCCCTGTAGTATTGGTACTCGCATCTGTTTCTCTGTCTGTGGAAATTCCTCTGCCAGCGCCCGCAACAGCAGACTGCAGCATCTCTCGCAGCAAGGCCTGGAAATGCTGCATTGTGACAGCCCTCTGTGATGCTGGTAACATGTCAGCCATTTTGTGTTTGTACCGGGGGTCTAAGTACGTTGCCACCCAGTACTGGTCCTTGCCCTTTATGCTTTTTATACAGGGGTCCCTCTTCAAACACTGGAGCATGAAGGCCCCCCATTTGCACTAAATTGGAAGCGGTAGATCAGCCTGGCTCCTGCTCATCGCCCAGGAGAATGTCGTCCTCGGTTTCCTCCCCCCATCCACGGACAACACCAGGGATCCCAGAAAAGTTTAAAGCATGCTCTTCTTACTCCTCCTCCTTCTCCTCCCCCAGGCACCATCCTCCTCTGACTCCTCTTCACACTCCTGCTGACTTGTCTCAGATGGAGTAGCCCCCCCTGAGAATTCATTCAGCATTGCGACTTCCTCATCTTCCTGCTCCTGCTCCTCGACGACTTGATCAATGACACGATGCAATGAACGCTCCAGAAAGAAGGCGTAAGGTACAATGTCACTGATGGTGCCCTGGCTGCAACTGACCAGTTTGGTGATCTCATCAAATAGCCGCAGAAGTCTGCATGCGTCGCACAAGAGCAACCACTGGCGCGGTGAAAAAACCAAGCTCCCCAGAACCTGTCCTGCTTCAGAGTTTGTACAGGTAGTCATAACGGAACATTTCTTCTGGAGAAGCCTATCAAGAATATACAAGGTGGAGTTTCAGCACGTCGGACAGTCAAAAATCAGACGTCTGACGGGCAAGTGGTGTCGCCACTGAATGTCAGCAAGGCGAGCCATGGCAGTGTAAGATCTTTCAAAATGGGCAGAGATTTTCCTGGCCTGCCGCAAGACGTCCTGTACCCTGGGGTATTTGGCATTGAATCGCAGCAAGACTAAGTTCAGGACGTGTGCCATGCACTGCACGTGTGTCATTTTGGCCTGTTTTAGCGCGCTCAGCAGATTGGCACCATTGTCGCACACCACTTTACCAACTGTCAAATTGAGCGGGGTTAGCCACTGATCGGCCTGTGACCGCATAGCTGAAAGGAGTGCAGGACCTGTGTGGCTTCCAGGCACAACAGCCGCAGCACAGCATGGCAACATCTCACCTGGGACGTCGAATAGGTTCTGGGGAGCTGGGGGGTACAGCGGAAGAGGCGGTAGCAGTGGAAAAGGAGGAGTCAGCCGAGGAGGAGACGGAGGATGGAGTAGGAGGAGGAGAAGAAGAGGCAGGCCTACATTTAATCCGTGGCGGTAACACCAAATCCACACGGGTGCCACGGGTTACATGCTTGACGGCCATCAGAAGGTTCATCCAGTGGGCAGTAAAGGTTATGTACCTTCTCTGCCCATGTTTGCTAGACCACGTGTCTGTGGTCAGACATATATTGGCACCAACACTGTGTGCCAGAGATACATTCACTTGCCGCTGAACGTGGCCATATAGCTCTGGGATGCCCTTCTTGGAGAAATATTTCCTTCCGGGACCTTCCATTGCGGTGTGCCAATGGCCCCAAATTTTCTAAAGGCCTCCGAGTCCACCAATTTATATGGCAGTAGTTGGCGGGCTAGCAGTTCCGAGAAGCCAGCGAACAGCCGTTGGGCAAGAGGATTATCTGGCGTAATCATTTTTTTACGCTCGAATATTTGGGCCACGGAAGCCTGCCTTGTGCCAGATGAACGCGACGACGGCACAGTGGAAGGTGGAGTGGACGACAAAAGGGAGGAGAGAAGGAGAAGAGGCAGGACGTGGAGCACTGGGAGTGTGGCTTTGTGAGTTCTGATGGCGTTGCTCCCACTGGGCTCGGTGATGGGAGGCCAGGTGCCTTCTTAAGGCGCTCGTCCCTAGGTGAGTGTTGGGCTTACCGCGACTTATGCGTTGACAGCACAGGCTGCAGATGGCAACACTATTGTCAGCAGCTGACAAGTTAAAAAAAAAGCCCACACTGCGGAGCCATGTATCGGTGTCCTGGAAGCGCAAGATGTGACCGTGCATGGTGGATGGCTTGCTCCAGATACATTTGCAGTCTGCTTTTTTCCTCCTGTGCACTGCGAGTTCTGCCTGATTCTCCTCCTTCTCCTCCCTATCTGCTTCTCCGTCTCTCCCTCTGAACTCCCCTCCTCTTCGTCTCTTGTGGGCACCCACGTAACGTCCATCGACACGTCATCATGGTCACCTTGAACACCACTGGCATTAGAGACCTCGGAGTAGGCAGCAACAGCGGGGACCACCCTCCTTGGGCTGATCTGGGTACTGTTGTCAGACCACTGGATGGTGGCCGTTGCTACCTCCTCTTCCTCATCCGATGCCAAAAATGGCTGTGCATCGGTAAGGTCTGGGAATTGATGGGAAAATAATCCCTCTGACTCGAGTGGAGGGGCTATGGTGGTGGTGTCTTTGGGGGTGCACACAGCAGAGAGTAAGGAGGGTGCAGATACAGAGGATGAGGAGGGTGCAGAAGCGGAAGGCTGAGTGAGCCACTCAACCAACTCTGGTGCGTCCTTTGACGTAATCGCACTCACCTTCTCTAACTTCCCACTTAGGCTCCGGCCTGGTGCACCTGCCCGACCCTACCTCCCCTGTGGAATGGCCGGCCTCTTCCTCTGCCTGTCATTTTCAAAATTACCCTATGACAAAGTCCCTATAGAAGAGCAGTATTTGTGGAAGCAGGTAGATAGAACCGCTTAATGATTATTTGCTGGAAGCAGGTATATCAAACCCCTTAATCAGTTTTTTGGGGGGCAACTGGTATATCACACCAGTTGAAATTATTTGTTCCAATAGCGTTTGTCCCTCTGTATAGCTGGGGTATCTCAGCAGAACCGCACACAACTCCTGCAAATTACAAATGCACTATACGGTAAGTATGTTATAGGTATATCACACCCCTGCCTCAATCAGTTTTTTTGGGGGGCAACTGGTATATTACACCAGTTGAAATTATTTGTTCCAATAGCGTTTGTCCCTCTTTATAGCTGCGGTATCTCAGCAGAATCGCACACAACTCCTGCAAATTACAAATGCACTATACGGTAAGTATGTTATAGGTATATCACACCCCTGCCTCAATCAGTTTTTTTTGGAGGGCAGCTGATATATCACACCAGTTGCAATTAGTTATTCCAATAACGTTTGTCCTTCTGTATAGCTGCGGTATCGCAGCAGAACCGCACACAACTGCTGCACAATACAAATGCACTATAATATACTTTCTATGTTAGAAAGTATAAGTTTATCACACCCCACAGTATGTCACACCTATCGATAGCACACCTATACTAGTCCTTAAAAGGACTTTTGTGGCCCTATTAGCTAGCGTTTGGTGTCTCTATACTCTCTAACAGTCTGTCCCTGCTCCACACAGCAACCTCTCCCTACACTGGCAAAAGACTGAATGTAAAATCCGGTTTATTTATAGGGTAGGGGGTATGTCCATGTGCTGAAATTTCTCAATTGGCTGTCCTGTCCCACCTAATGGATGTGTCATGGGTAAAAGTTTGGCGCTATGCAAAAAAATATGGGTCGTGCGAATACCGCCATATGTTCGCATGTTTGGCGAATCGTGAACAAGCAAAGTTCGCATCGAAACAACCGCCGGGCGAACCGCAAGGCCATCTCTAGAAACCACCAAGCTGTAATTTGTCGACTTTTGTTAAGATCTAATCTTTCCTCTTTTTGCACAGGTAATGGAAAGAATCAAATTAAAGGGCTTCTGTCTCCCCACTAAAGTGATTTTTTTTTTGGGGCTAGTTAAATTAGTTATATTGCGATATATGAAAATATAATGGTGTTACTTACTTTGATCCAGCAGTTTATTCAAAAAACGAAGTTTTATAATATGTAAATTCGGTCTCTACCAGCAAGTAGGGCGGCTACTTGCTTGTAGCTGCTGCAGAAATCCGCCCCCTCGTCGTGTTGATTGACAGGGCCAGCCGGGATCTCCTCCTCTGGCCAGCCCTGTCGGCATTTCAAAAATCGCGCCTGTGTTGATTCGCCTGCGCCGATGACATCACCGAAATAGAAGACGTCATCGGCGCAGGCGCACTGAGGGAGTTCTGAGGAGACGAGCCTCCTCATCTCAGAGCGCCTGCGCCGAATCAACACAGGCGCGCGATTTTTGAAATGCCGACAGGGCTGGCCGGAGGAGGAGATCCCGGCTGGCCCTGTCAATCAACACGACGAGGGGGCGGATTTCTGCAGCAGCTACTAGCAAGTAGCCGCCCTACTTGCTGGTAGAGACCGAATTTACATATGATAAAACTTCGTTTTTTGAATAAACTGCTGGATCAAAGTAAGTAACACAATTATATTTTCATATATCGCAATATAACTAATTTAACTAGCCCTAAAAAAAAAAATCACTTTAGTGGGGTGACAGAAGCCCTTTAAGGGCCCATTGAGACGGCTGTATGTGTTTTACGGTGAGAAAATTGCGGAACCGCAAAACACGGATAACGGCCCGTGTGCATTCCGCATTTCGCGGAACGCACATGGCCAGTCCTATGATACAAATGCCTATTGCAATTACGGACAAAAATAGGACAGGAAGTGCTCTATCTTTTTTGCAGGGTCACGGATCGGAAGTACAGATGAGGACAGCACACAGTGTGCTATCCGCATCTTTTGCAGCCCCATTGAAATCAATGGATCTGCATCCGCTCCGCAATTTTGACCCATAAATACAGTCGTGTGATTGGGCTCTAAGGGTACATTCACACGACAGTGTTCTGCAGTGCGCAAATTGAGGATCTGAAAACATGGGTACCGGTTGTGTGTGTTCCGCATTTTGCCTTATGATAGAAATGCCTAGTCTGGTCCGTGATTGCGGACAATAATAGGACATGCTCTATCTTTTTTGCGGGGCCGCGGAACAGAACTACGGATGCAGACAGCACATGGTGTGCTAGCCGCATCTTTTGCAGCCCCATTGAAATAAATGGGTCCGGACCCATTCCGCAAAACTGAGGAACAGATGCAGACCCAGAAATACAGTTGTGTGAATGGACCCTAAGACTGATAAGGGCCACTTGGCAAAATTTTTTATGGGAGCCCTTCATATCATATGGACCACGTGACCCCTTATAACAGGTACATATAGGAGAAGTGGCTGTACATGCAGATAGATCTGTATTCTGTAGTAGTTACTCTTCATACACATGACTATGTCCGTTTTGCGGCCTGGAAAATGTGGATCGGCAAAACGTGGACCCTCGTCTAGTGAATGCCACCAATTCTTTTTTAACTCCAACAGAAATGTCCTATGCTTGTCCTCAAAGCAGTCAATTGACAGAACCAGGGGTGGGATGTAACTTTTAATACTAATTAGTTAAAATGCTGAATAACAAAATAACAGGACGCATTAAAAATACATATTGCAGTCTTTATAAATAATTGTGGGAGAAAGGATAAACAACATAGACTGGAGAGGACTCTAGCATCAACACCAGTCAGGTTGGTTTGTGTGGGGGCTACGTAGATGACATTATTGTCATCTGGAATGGTTCTGCAACTAATTTTGAGAGGTAGTTAGAGGGGCTAAATGAGTACTCCCTTGGCCTTATATTCACCTCGGAGTGGCATACCAACTCTCTGCCCTCTCTGCCCTTCTTGGATGTACACATCTCAAAGCGTGAACAGGAGGAGCTGGAAACCATCATCTTCAGGAAAGCCATGGCCACCAACTCCCTACCTAAGTGGGAAAGTAGCCATCCATACGCTTTAAAGCAAGGAATTCCACGGGGGCAATACCTCAGTTTGAGGAGAATTCGCTCCAATAAGGATTTCCTCAAACAGGCAAAGAACCTGCATCCAGACAGAAGATTGAGACAAGTCTTTCAAACAGCCCTATGGACAGATAGGACCACCTTGTTGAACTTGGTGGATAGGACTCCAGATAGGGAGGAGAAAATCATCTGCCTGGTAACCACATTTGATATCATCGCGAAAGGCATTCTCAAAATAGATGAGGATATCAGCCATGTCATTGGCAATTTTCCACAGGTCACTTATAGATGAGGGAGAAGCCACAAGGATAGGTTGATCCGTAGTCATTTTATACCACCTTCCACTTCGGGAACTTGCTTAGAGAGATGCGCTGTAGGCAATTTCAGATGCAGTGGCTGTGTATCCTGTAAGTATATTCAGATAGGCAAAATATTCAGGAGCTCAATAACCTGAAAATAATATTAAATATGGAACTTTATCAACTGCAAATCCTGAGGGGGGGAATCTACAAGATGACATGCTCCTGTGGACTAGAATACATAGGAAAAACTACCTGGGAACTCAGAAGGTGAATAGGGAGCATTTGAGGGATGTTACCCATAAAAAGGACACCCCAATAGCGAGGCATGTCCTGACCCAACACAATGGGAACCTCACCTGTCTGAGTTTCATGGGGATTGATCTGGTGAAACTATCTTGCCGGAAGGGCTATTGGGATCTACAAATACTGCAGAGGGAAGCAACATGGATTTTTTTATTTAAAAACGTGAGTTCCCGATGGCCTCATTGAGCAGTTGAATTTCAGCTGCTTTATTTAGACAGTTTGGTGTAGATGCTGGACATGCATTTTAGGCCACCCCGCTTTTGATTGTTTACCAGCGTGATCATCTTATGTTGTCTTTACCTAATTAATCAATTTATTATTATTTTTTTTGCCTATAGTACAATTTTTTTGTGATATGCATTTTGGACATAGCAGTGGGCATGCCTGGGTGATAACAGGCATGGGACAGGGGTGCCCACCTTTTGTATATCATGCTATAGTAGGGTCTATTTTAACTGAATTTCAGCTGCTTTATTTAGATGGCTTGGTGTAGATGCTGGACATGCATCTTAGGCCACCCCACTTTTGATTCTTCACCAGCGTGATCATCTTATGTTGTCTTTACCTAATTAATCAAGTTACAACTTTTTTTTTGCTTACGGTACCATTTTTTGTGATAAGCATTTTGGACATTGGAGTGGACATGCCTTTGTGGTAACAGGCATTGGACAGGGGTCGCTGTTGATGAGGGAACTTTTGCTTATCATTGCTTATCCCCTGAACCCAAGCCCTCTGGCTAGTGGTTTCACTGGGGACCTCTCCTCTCTACCACCATGAGAGGGAGCCACCATTCATTTCTGGTCAAGGATAGTATCCCTTCACAGTATTGTGTGCTAAACCACACATTTTTATGATTATCCAATTGTCACCTGTCATACCCTCAGTATTCCCAACTTGTGGGATGAAACATGCTATGTTGGGAGAGGTGCACAAAGGATATTTATTAGAGAATTGGCAATGTAAGGGTCAGGTTCCAGACAGGGTCTCCCCTATTGGGGCGGGTGCTATGTGTTGCTCGGTAGGGCAACATAGGGCCCCATCCCTTATCAATATAGGGTACAATAGAGAGAGTGACACCACACTTTTATCTGTCTTTAGGTCCATTGGAACCTGTTCTGTAATATGTCCTGAACCCTAGGGGAAGAATTCAACATATTCAGATATTTTATATTTACCATATAGACAGGATATCAATAGGATGGGTCTATGTTATTGATGGAGATTTATGCAATATAGATTTTTTATGTGTTCTGTTATTGTGTTATTCAGAATTTTAATTATTTGTATTACAAGTTACCTTTTAATGTTCCAGTCCCACTCTCTGGTTCAGTCAATTGTCTTTTGATTTAGGGGGGATAGTCCACACTGTTATTAGTGTGGAGTGAAACCCATAGGGCATGTTCTTTTTTTTTTGAGGGGCCATGGAACGGACACACAGATGCGGACAGCACACAGTGAGCTGCCCCCACCTTTTGCAGACCCATTAAAATGAGTCGACATCTGATCCACAAAGTTGCAGATCGGAAGCGAACCTGCCATGCGCATGAGCCCTTATAGAGACAGCCAGGTCAGTAACTTACTTTGGCTACAAAGAGAGAGCCTGACCTGATCCACACCTCCATCTCTTTTAGCAGAGGAACAACAACCCTAAGTGGAAGGGGTCCCAAAGGAGTATACATTAATGAAGCCATGCACATTAGTCTAAATTTGATCAAAACGGGCAATTTATTCAGTATGGTCGCTTGTTCACTAGAATAATAGCATCTGTTCCTGCAGTTGCACACTTCATAGTTCACCATACCAAATCATCTGTCTCAATAGAAGAACGAAGCTCATCTTTCCATACTCTTATTAACAAAAGCAATCGTCACTGCTCAGTTGTACATAAGTCTCTTATCACATAAAAAGCTGCTAATTTATAATATTAAGACCTGAAAGATCACATTGTATTTTTAGACAGCGATGCTAATGTGAATGTGTAAAGTCTGCAGGCTACATTTTCACAGCTAACAATTACTGCATCTGCATAAATAATCCCTTCAGGCGACGTAGTTAAGCGACACCTATACAGCAATTATAACATATTGAATGTGGAAAATAAAATTACTCAACAATTTAAGAAATTAAACAGTTGTGATATTTCCTGTCTTTGATATGCTAACTGATTGCAGTGATATTAAGGATTTTGCCTGATATCTTATTACGTGTGTTCCACAAGAACATACCGTACATGCCTACATATAGTATCTTTATGATGAAAGAATTGGATGCATTTTCTGATTTTGTAATGTTAACAATTATTTTTCACTCAGGCCTTTATTGAAAGGAATACTTATCAAACGGGTCGGGTGGGTTTTCTATAGACAGTCAAGAGTGTACAAAATAATTTATATACCATCAAGCACACCTGTCAGAGACTATGAAGGGCCAATTGAACCCATTGGGGTGCAGAGTTATAGGAAGCATTTGTTAACATTTATAGGCTAATTTACATTCACATGTGGTAAGTGGTAGAGGATGAAGAAAATACAGTTTTCACTCACAAAATGTATGTTACATTTTAAAATGATGCTGCTGAGAATTACTACAGGATGGGTAGGAGGAAACGGTAATACAGGCTCGTCTGAGGAGGTGTCTCTGAGTGTCTGCCTACACAGCAGCAGACTCATCTTTATAGCTGTCCGATTGTACTGCTTGGCTATCTCCAGAAGCCCTGTTCTTGTCATCTGCAGGGACTCAGCTGTCCAACCCCTGCCAATCAGACACCTGTGGATAGGGGATAAGTTTCCATGGGACAACCCCTTTAAAGGAGTATTCCAATGTCTGGACAAGAAACTTGACAAAAATCTGTAGGGTCATTGCACACAGAGCAACAGTACACGCTAACACTATGTCACAGTAGGGAGCAGTGAACCCTGAACTACCCATCCCACTGACCATACCAACTTGCGCAATCTGCCCTAGGCAGTGGCATACAACTGGTCGATAGTCCTATCCTAGATAAGTGCTGGGGTCTAAAAAGGAAGAAAGAACCTAATGACAGATCAGCGACAACACTAAGAAACAAGTGGAACAAACTAGCCTGGTCAGACCAGGAGAGACCAAGAAAACCAAATCAGAAGCAATAAATCAGAGCCAATACCCAAAGCAGAAATTAAAACCAGGAGAGCAAGTAGAATAAATCAGCACACTAAAATCAGAAATGTTACCAAGCCAGAAGTCAGAACCAGCCAAGAATCAAAGTCATGTTCCAAGCAGAGTCAAAAAGCCTGGGGCAAATGGAGGAGAAGAGGGAAGAGAAGATCTACATGGCAGGAGATGTCACTGGAAGTAAGAGGTATGTGGTGCTGTATTCTATTATATGTACAGCTGGCTCACTACAGTGAGCTGCGTCTCATCTTCTCCTCCAAGTCTTTTTTTATTATAATTTACAGCATTTTTCGCTTCATAAGACGCACTCAATGCGTCTTATAAAGCGAACGTGCCCGGAAATATGTCCGACACATTGAAGGCTGTTATCTAGAGACGCACCTCCAGTGTTAATAATGTGAGGCAGCTCCCTCTAGTAGGAAGTGTGGGGCGGGCGGCGGTCACTGAAGCTAAATGCCGCCAGCACGCATTTTTAATAGGACGTGTGAGCGCTCAGTCTTCTGTTGCTTAGTACCCCGAGTCAGCACTGCTATCCCCTGGAACTTCTCAGCTGTCTCTATCTGAGACTTGGTGAGTTACAGCCTGGATATAAAGAAGGGGAGCTCAAGGGCCGACCTGGACAAATACGCATTACATATGGCTATAACCTCTCCTCATCTATAGGAATACACCCATGTACTGCAGTACATGGGTGCACTCTTTAGGATGAGGGGGGTTATATTCGCATTTAATATAAACACTGTCCAGGAGCTGTACTATTATTGGCCTAAGTGTTTGCATTAAATGTAACTATATCGCCCCTCATTCATAGGAATACACCCATGTGTAGAAGTGCATGGGTGAATTTCTATGGATGAGGGGGGTTATAGTCACATTTAATATTAACACTGCCCAGGGATTGTACCATATGTGAGCATAAGCCCCCTCATCTATAGGAACACACCCATGTACTGTAGTACATGGGTGCATTCCTATGGATGAGGGGGTTATAACACAGGGGAATTACGGTACACTGACAGTGTTTATATTATATGACTATAACCCCCTTCATCCATAGGTATGCATCCATGTACTGCACATGTTTTACCCCACCTTTAGGTTGAAAATTTTTTTTTGTTATTTTCCTCCTCTAAACCTGGGGTGCGTCTTACATTCAGGTGCGTCGTATAAAGCGAAAAATATGGTATGTATTTTAAATTTAATTTGGCTCCTATTTTTTTCAGTTTAGGAGCCAATGGCTCCTGGGTATTTTTGCAGTCCTATGTAACACTACAGATAGCATAAGGTAAAAGGGTTCTCTGGGATTTATATATTGATGGCCTATCCTCAGGATAGGTCATCAATATGAGATTGGTGGGGGTCCGACTCCTGGCACCCTAGCCAATAATCTGTTTGTGGAGACCGCGATGTTCCAGTAAGCGCCGCAGCCTCTTTGCTCAGCGCTGTCATTTGATAGCTCGGTGCTTGGTATTGCAGCTCAGCCCCAATCACTCAGATGGAACTGAGCTGCACTTAGGCCATGTAACGATGAATGTGACGTCATATGGCCTAGGAAGAGACTGTGGCACTCACGAAGCACCACAGCCTCTTCATATAGAAAAAATAACAATAATTATGGAGGGAGGGGCCCGAGTTGGGTAGACAGCCCCGGGCCCATCATGCACTTAATCCGCCCCTGATAACACGCTATACCCTAAACAGTTTTTTGTCACACTGCTGTTCTCTATGTGCTTTTCCTCAGTGCAGCAAGAGTGGGTTTGGCTTCAACAGCAGACCACTTGGGTAGCAAACTATAGTTCCCATTATGCATTGCTAACCTCTATTCCAGGCTGTTCTCCTCGAACTATCTTCCCTTGGCTGCTGATAAGCAAGTCTTCCCCTTAGTGTGCATCCCCTACTGCTCATCCTCTCACATTTGGTCCCAGTTACAGCTTCCTATAACTACTTGGGGGAGCTTTAATCTTAGGCTTTATGCCAGAAATTCTGCCTTTAAAAGATGTAAACTTTGGTACATGCTTCATTTGTGCAAAAATGTGTCACTTTAAATTCCCAAAAAGTGGGTGACGTTTAGTGGAATAATCCCCCCCCATCCCCCAACCTTAGACCAGAAATGGGCATAAATCAAATCTGAAGACTATGTCAGCTCCTGACTGGTGTAGATTTGTGCCTAATTTATTAGGAGGCATCCGCCCCTTTATAAATTAGGTTTATGTCACTCACAGTGCACAGGGGATCAACACTGGCATAGGAAACGCCAGTTTCCTTAGCGTTGGAACTGAGCATGCTCGACCAACAAGCTCAAGTGAAACTATCCGTTTTGGGCCAATAAGTGGTGACTGGTAATGTGGGAAATGACTGAAAAGATTTAGTGAATATATATTCGAATTTTTACTTTCAATAGGGGTCAAGCTTTATATACTGGAATACCCCTTTAGCTATGGGGGGGGGGGGGGGGGGGGGGAGGGGGTCAACCACCAGGGCATTTTTATTGAGATTTTGTAAATCTGCTAAATCAGTCAGATTATTTAGCGGCAGAATCCAACATAAATGCCTATTGCATATCATTTTAAAACAATGGCCCTGATTTACCAAAACCACAATTTTCTGCATCAATCTTGATAGGGCCTGTGCTGCTAATTTATGACGAGGCACAAAAACTAAATGCCTCCCCCGCGTAGTGAAATCTACTTCAACTTGTAGCTGATGCAGATTTCAGTCAGTATTTACACCAATTTCCGGGGTACATAATGATAAATGAGCTGGGGCCTATGGTCGGTGGGACCCTCAACATGCCCCCTTTTCAGAAACCTGGTGAGAGAGGCATAAAAAAGGCAGTTGCAAAGTAAAAAAAAAAGTCACAGATATCATGACTTTTCAACACCAGAAAAATGATGTAAGGGGGAATGGTAATGTCTAAAAGAGAAACTGTCTTTGTTGCCCATAGCAACCAATTACAGTGCAGCTTTCATTTCATATCCTGGCCTTGGAAAGTGAAAGCTGTGCTGTGATTGGTCACAAAAAAAGAGCTTCTCATTTAGACATTTTCATAAATCTACCTCAATCTTTTTTTTTTATTAGCAGCCTTCTCTATGATAGCAATGTCATTATATAATAATGATTAAATAATAATAATATTGTACGGCTTGTGCATTCTCATCACTATACACCAACATTAGCACATACACTATAGACATAAATAGTGTGAATACTCTCCAGCGCCTGAGATACTGGCACGCCCCCCTCATTTACTCCTACGTACATCTATCGCTGTCTGATGATCCACTGCACATTAATCACCACCGTTTTCTCTTAATGGCGTGCCCTCTGAGGTCAGTCATTCAGGCTTATTGGGCTGTAATACTAATGGTTAGTAAATCATCTGTGACAAAGAGGTTTGTTTATTACGAGATCACAATGTATTAGAGATGTTTGCTTCATTATCATGGTGTTTGTATAATGCCCATTGTCCCCGATGATTTATGCAGAACAACGCCAGAGGTTAGGGTCTATGAGACAGATGATTAGACTATATCTGTGTAGCAACCCCACGTCATCCACTACTTTTGTTTTCAGCTGATCAGAGAGAGCAAAAAACGTTTTCATGATGAAAACCACCACAAAATGAGCAGAGAGAGGGCCATGGAGGGTCTTCTTCTACCGTGCACGATGGTCATTTTGTGTCACACTTCACATTCCTTTCTGGATGAAGTATGCCTCCTTGGCGGAAATGAGTTCCATGGAAACAAAAGACATATCCCTTTTTTTTTGCTATAAAAGAACAAAATAAAATTGAAACTGATGTAAAATTATGATAAAGATGATGTATAGAACAAACAGTACATAAGACTCAGAATATAGAATAATATGTGTTTTTTTTTCTATGATTTTGCATTCTGGTTTAAATGATTAAAATTATTTGTTTAGAGATAAAGTAGATATAGTGTTTTCTAATATACATGTATTTAACATTTTGCTTGCAGGCTTTTATTATATTTGCACACTAGCCTCTCTCTAAAGAAAAAAAAATGGCACGGCCAATTTTAGCCCTGTAAAATGCCTCCGTACCAGATCAGAACAGGACTGAAGATGGCATGTGACCCTCAATCTTGTCATGTGACCTCTGGCATTCAGTTAACTGTTCAGCTTTCTGACAGGTGAATAGCAGGTTATTGAGATGCAGAACATATGCATATATTATATACAGCAATACTGCCAGCAGCAGCATTTTATGTTCGTCAGTGTCAGTGTAGAAGCATAGCTAACAATGTCCTCCCTGTCTCTTCTGTATGTCTTGTGTTTGTAATTTTTTTGAACTTAACTTTATTAACAAGACATCATCTAGAGAAAGGCAGCCATTTTACAAATCACCATGAAACAGGCAGCTGTGTAAACATAGCTGCAGTGAAGTCATTGCTGTAATAGCCACAATGATTTCCATCACTCCTATGTAGTTATCCCATAAAAGTGTCCTGTGTGCTGACCCATCACATATATGTCATGTAACAACTGATGCCATGCTTGCGTGTGGCGGGGCAGCATTCGATCCCTTCGGGACTTTGCAGATTATTTAAATTCACTATGGCCTGAACTCCAATTTACGTTGCACTATGATATCCATGAAATTAATTTTCTGGATACCCTTGTGATTAAAGGTGAGAATGGAGCGGTGGAGACTGACTTATATATCAAAAGTACTGATAAGAATTCTCTCCTCCATTATTCCAGTTATCATCCTCCTACAGTCAAAAAAGAACTGCCCCATTCTCAGTTTCAGAGGGTCCGTAGGATTGTCTCTGGTGCAGGGGTCAAGGAAAATCGTTTGAATGAAATGTCAGTGAGATTTGAGAGTTGAGGTTATCCCACTTCACTGCTGAATAGTGAGAGGAATAAGGTTACTTCTTTGGCTCCTATAAAAGAGGAAAAAAAGTCACGTATTCCATTTGTTACCAAATACCACCCATGGGTAACAAGTGTAGGCACATTTTTAATCGACATTGGAATATTCTGTCCAGGGCATACCCCTCTGTAGAGGAGTTCAAGAGTTCTCCTTTAATAAGTTATAAGCGCAACAAGAACATTTGCGATATGGTGGTAAGGGCTGATGTGGGCAGTGGTCAAATTGAGAAACGACAACATACCTTGTCCACTCCAAGAAAAGGTACGTTTCCCTGCTTGGGATGTATACACTGCTCGAGTGTGATTAGAGGAGAATACTTTTCACATCCCCATACGGGAAAGCAATTTCCTGTGAAGGGGTTCTTTACATGCAATAGTAACTATATAGTATATCTATTGAAATGTCCTTGTGGACTCCTATATATAGGAGAAACCTCCATGCGAATGAAGGATCGATTCTCGAAACACAAGTCGACTATTACGAAAAAAGAACCTGCTCTTACCGATCCCTTACCACTTTGATCGCTGCAATCATAATATTGCACAGTTGCGCTTTCAAATCATCGAATATGTGCCGCAACCTCCCAGAGGGGGTGACAGGAATAAAATGCTAAAAAGGCGTGAAGCCTATTGGATTCACACACTGCAGACACTTGAGCCCATGGGTTTAAACCGGGAGTATGATCTGAATAGCTTCTTGTAATTTCCAAGCTCCATTGTTATGTATATTTTATATTTTACATTTTGTGTATTTATTTGCTTTTTTCTTTTTCTTTTTTCAGAAAACGTGATGAACCCCCAACCGCATCATCTGACTTTGAAATTATCTAAACTTTTGGAGAATTCCACATGTGCTTTAAGTGATATTGTTTTGATTGATGCTGCTACAGTTGGGCTGTTCTTTCACGTGTTTCTGTTTTTGTTAATGTATTACTATGGTTACTTGATGTCACTTCCGCTTGGGTGGTCTATTTAAATCATGTATATTGTATTGTGTGTATGCCATATCTGTTTGAGAAAGGCTCGTATTGTGAGCCGAAACGCGCGTCACAGAATTGCATTCCATATGTGACGATTAAAAGATTCAATTCGCAGAAGATATAGTGAGTGCCGGTCTTTTCTTCTAATATATGTGGGATTGTTATCTCGGACGCGTGCACCACGCCTCCTGAACAGAGTGCCGGCTGACCATTACCTGATATGCTTCAGTTATGGTCACGGATGCATTACACAGGGACTGATTGATTCATGGGCTAAACATTCTACTGTGCAGATAGGAGTCAACAACCTGATATAAGAAAAGTATTTAAGAATAATTTGAAATGCATAAATATTAGAAAATTGTATAATTTGCTATCGTACAAACAAATACACTTAAAGAATAAAAACTAGAATACCCCTTTAAGAAATTAAACAAAAATTATTGTAGAGAATAAATGGAACTATCATGATTTGTCATGTTTTTTATCCTGTGTGAACAAGAAAGAGACATACTGTATAATAGTCCATAAACTGTGTAACAGTATGAAGTCATACACATAGATGGCTCTCTACATGATGGCATCATGCTTTAGGTTGATAATAACAGAGTGATACTATCTCTATTGTATCTGATCAATGCTATGTTGGATCCATTTTTAAAACGACAACTGTTGAACCGGCAACACGATCATGAGCAACAAAGGCTGATTGATGCGCATGGATCTAATTTGATCCCACAGGAGGGCTACATCAGCATAGATTGCTGAAAAGTTAAAGAGGTTATCCAAACCCGATAATGCCCCCCAAAATCCCTGGGCACCGCATGCAGGTTATACTTACCCGGCTCCCGCATCGCTCCTGATGCCTGCTTCAGGATCTATTTTGCCAGTGGGTGGTATATGTGGCTGCCCACTCAAGGTTGGCAGACGGAAACAGGCAGACACAGTATTAAGTCACTGGAAGTTTAAAGATTGCATGTCAGGGCATGAGTTAACTATGTTATCACTGAAAATGACCCTAATCTAAAAAAATAACTTTTTATTTATTTTTCCCATCCAATTATCATTTACACTCACCTAAAGAATTATTAGGAACACCTGTTCTATTTCTCATTAATGCAATTATCTAGTCAACCAATCACATGGCAGTTTCTTCAATGCATTTAGGGGTGTGGTCCTAGTCAAGACAATCTCCTGAACTCCAAACTGAATGTCAGAATGGGAAAGAAAGGTGATTTAAGCAATTTTGAGCGTGGCATGGTTGTTGGTGCCAGACGGGCCGGTCTGAGTATTTCACAATCTGCTCAGTTACTGGGATTTTCACGCACAACCATTTCTAGGGTTTACAAAGAATGGTGTGAAAAGGGAAAAACATCCAGTATGCGTCAGTCCTGTGGGCAAAAATGCCTTGTGGATGCTAGAGGTCAGAGGAGAATGGGCCGACTGATTCAAGCTGATAGAAGAGCAACGTTGACTGAAATAACCACTCGTTACAACCGAGGTATGCAGCAAAGCATTTGTGAAGCCACAACACGCACAACCTTGAGGCGGATAGGCTACAACAGCAGAAGACCCCACCGGGTACCACTCATCTCCACTACAAATAGGAAAAAGAGGCTACAATTTGCAGGAGCTCACCAAAATTGGACTGTTGAAGACTGGAAAAATGTTGCCTGGTCTGATGAGTCTCGATTTCTGTTGAGACATTCAAATGGTAGAGTCCGAATTTGGCGTAAACAGAATGAGAACATGTATCCATCCTCTGATGGCTACATCCAGCAGGATAATGCACCATGTCACAAAGCTCGAATCATTTCAAATTGGTTTCTTGAACATGACAATGAGTTCACTGTACTAAAATCGCCCCCACAGTCACCAGATCTCAACCCAATAGAGCATCTTTGGGATGTGGTGGAATGGGAGCTTCGTGCCCTGGATGTGCATCCCTAAAATCTCCATCAACTGCAAGATGCTATCCTATCAATATGGGCCAACATTTCTAAAGAATGCTATCAGCACCTTGTTGAATCAATGCCACGTAGAATTAAGGCAGTTCTGAGGGCAAAAGGGGGTCCAACACCGTATTAGTATGGTGTTCCTAATTATTCTTTAGGTGAGTGTATATGACCAAGAGAATCTATTTTTGGATCTACTATAGGGACCTGGAACTTGATGATCGAATCGTCTCATCATCATCCAGGAACCGTGAGTGCCACAGAGCCGTATTACTTTATTCCTTGCCTGTTATATTTCCCCTTATATTTTTAGATATACCATATCTTTTTGTGAGGGTAATATTTTAATTGACTAAATAAAAGTTATTTTTTAGATTAGGGTCATTTTCAGTGATAACACAGACACCGTAGTAGCTTCAAAAGGTTACTGAGGTAAAACAAAAAGTTTGATCATTACAGAGTTTTCTCAAGAAGAAAATGGCTGAATGGTTATAGCCTCTCATGGGGCAATGAGCCTAGTGATCACTACGGGCTCTCTTAGAGGACACAGCAACAGGTTTAAAGAGAACCTGTCACCAAAAAATGCAATGCAATCTGAAAGCAGCATGTTATAGAGCAGGAGAAGCTGAGTAGATTGATATATATTTTTGTGGGAAAAGATTCAGTAAAACTTGTAATTTTTACATTTATATCTGCAGCCCTGTGAAGAGCTATCGGTACAGGAGGGAGGAGCTATCAGTGATTGACAGCTGTCTCTCTATGCACAACTTATACACATAATGCTATCAATCACTGATAACTCCTCTTCCCTGTACCGATAGCTCTTCACGGAAGCTAGAAAAAGCAAAGATATGAATGTATAAATTACAGGTTTTGATGAATATTGTCCCACAGAAATATATATAAATCTGCTCAGCTTCAGCTTCTCCTGCTCTAGAACCTGGTGCTGTCAGATTGCATTGCATTTTTTGGCAACAGATCCTCTTTAATAAACAAAAAGGCCCTGATTTATTAAAACCAGCGTGTGCTGCGTCAGCCCTGACCTGTGCTGCCGGAGGAGGCATGTAATTTATGACGAGTCTATGCATCAGAAGGAAATCTACAGAAGTTTGGAGCTGCTGTAGATTTTAGTCATTGTTCACACCAGTTTCTGACGTAACTAATTATGAATGTGTCGTGGCCGATAGTTCTGCCCAGATCTCGTCCTGACTACATCCCCTTTGAGTAAAACTGACGAGGATGGTGTAAAATGTCAGTTGTGACTAAAGAAGTTGTAATCACATTGAAAAGTTCCAAAAGCAAGGTTTTGTGACTTTTTTTAAGCCAAAAAAAGGCATAGGAGGAATGATGAATTCCCCCCCTGTAGCAACAGGCTAACTCTCTCCTCTAACATCAACGGGCTCCAGTTAGGTTTTCTCACTCTTCTAGGGTTGCAATCAGCTTCAATGGGAGATGACAAATCTGCCCCGTATTCTTCCTCTCAGGGTAGTAATGAAGATGACTGTTCCAGTCCACAGCAAATCTCCATGTGAAACACTCTGCAGACTTTATTGAGCATCTCTACAAGTTACAGATCCTCTTTCTACAGGGCACACTAATACATATGTAGTGTCCCACTCCAGGTGGATGGGAACACTTTGCTGTTAAATTCCCATTTCAGGCTGGTTCAATGCACTACACATATCCACCTCTAGGTGTCACTTTAACACCATTTATATACAGTTGCAAGAAAAAGTATGTGAACCCTTTGGAATTATATGGATTTCTACACAAATTGGTCATACAATGTGATCTGATCTTCATCTAAGGGTACTTTCACACTTGCGGCAGGACGGATCTGACATGCTGTTCACTATGTCGGATCCGTCCTGCCGCTATTTCGCCGTGCCGCCGGACCGCCGCTCCGTCCCCATTGACTATAATGGGGACGGGGCGGAGCTCCGGCGCAGCACGCGGTCGGACATGCAGGACTTTTTAGTCCGGCGGCTTTTGCCGTGCACCGCCGTGCTGCGCCGGAGCTCCACCGCCATTCCCATTATAGTCAATGGGGACGGAGCGGCGGTCCGGCGGCAACGCGAAATAGCAGCAGGACGGATCCGACATGGTGAACAGCATGTCGGATCCGTCCTGACGCAAGTGTGAAAGTACCCTAAGTCACAACAATAGGCAATCACAGTCTGCTTAAACTAATAACACACAAATAATTAAATGTTACCATGTTTTTATTGAACACACCATGTGAATATTCACAGTGCAGGTGGAAAAAGTATGTGAACCCTTGGATTTAATAACTGGTTGAGCCTTCTTTTGGCAGCAATAACTTCAACCAAACGTTTCCTGTAGTTGCAGATCAGACTTGCACAACAGTAAGGAGTAATTCTTGACCATTCCTCTTTACAGAACTGTTTCAGTTCAGCATTATTCTTGGGATGTCTGGTGTGAATTGCTTTCTTGAGGTTATGCCACAGCATCTCAATCGGGTTAAGGTCAGGACTCTGACTGGGCCACTCCAGAAGGCGTATTTTCTTCTGTTTAAGCAATTCTGTTGTTTATTTACTTCTATGCTTTAGGTTGTTGTCCTGTTGCAACACTCATCTTCTTTTGAGCTTCAGCTGGTGGACAGATGGCCTTAAGTTCTCCTGCAAAATGTCTTGATAAACATGGGAATTCATTTTTCCTTCGATGATAGCAATCCATCCAGGCCCTGACGCAGCAAAGCAGCCCCAACCCATGATGCCCCCACCACCATACTTCACAGTTGGGATGAGGTTTTGATGTTGGTGTGCTGTGCCTCTTTTTATCCACACATAGTGTTGTGTGTTTCTTCCAAACAATTCAACTTTGGTTTCATCTGTCCACAGAATATTTTGCCAGTACTGCTGTGGAACATCCAGGTGCTCTTGTGCAAACTGTAAACGTGCAACAATGTTTTTTTTGGACAGCAGTGGCTTCCTCTGTGGTATCCTCCCATGAAATCCATTCTTGTTTAGTGTTTTACGTATCGTAGATTTGCTAACAGGGATGTTAGCATATGCCAGAGACTTTTGTGAGTCTTTAGCTGACACTCTATGATTCTTCTTCACCTCATTGAGCAGTCTGCGCTGTGCTCTTGCAGTCATCTTTAACCACCTCCGGACCGCCTAACGCAGGATCGCGTTCCGGAGGTGGCAGCCCTGCGCACAGTCACGCATATATGCGTCATCTCGCGAGACGCGAGACTTCCTGTGAACGCGCGCACACAGGCGCGCGCGCTCACAGGAACGGAAGGTAAGAGAGTTGATCTCCAGCCTGCCAGCGGCGATCGTTCGCTGGCAGGCTGGAGATGTGTTTTTTTTAACCCCTAACAGGTATATTAGACGCTGTTTTGATAACAGCGTCTAATATACCTGCTACCTGGTCCTCTGGTGGTCCCCTTTGTTTGGATCGACCACCAGAGGACACAGGTAGCTCAGTAAAGTAGCACCAAGCACCACTACACTACACTACACCCCCCCCTCGTCACTTATTAACCCCTTATTAGCCCCTGATCACCACTGATCACCCCATATAGACTCCCTGATCACCCCCCTGTCATTGATTACCCCCCTGTCATTGATCAACCCCCTGTAAAGCTCCATTCAGACGTCCGCATGATTTTTACGGATCCACTGATAGATGGATCGGATCCGCAAAACGCATCCGGACGTCTGAATGAAGCCTTACAGGGGCGTGATCAATGACTGTGGTGATCACCCCATATAGACTCCCTGATCACCCCCCTGTCATTGATTACCCCCCTGTCATTGATTACCCCCCTGTAAAGCTCCATTCAGACGTCCGCATGATTTTTACGGATCCACTGATAGATGGATCGGATCCGCAAAACGTATACGGACGTCTGAATGAAGCCTTACAGGGGCGTGATCAATGACTGTGGTTATCACCCCATATAGACTCCCTGATCACCCCCCTGTCATTGATTACACCCCTGTCATTGATCAACCCCCTGTAAAGCTCCATTCAGATGTCCGCATGATTTTTACGGATCCACTGATAGATGGATCGGATCCGCAAAACGCATACGGACGTCTGAATGAAGCCTTACAGGGGTGTCATCAATGACTGTGGTTATCACCCCATATAGACTCCCTGATCACCCCTCTGTCATTGATTACACCCCTGTCATTGATCAACCCCCTGTAAAGCTCCATTCAGATGTCCGCATGATTTTTACGGATCCACTGATAGATGGATCGGATCCGCAAAACACATACAGGCGTCTCCCTGGAGCCTTCCAGGGGGGGTGATCAATGACTGTGGTGATCACCCCATATAGACTCCCTGATCACCCCCCTGTCATTGATTACACCCCTGTCATTGATCAACCCCCTGTAAAGCTCCATTCAGATGTCCGCATGATTTTTACGGATCCACTGATAGATGGATCGGATCCGCAAAACGCATACGGACGTCTGAATGAAGCCTTACAGGGGTGTCATCAATGACTGTGGTTATCACCCCATATAGACTCCCTGATCACCCCTCTGTCATTGATTACACCCCTGTCATTGATCAACCCCCTGTAAAGCTCCATTCAGATGTCCGCATGATTTTTACGGATCCACTGATAGATGGATCGGATCCGCAAAACACATACAGGCGTCTCCCTGGAGCCTTCCAGGGGGGGTGATCAATGACTGTGGTGATCACCCCATATAGACTCCCTGATCACCCCCCTGTCATTGATCACTCCCCCTGTCATTGATCACTCCCCCTGTCATTGATCACCCCCCTGTCATTGATCCCCCTCTGTAAGGCTCCATTCAGACATTTTTTTGGCCCAAGTTAGCGGAATTATTATTTTTTTTTCTTACAAAGTCTCATATTCCACTAACTTGTGTCAAAAAATAAAATCTCACATGAACTCACCATACCCCTCACGGAATCCAAATGCGTAAAATTTTTTAGACATTTATATTCCAGACTTCTTCTCACGCTTTAGGGCCCCTAGAATGCCAGGGCAGTATAAATACCCCACATGTGACCCCATTTTGGAAAGAAGACACCCCCAGGTTTCCGTGAGGGGCATATTGAGTCCATGAAAGATTTAAATTTTTGTCCCAAGTTAGCGGAACGGGAGACTTTGTGAGAAAAAAATTAAAAATCAATTTCCGCTAACTTGTGCCAAAAAAAAAATTTCTATGAACTCGCCATGCCCCTCATTGAATACCTTGGGGTGTCTTCTTTCCAAAATGGGGTCACATGTGGGGTATTTATACTGCCCTGGCATTCTAGGGGCCCCAAAGCGTGAGAAGAAGTCTGGTATCCAAATGTCTAAAAATGCCCTCCTAAAAGGAATTTGGGCACCTTTGCGCATCTAGGCTGCAAAAAAGTGTCACACATCTGGTATCGCCGTACTCAGGAGAAGTTGGGGAATGTGTTTTGGGGTGTCATTTTACATATACCCATGCTGGGTGAGAGAAATATCTTGGTCAAATGCCAACTTTGTATAAAAAAATGGGAAAAGTTGTCTTTTGCCAAGATATTTCTCTCACCCAGCAAGGGTATATGTAAAATGACACCCCAAAATACATTCCCCAACTTCTCCTGAATACGGCGATACCACATGTGTGACACTTTTTTGCAGCCTAGGTGGGCAAAGGGGCCCATATTCCAAAGAGCACCTTTAGGATTTCACAGGTCATTTACCTACTTACCACACATTAGGGCCCCTGGAAAATGCCAGGGCAGTATAACTACCCCACAAGTGACCCCATTTTGGAAAGAAGACACCCCAAGGTATTCCGTGAGGGGCATGGCGAGTTCCTAGAATTTTTTATTTTTTGCCACAAGTTAGTGGAAAATGCTGATTTTTTTTTTTTTCATACAAAGTCTCATATTCCACTAACTTGTGACAAAAAATAAAAACTTCCATGAACTCACTATGCCCATCAGCGAATACCTTGGAGTCTCTTCTTTCCAAAATGGGGTCACTTGTGGGGTAGTTATACTGCCCTGGCATTCTAGGGGCCCAAATGTGTGGTAAGGAGTTTGAAATCAAATTCTGTAAAAAATGACCTGTGAAATTCGAAAGGTGCTCTTTGGAATGTGGGCCCCTTTGCCCACCTAGGCTGCAAAAAAGTGTCACACATCTGGTATCTCCGTACTCAGGAGAAGTTGAGGAATGTGTTTTGGGGTGTCATTTTACATATACCCATGCTGGGTGAGATAAATATCTTGGCAAAAGACAACTTTTCCCATTTTTTTATACAAAGTTGGCATTTGACCAAGATATTTATCTCACCCAGTATGGGTATATGTAAAAAGACACCCCAAAACACATTCCTCAACTTCTCCTGAATACAGAGATACCAGATGTGTGACACTTTTTTGCAGCCTAGGTGGGCAAAGGGGCCCATATTCCAAAGAGCACCTTTCGGATTTCACAGGTCATTTTTTACAGAATTTGATTTCAAACTCCTTACCACACATTTGGGCCCCTAGAATGCCAGGGCAGTATAACTACCCCACAAGTGACCCCATTTTGGAAAGAAGAGACCCCAAGGTATTCGCTGATGGGCATAGTGAGTTCATGGAAGTTTTTATTTTTTGTCACAAGTTAGTGGAATATGAGACTTTGTATGGAAAAAAAAAAAAATCATCATTTTCCACTAACTTGTGACAAAAAATAAAAAATTCTAGGAACTTGCCATGCCCCTCACGGAATACCTTGGGGTGTCTTCTTTCCAAAATGGGGTCACTTGTGGGGTAGTTATACTGCCCTGGCATTCTAGGGGCCCAAATGTGTGGTAAGGAGTTTGAAATCAAATTCTGTAAAAATTACCTGTGAAATCCGAAAGGTGCTCTTTGGAATATGGGCCCCTTTGCCCACCTAGGCTGCAAAAAAGTGTCACACATCTGGTATCTCCGTACTCAGGAGAAGTTGGGGAATGTGTTTTGGGGTGTCATTTTACATATACCCATGCTGGGTGAGAGAAATATCTTGGCAAAAGACAACTTTTCCCATTTTTTTATACAAAGTTGGCATTTGACCAAGATATTTATCTCACCCAGCATGGGTATATGTAAAATGACACCCCAAAACACATTCCTCAACTTCTCCTGAATACAGAGATACCAGATGTGTGACACTTTTTTGCAGCCTAGGTGGGCAAAGGGGCCCATATTCCAAAGAGCACCTTTCGGATTTCACAGGTCATTTTTTACAGAATTTGATTTCAAACTCCTTACCACACATTTGGGCCCCTAGAATGCCAGGGCAGTATAACTACCCCACAAGTGACCCCATTTTGGAAAGAAGAGACCCCAAGGTATTTCGTGATGGGCATAGTGAGTTCATAGAAGTTTTTATTTTTTGTCACAAGTTAGTGGAATATGAGACTTTGTAAGAAAAAAAAAAATCATCATTTTTCCCTAACTTGTGACAAAAAATAAAAAGTTCTATGAACTCACTATGCCCATCAGCGAATACCTTAGGGTGTGTACTTTCCGAAATGGGGTCATTTGTGGGGTGTTTGTACTGTCTGGCCATTGTAGAACCTCAGGAAACATGACAGGTGCTCAGAAAGTCAGAGCTGCTTCAAAAAGCGGAAATTCACATTTTTGTACCATAGTTTGTAAACGCTATAACTTTTACCCAAAGCATTTTTTTTTTACCCAAACATTTTTTTTTTATCAAAGACATGTAGAACAATAAATTTAGAGCAAAATTTATATATGGATCTCGTTTTTTTTTGCTAAATTTTACAACTGAAAGTGAAAAATGTCATTTTTTTGCAAAAAAATCGTTAAATTTTGATTAATAACAAAAAAAGTAAAAATGTCAGCAGCAATGAAATACCACCAAATGAAAGCTCTATTAGTGAGAAGAAAAGGAGGTAAAATTCATTTGGGTGGTAAGTTGCATGACCGAGCAATAAACGGTGAAAGTAGTGTAGTGCAGAAGTGTAAAAAGTGGCCTGGTCTTTCAGGGTGTTTAAGCACTGGGGGCTGAGGTGGTTAAAGTATGCCCACTCCTAGGGAGAGTAGCAGCAGTGCTAAACTTTCTCCATTTATAGACAATTTGTCTTACCATGGACTGATACACAGCAAGGCTTTTGGAGATACTTTTATAACCCTTTCCAGCTTTATGCAAGTCAACAATTCGTAGGTCTTCTGAGAGATCTTTTGTGCGAGGCATCATTCACATCAGGCAATGCTTTTTGTGAAAAGCAAACTCAGAACTGGTGTGTGTTTTTTATAGGGCAGGGCAGCTGTAACCAACACCTCCAATCTAATCTCATTGATTGGACTCCAGTTGGCTGATACCTCACTCCAATTAGCTCTTGGAGATGTCATTAGTCTAGGGGTTCACATACTTTTTCCACCTGCACTGTGAATGTTTACATGCTGTGTTCAATAAAAACATGGTAACATTTAATTTTTTGCGTGTTATTAGTTTAAGCAGACTGTGATTGTCTTTTGTTGTGACTTAAATGAAGATCAGATCACATTTTATGACCAATTTGTGCAGAAATTTATATCATTCCAAAGGGTTCACATACTTTTTCTTGCAACTGTAGGTCAGACACAGGAAGTTAGGGATATTAGATTAGGAGTGAGGAGTGAGGAGGAGAGGAGACAGACTTGTCTCTGTCCTTCTGGGCCTAGCCCAGGGAGTGAAGCTACTTCAACCTTTGTAGTCCAAGACTAGGACTTATTGATCCTTTACTGTAATACTCCTTCCAAGGACCCTTCTGGGTTTTAAGAGAATAATTGCTGTATCTTGTGCAACCTTTTCAAAGAATGGTGCAGAGAGTTTGCCTGCCATGAGGGAGACCGCCTTTGGGTTGCTGAATCAGTGAAGCACTGAATATTGCTGAATTGCTAAGTGCAGAATAGAACTTACAGAGGATCCAAACTATTGTTGAAAGGCTGAGTAACCAAAGCAAGATCAGGAACCAAGCACAAATAATATCATCACTTCTATACAGTTGAGCTGGAATCTACATATACCACCTTACTGAGCCTGTTATTGGGAATTACAGCTTTACCATCTGTATTTATGACAAAGTGCTGCTAATGGATGATACTGATTGCAAGACTACAATTTACAAGTAAAGTTCCTGTTTGGTTCAACTACTGCCTCTCTCATCATTCTACTCTATCTCCTAATTGCACCTTACGGTGCTGGCATCACGAACAACACAGGGGCCCAGCCACCAAAGCACCTTAAATACCCACTACCATCAAGGGCACCTCAACCACCATCTGGCTAGTGTTCCCTGCAATAGAGAGTGCCCCAGAGGATTTAGTGCTGTCTTCCTCTCTACTGCACGCTGACCAAGGGAGCTGCGGCAAAAGTGAGTACAACTACTACACCCATTCGGCACACCATTACACTCACATATCGCCCCTGCGGTCCGGCTCATTGCACATACACTGCACAGGTGTCTCAACAGGTCATGGTACCTCTCCTTGCTACACACTCCACACTTACTGCATCTGCACCCCAGACTGTTTCTACTTAGTCAGTCAGTTCATCAAACTCTATAAAGGTATTTCTCCACTTGCAGCAAGATGACTGTTTGGTTTCTTCTGATCTGGCTATCCACAGGTCACTTGCTGGTGCAAGGGCTAGGAGTTGCATATCAGCTACCCTTGCTCAACTCTCATGATCTCTGCTGCTGGAGTTACTTGTCCCTATCTAGGCTCCTAAGGTGTTGCATCAATTGATGAACACCACTCACCTTCACTTGCTAGGTAGCTACTATGCAGGGTGCTGCTGTTCCTTTCTCTGTACCAGCAGCTGTGTACCAGGGGGTCTAAGCTCTCTAAGGAAGCGATAGATCGTAAGGATGCTTTATGAGTGACCCCCTATGCTGACACTTGACTCACCCTGTTGCTGCATACCTGGTAATTAACACTTTCTACAAACCTCATTTAGTATCTAACTGGACTTTCACAGTGATATATAGCACATCACTTAGGCATATCAAATTGGTGTATCAGACATGGCACACTTAAGTGTGTATCATATACAAACGAGGTAGCATGCCACATAAATATTACATAAAGGGTATATTACTAGCATATTCTTCAGTAATCAGTCACATAACAGTCCAACAGTTTAACATGGATGCAGATAGGGTCAATAATTCAGAGAAGTGTGGACAATGGAGCAATGGAAGAAGGTGGATTGGTCTAATAAATTATGCTTTCTTTAACATCATTTAGACAGCCAATATGTGTGTCCGTCAGTTACCTGGGAATAAGATGGCCATAAGATGCAGCATGGGAAAAAGGAAAGCTAGCAAAGGCAGTGTGATGCTTTGAGTAAGGTCCTGCTGGGAATGTTCATCTTGGTTCCTAGAAGTTGCAGATGTTAATTTGATAAATACAACCTACCAAAACACTGTTGCAGATCAAGTACATCCTTTCATGGCAAGATGGTGAATCCAATGGGGGGGCCATTAAGCCAGGCGCCCCTCCACCTGCACAAGTGGTGCATGATGCACTCCATGCAGGATGTACTGGCAGACACTGTAGCAGCAGGGTCACTTATTCAGTCAGGCTCTGCTGGCTGAACGTTGCCGTGTGTGCAGCTTTCAATCATTTGTATCCTCATGCCGCTGCCTGTTGCCTGGACTGCAGGGTCTGGGAGAGAGTGGATGGAGAAGGGATCACTGAGAAATTTTCTGTACCTGAGCCACTCAATGTTGAGATCTGCCATGTACTTGGAAACCTGAAGAAGGAAACCAATTAGATGCAATCTTCCCAGCCACGAACCACAGAGCTATGTCTGTTCTTGTGTTCTGTGGCTCCTTCAGCCAGCTGATTGGTGGGGCTGCCAGGAATTGGATCCACACCAATTTTATATTGATGACCAATCCTAAGGATTGGTCATCAATATTAACCCTTAGGATACCAGAGGTTTTTTAGTTTTTGCATTTTCATTTTTCTTCCCTATCATCCTTGAGCCATAACTTTTTTATATTTCCGTTCACGTAGCTGATCGTGGATGCACCTCATTGCCGTGTTGGCACCTAGAATCCTAGAGACTGAGACCAGGCCTGTAGTCAGTTAGTTAGGGTTTCTGTTTGTGTCAGGCCATAAGGATTGTTAATTGTTCATTACAGTTACAGGACTTCACAGTTAAAGCTACAGTTCACACCAGAGAGCTGATAAGCTTCACCACAAACTCAAGCCAGGCTGGCATTTACTTAGAAGAAAGTCTAAGGCACGAGCTACATGACCAGTTATTGAACGGGGAATACTATAGAGTTTAATAAGCTTGTAAGTCGTTGTGCTGCACCGCAGGCTAGCCCGCACCATGCACCCAAACAGTTGTTCCTGATTTTTAGAGTAATAACATGTAAGGCATGGCTGTTTTAGTTGAACCCACCAGCAAGTACATTACCGCACTTACCTCCAGCATTCACTGAAAGGCTCCGTGCTGTGCATCTCTTGTGCGTAAGTACATTCAGTTGTGTGTTACTAGCATTTTTGGTCGTTTTGGCAAAAACTGGTGTTGGAGTTGCTTTCCTGGTTTGTGACTTCGCTGTATTCTGGGGAGCCCACCCTGTTACACGGCTTACAGGCCAATATCAGATCCCCATATCAGACCTCAAATCAAATGAAAAATAACTAAATCTTACCTCTCTGGATGGCGCCGCCACTCACTAGCATTCGCTGTGCAACACGCACTGTCATTTTCCTCCCACTTTTGGGGGGGGAGAGGGAATGCATCTTATAAAGTGAAAATCATGGTACTTCTTTAAGGAAGTCCATCTCTTACAGTGTTACTGTGCTAATTATTGAAATCAGATGAGGCAATAAGACATTCCATTGAACTCTCGCTGTTAAAATCGATCTCTTGTTATCAGTACATCATGTATACAGTATATACACATGATAGACATTCAAAGGTACAATAAAGCTATGATGGTGGGCTTGCATGAAGCACCTTGTGCATTGTACAGATTTAGTACAAATCTTAAATTCATACTTAGAGGAAAAATGGCCTCCTTGCTTGTTTATAACAGTATTTTCAGTTGCTACAAAAAATCCATTATTTATTTGCAAACAACTTAATGACTGCTTTGGCAGCTGTTTGTATCCAGTCTGTGATCTCATTTTAACACAAATGACACTTTCTGTTCCTCTCGGGCAATTGGGGAAGCCTTACTTTTCCTCCTTACTATCTGTCTAATTGATAAAAGACTAGTGAATTGTTCTTTAGCGTGGATGACGGTCCTCTTGATCAGCATGCCTCCTTGTTTCCAAGCCCCCACTTCTGTCATCTCTCTTGTGGTGTTTTATAATTAGCGATGCCTACTGACAGGTTTTAAACAGATCATTCCAAGATCAAAAGTGTCATTTACCAACTGTTTTGCATTTTGTGCTTTTAAGATTTTCAAAATGTTATCTTAAAAACGTACACAGCCTCCTGAAATTACATCGGCGTCTCTTCATCCTTACTATAAAAAAGCCAAAGCTAAAAAAAAAAGATATAGAATAAAAAAAATATCTAGTCTATTGTTCGGCAACTTGACAATAAAGAAAAAAGTGCAAAATGAAAGGATATAATGTAAACACTGTTAAAGAAGTCATGATACAGAGAAAACAAAACTGGTATACTTGTAATTTTATTTCACTTATTTAAAAAGTGAGCTGTACAGGCTGCAAGACAAAATCCCCAAAGCCTCCATAGACTAAATTTCCTTATTCCTCTTTGAACAAACTACACAGATTTTGTTGACTAATTGAGATCAATCCCAGCTGTAAATCGCCCGGCAATTGTACAGCTTTAATTAAGCTACCATAGGGAGCTGTTTATCAATTAACACTTGTTACAAATTATTAGTAATTATAAGGACAAGGCATGTATATGTCAGACAGGAGGATAAAGTATATATAGCTTGTTTTTACAACTGCTAGGCCAATTTGCATGGTGTAATTCATATTCCATCCATTACAAGAAATAGGAACGCTGACAAATCAATCTTTACCATATTTTTATTATTATTTCCAGGAATATGTGTTTGACTTTTGTAGCTTTCTTAGGGTTATTATAATTTGCAAGGTCGGTGAAGGCCCTTAGATGGTGTGGCTTGGCGATGTTAACCACAGGCAGATTACTGCTAATTGCCGGGCTGCATCTGCTGTGGTTTAAATTGCAGATAGAGGTGCAGCCCAGCAATTATCAGTAATCTTTACAATGTACGAGCACCCTTCAGGTAGAAAATTTGGTGGGCATTACTGCCCTAGAAGCAGTGCCATATAAAGCATTTGATTAAGTTGTGAAAGTTCCTCCTAGGTGGTGGCTGATTATTTGGCTGAATATGCCACCACTGGCAATTTATATATTTTTCCTCATTACTTTTACATTGCAACATATCTTGTGCTGCTATTGGCCCACCAAGGGTATTCCTTCTGAAGCCCCCCCCCCCATACTGAGCCAAGTGCACATGCATTCTCAAAGGGGGAATAAGTTGGTACTAGACATCTCTAACGGTGGTTTACCTACCTTGAGAATGAAAGGATTGGGCATGTGGAAATCTTACATGCCAAATCCTCCTTTTCTTTATCATCTGCTGCCGGGGGGAGCCATAAAACCCGCACACACATTAGGGTTGTTGAAGTTGGTGGGTTTGACCATCATTTATATAATGTGTATGAGCAACTTAAGGCGAGCGCCATTTTTCAGGCCTGCCACTGTTGTTGCTGTGGCATGACTGGGAATGCGGTTTTGATTGCGGTGATCATATGCTGCTCTCTCTTGCTCCACAGGCCTTTCTAAAGGTGGCCATACACATTAGTCTAAAGTTGGTCAAAATAGACAATTTTAACCATTCCTGTGGTGAAATGTAACAATACTTTTAGAATGATCATTTTAGCCGACCAATGACAGATCATTATCGTCTGAAAAGAAGTTGGCGATGTTTAACATTTTCGACTGATAGTTTCGTCTGAAAGTTTGTTAATGGACGAAAGATCTTTCTTTGAAAGAATATTCCCATAAAGATCTTTCGTCCATCACCTGGTTTAGTTGAACATGGCCAGTTTAAACAACTGTAATGGCTAATATGGAGTAAAATGTGTATGGCTGTGTCTCCTAAATGATCACTCACCAGATGATTGTTTGCTCAATTGCTGTTTTACCATCAACTGACCTCTAATGTGTTTGGCCACCTTTAGGTTGCATACATCTCTGATTCTGCAACATAATTAACTCCCTCTGATGTTATACTGGATTCAGGAGACAACTTATTTTGGTATGGACTTTGACCAATGGTGAGGACCAGATGTCATCATGTTCAGGTTGGTGAAGCCCCAATTTAAAAAAAAGTTTCAGAACCCATGCTTTACATAGATTTCACATTTTCATTTAAGGTCATGCTCAGATATCATACACACAACAGACAGCCATCTCAGTATGTTTTTGAAACCATAAAACATGGGAAGAATATATAACGAAGTCCATGAAGATGTTTTCTTGAGTCAGATATGAGCCAAAGACAGTGCTGAAAGCCAATAGCACAATTTTGGTGCAAAACACTGCATCTCAGACCATACTCCCTTTGCCACAAATCCATTTCCCCCCAAGCCTTGTCCTCTTTCAAGCAAGATGGAAAAAATATTGGAGAAACCCTTGCTGTGCCAATTTGGTTTACTTTTTAGACTGATGCTAAGCGTTAACATATAAGTAAATCTGGACCTATGCTCTGTTGGGTGTCACATATACAAAATAGAAAAAAACTCTCTGTATGAAATCGGAAGCATGCGAATACAAAATGTTACAGTAACATTGCTGTGCACACAAGCCTTATACTAATTTCTCTGACCTAGCAATTTGGAAGTAGCTTTTTCTAATATAATATTTGGTAATACAGTCTCATAGCAACCCACTGGAAAAAAATTATCAAGACTGGCATTTCTCTAGATAGCTTGAAACCGGGGATTAATTTTATAAAAGTCAGTAAATTAAAGACAAGAATTTTTTTGTGGTTCGATAATAGATTTTCTTCTAACAAATTTGTGCCCACTAGTGGTATTTTACTGCAAGCTTGACTGAACTAAATTGCATCAACTTGTATTTGTGCAATCAGAGTAAGAAACATAAAAAGAGAACCCACTAATTTAGAATATATTTTATGTGACCCTCAGGGCATAAGCTTTGAAATCTTTATAGTCTATTTATAGCATGGAAAGACCAGGTGAAAGTGTATAATGTATTCAAGTGCTAAAGCTACCTATTGCTGTATGCAGCCCTGTCTGTGATAATTTTAATTGGCTTAATTGAGATGCACACGTCTGATTAATGTTTCATTCTTTTATTTTTCCCCTCCATCAAGTCAAACAGTTCGACATTTCTTCAATTATGTTAGATCTTTCCAGACTTCAAAGGCACACTGTATTAGACAGCTACTGGAAACACTGGGAGAACTGATTACAGAGTAAAGACTGCTCATTATATTCTAAGAGCACAAAATTGGTTTGTGTAGCCTTTGAAAGTTAGAATTAAGAGCTGTTGAGCTAAACTTGAGCTATAGTAATTAACCCAATTTATAATAGTTCCCCCTTACCTAATTTGCATGAGATTGTTAATTTAGAGGGAGATGTGCTACAGCGCAGTCACTAACAGGTCTATTAGAAAATGCATTTTGTGGATGTAAAGCTATTCAAAAAATGTACCTCTGGCGTTAGTAATTATAACAGGATTCAGTAACAAGTTTTGGAATATGCTTAAAAAGCCAAACATTTTAAGTAATTACAGTAATGAGGGAAAATTGCATCCCAATAGCAGGATCATGATCTGCACAACAGAATTCAAGACTTAAGCTGAATATTGAAAAGTATCATTTTAGAGTACTTTTTAGCCAGCTAAGGAATCATACATAATTTTATAGGTGATTGTCCAAAAGTAAAATTTTTCGAGAAAAGACATAAAAAAAATAATAGAAGTATTTAAAGTTGCTTACTTTTGCAACAAGTTTCCTTATTTACCTCTCAGAACATAAAATAAAAAAAATGGTCACTATGGAAATAGTGTATAATATTTATTTTCCAAACAGCTCCGATGCAGACCTATGTGTCCCCGTGGCCACAGACTACAAACTCTGTGCAGTCTGATGCTGCAATTTAATGTGGCTCCATTCTATCTACACCCTATTCTAATCACTGTAGGTTAGTAGGTGGAGAGGCCTGATGGAGTGGGGTTACACTTGTCTTCTTGACCTGTCTACATAAACAGATGTGCATAGAAGCTATACATAAAAAATATTATATTTCAGATGCATTGGAGAAGTACAAACTGGCAATAGCATTCAGGAAAGACATTTTTAGTCATCATATCATTTCACAATGATACTCCGCCAATCTCAGAATATTAATAAGATACCCGAACAGTGACTGTTGGGCTCGGAAAATAGAAATTAAAAATAGGGTTGAGTGAACCCGAACTGCAAAGTTCCCGGACCCGAACCCGGACTTTTTCACTGAAGTTCGGGTGATTTTATTATTTTCCATTATAACATGGTTATAACGGAAAATAATAGCATTCTTAAGACACGTGGTGAGCGTGGTTACGTCACTGCAGGTCCTGTTGAATTAAGATAAAAGGACCTGCGGTGACGTCACCGCGCTCACCACATGGTGACGTCATCACAGGTCCTTTTGCAGGTCCTGCAGAAAGAAGAAAGAAGAGGATTCCGGCTGCGCGATCAAGTAAATGGGGTGAGGTTTTTTATTATTATTTATAACCTCTCAATGGCCACTTTATTTAGCATTCTGTCTTAAGAATGCTATTATTTTCCGTTATAACCATCTTAGTCCCCATTGACTTTAATGGGGTCTGGGTTCAGGGTCAAGTTCGGGTCCCGAACCTGAACTTTGACCTAAAGTTCGGCCGACCCCGGTGAACCCGAACTTCCACAGGTTCGCTCATCCCTAATTAAAAAGTAAAAATAAAATTTTGGATTTTAAACAGGCTAAAGATGAGCGAACCGAGTTCGGTTCGGTCACCATGCCGTGGAGCCAGGGGTCACAGCATTCCTCCTGCTCTTCCTTCTTGCAGCCCCAAAGAAGGATTTCAGTGGAGTCCTCCCAGTCTTCACTGCCCCTTCTGTGGCAAGAAAAAAAACCATGCCCTACAGCAGATACAGTATCCCTGCTGACGACTTGTGTGAGAGCAGTCAGCATTTGTACTGCCCTGAGGAGGAGGTGGAGGCTGCCGACCCCAGGCATAGCCATGTTGGTGGTGGTAATAGTATTGGCCTCCGTAGCTGCGCTATTGGCGCTAGGGACAGTAAAAGTGACAGTCGGAGAAAAGAAGGGGAGGGGGCCAAAGAACCCACCATGATATCTAACAGTCTGATAGAAGCTAAAGGAAGGGTGAGGACTCCGATGACAATTTCTGGATAGGACTTGGGAGCTGGATCCAGATGCTGAGGAGGAGGCAACATCAGAGGAGGACGGTGATGGCGGCAGCAATAAACAGCAGAGGCCATATACCTCCCAAAGAACAACCAGGGCAATGTCTGCTTTGGAATATGGTGATACCGCACTAAGTGGGTTAGGCCTCTACCTCTGCTGTGCGAGTATCACCTGTCTGGCATTTTTTCTCCACGCTGCCAGAAAATGTGATCTGATCTTCATCTAAGTCACAAAAATAGACAATCACAGTCTGCTTAAACTAATAACACACAAAGAATTAAATGTTACCATGTTTTTATGGAACACACCATGTAAACATTCACAGTGCAGGTGGAAAAAGTATGTAAACCCCTAGACTAATGACCTCTCCAAGAGCTAATTGGAGTAAGGTGTTAGCCAAATGGAGTCCAATCAATGATATAAGGTTGGAGGTGTTGGTTACAGCTGCCCTGCCCTATAAAAAACACACACCAGTTCTGCGTTTGCTTTTCACACGAAGCATTGCCTGATGTGAATGATGCCTCGCACAAAAGAGCTCTCAGAAGACCTATGATTAAGAAATGTTGACTTGCATAAAGCTGGAAAGGGTTATAAAAGTATCTCCAAAAGCCTTGCTGTTCGTCAGTCCACGGTAAGACAAATTGCCTATAAATAAAGAAAGTTCAGCACTGCTGCTACTCTCCCTAGGAGTGGCCGTCCTGTAAAGATGACTGCAAGAGCACAGCGCAGACTGCTCAATGAGGTTAAGAAGAATCCTGTGGATAGGGGATAACTTAAACCAACCGGTATACCCCTTTAACTTTAGTGACCAATGCCAGGCATCTTCTGCCAAGGCAAATAAAATAACAGGATGCATCAAAAGAGGCATAGATGCACATTATAAGAATAGAGTTTTCCTCAATACAAATCAATAATCAGACCACACACAGACTACCATGAACAATTTTGTGCATCTGTGCATAAGAAGACATCATCATGGGACTCTGTATCTGCGCAAGCACCTAAAGACTAAAGACTGCCATTGTAATTGAGCAACAACCATCAGGCAGTTTAATAGCAGCACAGCACCCATAGTAATCTGCGACACTCAGTATTGTGAAGTACAGACTAACTACATAGCTGAAATACAGATTACTGCAAAAAGTCCATTGTAAATTATTGAACGAGATGCAGCAGCAATAGGTCAGTGGGGCCTTGTACACATATATCCTCCTGAGGATTCCCACCTCATAGGGTGACCGATCCATTCAAGTGGAGTCACTATTCAGGGTCTGACAGAACTACCAATTTCTGACCATGTTATTAAAGTGAGACACAAATTAAGCAGCTGAGAATCATAGATGGAAAACTTAGACAGAGAAGAGGGAAAGACAGGGAAAAACAGTTGGAGATTTGAGGGATGCACATCCAGGGCACGAAGCACCCATTCCACCACATCTCAAAGATGCTCTATTGGGTTGAGATCTGGTGACTGTGGGGGCGATTTTAGTACAGTGAACTCATTGTCATGTTCAAGAAACCAATTTGAAATGATTCGAGCTTTGTGACATGGTGCATTATCCTGCTGGAAGTAGCCATCAGAGGATGGATACATGTTCTCATTCTGTTTACGCCAAATTCGGACTCTACCATTTGAATGTCTCAACAGAAATCGAGACTCATCAGACCAGGCAACATTTTTCCAGTCTTCAACAGTCCAATTTTAGTGAGCTCGTGCAAATTGTAGCCTCTTTTTCTTATTTGTAGTGGAGATGAGTGGTACCGGGTGGGTTCTTCTGCTGTTGTAGCCCATCCGCCTGAGGTTGTGCGTGTTGTGGCTTCACAAATGCTTTGCTGCATACCTCGGCTGTAACGAGTGGTTATTTCAGTCAACGTTGCTCTTCTATCAGCTTGAATCAGTCGGCCCATTCTCCTCTGACCTCAAGCATCCACAAGGCATTTTTGCCCACAGGACTGCCGCATACTGGATGTTTTTCCCTTTTCACACCATTCTTTGTAAACCCTAGAAATGGTTGTGCGTGAAAATCCCAGTAACTGAGCAGATTGTGAAATACTCAGACCGGCCCGTCTGGCACCAACAACCATGCCACGCTCAAAATTGCTTAAATCGCCTTTCTTTCCCATTCTGACATTCAGTTTGGAGTTCAGGAGATTGTCTTGACCAGGAGCACACCCCTAAATGCATTGAAGCAACTGCCATGTGATTGGTTGACTGGATAATTGCATTAATGAGAAATAGAACAGGTGTTCCTAATAATTCTTTAGGTGAGTGTATGTATATATATATATATATATATATATATATATATATGTTTTTAGCCATAATATATTTACACATATTATTATATATTTAGAATATATAATATATGCAAATATATTATGGCTAAAACATCAGTTTCCCACATATTATAATGATTAGAAGAGTAAGCCAGCACCTCCACATATGGTGTCTCGTGCAAGGACTTGGTCCAGTCCGTACAGATTCAGAAAAGTAGTAAGAGATATCCAGCACCGAGATAAATAAAAATCTTCAGTCTTTATTTCATAAATTTAAAAGAATGCAGTTTCTTCACATAGATGATGGTGATGCTACCAACGCGCTTCGATCTGTACGATCTTAATCATGGTATCATGGTACCATAATTAAGATCGTATAGATCGAAACGCGTTGGTATCGTCACCATCCTCTATGTGAAGAAACTGCATGCTCGCTCAACACTAGTTGCCACGCCTTGTTGGAGCTGATTAGCCTGGGAGAGACTAGCCACAGCGGCAAGCAGTTGCTCAAGTACGGTTGCAAGAAAAAGTATGTGAACCCTTTGGAATGATATGGATTTCTGCACAAATTGGTCATAAAATGTGATCTGATCTTTATCTAAGTCACAAAAATAGACAATAACAGTCTGCTTAAACTAATAACACACAAAGAATTAAATGTTACCATGTTTTTATGGAACACACCATGTTATTAAAGTGAGACACAAATTAAGCAGCTGAGAATCATAGATGGAAAACTTAGACAGAGAAGAGGGAAAGACAGGGAAAAACAGTTGGAGACTTGAGTTAAAGGGGTTGTCCCATTAAAAATATTCTACGGTTTTCTAACCAGCACCTGGATCTAAATACTTTTGTAATTGCATGTAATTAAAAATTTTCGATAGCTACTGAGTTATTCAATAAAATGTATGTGTATAGTGCCACTTAATTTTTTATTTCTTTGTCCTGCTCATTAGGAAGGCCGCACATGCTCAGTTTCATCTTTCAACTGCCTCCTGAGCTGTGATAGGGAGAGCATGGACACGCCCCCTGAGCTTTGTTAGAAATGTATTGTCATGGACTATAGGATCTGATTCACCAATCTTTCATTTTTTACATTATTCATTAATAACCCCTTTAAGATGGATATACGAGCTGTATAAGGGGCTTAATAAGGAGTTCAGGATTGGTTCCCTCTTTTAGGGTCCATTCACACGTCTGTGTTGTATTACTGATCCGCAATACACCCGACCAGCACCCCCATAGAACTGACCATTTTTGTCCGCAATTGCGGACAAGAATAGGACATGTTCTATTTTTTTCCGGAGCTGCGCACCAGAAGATCAGGGCCGCGCTATGGAAATGCAGATGCACTATGTGCTCTCCGCATCCATTTCTGCCCCATTGAGAATGAATGGGTCCGCACCCATTCCGGATTTTGCGGAACGGATGCGAACCCATTTCACGGACGTGTGAATGGACCCTTAGATAGCTCCTAGTCCCCACTGATATAGAATTTTACAGCAATTCTAAGTTATGTACCCAACATCAATGTTGTGATAAAATTTTATTTTTCTTCTTTTTTCACACTATTTTTCAAAATGTGGATGAAAGCTGGGTGTGCCGGAATCAGTGGACAATGTTCATGTACATGCACGTCTCTTCTCTGCATATTTATCACTCTTCCTCAGAAAATGGGACCAGTCCAATAGGATATATTTGTCTCCTTCAATTGGTTGGGATATTATTGGAGACTTTTGAGCTGTGCTGTGTAATGGCTGCTTTAGCACCTTACTAAATATGTACAATTATCTAATCAACTATTATGACATAACTAGACATCATGCCCGTTACAAAAACGGGCGCTAGAATTGGCCGATGCACAGAGCAATCATCACACCGCGTTCCATGGACGCCGTGGGCGGTGTTGAGCGGCCGACTCTCAGGGTGTGGTCAGTGAGGACGGTGGGCGGTGTGGACGGCAGGTGGGGGCGGCGTTGATCGGTGACTGGTGGCTGTGGGCACTGACTGATGGCTGAGACGGCTGGCACTGACTGATGGCTAAAACGACTGACACTGACTGGTGGCTGAGACTGCGGGCACTGTGACTGGTAGCTGAGACGGCTGGCACTGACTGGTGGTGCTGAGACTGCTGGCACTGTTACTGGTGGCAATCACTGATGGCTGATATGGCTGGCACTGACTGGTGGTGCTGAGACCACTGGCAGCAACTGGTGGCCAATACTGATGGCAGCAGCAGCTGCTGTATCTGTGTCTGACAGGACTGTAATGGCGGCGCTTCTGTTTCATTTAAAGGCGGCACTCAAACTAACACAGCACACCATAATAACGGCGCGCTGCTGTGGGCGGTCTGAGCGAGCAGCGTGAGGTGCGCCCTGTGTTTATTGGCCATCGCAATTGTGGGCGGTACCGGCGGCGTGTAGGACAGTGCTGTGGTTGTTGGCGGTTCAGGAGGCCTGAGGTGCATGTGTTTTTATTGGCTGCCAGCACGCTAATGTGGGTCGTAGCAGGCGAAATTGTGGGGCGTGTGGGGCGGCTTTGATGTTATTGTGCTGTTGCTGTGGGCGGTTCAGGAGGCATGAGGTGCGCCCTGTTTCTATTAGCCCGCATATCCCGCATGCGCATTTAACTCGGCACATCGTACATGCGCATTTAACTCGGCGCATCGCGCATGCGTATTTAACTCGGCGCATGCGCATTTAACTTCGGCACACACGCACGGATACGGCGCAGGCACAGAGGGATTTAAATATAGGATGATATGCCACCTGCACCCCACCACCACTGCTCATATCCCCTGTTATGGATATCTTACACTCCAGCTGAGTAAATCCGTATAGCGTCTCCCGAAAACCAAGTAAATCCAAAGGTGTTGTGAATATATAGCTCCCAATCCCCCACAAACAGAATCCAGGACTTCAGGAAGGGGGTAAAAACGATCAACTTTATTGATGGCCTCAGCTCAGCCTTTTATCAAGTCCTCCAGCAAGGGTTACTCCCACGAGGCCATTGTGGGGAACAGGCACACAAAATACAGTGACCAATCAATATACAGTAAGATATAACACACTCCCACATGAACAGTAAAATATAAAATCTCTATCCTGGAGATAATTGGATAAAGGGGCCGTACATAGTTCCATGCGGTCGATGACCCAGACCATTGTGTTTGCTAAATGTATCACAGGCAATATCCATTGTGTTTGTGGATTGCATCACGGGCAATATCCATTGTGTTTGCTAATGTCCATTGTGTTCGCTAACTGCGTCACAGGCAGATGAGGTGGTTTGTGTACATTTAAAGGGCGAAATAGGATTAACTACATGAACAGCAGACAAAATACAAGAGTCTGGACATTCCTAAAACAGGGGTTTTGTCACATCCCCCAATTTAAAAAAATTAAGACCTCACACAAATATGTTAAAAGTAATACATGTAGGAATGCAGTGTTAATTTAAAGACTGTCCACAAGCAGAACCCTTGACCTAATTGTTTGAATTGGAAAATGTGACAATTACTTTCATTGGAACAATTGTTTTAATTAAAAAAAAGGTGCCAATTAAACCATTGCCATCGTAGTTTCAATTGGGAAGAGGTGACAAATTAAACCATTTGTAGCACTCTGAACAAATCCGTGAAACTGAAAATTGTAAATATTCAAAGTAGAATATCCATCGTTAAAGTAAAAAAGCACTGCATTCCTTGATTGAATGTTTTTTCATCATATTAAAAGGGGTTATCACATAAATCATTTTCATAACAACAGTCCTGAAACCCTGAGTTGAATTAATTTACCTTGTTGATAGCACATAAAGTACATAATCATCATTTGTGCTTCCACATGTCCCTCTTGGTGCTGCTGCTAATCTAGACAGAATCAGTCTCCTTCCTTCTCTTGCAGCTGAAAATACAGTCCATTCTTAGGCTATTTGCACATCCACGGTAGAAGCTCCGGCAGACTCTTACAGTAGGGAACAGCCTGCCAGAGAACTCCGGATCCAGCATTCCTGGATGTTGCCACCTGTCTGCCAGACCCCATTGACTATAATGGGGTCCAGCAGAGACCCGGCTACTACCCAGCAAATATGCAGAGAAACAGCCACACAAGAACCTCTGCATCCAGCCAAGTCCCAGCACTCTCTGTCGGAACTGCCAGCCAGATCACCCAGCCACAGATGTGAAACTAGCCTTACTTCTTTGAAGAAGAAGTTTAGAGGCTTTGGTCCTTCCCCGACAAGCAGGGCAGAAAGCTATATATATTTGATGGAGAGATGAACTGGAGAGAGTGACTGAGCATGCCTGTCTACCAGCACACAGATCATTAGATGGATGCACACTTTAAACACAATGTGGCACCATACTGTGTAAATGTCAACATTTTTATTGGATATTTTTATAAGAATGCAAATGGAAAACATTGTGCATTTTTATGCTATATACAATGAATATAATATATAAAGTGGAACCCTTTAAGGTAGAGCTTTCACATTGTTACTTTATTTAAAATCCAAATATGCAAATATGCACCCAGGACTTTTTAGGAGAACATACTGTATCTACAGAAATTCAATTTAAGAATTATTTTGTGAACCCACAGAAGTTCATAAGTACAATCAGGGCTAGATTATAGAATGGGGACATGACAACTGTGCCCTGGCGCCTCCACTACCTTGGGCCTCCATGACCAACCTTCCCTGATGACAGTTGGGCAGTTCTCTGTTGCTGAGAAAAGTTGGAGTGGTAATCACACAATTGTGCGTCTCTCTCTCTTTTAATATCTATAATTTCTCTGGCTTTGCTATTTTTCATGACCAGCAAGGCTCCAAGCAGCTGGACACCAGTGATCAGCGATTCATGATGTTGTACTGACAGATGTTAAAATATTATCTATGTGCTATGTCAGTCACTGCTATTCATCACAACCGTTCCTAAACTGTGAATAGGGGGTAATTAACATATTCATAAAAAGACGTAACAGTAGGTTCTCTACAAAAAACTTATGCTGAATCATTGAGACAAAAGGACATCACTGTAGAGATGTCACCATCCTGGACAACAGGTTGGTGGTTGCTTGGGCCTAAATCTTGATGACAAGTTTCCTTTAAAGATCAACACGTGTTTGTGCTTTCACTTCAGAATCATTGTAATATTAGATGCGCGTTTAACGACACCGGTCGGCCTTCCCACATCCTAACTATGGCTCATGGCACTCAGATCTCCTTTGACTTACAGTAGGGCTGAATTGTACAGCAACCTGATGGTTGCAAAAAAAACACACACATAAATGAAGCATGTATCAATAGTGGCAGAAAAATTCATATAGCCTTATCAGGGCTTATTTTTGGGGGGATAAATTGTACTATTTAAGAGTACCATTCAATTTACCATGTCTGTTATTGGAAAATGGGGAAAAAAATTATTTGTGGAGTTAAATAAAAAAAATACAAATCCACCAAGGTTTTCAGGGTTTTGACATCACAGTGTTCACTGTGCGCTGAAAATGTCATAATGTCCTTATTCTGTGGCTCAATATGAATATGGCGATACCAAACTTGAATTATTATTTTTTTAAATAAAAACCTTTGGAAAACCTTTTTTTTCCATCACCATAATTTTTTTTATATTTCACTCTACAGAGCGAACTAAGGCCTTGTTTTTTGCAGGTTGAAATTAAGATTTTATTGGTACCATTTTTGTGGTACGTACGACATTTTGATCACTGTTATTCAATTTTTTTGGGGGGGGGTAAATTGACCAAAAAATTATAAATCGTGTGTTTTTACATTTTTTTTTTTCATTACGGAGATCAGCACACATGAAAATTTTATTAATATTTTAATAGTTCGGACATTTTTGAACAAGGCGATGCCTAATATGTTTTTTTTTTGTTTATATAATCTTGTATGTAAAATTGGGAAAGGGGGTGGTTAAATAAAAAAATGTTGTTTACTTTTGCAGTGACAATTTTTAACCCCCTTATGGGGCTAGAACCTGTGATCTTTTGATCCCTTGTCCTATTCACCCTAATTGCCATTCCCCATCATTGCGATCGGGTGTCTGCCGTACGATACAGCCATCATTTATGGAGCGGGTTCAATGCAGTACCCTCATCCATACATCCTCCGCCAACGTTATGCACGGGCACACCTGATTTATTGTGAATTGTGACTAAATAATTCTCAACAAATCGAATTTTTTGTTGAAGTTTCGGCAAATCGGCTGAATCGAATTTGTTCAAAACTTCACTCATCACTACTTGTCATCCTTACTTGGTGCACACGTTATCAATTTGGATAAACCACTATCCTCTCATTAATATAACTTACCTGCAATGTTTCACACTCAAAAAAAAGATGCTTTAGGCTCTTATTCACATATGTACAGTCTTTTTACAATACTTTGACCGAATGTGTGTGCCTCTTTCCTGTTCAGCTGAATAGTAGTAAATGCAGCTGAACAGGAAAAGAAGCACACACATTCAGTTGGGACCCTGGTAGAAGAGCCCGTAGCCTATGTGAGTGCAGCAGGGACTTTAGCATCGGAGGAGCCAGCCAAATATTAACCTAACAATCTTTCTTCCACAGGTTAAAAGAAAGAACAGTTTGTATTAAATTGAATCTAATTTTCCTATCCCAGAAACAACAGCAAAACCCGTGACACTGCCACAACATGCCAAAAACAGCAACACGCAACAGCAAGCGTGGCAACATGCCAAAAACTGGCAACAGCAAGCGTGGCAACAGTGTCACGGCGTACACCATAGGCCGTGACACAGGGGAAGAATGATACAGCCTCCCCTTTTTTGAGCTCCTTGCAATGGCACCGCTTGCCTGGTCAGTTTGCCACTTGGTATACACATGGGGAACACTTTAGTTACACGTGATCATTCTCATGAATGCTAGATCTTCTAGCATTATTAAAATACAATTTAAAAAAATGCTTACACGTTTCAAGTGCCAATACGCTCTCATTCATAGCAGGAGGAGCTGTAAGAGCATCAGCACTTAAAAAGCGTAAGCGTTTTTTCATTTTATTGTGTTGTTCATGTTTCATTTGAAACAATGGGAGAAGATTTTAGTGTCTGCTGGATTCACCCTCTATTCATCACGTCGCACTCCTGGGAGCCAGCCCTGCTGTCCGTGCACCGCACATTATTACTTACATTGCAATAAGGTCATCTGAATCTGATCGTGTTTACCTTTTGAACATACAGATCTGTAATGCTTCCAGTGTCCATATACCGGTCTTATTTGCCATTTTAAAAGTTCTGTTTTCTTTCGAGTAGAGCTCCTGACATTCTCAGCAGTTTGTCCTTTTATTCTGCTCGGATTGTACTTGTTAGAAGAGATTAGAACATGTTAAAGATTAATTCTTAAAGCATCTTCAAGCTTTCTCTTCCAACAAAGGAAACATCAATTATCGGCTCACTTATAAACTTTGGCCCTTTTCTTGAATACTTTTTGGCCTTTATAAATCTTAGAATTCTTCCCCTTGAGTGTTTGTTCAAAGAAGAGATTTTTTCGCCTCCAGGGGTTGTTAAACTGATTGCAATACCACATATTTAGAGCAGTTCACTGGGAATTAGACTGTATTGTTGCTGTCAGCCTTAAAAAATATCTGTCAGATAGTATTAGGAGTAAAATACACTTTATAAGAAATAATGACCAGATGCCAATCAACTCTTCTTCACCACTGGCGTTGCAGACATGACTTGCAAATCAAATGTGCAATATTTTTCATGATACAAAAAAAAAAATAATAAGATACAACCTATAATTAAAAATCAATTTCTTTGGGTTATTCTGTGATTTATTTCTATTCCTGCATTGTTATGCATTTAGAAAAAGACATAATTTTTTATTGGTCCTATTATGGATCAATATAATAGCGGTAAATCTCAACAAAGACTCGGCTTCCAAGCCTTTTGCAGAACATTGCTCTGAGTGCTAATATGTCATTTTAAATTTACAAAGGAAAGAAGTTTATATGAATCATGAATAAGCCATGCAATGCATTTAGTGAATGTACAAGACAAAAGGGGTTATGCTATAGCGGAAATCTGCAAGAATTATATTAATACACATTAAAGTCCCACATCATTATATATGCTTCCAACTACATATACCTAAACCAGTAATGAATATATTATTCATTACTTATATAGCACTAACATATTATTTAATAGGCAGATTTTTGTCCCCGTGGATTATTACAAGGTTTGTGCATACACTAACACACACTACAGCCAATTTCATAGGAAGCCAATTTATCAGTATTTGATTGGAAGTTGGGATAATACCAGAATAATTGAAGTTAAGCCATGGAAGCAAAAGAATACAATATAATACCATACAACTTTATTAATCCCGTAGGGAAGTAGAAACGCGGTTTCCAGCAGCAACTTACAAATCATAAAACACAAACATAAAACAGATACAATGCAACATAATTTGGATACAGTGACAAATACAATGCAGTATGATACTCTCTGTCCTAGTTAGGCCTTTTTTCCATGTCCGATGCTGAGTTTCTTCCCCCTCATAGACCATACGATTGTACTATAGATCTCATTCCGGGATCCAAATACCCTAAGGGTCGTATTTATAATTTGTCCAGTCCTGAACGACAATCTATGAGGGATTATATAAAGGAAACTTTGCAAAAAGTTCATATTAGACACTCAGTTTCTCCTATGGGGTCAGGATTTTTCTTTGTTGAAAAAAAAGATGGAGGATTGAAACATTGTATTGATTACAGAGAGTTAAACAAAATTACTATTCAAAATCAGTATTCTTTGCCGTTGATTCCTTACCTGTTCAATCAAGTTCTTGGGGTTCATTGGTTTACCAAACTCGATCTCAGGGGGGCCTATAATCTCATTCTAATTAAAGAGGGGGATGAGTGGAAAACAGACTTTAATACCCCTGAGGGCCATTATGAATATTTAGTGATGCCATTTGGTCTAAGTAATGCCCCGGTGGTTTTCCAAAATTTTGTCAATTATATTTTTAGACAATTTATTGGGAAATTCATGTGTATTTGGATGATATTTTGATTTATTCACCTGACTGGGATTCTCACATTAACCATATTAGACAGGTACTTGAGGTTCTTCGTGAAAACCAACTATTTGCTGAAGGTAAAAAGGGTATCTTTGGGGTACAGGAAATTTTGTTTTTGGAATATATTCTCACACCCCAATCCTTTAAGATGGATCCAGTGAAGGTGCGGGCTATTCTGGAATGGGTAAGACCCTCCTCCCTTAAAGCATTACAATGCTTTTTGGGTTTTTCAAATTATTATCAAATATTTATTTTAAAAAATTCTGTGATAGCCAAACCTCTCACTGACCTAACCAGAAAGGGGGGCGGATCTAGTGAATTGGTCACCAGAGGCCATAGCAGCTTTTGAAACACATTTCTAGAATCCTTGATGTGAGAAAGGTCTGGAATTCGTTGCAATATTTGGTTCACTGGAAGGGTTATGGTCCCGAGAAGAGGTCTTGGGTACCAGCTAGAAAGATGCATGCTAAGAGGTTGGTAAAAAATGTTCATTTAGCTCACCCGGAGAAACCCACTCCAGTGATGATGGGTCCGGTGGCCCCTCGTAGAAGGAGGGTACTGTCACTGGGAGCCGGCATCCTCGTCTCCATGGGGACCAGGGGGCGGGGAGGACTCGGCCGCGCACACCTCCTCAGCATGGCCAACGTCCTCCATCCCCTAGATAACGAGCAGCAGGGGAACTGAGTACTGATATTAATGAATCAGCGCTCAGCTGTGTTATGAGCAATCAGAATCACGTGACGCCGCCCACGGCTCGTGACTCACCTGTAGGGGTTATTTAAACAGGCAGCCTGCTGGCCACAGGTTACCTGTGATTGGTCTTTCTACCCTCACCAGCATTGTGTATATTGTGTACTCTGTGTGTTTTGACCTCAGCACTGTGTTTGATCTCAACCTTGTGACCTCCATGGATTTGACGTGACCTCTTGGCTTCTGACTCCAGATTGTGTTTTGACCTCGTGATTGTATTGCTCCCTGCGTACCTGCGTGATCTCCTGGCTTTGACTTTGGCTTGCCTGACTCTGTTATGGTATTCCTCTTACCTTCTTAGGCCCCTGCACATATCTAAGCAAGGGACTGCTGCCAAGTTGTACGCCGTCGGTTAGGACGGGCCATGCAAGTAGGCAGGGACAGAGGTGGGGTGGAGTTTAGGGCAGCACTTATCCCTCCCCTCTGTCGTGACACACAAACTCTAAGATCAGTGCCTCAAGTCACAACTGCAGTGAACAGTTTGGTAGAACGTCTCTAACGTCTTTCCACACATGTTGAAAGACCTCTGTCTACTCAATCCCTTCCTGTAGACACTGTCATCCAGCACCTTCCAGTTTAACTTATTGTCAATGTACACCCCCAAAAATATTTGTAGGTTTCATCAGGTCTCAATATTCTGACCATCAATTATCAATGGGGTAATAATACCCTTGTCACGTCCAACATGTACCTGCATCTCCTTAGTTTTTGAAATGTTAATAACCAAAGACTATTAGTTGTACACCAATTTGAAGAATTGTTCACCATCTGCCCCATATTCTGATTCACCACAATCCTTGATACAGCCAACTATCACCACATCGTCACATTCTGTAGATGACAAAGTTCACTTTTATATGTGAAATCTGCGGCATACAGAGAAAACAGAAACAGTGACAACACCGTACCTTGTGGCACACAAACCGTACTCCATTTAGTATCTGACAAGCACATTCTCCAGCAGAAGAACTGGGGACTGTTAACCAAGTAGTTCTCAATCCATCTCCTCAACTGCGAATAGACCCCAAGTCTCTCCAGTTTCCTATTTAATAACCTAGGTCTAATAGTGTTGAAGGCACTAGAAATTTAACATAGAAATTACTGCATCCTCTACACCAACCCCCACAGTTTGTACACAAATTGAAGGGGGTCAACACATGGACCAACCACATTTAGTTTATTTAGTACCTGGGTCTGTGGCTTCTTGGTCACAGGGCTGTTGACTTAAGATCTGAGGCAGAATATCCTTGTCTCAGTGCCTTCTTTTGGTCACCTATGCACTCTAGCAGAGTCTCTCCTATTAAGCATCGGTCCTTATCTGCAGACCACTAGGGGCTCAGACTTCTCTCCTTGTATACCATTTGTAGCTGAACTAGAACCTTCTAGTGGGACGAGTGGAGTGGAGAAGCACAGCCTAAACAAAAACAATGTCACAATTTTAGTCTGTCATAGAGTTTCAATGCAAGTCTATGGGAATGACAAAGCAGTTTTTCCAGACATAGAAAGGTCTTCTGACATAAACAACAGAGCTAAACCAGACTGTCAGTGTGTCTGCTTTTTACCTACAAAACTTTGCATAGGAATTAACCCTTTACACAGTGCAGTAAAGCTATAGTGTAACATGATACATAATAATAAACATATAAAATGCAGTTAAGCAATATAAAACAGTATGAGTGCACATAACAGCATAAATCACAGTGTACATTAATCCTTCAAAGTGCAATAAAGTAGGTAGTTGATGGCTATCAAATAGTAGCCATAAGGGCAAAGGTCCACAAATGCCCATAGTCTAAAATACCCTTGCTCCAGGGCACTACACAGCTATTTTCTTCATACTGGACCACACTGTCGTTACTTTGCTAACTTACTTTTTAACTTCCTTCTATCTGTCTCCCTCCCTGTTCTCAACCTAACCTTCACCTCTCTCTGAACATTTTCATTAATTCCTTATCCCCATCCTAAATACCCGTTTCTTCCTATTTAGGGCACCTTTCATTTTTTAGTTACCCAGGGTTGGTTGTTGGAAAAACATTTAACTCTCTTAAGTGGGACAATGGTTTCAGTACAAAAGTTAATATAATCAGTCACCAACTTAACTGTCCTATTATTATCCCCTTCCTCAGAATCATACAGCATGTTCCAGATCCGTGATTTCAAAACAACATTGGAATTCTTCCCCCCGCCTCTTTATTTCACCGCCTGATACCTTTCACCAATGATTAAAGGTAGATCAGACTGTGATCAGATCTCCCAAGAGGTGCTCTTTGGGGAAGTGGCTTTTCCTATTTAGACCTTGAACTGCCACCCATCTGTCTAGTGCTTTTAATCAGAGTATCCCATAGCTGGATTCTACATTGTCCTGAAATTTGTAGGCCAAAAACCCAGGACAAGCAAAACTGTTAGTGTAGGTCCTGTCTGATAAAAGCCACCTTGTCGTTGGTAGATGGGCCTGACATATTCTTGGTCAGAAATATGCACAAAGAGCTTCTAATTCTCAAATAGTAAGTATACAGTAATGCAGTTTACATTTATTCATGTTTTCCAATGTTTGCATGTGTCTTTGTGCATAAAGCAGTGTGTTGCTAGTTGTAGTCCTTGCTTTTTTTTGCATTGCAGCCATGGTAGCGTGCACCTACATTTTCTTTATATATAGTTTGGAGACCTGATTCCAAACCAAAACTTTATTTTGGTTTGGAACCAGGGCTTACAATTTATTCACCTTATTCCCAAGCAATCTGACATTCCCCATAATAATGAACAGTACAAACGGTTTGAAGTGCCTCCTCTTAAGTTTAGCCTTAAATCCTGCCTGGCACCCCCTAAATGATCTGAGGATCTTTCTAGGTACGCTGACTCGGCACCTTGGTATCTTCCCTCCCAACACAATAATCTTTACCTTAGAAGAGGTAATTCTCTGGGGGGCGCTTCTGGAGGCAATTCTCCTCCTGAGCACCATAATGATATGTTACCCCTTCCCCGATCAACTTCTCACCCAACTCAAACAGTTCCGTACTCCTTGCTATAAGATAGAGGTAATATAGGTGTCCACAATGAAATTAGAATGTTAAAATCAGATGATGATGATGATGATGATGATGATGATGATGATGATAATGATGCATAAGTCCACATAAAGCTTGGCACATTAAAGGTCCATCCTTGGGTGCACAGTAATTTATTAGAAGCAAGAGGCCCTAGTAACATCCATACCATGCAGACCCTTATGCAATCCCAGAAGCATATTCAGCAGTTCCTCCATGGTCGCCATGTTGGCACATCCTCACTCATCATCCCGCAGCCTTAATAGTCCAGAGGCAATTGCCTGGATAGCAATGGGAAATACAGCTCTGTAACACATCCTGTACACCAGTGTTTCCCAACCAGAGTGCCTCCTGCTGTTGCAAAACTACACCTCCCAGCATGCCCGCACAGCCAAAGGGTGTCCTGGCATGCTGGGAGTTGTAGTTTTGCAACAGCTGGAGGCACGCTGGTTGGGAAACACTGCTGTACACTACATGACATCGCCCCTGCCTGCTCCAACAGTGCTCACTATGGTCACGCTGTGGACAGTTCCCGCCATGCTCACCATGGTCATGCCAGCCAGATGGGGTAACACCCCTAGACACAAACATTCAATCCACCGATCCTCCCCTCCGGCACAGAGATCAGCATACGCAGGCAGCCCCACCACCCAACTCCATCACCATGCAAGTGCAACCTCCGCAGAGAGAGGGACACAAAGGGCCCTAAACAGTGTCAGACTGGGCTGTCTAAAAAAGGTTTTACAGAGGGCGTATAAAATAGCAAAATTTACTGAGAGGAGTAATCTCCTACAGAATAAACAACAACAGAATGTAAATGCAATCATACGGTGTATAGGTACATTTGACATACAACATAAAAAAATTAAGAGAAATATTAAAACGACACTGGCATATCCTTAGGACAGATGATGACCTTGGAGGAATAATGCCCCAGAATTCAGTCATTACATATAGAAGAGGCATGAACATAAAAGAAAATCTAGTGCATAACCACTTCCAATGGAACAGGAAAAAGGCAAAAAAACACATGGTTGTCCACTAAGGGCTACTACCCGTGTGGAGATTGTAGTTTTGTAGTAAAATGATATCAACCAAAGAATTTATAAATCCAGTTTATAACAAAAAATATCAACTTAAACAATACATAAATTGTAAGTCCACTGGATTTGTTTATGCTATTAAATGTGGTTGCCCTAAAATATACAGTATATTGGTAAAACCATACAAGAACTGAGGAGACAAATTTCAAAACATCTAAGTAGTGTTAATACAGAAGTCGACACTACTTCCGGTTCCTGCGCGCCGATGTGAAGACGGAGGTAGCTGAAGCTCCGCACCCTTGATGTAAAACCTAGGGGATTTCGCCGTCTAATCGGAGCAACAAAGCTCTAGAATTATAGCCCGTGATCGGGAGGTCACGGATGGAGAAATACCTGTTGAGAAACGGCTCCCCAGCACTTAACAAGTCGCTCCCACAGCGTGACAAAGACTCAGCACGGCTGGAGCCAAATATGGCGGACGCGAAGAGGAGACCCACTCGCTCCTCATCACAGCCTCCTGCTCTAACAGTTAATGAGGTATCTACAATCCCCCTCCCTCAGACCCTTCCTCACTCGCAGAACGCAGAGATCTCCTGCAAGGCATTAGCCATAGAGGTTGCGACACTGTTGGCGCCAGATATAAAGGCCTCCCTAGAAGCCACTGTCGCATCGTGCCTGAAGCAGATCCAAAGTGAGGTGGCCCAACATACCCTCCAAATACAAGAGGTCGAACAAAGAGTGGGATTAATAGAAGATGAACTGGAACGTGCACAGTCTTTACTGAAAGAATCCCTTCAATCAAATGAATCCCTGAGGAACAAGTTAGACGACTTGGAAAATCGTTCCAGACGGAACAACCTCAGGATAGTAGGCCTCCCGGAGGAGATCCCCGCGAGCCAACTTGCACAGATATGTGCTGTAGACCTACCTCAAGCCCTTGGTTTGCCGGGTCCCATGACGGTGGAAAGAGCCCACCGAATTGGACCACCAAGAGGGTCATCAGGATCAGATCCCAAACAGAGGCCGAGAGCGACGATTGCTAGATTCTTAAATTATGCAGAGAAGGAATCCCTCATAGCTAAGTACAGAAAAATGGGACATGCTGCAAAAATCCGGGGACATAAAATCCTTCTGTTCAGTGACTATTCTGCTGACGTAGCGAAAAAAAGAAGGGCATTCTCTGAGATATGCTCCCATTTAGCCCAAGAGAAGATCAAATTTGCGCTGATATATCCGGCGATCTTAAGAATCTTCAGACAAGATGGAACCATCGACACCTACCTCACACCGTCAGATGCCAGGGAAGCGTTGGAAGACAGCGGAGCGGAATACAGAACATTCCAGAGAGGCAGTCGTCATCGAGACCTGGAGAGGTCTAACCCTCCGAGCCCAGTGTCCCGTACTCCACGACGGAACCCGAGCCAAGCTTCGAGTCCTACTTGGGACTGATGACTCTTACTTATCAAGTAATGTAATGTTGACTGACCTAGCGAGCAGACCACTGTTTAGTTCGATATGCAAGATGGTTCATGAGTATGGTGCGTGCCAGCTAGAGAAGGTCAACGCAGGGGGAGAATTTTTGATTAGAGAAGACGGGAGGGTAAGAAGCAGCATGAGGGATAGAAGGAAGAGAGGAGAGATGAAAGAAAATAAAAAAGGGGGTAAAAGGGGAGGGGGGGAAAGAAAAAAAAAAAAAAGGAGAAAAAAAAAAAAAAAGAGGGGGGGGGAAGACATATCATGAAAGATTTCAGGTGACGGTATGCCGGTGATGCTCGAGGCGAGTAATGAAACTCACCTGTATCTCTTGCCATAACACTGAGGAGCGATATAGTAGCCAAAAAAGCAAGGGTCATATGGAGCTTTAGCATAGTAAATGTATTTAAAAAAAAAAAAAATGTGTTACTCTGATGTTCTAGATGTCAGCCAGTCTAGACAGAGTTGGGCGAAAAAAGTGAAGTCCAGAAAGAATGTTGGTTGGTATTGTTTTACTCCTTCTAGGAGTACGTTGGGGGGGGATTGGGGGGAAAGGTTAATGTTTTTATATTTTTATGTTTTGCTCCGCAGATATGGTGTCCAATTTGTAAGAAACCTGATAAACCATAGTTCACCTCCTCCAGGTGGGTCCACTGTCTGGTCCTTGTTGATTCCGTATGATTCTGTAAAATGCTGAAAATAGTGACATGGAATGTCAAGGGGTTGAGAGCCCCTCAAAAACGAATCTCCATACTGAGGCATCTTAAGCGATTGGATGTGGATATCGCCCTCCTGCAGGAGACCCACCTGGAGGAATCAGACTTCTGGCGTATGAGACGTATGTGGGTAGGTCAGGTCTTAGGGTCCTCATCTGTAGGAAGAAAAGCGGGGGTTCTAACCCTTATACACAGAAGGGTACGTCACAATATTATTGAGAGTCATAGTGATGATTCTGGACGTCTAGTGTCGGTCACATTAGAGCTAGATGTAGGGAAGCTAAAGATTATTAATGTATACGGTCCTAACACAGCTCATGCAACATACTTTAAAGAACTAACATCAAAGGTACTACAGGAAGGAGATAGTCAATTGCTAATTGCTGGAGATTTAAATGCAGTTAGGGATGCTAGAGAGGATCGTAGGCAAATACAGAACTCACAATCTTCTATTACAAGAGGCGGCTTCTCGATTGACCCATTTCTACAGACTACGGACCTAGTAGATGTATGGAGATTCTTCAATCCTATTGAGAGAGAATTCACGCATTTCTCTTATGCACAGAATTCATGGTCTAGAATAGATTACATACTAGCCTCACAACAATTAATGCGCAGGGTGGAAAAAGCTGAGATTTTGGATATGGTCATATCTGATCATTCCCCAGTAATGATTAATATAGCAAATACCACCCCTAGAGGTCAGGATATCACATGGCGACTTCCGAGCCACTTATTCACTGATGAAGACTTCCTAGATAGACTGAAAGGATGGTGGTGGGAGTTTTCGGAAGATAATAAAGCTCATGTAGAGGAGCATGTCCTTTTCTGGGAAACGGCTAAATCAGTGCTGAGAGGCCGCATCATCTCACACGTTTCCGCTAAAAGGAAGAAGATAAGGGAACATTATAAGCTAGCATCAGAAAGCGTTAGAAGAGCCTACACGCTTTTCACGGAGGACCCCTCAGACCAAAACAGAACAGCTTGGGTGACGGCCAAGCACACATATGATCATTATGTAGAGGCGCAATCCAGATTATTTCTAAACCAAAAAGCTGCCACTTTTTATAAATTTGGCAATAAGGCTGGTAAGCTGTTGGCAACCTTGGCTAAGACGCATAGAGGCACAATGTGTCTGACCAATATCTTAGATGAGTCAGGAGGGAAATTGCAAGATATGAAAAGTATAACTGATCGCTTTGCACGATTTTATGCCAAATTATACTCACAAAGCCCATGGGATAGTAATAAAGCTAAAGAGTTATTATCTAAACTTAGACTCCCACAGATCTCAGAGGAAGCCCTAGCTAATATTAATGCTCAGATCACGGAAGATGAAATAAAAAGAACAATTAAAACATTGTCAAACGGGAAAGTGCCAGGACCAGATGGCTTTCCGGGCAAATTTTATAAGATGCTGACCTCGGAGATAACCTTACCCCTGAAATCAATTTTCAACTCGATAATGCAGGGAGGAGAAATCATGCCTACGGGAAATACGGCCCATATTAAGGTCATTTTAAAACCGGGCAAAGACCCCAGTCTGGTAGGCTCTTATAGGCCGATTTCATTGATTAATCAAGATCTAAAAATCTTTTCGAAGATTTTAGCTAATAGATTAGCTGATTATATGCCAGATCTGATAGGACGTCATCAGGTGGGATTTACCAAGGGCAGAGCAGCAGTTATGAACATTCGAACGGTTCTCGCTGTCCAAGACTATCTTGGCCAGAGTAGTGCCTCCAGAGACCAACCGGCCCTTCTGTCATTGGATGCAGAAAAGGCTTTCGATAACGTCAATTGGCAGTGGCTGCGTTGGTCTCTGGACGCATTTGGTTTTAAAGGCCAGATTCGATCAGCACTGGAAGGTTTGTACCGAAAACCACAAGCAAGAGTCAGCTTCCCGGGTTTCCTATCTGAGACTTTCCAACTTATGAGAGGTACCAGGCAAGGCTGCCCTCTTTCCCCACTCCTCTTTAATCTAGCTCTAGAGCCATTGGTCCGTTATTTAATGCGGACTGATATTTTTAAAGGTATTAAAGTAGGAAAACAAGAGGTAAAGTTAATTTGCTTTGCTGATGATATTTTGATTTTTCTTGACTCCCCAGGGGATCATTTAAACAAGGTGTTGGACACCTTCCTCTATTATGAGGAGGCCACTGGCTATAAAATAAATGTGAGCAAAAGCCAGCTCCTATATTTACAAGGACATACTCCGCGATCAGACCCCAATCCTAGGGTGGAGATTGTTTCAAACTATATAACATATTTAGGGATTAAAATAGGGAGGCATCCAACTTCTCTATATTCTCTGAATTATGACCCTTTGATTAGAAAGATAGGAGAGGAGCTGGAAAAATGGTCTAATCTTCCACTATCCCTATTTGGAAGGGCGCATCTTTTGAAGATGATTAGTTTTGCTAGACTTTTGTATCCGATGCAAACCATACCCTTACTTATAAGACATCAAGATATAGACAAAATCAGAAGTGCCTTTATAAAATTTCTGTGGAAAAAAAAGAAACGCCCCAGAATAAGCTATGAAAAACTTTGTCTGACAAAATGGGAGGGTGGGATCCATTTACCAGATGTTAGAAGGTATAATTTGGCAGCCCTGACAAGACATATTAAAGACTGGATATGGCATACCTCCTACTTTTCTAATAGGGTTCTAGAGGCAGAATTGGTAGCCCCGGAAGACTTAGTGGCACTTTTGCACTCCAGAATTAGAGACATGCCCCAAATGATAAAACGATATACCCTGATAAGAGACACAACAGCTGCTTGGAGAGCAGTCAGGAAATTGTATAAATTGCCTATGTACATCACCCCATATATGCCCTTGTGGACGCTCCCTGCTTTTCAGGCTGGGAGACAATCCTCGCTATTTCACAAATGGAGGGAGAAAGGAATCCACACTCTGAAACACATCCTAACCCCCACGGGACATAAGTTGATTCCATGGACACAACTTCAGACTCAGCATCAGCTACCGTCATCACATTTCCTAGCATATGCCCAGGTTAAGTCCTATTGCATGGATCAGGCAAAAATGTTGGGAGACTCGGATAGGCTTGCTTGGTTTGAGGGCTTGATAGGCCGGGACAAATCAGCTGGTACATTGTCTGATTTGTATGGTAGACTCCAAAGTACCCATTCTATAGGGTTGGGCAATAAGGTATTTAGTCACTGGGAGAGGGAACTTAAAGATGATTCATTGACAGCAAAGTTGAGGGCGGGGCTAGAGAGAGTGAGACAGGCTGTGACCTGCGAAGATTGGAGAGAGATGCAGTTCAAGATCCTTCATAAGGCAACATATGCTTTTGATCTATCTTACAAGGATGCTCCGGCACATTATCTCAGAGCATGTCCAAAATGTCAGCTACCTAAGGCTAATCTTCTCTATGGCCTCTGGGAGTGTCCGTCCTTATCCCAACTATGGAATGAAGTAGTAAATCAGATCAAAGAGATTTGGAATGTTGGATTGGATCTCTCTCCTCAACAATGTATCTTTCATTATATCCCGATGGATCCAGACGGGAATTCCTCGCAGGTGATTGGAATCAAGGGGATACATGTAATGTTATTGTCAGTAAAGAAAAGTATTTTGAGGCATTGGCTGTATCCTTCGGTGCCCATGTTGGAGGAAGTGTTGGGTATAGCAAAACAGATAATGTACATGGAAAGGTTAGACACAGAACAATGTAAAGTTAGAGCCACAAAGAATTTCTTCAACAAATGGAGAAGCTTCATTGTTAAGATACTACCCCAAGACGAGATAAAGGAGCTGGTAGCCCCGTTCCTGGGCACTCAGTGGTATCTCTTAGAAAAAACAAAGGGTACGCTTGGAAGGCTAGACAGTGAGTGGCAAGAAGGATGAGATAGGGAGTGAGTTATGGAATTCAGGTTTATGCAACAGGAGACTCACACGATAAGCCATAAGGAGCTAATTTCATTAGTTGGGGATATAGTTTTATTTTGATTTTGGGGGGAGAGGCGTGTTCAGCGCATAAAAATAACAAAAATGGAGAAAATGATTGTCTATTATTGCTAATGTCTTTCCTATCGAACAATCTGTGAAAATGGAAATGTAATGATGAGACATGTCAACTCATGTACAATATTGTCATTTTCTGCCAATAAAATTTGTTCAAAAAAAAAAAAAAAAAAGAAGTCGACACTGCCCTGTCTAGACACATACTTAAGGTACATAAAGGAGACATTAGTAGTCAAAATTTTGGAGTATCAGTAAAATCACTCTAAAACACAACTTTTATTAACACTCCTTTAAAAATTGCCCTTACTAGTTTACTGTTTCTAATAGACTGTGACACTATTTAAAAATCTCAGTGTTTGAACAGGATTATAGGTAGAGTTAAGCGGACACCTGGATGTTCGCCGGGTTCGGCCGAACTTCGCAAAAGAGTTCGAGTTCGGGACCCGAACTTGACCCAAACTTGACCCCGAACCCCATTGAAAGGGACCCGAACTTTGGAGCACTAAAATGCCTCTAAAAAAGTCATGGAAAGAGCTAGAGGGCTGCAAAAGGCAGAAAAATGTGGTTAAGAGCATGGAAAGTGCTCTGCAAACAAAAGTGGATAGGGAAATGATTTAAAATAACATAAAATACATAAAGATAAAAAATAATAATCTTGATCTAGGAGGGGGAGGTCCATATGGAGCACGAGGTTGAGGAGGTGGTGGATGTGGTGGTGTAGGTGGAAGTGGTGGTGGAGGAGGCGGCGGAGGTAGCCAACACTTGTTTTTGTTTTTATTTAATTTTATTTCTTAATTTTTGTTTAAATTTGGGTAGACCCCAAAACATTGGGAAATATAAAAAATAAAACAAAGAGAAAGTGCGCTGAAGGACAACAATGGCTGGGTGAGGCCGGTATACATGTCTACTCTGCACAAGGTATGGACAAGTCCTGTAGGATCCCTGCCTGGTTCATTTTAATGAACGTGAGCTTGTCCACATTGGCTGTGGACAGGCGGCTGCTCTTGTCTATGATAAACCCCTCCTGCCGTGCTAAACAAACGTTCAGACAATACACTGGCTGCAGGGAAGGCCAGCACCTCCAAAGCGTAAAGGGCAAGCTCAGGCCATGTGCCCAATTTGGAGACCCAGAAGTTGGAGGGGGCAGACCCATCAGGCAGTACGTATAGGCGTGTGCACACATACTGCTCCACCATGTCGCACGTCCCCGTGACGTCCACAATCCAATTAGATATCTTCCCAATCAACTTTCGATGTTCTTTTATGCGCCTACCATGGTGATCACGGGTAACGGGGAATCAGGGTTCCATGCCGGAGAGGGAGCCTGAGAAAGGGATACCACATCCAAGGGAGGTCAAAGGCTGAAATGTGATCAGGCGGAAATGTGGGACAAGTTATTAAAGAGGAAGAATCGAATGAAAGGAGGGGGCACGTGTCAATTACCCACTCCCGACTTGGGGAGGTAGTGACGATAAAAAACAATACAGGACTCTTAAGATGCCCTGTTATTGAAATAAGTAATAAAAAATTACAGAGAATGTCACTGCGGTATTTTGGATTAGGAAACTTTATACAGGAGATGCCCTGCTGCCGCTTTGTTGACTCTAGATAAGTTCTGCCTGATCGCACGTCCCCGTGATGTCCACCATCCAATTGGATATCTTCCCGATCAACTTTTGATGTTCCTTTATGCGCCTACCATGGTGATCACGGGTAACAGGGAATCAGGGTTCCATGCCAGAGAGGGAGCCTGAGAAAGGAATATCACATCCAAGGGAGGTCAATGGCTGAAATGTAATCAGGCAGAAATGTGGGACAAGTTATTAAATTAAATTCAGCACATGCGCCAGGCAAGGGATGTGCATCAAACCGGCTAGGCCCAGAGCTGCTACGAGATTTCGCCCATTATCGCACACCACCAGGCCGGGCTTGAGGCTCACTGGCACCAACCACTCATCGGTCTATTGTTCCATGCCCGTCCACAGCTCCTGCGCGGTGTGTGGTTTGTCCCCCAAACAGATAAGTTTCAAAACTGCCTGCTGTCATTTACCCATGGCTGTGCTGAAGTTGGTGGTGAAGGTGTTACGCTGACCGGATGAGGAGGCGGTAGAGGATGAGGAAGCGGAGTAGGAGGAGGAAGCAACAGGAGGCAAAGAGAAAAGCTCTGCAATGCTCAGTGGTGGAAGGACATGCGCCAAACTGCTATCCGCCTCGGGCCCAGCCGCCACTGCATTTGGCTGTGTGCTGTTAGGGAGATATAACATCCCTGACCATGTGTACTGGTCTATGTATCCGTAGTTAGGTGGACCTTGCCACAGATGGCATTGCGCAGTGCACACCTGATTTTGTCCCCCACTTGGTTGTGCAGGGAAGGGATGGCTCACCTGGAAAAGTAATGGCGGATGGGCACTGTCACGAGGGTATCGAGAACCACGCCTGACTCCGTTATACCTGGGGTCAGGAAGTCGCAGCGGGTGGCTGCGCGCTCTATGTAAGATAGGGCTGTTTTCCTTATGGTAGCTTTCTGGGTTTGCTTTGCAAACCCTTTTTGGCTCACTCAGGGATCCGTAGCTCCTTCTCCTCAGCTTTTCCTTGTCCAGCACTCCAACCTCCTTATATTCCCATCTCCCACTTCTCTGGTTGCCAGAGATAGAACTTCCTGCCTGGACATCTATTCTGACCTTCTGGAGCTGTGCTTCTGCGTTCTCTGGTAGTTGGTCCAGAACGCTACCCTCCGGATCCCTGTTGGACCTTTGTGGTCTATTGTGATCGCCCACCTGGGTGTATGTGTTTGTCTGTTTTGTCTGTCCTCTCCCTGGTGTTTCCCTCTTAGTGATAGTGGTGCGGACTAGCGATCCCACCGGCCCGTTCACTATCTAGGGCTCATTTTAGGGAAAGCCAGGGTTTAGGCACGTGATCGCCGCACGGGTGAGGAACCCGTCTAGGGATGTCAGGGCAGTCAGGTGCCAGCCGCAAGGTGAGTTAGGGGTCACCACCTTTACCTCTCCCTTGGGCAGGGCTTTCCCTTTTATCCTCCCTGTGCGTGACGTCGGTCATTACAGGCACAACGTACTGTGGGACAGCCACCGCCATCAGATTCTTAAAACTGTCCGTGTCCACCAGACGGAATGACAGCATTTCAAAGGTCAGGAATTTTGAAATGCTGGCATTCAGGGCCAGGGATCGCGGGTGGGTAGGGGGGTACTTCCTCATTCGCTCCGGTGTTTGGGAGATAGACAGCTGAATGCTTCCATGGGACGTTGTGGAGATGCTTGGTGACGTTGCTGCCACATCCTCTGTTTGCGGGGTGGCAGGTGCCATTGTCACTCCAGAGGGGGATGAAGAGGCCGAGACTGCAGCAGAAGAGGAAGCAGGAGGAGCCAGAGACCTTTCTTGGTTTTTGAGGTGTGTACTCTGTGACGAGGGTACCTAGAGGCCCCCTTTATTCTGCTTGGAGCTGTGTCCTAGTAATTGAAAATGACACTTCCCCGTCATAAAGATAAGGATGGGAACTTCAAAAGCATCCCAGCCGAGGCTCATCGTAAAATACTGGATCCTGGGATAACATTAGCCAGACATTTTGACTACAGTCCCAGCAGGGGACCAGAGAGAGATGGGAAAGCGACCTATTGAACCTTTGAGGGACTTAAACATAGTAATTTTTCATATCTCTGGTCGTAGACATATTCTGCACTGGCTGAAGCCAACCTCCTTGGACCAGTGCGATCACGGAGATATCAAACAGTATGTTCTTGTGCCCTTGGAAGGCTGAAAAGACAGCTTTAAGCCATCCTGAAGAACCACAAGCCCCAGCAGAGTAAAGTCTGGTCTTGTTAGACTCGTAAAATCATAAGGGTCATTAATACATGAATGTCATAGATGTCTTTAGTGGTTCCACAGAACTGTGGGCTCAGCCAGAATAAGGACATTCTGGGCTGACCTTAGCTGGGTCATAAACCTTGCTGACACCTCCTTGACCCTGCCCTCGTACCATTAGTGGGCAGAACTGCTGGCACCTCCTGTTTTAGAACTGTTATAAGATGCTGTCAGGGCATAGTATGGCAACCCTGCCTTCCCTTAACACCTGGATTTGTATTGTATTCTGAATGTCAGTGCTCAGGGTCCACTAATATTATACTAATTGGATTGCACAACGGCTAAAAGGACTGAAACAGAGGAACTTAAGTATATTTTTCATCCATTATACCTTTTATTTTAACTGTCGTGAATTACTATTACATTGAATTTTTATTATCTAGAATAGTCCTTTTTTTCTGTAAATGTATATATGCACTGTTTTTCCTTTCACCTTTTATTAAAAGATTTAAAAATCTTATTTGCTAAGTCTTCCATGTTCTAAGCAAAGGAATTAACGAATCCTGTCTCTGAAGAGAGTAACGTTACCATTTTGTGTGAGAAAGGTCATTTTGATTGTTGCTTGGCTGAACGAAGCGGTAGCTGGTTCATTCCCTGCTCTGGGTGAGGGTGAGTGACCAGTAGTCAGTTCGTGTGCCGTTAAAACAAGTGGTGGCAGTATACCGAATTGCATCTATAAAGGGTTAACCGGAAGTTAACCACCCCTTGTCACGTGCGGTATCCGACTGCGTACAGGTACGTTCGTGACATACTCCACTGTAGCTCGTGCTTTGCACTTAGATGCCTGGTCATGCAGGTTTTGCTCAGGTTTAGAACGTTTATGCCTCTCTTCAGGCTCTGATTCCACAGCGTGCAAACCACTCGTGTCTTGTTGTCAGCACATTGCCTGACGAACTGCCACACCAGGGAACTCCTTGGAGCTGGCTTTGGTGTGCTCGGTCCCTTGGTGCGGTGGGCAGTAGCAGGCGTACTGTCTAGGGGACAGCTGCTCCGATTTTGCACCCTGCTCCCTGTTTTGCTGTGCTGGTGGCTCTGTGCGACCACCGCCTCTTCCTCCGAACTACATAGGTCACAGGCATGACCTTGATTCCATGTGGGGTCGAGGACCTCATCGTCCTCCACATTATCTTCCACCCAGTCTTCACCCCTGCCCTCCTTGTCGGTCTGCACACTGCAGAAAGCCACAGCAGTTGGCACCTGTGTTTCGTCATCATCCGAGGCGTGCTGCAGTGGTCCTCCTATGTACTCATCCTGAAACATAAGTGGTTGGCCATCGGTGCACTCAATATCTTCCACTTCTGGGGAAGGGCTATGTGGCTGGCCCTGGGAAACCCTGCTAGCAGAGTCATCAAAAAGCAGAAGAGACTGCTGCATGACTTGGGGCTAAGACTGCTTGCCTGATTTGCAAGGGGGTGAGATGAAAGACTGATGGCCATGGGCTGCAGGTGCCAACTGTGATCTTTCAGCAGGGGACTGGGTGGGAGACAACTTGAAGGAACTGGAGGCACTGTCAGCCACCCAATCTACTAGCGCCTGTACTTGTTCTGGCCTCACCATTCGTAGAGCGGCATTTGAGACTACTAAATAACGCTGAAGCCTCTGCCGCCTAAGCGCACCTGAGGAAGGTGTTTCATTTGGGCGTGTAGCTGGCACAGATCGACCATGTCCTCTCCCTGCAACAGGAGCTTCACCAACACCAGCAGCACCACGACCAGGGCCACGTCCCTTATTTGATGCTCTCCTTCTTTTTTGTGGTCACCCACCGAAGTAACAGACGTTTTTACTAAATTTAGCTCCCTGTCAGCAATGCAGAGCAGGGGTTTTTCAACGGCAAAAATTGGTTAATGTCACCCACCAATGGAACAGATGAATTTTAGAAATTTCTGTCCCTGTCACCTATGCAGAGCAGGGTTTTTTCAACGGCAAAAATGGGTTAGTGTCACCCACCAATGGAACAGACAAATTTTTTATAAATTTTTCCCTGTCTGCTATGTAGAGCAGGGGTATAAAACAGCCAAAAAAGGCTTAATGTCACCCAACAATGTAACAGATGATTATTATTTTTTTATTATTTCCCTGTCTGCTATGTAGAGCAGGGGTATAAAACAGCCAACAATGCAAATATGTCAACCCCTGAACTCACAGACGAATTAACTATATTATTGTCCCTGGCACATATGCAGGTGCAGGTGTACTTCAGACAAAAATTGTGTACCTGGCCTATGTTGGTGCAGGAACCCACCCTCCGAGCCACTTGTGAATGACTGGCCTGATAACCGTGGAAATGTCACCCCACAATCCTACAGATGGATTTACTGTATTTATTTGCCTGGCTGTCAGATATGCAGTTCAGGCCGCAAAGGTACTTTATGGCCAAAAAAAAGTTTTTTATCACCCACATTGTCCAAGTTGTATTCACTGATTATATTTAACTATCAGATTTGTAGTGCAGGCCGCAAAGGTACTTTATGGCCAAAAAGTGTGCTTTTTTCAAACGACAATGTTAACAGCAGTATTTAACTGTTTTATTGGACTGTCAGAAATGCAGCAGAGGCCGCAAATGTACTATCTAGCACAAAAAGGGTGTTTTTTCAAGCAAAAATATAACAGCAGTATTTAACGGTTGTATTGGACTGTCAGAAATGCAGCGCAGGCCGCAAAGGTACTTTATGGGGGAAAAAAAGATGATTTTTTTTCACCCACAGTGAAAAAGATGGATTTACTGATTATATTTCACTATCACAAATGCAGTGCAGTGCAAAAATTATAATTTGTCCCCCCAGAATCTAACAGATGGATTTACTGAATTGATCACACTCACATATGCAGCACAGGGGTACTTTACAGAAAAAAATGTAAATATGTCACCACTGGGTCCCTGAACTCACAGACGGGTTACCTATATTATTTTCCCTTCCCCTGGCACATATGCAGTGCAGATGTACTTAAAAAATGTGTATATGTTGCCCACTGAACTAAAAGAACAGGATTAAAATATTGTCCCTGGCACATATGCTGTGCTGGTGCACTGAACTTGCACAAAATGGCCGCTGACGCCCACCTAACTAATAGACGGATAAAACGTATTTTTCTGTGTCACTGGGCTCAGGGCAGGGTACAAAAATGTTGCATTGCACCCACAAAACAAATCGCTGTAGATCGCAGAGTTAACAACAAGTTCTGATATCAGATAGATTCTTTCCTATTCTCTTCCTCACAGCAGCAGCATCCTATCCCTACACTAGTAAGAGCAGAGTGACGTGCGGCACTACGTGACTCCAGCTTATATAGAGACTAGGTCACATGCTGCACTGGCCAATCACAGCCATGCCATTAGTAGGCATGGCTGTGATGGCTTCTAAGGGCACACGGGTTAAACGCTTGTTGATTGGCTGCCCTGCAGCCTTTCAAAGAGCACCATTAAATCGCCGAACACCGAACTCGAACCCGAACTTTTACTGAAATGTTCGGGTTCGGGTCCGGGGTCAAAAAATCCTAAAGTTCGGTACCAACCCGAACTTTACAGTTCGGGTTCGCTCAACCCTAATTATAGGTGATTCTTAGCTAGTTTTGATCTATTGCTGCTGTTATTATCTTTCACAGCAGCACTGAGTCGTTTGAAACACTGTAGCTATTTAGCCCTGTGCACTTGGGCTGGCTACATTTTACTCCGCTGACATTGCTTTCTTTTTCAGACTACATTTCCTAAAGACCAATTGTTTAAGTGAGACTATGAAAGTATACGTCCTTCATATGCTGAGAGGTCCTATTATTTTTCTATAACTGAAAAAGGTTTTTTATGGGGCAAAAACACAATTTTCTCTAACCTCATTCTGCTGAATGCCGTACTGAACCCATATATGGGGTTATACCTGTTAAAATCAAATAGGTGTAGTAGGATATGTTTTGTTTGTTTTTTGACTAATCAACTTAGCAGCCACATTTTTTTGTCAGAAGCAAACAAGGTTTTTTCCACTGAGAGCCTCCCCGTTAATACTCTTGATATTACTCAAGCATTTAGAGAGATAAAAAAAAAACTATAAGAAGTATATAAGATTAATATGGGAAATCACAAGTTTGGAAACATATTTTCAGCAAAAAATAGTGTATAGGGGCAAGAGAATTAACATCACACCTAATTCGCACCAGGAAGATACAGAATTCATTAAGGGCTGGGAGGCTTTATTGACTGAAAACTCATTACGAATGCAGGCTTTCATACTTGAGTATGAAAAAAAGTTGCTAATCAAAACCTCAGCGCAAATGGAAAAAGAAATTCAGGATATTCAGATGATATTTAGATCACAGTCAGAATTTACCAATTTAGAAACAAAACTACAGAAAAACATAAAAAATTTACAAACAGAGATAAAAGAGAGAAAACATTGCAAGTACAATAGAGACAAGAGAGACTTTGATACTAGTCATATATACATAAAATCAACAAATAAGTACCCACTAAATAAAATAACTGTCTGGAAACAATACACAGATATATGAGAGTCTGAGATATCAGAATCAGAGGGGAGCACCAGTAATCAAAAGACAGGAACCAAAAGGAAAGCAAAAAATAGGGGAGGATACCAGCAAAGAAAGAACCCTCACAATCCCAGTACCAGTACTAGTCAAGGAGGACAACAAGAATCATGTTCAAGTCAAAATATACAAATACCAAATACAGGTCTGCAGCAACCATCATCATCTTTATACTCTGCATCATTGCCAACAATTACATCAGGGATCCCAATAACTGCATCACAAATGATGATGCCCAATACTTCTTTTTTAGAGCATGGTATACAACTGAGAGACCAAAACAAATGGAGTTACAATCAAAAGACGTGATAAATAATTCAGAAGATTCTGCAATGCAGATTATCAATCTATCACATATAACACTTAAGTCAGAAAATGAAACCCTGATACGAAAAGGTCTCGCATATACTCCTGCACCAGGTTTTGACAGTTTTCTATGGGTAAAAGACATTAACCTATTTGCTAGAAAACTAGCACTGCACAAAGAGGTTAAAATCAAGGAAAACAACAACAGTAAACTTGAGAGAAGAGAGGTAGAGGCCCTTACAGCTCTAGAACAGTTATCTAGAGAAGGTGCAGGAGAAAAAATAAGCAATCAAGCACCATTTAGCAAAATGTGTACTAAATCTAGATTTACTCCTCCATTCGCAGGATATGCCAATGTTCAGACATTTGCTGACTTGGTCACTAGGGACCTTCAAAAAATCAAGCCAAAAAAAAGTGAGGTGTGTGGAAATTTAACCAGTGAAGAAAAGGAGGCCATTAAGGAACTACCGGAAATAGAAAAGGATGATCTCATAATAAAACCATCTGACAAAAGAGGGAATGTTGTTCTGATGAACAAAGATGATTATGTCGCAATGGTGATGACATTACTTAATGATGAAACTACTTATAAAAAATTAGAATATAATCCAACAGAAAAATTTAATGGAGAATTGAAAAATCTACTGTGGAAGGCAAAATAAAAAGGATTGATCACTAAGGAAGAACTAAAAGTTCTTCACAAATCTAATCTCACCATTGCGACCATTTATGCAATACCGAAAGTGCACAAAAAACGATCGCCAATCCCAGGAAGACCAAAAGTCTCCGGAAATCAAAATCTGTGTGAAGGTATTAGCACATAAAGTCAGGTCCATAAATATTGAGACATCGACACAATTCTAACATTTTTGGCTCTATACATCACCACAATCGATTTGGAATGTAATGAACAAGATGTGCTTTAACTGCAGACTGTCAGATTTAATTTGAGGTATTTACATCCAAATCAGGTGAACGGTGCAGGAATTACAACAGTTTGCATATGTGCCTCCCACTTGTTAAGGGACCAAAAGTAATCGGACATAATAATCATAAATCAAACTTTAGCTTTTTAATACTTGGTTGCAAATTCTTTGCAGTCAATTACAGCCTGAAGTCTGGAACGCATAGACATCACCAGACGCTGGGTTTCATCCCTGGTGATGCTCTGCCAGGCCTCTACTGCAACTGTCTTCAGTTCCTGCTTGTTCTTGGGGCATTTTCCCTTCAGTTTTGTCTTCAGCAAGTGAAATGCATGCTCAATCAGATTCAGGTCAGGTGATTGACTTTCATAACATTCCACTTCTTTCCCATAAAAAACTCTTTGGTTGCTTTTGCAGTATGCTTTGGGTCATTGTCCATCTGCACTGTGATTCGCTGTCCAATGAGTTCTGAAGCATTTGGCTGAATATGAGCAGATAATATTGCCTGAAACACTTCAGAATTCATCCTGCTGCTTTTGTCAGCAGTCACATCATCAATAAATACAAGAGAACCAGTTCCATTGGCATCCATACATACCCACGCCATGACACTACCACCACCATGCTTCACTGATGAGGTGGTATGCTTAGGATCATGAGCAGTTCCTTTCCTTCTACATACTTTCCTTCTACCCTCCAGTAAATATAATAAGAAAAATTATAGCTGTGACAAAATTGAGGGACCATAAGCAACAACAAGGATCTATAAAAGAAAGTAAGCAAAATATGTAGCTCAATTTAATTATGTTTAAAAAAAAACTCCCATATAAAATAAACCATTTTTTAAAAAGAAATTTAAGAAAAATGAACTGATAATCCATCACCATCATGTCTTTACCCAATAGATTCTCACAATTGAATATGATATATCATCACTGTCGGCCATAGACTTTATGATCATGCAACAACCTAGGCATCTAGTATATTATTATTGATTCCAAATAATATTGATCTCGAATAGCTTCATTGATCCTTAAAATATATCAATAAAAGACAAAATCAGTAACAAATAATATGGAAAGTATCAAGAAAATACATATTTAAACAAAAATAAAATAGATATATAATAAATAGAAAAATAGATCCAAATTAAAGTATAAAATATCTGCAAGGGTTAAAGGCTTGTCTAAACCATAATTCAAAACTGTCTATAAAAATAACACAAATTAATTGAAATACATGTAGTCATATATGATTGAATGGAGTGATCCACAAAAATATATCATGCATATACAAAGTAATAGTTTCAATTAATATAATTAATCTTGAAAACAATACTAAGGTTGTATAGATCATAACATCTATAATTATCTATATGGTGAGTACATATTATAATAATAACACTGGTAAGATTAATAAGGATTAAGGAGCATTATAATAAAGGTCTCTATTTAATAATTGATATAGACTAGTGTACAGTCCGCACACTAAATATGTGGTAGATAAAGACAATCCCTATCAAGCGCTTTCTGGACAAAGTCCTACAACATGCGCACTGCGGACCGGCGGAGAATTTTTCAAAGCTTGCGCGCATGCACGAAACAATGGTTGATCTTAGGGAGACCAGCTGCAGAAAACCCTGTGGAGCCTCATTTAAGAGTCTCGACACAGCAATCCAAAGTGCAAAGCTCCCTGGGAAACAGTAATATGCAAAATAGTTGTGGAGCCCTAGTTATGGGTCTTCAACACAGTGATAGCCAGATATCCCTCAAAGGAAGGAAAACCAAGCAGTCTGTGGATGGATAACTGGCTTAGGTCTTCCCCGTCACATCCTTAAAGCTTGTAAAAGAGCAGGATCTTGACTTAGGGGCCACTTAATATGGTGGATTTGGTGATCTCTGTAATGGGGACACCCCTTTGCTTGGTTTTCCTTCCTTTGAGGGATTTCTGGCTATCACTGTGGTGAGTATAGTGACGTGTAGCTGGCGGGCGGCACATGTAGACAGGACTGACCAGTGGCAGAGCAGGTTTGTGAAATATTGGAGTACAATGGGAGTAAAAACCAGCGCGGTACGCTGGAAAATCATGACGTCATATACCTACCTTTTAAAAGCGGGTCCCCGCCCCCAACACACATACCTGTATTATCCCCTGAAGACGCTGGTTTTCCAGCGAAACAAGTTGGGAAGCAGGGCGTTTGTCTATGTGGGGTTTTAGGTTCAGTGGCGAGCAGGAAATTTAGTCTGAAAAAGAAAGCAATTAGATTGTCACTGGAGTAAAATGTAGCCAGCCCAAGTGCACAGGGCTAAATAGCTTCAGTGTTTCAAACGACTCAGTGCTGCTGTGAAAGATAATAACAGCAGCAATAGATCAAAACTAGCTAAGAATCACCTATAATCCTACTCAAACACTGAGATTTTTAAATAGTGTCACAGTCAATTAGAAACAGTAAACTAGTAAGGGCAATTTTTAAAGGAGTGTTAATAAAAGTTGTGTTTTAATTAGCAGCACATGAAAAGGACGAAATACGGTCTAAAGACCAATTGTTTAAGTGAGCCTATGAAAGTATACGTCCTACGTATGCTGAGAGGTCCTATTATTTTTCTATAATTAAAATCGCTCTAGGCCCCAGATAAGGTAATGTTGATCAAAAATTACAGCAAGAGGAAACCAAATGGATTTATCGGTTAAAATGTTTGGCCCCTGATGGGTTAAATAAAGGATTTACTTTTGCCTCATTTCTTTAGGTACTACAGTATCCCAACAATAATAAACTGTGATCATGTATGTGAATATCATGTAATTTTAAGGTAATTTTTATAATAAAAAGTAGTGATGGACAAGTAACAAATATCCTCTCCCAATATCTGCCCCCCCCCCTTATTTACTTCTAAATTACATTTAATCCTCCTTCTGAAAAGGACAAATTCTTTGATTTAGAAGCTACTTTATAAATGAATTATTAATTAATGCTCTCTCCTACAATTAAAGTCATTTTTACACTATTAATTTTAGTTTTGGAGATCCCCCTAAAAATTATAAACACTAGGTATATAGCCCTGGTTAAATAAATAATACAAGTAATAATGTGATATGATTGGATGTTATGTGTAAAATTCATTTATATGTAGCAGTGCCTCTTCTAATTAAATTGACACGATCATATAATGTATAAAATGATTTCCAATTAAATCTAGTCATAATTATAATTATACAAATTATTACTGTACATGATTTGAGAACATAAAACCTTCTAGAAGAATATAATCTATAATTAATCATTATAAATATAAATGTATAGTATATCTGAATCAGTGAAATAATAATCATATTGTTAAGGGATGAGCACTAATGGTTATAATTACTTTGTCACAAAGCGCATTTTTTGGTAAGTAGCGGGTGCAATGACAGGGAGCTGCGATAGCGCCGCCCCTGTCATTGAACCCCTCAGATTCCGCGTTCAAACATGTTCGTGGCATATGAGTGTAAAATTAAGAATACATTTTTTTTTAATCAAACTTACTGCCTCCATTTGCTCGCGATAGACCGGCCGCCGCCATCTTGCTTGAAGATCTCGGCCAAAATCCCGTGCGGCACGAGATTACATCATCACGCCGGCTAGTGTGGTGACGTAGGACGTCATGACGCTGGCCGGCGTGATGATGTAATCTCGCGCCGCACAGGATTTCGGCCGAGATCTTCAAGTAAGATGGAGGCCTGTCGCGAGCAAATGGAGGAGGCAAGTTTAAATTTTTTTGTTTTTTATACTATTTCAGGTTAAATTGATTCGGTGACACGACGTACGAGGAAATTCGGCTTCTAGGTGAATCAAATTTATCCGGAAATTCGGATCGAATTCCACTTTGTGGGATTCGATTCACTCATCTCTTATTATGACCTATGATAGATAATCGATACATCTAATCATGATCATCTAAATTCAGTATAATAAAAAGCAAGAGCCATTAAAAATCTGTTTACATAATGATTAACATTGTTACTAAGATAAAATTCCTAATGAAGGTAAGCACAAGTTGATACAAGTTGATACAAAAAGCTGACTTAAAAACACTGAGGGCTCTTTCACACGAGTGGATGCCGTGGGGGTAATCCGCTGCGTGAAAGAGTGCCATGCCCTGCTCCAGATAGCAGAGACACGGAGCATTAACATGATTGATAATGCCCCGTGCCTCTCTGATCTTTTAGAGATAAAGTTGTCACCGTGATTTTGTAGTACAAAGAACACAGAGAGGCACGGAGCATTATCATTCATGTTAATGCTCCGTGTCTCTGCTGTCCAGAGCGCATCTTGGCTCTCTTTCACGCAGCGGATTACCCGCACGGCATCCGCTCATGTGAAAGAGCCCTAAGTATCAAAACATGCGCAGCCACTAAGTTCATGGTCATGCGCAACACATAATAGTTGAACACTATTGTTCTAAGTCTTGAGACATGCGCAATCAGTACAGAGAGATGAATGGAGTTTAAGTCCGATGACATGCACGGGGAAGAATGCTGAAGGGCGGCACGGGGAGGTGTAAAGGTGAGAATGTCATCTAATGAAGGGGGAGGATGAGGATATTGCCCCAATCAATGAGTAGATAACAATAATAGACAACTCTAAGAGGTTGTCACTCCCGAGTACATAGTTCTTTCAGTTTATGATGTCAGGATCTGTCAGGATCTGTCAAAGGATCTGTCCCACCCCTTCCAAACACTCACTGCCTGTTCCCCTGAAGACGCCAGAGCTGCTGGCGAAACATGTCGGGGGGCAGTGTTTGAGGGATTTTTAGGACAGGGGTGCCGCTTCTATCAGCAGATAAATACCAAATGCAACATAGTAGCTAGGGACAGATCTACAAGTGATAGGAACTAGAGCCAGCACGCAGTTACCACTCTCCCTAGGTCCATTGCTACGGTAATAGCACAGTACTATTAACAGTGCTTATACATGAAAATTATAAAAACAAAAAGAAAGCGACACAACTGATATTTTTAAGTCAGTTTATTTGGCCAATTGATTCTTAATTAGTGTTGGGCGAGCATGGTCTACCGAACACAAATTTTACTCGGCCGAACACCACGTGTGCTCGAGTACGTTGCTTGAGTCTCCTCCCTGCACGTTTGTTGGCTGCTACGCAACCAATAAAAGTGCAGGTGAGTATTGCCATTCACTGTAATGCTGTAGCCATGTTGGCTACTGGCATTACACTGATTGGCTGGCCGGAATGCGTCATTGGGTGCTATATAGCACCCGATGACACGTGTTCGGCTCAGTCTTAGTCAGGGAGAGCTGTGCTGACAGATAGTGTAGGGAGTGAAATAGTAATACTTTATCGAAAAAACTTGTTAAAGACCCAAAAGTCCTTTTAAGGACTATTGTTGTATTTGGCAGCAATATAATTATTAGCACAACCTGCGCTAAATTGCGTGGAATTGTTAGAGATTGAATCAAATCACACGCCCTAATAGGGACCCTCGGGATATGGTAATCAATGTAACATGCGGTCAAAAGACCAAAAAAATCCCTTTGAGGGTCTCTAACTGATACTAAAATATATCTTTATTCATTCATTGTTAAAATCGTGATTCACTAATTCTATAAAGGAACACCTAATATTAAAACTTTCAGAATTCAGTGAGGTGTAGAATGTATTAGCTTCTCATATATTTGACTATCCACTGTTGATTGTTACTAACAACAACTCAGGGATATGGTTACAGTCAATATTTGTTACTATATATACCTATCATGGTAAATCACCCATGAAGGTACTTGGAGCAAGGGGTCAGTTTTCTGTGCTCATGTGTATCCAGTTTGAACCAGAGATGATTAGGGCTTACACTGTCTTGTCATAGCACTAGGATATTGACCAGATGAGAGTTAATTTTTTTTATTTTATATGTGATTTTGCTGTACCACTCAGTACACCGTGTTCCTGATACGTAGCCACTTGTATGTATCCCTAAAGGGATTTTTTTGGTCTTTTGACCGCATGTTACATTGAATTGTTAGAGAGACCCAAAAGTCCTTTTAAGGACTATTGTTGTATTTGGCAGCAATATAATTATTAGCACAACCTGCGCTAAATTGCGTGGAATTGTTAGAGAGACCCAAAAGTCCTTTTAAGGACTATTGTTGTATCTGGCAGCAATATATATTTTTAGCGCAACCTGCGCTAAATAGCTTGCAATTGTTTGGCCGCTGCAGACAGCGACATTATCTGCACTACATCTCCTGTGTAACGTGTGCATGGTCTAAAAATATCTGTGACATCCAGTGTACCTTTTCCGTAGACGGTGTCCGCTGCGGACAGTTACATTACCTGCGCTACATCTCCTGTATAACGTTTGCCCATCCTAAATATTAGTGACATTAATTCAGTGTAATTTTTTTATTAGCTGCTGGTGACAGCGACATCACTTGCGCTATACGTTCTGTATAATGTTTGTGCACCCTAAATATCAATGACATTAATTCAGTGTCATTTTTTATCTGTGACGTTCTGTTTACTTTATTTGCGCATACACTTACAAAACCTGCGCTACTGTACATGTGACATACTTGCAAGCATATATACCATTTAATATGTGCAAGGCGAGCAGTAAGGGACGGGAAAGTGGCCGTGCTGCTGATGGTGCACGCAGAGGCGTGGCCCTGGGCGCGGTGAAACTGTGCCTGCTGCCAGAGCACAAGAAACACACTCATCCACAATACCTAGCTTCATGTCCCAGTTTGCAGGGCGGCACAGGACAGCACTCTCGAAGTCACACCAGTGCGACCAGATGGTCGGTTGTATTGCAAAAGATAATGCTTCCAGTCGGTTAAGCACCACCCTGTCTTCCACAAAGTCCAGTCTCAGTAGCCAAGAGTCTGGTCAACAGAATCCTCACCCTGATACTCCTTCCTCCCACCATGGAGAGTCTTGGCAAACAAGTGATCCCACACTCGGATATTCCCAGGAGCTCTTTTCATCGCCATTCCTTGAATTGGGCCTCTCAACAAGCCCGCTTGAAGACGGACATGAGGGATATTGTGCCCTGATTCCCAAACTCTTGAACATCCACAGTCACAAGAAGATGACGGTGAGGAACGTCAATTAGTGTTTCACAAGGTGGATGATGATGATGAGACACAGTTGCCAATAAGTCAACCGCAATTAGTGTCTCAAGAGGTTCATGATGAGGATGAGACACAGTTGTCAATAACTGAGGTTGTTGTTAGGCCAACAAGTCATGAGGATGACCAGAGTGAGGAAGTGGTAGAAGAGGGTGCTGGACGATGAAGTCACTAACCAAACCTGGGAAGGTGGCAAGCCGAGTGAGGACAGCAGTACTTGGGGAAGGGATCTTCAGCACCGCAACAGGCTGGAAAAGGGAGTGGGGTGCCAAAAGGGAGAGGGCGGGTCACACCAAACAGGCCTGCAGCTGTTCCCCAGAGCACCGCCTTGCGGCAATCTTCCTTGCCAAGGGGTAGGTGTTCCGCAGTCTGGCGCTTTTTTAAGGAAAGTGCGGACGATAAAAGAACTGTCATTTGCAACCTGTGCTGTACCAAAATGAGCAGGGGCATGAACACTAGCAACCTCACCACCACCAGCATGATCCGCCACATGGCATCAAAGCACCCTAATAGGTGGGCAGAACGCCTGGGTTCACAATCAGTGTCTGTGGGTCACACCACTACCTCCTCTTCCCCTGTGTTACATGCTGGCCAATCCCCTGTCCAAGACGCAGGCCCGGATGCCTCCCGCCATGTACCTGGACCTTCGCAAGCACCATCAGCTAGCACATCCACTTCTGTGTCCCAGCACAGCGTACAGATTTCCATACCGCAGGCCTTTGAACGAAAGCGCAAATACCCAACCACCCACCCACAGGCCATAGCACAAAATGCGCACCTTTTCAAATTGCTGGCTCTGGAAATGTTGCCATTTAGGCTTGTGGACACTGAGGCTTTCCACAGCCTGATGGCAGTGGCCGTACCGCGTTAATCTGTCCCCAGCCGCCAATATTTTTCACGGTGTGCAGTCCCAGCCTTACACCAGCATGTGTCCTGTAACATCACCCGTGCCCTGACCAACGCAGTTATTGGGAAGGTCCACTTAACGACACATGGACAAGTGCATTTGGCCAGGGACGCTACATTTCCCTGACGGGACACTGGGTGAATGTTGTCGAGGCCAGGAGCGAGTCGTACCCTGGGATGGCACAGGTGCTACTGACGCCAAGGATTGTGGGCCCTACTTCCATCAGAGTTTCTGCCACCACCTACATTAGTGGCTGCAACCCCCCCCCCTTCTCCTCCTCCTCCACTTCCACCTCTGAATTATCATCTTGCAGCACCAGTGAGATATCAGTCAGTAGCTGGAAGCAGTGTAGCACTGTAGTGGGGAAGCGGCAACAGCCCGTTCTTAAAGGCAGCCTGTCTCCTCCATGCTGGAGAGATGAGTCCAGCATTCTCTGACTTTGAGCCCAGCCACGCCCACTGTGAAGGAGCCCAGCACCGCCCCGCATCCTCCGAATCTCCTCCTTGCTTCGCGACGCCACTAAGCTAGAGCACCGTAATCTCACGATGCGCGATGCGCCAGATCCCATTATAGTCAATGAAATCTGGTGGGCATGCTGCACTATTCAGCTAAGCCGGATCCAGAGAACAGCGGTAGGCAAGACCGAGAGCAGCCTGCCAGATCGCTTTGCTGTGTGAAGTTAGAAGAACAAAGTTATAACTAGTAATGAGCAGCATAGGCAATATTCGAATTGGCGATATTTTGTGAATTTTTGGCCGAATATTCGCCATAAAATTAGCAAATTTGAGAATTCGTGATTTCCAGTCATTATTTACTTGATTGCGAAAATCGGCAATGTAATATATTCGCGATAAAAATTAGCAATTAGAATATTTGCGATCAACATTAAGGGGTAGGTAACTTTTCTATTGGTTGCTTGGGATCTTGCTGAATGCCAATATTCGCGATAAATTTGCGATTAGAATATTTGCGATGAACACTATTCGCAAATACGAATATATAGCACTATATTCTAAATATTCGCAAATTCTCGAAGTGCCGATATTCGCAATGAAAATTCGCGATTCGAATATTCGCGCTCAACACTAGTTATAATTTTTGGCACTGGAAGAGGTTAACCTACTTAAAACTGAACTTTTATATTTGCTTTTTAAAATAAGTCCCACAACAAAAAATTATTCATAAAATTTACTGCATAGGTAGTCTGGAAAATAATATAGAGAGAAAGAACCTCAGTAAATGAATAGTAGATGCAATTCTTTATGCTACATTCATAGCCACTCACGGTTTTGATGCTAGTTGTAGCCAGGATAATGTGGTGGCTCTGAGCTATGGAGTAGGAGGGAAAGGTGTCTTTGGTGATGATTCTGTTTCTGGTTTTTTCACACCTTGTCTCTGAAAAAATTGCTGGATCAGACACTGTAGGGAAGGTCCAGAGGTTTTAGATGCAACAATATTTTACCCTCTGGATCTCCAAGTCCATGTGTCCCTTCCTAGACAGGGGCTTAGGCTGGGTAATGGGAGATAAATCTCTACTTGGACTATCAAGCCCTGCCTGAAAGTGGAGGAGTCTCCCGCCTAAATGCGGAAGAATCGCCCCAAATGGAGCTGCCCCACTTATCGGTGGCTGACCCTAGCAATATAATAATAGGTTGTGGTGGCTCACTCGTTAGTAGTTATGGTATGGTGCTACAAGCTCATATGGAGGGAATTCACCCAACCCTCTAGTGGAAAGTGAAAATGAAAATTAAATAATGAGCGGGCACTCATACACTCGGCAACCAAATTGAAATACGCAGATAGTGTTTATTACTATATCCCCTAAAATAATAAAAACCAATATAAAAACGATACAATAAAATACAATAACATGTATTAACAGCAATCACATAAAATGGATATAAATAATCGGTATAATCAATAATATGGATCGCACCGAAAATCTTCAAGTTATATACCCAGACTAGTGTTTTAAAGAGGGAGATATTTCCTTTATATCTCTATCCCAGGTTGGGAAGGTAAAAGTCACTTAAGATGTTGCAGGTAAATTTGCCATGGGAACGCAATGTATTTGTGTGGCGTCCACAGGGATCCGGTGATATTAGACTTGCAGTCTCTTATAACATTTCCTTAATGTATAGAGGTAAGTATTTTTAAAAGACAATGTTCAGCTTACCATCTAACGCCTGCTGTCTCCCGGTTGCTTGGACAGAGCTTTAAATATTAGCCTTCGGTACAGCGTTCAGCGAGAAGGATATTTATTTATTTCCTGTAGAAGTTTTCTCTGTATGGCCATACAGTTTTATCGGAGGATTTTCAATGCAGGTATATCACTTATTTCACCATACGCGTTTCGGGTAGATTCACTCTCCCTTCCTCAATGGTCAAGTGTCTACCTGCCTGGCCTCCATTTGTATACTTTCTTTAATTACATCCAAGATCACAGGCACCTGCTCTTCATGCTGTTCCCAATTAGTCAAATTTCCACCTTCTCTTTCAAATTTTCACCTTCTCTATCAAACTTACTCAAATGCCTCAAGATCACAACTATTTGGGAGTAGTCATAATTTTATGTTGTATTTTATGCGTAATACATATTTTAATACCAATGTATTTTAGTTATTATTATGAAAAATATGGATTTTCACACTGTTAGCAATCAGATATAAAGTTTTTATTACATACAGCGGTATGTCGCACCGATTGGGACATCTGGGCAAAAAAATGCACATGTCCCCAAAAAGACACATGAAAACCGCAAACAGACAAATGAAGAAAATAAAATAAAAAGCTAGCATTTTGTAATTATAAAAAAACCCAGAGCAATGAAGATAAGGAAATCTACAAGATTAGGCAGAGAGAGGCCAAGCAAGTTATAAGAACTTCTAAAGCGCAGGCAGAAGAAAAACTAGCTCAGTCTATGAAAAAAGGGGATAAGACATTCTTCAGATATATAAATGAAAAAGGGAAATTAAAGCAAGGAATAACTAAATTAAAAACAAAGGACGGAAGGTATGTAGAAGAGAATAAAGGGCTAGCCGACTGCCTTAATGAATACTTCTGTTCAGTTTTTACAAAAGAAAAGGGAGAAGGACCTCCACTAGAAAGGATGACTAATAAATCGTTTGATGCATGTATCTTTACAGAGGAAGATGTTCTAAGTTTGCTGTCTAAGGTGAAGACAAATAAGTCACAGGGGCCTGATGAGATACACCCAAAATTATTAAAAGAGCTTAGTGGTGAGCCGGCAAAACCGTTAACAGATTTATTTAACCAATCATTAGTAACAGGAGTCGTCCCGGAAGATTGGAAATTGGCAAATGTCGTGCCCATTCACAAGAAAGGTAGTAGGGAGGAATCGAGCAACTATAGACCAGTGAGTCTGACATCAATAGTAGGCAAATTAATGGAAACCCTATTAAAGGATAGGATTGTGGAACATCTAAAATCACATGGATTGCAAGATGAAAAACAACATGGGTTTACTTCAGGGAGATCATGTCAAACAAATCTTATAGATTTTTTTGACTGGGTGACTAAAATAATAGACGGTGGAGGTGCAGTAGACATCGCATATCTAGATTTTAGTAAGGCTTTTGACACTGTCCCACATAGAAGACTTATCAATAAACTGCAGTCATTGAGCATGGACTCCCATATTGTTGAGTGGATTAGGCAGTGGCTGAGTGACAGACAACAGAGGGTTGTAGTCAATGGAGAACCTTCAAAACAAGGTCATGTTACCAGTGGGGTTCCACAGGGATCTGTACTGGGACCAATTTTGTTTAATATCTTCATAAGTGATATTGCAAAAGGCCTCGATGGTAAGGTTTGTCTTTTTGCTGATGACACAAAGATATGTAACAGGGTTGATGTTCCTGGAGGGAAACGCCAAATGGAAAAGGATTTAGGAAAACTAGAAGAATGGTCAGAACTCTGGCAACTGAAATTTAATGTGGATAAGTGCAAGATGATGCACCTGGGGCGTAAAAACCCAAGGGCAGAATATAGAATATTTGACACAGTCCTGACCTCAGTATCTGAGGAAAGGGATTTAGGATTAATTATTTCAGAAGACTTAAAGGTGGGAAGACAATGTAATAGAGCAGCACAAAATGCCAGCAGAATGCTTGGATGTATAGGGAGAGGTATAAGCAGTAGAAAGAGTGAAGTGCTTATGCCGCTGTACAGAACACTGGTGAGACCTCACTTGGAGTATTGTGCGCAGTACTGGAGGCCATATCTCCAGAAGGATATAGATACTCTAGAGAGAGTTCAGAGAAGAGCTACTAAACTAGTACATGGATTGCAGGATAAAACTTACCAGGAAAGGTTAAAGGACCTTAATATGTATAGCTTGGAAGAAAGAAGAGACAGAGGGAATATGATAGAAACTTTTAAATACATAAAGGGAATCAACTCGGTAAAGGAGGAGAGCATATTTAAAAGAAGAAAAACTACCACAAGAGGACACAGTTTTAAATTAGAGGGGCAAAGGTTTAAAAGTAATATAAGGAAGTATTACTTTACTGAGAGAGTAGTGGATGCATGGAATAGCCTTCCTGCAGAAGTGGTAGCTGCAAATACAGTGAAGGGGTTTAAGCATGCATGGGATAGGCATAAGGCTATCCTTCATATAAGATAGGGCCAGGGACTATTCATAGGATTCAGATATATTGGGCAGACTAGATGGGCCAAATGGTTCTTATCTGCCGACACATTCTATGTTTCTATGTTTCTATGTAGAGTATAGGACTAGTCTTTGACTAATTGGGAACAGCATGAAGAGCAGGTGCCTGTGATTTTGGATGTAATTAAAGAAAGTATAAAAATGGAGGCCAGGCAGGTAAACACTTGACCACTGAGGAAGGGAGAGTGAATCTACCCGAAACGCGTATGGTGAAATAAGTGATATACCTGTATTGAAAATCCTCCGATAAAACTGTATGGCCATACAGAGAAAACCTACAGGAAAGAAATAAATATCCTCGCTGAACGCTGTACCGAAGGAAATCGCGGAATAGAGTGCCAACTCCTGCGATCTTTGGACCTCCCGCGGAATTTGAACTAGCTTGTTTCAAGGAGCGATCAAACTAGCCGGCTAATATTTAAAGCTCCGTCCAAGCAACCGGGAGACAGCAGGCGTTAGATGGTAAGCTGAACATTGTCTTTTAAAAATACTCACCTCTATACATTAAGGAAATGTTATAAGAGACTGCAAGTCTAATATCACTGCATCCCTGTGGACGCCACACAAATACATTGCGTTCCCATGGCAAATTTACCTGCAACATCTTAAGTGACTTTTACCTTCCCAACCTGGGATAGAGATATAAAAGGAAATATCTCCCTCTTTGAAACACTAGTCTGGGTATATAACTTGAAGATTTTCGGTGCGATCCATATTATTGATTATACCGATTGTTTATATCCATTTTATGTGATTGCTGTTAATTCATGTTATTGTATTTTATTGTATCGTTTTTATATTGGTTTTTATTATTTTAGGGGATATAGTAATAAACACTATCTGCATATTTCAATTTGGTTGCCGAGTGTATGAGTGCCCGCTCATTATTTAATTTTCATTGACCCTAGCAATAGCTTTCCCTCCCTAAATGTAGTGCTCCCAAGTAGTAACCATACTACTTTCCAGATATACCATCCCGACGCGTTTCCTCTGTCAAAGTAGAGGACAGATTCATCAGGGGATGAAGACGATACAATAAAGCTTGATAGCTATAGAGCTTAATAGCTACAATGATGTGCCGGCTGGATGTAAGCAGTCAACACTAGTTATAACTTCATATCTGACTGTTTATGTTCATGTTACATGTTCTCTATGTTTTATAGCATACAGAGAACACTTCTAAGTATTTCATATGTAATTAAGAGAGATTATTGACTTACATTGTAAATTTTTTGATTTTTTTGTACATAGCAGTTATTTTCATGAAGTAATAGAGCAGGACTGGCCAACCTGCGGCTCTCCAGCTGTTGTAAAACTACAATTCCCACAATGCCCTGCTGTAGGCTGATAGCTGTAGGCAGTCTTTGCATGCTGGGAGTTGTAGTTTTGCAACATTTGGAGAGCCGCAGGTTGGCCATCCCTGTAATAGAGCATCTTTTATTTTCACATAATACTTGGCAGTAGCCATATGAAAGAATACTCCGGCACTCCATAGAGACCAGTTATCAATATTGTTTAGAAAAATGAAGCACATGCAGCAAATAATAAATTAAGCTAATATATTTATGACTGTATGTATGTTGCATCTTACAATAGAACCCGAAATCCAAGGAGGAAATATCATTTTTAACTTGATGGTCTATCCTTAGGATGGGCCATTACTATTAGAATGATGATGGGGGTTTGAATTTCTACACCCCTGCTGATGCGCTGTTTGAAGGGGCCGCGGCACTCAGGCATGCGCTACCGCTTCGTAATTGTTCATGTGAATGGGACAAGACTGCAATATCTAGCACGGCATGAAAAGGTACAGCATGTGCAGCATCAACCAGGGTAAAGGTCGATGTAAGCAATGAAGAGTGTGCTGTGGCCCTTTTGATTGGCAGGGGTACCAAGAGCCAGAACCTGACCGATCTAATATTGATGGTCTAACTAAAGATAAGTCATCAATTTTGGATAACCCCTTTAAAGGCAATGTGTCATCAGAAAAATGTCCAATTATTTAAATCATATGTTTATGATACAAAACATTTTAAAGAATTTTTGGTGATGTTATTTTAATTTTCCATGTCACTGTATTTTTTTATAAAATCCTGCCATTTTTGCATTGGCCACTAAGCCTAATAATAGGCACCACATGTACAGTCTTGTGAAAAAATTAGGACACCCTTTGAAAGCATGTGGTTTTTTGTAACATTTTTAATAAATGGTTATTTCATCTCCGTTTCAACAATACAGAGAGATTAAAGTAATCCGACTAAACAAAGAAAACTGAAGAAAAGTCTTTTCAAGATCTTCTGTAAATGTCATTCTACAAAAATGCCTATTCTAACTGAGGAAAAAGATAGGACACCCTTGCCCCTAATAGCGAGTGTTACCTCCTTTGGCTGAAATAACTGCAGTGAGACGGTTCTTGTAGCCATCTACCAGTCTTCGACATCGGTCTGAGGAAATTTTACCCCACTCCTCAATGCAGAACTTTTTCAGCTGTGAGATGTTTGAGGGGTTTCTTGCACGTACAGCCCTTTTCAAGTCACCCCACAGCATCTCAATGGGATTCAAATCTGGACTTTGACTTGGCCATTCCAGGACTCTCCATTTCTTCTTTTTCAGCCAATCTTTGGTTGATTTACTAGTATGTTTTGGGTCATTGTCATGTTGCATGGTCCAGTTCCGCTTCAGCTTTAATTTTCTAACTGATGGTCTCACATGTTCTTCAAGCACCTTCTGATACACAGTAGAATTCATCGTGGATTCTATGATGGTGAGCTGACCAGGTCCTGCTGCAGCAAAGCAGCCCCAAACCATGACACTTCCACCTCCATGCTTCACAGTTGGTATGAGGTTCTTTTCTTGGAATGCTGTGTTTGGTTTACGCCAAACATGTCCTCTGCTGTTGTGTCCAAATAATTCAATTTTGGACTCATCTGTCCAAAGAACATTATTCCAGAAGTCCTGGTCTTTGTCAACTTTATCACTGGCAAATGTCAGTCTGGCCTCGATGTTTCTCTTGGAAAGCAAAGGTTTCCTCCTTGCACACCTCCCATGCAAGTTAAACTTGTACAGTCTCTTTCTGATTGTAGAGGCATGTACTTCTACATCAACAGTAGCCAGAGCCTGCTGTAGTTCTCGAGATGACACTTTAGGGTTTTTGGATACCTCTTTTAGCATCTTGCGGTCTGCTCTTGGGGTGAACTTGCTGGGGCGACCAGTCCTGGGCATGTTGGCAGTTGTTTTGAAAGCCCTCCACTTGTAGACTATCTTCCGGACAGTGGAATGGCTGATTTCAAAATCTTTTGAGATCTTTTTAAATCCCTTCCCAGACTCATAGGCTGCTACAATCTTTTTTCTGAAGTCCTCTGACAGCTCTTTTGCTCTCACCATGGTGCTCACTCTCACTTCAACAGTCAGGAGCACACCAAACTAAATGTCTGAGGTTTAAATAGGGCAAGCCTCATTCAACATGCAGAGTAACGATCTACTAATTATGTGCACCTGGTGTGATATACCTGTGTGAGATCTGAGCCAATTTAAGAGGGAATACATGTGAGGGTGTCCTATCTTTTTCCTCAGTTAGAATAGGCATTTTTGTAGAATGACATTTACAGAAGATCTTGAAAAGACTTTTCTTCAGTTTTCTTTGTTTAGTTGGATTACTTTAATCTCTCTGTATTGTTGAAACGGAGATGAAATAACCATTTATTAAAAATGTTACAAAAAACCACATGCTTTCAAAGGGTGTCCTAATTTTTTCACATGACTGTACATACAGGATCCACCATTAACACTAGGTGATGTCACAGCTTATCTACTCCTTCTTGTACTCAGCACAGGGCACACAGCATGCCTAGAAAACTGTCCCATAGAACTAAATGAGGTCCCCTCCTGTCCATTGTGCCTATGGCCCATGGTGGCTACTCTAAAACATATCTCTAAATGCTGTTAAGAACAGCTCAGGCAAGATGGCCGCCCACATAATTATGTTCAGGAAATAGAATTTATAAAATCTGCAATCAGAAAATAAAAACAGATTAGAAAAAAATGATGTGTCAAAGAATAAAATTATAGGCGATACATTCCCTTTAAACATTCTACACCCTTCTTGCTGCCATCTTAAGAAGACAGAGCTAACATAATTATAACATATAGTTGTTGCCCTTTTGCAGCATTATTTTGAGTCAAGTCTTGAACATATCGGCATTTCATGGATTTGTTGCAGGTTTTTAGTGTCAATTCCGCACTGAATATCTGCAACACATTACAACACAATGCATGTGAACAGGGTTTTCACAAGTCCACATATCATGGAAAAAAAAATCTTCCTGGATTTCAGGATCTGCTGAAAATCTTCAATCTGGAACCCACTTATGCCCAGAAAGCAGTTGTGATAATGGCATAGCGTTACTGAATTGCCTTTTGTCCAATACAATCATTGCTTCAAGTGTTGGCACCCCTGGACATTTTCCTTTGTGTGTATTGGAACAACACAAAAAAAAACTGAGAAAAAGGGCAAATTGGACATAATTTCATACAAAACTCCAAAAATGGTCTGGACAAAATTGTTGGTACCTTTTCAAAATTGTGGGTAAACAACTTTGTTTCAAGCATGTGATTCTCGTTCAAACTCACCTGTGGCAAGTATCAGGTGTGGGCAATAAAAAAAATCCCACCTGAAACCAGATAAAAAAGGATTGACTCAATCTTTGCATTGTGTGTCTGTGTGTGCCACTCTAAGCATGGAGAACAGAAAGAGGAGAAGAGTCTGAGGACTGGAGAACCAAAATTGTGGGAAAATATCAATAATCTCAAGGTTACAAGTCCATCTCCAGAGATCTTGATGTTCCTTTTATCCATGGTGGGCAACATATTCCCTGGATGTGGACGGAAGAGACAAATTGATGAAAAGTTCCAACGCAGGATAGTCCCAAGCAAGTTCCAAAGAAATTCAAGCTGTCCTGAAGGGTCAGGGTGCATCAGTGTCCGCGCAAACTATCCATCGACATTTGAATGAAATGAAACGTTATGGCAGGAGACCCAGGAGGACCCCACTGCTGACATAGAGACATAAAAAAGCTATACTGCAGTTTGCCAAAATGTACGTCAGTAAGCCAAAATCCTTCTGGGAAAAACATCTTGTGGACAGATGAGACCATGATAGAGCTTTTTGGTAAAGCACATCATTCTACTGTTTACTGAAAATGGAATGAGGCCAACAAAGAAAATAACACAGTACCTACAGTCAAATATGGTGGAGGTTCCAAGATGTTTTGAGGTTGTTTTGCTGCCTTGGCACTGGGTGCCTTGAATGTGTGCAATGCATCATGAAATCTGAAGATTAGGGTACTTTCACACTAACGTTATTCTTTTCCAGCATTGAGTTCAGTCCTAGGGTCTCAAAACCAGAAAAGAACTGATCAGTTTTATCCTAATGCATTCTGAATAGAGAGCAATCCATTCAGGATGCATCAGGATGTCTTCAATTCAGTCTTTTTGCCTTTTCAGCACAGAGATAATACCGCAGCATGCTACGGTTTTATCTCCGTCCAAAATTCCGGAACACTTGGCGGAATGCTGGCATTTTTTCCCATTGAAATGCATTAATGCCGGATCCGGCCCCGAGTGTTCCGGCAAAACGGATCCGGCATTGCAGTCTGCGCATGCTCAGACCACAAAAAATTTGATAAACGCCGGAGAGACAGATCTGGCATTTCAATGCATTTGTCATATGGATCAGGATCCTGATCCGTCTGACAAATGCCATCAGTTTGCATATGTTTTGACAGATCCGGCAGGCAGTTCCGGCGACGGAATTGCCTGCCGGAATCCTCTGCCGAAAGTGTGAAAGTACCCTTACCAAAGGATTTTGGACCCCAAACAATAGCCCCAAACATACTTCAAGAAGCACACAGAAATGGATGGGAGCAAAGCACTGGAGACTTCTCAAGTGGCCAGCAATGTGTCCGCATCTAAATCCCATTGAGACCTGGAGCAGTTTGCAAAAGAAGAGTGGTCCAAAATTCCAGTTGAGAGGTGTAAGAAGCTTGTTAATGGTTATAGAAAGTAATTGATTTCAGTTATTTCTTCCAAAGAGTGTGCAACCAAATATTAAGTTGAGGGTGCCAGTAAATTTGTCTGGCCCATTTTTGGAGTTTTGCATGAAATTATATAATTTTTAGCATTTGTTTCTCAGTTTTTTTTCTGTTGTTACAAAGGAAATAAACATGTGTATAACAAAAGATGTGTAACTGCAATAATTTTCTGATAGAAATATTTCATTTTCTTTAAGAATTTCAGCGGTGCCAACAATTGCAGCGATGACTGTATCGGTCTAGGGCCGAAGATTGGGCTTCCTGTTGAACTACAGGAGAAAAAAAGGGATGCACAGAACGTTGATGGACACATTCATTTCCTTCTACTGATGATAAAAGGTTGAGCTGCTCTCGTTCATACAAAATGGCAAGAGATTCCTTCATAGCCGGTGAATTGGCAGTGATATTATCATATATCCAATTCAGAAATCAACAGGTCCTTTAAAATACAGAGAAATCGTTGGAAAAACTCGAAAGGAGCCCTTTACACTTATGTCTCCCATGTGGATTCACAAACACCGCGTGGCAGAATGTTGTTCTCTCTGTTAAATTATGTGGTGATATTTGAAATTAACACCATCCTTCAAAGCTATACATTTTGTGATATCCTGTGCTACAATTCAATATGTGTTATCTGGGGACCAGGACTACATCTGTTACCTAAATATGAATACAAATGAAAAATTAATAGTGAACAACTTTTCTCTAAATGGAACCATTTTTAGTAAAATAGCTTACACTATATTACCAGCCCCTTCAGCTATACCTTGATCTATTTATGAGAGAAATACAATTAAAGTCTGGAAAGTGGATGCTCTCAGCAGAACTGCTTGCATCTTCTCTAGTGTTTAATGACATACTTGTCAAAATAGGCTGTTTTTGTCCTTGTGGTATATAGTTCTACTGAGCGTGTCAGAATGGTATAAAAAAAGAGACGTCAGCTTATGCTGTAAAAATAGGCACTTTTTATCTGCTGAATCTCTGCAATTTCTGTGCTTCCAAGTAACCCAAGCCAATAAAAGAGGTCAAAGACCACCTAAGAAGTCAAACTGTGTCCACCACAAGGGCCATCACAAAATGGTGTCATGAGGACTACATGTGGTTAGCTGTACTGTGCATGGGAGAGTATATTAAAGTTTTTTTTTAAAGTTTTTGATACTGATGGCCTATTCCCAGGATAGGTCATCAATATCACATTGGTGGGGGTTCGACCCCCAGCGATCAGCTGTTTGAAGAGGCATCTGTGCTCCTCGTTCTAGGCCAGCGATGTCCCTTTTATTGGTCACATGGTCTAGGCACAGCTTAATTATATTCAAGTGAATCGGGGTGAGCTTTAATACCAACCACAGCCGCTATCCAATGGATGGCACTGTACCTGGTAAACTCTGGAGTGCCGGAACCTTCTTAAGCAGCTGAGATGACGGGAGTGGGATCCCCACCGATGAGATACTGGTAACAAACACTGAGACAACTACTTTAAGGAGCATCTGTCAGCATAATCAATCCTATGAAACCAAGCATAGTAGGTACTGCACTGCTTGGGAAGCAGCAGCAGATCCATTGTGCATGTGTTGGGACAAAGAACCATGATGTAGACGTGAGAAGACAGGGCCAAGCAAGATGTCTGGTCCTTTCAATCCAGGGGAAGTGGCCATACAAACTGGTGCTCCAAAGGCTCTGGCCGGCCCCTCAGTGCTCCAAGATTGCTCCGTGATTTGCATATTATTAAAAGTTGACTTGACAGAAAGACATAGAAGCAGGGATAAGGTATCGTTTTACTCATCATGATCAACCCTACCAGCTGTACATGATTATTAGATGTAGATAGATATCACATGTAACCTGTATATTTTGGGGCCTATTTCTTTCCCTATTTTATTTTTTTGCATGTGTACATTTTCTCTGTCCATTGTAGCTCAGTAAACACATGTTTCTGGTGTAATAGGTGTCATAGATGTGCTGTGTGATGTTACTTTCCTATAATAAAAGGCAATGTATATATAAAGTTTATTATGAAGTTTCATATATTCATATGTATTAGTGGTTTAGGTTTACTTTGAACTTGTAAAACACCAAATGAAATATAGAAATAGCAATATTTGCCTTTCCTAGGATTCTTAGGCCTCATGCACACTGTAAAAGCTATGTGCAGGTAGCCTGCATCAAAGGCACAACGCTGTCCCGTACTACAGAGCCAGAAGCATTTCATGTGCCACCATATGGTGCCATATGAATCCGAGAGTGAGCCATTTATTTAGTGCCAAGGACATGAACAGATCCCGTCATACAATTAGAAAAGCATCTCCCTAAAAACATCTGGATACAGCTAAACCGATTAGACATGATGGAATGTGATCCCATGCTTAGTACTAAATGCAGGGTTACCACCATGTGAATGCAGCCTAACTCTTCAAACTCTGCTTCATGTAATTATCATATAATAAAAGTTATGTACCTTTCTAATATATCTTGAGCTTACATTCCTCTAAGGAAGCCTGTAAGCAGTTTTAACCCCTCAAGACTGCTGACAAACCTATAGAGGTGATGAGAGGAGAAGTAAATGCATATCTGGGCCAATATTAATAGAGGATGCTGCACCCTCGCAAGTGCCATGGAGGCAGTCCCTTTGTGTTCAGCGCCCTTAAAACTCTGCACCGATTCCCCGAACCCCTCCCCTCTGACATGAGTGACAGCTGTACCATCCAATCAGGAGGCTGCTAGAGCTGTCACTCAGAGCAGAGGGGAGGAGCTGAGGTAGAGCCCAGTGCAGAAAGGCTAAAGTCCATTCTGATTATGTCCTGCTTACAAAGATGTATCTGCAACTCTTCAGCACTGTCAGGGGGACATGATCAGGAACGGTTCTTAGCCTCTCATACAAACACAATGGGGGAGATTTATCCAACTGGTCTAAAATAGAACTGGCTTTGTTGCCTACGGTACTCAATCAGATTCCACCATTCATTTTCCAAAGGAGCTGTGAAAAATGAAAGGTGGAATCTGATTGGTTGCTATGGGCAACTAAGCCAGTTCTACTTTACACTCGTTTGATAAATCTCCCCCAATGTTTCTACTCACTAATCAAAAGCAGAGATCTTGAAAAATGTAAGTAATCTAGAGACAAAGAGGGAGATTTATATAATTTTCTATAACAACCAATCCGTTTCCACCTTCAATTTTTCAGAGCTCCCTTAGAAAATGAAAGATGGAATTTGATTGGTTGCTATGAGCAACTAAGCCAGTTCTACTTTACGATCATTTTGATAAATCTTCCCAATAATATATGACAGTTGCAGAACTTTTTGATATTTGATTAAAAGCTTTGTTTAAGTCTGAGTAGATACATCCTTAAAGCTTGGGGATATACTGTATTTGCCATAAGGATACCCTAACTTTAATGTTGGAATGAGGTACCCTGGACCCTCCAAAGTAAATGATTTTGAGGAGCTTCCCTACAGCTATACAGAACATATGCACATCCACTTTTAACTTCATCCATTATTATTATTATCATTGCACACAGGATATCTGTTACAGTGTCTTATGAGTAGATAGCGGATCCTTAGGACAAAAAATGTTTTGGCGCAGTAGACTACAGGACCCCTGGATTTCACTCTTAGGCCTCATGCACACGACCGTTGTGTGCACCCGTGGCCGTTGTGCACCCGTGGCCGCTTCAGGTTAGAATATACTAAAAGAACTGTGTACATGACTGCCCCCTGCTGCCTGGCAGGTGCTGCCAGGCAGCAGGGGGCAGCCCCCCCCTGTAGTTAACACATTGGTGGCCAGTGGGCCCCCCTCCCTCCCCTGTAGTTAACTCTTTGTTGTCCAGTGCGGCCGGCCCCCCCTCCCTCCCCTGTAGTTAACTCGTTGGTGGCCAGTGGGCCCTCCCTCCCTCCCCTGTAGTTAACTCGTTGGTGGCCAGTGGGCCCCCCCCTCCCTCCCCTGTAGTTAACTCTTTGTTGTCCAGTGCGGCCGGCCCCCCCTCCCTCCGCTGTAGTTAACTCGTTGGTGGCCAGTGGGCCCTCCCCCTCCTAATTAAAATCTCCCCCCCCCTATCATTGGTGGCAGCGGAGAGTACCGATCGGAGTCCCAGTTTAATCGCTGGGGCTCCGATCGGTAACCATGGCAACCAGGAGGCTACTGCAGTCCCGGTTGCCATGGTTACTTAGCAATTTGTAGAAGCATTATACTTACCTGGAGCTGCGATGTCTGTGTCTGGCCGGGAGCTCCTCCTACTGGTAAGTGACAGATCATTAAGCAATGCGCCGCACAGACCTGTCACTTACCAGTAGGAGGAGCTCCCGGCCAGACACGGAGACGTCGCAGCTCGCAGGTAAGTATAATGCTTCTACAAATTGCTAAGTAACCATGGCAACTGGGACTGCAGTAGCGTCCTGGGTTGCCATGGTTACCGATCGGAGCCCCAGCGATTAAACTGGGACTCCGATCGGTACTCTCCGCTGCCACCAATGATAGGGGGGAGATTTTAATTAGGAGGGGGAGGGAGGGGGGAGGGCCCACTGGCCACCAACGAGTTAACTACAGGGGAGGGAGGGGGGCCCACTGGCCACCAACGAGTTAACTACAGGGGAGGGAGGGGGGCCCACTGGCCACCAATGAGTTAACTATAGGGGAGGGAGGGGGCCGGCCGCACTGGACAACAAAGAGTTAACTACAGGGGGAGGGGGGGCCGGCCGCACTGGCCACCAATGAGTTAAAAACAGGGGGGGTGGTCTGCACCCTGCTGCCTGACAGCACCTGCCAGGCAGCAGGGGGCAGTCATGTACACAGTTCTTTTAGTATATTCTAACCTGAAGCGTCCCCATCACCATGGGAACGCCTCTGTGTTAGAATATACTGTCGGATTTGAGTTTCACGATCTAACTCAAATCCGACAGTATATTCTAACATAGAGGCGTTCCCATGGTGATGGGGACGCTTAAAGTTAAAATATACCATCGGATTGGAGAAAACTCTGATCCTATGGTATATTAACTCCTGACTTTACATTGAAAGTCAATGGGGGACGGATCTGTTTAAAATTGCACCATATTGTGTCAACTTTAAACGGATCCGTCCCCATTGTCTTGCATTGTAATTCAGAACGGATCCGTTTGGCTCCGCACGGCCAGGCGGACACCAAAACGACTTTTTTTTCATGTCCGTGGATCCTCCAAAAATCAAGGAAGACCCACGGATGAAAAAACGGTCACGGATCACGGACCCCGTTTTTGCGGACCGTAAAAAAAAACGGTCGTGTGCATGAGGCCTTAACCCCCATAATGATATATGGTCTCTGGTGCAGGGTGATCCCCAGGTCACTGTCACCTGAGCAGTCACCAGTTGGCAACTGGACACAGAGGGCCAGATTTATCATTAGCTCAAGTCAGAATAATGGAGTGAAAAAGTCGCAAATAAATGCGCAAACGCTAAAACTGCACACAAATTTGCGACTTTTTACTGCTCTGCACTATGCTCGCCAGTTTTCTGAAAGTGGGCATATTTACTTATGTAAATTAATCTCTAGACAGATTTACTATTGGGACTATTTAAAGAGTCGCAAAAAAGTCGCAAAAAAATGCGCAATTTCACTCCAGTGAGGACCATGCTTATCTTATGCAACTTTTTCGTTAAACGTGCGACTTTTTTGTAAAGATGTGCGACTTTTGTAAAGCTGCTTACTGACGGACAAACTGCTACCGTCAAACCACATTTATTACAGTCTTAAAGGGCCGATCATAAATCTGACTTGGCTAAAACTGACTTTAGCCATATGTGAAAGTGGAGTGAGCTGTCAGAGTAATGATAAATCTGGCCCATAGAGATAACAGGATATGGTCAGGAAGACAGGACTGGTCACAGAAATGGAACAAGAAGCCTGGACCAAAATATAAAGCCAGGATAGGAAGAGAGGAAGCTGAAATTACCCAGCACCACCTCTACAAAGCAGATGGCGTGCAGGTCAACATTAAAGAAGACACAGTCCAAACACAAGCACCACAGCCGATTGTGGGGGTGCTGGCAGTCAGACCACCGCCAATCTGATTTTGATTACTTATCCTGAGAATAAGTCATCAAAATAATAAAACTGGATGACCCTTTTAAAGGGGTTTTCCTATAAACATAATTTACTTTATAAATGTGATCAATATAGTTCTACTAGGAATCCGCTCGCTGGACCCCACCGATCATAAGAATGAGGGTCCTCAAGACCCCTGTGTGAATAGATCCCCCACTCCATTCACTTCTCTTAGACTGTTGTAGATAGCTCACAGCTGTACTCAACAGTCCCATAGACAGTGAATGGGATGGAGGTTACACATGCTGTCACGAGGGTATCAAGAGCCACGTCTGACTCCGTTATACCCGGGGTCAGGAGGTCGCAGCGGGTGGCTGCGCGCTCTATATACTTACCTGGAGCTGCGATGTCTGTGTCTGGCCGGGAGCTCCTCCTACTGGTAAGTGACAGATCATTAAGCAATGCGCCGCACAGACCTGTCACTTACCAGTAGGAGGAGCTCCCGGCCAGACACGGAGACGTCGCAGCTCGCAGGTAAGTATAATGCTTCTACAAATTGCTAAGTAACCATGGCAACTGGGACTGCAGTAGCGTCCTGGGTTGCCATGGTTACCGATCGGAGCCCCAGCGATTAAACTGGGACTCCGATCGGTACTCTCCGCTGCCACCAATGATAGGGGGGAGATTTTAATTAGGAGGGGGAGGGAGGGGGGAGGGCCCACTGGCCACCAACGAGTTAACTACAGGGGAGGGAGGGGGGCCCACTGGCCACCAACGAGTTAACTACAGGGGAGGGAGGGGGGCCCACTGGCCACCAATGAGTTAACTATAGGGGAGGGAGGGGGCCGGCCGCACTGGACAACAAAGAGTTAACTACAGGGGGAGGGGGGGCCGGCCGCACTGGCCACCAATGAGTTAAAAACAGGGGGGGTGGTCTGCACCCTGCTGCCTGACAGCACCTGCCAGGCAGCAGGGGGCAGTCATGTACACAGTTCTTTTAGTATATTCTAACCTGAAGCGTCCCCATCACCATGGGAACGCCTCTGTGTTAGAATATACTGTCGGATTTGAGTTTCACGATCTAACTCAAATCCGACAGTATATTCTAACATAGAGGCGTTCCCATGGTGATGGGGACGCTTAAAGTTAAAATATACCATCGGATTGGAGAAAACTCTGATCCTATGGTATATTAACTCCTGACTTTACATTGAAAGTCAATGGGGGACGGATCTGTTTAAAATTGCACCATATTGTGTCAACTTTAAACGGATCCGTCCCCATTGTCTTGCATTGTAATTCAGAACGGATCCGTTTGGCTCCGCACGGCCAGGCGGACACCAAAACGACTTTTTTTTCATGTCCGTGGATCCTCCAAAAATCAAGGAAGACCCACGGATGAAAAAACGGTCACGGATCACGGACCCCGTTTTTGCGGACCGTAAAAAAAAACGGTCGTGTGCATGAGGCCTTAACCCCCATAATGATATATGGTCTCTGGTGCAGGGTGATCCCCAGGTCACTGTCACCTGAGCAGTCACCAGTTGGCAACTGGACACAGAGGGCCAGATTTATCATTAGCTCAAGTCAGAATAATGGAGTGAAAAAGTCGCAAATAAATGCGCAAACGCTAAAACTGCACACAAATTTGCGACTTTTTACTGCTCTGCACTATGCTCGCTAGTTTTCTGAAAGTGGGCATATTTACTTATGTAAATTAATCTCTAGACAGATTTACTATTGGGACTATTTAAAGAGTCGCAAAAAAGTCGCAAAAAAATGCGCAATTTCACTCCAGTGAGGACCATGCTTATCTTATGCAACTTTTTCGTTAAACGTGCGACTTTTTTGTAAAGATGTGCGACTTTTGTAAAGCTGCTTACTGACGGACAAACTGCTACCGTCAAACCACATTTATTACAGTCTTAAAGGGCCGATCATAAATCTGACTTGGCTAAAACTGACTTTAGCCATATGTGAAAGTGGAGTGAGCTGTCAGAGTAATGATAAATCTGGCCCATAGAGATAACAGGATATGGTCAGGAAGACAGGACTGGTCACAGAAATGGAACAAGAAGCCTGGACCAAAATATAAAGCCAGGATAGGAAGAGAGGAAGCTGAAATTACCCAGCACCACCTCTACAAAGCAGATGGCGTGCAGGTCAACATTAAAGAAGACACAGTCCAAACACAAGCACCACAGCCGATTGTGGGGGTGCTGGCAGTCAGACCACCGCCAATCTGATTTTGATTACTTATCCTGAGAATAAGTCATCAAAATAATAAAACTGGATGACCCTTTTAAAGGGGTTTTCCTATAAACATAATTTACTTTATAAATGTGATCAATATAGTTCTACTAGGAATCCGCTCGCTGGACCCCACCGATCATAAGAATGAGGGTCCTCAAGACCCCTGTGTGAATAGATCCCCCACTCCATTCACTTCTCTTAGACTGTTGTAGATAGCTCACAGCTGTACTCAACAGTCCCATAGACAGTGAATGGGATGGAGGTTACACATGCTGTCACGAGGGTATCAAGAGCCACGTCTGACTCCGTTATACCCGGGGTCAGGAGGTCGCAGCGGGTGGCTGCGCGCTCTATATCTAAAGATCACGTTGTTTCTTAGTGATTGTTTTCTGTGTTTGCCTTGCTATCCTTTTTGTCTCAATCAGGGATCCGTAGCTTCTCCTCCTCAGCTGTTTCTTGTCTGCCACTCCCAACCTCCTTATATTCTCCCCTCACACTTCTCTAGTTGCCAGTTATAGAGCTTCCTGCCTGGACATCTATACTGACCCACTGGAGTTGTGTATCCTGGTTGTCGTTCCAGAGTGCTACCCTCCGGATCCCTGTTGGGCTTCTTGTTGTCTCCTGTTGTCGCCCACCTGGGATTATATGTTGAGTTTGTATTGTCTGTCCTTCCCTTGGTGTTTTCCTTTAGAGCTAGTGGTGCGGACTAGTGTTCCCACCGCCCTGTTCACTATCTAGGGCTCAGCTTAGGGAAAGCCAGGGCTTTAGGCACGTGATCGGCGTACGGGTGAGGAACCCGTCTAGGGACGTCAGGGCAGCCAGGTGCCAGCCGCTAGGTGAGTCAGGGGTCACCACCTTCCCTCTCACTTGGGCAGGGCCTTCCTTGTTCCCTCCCTCTGTGTCACGTATGTGATAGTCACGCCGACCGTGATACATGCACACCACTCAGGGCATGGCTAAAGGCTCGTGGGCCCTGGTGCAGGAGTTCAGCTACGGCCCTCCGTCTTTTAGTGTTTTGTGGCAAGGGGCAGGGGTGCACCTAGATTTTCTGCTGTCTGAGGCAAATATCGAAACGCCACCCCCCTTCCCCATGCCAAATTCACAACCTAACCACCTCTATAGCCCTACTGTTTAAAACAAACTTGGAAAACATTACATAGAGCACTACAAAACATACAGGGTAATAAAGAACCACATGTCCCTTACATCTAGTGATGTCTCCTCTGATGTAGACGTTCTCTTTCCTCATCTATTACATGCAGCGATCTCCTCCTCAGTATAGGTAGGAGTGATTGCTGATGTCATCGCTCACCCTCATACTGAATCATTGTTTGCCGGCAGCAGATCGTGATTAGACAGCACAATCTGCCTCCTGTAAACAATGACTTTTAAACCTGTTAAAAGATTGAAATTTCCCAATGAACGAGCATTAATTATTTAAATTTGCAAGTTGAGTCAGTTACTTTGATATATAATATGTACAGTAAATTAGTCTTGCATGGATAGGTTGACTATATCAATGGTTTGGGTTGGTGTGAACTTATTTTTTTTAATTTTTAGTTTGCGGTTTTTATGACTGGGAAGTTACAGGCCCTTCTGGAGGCAATAGTCAGTGGCAGAGTTGATCTGGATCTGCTGAGACCTAAGCATTTACTTGGTAAATTTCATTTTTAATTAGCTTTCCTTTTCCCCTACCCTTGGCTAGATTTTGCCTGATCTCAGATAACCCCTTTAAGGGGGAATACAGAGGGAACCCCCTGGGTGGCCTTTCACGTCTGTGCATCACATGGATGCCCATTGATTCCAGTGTTTTGTATTCTTCATTTTTCCTGCAGGAACAATACAGAGGAAATGAGACAGCAGGAAGGAGAGGATCCAAGCCGTGGTATTGCATCTGCTATCATCTGTAAATCCAGGACCCGTCACAGGAACCTGGTTCTCCCAATGGAATTAACCCTTTACCTAATACAGTTATAATTGAAAACCTGTATAATTTGTAACCAGGTCTAATTAACAGATTCACCAAAATGCAAAATATTCTTCTACAGCAAGAAATGTTTCTTCCAAGTTTTACCTTTCAGTGGTATCTACCATATGCACCCAGCTCCTATGTGGTTTTCCCTGCCTAATTATGCAGCGATATAGAAAAGCGAATACATGACAGCATAACTATGGCGATTTCCTATTCCTGCATGCTAGAAAGCTGGGTGACGACTCCTATGGGAGCTGTAATAAAAGCTACTTAGAAATAATAATGAAAGTCTGCCTAGACAAAAAGGGACAACTGATGTATTTATGTAGTAGAGTGCCAGTCAATCACACGAGTGTCACATCACAATTTAAAGGTGGCACTGGCACATCATCAGAAATGGATATGATTTTTTTCATGAAAAAATAAAATTGTGCATTTTTGCCTTTTTTTATTTTTTAAATAAGACAAAATTATGATTAACTATTGCAGCAATTATATGTGCTGACATCTAGTGGCCAAAAAAGCAACACCCTGGATTGGTAATAAAAATACATTTTGCCTTGGACAAAATAAACATTTCTGACTGTATCCCCAAGATTTATTGGTCATGTTCTCTACTCCTAAAGAATGACTACCAACAGTGCTTCCAAAGAAATTAAGCGGTCATGTTGGGTTTGGTTTAATGGTGCAAATATGCAACAGATACAACTCATCCGATAGTAAGTCACTGTCCATGTGAGGTGTCAGATTCTGCTGTAAAGCATACCCTCTGATGCTGTGAATGGGTATGGACAGTTACATCTTTTAAAGGGATTATCCCATAATGAATGTACAAAATGAAATCTGATCTCACATAGTACATGATAATCTCATTCTAACAAATTTAGAACCAGCCCTGGACCTCACATGGATCCAGAGATCTCCCCATTCATTGCTCCAACTGTTCTGCTAGATTTATTTCAAGATGGCAGCTTAGAGGGTGTGCACTTTCTCAGGGGGCATAACCTTTCTGCTGCAGCTGTGGCAGTTAAATGGTGGAACTGATCATGTGCTTCCATTTCAGGACAGAGAAATTAGAAAACGAGCAAACAGCAGGTGGCGCTATACTGATAGATTTCAGTGATTAACTCAGTGGTTACACAAAATGTTTAATTACATTTTACATAAAATGTTAAATATTTTTTTCTCCAATGCATTCACTGAGGAAAATAAACTGTCAGATGAAATGCTGAATGTTGAAATAAAATCGCCATTAAAAGTGTCCTGTCTGACCCAGGAAGAAGTACAACAGCGACTTAAAAAGATTAAAATAGACAAATCGCCAGGACCGGATGGCATACACCCCCGTATCCTAAGGGAATTAAGTAATGTCATAGCCAGACCCTTATTTCAGATATTTGCGGACTCTATACTGACAGGGAATGTCCCACAGGATTGGCGCATGGCAAATGTGGTGCCAATATTCAAAAAGGGGCCAAAAACAGAGCCTGGAAACTATAGGCCGGTAAGTTTAACATCTGTTGTGGGTAAACTGTTTGAAGGTTTTCTGAGAGATGCTATGTTAGAGCATCTTAACGGAAATGAGCAAATAACGCCATATCAGCATGGCTTCGTGAGGGATCGGTCATGTCAAACTAATTTAATCAGTTTCTATGAGGAGGTAAGTTCTAGACTTGACAGCGGCGAATCAATGGATGTCGTGTATCTGGACTTCTCCAAAGCATTTGACACTGTACCGCATAAAAGGTTAGTATATAAAATGAGAATGCTCGGACTGGGAGAAAACGTCTGTATGTGGGTAAGTAACTGGCTGAGTGATAGAAAACAGAGGGTGGTTATTAACGGTACACACTCAGATTGGGTCACTGTCACTAGTGGAGTACCTCAGGGGTCAGTATTGGGCCCTATTCTCTTCAATATATTTATTAATGATCTTGTAGAAGGCTTGCATAGTAAAATATCAATTTTCGCAGATGACACTAAACTGTGTAAAGTAATTAACACTGAAGAGGACAGTATACTACTACAGAGGGATCTGGATAGATTGGAGGCTTGGGCAGATAAGTGGCAGATGAGGTTTAACACTGATAAATGTAAAGTTATGCACATGGGAAGGAATAATGCAAGTCACCCGTACATACTAAATGGTAAAACACTCGGTAACACTGACATGGAAAAGGATCTAGGAACTTTGATAAACAGCAAACTAAGCTGCAAAAAACAGTGTCAGGCAGCGGCTGCCAAGGCCAATAAGATAATGGGTTGCATCAAAAGGGGCATAGATGCCCGTGATGAGAACATATTCCTACTACTTTACAAATCACTGGTCAGACCACACATGGAGTACTGTGTACAGTTCTGGGCTCCTGTGAACAAGAGCTGGAGAGGGTCCAGAGGAGGGCAACTAAAGTAATAACTGGAATGGGGCAACTACTGTACCCTGAAAGATTATCAAAATTAGGGTTATTCACGTTAGAAAAAAGACGACTGAGGGGAGATCTAATTAATATGTATAAATTTATCAGGGGTCAGTACAGAGATCTATCCCATCATCTATTTATCCCCAGGACTGTGACTGTGACGAGGGGACATCCTCTGCGCCTGGAGGAAAGAAGGTTTGTACACAAACATAGAAAAGGATTCTTTACGGTAAGAGCAGTGAGACTATGGAGCTCTCTGCCTGAGGAGGTGGTGATGGGGAGTACAATAAAGGAATTCAAGAGGGGCCTGGATGTATTTCTAGAACGTAATAATATTACAGGCTATAGCTACTAGAGAGGGGTCGTTGATCCAGGGAGTTAGTCTGATTGCCTGATTGGAGTCGGGAAGGAATTTTTTTTTCCCCTAAAGTGAGGAAAATTGGCTTCTACCTCACAGGTTTTTTTTGCCTTCCTCTGCATCAACTTGCAGGATGACAGGCCGAACTGGATGGACAAGTGTCTTTTTTCGGCCTTATGTACTATGTTACTATGTTACATGCAAATACAAAATCATTCAGATTCTGGTGCTGGTTTGAAAAATGTAGAATATTTTTCAAGGAACTACACCTTTAAATAGAGGTAAAAGTATATGACTAATTTATCGACGGGACAAGTTGAAGTCTGTTTTCACATTTGTAATGTTCTGTGCGCCACATTTAACCCCTTCCCGACATATGACGTATTAGTATGTCATGGTGGCAGGTGCGTTCCCGCATTTTGATGTACCATTACGTCATGGTGATTGGGCGGGCACCGGAGCGGTGCGCACCCGACCACTGCAGGGGCCCGGCAGTCCCTGGTAGCCGAGTCCCTGCTGCACCAGAGCTGACCGCGGCATAAAAGGCATAAATATTTGCGGCGGGTGAGGGAGCCCATCGGATCCCCGCGCTGCTGTAGCGGGGACCTGATGGGTGAGAAGGCAGCCCGATGCCGTGCACAGGCTGCCCAATGCCTTGCACGGCAACGGGAACTGCCTTCTACGGGTGCCCAGGAAATTTAGCCTCAGGCTGGGTCTCCTAGGCAACCTGTTAGTGTATTACTCAGGGTAATACACTAACAGGCAATGCATTACAATACAGATATATTGTAATGCATTGCAGAGGGGATCAGACCCCCAAAGTTAAAGTCCCAGAGTGGAACAGTAATAAAGTTTAAAAAAAAGACAAAAAAAGAGTTTTTAATTTAAAAAAAATGACATTTCAAGGTAAAAAAAAAAGAAAAAAATGACCCTTTCCCCTGATTTTATATTAAAAAATAGAAAAAAAAATAAGAAAACACACACATATTCGTCGTGTCCATAACGAATGGCTCTATAAACATATCACATGATCCACCCCGTCTGATTAACACCGTAAAAAAATCCAAATAAAAATTGTTTAAAAAAAAGCCATTTTTTGTCACCTTACATCACAAAAATTGCAACACCAAGCGATCAAAAAGGCATATTCCCCTCAAAATGGTACCAATAAAACAGTCACCTCATCCCGCAAAAAAAGAACCCCTACATAAGACAATCGCCCAAAAAGGAAAAAAACTATAGCTCTCAGAACATGGAGACACTAAAACATCATTTTTTTGGTTTAAAAAATGCAATTATTGTGTTAAAGTGAAATAAATTTAAAAAAGTATACATATTAGGTATCGCTGCGTCCAAAACAACCAGCTCTTTAAAAATATCACATGACCTAACTCCTCAGGTGAACACCGTAAAAAATAAAAATAGTGCCAAAAAAGCAATTTTTTGTCACCTAACATCATTTAAAGTGCAACACCAAGCGATCAAAAAGGCATATGCCCCCCAAAATAGAACCAATCAAACCATTATCTCAACCTGCAAAAAATAATGAGCCCTACCTAAGACAATCGGTCAAAAAATAAAAAAAACTATGGCTCTCAGACTGTGGAGACACTAAAACATAATTTTTTTGTTAAAAACTGCTATTATTGTGTAAAACTTAAATAAATAAGAAAATGTATACATATTAGGTATTGCCATGTCCATAATATACCTGCCCTATAAAAATGTCACATCACCTAACCCCTCAGGTGAACGCTGTAAAAATAAATAATTAAAAACTGTGCCAAAACAACCAACTTTTTTGGTCACCTTGCCTCATAAAGTGTAATAATGAATGATCAAAAAATCATATGTACCCAAAAATGTACCAATAAAAACGTCAACTCTTCCTGCAAAAAATTAGCCCCTGCACAAGACGATTGGCAGAAAAATTAAAATAAAATGGCATTCAGAAAATAAAGACACAAAAACATTTTTATTTTCAAAAATGCTCTATTATGTAAAACCGAAACAAGCAAAGTAGACATATTTGATATCACCGCGTCCGTAACAACCTGCTCTTTAAAAATAGCGCATGACCTAACCTGACAGATGAACGTTGTACATGTTACCTTGCCTCACAAAAAACGTAATATAGAGGGATTAAAAATCATATGTACCCCAAAATAGTACCAATAAAACTGTCACCTTATCCCCTAGTTTCCAAAATGGGGTCACTTTTGGGAGTTTCTACTGTAGGGGTGCATCAGGGGGGCTTTAAATGGGACATGGTGTCTAAAAACCAGTCCAGCAAAATCTGCCTTCCAAAAACCATAAGGCGTTCCTTTCTTTCTGCGCCCTGCCGTGCTCCCTTACATCAGTTTACGATCACATGTGTGGTGTTTCTGTAAACCTCAGAATCAGGGTAATAAATGTTGAGTTTTGTTTGGCTGTTAACCCTTGATGTGTTAAAGAAAAAAATGGATTAAAATGGAAAATCTGCCAAAAAAGTGAAATTTAGAAATTCCATCTCCATTTTCCGTTAATTCTTGTGGAACACCTAAAGGGTTAACAAGGTTTGTAAAATCAGTTTTGAGTAACTTGAGGGGTGTAGTTTCTACAATGGGGTCATTCATGGGGGGTTTCTATTATGTAAGCCCCACAAAGTGACTTCAGACCTGAAATGGTCCTTAAAAAGTGGGTTTTGGAAATTTTCGTCAAATTTTTTAGAATTGCTCCTAAAATTATAAGCCTTCTCACAATAAATGACATTTACAAAATGATGCAAATATAAAGCAGACATATGGGGAATGTTAAGTAATAAATATTTTATGAGGTATCACTTTCTGTTTTAGAAGCAGAGAAATTGAAATTTTGAAAATTTGGGATTTTTTCATAAATAAAGGTAAAATATATTGACTCAAATTTATGACTGTCATGAAAGTACAATGTGTCACGAGAATTTAAACAATTTCAGAATGGCTTGGATAAATAAAAGTGTTCCAAAGTTATTGCCACATAAAGTGACATATGTCAGATTTGCAAAAAATGTCCTGGGCAGGAAGGTGAAAACTGGCCCGGGGTAGAAGGGGTTAAGAAAGCAGTACAAAGCACTTTTTACATTTATAGTAAGCAAACTATCCCCATCTGACTTATTTCACATGTCACGGTTACGGCAGGTCAGGAGAGGAGTGTTGTTGAGAATTTTTTGGGACTGTTACAAATGTCCAAAGTGATAGATAAGGCCAAAAACCAAAGTACGGCATAGGAGTTCCCCCAAAAAATTTGATTTCTGGACATAGATATAGACTTGAACAGGAACAACAACATAACTTTGGCCTGTCGACGACTATTGCTAAACTTGTCTTCCAAGTAAAATTACAGAAAAGTCACCATTTGCTAAAAAATTTATGCAAACCCACTTTAATCAAACAGGGTCTATGTGCTTTGGATGGAATTACTTTTTTTCTTTTTAAAATGCATGTTTACACCTCATTCACCACATCACAAGACCCAGAATGGTATAGAGGCTGCCTTTCTGATACACTGTATGTAGTAGGTGCCTGTTATCTGTGCCAACAATGCACTGGTGTTATCTGCCATCTGCTGGCAGAGAAAACATATTGCAGCCTACTGCAAATGAAAAGTGCTGGTGTCACTGGATGGCTGCCTAAAATTTCCAACCTGCACTGAATAATTCAGAAATGATATCTGATTGTGGGCTATGGACTCCTGACCAAAAAAATAAAACCTTATATAAAGTACTATTTACATGGCCACCCTGTTAGTCAAGGTCTCTGACCAGAAGAACCCTTATGAAATGACCAGAAACACTCATCTCTGGACAAGTATGTTTCAGTGTTTTGAACGTCATTAGCACAAGGCAGGGATTGGAGGCCATCTAGCTGACCAGATCCCTAATATGCAATTTTTGGACATTTGATATAGTATATGATACATGGTAGAAAGATACAGTATATAGTAGATACTTGTAAGCTGCGAGTTCTTAGATCCTGTCCCTGTATTTATTTATTTTTATTTATTTTTATAAATATATATAAATAACACTCCAATATCTTAGAGAATGTATCAATTTGATTATTGGTAAGAGAGAAAATTATTTTTCTTCACCAAATGATACCAATTTTCCAAAAGCCAATGCTGATTCAGACAGCCAAACCTTTACAATCATCAAGAATATTTACAATATAAATATCTTTTATAAGAAAGATTTTTTGGGAGTCAATAGGGGTCACTTACTATAACCGCAAATATGTAGAAAGGCAGTCGGCACTGCCCAGAGTGAACCATATACCTATGTGGACTAATCCTGCATACATTTGTTTGTCCGGCGGTGCTCAGGTGGCCCACAGCTTCAAGTCTTGAATCAACATGTAGATAAAAGAAACTGCGGCACTCACCAATATTCTTTCTGCAGCTTTTATTGATCCATTAAAACACGGTGGATGCGGGTACAGCACAGCAAAAGGCTACAGCCGTTTCGCGCTTCCTGCGCTTCCTCAGTGATGACGCTGGCGCATACACGTAAAATACCCTTACGCCAGCTACGTCACCATCACTACATAAGACAACTCAAAATAAAACAGAGTACAAAAACAAAACTATACAAATACTACTAAATCATTTAACCCCAAAGGACCCATTGCATTTGTCTTTATAATCCATGAAGCTTCTCTTTGTAATAGTATACGGTTTCTGTCCCCACCACGATCTGGGACTTGCACTATCTCTATTCCTGCACATGTCAATACATAATTTCTCCCTTCATGTGCTTCATGTACATGTTCTATCAATCTAGATGCTCCTATTCTTGTCTCTATGTTCCCTCAATCTCACATGCAGACATCTTATGGTTTTTCCTATATAAAATCTACCACAAGGGCAAAAAATGACATATACCACAAATTGTGTATTACGGAATATGAAGTGTCTCACCACATGTTCAACCCCTCCTATCTTAAGATACTTACGTCTGCACATAAATCTACACATGGAGCAATGCCCACAACTAAAATTACCTTGTGGGGTATACTTCCCTACCCAATTCAAGTCATCTTCTTGGAAGCGACTTCTTACTACAAAATCCTTAATAGTTCTACTCCTCCTAAAACTGAAAATGGGATTAAATTGGATTTTTATTTCTTTTAAGGACTTATCCTGGGCCATTACATGCCAGTTGTTTAAAATGGCCTTTTTAATAAGAGGGGTGTAATTAAAAGTAAAAAAACGGTCTCTTACTTTTGTTTTTACCTCTAATCTGTCTATGTTTATGTTTAATGAGATCCTCTCGTTCTCGTGCAAGTGCTTTCCTATAAGCAGAGTCTATCACGTTCTCGGGGTAACCTCTCTGCAAAAAACGTCTTTTTAACTCCTTAGATTGTTCAATGAACTCATCCCTATCAGTTATTATCCTTCTAAGGCGCATGAACTGTCCATACAGGACTGCCAATTTCACATGGGGCGGGTGGAAGCATAGTGCAAGAGTGAATTTGTGGAAGTGGGTTTCCGATAGACAGTAGTACATAGATTACTATCTCTTACCCTAACCTTAACATCTAAAAACTCCAACTCCTCAATATCTATCTTACTGGTAAATTGCATATTCATGTGATTGGTCACATTCAGATATTCCACAAATTCAACAAATTGCGCCATGGTACCTGTCCACACTATAAAGACATTGTCAATGAATCTCACAAATAATATATGCCACAAAAGGATTCCTCACCGTAAATACATATTGATCTTCGAAAAACTGCAAGAAACAAATTGGCAAAAGTACAGGAGACCGGAGTCCCCATGGCTGTCCCCGTTTTTCGTTTATACCACTTTTTGCCAAACATAAATGCATTATGGGTTAAAATAAACTTCAATGCTTCAGTCACAAAATCCACATACCCATGAGTTTAACCTTGTCTCTCAAGAATATTGCGGATACACTGGACCCCCAAATGTTGTGGTATCCTGGTATATAGGCTTTCTACATCAATAGATGCCAACAAATATCCATCTTGCCATTCTAAATCCCTAATCGCCTCCAAAAAATCACTGGTGTCTTTCAAATAGGAAGGTATCCCTTTTAACAAAGGAGGAAGTAGCCAATCTACATATTGTTAAAGGCGTTCTGTAACTGAACCAATCCTCGTCACTATAATTCGCCCTGGTGGATTCACTAGTGATTTATGTACTTTAGGTATAAAATACCACACAGGCTTAGTAGGAAACTGTGGGTATAGTTTCTCCACAGTATTCTTGGACAAAAACCCAATTTCCTTATATATCTCCATAGAAAAGATCTCAACTGCTTCTGATATTTATACATGGGATTCGACTTCAGGGGTGTACTGTATATACATCTTCATTATTCAATTGTCTTTCTGTTTCACTTACGTAATAATTCCTGTACATGACCACAATATTCCCACCCTTGTCGGCCGGTTTGACAATTTAGATCCTTTTGACTACTCAACCATTTTAAAGCTCTTTTTTCTCCCTCACTCGGGTTGCTCTCACTACATGGGTACACTAATGCTCTAACTTTAAGTACCTGCTTCTGAAATAAATCCAGATTGCCACCGGCCGGCAAGGGTGGGGTAAACGTGGATCTAATACCCTTAGTAAAGCATTCACTATCTCCTGCTCTATATGAAATTTACATCCCTGCAATTCCAAAAGTGTGTCTATCACTCGCTTATCCAACTGATCAACATCATTACTAATGCAAAATCCCAAAACACTAATATGATAAATTTGTGGAATATTTAAAAAAGATTAAAATAGACAAATCGCCAGGACCAGATGTCATACACCCCCGTATCCTAAGAGAATTAAGTAATGTCATAGCCAGACCCTTATTTCTGATATTTACAGACTCCATACTGACAGAGAGTGTCCCACAGGATTGGCGCATAGCAAATGTGGTGCCAATATTCAAAAAGGGTGCTAAAACAGAGCCTGGAAACTATAGGCTGGTAACAGGGGCGTAACTAGAAGTGACTGGGCCCCACAGCAAATTTTTGTATGGGGCCCCCTCCCCCCAAGAAAACTACTGATCGTTACACAAAAACAAGCCCTCACATAGACCGAAATATAGAAAAGTAATTTTTTAAAGTAATTAAACCAAATAAAAACTATACAAGTTTTGTATCATATTGAGCCGCAGAATAAAGACGTCATTTTTAGTGAACGTTTTTTTTTTTGTTTGTTTTTTAACCCACAAAGAATTAATTTTTTTCCTGCTTTCTGATACAAGACATGGTAAATTAAGTGGAGACATTTAAAAAATGCATCTTGTCCCACACAAAATAAGCCATCATATGACTATGTGAATGGAAAAATAAAAAGGTTATGGCTAATGTAAAAATGAAAATGGGCCCGGTCTTTAAGGGGTAAAAGGTATCAAACTACAATGTTTTATATTGCTTGCTCTTTTTGAGAGCATCAGGGTTTTTGCACATTTTACATACACAACTATGCTACATGCACACACAGCTCTGGGTGCCACATTATATATCACTGTGTTGCACATTTTAGATACACAGCTCTGCTACACATACAGCTCTGAGTGGCACATTATATATCACTGTGTTGCACATTTTAGATACACAGCTCTGCTACACATACAGCTCTGAGTGGCACATTATATATCACTGTGTTGCACATTTTACATACACAGCTGTGATGTGCACATTATACATTCTTCTGTCGCATACAGCTCTGCTACATACACCACACACACTACTGTGCTGGATTCACGCTATACACCTATCTTTGCTGCATTATACACATGAAGCACCCTCAGCTCTGCTGCATGCACCCCACACACAGCTGCTCTGGGTATGCAGACACACACAGCTATGCTATACGCTGTACATCTTGTTTGCAGATTTGACTAAATCTGCAATGTGTGAATGAGGCCATAGAGTCCTCTACACATCCCAGCATTAACCCCTAAGGACCCGGAATTCTAAGTCCTAGGGTGCTAACCTCATATGTTCAAGCCAAAGTCAGGAGCAGATGAGGATCATAAAGGCGCTGCCAGCCCACAGCATGGCTCCTCCCACCCATATGACTGGTTACATGGTCATGACATCATCAAAGGTCCTGTAGCTTGGAAGGATCTAGCATCTACGCTGAGCGGCAGGGCACGAAGCCCCTATGTCTGGTATACTGGGAGGGGGGGTGCGGAGCTGAGGGACCCCCAGATGTTGTCTGTGAATGTTGAGCTCTGCAGGGATAGACGGGGCATGCTGCCGGGTGCCGGGCCCCTTGTCAGCCCGGGCCCCGAAGCAGCCGCTTCCCCTGCTTCCCTGGTAGTTACGCCACTGGCTGGTAAGTTTAACATCTGTTGTGTGTAAACTGTTTGAAGGTTTTCTGAGAGATGCTATCTTGGAGGATCTCAATGAAAATAAGCAAATAACATCATATCAGCATGGCTTCGTGAGGGCTCGGTCATGTCAAACTAATTTAATCAGTTTCTATGAGGACTTCTCCAAAGCATTTAACACTGTACCACATAAAAGGTTAGTATATAAAATGAGAATGCTCGGACTGGGAGAAAATGTCTGTATGTGGGTAAGTAACTGGCTCAGTGATAGAAAACAGAGGGTGGTTATTAATGGTACATACTCAGACTGGGTCACTGTCACTAGTGGAGTACCTCAGGGGTCAGTATTGGGCCCTATTCTCTTCAATACAGGGGTATAGCTATAGGGGGTGCAGAGGTAGCAGTCGCTACCGGGCCCAGGAGCCTGAGGGGGCCCAAAGACCCTTGTGCCACATAAGACACTGGCATTATAGAAAGTGCATACTGGTCAATTTACACCTCTGGCTGGAGGAAGGGGTTAGGTCAAGAATTTGGCATGAGGGGGTGCCCTTTCAATGTTTGCCTCAGGCAGCAGGAAGGCTATGTGCTCCCCTGTCCCTTGCCAACAAGCACTGAGGGAAGGGGACCCAAGCTGAACTCTTGCACCAGGGCCCATGAGCTTTTACCTACGCCCCTGCTTCAATATATTTATTAATGATCTTGTAGAAGGCTTGCACAGTAAAATATCATTTTTTGCAGAGGACACTAAACTGTGTAAAGTAATTAACACTGAAGAGGACAGTATACTACTACAGAGGGATCTGGATAGACTGGAGGCTTGAGCAGATAAGTGGCAGATAAGGTTTAACACTGACAAGTGTAAGGTTATGCACATGGGAAGGAATAATGCAAGTCACCCGTACATACTAAATGGTAAAACACTCGGTAACACTGACATGGAAAAGGACCTAGGAATTTTAATAAACAGCAAATTAAGCAGTAAAAACCAGTGTCAGGCAGCTGCTGCCAAGGCCAATAAGATAATGGGTTGCATCAAAAGTGGCATAGATGCCCGTGATGAGAACATAGTCCTACCACTTTACAAATCACTCATCAGACCACATATGGAGTACTGTGTACTGTTCTGGGCTCCTGTGAACAAGGCAGACATAGCAGAGCTGGAGAGAGTTCAGAGGAGGGCAACTAAAGTAATAACTGGAATGGGGCAACTACAGTACCCTGAAAGATTATCAAAATTAGGGTTATTCACTTAAAAAAAAAAGACGACTGAGGGGAGATCTAATTACTATGTATAAATATATCAGGGGTCAGTACAGAGATCTATCCCATCATCTTTTTATCCCTAGGACTGTGACTGTGATGAGGGGACATCCTCTGCGTCTGGAGGAAAGAAGGTTTGTACACAAACATAGAAGAGGATTCTTTACGGTAAGAGCAGTGAGACTATGGAACTCTCTGCCTGAGGAGGTGGTGATGGTGAGTACAATAAAAGAATTCAAGAGGGGCATGAATGAATTTCTGAAGTGTAATAATTCTACAGGCTATAGTTATTCTGATTGCCTGATTGGAGTTGTGAAGGATTTTTTTTCCCCTGTGGGGAAAATTGGCTTCTACCTCACAGGTTATTTTTGCCTTCCTCTGGATCAACTAGCAGGATGACAGGCCGAACTGGATGGACAGATGTGTTTTTTAGGCCTTATATACTATGTTACTATCTGAATGTGACCAATTGAATGTGAATATGAAATTTACCAGTAAAATAGATATTGAGGAGTTGGAGTTTTTAGATATTAAGGTTAGGGTATGAGATAGTAATCTATGTACTACTGTCTATAGGAAACCCACTTTCACAAATTCACTCTTGCACTATGGTAGCTTCCACCCGCCCCATGTGAAATTGGCAGTCTCGTATGGACAGTTCATGCACCTTAGGCCTCATGCACACGGCCGTTGTTTTAGTCCGCATCTGAGGAGCCGTTTTGGCGGCTCGGATGCGGACCCATTCACTACAATGGGGCTGCAAAAGATGCGGACAGCAGTCCGTGTGCTGTCCGCATCCGTTGCTTTGTTCTGTGGCCCCGCAAAAAAAATAACATGTCCTATTCTTGTCCGCGCTTTGCGGACAAGAATAGGCATTTGTATTAAAAGCTGTCCGTGACGTTCCGCAAACTGCGGAACGCGCACGGACGCCATCCGCGTTATGCCGATCTGCAAAACACACCACGGTCGTGTGCATGAGGCCTTAGAAGGATAATAACTGATAGGGATGAGTCCATTGAACAATCGCTACTTTCACACTAGCGTTCGGAGCGGGTCCGTCTGATGTTTCATCAGACGGATCCGCTCCTATAATGCAGACGTTTGCATCCGTTCAGAACGGATCCGTCTGCATTATAACTTAGAAAAATTTCTAAGTGTGAAAGTAGCCTGAACGGATCCGTCCAGACTTTACATTGAAAGTCAAAAGGGGACGGATCCGTTTGAAGATTGAGCCATATAGTGTCATCTTCAAACGGATCCGTCCCCATTGACTTACATTGTAAGTCTGGACGGATACGCTTGCCTCCGCACGGCCAGGCGGACACCCGAACGCTGCAAGCAGTGTTCAGGTGTCCGCTCGCTGAGCGGAGCGGAGGCTGAACGCTGGCAGACTGATCCATTCTGAGCGGATCCGCGTCCACTGAGAATGCATTAGGGCTGGACGGTTGCGTTCAGGGCCGCTTGTAAGCCCCTTCAAATGGAGCTCACGAGCGGACACCCGAACGCAGGTGTGAAAGTAGCCTAAGAAGTTAAAAAGACATTTCTTGCAGAGAGGTTACCCCGAGAACGTGATAGACTCTGCTTATAGGATAGCCCTTGCACGAGAACGAGGGGATCTCATTACACATAAACATAGACAGATTAGAGGTAAAAACAAAAGTGAGAGACTGGTTTTTACTTTTAACCCTTTCAACCCCGGGCCAGTTTTCACCTTCCTGCCCAGGCCATTTTTTGCAAATCTGATATGTGTCACTTTATGTAATAATAACTTTAAAACGCTTTTACTTATCCAGGCTATTCTGAGATTGTTTTCTCATCACATATTGTACTTCATGACAGTGGTAAAATTGAGTCAAAATATTTATTTTTTATATATAAAAAATACCAAATTTACCAAAAATTAAAAAAAATTTGCAAATTTCCAAATGTCAGTTTCTCTACTTTTATAATAGATAGTAATAACTCCAAAAATAGTTATTACTTTACATTACCCATATGTTTTCATATTTGGATCATTTTGTGAGTGCCATTTTATTTTTTGGGGACATTAGAAGGCTTAAAAGTTTAGAAGAAAATCTTGAAATTTTTCTGAAAATTTCCAAAATCTACTTTTAAGGACCAGTTCAGGTCTGAAGTCACTTTGTGAGCCTTACATAATAGAAACCACCCAAAAATGACCCCATTTTAGAAACTTCACCCCTCGAAGGTATTCAAAACTGATTTTACAAACTTTGTTAACCCTTTAGGTGTTCCACAGGATTTAATGGAAAATGGAGATGAAATGTCAGAATTGCACTTTTTGGCAGATTTTCCATTTTAATCCATTTTTTTCCACTTTCAAAGCAAGGGTTAACAGACAAACAAAACTCAATATATATTGCCCTGATTATTTCGTTTACAGAAACACCCCATAAGTGTTCGCAAACTGTTGTACGGGCACACGGCATTGTGCAGGAAAGGAAAGCCATATGGTTTTTGGAATGCAGATTTCACTGTGTTCATTTTTAACTGCCATGTCACATTTGAAGACCCCCTGATGCACCCCTAGAGTAGAAACTCCAAAAAGTGACCCATTTTAGTAACTACGCCCTTCAAGGTATTCAAAACTGATTTTACAAACTTTGTTAACCCTTTAGTTGTTCCACAAGAAATACTTGAAAATTGAGATGAAAATTCAAAATTTCACTTTTTTGGCAGATTTTCCATTTTAATCCATTTTTTACCCCTAACAAAGCAAGGGTTAACAGCCAAACAAAACTCAATATTTATTGCCCATATTCTCTAGTTTACAGAAACACCCCATATGTGGTCATAAACTGCTGTACGGGTACACGGCATTGCGCAGAAGGAAAGGAACACATATGGATTTTGGAATGCAGATTTCACTGTGACAATTTTAAGCTGCCATGTCACATTTGAAGACCCCCTAATGCACCCCTAGAGTAGAAACTCCAAAAAAAATTACCCCATTTTGGAAACTACAGGATAAGATAGCAGTTCTGTTGGTACTATTTTAGGGAAAATATGATATTTAGTTGCTCTATATTACACTTTTTGTGAGGCAAGGTAACAAAAAATAGCTGTTTTGACACCGTTTTTATTTTGTTGTTATTTACAATGTACATCTGACAGGTTAGATCATGTGGTATTTTTTACAGAGCAGGTTGTTACGGACACGACAATACCAAATATGACTATCATTTTACATAATAAAGCATTTTTGAAAAAAATTATTTTTTTGTGTCTCCATATTCTGAAAGCCATAGTATTTTTTATTTTTTTGGCAACTGTCTTATGTAGGTGCTCATTTTTTTCGGCATCGGTTTGATTGGTACTATTTTATGGTGCGCATGACTTTTTGATTGCTTGGTATTACACTTTTTGTGATGTTTTACGGTGTGCACCTGAGGGGTTAGTTCATGTGATATTATTATACAGCAGGTTCTTATGGACGTAAAAATACCTAATATATATACTTTTTTATTTATTTATTTTTTACACAATAACAGCATTTTAGAATTTAAAAAAATCATGTTTCAGTGTCTCCATATTCTGAGAGCCGTAGTTTTTTTATTTTTTGGGCGAATGTCTTAGGTAGGTGCTCACTTTTTGCGGGATGAGATGACGGTTTGATTAGTACTATTTTGGGGGTGCGTATGACTTTTTGATCGCTTGGTATTACACTTTTTGTGATGTAAGGTGAAAAAAAAATGGCTTTCATGAAACCGTTTTTATATTTTTTTTTACAGTGTTCACTTGAGGGGTTATGTCATGTGGTATTTTTATAGAGCAGGTCGTTACGGACGTGGTGATACCTAATATGTCTACTTTCTTTATTTATGTAAGTTTTACACAATCATATCATTTTTGAAAAAATCATGTTTTAGTGTCTTCATAGTCTGAGAGCCATAGTTTTTTCAGTTTGTGGGTGATTATCTTGGATAGGGTATCATTTTTGCGGGATGAGATGATAGTTTGATTGGCACTATTTTGGGGTGCATATGAATTTTTGATCGCTTGCATAAGGTGTAAGGTGACAAAAAATGGCTTTTTTGACACTGTTTTTATTTTTATTTTTTTACGGTGTTCATCTGAGGGGTTAGGTGGTCATGTGATATTTGTATAGAGCAGGTCCGCAGGTCCTTATGGACGTGTCAATACCTAATATGTCTACTTTTTTTTATTTATTTAACCTCTTTAACCTATTTCTGGTCCCGTGACCCCCCCATGTCAATTCAGACCTGCAGTTTGCGGCTTTTACCTATTGCGGCGGCGGGCGGTGCCATCGGGTCCCCATGCAGCTGTAGGGGGGACCCGATGGCATGGAAGGCAACGCGATGTCTAAGGAAGGCATCGTGCTGCCTTCCTGTGACGTGCCTGTAAGATCCAGCCCCCTAGATCTCACAGGCCAGAAGCTGTATGAGTAATACACACAGTATTACTCATACAGCCAATGCATTCCAATACATAAGTATTGGAATGCATTGTAAAGGATTAGACCCCAAAAGTTCAAGTCCCAAAGTAGGACAAAAAATTAAGTGAAAAAAAAAGTTGAAAAAATAAACAAAAACGTCATTTTCCCCAAATAAAGTTAAAAAAAAATTGGTAAAAAATTGGTAAAAAATAGGGGGGGGGGGGAGTATACATATTAGGTATCGCGCGTCCGTATCGACCGACTCTAAAAAAATATCACATGACCTAACCCCTCAGATGAACACCGTAAAAAATAAAAAATAAAAACTGTGCTAAATAAACCATTTTTTTGTCACCTTACATCACAAAAAGTACAACAGCAAGTGATCAAAAAGGCGTTTGCCCACCAAAATAGTACCAATCTAACCGTCACCTCATCCCGCAAAAAAATGACCCCCTACCTGAGACAATCACTCAAAAAATAAAAAAACTATGGCTCAGAATATGGAGACACTAAAACATAATTTTTTTTGTTTTAAAAAAGCTGTTATTGTGTAAAACTTACATAAATAAATAAAAAGTATACCTATTAGGTATCGCCGCGTCCGTATCGACCAGCTCTATAAAAATATCACATGACCTAACCCTCAGATGAACACCGTAAAAAAAATAAAAAAAACTGTGCTAAATAAACCATTTTTTGTCACCTTACATCACAAAAAGTGCAATAGCAAGCGATCAAAAGTCAAATGCACCCAAAAAATAGTGCAATCAAATCGTCATCTCATCCCTCAAAAAATGAGACCCTACCTAAGATAATCGCTAAAAAATTGAAAAAACTATGGCTCTCAAACTATGGAGACACTATCACATGACCTAACCCCTCAGATGAACACCGTAAAAAATTTTAAATAAAAACTGTGCTAAATAAACCATTTTTTTGTCACCTTACATCACAAAAAGTGTAATAGCAAGCGATGAAAAAGTCACACGCCCCCCAAAATAGTGAGAATAAAACCGTCATCTCATCCCACAAAAGTCATACCCTACCCAAGGTAATCGCCCAAAAACTGAAAAAATTATGTCTCTCAGACTATGGAAACACTAAAATATGATTTTTTTTGCTTCAAAAATGAAATCATTGTGTAAAATTTACATAAATAAAAAAAAAGTATACATATTAGGTATCGCCGTGTCCGTATCGACCGGTTCTATAAAAATATCACATAACCTAACCCCTCAGATGAACACCGTAAAAAATTAGGTACATATTAGGTATCGCCGCGTCCGTGACAACCTGGTCTATAAAAATACCACATGATCTAACCTGTCAGATGAATGTTGTAATACCAAAAATAAAAACGGTGCCAAAACAGCTATTTCTTGTTATCTTGCCTCACAAAAAGTGTAATATAGAGCAACCAAAAATCATATGTACCCTAAACTAGTACCAACAAAACTTCCACCCTATCCCGTAGTTTCTAAAATGGGGTCACTTTTTGGAGTTTCTACTCTAGGGGTGCATCAGGGGGGCTTCAAATGGGACATGGTGTAAAAAAAAACAGTCAGCAAAATCTGCCTTCCAAAAACCGTATGGCATTCCTTTCCTTCTGCGCTCTGCCGTGTGCCCGTACAGCAGTTCACGACCACATATGGGATGTTTCTGTAAACTACAGAATCAGGGCCATAAATATTGAGTTTTGTTTGGCTGTTAATCCTTGCTTTGTTACTGGAAAAAATGGATTAAAATGGAAAATTTGCCAAAAAATTTAAATTCTGAAATTTCATCTCCATTTGCCAATAACTCTTGTGGAACACCTAAAGGGTTAACGACGTTTGTAAAATCAGTTTTGAATACCTTGAGGGGTGTAGTTTCATAGATGGGGTCACTTTAATGGAGTTTCTACTCTAGGGGTGCATCAGGGGGGCTTCAAATGGGACATGGTGTCAAAAAAACCAGTCCAGCAAAATCTGCCTTCCAAAAACCATACGGCATTCCTTTCCTTCTGCGCCCTACCGTGTGCCCGTACAGTAGTTTACGACCACATATGAGGTGTTTCTGTAAACTACAGAATCCGGGCAATAAATATTGAGTTTGTTTGGCTATTAACCCTTGCTTTGTTACTGGAAAAAATGTATTAAATGGAAAATTTGCCCAAAAATTTAAATTCTGAAATTTCATCTCCATTTGCCAATAACTCTTGTGGAACACCTAAAGGGTTAACGACATTTGTAAAATCAGTTTTGAATACCTTGAGGGGTGTAGTTTCTTAGATGGGGTACATTTATGGAGTTTCTACTCTAGGGTTGTATCAGGGGGGCTTTAAATGGGACATGGTGTCAAAAAAAACAGTCCAGCAAATCTGCCTTCCAAAAACCATATGGCATTCCTTTCCTTCTGCGCCCTGCCGTGTGCCCGTACAGTAGTTTGCAACCACATATGGGGTGTTTCTGTAAACTACAGAATCAGAGCCATAAATATTGAGTTTGGTTTGGCTGTTAACCCTTACTTTGTAACTGAAATTTTTTTATTAAAATGGAAAATCTGCCAAAAAAGTGAATTTTTGAAATGTATCTCTATTTTCCATTAATTCTTGTGGAACACCTAAAGGGTTAACAAAGTTTTGTAAAATCAGTTTTGAATACCTTGAGGGTGTGTAGTCTCTAGAATAGGGTCATTTTTGGGTGGTTTCTATTATGTAAGCCTCGCAAAGTGACTTCAGACCTGAACTGGTCCCTAAAAAATTGGGTTTTTGAAAATTTCTGAAATATTTCAAGATTTGCATCTAAACTTCTAAGCCTTGTAACATCCCCAAAAAATAAAATATCATTCCCAAAATGATCCAAACATGAAGTAGACATATGGGGAATGTAAAGTAATAACTATTTTTGAGGTATTACTATGTATTATAGAAGTAGAGAATTAAAACTTGGAAATTTGCAATTTTTTACAAATTTTTGCTAAATTTGGTAATTTTTTACTTTATTTTACCAGTGTCATGAAGTACAATATGTGACGAAAAAAAACAATCTCAGAATGGCCTGATAAGTCAAAGCGTTTTTAAAGTTATCACCACTTAAAGGGACACTGGTCAGATTTGCAAAAAATGCCTGGTCCTTAAGGGAAATAAGGCTATGTCCTTAAGGAGTTAAGCTTTACACAATAATATCATTTTTAAAACAAAACAAAAAAATCATGTTTTAGTGTCTCCATAGGCTGAGAGCCATAGTTTAAGGTTATGGTTAGATTGGTACTATTTTGGGGGCATACGCTTTTTTGATCGCTTGGTGTTGCACTTTTAGTGATGTAAGGTGACCAAAAAAAAAAAAATTTCCAATTTTTATTTTAGTTTTTGGACGTGTTTATCTGAGGGGTTGGGTCAAGTGATATTTTTAGGGAGCCGGTTGAAACGGACGAGGCGATACCTAATATGTCTACTGTTCTTTTTTTCCCTATTTTTTTATTTATTTACTCTATTTTGGGAAAAGAGGACGCTTTTTTTTACTTGAAACTTTTAAAAAAAATTGTAAAACTTTATATTTGTAACTTTTTTTCTTCACTTTATTTTTTGTCCCACTCTGGGACTTCAACTTTTGGGGGTCTGTTCTTCTTAACAATGCATCACAATAATTCTATATTGTAAAGCATTGGCTGTAAGTGTATTACCAGTGTAATACACTTACAGCCTGCTTGCCTGTGAGATCCAGGGGGCTGGATCTCACAGGCTAAGAGGGAAGTCAGCCACGATGCCTAAGTAAGACATTGGGCTGCCTTCCCTGCCATCGGGTCCCTGTCACAGCAGCGCGGGGACCCGATGGCTGCTCCCTCCCTCCCCATACATCGCACGTGCCACAGTCAGTGCGGACCGCGGCACATCAAAGGTTAATGCGCCGGCATCGATGCAGCAGGGGTCGGGCTATTAGTCACTGCCGGACCCCTGCTGCTGATCGGGCGGGCGCAGCTCCTGCACCTGCCCGATCAGCCCGCCATAATAGTACGGCGCTGGGCAGCAAGTCACGTCCCGCTACGGCGTACTATTACGGCGCTGGTCTTTTAGTTGTGGGCTTTGCACCATGAGTAGATTTGAGTGCAGACATAAGTATCTTAAGATAGAAGGGGTTGAACATGTGGTGAGACACTTCATATTCTGTAAGACACAATATATGGTATATGTATTTTTTTGCCGATGTGGTAGATATATACATAAGATGTCTGCCTGTGAGATTTAGGGAACATCGATTGGACAGCGCTACAGCCAGGGAGAAGGCACAGCGGGGTATGGAGGCATATTTAAAAAAAATCAAGCAGGGTGGCAGCATCAGCGGGGGTACCCCGCAAATACAGGTATATCCCTTAATAAAATCGCATAAAAGGTCCTCTTTAAATGGTACCATACGGTGATTTGTATTTCTTGAGACCATTCTACAAGCTTTCACACTTAGCATCCATCATGTCCCATCAATCCTCCCATTTACTTCTACTGTTAACAGTGTCGGACTGGGGTGCCTAGGGCCCACCAGTGGAATTGATTCTGGGGGCCCACCCTAATTTTTCAGTCTCACACACATGAATGTATGCATTTTAGCACACAATACAGTAACAGTATGCTAAACAGAACAGTATTGTGCACTGCGCTATATCAAATTGTTTCTCTTTAAAGGGAGTCTGTCATCACATTTTCACCTTTTTAACCCCTACCGTTAGCCGGCGCATGCGCATTAATTACTGTGATGCCGTACCAGGAATGGACATCGCAGTGCGCATGTGCCAGCCGACAGACTCAGCGCGCGGGATCTCGGCGAAAGAAGAAGTAAGAAGATGGGCGGGCAGAGGGAAAGGATGGGCGGGCAGAGGGAAAGACTAAGCAGGAGGAAGCGACGATAAGGCAGAGCTGCCTGGGCACCTACGAGGTTGATGCCGCCCCTGGGCACTTGCGAGCCCTCATTTGCATATCCTACTAAGATGATTTTTGCCAGTTTTATAAGTCACACGTGGACATTCCATGTCCTAGATGAACCACCCAGTCCCCCAGCCAGCCTAAACAATATCCAAAATGAAGGAAATGTTTCCTGCATATTCAAAAGGATACCTTTATTGAAGTGCTCGCAGTAGTGCCCCGGCCCCCTCTCTGCTCACCAAGCTCAGCGCCGTACATTGTATAGCGGCTGTGCTTGGTATCATGTTCAGCCCCTTTCACTTCTATGGGGCTGAGCTGCTCCTAGGCCACTTGATCAATGAACCCATGGCCCAGAATCACATGGCCCAGAAAAATCACAGAGAGGGGCACAGGGCTCACAGGAGCCCCAGTGCCTTCTCAAACAGCTGATCGGCAGTGGTCCCAGGTAGGGATCGACCGATTATCGGATTTACCGATATTATTGGCCGATATTCAGGATTTTCAAAGTTATCGGTATCAGTATCTAACCTTGCCGATATGCCGATAACGAATCGCGAACATGGATCGCGCTGCTATCAACGCGATCAATGTTCCCTCAGCAGCACAGGGGAGAAGGAAGCAATCCCTCCCCTCTGTGCTGCCGCTGCCACCAGTGAGAGGCAAGAGTGTGACTGATAACAGCCGCTCCTCTTATAACATTCCAGCACTGATATAACCTCCAGAGACATTACATCACATGTGACTGATATCGGCCACTCCTCTTATAACGCTCCAGTACTGATATAACCTCCAGAGACATTACATCACATGTGACCGATATCAGCCGCTCCTCATATAATGCTCCAGTACTGATATAACCTCCAGAGACATTACATCACATGTGACTGATATCAGCCGCTCCTCATATAATGCTCCAGTACTGATATAACCTCCAGAGACATTACATCACATGTAACTGATATCAGCCTCTCCTCTTATAACGCTCCAGTGCTGATATAACCTCCAGAGACATTACATCACATGTGACTGATATCAGCCGCTCCTCTTATAACGCTCTAGCACTGATCTAACCTCCAGAAACATTACATCACATGTGACTGATATCAGCCGCTCCTCTTATAACGCTCTAGTACTGATATAACCTCCAGAGACATTACATCCTATGTGACTGATATCGGCCACTCCTCTTATAACGCTCCAGTGCTGATATAACCTCCAGAGACATTACATCACATGTGACTGATATCAGCCGCTCCTCTTATAACGCTCTAGTACTGATATACTGTATTTTTCGCCCTATAAGACGCACCGGCTCATAAGACGCACCTAGGTTTTTGGGGAGGAAAATAAGGAAAAATATATTTTTAACCAAAAGGTGTGCTTGGAATTAATGGTGGTCTGTGGATGGCACTATTACTGGGGATCTGTAAAGGACACTATTATGGGGGGATCTGTGAAGGAAACTGTTATGGGGGATCTGGGGATGGCACTGTTATGGGGGATCTGTGGATGACGCACTGTTATTGGGGGATCTGTGGATGACGCACTGTTATTGGGGGATCTTTGAAGGACACTATTATGGGGGGATCTGTGAAGGAAACTGTTATGGGGGATCTGGGGATGGCACTGTTATGGGGGATCTGTGGATGACGCACTGTTATTGGGGGATCTGGGGATGACGCACTGTTATGGGGGGATCTGTGGATGATGCACAGTTATGGGGGGATCTGTGACGGACACTGTTATGGGGGGATCTGTGACGGACACTGTTATGGGGGGTATCTGTGAAGGATACTGTTACAGGGGGGATCTGTGAAGGAAACTGTTATGGGGGATCTGGGGATGGCACTGTTATGGGGGATCTGTGGATGACGCACTGTTATTGGGGGATCTGTGGATGACGCACTGTTATGGGGGGATCTGTGGATGATGCACTGTTATGGGGGGATCTGTGGATGATGCACTGTTATGGGGGGATCTGTGGATGATGCACTGTTATGGGGGGATCTGTGATGGACACTGTTATGGGGGGATCTGTGACGGACACTGTTATGGGGGGTAACTGTGAAGGATACTGTTACAGGGGGGATCTGTGGCTGACACTGTTATGGGGGATCTGTGGATGGCACTGTTATGGGGGATCTGTGGATGGCACTGTTATGGGGGATCTGTGGATGGCACTGTTATGGGGGATCTGTGGATGGCACTGTTATGGGGGATCTGTGGATGGCACTGTTATGGGAGATCTGTGGATGGCACTGTTATGGGGGATCTGTGGATGGCACTGTTATGGGGGATCTGTGGGTGGCAATGTTATGGGGGATCTGTGGATGGCACTGTTATATATGTGCCATCCACAGACACATCTTCTGTCTTCCAAAAGTCTTCGCCTCACTGTGCCTGCAGATGCGCTCACACCTGCCTGCTGCCATTCCTGAGCAAGCTCTGCACTGGTGGCACTCCGATCCCACAGCTGAATCCTCTTTAGGAGACGATCCTGGCGCTTGCTGGACTTTCTTGGACGCCCTGAAGCCTTCTTAACAAGAATTGAACCTCTTTCATTGAAGTTCTTGATGATCCTATAAATTGTTGATTGAGGTGCAATCTTAGTAGCCACAATATCCTTGCCTGTGAAGCCATTTTTATTCAACTCAATGATGGATGCACGCGTTTCTTTGCAGGTCACCATGGTTAACAATGAAAAACAATGATTTCAAGAATCACCCTCTTTTTAACATGTCAAGTCTGCCATTTTAACCCAATCAGCCTGACATAATGATCTCCAGCCTTGTGATCGTCAACATTCTCACCTGAGTTAACAAGACGATTACTGAAATGATCTCAGCAGGTCCTTTAATGACAGCAATGAAATGCAGTGGAAAGGGTTTTTTGGGATTAAGTTAATTTTCATGGCAAAGAAGTACTATGCAATTCATCTGATCACTCTTCATAGCATTCTGGAGTATATGCAAATTGCTATTATAAAAACTTAAGCAGCAACTTTTCCAATTTCCAATATTTATCTAATTCTCAAAACTTTTAGCCACGACTGTACTTTCTAACATAGAAAGTATATTATAGTGCATTTGTATTGTGCAGCAGTTGTGTGCAGTTCTTCTGCGATACTGCAGGTATATAGAGGGACAAGAGTTATTGGAACAACTATTTGCAACGGGTGTGATATACCTGTTGCCCCCAAAAAAACTGATTGAGGGGTGCAATGTACATGCTTCCACCAAATTTTGATTCAGGTGTCCTATATACCTGTTTCCACAAAATACTGATTGAGGGGTACGATATACCTGCTTCCACCAAATATTAATTCAGAGGTTCTATATTCCTGTTTCCACAAAATACTGATTAAGGGGTTTGATATACCTGCTTCCACAAAATACTGATTAAGGGGTTTGATATACCTGCTTCCACAAAATACTGATTGAGGGGTGTGATATACCTGCTTCCACCAAATATTGATTCAGGTGTTCTATATACCTGTTTCCATAAAATACTGATTGAGGGTTGCAATATACCTGCTTCTACAAAATACTGATTAAGAGGTTCTATATACCTGCTAGGGTCTCAGGTAGGGTCTCAAAAGATCCGGGGCCCAAGCACCAATGCATATGGCCCAATTCTTTAAGTTGAACAACCGCATCCCCCCCAGTAAACACTAGCACTGAAGACATTTTACTGTACTTACTATACAGCAGCACATACCTCTCATATCCAGGGCCTCCCAGGTGACTTCTCCTCTGATGTAGATCATCTCTGTCATCATCTTCTCCATTCGGTCCGGACACTTCTCTCAGCCGCCTCGTCTCTGCAGAGTGTGACACACGGACATCTTAGCTTCTTTACTTTTCTGTACCCCCAAATACTATCCTGAAGAAAAATGATTCTCCCCCATAGTAACAGTACTCCTCATAGTCCCACCAATAGAAATTCCCTTCTAGAATGCTCTCATTAGTAATACTGACCCCTACTGGTCCCAGCAGTGATAGTGCTCCACAAAAGTGCCCTCATTAGTAATACTGCCCCCTACAGTGGCCCAACCGTGATAACACTCCCAAGAGTGCCTCCATTAGTAGAAGAGTCCTCCAGTATTAATAATGCCCTCACAGAGCCCCCAGTAGAAATAAGGCCCCCTATTGTCCCCCCCCCAGTGGTAATAAAGCTCTCTACAGACCTTCAGTAGTAATAAGACCCCCATAGTGCTCTTAGTAGAAATAAGGCGGATCTATAAGTCCCTCCTATAGAGCCTAGAGCCCCCAATAGTAATAAGAACGCCTAATGTCCCCTGGATTTAAAGTGCCCCCATCTGCAGTGCCCCCTGTAGTTATATTTCTCTGTTTAGTGTCCTCACCTCCGCCATACAGTCCCATGTAAATAACACTATTTCCCTTCTCTGCCATAGAGTCCCATATAAATACCATCACACCATCTCTCCAGCCCCCTCCTATATACAGTCCCATATAAATAACATCCCTCTCTATATACAGACCCCTCTAAAATACAGTCCCATGTAAATAACATCACACCATCTCTCCTGCCACTTTCAATATACAGTCCCATGTAAATAACATCACCCCCTCCCCAGCCGCCTTCAACATACAGTCCCATGTAAATAACATCACCTCCTCAATATTCAGTCCCATATAAATAACATCACTCCCTCCCCCAGACACCTTCAACATACAGTCCCATGTTAATAAAATCACCCCCTTCCCAGCCACCTCCAACATGCAGTCCCATGTAAATAACATTACCCCTTAACATTCAATCCCATGTAAATAATATCACTCCCTCCCACAGCTGCCTTCAACATGCAGTCTCATATAAATAACATCAATCCTCAACATACAGTCCCATGTAAATAACATCACCCTACCCCAGCCACTTCCAAATTTCAGTCCCATGTAATTAACATCACTCCACTTCACTGTCCCATGTAAATAACTTTCCTCCCTTCAGCCCTAACATACAGTCCCAGTTAAATAACTATAACTCCCAACATTGCTCTTCCTCTCACACTGAGTAATCTTTACTTACCTCTCCTTATGTAGCAGACCTCACCTCAGCCTCTTCCCAGGGCTTCTCTTCACTGCTGAGCCGTCCTCTCCTGCACTGGTCACATTATGGTGACATCATCCCAGGTCCTTTCCCGCTACTGCATTTAGAACTGATCACATGACCTGTGATGTCATCACAGGTCCTTCAGCTCTTGCAGTGCAGTAGATTCAATTGTATTGCTGTCCTGAGGACGGCAATACAGTTATATCTAACAAGCAGGCAGTACATTCGGGGCCTGGGAGAAAACATCAGGGGCCCAGGCCCCGAATGTTTTGACCTAGCAATGCCCCTGCTATATACCTGCTTCCACAAAATACTGATTAAGGGGTGCGATATACCTGCTTCCACCAAATATTGATTATGGGGTTCTATATACCTGCTTCCACCAAATATTGATTAAGGGGTTCTGTATACCTGTTTCCACAAAATACTGATTAAGGGGTTTGATAAACCTGCTTCTACAAAATACTGATTAAGGGGTTCTATATACCTGCTTCCACAAAATACTGATTGAGGGGTGCGATATACCTGCTTCCACCAAATATTGATTCAGGTGTCCTATATACCTTGTTTCCACAAAATACTGATTGAGGGTTGCGATATACCTGCTTCCACAAAATACTGATCGAGGGGTGCGATATACCTGATTCCAACAATTATTGATTGAGGCCTGCGATACACCGGCTTCCACTAAATACTGATTAAGGCCTGCGATATACCTGCTTCCACAAATACTGCTCTTCTCTAGGGACTTTGGCACAGGGTCATTTTGAAAATGACAGGCAGAGGAAGAGGCAGGCCGTTCCGCCGTGGTGGTAGGGGTCGGGCAGGTGCACCAGGTCAGAGCCTAAGTAGGAGCTTGGAGAAGGTGCGTGCGATTACGTCAAAGGACGCACCAGAGTTGGTTGAGTGGCTCACTCAGCCATCCACTTCTGCACCCTCCTCACTCTCTGCTGTGTGCCCCCCCAAAGACACCACCACCGCCACCACCATAGCCCCTCTACTCGAGTCAGAGGAATAATTTTCCCATCCATTCCCAGAACTTACCGATGCGCAGACATTCTTGGCATTGGATGAGGAAGAGGAGTTAGCAATGGCCGCCACCCAGCGGTCTGACGACAGTACCCAGATCAGCCCAAGGACAGTGGTCCCCGCTGTTGCTGCCTACTCCGACATCTCTAAAGTCAGTGGTGGTAAAGGTGATGATGATGACGTGTCGATGGACGTCACGTGGGTGCCCACAAAATAGGAAGAGAAGGGGAGTTCAAAGAGAGAAACGGAGCAGCAGATAGGGAGAAGGAGCAGGCAGAACTCGCAGTGCACAGGAGGCAAAAAGCAGACTGCAAATGTATCTGGAGCGAGCCATCCACCATGCACGGTCACATCTTGCGCTCCCAGGACTCCGGCACATGGCGTGTGGGCTTTTTTTAACGTGTCAGCTGCTGACAATAGTGTTGCCATCTGTAGCCTGTGCTGTCAACGCATAAATCGTGGTACGCCCAATACTCACCTAGGGACGACTGCCTTAAGAAGGCACCTGGCCTCCCATCACCGAGCCCAGTGGGAGCAACGCTGACAGAACCCACAAAGCCACACTCCCGGTGCCCCACGTCCTGCCTCTTCTCCTTCTTCTTCTCCTCTCTTTTCCCATTTGTCCACTCCACCTTCCACCGTGCCGTCGCGTTTATCTGGCATACGGCAGGCTTCTGTGGCCCAAATGTTCGAGCGTAAAAAGTTGATGATACCATATAACCCTCTTGCCCAACGGTTGACCGCTGGCTTGACGGAACTGCTAGCCCGCCAACTACTGCCATATAAACTGGTGAACTCGGAGGCCTTTAGAAAATTTGTGGCCATTGGCACACCCAGAGCTATATGGACACGTTCAGCGGTAAGTGAATATATCTCTGGCACACAGTGTCGGTGCCAAGATACATCTGACCACAGACATGTGGTCTAGCAAACACAGGCAGGGAAGGTACATAACTTTCACTGCCCACTGGGTGAACCTTCTGATGGCCGTCAAGCATGTAACCTGTGGCACCCGTGTGGATTTGCATGCAGGCCTGCCTCTTCTTCTCCTCCTCCATCTTCCGTCTCCTCTTCGGCTGACTCCTCCTTTTCCACTGCTACGGCCTCTTCCGCTGCACCCCCCAAAGCTCCCCAGAACCTATTCGACGTGCCAGGTGAGACGTTGCCATGCTGTGCCAGGAAGTCAAGAGCCACACTGGTCCTGTACTGCTTTCAGCTCTGCGGTCACAGGCCGATCAGTGGCTAACACCGCTCAATTTGACAGTTGGTAAAGTGGTGTGCGACAACGGTGCCAATCTGCTGAGCGCGCTGAAACAGGGCAAAATGACACATGTGCCGTGCATAGCACACGTCCTGAACTTAGTCGTGTAGCGATTCATTGCCAAGTACCCCGGGGTCCAGGACGTCTTGCAGGAAAATCTCTGTCGCCTTGCCGACACAAATTTTACACGGCCATGGCTCGCCTTGCCGACACCACCTGCCCATCAGACGTCTGATTTGTGACAGCCCGACGCGCTGGATCTCCACCTTGTATATTCTTGATAGGCTGCTGCAGCAGCAATGTGCCGTTAACGACTACCTGTACGAACTCTGTAGCAGGACAGGTTCTGGGGAGCTTGGTTTCTTTTTACCGCGCCAGTGGCTGCTCTTGCGCGACGCATGTAGACTACTGCGGCCATTTGATGAGATCACCAAATTGGTCAGTTGGAGCCAGGGCGCCATCAGTGATATTGTACCTTATGCCTTCTTTCTGGAGCATGCATTGCATTGTGTCATTGATCATGCCGTCGAGGAGCAGGTGCTGGAAGATGAGGAAGTCGCAATGCTGAATGAATTCCCAGGGGGGCTACTCCATTTGAGACAAGTAAGCAGGAGTCTGAAGAGGAGTCAGAGGAGGATGATTGCTGGGGGGAGGAGGAGGAGCAAGAAAAGCAGGCTCCTCCGGGAATCCCTGGTGTTGTCCGTGGATAGGGGAGCAGACCGAGGACGACATTCTCCTGGGCGATGAACAGGAGCCAGGCCACTCCACCGCTTCCCATTTAGTGCAAATGGGGGCCTTCATGCTCCAGTGTTTGAAGAGGGACCCCCGTATAAAAAGCATAAAGGGCAAGGACCAGTACTGTCTGGCAACGTACTTAGACCTCTGGTACAAACACAAAATGGCGGACATGTAACCAGCATCATAGAGGGCTGCCAGAATGCAGCATTTCCAGGCCTTGCTGCCAGAGATTCTGCATTCTGTTGTTGTAGGCACTGGCATAGGAATTTCCACCCACAGCGAAACAGGTGCGGGTAACAATCCTACCGTGCCTGCAAGAGGAGGGCGGTTTGAAGATGTGTTGGTCACTTCGAATATGAGATCATTCTTGCAGCCAACCCATTTTCAGCTGCCCTCCGGATCCACCCTCAGGGAACGCCTAAACCGACAGGTGTCCGACTACATCAGGTTAACGTCCGAAGTGGACGCTCTGAGAAGCGAGGAACCCCTTGACTACTGGCACAATTTGCCATGGAACTCTTGGCTTGCCCCTCGTCGAGTGTCCTGTCCGAAAGGACGTTCAGCGCAGCAGGGGGGATCGTGACCGATAAGCGCACTCTCCTAGCTCACAACAGTGTGGACTACCTCACATTTCTAAAAATGAATGAGGCATGTATCTCGGAGGAATTCAACATCTGTGACGACCACGTATAATTGAATTTCCTCATGCCAGCCCACACATATCCGCCACCACCCAGAAAAAAGAATGGTCCTTGTCTTATGTATATACAGTGGCATAAAAGGCCTTTTTGTCAGATAAATGCCTAATTTTTGGGGCCTGTACTCCACTAGCCTACAGTAAAATTGTTATTCAGTGACCGCCTAATGTACCTCCAGCCACATAATCACTTGTTCTTTTCTGTCCGGTGAATGCCTAATTTTTGGGGCTCGTACTGGCCTACAAAAAAATCGTTATCCAGTGACCGTCTAATATACCTCCAGCCACATAATCACTTGTTCTTTTCTGTCCAGTGAATGCCTAATGTTTGGGGCCTGTACTCCACTGACCTGCAGTAAAATTGTTATCCAATGACCGTCTAATAAACCTCCAGCCACATAATCACTTGTTCTTTTCTGTCCAGTGAATGCATAATTTGTGGGGCCTGTACTCCAATGGCTTACAGTAAAATTGTTATCTACTGACCACCAAATATGCCTCCAGCCACATAATCACTTGTTCTTTTCTGTCAGGTGAATGCCTAATTTTTGGGGCCCGTACTCCCGTGGCCTAAAATAACATTTTTCTAGTCTCCAGCAGGGCACATTTTGAGAGTTTCCCTTTAAGATGCATAAAAATGGCCCCTGATTAAAATGTATTCCCATATTGTGGGAATTTTTGCCATTGATCCCCCTCTGGTATGTCACTGTCCACTTGTGCACTTCAAGTAAGGCCTCTTTCACACGACCGTATGGCTTTTTTAGTGTTTTGCGGTCCGTTTTTCACGGATCCATTGTTCAGTTTTTTGTTTCCGTTGTGTTTCCGTTTCTGTTCCATCTTTCCATTCCGTTTTTCCGTATGGCATATACAGCATACAGTAATTACATACAAAAAATTGGGCTGGGCATAACATTTTCAATAGATGTTTCCGCAAACACGGAACGGATACGGAAGACATACGGATGTTCTGTTTTTTTTTGCGGACCATTGACTTGAATGGAGCCACGGAACGTGATTTGTGGGCAACAATAGGCCATGTTCTATCTTTCAACGGAAAAACGGAAATACGGAAACGGAATGCATACAGAGTACATTCAGGTTTTTTTGCGGAACCATTGAAAAGGAACGCAAAAAATGGCCCGTAAACGAAAAAAAAAAAACGGTCGTGTGAAAGAGGCCTAAGTATTTAGTGGCTGCAAATATAACCTGAAGGTTTTTCAGGTTCGCCTGCCTGTCTTCAGGTTCGCCTGCCGGGATTCAGTTAGGTGGCGCGCAAATCGCAATCCCGATACCCTCCCAGTCCCAGCTGTGATACCGGAAGACCTCGAGTCTCGCAATGACAAGATAAGGAATAGAATTCAGCGCAGCATAGCCGCACTTCAAATACAGGGAGGGCCCGACCGCCGCACTTAATAAAAAGCACTTGCGGGGCTGCAATCGTTACGCCACTGGAGTGGCCAGCGGGGCTCAAGAGGCCCCCCAGGAGCAACTGGGCCCGGGGCAGCTGCCGCTTTTGCCCCGCGTTAAAGACGGCCCTGGATATCAGTCCGAATTACAACCAACATATTAGAAGAAAAAAGTGCATTTTCTGCAGTATGATTACTTCCTTTCTGTGGTTGTCTATTACAAATTGAATTACATAATTATTGTAATTAGCCATGCATGGAATAACGCATTGACAAAACAGCAAACATTTTCCTTATTATTGTATTATTGAATACAGAAGAATTAGCCATAATGATAACACATAAAAGATTCAAAAAATCATGGCTTGCTGCTGCCCTCTGCTGGATTTGTTCTGTAAATGCAACTAAGCTTTAATGTAGCAGCCACACAGATAGTAAGTAGTTTCATGAGAGTGGTTGTCAACAGTGATGGCCAGTTTCGCATTGTATCGGGTCCGCGAACACACGCGGGCTGCCAATCTTTTCCTCACAAGTCCGGCGTGCACAGGTAAGCCCTTACCTGTTGCCTGTGCACGAGCCGGTCTGAAACAAATGCGGTCAGCTGGAGCAGGCAGTTCCGAGAACAGCCCGATGAAGGCCCCCGGCGGCTGTTCTCTGAACTGCCTGCTCCCGGTGATCGCATTAGTTTTCAGACCGGCTAGCGCACAGGTAAGGGCTTACCTGTGCATCGCCGGACTTGTGAGAAAAGATGGCAGCCCGCATGTGTTCGCGGGCGAACAATGTGAACTGCCATCACTGGTTGTCATCACAGTCATTCTCCAAGGGCTGACCCCTGAACTTTACATATATGTACTGTATGTCTGCATGCCGTAATATATTTTCTTCCCATCTATGTATGTGATTATGTAGGCAGTGTTTAAAGTATTTTTTTCTAGGTGTTTAATACTGATGACTAGAGATGAGCAAATTTCAGCTTATGAAATTCGTTCACACTTCGTTTGGTGGTAAAATGTGAAATTCCGTTACCACGGACCATAACGCAATTCAATGACTTTAGAGGCATTCGGTTTTTTATTCCGTCATAAAAAAAAGTCTGTCCCATTTCCGTTATTCCGTAGTAACAGAATCCATAACGCAATTCACATTTAAACCACCAAAAATTATGAAATTCGCTCATCTCTACTGATGACCTATCCTCAGGTCATCAGTAGAACACTGCGGTCTCCTCGCAGCTTAAAAGGGTTTTCAGGAATTGAGAAAATTAAAATACTTAAATATTACTTTATGATAAATATATTCCCAAATACCTTTCATTAGTTATACTGGCTTGTTTTGTCTGGTGAGCAATCAGGGGAAATAAAATGTCTGCCGTAATATTAGTACATACAAAACCTGTCCTATCACACAGCTGTCACGGCTGAGGATGGGGAAAAGCCTCAGCCGTGCGATGCCAGAGGATGTTGGTCGATGCAAGGCCAGGACAGGAATCAGGGAGCAGGTCACCTCATATTAATCCCTAATTCTGACCCTGTCTCCTAGCCGCATGAGCCGACCCTGATGGTGGGAGGGCTCATACTCCGGAACCTTGAAGTCCCTTCTAACCCTCAGTGTGGCCCTAGACTAGGAGCAGGGTAAGACGACCTGTTCCTGCTAGATGCGGAGGAACAGGAGTCTCACTGGACAAGCTACAAAGAAGGGAACATGAACAGCTTATGGCAATGGCAGGTAAATGCAACAACACAACACCTACCTGCCACAGACACAGAGCCTGGAACCTATGTATAAGTGCTGCTGTCCACAAGAACTCAAACAGACACAGCACACACCTCACACAGGAACTCAGGACCATAAGCTGCAATAACAAGGAGACCAAACACACACCTTCATAACACCATGTAACATAACTTATGACCCCAAGGATGGCCCACACTGACAGATGGCATTAGCCAGGAGGATGACTTCAGCTAACCATGGCTGAAGTACCGCTCAGAGTCTGGCATCCAGCAGGAGCTAAATAGCCCCAAGTGGCCACACCCACACACAGACACACCTAAGCAGGGAGTTAACCCTTCCTACACCAGGCTAGGGAAAAAGCCACTTAAAGGGGAAGTGTCCAAATAAACATCACACTGCAGCTGTTACCGCAGGCAACGACATGCGTGGCAACCATGTCCTGGGAGTCAGCCAGAAGGCCGAGACACTGCCACCACATGTACACAATACCAAATGTTGCCACGGGCAGCCACAGTGAAGGGAAGTGTCACAGTGCACACCTACATAAACCTCGTGCACACCAGACATACAAAGTGCATACATGCACACACACCCAACCAGGTGTAACCGCATGCACTTTACAGCAAGCTGCCTAGCAACAGCTCAGGCTGCTATGCTGCCACATAAATAATGTTGCCAGCGGCAACCACAGGTGAGGCAACATACTTCAGCCCCCACCTGTGATTGACAACTAGACCGCAGGCAACTGCATGCGGTTGTGACAACAGCAGAACAAGTTACTTCACAACACTGAGCTAAACAGCTGCCTCATCCTCCTCTCTGCTCTACTTGTCATCTCTGTGGGAAGGGAGATGATGATGAGACATGAGAGCAGGTGGGGAGTGGCTAATGAGCAGCAACACTTCAGTCTTCAGTATTCAGTCTCCATTACCACAGTCTGTCATGTCCGTCCTCTCTGAACTTCTTGTCTTCACATGACCTCTATTCCTACAGAGATTCAGCTATGGTTCTTATCAGCTGTATTCAGGATCATAATCCTGACAACAGAGCAGAGAGGAGGATGAGGCAGCTCTTTACCTCATTGTTGTGAAGTAACTGTTCTTGCTGTGTGATTAGGACGGTTTTGTGTTCTAATAGGACAGCGGCCATTTTATTTACCCCGATGATTGCTCCCCAGACAAAATGAGCCATTATAACTAATGAAAGGTATTTGGAAATATATTTATTCTAAAGTAATTTTTAAGTATTTACATTTTCTTAATTCCAGGAGAACCCCTTTAACAAGCAAAGCTCTGTTAATTTTATAGTGGCGTGGGACTGAGCTGCACTAGGCCATGTGACCGCCAAACGTGAAGTCACAGGCAGTGGCGCACCTACAGGGGGGGTCCAGCGGGTCTGGACCCCCCCTAGAACAACCAGCCAAAATATATTTTTTTTAATCCTTCTGGGCCGCACCGCCGATCACCACAGGCGGCGCGGCCCTGGATGTAATTGCGGCGGTGGCGGTGGTGGGGGGGGGCCGGGGGGGCAGTAGGAGTACTAGGAGATGAACGCTTCCATTGTGGAAGCGCTCATCTCCATATCTAATCCATCTGTATCGCCGTCCTTAGGACAGCGATACAGATGCCTGTGCTGTGCTGCGGCAGGGGAGGGAGAGGTGTGTCCCTCCCTTGTTCTTCTGATAGGCCACAGGCACTAATGCCTGCAGCCTATCAGAGGACGGCTCAGGCGGCGCAATGACGTCATCATCACGCCGCCTGAGCCGGGCAGCACACAGCAGGGACACAGGCCGCAAGAGGCCTGCATCGCATCGCTGCTGATGGAGGTAAGTATCAGTGTATTTTTTTTGTTTTGTTTTTTTGGAGGGGGGGAGCTGGCACTATGGGGGCACTAAAGGGGAGAACAGCACTATGGGGCATCTGGTGGTACTTTTTTTTTGGGTGGCACTTCTTACTGGCACATTATGGGGGAAGGGGCACCATGGGGGAGAGGAGCACTATGGGGGCTCTAAAGGGGCTTTTTTTTTACACATTATGGGGGGCACTATAGGGGAGAATGGCACTATGGGGCATCTGGTGGCACTATAGGGGCATTATTTGGGGGCACTATGAGGAAGTGGGGTTCTAAAGGGCCTTTTTTTCTTATTGGCACATGGGGGCATTATGGCATCTGGTGGCACTAAGGGGGCATTTTTTACTGGCACATTATGGGAGGCACTATAGGGGAGGGCGGCACTATGGAGGAGTGGAGCACTATTGGGGCATATGGTGGCACTTTGAAGGGGCATTTTTTACTGGCACATTATGGGGCGGCATCATGGGGGAGAGGAGCACTATGGGGGCATCTGGGGGTCTAAAGGGCTTTTTTTTATTGACATATTATGGGGGCACTATAGGGGAGAATGGCACTTATGGGGCATCTGGTGGCACTATAGGGGCATTATTTGGGGGCACTAAGGGGAAGTGGGGGCTCTAAAGGGGCCTTTATTCTTATTGGCACATTATGGGGGCATTATGGCATCTGGTGGCACTAAGGGGCATTTTTTTACTGGCACATTATGGTAGGCACTATAGGGGAGAGCGGCACTATGGGGGAGAGGAGCACTATTTGGGGCATATGGTGGCACTTGGGGCATTTTTACTGGCATATTATGGGGGACACTATGGGGAAGGGGGAGAGGAGCACTATGAGGGCATTTACTGGGGCACTATATAGGGGTATTTTATACTGGCATACATTATGAGGACATTAGCTCAACAGCGGGCACTAAGCGGGGGTATTTCAAGTACTGTCATATTGTAGGGAGAATTATTAGTACTAGGAGGTATTATGCGGAGCTTTGCTAATACTGGGGGGCTATGAGGAACATGATTACTAGTATGGGCACTATAGGGGCATTATTACTACTAAGTGTGCTCTGGCAGAGAATTATTTCTATTTTGGGGAGCCCTGTTACTTTGGGGAGCACCCTGGCACAGTATCAGCTTAGCACAATAATTTTTGGGGGATATTATCTTTATACTATTAGTGTCTGGGCGCAGTTATTTTTTTAGAGCACTGTGTGCCAATAATTGTTGAAGGGGGCACTATCTGTGTGGCAGTAGTATTTCCAGGGGGACTGTTTCTGCAGTATAGTATTGGGGGCACAGCGGGCACAGTATTGGGGGTGGCAGGAAAGGGTGTTCAGATGATGTGAAGATGATGGAAATGTGGGAAACTAATGTCTGTTTCTCAATCTCTGAGGAGACGGGAGATGGCTGAAAAATCATCATGGCGGTCTGGTCTGAATCGAGAAGATGAGGAAAGAGAACGTCTACAACAAAGGTGACATCACTGGATGTAAGAGGTATGTGGTGCTATGTAGGATTCGGAGCTGGGTGAGGACGGTCAAGGGGGGCAGCAGGCCACGGGCGGGTGGCAGATGGTGGGAGGAACCACAGGCCTTGAGCAGGATCTGGGGAGGGAGGAGAGCGGAGGAGCTCCCTGGCTGTAGCCGGCTGTCTATTGTATAATGTGAAGCAGGCAGTGCAGCCAGGACCGGCCTCTCCTCTCCGTATGATGTGTAGAGACAGGCCGCAACTATAGAATGTCAGCTGTACAGTGTTTGTTGGGAGTGGCCTATTATATGTAGGAGGGGCTTTTAATAATGGGCGGGGCCAAAAATTTTTTATTTTCCTACAGACCTTTTAGAATCGCCAAGTAAAAGAATCAGCGCAACACACTACACCCCTTCCCTGCATTTTTAAATATAAAGGGGGCTTTGAAAAATTGAATTAGCACAGCTCACTACACATGCCACATTTCTTTGCCTTTCGGACCCCCCTAGACAAAATTCCTGGGTGCTCCCCTGGTCACAGGTCTAGGAAGAGGCCGCCGCACTCACCAGAACACTGTAGCCTCTCAAACCCCATTTATAGTAAAAACTGCCCCTTAAAGGTAAACCTGTCATCATGAAAATGCAGGATAGGCTGGCAATCACTGATAGGACTGCCCACTTGGCTACTGAGTTCAGATAGAGTAGAGATTATTATGAATAAATTACAAGTTTTGCTGAATAATTTCCTAGAAAACTATATATCTGCTCAGCTCCTTCTGCTCTATAACATTCTGCTTGCAGATTGCACTGCATTTCATTGTGACAGGTTCTCTTTATAGTAAGGCCTCATGCACATGACCGTTGTTGTGGTTCGCATCCGAGCTGCAGTTTTTGCGGCTCGGGTGCCGACCCATTCACTTTAATGGGGACGCAAAAGATGCGGACAGCACTCCGTGTGCTGTCCGCATCCGTTGCTCTGTTCCGTGGCCCCGCAAAAAAAATATAACATGTCCTATTTTTGTCCGTTTTGCGAACAAGAATAGACATTTTTACAATGGGCCGCCTGTTCCGTTCCGCAAATTGCGGAAGGCACACGGGCGGCTTCCGTGTTTTGCGGACCGCAAAAAACGGAATGGTCGTGTACATGAGGCCTAACTGTTACATACATATATTACTAAGGCGACTTTCACACTAGCGCTTTAGTTTCAGTTTTGTCCCCATTCTTTGTCAATGGGGACAAAACTGAACTCAACAGAACGGAACGCTCCAAAATGCATTTCGTTCCGTTTAGTTGAGTTCCCATACTGGAGAGCAAACTGCAACATGTTGTATTTTGCTTTCTGTCCTGGGATGTGGAGCAAGATGGAGGCGGCATGACCCCCAATGCAAGGCAATGGGGACGGATCCGTTTTCTCTGCCACAATAGAAAATGGATCCGTCCTCCATTGACTTTCAATGGGGTTCATCACGGATCCGTCTTGGCTATGTTAAAGATAATACAACCGGATCCATTCGTAACAGATGCAGATGCTTGTATTATCAGTAACGGAAGCGTTTTTGTTAAACCCTGCCGGAACCATTAAAAACGCTAGTGTGAAAGTAGCTTAATACTGCTTGACCCTATGAACTTTGTGTGTCTTAAAGGGAACCTGTCACCGGGATTTTGGGTATAGACCTAAGGACATGGGTTGCTAGATGGCCGCTAGCACATCTGCAATACCCAGTCCCCATAGCTCTGTGTGCTTTTATTGTGTAAAAAAACGATTTGATATATATGCAAATTAACATAAAACTCCTGGCTTTGGCTTCAAAAACTACATCAGGAAACCTGACAGTATGGCCGTACCCTTACATTGCAGATTTTAAATCTATGTGGAAAATTTGTGCACACTACGGACCGTGTGCATGATTGTACTCTAAGGCCCTTTTCACACGAGCGAGATTTCCGCGCGGGTGCAATGCGTGCCGTGAACGCATTGCACCCGCACTGAATCCGGACCCATTCATTTCTATGGGGCTGTGAACACGAGCGGTGATTTTCATGCATCACTTGTGCGTTGCGTGAAAATCGCAGCATGTTCTATATTCTGCGTTTTTCACGCAACGCAGGCCCCATAGAAGTGAATGGGGCTGCGTGAAAATCGCAAGCAAGTGCGGATGCGGTGCGATTTTCGCGCACGGTTGCTAGGAGACGATCGGAATGGGGACCCGATCATTTTAATTTTCCATTATAACATGGTTATAAGGGAAAATAATAGCATTCTTAATACAGAATGCATAGTACAATAGGGCTGGAGGAGTTAAAAAAAAATGTAAAAATAATATAACTCACCTTAATCCACTTGATCGCGCAGCCGGCATCTCTTCTGTCTTCTTCTTTGCTGTGCACAAGAAAAGGACCTTTGATGACATCACTGCGCTCATCAAATGGTCCGTCACATGATCCATCACCATGGTAAAAGATCATGTGATGGACCATGTGATGAGTGCAGTGACGTCATCAAAGGTCCTATTCCTCAAAGAAGAAGACAGAAGAGATGTCGGCTGCGCGAACAAGTGGATTAAGGTGAATTCAATTTTTTTAAAAAATTTTTAACCCCTCCAGCCCTATTGTACTATGCATTCTGTATTCAGAATGCTATTATTTTCCCTTATAACATGGTAAACATAATATTACAATCTACACAACACCGAACCCAAACCTGAACTTCTGTTCGGGTCTGGGAACCACATTCAGTTTTTTTATCACGCTCGTGCAAAACACATTGCACCCGCGCGATAAAAACTGAACAACGGAACGCAATCGCAGTCAAAACTGACTGCAATCGGGTACCTACTCGCGAGGGTTTGCCGCAACGCATCCGGACCTTATCCAGACATGCTCGTCTGCAAAGGGCCTAAAGGTTCATGCACACGAACGTATTTTCTTTCAATGTCTGTTCCGTTTTTTTACAGACCATATGCGGAACCATTCATTTTAATGGGCCTGCAAAAAAGAACAGACGTTACTTCATGTGCATTCCGTTTCTGTATGTCTGTATTTCCTTTCCGCAAAAAAACAGAACATGTCCTATTATTGTCCGCACTACGTACAAGGATAGTACTGTTCTATTAGGGTCCGGCTGTGCCGTTCCGCAAAATACAGAATGCACACAGATCTCATCCGTATTTTTTGCGGATCTGATTTTTGCGGACCTGAGCCCTAAGGGTGTATGTACACGCATCAGTGTAGTTTACACAGATTTCTGCTGTATTTCCACACCATTCCCCATGAGTTACTTGTGGATTGTGTCACAGATTCTGATGCGGATCTGTTCTAGAACTCATCCTTTGCACTGAAAAATCGCAGAAACAATTGGACATGCTGCGTACTTCAAAATCAGCACCACAGGTAAATTTTTGCATGGAAAATTTCCACACTGTATACATGAGACAATCTTACACCTACATCAGCTCCTTTGCTGGCGTAGATTTAAGTCATTTTGTACGCCAAAAACAAAATGAATGAGACGAGCCTGCCAGCCCACCCTCTTCCGTGCCCACACCACGCCCCTCTTTCTAGACCTGGTGGAAAAGTGGTGTGAGTGGGGAAAAGTTTCAGATTTTGTTGCAAAATGTCTTGCACGCCACAGTTCATAAATGGGCCTCTGTGTGCAAATAGGCCAAACATTCTGGATAAATCAGGAATTAAATAATAATAATAATCATAATAATTATCGTTAGGGTTGAGCGAATCGAGCTTCTGATCATAGATCCAAAGTCGATTCGTTAAAATACTTTGTGCAAAAAGGGTTTCAAGGAATCCAGCTCCACTTTGATAAAGGAATATTATTTATTTTGCTTGCGGTAAAATCTCATCCATAATTTACAAAAATAGCAGTCTTGTCTACGCGTTTCGGGCTACCAGAGACAATTCCAGCCCTTCCTCATGACACAAAGTAATACAAACAAAGTTAAAAAAACTTTGTTTGTAATATCGTACAGCATTTACAATGTATATGCTCCGTAAAGGAAAATTATTTTGGTATTCCTATCTGCGGATTTGAAAACATTTTAAAATAGAAATCCAAAGTCGGCTTCGGTACTGACAGGTACCTCGGTACCAAGGTTTTTTTAACTAATCGACTTCAGATCTATGATCAGAAGCTTGATTCGTTCAACCCTAATTATCATAATAAAGTTTTTAAAAAAAACATGGGATTTATTCACTTAGTGTGATAATTCAAGTTCTTAAATTATAATTTAATGATAATTTAACATAAATTCTTAAAAATCTAATATTCTGTTTAGTTTTGCATTTTATCTATCTCATATCTATATCGACTTTTTATCTATTTAGTAGTCCCTTAGACCAAACAACACGCTGAACATAAAACTTTCTAAATACAATGTATCACATCCAACTACCTCTGAAATGACTGTGAAGGAAACAATAGAAAACAGACACTTTGCTACTTCAAAACACTCAAATTTATCACGGCTTCTGGGCCTACAGCGAGACCATATGTTCAACGTTAAGGGATGTTTGCTATTGTAGATCAGGGACCTCATTGTCATATCCCAGATGTTTCATGAAGCTGGAAGAGAAAGGGAAATTTACGACAATTGCAGAAACGGAGAAGCGCATACCTGGTATCTGTACTACTGGGACACTGTTGACTTTAAATCTGCTCGCATAATGCAGGCGGAAAATGCAGACAATAATGTCAAGGGAACTCTGTAAAAGCAATAGGACATGTTGGACAAATCTCTGAAGATTAGATGTAACAGTTATTAAAGAAATGTACCCTGTTATTGTAGGCACTGAACTCCATATCACAAGGAAAGATGTAAGGGATTTTCAGCAAGACATCTGTCATTTAGCAGTGACAGTAACCCTGCAACTGACAATTCAGATCCCTGATGGTGGAATTAATTAACCTGTGGACACAAGCAGATCCCACGGCGATTCAAAGGCAGTTTTCTTCTTCTCCTCCTACCCTTTTGTAGCTTCTGGACCCATAATAAATGAGATAGCGGTAGACGGAATACAGAACATCCTTATCTCATAGCTGTCTTCAAACTTCTTATTAGCATCTTCAAGGAACCTTTGAGATATTCTAATTATTTTATTTTCAAAGAGACGGGCTGGTGCCATTGGTGCAATAGATGCCAGGTGCCCAAAAGCAACACCTGCCATAAATGCATCATATGCACTCCAGAGTTGTAAAAGTAAACATTTTATCTAATCACAGGAAGCCACAGCAGGGGCGTACATTGATCTCTTAGGGCCCCACAGTAAAACTTAGTATGGGCACCCCTGCCCCACTCAGTTTTTCACATACATTAATCACTCCCAAGCGCATTGTCCCAGATTTCTGATGAATTTATGTTTTATTTTATTTTTATTAAGTAGATTACATTTTATATTAAAAAATAATATTAAAAAAGACACCCCTGGCCTCGCTGCCCTTATCTTTCAGTTAAATGGAACAGGTGCTTCATAAACACGGCCCTCATTATTAGAGTTGAGCGGACACCTGGATGTTCGGGTTCGACGAGTTCGGCCGAACGTGAAAAAAAAGTTCGGGTTCGGGACCCGAACTTGACCCCGAACCCCATTGAAGTCAAGGGGGACCCGAACATTTGGGCACTAAAATGGCTCTAAAATAGTCCTGGAAAGGGCTAGAGGGCTGCAAAAGGCATCAAAATGTGCTTAAGAGCATGACAACTGTTCTGCAAACAAATGTGGATAGGGAAATGACTTAAAATAACATATAATACAGAAAAATTCAAAATAACAATCTGGATCTATGAGTAAGAGGTTGAGGAGGCGGTGGATGGCTGGATGTGGCGGTGTAGGTTGACGTGGCGGTGAAGGAGGAATAGGTAGCCAACACTGATTTTTATTATTTTTTATTTTTAAATTGTGGTATCCCCCAAAATATTGGGACATATAACAAAATAAAACAAAGAATAAGTGCACTTGAATACAAGAATGGATGGTTGAGGCTGGTATAAATGTCTATTCTGCACAAGGTACGGACAAGTCCTGTGGGATCCATGCCTGGTTCATTTTAATAAACGTAAGCTTGTCCACATTGGCTGTGGCCTGTGATAATGCTCTCTGCCGTGCTAAACACACGTTCACACTATACACTGGCTGCAGGGCAGGTCAGCACCTCCAAGGCTGACAAAGCTTTTCCACATTTTGGCCATGCTAACCCTGCCTTCTCGCGTTGGCGACCTCTTCCTCCTCCTCTGCCTTCACCTTGTGCTTCCACTGTGCCCCCGCTGTCAGGTGGGAATGCTATCATCAGCGTGCGCTTGTAGTCGCGCATCTTCCGATCAGTAACAGATATTTTCACTAAATTTAGTTCCCTGTCAGCAATGCAGAGCAGGGGTTCATTCACGGCAAAAGGGGGATCTTGTCACCCAGCAATAGAACAGAGGATTTTTAGAGATTTAGGCCCCTGTCACCCAGGCACAGCAGGGGTTTATTCACGGCAAAAGGGGGTTCTTGTCACCCAGCAATACAACAGAGGATTTTGAGAGATTTAGGCCCTTGTTCCCCAGCAAAAATGGTAAAATGTCACCCGACAATTGAAAATAAGATTTTTTTCAATTTAGGGCACTAAAATTGGCACTTTTTTGCATTAAAATGGCTATAAAATAGTCCTTGAATGTGGTGTTGTAGGTGGAGGCAGCAATGGAGGAGGAGGAGGTAGCCAACAATGTTTTTTTTTAATTTATTTTTTATTGGGGTAGGTAGCCCCCAAAATATTGTGACAAATAAAAAAAAATAAAACAAAGAATCATTGCACTTGATTTGAGTACAAGAATGTATGTTTGATGGTGGTATACATGTCTATTCTGCACAAGGTACAGACAAATCTTGTGGGATCCAAGCCTGGTTCATTTTAATGAACGTGAGCTTGTCCACATTGGCTGTGGACAGGCGGCTGCGCTTGTCTGTGATAACGCCCCCTGCCGTGCTAAATACACATTCAGACAATACACTGGCTGCAGGGCAAGCCAGCACCTCCAAGGCTTAAAGGGCAAGCTCAGGCCATGTGCCCAATTTGGAGACCCAGAAGTTGAAGGGGGCAGTGCCGTCATTCAGTACGTGTAGGCGTGTGCACACATACTGCTCCACCATGTTGGTGAAATGCTGCCTCCTGCTAAGACGTTCCATATCAGCTGGTGGTGCTGGTTGTTGTGGCGTGCTGACAAAGCTTTTCCACATGTCGGCCATGCTAACCCTGCCTTCTGAGGTGCTGGCGGTGCCCCAGCTGCGTTGGCGACCTCTTCCTCGTCCTCTGCCTTCGCCTTGTGCTTCCACTGTGCCCCCGCTGTCAGGTGGGAATGCCACCAGCAGCGCGTCTTACGATCACGCTCCAGTGACGGAATTAAGGACGGTACGTTGTCCTTGTAACGGGGATCCAGCAGCGTGGCCACCCAGTAATCAGCACAAGTTAGAATGTGAGCAACTCTGCCGTCGTTACGGAGACACTGCAGCATGTAATCGCTCATGTATGCAAGGCTGCCCAGAGGCAACGAAAAGCTGTCCTCTGTGGGAGGTGTATCGTCTGTGTCCTCTGTATCCCCCCAGCCACGCACCAGTGATGGACATGAGCTGGTCTGGGTGCCACCCTGCTGTGAACATGGTTCCTCCTCCTCCACCTCCTCATCCTCCACCTTCTCATCCTCCAGAACTGTGCCCTGGCTGGACAATTGTGTACCTTGGGTTTGTGGGTGCAGGAACTCAACATCGGAGCCACTTGGGAATGACTGGCCGGAAACCCTACGAAATGATCCCTCTTCCTCCTCCTCCGGTGCCACATACTCTTCCATCATCGCCAGGAGCGTTTTTTCAAGGAGGCATAGAAGTAGGATAGTAACGCTGAGAACGGCGTTATCGGCACTGGCCATGTTGGTGGAGTACTTGAAACAGCGCAACAAGGAACACAGGTCTCGCATGGAGGCCCAGTCATTGGTGGTGAAGTGGTGCTGTTCCGCCGAGCGACTCACCCGTGCGTGCTGCAGCTGAAACTCCACTATCGCCTGCTGCTGCTCGCACAGTCTGGCAGGCATGTGCAAGGTGGATTTCCACCTTGTGGGCACGTCGCATATGAGGCGGTGAGCTCAAGGGCCGAAGTTGCGCTGCAGCGCTGACAGGCGAGCAGCAGCAGGGTGAGAACGCAGAAAGCGCGCACAGACGGTCCGCACTTTATGCAGCAGCTCTGACATGTCGGGGTAATTTTTAAGGAATCTCTGCACCACCAAATTCAGCACATGCGCCAGGCAAGGAACCGGCTAGTCTCAGAGCTGCTACGAGATTTCGCCCATTATCGCACACCACCAGGCCGGGCTTGAGGCTGACTGGCACAAACCACTCATCGGTCTGTTGTTCAAGGCCTGTCCACAGCTCCTGCGCGGTGTGGGGTTTATCCCCCAAACAGATAAGTTTTAAAACTGCCTGCTGTCGTTTACCCCTGGCTGTGCTGAAGTTGGTGGTGAAGGTGTTACGCTGAATGGATGAGGAGCTGGTAGAGGATGAGGAAGCGGACTAGGAGGAGGAAGCGACAGGAGGCAAACTGAAGCACCCTGCAATCCTCGGTGGTGGAAGGACATGCGCCAAACTGCTATCCGCCTCAGGCCCAGCCGCCACTGCACTTACCCAGTGTGCTGTTATGGAGATATAACGGCCCTGACCGTGCTTACTGGTCCACGTATCCGTAGCCAGGTGCACCTTGCCACAGATGGCGTTGCACAGTGCACACCTGATTTTGTCCCCTACTTGGTTGTGAAGGTAAGGGATGGCTCGCCTTGAAAAGTAGTGGCGGCTGGGCACGACGTGCTGTGGGACAGCCACCGCCATAAGGCCTTTAAAACTATCCGTCTACACCATACGGAATGACAGCATTTCAAAGGCAAGTAATTTAGAAATGCTGGCATTCAGGGCTAGGGATCGCGTTTGGGATATGGAGAGCTGAACGCTTCCATTTGACATTGTGGAGATGCTTGGTGTTACGGTTGCCTCAGGCTGGCTGAGGGTTGGACCGCTTAGATGTCCTTGTCCCCGAATTCTAGAGAGCACTGTTAGGTTCCTTTTAGCAGTCATCCATGCTCCTGTAGGTGTAGATGATATCCAGAGAGCTCTTACAAGGGCTAGTGATTAGTGATGCTCTACAAAACGAGTCAAAGCACGAATTGAGGGTAAGAAGAAGAATCGCTCTTTACTGAGGGCTACTCGCCCGTATTTATGCAGGTCCCCATCTGGTGGACACTCCCCTAGAGGACCAGATGGAAGACTGTGACACAGGACAGATAAACAACAGTTCAGGACACACAGACACAATACATCCCCACAATGCATTCTGGTTTTCTCCTCTCTGCCCCGGAGACAACCGAGGAGTAATTCAATTATCTCTCAGGACAAAGGGAGATTGCCAATACACACGTGGAGACAATAGGACAGAAATCACTACTTCAACATACAATGTTACAACCATTACAGTAAACATAGACATGTAACACATGTAACACATCCCCAGATAGCTCCGGTCTGAGTGCATATTATTAGGTAAATGGCACTCAGACTACACGAATACAGTAGAATCGCCATGGAGCCAAAGTCTTTACTTTTACACAGTCTTTCGTTATCCGAACTGGGCTCCATGGCATAGCAATCTGGGGTATCACTGTTCAAATCGGGCAAGTACCAAATGACCCGGCTTTCATGTCTTAAATAACCGAAATACATGGTTGCAACAAAGTATCAGACAGAGTGTAACTGTAACAACTGTAACACTTGGTGACCTAGGTGTTGGTGTTGCTGGCAGATCCTCTCTTTGTAGGGTGCCAGGTGGCACTGTCACTCCAGAGGTAGATGAAGAGGCCGTGACTGCAGCAGAAGAGGAAGCAGGAGGAGCCAGAGACCTTTCTTAGTTTTTGAGGTGTCTACTCCACTGCAGCTCGTGCTTTGCACTTAAATGCCTGGTCATGCAGGTTGTGCTCAGGTTGAGAACGTTTATGCTTCGCTTCAGGCTCTGATTGCACAGCATGTAAACCACTCGTGTCTTGTCGTCAGCACATTGTCTGAAGAACTGCCACGCCAGGGAACTCCTTGGAGCTGGCTTTGGTGTGCTCGGTCCCTTGCTGCGGTGGGCAGTAGGAAGCGTACTGTCTAGAGGACGGCCGCTCCGCTTTTGCACCCTGCTCCCTCTTCTGCTGTGCTGGGGGCTCTGTGCGACCACCACCTCTTCCTCCGAACTACATCGGTCACTCGCATGACCTTGATTCCATGTGGGGTCGAGGACCTCATCGTCCTCCACATCATCTTCCACCCAGTCTTCACCCCTGACTTCCTTCTCGGTCTGCACGCTTTTGAAAGCCCCAGCAGTTGGCACCTGTGTTTCGTCATCATCCGAGACCTGCTGCGATGGTCCTCCCATGTACTCATCTTGAAAAATAAGTGGTTGGGCATCGGTGCACTCAATCTCTTCCACTTCTGGGGCAGGGCTAGGTGGATGGCCCTGGGAAACCCTGCAAACAGAGTCATCAAAAAGCAGAAGAGACTGCTGCATGACTTGGGGCTCAGACTGCTTGGCTGATTTGCAAGGGGGTGAGGTGAAAGACTGATGGACATCGGCTGCAGGTGCCAACTGTGGTCTTTCAGCAGGAGACTGGGTGGGAGACAATGTGAAGGAACTGGATCCACTGTCAGCAACCCAATCTACTATACTTGTTCAGGCCTCACCATTCGTAGAGCAGCATTAGGCCCGACCAAATACCGCTGCAGGTTTTGTCGCCTACTCGCACCTGAGCAAGGGGTTTCACTTTTGCTTGTAGCTGGCACAGATCGACCATGTCCTCTCCCTGCAACAGGAGCTCCATCAGCAGCACCACGACCTGGGCCATGTCCCTTATTTGACGCTCTCCTAATATTTTTTGAATTTAGGATCTTGCCCTAAATGGGTGCTTAATTAATAGTTAAAAAGAAAGACAGTATGTAAAGGGTGTATCTCACACGGCCTGAACCAGACTAGGCCTCAATTAACGATTTCTCTCCACAAAATGGCTGTATTTTAAATGGCTGTATTTCAAATGGCTAATTCAAACCCCTGTATGTAGAGGTAGTATCTCAGAGGGCCTGAACCTCTGCAGGCCTGAAGTAAATATATCTTTGCACAAAATGGCGGTATTTAAAATGGCTGTATTTCAAATGCCTAATTCAAACCCCTGTATGTAGGGGGGTATCTCACACGGTCTGAACCTGTGTAGGCCTGAAGTAAATATATCTTTTCACATAAACGCTGTATTTCAAATGGCTGTATTTCAAATGCCTAATTCAAACCCCTGTACGGGGGCAGGGTAAAACGATAGTGCCCTGCACCCACACAACTATTTGTCTGTAGATCGCTGAGTTAGATTCTCTCCTATGCTCTCCATGAAATCACAAGTCCAGCAGCATCATCTCCCTACACTTGTAACAGCAGAGTGACGTGCAGCGCTACGTGACTCAAGCTTATATAGAGCCTGAGTCACATGTTGCTCTGGCCAATCACAGCCATGGCCTCTTGGGGCAAGTACTAGTTGGGGCAAGAAAGCGGCGAACACCGAACCCAAACTTTTACGAAAATGTTCGGGTCCGGGGTCCAAAAATTTAAAAGTTCGGTACGAACCCGAACTTTACAGTTCGGGTTCGCTCAACCCTACTCATTATGAACAACATGTTTCTCAATGTATTCAAGCCAGACAGACTGCTTTTAATCTATTACCGAGCTTGCTGGCTGCAGCCACCCCCAGGGGGAGCTCAGTGCATGAGAATTTATGCAGTTACGATTGACTGAAATGGAAGCTGCAATCATCTGCTTGCACTGAGCTCCCCCTAGTGGTGGCCAGCTCCTCCCTCACAGCTTTGCCACTGCCCAGTCCTGTCAATCAAGGCAGCCAAGAGAACTGGTGACACCCTCATTGCACTTTAAAGGGTTTGTCCAGGATTGGAAACGTGATTTTTATTTTTTTCTCTAAAAAAAACTGCATATCTGTCCATGGATTGCATCCATTATTACAGCTTAGGGCCTTAGGAGTGAAAAGCTACAATACCACACAGTGTTGTGCTGTTTTTTTTTTTAAAGGGTTTGGCCATCTTTGGGCAACTGGTTGGCTCCCCCCACCCCCACCCTTCTTGGCAGGCCTGCAAAAAGAAGCATACGTTCCTGCTTCCCGTCTCCTTCACTACTTGGATATTTCGCTGGGCTCCCCCCTTGGCATCACCCATCTTGCATCACATGACCAATCGACATGACACAAGAGGAGCAGATCACCACTGCGGCCAGCAAATGGCTGCAGCAGGCGTTGACAGCAGGGGAGCCAAACGAAGCAGCCAAAGCTAGAGAGCAATGGACCTAGGGCCCAGTGCCAGAAAGCTGGTAAGTTTGAGTCTCTTTGCAGGTCTGCCAAGGAAGGTGTTCAAGTATTAAAGTTGAGATATAGGAGACCACCTGATCTGAACCCTTAGCAGTTATACAGAGCGGCTGTCCTTCTGGAGGAAACATGTCATCCTTACATTACATGGTTTGGCAATGCGTTTTCTCTGTACAAGTCAGTGGAGCCTTTTACGCCAGATTCCCACATGTACATTTCCTGCATGGATGGGGTCACAAGCATGGATGGATGCATGGATGGGGTCACAAGCAACGCTGCAGTGAATGGCTGGATCCATCAGGCGCCCTTGAATTCCATTATATAACAGATCTGGGGATGCTGTTTTTTAGTCCCTATAATGGGACAAAAAAAATATGCAGATGTGAACGTAGCCTTAAAGGGGTTGTCTCACTTCAGCAAATGGCATTTATCATGTTCATAAAGTTAATACAAGCCATTTGCTAATGTACTGATTGTCCATATTACCTTTGTTGGATTGATTCATTCTTCCATCACATTATAGACTGGCCGTTTGCATGGTTACGACCACCCTGCAAACAAGCAGCACTGGCTGTTGCAAATGTGACATGAAACAAATTTGTGACTTTTCTTGTCAAACACGAAAGGTGGAAGCTGTCTACACAGAGCAGTGGATGTGAAACACATTTCTGGCACAGTAGCAGGCATATATCTGCCTGTTTGAGATGTGTGCGCTGGAGACATTAGGTGGATATCCTCAGGGAATAGAAAGAATGCTGAGGCACTATCATAAATATGTAGGATAAAAAGCAATAAAAACAATTACTGTAATAGAAAAATTGTGGGTGAGATGTAACAGAATATTTACCCAGAAAGATTGTCAAAATTAGGGTTATTCAGAAAAAAGACAGCTGAGGAGAGATCTTATAAATGCGTATAAATATATCAGGGGTATTGTTGAGCGAATCGAGCTTCGGATCATAGATCCAAAGTCGAAATATGCCTGTGTTAATTATGTATATTATGGCTCTTGAAGAAGGGGATTCTTAGACGAAAATCCCCGAAACGCGTTGGGCTCTTTTCTTCACCAATAACCTTATGTGAATAAAGCTATTTGGAATTTCAAGATTTCCAGAATTTGGACTGCTGTTTTTCCAGAAAAATCTTCCAAGCGAACCAGGCGCAGGAGGTAGCTAATGAGGGTCTTTTATGCTTATCCCTCATCTCTCCTCCTGGGTGAAGTGAGTAAATCTGATTTTATCCAGATTGTATATTTATTATCAGTAATTTCTCAGATTCAGGTGGCGCCTTGTAAGTGGTAAAAACTTTTTATTTCTTTTTCCAATTTTAACATTGTGAAAAGGGGACATCCACTGACTGGAGGAAAGAAGGTTTGTACACAAACATAGAAGAGGATTCTTTACGGTAAGAGCAGTGAGACTATGGAACTCTCTGCCTGAGGAGGTGGTGATGGTGAATTCACTAAAAGAGTTCAAGAGGGGCCTGGATGTATTTCTGGAGTGTAATAATATTACAGGCTATAGCGGCTCGGGTGCGGACCCATTCACTTCAATGGGGCCACAAAAGATGCAGACAGCACTCCGTGTGCTGTCCGCATCCGTTGCTCTGTTCAGAGGCCCCGCAAAAAAATAATATAACTGTTCTATTCTTGTCCATTTTGCGGACAAGAATAGGCATTTTTACAATGGGCCCGCCCGTTCCGTTAATTGCGGAAGGCACACGGGTGGCTTCCGTTTTTTGCGGACCGTAAAAAACGGAACGGTCGTGTGCATGAGGCCTTATTCTGATTGCTTGATTGGAGTTGGGAAGGATTTTTTTACCCCTTAAAGGGAACCTGTCCCCTCTACTATGTTACCCTCACTGAGTGTTTCTAAATGTTCATTGTGTTACCCTAAACATATAAATTACACTTTTAATTTCATTTGCAGACGAAGTCAATAAGTATTATGCATTTTTGTACTTCCTGCCTTTTATGCAAATTAACATAAGAGAGTCATATCTTACTTGTGTGACCAGAGAAGAATCATATTTTCAATCTCCGACTCATCTCCTGTTAATTTCCATATGTATCAAATAGGTTTTTTTACACAATAAAATACAGAGCTATGGGGACTGTGGATGTGCTAGCGGCCATCTAGCAGCCCATGTCCTCAGCTCTATACCCAAAATCCAGGTGACACGTTCCCTTTAAGTGGGGAAAATTGGCTTCTATCTCTCAGTTTATTTTTTTGCCTTCCTCTGGATCAACTTGCCGGATAACAGGCCAAACTGGATGGACAGATGTCTTTTTTTGGCCTTATAAACTATGTTACTATGATAAGAATACACATACAAGCTGAAAAATATGAGAATCTGATTTCCTGATTGGAGTCGGGAAGGAATTTTTCCCCTAAAAAGGAGATTTTTTGTGAAACTCACCTGTAAAATCTTTTTCTCGTCTTTTCCATTGGGGGACACAGACCATGGGTATAGCTTTAGGCCATTACTAGGAGGAGACACTATGCAAATAAGAAAAAACAGCTCCTCCTCCACTGGCTATACCCCCATGCTCCAACAGGAGGACCTCAGTGGGTGCAAAAGCAGTAGGAGAAGGAGACCAAAGACCAAATATTACCAAAGAACAACAGAACCTAGGAATACCGCCGTCAGGCCGTTAACCATAAGGACCCAATAGAATAGAACCAACCCCTCCTGTAACAGACAAGAATGGGTGGGAGCTGTGTCCCCCAATGGAAAAGACGAGAAAAATATTTTACAGGTGAGTTTCACAAAAAATCTCTTTTTCTCGCCCATTCCATTGGGGGACACAGACCATGGGACGTCCTAGAGCAGTCCATGGGGTGGGAAGACCTCCAGAGGGAAAACGTCCAACGGTTAAACAGGAACCACAGCCTCCAATACCTTGCGCCCAAGGGCAGCATCAGCCGAAGCCAGAGAGGGCAGCTGGTAGAACTTTGTAAAGGTATGTAAGGATGACCAGGTGGCCGCCTTACAAAGCTGTGATGTAGAGGCTCGATTGCGCCTAGCCCAGGAGGCCCCCGCTGGGGGAATCCTACCCCGGGACCTATAATCCATGGCAATAGTGGACGAATCCACCGAGCCACAGTGGCCTTGGAGGCCGCCAGACCCTTAAGAGGCCCCTCGGGAACCACAAAAAGGGAGTCCCAGCGGCAAAATGGGGCAGTAACCGACAGGTACACCCGTAAAGCACGGACAACATCCAGAGAATGGAGAGCGCGCTCCTTGGGGTTCGCCGGGGCGGGGCAAAAGGATGGCAGGACTATATCCTCGTTAAGGTGGAAGGCGGAAACCACCTTGTGCAAAAAAGAAGGGACTGTGCGCAGTACCACCTTGTCCTTGTGGAAGACCAAAAAGGGCTCTTTAGAGGAAAGGGCGGCTAGCTCCGATACCCTCCTAATAGAGGTGATGGCCACCAAAAAGACCACCTTCCAGGTGAGAAGATTAAGGGAAATGTCCCTCAGGGGCTCAAAAGGAGCCGCCTGGAGAGAAGACAGAACCAGGTTCAGATCCCAGGGGGGCAGAGGAGGGACATACGGAGGGGCCGAATGCGCCACCCCCTGCAGGAAGGTCCTCACCGGACCTAGCAGAGCCAGACAGCGCTGAAAGAAAATGGCCAGAGCGGAGACCTGACCCTTCAGAGAGCTCAGGGACATTCCTATCTCAAGACCCGACTGGAGAAAAGAGAGGACCACCGGAACGGAGAAATGAAGGGGAAAAAACGCCTTCTTCTCACAGAAGGCAAGAAAGGCCTTCCAGGTACGATAGTATATTTGGAAGAACCCGGTTTCCTGGCTTTGATCATGGTCTTCACGACCGAGTCCGAGAAGCCCCTCCTCTTCAAGATGGCGGTTTCAACAGCCACGCCGTTAAACAAAGTGGTTGTAAATTCTGGTGGAAGAGAGGTCCTTGAGACAGCAGGTCCTCCCTGAGATGAAGAGGCCACGGAACGTCCGTCAGCATCCGAGTGACCTCCGAGAACCAGGCGCGGCGAGGCCAATCGGGGGCGATGAGGATGGTCGGGATTCCTTCTGCCGCGACCCTGCGAAGAACCTTTGGGAGTAGAGGCAGTGGTGGGAAGACATAGAGGAGTGCGAAGTCTTGCCACGGAGAGACCAGAGCGTCCACCCCGTACGCCTCCGGATCCCGAGCTCGGGCCAGAAACGTGGGAACCTTGTTGTTGAGCCTGGACGCCATCGTCCATGAGTCCCCAACGGTGACAGACGTCCTCGAATACGTCCGGATGCAGAGACCACTCTCCCGGATCCACCCTGTTGCGGCTGAGAAAGTCCACCGTCCAGTTTTTGACCCCTGGGATGTACACTGCAGACAATATTGGAACGTGAGCCTCCACCCACTGGAGGATCCTCTTCACCTCCTGCATCACCGGCCGGCTGTGGGTTCCGCCCTGATGATTGATGTAGGCCACGGCTGTGGCATTGTCCGACTGGATCCTTACTGGGAGACCCGCTAGGAGGGGGGTCCAAGGAGACAGAGAGAGGAAAATTGCTCTGAGATCCAATATGTTGATCAGAAGGCGGGCTTCCACTTCTGACCACACCCCCTGAACCGTCTGAGCCCGGAGAACGCCGCCCCAACCCAGAAGACTGGCATCGGTGGTGACAACTGTCCAGGAGATTGGGAGGAAGGATTTCCCCGATGTCAGATTCTGAGGGGACAGCCACCACTGGAGGTCCATGCGAACCCGAGGAGGAAGGCGGATCCGAGATTCCAGACCCCTCGATGTCCTGTCCCAGAAGGACAGGATCGCCTGCTGCAGAGGCCGAGTGTGAAACTGGGCAAAGGGGACTGCCTCGAAGGAGGCCACCATAAGCCCCAGAACCTGCATGCACTCCCGGATGGAGAGACACGGGGAATGCAGAAAGCGAGACACCGACTCCCGTATCCGTGAGAACTTGCAATCCGGGAGGAATACCCGCGCTGCAGTAGTGTCCATAATCATCCCCAGGAAGGACACCCTCTGAGAAGGTTGGAGAGAGGACTTCGGGAAGTTGATCAGCCAGCCGAACTGTTGCAGAGTCTGAACAGTGATCCTGACGCTGTCTTCGACCTGGGAACGAGAGGGAGCCTTTATCAGAATGTCGTCCAGGTAGGGCAGCAGAGATATGCCCCGGGTACGGAGAAGCGCCATGATCGGCGCCAAGATCTTTGTGAATACCCGCGGGGCTTTCGCCAGCCCAAAGGGAATGGCGACGAACTGATAATGACTGTCGCGCAGGAACCTGTGGTGAGATTCTGCGTCCCGGATGTCCCCCGACGCGAGGAACTCCCCTGGAAGAGAAGCAATAACGGAGCGGAGGGACTCCCTCCGGAACCTCCGCACCCGCAGCGACTTGTTTAACAGCGTCAGGTCTATGACCGGACGCACTGATCCCTCCTTCTTTGGCACTACAAAGAGATTTGAGTAGAAATCTGCCCCCTGTTCCTCCAGAGGAACTGGGACAACTACTCCCCTGACCAGAAGGGACGAAACCGCTTGTAAAAGGGCCGAGGCTTGGGCCGGATGCCCCGGAACACGAGACGGTAAGAAACGTTCCGGAGGGCTGGAAACAAATTCTATCTTGTAACCGGAAGTTACAATTTCCAGGGCCCAGGCGTCTTGAACGTGAGCTCTCCAGACATGCTGAAAGGAGAGCAGATGGCCCCCCACCGCAAGAGGTGGGTGCGCCCCTTCAGGCAGAGGACTGCTTGGGAACCGCAGGGCAGGCAGAACTCCCCTGGAACTGTGCCCGCGAGCGCCAGGAAGGTTGAGGCTTAAAGGAAGGCTTCTTGCGGGAGTCCCGAGAGCCGCCGGAGGAGGGGGCTGATGCAGACCTGGAGGAGGAAAAGCGCCGAAAGGACTGGTTTCTAGAGCCAGAGGGGCGAGCTCTGAAGGCACACTTGGATCTAGATTGGGGCAGGTGTGTACTCTTGCCCCCCGTAGCGTCAGAGATAATTTCATCCAGCTTAGCCCCGAAGAGCCTGGAGCCCGCAAAGGGGAGGTTAGTGACGGAGCGCTTGGAGGAAGCGTCGGCGTCCCAGACCTTCAACCAGACCTCCCTGCGCTGCGTGACCGAGAGGGCCGAAATCCGCACAAAGAGAGTGCTGACATCCAATGAGGCCTCACAGAGGAATGTTGTCGCCTGGGACATCTGGAGAATGAAGTTCAGGGTGTCCGCAGAGGCATCCTTCTCTGCGAGGTCCTGATGATGGCGCTGCAACCACACCGAAAGAGCCCTGGCTACCCAGGCTGAGGCGAACGCGGGCCGCAGACCTGTGCCCGCCAGAGAGAAGATGGCTTTGGAAAGAGAGTCCAAATGCCTGTCAACGGAGTCCTGTAGGGAGGACCCGTCCAGGACTGGTATTGCCGTATTCTTAGCCAATCTGGCCACCGGCGGGTCGACCTTAGGAGGAGAAGACCACTGCCGCACGTTATCTGCCGGGAAAGGATAATGAGTATTCATGCGCCTTGTAGCAGAAAACTGTGATTAGGGCGTTCCCAAGCCTTAGAAAGGACCTTGGCGAACTCGTCATGAATGGGGAATGTGACTGCCTCTGGTTTTCTGGAGTGGAAGAGGGGGAATTCCTGGCTACTAGTAGAAGGAGGTTCACCCTGGATGTCAAAGGTGTCACGTACCGCCGTGACCAAGTCTGCCACCATGGTGGAGCGCTTAGGTGAGGGTTCCGGCTCCATGTCCTTGTTCGAGCCGGACCTTTCCCTTTCAGACCTGTAATCCCTGCGAGAGGGAGAGGCTGAACACGCCTCCAGACGAGGGGGGGAAGCAAAGTCATCCGAGGAGGGATGCTGCTGCGTACGCTGCCTCTTAACGGTCGAGAGTCCTCTGTGGGGGGCACCGGGAGGTGGAGCGGTGCTAACCGCAGGCTGTGGATCAGTGGCCGCCATGCACTCCATAAAGGCCATGGCCGAGCGCAAGACTTGGGCCAAGTCCGCGGTCGCCCTACCTATGGCAGAGGCGCAGGAGGGCTCCGCCGTCTCCGAAGGGGCGGAGGAGGGACTGGGCTGGTTTGGTGGAGGGGGAGGAGGAGGTGGATGATCCCGTCCTGAGGCAAGGCAAGGAGCCTGTAACCGACAGTGGCAAGTAGCAGACCTGACAGGATCCCAGTGGGACCTGAGGCGTCGCTTTAGATTTTTGGGGAGCCCCAGGTTTAGGCATGATGGTGGCGGGGTCTCCTACTGACTTGCAGAACACTGCCCGTCATACCGTGACCAGTGAGGAGCTGGAGTAGCAGTCAAGCGTGGAGAGGCACTGAGCAAAGCGGAAGCGCCGGAGCTGACGCGATAGGCTCCGCCCCCCCGTCACAGATCGCAAGAAAAATCGCACGCGTGTGGGAACTATGAAAAAAGGCAGACCCCGGCTCCGAAAATGGCGCCCACCGCCCGAATGCAGGGGAGGAATCCCTCCTCCCTCTCAACCAACCAGCCATCCCAGATCCACAGGTAAGCCCTAAAGAACCGTGTCACAGTGTGAGCACAGGGGGAGGGGGAGCTTGCAGGAGAGCCAGTGTACTTATCCGAGTCCTGCAGTCTTCACCCTCTGTACCGGACCAGCAGGGGGTCACCTCTTCAGTCATCTGGCACAAGGAGTGGCAGTGCACTGGATAGAGGGCAGGATTAGGTGACCCTGGATCTGGTAGGCCACCGGAGCTGCAGGTCGAGCCCGATTCCACTTATCTTCTGGGAGGAAAGGGAGGTAGCCGGGGACAGCCATTCGACCCCGGCGCTCGCTCCACTGAGAGACCAGGGACGCACCATGCGTCCTCTGTTTAGAAAAAAACTACAGGGACAACCCTGCAGGAGTGTCACCTCCTTATCGAACACTAAGCTAAAACTGAGGTCCTCCTGTTGGAGCATGGGGGGTATAGCCAGTGGAGGAGGCGCTGTTTTTTCTTATTTGCATAGTGTCTCCTCCTAGTAATGGCCTAAGCTATACCCATGGTCTGTGTCCCCCCCAATGGAATGGGCGAGAAATAAGGAATTTGTTTTACCTCAAGGTTTTTTTTGCCTTTTGGATCAACTTTGCAGGATAACGTGCTGAACTTGATGGACACATCTTTCCCAGCCTCACAAACTATGTGGGGAATTTAACATTTGCGGTGGGTTTGATGTCCGAGCTGTACCCGGACATATACTCTTTTTGACCCAGACAGCCTCTCCGAGATGAGGCTCCCCCTTGCCCTGTGCTGTATCATGCAGTCCAAGGGCTTCTTTGTTTACATTTTTACACTGCTAGGTGGAAGCTTTCACCTAGAAGTGTTGCCGGTGATGTCACCGGCGCTTACCTGGAACACTGCTAAGTGGAAGCCTCCACCTTGCACATCACTGGATCTACAGAAAAAGCCCTTGCCCTGCTTGATTCACTGCAGGGCAAGTGACAGCATTGGAGCATGAAAGGATCCTGGGTGAAAGATGGGACATGACTGGGTTCAGCTCTGAACCCGGACAACCGCTTTAGGCTACTTTCACACTAGCGTTCTGCTGTCCGCTCGTGAGCTCCGTTTGAAGGGGCTCACGAGCGGAGCAGAACGCTTCCGTCCAGCCCTTATGCAGTCTGAATGGATACGGATCCGCTCAGACTGCATCAGTCTGGCGGCGTTCAGCCTCCGCTCCGCTCGCCTCCGCACGGCCAGGCGGACAGCTGAACGCTGCTTGCTGCAGCGTTCGGGTGTCCGCCTGGCCGTGCGGATCCGTCCAGACTTACAATGTAAGTCAATGGGAACGGATCCGCTTGAAGATGACACCATATGGCTCAATCTTCAAGCGGATCCGTCCCCTATTGACTTTACATTGAAAGTCTGAACGGATCCGCTCAGGCTACTTTCGCACTTAGAAATTTTTCTAAGTTATTAATGCAGACGGATCCGTACTGAACGGAGCCTCCGTCTGCATTAATATGATCGGATCCGATCAAGCGCAAGTGTGAAAGTAGCCTAAGTCTCTTTGCTTTGCGAACTTGAGACAAATTTATGAAATGGGTGCACAGTACTAATATATTTGGCAATGTAATGTCTGTAAAAGTATACCTGGGGTTGCCTGACGTGGAAATACAACTTTTTAAAGGCTCGTTCACACGACCGTTGGTGTCTCGCTCCCATATTGCGGATCCACAATACACAGGCACCGTTCCGTTGTCATTCCACATCACGAACGTGGACCCATTAATTTCAATGGGTCCGCAAATCCAGATATGTGGAACGGAAGCACTACAAAGTGCTTTCTGGGGTTCCGTTCCTCCGTACTGCAAAAAGATAGCACATGCTCTATCTTTTTGCAGAACGGAGGGATCGCAGACCCATTAAGTTAATGGGTCTGCGATCCCCATGCACCTACTCCACAGAAGGTGCCCATGCACTGCAGACTGCAATTTGCTGTCCACAGCACGGTCTTAACACGGTCATGTGAACAAGCCCTTATACAGCAGTTTTGTTGGTTTGTTTTGGGGCGTTTTATGGTTTTCGGTGCATTTTTAGACAAAAGCAACACCATCTCCAAATGTTACATGGAAGTCTATGCAAATTATTAAACACCACACACCCAAGCGCTTCCTTGTAGTGATGTGTATTTGATCCTTGAAGAGCGGTTTTTGGAAATTAGGAGCATGCTCTGGTGTTTGTTCCCCTAGACAGTTTTGTTTTTTTTGCCCTGCTTGAAAAATGCAAGTGCCAGTGTATTTTCAATGGGGTCCCATTACAACAAAGATCACTAGAAAGGGGGTTCTGCTGATCCAGTTCAACTACATGGGGCTGCCATTCAAGTCCCATATAGTTGAATGGAGCTACAGCATCCAAGCATGTCCGCTGCTCCATTTAAACTGGGAGGCCCAAGAGGTTGGACACCGCCAATCAGACATACCCTATCCTCTGTGATAGGGGATAATTTGCTGCAATGGGAGATCCCCTTAAATTGTGTTTTTGCATGTTTACCACTGTATTTCCCCATACTGTTCTATAGAGGAAACTACTTCCATTTGAAAAAAACACAAGGTATATTATATAAAATAATTAATAACATGGTGAAACACTAAAAAAAAAATACTAAAGTGCAGCAGCACCCTTACTCCACCAGCTTGAACTGTTGACACCCGATAGGAAGGGTTCATTGATCTATGCTGCTTACACCAAGTTCTGACTCGCCCATGATCATAGTGCAACAAAAATGTGGATTCACTTGCCCAGGCCACATTTCTCCACTGCTCACTGAAGAGGATCGAGACGACACGTCTTTCTCTGGGTATTTTATTCCAGATGCAACGCTTCAGCCTTTTTCAAGCAGTCAGGCAGGATGAACGCCGATGGATGAGAAACATCGAAATTCATTTCCACTGGCTTATTATAAAGGCTGATGCAAAGTGAATGTAGGAGCAATGATTGCTAGCACAGTCGTCCCTCTAACTCAGTTCTGATTGGCAGCACATCCCTAATTACACAATGCGCTGCCCAATAATTGTGCATGTTTCATACTAATGAAGGATGCAAATCAACAAATCAGTGTTTGCTCATCAGAGGCACAATTATACAAGCCAGTAATTGAGTACGCTCATTCCCATTAATTGGCTTGGGGGGGGTTGGGGAAATCACTCAGTCTGATAGGGCCCTCTTTGTATAGGCTCCACTACCGTTTTGGCCAACAATCACGATAAGGTTTTAAACCTTGTGGATCCCGCAGCCTGACCCAACAGGCTGTTCCAGCACGAATGTTAGCCGAACAAAAACCATTGCATGCAGCTGTATTTGTCCAGCCGAAATCTGGCATTTATGCCATAAAAATCGACCAGATCATGGCCAGTTCCCATTATAGTTAATGGGGATCCAGCAGTCGTATCTGGCAGTGCTGAGCTCCAGTAACCCACAGCCGATGAGGCTACCAGAACTCAAATGCAACTGTGAATGGGGCCTAACTGGTGCAACTGCGATGTATTCAGCTACAATTTGCTTTACTGTGCACCACCTGTTTATCTGAATGATTTGATACCCTCTGGCCCCTTTTATTGATGAGTTTAGGCTACTTTCACACTAGCGTTCTGCTGTCCGCTCGTGAGCTCCGTTTGAAGGGGCTCACGAGCGGAGCAGAACGCTTCCGTCCAGCCCTGATGCAGTCTGAATGGATGCGGATCCGCTCAGACTGCATCAGTCTGGCGGCGTTCAGCCTCCGCTCCGCTCGCCTCCGCACGGCCAGGCGGACAGCTGAACGCTGCTTGCAGCGTTCGGGTGTCCGCCTGGCCGTGCGGAGGCGAGCGGATCCGTCCACACTTACAATGTAAGTCAATGGGGACGGATCCGCTTGAAGATGACACAATGTGGCTCAATCTTCAAGCGGATCCGTTCCCCATTGACTTTCAATGTAAAGTCTGAACGGATCCGCTCAGGCTACTTTCACACTTAGAAAATTTTCTAAGTTTTAATGCAGACGGATCCGCTCCGAACGCTAGTGTGAAAGTAGCCTTACATACACGATATACCGTTATTGCAGGTTCTTACTCGATCATACCAGCCTTGTTATACTCAACACTGCAGAAGGAAACCACGCTATTTTTACAAATACTGGCTCATTTAGGAGCAATGTCAATATACTCAATTTTCCAATTCTAATGTTGATTCAGTGAAAATATTTAATAATGGACCAGTTAATGTGAACGACTTTTTTTTTTTAAAGACAAGCTCAGATTGTGTAAACTTAGGCCAGCAATCTAGACTTTTCTACTCCCCACCCCTTGAAAAACCCATCAGAAAAATTGTAGAAACCTTAGGTGCCTCAAAATTGTGTCACTTTTGCAGACAAATTTCTGTGTTAGACTTGTTGGTAAATCTGGACAACTGTCTTATTCAACAAGGGCTGCAACTTAGAGGACCTTTCACCACTCCTGACATTCCTGTTTTAATAGCTTCATGCATTCCCCATGTAATAATTCTGGAGCATCTATTCTTATGGCTCTATGTTGTGCCATTCCGTTATTATTTCTACTAGAAGTTAGTGAATTGCCATTAGCCTTCAGTGCGGGTACAGAGGGGTAGTAACCAGTGGGGAGGGGGGGGCCTGCACAGACTGAAAATGGCAGCACTGATTGGATAGAGCGAGTCTGTGTAAGGACACCCCCCCCCCCCCTCCTTACTGAAGGCTAATAGCGATTCATTCATAACTTCTAGTAGAAATAATAAAGGAATGGCAAAACATACAGACCTAATAGATGCTCTAGAATTATTACATGGGAAATGCATGAAACTATTAAAACAGGAATGTCAGGAGTGATGAAAGGTCCTCTTTAATGGACAGGAGGTGAACCTGCACTAAAATTTTGGTAAAGAAAAAGCCAAGTGTCTAATAACACAAAGTTTACATACAGCATGAGCCACTAAGACAAGACTGCTTGGTTTATGCCTTCTAACTATTGCACAGGATTAGTAAAACTGACCCACTGTTGCGAGCAGTCAGGACAAGAGATATGTAGGGATTTGGCTCAGCTTATCCTTGGGGTCCATTCACACATCCGTGTGTGTTTTGCAGATCCGCAACACACGGACACTGGCAATGTGCTGAACATCGCCGGCACTAATAGAATATGCCTATTCTTGTCTGCAATTGCGGACAATAGGGCATGTTCTATTTTCTTTTTTTTTTCGGGAACGCAAATGCGGACCCGGAACAGCGGGAACGCATTTCCGGATCCAGGCATCGTGCGGCCCTATAGAAATGAATGGGGCCACAATTCCGTTACGCAGAATTGCGGTTGTGTGAATGGACCCTTAGCTGAATGGAGCTAGTCTGCATAAGCCTTCAGTTTCTGGTGGTAGAAAAAGACCATGCAAATAAATCTGAAAATATTAAGGAATAAAAAGCAAAAGTGTATCAGCAAGCTGTATAATCCCATTATACGATAATGAAACTTTATTTACATAGAAGCCTTTCAATTTCAAGCCTGCATGTTCTTGTCCCAAAGGTAAATATGGGTTACAAGACAAACTAGGGGACCCAGAAAATGCTAGTTTTAGAATAATTAAATGTTAAGATGGGGAACAGTTTGAGATTTATTTAGTTATCAGACAAAGATCTAAGTAGCAAAAACAGGGGGGGAAAAAAAATTTTTTTTTACAATGCCACAATTTGTGTCACAAACCACATTAACTGTCCAACATTGTACAAATACACTCTAAGACTTCACAGCATTTTCAGAATAAAAATTTTACAATCTAGAATAGAAGACTGAAAATAAAACTGGCATGTTAAACATCAGGATGGGTCCTGACCAACAAACATAAGTTTCTGTTTAAAAAAATGCAAGAGAAATCAAACTCATGGTATGAAGTTGTAACATTTTAAAGGAAAAAAAATTATTTTTTTTTTATATATAGAACTTTGCAAAGCATCAAACATTAATTTCATATCCCACAAAGCCAGGGTTTAAAATAGGATGGCACAACAGTTTAAAAAAAAACAAAAACAAAAAAAAAAAGGGATGAATTTGCCTTCGAGTATCATAACTAGTTTCCTTCAGTAGAGGTAAGACAGTCTGATGTAAAATCTTCTGAGACAGGGGCTACGACAGCATCGCCACCATCCTCTGCAGGGGGAACTTCAGCTGCATCTTCAGTAACAGAGTCAGCTGTGGTTTCTTCAGGCTGAATTTCAAATGGATTTTCACCCTTGAAATAAAATATAGCCAATTAAGTACTATGGCTTGCAGCACCGCGCAAACACCAAAAATGTATATTTAAAGAAAACAAAAAAGTAGTCTAGTCCACATATACAATTAAAAGATAATTACAGGCCACATTTGCCAACAATTGACAGCCGAGGTTTTTCCCTGCCACCTCTCAGACAGCACCCAAACCCAAGTGAGAAACCCATGTCCATCACACAGCAACTTACAGCAGTCACACTGCCCTAAACATACTACCCCAGGCCACCAAGTCAGGGTTCCTGTACTTGGGGGGGTGCACAGCAGGCAATTATATGCATCAATCACTTTCACTATATGATGACAAGCAAAAACATAACCCCTGTGCAGATTCATTGTCTCTGGGCAGCAGAGTAGCAGGAGCAAAAACAATGTATGGTGCATGTTTTTCCATCAGGTGATTGACAACAGCCACAAAAGGAAATCAGGAACCAGTGTCCCTGGGAATGCTCCTTCCCAATAATTGCCCCATTGTTGAACAATGTAAAGGGGCCTTTGACATTTACCCCTCTACTTTTTAAGACCATTCATTCACATGACAATTTTGTCAAAATGCAGTAATCAGTTACTTGAACATAAACTGAGATATGCCCATTTATTCTACTGGGTTAGCTTACCTTCAGATACAGTTCATATCTCGCCTTTACAAGGGGATTATTTAAGATGCTTGTAGCTGTCAAAATGCTTTCACGTTTAATTTGATCTTTATAGGCCTAGAAAGAAAAATGTTTTGTGATTATGTTTTCATAGATGCGTACATTATGGGATTCATTCCAAATGAGGTGTTAGAGGTGATCAGCCATTACTGCTGGGTGAAAGCCATCTACTCTGCATTTGATCCAGCAGAGGAAACTTATGTAGCTGGCATAATACATGGATGCATCCAGTCTGCCATGCTTTCCCACACGTCTCCTATCTAGCAAATATAAGCTTAACAGTTTTATATACAGTCTTACATTATAGAACCCAAAAAAACAAACAAAAAAAAAAAAAAACACACGTCTTACCAGTCTACTCTTTGAGTGGTCGGTAGACTTGAGGTGCAGCTGAACAGAGCTGTGCAGCGCAGGGACATACACACTACAGGCACTGCAATGCACAGTTTCAACTTTTGTCATATGATCATCGGGATTAACTCCTAAAAAGGCAAAAATAAATTGTTTAATAATATAAAATGCAAGGCTGCAGTGGCATTGTTTTTGGAGTGCAGCTCCAGAATAAGTAACCCAAATGTTGAAGGACTTACCACAAAACTGTATAAAGATTCAGTAAAACATGTCATTCATACATTTAGATCTCTGCCATTTTGATTTCAATGCTCTCGGAGGAGGTATTATCAGCAACTGACAACTATGTGTCCGCACACAGAATGGTGTTCACGTGTACAATTGAGATCAAGAGTTTAAACTTATAAATTACAAGTATTACTAAATATTTTCCCACAAAACTATCAATCTGCTCGGCATCTCCTGCTCTATAACATGGGGTGACAGGTTCCCTTTAACCCTGTATGCATTTTGGGCCTTAATGACCAAGCAATTTCTCATTTTTTTTGCGTTGCATACCAATACCTATAACTTATTTTTTTCCTTTTACAGTCACATTCCACAAGCCATAACTCCACCCCCCCCCCTCCCCCCAATCAAGAAAAACTTGATTTACTTAGGGTACTTTGACACTTTCAGCAGAGGATTCCAGCAGGCAGTCAGTTGCCAAAACTGCCTGCCGGATCCAGCAATCTGATGCATTTATCAGACAAATGCATTGCAATACCGATCTGTCTTTCCGGTTGTCATCCAGAAAAACAGTATTTTTTTAGAGAGATTTAAAAGGTCTGCACATGCACGGACCGGAACAGATCAGTCAATGCGGAAATTTTAATGCCGGATATGGCACTAATACATTTCAAAGTAAACTTATGCTGGATCCGGTATTCCGGCAAGTGTTCAGGATTTTTGGCCTGAGAAAATTGCAGCATGCTGCGGTATTTTCTCCGGCCAAAAACCTAAGAGGGACTGAACTGAAGACATCCTGAACGGATTGCTCTTCATTCAGAATGCATTAGGATAAAACTGATCAGTTCATTTCCGGTATTGTGCCCCTGTGAGGGAACGATTCTTCTCCCCCCCCCCCCCCAATCTCTGGCAGGGCCTAATAGGTTACCACACTTTCCATATGATTAACTACTCCTTTCATGCCAGGCTTCAAGGAAAAAAAAAAACACTTTACCTTCCATGATATCCTTATCTGGGACTTTTGCAGCTTCATTTTGGACAGATTGTGTTTTGCGCGCAGCTGTTTTCTTGAACTTGTTTACTATGCATTCCTATATAAGACAAGATAAAATTAATCCTCCCGTTGTCAAACACTACAAAATCCATGGATTTGCGATGCAACTAAGATTACCAAAGCAGCTAGTCTCTTCCACAGTACACAGTGACCTAAGTGATTAGTAAATATAAGGCACATCCTTAAACCAAAATCATAACTTATGCCTAGTAAAAGGCTTAAAATTGTGGTAACTGTTCTTCCTGTGTCTTTTTTGTAGCCAAGTATAGTTAAACTTTATGCCACTACTGCCAGATACTAGGTCAGCATTTTAAAGTTAAAGGGCTACATATTTGTTAATTACAAATCTCATGGGGTTATAAAGTTATGCATAACTGATCAAGAAAACCAGTATCTGGATTTTAAGGCTACTTTCACACTGCCGTTTCTGGGTCTGCCTGCGAGATCCATTTCAAGGCTCTCACAAGCGGCTCAAAACTGATCAGTTTAGCACCAATGCATTCTGAGAGGATAAGGATCAGTTCAGAAAGCATCAGTTTGGCTCCGTTCCGCCTCCATTCCGCTCTGGAGGCAGACACCAAAACGCTGCGATGTCCGCCTGGCGATGCGGAGCCAAACGTATCCGTCCTGACTTACAATGTAAGTCAATGGAGACGGATCCGTTTACATTGACACAGTATGGTGTAATTGTCAACGGACTCCCAGCGCCAGGGGGTCACATAGCATCATATAATCAGTATAATTCTATGTAACCCCTACAGTTCTGCAATGTATTGGACAACACTGGCATAATGCTGTCAGTTATATACCATTCCAGGTTACATAGCATCATAAATCAATGTAATGCTACGTGACCCCCGGCAGCGCTGGGAGTTCAGGCCGGGAGCTGCCGCGCTGCAGACTCACAGCGTGACTAACGCTCGTCTGCAAGGGCTGCAACAGAGTTTAGCCCCTTGGCTTATCCGCAGGACTTCCCTCCCACCGAGTACCTCATGAGACAATGACCTGCTTCTTCCAGGGAGCATCACAAACCCTTGTTCCCCTGCATAGAAAACAGTCCCTCATACAGCCCGATACATATGGTGGGTAATGCCCTCACAATTTTCTTCACCACTGTCTACAGAGGAAGCTCTATTATATATTTACAAGAGATGAATGGTGTCTGGACCACCTCACCTGCTTCACTATGAGATCACTACACCCACATGCAGGGAGAAGGAAGCAGGGAAGCTACCAAGCATGTTAGTTCACCACTGAACAGAATGAACAGCAGAGGGCGCTACCAATCAGGAAAACATGGGGGTTAAAAAATATTTTCTTCATTGAATGTATTTGAAGTGCCCTACTCAAAGTATAGTAATACTTTTCATGGAATAACCCTTTCAAGGTTTCCTCCAGGATCAAAATCAAACTCCTGCCTGCGCTAGCTCCCCTCTGCTAAACTAAAAGCCTGTACCACATTTAGAATAGGTTTTAGTGAAGTTTGGGTGAACATTTACATTGAAAAAAAAAAAATAGAACCAGTCCTATTCTTGTCCGCAATTGCGGACCAGAAAAGGCATTTTCTATTATATAGTGTCTGAGGTGCAGTCCGCAAACTGCGGATCGCACATTGCAGGTGTCGAATGGACCCTAATGCTGCAGTTAGTATGGCCAGCATAAAGTAGAGACAGGCGAGTTGATTTTAGCAGTCTGTCATTTAAAAGTAAGTGGTTGCCGAGAACCGACATTACAATCATTGCAGACTGGGCCTGGAAAAGTGTCACAGCCGCCTAAGAGTCATGGTTATTCATGAATTCTTGCTGACGACTGACAGTCTTCTACCTAGTTTTCTCCCTAGGAGAGAACTGCCAACCATCAGCAGATGGACGAGAGCAGGAGATTATGAATAACCAGGACTTCTCAGGTAGACTGGACTCTTTTCAAGGGCTGCAATGATTATGATGCTGGTTCTCTGCAACCACTTTTAGCTCGAGTGACAACACTTGAAATCAGCATTTCTGTCACTACTTTATGCTGCCCTCAGAGCTGACAGGTTTCCTTTAAAGATAAACTGATCTTTGGATAAAATTAAAGGGCAATTAACAGAGCCTGGAAAAACACTTTAATAACTACTCTACTTACATGCAGGAACTCCATGACTGGTTTGTCAAATTTAGTTTGCTTTTGAATATGATCCAACATTTCCTGATGAGCTTGACTCTCCAAGTGTTCTTCAATACCCTTTTCATCAAAAGATCTGAACTTGCAGAAGGAGCATGTAAAGGCCATTCTAAAAATAAAGTTTATAGTTAATAAGTGCTTAAGGGGTTAATTATACAATTTGACATTTTAGAATATTTATTCGGGGGTGGGGGGACGACAGTGACAAACCACCAAGAACCAAACTTCTGGTCCCCCCTTTCCTGCTTTTTTAAACCAAAATATTAAGAACATCTTTTTTTAAACTACAAAATCTAACCTTTTCACCATTACATATTTAATAGATCAGCTCATTTGTGTCAAGCAATGACAGCTCTAATAAAAAGCTACTTGGGCAAATGGAGGGGGGGGGCATAAAAATATCTACAAGTCAAACTTGTGTTGTCTGCCTCATCCTCTAAACCTACATGCAGAGGAGGCAGAAAAATAATGCATTTCCAGGAAATACAAGCACTTAATCAGATAAAAATGCAGTTTAAACAGGATAGGCACATGGCATAACCAATCCTAGAACACTTACAAGCAATCAGGAAAAGCACACCTATCAAATTGGTTGTGCAGGATATGGATAGAGATATATATATATATATATATATAAAAATACAAATACCGCAGCACTTCATAAAGTGACGTGTTTAATTCACCAATAAGGCGCAATGTTTCGGTTCACTCCATGGAACCTTTTTCAAGCAGTGAAAAGGTTCCATGGAGTGAAACAAAATGTTGCGCTTTTTGGTGAATAAAGCACATGTCGCTTTATAGAAGTGCCACAGTATTTGTATTTTTATTGGATGTATAGGTGGGTAGGACCAGTCTCAGCTGCTGGCACTCCGCCCTGTACGTTTGGTTGGTGGTGCTGCCAAGGAGTGACTCACCATGACAAGCATCACAGAATTTCCCTGCCTCATTTACATGCGGTTTTAGAGGATTTCAATTATGTGACTTTTTGCTCAATGTTTATCACATTTTTAAAGGTGTGACCTGCAAGTGTCCATGACAATTCCAGGTAGGATATCCTGCATCTGACTTTTTTGTTATCTACAAGTCATGTTGTACTACAAAAAGAATTCTGTTAAAATGATAGATACAAGCGAGAACACAATGCTTAAAATGGTTCAAAGGATAAGTATAACTGATCGGTAGGGGTGGACCACTGGGTTCCAGACAACTGGGGCTGCTCAACCCATCACTATTATAGGGGAACAGGACCACCAATCTCTGGATCCATGGGACCCCCCACCACCCCCAGAGTTGGAGCCCCACTGATCAGTTTGTTATCTCCTATTCTGTAGACCGGAGATTTTTGACTTAGCACAGCCCTTTAAATCAGAATGCTGCCAGGTATACGGCATGGCACTGCCAAAACATACCAGCCACTGAATCAGATACAACATAACTGATTTGAATAGCACTTTAGAATGGTGGCCAGAAACGGACTACTGCCGAGCCACTAATGGCATTAGAATAATCTCCACCGATATTAACGACTCAAATACATTCTGATATACAGATTATGGAATCAATCGTCACTACAAGTCAGTTGGAATCTGATCCTCCTAAAATAAACATATGGCCACAGTAAAAGACGATAGGTACCCATCTCCGTATTTCTCACTGTTCTTTTCTCTTCTGCGCCTCTGCTTCTCTCTTCTAGCCTCTGTGCGGCGCTTCTCTTCCTCTTCTGGATCGACTGGCTCTGAAAGAACAAAGAGTGTAAGTAGAGCACAGAACTGGAGCAATATGTAAACTGACGGAGCAAATAAACTAACCCCATCCTTGTCAACTGAATTCACGAAAAGTAAACATTACCTAAACCCAGGTTACATGATAAATCTATAGCAGGAGTGGCATGACCAGCCTCTGGGACCCCAACAATCCAGAGACCGTAGTGTTTAGTCCCCTCTGAAGGGATGGGTAGTGCAAACTTCAGTGCATTGCTCCTTTCACCTCCCCCCATCACAGTTATTTAATATTTACCACCTACCTATCCTGTGGAAAACTGATAATACAAATTGTTTTATCTCTAAAAGCCTCCCAGTGCCCCTGTAACAGCCGGTAACCCTTTACAGCAAACTTCAAGCTAACTCTTGGCCTCCCCTAGATTGAGGGCCTATAGCTACAACTATGTTTGCAGTATGCTGTGCAGCTTTTCCAGCACATACATGGAAAGTGTTAACCCCAAAACAGTATGAACATAGCCTTAACCAAACATTTCACAACATTTGTATTGCACTAAATACTCTAGCATATTTTTCATTAAAATGTCATTACCTGGTGCTGGGGTACTTTTTACATTTTGGTTTCCACCAGGTTTGTTCAACTTTTGTTTTTTGCCAAAACCTATGGGTGACTTGAAAGGCTGGCCCATCTTCCTCTTGATCCCTCGTGCCATGCCACCTGGCATAGACTGCTGCTTATAGTCAAACATTCCGGGTCTGCGCATGCCACGGCCAAGTTGCTACAATCAGTGCAAAAAACAGGTTAAACTACTGACAAGATCCAATACGGTTAAAGGGTATCCCTTTACAAACCATGTGGAACTAGCAATAAACAGAACCACACTGATAAGTAAAGAGTTACAAAACATTAAATAAAACCCAGAAGAAAATAAAAACATGCCCCAAAAAACATTAACGTATAAAAAAATAAAACTTAAACATTACAAGTTTTGCAAATACTTATTAAAGGTGCAATGCATTTCACAAAATTAAATTAAGGCATCATACTATACTTAAAGCTAAAAAGCTACCTTGGGTCAAAAAGGAAACTGAGCTCTACTTTGGTAGGTTTGCATTAAATCAAGTTTTCGTGTTTTTTTAATATATATTTTGAACCTTAAAAAGGGTTTTCCAAGTATTCTTCTTTACTGATGTCCTATCCCAGGGGTTAACTTCCAGCACTCCAGGTGTTGCAAAACTACATCTCCCATCATGCACACTTTTGTGGGAGTTCAGAGAACGGCCACGAAAGGGAAAGGAGCATGCTGGGAGTTGTAGTTTCACAACAGCTGAAGTTTGCTGATCCCGGACCTATCCTATACTGACGACACCTGGGGCCTCTGCCGATCAGCTGTTTTGAGAAGGTAGCGGAGCTCCTGTGAGCACTCATGCCTTCTTACAGCTCACCAAGCACAGCGCCGTACGTTGTATTGTGGCTGTGCTTGGTATTGCGCTCAGCCGCAGTCATTTGAATGGCGCCGAGCTGCTCCTAGGCCACACAACGACACAGGCTAGGAAAAGCAGAGAGAAGGCCACTGCCTTCTCAAACAGCTGATAGATGAGGGTGTCTGGTGTCTGACCCCCACCAATGAGAGCCTGAGAATAGGTCAGCAGTAGGCTTGGTTGATTTATTAAAAAAACTTCACTGTCAATGCAGTTTCCATACATTAAAATGTATTGGCTCCATGTAGGCCAACTGTCTCGGACAAAGTCGCACAAGACTTTGGTGAATTACTGCTGTATTCCTATCTGCATATTTAAAACATTTTAAAATAGGAATCCAAAGTGGGCTTTCGTACTGGCTGGTACTTCAGTACCAAAGCCCACTTCGGTTTCCCATTTTAAAATGTTTTAAATGCGCAGATAGGAATACAGTAGTAATTCATCAAAGTCTTGTGCGACTTCAGGCTGAAGTCACTAATGCTTTACGGAAACTGCATTAACAACGTAGTTTTTGAACAAACAGTCTTTAGGATCCAAAGACAAATTCGCTCAAGCATCAAGTCATCAGTAAAAAAACACCTTGGAAAACCCCTTTAAGCCCTATCAACTATCGATTGGGGGTAAACAAAACCCATACTCCTCGTCACTCCATTTTAGCTCCCTGAAAAAAATCACTGCAAGTCGGGTAAATATCAGTAACTAAAAGATAAAAGGAACTGACCGCTACCAAAAAGCATTTAATATGTGAAAAGTGTTATACGCCGTCGGCTCCATAAATGGGTCCCTATAAAGGGCACCACTGACTTTTGGTCACGCCAGAGCTATAAAGTCTTGCGATACCTCAAGGATCTCCAATAGAGCAAGTCACGCAAGTGACTTGCAATGACCACAAGAAGCCTGACCGCCTCAGAATTCTTGTGATGGTTGCGATTTTCATTTTATTAGCGGCAAGAAGTAAATAGTGGCTTGTAGCACCACAAATTCTTCTTTACACCCAACAGGACCAACACACGGGGCAGTTAGAAAGCTCAAAGGTTCTACAATAGGGAAGGGGGAGCCTGAGGCTATAGGATAAATGTGACACTAATACTAAACTCATTTGAAATTCTGATAATACATTTGACCAATACATTGCACCTTTAACCTACTCAGAACTTCAAAAAGGTCTTCATGTAACCTTTTGTAATTTATTTTCTTTAGATGTTACTCCAATAAGGACAAGGAAGGCTGTATTTCCTTGTAAACATAGTATATACTAGTTAAATAATATCACTTTAATTTTCTTTCACATGGAAAGAATTTAGCAATTATAGGCAAGTTCCCAGTTGAACCTTTAAAGCATTACTTCTTTAAAAGTCAGTTTTCACACTGGGAGTGCACAAACCTCCAAGCAATAGACTATGATAGGCAATATGCCATTTTAAAGTTCTGGTCTTCAAATAATTCAAAGTGACTATCAAAAAGAATCTAAGAAGATTCTGTACTTACTCCTCCTCTGCCACGGCCTCTGCCTGCTGCTGGTCCTCCAAAAGCATCATTGCTTCTGCCGCCAAAGCCACCGTCGGGGTAAGCAGGCATTCCTCTTCCCCGAGAGCCTACTGTTGCAGGCTTCATATAGGGCGAAGAAAAAGCGCCGTAGGAAGAGTAAGTGTCTCTTCCTCTGTCCTCCATAAACCCAGTCCTCACTTTTGCTCGTGTGAAAGACGGATCCCAGCTAGACCCGCCCTGGTTTCTACCGTCATAAGAGTCAACGCTACTCCGGTATGTGTTCTCATATCGACCATCATAACTATCTCCGTAGCCTTGTTCGGATTCATTATAACCATAGCCAGATCTGTACAGATCTCGCCCACCCACAGCAGACCTCGAGTCAAAAGACTCATAAGGTCCATACCTGGAAAATTGACGTGAGGAAAAAAATAGAGGTAAGCTTTCCAGAAAGATACAGAACAAAACATCAAGCATCAGTTGACATTTATCAACTATACATTAAATCCTACACAGTATGCACATTAACCTAATATCTTAAGGTTCAGTCGTTTATAAGGCAAAGCTCCCAGAAGCTGGAAGGTTTGGTCAACATTGAAATGTTAGATATTAGTTTAGTTTGCATTCCATTAAGTACCAAATGCTTATTCAGCTTCTCTAAGAAAGGAAATCATTTTACATAAATTTCTAACAAACACGTAATACCAGCAGCATTAGGCATTAATTCTACAATGCAAACTGAACACGGGCCAAGTACTGCTGAAAGGAGGTTCTTCTTTATAGGGAAATAATGGCACTAGTATGTGAGAAGACAGACGGGATCGACTAGCACTAGTTTTTTTACAGTTCTTGCGTACAGAACTGAATTTGACATAGGAAATGCTGCTGTGACTACAGTGACAGTTTCACATCTGCAGTACAGGTGATCCGTAGTCTGCCGTCACCATATCTGCCGCAGCCTGGTAACCGGATTGGCCTGGTTCTATTGCTTGCAAAGAGGCCCTTTCAATTCCTTTAATTTAGCTTTTTTTTTACATTGTGGAACAAAACCCATCTGGGTGAACTCACACTTTTGGGTGTTATTACACAAGGGCTCACAGTAAGGAATAGGAGGATTTATATATTTTTTTTTTTAAGGTAGAAGACACCAGGTAGTAAAGATTAAGTGATTTGTCAAAACATTATCCTAGCATATACCCAAGAATATGCATGTAAACATTTAGTTTTTAATTCTTTAAAGGGGTTCTCCAGGAATTAAGAAAATGAAAATATTACTATAAATATATTCCCAAACACCTTTCATCAGTTCTAAATGAGCCGATATCGCTCATTTTGTCTAGGGAGCAATCAATAGGAGAAAATAAATGGTCGCCGTCCTATTAGTACACACAAAACCGGTTCTAATCACACAGCAGGACAAGTTACTTCAGAACACGGAGATAAAGAGCCGCCTCATCCTCCTCTACTGGTCAGGGATTATGACCCCGAATACAGTTTAGAAGATCTTCAGCTGAATCTCTGTAGGAATGGAGGTCATGAGGAGACATGAAGTACAGAGAGGACATACTGTGGGAATGGAGACTGCATACAAGGGCTGCTGCCCATCAGCCACATCCCCACCTCCTCTGTACTCGATGCCTCCTCATGAACTCTATTCCTACAGAGATTCAGCTGAAGATCTTATCTGTATTCAGGATTATAATACCTGACAAGTAGAGCAGAGAGGAGGATGAGGCAGCTCTTTACCTCAGTGTTGTGAAGTAACTTGTGCTGTATGATCAGGAAATGTGGGCTAATAGAACCACAGCCATTTTATTTCTCTTAACGATTACTCCACAGACAAAACGAGCCATTATAACTAATGAAAAGTATTTGGGATTATATTTAAAATAAATATTTAAGTATTTTTATTTTCTTAATTCCCAGAGAACCCCTTCGAGCTATATTTGAATGGGAAAACAGATTACTTCAATTTCTAATTAGCAAACCACTAAACAGGCTGCGTGGCCTGCAAGTCATCCAACCCAATCCCTAGAACCAGTGCCCAATAAACCTGCCTGCAGTACCACGGCTGGTCCTGTGACCGCTGTGCCACGTCATTGGTCTCAGCAGGCATGTGTGCTAGAACAGCACGTCATCACCACATGGGACCAAGCCACTTCCGGTCTGATTAGGACACAAAGTGTTTGGGAACAATAGGGCAGCAGAGCAGGCAGGACTGCAGACAAGCAATTCTATGGATAGGAGCTAACTAAAAAAAAAAAAATCGGATACCCCTTTATTTTGGCATTTTCAGACTTGTTTACAGCAGCGGGATGCCGAATGTACACTGTAGTCCGTCCTGCTCTCAGATGAGAAGAAGATATAACTATCCAATTGAAGCAATGCTCTGCAGAGATTCGTGCCTTTGCTCCTCAGTTCACAGAGCATTGGCTGAACTGGGTGCAACCGTATCAACTTCCTGGCAGAGAGCGCAACTAGGCATGTTAGCCTCTGAATGTAAGCAGTGGGCAACAGAAACAAAGGTTTACTATGAGTAAATTATAATGTGAAAGCATAAGACTTATTATTCCTAAAATATACAATATCAACCATTTACCTCTCAGTAGCATTGTCATTTGCAAAGCTATCCATACCGCGACCATAAGATCCATGTCCGTAATCTCGGTCCATGCCTAAAAGAATAAAATTATATCAATAATATGCCCAATTACCTAGCACATTGACACCCACATGGAAAGACACCAAAATAGACATACTAAAACGTAGGGCTCATTCAGACTACGTAACTGTGGATGCAGACAGCATCGCCGCCGGTCGCCATTAGAGTGAATGGGGCTGGATGGGGAAGCTGAACAGCTTGCTGCATCACTAACCAAAATGGGAAACAGGCCTTAAAGGGGTTCTGCACTTTGTTTAAACTAGGGATCGACCGATTTTGATTTTTTAGAGCCGATACCGATAATTTGTGAACTTTCAGGCCGATAATTTATGCTCCAATGCTCCCCCATTCCCAGTGCAGGGCTTTTTTTTGGAGCTCTGGCGATGTACTGAGCTCCCTATGGGCACGGCTAGGTGGAGGCTTCCGCCTAGCAGTGAGCCCAGGGACGCCACTGGCACTAAGGGCCGGCTTTAACACTTTCATAGCCTCTTAAATGGCTAGGGCAACGCTAAACCCTGCCCGTCAGTGCCGGTGACATCCCCAGGAACACCGCTAGGAGGAAGCCTCCGTCAAGCAGCGTAAAAATGTAAACAAAAAAAAGCCCTCGTCCTGCGTAATACAGAACAGGGCAAGGGGGAGCATCAGCGCACGAAATGCTTCATTACTCATTTAAAGGGGTTGCCTCACTTCAGCAAATGGCATTTATCACGTAGAGAAAGTTAAAGGGTAACTTTATTTGCTAGTTTATTAGAGCTAGGCATGTATACCTGAGTTAGTCTGTCAATGATTGTCAAAAGATCTGTAATTACCTTATAATAACTATTAATGTCCTCTGTCCCTTTCCGCTGCTCCCTTAAGAGACCGTTGCTATGGCTCATCTGTCTCCGGCTAGGAAGAGGGGCGGTCCTTCACACTGCATGCCTGCATTAGGCTTCAGAGTGAGGAGGCGTGTCTCTCAGTAATACAATCTGATTGGCTGGCAGGAAGCTGCCGGCTACAGCAAGTGTGTATGGGAAGTGAGGGAAAGCAGTTATGGCCCCAGAGAACTGGCAGGAGCCATCTTGAGAAGATCCTCATAATGTAGGATTCAAAACAGACGTAACTAAGGACGGTCCCGGCACTAATACATTTCAATGTAAATTAATGCCGGATCTGGCATTCCAGCAACTGATCCGGAATTTTAGACGAAGATAATAGCACAGCATGCTGCGGTATTTCCTCCGTCCAAAATGCCGTTCAGTGACTTAACTGAAGACATCCTGAACGGATTTCTCTCCATTCAGAATGCATGGGGATAAAACGGATCAGTTCTTTTCCGGTATAGAGCCCCGTAGGACGGAACTCAATACCGGAAAAGAAACACTAGTGTGAAAGTACCCTAAAGGGAAAACTCAAGGAAACCAGTGGTAAGTGAAGAAACTAAAGATTGCTTTATGCTCAAGTCTACTTTCACACTGGTGTTTTGGCTTCCCGTTAGCGAGATCCGCTCAGGGCTCTCACAAGCGGTCCAAAACGGATCAGTTTCGCCCTAATGCATTCTGAATGGAAAAGGATCCGCTCAGAATTCATCCGTTTGCCTCCGTTCCGGTGTCAGTCTGACAAAACTGAGCCAAACGGATCCGTCCTGACACACAATGTAAGACAATGGGGACGGATCAGTTTTCTATGACAATCTGGTACAATAGAAAATGGATCTGTCCTCCATTGACTTTCAATGATGATCAAGACGGATCCGTCTTGGCTATGTTAAAGGTAATACAAACGGATCTGCACCAAATGCAAGTGTGAGAGTAGCCTAATGCGGAAGCAGTAACATATGCTAACATTGATTTTTTGGATGAAAAGGTGAGTCATCCTTTAATACAAGGCACTTACTAATGTATTGTGAATGTCCATATTGCCTCGTTTACTGGCACGATACATTTTCCCATCACATTATACACTGCCCGTATCCAGGGGGTTTACGACAGCGGTGGTCACAGTTACACTGTATAGGAAGAGGCACGGCCTCGCCGGTGGCCAGGATTATGATGGAAAAATGAATAAAGCCAGCACAGGAGGCAATATGGACAATCACGGTACAATAGTAAGTAATTAAAAGCAATCGTCTGTAATACAGAACCCATCTGACCAAAAAAAGGGGCGATGGAAGGGCCTGGAGACTAAATCTGAGCGGCGCATAAGAGGAAGGAACGTGCTTAATTGCGCAACCGAAAGAAGATGACGCCGCCATTTTGAGATAAAGACACGGTCCTCCCTGCGAGGGAACGCGGCAGCCAGACAGCACAGGCCCCGGCACATAGCGCTGGAAGTTGCTATTTACACTCTGCAGTTTCAAAGTAACGCGGGGAAAAGGGCTCTGCGGCGGCGGCGGCCTTCAGAAGGGAAAACCGCCTCAGAGAACAAAGGCGCGGCCGCCATCTTAGGGATAACCGAGCCCGCCACACGCAGCGCTACATTCACACACACACACGGCTCGCTGCCCCTCACCTGCGGTTATCGTGGAACTGGACGACTGTGAATGAAAAAGCTTAGGAGCCGGACGTCAGCTGCTTCCTCGTCGGCTGCCGGGATCCAGAAGACACAAAGGAAGAACTCGCCTCAGCCTCAACGCTTCAGAAATGGCCGCGGTGGGGAGTGACGTCACGACGATCCCGCCCTTGTCGCGATTGGCCGGTTGCAAAGCGTCACGCGGTGTCTTTCCTGAATGCCCCGCCCACCGAGCGCTTGTCTTTTGTCACAGCCGCCCTGACTGAGTAGTAGTGTGTCTGTGACGTGGAAAGCTGGGTATCACCCTGCGTGTGTGTACAGTGATAGAAACAATGTGCTGTCTAAAAATAAAAACCGCCATAAAAGCTGCGTGCTGTGTGGGAACTAGTTTTTATAGTGTTTTTCAGTCACCAAAAAACAAGCTCATTTGTAGAGTTTTTTTGGTGCTGATTTTGAAGCTTTTTTTTTTCTTCTGCCTCAAAATCAGCTCTTAAAACGCCTCAGTTCCTCCTCCCATTGAGGGCTTTTATCTGCATCCAATCTGCAATTTTTTGCAGGTTGACTGTGGACCCATTCACTTCAAAAGATTTGCCGTCCGCATCCGTAAGTCCGTTCTGCTGTCCTGCATAAAAAAAAATAGGACATGTCCTTTTCTTGTCCATTTTGCGGACAAGGATAGGACATTTATAAAGGAGTGAAAAAAAATGGCGGCAGGCTCTCGGCCGGTATCCGTGTTTTGCGGACCGGAAAACACGGACATGTGCATGAGGCCTGAATCAGTGCTGTTTTCTAAGCAGCAAGCTGAAAAGATAAAAAAAAACCTGCATTTTGCAGAAAGGCGCAGACAGCCATAAATATAACGCAAAACGGACAAGAATAGGGCAGGTTATATTTTTTTTGCAGACCACGGAACGGAGCAAAGGATGCGGAAAGCACACGGATTGCTGTCCGCATCTTTTGCGGCCCCATTGAAGTGAATGGGTCCGCATCCAAGCCGCAAAAACTGTGCAACGGTCATGTGCATGAGGCCTTGGGCACATCCTCCGCCAGGTCCATGCGCCTACTTTGAAATCTGGTCCAGTCCCTGGTTCCTGGTATAAATGATAGCAAATTTGCCAGGGCTGATGGCCCCCCACACTTTTTGCAGACGTTAGTTCACAGATGCCATTCCGAAAATTGGCCATTAAAAACAGCCCCTTTTGCTTGTATGGGAGGCCAAAATGTGATGTCCTATTTTTTGACGGCCAGCATTCACCGTCTGTTACAAAAAAAACACGAGTGAAGATGGATTGTCATTGGGGAGGATTTACCAAAAGTGGTGTAAAGGAAAACTGGCTTAGTTGCCCATAGCCACCAATCAGATTCCACCTTTCATTTTCCAAAGGAGCGCTGAAAAATGTAAGGTGGAATCTGATTGGTTGCTATGGGCAACTAAGCCAGTTTTTCTTTTTTATATATTTTATGGTTTTTTAATCTAATAAACCAAGGTTTTATTGGTACCAGTGCAGCTCCTTGTGTCTCCTGTCTTTGTACGTGCTTCCATTGTTCTGAAAATGGCCGTGTGAATAAGGTCTAATACTGATGGCAGAATTTTATCCAGAAGGTTGGAGAAGTGACAGATGGCTATAGATGGACATCTGCTTGATTGTGGTGGCCCCGGGATAAAAGTGCCTGATCCATAATGTACCATTATCCAAGCCATTGCTCCCGCCCAGAACTGCGATCCCACATTGTACTCTTCGGCACATGTACTAAGGCTACCTGCACACCAGGCAGATTCAAATAAACAGAAAAAGCACACAAAACCACAATAAATAGCACAGATTTATGTCTGGTTTTGATCACACAGATTTTCTGCATACAAATCTGTACCGTGTGCAGGTATCCTGACCGTACATTGCCAATGCAGTGTGAAAAGACTGAAAGCTGGGCGACAGGCCATAGACCCTACAGGGAAACTTCCTGGTGGGCCAATGCCAAGGGGGCCACCTGAGCCCTCCTCATGGCTGCGAGTAATGGAAAGTAATGATCCGATGCTCCTGAATTCACCTCTATAGCCATCCTGAGGCAACTGGAGTAGGAGCAGGGGCAGATTGGCCATAGACCTTACAGGGAAATTTCCTGATGGGTCGATGCCCAAGGGGCCACCTGGGCCCTCCTCACGGCCGGCCAGTGGAAGTTTTTGGAGGTGTATTTTGTGCTGATCGGGGCAGTATTTTGTGATGGACTGTGGTATTTGGCTCTGTTGGGGTGGTATAAATGTGCCACAATATGGTATTGCTGGCCCTGCCTACATATGTTGGCCCTGCTTTCTGTCATCATGGATAGAGATGGCCTTGCGCTTCGCCCGGCAGTCGTTTCGCGGCAAACTTTGCTTGTTCGCGATTCGCCGAACAGGTAAACATATGGCGATGTCCGCCGGCGCCATATTCTTTTGCATTATTCAGAACTTTGATCCATGACACATCCATCAGGTGGGACAGGACAGCCAATTGAGACGTTTCAGCACATGGACATACCCCCTGCCCTATAAATAAACCCGATCTGGCCGCCATTTTACATTCAGTCTTTTGCCGGTGTAGGGAGAGGTTGCTGTGTGGGACACTAATTGCAACTGGTGTGATATACTAGTTGCCCCCCCCCCCCCAAAAAAAAACTGATTGAGGCAGGGGTGTGCTATACCTATAATTTCTATATAGTGCATTTGTATTGTGCAGCAGTTGTGTGCGGTTCTGCTGAGATACCGCAGCTATACAGAGGGACAAACGCCATTGGAACAACTAATTGCAACTGGCGTGATATACCAGTTGCCCTCCAAAAAAACTGATTGAGGCAGGGGTGTGATGTACCTGCTTCCAGACTTTGCAAAGTGATAACTTCGGCTCATCAGAGCCAATACATTCTAATACTGTACAGAGCGCTCGCTCCGTACAGTATTGGACCGCAGTTTTATGCGAATTGTCTTCGGATGTTTCATGCAAAGTCGATTCGCTCATCCCTAATTATAACGCCACGCGATCCTGTCAGAGGCGCGGAGGTCAGAAAGGGAAATCACGCCCCCATACGCAAAGTTTCTTGCATTGAACTCGATCGCCTAAGTCCGGCCTTAAAATCTCATTTACATCTCTCAGCTAGCAACTCACCTTGTTTTTCTGAATGTTTGCACAATGAGAGAGACATAAAGGCCCCTTTCACGCGATTCTCACGCGTTCAGGGTGCGTTCAGTGAAACTCGCACCATTTTGCAAGCAAGTTCAGTCAGTTTTGTCTGCGATTGCGTTCAGTTGTTCAGTTTTTTCTGCGCGGGTGCAATGCGTTTTGATGCGTTTTTTACGCGCGTGATAAAAGACTGAAGGTTTACAAACAACATCTCTTAGCAACCATCAGTTGCTTGCGGACGCAATGCGTTTTCCACTGAAGCCCCATTCACTTCTATGGGGCCAGGGCAGCGTGTAAAACTCAGACTATAGAACATCCTGTTTTTCACGCAACGCAGAACTGATGCGTGGAGAAAAAAAAACGCTCATGTACACAGACCCATTGAAATGAACGGGTCAGGATTCAGTGCGGGTGCTATGCGTTCATGTCACGCATTGCGCCCGCGCGGAAAACTCGCTTGTGTGAAAGGGGCCTAAGTGTTCCGCGCCCTTTTTTCACCCCAATGTACCCAGTACTCATGAGCTCCAGACGTGAGGGGACACACCCTGCAGCACAGCTTGCTGCCACCACCACCTTCATATGCTAATACCGGATATCTGCATGCTGTTTAGCGTCCCCTTTGTGCCATCTGCAGGAGAAAACACTTGCTGATTGTCTTTCTACATGTAACCAAATCAATGCACAGCAGGAGGTCCTGATCAGAGATACCATGTCTCATATAATCCTATTCAAATTAAATTAGACATTTAAATTCAGATTAGGTTAGGCATTTAGGATACAGCTACACGGCGAGACTGGTCGCCCAACATGTGCGGCAGCCAGGATCGCAGACGAGATCCCATACAAAGGAAGTCTCAAAAGATCCAGCTGGATATTTTGAGACTTGCGCAAAGATCCCATTAAAGAGGTTCTCCGGGCTTTCAATATTGATAACCTGCCTCAGTATGGGTCATCAACATCAGGTCGGTGGGGGTCTGACACTGCTTACTGCTGCTGCTGTCTATGGCGAGGAGGGAGACGGCACACGCGCAGTGCGCTTCATACAGCTGATCAATGTGGGTGCCAGTTGTCGGACCCCTGCCGATCTGATATTGATGACTTAGGCCTCTTGCACACAACCGTATCTCTTTGGCCTCCTGCACACGAACGTGTGCTGCCCGTTGCCATATTGCGGACCGCATTTGCGGATCCGCAATACACGGGCAGCCTTTCCGTGGGCATTCCGCATCATGGATGCGGACCCATTCACTTCAATGGGTTCGCAAATCCGGAGATGTGGAATGGTGCGAAACGGAAGCATGGAACGGAATCTACGGAAGCACTACGGAGTGCTTCCGTGGGGGTTTCGTCCCGTACTTCCGTTCCGCAAAAAGATAGAACATGTCCTATCTTTTTGCGGAACGGGCGGGTCGCGGAACCATTAAAGTGAATGGGTCCACGATCCGCTGCGGCTGCCCCGCGGTCGGTGCTTGTGCATTGCGGCAGCACGGCCACGGGGTGCACACGTTAGTGTGCAGGAGGCCTTTTTTTGTATTTTGCAATCTGCAAAAAACGGATCCGCAAAAAAATACGGATGACGTCCGTGGGCATTCTGTATTTTGCGGAACGGAACAGCTGGCCCCTAACAGAACAGTCCTATCCTTGTCCGCTATGCGGACAATAATAGGACAAGTTCTATCTTTAAGCGGAACAGATATATGGAAATACGGAAACGGAATACATACGGAGTACATTCCATTTTTTTTGCGGACCCATTGAAATAAATGCTTCCGTATACAGTCCGTTTACGAAAAGCAAAAAACGGAGCGTGTGCAAGAGGCCTTATTCTGAGGATAGGTCATCAATATTAACAGCCCAGAGAACCCTTTTAATTTCAATGGGATTACCTCTACTCTGCTATCCTGGCTGCAACACGTCGTGCGGCCAGTGTAGCCGTGCTCTTAAAGATAGAAACATAGAATGTGTCGGCAGATAAGAACCATTTGGCCCATCTAGTCTGCCCAATATACTGAATACTATGGATAGCCCCCGGCCCTTATCTTATATGAAGGATGGCCTTGTGCCTATCCCATGCATGCTTAAACTCCTTCACTGTATTTGCAGCTACCACTTCTGCAGGAAGGCTATTCCATGCATCCACTATTCTCTCAGTAAAGTAATACTTCCTGATATTACTTTTAAACCTTTGCCCCTCTAATTTAAAACTGTGTCCTCTTGTGGTAGTTTTTCTTCTTTTAAATATGCTCTCCTCCTTTACCGAGTTGATTCACTTTATGTATTTAAAAGTTTCTATCATATCCCCTCTGTCTCTTCTTTCTTCCAAGCTATACATGTTAAGGTCCTTTAACCTTTCCTGGTAAGTTTTATCCTGCAATCCATGTACTAGTTTAGTAGCTCTTCTCTGAACTCTCTCTAGAGTATCTATATCCTTCTGGAGATATGGTCTCCAGTACTGCGCACAATACTCCAAGTGAGGTCTCACCAGTGTTCTGTACAGCGGCATAAGCACTTCACTCTTTCTACTGCTTATACCTCTCCCTATACATCCAAGCATTCTGCTGGCATTTCGTGCTGCTCTATTACATTGTCTTCCCACCTTTAAGTCTTCTGAAATAATTACTCCTAAATCTCTTTCCTCAGATACTGAGGTCAGGACTGTGTCAAATATTCTATATTCTGCCTTTGGGTTTTTACGCCCCAGGTGCATTATCTTGCACTTATCCACATTAAATTTCAGTTTCCAGAGTTCTGACCATTCTTCTAGTTTTCCTAAATCCTTTTCCATTTGGCGTTTCCCTCCAGGAACATCAACCCTGTTACCTATCTTTGTGACCTGTCACCTCTCCTGACATGTCCGTTTTAGTAACTACTTGCATTCCACATGTAATAAAATTTTTGGAGCATCTATTCTTATGGCTCTATGATGTGTCATTCCTTTATTATTCCTGCTAGAAATGTATTAATGAATTACCAGCGGCTGGGTGTTACCAGTTGGGGGGATGTCCCTGCACAGTCTGGCTGCACTGATTGGATAGTGTCGGACTGTGCAAGGACAAACCTCCAACTGGTAACACCAATCTGGAGCTTTATTGCAAACTGGTAGTATTTAAAGAGGGCACTCTCAATATATAGGGACCATACAATTTATTATGCCTACAAAACACTAGTAAATAACAATAGATAAAACTGAGAAGTTAATATCCTAAAATCATTGCATACATAATTCAATATCCTAAAATCATCGCATATATGATTCTAAACCTCATATGAACATCTACCTTGGTACAGATACGTGATGTGGGATGGTACAATATTGAAACTCTGATAAGGGAAAGGATTTTAGCAGCTCTCACCTCTGGTCACCTGCCTGAAGCACGGAAAGGGAAGTGTCTTGAACCTAGCCACACTTGATAAGTCCAAGAACAAAGAGAAAGGTTGATTCCAGCTTCAGCATATAAAAAGTTTTCTTTATTCGGCTTGTAATAAAATCCAACAAAGATGTCACATGGAGAGACACAAGATTGTGACGCGTTTCGGGCTGTGGTATTAAGCCCTTCTTCAAGCCCTTCTTGAAGAAGGGCTTAATACCACAGCCCGAAACGCGTCACAATCTTGTGTCTCTCCATGTGACATCTTTGTTGGATTTTATTACAAGCCGAATAAAGAAAACTTTTTATATGCTGAAGCTGGAATCAACCTTTCTCTTTAATATTGAAACTCTGTAATAGATGACACAGTAATAGTCTTGAAATATGTTTCTATTAGTGTCTTATACGGGCTCTCTGTTCAGTAACAATGTTTGCATATCCTCCCAATGCGGTAGTGACACAATAGCTATGTGTTAGATATCAGTAATTGTTTAGCGGTGTCCCGCTATACTCACTGATCAGCGGCGTCCCGCTATACTCACTGATCAGCGGCGTCCCGCTATACTCACTGATCAGCGGCGTCCCGCTATACTCACTGATCAGCGGCGTCCCGCTATACTCACTGATCAGCTGCGTCCCGCTATACTCACTGATCAGCGGCGTCCCGCTATACTTACTGATCAGCGGCGTCCCGCTATACTCACTGATCAGCGGCGTCCCGCTATACTCACTGATCAGTGGCGTCCCGCTATACTCACTGATCAGCGGCGTCCCGCTGAGCTGTTTCAGTAGTTGGCTTTACAGTATTACTACTCCGGTTGGTATGCTGCTCGGAAAACTTCTTATGTGCCTTCTCCGTATCCCTCAATAGCTCTAGATGCCGCTCCGGTATAACGAGGAGCCGGTGTCTTGCGAGCTCGAACCCTCCTTCTCCCGCGCTGGTATTTGTTTGCACGTGTTGGTTTGATGTGTGACCGTGCAGTGATTTCTATTAATAGCGCGTCGGGTTTGGATTTTCAGGATTGGTTTGGCATCAAGTTATTCAGCAGATGATGTTCCGATCCATCGGGGTGGGGGGGGGGTCTTCAACCAAACGCGTTTCGGGGTTTAAAGTCACCCCTTCCTCAGTGGTATCATACCATATCGGAACATCATCTGCTGAATAATTCGATGCCAAACCAATCCTGAAAATCCAAACCCGACGCACTATTAATAGAAATCACTGCACGGTCACACATCAAACCAACACGTGCAAACAAATACCAGCGCGGGAGAAGGAGGGTTCGAGCTCGCAAAACACCGGGTCCTCGTTATACCGGAGCGGCATCTAGAGCTATTGAGGGATACGGAGAAGGCACATAAGAAGTTTTCCGAGCAGCATACCAACCGGAGTAGTAATACTGTAAAGCCAACTACTGAAACAGCTCAGCGGGACGCCGCTGATCAGCGAGTATAGCGGGACGCCGCTGATCAGCGAGTATAGCGGGACGCCGCTGATCAGTGAGTATAGCGGGACGCCGCTGATCAGTGAGTATAGCGGGACGCCGCTGATCAGTGAGTATAGCGGGACGCCGCTGATCAGTGAGTATAACGGGACGCCGCTAAACAATTGCTGATATCTAACACGTAGCTATTGTGTCACTACCGCATTGGGAGGATATGCAAACATTGTTACTGAACAGAGAGCCCGTATAAGACACTAATAGAAACATATTTCAAGACTATTGCTGTGTCATCTATTACAGAGTTTCAATATTGTACCATCCCACATCACGTATCTGTACCAAGGTAGATTTTCATATGAGGTTTAGAATCATATATGCATTGATTTTAGGATATTGAATTATGTATGCAATGATTTTAGGATATTAACTTCTCAGTTTTATCTATTGTTATTTACTATTGTTTTATAGGCATATAAATTGTATGGTCCCTATATATTGAGAGTGCCCAGTATTTTTTGTTCAACTCTATTATCCGCTCAGAGGAAGGGTGATTCCTCTTTACTGTGAGCGCCTCTACCTCGATTGTGTGTCATTCCTGTGCGCCACATTTTTTTCTATATTCCAGTATTTAAAGAGGACCTTTCATCACAATAAAAAAAATCTAAACCAAGTTTACAGACATGGAGAGCGGCGCCCAGGGATCTCCCTGCACTTACTATTATCCCTATCCCTCTCCTGAGAGTTTTTTTTCTCCCAGGCTATAAGCTGAGCGCTGGGAGAATGAGACGCCCAGGAGAACAAGAGCAGGCTCCTCCCAGTTGAGCCGAAAAATCTGAAGATACCGGAGCCTATACCGGGAAAACGGAGCGGCGCCCAGGGATAATAGTAAGTGCAGGGAGATCCCTGGGCGCCGCTCTCCATGTCTGTACGCTTAGTTTAGATTTTTTATTGTGATGAAAGGTCCTCTTTAATTCATAACTTCCAGAAGGAATAATAAAGGAAACGCCAGATCATTGAGTCATGAGGGTAGATGTTCCAGTATTATTATTACAGGGTGGATGCAAGTAGTTACTAAAGCAGATATGGGAGGAGAGGTTACAGGTCCTCTTTAAGGGCTCATGCACATGGCCATAGTTTTGGTCCGCAGCCGATCCGCATTTTTTGCGGATCGAATGCAGACCTATTCATCTCAATGGGGCAGCAAAAGATGAGGACAGCACACCTGGCACCAGCAAAGCCTTGAGAGTCCAGACAGCAGAGAACTGCTACCTGGACTCTGAAGGCTTTACTTGAGGACGATTTGTAATAGTTCTGTCTGAAGAATCTTTATGAGGAGCAGGAGCACTGCAGTCTGCATCCTCTCCTCCCTGTATCATGATTGACTGATATACGAAGGTCCGAAACATGTTGACTATACCCTGCCTATGAGGATTGGAAGTTTTACCGCTAAATAAAGTGTCTACAGTTGTTCAAGAGCCGGATTTTCTCTCTTTGTTGATTTGCTGGTACCGTGCTCTGCAGCAGGTGAGAGCTGCTCAATCTTCTCATTTACTCCTTCTCCTCCCTGTAGCTTCTCAGCAGCCCCCCCCCCCCTCTTGGCAGGGAGAAGGACCAGCCAACTCCTACCAGGAGGGGGAAACAGGTTGGTCAACTTTGCCATTCCTTCTTTGCTGGTAGTAACGTCTAGGAAACAAACAATAAAATACATAATATACAAATTGTAGTACCCCCAGGTCTGGAGTACCACACATGGATCTTGTCTGAGAAGGTACCCTAATGTGGGTGAGGTACGGCTGATGACATCACCAGTGTCTGCCTTCTTTCTTCTAAAGGCAGGAGTTGAAACAGAGGTAAATGGTGAAATGGAGGAGAAGAAAGTGTGTTTTTTACTTTTCAGGTACATGCACACGGCAATGCCGGTTATGCAGATTCCTTGTGCAGACCTTCCTACAGTTTTCACTATGTTTCCACATATGTTACTTGCTGATTTTTCACGTGGATGTGCCCCGAATCTCACCCATTGCAAAGGGTGCACTGAAAATTTGCAAAAACAATTTGAAATGAAGTGGATTTCAAGATAGGCACCTAACAGACACTGTGTGCATGTGACCTTATGCCCCCGTAGTGGGAGAACATAAAAACACGCACTTACCGTACCGCCTCATGCACACACCAGATTACGGTAAGTTTTAATGCCTCTGCTTTCAATCAGAGATTTGTGGCATTCTCCGTCAGATGCTGGATGTAGAGAAATCTTTTTGTGTATTTACATTGGGCAATTACTGTTTCCATCGCACAGCAGCTCGATACTTGGTTGTCAGTTGATCACCAGCAGATCTGCATTCGGATCACCCTAAAGGCTCATGTGCACGTTGGCGGTCCGGAATGCACGGGCACCGACCGTAGGGCCGCTGTATGCAGACACAGGACCCATTCACTTGAATGAGGTCCGCAATCCGCATCCGCTGGATGACAGTGCTAGGCATGATGATATTTACACTGTCTGGACCTGTCAATCAAAGTGCAGAGTGCAACAGTTGCAGAGAGAACAGAGCCCCAGTTGCTCAGATACTCATTTGCATATATTAAAACATTTTTCTCAGCAATGCGGGCACATATGAACATGGAGCCAAAAATATTGTAAGGTGCTTTCAGGTGAATTTTTCTGTATGGCAGCGCCCCCTGCTGTTTATCCTTCTGATCCACCATCTTCTGCATTCAGTGGTGAACTAACAAACTCAATTACTTTCTTCTTCCCCTTGGTACCAGTGTAGTGAGTTTATAGTGGAGATGCCAGACCCCTGACATTCAGTCCTACTTGTAAGTTCATAGAAATATATGTAGCTATATCTTCCTCAAGGCAGTGGAGAGCTCCAGAGAGGTGAGTAAGGCTGGGTTCACACAGGCGTTGCAGGTGACGTGTGAGAAAAGATGCGGGTGCATTGCGGGAAAATGCAAGATTTTTCCCCGCGAGTGCAAAGCGTTTAATGCGTTTTGCATGCGCGTGAGAAAAATCGGCGTGTTTGGTACCCAGACCCGAACTTCTTCACAGAAGTTCAGGTTTGGGTTAGTTGTAGTGTAGATTTTATTATTTTCCTTTATAACATGGTTGTAAGGGAAAATAATAGCATTCTTAATACAGAATGCTTTGTAAAATAGGGATGGAGGGGTTAAAAAAAATTCAAAAATAATTTAACTCACCTCATCCACTTGTTCGCGCAGCCCGGCTTCTTCTGTCTTCTTCTTTGAGGAAAAGGACCTGTGGTGACGTCACTTGGTCCGTCACATGATCCATGCGTTTTTCACGCGCGTGATAAAAAAACTAAAGGTTGACAAACAACATCTCTTTTAGCAACAAATCAGTGAACAACGCATCGCATCCGCACTTGCTTCCGAATGTAATGCGTTTTTCACTGAAGCACCATTCACTTCTATGGGGCCAGGGCTGCGTGAAAAACGCAGAATATAGAACATGCTGCGATTTTCCTACAACTGAACTAAAAAAACGCTCATGTACAGAGACCTATTGAAATTAATGGGTCAGGATTCAGTGCAGGTGCTATGCGTTCACGTCACGTTTTGCACCCACACGGAAAACTCGCTCGTGTGAAAGGGGCCTAATAATAGCACTAACCGCTACAGTGTAAGGCCTGATTCACACTTGCGTTGTTAATTCCGGTTTTGAGATCCGGCAGAGGATCTCAAAACCAAAATTAAACGCATTGGTGCCATTTAATGCATCCATTTTGTACGGACGCAGTTGTATTAAATCTAAACTGAAAAAAAAAACAGATCCAGTCTAAAAAAAACATTATAAGTCAATGGGCGACGGATAGATTTTTTAGCTACCAAAAAATCATGGATCATGTGATGAGCGCAGTGACGTCACCACAGGTTCTTTTCCTCCTGGGCATCAAAGAAGAAGACAGAAGAGAAAAGTCGGGCTGCGCGAACAAGTGGATGAGGTGAGTTAAATTATTTTAGATTTTTTTTTAACCCCTCCAGCCCTATTTTACAAAGCATTCTGTATTAAGACTGCTATTATTTTCCCTTATAACCATGTTATAAGTGAAAATAATAATGATCAGGTCCCCATCCCGATCAACCATGCGTGAAAATTGCACCGCATCTGCACTTGCTTGCGATTTTCACGCAGCCCCATTCACTTCTATGGGGCCTGCGTTGCGTGGAAAAACGCAGAATATAGAGCATGCTGCGATTTTCACGCAACGCACAAGTGATGCGTGAAAATCACCGCTCATGTGCACAGCCCCATAGAAATGAATGGGTCCGGATTCAGTGCGGGTGCAATGCGTTCACCTCACGCCTAGAACCCGCGCAAAATACTCGCCCGTGTGAAAGGGGCCTTAGGGTATAGTATAAGGTTGAGAGAAGAGCACCAATAGAAGTATATGTGGTTCAATAATAAATAACAAGCTAATCACACATCCATCATGGTTATAGTATCACATTTTTATTAAACATATATTGCAGACATGATTGGCATACACAAATAAATAAAAAGTTAAAAACACCAACACCGTGGTGGTGACCACACGGCAGGATAAATGCAATAAAGTGCATGTGCAAAAAGTATTTTTAGGGAGCAGTGATGGCCAGCGAACACATGCGAGCTGCCATCTTAACTCACAAGTCCGGCGATGCACAGGTAAGCCCATACCTGTGCGCGAGCCGGTCTGAAACAAATGCGGACACCGGGAGCAGGCAGTTCCGAGAACAGCTGTCGGGGGCCTTCATCGGGCTGTTCTCGGAATGGGTCCGGATTCAGTGCGGGTGCAATGCGTTCACATCACGCATTGCACCCACGCGGAAAACTCGCCCGTGTGAAAGAGGCCTTAGGCTACTTTCACATTAGCGGCAGGCTGTTCCAGCGGCGGAACAGCCTGCCGGATCTGTGCTGCCACTAGTGCACGCATGCTGCTGGAAGCCCGCTCCGGCCCCATTCACTATAATGGGGGCGGTCCAGCCGCAGCACGGCAAACATGCAGAGAGGCAGACGGAATAAAACTATGGGGCAGGCCGGAGGTCCGGCCGCAGCATGGAAAACATGTCGAGAGGCGGCCAGAATAAAACGACGACGTAGTTTTATTCTGGCTGCCTCTCAGCATTTTTGCCATGCTGCAGCAGGTCCTCCGGCCTGCGCCCCTTATAGCGAATAGGGCCGGAGCGGACTTCCGGCAGCACGGATCTGAGAAGGCTGCCGCTAATGTGAAAGTGAAAGTAGCCTCAAAAGAAAGAAAAGGGCTTCTGTCATTTCATTTTGACAGTAAGGCCTCTTTTACATGAACGATACGGATTAGGTCCGGCTGCGTTCAGTGAAACTCGCACCATTTTGCAAGCAAGTTCAGTCAGTTGTGTCTGTGATTGCGTTCAGTTGTTCCATTTTTCCCGCGCGGGTGCAATGCGTTTTTCATGCGCGTGATTAAAAAAAAAAAAAAAAAAAAAATAGAGGTTGACAAACAACATCTCTTAGCAACCATCAGTGAAAAACGCATCGCATCCGCACAATGCGTTTAAAACAAAACAGATCCGGCACCATTGACTTACATTGATCTAGTTTATTCTATTTCGCAGACCGGATACAAAACCGCAGCTTGCAGTGGTTTTGTCTCCAATCACAAAACAGAATGCATCGTGATCAGTTTTGTCCCTATTGACAATGAATGGGGACAAAACTGATCCATTCTGGCTCGGTTTTGAAAAACCGGAAAGCCACAACGCAAGTGTGAAACAGGCCTAAGGCCTCTTTCACAAGTTTGTGTCCTTGAGGACATCCATGACAAGATGGCCAGATGTTCATCCATGAAGATGTCCATTAAAAGGAACCTGTCACATTGAACATGGCGTTTGAGCTGCAGGCAGCCTGGTATAGAGCAGGAGGAGCTGAGCAGACCGATATATAGTTTTATGGGAAAAGATTCAGTAAAACTTGTAATTTATACATTTAAATTCCTGCTCATTCTGGGCTTCGAAGTCAAGAAGGCGGTCCTATCAGTGATTGACAGCCCTGCCTCTATGACTATAAATACAGAGATAGCTGTCAATCACTGATAGGACCGCCCCCTGGACTTCAAGGCCAAGAATGAGCAATATTTTAATGGATAAAAGTCAGGTTTTACTGAATCTTTTCCTATAAAACTATATATCAGCCTGCTCAGCAACTCCTGCTCTATAACATGATGCCTGTATCTTACATTACATTTTCATGGTGACAAGTTCCCTTTAAGGATCCTCGTTTGGTACGGGTGTCCGTTTTTTGCCCTCCATATTCCACGGACATTTAGATTTCCAAAGCATCTTCTACCAATGGTCTGTGAAAACCACTGACAGAACACAGATGCCATTCGTGTTGTGTCAGTGTTTTTCACAAACCCATAGACTTCAAATAGGTTTGTGGGTTTGGTCCACATAAAAGACTAAGGCCCCTTTCACACGAGCGAGTATTCCGCGCGGGTGCAATACGTGATGCCAACGCATTGCACCCCACGGAATCCGGACCCATTCCAATCTGGCTGTGGACACGGGCGTTGGTTTTCACGCATCACTTGTGCGTTGCGTGGAAATCGCAGCATGTTCTATATTCAGCGATTTTCACGCAACGCAGGCCCCATAAAAGTGAATGGAGCTGCGTGAAAAGCGACGCAAGTGCGGATGCGTTGTGTTTTTGACGGATGGTTGCTGCGAGATGTTGTTTGTATACATTCAGTTTTTTATCACACGCAAAATGAATCAAAACGCATAGCACCTGCACGATAAAAACTGAACGCGAATGCAGACAAAACTGAATGACTTTGCCTGCGAAATCGCACATTTTTCACTGAACGCATTCGGGCCTAATCCGGACACGCTCGTCTGCAAGTAGCCTAAAGGCGTGCATGTTGCTGTGGTTGTTCCACATTGACCCAGGGTCAGCGACTGATGTGTGAACAGGCACATACAAATCATGGGGTACATGTGCCATCCATGGAGAACACAGACAGCCCACATCCGTGATTCACTGAGGTGTGAAAGGGGCCTTCGGGTACCTGCACACGGTGCAAATTATATGCGGATTTATATGTAGGAAAACTGTAGCGTAATACTGTACCAGCAAAGTATATGAGATTTCATTCAAGTCTCCACACTTTGCTTTTTTTTCTTCCGTGCAGAAGTTGACCTGCTGTGTGGATTTAGGCTACGTCTACACGACGGCTATCGCAAGTCTGCTTTTTACAAACTATGGTAGTCTATGGGGTTATTCACACAGCAGTTTTTTTTTTTCTTTTTTGACTGCTAATGAATAACGGACGTCAAAAAATAGAAAATGTTCTATTAAGAACAGACTTTTTTTTTTTTTTAACACAGTGTGAATGTAGCCTTAGAAATCCTCAGCATGTCAATTGTTTGTACAATTTTTGATGCAGACTTCACCCTTTTCAATGGAGATCTGCAGCAAAACTGCATCAAATCTGCACCAAAAACCCAAGTAACACACGTTTTTTGGAGTGGAAACGCATAGAAATCCACATGAAAAAAAAATGGGCAGATTTTTTTGTTTTGAAATCTGCACTCGTGTTCACCCTGATAACAGAACTACAGAAGAACATAACTCAGGGCAACCAGGTACTACCAAACATATCATTGGGTATTTAGTGTGTGTGTGTGTGTGTGTGTGTGTGTGTGTGTGTGTGTGTGTGTGTGTGTGTGTGTGTGTGCTTCTTTTCTGTCTCATTATTATTGCAAATATTTTATTATGGCAATACTATTTAATCCTCTCAAAAGGAACAAAATCTACTTTGTACACAAATTCGTCAATTGTTGCATACACCACAAGGTGGCAGTGTTTGTACAATAAGTGGAGAGTGTAGAATGAGGATCCCTGCCAGATTCTCCTCAAACCCTTTAAACAGACAAACAAAACATCTAAATATATATAATATATAATTAATCACTTCTGATCAATTATGGTTACAGAAGCCAAACCCATGGTGATCAGCAAAATTGTCGGCACAACTATAGGCCAGAACATTACCTTTCAGACACTTTTTGGTGCAGTGGAAAAACCATAGTGATTGCCCAAGATGGCCAAGTCCAGAGGCTCAACCTGATTCTAAACAAACGCAAACTACAAATGCAATAGCACTCTGCAACCAGCATTCTGCCCTGCCTCCATGCTGGATAAGGCATTGGTGTACATTTTGGCCAAAGCGTAATAAGCCACTCACCATGTCAAGGTCGCCTCTATGGAGTGGTCCCTAACACTAGTTCATACCTGTTTATGGGCCATGACAGCCACACAAAGTCCAGGGAATGCAGGTGCAGCATGCACGCCAAGCACACTCTGCTTTTAACCCCGTCCGGTGCCATGGGCTGTCATGGCCCATAAACAGGTAGGAACTAGTGTTAGGGACCACTCCATAGAGGCGACCTTGACGTGGTGAGTGGCTTATTACGCTTTGGCCAAAATATACACCAATGCCTCATCCAGCATGGAGGCAGGGCAGAATGCTGGTTGCAGAGTGCTATTGCATTTGTATTTTCCGTTTGTATATGTATTTCGCCATAGTGATGTGCACCTGCATACAGGGTTGTGCTGACTCAATCACCCACATTTTTTCTTTGTAGTATATATTGGAGGCGTGGCGATCTCCATTCAGTCATGCACACCTGACCAGTCAATCTCTCCTGGAGGCTGGTTTTAAAGTCAGTATAAAACTGTGTCTGCTTATATAGCACCTACCAGTAGCCATTTGGCTCCAGGAGAAGTATATAGTGGGCTCAGCATGCATGTTGGTACTTGCATCCCTGGATCCGATGAAAGCTGTAATGGCACCGGACGGGGTTAATGTATTTCGCACCTACATACAGGGTTGTGCTGACTCAATCACCCACACTGATTCTAAACACCAAACCCATATCCCCCCTATAATCAACCCATATACACCATAGAATAGAGCACCAATAGAAGTATATGTGGTTCAATAATAAAAAACAAGCTAATCACACATCCATCATGGTTATAGTATCACATTTTTATTAAACATATATTGCAAATAACGTGAAAAATAAGGGATGCAGTATAATACAAAGTATATAAGGAGATATCTATATAGTACCAAGCAAATAATTGTGTCCAGCCTCAGGTCAGACCACCACGCCCCAACGCGCGTTTCGCCATCAGCTTTCTCCATCGCTTATTTTTTACATGTTATTTGATCTGTACTATTTATAGCCATACCATTAGGCTGTGGGTATAATGCTTATTTATGTACTCTTGAATCTGCACTTTATAGTACCTCCCTAACAGTGATGGCCAGTTCGCCAGCGAACACATGCGACCTGCCATCTTAACTCACAAGTCTGGCGATGCACAGGTAAGCCCTTACCCTGTGCGCGAGACGGTCTGAAACAAATGCGGTCACCGGGAGCAGGCAGTTCCCAGAACAGCCCGATGAAGGCCTCCGGCAGCTGTTCTCGGAACTGCCTGCTCCCGGTGACCGCATTTGCTTCAGACCGGCTCGCGCACAGGTAAGGACTTACCTGTGCATCGCCGGACTTGTGAGTTAAGATGGCAGCTCGCATGTGTTCGCTGGCGAACTGGCCATCACTGCTCCCTAAAAATACTTTTTGCACATGCACTTTATTGCATTTATCCTGCCGTGTGGTCACCACCACGGTGTTGATGTTTTTAACTTTTTATTTATTTGTGTATGCCAATCATGTCTGCAATATATGTTTAATAAAAATGTGATACTATAACCATGATGGATGTGTGATTAGCTTGTTATTTATTATTGAACCACATATACTTCTATTGGTGCTCCCCTCTCAACCTTATACTATACCCTAAGGCCCCTTTCATACGGGCGAGTTTTCCGCACGGGTGCAATGCGTGATGTGAACGCATTGCACCCGCACTGAATCCGGACCCATTCATTTCTATGGGGCTGTGCACATGAGCGGTGATTTTCACGCATCACTTGTGCGTTGCGTGAAAATCGCAGCATGCTCTATATTGTGCGTTTTTCACACAACGCAGGCCCCATAGAAATTAATGTGGCTGCGTGAAAAACTGCAAGCAAGTGCGGATGCGGTGCGATTTTCACGCATGGTTGCTAGGTGATGATCGGGCTGGGGACCCGATCTTTATTATTTTCCCTTATAACATAGTTATAAGGGAAAACAATAGCATTCTGAATACAGAATGCAAAGTAAAATAGTGATGAAGGGGTTAAAAATAAAAAATAAAAACTCACCGAGCCCACTTGATCGCGTAGTTGCGGATCTCGGTCTTCTTCTGTAATGTTGAGCTGCCAGCTAAGGACCTGTGGTGACGTCACATCACATGGTCCTATCACATGGTCCCTCACCATGGCGATGAACCATGTGATTGGACCATGTGATGAGCACAGTGACGTCACCACAGGTCTTTTGCCAGGTCCTGAAGATAGAACAGAGACCGGCAGCTATGGCGCAGGTAAGTGAACTTTTATTTTTTTTTAACCCCTCCATCCCTAATTTACTTTGCATTCTGTATTAAGAATGCTATTATTTTCCCTTATAACCATGTTATAAGGGAAAATAATAAAATCTACACAACACCTAACCCAAACCTGAACTTCAGTGATGAAGTCTGGGTACCAAACATGGCGATTTTTCTCACGCGTGTGCAAAACGCATTAAGACGCTTTGCACTCACGCGGAAAAAAAAAAATCGCACATTTTACCGCAACGCACCCGCATCTTATCAGGCCCTCACACGCCACACTCGTATGAAAGAGGCCTAATGGTTTGAAGATCTGAAAATTCTGTGGGGAATTAATCATGAGGAGAATATTTGAAGTCAGTTTTGCTCGAGTCTGTGTTGGAGTACTTTGTGCCACATTTATCAAATGTCGCAGGTTGTTTGATAAATTTGTCTTATCCTTAGACCTAACACTTTTGTCTAGAGAAGCTACTCCAGTTTTCCTACTCCACCCTCCTCCTGGAGTGAGATTGCGACTTTTTTTAAGTCACAAAAAAGTCACAATGATAAATCTGGAGTGAAACTCATTAACATAGCTAACCCCACCCACTTTTCAACCCATATTACAAAACTGGAGTGAGTGGTGGACAGATGCAAAAAGTCTCAAATTTTTGCGTAAGCGCTTATATTTTGCGCGAGTGCAAAAAAAAAAAAAGTTGCAAAAGCCCTATTTTGCGACTTTTTGATGCCAGAATTCTGAAATGAAGGAATGATAAATCAGGGCCTATATCTATGCTGTGACACTTGCTTTGGCTAAATGTTTCCACTTTTGCTTTTTCTCTCCACCAAACATTATTCCATACAGTGTGCAGATCCTCGAATGCTTCTTTAGGCTGAATTACGGATGATTGCTGTGATCTTGTAGTAGGTCTGGGTAGATTCACTCACTGTTGCAATTCTTTTTTATTTGGAAATAATGGCTCTCACTGTCAATGGATGGAATCCCATAGCCTAAAGCAGTGATGGCGAACCTTTTAGAAACCGAGTGCCCAAACTGTAACCCAAAACCCACTTATTTATTGCAAAGGGCCAACATAGCAATATAACAATATAATAACATTTGCAAAGACATGTGCACTCTTCGGTCTTACTAAACCCTCAAACTGATGTTAAAATTGAGAGATTAGCCAACATATCCTACTATGGAGGACATGTCTGAGCCCGAGCACCGCGCCAAGGTTTCTCAAGTAGCTCGGGTCCCAACACTCACCTACCTGTGCCGTATGGGCAATACCAGGGGCCAGTGGGCGAATTACAGGAGCGTGAGGTCCAACTCACAGACAACTCACCAGTTACCTCCAGCATGTAGCCATGCTAGCAATGGGAGGAGGGAGGAGTCTGCGAGTCCCACTCAAGACTAGCTGATATGGCCCAGGCCTTTCAGGTGCACCTAAAGGTGAGTGTTAGGACCCGAGCTACTTGAGAAACCTTGGCGCGGTGCTCGGGCTCAGACATGTCCTCCATAGTAGGATATGTTGGCTAATCTCTTAATTTTATCATCAGTTTGAGGGTTTACTAAGACCGCAGAGTGCACCTGTCTTTGCAAATATTGTTATATTGGTTATAACATTCACATAATTGCTATCTTGTGTAGGATGTTTATTGTGGTACTTGTGGTCCGCTGAGGGCATCCTCCACTGTATGCATTTTTGCTGGGGATTGCCATTAGCAACGGGCTACAAGTGCAGGATTTGCTCCCCTGTATATACATGCACAACTGCATGTGTGTTTGAACACTTCCTGCCTGTTTAATACCACGCCATTTTTTCAGTTTGTTTGTATATCAACATGGCAATTTAACCTGAATACTACAGTCCAATATTCTATATCTTCCATCAGTGCACTGCCTGTGCTGTTCATAGTGTGCCCTGCGCTGAAGAATGGCAGGAAAAGTCTAAAGCATATTGGCATGGCATAGACTTTTTCCATGGTGCGGGTGCCCACAGAGAAGGCTCTGAGTACCGCCTCTGGCCCTTGTGCCATAGGTTCGCCTTCACTGGCCTAAAGGGTACCTGCACATGGGTACAGTCCAACATTTAGAAGATCAGTGCCCATTTCTGTGCATTTGTTCACGAAAACCGTACTAAAGACCACAATTTCTAACAGCGTTTTTTGGTGTGGATTTGATCTCATCCTTCATTAGAAAAGAGTGAAATCCGCAGCTAAAATCGCAAACATAATTGAAATACTGCAGATTTCTAAATCCGCACAGCAGGTCAATTTCCACATGGCAAACATCCGCAAAGTGTACGAGATTTGTGTAATCTCATACACTTTGCTGTTACTTTACTACGTCGCGGTTTTTCTGTACATGAACATATTCCGCTATGTTTGCAGATACCCTAAAGATGCCCATACACATGAGAAGAATCCCTGCCAGCTCATAGATTTTGGCAGTACATGCTGACTAGCATACTTGGCATATTTGAGGAAAGAAGATTTGGCAAGATTGGGCACGTTGTTTATCTCACAGGCCAATCAAGCCAAGTATGCATGTGTATACAGTGTAGAAAACATGATGAAGAAACGCTGTAAAATACCATTGGTACATTAGTTTTTTGTTTTTTTTGGGGGGGGGGGGGGATTGTTTCTACCATATCTAGTGCAACCCATTATTTAAAAGGTTGTAAAAAACAGGACAACCTTTCCGTATAAAAGACACTTTGGACCACCAAACCGCTTCTGGCCCAGCACACTCAGCACAAGCACTCGTGTCTAGCTCCACGGCTCCCTCTTCAATAGTCACTAGACCCGGGATCAGCAACCTCTGGCACTCCAGCTGGATAGGGGATAACTTGCTACAACCAGAATACTCCCTTCCAGGAAGCCCGTCACCAGGAATTCATTATTCCGTATGCAACTTTTTCTGCCAATATCTAGTTTCTTGAAAATAAAGCGACTATATTTTTAAAAAGACAAGAAATTAACGTGTTAGGCCGGCATCCACATCATCTGTTTACTGGTTAGATAATTGAATGGTTTCACCACATGTCATTAAGTAAATGGATGTTGTGGTGCTTTGCCACTAAACATGAAGTAGTCACTAAAAAAGGCTCTACATCAAGAGTTGCTGTCACGCAGGGTTGCAAAGCCGGATTTTTTCTTTTTTCTGGACAACTTATCCCAAAATCACGGACAGCCAACATTTTTTACAAATTAGAAACCAAAATGACCAATACAAATTCTAAGTAATCCAATATAAGCTCAATATGCTGATAAACCCCACTACCAGCATTTACTGTAAATTGATGATAATTACTACCAAAATAATCTAGTTAAGTACCAACAGCCTCCAAAAAATTGCGGACACATCTGTTTGTCTTTCACGGACACAGGAAAAAAGTTCCTTTTTTTTACGGATTGTCCAGAAATTTCTGGACGGTTGGCAACCCTGCCCGTCATGCTTGTATTCCCTATGTAATAATTCTTATAACTGTGTGTTTTATGGTTCCTCTGATAATCCTACTATAAATTTATTTGGACAGATGTCAGACCGTGGAAGGACATCTCCAGCTAGTAGCGTCCAGTTACGTATTCATAAACATCTAGTAGGAGTAATAGAGGAAAGCCACAACATACAGTGATAAGAATAGGTGCTGCAGAATTGTAATTTCATGGACATCTCTGGATTCCATGGCTGTATAAAAGCATATTGCCCCCAAAAATCTGGTTGTGTCAGTACGCAATGGTGTTATGTGAAGACTGGTAGTAAATGCTACATGTCAAAGGAACATCCCAAGCAATACTGATATACTATGAAATGCGTTGTGCACAGACACAGAGGGTGGAGCATGACAAAGCACTGCTCCTCAGGTCCTGCACTAAGCATGAATTTTTATCGAACTGTCCCATTCAAGGGGTTCCCCACAATACAACTTTATCTCCTATCCCCAGGTGTCTCATTCATGTGAATGATTAGAGCGGCGTTTCGAGCATGCACGCTGCCACTCCTTTCACTCTGGGGCTGTACTCTAAAATTTCCGACATCCCACAGAGAATAAATGAAGCGGCAGCATCGTGAGGGTCACAGGGGTCAGACCGCCACCGATCATATACTTAGCCCCTATCCTAAATTGAAGTCTGTGGACTAAACATTTCCTGTGGGTTTTAGAAGTATCAGATCTACTCGTAATCTGATAAAAGAAACAGAGTCTTGGTGACGCAGCCTATTGATTGAAAAGTTATACGGTTGTAGAGGGCTGGCGCTGCAACCACACCGCAGAAAGCCAAGAGCTATATCACTTGCTTTCAGCCGAGGTGTCGGAGAACGCCTCTGCATAGCAGCATAATGCAGTACACTGCAGGAGAGGCTCTGTATTCAGCAGTCTAGTCAAACGTCCCATGGACTTCAAAGTGACAGGGTCACCAAACATCCATGGCTAGATACAGGACACTCCATGTAGATCTTTCTACTTTTATTTAAAGAGTAACTGCACTTTAGGAAAACTTTTTGATATGTCGTATGTTGTACAGCAGCATTTTTAGTGCCTAATACAGCGGTCAGTAATAGGGCTGCAGCTATCGATTATTTTTGTAATCAAGTATTCTACCAATTAATCTAACGATTAATCGAGTACTCTAATGAGAAAAAAAACTAACTAAAAACATTTTCCTTTATAAAAACTCATCATATCCCCCTGCCATCAGACCTCAGCACCATCAGGCTCCCCCCCTCCCAGTGCCACCATCTCCCCCTCCTAGTCATGAGTCCCCAGCACCATTAGGCTCCCCCCAGTGCCATCAGATTTCCCCATGACATCAGGTCCCCCCCCCAGTGCTACCGTCTCCCCCTCCTAGCCATCAGCCCCATGAGTTCCCCCCAGTGCAATCATGCTCCCCTCCCGCCAATGCCACAGTCTCCCCCTCCTAGCAATCAACCCCGTCAGCCCCCCCATCAGTCCGCAGCGCCAGTAAAATAAAAAAAACTTACCTTTCCTGTAGGGGGGCCGCCGGCACTGCGCAGTTGCATTGGCTTCTCCACACGCTGCACTGTCCTCCTGACGTCACACAGCGTCAGTTCATGGTGCGCGCTTACCCGCACTACATCCTGATAATAATGTGTGTGTAAGTCAGGATACAGTGCAACGCAGTGCCGGCCGGCAAGAGACCACGAAGCGTGAGTAAACAGCAAGCACTTCACTCACGCTCCGTGGTCACATGGCACAAACAAATCCTCGAGGCAAATTTTTTTGTGTCGAGTTACTTGATTTAATAGAGTAATTGTTTCAGCCCTCGTCTGTAAGCTCCGGGCACGTCAGCTATTGTGAAACTGCAACACCCAGCATGCTCCATTCACCTTTATGGGACTTCCAAGGACACCAGGAAAAGTCTTCATGCTACGAGTTGTAGTTTCATAACAGCTGGAGGTTGTTTACCAAGGATCTATTATAATACGGCCATGAGCATCACCACACTGAACCCCCTAGCTAACAGGGTGGGAAAATCATTTAGAGTTTTTTTTTTAAAACAAAAAGCGTAGCGGGCCCCAGCAATTTTTTTTAAACTAAGCCACGCTTCTAACTTCATCCAATGCATATCTATACAAGTCCAACCCCATCCAGTCCCCTTAGCGCTTCCACACACAAGTTATGCCCACATTGTGGCCCCTCTCAGTAGCTATGCCAACATTGTGCCCTCTCACAGTAGCGCCACCTATCGTTCCCCCAATGATTGGAGCCATCCTGCGCTCCCCAGCAGGCGTGATGCAGTCACACACACACAGCGCTTACTAGGCTGTGTAGGAGGACTGCACAGGCCGGCACGCTCCCCCTCCACAGCTCGGCAGCATGAGGTATGACCGCATTATGCCTGCTGGGAGCGCTGACAGCTGAGCTGCATGGTGAAGCAAGACGGACAGCTCCCTGCTTCACTATTACAGTCAACTGTTCCTGCGTCCTAAGGAATCAAACATTTAAGAGCGGGACTTGCCTCAGCCCTCCCACAACAGCCACCAAAATTAGGGACTGTCCCACCAGATCCAGGACGCTTGGGAGGTGTGCAGTCCACCTATTTACTAAATTATGAAATCCACAGTATAATCAGAATGCGTAATGTAAAACCCGACAGCTTTCATATGGGGCAAAAAAAAAAAAATATATATATATTTATTTTTTGGTCAGATTCCGCTCTATCAAATTCGGTATTAGAGAGAAATATTTCCTCTGGGAAAAAGATCTGTTTTATGGCAATGGATGGAGCATCATATACCAGCACACTGAGTCAGTGCGACTCTATGGTAGGTTGCTGCAGGGGATTTCATTTACCACCATGAAGCCTTCTTCATGTAGCACTGACCAAAACAGCACTCCAGTTTCTATTCAAATGCAATCCAGCGATTTATTTACCCAACGTACCACAAGGTATCAGTTCTCTTGAGAATGGTTCCATAGAGAGACTGAAGCGTTGCAGTACATTGGGTGAATAAATCATTACATCATCATTGCAAATACATTTTTGGATCATTTTGTGGTATATGCAACAATTTTTTGTAATTTTTTTTTAGGAGTACAATATTGATGATCTATCCTCAAGGATAGGTCATCAATATCATCAAATCAGTGGGGATATGACTCCTGGGCCCCCAATGATCAGCTCTTTGAAGAGACCACAGCATTCTATTAAGTGCTGCGGCTTCTTCCTAGGGTAGTGACGTCATCTCCATCGGTCACATGGCCTATGTGCAGCTCAGTTTCCTGAGATACAATACCAAGCATAACCACTATACAATGTACGGCGCTGTGCTTGGTATGCTGTAAGAAAACTGCAGAAACTGGAGCACTGCAGCCCTATCAACAGCTCATCGGCAGGGGTACTGGGAGTTGGACCCCCACCGATCTGATGTTGATGACCTATCCTTTGGATAGCTTATCTTTATTGTACTCCTGTAAAACCCCTTTAACCACCTCAGCCCCCAGTGCTTAAACACCCTGAAAGACCAGGCCACTTTTTACACTTCTGACCTACACTACTTTCACCGTTTATTGCTCGGTCATGCAACTTACCACCCAAATGAATTTTACCTCCTTTTCTTCTCACTAATAGAGCTTTCATTTGGTGGTATTTCATTGCTGCTGACATTTTTACTTTTTTTGTTATTAATCGAAATTTAACTTTTATTTGCAAAAAAAGGACATTTTTCACTTTCAGTTGTAAAATTTTGCAAAAAAAACGACATCCATATATAAATTTTGCTCTAAATTTATTGTTCTACATGTCTTTGATAAAAAAAAAATGTTTGGGTAAAAAAAAAATGGTTTGGGTAAAAGTTATAGCGTTTACAAACTATGGTACAAAAATGTGAATTTCCGCTTTTTGAAGCAGCTCTGACTTTCTGAGCACCTGTCATGTTTCCTGAGGTTCTACAATGGCCAGACAGTACAAACACCCCACAAATGACCCCATTTCGGAAAGTACACACCCTAAGGTATTCGCTGATGGGCATAGTGAGTTCATAGAACTTTTTATTTATATATTTTGTCACAAGTTAGCGGAAAATGATGATTTTTTTTTTTTCTTACAAAGTCTCATATTCCACTAACTTGTGACAAAAAATAAAAAGTTCTATGAACTCACTATGCCCATCAGCGAATACCTTGGGGTCTCTTCTTTCCAAAATGGGGTCACTTGTGGGGTAGTTATACTGCCCTGGCATTCTAGGGGCCCAAATGTGTGGTAAGGAGTTTGAAATCAAATTCTGTAAAAAATGACCTGTGAAATCCGAAAGGTGCTCTTTGGAATATGGGCCCCTTTGCCCACCTAGGCTGCAAAAAAGTGTCACACATCTGGTATCTCCGTACTCAGGAGAAGGTGGGGAATGTGTTTTGGGGTGTCATTTTATATATACCCATGCTGGGTGAGAGAAATATCTTGGCAAAAGACAACTTTTCCCATTTTTTTATACAAAGTTGGCATTTGACCAAGATATTTATCTCACCCAGCATGGGTATATGTAAAAAGACACCCCAAAACACATTCCTCAACTTCTCCTGAATACAGAGATACCAGATGTGTGACACTTTTTTGCAGCCTAGGTGGGCAAAGGGGCCCATATTCCAAAGAGCACCTTTCGGATTTCACAGGTCATTTTTTACAGAATTTGATTTCAAACTCCTTACCACACATTTGGGCCCCTAGAATGCCAGGGCAGTATAACTACCCCACAAGTGACCCCATTTTGGAAAGAAGACACCCCAAGGTATTCCGTGAGGGGCATAGTAAGTTCATGGAAGTTTTTATTTTTTGTCACAAGTTAGTGGAATATGAGACTTTGTATGAAAAAAAAAAAAAATCATCATTTTCCACTAACTTGTGACAAAAAATAAAAAATTCTAGGAACTCGCCATGCCCCTCACGGAATACCTTGGGGTGTCTTCTTTCCAAAATGGGGTCACTTGTGGGGTAGTTATACTGCCCTGGCATTTTCCAGGGGCCCTAATGTGTGGTAAGTAGGTAAATGACCTGTGAAATCCGAAAGGTGCTCTTTGGAATGTGGGCCCCTTTGCCCACCTAGGCTGCAAAAAAGTGTCACACATCTGGTATCTCCGTACTCAGGAGAAGGTGGGGAATGTGTTTTGTGGTGTCATTTTACATATACCCATGCTGGGTGAGAGAAATATCTTGGCAAAAGACAACTTTTCCCATTTTTTTATACAAAGTTGGCATTTGACCAAGATATTTATCTCACCCAGCATGGGTATATGTAAAAAGACACCCCAAAACACATTCCTCAACTTCTCCTGAATACAGAGATACCAGATGTGTGACACTTTTTTGCAGCCTAGGTGGGCAAAGGGGCCCAAATTCCTTTTAGGGCATTTTTAGACATTTGGATACCAGACTTCTTCTCACGCTTTGGGGCCCCTAAAATGCCAGGGCAGTATAAATACCCCACATGTGACCCCATTTTGGAAAGAAGACACCCCAAGGTATTCAATGAGGGGCATGGCGAGTTCATTGAAAAAAAATAATTTTGGCACAAGTTAGCGGAAATTGATTTTTTTGATTTTGTTCTCACAAAGTCTCCCTTTCCGCTAACTTGGGACAAAAATTTCAATCTTTCATGGACTCAATATGCCCCTCAGCGAATACCTTGGGGTGTCTTCTTTCCAAAATGGTGTTATTTGTGGGGTGTTTGTACTGCCCTGGCATTTGAGGGTCTCCGCAATCATTACATGTATGCCCAGCATTAGGAGTTTCTGCTATTCTCCTTATATTGAGCATACGGGTAATGAGATTTTTTTTTTCCGTTCAGCCTCTGGGCTGAAAGAAAAAAATGAACGGCACAGATTTCTTCATTCACATCGATCAATGTGGATGAAAAAATCTCTGCCAAAAAAAGAAAAAGGAGGGGAAAGGCGTCTGCCAGGACATAGGAGCTCCGCCCAACATCCATACCCACTTCAGCTCGTATGCCCTGGCAAACCAGATTTCTCCATTCACATCAATCGATGTGGATGAATAAATCATTGCCGGGATTTTTTTTTTTATATATACAAAGTGTTTGCCAAAGTATATGAACACCGCCACCTCCTCAGCTCATATGCCTCGGCAAACATATCTTTTACTGCAGAGGAGAAATCTCGTCTTGCAGCGCCGCATACACCGACTTGCGTGTAATCTGACAGCAGCGCAATGCTTCTGTCCGAATGCACATCAGTGCTGCAGCTGGTCGATCGGTTGGTCCACCTGGAAGGTAAAAAAAACAAAACAAAAACGAAAAAACCAGGCCGCAAAGCAATAACTTTATTAACTTTAGAACAGAACATATTAACTTTTTTAAACTTTTTTAACTTTTTTACTTACCGGTAATTTTTTTTTTGTTTAGTTTTTTTTACCTTTATAGAACAAACCTCTCCTTCCCCATGGGACAATGTACAAAGCGCAAATCGCCCAAAGATGTGGCGAAGTACGTTATGCACTTTATCCCAGGTGAAAGGAGAGGTTTGCAGCAGCTGAGAGTAAAAGGGCCCTAATAGCCCTGTGTGCCTGTCCTGTGAGATGCAATCCCTATGCTAGGTGTACCTGTGTGTGGTACTTCCGGAAACACTCTCCATAGCATAGGGCAGGGTGGTCCGGACAGTCAGGACAGAAATACCGGGTGTCACGCCTTATTCCACTCCTGCTACAGACACGACATCTTTTTCGGGGTGACGGTTGGGTTGAGGTACCAGGAACGACACTGGGGAAATGTCGCTCGTGTAGACGGCTAACTACACTGGGGGATGGGGCCACGGAACCTCCTGGGTAAAGGAGGTTCTCGATGATCTCTTCCTGGAATTTGAGGAAAGATCGTGTTCTCCCAGCCTTACTGTAGAGAACAAAACTATTGTACAGCGCCAATTGAATTAAATATACAGACACCTTCTTATACCAGCGTCTGGTTCTGCGGGAAACTAAATACGGAGACAACATCTGGTCATTGAAGTCCACCCCTCCCATGAGCGCATTATAGTCGTGGACACAGAGGGGCTTTTCAATGACACGGGTTGCTCGCTCAATTTGGATTGTCGTGTCTGCGTGAATGGAGGAGAGCATGTAAACGTCACGCTTGTCTCTCCATTTCACCGCGAGCAGTTCTTCGTTACACAAGGCAGCCCTCTCCCCCCTTGCAAGACGGGTGGTTACAAGCCGTTGGGGGAAGCCCACGCGACTAGTTCGCGCGGTGCCACAGGCGCAAATCCGTTCTAGAAACAAATGCCTAAAGAGGGCCACACTTGTGTAAAAATTGTCCACATAAAGATGGTACCCCTTGCCGAATAAGGGTGACACCAAGTCCCAGACTGTCTTCCCACTGCTCCCCAGGTAGTCAGGGCAACCGACCGGCTCCAGGGTCTGATCTTTTCCCTCATAGACACGAAATTTGTGGGTATAGCCTGTGGCCCTTTCACAGAGCTTATACAATTTGACCCCATACCGGGCACGCTTGCTTGGGATGTACTGTTTGAAGCCAAGGCGCCCGGTAAAATGTATTAGGGACTCGTCTACGCAGATGTTTTGCTCGGGGGTATACAAATCTGCAAATTTCTGGTTGAAATGGTCTATGAGGGGCCGAATTTTGTGGAGCCGGTCAAAAGCTGGGTGGCCTCTGGGACGGGAGGTGGTGTTGTCGCTAAAATGCAGGAAACGGAGGATGGCCTCAAATCGTGCCCTGGACATAGCAGCAGAGAACATGGGCATGTGATGAATCGGGTGCGTTGACCAATATGACCGCAATTCATGCTTTTTTGTCAGGCCCATGTTGAGGAGAAGGCCCAAAAAAATTTTAATTTCGGAAACTTGGACTGGTTTCCACCGGAAAGGCTGGGCATAAAAGCTTCCCGGGTTGGCGGATATAAATTGTGTGGCATACTGGTTGGTCTCTGCCACGACTAAGTCCAAGAGCTCCGCAGTCAAGAACAGCTCAAAAAATCCCAGGGCCGAACCGATTTGAGCCGTCTCAACCCGAACTCCAGACTGGGCGGTGAAAGGGGGAACTACAGGTGCGGCTGAAGTTGGTGACTGCCAATCAGGGTTTGCCAGCACCTCAGGGATTCTAGGGGCTCTACGGGCCTGTCTGCGACGGGCTAACTAGTGCACGTGCCACCGTACCAGCTTCAACTGCCCTTCTGGTGCTCGCCACGTCACCATGTTGTACGGCAGTGCTGGTACTAGGTCCAGGGAGGGCTGCGCTGCTGGTGTATGCCTCACCACGTGATCCGGCAGCGACAGCCCCACTCTGCTGCTCTTGAAGCGGATCCTGCATAACCTGTGGTCTAGCGACACGGGGCCGGGTACGCCTGGTGCTGCCAGGGACCTCCACCTCCTCGTCCGAACTTTGGGTCAGAGAGCCACTTTCCACAGGTTCATATTCTGACCCGCTAGATTCATCAGATGAGGGTTCCCACTCCTCATCCGACTGGGTCCGAATCCTGTAGGCCTCTTCAGAAGAATACCCCCTGTTTGACATTTTGGACTACTAAATTTAGGGGTATTCCCTGAGACTACCCAAGAAAAAAAGCAAGCCTGTCTTACAAAGGGGAGGCTAGCGAAGTACCGGAGGCCGCTGCGGTTGATAAAAAATATCAAAACTGATTTTTTTATCGCCGCAGTGCGTGTAAAATGAATGTGCAGTGATCAAAAAATATATTTTTTTTGTCACTGCGGTGGGGCGGGCGTGGGTGAACGCACGTGTGGGCGACCGATCAGGCCTGATCGGGCAAACACTGCGTTTTGGGTGGAGGGCGAACTAAAGTGACACTAATACTATTATAGATCTGACCGTGATCAGTTTTGATCACTTACAGATACTATAAAAGTACAAATGCTGATTATCGATACGCTATTCAGCGAATAAAAGTGACTGCGGTGCGGTGGGGTGGGCGCTAACTGACGCTAACTACCTAACCAAGGGGCCTAAACTATCCCTAAAACCTAACAGCCAATACTAGTGAAAAAAAAAAAGTGACAGTTTACACTGATCACTTTTTTTCCTTTCACTAGTGATTGACAGGGGCGATCAAAGGGGTGATCAAAGGGTTAATTGGGGTGCAGGGGGGTGATCAGGGGCTACAGTGAAGTGTTTGGTGTACTCACAGTTCAGTCTGCTCCTGTGCTGGATCCAACCGACGAAAAGGAACAGCAGAGGAGCAGAGAAGCCATATAACAGATCATATTTACTAATATGATCTGTTATATGACTTTTGATTGGATTTTTTGAAAATCGCCAGCCTGCCAGCCAATGATCGTTGCTGGCAGGCTGGTGACGAACTTCTTCTTTGAATTTTGCCGGCCCGCGATGCGCATGCGCGGGCCGGCTTTGAGCGAAATCTCGCGTCTCGCGAGATGACGCGTATATGCGTGATTGTGCGCAGCGCTGCCACCTCCGGAACGCGAATCTGCGTACAGCGGTCCGGAGGTGGTTAAACACATTTTTTTCAGCATAATTCTAGTAATCAATTCTGCCATCCCTGTGCACAGATAATATATTTTATAATACCAGTTAGGGTAAAATTTGGGTTAAGCCATTATTAAAGCCTTCCTTATAGTTGTATTCATGGTTTTCACTTGACAAGAAATAATTCCTTTTAAATGGGAAAATATTGACTTTTCTATTCGGGCCATACTTTGTGTGGCATTATTCCAAATGATAATGTGTGATTTATATGGGAGTGAAATAATGAGTGCATCGTATCTTATATTAAAATGATACTTAGAGACAGTGTTCACAAGCACACAGAGCATCAATCCTGTGGTAAGCCTCTCTCTTTAAAGGGGTTAGCCACTTTCCAATATTGATGACCTAATCTCAGGATAGATTATCAATACCAGACCGGTGTGGGTCCAACTGCCGGCAACCCCTCCGGTCAACTGTTTGAAGAGAATGCAGGACTCCTAAAAGCGCTGCCTTCTCTTCTCCGTTTACCTGCTCACCTTCGACATTGCAGCATCGAAGAGGTGTAATTGCAGCTCCTGTCTCATTCACATCAATGGGAAGGAGCAGTTACACACAGTCTGCTTCTTCCCATTGACGCGAATGGGGACATAGGACATGCAATTACACCTGCTTGTCGCTGCAATGCTGCCATCAAGCAGGTAAACGGAGAAGAGGAGTCGGCGCTCGTACAAGTGCTGCGTTCTCTTCAAACAGCCAGGCGTCCGTACGACCACCGCCAATCTGATATTGATGATCTATGCTGAAGATCCTAAGAAATTGGCCAACCCCTTAAACTATCCACTATGTGCATCTGGTTGTTGTTGATGCTTTAACTAGAATAATAATTTTGAGCTTTTTCAAAGAAACGCTAAAGGCTCTTTCACACTTGCGTTGTTCTGTTCCGGCATAGAGTTCCGTCGTCGGGGCTCTATGCCGGAAGAATCCTGATCAGGATTATCCTAATGCATTCTGAATGGAGAGAAATCCGTTCAGGATGCATCAGGATGTCTTCAGTTCCAGAGCGGAACGTTTTTTGGCCGGAGAAAATACCGCAGCATGCTGCGCTTTTTGCTCCGGTCAAAAATCCTGAACACTTGCCGCAAGGCCGGATCCGGAATTAATGCGCATTGAAAGGCATTAATCCGGATCCGGCCTTAAGCTAAACGTCGTTTCGGTAGTGTAGTGGGGAGCAGTATACTTACCGTCCGTGCGGCTCCCAGGGCGCTTCAGAGTGACGTCAGGGCGCCCCACGCGCATTGGATGACGTGATCGCATGGACACGTCATCCATGCGCATGGGGCGCCCTGACGCCATTCTGGAGCGCCCCGGGAGCCGCACGGACGGTAAGTATACTGCTCCCCACTACTACTATGGCAACCAGGACTTCAATAGCGTCCTGGGTGCCATAGTAACACTGAACGCATTTTGAAGACGCATCCGTCTTCAAATGCTTTCAGTTCACTTGCGGTGTTACGGATCCGGCGGGCACTTCTGGCAAATGGAGTACACGACGGATCCGGACAACGCAAGTGTGAAAGAGGCCTAAGGCTACTTTCACACTTTCTACTTTTATTTTTCTTTCCGGCACTGAGTTCCGTCACAGGGGCTCTATACCAGAAAAGAACTGATCAGGCATATATATCCCCATGCATTCTGAATGGAGAGTAATCCGTTCAGGATGCATCAGGATGTCTTCAGTTCAGTCATTTTGACTGATCAGGCAAAAGAGAAATCCATAGCATGCTATGGTTTTATCTCCAGCCAAAAAAACTGAAGACTTGCCTGAATGCCTGAGATCCGGCATTTTTTTCCATAGGAATGTATTAGTACCGGATCAGGCATTCAAAATACTAGAATGCCTGATGCGCAGACCGAAAAAAAGGTGGGAAAAAAATAATAATGCTGGATCCGTTTTGCCGGATGACACCGGAAAGACGGATCCGGCATTTCAATGCATTTTTCTGATCCTGATCAGTCTTACAAATGCCATCAGTTGGCATACGTTTTGCCGGAACTGCTTGCCGGATCACTCTGCCGTAATGTTGCTGTTCCCCTGCCAGGATAGACAAAGGGATACAATATACTGGGGATAACAGGACGAGAGAAGGGCTTACCAGTAAGCTAAGCAGCTAACCTAAAAAGAAACACTGAGAACTATTAAGCTAAAAAATATTATTTTATTGAGCAGATAGTTAAAAACATATACAAAGAGATGACGAACAAGTGCAAAAAGTGCAGTACAATCCTGGGAGAGTTTATCCAGTATGACAGAGTAATAAGGTAAGTGACCAAAGATATAAGCGCCTGTATATAGAGAAGCTCCTATGCAAAATATACACTTAAAAAGAGTATCCACAATGCAAATGAATGCATCAAATATAAAAGTGCAAGTGCATATTGTCTATTGTAAATAAAGGGCAAAAATATCAACCCTCAAATGTGGCTCTTTCTAGATGTGTAATTGTATCTATACAGCTGAGTCTAACAAACAGTAAAGTGCATGTGCAAGCTGTAGGAGATAATAGATAAATAACATGACCAAAATTGGTTTAAAAGGCAAAAAACCGCAACAGGAATCATCAGACATGCGGTCCAAACAGAACAAAGTCACATACCGTGTATGAAAGGTAACAGGTCCACAGGAAGACTGCACACCCCGACGCGCGTTTCGATTTGAAACCTTCCTCTGGGGGTACAGTCTTCCCACTGGAGAGCTAGTATTTAAATACCCATGCCACCAATCCAAAACATGCTAGTAGGTCATGTGATATCCGGAAGATTGATTGTTCAAAGGCACAGGTGAACTGCGCAGTGGCCAATTGCGCCAGTGCAGCTGCGCCCTTTGACCAAAGGACCTTCCATGACGTCAAACGCGTCATGATCCCGCGAGATATTCAGAGGCCGCGTAATGGCCAGTCACGCAAGCGGCGAAGTCAGAGGGATGGGTCATATGATCATGAATCCCGGTCACATGATCTCCTATAGTTCATCCCCCAAAAATCGGAGGTAAGTATAACAGATCATAAACAAATAAATACATAGGCATTAATGGTACAATTGTGCAAACAATGAAAGTGCATTGTGCATACTACATGGGCAGTAATAAATTAATGAATAGACTGAAGTTAGTGAAGTGACAATCATAGTCACGGGATCACCGAATGATGCGGCAGCCAATAATGGACGCCCCCACAAGAGGGGGATCGCATGACTAGGGGTTATGGGTAATCAAACAATGACAAAAAATGGGGTAGATTGAGTCGCAGCCACAGGATCTCCCAAACATGCGGAGGCCAGAAATGGACTTCCAGCAGAGGGAGATCATGTGACAGAGAGTCACAACCACCAAAAGAGGAAAAAGTGAAGTGAGTCACGGTCACGGGGTCTCCCAATGGTGCGGCGGCCAAAAAAGGCCACCCAAAGAGGGTGTTGGATGCCCATTTGTTGGCTACCGCATGAATAGGGAGATCCTGTGGCCACGACTCACTTTACCTCAGTATTCAACTTGTCACTTATCCAGATATATCATGACCTGATGTATCACTCAAAAATTGCACCAATTATGTTGTCATATTTCTTGGTTGTGCCTCTCTGCCACATGACCTCCCTCTGGTGGATGCCCATTTTTTGGCTACCGCATGAGGAGACCCTGTGGCCGCGACTCACTTAACCTTATCTCTTCAACACTTTATCATCATTTTATAACTCTCTGTCATGCGATCCCCCTCTTTGGGTGGCCTTTTTTGGCCGCCGCACCATCGGGAGACCCCGTGACCGTGACTGTGACTCACTTCACTTTTTCCTCTTTTGGTGGTTGTGACTCTCTGTCACATGATCTCCCTCTGCTGGAAGTCCATTTCTGGCCTCCGCATGTTTGGGAGATCCTGTGGCCGCGACTCAATCTACCCCATTTTTTTGTCATTGTTTGATTACCCATAACCCCTAGTCATGCGATCCCCCTCTTGTGGGGGCGTCCATTATTGGCTGCCGCATCATTCGGTGATCCCGTGACTATGATTGTCACTTCACTAACTTCAGTCTATTCATTAATTTATTACTGCCCATGTAGTATGCACAATGCACTTTCATTGTTTACACAATTGTACCATTAATGCCTATGTATTTATTTGTTTATGATCTGTTATACTTACCTCCGATTTTTGGGGGATGAACTATAGGAGATCATGTGACCCATCCCCCTGACTTCGCCGCTTGCGTGACTGGCCATTACGCGGCCTCTGAATATCTCGCGGGATCATGACGCGTTTGACGTCATGGAAGGTCCTTTGGTCAAAGGGCGCAGCTGCACTGGCGCAATTGGCCACTGCGCAGTTCACCTGTGCCTTTGAACAATCAATCTTCCGGATATCAAATGACCTACTAGCATGTTTTGGATTGGTGGCATGGGTATTTAAATACTAGCTCTCCAGTGGGAAGACTGTACCCCCAGAGGAAGGTTTCAAATCGAAACGCGCGTCGGGGTGTGCAGTCTTCCTGTGGACCTGTTACCTTTCATACACGGTATGTGACTTTGTTCTGTTTGGACCGCATGTCTGATGATTCCTGTTGCGGTTTTTTGCCTTTTAAACCAATTTTGGTCATGTTATTTATCTATTATCTCCTACAGCTTGCACATGCACTTTACTGTTTGTTAGACTCAGCTGTATAGATACAATTACACATCTAGAAAGAGCCACATTTGAGGGTTGATATTTTTGCCCTTTATTTACAATAGACAATATGCACTTGCACTTTTATATTTGATGCATTCATTTGCATTGTGGATACTCTTTTTAAGTGTATATTTTGCATAGGAGCTTCTCTATATACAGGCGCTTATATCTTTGGTCACTTACCTTATTACGGTCATACTGGATAAACTCTCCCAGGATTGTACTGCACTTTTTGCACTTGTTCGTCATCTCTTTGTATATGTTTTTAACTATATGCTCAATAAAATAATATTTTTTAGCTTAATAGTGCTCAGTGTTTCTTTTTTAGGTTATCTAGTTATCTTCTGAGTTAAGCTCTAGTTAGGGGCTTTATTGTTTTTCTACGCTATTCTTTATGTAACCTATTTCTGCACTAATCAGTAAGCTAAGCAGTAGTACTCAATGTCCGGCAGCAGCTGCAAGGCAAATTTTGGTGCAAAGCTAATATTGTCCTTCTATAAATACCCTGTAAGACCACATCTTGAATTTGGGATTTAGCTCTGGGCTCCACGAGAGCCGAGGATGGTTCAAAGGAGGGCAAACCAGCTCTTTAAAATGGGAGGAGAGGTCTGTCTTACAAGGAGTGTTCAAATCAAAGAACTGACTTTAGGTATTCATGCCAATAGCTGAACAAAAGGCCAGGGGACACCCTTTATGCATGGGAGAAAGGCATATTTCGTACATCAATATACTGACACCCAACATGGCTGATCCTTCTTTCCCCTGAGATCTGCCATCAGGGGACAGTTGGGAAGCCTATACTCATGTAGTCATCAGTCAATACTGCCAAATGTGTCAGTTTTGGACTAATTTGATAAAATCTGTATGGCCAGATCCAGGGTATAATAGAATTGTATGCACAGTGAATTCACACAATAAAAGGCTACCTGAACATGCTGCTTATTACATACTTTTTTTTCGGTTTGGATTTTGCGTGTAAAAACCGTAATACAACAAAGTGTATGAGATTACACAAATCTCATGGACACTTTGCTTCTTTTGAGATCCGCAGTGTGTCAATTGTGGTGTTTTTCTTGTGCGGATTTCACTGTTTTCAATGGAAAGGTTAGATCTGCGGAAAATCCGCACAGAAAAAAAAAAAATTGCATAAAAAATGCACAAAAACTCCCATCAAAAACGGGATTTATGCAGACTGCACCATGTGCAGCCACCTGTAGGGCCTCTTCACATGGTGTGTTTTACGAAGCAATTTTGTAGTGGACAACCATGTCTAAAGTTTGCCAAAAAACCACTAGCAGCAGCGTCCTTTCTGCCTCCCATTCATTTCAATGGGAAGCATCTTTTCTCAGAGCAGCTATAAGTCGCTGCTCTGCAATCCTCAGCATTGAGATGTACTGGAGGGCGAAAGGGTGCGGCCGCAGACAGGTTTTCTCTGGAATTTCAGCACGGCTCTGCACACCAAAGTTACACTGTAAACGCCGCCGTGTGAAAAGACCCTTAGGGTACGGCCACAAGGTCAGGTTTTTGCATGCAGGTTTGGAAGCCAAAACCAGAAGTTATTAAATAAAAATAAAAAAAAAGAAGAGAAGTCGTATCTGTCCTTTATACTCTATTTCCTTTTATGATCAGCTCTTGATTTTGGATTCCTAAACTGCATCAGGAAACCTGACCATGCGGCCTTAGAGTCCATTCACACATCCGTAGTGCATTGCGGATCCGCAATACACCCGGCCGGCACCCCTATAGAACTGCCTATTCTTGTCTGCAATTGCGGACAAGAATAGAACATGTTCTATTTTTTTCGGGAGCCGCGGACAGGAAGATCGGCGGCACGCTCCGGAAATGTGGATGCGGAGAGCACATAGTGTGCTCTCCGCATCCATTCCGTCCCCATAGAGAATGAATGGGTCCGTACCAGTTACGCAATTTGCGGATGTGTGAATGGAGCCTTACTCTAAGAGTTTTTGGGATAAGATTTTAAGGCTCATCTGCCTGCAAGACTTTCATCCAAAGCGAGAAGTGGATCCATCAGGAAAGAGAAGAATAAGTCCTTCTTTTATATTTACGATTCCTGTCGAATCATCTTCTGACTTTGGCCTCATGCAAACGACCGTGCAGTTTCTTGCGGTCCGCAAACCCGCAAAAAAACGGAAGCCGCCCGTGTTGCCTTCCGCAATTTGCGGAACGGAAGCCGGCAATATAAATGCCTATTCTTGTCCACAAAGCGCGGACAAGAATAGGACATGCTATTTTTTTTTAACGGGGCCGCGGAACGGAGCCACTGATGGGGACTGCACACTGAGTGCTGTCCGCGTCTTTTGCGGCCCCATTGAAGTGAATGGGTCCTAAAAGGCAGCTCGGATGCGGACCCAAACAACGGTCGTGTGCATGAGGCCTTTGGCAAAAAGTCCTGCAGGCAGAGCTGCCACAAAATCTCATCCAAAAAAACTGTGTGGCCGTACCCTAAGAGTAGTCGATGCAATCGTTTTCGGTATTAATTATCAGATCATCCAATATACCTTAACCTAAAATGATAGTATGGACATTTCTTAGATTTACCTTCCCTTCACTTATACAAAGTCGGAGAAAGATTTTTTTTTTTCTTCCCGATGAATTTTTAAGCTTGTTGTTAGTTTTATAAAGAGTCATCCATATGAGGTGTTTTTATCCTTGTACACATGGCATATTATAGATCCATACAACCTTTGAGATGCACAGAGCTGAATACGGCACCTACAGAATTATATGGACCATAGTATACCTGCACAGGTCTCAGATTTCATTTCAGAAAAACATGCATTATACAATGGTATATGGAGGCATCACACCACAGCATAAAGTAATACAGAGAAATGACCCCTATCTGATGGAGAATGTTCAGAAATATATATGTATATTACACACACTTACATTTGTACCTAGTGTCCCTCTGTACAGGTTCAAGCTGATGTACGTATAAAATCTACATTTTAGGTATCTATTTTTTTATTTTTGCCAAAGAAAAGAAAAGAGACTTTATAACTAAAGATTTAATAGGCATCTGATCTATAAACATGTAGGCATACAGGTAAGTCGTAAACATCCAGATAGGAATATGTTCAGATCACATAAGAAAACAAAAAAACCTTTTTATTTTCTAATATCTGCAAAATATATAAATTGATTGAATTACGGGAATATACCTGCATCGATTAAGACAATTATTTGCTTTGCTATTGAACAACGGAAACTCTGTAAGTGAACTGATACTGTCCAAAAAAAAAACGTTTACTTGTTTTGAGCAAAGTAGATTGCCCCATTTTTTTCAGCAAAACACTTTATAAGTCTTGCACTTGGACAAAAAAAAAAAAATATATATCTGTCAAAATCTCTGCTCTGTACATAGCCTTAAATAACCCCATTAGCAAAAGATGCATTGGTGTCTAGGTTTAATGCATCCTTCACCTCCGATGGTAATGCATCAAAAAGATGGTCTTCGACCACAAGCCCGGTTTTCTTGAGGAGACGGCAGTAAATGATTTGAGAAGGCAAGCGATCTAGGCAATTTCCTTTTAACTCTAGATGCGTCAGTTGTACTAAATGTCCTATCTTCTCTGGTAATGCTGTAATACAGTTCTGACCCAAGCATAAAGTTCTTAGCTTGATGCATTTAAATAGTGTCTTTGGCAAGATGTCCACTTTATTCCCTGTAACGTACAAGTACTGAAGGTTCTGAAGTAAGCCAATCTCGAGAGGAATCGCACAAATACAATTGTAGCTCACATCCAGATGCCGCAGTTTCTGCAAGTGGAAGAGAGCTACGGGGAGCACCTCGAGTTTGTTGTTCGATAAATACAGGGACTCCAAATTTTTCACTTGCGAAATGGACTGAGGAATGCTGACTATTTTATTGTGCCACAGCTTCAAACAAGTCAGCCGTTTTAAGTGCTGAAAACTTATCACCTCTTCTATGGTACGGATGCTGTTCAGCTTAAGATCCAGCTCTTGCAGGTTGCTCAGACTGAATATAGCATGAGGGATTCTCTCTAATTCACAATTGTGGAGCTCCAACTCTGCAACATTCATCATCTTCTTAAGGCTATTTAGAACAACAAGCTTGGTGCCATCGTTGTGAATGACAAGCTTGGTCAGATGAGGAGCCACATCTGTGACGTTTGATGGAATTTTGGTCAAATTGCTCTTCACATAGAGAACCTTTAGATGTCTTAACTCTCTCAAAGAGTCCAATCCAATCATTTTATTATTCTCAGAGTTTAAATTACCCATCAAGTATAACTCCCGTAGATTTTTGAGCAAATAGACCCAGGCGGGTATTTCAGCCACATCAGTAAATTTCACGTGCAGGCACTTCAAGTTGTCTCTTAGAAAGCTAAAGGCAGTCTGTTCGACCTTTGCAGGACAGTGGTAAAGATGCAGCTCTTGAAGAGCAGTCATTTGAGAAATTTTTGCAGGGATTTTAGCCTCTGGAATAAGTTCAAGTCTTAGAACCTCAAGATCAGTAAGCTCAAACACAGCATCGGGTACTCCAGAAAGCATGAACAGATGTAGCTCCTGTTTGTCCTGCGCGTTGCGAGAAATGTGCTGCCTAAGTTTTTCAAAGGTCCACTCGTGGTTCAGACTAATCGCACGCAATTTGTTTTCACTAACTTCAGACAAGAAGACACCAAAGCGCTTGGAGTATAGCTGATCGTATTGGTCCACCATATGTAGAAGAAATGCAAAATCATTTTTAACATCTGGAATGTCACTGAAACTACTTTCCTCTCTCACTTTTTCAAATGAATATTCCTTCAAAGGTCGTCTAAAAAGCCAAAACAAGGTATATACACAGACAAAGCCATAAACACAAATGAGGGCAATGTAGCTGATGAGAAGCTTTTTTAGCATAAAAGCCATGTTATGAGTGCATTCAAAGTCTGTATATCCCGTAAGGTGCTCCACATTTGGGGTGCAAACATGTTTGAAACTAATTGCAGTTACAAAAGTCAAGGTGTAACACAGAATGAAGATAAACTTCACTGTCTTGACCGCTGTTTGGACTACATAAAGTTTATAAATTAAATCACTGTCTTCAACATGAGTACGAAATTTCCGAACTTTTTCAAAAAGGGCTTTTGCTTGCTCTCCATCCTTTTTGTCTAAGATGGTCATTCCAGGCACCTCTCCCACTGGTTTGTCTGCCGAGAACTTTAATCCAGATTTACTGATCATTGGAGTACTGGGGCTTGGACTTCCCTCTTCACTGCTATTTGAGAGATGTTTTCGGAGTGATTGAGCACTGGTTAGCCTCTGTTTATTTTCTTCCGAGTCCTCGCATGCGGTCTCGGACAGAGCTTTTGTTGTCCAAGGAGATTCAAAGCACTTTCCAAGTATGGAGACGAAATGTTCAATTTTTGAGCAAGTCTTTGGATATTTGAACCAGAAGTTGCTGCTGACCATTAATATAATCGTATGAATAAGTGCAAGGTATGGGAAATATTTGGAGTACCATGGAAGTGCCACGTGATAGCACATTTGGTTGATGAATACATATTGTTGATAATCCAGATTTGTTTTTCTTCCTCCAGGGCTGCTTGCCATTTTATTAAGATCCGGAATTAAAGGAGTTGGATTAATCAAAGTGTCCGTTTGTGTTCTCAAATGTGTCTCAAGTTTAGGTGAGGTACTTAGCCATTCTTTACCAGACTCTGTAGTAGTTTCAAGTTGAGAAGACCCTTGCGGTTTGTTCTCTCCATCTCTGCTTGCTGGAGGTGTTAAACATACTGCGGATTCTAACTTTGGTAAGCAAACAACCTGATCTTTGGTTATTTGCATGGTGCCAGCAAAGATGGCAACCATGAGCATGACCACCGCCAAATAATCCATAAACACGTCCCACCATGGTTTCAGAATCCGGTAAGTGGGCTGTATGTCATTAAGTGATGCTACTTCTGAAAGGGTGAACATTCCTGCAAAAAAAAGCAAAACAAAGTCAAGTTAGCAAATTATTTACACGTATTATTATTGCTCTACCACAATGGAGACACATAATATTTCAGCAATATCTGGAGATAAATACAGCAACAATAAGCTTTGTTATTGGGTGTCCGCCCTCCCCAGGAGAGGTGGGAGTTTTTAAAAGAGTTAGACTCAACAAAAAATTAATTCAAAAATATTCCAAACTAATAATATATATATATATATATATATATATATACACACACACACACACACACACACACTCTTGATGAGCTTCAAGAGGTAGTCCCCTGAAATGGTTTTCACTTCACAGGTGTGCCCTGTCAGGTTTAATAAGTGGGATTTCTTGCCTTATAAATGGGGTTGGGACCATCAGTTGCGTTGAGGAGAAGTCAGGTGGATACACAGCTGATAGTCCTACTGAATAGACTGTTAGCTGCTTTTTTTTCTTGCCATAATACAAATTCTAACAGTCTATTCAGTAGGACTATCAGCTGTGTATCCACCTGACTTCTCCTCAACGCAACTGATGGTCCCAACCCCATTTATAAGGCAAGAAATCCCACTTATTAAACCTGACAGGGCACATCTGTGAAGTGAAAACCATTTCAGGGGACTACCTCTTGAAGCTCATCAAGAGAATGCCAAGAGTGTGCAAAGCAGTAATCAAAGCAAAAAGGTGGCTACTTTGAAGAACCTAGAATATGACATATTTTCAGTTGTTTCACACTTGTCGGTTATGTATATAATTCCACATGTGTTAATTCATAGTTTTGATGCCTTCAGTGTGAATCTACAATTTTCATAGTCATGAAAATAAAGAAAACTCTTTGAATGAGAAGGGGTGTCCAAACTTTTGGTCTGTACTGTATATATGTGTATATATATATATATATATATATATATATATATATATACACATACACACACACACACTATAATTATAATGTAATTTCTAGTTGTTTTTTTATGAAGCATGTTTCTAGAGTCTTTCATGCAACATCTCTGACGTCTCCGGTCATGCCCAGCGCTGCTAACGTCACATTCACACAAAAAGAAGTACTATTACATTTTAATTATAGCATAATAATTCAGAAGGATTACCACTTCTTTATTGACAGCCACAATATTTTGCAGGTTTGAGTTTATGCTGCTGGGGGTTGTGCAACATCGGCAGTGCTGGGCATGATACCAGTCATTAGAGATATTGTATGCACTGAGAGAAGTGGCCTTTTTAGAATACCCTGTTTCCCCGAAAATAAGACAGTGTCTTATATTAATTTTTGCTCCCAAAGATTCGCTAGGTCTTATTTTCAGGGATGTCTTATTTTTCCATGAAGAAGAATGGCACAGGGGTATCGGGGTGGGGAGGTGGATCACTTAAAATGACACAGGGGGATCAGAAGGGGGAATCAAAATGGCACAGGAGAATCAGAGGGGGGGATTACTGTACCATTTTAGTACCCCCTTCTGATCCTCCTGTGTCATTTTAAATGATCCCCCTCCCCACCCTGATCCCCCTGTGTCATTTTAAATGATCCCCCTCCCCTGTGCCAGTGGATTACCGTATTTAGTCTCCCCCCCCCCCCACCTTCCATCAGATATCCCCCCCCCCCCTCCCACCTGTCACCCCTGTGTGTCCGTGCCAGCCAAGTTGTGAGTCAGCCAGACTCCGTCAGGGCAGAGCAAGCAGCGGGCGGAAGAAGGCGGCAGCTTGTCCTGGCGGCGGCGCGGGCTCTCTGATTTAAAGAGACCTCGCACCACCTGCGCTGCGGCCAGTGAGCTGCGTGGCGGCGCCCGTAGGGTCCAGAGGAGTCAGGCGCCTTACGGTACCGTAGCTTCGGGGGCCTTATATTCTGGGGTGGCTTTATTAAAGGGGAGGCCTTATTTTCGGGGGATGTTTTATTATCGTGGATGCCTTATTTTCAGGGGATGTCTTATTATCGGGGAGGTCTTATTTTCGGGGGGATGCCTTATATTACAGCGAGAGGCAAAACTAGAAGTAGGTCTTATTTTCGGGGGATGTCTTATTTTCGGGGGAAACACGGTAGGAGTACTTCCCTAAAGACTTTTTTTTCCCTTTTTTTTAATTAGTTATATTTAAACTTTTTTGTGGGAGTAAACCCTTTAATCCGTGAAAAATAAGGGCTTTTACTGGTGATAGCTCCTCTTTTAGGCTACTTTCACACCTGCATTCGGGTGTCCGCTCGTGAGCTCCGTTTGAAGGGGCTCACAAGCGGCCCTGAACGCAACCGTCCAGCCCTAATGCATTCTCAGTGGACGCGGATCCGCTGAGAATGCATCAGTCTGCCAGCGTTCAGCCTCCGCTCCGCTCAGCGAGCGGACACCTGAACGCTGCTTGCAGCGTTCGGGTGTCCGCCTGGCCGTGCGGAGGCAAGCGGATCCGTCCAGACTTACAATGGAAGTCAATGGGGACGGCTCCGCTTGAAGATGACACCATATGGCTCAATCTTCAAACGGATCCGTCCCCCATTGACTTTCAATGTAAAGTCTGGACGGATCCGTTCAGGCTACTTTCAGACTTAGTTTTTTTTTTTTCAAACTATAATGCAGACGGATCCGTTCTGAACGGATCCAAACGTCTGCATTATAGGAGCGGATCCGTCTGAGCAGACATCAGACGGACCCGCTCTGAACGCTAGTGTGAAAGTAGCCTAAAGGGGTTGTCAAAGTTTTTTTTTCTAGGGCAGTGAAAGTATTAAAATAATTAAAGAAAAAATCTTAGGCTACACATGACAGTAAAAACGTCACACAATCGCTTAAGAACAATGGCAGTCTATGGGGTTAGTTGTACTTTTTCATGGACTGGCAGCCTCCATACAATTAAAAGGAAACCGGTTTAGTCAGCTGTTTCTCAGAAAGGCATCAGTGAAAAAATAAAATGCCATTAAAAACGTACAGATTTGCTATATTTTTTTTTTTCACGTGAGGCACATTTATCAAGACTGTCGTATCCATACGCCAGTCTTGATCTCCCGACACTGGCAAGACATACGCCTAATTTCTTAAGAGGCAGATGCCTCTTAATAAATAAGACGCATCTCTGCTCTGCTGAGCTCTAGATACTGAAGTTTACGCCAGCTGCAGGCTAGTGTAGACTTTAGCTATAGTAAATGCAGCGGGCGACGCAAAGCCTCATCCCCTCCCACTAACCCCCCCCGCCCCATTTTCTCAAGTGCACATAATAATGGCATAAAGTGTTTAATAAATGTCCATGCTATGGCTGAAGTATCAGGGAGCACGGAAGCAGAGGTGGAGGTTTGGAACGATGTGCCTTCGCTGCCTTTAAGGGGGTTGCCCGGAATTTTTCTATTGATGACCTATCCTCAGGATCAGGTTGTCGGGGGTCCGACACCCAGCAACACAGCCGATGAGCTGTTTGAGGAGACGACGTGCACAGTGCACAGGTGGCGTCTCCAATCTCTCTTCCTTTCCGCTGCTGCTGTCCCATAGACATACAGCAGTGAGCAGGAAGAGAAAAGGGAGATGGCACATGTGCACTGCGCATGCAGTCTCCTCAAAAAGCTGATCGGCGGTGGTGCCGGGTGTCGGACCCCCACCGATCTGATATTGATGACCTATCCTGAGGATAGGTCATCAATGGAAAAAGCACGGATGACCCCTTTAACGAGAAAAAAAAAAAAATATTAACTCCAAAAATCCCTTTAAAGAGGACCTTTCATGGTATTGTATTAAAGGGGTTATCCCATCATAGACAATGGGAGCCTATCGCTAGGATATGTCCCCATTGTCTGATAGGTGCGGGTCCCAACGCTGGGACCCGCACCTACAAGCAGAACGGAGCGGAGAAACTTGAGGAGGGCGCACTGCGCATGCGAAGCCGCCCCCTCCATTAATTTCTATGGAGCCGCCGAAAATTTCCGTCGGCCCCATAGAAATTAATGGGAGCGGTGGCCGCGCATGCGCGGTGCGCTCCCATTCACTTCAATGGGAGAGGCGGAGAGCTGCGCCTGTTGGTGGACAGACCCCGGGAAACCTGAGGTCCTCCAGCCACAACTCTCCCCGGCTCCGTTCTCCTTGTAGGTGCGGGTCCCAGCGGTGGGACCCGCACCTATCAGACAATGGGGGCATATCCTAGCGATATGCCCCCATTGCCTAAGATGGGATAACCCCTTTAATGAAGATAAATACCTTTACTTGCGGGGTACCCCCCACTGATGCTGCCACACTGCCTGATTTTTTTAAAATATCGCTCTATTAACATACTTAGTGGGAAAACTACAGGGGGGCACAGCGGGGCGTAGGAGTGATATTTAAAAAAAAAAAAACAGGCAGGGTGGCAGCATCAGCAGCAGGGGGTACCCCGCAAGGAAAGTTATTTATCTAAATTAATAAAAAAAAAACATGAAAGGTCCTCTTTAAGTATGCTCATGCTTAAGCTAAAATTATATACAAAACATCAGTGTAAGGGCTCGTTCACACGACAGTTTGTGTCCCGTTCACGTATTGCGGGCCGCATTTGTGGATCTGCAATACACGGGCATCGTTATGTTGTCATTCCGCATTACGGACCCATTCATGTCAATGAGTCCGCAAATCCGGAGATGCGGAACGGAAGCACGGAACCGAACACTACGGAAGCACTACGGAGTGCATCCTGGGGTTCCGTTCCGTGCCTCCGCACCGCAAAAAAGATAGAGAATGTTCTATCTTTTTGCGGAACGGAGGGATCGCAGACCCATTCAAGTGAATGGGTCTGTGATCCCCATGCGCCTGCCCCACGGAAGGTGCCCGTGCATTGTGGACTGCAATTTGCTGTTTACAGCACGGACACGGGCCACCAACGGTCGTGTTAACGAGCCCTAAGGATAGATTCACAAACAGCAGATTTGTTACAAAAATGAAAAACCAGTCCCAGTCATCGGAATGGGGTTGTTTTGACGACAAACCCATGGATTTATGCAAAGTGCATTCAGACGTATAAAACGGTCTCAAAAATTTCTGCAATACATATGCATTCATTATTCATTTCTGTACAGCAATAATTAGATAGATGTGCTCCACGTCAGGCTCCTTCACACTTGGCAGGGCCCTTACATTTTACTGTTGTCTTTTTAAGCAGTTGAGCATTACAAGAAAGTGAAGATGCCAAATGCCTCTCCAATGCCAACTGCTGATGAGACATCTGCCTACACTTGGAATATCAGCCATCGGTGGACCCATCCTTCTCTTTTCCATAAGAAATAGAAAAGATTGCGCCGTCTCTCAGATTTCCGTTAATGACTTTTGAGCAATGGTTGTCAGGCATGCTGGTTATCCCCCCAAAATGGCCTGACATCAGATCAGACTCTCACCTATCTACCTAGGTGAAAGACACATTTTTTCCGGCATGAAATTAATTCCACATGAAACCATCAATTACGACAAGAACACATTTTAATTTGAAATATAGGAGACTGTTTTCGGGTAGGCAAAGGGATTCAGATTAATGGTTATGTTCAGCACATTTGAAATGTTAATGCACTGGATGGTAATGTATTTTGACCTCTAAAAAGAGCAAAACCCAGTGTGTGGGCACCGATAAAAGCTTTACTGTTCTGCTGTGTGGAATGAGAGGTGGGCCCCATACAGAAATGTCCTCAGCCGTTCTTTGTCCGGATTTAAATATGAATGAACGAAAGTGGCCTACGTAGCCAGTGACAAAGGAAATCTCCATCTCTCCAGACAAGACCAGCGGAAAGATATTTCTAATAATTTTAGCCCCACATGCTTTTGAAAACATTTTAATACCAACGCTCAGATTCTGGCGCTGACACTGGGTAGTTCATGCCAAGCGCTGTTATAACTCATGGCACGAGGATGGTGGAGACGCCAAAGATGTGCCTGCATCATCCACAGCATGAGTGGATGATGCGGATGATACAGTGGATATAAAAAGTCTACACACCCCTGTTAAAATGTCAGGTTTCTGTGATGTAAAAAAAAATTAGACAAAGATAAATCATTTCAGAACTTTTTCCACCTTTAATGTGATCTATAAACTGTACCACTCAATTGAAAAACAAACTGAAATCTTTTAGGTGGAGGGAACAAAAAAAAAACTAATAATTTGGTTGCATAAGTGTGCACACCCTCTTATAAGTGCAGTATTCAGAATTAAGCAATCACATTCAAAATCATGGTAAATAGGAGTCAGCATACACCTGCCATCACTTAAAGTGCCTCTGATTAACCCCAAATAAAGTTCAGCTGCTCTAGTTGGTCTTTCCTGAAATTGTCTTAGTCACATCCCACAGCAAAAGCCATGGTCCACAGAGAGCTTCCAAAGCATCAGAGGGATCTCATTGCTAAAAGGTATCAGTCAGGAGAAGGGTACAAAAGAATTCCCAAGGGATTAGATATACCATGGAACACAGTGAAGACAGTCGTCATCATCAAGTGGAGAAAATATGGCACAACAGTGACATTACAAAGAACTGGACGTCCCTCCAAAATTGATGAAAAGACTAGAAGAAAACTGGTCTGGGAGGCGACCAAGAGGCCTACAGCAAGATTAAAGGAGCTGCAGGAATATCTGGCAAGTACTGGCTGTGTGGTACATGTGACAACAATCTCCCGTATTCTTCATATGTCTGGGCTATGGGGTAGAGTGGCAAGACGAAAGCCTTTTCTTACGAAGAAAAACATCCAAACCAATCTACATTTTGCAAAAATACATCTGAAGTCTCCCAAAAGCATGTGGGAAAAGGTGTTATGGTCTGATGAAACCAAGGTTGAACTTTTTGGCCATAATTCCAAAATATATTTTTGGCCCCAAAACAACAATGCACATCACCAAAAGAACACCATACCCACAGTAAAGCATGGTGGTGGCAGCATCATGCCAAGGGGCTGTTTTTCTTCAGCTGGAACTGGGGCCTTAGTTAAGCTAGAGGGAATTATGAACAGTTCCAAATAGGAACTTCATCTTTCAGCATGACAACAACCCAAAGCATACATCCAAATCAACAAAGGAATGGCTTCACCAGAAGAAGATTAAAGTTTTGGAATGGCCCATCACAGAAACCTGACATTTTAACAGGGGTGTGTAGACTTTTTATATGCACTGTATATGTTAAGGGTAATTTCACACTCCGTTGTTTTTGAAGGAGGTTTTGAGGATGATTTTCTTGCAGATTTTCCACCCAAAGCCAAAAGTGGATTCGAAAGAAATCAGAAATATAAAGGAAGGACCTGGACATTTCCTTCCTGCTGGATACACTTCTGGCGTTGGACGAAAAATCTGCATGAAAAGCTTCCCCCAAAATCTCTTCCAAATAACTCAGTGTGAGACTACCCTAATGTCTCATTCACACGTCAGTGATTCATTCGTGAAGCTGTCTGTGAAGGATCAGTGTTGGGTCAGTGTGTCTGTTTTTTGCTCTCCGTGTGTCATCTGTGTTTTACTGACCTGCACAGCTGAAAATGAATTTTCACAGCATTTCCTCCTAATGGTCCATTAAACATGGATGCCATCCGTGGTGCTTCCGTGTTTTTCACGGACTCAGACAATGGGTGTGATCATCAGTGAGCACGGACATATTACAGGTGAAACTCGAAAAATTTGAATATCGTGCAAAATTCATTTATTTCAGTAATGCCGCTTAAAAGGTAAACTAATATATGAGACTCATTACATGCAAAGCGAGATATTTCAAGTCTTTGTTATAATTTGGATGATTATGGCTTACAGCTTATGAAACCCCAAAGTCACAATTTTGAGGTACCCTTTGCTCAGGGGGTATGGACTAATTAGCTGACTAGAGTGTAACACTTTGAGCCTAGAATATTGAACCTTTTCAAAAAATTAAAATTTTAAGCTGCATTACGGCAATTCCTTTTAATTTGCATTACTGAAATAAATGAACTTTTGCACGATATTCAAAAATTATCACCTGCAGAGCATGCATCTGTGCTAAAACCACCTGTAACATCCCAGAGTTATGTTACTAAACTCTTTTACCCCGCTACAATCTGTTAAGTGTATCTGCATTGTCATCCTGTGTAATTTAACATCACATCCTCACAAATGTGCATATTCAAAACCGGTTACATATATTTGCTGTAATTTCCATGTACACCAGCAGGTGGCAGCAATGTTTAGCAAAGCCTTAGTAACAGTTTAGCATATCTAGATTGGAATAGTATATTCCAGTTTAGCTCTCCCCTCTTTGAGGAGGTGTGGAATGTTCCCACATCCTGCCTCATGGGGAGGAGAAGGAAGTTTAGTTAGTGTGCCAGCTACCCCTGCTAGGGGAAGGCTGCGCTGGTAGGAGCTCCCAGAAATAAGGATCCCAAGCCAGGATATGTCTCGGCTGAGACCAAAGATCACCATCCCCAGACTGAGCCCTCAGCCTCAGTGCTGGTAGAAAGCAAGCAGCACCTCCAGAACTATAGATCTCCAGGACGAAACATTCCCTGCGAGCGGAACTGTGAGTAACTATCCAAAGACCAGGAGAAGCCGAATTCCTCCTCAGCCAGCCCATATCAAGCAGAAGATAGAGCAGTAGACAGATTCCTGCCATATTCTCCAGGCACATAGTATAGAAGCAGAAGAGACCATACATTGCCAAATACCTGCTGGGACCTAAGAGACTAATGCTGTATCTCGTATGGATTCAAGCTGCATTCAGTAAAGACAAGTTGGATTATTATTACAAGTCTGGATCTCATTTACTACTACTAAAATCCTCAGTTACTCCTACTAGCAACACTCATTTATTGCAAGTGAGCCAGGAGTCCAGCCGTACCAAGGAGGGAGACACCGTTGACACTACATAGAGACATTATCCCCACTCTTGCATTCCTCACCTGGTACGTGAGTTGCAACACCTTAAAAGGGCCCTGAGACTGTACCCTGCGCACGCTGCAATTGGCGTCACGAACAAACTATAGACTATTATACACATATCCTGACCCACTGCATAATTGGCATCCGTGTAACCGTACCACGGTCCGGCTCATTGCACACCCACCCCGGGTCTGTGCTAAAACACTGATGTGTGAATATACACTTTAAAATAAATAGGAAAGCGTGCCGTCTGTGAAGAACACATATAGCGCATGTCCGTGAATCACTTACGTGTGAATGGGGTTTTAACCTAACACACTACTGCAATTGCCAGCATTACATATAACTTCGATCCCACTTGTTTAACAAATATTGACAGCAGCGTCTAAGTGGATAGACGCAGGGAGAGGGCTCTGTCACCCCATCGCAGCTCCCGCAATAAGACCTCATGATGAATGCTGTGATAACAAAATCCCCCAAAATTTTGCAGAATAGCAGTTTTTTTTCTCATTTTCCCACCCCCAAAAAAAAGTTTAAATTGTTTCTGCAATACATTATATGTATTCCAAAAGGTTGGCATAAAAAAAAATTGCAACTGACCCAGCAAAGAAAAAAACAAAAACAAGCCATCATATGACAACGTCGATGGAAAAATAAAGAGGTTATGGCTGTTGAGACGCGGTGATGAAAAAACGTTAAAAAAAACACTGACCCTCAAGCGTCAAGATAGCTGTCCTCAAGCTGTTAACAGATGGGCCGTTACTTTATTTTCCAGCGACTTGTCTTGCCTGTTCCTTTTCTCGTTATGTTACTTTGTGAACTATCCTAAATGTCCAACATATACACACGCTGTCAAATTTGCCATTAACTCAAAATATCAATGAAGATGCCAACGTATCTGTAGTATGCCATACCAACCCTAACCGCAGCAACAATCAACTGCCACGCTGGACGTCATGATGCAGCCGTGTGCATGTGCTGTGCATCCAGACCACATCTACTGGAAACTGCACGAACACCAGTCTTTCCTTACAGCTTTAGGTCCCATACACGACCAAAACACTGGCACCAGCAGTGTGCGCTCTGCATCCCGGTGCAGACGCAGTGACTACAATGGGTCCACGATCCAGAAGATGTGGCAAAAGATAGGACATGTCCTATCTTTTGTAGCATGGGACCCGAAAGCCTTTCCGTGTGCTTCTGGGTCCTTGCCTCCGCACTGCAAAAGAAAGGACATGTCCTACCTTTCGCTGCATCTTTCAGATTGTGAGCCCGTTGAGGTCAATGGGTCTGCACTGCTATTTGGAGTGCACGTGGCCAGTGCCCGTGTTTTGTGGACCAGCAGTTTGCACTCCACAGCACGGGCACAGTGGCCCCACAGTCTTGTGAATGGGGCCTTAAGGGTCCTTTACATGGGCCAAGAATCACATAGATTATCGCTAACAAGCGTTACTATGATGATCGCGCGGCGTAAATGGGCCGCCGTTTACCTGACAAACGAGCTAAGATAAGATAGCAGGCACAGCAGCGGTTATGGAGTCCAGTATCTAAGGGGGCCCCATCTCTAGTGATATATAGGGATAACTGAAGTGTGCTGTGACCTGACTGGTTTATTTCTGTACATCACCATGCATATCATACTATTGCGGTATCACTGTGAGCCTTATTGCTGTGACATCACTGTGAAAAATTATCCCTGAGCGTACAGATAATGATCCTCTATCCTCAGGATAGGTGATCATTATCAGATGCCGGGAATAGTACCCCCGCCGATCAGCTGTTTCAGGGAGCCGCTGCGTTCCCATCTCCCAGCAACTTTCCAAGCACAGAACGGCAAAATAGGCCAATATTATTTACTGGATAAACACTTTAAAGGAAAACAACATCATTTTAGAGCCATGGGGTGAAGATGTATGCCAGTTGTCTGGTGTAAACACATTGAGCAATAGGGTGTTCAGAAAGAGTACCTGTTCCACTTCTTCTGACATAAAAGTTGGGTAAAGTAGGCGAGACGGAGTGAGACTTTCTTTTTTTAAATTAAAATTTTCTTCCACTTGTAATTTGCCCTACAACTCACTGGGGGAGGAGTGGGAAAGGCTACTTGGCCTTCTGAGGTCTGTGTAGGCCTCTGCCTGACAGCAGCCCATTCCTGGCAACTCTATATTCTGAGTGCCAGAGTTTTTTGGTTTTTTTAGGCAATTGTCTTAGGTACGGTCTCATTTTTTGCAGGACGAGATGACGGTTTGATTGGTACTATCTTGGGCGGCATATGCCTTTTTGATCGCTTAGTGTTGCACTTTTTGTGATGTAAGGTGACAAAAAAAATGCCTTTTTTACACAGTTTTTATTATTATTATTTTTTACGGGTTTAGATCATGTGATATTTTATAGAGCCGGTCATTACGGATGCGGCAATACCCAATTTGTCTGTTTTTCATATTTTTTCTACAATTTTGTGTTTTATTTGGGGAAATTTTATTTATTTATTTTTAACTTGAAACTGTTTTTTTTTTTTTATTATGAAAAACACTATTTTTTACTTTTTATTTTTGTCCCACTCTGGGACTTTAGGGGTCTGATCCCCTCCGCAATGCATTACAATACATCCTGTATTGTAATGCATTGACTGTCAGCTTTTGTGCAGACAGCCTGCCTGTGAGGCCTAGCCCGTACCCTCCACAAACCCTCTGCATGCCGCAGTCCGCTTTGACCGTGGCAAACAAGGGGGTTAATACCCGCCCGATCAGCCCGCCGTACATGTACAGCGCTGGTCTTTAAGTCACGTCGACCAGCGTCGTACATGTACGGCGGAGGTCCTTAAGGGGTTAAAGGAAATGTGCCACCAAGAATATTTTCTGCCCGTAAAACCAGATAGCGACATCTCTATTTAGGCTACTTTCACACCAGCGTTTTCCCTTTCCGCTATTGAGATCCATCATAGGATCTCAATAGCAGGGGAAAACACTCCAGTTTTGTCCCCATTCATTGTCAATGGGGACAAAACAGAACTAAAGAACTTTTTGTTTCATTGAGTTCCCATGACGCACACAAAAGCGCAGCAAGCAGCGTTTGAGTGCGTCTGGGATGCGGAGCAAGACGGATCCGTGTTGACTTACAATGCAAGTCAATGGAGACGGATCCTTTTTCTCGGATACAAAAGAAAATGGATCCGTCCCCCATTGACTTACAATGGTTTTAGAGATGGAACAGTCTTGGCAATGTTAAAGATAATACAACCGTATTTTATGTTTGCTGAACATGATTATGGGGGCGGCCATCTTGTTGAGCTGCTCTTAACAGCATTTACAAAGCAATGGACCATAGACACAATGGTCAGGAGGGGACCCCATTGACTTGTATGGGAGTTTTCTAGGCATGCTCTGTGACCTGTGCAGAGGTCATTATACAAGGAAAGAATAGAGAAGCTTTGACAATCGCCTATTGTGAATGGTGCATCATGTCTTATCCATACACAGAGGTAATATCATTACAGGCAGGATTAGAAGGACAGATGAGCAGGTAACTGCAGTAAAGTGATCTGTACAGACCAAAAAGTGGTGACTGTTATTCGGCTTAGTGGCCAATGCGAAAACTGCAGGATTTTATGGTTTTTGTTTAAATATAGATATTGACAAATTAAAAAAAATCACCACCAAAACACAAAAACGTGATTTAAATAATAGATTATTTTCTGATGACACATTCCCTTTAACGACATTTACAGTTTTGTATAACTAGTATATCATATACAGGATGTTGAATCTGGCAGATAATTCTTTTCTAGGTAGTGTACCCAAGTGTTAGTGACAGCTGACAGTGTTAGGAAAGCAGGAGCGAGAATGTATCACGTCTGCCCTCTCATTTACACTATACACAACACTCAAGCTGTGTGCAGGATGCAGACATGTCCCGTCCTGTATTAATCCCGGTGATTATGGAACTGACCACATGAGAACGCATGCCGCACCAGGCCCCTCGTCAGCTCTGACTGTCACAAATGAAAGGTCAGAAGAGCTGACGACAAGGCATTATACATTGTGTGTAAGCATAATAATGGTGCTGACAGTTATTCTAGACCATGCTGTGTAAGAAACTAGACAAGTAAGGGTACTTTCACACGAGCGTTTTTGTTTTCCGGTATTGAGTTCCGTCCTTGGGTCTCTATACCGGAAAAAAACTGACCAGTTTTATCCTAATGCATTCTGAATGGAAAGCATTCGTTCAGTATGCATCAGGATGTCTTCAGTTCAGTCCCTCTTACGTTTTTTGACCGGAGAAAATACTGCAGCATGCTGCAGTTTTCTCTCCGGCCAAAAATCCTGAACACTTGCCGGAATGCCTGATCCGGCATTAACTTTCATTGAAATGCAAAATGGATCCGTTCTTTCAGTCTGCGCATGCGCAGACCATTAAATCTGTGAAAAAAATAAATACCAGATCAGTTTTTCCGGATGACAACCAGAAAGACGGATCCGGTATTGCAATGCATTTGTGAGACGGATCTGCATCCTGATCAGTCTCACAAATGCATCCGTTTGCATCCAGATTGCCGGATCCGGCAGGCAGTTCTGGCAACGGAACTGCCTGCCGGAATCCTCTGCCGCAAGTGTGAAAATACCCTTAAATAACGTCTACAAGTATAAACATTAAAAATACTTCGCTAATGGTTGAAACATTTTTGCAATCACCCCAATTTGAATATCCTAAAGAACACACATTCCCCAGTCCTCTCAGCCCAGATTTTTAGGCTCTAGAGTGGGAAAAGTGTCAACTTGTTAAACTATAAAACTGATGACCCTTGGCCTATAAAATAAGAAAGTGAAGTACCACCCAAAAGCTTCTTGTTGTTGGAGGGGTTTTCCAGGACTTCGATATTGATGACCAATTCGTAGGTCATCAATATCAAAATCGATAGAGGTACCGCTTCCAGCACCCCCACAGGTCAGCTGCTTAGGGTAGCTGCCGGTGGAGGAAACTATGACGCAGAAGGCTCCACACACTGTGTAGTGGCCGTGCTGGGTACTACAGCTCAGCTCCCATTCAAGTGAATGGGAGCTGAGAAGCAGTATGTCAGTGCCGAAAACTGAGCTGGGTGTGGAGTCTCCCATACACTGTCTAGTTTCCGATGTAGGACGCTGCCCCCAACAGCTAATCTGTGGGGGTGCTGGGTGTTGGTTTTCCACCGATTTGATACTGATTGCCTGTCCTAAGAATTGGTCATCGATATCAAAGTCCAAGAAAATCTAATGCGTTTCTATCCCCGACATTGTTCCGCAAAATCGATTTATCTAGCAGGCAGTAATATGCGGATATGCACCAAACTCACCTCCCAGCCTTTTCCATTCACAAATTATAGGCCTCATAGTGTGTATTTATTCATAAAACTTATATATAGCACCAACATATCCAACAGCGCTGTACAGAAATTGTCCTTATATACATTCATCTCTGCTCCAAACAGGGCCACAATCTAATCTTTCTATTGTGCAAAAGTAGTACAGCATAAAAGACCCTATATACACGTTATTCCTCGCCCGATGCAGTCCACAACGAATTTACAATAAGTAAAAAAAACGTAACACCCTGAGCAGCTTTCATATGCAGAAATACTTCAGCAATGGGCAGGGTGGTTGTGCCTCTGTCATTTAGTTAATCAAGTATTAAACCCTAAGTAATGGACTTAAAGGGGTTGCGACACTAATATAAATGCATCCCGCCCAATAGGTATTGCCGTTCTATTACTTTCCCTAAATACCACAATTGATCAAAACTGCCTTATTCTACAGTCATTAGCCTACCTATGTGGCAAATCTGATCGATATTCAGTTGCTGTAGGTTACATCCTGCATTGGAGGCCTACAGGACGCAGGAAGCCTCATTGGTGTGAGGAGCGGTAATGTCACATGATCTGCTGTCAGGACACATCTCGCTGCCATGAGGCATGATGGGACAGCAGTCACATGACAAACAAGGAAGTAGGCTTCAAACATGGGGGATAAGAGAAAACTGCAGATGAGGTACATTTGGAAGAAAAAAAAAATGAAAAAAAAAACTATGCAGGGAGGAATAGGAGCTACAGTAACTGAAAAATAAACTTTACAGTGAAACGTAGTTTATGGCACAAACCCTTTAAATTAGCAGACCACCACAGGTCAAATACAAGAGATCTTGAAATAAGTACAGACGCTGTAATCTTCTTGTGCTAAGCGGAGATTAGCGAAAAGCATTAAAACCCGAGAACATAAAAAGGAACCGTTAATAGTTGTCCATGTTCCTACAGGCAAAGTAACATAGGGACTCTGCCGAATTACTCAAGCAAATGAAACGACACCATCGTTCACATTTCTGTTCATTTTGTGCAAATTCATCTGGAGAAATATGAAGACATTTTGTAGATCAAAGCAATACTGCCAAACCCAGACAACCACCCCTGTCCTGCTAATCTAAAGGTGGATTCTCATAGGGTTTTACGATGATCTCCGTTCAGTCCTGGAGAACCACAGGGGTCCCGGACGTATTACAGCCATATGAATCCTGCCTATGTAGGCAGATCAGTCTTTCAGGGTTGTCACTTGGCTTTGCCACAAACAGATGAAATAAGAAAACACTTAGGAGAAAGTTTCAACAATAGGACAACCTTGGTTGAATTCTTCAATGCTCCCAAGATAAGTCGGGGAACCAGTCGCAGACATTTTTGCTACATCCTGTCATTATGCCGTAACTGTAATAGCAAGATTAAATTAACCAGATTTACTTCCATTTCCACCATATTCGTGGCAGGATTAGCACCAATGCTTTTAGACACTTATCAAAAATTTGTGCCAAAAGACGAGGGTCCAGCTTTACTAATCCTAAAGATGGGGTAATCGTAGGGCTGTATTACACTGAGGGATTAAGCAGGCGACTGTCAGGAAGGAACTAATGCCATCGATTGTCCCCATACAGAATCATGATTTGTCAGTAGCAGAGCGTAATAAACCGACAATCTGCTGCCGCCAAACGATTTTTCTGACTGCATATTCGGCTGCACATTTACACAGGAAAATCAGATTCCTACGAACTTGTTTGCGATGATGCGGCTGACCCTGTGCCAGTGTAATACAGCCCTAGACTGGCTGTCTACACTTGCACACAATTAGGGCTTATTCACACGGCCGTGTGAAGCCCGTGCCCGTATTGCAGACTGCATTTGCAGATCCGCAATACACGGGTCCCGTTCCGTGGCCATTCCGCATCACGGATGCAGACCCATTCATTTTAATGGGTCCGCAAATCCGAAGATACGGAACGGAACACTACGGAAGCACTACGGAGTGCTTTGAGGTTCCGTTCCATGCTTCCGCACCGCAAAAAAAGATAGAGCTTGCTCTATCTTTTTTGCGGAACGGAGGGATCGCAGACCCATTCAAGTGAATGGGGCCGTGATCCTTATGCGGCTGCCACGCGGCAGGTGCCCGTGCTCAGCGGTCCACAGCACGGGCTTCATTACACTCCGGATCCGGAAAAACGCAAGTGTACTGAAAGCATTTGAAGACGGAACCGTCTTCCAAATGCTTTCAGTGTTACTATGGCACCCAGGACGCTATTAAAGTCCTGGTTGCCAAAGTAGGAGCGGGGGAGCGGTATACTTACAGTCCGTGTGGCTCCCCGGGCGCTCCAGAATGACGTCAGAGCGCCCCATGCGCATGGATGACGTGATCCATGCGCTTGGGGCGCCCTGACGTCACTCTGGAGCGCCCGGGGAGCCGCACGGACGGTAAGTATACTGCTCCCCCGCTCCCCACTACACTTTACCATGGCTGCCGGGACTTTAGCGTCCCAGCAGCCATGGTAACCATTCAGAAAAAGCGAAATGTCGGCTCCGGCTATGCGCCGAAACGACGTTTAGCTTAAGGCCGGATCCGGATCAATGCCTTCCAATGGGCATTAATTCCGGATCCGGCATTGCGGCAAGTGTTCCGGATTTTTGCCCGGAGCAAAACGACGGAACTCTATGCCGGAAGACAAGAACGCAAGTGTGAAAGAGCCCTTAGATCATAAATGTGGTGCAGGGATAGACACTTTTCTCTGACTCTATACCAACTATTGGTTGTCTTGCTTTGAGACAGATTATCATGCCAGAATTGTTGCGCCAAATGGTGCACCTTAAGCCCACCCCATTTCCCGGTGAAGCTTCACCCTTTTCTACTAAGCCTTACCCCTCGTCAAGCATGTGAGAAAAACAATGTAGAAACTAGATGCACCAAATTGTGACACTTTTTAGACAGATATTTGGTGCAGACACATTAGTAAATCTGGGCCTAAATGTTTCTGGCATGTCTGAAGCTTTTTCAAAATTGCCTTGACAAGGAGGTGAGGTTTAGAGAAAAGATAACATGCGCCAAAAAAATGCATCAACATTTTGGCACACAATTGGTATAAACCAAGACAACAAATAGGTGGTGTAAAATTAGACAAACAAGTCTAAAAACATGCCAGATTTATCACACAGCATAAGCCACTATGATAAGTTTGGCGCATTTTTCAGACCGTCATGGCTTCCAGGCTTCTGACCAACAGTGAGACTTTCAGGCCTCTTTTATACCTACAGTAATGAGCCCAGAATCTGATACACCTGGGTTTGCCTTGGGCTTGTGATATAGTTGTACTGGAGTGGGGGGAGGAATGGCAGATCTCTCTACAAATCTAACTAGCATTCCATAAAAATCCAGCCCATAAAACACTTTAGAAAAACGTGTCTAAGCAGACTACTCTTTTCTGAAAGTACCCAGCTTTCCTGGATTCTTTTACATCACCCATCTGAGCATTCTGGGAGAGATATACATCCCCTCCAGTACTTTTCCAGACACCATGTTACAGTACATACATCAGTTCACCTCTGTCCTACACGTAGCCTCAACAAGCAATATGCAAGATCATTTCGCATTGCTGCATATTCATTTTTTATGCTTTCCTTGTGCCCACAGCAAACATCACTTAGACTGATGTGATGCTATATCTTGCCATTCATTACATAAATTCTTGGCAGGGTCTGATAAAGCACTATCCCAATATCGGGTACAAAATTATGTTTGATTTTTATCTCATCTTAAAGTCAAGAAACCATTTTGCAATTAGAGCCAAAGCCAGTGAAGACAATCAATACTAATTCCCACGGAGCTGAAACAGAAGCTGTTCAACATCATCAAAATATATGAGGATAAACAGCCCAATTACACAAAGCGCCACAAAAATCCTCAGATAACTGGTGAAGATGCATATACGGTACCCTACGTGGAAACTGCAACAACCATATCATCAATATTTATATATTTGAAATTATCAGAGACAAGTCACAAACCCTTTAAAAAGAGTCATCTCATTTCAGAAAGTGGCATTACGCAGAGAAAGTTAATACATGCCACTTACTAATATATTGTGATTGTCCATATTGCCTCCTTTTCTGGCTTGATTCATTTTTCCACCACACACTGTCCGTATCCAAGGGTTACGACCATCCTGTAATACAGCAGTGGTGGTCGTGACTGCACGATGTAGAAAACAGGAGCCGGCCTCTCTGGTGGACGGGACTGTGGGAGTGCGCATAGGCATGCATGCACAGCAACTCCCATCTTGACCACCTCGTATCTGCACTGCAGCAGTGGCCGAAATGAGCAATGTATAATGTGATGGAAAAATGAATCCAGCCAGCAAAGGAGGCAATATGGACAATCACAGTACATTAGTAAGTGCCTTGTAATAACTTTCTCTACATGATGAAAGCCATTTGCCTAGGTGAGACAACCCCTATAAAATAAGTTATTCCCCAAAAATGGTGGCATACTACCAGTGATTGGTGGAGGTCCAATCTCTGGGGCGTCAAGGAGCCTGAGAATAAATGGGTCGCAGCAATGATTTAGCGTTGTGCCTCCTTCAGTGTATTCCCTTTGCACAGTAGTGCTCCCCGTCATCCGCTTTGCAGGCGACTGTAGCACAGTCCCTTTCAAGTGTAGCACCGATGCACGTAGAAAACCATGAAGGGGCCACGGCATTAAATTAATGATGTAGCCCTTTCGCTCTGGAATTCGGTGGTAGACCGCCACAATCACAAATGTGATTGACATCAAAAGTCAGACTTCTGCAATCACAAAGTGATGGCATAGCCTAACATTATGTTTCCCCTTTAAGAGATGGGAATGACCCTTTAAAAAGGGATTTGGGGGAGTGAGGAATCTTCATAAAGGGCTGAAAGGTAAGGGTATTAAAGTGTAACCGTCATGTTTTCATTAAAAAAAAAATCTATTATAGCATATGTTACTGCTGCAGCAGCATTATGCACAAAGCAATCTTTAGTTTCTTCGCATACCACTGTTTTACTTAAGTTTTTCTCTTAAAGCTGTTTAAACATTTACAATATATGAGGACCTTCTCAAGATGGCTCCTCTGCCAGTTCTCGGAGGCCAAAACTGCTTTCCCTCACTTCCCATACACACTTGCTGTAGCCAGCAGCTCCCTGCCAGTTTTTGTGCCCAGTATGTTAAAACCGAGCATCGGTACAGGGAGGAGGAGATGCCGGGGGGGGTCTCCTTCTCCCTAGCGGTGCCGTGGTCCAATCGCAGAGGAGAGAGTCACAGCCAGTTTGAGTGCAATTGGACCGTGGCACACCTAGGGAGACGGAGATGCCCGTGGAGAAACCCTGGCATCTCCTCCTCCCTGTACCGATGCTCAGTATTAGCATACTGGGTGCGAAAACTGCAGGGGGGCGCAGGGGGGCACAGTGGGGCATTTCAAAAAATGAACAAGGATGGCAGAATGACTGAAGGGTACCCCGCAAGTAAAGGTACTTGATTAAACATAAAAATGTCATGAAAGGTCCTCTTTAACCCCTTCAACCCAGGCCCTGTTTTCACCTTCCTGCCCAGGCCATTTTTTGCAAATCTGACATGTGTCACTTTATGTGGCGATAACTTAAAATGCTTTTACTTATACAGGCCATTCTGGAGATTGTTTTCTCGTCACATATTGTACTTCAGGACAGTGGTAAAAATAAGTTAAAAAAAAACATTTTTATTCATAAAAAAATACCAAATTTACCAATAATTTTGAAAAATTAGCAAATTTCCAAATTTTAATTTCTTTACTTTTATATTAGATAGTAATACCTTCAAAATAGTAATTACTTTACATTCCCCATATTTCTATTCCATGTTTGGATCATTTTGAAAATGACATTTTCATTTTTTTGGGGACGTTAGAAGGCTTAGAAGTTTGAAAGTAAATCTTGAAATTTTTCGGAAAATTTCCAAAACACACTTTTTAAGGACCAGTTCAGCTCTGAAGTCACTTTGAGGCTTACATAATAGAAACCACCCAAAAATGACGCCATTTTAGAAACTACACCCCTCAAGGTATACAAAACTGATTTTACAAACTTTGTTAACCCTTTAGGTGTTCCACAAGAAATTGATGGAAAATGGAGATGAAATTTCAGAATTTCACTTTTTTGGCAGATTTTACATTTTAATCCATTTTTTCCAGTAGCAAAGCAGGGTTAACAGCCAAATAAAACTCAATATTTATGACCCTGATTCTGCGGTTTACAGAAACACCCCACATGTGATCGTAAACTGCTGTACGGGCACACGGCAGGGCGCAGAAGGAAAGGAACGCCATATGGTTTTTGGAAGGCAAATTTAGCTGAACTGGTTTTTAGATGCCATGTCCCATTTGAAGCCCCCCTGATGCACCCCTACAGTAGAAACTAAAAAAAGTGACCATATTTTGGAAACTACGGGATAAGGTGCCAGTTTTATTGGTACTATTTTGGGGTACATATGATTTTTAATTGCTCTATATTAAGTTTTTTGCGAGGCAAGGTAACAAAAAAATTGATGTTTTGGCACCGTTTTTTATTTTTACAGCGTTTACCTGAGGGATTAGGTCATGTGACTTATTTTTTATAGAGCAGATAGTTACGCACGTGGCAATACCTAATATGTCTACTTTTTCTCATTTATTTAAGTTTTACACAATAAGGCTACTTTCACACTAGCGTTCGGAGCGGATCCGTCTGATGTTTCATCAGACGGATCCGCTCCGATAATGCAGACGTTCGCATCCGTTCAGAACGGAGGCGTCTGCATTAAAACTTAGAAAATTTTCTAAGTGTGAAAGTTGTCTGAGCGGATCCGTCCAGACTTTACATTGAAAGTCAATGGGGAACGGATCCGCTTGAAGATTGAGCCATATTGTGTCATCTTCAAGCGGATCCGTCCCCATTGACTTCCATTATAAGTCTGGACGGATCCGCTCGCCTCCGCACGGCCAGGCGGACACCCGAACGCTGCAAGCAGCGTTCAGGTGTCCGCTCACTGAGCGGAGCGGAGGCTGAGCGATGGCAGGCGGATGCATTCTCAGCGGATCCGCCTCCACTGAGAATGCATTGGGGCCAGACGGATGCGTTCGGGACCGCTCGTGAGCCCCTTCAAACGGAGCGCACGAGCGGACACCCGAACGCTAGTGTGAAAGTAGCCTAATAGCAGTTGCGAAGCAAAATAATTATCATATTTTAGTGTCTCCATAGTCTGAGAGCCATAGCTTTTTTTATTTTTTGACCGATTCTCTCAGGTAGGGTCTCATTTTTTGCGGGATGAGGTGACGGTCTGACTGGTACTATTTTGGGGGGCATACACCTTTTTTGATTACTTGCAATTTTTGTGATGCAATGTGACAAAAATGTTTTTTTTTTTACGGTGTTCATCTGTGTGGTTAGGTCATGTAATATTTTTATAGAGCTGGTTGTTACGGACGTGGCATTACCTAATATGTATATTTTTTTATGTATTTCACTTTAGCACATAATAGCAGTTTTGAAACAAATTGATGTTTTAGTGTCTCCATGTTCTGAGAGCTATATATTTTTTTATTATTTTGGGCGATTGTCTTAGGTAGGGGCTCATTTTTTGCGGGATGAGGTGACTGTTTTATTGATACCATTTTAGGGGGCATACGCCTTTTTGATCGCTTGGTGTTGCACTTTTTGTGATGTAAGGTGACAAAAATAGCTTTTTTTTTTACACTGTTTTTATTTTTTTATGGTGTTTATCGGACAGGGTGGATCATGTGATATATTTATAGAGCCGGTCATTGCGGACGCGGCGATACCTAATATGTGTGGGTTGTTTTGTTTTTTAGTTTTTTTATTATAAAATAAGGGGAAAGGGACTTTTTTCTTTTTTACTTTATTCATTTTATTATTTTATAAATTTTATTAAAAACACTTTTTTTTACTTTATTTAGGACATTCACTTTTGGGGGTCTGATCCCCTCTGCAATGCATTACAATACATCTGTATTGTAATGCATTGCCTGTTAGTGTATGACACTGAGTCATACACTAACAGGTTGCCTAGGAGACGCAGCCTGAGGCTGGATCTCCTCGGCACCCGTAGAAGGCAGGTCCCGATGCCGTGCAAGGCATTGGGCAGCCTCTGCACGGCATCGGGCTACCTTGTGTCGCAGCGGGTCCCCACCACAGCAGCGCGGGGACTCGATGCGATCGTTCACCTGACACAAACCTCTTCTATGTCGCGGTCAGCGTGGACCGCGGCATAGAAGAGGTTAATCCGCCGGCATCGGCTTTTACAGCGTTGCCGGCAGATACAGCAGGGGCTCGGCTACAACGGACTGCCTGGCCCCTGCAGTGATCGCGTGCACACCGCTCCGATTCCCGCGCGATCACTATGACGTACTATTACGTCAAATTGCGGGAACTCAGTAGTTCCCATGACGTACTAGTACGTCAAAAGGTCGGGAAGGGGTTAAGCTGGACCTCAACATCAAGGCAATCATGCCGAGGATTTCTGAACAGAATTCACAGACTGCTATTCGAACACACAGAACATCTAAGATGTGATCATACAATAACATACAGTACAAGGACAAAAACACTGATTTGCTGAATGAGAACAGGATGTAACAGAAGTCAAGGGTTTTAGCAAAGATGTACTGGCTATGATGCCAATATAAAGAGCAAGGGGTGATAAATTCACACTACAGTGACTTTTTGTTTCCAAGGAGCAGTGCCTTAAAGGGGTTCTGCAGTTTTTTTTAAACTGATGATCTATCCTCTGGATAGATCATCAGCATCTGATCAGCAGGGGTCCGACACCCGGGACCCCCGCCGATCAGCTGTTTGAGAACGCAGGCCCAGTGACATCACGACTAGTATCAACTAACTGGCCTGGGCGCGGCTAAGCTCCATTCAAGTGAACAGAGCTTAGCCGCGCCCAGGCCAATTGATACTAGTCGTGACGTCACTTGGCCTGCGGTAAACAGCGAGAAGGCCGCGGTGCTCCTGGAGCGCCGCTGCCGTCTCAAACAGCTGATCGGCGGGGGTCCCAGAGAATAGATCATCAGTTTAAAAAAACTGCAGAACCCCTTTAAAGGCTACCTACTAGCTGGATTTTGGCAAGGGGAATCAGTACCCTATGAGACAACGCACACAATGCATCTCACAAACTCAACCAGAACCCTACTCTGTATTGATGAGGAGATCCAGTACAGTGCTGTGATGGGCGACTCTGGTTTGGCTGATAACCTGAATTAAAGGGGTTGTCCAAGTTATTTTTTTTATTCTATGTCTCTAACTAGGCCAATGTAAAAACTTTCCAATTAACTGACTTTATCTCCAGTGGCTGGTTTCTCAGATTTCACTGAGGGTCACATGACCTGTGATGTCAGCTTCTCTCCCTACTCTGATAATTGGTGCACAAGCCTGAGAGATCTGTAGGAGACTCAGTGTTCTGGCCACGCCCCGCTTCACTGCCGTCTGCTGCTTATTGCTCTCTCACAGGATTCTTAACCCCTTCAGCTGCACAGACTCAGGGCTGAAGTGTTTACTGGGTAGCTGCAGGCAGTGAGGAGACAAATGCTGGACACAGGAGCTGAAAGAGAAGTTCTACAGAGCATTGCAGGTGGGGGAAGATTCTGTGTATATCAGCAGTGTCATTGAACAGCTAGGACTTTTAGTTCTATACATACAACATGCTGCTGAGTCTCCCAGCAGGCAAACATGTCACTTAGGGCAGCACTTGTATTCACTCCCTTAGTAGTGCAGGGGGAGGGGCAGAGATAGTTTTTATTGCAAGTAAACAAAGGGCCAGAGGAGAACCAGGGAAATCAGGAAATATATATTTTTTGCTTAAAACTTGCTTACCTTAGTTATATAATCGCTGACCAATCAGATTTATAGTCCTATATTTTTTTCCCCCATAACTTGGACAACCTCTTTAAGTTTTAGGGCCTTTACAGGGCCCAACACTATTTCTGCAATAAAACTACTTATAGGAGATCCTAGGGCAGTGATGGTGAACCTTTTAGAGACTGAGTGCCCGGACTGCAACCCAAAACCCACTTATTTACCACAAAGTGCCAACACAGCAATTTAACCTGAATACTGAGGTTTTAGTTTAGAAAAAACAACTCATACATTAACATGGGCCGGACGGGGACTTAAAAACAGCCCTAACACACAAACCTCAGGGGATGCACATCCAGGGCACGAAGCTCCCGTTCCACCACATCCCAAGGATGCTCTATTGGGTTGAGATCTGGTGACTGTGGGGGCCATTTCAGTACAGTGAACTCATTGTCATGTTCAAGAAACCAATTTGAAATTATTCGAGCTTTGTGACATGGTGCATTATCCTGCTGGAAGTAGCCATCAGAGGATGGATACATGTTCTCATTCTGTTTACGCCAAATTCGGACTCTACCATTTGAATGTCACAACAGAAATCGAGACTCATCAGACCAGGCAACATTTTTCCAGTCTTCAACAGTCCAATTTTGGTGAGCTCGTGCAAATTGTGGCCTCTTTTTCCTATTTGTAATGGAGATGAGTGGTACCCGGTGGGGTCTTCTGCTGTTGTAGCCCATCTGCTTCAAGGTTGTGCGTGTTGTGGATTCACAAATGCTTTGCTGCATACCTCGGTTGTAACGAGTGGTTATTTCAGTCAACGTTGCTCTTCTATCAGCTTGAATCAGTCGGCCCATTCTCCTCTGACCTCTAGCATCCACAAGGCATTTTTGCCCACACGACTGCCGCATACTGGATGTTTTTCCCTTTTCACACCATTCTTTGTAAACCCTAGAAATGGTTGTGCGTGAAAATCCCAGTAACTGAGCAGATTGTGAAAATACTCAGACCGGCCCGTCTGGCACCAACAACCATGCCACGCTCAAAATTGCTTAAATCACCTTTCTTTCCCATTCTGACATTCAGTTTGGAGTTCAGGAGATTGTCTTGACCAGGACCACCCCTAAATGCATTGAAGCAACTGCCATGTGATTGGTTGACTAGATAATTGCATTAATGAGAACTAGAACAGGTGTTCCTAATAATTCTTTAGGTGAGTATATATATATATATATATATATACACACTTATATCAGCGATGTATCAGCGGAGAGGGAGGCGGGGCTGGCAACTGATATTGGAATGGCAGCGGGGCCCGGTGCAATCACTGTATTTTATTACACCGGGCCCTGCTCACTGTAGTATTCATATGTAATGTGTAGGCATGGGAGCTTTGTTAAACTATAGAAATCCTCTGCAGAAGTATCGCAATCCACATAGTACTCACTTGAAACTCCAGTAGCAGGCAGGCCGGGGGGCAGCGTAACGCCACTCACTACGTCACGCACCTGCTTCATTCATAAAGCAGTTTTGTCTAGATGTTGTTCTGGGCTGGGGGCTGGGGGATAGGTTTGGTAGTGGGATCTGCCAGTCCACACCCTTCCACTACATGTATTGTCTTTTGCCGGAGGTGATAGCAGGTGAGGCCTGCTGCTGTAATCAAGGAGGGATAAAAACAACCCTCTGTGTATGAGGTAGAGGGAGAAATGCTGAGGAAGCCTGAGAGGCTCTGTGTGAGGAGCTCAGAGGCTTTGTAAAGCCTGAAGTTTGGGGGGGCCCAGCGACACAACACCTTTTGGACGAGAGAAAGAGAGAGATCCCTTACTATATCTGTTTTTCCAGATTACTACACCAGGATGGATGCAACAGATTTATTAAAATAATAAGAAAATCTTATATGCAATATTTACCTAGTAGTTAGAAAGGGAGGGAATGTACGGGTGCTGTCATGAGGGAATCTCTAGAAACCGAATTACCAGTAAGTCTAATTCCCATTTTCCAGCTCATCCCTCATTACAGCACAACATGAAACGTACCAAAATTATAATTTAGGGGGGGGGGGGACCAAGTCTAAGGACGACAGCATCTCAGATATTTATCATTAGATAAAAATACCATTTCATAGAATCAGGAATAGACCCGACAGAAACTTTTTGATTCTGCCAGAAAACAATCTTGATGACAAAATTTGTGAACCCAGTCGTAACTGAAATGTCTCTATCTGCATCCTTGATCAACAGACCTACCTCTGTTTATAGACTTAAATACTTAGAGGAAGAATAAATTGTCTTATTCAACATCGGCCATAAAAAGGATGCCCTTTACCTCTAAGCCTAGTCTATATGGTAAGTACTATTGCGTAAAAGCGACTCACTCTAAAACTAGATAAAATATTGTAACATCATATATAACCACTACACCAAGTAAACATTTACTGTAGACCCCCATTGCAGTTCATTCCCAAGAACTTAATTGTTATAACATGATAAACTAACTCCAGAATGTCTACAAAGGTATATCTAAGAAACCGAGCCAAGCTGACAGCACTGGCACATGGCAGGCATGGACATCAACGATGAGGTAACCAAACATTAAACTTCATACCGATGCAGCATAAGCTTGGGATCCCATACCAGGAGCTGCATGTGTGTGCACTGCTCCTGTTTCCTGGCCTCTCCCCAATCTGGTGGTTATGGGGTTAAGGTGAGGATCTGGGTATGGTCTCATGGCTCCACTTATCCTGTTGCTGTGAGTTTGAGGTCAGTTGTGTTCCAGCCTTGGTTGGTGCTGGAGCCTTGCTCCTGTTTGGATCTGTCCAGTGTGAGGGCCACCTAGTTAGACATCAATGTCTCTCCTATTTCTTCCCCTTGTTTCTATGTCCTTTACCCATCCTCACCTGTTGTGTTTGGTGTGGTTTATGTTTTGGGTGTGTTATATCTAGTTTGGTGTTCCATGTCTGGTCTGTTTGGTGTTTGTAGTCCAGCATGGTTGCTAGACATTTACTGTGTCGGTCTGTGCGGTCGGTGAGAGGGTTCCTGGGTTCCCCGGAGGGGGAACCACAAGTCAGTGAGCAGCTCTGCCTGGTGCAGTCATGCATCCTGTCCGCATGGGGGTCCTAGTAGTTATTGATTTTGGTGTTTCACCCTGTTGCTGCGGCAGGTAAGTGCTTGTTGTTCCGGTATATTGTTGTATCACTGGGTTCTTACCTGTCGATCCAGTTGCTGTTCACTGTCTTCCCCTATCTTTGCTGCTAGGCCTGTGGAGACTCCTGTTCGTACAGGTTGTGGAGGAACAGGTCGTCTCTAGTTCCTGACCTTAATTCCAGGGATCTTTAGGGTTAGTAGGGCCCGAGGTTCCTGTGTATGAGCCCTTTTACCTTCTGGGTCCGCTCATACGGTTAGGAGTCAGGGAGAGGTTTAGGGATGCATTAAGAGGTTCCTTGCTCCCTTTCCCCGGTGTCCTGGCCTAGTCTTTATTCCCGCTTCCCTTCAATGAGGAGTTTCCCCCCCACATCCCATCATGACACCAGGAGACACAGGGACTGAGGAGTGGCAAAAGGTTACAGGACTTGTGCAGCGTACATAGCCGCAGCTTATCTGTGTGAGCATGGCTGCAAGTGAGAATGTGGACAGAGGAATGCACCGTCTCTATTGCAGTTTTGTAGCTCCCTGGGTTGGCGTACAGTGAGGGAAGTTTCCTTCCCGGAGACGACAGAGGTACCCTTGATGTTATGGGTATTAGCTGCAATGAAGGCAGGGTCCCTAATGTTCGTGACATACGCACCCTTAGGTGTAAATAGATAGAATAATATAGAGAAGAGTTTAGTTGACCTTAAGTTGACATTTACTAAAAATCACTTGAGGTAGATATACCAATTTATTGCCATAGAAGGATAGCTATAATCCATACAAGATGACTTCCCAGCCAGGATGGTGCTGCCTCCCATTATAACAGGTCTGGGTAGGATCTTTACTAAATTTCAGTGCTTTTGTCACACTAATGTTCCTTTAACTTTAGGCTGACCCATACTATCTCCAGGTGTAGAGTATACGACACCCTATAAAGCACATGGCCTGTACACATATATGTCTTACACTCCTTGAAGTACATACTATTTCCATCAATATTGTCTACATTGTCCATGGAGGAATGTGGCTCTAAATACAGCGTTGCGCTAAAGGTGTCAGGGGGGGGCCACTGGCCCAAGGCAGGTGTCAGGGGCGGCCACTGGCCCGAGGCAGGTGTCAGGGGGGGGCCACTGGCCCCATTCCAGCTGCTGACTGTTTCAGGCGCACCGAGGCGCGATCCTGCTGAACTCCATTAAGGAACAGCAGATCTAAGCTCCCATAGCCATCCATAGTGAGGTAACCACCAGCTGCATTACCCACTTCATCAGGGTTAGGAGCAAGCCAGGGGACCTCCACATAAGTGGTTACTGGCACAGCCACTTATAGGGTAGGAAGGATGAGGATGAACCCAGGCCATCAGAGAACCCACCTATAGGCTCCGCCAGGTAGGTTCCGGGCTGCTAAGGGTCCCTCTACCCCGAGAGGTGTTAGCAAGGCTATTCGAGACCTGGAAGGAGAGGCCAGACACCCCCCGATCCTAGTCCCAGCCTTAGGCCCTAAAAGTTATTGTAGAATTTCTTCAAACCTAGAGCAGGGAACCTCTCTGCGTCTATCCCCTGTAGGGACAGGAAGAACACTGGTGGGTGGAGGTGGGAGAGACCTTTTAACCTCTCTGTTTCCTGCCCCAAGAAGGTGAAAGGGGAACAACCTCCTGTTGTGCCGTCATGAGGGATGAGCTGGAAATTATACTTCATTATAATACATACTGTAGCTCATCACTTCCTAACATACAGTGATGGCCAGTTCGCCCGCAAACACATGCTAGCTGCCATCTTAAATCACAAGTCCGGCGATGCACAGGTAAGTCCTTACCTGTGCCTGCGCCGCGAGCCGGTCTGAAACAAATGCGGTCACCGGGAGCAGGCAGTTCCGAGAACAGCTGCCGGGGGCCTTCATCGGGCTGTTCTCGGAACTGCCTGCTCCCGGTGACCGCATTTGTTTCAGACCGGCTTGCGGCGCAGGCACAGGTAAGGACTTACCTGTGCATCGCCGGACTTGTGATTTAAGATGGCAGCTCGCATGTGTTTGCGGGCGAACACTACTGATATTAATATCAGTATAATACATAGCTCATCATCTCCTTACATACATTCTCCAATGGAGGACCTCCATAATATGGAGTCCATATACAAGGCTGAAGCCTAACTACAGTCAGGTCCATAAATATTGGGACATCGACACAATTTTAACATTTTTGGCTCTATACACCACCACAGTGGATTTAAAATTGAAACGAACAAGATGTGCTTTTACTGCAGACTGTCAGCTTTAATTTCAGGGTATTTACATCCAAATCAGGTGAACGGTGTAGGAATTACAACAGTTTGCATATGTGCCTCCCACTTGTTAAGGAACCAAAAGTAATGGGACAATTGGCTTCTCAGCTGTCCCATGGCCAGATGTGTGTTATTCCCTCATTATCCCAATTACAATAAGCAGATAAAAGGTCCAGAGTTCATTTTAAGTCTGCTATTTGCATTTGGAATCTGTTGCTGTCAACTCTCAAGATGAGATCCAAAGAGCTGTCACTATCAGTGAAGCAAGCCATCATTAGGCTGAAAAAACAAAACAAACCCATCAGAGAGATAGCAAAAACATTAGGCGTGGCCAAAACAACTGTTTGGAACATGCTTAAAAAGAAGGAACGCACCGGTGAGCTCAGCAACACCAAAAGACCTGGAAGACCACGGAAAACAACTGTGGTGGATGACCGAAAAATTCTTTCCCTGGTGAAGGAAACACCCTTCACAACAGTTGACTAGATCAAGAACACTCTCCAGGAGGTAGGCGTATGTGTGTCAAAGTCAACAATCAAGAGAAGACTTCACCAGAGTGAATACAGAAGGTTCACCAGAAGATGTAAACCATTGGTGAGCCTCAAAAACAGGAAGGCCAGATTAGAGTTTGCCAAACGACATCTAAAAAAAACCTTCACAGTTCTGGAACAACATCCTATAGACAGATGAGACCAAGATCAACTTGTACCAGAGTGATGGGAAGAGAAGAGTATGGAGAAGGAAAGGAACTGCTCATGATCCTAAGCATACCACCTCATCAGGGAAGTATGGTGGTGGTAGTGTCATGGCGTGGGCATGTATGGCTGCCAATGGAACTGGTTCTCTTGTATTTATTGATGATGTGACTGATGACAAAAGCAACAGGATCAATTCCGAAGTGTTTCGGGCAATATCTGCTCATATTCAGCCAAATGCTTCAGAACTCATTGGACGGCGCTTCACAGTTCAGATGGACAATGACCCAAAGCATACTGCAAAAGCAACCAAAGAGTTTTTTAAGGGAAAGAAGTGGAATGTTATGCAATGGCCAAGTCAATCACCTGACCTGAATCCGATTGAGCATGCATTTCACTTGCTGAAGACAAAAGGGAAGGGAAAATGCCCCAAGAACAAGCAGGAACTGAAGACAGTTGCAGTAGAGGCCTGGCAGAGCATCACCAGGGATGAAACCCAGCGTCTGGTGATGTCTGTGTTCCAGACTTCAGGCTGTAATTGACTGCAAAGGATTTGCAACCAAGTATTAAAAAGTGAGAGTTTGATTTATGATTATGATTCTGTCCCATTACTTTTGGTCCCTTAACAAGTGGGAGGCACATATGCAAACTGTTGTAATTCCTACACCGTTCACCTGATTTGGATGTAAATACCCTGAAATTAAAGCTGACAGTCTGCAGTTAAAGCACATCCTGTTCGTTTCATTTCCAATGCATTGTGGTGGTGTATAGAGGCAAAAATGTTAGAATTGTGTTGATGTCCCAATATTTATGGACCTGACTGTACGTCGACTCGGGGGTCCCAAACTGTATAAGGAGTCCACTGCACACACATAAATCTAGCCAATAACATTACACAACCTGATCATTCCCTATGTGGTACTTTATTTTCCTGTATAGGCCACATTGCGGTGCTCTATCCGGCCCTGGAGGTTAGTGATATGCCGGTATGGTGGACGCTTCCCGAGCGACGGCTCACATGATGCGTCATGTGATCCTGTGGCTGGGCGGTGGGGGGTCTCCTTCTGGCCTGTCACGCTTCTGGGGAGGGGCCTGGCTGCCGGTGCGCTGACGTCACACATCAGGGGGCGTGTCACGGGTTGTGTGCACTGGTTGCCTGGCTACCGAGCATGCGCAATGGAGGACCGGGGACTCAGAGACAGGCGCCATCACAGTACTCCGCTGTGTAAGTTTATTTTTTATAATTTGTGCGGCCGATTGACCGCCACTTAGTATACACAGGTGATCACTTCAATTAAAAGCACAAGGCACTTTATGAGAATGGTTATTCATGTTTGCGATCCCTTGAAGATTAATGACGATGATTTCACAATGTAAATGCACTGATTATTTGACATATGTTGTATGTAATTATTTCACACTGAATTATGTTCACTGGACATTTTTTGTACAATTGATTATGTAATTGCCACTTACTGTATTAATTGACCCACAAGGCTTTGTGGGTATAAATGTGGATATTTTGACACCAATTGTATGCTTGAGAAAGACTGCAAGGAGCAGTTGAAACGTTGCAGAGGGGAATAAAGCGGGTCATTTTTGAGGTAGTAATTTGGAGTGAACTGAGCAATTTAGAAGACACAGGTGGAAAGAGCACGGATCCTTAGACTACTGCTTCTGGCAAGGATGTGATCATTAGGATTTGGGGCTCCAGGAAAATCCCTTGCATGAGTGAATGGGAAAAGCTGATCAAGAGTTAAAGGGGTTGTCTCATCTCAGACAATGTGGATATTTTGACACCAATTGTATGCTTGAGAAAGACTGCAAGGAGCAGTTGAAACGTTGCAGAGGGGAATAAAGCGGGTCATTTTCACTTTTATCTTGGAGTGCTGCCTCATTTTTGGAAAACTACAACCATTTGATGACCTTTTAGCCCAAGGTTTGAGGATTTTTGCACCTGACTCTACCAACAAGTGCTGCTGTCCTTTCTTTGTGTAATAATATATCAGTATAATACATAGCTCTTCATCTCCTTACATACATTCTCCAATGGAGGACCTCCAAAATATGGAGTCCATATACAAGGCTGAGGCCTACCTACGTCGACTCGGGGGTCCCAAACTGTATAGGAGTCCACCGCACACTGAGGCTACAGGGGGGAGTGTGGGAGCCAGATATGCAGAAAAGTGTCTGACGTCCTTCCTGCGCACGGCAGTTGCAAACGGCCCACACAGAGCTAGTGGAGGGCAGGCATGCCGCCAGCCAAGATGAGTCACCAAGCCACACATTTAAAGAGCGGACAGGCTGCCCCCCAGATTGCCAGTCTGGGCTTGTCTGCCTATAATTCGGGCCTGCGCGCGTGCCCACAGAGGCCTCTGAGTGCCGCCTCAGACACGAGGGGCCACAGGTTTACTACCACTGTCCTAGGAAGACCGTTTTCTTTCTTCTATATATCGATTTTGCATAGTTTTTTTCTATGGAGCATTGCCCTAAAGCAGTGTTTCCCAACCAGTGTGCCTCCAGCTGTTGCAAAACTACAACTCCCAGCATGCCCGGACAGCCTTTGGCTGTGCGGGCATGCTGGGAGGTGTAGTTTTGCAACAGCTGGAGGCACACTGGTTGGGAAACACTGCCCTAAAGTATCTCTACCTGATGGATTTCTGCAAGGAGACTCAGTAGCCTTTGAAAGACTGTATAAATGTGTATACTGTACATACACAAACACAGAAGTGGTTACGCAAGAAGGCAGTACTGACCAACTCAGCATATGTTATTTATATCATGTGTATGTCAGAGCTAAAAATGTAACGCCGACGGCTTTTCTCAAGGTGATCCAGTTTGATCAGAATGACGGCAGTGTCAGAACAGAGATAGAGGGCCTCTTTAAAACCTTGAAAAATGAACAAGTACCACCAATAAACTACATAAATAATCACATTCTACAATTGTGTCTAATGTTCTGCATTCAAGGCCCACACACAATGAATACAAATAAGCACTAATAAAGCACATCCAGCATCAACAGTAAAACATTCACAACAATCATACAGCTGACAACTCTAAGTAGGTCGCTCACAACCACTATCTCTTGTGATGCTGACGTGGCCCTTAACCTACATTTGACGAGGTTGTTCCTCTTACTCAATAGACAGGACATATGTGACAGTTCTGCTTTTTCATAATGTTTATGCAGCATTTTATAGATTCTATAAAATTTAGATGAGGGCTTACCCAGTTTGGTAAATATCAAACATTAATTAAAGAGGACCTTTCATCGGTCCAAACATTGTAAGATAATTATCAGGCTACATACAGCGGCGCCCAGGGATCTCACTGCACTTACTATTATCCCTTGGCGCCTAGTAGAACCAATTCAGTGAAAATACCGGAAGACACAGCGGGCGAACGGAGCGGCGCCCAGGGATAATAGTAAGTGCAGTGAGATCCTTGGGCGCCGCTCTATGTAGGTCCTCTTTAAGGTTACAAATGCTGAACCTCTTTTTCAACCTGAAGATCAAAAATGTGCATTTCATTTGCGCTACCAGAACAAAAATTAAAATAAAGGAGTTGTCCCAAAGACAACCCCTTTCAGAATGTAGGCCGGAACAATCCTTCGATCACCATGGGCCTGCTCCTGGCATCCCCTGGCAAACAGTTGCTGAGGAACCCTCGGCACACCAGGCATTTAAATAGCCAACCATGCAATGCATGGTAATTTGACGTCCACCCAAAGGAGATACTCATGCAAAAGGTCTAACCCTTTGGGCTCACACTTGCGGTCTACAGTTTTGTGAGCATATTTTTGTGTACCAGGCTCATTTTTACAAATACTTTGTCCACAGCCATTTTCCTTGACTCACAATTTGTGGCTCAATTTTAGGCCGGCCATGCATTTTGGAATGTTTGTTCTGGCTATTGGCTGTCCCTCCTAAATGCTTGCTTACCTCCCCTGAAAATAAAAGGATTGGGGCATGCTGAAATCAAGCGGACCGATCCCCCTTCCCTGACATCTCTCATTGTGGCCATCACCCATACATATTAGACTGTAGTCCAGTCCCACCAAAATCAGTGGATTCGGCCACCGTTAATCTAATGTGTATGTCCAGCTTCACTTATGAGATGAGAGAAGCTAAAACCTGATTCACCATTCAATAGAATACCTGCCTCTGTCATTTAACGTGACGTCACCACGGACGTCACGTCACTCCAACAGTACAGATAAAACAGGACTAGTGGTGGGACCAGTGGTGGACTTTACCAACATACAAACCAAGCAAACGGTTAGGGCCTCAGAGATCAAGGGGTCATTTGCTGACCACAAGTGGTTGGCTGAAAAAAAAAATTACTGAAGGAGTGGACATACCATCCGTGCAGCCGATTCAGGCACTCCGGGACCCAGGGGAAGCGCAGAGAGAAATAGTAGAAGGGCCCGGGCTGCACTGCTAAGTAAGGCTTAGTGTGCTAATTAGAGCTCAGCTTAGAGGTGTGACAGGTGGAGCTTAGCAGTGCTATGGGGGCCCCAGCCATAACTTTGCTTGGATCCCTAGAAATGCTAAATAAGTCCCTGGTTAGGACACAGCAGACATTCGTATTACAGGGTCCGCATCCTTTCCGCAAAAAAGAAAGGGCATGTCCTATTCTTGCCCACAATTGCGGACAAGAATAGGCATTTCTATCACAGGGCGGACCATGTGCGGTCCGCAAAATGCAGAACGCACACTGCTGGGATGCGTGTTTTGCAGACCGCAAAACACTTGAGGACATCTGAATGGACCCTCAGTGAGGAACTATTTTAACCACTGGTAATACAAGTACTCTTTCAATATTCTAAAAATACATGACACAATCCATAATAAAATAAAGTAAAAATTTGTCTTTGGCGATTTGTATTTTACTACGCATTGCGTCTTGTATTTTTTACTTTTACGCAATAAAATAGATATATTTTTTCGGACTGATGGCTAATACAAGGGCTGTAAGCCATTTTCTAGAATATTGACCCAGTGCCTAGAACAGAGTGGCATTTTCTCCATGCACCAGTTTTTGCTGCAAGGTGGATTGATAGAGACTTGGTGAGCTGAAAAATTATATATATTTTATTAGTTCCAATACAAGTACTTGTAAGGATTTTATTCTTTTACTGCGGCCTTAAACTCGAGGATGATAACAGCTACAAGCTGTAAAGTGGCTACTGCAAACGTGTACAGTTACACGTTATTCTTGAGGAAGACTGCTTCTGTCTACATGTATAAACATCAAAGGAACGCCATTAATCAAATCACAACTTCATTGTTTCATGAGAGTGGGCAAAAATTTGTAAAATTGATACTTTACGATAGAGAATAAAAGTTCAGGAAATATCTAAGGAAATATGAAATTCAGTGCATTATTTTCCGCAGCCGAGTTTTTAAGAAGAGGAGGAAGAAAGCTAAAAGCAAGTCCAAGTCGTGCATGAAAGACAATAGCATGACTCCTGCAGAGACAGTCTGACTGACAAATCCCCTGTGGTCTACGGGAAGAGAACTTTCCAATTTTTTTAAATCTCGCAACTTTGTTCTTGGACATATCCTAAATCAGAATATAGAACAGTAGCAGTCTGCCAACGTAAACTAAATAGTGTTCATGACTGGAAGTAATTGTCCACTCACTTTTGAGGTAGTAATTTGGAGTGAACTGAGCAATTTAGAAGACACAGGTGGAAAGAGCACGGATCCTTAGACTACTGCTTCTGGCAAGGATGTGATCATTAGGATTTGGGGCTCCAGGAAAATCCCTTGCATGAGTGAATGGGAAAAGCTGATCAAGAGTTAAAGGGGTTGTCTCATCTCAGACAATGGGGACATATTGCTAGGATATGCCCCCATTGTCTGATAGGTGCGGGTCCCACCTCCTAAACAGAGCCCCGCAAAGTGGCGGCTGGAGGACTCCGGTCCAGCCACCACCATGTGCTCTCCCCCATAGAAGTGAATGGGAGAGCACCGCACATAACCGGCCACCGCTCCCTTTCACTTCTATGGGCCCGACTGAAATAACTTTCGGGGGCTCCATTCTCAGTGCGATATGCCGCCCCCCCCCCCCCCCATTGTCTGAGATGAGACAACCCCTTAAAATTATGAAAACATATATTATTTAACTAAGGATCAACTTGTGGCCCAGACTTCTTTCTCTCTCTCCAGGAGTGGATTGGGGTAGTTTTTTGGGCGGTAATACATTTATATTTTTTATTGTCTCATATGTTTATGGTTATTTGTACCGTGAATATACAAAAGGGCTCATGCACACGTATGTGCACGGCCCGCAAACAGTGGGTCTGCAATATACTGGCACCGCCCGTATACGCTCCGTGTCATGGATGAGGACCCATTCCGCAAGATACAGAGCGGTGCGGAGCAGAGGCACGGAATGGAAGGCCACGCAAGCACTACGGAACGCTTCCGTGGGATTTCGGTCCGTGCCTCTACAACGCAAAAAAAAATGTTCTATGTTTTTGTTTTTTTGGCGGTGTAGGCTGAATCTTGCAGATCGTGGACTCATTCAAGTGATCTGCATCCGTAAACGGCAGCCACAAGGCCGATGCTCGTGTATTGTGGACCACTATTTGCACTCCGCCGCAGGAGGCGCACATTCATGTGCCCTAATAAAGATTTATAGAAAGAAAATACATTTGTAGACCCCACAATTTAGCATGCAAGTCCATAATTACTAAAGGCAGGTATTACAGACGTGCACAGTTCTTAACCGTGCATAAGCAAATAGAAGAACTACATTTCAGAAGTTTAACACTTTTGTCACACTGGACAGTTTCTGTTCTTTAAAGAAAATGCAAATATAGAGAATGCGAAACTCAAAACCCCATAGCATAGCGTCCGGAATAAGAAGATATTTATTTAAAGGCGTTAACCCCTTTTCATGGGCATTAGAACATATGGGCAGCACATACGGCTGCTAAGCTGGCACACCTGCTATTGGGAGACTTTTTTCATATGGTGGTACAACTGCTGGAAAAGGCTGGGTCCACTATGGTAGGTACTTACGTTAGTATCCCTGTCATGCACCTGGGGTCAGCAGGGTAACCTCCCTGGAATGGATGACCCTTCCCAACAGTTACCCCCCCAAAGCACTAATCATAACCCAGCTCAGGGGAACACTGGGCTGCAGGAGGAAGATATTGATGAACTAACCTCAGGATAGGTCATCAATATCCGATTGGAGAGGTTTCAACATCAGGCACACCCGCCGATCAGCTATTTGAAGAGGCCACAGCACTTTGGGGAGCGCCGCGGCCTCTTCACAGCACCATTTACTGTATAGCGGCTGTGCTTAGTATTGCAGCACAGGCCTTGTCACCTGAACGGGACTCAGCTGCGCCTAGACTATGTGACTGATTAATGTGATGTCACTGGCCTAGGAAGAGGCTGCGGCAATCACTGGAGCACCACAGCCTCTTTAACCCATTTGCGACCACCACAGTACATGTACGGCGGAAGTCGGCACTTTAAAGATGGTGCCCGCTCTCACATGCACCATAGCCGCAGGGTTTCTGCTGTTTAAGAGACCCGCGGCGAATGTATGTGATCAGCCGTAAGGTGATGTCTGAGAGGCTCCCATCCTTTTCCTCTACACTTTAGAAAAGTGGTGAGAAAAGCAAAAAGTCACAAACATGGCAAGCGTCACAGTTTGCAACTTTTCACACCACAAAAGCGATGTAAAAGGCCTCATAAACCCCCCCTGAATGCTACACTGTTGAGACCCCTGCGCCATTCGTGACAATTTAATGGTTCCTGCGGTAAATTTGGATACGTCCTGGCACTACAGCAAGTCATTTAGAAAGGTTTTGTTTTTATACTTTTTACCCCTGGCTGTTCTTCATTGTTACATTAAAATAGAACTACCTACATTTATAGAAAGGTTAGAAACGCTATAGTAATGAACCGGCAGGTGACAATCTGTTCTTTCCAAAGACGATGCAAAAAATAGTTCTCCCACTGGGTGCAGATCTGCTAAACACAACAACCAAGAATTTGTTTTCTTGTTGGTTCCAAGGATGATCAAGTTACAATGATGGTGTCGCACTGTCTATGGTGTCGCACTGACATGCTGCGACTGCGACACAACATTATAAAAATTGTCATGTTGCAGTGTAGTTGTGCCCTGTGTGTCGCACGACATGTTGTCGTGTAGCCCTAGCCTTAGGCCTCTTTCACACGACCGTTTTTTTTTTCCGTTTTTTGCGTTCCGTATACGGTCCATATACGGAACCATTCATTTCAATGGGTCCGCAAAAAAAACGGAATGTGTTCCGTATGCATTCCGTTTCCGTATTTCCGTTCCGTTGAAAGATAGAACATGTCCTATATTTGGCCGCAAATCACGTTCCGTGGCTCCATTGAAGTCAATGGGTCCGCAAAAAAAACGGAATGCATACGGAAATGCATCCGTATGTCTTCCGTATCCATTCCGTTTTTTGCGGAACCATCTATTGAAAATGTTATGCCTAGCCCAATTTTTTCTATGAAATTACTGTATACTGTATATGCCATACGGAAAAACGGAACGGAAACAAAAAACGGAACGGATCCGTTTAAAACGGACCGCAAAACAATGAAAAAGCCATAATGTTGTGTGAAAGAGGCCTTAGTCTCAGTTTAGAAAAAGTTTAATTTAGTTTTTTTCTAAAAACAGTGCCACTCCATGGGAGAAGCCAGGTTTTTCTAATCTCAAGCTTTAAAGGCTATGTCAAACCTTTGTGGGCAATTTATATTTTTGCATTGTACTTATTTTGAGATAAAAAAAAAATTTTCAAATTTTCTTTATTAAAAATATGGAATCCTTTTTTCTGTACATAGCCAAGGTGCTGTAGTAGCAGCCTGTGGATTTTCTGTATTTTCCGTCATCTCGGGAGCAGACGGACTCCTTATCTCTGCTTTCTGACATTATAAACACTCATTAAAGAGGACCTTTCGCGGGTGCGAACATTGTAAGATAACTATCTGGACATGTAGAGCGGCGCCCAGGGATCTCACTGCACTTACTATTATCCCTGGGCGCCTCTCCGTTCGCCCGCTGTGGCCCAGTTACCTTTCCCCGTGCTGTATGGTAATTGCTACCATCGGTTCACCAGGGAGGAATCTGCCCTGTTTCTCCCTGGGCGTTCCTTCTCCCTGCCTGTAGCGCTGTCCAATCGCAGCGCAGAGCTCACAGCCTGGGAAATGTTTTTTTTTTTAAAGCTCAGTTCTTATCTTACCGATAAGAATGTGGCTTAAATAAGTGTTTATGACCTCTTAGAACTTTAGAGATAAGGTTTATTAGATGACAGGCAAAAAGTGAATGTACCAGTCAGACAGTTAGGAAAACAATTAACTCCTTGTGATAAAATGGCTCAATATTTTTAATAAAGGCCAATTGAAAATATGAATTTTAGCCAGAAATGAGTAAAATGCAATCATAAACAAAAATTGTCTCCAAAAGGTGTACATAGACTTTAAAGGGACCCCAATACAAGGACCTTACATTTCCCACCTGGCAGTGGGGTCAGACTGGCACAAGTCACAGCCATGGTCTCCCCAGCAGGGATTCATCAGGGTGCCATGCTTTTACTGGAAAAAAAATAAAATAGCACAGCGTAATGCATTTTTTTCCACAGCAAATTTGACAGAATCTGCAATGGAGACTGCTCATGGAAGATCCAATGCAGATGTGAATGGGAGCCGCTGCATTTACACTGCCCGAACGAGCAGGCAATTATCGGGAAGGAACCACTTCTTCCTGATAATTGCCTGCTCCTCAGTGGAGGTAAGGAGCTGCAGTAGCCATCGTTCGTCCTCGTACAGATTCATCGTTTCTGGGCAGCAGAGTCCTGTTCACACAGCATGATCTGCTGACCAGAAACAATGATTTGATGTGCTGCATGAAAGATCACTACCCCGAAAGAACGAGTGGGTAATCCGCAGCAAATTTACAGGGGCCCATTATCGGGAACTGCCGTTCGTTCCCAATAATTGGCGTGACAATTGGGCCGTGTAAACCCAGCATTGCACCTAATTCTCTGCAGTCACAGCTCACACTCTCAGGGCTGGCTCAATCATAGGCGACAAATGCAAGCAGATGATAATTCTGTCACTATATGGAAGGGATAGGAGAAAACATAACAGTTACTTACAGGAAACAGAGCAGGAAGTCAAGACCGTAAGTACAGCGAAGGGTCAATCAAAAGACATCTCTTTAAATATTTGGCCACTAGCACTGGAAGGCCACTTTCACACACCAGTATATTGGTCAGTATTACATCAGTATTTGTAAGCCAAAACCAGTAATAGAACATAATCAAACAAAAAGGTATAATAAAGAGTTGTACCTCTTCTGCATTTTGGATCGACTCCAGGTTTTGATTGAAAAATACTGATAGTGAGAGACTGCCGTTTGAAAGTGACATAATACCTAGAGTATTTAAAAGGAAATTTTTATGCAATTAAATCCTTCCTGTGGACAATGTACTCTGGGACACCATGGATCAAAGCAGAGACAACTCTTACGCCATTTCTGCTGGAGGGCAAATTATCTAATATTCCAGAGATCTTTACAAATCCTTACTAATAAAACAATAATTTGAATAACTAATGGCATCATTATGTTGGCAGAAACTACAAATAGCATGAGATGGGAAAGGGCTGATTTATGTAGTCACACAGATGTTTAAAAATAATTCCAAAAAGTAAAGTTTCCACATTATAAAAAATATAATCTCCACCGGCATTTCAAAAAGAAATAAAAAGACGGAATAAAATTGGAAGCAATCAGTCATATGGTGATTGAAGTCATGAAATGATTTCAGAGTAAGGCCTCATGCACATGACCGTTTTTTTTTAGTTTTTTTTTGCGGTCCGCAAATCGCAGATCCACAAAACACGGAAGCCGCCATGTGCCTTCCGCAATTTGCGGAAGGGAACAGGCGGCCCATTGTAGAAAATGCCTATTCTTGTCCGCCAAACAAACAAGAATAGGACAGGTTATATTTTTTTTTGCGGGGCCACGTAACAGAGCAACGGATGCGGACAGCACACGGAGTGCTGTCCGCATCTTTTGCGGCCCCATTGAAGAGAATGGGTCCGCACCCGAACCGCCAAAACTGCGTCTCGGATGCGGACCAGCACAACGGTTGTGTGCATGAGGCCTTACTGTATGAACCGTGTAAAATCTACAGTACCCTTACAAAACATTTGCGCTGAGCCAATAGGTTGGTAGGTAGCATGTTGCTTACATTAGGTGTGAATACCCTCTCTTTTTGGTTAGCAGTCTGAATGACGTGTGGATGGTTAAATAGGTTTTCTGAGATTTTGATACTGATGACCTATCCTCAGGATAGGTCATCTGTATCTGATAGGTGGGGGTCGACACCTGGGACCGCCGCCGATCGGCTGTTTGAGAAGGCACCAGCGCTCCTGTGAGCACTGCATCTTTCTATCAGCTCACCAAGCACAGCGCCGTACATTGCATAGTGGCTGTGCTTGGTATCGCATTCAGCCACATTGAAGTGAATGGATCGGAGCGTCATACCAAGCACAGCCGCTATACAGTGTACGGCTCTATGCTTGGTAAGCTGAGAGAAAGCTGCAGTGCTCACAGGTGTATCGGTGCCTTCTCAAAACAGCTGATTAGTGGGGGTCCTGGGTGTTAGACCCCCCCATCGGTCAGCAGTATCAAAATCTCCGAAAACCCTTGTAAATCCATTTGCATAAAATATTATTTTGATAGTTGGCCCCTAGCAACATACTGCAAAATTGCCTGTCTGGTAAAAAAAAACAAAAAAAAAAAACATTGTGTCTGCTTTTACAAAAAAAAAAAATTGTGGGAATTTTTCTGTCCTTTTGCATTTTTCGGTGGATTTTTGCAGCAGGACTGCCAGCTCCAGATGTTAGCTGAAAGTCTATAAAAAAAAAATATTAACGCAGGACACACAAGCATTTATATATTTTTTTTCTTGTGGAGTTTTTGTTAATTAGGTGTTTTGTTTTTTTTCTTTCAGGCTTCATTTCAAAAACATAGCATGCTGTAGCTTTTGGCGTTTCTTCAGGTGGTTTGGCAGCACCTTCTGTATAGAGGAAAAAAACGCCATGAAGGAAATATTAGTGGTAAGACACTATGTGCATAAAACACCCAAAGAAAATGCAGCAAAAAACAGACATTCATCAACACAATCTTAACTGTAGACCGCTTAGAACTAACCTAGCGGCTCATGATGCATGATAAATTTGGTGCACATTTAGAGACATTTGTCTAACTTTATGCCACCTTTTGGTTGGCTTGCTTAAGGCTACTTTCACACTAGCGTTTCTATTTTCCGATACTGAGATCAGTCATAGGGTCTCAATACCGGAGAAAACCGCTTCCATTTTGTCCCCATTCATAGTCAATGGGGACAAAATGTAAGTGAACAGAACAGAATGCTCCAAAAAGCCTTTTAACGGATCCGTTTAACTCTGACACAATGGGGGACAGATTTCTATTGACTTTCAATGGAGTTCATGATGGATCCGTCCTGGCTATGTTAAAGATAATACAACCGGATCCGTTCATAACTGATACAGATGGTTGTATTATCAGTAACGGCAGCGTTTTTGTTGAGCCCTGCCGGATCCAGCAAAAACACTAGTGTGAAAGTAGCCTTAGACCAGTTTTTTTTGGGTCGAAGTTTTGGAACAATGTGGTGCATTTTGAGTTATGCGAGGCACAAAAATGTCTAAAAACACACTCAATGTGGTGCAAATCCTTTAAGCCGGTTTCTTGGCACCAACTGAGACAGAACTCGGGTGCGTGTAGCTTAGTAAATAGGAAAGTGGGGCTTTTTCTGATTTGAAAGAACAGTTTGCTACAGGGCTTTCTGCACTTGGCCTCCAAAGCCAATCAGGTTTTTGGGCCTCCATCTTGCCTGTTCTGGTGACTGCATTGGCTCTTCTAGTCTCATCATAATTAGGTCTCATGCACACGACCGTTGTTTTGGGCCGCATCCGAGCCGCAGTTTTTGCGGCTTGGATGCAGACCCATTGAATTAAATTGGGCCGCAAAAGATGTGGGCAGCACTCCGTGTGCTGTCCGCATCAGTTGGTCCGTTCCGTGGTCCGCAAAAAAAATATAACCTGTCCTATTCTTGTCCATTTTGCGGACAAGAATAGGCAGTTATATCAATGGCTGTCGGTGCCGTTCCGCAAATTGCAGAACGCACACGGACGCCATCCATGCTTTGCGGATCCACAATTTGCGGACCGCAAAACATACAAACGGTCGTGTGCATAAAGGGCTTAAGTTTTATACTCTCAAAAGTGGCCTGTTTCACATTGTGACTGTAAAAATCTCAAATGCTGCAAAAAGTCAGCTGGGTGAATACAGTGATCCATTTGTATATGAGAAAGTAGACTGCCACCATCTCATTATTTCTACTCTGGGGAGTCTGGTCAAACTCTGGAAGGCGGTGCACCCAAAGCCCATTGTCTGAGACCGCCATATCATGTGCCCGATATATAACTGGATAAAATAATAATCAGAACAGCGGGACAACTCCAGTATATTCTACCACAAATAGGGTTATTTTTATTGGGTAGCCTTTATAACGGCCATCTCCCAAGGGCGTAGGTTGAAATGAAAGCAGTAAGCTTTTCTTTTAATTAAAAATGCAGCAATCGGCTTTACACGAGCCAGGACTTCCTGCAGCACAGCCAGAATTAATGATAATGTATAGGAAATTGAAATCACTTTGTAGTTTGTACCGTACATCTAAACAGCAATTTTTGAGGCGTTTCACTAAATGCATCCTTTACATTGCCACAGAACCTGAAATTCCTCTCTTGAAGATATTTTAATCATTTCTCACAGCGTTATCCGTATACATCAGTATTTTGCGCATCAACAAATATCGCACGTACTGGTTAGACCCTCAGGTGAGCAGAACAGGACATGTGGCATATTGACCATCACTTCTGCACAGTTGGCATTAGGTGACCTCCTTATTGGGCTGCGCTCCAGTACCCTCCAAACTAAATAATGGACATCTGTTCACACCTGGGCTGCGCTTTCTGTTTATAAGCTAAACTGCAATGCATAGCCGGATCTCAAGTGCTCTGTTCACCTGCTTTGCTGGGTCTTCCGTTACCAATCTCCATGCTAGACCTGTACTCTGTATGTACTTGCACCCTTGCATCTGAGTGTGTATTCTGTACTCCAATATGGAGGGCACACCCTATTCCTGTGGGTTATGCACGTGTCCACTGGGGAGAATGCATTCTGATATTCTTTATTGAATCTTACCTCATTCTGCAGTACTGCAAGAGTTAAACCCTCCTTTGGTTCTGTGTGCAGCTGCTAGGCAGTTTCTAATATGTTGATCAGTTTCTGTCTATGTCTTCTCTGGATGGTGGCCTGCTGCCTGTCAAGTTCGTTTTCGAAGCCAGCCTAACTGGTATTCTGCTACTTCTAGCCTAGCCATGTGGGTTCTCGGTCAAGTCTACTCTTGATGCCAGCCAGCCCATTACGTTGGTTTCTGGTAATGTCCATTCCTGATGCCAACTTGATCATCTGCCACTTCTAATCAAGCCACTTGGGTTCCTGATAAAGTCTACTTCTGACAACAGCCAGCTTGCCTGCCACATGTGTTCCTGCTGCCAGCCTGACTGGTGGTCTTCTGCTACTCCTAACCAAACCACGTGGTTTCTGATAGAATCTTCTCCTGATGCCAGACAGTCTGTTTGGTATGTCTATTTCTGATCAAGCCAGTTCAACTACTCCAGTGTCCATGTTCTTTCCAGTGTGTGCTGACCCGTGCACGAGCCTAGTCTGTTCATCATCAAGCTGGTCCATATGGCCTGTCTGTCCTGATTGCAGTCGGTCTGGCCCTCTGCCCCTCCTAGCCATGCCATGTCTGTTTGCATTGAAGCCCGGTTCTGATGCTAGCCTGCCTAGTTTTCCACCATTCTCAAGTCAAGGCAAGCTCTGCACTGTACAGCACCACTACAACTACAACTATTCCAGGTGTGTTTTGAATCAGCTTCATTGGTGCACATTCCCAGCTCTGCGTCAAGCCACTGTTCAGCTATTCCATGTGTGCTTCATCTCTGCTTCATTGCTGTATGGACACAGCTTGGCATTACACAGCAGTATTCTTGTTTAGCCATTTCATGCCAAGTTTCATTTGGTGCATTTCTTGATGCCAGCCTACCTTGCCCTCGGTCACTTCAAGTCAAGCCAATTGTGTTGCAAGCCTGACTCTACTATTCCATATTCTATGGAGCTGCTGCAAAGTCATCTCAGCCTGCTCGATTCCCCTGGAATATATTCATACCTATTTTTTCTTTGTTGCTTTACTAAAAGGGGTTTTCCAGGATTTTCATACTGATGGCCAGTCCTCAGGATAGGTCATCAATATGAAATCGTCAGGGGTAGATCAGCTGTGTGAAGAGGTTGCAACACTCAATGAGCACGTTAACTTCTTCCTAGGACATGTGATGTCATGTCATCGGTCACATGACCTAGGCGAAGTTCAGTCCCATTCAAGTGAATGGGGCTGAGCTGCAATACCAAGCACAGCTGATATCACATGGACGGCACTGCAGCAGCGCCGCGGTCTCCTCAAACAGCTGAGGGGTGTGCCGGGAATCGAACCCCAGCCAATCGCATATTGATGACCTATCCTGAGGATAGGCAATCCCTATGAAAATCCCGGAAAACTCCTTTATGGAGCCACAAGATTTGACATTCATATCTGGTGTTACCATATGCTGAATCTGAACTGTAGCTTATCATCTGTACCATCACGCCAAACCCTTACATATAGCACTGCGTGCAGAACTATTCTTCCTATCAAATCTGATGGGGACGGTCAAGGAGGCTCCAAATCAAACTTGACAGCAGACGGCAGATAGTCTAATTGGAGAGACCATCACACAACCATTTTATGTAATGCATCGTTAGAGGAGTTTGGGTGTACACACTGATCGACCCAATGGGTCTAAAGGGACTGGACACCCTTGCTGATGACAAACATCACAAGAACCAAGTCAGAACCTCTAGACTACTAAACTTCTGCAGCTCATCCTTTGTTCGTGTATGCTTCAGTCAAAATAATTTGTAGAAGGCTACTTTCACACTCGCGTTTGGTGCGGATCCGTCATGAACACCATTGAAGTCAATGGAGGACGGATCCGTTTTCTATTGTGCCATAAAAAACAGATCAGTCCCCAGTGACATACATTGTGTGTCAGAACGGATCCGTTTGGCTCCGTTTCTTCAGACGGACACCAAAACGGAATGGAGACAGAACAGAGGCAAACTGATGCATTCTGAGCGGATCCTTTTCCATTCAGGATGCATTAGGGCAAAACTGATCTGTTTTGGGCTGCTTGTGAGAGCCCTGAACGGATCTCACAAACGGAAAGCCAAAACGCCAGTGTGAAAGTAGCCTAAGAAAGAAATATGGAATACATGGAAATCAATTGCAGCCTGCTTCCTGGCACCTTACTACAACATTTAAAGTACGTGGTCCCCACAATTGTAACATAGGTCGATGAACACGTGGTAGACTCTTCCATTTTTGGCTTTTGGTAAGGAACACATTCAATGGCAGATGGCTTCTTACTGCATGGGTGTAGCATGATTGTCATGAGACAAGTCGCCCCCAGCGCCTTCCTACAACATCTATAATAAATGGTCCCTACAATGGTAAAACAGGACATTGGACATGCGATAGACTTCTAATATAGCAGTTAGGGCTCATGCACACGACCATTGTTTTTTCCGCAGCCAATCCATATTTTTTGCAGATCAGATGCAGACCCATTCACTTCAATAGGGCTGCAAAAGATGCAGACAACACACCGTGTGCTGTCCGCATCCGTATATCCGTTCCGCATCACCAGTATTACAGACAAGGATAGGACAGTTCTACAGAGGGCCAGACGTTCGGTTCAGCAAAACGCGGAGCACACACGACGGTGTCCCCGTTTTGAGGATCCGTAATTTGCGGACCGCAAAAACGGCTACAGCCGTGGGCATGATCCCTTAGTTGTATAAACAGGTTTCTGGAATATTTATTTACTTATAGTTGGCTAGGGATCGACCGATTATCGGTTTGGCCGATATTATCGGCTGATATAGAGGATTTTGAACGTTATCGGTATCGGCATCTATTTTGCCGATATACCGATAACGTATGAGGAACACAGATCGCGCTGCTCTCAGCGCGTTCTGTGTTCCCTCCGCAGCACAGGGGAGAAGGAAGCAGTGTCTCCTCCCCCTGTGCTGCTGCCGCTGCCGCCAATGACAGAAGAGAAGACAAGAGGAGGGGAGGGGCTGTGGCCGCTGCGCCACCAATGAAGATAAGCCTCTCATTCATTCATATACAGGAGGCGGGAGCTGGCTGCAGAATCACATAGCCGGCTCCCGGCCTCTATGAGCGATAGCCGCGATCCGCGGTAGTTAACTCCTCAGGTGCCGCGGATCGCAGCTACCGCTCATAGAGGTCGGGAGCCGGCTATGGGATTCTGCAGCCAGCTCCCGCCTCCTGTATATGAATGAATGAGAGATTTATCTTCATTGGTGGCGCAGTGCGCCCCCCCCCCCCCCCCCCAAGCCCCCCAGTATTAATCATTGGTGGCGCAGTGCGCCCCCACCCCCCCCCCACCCAGTATTACTCATTGGTGGCAGTGGCCACAGGATCCCCTCTCCCCTGCTCCTCCGATCGGAGCCCCAGCTGTGTAAGCCTGGGGCTCCGATCGGTTACCATGGCAGCCAGGACGCTATTGAAGCCCTGGCTGCCATGATAAGCTCCATGCTGCTGTGTGCACAAAGCACAGAGCAGCAGGGACAGTGTGAGATCCTATTCACCCTGATAGAGATCTATCAGGGGGAATAGGACAAGGGTTCTAGTCCCTAAGGGGGCTAAAAGTTAGTAAAAAAAAAAAAACACAAAAATATTAAGTATAAATGAAAAAGACTTATAAAAAAAAAATACACATTAACAATAAACAAAAAAAATACACATTAACAATAAACAAAAAAAATACACATTAACAATAAACATATTAATTTTCAGCAGATTTGTGTAGGAATTTTTATTTTTTCTCAAAAATGAAAATTCCCAGAATATCGGTATAAATTATCGGCTATCGGCCTGAAAGTTCACAAATTCTCGGTATCGGCCCTAAAAAATCAATATCGGTCGATCCCTATAGTTGGCTGCCATTATATATCAAACATTGCAGAAATGTTCAGAGCCGTTAATACTTTATAGATCATATTGTACATATCGGAGCTAGTCAAACAGTGCTGGAGGAGGAGTCAAGAAATGAGGGAGATCGGAATTTACAGTTCTGGGTCTTAAGGCTCGTTCACACGACCGTATGTCTTTTTCAGTGTTTTGAGGGCCGTTTTTCACGGATCTGTTTGGCATATACAGTATACAGTAATTACATAGAAAAAATTGGGCTGGGCATAACATTTTCAATAGATGGTTTTGCAAAAATGGAACGGATACGAAAGACATACGGAGTACATTCCGTATGTTTTCTTTTTTTTTGCGGACCCATTGACTTAGGCCTCATGTACACGAACGTTGTGTGTTTTGCGGTCCGCAAAACACGGATGGCGTCCGTGTGCGTTCCGCAATTTGTGGAACGGCACAGACAGCCATTGATATAACTGCCTATTCTTGTCCGCAAAACGGACAAGAATAGGACAGGTTATATTTTTTTTGCGGGCCACGGAACAGAGCAACGGATGCGGAAAGCACACGGAGTGCTGTCCGCATCTTTTGCGGCCCCATTGAAGTGAATAGGTCCGCATCGGAGCCGCAAAAACTGCGGCTCGGATGCGGACCAAAACAACGGTCGTGTGCATGAGGCCTTAAATGGAGCCACAGAACGTGATTTGCGGGCAATAATAGGACATGTTCTATCTTTCAACGGAACAGAAAAGTGGAAATGAAATGCAGACAGAGTACATTCCGATTTTTTTGCAGAACCATTGAAATGAATGGTTCCGTATACGGAACGCAAAAAACGAGCCCTTACTTTGTGTGGGGCCAATAAAATTTAGGAAATATCTATTTGTATCTCAGTGATATTTCAAGTAGATGAGTAATTTATGGAATTATTCCGCAGTCTGCTTGTACATTTAGCACAGTCACACAGCAGATTTCAGATTGTAAGGGCTCATGCACACGACCGTATGGCTTTTTTAGTGTTTTGTGGTCCGTTTTTTACGGATCCGTTGTTCCGTTTTTTACTTCCCTTGTGTTTCTGTTTCCTTTCCGTTTTTCCGTATGCCATACACAGTATACAGTTATTACATAGAAAAAATTGGCCTGGGCATAACATATTCAATAGCTGGTTCCGCAAAAACGGAATGGATACGGAAGACATACGTATGTGTTGCAATTTTTTTGCGGACCCATTGACTTGAATGGAGCAAAGCACCGTGATTTGCGGACAAGAATAGGACATGTTCTATCTTTTCACGGTACGAAAATTCTGAAACGGAATGCACACGGAGACACTTCAGGTTTTTTTGCTGAACCATTGAAATTTATGGTTCAGTATATGTACCGCATACTGAACTCAAAAAACGGCCAGTATACTGAACGCAAAATACTGTCGTGTGCATGAGCCCTTAGTGTGAAGATCTATTTGTGTCTCATACCTGGTAACTCCCAGTCTCACCTAAGGGTCCATTCACATGCCCGTATGTGTTTTGCGGATCCGCAAAACACGGACACCGGCAATGTGCGTTCCGCATTTTTAAGGACCGCACATCGCTGGCACTCATAGAAAATGCCTTTTCTTGTTTGCAAATGCAGACAAGAGTAGGACATGTTCTATATTTTGCAGATCCGCAAATGCGGATGCGGACAGCACATTCCGGCCCCATTAAAAATAAATGGGTCCGCACCTGTTCCGCAAAATTGCGGAACAGATGCGGACCCATTTTGCGGACGTGTGAATGGACCCCAAGGCTACTTTCACATTAGCGTTTTTTTTTGCGGATCAGTCATGGATCTGCAAAAACACTCACGTTACCATATTACAACCGCATGCATCCGTCATGAACGGACCCGGTTGTATTAGGTCTTCTATAGCCATGACGGATCCGTCATGAACACCATTGAAAGTCAATGGGGGACAGATACGTTTTCTATTGTGTCAGAGAAAACGGATCAGTCCTCATTGACTTACATTGCAGCGTTATTCTGTCCGTGATGGGAGCGCAGCTAAACGGAACGGAATGCAATGCATTTAGTGCATTCCGTTTCATTCAGTTTTGTCCCCATTGACAATGAATGGGGACAAAACTGAAGCCTTTTCTTCTGCTACTGAGATCCTCTGCCGGATCTCAATAGCGGAATTGAAAAGGCGAATATGAAAGTAGCCTAAAATACAAATATACTGCACGTTCAACACTAGAAAGATTAGAAGTACTGAACTACATAAACACAGAAAACAAGAAAAGAAAACCTTTTACTACACAAAAATTGATACATAGCCCTAAAACGCTAAAATAGTCAAGTTTATAATAGACAAAGGTTATTACTGTTAAAAGTCACAATATTTTGCAATTAAAAGGGATACTGTCACCAGCGACCTCCTAACCAACTGTTTGCATAGACAGATAGCTGTGGTTCACCTGATTAAAGCAACGTTTGACTTTTACCCCTTGGCGACCTCGGCCATACATGTATGGCGGAACTCGTCATTTTAAAGATGGTAGCCGCTCCTAAGTGCGGCGGGTGCCATAGCTGCTAAGTTTCTGCTTTTTCAAACAGCAGAGGATCAGGGCTAATCTCTGCGATCAGCCATAAGGCCAATCGCAGACATTTAACCCCTAAGATGCTGTGGTCAAATGTGACCACAGCATCTGAGCAGTGAAGATGCGGGAGCCGCTTACTCCGGTGCACATAAGAGCCCTCTCTGGCTGAGATCAGAGAAGCTGTTATATGCTAGTGATAGTCCGGAGCCTCAAGCAGGCTCTGATACCCATCACTGGTATATTACGATAGGTGGCAGCACTGTATTGGAATACAGTGGAGGATAAATACCCATCACAGAATACAACTGGCAATTTATTAAAATAATAATATTTATCCCACAAGGCAAATGGTGCAACGGAAAAAAAAAAAAATTACCAATTCCCCTTTGTCACATTTCCACCAAAAAAAATAAAAAATTTAATAAAAAGTGATCAAAAAGAAGTATCGCTGAAAAGTGAAAATCAGCCCGCCAAAAAATGAGCCGTCATACAGCTCCATAAACCTAAATATAAAAAAGTAACAGGGCTTAGAACATGGCAATAAAAAGAAAAATATATATATATTTTTTTATAAAGTTTTTCTTTTTTTCAGTATTAAAACACAAGAAAAACTACCGTATACAAGTGTAGTATCGTTGTAATCGTACTGACCTGGAGAATGAAGGAGACGGTCAATTTTACTGCATAGGGAATGCCATAAAAACAAACCCCATAAACCTGTGTCAGAAGTGCATTTTTTTTTCCCCAACTTCACCCTATTTGGAATTTTTTTACAACTTGTCCAAACAATCCTTCATACGGTTATGTTAACGGAAAAATAAAAAAGTTACGGCTCTGCAAAGGTGGGGAGTGAAAAACGAAAACGCAAAAATGGAACATCGCAAGATCCTCTAAGGGTTAATTAGAATAGTTAACAGGTTAAAACAAAAGCACACACAGTATATACAAGATAGCTAACCAAAACCATGCAGAACTTTGTCCTATGCTGGCGCCATTCTTACAACACCGGTGTCCCATCGGTCTACTTATTCCATTACTGCTCTCCATTTACGTGCCGATGTGATGACCAATCACTGCCCGCCAACGTGACATTATATAAAGCAGGCAACAATTGTTTATGACAATTGGTAAACTAAGCAGACTGGTGCAAAAACAAATAAAATTGTCCGGTTTGGCAAAATGTGCCAGGAGTGATTAAAAAGAAAAAAAAAAAAAAAGGTCATACTCACCAGTCCCCCACTTCTGCCATACTGACTGATGCTTACCAGGTCCCCGCTGCTCTCCGCTTCCTTGTCGGGTTCAACACAATGACAATTCCTGACATTTGTCCAAAAAATTTCATCAGCTCGCCCGCAGCTAGTAAGAGACCTGCACAGAGCTCCCGCACTAGGAAACTTGCAATAGGGGAAAAAACCGTCCGCTGTTAAAATCCAAGTTTTAATCGGTATACATTAAAAGTACAAGAACACGAGCTATAACATGTTGACGCGTTTGAACATCAAGTCTTAGTCATAAGTTCAACCTGGTTATGACAGACTTGATGTCGAAACGCGTAAACATGTTATAGCTCGTGTTCCTGTACTTTTAATGTATACAGAATAAAACTTGGATTTTAACAGCGGTGCTGGAGGATTTTTTCCTATTTCCTGCATGTCAATATCAGACCTGGAAGGGGGGTCCAGCGGGATGCAGTAGGCATGGGAATAAGCCACGGGGATCAGTAAAGGAGAGTATGTTTTTTTGCTCTGTGCAATTTACTAAAAATTTTACTCTTTCACACGACCGTTTTTTTTTTTCGTTTTGTGGGCCGTTTTTTGCGTTCCGTATACGGAACCATTCATTTCAATGGTTCCGCAAAAAAAAAAAACGGAATGTATCCCGTATGCATTCCGTTTCCGTATTTCCGTTCAGTTGAAAGATAGAACATGTCCTATATTTGGCCGCAAATCACGTTCCGTGGCTCCATTAAAGTCAATGGGTCCGCAAAAAAAAACGGAATGCATACGGAAATGCATCCGTATCCGTTGCGTTTTTTGCGGAACCATCTATTGAAAATGTTATGCCCATCCCAATTTTTTCTATGAAATTACTGTATACTGTATATGCCGAACGGAAAAACGGAAGAGAAACAAAAAAACGGAACAACAGATCCGTTTAAAACGGATCGCAAAACACTGAAAAAGCCATACGGTCGTGTGAAAGAGGCCTTATTTTAAGGCGAGTTTATTTAAAATTTTAATCATAATTATCATTCGGTAGGACTTCAACATCTCTGGATGTTACCATATAGTCAAATCCTTGTGCCTACTTGAAATAATGCACCAGAAGGAGGCGCTCTCAAACGCGCTCTTGTATTGTACTGTATAAGGGTTATGCACACGAACGTATTTTCTTTCCATGTCCGTTCCGTTTTTTTTGCGAACCGTATGCGGAACCATTCATTTCAATGGGTCCACAAAAAATGGAGGTTATTCCATGTGCATTCCGTTGCCGTATGTCCCTTCTGCAAAAAAAAATATAGAACATGTCCTATTATTGTCCGCATTACGGACAAGGATAGTACTTTTCTATTAGGGGCCAGATGTTCAGTTCCACAAAATACGGAACGCACACAGATGTAATCCGTATTTTCTGCGGACCACAAAACACATACGTTGTGTGCATGAGCCCTAAAGGTGTTAACCTGATGAATGCGCAAATGCTTGTTCATATGGTGAAAGCTTAGTTAGTGCAGCACCGAAAATCAGTTTCTAAGCAGATCGTATGGGGGCGGGGGACCGCAGTAACCATCGTTTGTGTCCATACCGGGGAGGTGATAAATTAATGTAAATGGAGCTCTTATCTCCGCTGAAGACCAGGCAATCATCAGGAAAGTTCAAGTTCATTCCTAAAATTTTTAGACTGTGTAAAGCGGCATTCAGCCAATGTCCAACCCATTAAAGAGGCATGAAACATGACTAGGAACATCCTCCAAACCAGAGACACCCATCTATAGACAGCGCTGTTTCAATGTTTTCACTCCTCGTCAGTACAGAGTAGAAGAAGTGCAGAGATTCAGCTGCTGTAGGCAATCTCCCTGCGAAAAGTATGGAAACTAGCTCTCCTCCAGAAGGACCACCACCACCATGCACACAGACGTATCCATTTTGGAGGTCGGCAAACCACTGATCTGCAAAATACGGACACCTACCTTGTGTATGCTGCATTTGACTACGAGAACCGGCTATTCTTGTCCACAAAACAGACAAGAATGGGACATGTATAATTTGAGAACCACACGAATGCGGACAGCACACAGACGACATCCAATAAATGCGGATTGGACGCAGACCAAAGCCATGGTCGTGTGCGAGAAACCTTATGCCACCTAATACTGTATTTTTCATTTTATGAGAGACTTTTTCCCCCAGCAGTGCACCTTAGGCTGAGTTCACATCAGCGTTCAGCCTCTCCATTCTCCTGCTCCATTATAGGAGATCTGGAGAATTCTGGCGGACTGTTCTCTACCAGAGCAGCCTGCCGGAACACATCCCGCAGATGTGAAAGGTCGCCAATATGACCTGCTGTGTCCGGTCACAACGCAGCGCAGAAGATGACCAGGGAACAGTGCGTGCAGGAAGAGCGAGCGGTTTCGAGCAGGAGAGGTAAGTTGTTTTATTTATTTTATAGTCTGATCTGAGGTCTGATGAAGATAAGGGGTCTGATCTGAGGTCCGATGAAGATTAGGGGTCTGATCTGAGGTCCGATGAAGATTAGGGGTCTGATCTGAGGTCCGATGAAGATTAGGGGTCTGATCTGAGGTCCGATGAAGATTAGGGGTCTGATCTGAGGTCCGATGAAGATTAGGGGTCTGATCTGAGGTCCGATGAAAATTAGGGGTCTGATCTGAGGTCCGATGAAAATTAGGGGTCTGATCTGAGGTCCGATGAAAATTAGGGGTCTGATCTGAGGTCCGATGAAAATTAGGGGTCTGATCTGAGGTCCGATGAAGATTAGGGGTCTGATCTGAGGTCTGATGAAGATTAGGGGTCTGATCTGAGGTCTGATGAAGATTAGGGGTCTGATCTGAGGTCTGATGAAGATTAGGGGTCTGATCTGAGGTCTGATGAAGATTAGGGGTCTGATCTGAGGTCTGATGAAGATTAGGGGTCTGATCTGAGGTCTGATGAAGATTAGGGGTCTGATCTGAGGTCTGATGAAGATTAGGGGTCTGATCTGAGGTCTGATGAAGATTAGGGGTCTGATCTGAGGTCTGATGAAGATTAGGGGTCTGATCTGAGGTCTGATGAAGATTAGGGGTCTGATCTGAGGTCTGATGAAGATTAGGGGTCTGATCTGAGGTCTGAAGAAGATAAGGGGTCTGATCTGAGGTCTGATGAAGATAAGGGGTCTGATGTGAGGTCTGATGAAGATAAGGGGTCTGATGTGAGGTCTGATGAAGATAAGGGGTCTGATGTGAGGTCTGATGAAGATAAGGGGTCTGATGTGAGGTCTGATGAAGATAAGGGGTCTGGTCTGATGAAGATAAGGGGTCTGATCTGAGGTCTGCTGAAGATAAGGGGTCTGATCTGAGGTCTGATGAAGATAAGGGGTCTGATTAAAAATAGTTTTTTCACATTTTCCTCCACTAATACCTAGGTGCGTCTTATTTTCAGGCGAGTCTTATAAAGTGAAAAATACATACGTTGATTCTATGCTGCCAACACCAGAATAAACAGTGTAGATTATGTTGATTTAACAGCACCTACAAAAATCTGGGTTGTCTGTGCTCTGAAGCGCTAGAGATCTTCTTTGGCCACAGAGGATTTCACACCGAGTCCTGCCTGTATGTGAGGACCGTGCATCTAAAAATAAGTGTCAGACATATATTATAGATCCGCTAGCAAGCTGGCATTGTGCAAAACCTAAGTGTGCTTATGGGAACCACCCACACAGCAGATGGAACAGTGCAGGAATGAATCGCTCGTGTCAGCATTTCTTGTCCCCCCCCCACACCCATTCCCATGTAATAGGATATTCAGGCCTCAATCTCTTCTCTAAACCACTTACTATTATTACAACAGTTACAAGATTTAGATTATGCGAATTGGACCCAACTAAAGCAGTCTACATACATGAGATAGATGTCTGCTAAACTTGGAGATTTTGAGGATATCAATACTTCAATTTTTTTAAAAGTAAATCATAACAAAACTATATAAATTTTGTATTTCCATAACCGTAGTGAACTGCCAAATATTGTTAACGTCATTTTTTTAAAAAGCAAAACCCTAAAAACAATGGCAGATTTTCCCATTTCTACCACACAATTTTTTTTCCTGGTTTCTAAATATATTGTATGGAACATTAACGGATACCATCAAATATACAACTTGTAAAAAAAAAAAAAAAAAATAGTTATAATACTTGGAAGGCAGGGAGGACCTGCGCTGGATGATAATGTGAAAGGGTAGACACTTTTGCCTACTGCTGTCTTTATACTGCACTGATGAGCACACAATTATCGGGAAGGAAGTGTTCCTTCCCAATAATTGTCTCCTCGTTAGTGGCGGTGAAGTACGGCACCTCCACATTATAGCTATTGCGATCGCTCGTCCTCATACAGCCATAATTTAGAAGCCTGCATGATCGATCGTTTCAGCTTTAGGCCCCCTGCACACAAACGTGTGCACCCCGTAGTCGTGCTGCGGCCCGCAAAATGTGGGCCGCAATGCACAAACACAGTCTGTGGGGCAGCCGCAGCGGATCGCTGACCCATTCACTTTAATGGGTCCGCAATCCGGCCGTTCCACAAAAAGATAGAACATGTCCTATCTTTTTGCGGAACAGAATTACGGGACGAAACCCCACGGAAGCACTATGGAGTTCCGTTCCGTGCTTCCATTCTGCACCATTCCGCATCTCCAGATTTGCGGACCCATTCAAGTGAATGGGTCCGCATCCGTGATGTGGAATGCCTACAGAACGGCACCAGTGTATTGCGGATCTGCAAATGCGGTCCGCAATACGGCAGCGGGAAGCACCCGTTCGTGTGCAGGGGGCCTTAGACGGACAGATTATAAGGAACGTTCATCCCTGATAGACAATCAGACCGTGTAAACCCGCCTTAACTTTATACCAAGTATTGATTAGAGGGATTGAATACTTTTTCGAAATTAATGCTTCAAGTAAATGACCACCAGCTTGGGACTCGCCATCGGGGATGGGGCCCGAACCTCACAGCTCCATATCAGAATTCAATCCAAATGGTAGTAGGGATCCAAATTCATATATCTGCCTAGATTCTGCTCTGGACATTTTCTGAATGTAGTCACCTCCTCTCCAATGTTGATTAATTTTCTCTAGTCCCACAAATTTTAGGTCTCCTGGATTACTATTGTGTACTTCTTTGTAGTGCTTTGACAATGAGTGCTTGTCATACCCTTTTTTGATATTGGAGATATGCTCCCTAATTCTTGTTTTGAGGGGTCGTTTCGTCCGACCTTTATCGTTAATTTCCCATATATATCTATTCTGGGTTGAACGAACCTCTAAAGTTTTCCGTGACAAATTGTTCAACTTGCACCCTATGCATCTTCCACATTTATAAAATCCCTTCATCTTCATGAAGGTACCTAAAGTATTGTCTTTTTTAATTTTATTTGGGACAGACGGTGCTACCTTTAAACCCAAATTGGGGGCTTTAGTAAATGTTATCTTCGGTGCATGTGGTAGGAGTGGGACACAGGAGGTAAGACACTTTTCTCCTCAATCAGCAAGGGCCATTCTCTATCTAGAGATTAGTGCCTGGTCGATATTAGAGACTTTTTACACAAGTCAATTGTCCAACAGCCGAATACAGACCACAGTTATGGCGGTATAGGTGGACAACTTTATAGGATGATGCATTGATCTGGATGCTTTTACTTGTATATCAACAATTAGAGGAAATGTTCTAAGTAGATCAGCGTGCACCAACGTGCAGGGATCCAACAGGTGTCCCTCTCTTTTTGATACACCTTTCTTCTCGACACACTGTTCTTATATCCACTCAGAACCTGCTATTGTTTTTTCATATTGTAGTCCTGAATCTAGGACATATTCCACTTACTCAATTTTCGTACACAAATTTATTTTTTTTGCCACTTCAGGACACCATTGTGAACTTTCCACGTTATATTATATTTATTCATGTATAGCTGCTATTACTTCCATTGTTGATATTGAATGATATTCAGGTGATGTCTACAGTTGCTGCTATCTCAACAGTGTCACATTTATGGTCGACCATTTAGTTTTATGCTATATTGTATTTTATATTGATTGTATTTTATATTGTATTTTATTTTATTGAAGGATTATATTAAATGTATCTGAGTAATGCCATAGAGTGAGTGCTCGCTTCCACTACTATATCTCGCAAGCAGACTGTGATTTCTGGCCTACAATGTAATCAATGCTTGGCTGCTGTAGACGATGCAGCATAATTCAGCATAGCCGGCTGCAGATTGCCCGCTCTACAATACAAAACAACCTCCTCTCCACACTCCGACTTGGAAGGGACACAGGACACCAAGGCTCAGCAAAGCAAACAGCGAAATCTGTTTACCAAGAACAGAGCTCAAGGTCTTGTGTGAAGAATAACAATGACAGGAACCAGGTATTGTGTAAAATACATCCACACCGCTAGAGCAGACGGACTGCATCGTATCAGGCGATTAGGTCCCTCAGACCCTGAAGAACGGGAACATCCGAAACACAACCCATCCTGCACTGAATATTTGCCTTTACTGGTAGTAGGTTTTTAGATTATTGGATGATGGTTTATATTAGGGGTGCACCGAAATGAAAATTCTGGTCCGAAACCGAAAATTCAGGATGCCCTTGACCGAAAACCGAAACCGAAACTGCCTTTTTGCCCAAATACTTTTAAAATACTTTTTTTTTAATGATTTTATTAATAATTCTTTTTCATGAATGAAATTCATCTGTGGGTGGCGCTGTTATGGAGAGGGGGATCTGTGGGTGGCGCTGTTATGGAGAGGGGGATCTGTGGGTGGCGCTATGGAGAGGGGAATCTGTGGGTGGCGCTGTTATGGAGAGGGGGATCTGTGGGTGGCGCTGTTATGGAGAGGGGGATCTGTGGGTGGCGCTGTTATGGAGAGGGGGATCTGTGGGTGGCGCTGTTATGGAGAGGGGGATCTGTGGGTGGCGCTGTTATGGAGAGGGGGATCTGTGGGTGGCGCTGTTATGGAGAGGGGGATCTGTGGGTGGCACTGTTATGGGAGGGGGATCTGTGGGTGGCGCTGTTATGGAGAGGGGGATCTGTGCACTGTTATGGAAAGGGGATATGTGCACTGTTATGGGCATAACAGTGCACAGATCCCTTTCCCCATAACAGTGCACAGATCCCTTTCCCCATAACAGTGCACAGATCCCTTTCCCCATAACAGTGCACAGATCCCTTTCCCCATAACAGTGCACAGATCCCCCCTCCCCATAGCAGTGCCATAGACCGATCCCCCTACCCATAACAGCCCCGGCCCTGCTGCTCACAGCATCACTCACTGCATCTTTATTTTACCTTACAATCGTGACGCTCCAGTAACAACTCTGCAGGCAGAGCGGAGGGCGGCGTAACGTCACTTACTCACGTGACGCACCTGCTCCGCCCACTTTATGAATGAAGGAGGCGGAGAAGGCGCGTCACGTGAGTAAGTGACGTTACGCCGGCCTCCGCTCTGCCTGCAGAGTTGTTAGTTACTGGAGCGTCACGATTGTAAGGTAAAATAAAGATGCAGTGACAAAGTAAACCGCCCGCCCGGCGCCCGCCCGCAGATGGTGGGTGACAAATCCCACACCCCATATTTTCGGCCGATATGTAACAATATCGGCCGAAGTGGATTAGGTGCATTTTCGGCCGATATTTTCGGCTGCCGGAATTTCGGTGCACCCCTAGTTTATATCTGTCCTGCCCACTTCTGCTGTTACATTATCAACAGCCCGAGTAAGGGCTTCATTTAAAGAGAATGCGTCATCAGAAAATAATCTAAATGTTCTAAATGACTTTTTTTTTAAATAATTTTTGATGATATTTTTTGTTTTCCATGCCACTTTTAATATTTAAGCTAAAACCAAAAATCCTGCAGTTTTCGCACTGGCCACTATGTCTAATAATTGGCACCACTTCATGGTCTGTACAGATCACTTTACTGCAGTTATCTGCCATTATAATCCTTCCTGTAATGATATCACCTCTGTGTATAGATAAGACAGGATCCACCATTTACAACAGGTAATTCTCAAAGATTATCTATTCTTTCCTTGTACAATGACATCTGCACAGGTCACAGAGCATGCCCAGAAAACTCTCCCATAGAAGTCAATGAGGTCCCCTCCTGTCCATTGCGTCTATGGACCATGGGGCTGCCGTAAAGCAATTCGTTTTAATGCTTTGTAAATGCTGTTAAGAACAGCTCAGGCAAGATGGCCGCGCCCATAATCATGTTCAGGAAATTAAATTAAAATTAAAATCTACAATCAGAAAATAAAAACACAGACATTTGATCTGTTACTATCTGGCAGATAAAAAATTTTGTGACATTTCCTTTAAGGAGGACCTTTTACCTCTCCTGACATGTCTGCTTTAGGCTACTTTCACACTTGCGGCAGAGGATTCCAGCAGGCAGTTCTGTCGCCGGAACTGCCTGCCGAATCTGTCAAAACTGATGGCATTTGCCAGACGGATCAGGATCCTGATCCGTCTGACAAATGCATTGAAATGCCGGATCCGTCTCTCCGGTGTCATCCGGAAAAACGGATCCGGCATTTATTTTTTTCCCGTCTGAGCATGCGCAGACCGCAATGCCAAATCCGTTTTGCCGGAACATTTAATGCCGGATCCGGTATTAATGCATGTCAATGGGAAAAAATGCCGGATCCAGCATTCCGGCAAGTGTTCTGGAATTTTGGACGGAGAGAAAACGGCAGCATGCTGCAGTATTTTCTCTGTCCTGAAATGGCAAAAAGACTGAACTGAAGACATCCTGAACGGATTGCTCTCCATTCAGAATGCATTAGGATAAAACTGATCAGTTCTTTTCCGGTATTGAGCCCCCAGGACGGAACTCTATGCCGGAAAAGAAAAACACTAGTGTGAAAGTACCCTTAGTTACTACTTTCTTTCCCTATGTAAAAAGCAATTCTGCAGCATCTATTCTTATGTCTCTATGTGCCATTCCTTTACTATTCCTGCTAGAAGTTATGAATGAATTACTATCAGTTTGCAGTGCAGGTCCAGATGGGTGTTACCAGCTGGGAGGGGGGGGGGGGGGGGGGGGCGCGGGTGTCCCAGAATAGCCTTGACACTAGCACCACTGACTGCATACACCCCTGCAACAGACATGTCAGCAGAGGTATCAGGTTCTAACATTTTTTTTTAGGAGAGGTATTTGCGCATCCTTCAGCATACAATTTGACACAGATTTAAAGGGGTTCTGCACTTTGTTTTAACTGAAGATCTATCCTCTGGATAGATCATCAGCTTCTGATCGCGCGGGTCGGACACCCGGGACCCCAGTCGATCAGCTGTTTGAGAAGGCAGCAGCGCTGCGGCCTTCTCACTGTTTACCGCTGGCCCACTGACGTCACGACTTTTATCAACTAGCGTGGGCGCAGCTTAGCTCCGTTCCTTACTGGAGCGCCGCTGCCTTCTCAAACAGCTGATCGGCGGGGGTCCCGGGTGTCGGACCCCGCCGATCAGAAGCTGATGATCTATCCAGAGGATAGATCATCAGTTAAAACAAAGTGCAGAACCCCTTTAAATAAATAAAAATGTGAAGCAATATTGTAAAATCGCATTACTTTTCTTGCACTTAGGCCTCATGCACACAAACGTTGTTTTGGTCCGCATCCGAGCCGCAGTTTTGGCGGCTCGGATGCGGACCCATTCACTTCAATGGGGCCGCAAAAGATGCGGACAGCACTCAGTGTGCTGTCCGCATCCGTTGCTCCGTTCCGTGGGCCGCAAAAAAAAAATATATATTATATATAAATATATATATATATATATTCACATGTCCTATTCTTGTCCGTTTTGCGGACAAGAATAGGCAGTTATATATATGGCTGTCCGTGGCGTTCCGCAAATTGCAAATTCCACAAAACGGTTGTGTGCATGTAGCCTTATTCTGAACTATAGTCTGCTATGACCTAGAGCTGCATTCACTAAGGCTTCAGAGCTCCACTTCTCATATTAAAGTAATCCTTGCCAATTCCTTGTGTTCACATTATAGCCTGGCACTGTACAGTGGGGTAGGGTAGAAATGAACGCGAGTACCCTCAGCTGTCAGACAGCCCCGGTGATTGCACCTAGGGAGAATCGGTGGCCCATCCCAGATTCCCACGATTCCCCTTTAAGTGTCCAGAGGGTATGACTATGGCTGTAACTTGATGTTTAGTGATTGTGCGCAAGTAACCAATTCTCATGGAAGAAAATCAAACTTTTATTTGCTATTACTAAAATCAGTTCAGCGCCAAAATATATACACGTAATTGCCAATGGTAAAAGGATGGTTCACACACAGGGGCGGGTACCCAAAATCATAAAGATGTAAAAGAAAGATAGGCAAGCTAGGTGGTACACCCAGCACGCTCTGAAGCCTGTCAAACCCAAAAGACTAAGGAGGGAGACTAACCCTACATGTCCATGGCATGGTGCACCTAATAAAAACAGAAGTAAATCACCCCAAAAAGCACTGCAACACTTCTCACCAGCTACAGCGGGATCCGATTACAGTTCACCTGGAGCATGGCGTGGCTCAGACCGAGTTGGAGCTTCGAGACAAAGTTCAAATGATGGGTCCAGCACTGCAATGTGACCAAAAAACAGGAACTTTATTATAACAGGGGTAAAATATAAGTAACACTGATGCGTTTCGGGCTACACTAACCATTTCTTAATGCATACCTACATAAATCGAACACAATTAAAATACCAACTCAAGTATTTGCACAGTCTATAAACAGACAATTATTTGCATCACTAATTTGCATATTAAAATGAAAACGTGCGTCACAAAGCAAAAGAAAGAAGAGGTACAGATATTAATCTAGTCTTTTGTATAGGATATTAATCATTTGACATCCGTATCTCCTCTTTGTTTTGCTTTGTGACACTTTTTAATTTAGTATGCAAATGTATGGTCCTTAATTGTCTGTTTCTATTGGCTGTGAATGTACTTGAGTTGATATTTTAACTGTGTTCATTATACGTCAGTATAAAGTCAACGTTAGGCCTCATGCACACGGCCGTGTTCCGCGGCCGAGAGCGGTCCGTGGTAACCCGGCCGGGATTCCGTCTGACAGCAGGAGCGCACGGCGTCATTGGTTGCTATGACGCAGTGCGCTTCATGCCGCCGCTGCTGTACAGTGATGCACTCGTATAGATCATACCAGTGTATTACTGTACAGCAGCGGCGGCATGAAGCGCACGGCGTCATAGCAACCAATGACGCCGTGCGCTCCTGCTGTCAGACGGAATCCCGGCCGGGTTACCACGGACCGCTCTCTGCCGCGGAACACGGCCGTGTGCATGAGGCCTTTCTTGTTGTCTCAATTATACAAACCAAAGCTACCAACCGATCAACTGTGTGAAGAGAATGCGGAGCTTGTATGAGCACTGCATTCTCTTCACTGTTTACCCGCTCGCCCTCATCACAACGACGAACAGATGTAGTTACAACAGCGCCATCCAATTCACTTCAATGGGAAGGAGCAGTTACATTCCATCTGTTCCTTCCCATTGAAGTGAATGGGACGGAGGAGCTGCAATTACAGTTGTTCACCGCCGCAATTTCAAAGGCAAGCAGGTAAACAGAGAAGAGAAGGCATCACTTGTATGAGCACTGCTTTCTCTTCAAAGAGCTGATCAGTGGGATTATGCCGGGAGCCAGAAGTAGTATGTAGTACAAAAAGGCTCTTAAACATCAGCAGAAGGAAGCAGTCATTCCTTCCCATCGACTTCAATGTCGTCTATTACTCCTGATGTTCCTCCTTCCCCTTAGCACTTTTTATTTTACAGTAAATCGATCACCAAGGTGATTGAAAAAAAGACAACAGTATGCATGCACTCATCCAACAGCGCAGAAGTTGAACATGCACCTGGCCAAGTTGCTGGTACTGCAGTCCCTCCCTTTCCATGACTATGGAAGTAGTATGTAGTACAATATGGAAATCATTCTTTTTTATGCACCCCTTAGGGGCACAGGTCTCAATAATGACCATCCTCATCTTTTGCTGGCTTTACTTCTTCCAAATCATCCTTTGAGGTCTCCATGTCTGAGAAAAGTCAGCAAGATGCAGATGTTATACCCCAGAGGGGTATTACCATTTCTTACCCTGATACTGTCTTTAACTGCTAACCACAATGTCATCTGTGTACAGGGGCGGATTGACCTTACATGGAAAATTCCCGGTGGGCTGATGCCCAGGGGGCCGCCTGGACCCTCCTCACGGCCGATCGGTAGAAGTTTTTGGGGATGTATTTTGTGCTGCTGGCATTTTGTGATGGACTGTGGTATTTGGCTCTGTTGGGGTGGTATAATGTGCCACAATAGGTTATTACTGGCCCCACCTACTTGTGTTAGCCCTGTCTTCCATCAATTTGGACCAGACTACAAAATGAGGCCACTTTTAGCATTTTTTCCAGGGCCACTTTAAGTTCCCAGTCCTGTCTGTATACTTATTCCAAGTCTTTTGTCACTGTGCATTGACAATGTTGCTATGAAACTGTTTTGTTTATGTAATGTGCCTGGTTCACCAGCAGGTGGCAGCGTATATGGTAGAGAGATCCTTAGATAGAATGGAACTCACCATTTAATTCTCCTCCTTTTGGGCAGAAGTGGGCCAGTCCTGCTTCCAACAAGAAGGAGGGGTTGCAGTTCTAGATTATTCTAGTTTACACTCGATAGTGGAACTGAGAAGATATGAAAGATGTAGCAGCGAGGGGAAAGCTCCACCTCCTGCAGCAGAAGTCGCAAAAGAGAAGTAGCTCATAGAGCACCATGACTCCTTACATATAGAATATTGCAAGGAGGGGGTCAACAGCTAAAGACATCCCACTCCACAGATAGATAACAGATCGAGTGTCTAGTTGCCAGTAGAGTCGGGTTTAGCACAGCAGAGCGAGAAAGCAGAGAACTCAAGTTTGCCTGCCAGTTTATACCAAAGCCTGCTAGTACCAAGAAAAAGCCTGAATATTGTCTGGATGCAAGTTGATTCAAGTAAAGCTGTTAAACTTTATAAAAGTCTGGACTCGACTTATTCTTCACCTCCACCATTACTCATCCCCTTTATTGCTTCAGATCCTAACCCTGGGGAGCGACGGTATCCAGGTAGGAGCACCGTGACACACACATAGAAACCGGTTTGGGCCACACCACTCAGCATTCCTATAAACCTGGGACACGTTTGGCCCTGGGGGACGCACATTGCACAGGGAGAGGAGTAGCTGGATATTCCTGATGACATATCAGTATTAGATGATTTGGAGAAAAAAGGGGAAAAGCAGATGGCAAAAGAAGGGTTCTTCGACCTGTAGGGCAGGAGAGCAGTTGGGGTTGGAGAAGTGGGTATGAAACTAGGGGTTGGGGGGGGGGGGGGGGTTTGGCTTTCCTCTTGTGTCAGTATGGGAATGGCCCATTTTCTCTCCTCTTATCCATTCGTTGGATCCAACTGCCGGTCACCTGCTGCACCACAATGTACTCTTCACATGTAGTTTCAGGATGTAAGGATTAAATGCAAGTATAAGTTTGATAATTTGTTAAAATGTATATAGTGGTCAATGAATGGGCTCATGAGGCCCCTTTATGTAATACTCATACAAAAGAGGCATTATCAGGAGATTGCAGGCCACAACAGCAATAATTTGTATATTGAGCGACGCACCTAACCAGCCAAACCGCATACCAGCAACTGCCCCTGTCTGCCACCTTATTATATGGAAGCTAATTTTCAGGCTCCTGTCCCTTATGGCAATAATCCAGCGGCCATGTTTGATCCATCCACCATGCGTCCCTTGAAGGTGACCAGTGCATGCTGCGACATTGATTACATTAAAGGGTGGTAACACCACACGGGTTGTGAGCTCACAACGGGCACTGCTAGCGATTCTGCTAGGCATGTTCTCTTTATGGACCCAGGTATTTGTGAAGCAGAAAGCAACAGTTTGCAGACACACTGAAAAAAAAAAGCTGAGTAAAAACTGTTAATTTTTTTTTTCTTATTAAAGACCAATTGAAAAAAAATATTTGTAGCCCTAAATAAGTAGAAATACAATGACAAAACAACTGCCTCTAGAGATGAGTGAATCAATTCTATAGAATCAAAATTTGACCCAAATTTTCCAAAAAGTTGTATCGGACAGAATCCAAATTTCATGGGATTTGATTCAGGAGAATTTTTGCAGAGAGAGAAAGAGGGAAAACCAGAACATAAATGAGTGCTTCAGGGAGATTTACGCACTTTCAATTCACCTGAATCCAATTTCCAGAAACTTGCTCATCATAAATGGGGCCCAAGACTATAAAGCATTGTCACATGTTAAGAAACTATTTCTGTGGTGTAAGGATATAATAAGTTAATATAGTAATAAAAAGGTAATAAAAGAGTTAATACATTATGTATGACTCCTAAAGACTAACCTATTGTCTGTCTGCTTGGAGTTTACAACCTATTAACGAAACTAAAGCGATACTAGCCCTTTATAATGAATGGTCGTAGTGGCCTTTGCTGTTTATTACCAGCATATAATGTAGCAGATTATAAATGACTTGACTTTATAGTAGCAGAAAGACTTAAGTGCAGGTTTATAGAGGACCTGCAATTTCTCCTGGCAAGCCTTTTAATTAGGGCTCATTCAGACAGCCGTATGATGTCCGCAAAAATGCGGATCCGTTTTTTTGCGGACAGTTCAGCATGTCCGCAAAAAAAAAAAAAAAATTGCATTCGGTTTTTTTTGCTGATCCATAGACTCCAATAGGGCCATGTCCTGATTTTCACTGAGTATAGGACGTTTCATTTTTATTTTTTTGCCGAGCAGTGCAATGGAAGATAAGGGCCCCATAGAAGTGAATGGGACAGCATCTAATCCGCAAAAAAACGGAGCCGCATTTTTAGGGACAGCATACGGCCGTCTGAATGAGCCCTTGGAGTCCATTCACACGTCGGTAAGTGTTTTGCAGATCCACAAAACACGGACACCGGCAATGTGCGTTCTGCATTTTGCGGACCGCACATCAGCAGCACTTAATAGAAAATGCCTATTCTTGTCCGCGGAATTGAGGACAAGAATAGGACATGTTCTATTTTTTTCGGGAACGGTATTGCGGACCCGGAAGTGTGGATCCGGGCAGCACATTGTGCGGCCCCATAGAAATGAATGGGTCCGCAATTCCGTTCCGCAAAATGCGGGACAGAATCGCGGACGTGTGAATGGACCCTTAGTCTAACAATTCCGGGTCATCTATTCTTAGGACTCTAAATTGTTCCATTCCTCTGTTATTCTTACTAGAAGCTATTGCAAAGACAGTCCAGATGTATTATACAGCAGACATCTGCAGGCAATGGACATTTAACCCTTCAGATGCCATGGTCAATTGTGACCTTTGCGTCGGAGGGGTTATTTTCTGGGACCATTTTGTGGTGGCAGCTGGTAGCTTACAGGCCTGTGATGGCAAAGCTCCTATTCAGAGGAACCTAGCAATTTACCGTAGACTGCAATAGTAAACCATTGTGGTCTATGATAGAAGCAATCTAACATTTACACATTCAAGATCCCTAGGAGGACCAGGAATAAAGTTTATTAAAAATGAAACAAAACTTTTAAAAAATTAAAAGCATTCAAATTACCCTCTATTTTACCTATAAAAATAAACTGAAGAAAAATATAAACAGTTGTTCTGCTGCATCCAAAAATGTCAGAACTTTCAAAATAGACGTATTTATCCAATATGGTGAATACCGCAAAAGAAAACAAAGCAAAATGGCCGAACTCATGTCCCCTTCACCTTCCCAAAAAAATGTAATGAAAAGTGATTAAAAAGTCATACATAACACTCACAATGGTACCAATAAAAACTACAGATCGCCCCGCAAAGACCTCACATAACTTTTTTTTTATACTTCTGCCTATAAAGCTACCAGTGTCAGAATATGACGATGCAAATAAAAAAAATAAAAAATTCCTATAAAAGTATTAAAACATAATAAAAACTATATAAATTTGGTGTCACTGTAATTGTACTGACCCACAGAATAAAAGTTAATGTCAAATTTCTTTTTCCTGCCCAGTGAGTACCATAAATACAAAACCCGTACAACAATGGCAGAATTTCCTTTTTTCCCCCTCAATTTCACTCCATTAATATTTTCCCCAGCTTCCCAATACATTATATGGACGATTAAATGGTTCCATTTGAAAATATAACTTGTCCCATAAAAAAGCAACCCCTCACACCGTGTGAAGGTAAAGTAAAAAAGTTATGGCTACTAAAAGGCGGGGAGTAAAAACCAAAGAGAAGTCCGTAACGCATAATTCTATACATGTATGGCATTAGGCGCCCACAATTGTATGAAGTGGGCTGCTGCAGTGTAATACAGCAGGGACCCGGCTGCAATGCTCGGGGAATGGAATTCATGCCAAACCCATCGTTTAACCCCTCAGAGGCCATGTTCAACAGCAATGGTGGCATCCGTGATGTAAGGCAGTGTGATGCGGCTCCCTCTGCCTTCTGATCAGAGCACCTGCATAGAAATAGCGGGGCTCTGTTCACTTACCAGGACAGCCTGGAGCCTGCTGAGGCTTCCCAGGGTTGTCACAGTAACATGCCTGATAAACTGTGCACGAGGCATAGCTCAGCAGTCAGACGGCTAAATGCCATTCACTCCAACACATCTCTATTAGGATGAATAGGACAGGGAAATAAAAGATCCCAGGTTCTAGCCCTCAAAAGGGGGATAAAAGTTATTAGGTAAAAACAAGGTTTAAAAAAAAAAAAAAAAAATTATATATATATTATATATATATATATATATATATATATATATATATATATACTTAACAAAATGATGAGGCAGCACTTCCAGCTTTAAGGTGACAGGGTGAAGACCCCAATAGACTTTAATCCGGCAACGTTTCGGCCTGCTCAATGAGGCCTTTATCAAGCTTGATAAAGGCCTCATTGAGCAGGCCGAAACGTTGCCGGATTAAAGTCTATTGGGGTCTTCACCCTGTCACCTTAAAGCTGGAAGTGCTGCCTCATCATTTTGTTAAGTATATATCTTGGAGGAGGGGCCGGCCTCTGTGAGGAATTGCACCCAGTGCACAACGTCTGACTGTGCTGCTGCAATATTTGGGATTTTATATATTTATATATATATATATATATATATATATATTAAAAGTTAAAAATCACCCCCTTTCCTAATTTTACATATAAAAATGTATAAACAATAAAAATAAATCATTAGGTATTACCGCATCCAAAAATAAACTATTAAAATATTTTTAACGTTTTCAAGCTCGGTGAACGTAATAAAAATAAAAAATTAAAAACACAATTCACAATTTTTTTGTCACCTTGTCCCTCCCAAAAAATTGTACAGTGATCAAAAAGTCGTAAATACCACAAAAACAGTACCAATAAAACCTACAGTTCGTTCCTCAAAAAACAAGCCCTCTTACAGCTCTGTAGACCAAAATATAAAAAAAAATTATGGCTGTCAGAAAATTGCAGTGCAAAGGAAATTTTTCGATTTTTTTTTTCAAAGGTTTTTATATATTTTTTTAAAGTAGTAAAACAGAATAAAAACTATACAAGTTTGGTATTGCCATAATCATATTGAGCTGCAGAATAAGGACGTCATATCATTTTTAGCGCACAGTGAACTACGTGATCTTAAAACCCCAAAATATCAGGGTGGAAGTGTGTTTTTATTCAATTTAGCCCCACAAAAGATTTTTCCCCACAAATAAATTAGCCCAAATTTAGCCCCACAAAAAAATTAGGTGGTGCCATAAAAAATGCATCTTGTCCCACAAAATATAAGCCCTAGTATGGCTATTGGGACCTGTGGAGGAAAAAATAAAAAATGAAGGGCCGGTCTTAAGGGGTTTAAGGATTTAAAATTCAGTGGTTTTTCAAATTGTGAATTTTAAGACAACAAAGCAACACAAAACAGCAACGCACATTGTTACAGGTAGCAGAGAAACAGAAATAAATCAGGAGGTGAAGTCTTCAATACAGCGGCTGGAGAGAACCCCATTCAAAGAAGAAAGGTTTGGAAAGGCAAGAAAATAAATTAGGCGAATAAGGAGGACACAGGAAGAGTAGGGAGGACAAAGGAAAAGTATGGAGCCCATCCCTGGGCAAAATGAAAGAAGTGCGATATTTCTGCTAAGAATACAGGAGGAACTCTAGAAAGCAATTGCAGGACATTGGGGTTATGGTAGGAAGTAAAGGATTGCTTTACCCTACTAAGGTGTGGTAAACGGAGGGTGACCAGTGGTACTATGTGGTCATGAGTGGTGGCCTTTAAACTGAGCAATTAGCTCCTCCTTGGCGATAACTTTTGGTGGCACATCACCGCTGAGGCCACAGCAGAACAGTTGACCATACCCATGCCAGAGAGGAAGGAAACCAGCACAGTGCACAGGACTGGAGAATAGGGGGCAGGTAAACATCAATATATAGACAGTGGAGACAGGCTGCGGGCATCAGTTAAAATTTGTGTATTCACGGACAACCCCTTTAAGCGGACCATACACATTCAGTACCTGTCGGCCATACGATCGCTCAGTCGACAGCTGTCTCTCTCGACTGCCCCATACACATACATGTTCAGCTAAGCGTGTATGTATTGTCAGTAGGGAGAGAGAAGAAAGCCTTTGCCAGACACATTTGGAGGTGGTTTATCTCCTGGGAGAACAAAAGGATCAGGTGAAAATAATCTGCCTGATCTTGCCCAGATGATGTGGTCGGGTGCCCCATGCTCGGTAGGTTCATCCAAAAATACACTAATGTGTATGGGGGCCTTTAGAATGAAAACCTGAACACGTAGGGCTCTTTTACACAACAACATGTGTCACGCAACTGTTTGTTGCAGCAATGTTGAGCAACATTTTTATTAAATGATAGTCAATAGGGGTCGCACTGCAACATGCTGCGACGGGACAGTCACACAAAAATCCAAGTTTTTTTTTGTGACTCACGTCGCAGTGCAACACCATTGACTATCATTACAAAAAAAGGTGCGCAACATAAATGTTGGGCAACAAAAGTCACAGTGTAGCTGTACCCTTATGAGCATGGTTTAGCATTCTTACGTAGTGTATGGTGGTAGTATGGCATCATTAGCTAGGATCTATATAGCTATTTTTATTATGGCACATTGAATAGTTGCATTACTGTTTTGTATTTGGACAGTTTCATTTGTGCATTTTATGGTTAGTTTTTGAGGTTTTGTTGGGACTGTGTAACCAAAACGCGTTGAGCTGGATTTACCAATAAAGAATTTGATCAGAGGCCCCTGTGGATGTGGCTGCCTTCAATTTCTACTAATCTACAAGCGATCCAGGCAAGGTTTTTTTTTTGTTTTGTTTTTTTTTTGGGGGGGGGGGGGGGGGTTTCCTGGTGTCTTGAGCTTATCCAGGAAACGACCCCCCTGTGAAGTGAGTAAAGCTCATACTTTTACAATATTTATTTTATTTATCTGATGCCAGTTGCAATATCCCTTTACCTAAATAAGGGGCTGTTTTTTTTGTCCCTACTGTGGCCTATTGTATACGTCACTATACACAAAAAGAGGGGATCACCAACCCTAGTGGACAGCTAGGGCCTATTTTCCAATATTCTACCCTTTTTAGAGGGGCACTGACACACAGCTTTTTTCCCCACCTTAGGGACTTGCTGCTTTTATTTTGGAGAAAAAGAACGAAATTAGTCTTACCAGTAATTCAGTTTCCTTGAATGCACCATGACGGCCACAATGAGAGATAACCCTTGACCTCTGTAGGGGCAGGAACACACAGAGAGTTTAAATCTACCCCCCACCCCTCAGTGTTTAATTACCAAGGTAGGTGAACTGTAATAGGAGTTCTTAGGATATTACTTCATTCCCCAGTTTCCTATATCAATCTATCTAATAAGAAGGAAGAAGCCAGCAGCACACCATTAAGATAAAAAAAAAGTGTGGTTTATTCACCCAGTGTCATGTAGCAGCGATGTTTCAACCGCTTGTTGCGGTCTTTCTCAAGCTATGTGCACATGTGTTACAACCACAATATATATAGGTGTATCAATTCAGGATACAAAAAATCCAATTAACTTTAAAATGAACAAAATTCATGATAGATCACATTTAAAAAAAGATCCCTAGTCAATTGAATGACGTACAAGTGTACAGGCGAGTCACACAAGATCCCAAATTTGGTCTTTTGCGGGAGTTACGTGATATTTTGAATCAGGCCTTGGAGGCCGATATTATTGATGCTAAGCATTTTTCTTATTTGTACTGTGACAAACCCTGTACACCCATTCTATATACTTTACCGAAAATCCACAAGAGGTTGGAGTCCGTCCGTTTTACATCAAGAGTCTCATCTTCTCCGCAATCTCCTTTTCCTGAAATTTGGGGATCGAGGGTAAGATGATCTCCTGATCACGATGAAAGTCTGAGACTACCTTGGGCAAGAATCCTGGCTCTAATCTAAGTTTTATATGATAGTCAAGAATCTGGAGGTAAGGTTGTTTACAAGAAATTGCCTGGATCTCCCCTACACATCTTGCGGAAGTGATGTCTATTAAAAAGGCTGTCTTAAAAGAAAGGTGTTTAATGGAAATTTCGAATAAGGGAACAAAAGGTGGTTTTGTTAGCCCCTCTAGTACTATGTTTAGGTCCGACTGAGGAACTCTGGACCTCAACGTTGGTCTTAACCTAACAGCAGCTGTTATTAATCTCCTTATCCACCTATGTTCCGCCAAACAAGTGTCATAAAAAGGTGCTTAAAGCGGTTATCTGTACCCCAAGTGTACTAGGCCTGAAACCTAGCTCTAATCCACTCTGTAAAAAAAAAAAATATCGAAGATCTTGTTTATTGGAGGAGAGGAAGTATCTGGATCTTCCTCTCCCAGCCAACTACAAAATCTCCTCCAGACTTTGAGATATATGGCCGATGTTACTCTTTTCCTGCTGGCTTTCAGGGTTTTCTGATAGACCCTTTTTTCTGAGCGTCTCGCCTTCCGGATTCAAACAGCTAGTCTGAATATTTGAGGGTCTGGATGTTGTATGGGACCCTGAATCAGCATGTCTTTCTGGAACAGACTCTCCCAAGGTTCCAACAACGCTAATTGTTTGAGTGTGGAAAACAAACTTCTTTTTGCCCAAAGTGGGGTCACTAAGATTACGGTTTTCTTTTTTTATCTTCTGTATGACCGAGGGAATCAGAGGGAATGCATAGACTAGAGTACAATCCCAACTTATTGATAGGGCATCTACTGCCCATGGTCTGGTCTCTTGGATTTAGTGAACAAAATAGATCCACCTGAGCATTTTCTCTTGATGAGAATAGATCTATTTGTGTCCAACCCTACCTGGATGTGATGTTCTGGAAGATATCCGATTTAGGGACCATTCTCCCCCGTCTATCCTTCTCCGGCTTAGAAAATCTGCTTCTATATTTTCGGAACCCTTTAGGTGGACTGCTGTTAATGATGGAGTATTTTCTTCTGCCCAGGAGAAAAAATTTTCTTGCCACTTTCCCTAATAGGTTGGATCTTGTTCCTCCCTGGCGTTTCAGCTACACTACCATTGGGACGTTGTCGAAGAGTATTTTCAGGTGTCAGCCTTTTAAAAGATTCTCCCCCTCCAAGATAGTCCTGAGAACTGCATATAGTTCTCTGTAGTTTGAGGATTTTCTTCTTATACTGCTGGGCCAAATTCCCTGAAGAAACTGACCACCTATCTTTGCGCCCCAGCCAGCAGCACTGGCGTCGGTTAGGATCTGTACCTCTGGCTTTCTGAGCCAGTCTGTACCCTGAAGATTTCTCTTTAACTTCCACCATATGAGATCTGTCTTTACTCTTAGTAGTATCTGGATCTTTTTGTCTAGAGTTGATTGTCTCCCATTCCATTCTTTTAGAATCCAGGTCTGTGTCACTCTTGTGTGAGCCTGACTCCAAGGAACTGAGATCAAACAGGAAGTTAGATTTTCTAATAGACTCATAGCCTCCCTGATGGAACACCTGTGAGTCTTTTTAAAGTGCGATATCTTCTCTTGGAGGGCTTCTGCTTTGTCCCAGGGTAGATATGTCCTCTGAGATCTGGAATCTAACTCTACGCCTAGGAATCTTATCCTTGTAGATGGAGTTAGAGTAGATTTCTTTAGATTTACAATCCATCCTAGATCTGAAAGAGAGTGTCTAAAACCTTTTGGGTGGTCCACAAACTTTCTTCTTCTGATCTGCCAACTATTAAGAAGTCGTCCAGATAGGGGCTAATGATAATTCCTTCTTTGCGTAAGGATGCCACCATCTGTACTACTAACTTTGTGAATATTCTTGGTGCTGATGAGATGCCGAAGGGCTACATACTGGAAGTGATGAAGGATTCCTTTTTGATCTTTTAACGCAAATCTTAGGAATTTCTGGGATACCTGGTGGATTGTAACGTGGTAATAGGCGTCCTTCAAGTCTATTGACATCATAAACGCCCCTTCCTGGATTAACGGTATTGTTGAGACAATCGACTCCATCTTAAATCTTCTGTATGCAATTAATGTGTTTAAAGGTTTCAGATTTATTATCGTGCGGAAGGTGTTGTCTGGCTTTTTTTCACTAGAAAAAGGTTTGAGTAAAAACCTCTCGCCTTCTCTGCATCTGGAACCTTCTGGACTACACCTAACCTTAGTAATTCCTGAACCCCTTGCCAGATTTTTGTTATGACTCCCCTGTTTTGGGTAGTGATCAGAAATCTTTCTGAAGGCATTGAAGAGAATTCTATCTTGTAGCCTTGAGCAATGAGGTCTAGTGCCCAGGGGTTTGATGTGATCTGGCTCCACTGAACAATAAATCTCTGCAATCTGCCTCCTAGTTTGGCATCATTGCTTGTTCCCTTGTCTATTTTGGGGATTAAGAATAAATCCTCTTCCGCTACCCCCTTTGGGATAGCTCCACCGGCTCAATTTCCCCCTTCCCCTATACGATCTTGGTTGAGATTGAAATTGACGAAAAGAGCTTCTTTATTTCTTTCTCCTCTGGGAATCCCTTTTTCTTATCGGCTGCTTTCTCTAGTATCTTATCTAAAGTAGGTCCAAACATAAATTCTCCTGAAAAGGGGATGGAGCATAGTTTAGCTTTTGACACCTTATCTCCTGACCAAGTCTTCATCCATAAGGCTCTGCGTGCTGTGTTAGAGAGGGCTGCATCCTTAGCAGAAACATTATTGATTCAGCAGAGGCATCTGCCAGAAAAGCAGTTGCTGATCTGAGTAAAGGTATAGAATTTATAATATCTTCTCTAGGCGTCTTATTTCTTAGATGATCCTCTAGTTCTGCTAACCAGAAGTCGCTGCTATGTTAGTTTTTAATCCAAAGTAAACATAGCGGATTCCCAAGATCTTTTTAGTAAACCATCAGCTTTGCAATCCATAGGATCCCCTAGCTGGGAGGAATCTTCAAATGGTAATGCTGTTCTTTTCACAACCTTGGCTACTTGTATATCTACTTTAGGAATATCATCAAATACCTTACATTCAGACTGATCAAAACATAGTCTATTTCTGAATTCTTTAGAGACACCTAGACTCTTTTTCAGATCTAGCCACTCCTCCATAATCATTTCCCTGATCTTCTCATTTATAGGGAATACAGTGGATCTTTTTTGAGCGAAGACCCCCAAACATCTCATCCTGCACAGTGCGAAGTTTAGGAGTGTCCTCGATACCCATTGTGGATCTTACAGTTTTAATAGATCTTCCATGTCCTCAGAAGAGAAAAAATATTTATTGTTTTCTCTGATCTCTCCCTCTGAAAGGAGATCCTCCTCCATAACTTGTCTAGAAGAAGCGGAGCCCTCCTCAATGTCATCTTGGTCTGAGGAGGATTGAACAAAAAGCCTTGGCCTTTTAGCCGAAGGATTAGGAGTGCTGGGAGTAGACAGAGGCTAAGGAAGATTTAATTTCTTCATGAATGAAAAACTTCATCTCAAAAAAAAAAATCTGAAATTATATTTGGTTGTTCTTCTTTCAGAATTTCAGACATGCAGGATCTGCATAATTGTGTCTTATAGTTTTCAGGTAGTCTTTTTGAACAGGCATTGCACTTTAGAGGCTTTACTTTTGATTTACAGTCTATTGTGCCCTGAAGACAAAAGAGGACAACCAAATATCAGCCAATTTCCAATAAATCATTATAATAATATATATATTATATATATATATATATATATATATATATATACACACACACATATATTATATATATATATATATATATATATATATATATATACACACACATACATACACACACACATATACACACACATCCACCCCCATAGGGAACTCACAGTACTGGCGGTAGCAGAGGGATCAGGGCCCTCCAGTGCTTCAGATGCGGACATCACGGCAGAGATGCAGAGAGAGATTCTGCATGAGCACCCTGTTTTTTTTTTTGTTTGTTTTTTCACTCTCCCATCAAGATAGAGATAGATCCTCGGCGTGCTCCATGCGCCACATGGTCCCCGCATAACCAAGAACTCCATGCGCCGCACCTTCCCCCCAGACAGCTTCATAGAATACGTCAGACGCGGCACATCGCACACGCGTCACGTTCCGACACCCGGCTGCGGGTTTCCAGCAGAGGAAAGAAGCCCGCCATATGGGAAGGACCACAGGCCCCAGCTTGAGCCAGGACGAGGGTCCTTGTTGCTCCCGCTGTCCAGCCTTAGCCCCTGCCGCAGGAGATATCGGTAACCTTCTAATTCTTTACCTCCCCTCAGGGAGGACTCTCTCCATGTGTTAACCCCCGTAGGGGCAGGAAAACACTGAGGAAGTGAGGGGTATATTTAAACTCTGTGTTCCTGCCCCAACAGAGGTCAAGGGTCATCTCTCGTTGTGGCCGTCATGGTGGATGAAATGGAAAAACCGCCTTTGCCCTTTGGGTCCACTCTCGAACCCATTTGACACAAGCATTCCTTTTTACTGCACTTGCTTCACACGCTGATTGCTAGCCGTGTGGTCTATCCCATTAGCAGCCTATCCCTTCATACTATCTCTTGGCGACCTACTTTTTCTCCTCCTTGATCCACCTGTCTATTGGGAAAATCTTTAGCCAACCCACCAATAAACACTCCACTGGCGCCTCGAGTTTATCCTATCTTTTGGATACTTTCTTACCTCAAGATCTGATTAACCCTCAGTTTTACTTTTTTTACATATGCCTGAAAAATCTGACATGATATAGTACATAAACTCTTTCTAACAAAGCTAGAACCATACCTGTACTTCACATGGATCCAGAGATCTCCCCATTGTTTTAATTGTTATGCAATATTTATATCAATTTGGCAGCTCAGGGAGTGTGTCCTTTCTGCTGCAGCTCTTTTGTACTGCCACAGCTTCTAACAGGAGATATGGCTGGTGACAGCTGAAGATTTAAACTGAGCGTGTGCGACCACCTCAGTGAGTTGGACAAGAAATAAAGAAAGGAACAAAATACGAATACTTTTTATTGAATAGCTCAGTGACTATACTACATTTTCAAATTACATGCAATTGCAAAAGTATTCAGATCCAGGTGCCGTTTTGAAAAATGTAGAATATTTTTTGTGGCACAACCCCTCTAAATTTGATATTTATGCACTAACTACAGGGGTTGTCAGACTCCATCAAGAGTCCCATAAGTGGTGACAACTTTCAGCCATAACTAAGGATGAGCGAATTGACTTCGGATGCTTCATACAAAGTTCATTTGCATAAAACTTTGTTAGAGTACTGTACAGCGCGGGAGCTCCGTACAGTATTATAATGTATTGGCTCTGATGAGCCGAAGTTATTACTTTACAAAGTCTCACGAGGCTTTGTGTAATAACTGAATTAATCATTACTGAACTCCGGTTCGGTTCCAAGGTACTACTTATGAAGTTAGATAACCCTTTTAATGTGTGTGGTGGCCTAAGTGCTAGCATAGTGATCTCATAGGAAGGCAGATGAAGTTGTCCAGTCATTTTTCAATCATTCATCCCTACTTCTAAATTCATGGAAATCTATAGCTGTATCTCTCTAGACCAGGAGTGCCCAACTTTTTCTGATAGGGGGCCACATTGTCAGTCTGAAGGAATCCCAAGGGCCGAAAATAAAAGTTAAAGGGGTATTACCAACTGAAATACTGTATTTATGGCATATTGTACATATAGTATATACTATACATGTCTGGTTACACCTCTAGGATTCCTATCATACATGGGTCACCAGATGGTTGGGGGCCGCATGTGGCCCCGGGCCGCAGGTTGTGCATCCCTGCTCTAGACGGTGGATATGGAAGCTGAAGGGGCATTACACATCCTATGCATCTCTGGGGCTATATGTGATGGCATATTTTGTAGGGGAGGAAAGGGGTTAACAGGAGCTAAATGCACTGCATCCATCCAGAGACAGGGAGGTGCTTGATAAGCTGCTGACCACCCAAGGCCTCCTGATAAGTCAGCAAAAGAGTTTTAAATTTGGGGGGATAACCCCTTTAAAGAAATGCAGAACATCTGAGGGCCTTGCACTACTCGGATCTACAGGTTCATAGAAATGGCTGTATTATGCATCTGTACCGCATGGATTCAAAATACAGCTTCCAGAGTTTTAGAGTTTTCTATGGCCACATACTATACCTAGAAGTGCCTCTGAATAAACTGAGGTTTTTTGGGCAGCCCAGACTAAAACAAACATTTTCCAAACAGTGGTCTAAAGTCATTGGTCCATAATTATCAAAATTGGTGTCATTTTAGCTAGCAGGTCAGTTTAAAAGGGTTTTCTGGGAGTTTTATACTGATGACCTATTCGGAGGATCGGTGGGGGTGTGACACCTGGGACTCCTGCCAATCTGCTCACCAAGCACAGCGCAGTACATTGTATAGCGGCTGTACTTGGTATCGCAGCTCAGCACCATTTATTTCTATTCACTTCTTGAATGTGATGTCACATGGCCTAGGAAAAGCAGGAGAAGTCCATTGCACTACTACAAGTGCGGCTGCCTTCTCAAACAGCCCCGGACCTCTGCTTATCAGATACAGATGACCCAACCCCGAAGATAGGTCATCAGTGTAAAACCCCTTTAAGATCAGCTAATTCATTGGCCAAAGTGGTGACAAAGTTTTGACAGCATCTGGCTTTTTCGGTTGTCACAACATTAATCACGTCCATTAACTTCCACTCTGAAACTTTTCTTGTGACTTTTTATAAAGTTGCGTGTCTAAACCCAGGCCAAGCACTAAGACACCGACTGTTCCCTGTACTCCTAGAAGCGACACACATACGGACCCAAAAATGGAGCAAATGCACTGATTGCACTGTAAATTTACAAATATTATATTTCGTCACCTCCACTATTCAAGCACTCAGTCTACTGGCAGCTGCTACTTTTATGCAAATAATCTCTCGGTCTCCTGTGTGCCCATTTAGACCCTGGCATTAATCAGATTACAATGCCTACTGAGCACCTCTGCTCAGCCTGGAATGTAAAGTGGCGTTGCTAATTAAAGGTACACAGGTCAGTATATCGGAGAACTGATTTATATGCAGTTGCTGAATTTTATATTTATATATTATAGCTATGCAAGTGTTCCATGGTACAGGAACATCCTGAACCTAAGAGTTCATGCACACGACCGCAAAATACGGATCCTCAATAAATACGGATGACCTCCGTGTGCATTCCGTATTTTGCTGAACGGAACAGCTGGCCCCTAACAGGGACAGTCCTATCCTTGTCCATAATGCAGACAGGCTACCACTTCTGCAGGAAGGCTATTCCATGCATCCACTAAAAGTCAATTTCTATCAATGACTATGACTTCAACAGGATAAATGGAGCTGAGCAGATTGATATCAATTTTTGTGGGAAAAGATTAGGGCCTCATACACACGACCGTGTTTTTGGTCCACATTTGATTTGCATTTTATGCAAATCAGATCCAGACCCATTCATTTCAACCAGGCCGCAAAAGACACGGACAGCATACCATGTGCTGTCCGCATCCGTATGTCCGTTCCATGGCCCCGCAGAAAAGATAGAACGTGTCCTATTCTTTTCCGTTCTGCAGACAAGGGTAAGACGTTACCACAGGAGTTTTAAATTTTATATATATATATATATATATATATATATATATATATATATATATATATATATATATATATATATCTCTGCTCAGTCCAGGCTTAGAGGTCACACAGTGACTGACAGCGGTCTCTGCAGGTACACAAGGAAAGCAGTCACATATAGGACCTCCCACTGGACTCCTAAGCCCTGAGTGCGCAGGGGTTTACATGAGTAAATTACTAGATTTGCCAAATCTCTTTCTGCAAATATGTATATAAATCTGTTCAGCGGCTCCTGCTCTGTACCATGGTAGCCTGCATTTTCAATGCGTCAGGTTCCCTTTAATTGGACAAGGTCAAAGTCGCAGTTATAACTCAACAGTTTCTAGCCACAGAGTGTAAATGGCAGGTATACAGAAATAGGAGAGCGGATCAGTGAGACTTTGCTGCCGCCGTTCCCATCTTAATTTGAAGGTGGCCTATGTAAGATCTCATTACTGCACACAATAACACTTGCTGCTGCGGATGACTTTCCTTTTTGCCTTCTCTGCTCACTTAAAACTTTGGTAGGGCCCGTCTTCTGTAAATACGGTGGAGCGGCCGATGGATTCCATTAAGTTATGATGATGTCACACGGGGCTTCAACAATGTTTCTGCCATTTTCATGGCTAGAATAGCGCGGTACAAGGACAGTGTTATGGGGTAGCAAACGGCAACTGCCAGAGCCCCCTACTCAGAGGAGGTCCTAAACTACCTCCTATTATTTAGCAGTGTACGGAGGTATTATTTGGGAGCAGAGCTGTAATATTATGGGGGCTCTGGTGGTAGTATGTAGGCTGCATATGCCAGTGTCATCTTGTATTAAATATGCATGGGGCAGCATTAAGTGGTAACTCAAGAAAGTTCTAGCTTAGGGTTCATCCTACGAGTTTGTGCCGGAACAAAGTATGTTGACTGCAGCATTTTTCTACCCACAGTGTTAAAGGGGTTGTGCAGCCAGGAATATTGATGACCTCTCTCGATTGGTGGGGTTCCGACTCCCGTCGATCAGCTGTTTGAAGAGTAGGCTGCTCTCGCACAAGCCCAACTTGCTCTTTAAAGATTACACTGCGCGTCATCCCGGACGTCTCGGCAGCACAGTGAATGGAACAACCACTTGTAATTACACTTTGCCGCCGAGCCGTCCAAGACTATGTGCAGTGTAATCTTGGAGAAAGTTTCACTTGTGCAAGAGCAGCCTCCTCTTCAAACAGCTGATCGGCGGAGGTGACGGGACCCCACCGATCAGGATAGGCCATCAATATTACTGGCTGCACAACCCACTTAAGGGTACTTTCACACTAGCATTTTTTTTATTCCGGCAGGCCGTGTACAAACGGAAAGCGTTTTTTTCCGGCTCCCTTAGATGGATCCAGTGAAATACCGGATCCGTCTCAACCGGAATAACGGATTCAGTATTTAAAGATAAAATAGCTCCTCCTATATCCTGATGCATGCACAGACCGGTACACTTGGTACTGTATCCGGCAATAATACATCTCTATGGAAATTAATGCCAGATCCGGCAAGTGCAGTATTGTTCCGGTATTTTGTCCGGTCAAATACCGTACAAGGGACGGAACGGAAGACATCCTGATGCATACTGACTGGATTGCTTTCCATCCAGAATGCATTAGGACAAAACGGATGCGTTTTTTTCTGGTATTGAGACCCTTTACCGGATTTCAATACCGAAAAAGAATAACGCTAGTGTGAAAGTACCCTAACAGGTTTGGCTAAGTCAAGTGCTGTGTCCCATTTAAGGCTATGGTGTACTGGTTAGAGCACTGGAAAGCCAAATTTTCATCAACTGATATAGGACTTTCCAAATCTGCATTGGAGGCTCCGATTGGGGCCTCCGTCGCAGATTTCGTCAAAAAGTCTGCAGGACTTTTTTGTCCAGTAAAAAGAAAACAGATTCCAAACAAAAACTGAACGGACTCAATGAAGTCTACTCGGGTCTGTTCAGATCAGTGATGTGACCCATCTGACAGTTCCATTTTTCTTTTGTTCTGTTCCTCTAACGGAACAGAATAATGGCAAGTTAGAGTGTGCACGGAACAGCCAAACGGCCGTGTGAATGAGCCCTTAGTGTACTAAAATGGTCCAACTGAGAAAGTCAAGTGAGGCTGTCATATCCAGAAAGCCATCCACCACAATTTTTTTGTAAAATAAAAAATTACATAGACTATTCAGATATAGGCTGTTAAAACGTGATACATTTAACGGTAGTGTCTCTAACAGGATTCCACTGTAATTACAATAGAGGGAAAAAAATATGAATACAGCTGCTTGCACGGATACAACTGGATGCTCTCTGCTATCAGCCTCCTCACACCCCCTGCTGTAGCGGCACTCCAGGACATCAAAATTTAATAAATGCACATTATAATGCATGAGTGTCAACACATTTTGCAGGCCCTCTTGGTGTGGAGCCTCTTTAGATCCTATATAAATAGTAGGTGGGTGACATCTTAAGGCTACTTTCACACTGGCGTTTTGGTTTCCATTTGCGAGATCTGTTCAGAGCTCTCACAAGCGGTCCAAAACGGATCAGTTTTGCCCTAATGCATTCTGAATGGATAAGGATCCGCTCAGAATGCATCAGTTTGCCTCCGTTCTGCCTTCATTCCTTGCAGCGTTTTGGTGTCCATCTGACGAAACTGAGCCAAACGGATCCGTCCTGGCACACAATGCAAGTCAATAGGGACGGATCCGTTTTCACGGACACAATAGAAAACGGATCCGTCCTCCACTGACTGGCGTCTTGGCTATGTTACAGATAATACAAACGAATCCGTTCTGAACGGATGCAGACGGTTGTATTATCTGAACGGATCCGTCTGTGCAGATCCATGACGCATCCGCACCAAACGCGAGTGTGAAAGCAGCCTAACAGAAACACAGTCAACACATTAGGCAGTAACCCTAAAGGAAAAGTTAAAGCAAAAAAGGTTAATCAAATATTAACTCTCTATTGTACAAGAAACCACATAATCATTACCCCTCTGCAGAAGCCAACACTAGGTGGTAAAAAAAGTTATAAAACGCTGAAGACAATTTAATCAGTGAAAGGAGACAGCAGATAAAACACTGAGCTCTTAACCATGCAGAAAGGTCACAGCTTTTACTGGAACCCAATTCAAGGTTTTGTCCCAGAATCCTCACATCAACGCTTCTCCAAATGAGCAGAACACAGACACAATTAATACTCTGTCGACAAGCACACGGCCGGTGTGCGGCCGTTCCGTGCATTGGGGACCACAATTTGCACCCCCCCCCCCCCCCCAATGCACGGGCAACGTCCGTGAGGCGGCTGGGACAGATCGAGACCCATTTAATTTGAATGGGTCCGTGATCCGTCCGCGTCGCAAAAAAATAGAACATGTTCTATTTTTTTTACGGTGCGGAGGCACGGAGAGAAACCCCATGAAAGGGCTCCGGATTGTGGACCCATTTAAGTGAATGGGTCGGCATCCGGATGCGGGGAGCACACAGCCGGTGCCCGTCATACTGCAGACCCGCCGCTTGCTGGCCATGGGCATGAGGCCTTACTGATGCAGAAAGAGCAAAATAAGAGGTCAGTTGTACTAATGCTGCAACAGAATGGAGCCCGATCATTTCAGGCCCGTTTTCCTGTGTAAATTAGGGAAGAGCGAATCAATTCTTACAAAATGATTAGTCTCATAATTAGAGTTGTTCACCTGGGAGGGCCTGTCCCCGCTGGTGAAGAATCTCCCCCTGCCGCTACCTGAACAGCAACTGTGCATGCGCCTCCACACTTCTGTAATAGGTAAAACAGGGGCTCACCCTCAGATATGGAAATATGGGTGCACGGCCTATGGCACACCCACTGCCGTATAGAAAAGAGATAATAAAGTGAGCGGCAGGCACTATACACAACAATCGGATGAATCGATAAATAACAATTTATTCTAAAATATGATACCAAATAAAATAAAAATAGATATTATGGAACATGATTATAGAAGATAATAAAATAGTTAAAAACAATGGATGTACAATTACTATGGGTACATCTCAATACGTACAAAGGCCTTAATTAATCTATTTATGCACTAAAATGGATTGCATATAACATCAAAATAGAAAACCAAAACGCTGCTAGCCCCCTCATCTTTCTTATCCGAATTTTTTTCGTTATCTTCATTTTTTCATACTGAGGTCCTCACCCCGATTAAGAGATCGAGAAGAACACTAAAACAATAAAAAAGGCTCTATACAAACATTTTAGGAGTATAAACTTAATGCTTTTGAGAATATATAAGTAAATTATGAATGCAACCATGATGGGAATATTTACGGCAAATAATAGTAATTGATAAAAACGTATGCAAATGCATAGAAAACGCACTTGCGTTTTTTTAATGAAAAAACGCATGGATAACGAAAGAAACCTATAAGCGTTCTTGTATAAATATGTATATCTCCCACGGCTGCAAGATGTCTGTTTTATTCTATTTTTGTTCTTCATTTTATCAACTATGTACTTTGATCCCATAGCATCTGATTTGCAGTTAGAATGACCATTAACCTCAAGAACTGTGTTAACACATGTGGTTGTAACTCCGAGTTTCGCACTAGACTCAAATTATACGCAATGCAGCTCCCCCTCCCCTCTCTTAATAGATGATATCATAAAAAGCCAAGATCGATCAGGCTTCTATATACTATACCACTGAAGGAGGAGTAGGCATAGCTCCGAAACGCGTTTGGTTTTATATTTTGGGCTATATGATGTAATTTGGATACGATTATAAGGCGATAACCATCCTCATCGTTGGTTTTTATTCATCTCGATATAAAGACTCTGCATACCTATACTGTTGTAAAGACTCCGCTGATTATCCACGCCGTCTAAAAGAACACCCCCGACCACGTGGGACGCCGGGAGAATTCAACTTACTGAGCTCAGTACGACAAGCAGCTGCACCACGTAGCTTGTGGGCTACCAACAGCAAACCTACCCATCAGCACTACGGAGTAATTCTTCGAGGAGGGCAATGTAATTACACGCAGCATTTTACTGCTGAATGATCCAACGCCTCCCTTTACTATAATCTGACTCGATAATTGGCCTTACTATGCCCGACTATTGAATGAACTGCAATCTAATCCAATACATTTCATCAGGGGGACGCCAAATCTAGAAGACCTTTTTACATAAAATAGCAGCTATTTTATGATGGCCATCCACTCATGAAGTTATGATTCCGTCTTCACGAACTATTTCACTAGAATTCATTTTTACATATTTTTGTATTTTTATGGTTTTCTATTTTGATGTTATATACAATCCATTTTAGTGCATAAATAGATTAATTAAGGCCTTTGTACATATTGAGATAGTATTTAAGGAGGTGTACCCATATAAGGCTACTTTCACACTGGCGTTTTGGCTTTCCGTTTCCGAGATCCGTTCAGGGCTCTCACAGGCGGTCCAAAACGGATCCGTTTTGCCCTAATGCATTCTGAATAGATAAGGATCCGTTCAGAATGCATCAGTTTGCCTCCGTTCCGTCTCTATTCCGCTCTGGAGGCCGACACCAAAACACTGCTTGCAGCGTTTTGGTGTCTGTCTGATGAAACTGAGCCAAACGGATCCGTCCTGACACACAATGTAAGTCAATGGGGACGGATACGTTTTCTCTGACAATCTGGCGCAATAGAAAACGGATCCGGCCCCCATTGACTTTCAATGGTGTTTAAGATGGATCTGTCATGACTATAGAAGACATAATACAACCAGATCGGTTCATGACTGATGCATGTGGTTGTATTATTGTAACGGAAGCATTTTTGCAAATTCATGATGGATCTGTAAAAAAAAAAATGTAGTGTGAAAGTAGCCCAAAATTGTACATCCATTGCTTTTTATCCATTTTATGATCGTCTTCTATAATCATGAATAAATTGTCCGTACAACCCCAGGGTGTACAGTGCCTGCCGCTCACTTTATTATTATTGCCTCTACACTTCTGCATGTGCCTCCAAGTAGCGGCGGGCCGGCATGAGATTGTCGGAGCCGAGTGGGATGTCGGGCCCTCTCAATCAAGTGGTAAGGGTGAGATTTTTCACCCACGAGGAAAGCCCCTTAGACCCCTCTCACACGAGCGGGTGTGATGCGCGCATAGCACCCACACTGAATCCTTTTTTCACGCATCAGAATCGCAGCATGTTCTATATTCAGCGTTTTCCACGCAGCCCTGGCCCCATAGAAGTGAATGGGGCTTCAGTGAAAAACGCATTACATCTGGATGTATTCCGGGAGCAATGCGCTTTTCACTGTAGGAGATGCCGTTTGTAAACCTTCATTTTTTTTCACGCGGGTGCAAAACTGATTGCACCCGCGTGGAAAAAACTAACACTGAACGCAAAGGCAGACAAAACTGACTGAACTTGCTTGCAAAATGGTGCGAGTTTTACTGAACGCATCCGGAGCAAATCCGTATCGTTCGTGTGAAATGGGCCTAACAGGTAAAAACTCTGGTTGATGAGATGAATCGATCAATTTGCTTATTCCTAGTGTAAATACATTGAAAAATATAGTGGGAGGGGGGGGATAAGTTATCAAGCCCTGCACTCCAGAATTCTGGCTTTAGAAAGTCGCACAGAACCTGTCCTATTAACTGCCACATTAGTGTTGAGCGAATTGAGCCTCGGATCATAGATCTGATGTCGATTCGGTCAAACACTTACCGTAGTTTTAATCTTGTCCGGGGTCCTGTCTTCGTACAGCCTTAAAATGTATTGGAGGCAAAATTAGTTGCAGCCGAAGTTGAGGCAATACATTTTAATGCTTTTACGGCAAAGCGACTCGGCATGAATGACACCGCCTGCTGCCGCATAGGTAGGAACTAGTGATGTAGGGATTCGGCTGCCTCACCGAATCTTACAAAAAAAAAATATATGTTTTGTGACAAATCACTTCATCACGAAGCGCATTTCATTGTAAGTAGTGGGTGCAATGTCCCTCTCCGTCACTGTACCCCTCAGATGTCACGTTCATAGCTGATCGAGGCATCTGACAGTAAATACAGAGTGCAAAATAAGCAAAAAGAAAATTAAATCATACTTCCCTTATCCATTTGATTGCAACGAGCCAGCCACCGCCATCTTGATTGAAGATCTGGTGCGAAATCTAGCGCAGCCCATAACAACGTCCTACGTCACCGCGCAGAGGATTCAGTGCAAGATCTTCAATCAAGATGGCGGCGGCCAGCTCGTCGCGATCAAATGGATGAGACAAGTTTGATTATTTTTTTTGTTTTTTTATCACCATTCAGGGAAAATCAATACGCTACCATGAGGCACGAGTAAATTCGGCTTTGCGGCGAATCGAATTTTCCCTGAAATTTGTATTGAAGTTCGCTTCTTGGACTTCGATTTGCTCGACACTAATAGGAACCCTTGGGCCCCTTTCACACGGGCGAGATTTCCACGCGGGTGCAATGCGTGAGGTGAACCCGCACTGAATTCTGACCCATTCATTTCTATGGGGCTGTGCACATGAGCGGTGATTTTTACGCATAACTTGTGCGTTGCGTCAAAATCGCAGCATGCTCCTCTTTGTGCGTTTTTCACGTAACGCAGGCCCCATAGAAATGAATGGGGTTGAGTGAAAATCGCAAGCATCCGCAAGCAAGTGCGGATGCGGTGCGATTTTCACGCACGGTTGCTAGGTGACGATCGGGATGGAGACCCGATCATTATTATTTTCCCTTATAACATGGTTATAAGGGAAAATAATAGCATTCTGAATACAGCATTCTGCGATTGCGTTTAGTTGTTCAGTTTTTTCCGCGCGGGTGCAATGCATTTTGATGCGTTTTTCACGCGCGTGATAAAAAACTAAAAAGGTATACAAACAACATCTCCTAGCAACCATCAGTGAAAAACGCATCGCACCTGCACTTGCTTGCGGATGCAATGCGTTTTTCACGCAGCCCCATTTACTTCTATGGGGCCAGGGCTGCGTGAAAAACGCAGAATATAGAACATGCTTTGATTTTCACGCAACGCAGAACTGATGCGTGAAAAACAATGCTCATGTACACAGACCCATTAAAATGAATGGGTCAGGATTCAGTGCGGGTGCTATGCGTTCACGTCAAGCATTGCACCCGCGCGGAAAACTCGCTCGTGTGAAAGGGGCCTTAAAGGGATTCTGTCCCCTCTTTTTACCCTAGAGATGCGGACATGCATGGCCGCAATATACCCGTCCCATATCTGAGTGGTTTTATTGAGTGTAAAAAAAAAGATTTTATATATATGTAAATCAGCCTGGTAAGGAGCCCAAGGGGCTGCACTAACTGCTCTGGAGCCCATCCACGCCCCCCTGTAAAGGAGCCCAGCACTGCCTGAATCCAGGAATGTCCTCCTTGCTCACAAAGTCAGATCGCTGTAATCTCGCGATGCGCGAGCTTGCGCATGCACAGTGTCGGCATAGTGTTCATTCCCTGTGCTGGCATCCGCCTCAGGGAAGTAACTGCGTATGCGCGAGCTCGCGCACCGCAAGATTACGGCGATCTGACTTTGTGAGCAAGGAGGACATTCCTGGATTCAGGCGGTGCTGGGCTCCTTCACAGGGGGCGAGGCTGGGCTCCAGAGCAGTTAGTGCGGCCCCTCGAGTGTAATAATTTACACTCTATAAAACCACTCAGAGATATGGGACAGGTATATTGCGGACATGCTAGCGGCGATCTAGCCGTGCATGTCCGCATCTCTAAAGGGTAAAAAGGGGTGACAGAATCCCTTTAATACTCAGCCACATTTTTTCATTAGATTTCATTGTAGGCTCCAAATACAAACTTGGAGACTTGAGGTTCTCAACGGTAACCGCGCGTCTTGCTGCAATTCTAGCGCCTGCAGTGAGCACGTTCCGCAATGTGTCCTCAGTGTATAATACAGGTAAGTATTTTTTGACGATACCCTAACCCACCACCTTATCATATTGTTGGCTATAAGGCTGAATTCACACATCCGTGAAAAAACAAACTAAATCACAGTTCTTTGACTTTTAGTCCTCCTTAAGCCTAATTCACACGTCCGTGGAACACGGTCCCTGAGATAACGGACTGGCATCCTGCTTAGTGCAGGAGCGCACCGCGTCACTGGGTGCTATGACGCCATGCGCTTTGTGCCGCCACAGTACAGTAACACTCGTATGGGCAAGAAGACCATGGCGTCATAGCAACCAATGACAACGTGCGCTCCTGCACTAAGCAGGATGCCAGTCCGGTATCTCAGGGACCGTGTTCCACGGACGTGTGAATTAGGCTTAAGGAGTACTAAAAGTCAAAGAACTGTGATTCCGTTTTTTACATGTTTTGTTCTTGTACAAATGTTCCCGTCTGGTTTTAGATATAGCAACGCTGAAAGCTCTACTGATACAATGCTCGCTATACCAAAGAGCTAGCAATCTACTTCTAATGATGGATGCCTCTCTAAGCCTACATGTACACGAACGTGGTTTGGTTCCGCATCCAAGCCGCATTTTTTTCTGCGGCTCGGGTGCGGACCCATTCACTTCAATGGGGCCGCAAAAGATGCGGACAGCACACAGTGTGCTGTCCGCATCCGTTGCTTCGTTCCGTAGCCCCGCAAAAAAAAATTATAAATAGAACATGCCCTATTCTTGTCCGTTTTGCGGACAAGGATAGGTATTGTTACAATGGATCCGCCAAAAAAAAAAGGATGCCATACGGAAGTCATCCGTTTTTTTGCAGATCCACAATTTGCAGGACTACAAAACACAAACGTTCGTGTGCATGTAGGCTAAGAAAAACGTCCTCCTTGCTACAGCAGCATCTTGACCTAAAAAAAAAAAAAAAAAAAAAAAACATACCCAACGGCAAATTCCTCACTACGAGCCTAGAACGACAGCTAGTAGCATGCAGCAAGGAATTGCCGGTGACCGCTTTCCTATGTAGGGAACATCATCCTACAAAGGAATCGATGCGTCATGACAAGAAAACGTAAATGACTAAGGCTACTTTCACACTGGCGTTTCTGGGTCCGCTTGAGAGATCCGTTTCAGGGATCTCACAAGCAGCCCAAAACGGATCAGTTTAGCCCCCAATGCATTCTGAATGGATAAGGATGCGCTCAGAAAGCATCAGTTTGCTCAGGATCCGCTCAGAATGCGTTCAGCCTCCATTCCGCTCTAGAGGCGGACACCAAAACGCTGCTCGCAGCGTTTTGATGTCCGCCTGACGATGCAGAGCCAAACGGATCCGTCCTGATTTACAATGTAAGTCAATGGGGACGGATCCGTTTTCACTGACACAATATGGTGCAATTAAAAACAGATCCGTCCCCCATTGACTTTTAGTGTAAGTCAAAACGTATCTGTTTGCATTATCGTGAACAAAAAATGCATTTGTTCATGGTAATGCAAACGGATCTGTTCTGAACGGATACAAACGTTTGCATTTAGGTGCGGACCCTTCTGTGCAGATACCAGACGTATCCGCACCTAACGCAGGTGTGAAAGTAGCCATATTATCTGTAGCTGCAGATAATACTGTCTGTTACAGGAAATAACTGTGCCACAACAAAAATCGGGTGATATACTACTAAATATACTAACCTCATTTCCAAAGTATAAGGGCTCTGTGCCTGTATTGTGGACTGCATATGGCGGGTCCGCATATTGGCGCCACTTTTTTGTTAATTACGGTTCATTGAACCAGTTGTGGACCGTGTGCGAAATTTAGAGCCGTATACTAAAACATCTGCACCTTACACGCATGACGTACTGCCAGCTTTGCATAGCAATCAATGTAAAACAGTATCGGCTACCTGGCATCCTAACGTGTTTTTTTTCACAGACTCTAATGGGCATGATCCGCGATCCACAAGATACGGAACGGTGCAGAGCGGAAGCCCACGGATTTCCACATTGGACAAAAAAAATAGAACAGGTTCTATTTTTTTTGTGGTGCGGACTAAACGTTGCGGATTATGGACTCAAGTGAATGGGTCTGCATCCACAAAACAGCGGGCACACGGTTGGTGCCCATGCACTGCGGACAGCTATTTGCGGTCCGCAGCACGGGCACAGGCCACACCCATTTGTGTGCATGAGCCTTTAAAATGAATGGGCACGTGTGCTGTCCGCGATTCACCGACGTGTGAATGAGGCCCATGGCAATACATGGCATATTGTGCCCAACCTAAATTTTATTAAATAAAACACACCATAACAATAAAGAATACACTGACTAGAGAGTGGAGGTAAACGGAACAGATTTATTAAATAAAGTACCAAATATAACTCAACTTAAACTTTTAAGAGTCCAGTCATAAACTCAGAGTCCAATAATAAATAAATATATATAACTAAAACTCAGAGTCCATCCCATCACGGGACGACTATCATTACTTCACCCAAACATCAATCACATCCCCAAAACTTACCATAGATAAGGGGCACACAGGATCCGGCTCCACAGGCAGGTTCAAGTCCAAGACAAGCCCAGCCTGCGGAGCACGGCTAATTATAGCCCCCTCTGCATACGCTTAAGGGCTTTTTCACACTTGCGTTGTCCGGATCCGGCATGTACTCCATGTACTGCGGAAAAACGCAAGAGTACTGAAAGCATTTGAAGACGGAACCGTCTTCCAAATGCTTTCAGTGTTACTATGGCAGCCAGGACGCTATTAAAGTCCTGGCTGCCATAGTAGGAGCGGGGGAGCGGTATACTTACAGTCCGTGCGGCTCCCGGGGCGCTCCAGAATGACGTCAGAGCGCCCCATGCGCATGGATGACGTGATCCATGCGCTTGGGGCGCCCTGACGTCACTCTGGAGCGCCCGGGGAGCCGCACGGACGGTAAGTATACTGCTCCCCCGCTCCCCTTACCATGGCTGTCAGGACTTTAGCATCCCGGCAGCCATGGTAACCACTCTGAAAAAGCTAAATGTCGGCTCCGGCAATGCGCCGAAACGACGTTTAGCTTAAGGCCGGATCCGGATCAATGCCTTCCAATGGGCATTAATTCCGGATCCGGCCTTGCGGCAAGTGTTCCGGATTTTTGGCCGGAGCAAAAAGCGCAGCATGCTGCAGTATTTTCTCCGGCCAAAAAACGTTCCGTTCCGGAACTGAAGACATCCTGATGCATCCTGAACGGATTTCTCTCCATTCAGAATGCATGGGGATAATCCTGATCAGGATTCTTCCGGCATAGAGCCCCGACGACGGAACTCTATGCCGGAAGACAATAACGCAGGTGTGAAAGAGCCCTAAGCCAATCAGCGGTCGTCTCCAGGGCTCCGCTAACCTTCCTTACAACCCTGGGCCATCATAGGCTAAAATTCCCACCAATTGCAGGGTGTTCACTGGGCAGAAATACTCCTCTGCCCAGTGATCCCACAAAAGCGGGAAACCCTTTTCCCGCCAAAATTGCCTAACAATAACCCATCTATCACCATGCAGACAATTACCACAGGTCAAATAACCATAGGCAAATGCCAGTATGGCCATGCGTCCCCCTCCATAATGTCCGGGGGCCCCTCAATCTGTCTTCTTATTAATATACAAATGACACGTCGCACGTGACTATTTTTTATGATTTCTGGAAAGAGCCAGCTGCAGTGCGTTCGGTTAGTACAGGCCGTCCCTGGCATGAAATGATCAGAACACATCGGACCCTTCTGGGCTCTTACAGCTGAAAATCTTACATCATCTGCCACAGAAGAGACGCGCTTCCTTTATCCATTTAGTTTAAGAGACTTTTGAAATCCATGATAATTAAAGCGCTGGGGGTCACTTATCAAAGATTCTTTTACGCCGGTCTCCGATAGGCGCTTAGCCGAGCAGCGCAGGGGCTAATTTATGACAAGGCGATTAACAGCCCAATTACAATATATATATGAGAAGGACGCATATATGTGTATGTATGTATGTGACGCGATCACTCAAAAACGCAACCATCGATAGCAACCAAACTTGGTATACACATCCTGTGCTACCTGGAAATAAATCTTGTGAGGGTCTCAGCTCTCTAGGACGTACCGTTCCTGAGATATTCCCAAAAAATGACCTGTATTAGTCAATACAAGCCTTCAGGTCTCTCTTCATATCCCAACTGCCATACACATGGTCACATGTCCCTTATCAGCCAATAGAAGCTCGCAGGCCCTTAGGCCTCTTTCACACTTGCGTTGTCCGGATCCGGCGTGTACTCCACTTGCCGGAATTACACTCCGGATCCGGAAAAACGCAAGTGTACTGAAAGCATTTGAAGACGGAACCGTCTTCCAAATGCTTTCAGTGTTACTATGGCACCCAGGACGCTATTAAAGTCCTGGTTGCCATAGTAGGAGCGGGGAGCGGGGGAGCGGTATACTTACAGTCCGTGCGGCTCCCCGGGCGCTCCAGAATGACGTCAGAGCGCCCCATGCGCATGGATGACGTGATCCATGCGATCACGTGATCCATGCGCTTGGGGCGCCCTGACGTCACTCTGGAGCGCCCCGGGAGCCGCACAGACGGTAAGTATACTGCTCCCCCGCTCCCCGCTACACTTACCATGGCTGTCAGGACTTTAGCGTCCCGGCAGCCATGGTAACCACTCTGAAAAAGCTAAATGTCGGCTCCGGCAATGCGCCGAAACGACGTTTAGCTTAAGGCCGGATCCGGATCAATGCCTTTCAATGGGCATTAATTCCGGATCCGGCCTTGCGGCAAGTGTTCCGGATTTTTGGCCGGAGCAAAAAGCGCAGCATGCTGCGGTATTTTCTCCGGCCAACAAACGTTCCGTACCGGAACTGAAGACATCCTGATGCATCCTGAACGGATTACTCTCCATTCAGAATGCATTAGGATAATCCTGATCAGGATTCTTCCGGCATAGAGCCCCGACGACGGAACTCTATGCCGGAAGACAATAACGCAGGTGTGAAAGAGCCCTTAGTCTCCACATACACACAGTTTTACTCCAGGTTTCCATAACAACCCAGCCATTTTTCTTTACTGCTGTAGGTCAGCTTTAGGCTACGGGACAACATGTGTCGTGCGACAATTTTTATAATGATAGTCTATGGTGTTGCACTGCAATATGCGACATGCTGCGACACAACAGTTGCAATATATCCATCCAAGATGGATTTTTCTGCGACTGTTGCGTTGCAGTCGCAGCATGTCACATATTGCAGTGCAACACCATAGACTATCATTATAAACATTGTTGAGACAAAAAGTTGCGCGACACATGTCGTCGTGTAGCCCTAGCATTAAAGGGGCAGGGGGCTGTGGAGGTCACTGTTAAAGGGATGGACACTGTGGAGGTCACTGTTAAAGGGGGTGGGACCCTGAGGAGGTCACTGTCAAAGGAGTGGGGTGTAGTGACACTCACTGTTAAAGGGGCGGGCTGCTGTGAAGGTCACAGTTAAGGGGATGGGGCAGGGTGCTGTAGGGGTCACTGATGATATCTTTTAACGACACACACAAACATTAAATGAAATATAACCGTACGAAGCCGGGTCCTTCTGAAAGTCTGCAATAAAGTAATATGTCATTTAATGCCATTTTGTGGATTTATTTTTCTTTGCTTCTTTTACTTTCTCCACAACACCCCGCTTAGGTTACAGTCACACGACCGTATGTGTTTTGCGGTCCGCATTTCCAGGGAGCGGCCCCGATCTTCCGGTCCGCAGCTTTGGAAAAAAATAAATTGCGGACAAGAAAAAGGTATTTCTATGGGGGTGCCGGCCGGGTGTATTGCGGATCCGCACATGGCCGGCGCTGTATAGAGAATGCCTATTCGGACAAGAATAGGACATGCTCTAACTTTTTTGCGGGGCCATGGAAAGGAACAACGGATGCGGACAGCACACGGTGTGCTGTCCGCACCTTTTGCAGCCCCATTGAAATGAATGGGTCCGCTCCCGTTTCGCAAATTTGCGGAACGGATGCGGATCCATTTATACGGTCGTGTGAATGCTCCCTAACGCAGAGATGGTGCGTGAAAACGCTCATGTGCACAGACCCATTGAAATGAATGGGTCAGGATTCAGTGCGAGTGCTATGCATTCACATCACGCATCACACCCGTACGGAAAACTCGCTCGTGTGAAAGAGGACGTATTTCTATGGGAGTTCCGGAGACAGAGTACAGCGCTCGGACACCTCAGGCATTCCCATGAATGGAGCGGCTGCACGGATGCCCAACCGGCCGCTCCACAAGGTACAGGGTCCCTGTTCTCATGATCGGTAAGACCCCCACCAATCTAATAGTTAGCCCTTATCCTGTGGATAGGAGATAACGTCAAATAACCGGAATACCCCTTTAACTCATTTCACTCTAGATTTAATTGTTGTAACTTTTTTATAAAAAGTAGTGGTAATAGGGGGTCACTTTACACAACCGGAATACCCCTTTAAGGCTAGTTTCAAACATAGGGGGTCATTTACAAAGTGCAAGACCTCAGACTTTTTTTTTTACGTCCATGCGACAATATTTTGTCGCATAGGTATTTTTACGCCGTCCTTGGGGGTGGAGAGGGAGTGGTGGGGACATATTGGGGGTCAGGGCTGCGCCAATGGCCCTGGCATATTAACTTACATTTAGGAGTAAAAGTAATTGAAAAACGATTCCACTTAGGAAATGGTGTCGTTTTTTCACGATAGATGCACAAAGCAGGACGTGGCGCCTAATTTATGACGAGGTGCAGGCCTTGTCGTAAATGAGGCGCACATTCTGCCAGCGCAAAGGGAATACATAGACTGGTGGAAAAAGGCGGTCTACGTAAATGACCCCCATAGGTTGTTTTTTTTTCCCCAGTGTTGTTTCTAGTCAGTTGCTCCGATTTATTATCATGCGGCGTTTAAAAATGAATCTGAGACAAAAAATAAAAAATTTCAACCATTAAAGAGGACAGTAAAAAAAATTAAAAAAAATAAATGCCCTACATTTAATATTTCCCATAGACACTGCGCTAACATCTGGTGCTAGCAGTTTTACTGCAAAAAAAACATGTGAAAGCAAAACTGGACACGTGGCACATCTATAACAGTCAGCACATTATATTGTCCGACAAGGACCCCCTCCCCCTTCTGAAGATTCAGTAATTGCGATTGATGCAACATATTGATGAATGTCGCCATCTTGGGTTCTGTCTGATCTGGTTCTAGTTCACATTAGGAGACGTTTACCTTGAGGTCTGAGACATTTTACCGACACTTTGTAACCTGAGCAGCTCCGATATCAGCACCCCCAGAGATGGAGGGGTCCTGAGAGGAAGGACTGCCGGCACCCAGATTACACAGGGAGACGGGTGTCCTCCAGATGCCGGGTACATACTTCATGGCTCATAAAGACCAACATGAGGACAGACTGGATACGGGGACAGGTAGCGGCAGCGATATGGGCTGTGGCTACGGGGACAGGTAGCGGCAGCGATATGGGCTGTGGCTACGGGGACAGGTAGCGGCAGCGATATGGGCTGTGGATACGGGGACAGGTAGCGGCAGCGATATGGGCTGTGGATACGGGGACAGGTAGCGGCAGCGATATGGGCTGTGGATACGGGGACAGGTAGCGGCAGCGATATGGGCTGTGGATACGGGGACAGGTAGCGGCAGCGATATGGGCTGTGGATACGGGGACAGGTAGCGGCAGCGATATGGGCTGTGGATACGGGGACAGGTAGCGGCAGCGATATGGGCTGTGGATACGGGGACAGGCAGCGATATGGGCTGTGGATACGGGGACAGGTAGCGGCAGCGATATGGGCTGTGGCTACGGGGACAGGTAGCGGCAGCGATATGGGCTGTGGCTACGGGGACAGGTAGCGGCAGCGATATGGGCTGTGGATACGGGGACAGGTAGCGGCAGCGATATGGGCTGTGGATACGGGGACAGGTAGCGGCAGCGATATGGGCTGTGGATACGGGGACAGGTAGCGGCAGCGATATGGGCTGTGGATACGGGGACAGGTAGCGGCAGCGATATGGGCTGTGGATACGGGGACAGGTAGCGGCAGCGATATGGGCTGTGGATACGGGGACAGGTAGCGGCAGCGATATGGGCTGTGGATACGGGGACAGGTAGCGGCAGCGATATGGGAAGTGGATACGGGGACAGGTAGCGGCAGCGATATGGGAAGTGGATACGGGGACAGGTAGCGGCAGCGATATGGGAAGTGGATACGGGGACAGGTAGCGGCAGCGATATGGGAAGTGGATACGGGGACAGGTAGCGGCAGCGATATGGGAAGTGGATACGGGGACAGGTAGCGGCAGCGATATGGGCCGTGGCTACGGGGACAGGTAGCGGCAGCGATATGGGCCGTGGCTACGGGGACAGGTAGCGGCAGCGATATGGGCCGTGGCTACGGGGACAGGTAGCGGCAGCGATATGGGCCGTGGCTACGGGGACAGGTAGCGGCAGCGATATGGGCCGTGGCTACGGGGACAGGTAGCGGCAGCGATATGGACCGTGGCTACGGGGACAGGTAGCGGCAGCGATATGGACCGTGGCTACGGGGACAGGTAGCGGCAGCGATATGGACCGTGGCTACGGGGACAGGTAGCGGCAGCGATATGGACTGTGGCTACGGGGACAGGTAGCGGCAGCGATATGGACTGTGGCTACGGGGACAGGTAGCGGCAGCGATATGGACTGTGGCTACGGGGACAGGTAGCGATATGGACTGTGGCTACGGGGACAGGTAGCGATATGGACTGTGGCTACGGGGACAGGTAGCGATATGGACTGTGGCTACGGGGACAGGTAGCGGCAGCGATATGGACTGTGGCTACGGGGACAGGTAGCGATATGAACTGTGGCTACGGGGACAGGTAGCGATATGGACTGTGGCTACGGGGACAGGTAGCGATATGGACTGTGGCTACGGGGACAGGTAGCGGCAGCGATATGGACTGTGGCTACGGGGACAGGTAGTGTCAGTATGGACTGTGGATTTGGGGACAGGTAAATGTACAGCTGGTCCATGGATAAAGGGACCAGCAATATGGACTGTGGATTTGGGGACCGGTAATGTCAGTATGGACTGTGGATTGTGAGCAGCAGGTATGGGGTCCATCTTTGAATTCTATCTGGTAAAATGAACTGCAAACAGCATGGCCCCCTCCCCAAAATAAGGTGCCAGGCAGGTGCCACCATGTCGTCCCTGCAGATGCAAACTCCAACAAGAAAACTCCACACAGACCAATGCGTGGCCATCAAGCGGCAGCAACCGGTCCATTCCAGCCCCCGGCTACCACACGAACTAGCCCGGATTACCGTCAGTTTGCTGCCGTTTACCGCCATATGCCGTTATCCTGCGCCTCGTGCACGAGCTCTGCCGGCGGGACCGGCCCCCGAGGCTGCAGCGGGTCTCTCACCTGAGCGGGCGGCGGCGGCGGCAGGTGTCCTCTCCCCTCAGTCACAGGCACATGCTCCGGGCACAGGGCGGCAGGAGGCTGCTGACACATAGACGCGGCTTCCTGGAGCTTGTGAGTGAGCTGGGAGCCCGGCCAGGCTGCACGCACAGGACGGGAGGAGGCGGAGACATTGCATAACAGCCTCCTCGCCATTTCTCATCAGCATCTTACGGGCCTTCCGCCCTGAGTCACCCTGCAGCCCGGCAGGTGAACGGCGGCCCACCCCCGGCAATGGCTGCACTGCTGCTGTCATAGGGGGAGCCGCAGATGTGTGTGTGCGCCATCATTGCGGTATAAATGTGCACCTGCCCTAATGCTGGTAGAGCTGTAATGTCATGGGGTGTGAAGGCGTCTAATAGTGGTGCCATACAGTGTAAGAGTGCCAAATACTAGTAGTGGTGCCATATAGTGTGAGAGTGTCAAATACTAATAGTGGTGCCATATAGTGTAAGAGTGCCAAATACTAATAGTGGTGCCATATAGTGTGAGAGTGCCAAATACTAATAGTGGTGCCATACAGTGTAAGAGTGCCAAATACTAATAGTGGTGCCATATAGTGCAAGAGTGCCAAATACTAATAGTGGTGCCATACAGTGTAAGAGTGCCAAATACTAGTAGTGGTGCCATATAGTGTAAGAGTGCCAAATACTAATAGTGGTGCCATATAGTGCAACAGTGAGAGTGCCAAATACTAGTAGTGGTGCCATACAGTATAAGAGTGTCAAATACTAATAGTGGTGCCATATAGTGTGAGAGTGCCAAATACTAATAGTGGTGCCATATAGTGCAACAGTGAGAGTGCCAAATACTAGTAGTGGTGCCATACAGTATAAGAGTGTCAAATACTAATAGTGGTGCCATATAGTGTGAGAGTGTCAAATACTAATAGTGGTGCCATACAGTGTAAGAGAGTGCCAAATACTAATAGTGGTGCCATATAGTGCAAGAGTGCCAAATACTAATAGTGGTGCCATATAGTGTAAGAGTGCCAAATACTAGTAGTGGTGCCATATAGTGTAAGAGTGCCAAATACTAATAGTGGTGCCATACAGTGTAAGAGTGCCAAATACTAATAGTTGTGCCATATAGTGCAACAGTGAGAGTGCCAAATACTAATAGTGGTGCCATATAGTGCAAGAGTGCCAAATACTAATAGTGGTGCCATATAGTGCAAGAGTGCCAAGTACTAATAGTGGTGCCATATAGTGCAAGAGTGCCAAATACTAATAGTGGTGCCATACAGTGTAAGTGTGCCAAATACTAATAGTGGTGCCATACAGTGTAAGAGTGCCAAGTACTAATAGTGGTGCCTTATAGTGTGAGAGTGCCAAATACTAATAGTGGTGCCATATAGTGCAACAGTGAGAGTGCCAAATACTAGTAGTGGTGCCATATAGTGTAAGAGTGCCAAATACTAATAGTGGTGCCATATAGTGCAACAGTGAGAGTGCCAAATACTAGTAGTGGTGCCATATAGTGTGAGAGTGTCAAATACTAATAGTGGTGCCATATAGTGTAAGAGTGCCAAATACTAATAGTGGTGCCATATAGTGTGAGAGTGCCAAATACTAATAGTGGTGCCATATAGTGTAAGAGTGCCAAATACTAATAGTGGTGCCATATAGTGTAAGAGTGCCAAATACTAATAGTGGTGCCATATAGTGTGAGAGTGCCAAATACTAATAGTGGTGCCATATAGTGTAAGAGTGCCAAATACTAATAGTGGTGCCATATAGTGCAACAGTGAGAGTGCCAAGTACTAATAGTGGTGCCATACAGTGTAAGAGTGCCAAATACTAATAGTGGTGCCATACAGTGTAAGAGTGCCAAGTACTAATAGTGGTGCCATATAGTGTAAGAGTGCCAAATACTAGTAGTGGTGCCATATAGTGTGAGAGTGTCAAATACTAATAGTGGTGCCATATAGTGTAAGAGTGCCAAATACTAATAGTGGTGCCATATAGTGTGAGAGTGCCAAATACTAATAGTGGTGCCATATAGTGCAACAGTGAGAGTGCCAAATACTAGTAGTGGTGCCATACAGTATAAGAGTGTCAAATACTAATAGTGGTGCCATATAGTGTAAGAGTGCCAAATACTAATAGTGGTTACGCAAAAAAAAAAAGAATGTATTCCGTTTCCATTCCGTTTAGGCTCCATTCACACGTCCGCAAAATGGGCAATTTTGCGGAATGGGTGCGGACCCATTTATTCTCTATGGGGACGGAATGGATGCGGACAGCACACAGTGTGCTGTCTGCAGCCGCAATTGCGTAGAGCAGCCCCGATTTTGGGTCCGCAGCTCCGCAAAAAGATAGAGCATGTCCTATTCTTGTCCGCAGCTTGAGGACAAGAATAGGCATTTCTATGGGGGTGCCGGGCTGGTGTGTTGCGGACCCGCAATTTGCGGGTCCGCAACACACCACGGACGTGTGAATGCAGCCTTAAAGATAGAACATGTCCTATTATTGCCCGCAAATCACGTTCCGTGGCTCCATTCAAGTCAATGGGTCTGCAAAAAAACGGAACACATACGGAAATGCATCCGTATGTCTTCCGTTTCCATTCCGTTTTTTGTGGAACCATCTATTGACAATATTATGCCCAGCCCAATTTTTTATATGTAATTACTGTATACTGTATATGGCATACGGAAAAACGGAAAGGAAACGGAAACACAACGGAAACAAAAAACGGAACAACGGAGCCGTAAAAAACGGACAGCAAAACACTGAAAAAGCCATACGGTCGTGTGCATGAGCACTAAGGCCTCTTTCACACTACCGTTTTTTTTTTCCGTTTTGCGGTCCGTTTTTTGCGGTCCGTATACGGAACCATTCATTTCAATGGTTCCGCAAAAAAAAACGGAATGTGTTCCGTATGCATTCCGTTTCCGTTTTTCCGTTCCGTTGAAAGATAGAACATGTCCTATATTTGGCCGCAAATCACGTTCCGTGGCTCCATTAAAGTCAATGGGTCCGCAAAAAAAACGGAACACATACGGAAATGCATCCGTTTCCGTTCCGTTTTTTCTGAACCATCTATTGAAAATGTTATGCCCAGCCCAATTTTTTCAATGTAATTACTGTATACTGTATATGCTATACGGAAAAACGGAACGGAACGACGGAACGGAAACGGAAACACAACGGAACCAAAAAAAACGGAACAACGGATCCGTTAAAAACGGAACGCAAAACACTGAAATGGACATACTGTAGTGTGAAAGAGGCCTAAGGCCTAGTTCACACGAACGTTTTTTTTGCGGGTGTACGGGCCGTTTTTTTGTGTTCCGTATACGGTCCGTATACGGATCCATTCATTTCAATGGTTCCGCAAAAAAAAACGGAATGTGTTCTGTATGCATTCCGTTTCCGTATTTCCGTTTTTCCGTTCCGTTGAAAGATAGAGCTTGTCCTATATTTGGCCGTAAATCACGGGTCGTGGCTCCATTCAAGTCAATGGGTCCGCAAAAAAAACGGAACACATACGGAAATGCATCCGTATGTCTTCCGTTTCCGTTCCGTTTCCGTTCCGTTTTTTCTGAACCATCCATTGAAAATGTTATGGCCAGCCCAATTTTTTCTATGTAATTACTGTATACTGTACATGGCATACGGAAAAACAGAACAGAAAAACGGAAAGGAAACGGAAACACAACGGAACTCAAAAACGGAACCGTGGTAAAAGATCATGTGACGTACCATATGATGACCAGAGTGACGTCATCCCAGGTCCTTAAACTATAGTTAATGCTCTCCACAGGTCCTATACAGTAAAAGAGTCAGACGGAGATGCCGGGCATCGCGAGCAAGTGGATTAAGGTGAGTTAAAAAATTTTTTATTTTTTTTTTAACCCCTCCAGTGCTGTTTTACTATGCATTCTGTATTCAGAATGCTATTATTTTCCCTTATAACCATGTTATAAGGGAAAATAATACTATTTACAGAACACCGATCCCAAGCCCGAACTTCTGTGAAGAAGTTCAGGTTTGGGTACCAAACACGCGCGATTTTTCTCACGCGAGTGCAAAACGCATTACAATGTTTTGCACTCGCGCGGAAAAATCGTGGGTGTTCCCGCAACGCACCCGCACATTTTTCCGCAACGCCCGTGTGAAAGAGGCCTAAGAGTGAGAGTACCAAATACTGAAAGCAGTGCTATGCAGTGAAAAAGTAAGCGTACCAAACACAAAGTAGTGCAATGACACTTAGGGCTCATGCACACGACAGTATTTTGCGTTCAGTATACTGGCCGTTTTTGTAGTTCAGTATGCGGAACATATACTGAACCATTCATTTCAATGGTTCAGCAAAAAATACTGAAGTGTCTCTGTGTGCATTCCGTTTCAGTATTTCCGTACCGTGAAAAGATAGAACATGTCCTATTCTTGTCCGCAAATCACGGTGCTTGGCTCCATTCAAGTCAATGGGTCCGCAAAAAAAACGGAACACATACGGAAATGCATCCGTATGTCTTCCGTTTCCGTTCCGTTTTTTGCTGAACCATCTATTGAAAATGTTATGCCCAGCCCAATTTCATCTATGTAATTACTGTAAACTGTATATGACATACGGAAAAACGGAACAGAAACGGAAACACAACGGAAACAAAAAACGGAACAACGGATCCGTGAAAAACGGACCGCAAAACACTGAAAAAGCCATACGGTCGTGTGCATGAGGCCTAATAGTGCCATACTATACACTGGGTTGGCCCCATGTTCATATGTGCCCACATTGCTGAGAAAAATGATGTTTTACTATATGCAAATGAGCATCTAAGAGCAACAGGGGCGTTGCCATTACACCTAGAGGCTCAGCTCTCTGCAACTGCCCGACCTTCTCCATTTTGTTTGACCTGGCCAGACAGTGAAAGCCTCATAATGTATGGTCCTGTCAATCAAAGTGCAGAGGGCGGGGCAGTTACAGAGAGAGCAGAGTCTCTAGGTGTAATGGCAACGCCCCTGTTGCTCTTAGAGGCTCATTTGCATATAGTAAAACATAATTTTTTACAGTAATGTGGACTCATATGAACATGCGACCAACACGGATGCCTTCAGCTGCCAAGCGCACATGTAACAGGTCAGCCAGTGTCATAGGGACAGATCTGCTGACAGATGCCCTTTAAAGGGGTCTTCTCATCTGATGCAATGGGGGCATATCGCCAGGATATGCCCCCATTGCCTTATAGGTGCGGGTCCCACCACTGGGACCCACATCTATATTGAGAACAGAGCGGGCTAAAGTGGTGGCTGGAGGCAGTGGTGGATTATAATTGGGGTGTTTGGGTCTGTAGCCCCGGGCCCGGCATTGCTTGGGGGCCTAGTGGCGACCCAAACGCTCACAAACTGAGGCGGGGCACGGGAACGCATAGTTCCCTGCCCCGCCGATCATCGCCATAGGCTTCAGGCCTAGTAGGCCGGAAGCCTATGCGGTAGTAAAATCCCGGCGCAGGCGGGCGTGATGACATAATTCCGCCACGCCTGTGCCCGGACGCCTGCACCATCTACGAGTGAGCGCCAACTGGGTCACAGGTAAGTTTTAGCTTTTATTTTTTGTGTGCCAACTTTGGGGGACATTACTGAAGGGACAGTGGGGGGGGGGGGGGGGGGCAAACTACTACTTGGGGGCAAATTACTAGTGTGGGGGAAATTAATACTGTGGGGGCAGTGTGGGGGACAATTAATATTGTGGTGGAAAATTGCTACCATTGGGGGAATTAATACTGTGAGTGCAGTGTGGAGAAATTAATACTGTGGGGGCAGTGTAGAGAAATTAATACTGTGGGGGCAGTGTGGGGGGAAAATTACTTAATGGATGGCAGTGTCGGAGCAAATTATCTAATGGGGGGCAGTGTGGGGGGTTATTACTTGATAGGGCAAATTACTTAATGAAGGGCAGTTGGGGGGCAAATTACTTAATGAAGGGCAGTTGGGCATATTACTTATTAACCCTTTCATGACCAAGGGTCATTGATGCCCCAGTGTCCAGGTCAAAATTTACAAATCTGACTTGTGTCACTTTATGTGGTAATAGCTTTGGAACACTTTTACTTATCCAAACCATTCTGAGATTGTTTTCTCGTGACACATTGTACTTCATGATAGTCATATATTTGAGTCAATATATTTCACCTTTATTTATGAAAAAATCCCAAATTTACCAAAAATTTGGAAAAATTCACAATTTTCCAAATTTCAATTTCTCTGCTTCTAAAACAGAAAGTCATACCTAATAAAATATTTATTAGTTAACATTCCCCATATGTCTACTTTATGTTTGCATCATTTTGGAAATGTCTTTTTATTTTTTAGGACGTTAGAAGGCTTAGAAGTTTAGAAGCCATTCTTACAATTTTTAAGAAAATTTCCAAAACCCACTTTAGGCTACTTTCACACTAGCGTTCGGAGCGGGTCCGTCTGATGTTTCATCAGACGGATCCGCTCCTATAATGCAAACGCTTGCATCCGTTCAGAACGGATCCGTTTGCATAACAGTTTATTTCAGATCTGATTTTTCACTTCGGAAAACTCAGATCCGACAGTATATTCTAAACACAGAAGCGTTCCCATGGTGATGGGGACGCTTCAAGTTAGAATATACTGAGAACTGTGTACATGACTGCCCCCTGCTGTATTTAACTTATTGGTGGCCAGTGCGGCCCCCCCTCCCTCCCCAGTATTAATTGTAACCAGTGCGGCCCCCCCTCCCTCCCCAGTATTAATTGTAACCAGTGCGGCCCCCCTCCTTCTATATTCATCGGTGGCCAGTGCGGATAATAAATATGACCAGTGCGGTCTCCCCCTCCCTCCCTCCCCAGTATTAAATATGAGCAGTGCGGTCTCCCCCTCCCTCCCTCCCCAGTATTAAATATGAGCAGTGCGGTCTCCCCCTCCCTCTATTCATTGGTGGCCAGTGCGGATTCAAAGTATTGTGATCAGTGCGGCCTCTCCTCTCTCCCCCCCCCCCCCCATCATTGGTGGCAGCGGAGAGTACCGATCGGAGTCCCAGTTTAAATCGCTGGGGCTCCGATCAGTTACCATGGCAGCCAAGACGCTATTGCAGTCTTGGCTGCCATGGTTACTTAGCAACAAATAGAATCATTATACTTACCTGAAGAGCTGCGATGTCTGTGTCCGGCCGGGAGCTCCTCCTACTGGTAAAGTGACAGGTCTGTGCGGCGCATTGCCTATAGACCTGTCACTTACCAGTAGGAGGAGCTCCCGGCCGGTCACATAGATCGCAGCTCTTCAGGTAAGTATAATGCTGCTATTTGTTGCTAAGTAACCATGGCAGCCAAGACTGCAATAGCGTCTTGGCTGCCATGGTAACCGATCGGAGCCCCAGCGATTTAAACTGGGACTCCGATCGGTACTCTCCGCTGCCACCAATGATGGGGGGGGGGGAGAGGAGAGGCCGCACTGATCACAATACTTTGAATCCGCACTGGCCACCAATGAATAGAGGGAGGGGGAGACCGCACTGCTCATATTTAATACTGGGGAGGGAGGGAGGGGGAGACCGCACTGCTCATATTTAATACTGGGGAGGGAGGGAGGGGGAGACCGCACTGGTCATATTTAATATCCGCACTGGCCACGATGAATATAGAGGGAGGGGGGCCGCACTGGTTACAATTAATACTGGGGAGGGAGGGGGGGCCCGCACTGGCCACCAATAAGTTGAATACAGGAGGGGGGGGGGGGGGGGTCTGCCCCCTGCTGCCTGGCAGCACCTGCCAGGCAGCAGGGGGCAGTCATGTACACAGTTCTCAGTATATTCTAACTTGAAGCGTCCCCATCACCATGGGAACGCCTCTGTGTTAGAATATACTGTCGGATTTGAGTTTCACGATGTAACTCAAATCCGATGGTATATTCTAACATAGAGGCGTTCCCATGGTGATGGGGACGCTTCAAGTTAAAATATACCATCGGATTGGAGAAAACTCCGATCTGATGGTATAATCCTGACTTTACATTGTAAGTCAATGGGGAACGGATCCGTTTGAAATTGCACCATATTGTGTCAATGTCAAACGGATCCGTCCCCATTGACTTGCATTGTAAGTCTGGACGGATCCGTTTGGCTCCGCACGGCCAGGCGGACACGAAAACGCTGCAAGCTGCGTTCGGGTGTCCGCCTGCTGAGCGGAGCGGAGGCCAAACGGTGCCAAACTGATGCATTCTGAGCGGATCCGCATCCACTCAGAATGCATTGGGGCAGTACGGATCCGTTCGGGGCCGCTTGTGAGAGCCTTCAAACGGAACTCACAAGCGGAGCCCCGAACGCTAGTGTAAAAGTAGCCTTATAAGGACTAGTTCAGGTCTGAAGTCACTTTGTGGGGCTTACATAGTGGAAACCCCCATAAATGACCCCATTGTAGAAACTACACCCCTCAAGTTACTCAAAACTGATTTTAAAAACTTGGTTAACCTTTTAGGCGTTCCACAAGAATTAAAGGAAAATGGAGATGAAATTTCTAAATTTCACTTTTTTGGCAGATTTTCCATTTTATAATTTTTTTTTCTTTAACACATTGAGAGTTAACAGCCAAACAAAACTCAATATTTATTACCCTGATTCCGCGGTTTACAGAAACACCCCACATGTGGTCGTAAACTTCTGTACGGGCACACGGCAGGGCGCAGAAGGAAAGGAATGCCATACGGTTTTTGGAAGGTAGATTGTGCTGGATTGGTTTTCTGAACGCCATATGTTTTTTATTTTTGTGCCGATCGTTTTGTGCAGGGGCTCGTTTTTTGCAGAAAGAGTTGAGGTTTTTATTGGTACCATTTTTGGGTACATAGGATTTTTTGATCATTCATTATTACACTTTATGGGGCAAGGTGACCCAAAAATTGGCTGTTTTGGAACAATTTTCATTTATTTATTTTTACAGCGTTCATCTGAGGAGTTAGGTCATGTGATAGTTTTATAGAGAAGATCGTTACGGACGTGGCAATACCTAATATGTATACTTTTTCTTATTTATTAAAGTTTTACACAATAATAGCATTTTTGAAACCCAAAAAATGATGTTTTAGTGTCTTTATAGTCTGAGAGCCATAGCTTTTTTTTTTTTTGGGCGATTGTCTTAAATAGGGTATCATTTTTTGCGGGACGAGGTGACGGTTTGATTGGTACTATTTTGGGGGTCATAAGCCTTTTTGATCGCTTGCTGTTGCACTTTTTGTGATGAAAGGTGACAAAAATAGCTTTTTGGGCACTGTTTTTTTAATTTTATTTTTATGGTGTTTATCGGACAGGGTCTATCATGTGATATATTTATAGAGATGGTCGTTACGGACGCGGTGACACCTAATATGTGTATTTTATTTTTTCATTTTTTTATAGGAAAAGGCAATTTTATTTTTTCTAATTTTACATTTTTATTTATTTATTTTTACTTTTATTATTTTCACTTTTTTTTTTATCAGTTCCCTCTTGGATCTTGAAGATCCAGTGGGGCTGATAGTGGTACTATACTTTGCAATGCTCTTGCATTTCAAAGTATAGTACTTCCAGATTGCCTGTAGGTGGCAGCACTGGACGCCTTTGCCATGGCAACCATCGGGTGCTGCAATCACAGCGCTGCAGCCCCGATGGTGGAGAGAGGGAGCTCCCTCCCTCTGTTAACCCCATGGATGCCGCAACCGCGGCATCTATAGGGGTTACAGGAGAGTGTCAGCATAGAGCTGACACTCTCTGCTGATGGCGGCGGCTCAGTAATGGAGCCGCCGCCATCGCACACAGCAGGGGGATCGGGGGGGGGGGGGTTGCAGCGCTGTAAAGGGGGGGTTCGGGAGGCTGCCCACAATATCGAGGAAGGCTGGGGCAGGAGGGGCGGCTCGAAAATTAATGCAGGGGGCGGACCGCATGCCATCAGCGCAGGAGAGGGGCACAGATCGTCGGGGCACAGATGGGGGGGCACAGAGGGGCACTAAGGGCTTGGAGGGGCACATGAGGAACACTATCGGCTTTCAGGCTCTGATCTGCAGAGCGCAGATCAGAGCCCAAAACCGGCATTTTAACACTGCCGCGATCCGATTGGTTAGTCTGCACAGACTAACCAATCGGATCGATTGCCGGCAAGGGGCCACTCTGATTGGCCCCTTGCTGGCATTACTAGACTGTATGCTGTCCGTGACAGCAGCAGGACACGGGCAGAAGCTTTAATCCAAGCGCTTTGCAGCGCTTGGATTAACCACCTCAGCCCCCAGTGCTTAAACACCCTGAAAGACCAGGCCACTTTTTACACTTCTGACCTACACTACTTTCACCGTTTATTGCTCGGTCATGCAACTTACCACCCAAATGAATTTTACCTCCTTTTCTTCTCACTAATAGAGCTTTCATTTGGTGGTATTTCATTGCTGCTGACATTTTTACTTTTTTTGTTATTAATCGAAATTTAACGATTTTTTTGCAAAAAAATGACATTTTTCACTTTCAGTTGTAAAATTTTGCAAAAAAAACGAGATCCATATAGAAATTTTGCTCTAAATTTATAGTTCTACATGTCTTTGATAAAAAAAAAATGTTTGGGTAAAAAAAAAATGGTTTGGGTAAAAGTTATAGCGTTTACAAACTATGGTACAAAAATGTGAATTTCCGCTTTTTGAAGCAGCTCTGACTTTCTGAGCACCTGTCATGTTTCCTGAGGTTCTGCAATGCCCAGACAGTACAAACACCCCACAAATGACCCCATTTCGGAAAGTACACACCCTAAGGTATTCGCTGATGGGCATAGTGAGTTCATAGAACTTTTTATTTTTTGTCACAAGTTAGCGGAAAATGATGATTTTTTTTTTTTTCTTACAAAGTCTCATATTCCACTAACCTGTGACAAAAAATAAAAACTTCTATGAACTCACTATGCCCATAACGAAATACCTTGGGGTCTCTTCTTTCCAAAATGGGGTCACTTGTGGGGTAGTTATACTGCCCTGGCATTCTAGGGGCCCAAATGTGTGGTAAGGAGTTTGAAATCAAATTCTGAAAAAAATGACCTGTCAAATCCGAAAGGTGCTCTTTGGAATATGGGCCCCTTTGCCCACCTAGGCTGCAAAAAAGTGTCACACATCTGGTATCTCCGTACTCAGGAGAAGGTGGGGAATGTGTTTTGGGGTGTCATTTTATATATACCCATGCTGGGTGAGAGAAATATCTTGGCAAAAGACAACTTTTCCCATTTTTTTATACAAAGTTGGCATTTCACCAAGATATTTATCTCACCCAGCATGGGTATATATAAAATGACACCCCAAAACACATTCCCCACCTTCTCCTGAGTACGGAGATACCAGATGTGTGACACTTTTTTGCAGCCTAGGTGGGCAAAGGGGCCCATATTCCAAAGAGCACCTTTCGGATTTGACAGGTCATTTTTTTCAGAATTTGATTTCAAACTCCTTACCACACATTTGGGCCCCTAGAATGACAGGGCAGTATAACTACCCCACAAGTGACCCCATTTTGGAAAGAAGACACCCCAAGGTATTCCGTGAGGGGCATGGCGAGTTCCTAGAATTTTTTATTTTTTGTCACAAGTTAGTGGAAAATTATGATTTTTTTTTTTTTTTTTTTTTTCATACAAAGTCTCATATTCCACTAACTTGTGACAAAAAATAAAAACTTCCATGAACTCACTATGCCCATCAGCGAATACCTTGGGGTCTCTTCTTTCCAAAATGGGGTCACTTGTGGGGTAGTTATACTGCCCTGGCATTCTAGGGGCCCAAATGTGTGGTAAGGAGTTTGAAATCAAATTCAGTAAAAAATGACCTATGAAATCCAAAAGGTGCTCTTTGGAATGTGGGCCCCTTTGCCCACCTAGGCTGCAAAAAAGTGTCACACATCTGGTATCCCCGTACTCAGGAGAAGTTGAGGAATGTGTTTTGGGGTGTCTTTTTACATATACCCATGCTGGGTGAGATAAATATCTTGGTCAAATGCCAACTTTGTATAAAAAAATGGGAAAAGTTGTCTTTTGCCAAGATATTTCTCTCACCCAGCATGGGTATATGTAAAATGACACCCCAAAACACATTCCCCACCTTCTCCTGAGTACGGAGATACCAGATGTGTGACACTTTTTTGCAGCCTAGGTGGGCAAAGGGGCCCATATTCCAAAGAGCACCTTTCGGATTTGACAGGTCATTTTTTTCAGAATTTGATTTCAAACTCCTTACCACACATTTGGGCCCCTAGAATGCCAGGGCAGTATAACTACCCCACAAGTGACCCCATTTTGGAAAGAAGACACCCCAAGGTATTCGCTGATGGGCATAGTGAGTTCATGGAAATTTTTATTTTTTGTCACAAGTTAGTGGAATATGAGACTTTGTATGAAAAAAAAATAAAAAAAAAAAATCATCATTTTCCACTAACTTGTGACAAAAAATAAAAAATTCTAGGAACTTGCCATGCCCCTCACGGAATACCTTGGGGTGTCTTCTTTCCAAAATGGGGTCACTTGTGGGGTAGTTATACTGCCCTGGCATTCTAGGGGCCCAAATGTGTGGTAAGGAGTTTGAAATCAAATTCTGAAAAAAATGACCTGTCAAATCCGAAAGGTGCTCTTTGGAATATGGGCCCCTTTGCCCACCTAGGCTGCAAAAAAGTGTCACACATCTGGTATCTCCGTACTCAGGAGAAGGTGGGGAATGTGTTTTGGGGTGTCATTTTACATATACCCATGCTGGGTGAGAGAAATATCTTGGCAAAAGACAACTTTTCCCATTTTTTTATACAAAGTTGGCATTTGACCAAGATATTTATCTCACCCAGCATGGGTATATGTAAAAAGACACCCCAAAACACATTCCTCAACTTCTCCTGAGTACGGGGATACCAGATGTGTGACACTTTTTTGCAGCCTAGGTGGGCAAAGGGGCCCACATTCCAAAGAGCACCTTTTGGATTTCATAGGTCATTTTTTACTGAATTTGATTTCAAACTCCTTACCACACATTTGGGCCCCTAGAATGCCAGGGCAGTATAACTACCCCACAAGTGACCCCATTTTGGAAAGAAGAGACCCCAAGGTATTCGCTGATAGGCATAGTGAGTTCATGGAAATTTTTATTTTTTGTCACAAGTTAGTGGAATATGAGACTTTGTATGAAAAAAAAAAAAAAAAAAAAAAATCATCATTTTCCACTAACTTGTGACAAAAAATAAAAAATTCTAGGAACTTGCCATGCCCCTCACGGAATACCTTGGGGTGTCTTCTTTCCAAAATGGGGTCACTTGTGGGGTAGTTATACTGCCCTGGCATTTTCCAGGGGCCCTAATGTCTGGTAAGTAGGTAAATGACCTGTGAAATCCGAAAGGTGCTCTTTGGAATGTGGGCCCCTTTGCCCACCTAGGCTGCAAAAAAGTGTCACACATCTGGTATCTCCGTACTCAGGAGAAGGTGGGGAATGTGTTTTGGGGTGTCTTTTTACATATACCCATGCTGGGTGAGAGAAATATCTTGGCAAAAGACAACTTTTCCCATTTTTTTTATACAAAGTTGGCATTTGACCAAGATATTTATCTCACCCAGCATGGGTATATGTAAAATGACACCCCAAAACATATTCCCCAACTTCTGCTGAATACGGAGATACCACATGTGTGACACTTTTTTGCAGCCTAGGTGGGCAAAGGTGCCCAAATTCCTTTTAGGAGGGCATTTTTAGACATTTGGATACCAGACTTCTTCTCACGCTTTGGGGCCCCTAAAATTCCAGGGCAGTATAAATACCCCACATGTGACCCCATTTTGGAAAGAAGACACCCCAAGGTATTCAATGAGGGGCATGGCGAGTTCATTGAAAAAAAAAAAATTTGGCACAAGTTAGCGGAAATTGATTTTTTTGATTTTGTTCTCACAAAGTCTCCCTTTCCGCTAACTTGGGACAAAAATTTCAATCTTTCATGGACTCAATATGCCCCTCAGCGAATACCTTGGGGTGTCTTCTTTCCAAAATGGTGTTATTTGTGGGGTGTTTGTACTGCCCTGGCATTTGAGGGTCTCCGCAATCATTACATGTATGCCCAGCATTAGGAGTTTCTGCTATTCTCCTTATATTGAGCATACGGGTAATGAGATTTTTTTTTTCCGTTCAGCCTCTGGGCTGAAAGAAAAAAATGAACGGCACAGATTTCTTCATTCGCATCGATCAATGTGGATGAAAAAATCTCTGCCAAAAAAAGAAAAAGGAGGGGAAAGGCGTCTGCCAGGACATAGGAGCTCCGCCCAACATCCATACCCACTTCAGCTCGTATGCCCTGGCAAACCAGATTTCTCCATTCACATCAATCGATGTGGATGAATAAATCATTGCCGGGATTTTTTTTTTTATATATACAAAGTGTTTGCCAAAGTATATGAACACCGCCACCTCCTCAGCTCATATGCCTCGGCAAACGTATCTTTTACTGCAGAGGAGAAATCTCGTCTTGCAGCGCCGCATACACCGACTTGCGTGTAATCTGACAGCAGCGCAATGCTTCTGTCCGAATGCACATCAGTGCTGCAGCTAGTCGATCGGTTGGTCCACCTGAAAGGTAAAAAAAACAAAACAAAAAAGAAAAAACCAGGCCGCAAAGCAATAACTTTATTAACTGTTGAACAGAACATAGAAACTTTTTTTAAACTTTTTTAACTGAACATTTAACTTTTTTACTTACCGGTATTTTTTTTTTTGTTTAGTTTTTTTTACCTTTTATAGAACAAACCTCTCCTTCCCCATGGGACAATGTGCAAAGCGCAAATCGCCCAAAGATGTGGCGAAGTACATTATGCACTTTATCCCAGGTGAAAGGAGAGGTTTGCAGCAGCTGTGAGTGAATGGGCCCTAATAGCCCTGTGTGCCTGTCCTGGTGAGATGTGATCCCTATGCTAAGTGTACCTGTGTGTGGTACTTCCGGAAACACTCTCCATAGCATAGGGCAGGGTGGTCAGCACAGTCAGGACAGAAATAGCGGGTGTCACGCCTTATTCCACTCCTGCTACAGACACGACATCTTTTTCGGGGTGACGGTTGGGTTGAGGTACCAGGAACGACACTGGGGAAATGTCGCTCGTGTAGACGGCTAACTACACTGGTGGATGGGGCCACGGAACCTCCTGGGTAAAGGAGGTTCTCGATGATCTCTTCCTGGAATTTGAGGAAGGATCCTGTTCTCCCAGCCTTACTGTAGAGAACAAAACTATTGTAGAGCGCCAATTGAATTAAATATACAGACACCTTCTTATACCAGCGTCTGGTTCTGCGGGAAACTAAATACGGAGACAACATCTGGTCATTGAAGTCCACCCCTCCCATGAGCGCATTATAGTCGTGGACACAGAGGGGCTTTTCAATGACACGGGTTGCTCGCTCAATTTGGATTGTCGTGTCTGCGTGAATGGAGGAGAGCATGTAAACGTCACGCTTGTCTCTCCATTTCACCGCGAGCAGTTCTTCGTTACACAAGGCAGCCCTCTGCCCCCTTGCAAGACGGGTGGTTACAAGCCGTTGGGGAAAGCCCACGCGACTAGTTCGCATGGTGCCACAGGCGCAAATCCGTTCTAGAAACAAATGCCTAAAGAGGGCCACACTTGTGTAGAAATTGTCCACATAAAGATGGTACCCCTTGCCGAATAAGGGTGACACCAAGTCCCAGACTGTCTTCCCACTGCTCCCCAGGTAGTCAGGGCAACCGACCGGCTCCAGGGTCTGATCTTTTCCCTCATAGATCCGAAATTTGTGGGTATAGCCTGTGGCCCTTTCACAGAGCTTATACAATTTGACCCCATACCGGGCACGCTTGCTTGGGATGTATTGTTTGAAGCCAAGGCGCCCGGTAAAATGTATTAGGGACTCGTCTACGCAGATGTTTTGCTCAGGGGTATACAAATCTGCAAATTTCAGGTTGAAATGGTCTATGAGGGGCCGAATTTTGTGGAGCCGGTCAAAAGCAGGGTGGCCTCTGGGACGGGAGGTGGTATTGTCGCTAAAATGCAGAAAACGTAGGATGGTCTCAAATCGTGTCCTGGACATAGCAGCAGAGAACATGGGCATGTGATGAATTGGGTGCGTTGACCAATATGACCGCAATTCATGCTTTTTTGTCAGGCCCATGTTGAGGAGAAGGCCCAAAAAAATTTTAAGCTCGGAAACTTGGACTGGTTTCCACCGGAAAGGCTGGGCATAATAGCTTCCCGGGTTAGCGGTTATAAATTGTGTGGCATACTGGTTGGTCTCTGCCACGACTAAGTCCAAGAGCTCCGCAGTCAAGAACAGCTCAAAAAATCCCAGGGCCGAACCGATTTGAGCCGTCTCAACCCGAACTCCAGACTGGGCGGTGAAAGGGGGAACTACTGGTGCGGCTGAAGTTGGTGACTGCCAATCAGGATTTGCCAGCACCTCAGGGACTCTAGGGGCTCTACGGGCCCGTCTTTGCGGTGGCTGCGACGGGGTAACTATTGCACGTGCCACCGTACCAGCTTCAACTGCCCTTCTGGTGCTCGCTACTTCACCAGGTTGTACGGCAGTGCTGGTACTAGGTCCAGGAAGGGCTGCGCTGCTGGTGTATGCCTCACCACGTGATCCGGCAGCGACAGCCCCACTCTGCTGCTCTTGAAGCGGATCCTGCGTAACCTGTGGTCTAGCGACATGGGGCCGGGTACGCCTGGTGCTGCCAGGGACCTCCACCTCCTCGTCCGAACTTTGGGTCAGAGAGCCACTGCTTTCCACAGGTTCATATTCTGACCCGCTAGATTCGTCAGATGAGGGTTCCCACTCCTCATCCGACTGGGTCAGAATCCTGTAGGCCTCTTCAGAAGAATACCCCCTGTTTGACATTTTGGACTACTAAATTTAGGGGTATTCCCTGAGACTACCCAAGAAAAAAAGCAAACCTGTCTTACAAAGGGGAGGCTAGCGAAGTACCGGAGGCTGCTGCGGTTGATAAAAAATATCAAAACTGATTTTTTTATCGCCGCAGTGCGTGTAAAATGAATGTGCAGTGATCAAAAAATAATAATTTTTTGTCACTGCGGTGGGGCGGGCGTGGGTGAACGCACGTGTGGGCGACCGATCAGGCCTGATCGGGCAAACACTGCGTTTTGGGTGGAGGGCGAGCTAAGGTGACACTAATACTATTATAGATCTGACCGTGATCAGTTTTGATCACTTACAGATACTATAAAAGTACAAATGCTGATTAGCGATACGCTAAACAGCGAATAAAAGTGACTGCGGTGCGGTGGGGTGGGCGCTAACTGACGCTAACTACCTAACCAAGGGGCCTAAACTATCCCTAAAACCTAACAGCCAATACCAGTGAAAAAAAAAAAGTGACAGTTTACACTGATCACTTTTTTTCCTTTCACTAGTGATTGACAGGGGCGATCAAAGGGGTGATCAAAGGGTTAATTGGGGTGCAGGTGGGTGATCTGGGGCTAAGGTGTAGTGTTTGGTGTACTCACAGTTCAGTCTGCTCCTGTGCTGGATCCAACCGACGAAAAGGACCAGCACAGGAGCAGACAAGCCATATAACAGATCATATTTACTAATATGATCTGTTATATGACTTTGGATTGGATTTTTTGAAAATCGCCAGCCTGCCAGCCAATGATCGTTGCTGGCAGGCTGGTGACGAACTTGTTCTTTGAATTTTGCCGGCCCGCGATGCGCATGCGCGGGCCGGCTTGGAGCGAAATCTCGCGTCTCGCGAGATGACGCGTATATGCGTGACTCTGCGCAGCGCTGCCACCTCCGGAACGCAATCCTGCGTTAGGCGGTCCGGAGGTGGTTAAAGAGCTGCCATGACGTCTATACACGTGGTAGCTGCACGGGGTATGTGCAGCTATCACGTATATATACAGATTGCGGTCGTGAAGAGGTTAATGAAGGTCAGTGTGGGGACAAAATATTTGATGGATGGCAGTGTGGGGGCAAATTACCTAAAGCGAACCTTTCACCTGGATTTCACTTAATAAACTATCAAAAGTACCTTATAGATCATCCTCATTGTGTTATCATACGGTCTTGTCCCGCTTTTCTGGCAGGTATATGCATGGAAAAATCCCCTTATAAAGTACTCTTCTCCAGCTCCACATGTCACGGTAGAAGTCAAGGGGGTAGCCCTTCCCTCACTCCAGGCTGTAACTCCCCTGCCCTAACCCCGCCTCTATGCAGTCTAATTGACACCCGGCTCAGTCGCCGGGACCGCGCTTGTACAGGCGTCGCATGCGCTGTCGGACTCGAGCGCGATCCTGTAACTGAATCGCGCGTGCGCCGTCCCTGATGCCTGCCTGTCTTCTCTTCCTCGCGTGCGATTCAGTTACAGGATCGCGCTTGAGTCTGACGGCGCATGCGCCGCCTGTACAAGCGCGGTCCCGGTGACTGAGCCGGGTGTCAATTAGACTGCATAGAGGCGGGGTTAGGGCAGGGGAGTTACAGCCTGGAGTGAGGGAAGGGCTACCCCCTTGACTTCTACCGTGACTTGTGGAGCTGGAGAAGAGTACTTTATAAAGCGATTTTTCCATGCATATACATGACAGAAGAGCGGGACAAGACCGTGTGCTAACACAATGAGGATGATCTATAAGGTACTTTTGATAGTTTATTAAGTGAAATCCAGGTGAAAGGTTCGCTTTAATGGATGGCAGTATCAGGGCGAATTATCTAATGGGGGCAGTGTAGGGAGAAAATTACTACATGGGAGGCAGTGTGGGGGAAATTACTATATGGAGGAAATTACTATGTGGGGGAAATTACTATATGGGGCAGTGTGGGGGAAATTACTGTATGGGGTAGTGTGGGGGAAATTACTGTATGGGGCTAGTGTGGGGGCATTTCTATTAGGGGACATTATTTTTGGGGACACTATACAGGCATTATTACCTGGAGCACAATATAGGGTGTTATTATTACTGGGGGAACTCTAGGGGACATTATAATTGCTGTAGACACTATAGGGACTGGTAATCGAACTGGTGTAAAGTAGAACTGGGTTAGTTTCCCATTGCAACAGATTTCACCTTTCATTTTTCACAGCTCCTTTGGAAAATGAAAGGTGGAATCTGATTGGTTGCTATGGGCAACTAAGCCAGTTCTACTTTACACCAGTTTGATAAATGATCTCAATTATGAGAATGAGGAATCTAACGTGTCTGTGTAACAAACTCTGTAGAGACGAGAGGCGGCTGAAAGAATTTGCTATGGCGGTGTGGGTCAAACGGAGGAGAAGAGGAAAGAGAAGATCTAAATGAAAGGAAGTAAGAGGTATGTGGTGCTGTATTCCCCTATATGTAGAGCCGGCTCACTACTGTGACCTGCGTCTCATCTTCTCCTTAATCATAATCGTATTCATTTTAAATTTGGCAACTACAATTTTAATTTGTCACCTGCAGTCCTATGTAACAGCCCAGATAACAGTGATAACTTTCTGTGTACAGATAATGTAGTAGATGTTCCATGCAGTCCTATGTAACACCCCACATAACACAATAGTTCACTGTGTTATGTGGGGTGTTACATAGGACTGAAGGTAACATCTAGAAAATCTGGACTCAGAGAGTTATGAGATGGTGGGGGTCCGACTCCTGGAACCCCCACTAATCAGCTGTTTGAGGAGACCGCAATGTTAAAGTGAGCGCCGCAGCCTCTTTGCCGATTACCAAGCACAGCGCTGTCCCTTTTATAGCACTGTGCTTGGTATTGCAGCTCAGCCCCAATCACTCAGATGGGACAGAGCTGCGCCTAGGCAATGTGAACGATGTAATATGCCTAGGAAGAGACTGTGGCGCTTACGAAGCACCGCAGCCTCTTCATACAGAAAAAAAATAAAATAAAAATTGGGTAGACAGCCCCAGGCCTATCATGCACTTAATCTGCCCCTGGCTGGAGGGCTCCACCAAGCAATCACCCCATAGAAGTGAATGGGAGCGCACCGCTCATGACCGGCCACAGCTCCCATTCACTTCTATGTGCCTGACGGAAATAGCCGAGCCAGTGCTCGGCTATTTTCAGCGGCCCCATAGAAATGAATGGAGGGCACATACGCAGTGCACCCTCCACCACTTTTGGAGCTCCGTTTAGGAGATAGGGGCAGGTCCCAGCGGTGTATTGATATTTAAAGGGGTTAGATAGATCATCAGTTAAATGAAAGTGCAGAACCCCTTTAATCTTGTTTTCTGCATGCTGATAAATGGAGACACAGCTCCTGCTTCATCTCTAGAGCACCCATGATGGGTCCGGTACATTAATGCTATTATGCAGTGTCGGACTGGGGTACCTAGGGACCACCAGTAAAATTTATTTTGGGGGCCCACCATACGGATACATTGAAATATAATAAATAATCAATTTTTTTTTTTTATATGAACATAAGCTGGTTTAGGTGCTGTACATTGAATATATGTAGTGTACTAAATCTAATGTGTTATGTGCCACTTGTGCAGGGGGTGGGAGACTAGGGGCCCACCTTGCTCAGAGGCCCACCGGGGGATTCCCCTGTACCCCTGTGGGCCAGTCCGAGCCTGCTATTATGTATTGTAATAGGAGCCATATTACATAACAAAGCCTAATCCTCTCTGATTTAGTCATGTAAGGCCTCATGCACACGACAGTGTTTTTTCACTGTCAGTGATTTGGCTTCAGTGGTCCGTGTCCGATTTTGCTTCAGTTGTGTTTCCTTGTGTCTTCCTTTTTTTTTGTCTGACAGGGAAAAAAAAAGAAAGGTTAATGAAAAGTGTAATTTTATTGCACCAAGGTCTTGTAGAAAAAAACGGACACTTGAATGGGTCCGTCCTCCGTTTTCCACTGACAAGAATAGGACAGGTTAGATTATATTTTTGACGGACTGGAATCACGGATCACGGACGATGAGAAAAAACGGAGGACTATAATTTTTTTTTCACAGCTCCTTAGAAATGAATGGGACCTCCGCTAAACTGTGAAAAATGACGGAACGGACGCAGATGCACACAACAGTCGTGTGCATGAGGCATAAGGCTACTTTCACACTTGCGGCAGAGGATTCCGGCAGGCAGTTCTGTCGCCTGCAAGATTCGGCAATCCGGATGCAAACAGAAGGCATTTGTCAGACGGATCCAGATGCGGATCCGTCTGACAAATGCATTGAAATATGGGATCCGACTCGTCAGTGTCATCCGGAAAAACGGATCCGGTATTTATTTTTTTCACAGATTTGAAGGTCTGCGCATGTGCGGACCGGAAGAACGGATCCGTCAATGCGGCAATTTTAATGCCGGGTCTACTAATACATTTCAATGGAAATTAATGCCGGATCCGGCATTCCGGCAAGTGTTCAGGATTTTTGGCCGGAGAGAAAACTGCAGCATGCGGCGATATTTTCTCCGGCCAAAAAACGTAAGAGGGTCTGAACTGAAGACATCCTAAGGCCCCCTGCACACGAACGTGTGCGGCCCGTGGTTGTGGTGCGGCCCGCAAAATGCGGCCCGCAATGCACGAGCACAGTCTGTGGGGCAGCCGCAGGGGATCGCAAAAAGATAGGACATGTTCTATCTTTTTGCGGAACGGAAGTACGGGACGAAACCCCACGGAAGCACTCCGTAGTGCTTCCGTAGGGTTCCGTTCCGTGCTTCCGTTCCGTACCATTCCGCATCTCCGGATTTGCGGACCCATTCAAGTGAATGGGACCGCATCCGTGATGCGGAATGCCCACGGAACGGCACCTGTGTATTGCGGATCCGCAAATGCGGTCCGCAATATGGCAACGGGAAGCACACGTTCGTGTGCAGGGGGCCTAAAGCATACTGAACGAATGCTTTCCATTCAGAATGCATTAGGATAAAACTCCTAATTTCCGATATTGAGCCCTAGGATGAAACCAGTCGCGTGCTCCTGTCATGTAGACCTTCTCTTTCCTCTTCTCCTCCATTTGACCCAGACCACCATGGCAAATTCTTTCAGCCGCATCTCGTTTCCACAGAGTTTGTAACACAGACACGTTAAATTTCTAAATTTTTCCATCAACCTCCCCATCCTGGTGTCCCCACAGTGTCATCCTGCTGCCACCCCCAATACTGTGCCCGTTCTGCCCCCCAATGCCCCAGGTACTATACTGCTGAAAAAATAGTGACCCTAAGGCCCCTTTCACACGGGCGAGTATTCCGCGCGGATGCGATGCGTGAGGTGAACGCATTGCACCCGCACTGAATACCGACCCATTCATTTCTATGGGGCTGTTCACATGAGCGGTGATTTTCACGCATCACTTGTGCGTTGCGTGAAAATCGCAGCATGCTCTATATTCTGCGTTTTTCACGCAACACAGGCCCCATAGAAGTGAATGGGGTTGATTGAAAATCGCAAGCGGATGCGGTGCGATTTTCACGCACGGTTGCTAGGAGACGATCGGGATGGAGATTATTATTTTCCCTTATAACATGGTTATAAGGGAAAATAATAGCATTCTGAATACAGAATGCATAGTAAAACAGTGCTGGAGGGGTTAAAAAAAAATTAAAAATTATTTAACTCACCTCAGTCCACTTGTTCGTGGCCCGGCATCTCCTTCTGTCTCCTTTACTGAACAGGACCTGTGGTGAGCATTCATTACCATGGTGAATCACCATGGTAAAAGATCATGTGACGTACCATGTGATGACCGGAGTGACGTCATCAAAGGTCCTTGACCTATAATGAATGCTCACCACAGGTCATGTTCAGTAAAGGAGACAGAAGGAGATGCTGGGCCGTGAACAAGTGGACTAAGGTGAGTTAAATTATTTATTTATTTTTTAACCCCTCCAGCGCTGTTTTACTATGCATTCTGTATTAAGAATGCTATTATTTTCCCTTATAACCATGTTATAAGGGAAAATAATACAATCTACAGAACACCAATCCCAAGCCTGAACTTCTGTGAAGAAGTTCGGGTTTGGGTACCAAACATGCGCGATTTTTCTCACGCGAGTGCAAAACGCATTACAATGTTTTGCACTCGCGCGGAAAAATCGCGGGTGTTCCCGCAACGCACCCGCACATTTTCCCACAACGCCCGTGTGAAAGAGGCCTAATAGACATAATTGGGGTCATTTATCAAACTGGTCTAAAGTAGAACTGGATTTCCGAAAGAGCTGTCAAATATGAAAGGTGGAATCTGATTTGTTGCTATGAGCAACTAAGCCAGTTCTACATTACACCAGTTTGATAAATTACCCCAAATGTTCCTATAGTGTCCACAGCAGCTATAATGTCCCCTAGAGTGCCCCCAGTAATAATAACACCCTATATTGTGCTCCAGGAAATAATCCCTGTATAGTGTCCCCAGAAATAATAGAATGGCCCCTACAGTGCCTCCCCAATAGCAACGTCCCCCACGCTGCCCCCCACACAGTAATTTCCCCCACACAGTAGTGTCCCCCACACAGTAGTGTCCCCCACACTGCCCCCACACTGTAGTGTCCCCCACGCTGCTCCCCCACAGTAGTGTTCCCCACACAGTAGTTTCCCCCATGCTGCCCCCACACAGTAGTGTCCCCCACATTGCCCCCACACAGTTGTGTCCCCCACACGGCCCCGCACACAGTAGTGTCCCCCACACTGTAGTGTCCCCCACGCTGCCCCCCCAGTAGTGTCCCCCACACAGTAGTGTCCCCCACACTGCCCCCACACAGTAGTGTCCCCCACGCTGCCCCCACACAGTAGTGTCCCCCACATTGCCCATATAGTAATTTCCCCCCAGACAGTATTCCACCATATTCCCCCCCCCCCCCCACATCCTCCTGTGTGCACCCCCCTCATGTCCCCCAAAGTTGGCACATAAAATAAAAAAATTTGCCCCCACACAGTATCCCACCATATTTTTCCCCAAAACGTCCTGTGTGCACCCCGGCCCCCTCATGTCGCCCAAAGTTGGCACATAAAAAAAAAATAAAAAACCCTAAAAGCTAAATACTTACCTGCGCTTGCTTGCAGAGTCCCGGCACTGTGCTGCTGAGTCCCGACACAGGCGCGCGTGATGACGTCATCACACGCGCCTGCGCCGGGATTTCACTACCGCATAGGCTTCAGGCCTACTAGGCCTGAAGCTTATGGTGGTGATCGGCGGTGGGGCAGGGAACTATGCGCTCCGCTCCCTGCCCCACCGCAGTATGTGGGTGTCAGCACTTCAGCAATGAGCGCTTCCATCTGTATTGATGGAAGCGCTCATTGCTTCTGGACCTGCTGGCACCCCCGTGAGAGCACCTAGCTTTTCTGCTGCCTGAGGCCAAAACTGAAACCAATTACTTAACCACTTCCTGACCAGGCCTAATTTTGCAAATTTGACATGTGTCACTTTATGTGGTAATAACTTTGGAATGCTTTTACTTATCCACGCCATTCAGAGATTATGACACATTGTACCTCATGTTAATGGTAAATTTGAGTCAATATATTTTACCTTTATTTAACCCCTTAAGGACTCAGCCCTATTTCACCTTAAGGACTTGGCCATTTTTTTGCAAATCTGACCAGTGTCACTTTAAGTGCTGATAACTTTAAAACGCTTTGACTTACCCAGGCCGTTCTGAGATAGTTTTTTCGTCACATATTGTACTTCATGACACTGCTAAAATTTGGTCAAAAAAGTTAATTTTTTTCCATAAAAAAATACCATATTTACCAAAAATTTTGAAAAATTAGCAAATTTCAAAGTTTCAGTTTCTCTACTTCTGTAATACATAGTAATACCCCCAAAAATTGTGATGACTTTACATTCCCCATATGTCTACTTCATGTTTGTAGCATTTTGGGAATGATATTTTATTTTTTGGGGATGTTACAAGGCTTAGAAGTTTAGAAGCAAATCTTGAAATTTTTCAGAAATTTACAAAAACCCAATTTTTAGGGACCACTACAGGTCTGAAGTCACTTTGCGAGGCTTACATAATAGAAACCACCTCATTCTATAAACAACACCCCTCAAAGTATTCAAAACTGATTTTACAAATTTCGTTAACCCTTTAGGTGTTGCACAAGAGTTATTGGCAAATGGGGATGAAATTTGAGAATTTCATTTTTTTGCCTAATTTTCCATTTTAACCCATTTTTTCCAGTAACAAAGCAAGGGTTAACAGCCAAACAAGACTGTATCTTTATTGCCCTGACTTTGCCGTTTACAGAAACACCCCATATGTGGCCGTAAACTACTGTACGGGCACACAGTAGGGCGTAGAGGGAAAGGTGCGCCGTATTTTGCTCGACTGGATTTTTGACACAATGTCCCATTTGAAGCCCCCCTGATGCACCCCTAGAGTAGAAACTCCATAAAAGTGACCCCATCTAAGAAACTACACCCCTCAAGGTATTCAAAACTGATTTTACAAACTTTGTTAACCCTTTAGGTGTTGCACAAGATTTAATGGAAAATAGAGATACAATTTCAAAATTTCACTTTTTTGGCAGATTTTCCATTTTAATATTTTTTTTCCAATTACAAAGCAAGGGTTAACAGCCAAACAAAACTCATTATTTATGGCCCTGATTCTGTAGTTTACAGAAACACCCCATACGTGGTCGTAAACCGCTGTACGGGCACGCGGCAGGGTGCAGAAGGAAAGGAATGCCATACGGTTTTTGGAAGGCAGATTTTGCTGGGCTGGTTTTTTGACACCATGTCCCATTTGAAGCCCCCCTGAAGCACCCCTAGAGTAGAAACTCCAAAAAAGTGACCCCATTTTAGAAACTACGGGATAGGGTGGCAGTTTTGTTGGTACTAGTTTAGGGTACATATGATTTTTGGTTGCTCTATATTACACTTTTTTGTGCGGCAAGGTAACAAGAAATAGATTTTTTGGCACGTTTTTTTTTTTGTTATTTACAACATTCATCTGACAGGTTAGATCATGTGGTAATTTTATAGAGCAGGTTGTCACGGACGCGGCGATACCTAATATGTATACAATTTTTTTTATTTATGTAAGTTTTACACAATGATTTCATTTTTAAAACAAAAAAAATGTTTTAGTGTCTCCATAATCTAAGAGCCATAGTTTTTTCAGTTTTTGGGCGATTATCTTAAGTAGGGTCTCATTTTTTGCGGGATGAGATAACGGTTTGATTGGCACTATTTTGGGGGGAACTTTTTGATCGCTTGCTATTACACTTTTTGTGACGTAAGATGACAAAAAATTGCTTTTTTTACACCGTTTTTTTTTTTTTTTTTTTACGGTGGTCATCTGAGAAACATAGAAACATAGAATGTGTCGGCAGATAAGAACCATTTGGCCCATCTAGTCTGCCCAAGACTAGATGTCTGAGGGGTTAGGTCATGTGATATTTTTATAGAGCCGGTCGATACGGACGCGGCGATACCTAATATGTATACTTTTTTTTTTATTTATTTAAGTTTTACACAATGATTTCATTTTTGAAACAAAAAAAATCATGTTTTAGTGTTTCCATAGTCTGAGAGCCATCGTTTTTTCAGTTTTTGGGCGATTATCTTGGGTAGGGTATGATTTTTGCGGGATGAGATGACGGTTTGATTGGTACTATTTTGGCGTACATGCAACTTTTTTGATCACTTTTATTACCTTTTTTGGGAAGTAAGGTGGGCAAAATTTAAATTTCCTAATAGTTTATATTTTTTATTTTTATGGCATTCACCGTGCGGGGAAAGTAACATGACCGTTTTATAGATCAGGTCGTTACGGACGCGGCGATACCAAACATGTGTAGGGAATTTTATTTTTTTCATTTTTTATCAGTGATAAATGTGTTTTTTGATTTTTACTTTTTTTTTACTTTTTTTTTGACCCAGACCCACTTGGTTCTTGAAGATCCAGTGGGTCTGATGTCTGTATAATACAGTACAGTACAATATATATTGTACTGTACTGTATTTCACTTACACTTTGTCTGAACAGATCTCTGCCTTTAGCAAAGATCTGTTCAGCACCATGGACAGCAGGATGCCTGAACCTTCCCCATCTGCTCAGTACTTGTCAGAACTTCGCAGACGGGGAAGGGTAAGGACGGGGCTGTCGGGGGGCTGTCTGGGGGCTCTCTACCTCTCCATCGGGGGGGCTGCAAAGGCACTGCAGCCCCCCGATGGGAGAGGGAGGGAGCTCCCTCTTACTGTTAATTTTTTCGTACGGACCGCTGTATGGAAAGGGTTAAACGGCTGACATCGCATCACCGATGTCAGCCGTTTATACCAGGGTGTCAGCAATGTGCTGACACCCTGGTATACCCTCTCTACACCAACGAATTTTCAAGGGGAGGCGGGCGGGGGATCGCGATCCCGCCTGCCGCACCGCCCCCACCGCCTGCAACTCCCCCCCCCTGCACCACCCGCCAGCAGAAAATCATGCCGGGGTGCACGGGGGGGTGTAAAATCTATGTTTGAGGGACACTAAAGTTTCTGATCCATCAGAAACTGCAAAAAGCGCAGCAAACCGCAGGTCTGAATTGACCTGCGGTTTGCGCCGATCGCCGATAGGGGGGGTCACATGACCCCCCCTGGCGTTGTCACAGGATGCCGGCTGAATGATTTCAGCCGGCATCCCGTTCCCATTAACCCCCGCGGCGCCGGAATCTGTATTTAAAGTTAGGACGTACCGGTACGACCTGAGTCCTTAAGGACTCGGGAAATAGGGCGTACCGGTACGCCCTGCGTCCTTAAGGGGTTAAAAAAAATCCAAAAGTTCATTAATATCTCCGCTTTTAAGGCCTCATGCACACGACCGTTGTTTTATTCTGTGTCCATTGTTTTTTCGTGATTTTCTGCGGACCCATTGACTTTCAATGGGTCTGTTGAAAGCTTGGCTAATGCACCGTTTGTCATCAGCGTCTGTGGTTCCAGTCCGTCAAAAAAATATAACCTGTTCTATTATTTTCGCGGAAAACGGTTTGCGGACCCATTCAAGTCAATGGGACTGCTAAAAAACACGGAGGCACACAAGATTGTCATCCGCGTCCGCGCCCATTTTTTTGCTGTAACAAAAACACGGGTGAACAGCACTCCTTAGTAATGATGCTGCGGGTGCTCGTCTCCAGGGGAGGTGGTAAAAAGCCCCCCAAAATAACAACTCATAGATGTCCAAAAAAATAAAAAAATGGAGACAGCACGTCCAAAAGGCGGAAATTTATTCCAGATGCAACATTTCAGCTTAGTGATAGCCTTTGTCAAGCAAAGGCTATCACTAAGCCGAAACGTTGCATCTGGAATAAATTTCCGCCTTTTGGACGTGCTGTCTCCATTTTTTTATTTTTTGGACATCTATCCGTTTTTTTCCTATCATTTGCATGGCAAACCTGTCTTAGATTTTTTTTTATGTCTGGTGATCCTCCAAAAATAAAGGAAGACACACGGAAACAAAAACTGATCACGGAACAACGGAACCCCATTTTGCGGAACGGAACACAACAACGGTCGTGTGCATGAGGCCTAAGACAGATAGTGATGCCTCATAAAATATTTATTAATTAACGTTCCCCATATTTGGGGGGAAATTTATTTATTTTTATATGAACCTTCGCTTCCTGTATACAGCGATCTAGAAGGCAGGGACATACAGGAACGGTCCCTGCCTTCTCTCTGGATTGCCCTGCTGTCCCTGACAGCGGGCCCCCCGCTCTGCAGCTGCACGATTAGTGTGCAGCTGCGATCTCTGAATGGACGTTCCAGAACGTCCATTCAGAGATAAACGACCAGCCCAAGGACATTTATAGTCAATGGGCGGTCGTGAAGTGGTTAACCTAACCCCTTTGCCACAATGAAATCGCTAATTGCCCATGGCCCTTCCGCTGCCCCCCTCTTGCCCCTCCCTACCTGGTGCTGCCTGAGGCGATCGCCTCACCTGGCCTCATTGGTGGAGCACCCCTGCATTCGCTTAAAGGGAACCTGTCACCAGGATTTTGTGTATAGAGCTGAGGACATGGGTTGCTAGATGGCCGCTAGCACATCTGCAATACACAGTCCCCATAGCTCTGTGTGCTTTTATTGTGTCAAAAACTATTTTATTACAAGCAGGAGACTCCATTATATGCTATACTTCTTTACTGGACTCCAATCAACAGCAAAGTTTAAATAAAGATAGGATTTTTTTTTTTAAAGAAACATGCAGTGAGGTACACTGGCAGCCAATCACAACACGGCATAGGATATATTAGCTCCTGTAATGTGCCAATCCTCCTCTTTCTTTGCTGTTGACTCCAGCTAAGTATACAGTTTTTTTTTATATTCACCCCATAGATATTTACCACATATAGCTACTACCACGGTACCCCACTATTTCCTGTGGTAAGGTGGTCCTTGTTTAGGTTTATTACCCAACTCTCATACACTTCCCCTTAGTGTTAGTATCTTACTTTACCACTTCCCTGCTACCGTCCTCTGGTGGCTTAATCCACTCCCTCCGGCGAGTCTGCATTTTCTCCCCTGTGAGAAGACGCTGCTCTCCGCTGTGTGAGAAGACGCTGCTCTCCGCTGGTCTTCAGCTGTGCCTTTCTGCACACAATCCCCTCACTACCTCAGGCTTGGCACTGAAGAGATTTTCCCGCCAAATTTCAGCTCTCTGCTCCATTTACCACAAGTATCCTTTCATATAACAGTTACAGTTTTTATACACAGTTTCCATCATAAAAGTATATATATATATATATATATATATATATATATAAATGTCTTTCTGGTAGCATTTATAAAGGGTTATTTTTTTATAGACAGTGGTTTGGCATATTGTATCTGCATTCTGCCTCTCCTAATCACCTCATAGGTTACCATCTCATTATCACCAGCTGCTGTGCTATGCTGTGGTGCACGGAGCTAATCACTCACTCTCCACACCACAAGCACAGGACATAGAATTTTGTCATATGTTACATTATTGAAATTCTTTTAGTCCTTGACAATTGTTCATATATTCCTCATGGCTGAAGGGAATGCTGAAGCAGCCTCAGATCCTCAGGGTCTTGAATTTTTGGACGAAAATCGAATCCAGTCTCTGATGGAACAAACCATACAAAAGTCCGTTCACGCGGCATTAAACTCTGCTATGTCATCTATGCACGAGGTTATTATAAATCTGTGGCCCAAGCCATATCTCATTCTGCCACTCCGAATTTACCTCAAGCGATTCTGGCCACTCCGTCGGATATTTTTTTGTCAGCGGAAGATTCCGCATCTAATATGGCGCAGGGCCTTCACAAACAAGGCAAACGCTCTTACAAACACCGCTTTATAATTACCGATCCTCAGCCGAAGAAACAAGCCAAAATGGCTAAAACTAAAGAGGATCAGGTTCATACTTTAACGCTACAAAAAAGCGTACATTCAGATGTCAATAGTTTACATCCCATACCCTCCGCCCCTGAGGAGTTAAAAACTAAGTGGGCACTAAAGGCTTCGACATCCCGAGTCAAGCCCAGACATATATTACATCTCCGAGCGAATCTTTCTCGGATGAAATTGTCTCCTCTGACAAAGAGGAGAATTCGGAATACGAAGACATTTACGATAAGGAAATTTTTTGGGGTTCAAATACTGCGGATTCTGCCATTTTGAATGCCGCAGGAATCCCGTTTTTAAATCGTAATGATATTAAACACCCCAGATCAGAGGAATGGGTGCCCCAACCGCAGGTGGCTAAATTTCTAAATTTTTGGATAAGGAAACCCCTGGATAAGTCGGCCCGTAGCAAATTGCGGGCAGAGTGCCCTAGACCCACTTTGCAATTAAAAGTGGCAAACACCCCTGACTTAGATCCAACTTTAGTGAAGTATTTAGCAAATCGGGGAAAAACCCCAAGAAAGGCGTGAACCGTGCCTTCAGGGCCATTCATGATCGATTTTTGGATTTACTAGGCCCCTTAACAAAAATAATAGATTTGACAGAGGAAGCCACAATTTCAGATGCCCCTATAGATTTACTAGTTCTAAAAGGCTGGGCACAAAGAGCGGTGTGTTTATTTGGCAATATTAACGCCTCCATTTGCATGGAAAGAAAACATAGTATTTTAATGAAGTTGGACCCCCAACTTTTCCTTATGGCATCATCTGACAGTAACATCCCATCAGATGGCTACCTTTTTGGGGATTCCTTTATTAAGGAGTTAAACAGATAAATAGGATTGTTTTCATCGCTTGACAAAGCACAATCCTCCATGAAAAAAAAGTTTTCCAGGGTCGTGTTTTTTGGAGGGCTAGGAAAAGAAGAGGCTGGTTTCCCAGCCATCCGACCCACGAGAATCAATATCCAAGAGGCCTTCCCCGAGCGGACAGATATCCAGCTCCATCCCACTCCTTTAACCCAACGCCCTTTTGTCCCGGTAGGGGCCGACCCTGGAGGGCGAGAGGCCATAGAGGTTTTCCGAGAACCAGACCCTCGGCAGGTGAGTGTCCCCAGCCAGTATTTTTCACAAATACCCCTAGGGGGCAGGATAAAACATTTTTCCCACGTTTGGTCTCTGATTACATCAGATTCATGGGTCTTAAATACGGCCTCAGGATATCAAATAGAATTCCTATTTCCACCAATACAAACACACTCACCTCATCCAATAACTTTCTCAGAGTCAGACCGCACACTAGTTCAACTAGAAATAGAGGAACTCTATTCCAAGGGCGCTATTATTCCAATACCCTCAGAATCCCCAGGATTTGTAATCAATCTCTTTCTAGTGAAAAAGAGAGATGGCGGTCACAGACCAGTTATCAATTTGAGATTCCTCAACAGTTTCGTGCTTTACCAACACTTCAAAATTGAGGGAATATGTCTCCTGAGAGACCTTTTGTTACCGCAAACTATTAAAACCAGTAGTATCTCTACTACGGTCCCGAGGTGTTCGTCTGATAATATACTTACGATTTACTCATTATGGTCCAATTTCTTCTATGCCTCCTCTCTTTCAAAAGAGTCTCAGATGTCAGAGCCTTAGACATATCCCAGAGACAATTTTCCCCACAAGGCGTATCCTTCTCCATTTCCCTCCGTTTTTTACCCCGCCTTTCCTCAACAAGAACATTTGTGTATTGTTCGTTGTCTTAAGGTCTACGAACGTAAGACTGAATCTCTTAGGCAACCAACTCATTCCCAATTATTAATATCGTACTGTAAACCTCACCTTCCGGTTTCATCCCCAACTCTAGCCAGATGGATTAGGCAGTCTATGCAATTAGCGGGTATCGATACCTCCGTATTCTGGGCTCATTCTGTTCGGGGTGCCTCGTCTACAAAAGTTAGGCAGGCTGGTGCCTCTCTATCTGACATTCTTAAGGCAGCCGACTGGTTGTCCGAATCCATATTCAAAACATTCTACTTTCGACCCGAACCTCATACTTCCATGTTCTTAATCTAATCGCATGATATAGAGTTCAAGTTTATTACTCATGTATTGTATTAGCTTTAACCATGCATATAATGGAGTCTCCTGCTTGTAATAAAATTGGAGATTTTCCTAGCTGCTTGTGCAGGAAAATATAGATTTTATTAAAGACAGGAGACGAACATTATCCCACCCTATAACCCACCCGGTTTCTGTTCTCGTCTAGTTTAATTTTCTTCTGGGATTTTTCAGTCGATCTCTTCCCTTCGACATGGCTCATTGAATTTTGGATGATTTCCAGTTTTTCATTCAGGAAAGATGGATGACATGGGAGTTCGTTATTTCTGTTCGTTTACATCAAAGAAAGAGGAGGATTGGCACATTACAGGAGCTTATATATCCTATGCTGTGTTGTGATTGGCTGCCAATGTACCTCACTGCATATTTCTTTACTTTTTTTTTTCTTATCTTTATTTAAACTTTGCTGTTGATTGGAGTCCAGTAAAGAAGTATAGCATATAATGTTCGTCTCCTGTCTTTAATAAAATCTATATTTTCCTGCACAAGCAGCTAGGAAAATCTACTATTTTATATATATATAAATGAGGCTACTAAAGTTTCCAGAGCCCAGTCACGCCCACTATGAAGGAGCCCAGCACCGCCCCGCATCCTCCAAATCTCCTCCTTGCTCCCCGATGTCACAAAGATGGAGCGATGTAATCTTGCGATCTGCGAGCTAGCGCATGCGCAGTGTCGGCATAGTGTTCCTTCCCTGTGCTTGCATCAGCTTTAGGGAACGAGCTACGCATGCACTAGCTTGCGCATCGCGAGATTACGGCGCTCTATCTTTGTGACGTTGGGGAGCAAGGAGTAGATTCGGAGGACGCGGGGCGGTGCTGGGCTCCTTCACAGTGGGCGTGACTGGGCTCAAAGTCAGAGAACGCTGGACTCATCTCTCAAGCATGGAGGAGACAGGACTCATCTAAGGTTCATTTACATATCTATAAAATCGTTTTTTTGACACAATAAAAGCACACAGAGCTATGGGGACTGGATATTGCGGATGTGCTAGCGGCCATCTAGTAACCCATGTCCTCAGCTCTATACCCAAAATCCTGGTGACAGGTTCCCTTTAAAATACAAAGTGTGTGTAAGATAGCCATATCATGGAAGGTATCTGTGCTGTAAGACGGAAAACCATGACGTGTTGTTGTTTTATTTAGACACATGTCTGAGCCTGGAAAAACATCAAGCTGGCGTCATTTTCTAAGCTCTAAGTCAAGACATCAGAAACTAATTAGTATATTGTATATCCTTACTGTGTATGAACGCTTCCTGACCACCATGAATTCAAAGTGCTCAAGACATTTCCAGATACATAAGAATAGGCAAACAGTGAAAAGGTAAGCGCAATACGTCATGAGAAACCGCAACCGGATATTTAATAGGATTGTTCAGTTTGGACAACCCTTCACCACTTAAAGGGACACTACCCTAAATTTTTAATGACCACTTATGCTATTCGTTTTAGCCTTTCTCTTCTTCATTCTCAATGCAATATCTGCCCCAACTAATTGTTCATAGTGTTTGCTCCAGTGTTGGCAAGTATAACACGTAGGAGCCATTGGCGGATTTGTATCACCATACATTTAGAGCACACCTGCACTTTCTCTTTCCGCTATTGAGATTCTGTGACGGAGGAAAACGCTTCAGTTTTGTCCCTATTTATTGTCAATAGGAACAAAGCGGGGTGCACCAGAATGCAGTCCGTTCCATTTGGTTGCGTCCCCATGTCGGACAGAAAAACGCTCTTCTGTCCACCATGGGACGTGGAGCAAGACGGATCCGTCATGACACAAAATGTAAGTCAATGGTGGCAGATGCGTTTTCTCAGACACAAAAGAAAACGGATCCGGCACCCATTGACTTACAATGATTTTAGTGCCGGATCCGTCATGGCTATTTTAGAGATAACACAACCGGATCCGTTCATAATAGATGCAGACGGTTGTATTATAATGACGGAAGCGTTTTTGCTGTTCCATGACGGATCCAGCAAAAACGCAGCTGTGAAAGTAGCCTAAGGTGACACAAAAGTACAACTATATTACAGTGTGACTTCCCAACCAGGATACAATTCAACCCGTGCTCCCCTGTCTAATGCAGGGCTTGACAAATTTCCTTGGAATCTAGGAGCCAGCTAAAAAAGTTAGGAGCCAGGCGGAGCCGCGTCATAAAGCCCCCAGTAGGTGCCCCCATAGTGCTCCCCCCCCACTTTTCCATAGAGCCCCCCAATAATGCTGTATACCATGTTGCATATACCGCCGCTCCGTCCCCGGACCCTATTGACTATAATGGGGACGGGGGTGGAGCTCCGCCACGGCAGTTCGCGGTGAGAGGCCGCCGGACTAAAAAGTTGGACATGCAGTACTTTTAGTTCGGCGGCCTTTCACCATGCACTGCCGTGCTGCGCCAGAGCTCTGCCCCCATTATAGTCAATGGGGACGGAGCGGTGGTCCGGCGAAACAGCGGAAGGACGGATCCGACAGGGTGAACAGCCTGCCGGATCCGTCCTGCCGCAAGTGTGAAAGTACCCTTAGTTATATAGCTACTGAATGAGACAGAAGAAGGGATGCCTTTAACATGTATAGCTCCTTGAGAAGCCAATTTGATCCTAAAGGGTTAATTCAACCTGTAATCTAAACTGTGTCCTGTCACTTCTCTCATCTCTGCTCCTGTCCCTTAATCTGATCACTGCTGCAACAAAAGCATCAGCGACAGCCTCAGTGTAACCTGTTCTAGAGTCTGACTGACTGCTCTTTTAACTCAAAGAATCGAATGAGTCTCTTACTAATCGGATCTTTAGATTCTTTTAACCTGAGACTCATTCGATTCTTTCTAGACTCCCTCCTGTACTTGTGTCAGTGACCTAGAGCTGCTAGTGCTTGCCTCAGCTCTGATTGGTTGGTGGGCGGGGAGGGGAGGGGCTGGCAGAAGCAGCTTCCACTCTAGGATCAGATTACACTCCTCCCGAGCCCCTCCCCTCCCTGCTGCCAGCGTCTCTGCTATTGTGTGCTGTGACGGAGCTGTTTCAAACGGTGCTGCCTCCGGACAGAACGGCAGCTCCGCACCCATCGCCCGGGCACCTTTGAAAACGGGCTGACAATTACCCAAGCGCCAGGACTAAATTTCTGGTCGCCATGGCGACCTGGCGCCTGGGATTTGTCGAGCCCTGGTCTAATGTACTGCCTTTTGTGAGAAAAGAAGAAGTGTAGCACGTGTTTTGGCCCCTTTTCTGCAGCTGAATTCACTGATAAGACTTCACAGTTAACAATGATCATATAAAACAATATTGAAAATCTGAAATGCCAAAGAAAAATCTAAAATGTTAGCAGTAAAAAAGTAGTAAACACATTTTAGCTAATTTTCGTTTCTAAATATACATTTAACATCAGCATTTCTCTGTTAACCCGTAGTATACCGAAGGTTTTTTCGTTTTTGCTTGAGCCATAACTTTTTTTATTTTTCCGTTCACATAGCTATATGAGGGCTTATTTTTTCGGGACAAGTTGTACTTCCTAATGCCACCATTTAATATGGCATACAATGTAGTGGGAAGTGTGGGGAAAAAAGTCAAATGGGGTGAAATTGGAAAAAAATGCAATTCCTCCACCATTTTACGAGTTCATTCTCTGAGTCAGTACGATTACAACGATACCCCATATGTATAGGTTTCTTATGTCTAAATAGTGTAAAAATAAATTTGAACTTTGAGAAAATTTTTATTTGGGGGCTCATTTTTTGCGGGACAATCTTTAGTTTTTATTGATACCATTTTAGAGCGTGTGTGACTTTTTGATCACATTTTATAAAATTTTTATGGGTAAGAGAAGCAATGAATAAATGCCAAATTGGCCATTTTTTTACCCTTTTTTCCTTTACACCATTCGCCGTATTTGGAAAAATATTTTTATATTTCAATAGTACGGGCGTTTTTGGTCGTGGTGATACTCATGATGTTTATATTTTTTGTTATTTATGTATTTATTTTTTATTATACAGAAAGGGTCATTTAAACTTTTATATTTTTTTAAATTTTTTTTTATATATTTTAACCACCTCAGCCCCCAGTGCTTAAACACCCTGAAAGACCAGGCCACTTTTTACACTTCTGACCTACACTACTTTCACCGTTTATTGCTCGGTCATGCAACTTACCACCCAAATGAATTTTACCTCCTTTTCTTCTCACTAATAGAGCTTTCATTTGGTGGTATTTCATTGCTGCTGACATTTTTACTTTTTTTGTTATTAATCGAAATTTAAAGATTTTTTTGCAAAAAAATGACATTTTTCACTTTCAGTTGTAAAATTTTGCAAAAAAAACGAGATCCATATAGAAATTTTGCTCTAAATTTATAGTTCTAGTTGTCTTTGATAAAAAAAAAATGTTTGGGTAAAAAAAAAATGGTTTGGGTAAAAGTTATAGCGTTTACAAACTATGGTACAAAAATGTGAATTTCCGCTTTTTGAAGCCGCTCTGACTTTCTGAGCACCTGTCATGTTTCCTGAGGTTCTACAATGCCCAGACAGTACAAACACCCCACAAATGACCCCATTTCGGAAAGTACACACCCTAAGGTATTCGCTGATGGGCATAGTGAGTTCATAGAACTTTTTATTTTTTGTCACAAGTTAGCGGAAAATGATGATTTTTTTTTTTTTTTTTTTTTTCTTACAAAGTCTCATATTCCACTAACTTGTGACAAAAAATAAAAAGTTCTATGAACTCACTATGCCCATCAGCGAATACCTTGGGGTCTCTTCTTTCCAAAATGGGGTCACTTGTGGGGTAGTTATACTGCCCTGGCATTCTAGGGGCCCAAATGTGTGGTAAGGAGTTTGAAATCAAATTCAGTAAAAAATGACCTGTGAAATCCGAAAGGTGCTCTTTGGAATATGGGCCCCTTTGCCCACCTAGGCTGCAAAAAAGTGTCACACATCTGGTATCTCCGTACTCAGGAGAAGGTGGGGAATGTGTTTTGGGGTGTCATTTTACATATACCCATGCTGGGTGAGAGAAATATCTTGGCAAAAGACAACTTTTCCCATTTTTTTATACAAAGTTGTCATTTGACCAAGATATTTATCTCACCCAGCATGGGTATATGTAAAAAGACACCCCAAAACACATTCCTCAACTTCTCCTGAGTACGGGGATACCAGATGTGTGACGCTTTTTTGCAGCCTAGGTGGGCAAAGGGGCCCATATTCCAAAGAGCACCTTTCGGATTTCACTCCTCATTTTTTCCTGAATTTGATTTCAAACTCCTTACCACACATTTGGGCCCCTAGAATACCAGGGCAGTATAACTACCCCACAAGTGACCCCATTTTGGAAAGAAGACACCCCAAGGTATTCCGTGAGGGGCATGGCGAGTTCCTAGAATTTTTTATTTTTTGTCACAAGTTAGTGGAAAATGATGATTTTTTTTTTTTTTTTTTTTTTTCATACAAAGTCTCATATTCCACAAACTTCTGACAAAAAATAAAAACTTCCATGAACTCACTATGCCCATCAGCGAATACCTTGGGGTCTCTTCTTTCCAAAATGGGGTCACTTGTGGGGTAGTTATACTGCCCTGGCATTCTAGGGGCCCAAATGTGTGGTAAGTAGGTAAATGACCTGTGAAATCCGAAAGGTGCTCTTTGGAATGTGGGCCCCTTTGCCCACCTAGGCTGCAAAAAAGTGTCACACATCTGGTATCTCCGTACTCAGGAGAAGTTGAGGAATGTGTTTTGGGGTGTCTTTTTACATATACCCATGCTGGGTGAGATAAATATCTTGGTCAAATGCCAACTTTGTATAAAAAAATGGGAAAAGTTGTCTTTTGCCAAGATATTTCTCTCACCCAGCATGGGTATATGTAAAATGACACCCCAAAACACATTCCCCAACTTCTCCCGATTACGGAGATACCAGATGTGTGACACTTTTTTGCAGCCTAGGTGGGCAAAGGGGCCCATATACAAAAGAGCACCTTTCGGATTTCACAGGTCATTTTTTACAGAATTTGATTTCAAACTCCTTACCACACATTTGGGCCCCTAGAATGCCAGGGCAGTATAACTACCCCACAAGTGACCCCATTTTGGAAAGAAGAGACCCCAAGGTATTCGCTGATGGGCATAGTGAGTTCATGGAACTTTTTATTTTTTGTCACAAGTTAGTGGAATATGAGACTTTGTATGAAAAAAAAAATAAAAAAAAAAATCATCATTTTCCACTAACTTGTGACAAAAAAGAAAAAATTCTAGGAACTCGCCATGCCCCTCACGGAATACCTTGGGGTGTCTTCTTTCCAAAATGGGGTCACTTGTGGGGTAGTTATACTGCCCTGGCATTTTCCAGGGGCCCTAATGTGTGGTAAGTAGGTAAATGACCTGTGAAATCCTAAAGGTGCTCTTTGGAATATGGGCCCCTTTGCCCACCTAGGCTGCAAAAAAGTGTCACACATGTGGTATCGCCGTATTCAGGAGAAGTTGGGGAATGTGTTTTGGGGTGTCATTTTACATATACCCATGCTGGGTGAGAGAAATATCTTGGCAAAAGACAACTTTTCCCATTTTTTTATACAAAGTTGGCATTTGACCAAGATATTTCTCTCACCCAGCATGGGTATATGTAAAATGACACCCCAAAACACATTCCCCAACTTCTCCTGAGTACGGCGATACCAGATGTGTGACACTTTTTTGCAGCCTAGATGCGCAAAGGTGCCCAAATTCCTTTTAGGAGGGCATTTTTAGACATTTGGATACCAGACTTCTTCTCACGCTTTGGGGCCCCTAGAATGCCAGGGCAGTATAAATACCCCACATGTGACCCCATTTTGGAAAGAAGACACCCCAAGGTATTCAATGAGGGGCATGGCGAGTTCATAGAAATTTTTTTTTTTTGGCACAAGTTAGCGGAAATTGATATTTTTTATTTTTTTCTCACAAAGTCTCCCGTTCCGCTAACTTGGGACAAAAATTTCAATCTTTCATGGACTCAATATGCCCCTCACGGAATACCTGGGGGTGTCTTCTTTCCGAAATGGGGTCACATGTGGGGTATTTATACTGCCCTGGCATTCTAGGGGCCCTAAAGCGTGAGAAGAAGTCTGGAATATAAATGTCTAAAAAATTTTACGCATTTGGATTCCGTGAGGGGTATGGTGAGTTCATGTGAGATTTTATTTTTTGACACAAGTTAGTGAAATATGAGACTTTGTAAGAAAAAAAAAAAATAATTCCGCTAACTTGGGCCAAAAAAATATCTGAATGGAGCCTTACAGAGGGGTGATCAATGACAGGGGGGGTGATCAATGACAGGGGGGGTGATCAATGACAGGGGGGTTGATCATCGACAGGGGGGTGATCAATGACAGGGGGGTGATCAGGGAGTCTATATGGGGTGATAACCACAGTCATTGATCACGCCCGTGTAAGGCTTCATTCAGACGTCCGGATGCGTTTTGCGGATCCGATCCATCTATCAGTGCATCCGTAAAAATCATGCGGACATCTGAATGGAACTTTACAGGGGGGTAATCAATGACAGGGGGGTGATCAGGGAGTCTATATGGGGTGATCACCACAGTCATTGATCATGCCCCTGTAAGGCTTCATTCAGACGTCCGGATGCGTTTTGCGGATCCGATCCATCTATCAGTGCATCCGTAAAAATCATGCGGACGTCTGAATGGAGCTTTACAGGGGGGTAATCAATGACAGGGGTGTAATCAATGACAGGGGGGTGATCAGGGAGTCTATATGGGGTGATCACCACAGTCATTGATCACGCCCCTGTAAGGCTTCATTCAGACGTCCGGATGCGTTTTGCGGATCCGATCCATCTATCAGTGCATCCGTAAAAATCATGCGGACGTCTGAATGGAGCTTTACAGGGGGGTAATCAATGACAGGGGGGTGATCAGGGAGTCTATATGGGGTGATCACCACAGTCATTGATCACGCCCCTGTAAGGCTTCATTCAGACGTCCGGATGCGTTTTGCGGATCCGATCCATCTATCAGTGCATCCGTAAAAATCATGCGGACGTCTGAATGGAGCTTTACAGGGGGGTAATCAATGACAGGGGGGTAATCAATGACAGGGGGGTGATCAGGGAGTCTATATGGGGTGATCACCACAGTCATTGATCATGCCCCTGTAAGGCTTCATTCAGACGTCCGGATGCGTTTTGCGGATCCGATCCATCTATCAGTGCATCCGTAAAAATCATGCGGACATCTGAATGGAGCTTTACAGGGGGGTAATCAATGACAGGGGGGTGATCACCACAGTCATTGATCATGCCCCTGTAAGGCTTCATTCAGACGACCGGATGCGTTTTGCGGATCCGATCCATGTATCAGTGCATCCGTAAAAATCATGCGGACATCTGAATGGAGCTTTACAGGGGGGTGATCAGGGAGTCTATATGGGGTGATCACCACAGTCATTGATCATGCCCCTGTAAGGCTTCATTCAGACGTCCGGATGCGTTTTGCGGATCCGATCCATCTATCAGTGGATCCGTAAAAATCATGCGGACGTCTGAATGGAGCTTTACAGGGGGGTAATCAATGACAGGGGGGTAATCAATGACAGGGGGGTGATCAGGGAGTCTATATGGGGTGATCACCACAGTCATTGATCACGCCCCTGTAAGGCTTCATTCAGACGTCCGGATGCGTTTTGCGGATCCGATCCATCTATCAGTGGATCCGTAAAAATCATGCGGACGTCTGAATGGAGCTTTACAGGGGGTTGATCAATGACAGGGGGGTAATCAATGACAGGGGGGTGATCAGGGAGTCTATATGGGGTGATCAGGGGTGATCAGGGGCTAATAAGGGGTTAATAAGTGACGGGGGGGGGGTGTAGTGTAGTGTAGTGGTGCTTGGTGCTACTTTACTGAGCTACCTGTGTCCTCTGGTGGTCGATCCAAACAAAGGGGACCACCAGAGGACCAGGTAGCAGGTATATTAGACGCTGTTATTAAAACAGCGTCTAATATACCTGTTAGGGGTTAAAAAAAACACATCTCCAGCCTGCCAGCGAACGATCGCCGCTGGCAGGCTGGAGATCAACTCTCTTACCTTCCGTTCCTGTGAGCGCGCGCGCCTGTGTGCGCGCGTTCACAGGAAGTCTCGCGTCTCGCGAGATGACGCGTATATGCGTGACTGTGCGCAGGGCTGCCACCTCCGGAACGCGATCCTGCGTTAGGCGGTCCGGAGGTGGTTAAACAGGTTTTTTTTTACTTTTCTGTTATGAGTCTACAAAATCCAATTTATAACATAATAAAAACTATATACAAACCGGATTCCAAAAAAGTTGGAACACTAAACAAATTGTGAATAAAAACTGAATGCAATGATGTGGAGATGGCAAATGTCAATATTTTATTTGTAATAGAACGTAGATGACAGATCAAACGTTTAATCCGAGTAAATGTATAATTTTAAAGGAAAAATACGTTGATTCCAATTTTCACAGTGTCAACAAATCCCCAAAAAGTTGGGACAAGTAGCAATAAGAGGCTGGAAAAAGTAAATTTGAGCATAACAAAGAGCTGGAAGACCAATTAACACTAATTAGGTCAATTGGCAACATGATTGGGTATAAAAAGAGCTTCTCAGAGTGGCAGTGTCTCTCAGAAGCCAAGATGGGTAGAGGATCACCAATTCCCACAATGTTGCGCAGAAAGATAGTGGAGCAATATCAGAAAGGTGTTACCCAGCGAAAAATTGCAAAGACTTTGCATCTATCATCTTCAACTGTGCATAACATCATGCGAAGATTCAGAGAATCTGGAACAATCTCTGTGCGTAAGGGTCAAGGCCGTAAAACCATACTGGATGCCCATGATCTCCGGGCCCTTAAACGACACTGCACCACAAACAGGAATGCTACTGTAAAGGAAATCACAGAATGGGCTCAGGAATACTTCCAGAAACCATTGTCAGTGAACACAATCCACCGTGCCATCCGCCGTTGCCAGCTGAAACTCTACAGTGCAAAGAAGAAGCCATTTCTAAGCAAGATCCACAAGCTCAGGCGTTTTCACTGGGCCAGGGATCATTTAAAATGGAGTGTGGCAAAATGGAAGACTGTTCTGTGGTCAGACGAGTCACAATTCGAAGTTCTTTTTGGAAATCTGGGACGCCATGTCATCCGGACCAAAGAGGACAAGGACAACCCAAGTTGTTATCAACGCTCAGTTCAGAAGCCTGCATCTCTGATGGTATGGGGTTGCATGAGTGCGTGTGGCATGGGCAGCTTGCATGTCTGGAAAGGCACCATCAATGCAGAAAAATATATTAGGGTTCTAGAACAACATATGCTCCCATCCAGACATCATCTCTTTCAGGGAAGACCCTGCATTTTTCAACAAGATAATGCCAGACCACATTCTGCATCAATCACAACATTATGGCTGCGTAGGAGAAGGATCCGGGTACTGAAATGGCCAGTCTGCAGTCCAGATCTTTCACCTATAGAGAATATTTGGCGCATCATAAAGAGGAAGGTGCAACAAAGAAGGCCCAAGACGATTGAACAGTTAGAGGCCTGTATTAGACAAGAATGGGAGAGCATTCCTATTTCTAAACTTTAGAAACTGGTCTCCTCGGTCCCCAGACGTCTGTTGAGTGTTGTAAGAAGAAGGGGAGATGCCACACAGTGGTGAAAATGGCCTTGTCCCAACTTTTTGGGGATTTGTTGACACCATGAAATTCTGATTCAACATATTTTTCCCTTAAAATGGTACATTTTCTCAGTTTAAACTTTTGTTCCGTGATTTATGTTCTATTCTGAATAAAATATTAGAAGTTGGCACCTCCACATCATTGCATTCAGTTTTTATTCACGATTTGTATAGTGTCCCAACTTTTTTGGAATCCGGTTTGTACATTTGGCATTGCCAAACTCATACTAACCCACAGAATAAGGTGTCATGTCAATTTTAGTGCATAGTGAACACCATAGAAACAAAGCCATGATGGGACTGTCTTTTTATTTTTCAATGTCACATCACAAAGATTTTTTTTTTCCATTTTCCAATAGAAGGTATTGCAAATCAAATGGTGCAATTAAAAAAGATGTGTCCCTTAAAGAAAACAACCCCCACCCCCCTTCATTTGGCTTTTGGAGTGGAAAATTAAAGAAGCAGAATGGCTCTTAGAAGGTGGGCAGAAAAAAGAGAAAATTCAAAAACAATAATTGGCCCAGTCCTTAAGGGGGTAAGGGGCATAACCCCCTAAATATACTTACTATAGTTTCCAAGTTATTGAAATTGCGTTCACTTGTTTCTCTCAGTTGTATCTTTGTCTGAAAAAGCTTGGTGTCAACAAATACCTGTACGTCACTTATTACAATGCTCACAGAACCTTACCAGCCAAATGGAGGTCAAAAGGACATTTTTTTGGCGTCTCTCCAGTGAACATGGCTTATCCTTGATGCTTGCACCGTGAGCTTTACCAACACGTACAGCAAATAGGTGACTGAAGCACAGTCTGAAAAGAGCTTTACCCAGTCACAAACTACCCTAAGATATGACCGAAGGCCACTTCCTCGGCATGTTTGAGCCCATGAACATGTTTAGTATGTAAATAGCGGTATGTTGTTTTTTTTTTGCTTCAAGAGAAAATAAAAAAAATGCACAGGGTGTGAACAGATATACAGTTGCAAGAAAAAGTATGTGAACCCTTTGGAATGATATGGATTTCTGCACAAATTGGTCATAAAATGTGATCTGATCTTCATCTAAGTCACAACAGTCTGCTTAAACTGATAACACACAAATAATTAAATGTTACCCTGTTTTTATTGAACACACCATGTAAACATTCACAATGCAGGTGGAAAAAGTATGTGAACCCCTAGACTAATGACATCTCCAAGAGCTACCGTAATTGGAGTGAGGTGTGAGCCAACTAGAGTCCAATCAATGAGATGAGATTGGAGGTGTTGGTTACAGCTGCCCTGCCCTATAAAAAACACACACAAGTTCTGGGTATGCTTTTCACAAGAAGCCTGATGTGAATGATGCCTCGCACAAATGAGCTCTCAGAAGACCAACGATTAAGAATTGTTGACTTGCATAAAGCTGGAAAGGGTTATAAAAGTATCTCCAAAAGCCTTGCTGCTCATCAGTCCACGGTAAGACAAATTGTCTATAAATGGAGAAAGTTCAGCACTGTTGCTACTCTCCCTAGGAGTGGCCGTCCTATAAAGATGACTGCAAGAGCACAGCGCAGACTGCTCAATGAGGTGAAGAAGAATCCTAGAGTGTTAGCTAAAGACTTACAAAAGTCTCTGGCATATGCTAACATCCCTGTTAGCGAATCTACGATACGTAAAACACTAAACAAGAATGGATTTCATGGGAGGATACCACAGAGGAAGCCACTGCTGTCCAAAAAAAACATTGCTGCACGTTTACAGTTTGCACAAGAGCACCTGGATGTTCCACAGCAGTACTGGCAAAATATTCTGTGGACAGATGAAACCAAACTTGAGTTGTTTGGAAGAAACACACAACACTATGTGTGGAGAAAATGGTGGTGGGGGCATCATGGTTTGGGGTTGCTTTGCTACATCAGGGCTTGATTGCTATCATCGAAGGAAAAATGAATTCCCAAGTTTATCTAGACATTTTGCAGGAGAACTTAACGCCATCTGTCCACCAGCTGAAGCTCAACAGAAGATGGGTGCTGCAACAGGACAACGACGCAAAGCATAAAAGTAAATCAACAACAGAATGTCTTAAACAGAAGAAAATACGCCTTCTGGAGTTGCCCAGTCAGAGTCCTGACCTCAACCCGATTGAGATGCTGTGGCATGGCCTCAAGAAAGCGATTCACACCAGACATCCCAAGAATATTGCTGAACTGAAACAGTTCTGTAAAGAGGAATGGTCAAGAATTACTCCTGACCGTTGTGCACGTCTGATCTGCAACTACAGGAAACGTTTGGTTGAAGTTATGCTGCCAAAGGAGGTTCAACCAGTTATTAAATCCAAGGGTTCACATACTTTTTCCACCTGCACTGTGAATGTTTACATGGTGTTTTCAATAACAACATGGTAACATTTAATTCTTTGTGTGTTATTAGTTTAAGCAGACTGTGATTGTCTATTGTTGTGACTTAGATGAAGATCAGATCACATTTTATGACCAATTTGTGCAGAAATCCATATTATTCCAAAGGGTTCACATACTTTTTCTTGCAACTGTAAATGTGCAGCCGGAATATGTTACAAGAGCATAGCTCTCTCTGTAAACTACGCTTCTAAGTAGTAAACACGTTGCAGAGATTTTTAGTAATCATTTTTATAGAAAGAAGATAATTAATTTGGCTTTGGGTGAACCTAAATGTGCAATAATGATATGATGAATTTATATAAAATGGGCACGTTAGTATACATGCTGCTATGCCTAGGGAAAAATAATAAAATGGAACACTTTGAAGAAGTAAAATGGCTTCACCTAACCACTTAATTGGCCTCCTTAATGGATGTGTTGCATCTGCCATTGTTCATTCACCTCCTGATTTTCCTACATGCTATGCCAGCCGTGCTGCGCTTCATTGTTCTGCTCACAAGTAGATGTACTATTATCCTGCCCTCAGCCCAGTAATGACTGGTTAGCTCCTGCTCTGGCCATCTTTTATGTGATTTTTTTTTTCCTAGGGCTTTTTTTATACTTATGTTTTCGTCACTTATGTGTATTCATTTTTTAGGCATACTGTTTTTTATGGTTCATATATAAGGGAAAGTATAAAGAGAAAGGTCAAACCTCAACATCTTACTAGTTACCTTGCAGTGTGAAAGTCTCAAGGTCCACTTGGCCTGCTTCCTCTGGAGAATGATTACCAACTGTGTTATATTGAAGGTCCTAATGCAAAATCAGTAATAGAGCCCCTACCTACCATGTGCCAGTTGGTGTCTTTATATGTGGCTTAAGGGCCCCCCGAGGCACCAGGGCCCATGTTTGACTATTACGCATGGACCCCTACAGATATACAGTGGGAAAAATAAGCATTTGATACACTGGCGATTTTGCAAGTTTTCGCACCTACAAAGAATGGAGAGGTCTTCAATTCCTATTGTTGGTACACTTTAACTGTGAGAGACAGAATCTAAAAAAAAAAATCAAGAAAATCACATGGTATGATTTTTAAATAATTAATTTGCATTTTATTGCATGAAATAAGTATTTGATACAATAGAAAAACAGAACTTAATATTTGGTACAGAAACCTTTGTTTGCAATTACAGAGTTCATAGGTTTCCTGTAGTTCTTGACCAAGTCTGCACACACTGCAGCAGGGATTTTGGCCCACTCCTCCATACAGATCTTCTCCAGATCTTTCAGGTTTCTGAGCTGTCGCTGGGCTACTTTGAGTTTCAGCTCCCTCCAAAAATATTCGATTGAGTTCAGGTCTGGAGATTGGCTAAGCCAATGCAGAAACCTGAAATGCTTGTTATGGAGCTACTCCTTAGTTGCCCTTGCTGTGTGTTTCGGGTCATTGTCATGCTGGAAGACTCAGCCATGACCCATCTTCAATGCTCTTACTGAGGGAAGGAGGTTGTTGGCAACAATTTAGCGATACATGGCCCCATCCATCCTCCCTTCAATACGGTGCAGTCGTCCTGTCCCCTTTGCAGAAAAGCATCCCCAAAGTATGATTTCCACCTCCATTTGTTCACGGTTGGGATGGTGTTTTTGGGGTTGTTCGCCGGCGCGTCATCTCGCGAGAGGCGAGATTTCCTGTGAACGCGCGCACACAGGAGCGCGCGTTCACAGGAACCGAAGGTAAACGAGACGATCTGCAGCCTGCCAGCGGCGATCGTTCGCTGGCAGGCTGTAGATGCGATTTTTTTAACCCCTTAAAGGTATATTAGACGCTGTTTTGATAACAGCGTCTAATATACCTGCTACCTGGTCCTCTGGTGGTCCCTTTTGCTTGGATCGACCACCAGAGGACACAGGCAGCTCTGTAAGTAGCACCAATCACCACTACACTACACCCCCCCGTCACTTATTAACCCCTTATTAACCCCTGATCACCCCATATAGACTCCCTGATTACCCCCCTGTCATTGATCACCCCCCTGTAAGGCTCCATTCAGACGTCAGTATGTGTTTTGCGGATCCGCAAAACACATACGGACGTTTGAATGGAGTCTTACAGGGAAGTGATCAATGACAGGGGGGTGATCACCCCATATTAGACTCCCTGATCACCCCCCTGTCATTGATGACCCCCCTGCAAGGCTCCATTCAGCCGTCCGTATGTGTTTTGCGGATCCGCAAAACACATATGGACGACTGAATGGAGCCTTACAGGGGGGTGATCACCCCATATAGACTCCCTGATCCCCCCCTTGTCATTGATCACCCCCCTGTAAGGCTCCATTCAGACGTCAGTATGTGTTTTGCGGATCCGCAAAACACATACGGACGTCTGAATGGAGCCTTACAGGGGGGTGATCACCCCATATAGACTCCCTGATCACCCCCCTGTCATTGATCACCCCCCTGTAAGGCTCCATTCAGACGTCCGCATGTGTTTTGCGGATCCGCAAAACACGAACAACGCGTATCCGCAAAACACGGACACCGGCAATGTGCTTTCCGCATTTTGCAGATCTGCACATTGCCAGAACTATATAGAAAATGCCTTTTCTTGTCCGCAATTGCGGACAAGAATAGGACATGTTCTATAGGCTCTACAAAAAACGCAGTGTTCGCCCGATCAGGCCTGATCTTGTGCGCACACTTGCGTTCAGTCCGCCCCACTGCAGTGACAGAATTTTTATTTTTTCTGATCACTGCAAAAACACCGTAAAATCGCTGCGGCGCTATAAAGATCACTTTTGAGGGGCATGGCGAATTCATACAAGATTTTTTTTTTTTTGTCACAAGTTAGCGGAAATTGATTTTTTATTATTTTTTTTCTTACAAAGTCTCATATTCCACTAACTTGTGACAAAAAATAAAATCTCACATGAACTCACCATACCCCTCACAGAATCCAAATGCGTAAAAATTTTTAGACATTTATATTCCAGACTTCTTCTCACCCCTAAAATGCCAGGGCAGTATAAATACCCCACAAGTGACCCCATTTTGGAAAGAAGACACCCCAAGGTATTCGCTGAGGGGCATATTGAGTCCATGAAAGATTGAACTTTTTGTCACAAGTTAGCGGAAAGGGAGACTTTGTGAGAAAAAAAAAAAAAAAAATCAATTTCCGCTAACTTGTGCCAAAAAAAAAAAACTTCTATGAACTCGCCATGCCCCTCACGGAATACCTTGGGGTGTCTTCTTTCCAAAATGGGGTCACATGTGGGGTATTTATACTGCCCTGGCATTTTAGGGGCCCTAAAGCGTGAGAAGAAGTCTGGACTCCAAATGTCTAAAAATGCCCTCCTAAAAGGAATTTGGGCCCCTTTGAGCACCTAGGCTGCAAAAAAGTGTCACACATGTGGTATCGCTGTACTCAGGAGACGTAGGGCAATGCGTTTTGGGGTGTCTTTTTACATATACCCATGCTGGGTGAGAGAAATATCTCTCTAAAAGGACAACTTTGTATAAAAAAATGGGAAAAGTTGACTTTTACAGAGATATTTCTCTCACCCAGCATGGGTATATGTAAAAATACACCCCAAAACACATTGCCCTACTTCTTTTGAGTACGGCAATACCAGATGTGTGACACCTTTTTGCAGCCTAGGTGTGCAAAGGGGCCCACATTCTAAAGAGCACCTTTAGGATTTCACAGGACATTTTTTACACATTTGAATTTCAAACTACTTTTCACGCATTAGGGCCCCTAAAATGCCAGGGCAGTATAACTACCCCACAAGTGACCCCATTTTGGAAAGAAGACACGACAAGGTATATCGTGATGGGCATAGTAAGTTCATGGATGTTTTTATTTTTTGTCACAAGTTAGTGAAATATGAGACTTTGTAAGAAAAAATAAAAAAAATAAAAAATCATCATTTTCCACTAACTTGTGGCAAAAAATAAAAAGTTCTATGAACTCACTATGCCCATCAGCGAATACCTTAGGGTGTCTACTTTCCGAAATGGGGTCATTTGTGGGGGTTTTCTACTGTCTGGGCATTGTAGAACCTCAGGAAACATGACAGGTGCTCAGAAAGTCAGAGCTGCTTCAAAATGCGGAAATTCACATTTTTGTACCATAGTTTGTAAACTTTTACCCAAACCAATAAATATACACTTATTGCATTTTTTTTTTATCAAAGACATGTAGAACAATAAATTTAGAGAAAAATCTATATAGAAATGTAGTGAACTGAAAGTGAAAAATGTCATTTTTTGGCAAAAATTTCGGTAAATTTCGATTAATAACAAAAAATGTTAAAATATCAGCAGCAATGAAATACCACCAAATTAAAGCTCTATTAGTGAGAAGAAAAGGAGGTAAAATTCATTTGGGTGGTAAGTTGTATGACCGAGCAATAAACCGTGAAAGTAGTGTAGTGCAGAAGTGTAAAAAGTTGTCTGGTCATTAAGGGTGTTTAAGCTAGGGGGGCTGAGGTGGTTAAAGAAAAAACTAACAGGTCTGTGAGAGCCAAAATTCTTGCTTGTTGGTAGGTGATTAAATACTTATTTCATGCAATAAAATGTAAATTGATTATTTAAAAATCATACAATGTGATTTTCTGTTTTTTATTTTAGATTCTGTCTTTCAGTTGAAGCATACCTGTGCAAAAAAATTTCAGACCTTTCCATTCTTTGTAGGTAGGAAAACTTGCAAAATCACCAGTGTATGAAATACTTATTTTCCCCACTGTATAACCCTGCATGTTCCACAAAGTTACCTGTGACCTCAGAGGAAGAAAAGATTGGTATTCTTCTGATGAAGCAGTGAGCTGTTGATGATAACCTGTAGCCCAAGCAACAACTGAAAATGCAGTTACTCTCTAGAATTAGGATCAAGGATGATGGGGCATAAGGACAAGGTTGTCTTTACGAGTCAAGCTCTTTACAGGAGGACAATGTTAACGTGTTTTTTCTAGACATTGGCATGTACCTAGGATATACTAGCAATAACTGACCGATGAGTGTCCAACTCCTTGCACCTCCGCCAATTGGTACATATGACTGTGGTTGTGCATGGTACTAAAGCTCACTAGAAAACAATGAAGGGAAAGCATTGCCTTCGTTCAGCTGATCAGCATAATGCCAGGAGTTGGATCCCCAACCATGAGATATTAATGGCCTATGCTAGAGATAGGCCAATAATGTAACAGTCTTCAGGTTCTCCAGGATTTTGATGTTGATATCCTACCCTCATGATAGGCTGTCAGTATAATATCAGCAGGGGTCTAACACTCCACATTCCCTGTGAGTGGGAGCAGAGTTGCATTTAATAGCAATAAACACTGCACAATGGATGGAGCTTTAAGGTAACAGCTGATCGGGTGGAGTAGGTGGGTGTCGAATACCCGCTGACTTGATGTTGATGGCCTAGGCCTGTGGTGGCTAACCTCCGGCACTCCAGCTGTGGTAAAACTACAGCTCCCAAAATGCACACTTGCTTGGCTGTTCTCATAACTCCATAAAAATGAATGGAGCATGTTGGGAGTTGTAGTTTCACCACAGCTGGAGTGCCAGAGGTTTGGCATCACTGGCCTAGGCCATCAATATTTTGGAAAACCTCCTTAAAGAGGACCTTTCACCAGAAGAAAGCCTCTAAACTGACTATACAGAAGTGTAGAGCGGCGCCCAGGGATCCCGCTGCACTTACTGTTATCCCCGGGCGCCGCTCCGTTCTCCGGTTATAGCCTCCAATAGCGGTCTTCTTCTCCTATGCTGTAGCGCTGGCCAATCTCAGCTCATAGCCAGGCTATGAGCTGAGCGCTGCGATTGGCCAGCGCTACAGCATAGGAGAAGAAGACCGCGGCAGGATCAAGTGTGTGGAGCCTAACTACGAACATACCGGAGGCTATAACCGGAGAAAAAATGTGTGCATTCACCTTGCATTCATGTCTCCTTTTCCCTCTTTGCTAGTAATAGCAATTTTTATATTTTGATTGCTTATGGCTGAAGAAGAGGAGATTGCAACTGAAAATAATAGTTAAATAAAGTAGATAAAATAACCTTCATATAAATGTGACATAGAGAATGGCAATTACCGTGCCTAGCGATTTGCACAGTTTTTTTTTTTTTAGAATGGGATATTGTTTTTCCTTCTGGCAGGCATTCTGTTTGTAGCAATTAGTTAAGTACCATATTCCCTGGGTACAAAGTTGAGCATTGGGTATACCGCTCCAATGCTTATGGAAGGTTCACACAAGTAAAAGTTTGCAGTACAGAAAAGATATTGTAGGACAATTTTAGATTTGTTCTGCTTTTGTATTCTGTTTTAAACGGAAGGTCCATCTTAATACATCATCTGACATCTTACTGAGATATGTCTAAAGATTCTATTAAGATTACAGTCCTGACTAAGCCTTTATCAGAATGGCATGTACTGCATTAATGGACACAAAAAACGCCCCGTCAAAGTAGGGAGGCTCAACACCTGGATGGAAGGGTAACGGTCGGTTCACTGCTCAATGGGTCACCCACACAGTTAAGGGTAAGAAAATGTAGCAGGGAAAATAGCAGACACGCCACCTTCTGGAAAATAATGTAGAATACTGTATAATACTGTATTTGACTATTTATTCAAGCTATAATGCTCTATGCATAATTAACAGTTCAATAGTACAGGATATCACATAATAAAATATAAACAATAAAAATCACTCAATAAAAAATCACTCAATAAAAAACCACTAAATAAAAGTCACTTCATGTGACAATTCAAAGAATGTTCAGAGGTCTGGCGCCCGCATAATATACGGACTCCAATGTATACAGTCTCCTGAAACGTGCCACACCTATGGCAAAAAGTTATTCAGCTGTAACACAAAGGTAAACACCACTCTTCTCATAGACCGCCCAATGTAGTCTGGTAAATAGTTGCCAAGCTTAGTAGATTGTCTCAGTGAGACTCTTACCACTTCATAGTATTAATAGTGTCCGTTGGTGTGTCAGCAGGATCGCTAACTCACGTGTCTGCACGGACACCTTCCGAAGAGTGGGGAGTGAGATGTTATCACCGAGACGCTGAATACATGTGTTCAAGTCAGGTGATCCTGATAGACAGATCAGCTGGTGCAATAGTAGAGTCATGTGGTACACAGGTCCTACACTACAGCAAAAGTCTGTATCGCAGGTGCACAGGTCCTATAACACAGTAGGGATCTGTATTAGCGGTGGCCACTTCAAGAGATATCCTTTATATCCACAAAATTCTTCTGTACTTTAGGTCCGGACCAGTACTGGATGTGTAGAGTGCGTAGTCCGCTAGACGCGTTTCGATGCGACTTGCCTCTTCCTCATTAGCTACCGGACTGCGCTCCTCCATACATTTTATAGGGTTCATAATTAGGGTTCAGATAAAATCTGGAGTCTAAATTAAGACTCAAATAAAATATGGAGTGGATTCCAGATATAAAGACAATATTGTGAGTGAAGATCCAATCAAATTACATATGCATAATGTTGAATATCGTCACATATAATGTATGACAAAAATACAGCACAACAGGAGGCTATGATATACAGTACAGACCAAAAGTTTGGACACACCTTCTCATTCAAAGAGTTTTCTTTATTTTCATGACTATGAAGGCATCAAAACTATGAATTAACACATGTGGAATTATATACATAACAAACAAGTGTGAAACAACTGAAAGTATGTCATATTCTAGGTTCTTCAAAGTAGCCACCTTTTGCTTTTTTTACTGCTTTGCACACTCTTGGCATTCTCTTGATGAGCTTCAAGAGGTAGTTCCCTGAAATGGTCTTCCAACAGTCTTGAAGGAGTTCCCAGAGATGCTTAGCACTTGTTGGCCCTTTTGCCTTCACTCTGCGGTCCAGCTCACCCCAAACCATCTCGATTGGGTTCATGTCCGGTGACTGTGGAGGCCAGGTCATCTGGCGCAGCACCCCATCACTCTCCTTCATGGTCAAATAGCCCTTACTTTCAAAGTTTTCCCAATTTTTCGGCTGACTGACTGACCTTCATTTCTTAAAGTAATGATGGCCACTCGTTTTTCTTTACTTAGCTGCTTTTTTCTTGCCATAATACAAATTCTAACAGTCTATTCAGTAGGACTATCAGCTGTGTATCCACCTGACTTCTCCTCAACGCAACTGATGGTCCCAACCCCATTTATAAGGCAAGAAATCCCACTTATTAAACCTGACAGGGCACACCTGTGAAGTGAAAACCATTTCAGGGGACTACCTCTTGAAGCTCATCAAGAGAATGCCAAGAGTGTGCAAAGCAGTAATCAAAGCAAAAGGTGGCTACTTTGAAGAACCTAGAATATGACATATTTTCAGTTGTTTCACACTTGTTTGTTATGTATATAATTCCACATGTGTTAATTCATAGTTTTGATGCCTTCAGTGTGAATCTACAATTTTCATAGTCATGAAAATAAAGAAAATTCTTTGAATGAGAAGGTGTGTCCAAACTTTTGGTCTGTACTGTATATATGCGTTTCTTATGCGTTTTTCTCTCATGTGCTGTATTTGATCATCTATACTCCCTATCCAATTTATAAGCGGATCCAAGCCGCAACTATCAGCAGGTTAATTTGGTATATACAATTTCAGCAGTTATTTCCTCAGCAGACATTTTTTCAGCAAATATTTTGTTCTTTTAGTAAATATTTTTCAGCAGATATTTTTCTCGCTGAAGGCAGATATAATGGAGCCTGGGAGCAAGGGGAGATCAGGGTTCTGGAATGAAACAGCCTGACCCTGATGTCCCATCGGTCCCAGGCAACCCATAGATGATAAAAAAACAAATACTTCTAGTTCTGCATTAAGACCCTTCGGAACTAGCGAACCAAATTCAAAGATCCTTCTCGACTCTACGCGAGACATATGCATAATGTGGTTCCCTCCCCTCCAGTTTGGTTGTATTCTCTCTAAAGCCACATATCGTAATGTACTCGGGTCCTGATTATGGTGTGTCTTAAAATGTCTAGAGACTGTATGTTTTTCATAGCCCTTACGTATGTTGGCAATATGCTCCGAAATTCTCTTTTTTAATGTCCTTTTTGTCCTCCCTATGTACTGTTTGTCACACGTACATTGAAGCAAATAGATGACATCAGTGGTGTTGCATGTTAGAAACAAAAAAAAAAACGATCACAGAAAGGACCTTAAAGGGATTCTGTCACCAGGTTTCACCCCTGTCAGCTAAACATATGCTGATGTTCAGGGCGTCTTCACGATTCCTAATGTGGGCTTATAAATGTCATCTGTGGGCTTATTTAGCTAAAAAACAGCTTTTACTAACCTGTCAGTCGAACAAATAAGGTGCCCAAGGGGATGTTAATGGGTCCAAGATGCCCGCCGCACCCACCGCCGTTCGTGCCCAGCGCCGCCTTTTCGGACTTCTGCGCCGTGTCCTAATCGTCTGTGCAGCCTCTCGCTCTCCCTCCCTCCCTCCCCCCTCCTCCTGCTGTAAGATCTCGCGCATACAGGGGTTGAGCGAAGTGCCGGCGCATGCGCACTTCGCTGTAAGAAGCCAAATGGAGAAGTCCGCACGGGCGCATCAGGCAGAGCCCTGTGCGCAAGCGCGAGATCTTACAGCAGAAGGAGGGGGAAGGGAGGGAGAGCGAGAGGCGGCACAGAGGATTAGGAGGCGGCGCAGAAGTCCGGAAAGGTGGCGCTGGGCACGAACGGCGGTGGGTGCGGCCGGCACCTTGCACCCATTAACATCCCCTTGGGCACCTTATTTGTTTGACTGACAGGTTAGTAAAAGCAGTTTTTTTTAGCTAAATAAGCCCACAGATGACATTTATAAGCCCACATTAGGAATCGTGAAGACGCCCTGAACATCAGCATATGTTCAGCTGACAGGGGTCAAACCTGGTGACAGAATCCCTTTAATTTAAACATAACCTGTAAACACTAAAAACAGCAACCTTGTGGACAATCAATCCCATGTAGTAGAGTAATATAAAAAAGTGATTTTGGAATCTAATCATGTGTCCAGTCAATCCCATGTAGTAGAGAAATTGGAAAAAGTGATCATGGAATAAAACTATGCATCCAGTCAATCCCATCTAGTAGTAGTAGTAGTAGTAGTAGTAGTAGTAGTAGAGAAATTGGGAAAAAAAACCTCATCAAGACATAAAGGGCTCAAAGGTAAAGGCATGGGACAAAGAAACTAGGAAAGCTCACCCAGGGCTGGTGCAAGGATTTTTGCCACCCTAGGCAAAAGCCAATTTTGCCGCCCCTTGACTCCGCCCATTGACCACACCCTTTTACCCGCCCCTTTTTCAGCCACCTATTGCATGCAACATTTAACTATGGTCGTGTACCCTGTGCCAGTCTATGGTTATGTACCCTGTGCCAGTCTGACTGTGGTCGCGTACCCTGTGCCAGTCTGACTATGGTCATGTATATATAATATCCAGCCATTGTCTGCCACCTAGTACCATCCCAGTGATGCCAATCACTCTGCGCTGTTCAGCAGATTGGAACACCAAACACGAGCAGCGCCACCTATTCACTGCCAGGCGCCATTCAGCCACTGTCTGAAATCCTGTGCCACCAGGGCAACATAAAACTGTATGCTGTCTTGTGCCCTCTGCCGGTCTGGCACTGTCCTGCACCCTGTACCATTCATAGCCCTTTAGACAGTCTGTGCCACCTATTAGGCTCCATGTGCCACTGCTGGGCACCCTGTGCCAGTCAGAATCTATGGCCCCTAGTCAAGCAGCAGGTGTGCCCTGACCCCTGTACACAAGTGTGTGCCACCCTGCTGCCAGTCACTGTCCTGCAGCCTCTGACACCCTAGTGCAGAGGCTGCCTCTGATACCCAGCGGTTGCCAGGGGTGCTCACCAGGTTCTGCTCCTCGCTGTGCTCCAGGTCCACATTGCCTTGGCTCTTGCCAAGATCATGTGTCTTCGGCACGTGATCCCGCGAGACCCACCTCTGGAGGTCACTGGTCTCGCGGGATTGCGCGCCCGAAGTCAGGGCCGGTGCAAGGATTTTTGTCAACACAAGCCCCCCCCCCCCATCATTTCACATTTCTGCCCCTAATGATTCATGTCCATTTCTTGCCCCCTCCCCCCCCATCATTTCACATTTCTGCCCCTCATGATTCATGTCCATTTCTTGCCCCCCCATGTGCTAATATCATAGTGCCATCCTCTCCCCCAGCCCCCTAATGTGCCAGTATCAAGTGCCTCTCTCCTGCCCCCTCCATGTGCCAGTATCATGGCGCCAATAGCCCCCCCTCCCCGTGGCAGTAAAGTAACAGTCTGGTATTTAAAAAAAAAAAAAAACGCATTCAGAAAAGTTTCTCCTGGGATTCGAACTCACAACCTTCCACATCAGAGGCAAGGCATTTACCCACACAGCTATGAGAGCAGTATAACCAGGTACTTAAAAAAAATAAGTAAAATAACAGTCCGGTATTTAACCACCTCAGCCCCTATGGCTTAAACACCCTGAAAGACCAGGCCACTTTTTACACTTCTGCACTACACTACTTTCACCGTTTATTGCTCGGTCATGCAACTTACCACCCAAATGAATTTTACCTCCTTTTCTTCTCACTAATAGAGCTTTCATTTGGTGGTATTTCATTGCTGCTGACATTTTTACTTTTTTTGTTATTAATCGAAATTTAACGATTTTTTTGCAAAAAAAATGTCATTTTTCACTTTCAGTTGTAAAATTTTGCAAAAAAAAACGAGATCCATATATAAATTTTGCTCTAAATTTATTGTTCTACATGTCTTTGATAAAAAAAAAATGTTTGGGTAAAAAAAAAATGGTTTGGGTAAAAGTTATAGCGTTTACAAACTATGGTACAAAAATGTGAATTTCCGCTTTTTGAAGCAGCTCTGACTTTCTGAGCACCTGTCATGTTTCCTGAGGTTCTACAATGGCCAGACAGTACAAACACCTCACAAATGACCCCATTTCGGAAAGTAGACACCCTAAGGTATTCGCTGATGGGTATAGTGAGTTCATAGAACTTTTTATTTTTTGTCACAAGTTATCGGAAAATGATGATTTTTTTTTTTTTTTTCTTACAAAGTCTCATATTCCACTAACTTGTGACAAAAAATAAAAACTTCCATGAACTCACTATGCCCATCAGCGAATACCTTGGGGTGTCTTCTTTCCAAAATGGGGTCACTTGTGGGGTAGTTATACTGCCCTGGCATTCTAGGGGCCCAAATGTGTGGTAAGGAGTTTGAAATCAAATTCTGTAATAAATGGCCTGTGAAATCCGAAAGGTGCTCTTTGGAATGTGGGCCCCTTTGCCCACCTAGGCTGCAAAAAAGTGTCACACATGTGGTATCTCCGTATTCAGGAGAAGTTGGGGAATGTGTTTTGGGGTGTCATTTTACATATACCCATGCTGGGTGAGATAAATATCTTGGTCAAATGCCAACTTTGTATAAAAAAATGGGAAAAGTTGTCTTTTGCCAAGATATTTCTCTCACCCAGCATGGGTATATGTAAAAAGACCCCCTAAAACACATTGCCCAACTTCTCCTGAATACGGAGATACCACATGTGTGACACTTTTTTGCAGCCTAGGTGGGCAAAGGGGCCCATATTCCAAAGAGCACCTTTCGGATTTCACTGGTCATTTTTTACAGAATTTGATTTCAAACTCCTTACCACACATTTGGGCCCCTAGAATGCCAGGGCAGTATAACTACCCCACAAGTGACCCCATTTTTGAAAGAAGACACCCCAAGGTATTCGCTGATGGGCATAGTGAGTTCATGGAAGTTTTTATTTTTTGTCACAAGTTAGTGGAATATGAGACTTTGTAAGAAAAAATAAATAAATAAAAATCAAATCATCATTTTCCACTAACTTGTGACAAAAAATAAAAAATTCTAGGAACTCGCCATGCCCCTCACGGAATACCTTGGGGTGTCTTCTTTCCAAAATGGGGTCACTTGTGGGGTAGTTATACTGCCCTGGCATTTTCCAGGGGCCCTAATGTGTGGTAAGTAGGTAAATGACCTGTGAAATCCTAAAGGTGCTCTTTGGAATGTGGGCCCCTTTGCCCACCTAGGCTGCAAAAAAGTGTCACACATGTGGTATCGCCGTATTCAGGAGAAGTTGGGCAATGTGTTTTGGGGTGTCTTTTTACATATACTCATGCTGGGTGAGAGAAATATCTTAGCATTTTTTTATACAAAGTTGCCATTTGACCAAGATATTTATCTCACCCAGCATGGGTATATGTAAAATGACACCCCAAAACACATTCCCCAACTTCTCCTGAATACGGCGATACCACATGTGTGGCACTTTTTTGCAGCCTAGGTGGGCAAAGGGGCCCACATTCCTTTTATGAGGGCATTTTTAGACATTTGGATCCCAGACTTCTTCTCACGCTTTGGGGCCCCTAAAATGCCAGGGCAGTATAAATACCCCACATGTGACCCCATTTTGGAAAGAAGACACCCCAAGGTATTCAATGAGAGGCATGGCGAGTTCATAGAAATTTTTTTTTTTTGGCACAAGTTAGCGGAAATTGATTTTATTTATTTTTTTCTTACAAAGTCTCCCTTTCCGCTAACTTGGGACAAAAATTTCAATCTTTCATGGACTCAATATGCCCCTCACGGAATACCTGGGGGTGTCTTCTTTCCGAAATGGGGTCACATGTGGGGTATTTATACTGCCCTGGCATTCTAGGGGCCCTAAAGCGTGAGAAGAAGTCTGGAATATAAATGTCTAAAAATTTTTACGCATTTGGATTCCGTGAGGGGTATGGTGAGTTCATGTGAGATTTAATTTTTTGACACAAGTTAGTGGAATATGAGACTTTGTAAGAAAAAAATAATAATTTCCGCTAACTTGGGCCAAAAAAATGTCTGAATGGAGCCTTACAGAGGGGTGATCAATGACAGGGGGGTGATCAATGACAGGGGGGTGATCAATGACAGGGGGGTGATCAGGGAGTCTATATGGGGTGATCACCCCCCTGTCATTGATCACCCCCCTATAAGGCTCCATTCAGATGTCCGTATGTGTTTTGCGGATCCGATCAATGTATCCGTGGATCCGTAAAAATAATACGGACATCTGAATGCAGCCTGACAGGGGGGGTGATCAATGACAGGGGGGGTGATCAGGGAGTCTATATGGGGTGATCACCCCCCCGGAAGGCTCCAGGGAGACGCCTGTATGTGTTTTGCGGATCCGATCCATCTATCAGTGGATCCGTAAAAATCATGCAGACATCTGAATGGAGCTTTACAGGGGGGTGATCAATGACAGGGGGGTAATCAATGACAGGGGGGTGATCAGGGAGTCTATATGGGGTGATCACCACAGTCATTGATCACGCCCCTGTAAGGCTCCATTCAGACATCCGTATGCGTTTTGCGGATCCGATCCATCTATCAGTGGATCCGTAAAAATCATGCGGACATCTGAATGGAGCTTTACAGGGGTGATCAATGACAGGGGGGTAATCAATGACAGGGGGGTGATCAGGGAGTCTATATGGGGTGATCACCACAGTCATTGATCACGCCCCTGTAAGGCTCCATTCAGACATCCGTATGCGTTTTGCGGATCCGATCCATCTATCAGTGGATCCGTAAAAATCATGCGGACATCTGAATGGAGCTTTACAGGGGGGTGATCAATGACAGGGGGGTAATCAATGACAGGGGGGTGATCAGGGAGTCTATATGGGGTGATCACCACAGTCATTGATCACGCCCCTGTAAGGCTCCATTCAGACTTCCGTATGCATTTTGCGGATCCGATCCATCTATCAGTGGATCCGTAAAAATCATGCGGACGTCTGAATGGAGCTTTACAGGGGGGTAATCAATGACAGGGGGGTGATCAGGGAGTCTATATGGGGTGATTACCACAGTCATTGATCACGCCCCTGTAAGGCTCCATTCAGACGTCCGTATGCGTTTTGCGGATCCGATCCATCTATCAGTGGATCCGTAAAAATCATGCGGACGTCTGAATGGAGCTTTACAGGGGGGTAATCAATGACAGGGGGGTGATCAGGGAGTCTATATGGGGTGATCACCACAGTCATTGATCACGCCCCTGTAAGGCTCCATTCAGACGTCCGTATGCGTTTTGCGGATCCGATCCATCTATCAGTGGATCCGTAAAAATCATGCGGACGTCTGAATGGAGCTTTACAGGGGGGTGATCAATGACAGGGGGGTAATCAATGACAGGGGGGTGATCAGGGAGTCTATATGGGGTGATCACCACAGTCATTGATCACGCCCCTGTAAGGCTCCATTCAGACGTCCGTATGCGTTTTGCAGATCCGATCCATCTATCAGTGGATCCGTAAAAATCATGCGGACATCTGAATGGAGCTTTACAGGGGGGTGATCAATGACAGGGGGGTAATCAATGACAGGGGGGTGATCAGGGAGTCTATATGGGGTGATCAAGGGTGAATAAGGGGTTAATAAGTGACAGGGGGGGAGTGTAGTGTAGTGGTGCTTGGTGCAACATATTACTGAGCTACCTGTGTCCTCTGGTGGTCGATCCAAACAAAGGGGACCACCAGAGGATCAGGTAGCAGGTATATTAGACGCTGTTATCAAAACAGCGTCTAATATACCTGTTAGGGGTTAAAAAAATAACATCTCCAGCCTGCCAGCGAACGATCGCCGCTGGCAGGCTGGAGATCCACTCTCTTACCTTCCATTCCTGTGAGCGTGCGCGCCTGTGTGCGCGCATTCACAGGAAATCTCGCGTCTCGCGAGATGACGCATATATGCGTGACTGTACGCAGGGCTGCCACCTCCGGAACGCGATCCTGCGTTAGGCGGTCCGGAGGTGGTTAAAAAAAAACAAAAAAAAAACACTTTCACAAAAGTTTCTCTTGGGATTCAAACTCACAACCTTTCACATCAGAGGCAAGACATTTATCCACACAGCTATAAGGGCTGTATAGTCAGTTACTTAAAAAAATATATATAAGACTTCTACTGTAGATAACTTTGGTAGTGTACATCCATACACATGACAGCTGCCCCAGTACACTGTGTATGGATGTAGCAGAGCTGAGTGTGTTGGGTCAGCTGTCATGTGTATGGATGTATACTAGGTATCAAAGTTACCTACAGTAGAAGTCTTATTTTTTTTTTTTTATGTAAGTGTCAATACAGCTTTCATAGCTGTGTGGGTAAATGCCTTGCCTCTGATGTGAAAAGTTGTGAGTTTGAATCCCAGGAGAAGCTTTTCTGAAAGACACCTGTCTCGTAGCTGTGTGTCAGCTGATCGCTCTGCCCGAAGTGACTGAACAAACTCCGGTGTTCCAGGATTTTTGCTACCGGAAGTGACGTGGGAGGTGTGTCTCTCACCTCGGCTTCTCATTGGCTCTGCCGGGGGTTTGTCGGCGCAGGCGCGGAGGATTCACCCATAGCGTGACCGCGCCGAGGCTAGCAGAAAATTCCGGACCACTGCGCATGCGCGAAAACCATGGCCGAAGGTAGCATAAAATTCCGGCCCACTGCGCATGCGCGAAGAAGACCGACCGAAGGTAGCAGAAAATTCCGTCTCACTGCGCATGCATAAAAAAGGACGGTTTGGCGCAGGCGCAGTAGCGCCGAGTCAGTTAACAATAAAGTTTAACAAAATGCAAATATCTAGACCTCTTCAGCACCTCTGTGACGTTTACTTGACAGTATTATGTCTATATTGTGGAAAATAGTTTTAAGGAAATTAAATAAAGATTTAAAATGTTATATTAGTCAGCACTTCAAGCTAGACGTAATGTGGTCTGAGGGACCAATTAATAAAAATACTGTGAACGCGCCAAAGGTAGCATAAAATTCCAGCGCATGCGCAAAGCCGGAATTTTCTGCTACCTTCGGTCATCTTCTTCGCACATGCGCAGTAGACCGGAATTATCTGCTACCTTCGGCCGTCTTTTTCGCGCATGCGCAGTGGGCCGGAATTTTCTGCTACCTTCGGCGCGTTCACTCCACTGCGCATGCGCGAAGAAGACAACCGAAGGTAGCAGAAAATTCCGGCTTCGCGCATGCGCAGTGGGCCGGAATTTTATGCTACCTTCGGCTCCTACTGCGCCTGCGCCGAGCCGGATTTTTTAGCTAGCCGAAGGTAGCAGAAGATTCCGGCCCACATCGCATGCGCGGAAAAAGACGGCTTGGCGCAGTAGCGCTGAGTCCAGTTAACAATAAAGGGCTACGGCGCATACGCGCCTATAATAGGGTAGCAAATTTTTACAGGTCAGTGCGCAGTGTTTTCCGTAATTTGTTGCTACCTGTTCCGTTATTTTATGCTAACTGTAAAATTTTGCTATCCTTGTCACTTCCTGTTGTGAGGTAGCCGCACGGAAGGGTTTTGAAGGAGTTGTACTCACCACTCTTACACCTCTATGGAGTCAGGGATGTCACCGCTCTTACACCTCTATGGAGTCAGGGATATCAACGCTCTTACACCTCTATGGAGTCAGGGATGTCACCGCTCTTACACCTCTATGGAGTCAGGGATGTCACCGCTCTTACACCTCTATGGAGTCAGGGATGTCACCGCTCTTACACCTCTATGGAGTCAGGGATGTCACTGCTCTTACACCTTTCTATGGAGTAAGGGATGTCACCGCTCTTACACCTCTATGAAGTCAGGGATGTCACCGCTCTTACACCTCTATGGAGTCAGGGATGTCACCGCTCTTACACCTCTATGGAGTCAGGGATGTCACTGCTCTTACACCTTTCTATGGAGTAAGGGATGTCACCGCTCTTACACCTCTATGAAGTCAGGGATGTCACCGCTCTTACACCTCTATGGAGTCAGGGATGTCACCGCTCTTACACCTCTATGGAGTCAGGGATGTCACCGCTCTTACACCTCTATGGAGTCAGGGATGTCACCGCTCTTACACCTTTCTATGGAGTCAGGGATGTCACCGCTCTTACACCTTTCTATAGAGTCAGGGATGTCACCGCTCTTACACCTTTCTATGGAGTCAGGGATGTCACCGCTCTTACACCTCTATGGAGTCAGGGATGTCACCGCTCTTACACCTCTATGCAGTCAGGGATGTCACCGCTCTTACACCTTTCTATGGAGTCAGGGATGTCACCGCTCTTACACCTCTATGGAGTCAGGGATGTCACCGCTCTTACACCTTTCTATGGAGTCAGGGATGTCACCGCTCTTACACCTCTATGGAGTCAGGGATGTCACTGCTCTTACACCTCTATGGAGTCAGGGATGTCACCGCTCTTACACCTCTATGCAGTCAGGGATGTCAATGCTCTTACACCTCTATGGAGTCAGGGATGTCAACGCTCTTACACCTCTATGGAGTCAGGGATGTCACCGCTCTTACACCTCTATGGAGTCAGGGATGTCACCGCTCTTACACCTTTCTATGAAGTCAGGGATGTTACCGCTCTTACACCTCTATGGAGTCAGGGATGTCACCGCTCTTACACCCTTATGGAGTCAGGGATATCACCACTCTTACACCTTTCTATTGAGTCAGGGATGCCACCGCTCTTACACCTTTCTATGGAGTAAGGGTTGTCACCGCTCTTACACCTCTATGGAGTCAGGGATGTCACCGCTCTTACACCTTTCTATGGAGTCAGGGATATCACCGCTCTAACACCTCTATGGAGTCAGGGATGTCACCGCTTTGTCACTTCCTGTTGTTACGTAGCCGCACCAGAAGGTTTTGAAGGAGTCGTGTCTCGCTGCTGCACGCTACCAGAGTGGCTGAGTAGGTGGTGTGTCGGCGCAGGTGCACAACAACGGGCTAGGCAAGACTTTCTTTGAACGCGCTGAGGGTAGGTAAAAATTACAGGCCAATGTGCATGCACCGAGGGTAGGGAATAATTATGGGCTGAACGCTTGAGCAGTGTCCCTTGGTCACAGAAAATGAGCAGGACATAAAGGGTCCAAGATTAAAGGCATGAGGAAAATAAAATAGGGAAGTTCACCCTATCAGTACCCTACAATTCTACTACTACCAGATATGGAACACCCGTCCTGATAAGGACAATCCAATGCTGGAACCTAGGTCTACTACTCCTAGTGTACCCTGCACCATGTGATAAGGTATAAGAGCAAACATAGGAAGAGTAATGAAGATAGAACATAGATGGATGTAGGAGACTTTGCCTGTGCCAAACAGGAGTCACCAACCTCTATTCTTAATAATGCATCACACAGTTGTTGCCCTGGGTAGCCCTGTGGCACTTGGAGGCGTTTTGTTGGTGTATTATATGTGATGTATTCTAGGGTCACTTGTAGGCTTCCCTGCATATTACCCTTGATGCATTATTACAATGAGCGGTTCCTCGGGGAAACCTTTGATATACTCAGTAACTTCTTTTTCGGTATATAAAGGATCTTCTATGTTCCTTTATATTTCTATCCTCTGTGTCCTTTCTATGGTAATTGTTTGGGGGCCTCTAGCACTTCTTCCTCCACTGCTCCTCCAAACATAGAACTTTTACGTATTTTGTGCCACACACATCTGCACTGGGGATCAAGGTCAAATACACCATTCACAACACCTTTTGAAAGTTTGGAGGGTCCATGTTAATGTTTTTTTAATGTGAAAGATTAACAGACCATGAATAATGTCAGAAGTGCCATACTCAGTCCCTTTGTAGGAGAAGACTGGAGCTCTGATCACTTCATGCACAAATTAAACCATTACAATCTACATCTCAGAACCTTGATTACTATTTAGATTGGCTAATGCATCAGAGTCTGAAGATTTACACAGGGATTATATCTAAACCAAATGGAGCCAGCTGTTTAGACTTGACTCATCAAAAACATTAAAGCAATCTTGGTCTTTCCTCATTGGGGTTTGCAGGCAGAGGTGGACATTCCAAATTGCTGAGGAGAAGTGGATGGGACTTTTAAATTGTAAGATTACTACAGGTAGAAGTATTTAACCCAGACAGATGGACAGGAGGACATGTAATCCAATCCAACAGCGTCTAAATTTCCAAGGTTATCCAGAAAAGTCATACTTGAAGAACGAGTGCATCTATAGTATCAGTTCTGTTATTACCTAACTTTATTTTGTGATTTCAGAGACAGCCACATGTTACTTGTTTCCTCACCTTCTGACCTATAGTATTTCATCTGTTGCCCAACATGAATGGGGTCATTAGCATTTATTTGTACCTATAACACTGTCTGACCTGTTACATGTGCGCTTGGCAGCTGAAGGCATCTGTGTTGGTCCCATGTTTATATTAAAAATGATGTAATATATGCAAATGAGCCTCTAGGAGCAACGGGGGCGTTACCATTACACCTAGAGGCTCTGCTCTCTCTTCAACTTCCTCTCCCTCTGTTCTTTGATTGACATGGTCAGGCATGATTATGTTTTCACTGCCTGGATCTGTCAATTAAAGTACAGAGGGTATGACAGTTGCAGAGAGAGCTGAGCTTCTAGGTGTAATGGCAATGCTCCCGTTGCTCCTAGAGGCTCATTTGCATTTATAAAACATAATTTTTCTCAGCAATGCAGGCATATATGAACATGGGACCAACACAGATGCCTTTAGCTGCCAAGTGCACAAGTAACAGGTCAGCCAGTGTCATAGGTACAAATCTGCTGACAGATGCCCTTTAAGGTGGCTTTACACTGCCAGACTGTCGGCCAGATTAACCAGGATGAGCATTCGTAGGAACACTCGTACCCAATAATCTTCCCATGTAAAGATGCCACGGATCACCCAATTACCAAGCTTATTCATCAGGTTAAACGATCATTCATGTGGACACTTAAAGAGGACCTTTCACCGATTATTACACTATGAACTAACTATACAGACATGTAGAGCGGCGCCCGGGGATCTCACTGCACTTACTATTATCCCCGGGCGCCGCTCCGTTCTCCTGCTATGCCCTCCGGTATCTCCGCTCACTAAGTTATAGTAGGCAGAGATTCCAGTCACTAAGTTATGGTAGGCGGAGTCTGCCCTTGTTCTTCTGTAGCGCTGGCCAATCGCATTGCAGAGCTCACAGCCTGGGAGCTCTGCGCTGCGATTGGCCAGTGCTAGAGCAGAACAAGGGCAGACTCCGCCTACCATAACTTAGTGACTGGAATCTCCGCCTACTATAACTTAGTGAGCGGAGATACCGGAGGGCATAGCGGGAGAACGAAGCGGCGCCCGGGGATAATAGTAAGTGCAGGGAGATCCCCGGGCGCCGCTCTCCATGTCTGTATAGTTAGTTCATAGTGTAATAATCGGTGAAAGGTCCTCTTTAACCCCTTAAGGACTCAGCCCTATTTCACCTTAAGGACTTGGCCATTTTTTGCAAATCTGACCAGTGTCACTTTAAGTGCTCATAACTTTAAAACGCTTTGACTTACCCAGGCCGTTCTGAAATTGTTTTTTCGTCACATCTTCATGACACTGCTAAAATTAAGTCAAAAAAGTAAAATTTTTTGCATAAAAAAATAAAAATTTTACCAAAAAGTTTGAAAAATTAGAAAATTTCAAAGTTTCAGTTTCTCTACTTCTGTAATACATAGTAATACCCCCAAAAATTGTGATGACTTTACATTCCCCATATGTCTACTTTATGTTTGTAGCATTTTGGGAATGATATTTTATTTTTTGGGGATGTTACAAGGCTTAGAAGTTTAGAAGCAAATTTTGTAATTTTTCAGAAATCTTCAAAATCCCAGTTCAGGTTTGAAGTCATATTGTGAGGCTTAGATAATAGAAACCTCCCAAAAATGACCCCATTCTAGAAACTACACCCCTCAAGGTATTCAAAACAGTTTTTCCAAACTTTATTAACCCTTTAGGTCTTACACAAAAGTTAATGGCAGATTGAGAAACAATTTCGAAATTTCAATTTTTTGGAAAATTTACCAATATAATCCATTTTTCCCAGGAGTAAAACAAGGGTTAACTGCCAAACAAAACTCAAAATGGGTTGCCCTGATTCTGTAGTTTGCAGAAACACCCCATATGTGGTCGTAAACTACTGTTTGGCCAAACGGGAGCACATAGAAGGAGGGGAACACCATATGGGTTTTGGAAGGCAGATTTTGCAGGACTGGTTTTGTTTATACCATGTCCCATTTGAAGCCCCCTGTTGCACCCCTAGAATAGAAATTTAAAAAAAGTGACTCCATTTAAGAAAGTACACCCCTCAGGGTATTCAAAACTGGGTTTACAAACTTTGTTAACCCTTTAGGTGTTCCACAAGAGTTAATGGCAGATGGAGAAACAATTTAGAAATTTCAATTTTTTGGAAAATTTTCCAATATAATCAATTTTTTCCAGGAGTAAAACAAGGGTTAACTGCCCAAAAAAACTCAATATGGGTTGCCCTGATTATGTAGTTTGCAAAAACACCCCATATGTGGTCGTAAACTACTGTTTGGCCAAACGGGAGCACATAGAAGGAGGGGAACACCATATGGGTTTTGGAAGGCAGATTTTGCAGGACTGGTTTTGATTATACCATGTCCCATTTGAAGCCCCCTGTTGCACCCCTAGAATAGAAATTTCAAAAAAGTGACTCCATCTAAGAAAGTACACCCCTCAAGGTATTCAAAACTGGGTTTACAAACTTTGTTAACCCTTTAGGTGTTCCACAAGAGTTAATGGCAGATGGAGAAACAATTTAGAAATTTAAATTTTTTGGAAAATTTTCCAATAGAATCAATTTTTTCCAGGAGTAAAACATGGGTTAACTGCCCAAAAAAACTCAATATGGGTTGCCCTGATTATGTAGTTTGCAAAAACACCCCATATGTGGTCGTAAACTACTGTTTGGCCAAACGGGAGCACATAGAAGGAGGGGAACGTCATATGGTTTTTGGAAGGCAGATTTTGCTGGACTGGTTTTGATTATACCATGTCCCATTTGAAGCCCCCTGTTGCACCCCTAGAATAGATATTTCAAGAGAGGGAGAAACAATTTAGAAATTTCTATTTTTTGGAAAATTTTCCATTTTAACCCTTACTTTATTACTGGAAAAAATGGGTTAATAGCCAAACAAAACTCAAAATGGGTTGCCCTGATTCTGTAGTTTGCAGAAACACCCCATATGTGGTCGTAAACTACTATTTGGCTAAACAGCAGGACATAGAAGAAGGGGAACGTCATATGGTTTTTGGAAGGCAGATTTTGCTGGACTGGTTTATTTACACCATGTACCCTTTCAAGCCCCCTGATGCACCCCTAGAGTAGAAACTCCATAAAAGTGACCCCATCTAGGAAACTACGGGATAAGGTGGTTGTTGTTTTGGGACTATTTTAGGGGTAAATATGATTTTTGGTTGATCTATATTACTCTTTTTTGAGGCAATGTAACAAAAAAATTTAATTCTAAAATTGTTTCTACTTTCGCTATTTAGTTTTGTGGAACACCTAAAGGGTTAACATAGTTTGTAAAGTAACTTTTGAATACCTTGAGGGGTGTAGTTTCTTAGATGGGGTAACTTTTTTGGAGTTTCTAGTCTAGGCTACATCAGGGGGGGCTTCTAATGGGACATGGTGTAAAAAAAAAAAACTGTCCATCAAAATCTGCCTTCCAGAAACCGTATGGAGTTCCCTTCGTTCTATGCCCTGCCGTGTGGCTATATAGCCATTTACGACCACATATGGGGTGTTTCTGCAAACTACAGAATCGGGGCAATAAATATTTAGTTTTGTTTGGCTGTTAACCCTTGCTTTATTACCGGCAAAAAGGATTCAAATGGAAATTTTGCCCAAAAATGGGTGTTTTGGCACTGTTTTTATTTTATATTTTTAACACCGTTCATCCGAGGCATTTGGTCAAAAGTTATTTTTATAGCGACGACTTTTACACATGTGACGATGCCCAATATGTATGGCTCTCAGACTTTGGAGACACTAAGCAGGCATCCTAAAACTGCGGCCCTCCAGATGTTGTAAAACTACAATTCCCACCATGCCCTGCTGATGGCTGTAGGTTGTCTGGGCATGCTGGGAGTTATAGTTTTACAACATCTGGAGGGCCTCAGTTTGAGGATGCCTGCACTAAAACTAATATTTTTTTGGGGGAAAAAAATTGTTTCCGTGTCTCCAAAGTCTGAGAGCCATAGTTTTTTATGTTCTCTAGTGGACTGTTGGGGACTATAAAAATTTAGTACTCCATGGAAGTGTGATACTCCCTGAAGCAATCGATAACGCAGAGGCCCGGATGATCGGGGCACGTGTCGCACTGAGTGGTGGTGTCCTTCCGTATCCCCTCCTGCGACACACTCTGCACTTTTTTTTGGGTTCGTCCCTTCTTTCCAGTATGGGGGACCACACCTGGAAAGTGTTGGCCAGGGACGATCCGGGCACCTCCAGTTCCCGAGGTACTCCGGCCTGCTCTTTCCCGGTCCGAAAAGATCAGGGCCTTGAGGACTGCCTCATAGAACTGAAGGAATGTCCCTGTGCTGCCAGCGCTTTGGGATAGTACAAAAGAGTTGTACATGGCAACCTGCACCAAGTAGACCGCAACTTTTTTGTACCATGCCCGGGCTTTGCGCATGGCGTTATATGGCTTGAGGACTTGATCAGAGAGATCAACTCCTCCCATATACCGATTGTAGTCAACGATACAATCGGGCTTGAGGACCGTTGTCGTGGTACCTCGCACAGAGACGGGGGTGGTGCTGTTACCGTGGATTGTGGACAGTACAAGGACATCCCTCTTGTCCTTATACCTGACCAGCAACAGGTTTCCACTGGTAAGTGCACGGGTCTCACCCCTGGGGATAGGTACCTGGAGGGGGTAGGCAGGGAGGCCGCGTTGATTTTTCCGCATGGTCCCACAAGCGAACGTGGATCTGGCGGCAAGGGACTGGAACAAGGGAATGCTGGTATAAAAGTTATCCACGTACAAGTGGTAACCGTTATCCAGCAGTGGGTACATAAGGTCCCGCCCCTCGTACACACAAAATTTGTAAGTGTACCCTGAGGTACTCTCACAAATTTTGTATAGCTTCACGCCATACCTCGCCCGCTTTGTGGGAATATATTGGCGGAAACTGAGTCTCCCATTGAACGCAACGAGAGACTCATCAACTGCGACCTCCCTTCCAGGTACGTAGGCCTCCATGAATTTGGCCCCAAAGTGATCGATGACCGGCCGTATGTTATACAGCCGGTCATAGGCAGGATCACCTCGGGGTGGACATGCTGCATTATCGGAATAATGCCGACATTTCCGGATGGCCTCAAACCAGGGACGTGTCATGACCATACTGTACAGTGGGGTCTGGTATAGGACGTCCCCACTCCAGTATTGCCTGACACTGGGTTTTTGGACTAGACCCATATGCAGCACGAGGCCCCAAAATGTCCTCATCTCGGCTGCACTGACCAGCGTCCAGCCACCGGGTCTAGCCAAAAATGAGCCTGGGTTTTGAGCGACGAACTGTTGGGCGTACAGATTCGTCTGCTCCACCATCAGATTCACCAGTGGGTTACTGAAAAAAAAACTAAAATAGTCAATTTCAGTAAACCCCACTGTGGGAATCTGTGGGGGACACCAACTAAGTTCATCGGCAGGGGGCTCCGGTGGGCTTATTTGGTGGGCCGGGAAACCAGTACGAACCCCAGGGCGGCTCGTACTAGGGTGGGCCACAGGATCCCTAGCATGTGGGGCCCCTGGCTCCGCCTGGCGGCGTCTCCGCCGCCTTGGTGACTCATCGTCATCAGATGATGATGAGGAGGATGCGGATGATAAAAGGAACGTGGGGTCATCCTCATCCTCACTGGGGCTCTCAGAGTCGGAGGCAATATGGGCGTATGCCTCCTCGGCTGAGAAAACCCGGCGGGCCATGGGTATGTGTGCGTGTGTGGAAAACTTTATTATATGTGCGTGTGTGTGGGAGCAACGGGTGTTCGCGTACTAAAAAAGGCAAAAAAGAAAGGGCAAGTGTTAGGAAAAAAAAAAGTTCAAACTTGCTGATCAGCGGTACAACGCTGATCAGCAGTGGGGTGGTGGGGCGGGCGATGCGCTAACAGTGGACGGACACTAAAAAGTGCCGGCCAGTCAGCGCACGCAGAAAGAAAAAAAAAAAAGTGGTGGTAAGGGGGCTGGTGGTGAGAGGGGGGGGGACTGGTGGTGGTGGGCGCTGGTGGGGGGGGCAAGTGGCAGGGGGGGGATCTGGGGTCTGATAGATGGATCAAAGAAAGTTTTGAATAAAAGTGCTTTTTTTTTTTTTTTTCCCTAACTAACTTTTTCCTTCTTTCCTTGCCTAACGGTGCCTCTCCCTCACTGACCATAACCTACCTGGGTGGCGATGGGTGCAGGAGGGTGATGGATGGCGATTAGGGGGGACTCAGGAGCTGGTGCTGGACGATGCTGCCGGGTGCTCGTGCAGAACAGGAAGAGGAGGGGAGAGAGGAGCGCAGGAAGTTTGAATCTCGCGCCTCTCTCCCCTGCACCAATCAGCACCCTGGACAGCAGTGTTCAGCACCAGGGCCAGCACCACCTCTCCAAATCTTCGGACTGCGATTGGTGGTGTATAATTACGCCACCGATCGCAGTCTTTTTCCGGTTCATCGGGTCACAGGAGACCCGAATGGACCGGAAACGCAGAAAACCGCAGGTCTGAATTGACCTGCAGTTTTCTGTGATCGCCGATACGGGGGGGTCAAATGACCCCCCCCTGCGTTGTTACGGGATGCCAGCTGAATGATTTCAGCCAGCATCCCGTTGCGATTAACCCCTGCGGCGCCGGAATCCCGATTTAAAGTTAGGACGTACCGGTACGCCCTGAGTCCTTAAGGGGTTAAAGGCTAAGTACACCTTCGGGGGCAATTTTTTTATGATTGCATTTTACTCATTTGGGGCTACAAATTATTTTTTCAATTGGCCTTTATTCAAAATATTGAGCTGTTCTGTCACAAAGGGTTAAAGTGGTTCTCTTGGTCATCAATATCAGATCGGCGGAGGTCCGAATCCCGGCAACCCCGCAGATCAGCTGCATACCTCCCAACCGCCCCGGATCTAGCGGGACAGTCCCGGATTTCAGTGGCTGTCCCGCGGTCCCGATACAGGGAGGTATGTCGTGCTCTCTGGCAGCCAGCTTGGCTTCTATAGGAAGCAGACAGCTGCCTATAATTCCATCATTCCTCCCCCCTGCCGGTGCTTCACACTGCTGGTCTGGGCATATTACTGTGAGGGGGCATATATCAGGGCACATAAATAGGCATATTACTGTGAGGGGGCACATATCTGGGCATATTACTGTGAGGGGACACATCTGGGCATAGCTATTTTCAGGGGGCACATATCTGGGCATAGCTACTGTGAGGGGGCACATATCTGGTCATAACTACTGTGAGGGGGGACATATCTGGGCATTGCTATGGTGAGGGGGCACATATCTGGGCATATTACTGTGAGGGGATGATCTAAACATCGCTATTGTGAGGGGGCACATATCTGGGCATAACTGCTGTGAGGGGGCATATATCTGGGCATCGCTACTGTGAGGGGGCACATATCTGGCTATAACTACTGTGAAGGGGTGCATATCTGGGCATCGCTACGGTGAGGGGGCAGATATCTGGGCATTGCTACTGTGAGGGGATACATCTGAGCATCGCTATTGTGAGGGGGCACATATCTGGTCATAACTACTGTGAGGGGGCACATATCTTGGCATTGCTATGGTGAGGGGGCACATATCTGGGCATAGCTACTGTTAAGGGGCACATATCTGGGCATAACTACTGTGAGGGGGCACATATCTGGGCATAACTACTGTGAGGGGGCACATATCTGGCCATAACTACTGTGAAGGGGCACATATCTGGGCATTGCTACTGTGAGGGAGCACATATCTGGGCATATGTGGGCATCAGGCGGTACATGTGGGCATCAGGTGGTTGTATTATCAGAACGGAAGCATTTTTGCTGGTCCATGATGGATCCAGCAAAAATGCTGGTGTGAAAGTAGCTTTACTGCAGACTGCTAGCAATTTATTTCTAAACATCTAGAAGGAATAATACAGGCATTGCACAAGATAGAGTCATTAGAATAGAGGCTCCAGAAATGTTATTACATGGGGAATGCAAGCAGTTACTAAAGCAGACATGTCAGGAGAGGGGACAGGTCCTCTTTAAGTCCCAGAAAACCCCCTTAACCACAACTTTTCTTACTATTCCCTACACCTTCCTTGGCTATCACTGGTTACGTCTAATTTGACTTTACTATTTGCATAAGAAATCATAGTTAGTATTGCTTTTAGATTTTTGGTAGACTTTATTAACTTTGCAGTGTTATAACGTAACTAATTGGAAAATCTGCATTCCCATGGCAGAAGTCAGTGAGCATGTCACAATCTCATCACTAGCATGAATTGTAGTCTGTGTGAACTTGGCAGGACAATAGTTTCAGTCTAATCCTTGTGCCGTCTTGTAACAGACACACCAGATTCTTTTCCAGTGTTCAAATTCCAAAGGTAGATTACTGAAAAATTTCCTACTACAATTTCCAAAAAATGTGTTGTGTCAACCAAGAAACCAACACTATATATATATATTTAATTATTTATTTAAAAAAAAACGGTGGATGGTTTTGTGGATGTCGATTCTTGAAGTTACTCCATGTATTCTGCTTCCCGTACTTGCTCTTTAACTTTCTCTTCCTCCTTTGGACTGTTTGGACTTTCAGCACAGTAAACACTTTCTCAGTCAAGCCAATAACTCCAACCAGAGAGGGAAGAGGATGTGAGCAGTGTCGGACTGGGGTTCTTTGGCCCCGCCAGAGGAAATAATTTTTGGGGCCCAACCCCCATATCATCAATAAAGTCTAATAGTTTTTGGATAAAAAAATAGATCCTAGTAACAAGTGATTGGCCCCAAAGGAAGCTTCAAATGGGTTTGTTTCCCCTGGACATTTGAGGCCTATTATGGTATCAGGGCCTGGGCCCTCCAAAGGGTCCTCTGGTATTCTGGTTGGCCAGTCCGACGCTGGTGAGAAACGCAAGCTGAAGTACTGTCCTAGGGAGGTGAAAGGCCCTGTGTGCACAGACCCTGGACATACAGTAGCTGTCAAATGGTGGGAAATGTTGCAGATAGCCTAAGATGACAAGTTGCCACTGTGAGGAAGGCCAAGAGTTGGACCCGCACTTTTCTAAAATGGATGACATCCTGAGAATAGTAAATCAATATCATTAAACCAGACAACCCCATAAGCTGTAGAGAGCTCAGAGAGAACATGGCTGGAATTCCACCCATATAATTATTCCACCCCTCACTACAATGTAGATGGCGTGCAGGTGAATATAGAAGGGGACGCAGGTCTCGCACTACCACCATGGAATCTTCAAACAGCTGATCAGAGGGGTATTGACAGTTGGATCTCTACCAATCTGAAAGTGATGAGCCCTCCTGAGGATACCTACATGCTGCATTATATCTCCCCACACTTAAGTGTGCCATGTGTAACGCCCCAGAGTGGCATTACCACTCCTGCTGCTATCTCTAATTAGCTAGTGTCATGTCATCTGTGTATTTATTCCAAGTCCTCCACATTGTGCATTTCCTATTTCTTGTAACTGTTGGATTATAATGTAATTTACCTGGTTCACCAGTAGGTGGCAGCAAGCATGACAGAGTTACACTTAACCCTTCTTTCCATTCTAACTCTCCCTCTAAGGAAGGGAGGGGACTAGTTAGAGGTCAGTCTAGTACACCCCCAGCTAGGGGAAGGGTGTGCATCAGGCGCACGTCCCTGCTGGACATGCCCCAGCTAAGCAAAGCAAGCCAGCTAGAGCACCTTTAGCTCTTCTGGATATAGAGGCCACAGCTTAAAGCCTCAGAAGCCAGAAGGAGTCTTCCCTGGACAAATCTAGAGATAGACCAGACTACAAAGTGAGGTACAGCATAAAGAAGAAGCTGAGTCATTCAGCGAGCCTGTCAGTAAAGCAGAGCCAGAGAGCATACAGATGAAGCAGAGAGGAGTTTGCCTGCCACAGTTTTAATGCTAAAGCTTGCTGGAACCAAGACAAAGTCTGTAAATTGTTTGGAGAAACGTTTATTGAAAGCAAAGCTGCTTTTCAACTTCATCACAAGGTTTGTACTCAATTTATTCTTCATCCCCAAGTTAACTTTCCCCCTTTTTCTGCTTGGGACGACAACGCCTAGGGTCCAGCGTATTCAGGTAGGAGCACTGTGACACATGCACAAAACATTAAGGGACATTGTAGGCCACCCTATACCAGTCTGGAATTCCTACACCTGGGTACCACCACCAACACCATTTCTTAAAGGGAATCTGTCTCGTTGTTGCTTCACTGCAACTGGCATCACAAATATTTCTTAAAGAGACCCTTTGCCGCTGTCGGACATGTACCTGCATTCATGTTTATATGCCACGTTATTTATGTAACGTGATGTCTTACATATATGGTTTGTGGTTCCTTGGGCCCATCAGAGGAAAATTTTCTTGGGGCACAACCCCATATCATTAATAAAGTCTAATGGGTTTTGAATCAAAGAAATAAAGCCTAGTGGTAAGTGATTGGCTCCAAAGGAAGCTTCAAATGGGTTTGTTTCTCCTGGACTTTGTGGCCCATTATGGTATCAGGGCCTGGGCCCACTGAAGGGTTCTCTGATAAATGAAATGCTCTTCTATGGGCAACTTTATTTAGGCCTATTAAAAGAACAATAGAGCTATAACACTGTTATCCAAATTCTACATCTACTATTATACTAGCAGAATCTGTCATGTCAGAAACAGCCCCCAAACTAAAGTTAGCGGTGAATAGTGTAACTGACGGAGATTCTGCTCATGTAATTTTTATCTTCACACTCACTTGCTCCCACAAACCAGCAGTAAAATACATTGAGAGGACTCCTCCTTGAGTCCTCTCCATTATGTTCCTGACCTCAGGAGTCCTCTCAATGCATTTTACAGCAGGTTTGTCTGAGCACAGAGTAGGAATGCAAGTGAGTATGAAAATAAAAATTACATAACCGAACTCAGCACTTACACTATATACAGCTTATCCTAGTTTGGGGACTGTTTTGGAGTTGACAGATTCCATTTAATTTGCAATGGTATAGTACTGCCGAAATGAAAAAGAAGAACAGTCCAAATTCTTATAAAATAGTCTTCTATTCATAATGAGTTTTATTTTCTAAAAAGGCCTCTTTCTGCTGAAAATGTCCCTTTAAAGATGAAATGAATGTGAAAAATGTTGTTGGTACATTTTTCTGTCTTACCTCCATTTAGATGTCACTGCCTGAAGAGACGCTAAAATAAAATGATAAACTTTATTAAATAATTACCATAAAAGTGGAGTATCACCCAATTCAGGTGTGTATTATGGTTACAACTTCAACCACAACTGAACAATTGGTGTACCCTAGAGCAGTAATGCAGACTGGGTTGACCCCGCTGTAAGTGCGCGCGGTTGTTTAACCCAAATGGAGGTGTCATGGACGGCTTATAAGGTACTAATCTTATGGTGGGGATCACAGTGTGCATGTCCTAGACGACTCTCAGGTGTGGGGGGTATGGTATGAACCATAAATGCTGTTAGGCAGTATAGTGCTAGTATACCAATGGTGGGAGTGCACTGTATAAGCACAGGATACAGAGCATTAGGATACAGCCATAGGATACAGAGCATTCCGGAGGCTAAGTGAATGCGTCCCAGCTCTGTGCACTTGAGTGCATGCAGGGCTTATTTAGCTAACGGTGTCCACTAATTAGGCAGGGAATAGCTTTAGGCAGACGGTCATGTGTGTATGAACTGTTGTGTTCACATGACACCTCCATCTGGGTTAAACAACCGCGCGCACTTACAGCAAGGTCACCCAGGCTGTGTCACTGCTCAAGAATACACCAACTGTTCAGTTGTGGTTGAAGGGGTAACTATAATACATGCCTGAATTGGGTGATATTCCACTTTTTATAGTAATTATTTAATAAAGTTTATTATTTTATTTTAGCATCTCTTCGGGCAGTGGCATTCAGATTTCTATGACGCACCCATTTCTACTTGCGAATCCGTGATGAGTTTACCTCCATTTAAGACAACTGCATGAAATACAGTTCTGTAATAGGAATAGGAAACAAGAAAAAGATTTCGGTGGGACAAGCAACACAAGCCGGTAAAATAGTTTGGATAAACTTTGACAAATGTTTATTAACCTTTTTAAATAAATAAATAATGAATAAGAAATGTTCCTCCTATAGGACTTTTCATTGTCAATTTCCTTCTGCATTCAAAGAAACCCTTCCAAATAGAAGTTCCTTGGTTGATTTATGGTAGAGTGTGGAAAAGCTGTGGGCCAATCCTTATGTGATCTGTAATAGCAGCTATTAGATGCTCAGTTAGGAGCTCAAAAATGATACGTACGTCAGTGTCTTTTGATTAATTTAAGATTTGGGTGGGACAGTACATCAACAACAGTGCCCCCAAAGCTTGACATATGATTCCTGTTGATAAAACGTGATATAACTCTGACGTGAGCTGTATAGGATTTCAAGTCTACCCCCCACTGATTTACTTCTTGTTATTTTCTTACTCACCCCTTAGACTGACATGTACAGATCTAGATGGGTTAGCAGACCTATTACTATCTGCCTCTAGCTTTGGACTGTTGAAATGTGCAGCGTCTTATCAAAAGGAAGGAGTGGTGTCCGGGCATCTTGCCAAAGTAAAGGATATTCAGGGTCTTGTCCTGCAAGGAGAAGACGATCATCTCTGCTCCAGCAGTTAGGAAAAACTCACTTTCCTGTCCATGTATTGTGCTGGGATATAGCAGTTGACTCCACCTCAAACAATCTATTAACTGTGTTGATACCTGGATTATATATTATAGTTCTCGGTACGGTTCTGTACCAGGATAAATGAAAATAATAGTGAAACTCATTAAAATAATTTATAAATCTATATAATTATTCAGAAATAAATAAATAGGAAGACCTTAGTTTCCAAGTTCATGTTGGGGAAAGTGTTGGGGAAGAAGATGGCTACAAGGTTAGAGGAGTGTTTAAACTAGGGACTGGGGGGAGCGTAATTACATTATAGGAGGGGAATATGGTGCAGATAGAGACCTAGGGCCAAGTAACGGAACTGGGGGAGGAATGGAAGGAGGGACTAGAACAGTTCATAAGGAAAGGTGTAGGGTAAAAAATATCACAAAACTTCTTAATTGTATGTATAGTAATGCCAGGAGCCTGACTAATAAAACTGGTGAACTGGAATTAGTGATATGTGAGGACTATGACATAATGTAGTGGGAATAACTGAGACATGACTGTATGATCGCTATGACTGGGCGTTTAATGCACCGGGACAGTCTGTTTAGAAAGGATCGCCAAAACCGGAGAGGGGGAGGGGTCTGCCTTTATGTAAAGTCCGAGAAGATATAAGTGAGGGACATGAACATGTGGAGTCACTGTGGGTAGAAATACATGGAGGCAAAAACAATAATAAAATACTGATATGGGGTTTGTTATAAGCCACCTTATATACCACAGAATATCTACTACTAGAGGAGATAGATGAGGCGGCAAATCTTAATGAGGTCGTTGTTATAGCGAACTTCAACTTCCTAGATATAGACTGGGAAACTGAAACCTGTGGATTAGGTTTTTGGTAATAATTAAACACAATTACCTCTTCCAACCGGTACAGGATCCGACTAGAGGGACGGCCATACTGGACTTAGTATTAACCAATAGACCTGACAGAACAACATATGTGTAGGTTAGTGGATACCTGGGGAACAGTGACCATAAAGTAATAAACTTCCAATTGTCATTCAAAAGGATGTTTTGTCAGGAAGGCACAAGAATGCTGAACTTTAGGAAAGCAAAATGTGATCAGCTCAGAGAAGCCATTAGCCTCCCGAACTGGGACAATGTCCTCAAAAATAAAAAAAAACTGACTCAAAATGGGATTTAAAAAAAAAGGAAAAGACAGATAAAAGTGGCCAAGCTGGACACAGAAAGGCTCATTGCCAAAGGGAAAAAAACCTCTTAAATGTTTTTAACGCTATAAATGGTAAATAGGTTAAACTTGAAAGTGTTGGTCCTTTAAAAAGTGATGAGGGACAAGTTGTAGAGGGTAATGAGGAGAAAGCAAATGTATTGAGTATTTTTTTTTACTAACTTGTATTCACTGAGGAAATTGAAACTGGTGTCAGAGCACCTTCTTCCATATGTTTGCTGTGTCCCCTACAAGGCTTGTGGCAAACTGCAAACTGGACTTCTTATGGCTTGCTTTCAAAAATGTCTTTCTTCTTGTCACTCTTCAATAAAGGCCAGATTTGTGGAGTACATGACTAAAGCCTCATTCACACGTCAGTGTTTTGGTCAGGGATTTGTGAGCCAAAACCAGGTGCGGCTCTAAATACAGAACAAGTGCAGCTCTTTAAGGTATACCTTATGTCTGTGTAGCTCCAATACCGGTTTTGGCTTACAATCACTGATGGAAATCACTGACCCAAACACTGACATGTGAATGAGGCATAATAGTTGTCCTGTGGACAGATTCACGGACCTGAGCTGTGGATCTCTGCAGCTCCTCTAAAGTGACCATGGGCCTCTTGGCTGCTTTTCTAATTAGTGCTCTCCTTGCCTGGGCTGTCAGTTTAGGTGGACGGCCATGACAACTTATAAAGAAATGCCAATAACCCCATAGAATGAAAAATACTGCATGTAATGAAAATATATCCTTTATTAAATATTACATATAACAATACATCAAAACTGATAATTAAGGCCAGATGAAACTAAGCCCCGTAGAACTGCTACAGAGACAGAGCCAATAGAGGGTGGATGGACTAGGCCAAAATATTAACACAGGTATATCTAATCAAATATATAATTCAATGTCCCAAATAATGAAAATCAACATGATAAGTAAAGTGTTACTCAAGCAGCTGCATAAAATCAATGTGGAGTATAGTACCCTTATTACAGGGCAACCATATATACAGTTACGTTACCTAACATACACCTAGACTGGATGCGCATACCTATGATGATGTGGCTGGGCTCAACCCCACGGCGCTCAGACCCTCCCCAAGCCGGTGTTCGTCACGTGATATGCACCCAGGCATTCACGTGGGAACACGCAGCGCACTGTGAATTCCCGCTGAATTCCCACGTGACTGGCAGTCACTTGAGGACGCACAACTGGCCGTTGCCATGGGAAGAGGCCTCGCTGAACACTTTGCGATGGGACCCCACAGTGCATACAGGGTACGGGTTTTCCTTTCTACCTGAGGTGATCGCAGGTGAGGCCTTCTATAATCAGGCTGGCATAAAGCGCCTCAGAGTAGGTCAGTCTAGAGCAGGGATGCCCAACCTGCGGCCCTCCAGCTGTTGTGAAACTACAACTCCCACCATGCCCTGCTGTAGGCTGATAGCTGTAGACTGTCCGAGCATGCTGGGAGTTGCAGTTTTGCAACAGCTGGAGGGCCGCAGGTTGGGCATCCCTGGTCTAGAGAGATATATGCTGTGAGATACAGAGACCCAGAGCAGAGGCTCTGTGCGTGGTCTCAGCTCGCCAGGCTGAGAGACCCTGGGGTACTGTGACAGCCCGAAGTTTGGGGAACGCCGTGACGCCGGGATTCAAGGGTCACAAGGCTGGAGTCGGGAGCACTGTTGGGCCACACTTCCCATATAGGTACGGGACTGATTACAGCCGGAGAGGCTGGGGAACTACGGGCTGAGAAAAAGCCGCATATGGGTTGTGTGTGAACAGGGTTCTGTAACAGGTGTAGTCAGGGCCACGTAACAGGTGTAGTGAGAGCCCAGCCGGGCAGGTATTTGTTTTGTTTTTATGTATGTAGGAACCTCACCACAACCAGTGATTATTAACTGGACTGTTCCGTGTATGAAAAATGTCCCAATAAATGCAATGTTTGGCCCCGAAAGCTGTGGTGGACGACGATTCTTGTGAGAATGACCCCCCAAGTACAGCGATCCCTTACAACAGGGAGACTCTATTTACTAATTACCGTATTTTTCTCTCTGTAAGATGCACCCCTGACCCTAAAGTAGGGGGAAAATGTTAGTGTACCTTATGGAGCCAATATCAATAAGCGATTCTATTATGGAAACGCTCATCAGTACAGGAGGACCAGGAAGCTGTGAATGCAGCGCTCCCAGTGCGGGCTCTGTACACTGTGCTTTGCCCTGCACACAATGTGAGGACGTCGGCCGCTCCGTTGGGTCACTGCACAGGACGGCAGGAATGCCAGGAAGAGAGCTGAGTCTCAGGTATGGCGGCGGCCAGAGGTCTGATTCACATGGGGACTTATTAACATGGAGGTCTAATCTGAAGTCTGATTGGTAGTCTCATAAATATTGGGGGTCTGATCTGAGGTCTGAATAGGGCCTTATTAAAGTAGAACTCCCGCAAAAAAAAATTACATGATGTAATCTGTAGTGAATGTAATCTTCTCATCAGTGACTGTATTTGTGAGTTATCCCCTCTCTACTTATTGTAGTTGTGTCATGTGACCAACTCTCTGATCTCCAACTGACATAGGACAGGAAGTCAGTTACTTCTCTATTCATTCCTATGAGACCGAGAGTGAGGCTCCCATAGGAATACATAGAGAAACTGACTTCCTGTCCACACATAAGATTCTGTGTCAGTTGGTGAGTCTGATTGTTGGTCACATGACACAGGTGAGAAGCATAAGGGAGGTATAACTCACAAATACAGCCACTGGTAAGAAAATGACATTCACTACAGATTACATCATGTACCTTTCTAGCAGGCCAGAGAATAATTTTTTTTGTGGGAGTTCTTCTTTAACATTGAGGAGGACTGATTGAGGGTCTCAAAAAATTGGGCATCTGATCTAAGGTTTAATTGGGGGTTTGATCTGAGGTCTGAATAGGAGCCTTAAAGGGTTTCTACCACCTCATTTGGACCTAATTAGCTGTCAGACACTAGCGATCTGCTAGTGTCTGCTGTACCTAACCATGCTATTCTAAGACCTTTGTGTGCAGCCGTTACACTAAAAAAACAACTTTTATTGCTATGCAAATGAGCCTCTAGGTGCTATGGGAGCGTCTTTTCAGCACCTAGAGGCTCCGTCTACTCACCCTGAATTCCGCCCCACTCGTCCGTCAAGCCCGCCCATCACTAGATTGCCAGCCTCCATCTCATCCATCGGCCTTATTCTCGCGCCTGTGCCGTGTGCGTCTGTATTCGGCGCCAGGCGCAGTGACTGTCTGACCGCGACGCCCGGCCGGTCAGACAGTCACTGCGCCTGCACCGAATACAGACGCACACGGTGCAGGCGCGAGAATAAGGCCGATGGATGAGATGGAGGCTGGCAATCTAGAGATGGGCGGGCTTGACGGACGAGTGGGGCGGAATACAGGGTGAGTAGACGGAGCCTCTAGGTGCTGAAAAGACGCCCCGATTGCACCTAGAGGCTCATTTGCATAGCAATAAAAGTTGTTTTTTTAGTGTAACGGCTGCACACAAAGGTCTTAGAATAGCATGGTTAGGTACAGCAGACACTAGCAGATCGATAGTGTCTGACAGCTAATTAGGTCCAAATGAGGTGGTAGAAACCCTTTAATAACATTGAGAGTCTAATATGAGGTCTGATTGGGGGTCTAATTAACCCCTTAAGGACGCAGGGCGTATCGGTACGCCCTATTTCCCGAGTCCTTAAGGACTCAGGGCGTACCGGTACGTCCTAACTTGAAATCGGCATTCCGGCGCCCCAGGGGTTAATCGGAACGGGATTTCGGCTGAAATCATTCAGCCGGCATCCCGTAACAATGCAGGGGGGGGTCATTTGACCCCCCCGCATCGACGATCGCAGAAAACCGCAGGTCAATTCAGACCTGCGGTTTTCTGCGTTTCCGGTCCATTCGGGTGTCCTGTGACCCGATGAACCGGAAAAAGACTGCGATCGGTGGCGTAATTATACACCACCTATCGCAGTCCGAGGATTTGAAGAGGCGGTGCTGGCCCTGGTGCTGATGCCTGCTGTCCAGGGTGCTGATTGGTGCAGGGGAGAGAGGCGCGAGATTCAAACTTCCTGCGCTCCTCTCTCCCCTCCTCTTCCTGTCCAGCACCCTGACCGTGCAGCACCGTCCAGAACCAGCTCCTGTGTCCCCCTAATCGGCATCCATCACCCTCCTGCACCCATCGCCACCCAGGTAGGTTAGGGTCAGTGAGGGAGAGGCACCGTTAGGCAGGGAAAGAAGGGGAAAGTTAGTTAGGAAAAAAAAACAAAAAAAACTTTTATTTCCAAACTTTCTTTGATCCATCCATCAGACCCCAGATCCCCCCCTGCCACTTGCCCCCCCCACCAGACCCCCCCACCACCAGACCCCCACCCCACCCCCCGTCGCTCAAAACCCAGTCTCATTTTTGGCTAGACCCAGTGGCTGGACGCCGGTCAGTGCAGCCGAGATGAGGACATTTTGGGGCCTCGTGCTGCATATGGGTCTAGTCCAAAAACCCAGTGTCAGGCAATACTGGAGTGGGGACGTCCTATACCAGACCCCACTGTACAGTATGGTCATGACACGTCCCCGGTTTGAGGCCATCCGGAAATGTCTGCATTATTCCGATAATGCAGCATGTCCACCCCGAGGTGATCCTGCCTATGACCGGCTGTATAAGATACGGCCGGTCATCGATCACTTTGGGGCCACATTTCAGCAGGCCTACGTACCTGGAAGGGAGGTCGCGGTTGATGAGTCTCTCGTTGCGTTCAAGGGGAGACTCAGTTTCCGCCAATATATTCCCACAAAGCGGGCGAGGTATGGCGTGAAGCTATACAAAATTTGTGAGAGTACCTCAGGGTACACTTACAAATTTCGTGTGTACGAGGGGCGAGATTCCCGGATTCAACCCCCAGAATGTCCCCCCACTCTGGGTGTTACCGGGAAACTCGTGTGGGACCTTATGTACCCACTGCTGGATAAGGGTTACCACTTGTACGTGGACAACTTTTATACCAGCATTCCCTTGTTCAGGTCCCTTGCCGCCAGATCCACGTTCGCTTGTGGGACCGTGCGGAAAAATCAACGCGGCCTCCCTGCCTACCCCCTCCAGGTACCTATCCCCAGGGGTGAGACCCGTGCACTTACCAGTGGAAACCTGTTGCTGGTCAGGTATAAGGACAAGAGGGATGTCCTTATGCTGTCCACAATTCATGGTAACGGCATCACCCCTGTCCCTGTGCGAGGTACCGCGGCAACGGTCCTCAAGCCCGATTGTATCGTCGCCTACAATCGGTATATGGGAGGAGTTGATCTCTCGGATCAAGTCCTCAAGCCATATAACGCCATGCGCAAAACCCGGGCATGGTACAAAAAAGTTGCGGTCTACTTGGTGCAGGTTGCCATGTACAACTCTTTTGTACTATCCCGAAGCGCTGGCAGCACAGGGACATTCCTCCAATTCTATGAGGCAGTCCTCAAGGACCTGATCTTTTCGGACCGGGAAAGAGCAGGCCGGAGTACCTCGGGAATTGGAGGCGCCCGGATCGTCCCTGGCCAACACTTTCCAGGTGTGGTCCCCCATACTGGAAAGAAGGGACGAACCCAAAAAAAGTGCAGAGTGTGTCGCAGGAGGGGGATACGGAAGGACACCACCACTCAGTGCGACACTTGCCCCGATCATCCGGGCCTCTGCGTTATCAATTGCTTCAGGGAGTATCACACTTCCATGGAGTACTAAATTTTTATAATCCCCAACAGTCCACTAGAGAACATAAAAAACTATGGCTCTCAGACTTTGGAGACACGGAAACATTTTTTTTTCCCCAAAAAAATATTAGTTTTAGTGCAGGCATCCTCAAACTGCGGCCCTCCAGATGTTGTAAAACTATAACTCCCAGCATGCCCAGACAACCTACAGCCATCAGCAGGGCATGGTGGGAATTGTAGTTTTACAACATCTGGAGGGCCGCAGTTTTTAGGATGCCTGCTTAGTGTCTCCAAAGTCTGAGAGCCATACATATTGGGCATCGTCGCGTGCGTAAAAGTCGTCGCTATAAAAATAACTTTAGCCCAAACGCCTCGGATGATTGGTGTTAAAAATATAAAATAAAAACAGTGCCAAAACACCCATTTTTGGGCAAAATTTCCATTTGAATCCTTTTTGCCGGTAATAAAGCAAGGGTTAACAGCCAAACAAAACTCAATATTTATGGCCCTGATTCTGTAGTTTGCAGAAACACCCCATATGCGGTCGTAAATGGCTATATAGCCGCACGGCAGGGCATAGAACGAAGGGAACTCCATACGGTTTCTAGAAGGCAGATTTTGATGGACAGTTTTTTTTTTTGACACCATGTCCCATTAGAAGCCCCCCCTGATGTAGCCTAGACTAGAAACTCCAAAAAAGTGACCCCATCTAAGAAACTACACCCCTCAAGGTATTCAAAAGTTACTTTACAAACTATGTTAACCCTTTAGGTGTTCCACAAAATGAAATAGCGAATGTAGAAACAATTTTAGAATTTTTTTTTTTGGTACATTGCCTCAAAAAAGAGTAATATAGAGCAACCAAAAATCATATTTACCCCTAAAATAGTCCCAAAACAACAACCACCTTATCCCTTAGTTTCCTAGATAGGGTCACTTTTGTGGAGTTTCTACTCTAGGGGTGCATCAGGGGGCTTGAAAGGGTACATGGTGTAAATAAACCAGTCCAGCAAAATCTGCCTTCCAAAAACCATATGACGTTCCCCTTCTTCTATGTCCTGCCGTTTAGCCAAATAGTAGTTTACGACCACATATGGGGTGTTTCTGCAAACTACAGAATTGGGGCAACCCATTTTGAGTTTTGTTTGGCAGTTAACCCTTGTTTTACTCCTGGAAAAAATTGATTATATTGGAAAATTTTCCAAAAAATAGAAATTTCAAAATTGTTTCTCCATCTGCCATCAACTCTTGTGGAACACCTAAAGGGTTAACAAAGTTTGTAAACCCAGTTTTGAATACCTTGAGGGGTGTACTTTCTTAGATGGAGTCACTTTTTTGAAATTTCTATTCTAGGGGTGCAACAGGGGGCTTCAAATGGGACATGGTATAAACAAAACCAGTCCTGCAAAATCTGCCTTCCAAAACCCATATGGTGTTCCCCTCCTTCTATGTGCTCCCGTTCGGCCAAACAGTAGTTTACGACCACATATGGGGTGTTTCTGCAAACTACAGAATCAGGGCAACCCATTTTGAGTTTTGTTTGGCAGTTAACCCTTGTTTTACTCCTGGAAAAAATTGATTATATTGGAAAATTTTCCAAAAAATAGAAATTTCAAAATTGTTTCTCCATCTGCCATTAACTCTTGTGGAAGACCTAAAGGGTTAATAAAGTTTGAAAAAACAGTTTTGAATACCTTGAGGGGTGTAGTTTCTATAATGGGGTCATTTTTTGGAGGTTTCTATTATCTAAGCCTCACAATATGACTTTAAACCTGAACTGGTCCATAAAAAGTGGGATTTTGAAGATTTCTGAAAATTTCAAAATTTGCTTCTAAACTTCTAAGCCTTGTAACATCCCCCAAAAATAAAATATCATTCCCAAAAATGCTACAAACATGAAGTAGACATATGGGGAATGTAAAGTCATCACAATTTTTGGGGGTATTACTATGTATTACAGAGGTAGAGAAACTGAAACTTTGAAATTTGCTAATTTTTCAACATTTTCGGTAAAAATTGTATTTTGTTTTATGCAAAAAAATTAACTTTTTTGACCCAATTTTAGCAGTGTCATAAAGTACAATATGTGACGAAAAAACAATCTCAGAACGGCCTGGGTAAGTCAAAGCGTTTTAAAGTTATGAGCACTTAAAGTGACACTGGTCAGATTTGCAAAAAATGGCCAAGTTCTTAAGGTGAAATAGGGCTGAGTCCTTAAGGGGTTAACATTGGAGGTCTGATCTCAGATCTGATTAATATCGGGAGTCTGATTGGGGGTCTGAGCTGAGGTCTGATGAAATCTTTTTTTCTTATGTTCCTCCTCTAAAACCTTGGTGTGTCTTATGTGCAGGTACATCTTATAGGGTGAAAATACAGTAGGTAACTTCTAAAGGTAATTGGTCACACTGGATTTTAATTAGGAGTATCAGAGTACAGGTGGATGAATACAAATGCACACCACACTTTGCAGATTTTTTATTTCGTTAAAATTTTGAAAACCGTGTATCATTTTTACTTCACACATACTAGCTACTTTGTGTTGGTCTTTCACATAAAATTTCAGTTAAATAAATTGAAGTTTGTGGGTGTAACATGAAAAACTGTGGAAAAGGGGTATGAATACATTTTTAAGGCACTGTATCTTGGCCATATTGTGTGATGAATGCAAATTTTTAATCTTGTTGCTTTTTCTTTGTCTGCGTTCACCAATTTCCCATTATGATTCACCCTTTCTTCATTGACTTGTACACCATCCTGAATACTTGTATCCAACTTCCTTGCATCATAACTCCATAAGCTCCAAAAACTTTTTCTTCAGAATCTCACTTTGTTCCAAAAAATACTTATGTCTCAATTATGACAAATTCTCTGGAATTGTCCCTTTGGAATATTTTCCAGTCACGGGGAATAATGACAACTGGACAAATGTATAAATCTACAGGTTTGAAATATGATTTCGTTTTTAACATATAAATCCCCCAAAAATATTGATGTCTGGCTGATTTGCTGTGTAAACAATAAATCAATCATTCCTGTTTAAAGTATCTATGAATTCTATAAGATCTTCTCTATTTCCCCTCCAAATCATGTTATAATAGTCTATATATATTTTCCATAGAATTAGGCCTTGTTCCTCAATACTCTTAATCAGGGGCGGACTGGGAACTTAAAGTGGCCCTGGAAAAAAAAACTAGTGGCCCCATTTTGTAGTCGAATCCAAATTGACAGAAGACAGGGCAACACAAGTAGGTGGGGCACATTATACCACCCCAGCAGAGCCAAATACCTAAAAACTTACCCTCTGTGGTGGCCATTGCAGCGGCCTAGTTCTGTCCTCCTACCCAGTTGCCTCAGGATGGCAGTACAGGTAAAGTGAAGAGTTTGGAGGGGAGCCCTGACCCCTGGTTCTCCAACTTGCTAGTGAATAAAAACGCAGATTTATCTGCAGCTATTTATCATACAGACAAAAGAAAGGCATTTTAATCAGCATGATGAGCCCTGGTTGAATAGGATTGATCGTGCTAACAGAGGCTCTTTAAAAACTAAATAATATTTTCAAACCTATAGATTGCCATTCATTTATAGATTTGTCCAGTTGTCACTATTCCCCTTGGTTAAAAAATATTCCAAAGGGATAATTCCAGAGACTTTATCATAATTGTACTGAGACAGAAGTATGTGAAGAAGTCGAATGAATTCATTCAGGATGTCGTACAAGTCAATACAGAAAAAGAGAATCATACTGGAAAATTGGTGAAGAAAAAGCAACAAATTTTTAGACTTGCATTCATGACACAATATAGTGAAAATATAGGGAAAATCCAGAAGATTTTTCAGAAAAATTGAATGGTTTTAAAAAATGATCGGTGTTATCTTTTCCAAAGCCCCTATGATTAGAAATAAATTAGTAAGGAGTTGTTTAACCACTTCCCATCTGGGCCCTTTGCCCCCTTCCTGACCAGGCCAAATTTTGCAAAACTGACATATCTCACTTTATGTGGTAATAACTTTGGAACACCTTTATTTATCCAAGTCATTCAGAGATTGTTTTCTCGTGACACATTGTACTTCATGATAGTCATAAATTTGAGTCAAAATATTTCACCTTTATTTATGAAAAAATCCCAAATTTACCCAAAAATTTGAAAAATTCGCAATTTTCTAAATTTCAATTTCTCTGCTTTCAAAACAGAAAGTGATACCTCATAAAATAGTTATTATTTAACATTCCCCATATGTCTACTTTATGTTGGCATCATTTTGGAAATGTCATTTTATTTTTTTAGGACGTTAGAAGGCTTAGAAGTTTAGAAGCAATTCTTCAAATTTGTAAGAAAATTGCCAAAACCCACTTTATAAGGACCAGTTCAGGTCTGAAGTCACTTTGTGGGGCCTACATAGTGGATACCCCCCATAAATGACCCCATTGTAGAAACTACACCCCTCAAGGTATTCAAAACCGATTTTACAAACTTTGTTAACCCTTTAGGCGTTCCACAAGAATTAAAGGAAAATGGAGATCAAATTTTTAAATTTCACTTTTTTGGCAGATTTTCCATTTTAATAAATTTTTTTCTTTAACACATCGATGGTTAACAGCCAAACAAAACTCAATATTTATTACCCAGATTCTGCGGTTTACAGAAACACCCCACATGTGGTCGTAAACTGCTGTATGGGCACACGGCAGGGCGCAGAAGGAAAGGAACTCCACATGGTTTTTAGATGCCATGTCCCATTTGAAGCCCCCTGATGCACCCTTACAGTAGAAACTCCCAAGAAGTGACCCCATTTTGGAAACTAGGGGATAAGGTGCCAGTTTTATTAGTACTATTTTTGGGTACATATGATTTTTTGATCATTCATTATAACACTTTATGGGGCAAGGTGACCAAAAAATTGGTTGTTTTAGCACAGTTTCTATTTATTTATTTTTACAGCGTTCACCTGAGGGGTTCAGTCAAGTGACATTTTTATAGAGCAGATTGTTATGGACGTGGCGATACCTAATATGTATACTTTTTCTCATTTATTAAAGTTTTACACAATAATAGCATTTTTGAAACCAAAAAATTATGTTTTAATGTGTCCATGTTCTGAGAGCTATAGTTTTTTTATTTTTTGAGAGATTTTCTTATGTAGGGGCTCATTTTTTGCGGGATGAGGTGACGGTTTTATTGGTACTATTTTGTGGGACATACGCGTTTTTGATCACTTGGTGTTGCACCTTTTGTGATGCAAGGTGACAAAAATTGCTTGTTTTGACACAGTTTTTTTTATTTATTTTTTACGGTGTTCACCCGAGGGGTTAGGTCATGTGATATTTTTATAGAGCTGGTTTTTACGGACGCGGCAATACTAAATATGTCTATTTTATTTTATTTTTTCTATTTTTTTTTTTTTTTTTATTCCTTACTTGGGATTTTTTTTTTTTTTTTACATGTGAACCTTTTTTTTATTTTATTTTTTCAACACTTTATTTTATTTTTATTTTATTTTACACTTTTCGTCCCCCATAAGGTCATACAAGACCTCTGGGGGACATTTACTTCACTTTTTCTTTTTTTTTTTCACAGTTGATTTCTCCTGTAATTGGGGCTGAGATAGTAGCCCCAGTTACAGGACAAATGCACCCCTATAGAGGCTGTACAGCAGCAATCCTGCGCTGTACAGCCTCACAGCAGGGCTGATCGAGGTCTCTGAGAGACCTCACACAGCCCCTGCACTCTCCGGTCCCGGCGGTCACATGACCGCCGGGCCGGAACAGGAAGCGCACAGCGCTTCCTGCTCTGCAGACACAGCGCTCGGTGAGCGCTGTGTCTGCAGCGATCGTAAAGGCAGGGACACCTGGGCACTGTCCCTGCCTTATCTCTGGGTTGCCCTGCTGTCACTGACAGCGGGCAACCCGATCAGCAGCTGCACGATTAGCGTGCAGCTGCTATTTCTGACAGGACGTTTTAAAACGTGCTGTCAGAAATAGACGTCCAACCATAGGACGTTTATATCCTATGGGCCGACGTGAGGCGGTTAATACCAAACAACATAACCCGGTGTCAAGGTAAATTCACATGGTGCGGTTTGTGCAAAAAATGGTGAAAGATTGATCAACACTACAAGTATAGTCTCCAGAAGTTAAAGGGAACCTGTCACCACAAGGGCCCTATGAGCTAATTACATGTTCACACTGCCTTGTTTCCAAAGCTGGTTTTCTTCAAATTCAGAATCATTCTATTAATGTGGAAAACCAACTTATAAAATGTCATGAATAAGGTTTTATTGGAGTCACTGGGGCGTGTCCATGGCTGAGCCGAGTGAGTGAATACAGCTGACAGTCTTGCCCACCTCGATGCTTCAGCCTGCCCATTCCATCCTGCATGTCAGCGCCTGGCCGTGCCAGGGAGTTATTTTGATTGCCTGATTGGAGTCGGAAAGGATTTTTTCCCCTTAAAATGAAGAAAATTACCTTCTAACCTATTAATTGTTTTTTTTTGCCTTCCTCTGGATCACCCTTGCAGGATAACAGGATGAATTGGATGGACGGATTACTTTTTTTTCAGTCTTACAAACTGTGTTACTATGTTCCATCTGACCTGAACCAGAAGCTCAATGACACATTAAATGTTGCTCATCATCCAATAGTGCTTTTAAATTTACAAGACTGCATTGTCAGTTTTTCGTAAAGGGGATTTCCAATTTAGAAAAAAATTGACATGTGAAATATATCTAATGATTCCTAGAGGCAGAATCCCCCTAGGCTCTACAGGGACATTTCCTGATGGCCTAGGGGACTATCCAGGCGCTTACTGCCGCTGGCTGGGTACATAGTGATTAAAAGGGAATATGTCATCAGAAAATGACCTATCGCTTAAATCATGTTTTTATGTTTAATATATTTTTGAAAGGATTTTTGATGATTTTTTTAATTTTCCATGTCACAATCTATATTTAAACAAAAAACATACAATCCTGCAGTTTTTACATTGGCCCCTGAGCCTAATAATTGGCATCACTTCTTGGTCTGTACAAATCACTTTTCTGCATTTATCTGCTCATCTGTCATTCTAATCCTGCCTGTAATGATATCACCGGTGTATAGATAAGACAGGATCCACCATTCACAATAGATGATTGTAAAATCTTATTGATTCCTTCCTTGTACAGTGACCTCTGCACAGGTCACACAGCATGCCTAGAAAACTCTCCCATAGAAGTCAGTGAGACTTCCTCCTGTTCATTGCTTCTATGGCCCATGTGACTGCCGTAAAGCAATTTTCTTAATGCTTTCTAAATACTGTTGAGAAAAATAAATCTACAATCAGAAGATAAAAACACATTAGAAAAAAGTATATGTGTTACTATCTGTTTTTAACTGTCAGATAATATTTCCTTTAAAGCTTTCACCATTAATTGACGCTGGGAGCATCAAGTATTTATGTACCTGGCCGGTGGCCACAGGTGCCCTCCTGAGTTCAATTTGTATCTCTGTCCTCAGGACGATGATGGACGAGTCTCGGTTTGGCGATTACCTGGAGAACGTTACCTGCCTGACTGCATTGTATCAAATGTAAAGTTTGGTGGAGGAGGGATAATGCTATGGGGTTGAATGAAATTCTCTTCTGACCCCAGGGGCAGGCCAGCCATAGACCCTACAGGGAAATTTCCTAGTGGGCTGATGCCCAGGGGGTCACCAGAGCCCTCCTCATTGCCTCTGGCTGGGTACCTAATGATTAATTACCTGGCCAGTGGCCGCAGGAGCCCTCCTGAATTCAATTATATGGCTGTCCTCAGGAGGGTGATACAGTTGATAACTACAGTGGGGCATAGTTCATTCTCATAGGCTACAGGCAGTATACAAATGGCACAGGGAAACAGGTGTCTCAGGCCACAGGCTGGAAAAGGCCTGTGCCCTGCACTGGAGACAGCGATTCGGAATGGGATTTAGGTTTTTTACGCTCCTCAACAGGGCCGTCTTTAATATTGATTGGACCCTGGGCAAGAATTTACTTGGGCCCCCTGGATCCCGCCTTCCCCCACCCTAGCATGCAATCACGCCCTCCACCACAACACACACACACACACACACACACACACACACAAAAATCCACACACCTGGTAGAGTAGTAAACTTTAATAATGTAAACATAAAGAACTGGTTTACAAATAAGTCCTTAGCTTGACCTATTTACCACCTGTAGCTTCTTTTAGGCTGGGTTCACACCTGAGCGTTTTACAATGTGTTCCTACGCGCTGTAAAACGCTCAACAGGCAAAAACCAATGTTTCCCTATGGGCATGGGTCTCAGCTGAGCGTTTTACAGCGCGTACGAACGCGCTGTAAAACACCCTACGCCCCAAGATGTACAGGAGCCTCTTTGGGGCGTATTGTCGTGCGTAACACCTCTGTTTTTCATTGTACACCTCTGTGGTCAATAGCAAGAACGCGCGTACGACGCTCGTTTCCAAAATACAAAATCGCCCCAAAATACACCCGATAAAAACGCCTGTAAACAGCGCATATCGAATATGCTCAGCTCTGAACCCAGCCTTAACCTCGGTCTTATAGTATATTTTTATTAACAGTTATATGTTGTTGGAAGAACAAGCATGACAATATCTTGATAACTACAGTGGGGCAAAAAAGTATTTAGTCAGCCACTAATTGTGCAAGTTCTCCCACTTAGGGGGGCGTGGCCGGATGCCGAGAGGAGAGGACGCATAGTGTGTGAGCTCCGGTTGTGGAGCCTCGATAACGGCTCAAAGCGGCACAAATACAGCAAATATATTTCATACTTACCTACCCCAGGACAGCCCTCGGTACAGCAGACCTGCCGATGATGACCAGGGGACGGAAGAAGGGTTCACAGCCTCAGAAGATGACAGCGTTTTTTCACCCAGCTCCTGGGACTTCTCAAGATGGCGCCGGTTCCCGCCACACAGAGGGAGAGCCCTGTACATCTCCAGCAGCGGCACCCATCCAGCGATCTTCTGGATCTCCCTCCTCAGCAGGATCCGGTTCTCCACCACCACAGGAACCTAAAAAACAAAAAAGGGTGAGTGAGCAACAGCCATACAGTCCTCCCCTTAATACTTACCCTGCTTCACCAGGCATAGATCCTGGACTAACAGTTACCACAATGCAGGACATGCTGGCAGATCTAAAAAGATCCATACATGGTGACTTTAAAGAAACAATCTCTGTTATTCATGCAGACATAGTCGCCATAGGAGATAGAACAGCACATTTGGAAGAAAAAATGGAGGAATTTGTCACTGCACATAACTCGCTAGTAGATAATCATAATGCGGTTGAAGATGACATAGCCACCATGAAACTTAAAATTGCTGATCTGGAGGATCGCTCCAGAAGAAACAACATAAGATTCAGAAGCATTCCTGAAAGCGTTCTGGACTCTCAATTACAAGATTTTATTGCGGATCTTATAATGTCATATTTACCAGACACCCCAGGGTCAGAGCTAATCATAGACCGTGTTCACCGGGTTCCTAAACCCAAAGCCTTATCAGCCTCTATTCCCAGAGACGTTTTAGCTAGAATCCATTTCTATCACCTAAAGGATTCCCTGATGAGAGAAGCCCAAAAAAAGAGGCCAGACATTCCTGAAAGATTTTGCAATGTTCTCCTATTCACAGACCTCTCACCAGCAACGCTTAGTAGAAGACGTGAATTTCAACCGTACACCAAAGCACTAAGGGATAACAATATTCCTTATAAATGGGGCTTCCCTGTTAAACTGATTGTAAGATATCAAAACTCATCAATTGTACTAGTCTCTCCTCAGGAAGCGTCAAATGCCTTTACCAAATGGAACATTACCGTGCCACTAGAGGGCGCCAAAGACAAAGACAAAGTAATGAACTCTTCACCTTACAGGTCTGCCTCGGACAGAAGCCAACTGAACCTGACTCCAGAATGGTCCAAAGTAGGAAGAAATCCTCCATGAGTTCTATCCTGGACAATTTCCATATTATATTAAGTATACTTTCATGCTATACTATTTCAAACGGGGCTCCACACCCGTTGCTCTACCTCCCAGAACACATATCCCATCTCTGTGTTCACTTTCTCTAATCCACTGTTTACCTAACGTCTCCTATACTAAGTGAGATACATCACAATTTGTGGTCACTGTTAGACCATTGTTATGTTATTGTTATTTAATATTTACCTTATTTTTTATGTTTTAATTTATTGTTTTACAAGGTTACATAAAAAGGGTCTATACCTTCATCCTCAAATATCCGAACCTAAAGGTACAATGCTACGACCCCCACAATCAAAACACGGTAACACTTGGGTACTTTACTATGTTATTCACACATTACTGGTTAATCAATTCAGATTAGGAACTCTAGCATGCTTTCTTAGAGTTCAAGATGGCCAATAAAGGCATAAAAATTTTTTCTGCAAATGTTAATGGTCTCAATAATCCCTTTAAGCGTTCAACTTGCTGGAATGAGGTGAGGAAACAGAGAGCTGATATCATTTGTATTCAGGAATCCCATCTTAATAAGGAAGACTCATACAGATTTTCTCATCCCTCCTTTCCACATATTTTCTTCTCCCCAGCCTCAAAAAAAAGAAAAGGTGTGATTATAGGTTTCAAGAACTCTGTTGCTTTCCATTGTCATGACACAATAATAGATGAAGAAGGTAGATATATTATTATAATATGTGACATAAACAACACTAGATACACAATAGTTAACCTGTATGCCCCTAATGCTGATCAGATAAATTTTATCAAACGCATCATCAAACTAGCTCAGGATTCTAAGAAAGGATCCTTACTGATCTGCGGTGATTTTAATATGTGCCCTGACTCCTCAATGGACAGACTCCCTTCCCCTATCTTATCTCCCAAAAACTCACAACTCAGAGATTTCATATTTCAGGAAGGACTCCTAGATATCTGGAGGGTACACCATGCCAATGAAAAAGATTTTACTTTTTTCTCACACCCACATAACACTTATTCTAGAATAGACCTCTTTCTCTCAGATAAATGGCTACTTCAAAAAGTAATAGAGGTAACGATTTCTAATATAACGTGGTCTGACCATGCATTCATCTCCCTTACACTAGATGACACATATAGCAATAAAATATACTCCCCGTGGAGAATTAACAATTCTTTACTCCAAAGTGGCTCTATACGCACAGACGTAGAATTCTCATTAAAGGAATATTTTAAGATGAATGACAATAATCTGGTATCAGATATTACAATATGGAGTGCGCACAAGGCATTTATAAGAGGTGTATTGCTAAAACATGCAGCTATTCAAAAGAAAAAAAGAAGGGAAATCTTAGACAAATTACTAGCGGACATTAATGTTCTAGAAAATTCCTCCAAGATGTCTCTGGATCCAAAAATCATTAATAAACTAAAAACTGCTAGACATCATTTATACCTTCACCTTCATGAAAAACACGAATTCCACCTTCGAAAATTAAAATCAGACCATTACTCTCAAGGCAACAAAGCATCAAAAATCTTAGCGAACAGAATTAAAAAAAGAGAAGCCAAATCAAGAATCCCCTTCTTATACAACAGCCAGAACCAAAAAGTGTATAACCCCAAACACATAGCAGAAGAATTTGCAAAATACTATGAAAACCTATATAACTTGGAAAAATCAGCTGACACAGTCCAACCAACTCCTGAATATATTAATGACTTTCTCAAAGATATTTCTCTTCCGTCCATATCCTCATCCCAAAACCAAGCCCTTAACGCTAAAATCACACATCTAGAAATAACTGAAACAATCCAATCCCTCAAAAACAATAAGTCCCCAGGTCCTGATGGACTCACAAACGAATACTATAAAAATTTCTCCCACATTCTAAGCCCCTTCCTGAACAGATCCTTCAATTTGATAGCAGAGCAAAATTCAATCCCCAAAGACATGTTAAATGCAATGATAATAACCCTCCCAAAACCTGGTAAACCTGCTGATAAACCGGCTAACTTCAGACCAATATCACTATTAAACTCTGATGTGAAGATTTTTGCAAAAATTTTAGCAAAGAGATTATCCAACATTTTGCCTTCCCTTATAGTCAATGATCAAATTGGGTTTGTTCCCAACAGACAATCCTCAGATGGTACTAGGAGATTTATAGATCTTCTAGATGTAGCATATTCCTCCCGAACGCCCTCTCTGCTCCTTTCCTTGGACGCGGAGAAGGCGTTCGATAGAATACATTGGAAATACATCCAGGCTACTTTGGAAAAGTTCGGATTTAGGGATTTCTTTTTATCTGCGGTAATGGCACTATACTCTAACCCAACCGCATCTATATACTCATCTAGTTTTTTGTCTACTCCATTCAATATAAAGAATGGAACCAGACAAGGATGTCCTATGTCACCCCTGATATTCGCCCTGGCAATGGAACCCTTTGCGGAGCACATTAGATCCTCATCTCTCATTAAGGGGTTGACAGTGGGTAACTCAGACCACCGCATTGGCCTTTTTGCTGACGATGTACTAATACTGACATCAAATCCAACAACTGCTTTAAGCGCAATTAATGATATTATATCCAATTTTGGCAAAGCGTCCTTCTACAAAGTCAATATCAATAAATCTCAAATCCTTGATATGGGTCTTTCTCAATCTACCAAACGCTCAATCTCCAACTTGTATAAATACCCCTGGGCTGAGGAATCATTGACATACTTAGGCATCCAGCTTGCCTTCCCTACTAGCAAATTATTTAAAGTAAATTTTTGGCCTTTATACAATAAAATTAACGACTCCTTAAATAATCTAAGAACAGATTCACTTTCATGGCTAGGAAGAATTGCTGCAATAAAAATGGTAATCCTACCCAAAATCATCTATTTGTTCCGCAATATTCCAATCACTATTCCCAAAGGTTATATCACAAAACTTCAGGCCTTAATCAATAAACACATCTGGGGGAAATTTAAACCTAGAGTCAAAGCAATTATCCTTAATAAATCACTTAAAACAGGGGGCCTTAACGTCCCATCTATTAAACATTACTATGCATCCTCCATACTTGACCAAATGAGATATTTAATCAAAAATGACACCTCAAAAAAATGGGTCTCATTGGAAAATAATATAATGGGCAACTTTGACTTAAACTTGCGTCTCTCAGCAACAGCAGCCTTTGGTACAAAGAATACTACCCCACTATCAACCCTAAAAGCAATTCACAACATTTGGTATTCCATTGCCAGAACAGAAAAATTAGTTACCACCTCAGTACTTACTTTCCCTCTGAAAATTTGTGAATTGGCAATACCAGACCTCAAGATTGATAATTGGATCTCCATGGGCATCACTGATATTGGTCAACTAAAGAAAAATGATGTCCTTGTTGACTTCGCTTACCTACATAAAGAGTTCAACATTCCCAATGCAGATTTTTATAAATATTTAAGAATAAGACACTTACTACAATCCCCAAGGATTTTTCACTTCATCTCGAATAATCACTCTTTATCAGAGTGGATTAATATGTCACATAGATTAGATAAAGGTATTACTAAAGGATATCAACTATTGAAAGAATCAAATATAAACCCCCTACAGCATATCTTAGATATGTGGAATGAAGACCTGGGTATAGCCCTTTCAGACGCAGAATGGATTGAAGCTTTTACCTCTGTCTCTAAACTCTCTAAGTGCTCAGATCACTTGGAAGGAGCAAGAAAAATAATGTACAGATGGTATAGAACTCCTGTCTACTTGAATAAAATTTTCCCAGAGGTTTCCCCCGCTTGTTGGAGGTGTGGTCACGTTTGTGGTTCATATCTTCACATGTGGTGGAACTGCCCAACAGTAAGATGTCTATGGAATACAGTCTTTAAATACATTTCAACTCTAGCATGCCACACTATAGAGCCACTTCCTAAAATGGCTCTTCTATCGGTAGGACTTATAGATCTTCCTTTTCATTATAGGACCATTGCTAGTCATTTAATATTTGTTACCCGCTTAAAAATCGCAGCTTGTTGGAAATCTGGTTCCTTACCTAACATTAATAGAATTTTTAGAACACTAGATAATAATTGCTTATATGAGGGCCTATGGGCATCGGCTAAGAATTCTAAGACTGTATTCTTAAAAAACTGGGAAGTTTGGCTGGACGACGCTAAATGCAACATCCCCCTCAATGCTTTCATTAGACTGTAAAACTATCTATTATTATACCAGTATACTTGCCCGCATCTTTGTACCTGTTTAACTTAATTTACTCAAAATATTATGCTAATTGCTTTATGATGTGTAATTCTATACTGCATTATCAGCTTCCATAAGTGCCTTAATTATTCATGTACTATAACTTTTTACATGTGACTGAATGCATTCATTTGTAACCTACTGTTGAAAATGTTAATAAATACTATTGTTCAAAAAAAAAAAAAAAAAAAAAAAAAAAAAAAAAAAGTTCTCCCACTTAAAAAGATGAGAGGCCTGTAACTTTCATCATAGGTACACTTTAACTATGAGAGACAAAATGGGGGGAAAGAATACAGAAAATCACATTGTAGGATTTCTAATGAATGAATTGGTAAATTCCTTGGTAAAATAAGTATTTGGTCACCTACAAACAAGCAAGATTTCTGGCTCTCACAGACCTGTAACTTCTTCTTTCCTCCACTCATTACTTGTATTAATGGCACCTGTTTTAACTTGTTATCAATATAAAAGACACCTGTCGACAACCTCAGTCACACTCCAAACTACACTATGGCCAAGACCAAAGAGCTGTCGAAGGACACCAGAAACAAAATTGTAGACCTGCACCAGGCTGGGAAGACTGAATCTGTGAAGAAATCAACTGTGGGAGCAATTTTTAGAAAATGGAAGACATACATTATGGTCAGATGAAACCAAAGTAAAACTTTTTGGTAAAAACTCAACTCGTGTTTGGAGGAGAAAGAATTCTGAGTTGCATCCAAAGAACACCATACCTACTGTGAAGCATGGGGGTGGAAACATCATGCTTTGGGGCTTTTTTTCTGCAAAGGGATCAGGACGAATGATCCGTGTAAAGGAAAGAATGAATGGGGCCATGTTTCTTGAGATTTTGAGTGAAAACTTCCTTCCATCAGCAAGGGCATCGACGATGAAACATGGCTGGGTCTTTCAGCATGACAATGATCCCAAACACACCACCCGGGCAATGAAGGAGTGGCTTCATAAGAAGCATTTCAAGGTCCTGGAGGGGCCTAGCCAGTCTCCAGATCTCAACCCCATAGAAAATCTTTGGAGGGAGTTGAAAGTCCGTGTTGCCCAGCGACAGCCCCAAAACATCACTGCTCTAGAGGAGATCTGCATGGAGGAATGGGCCAAAATACCAGCAACAGTGTGTAAAAACCTTGCGAAGACTTACAGAAAACGTTTGACCTCTGTCATTGCCAACAAAGGGTATATAACAAAGTATTGAGATGAACTTTTGTTATTGACCAAATACTTATTTTCCACCATAATTTGCAAATAAATTCTTTAAAAATCAGACAATGTGATTTTCTGGATTTTTCTTTCTCATTATGTCTCTCATAGTTGAAGTGTACCTATGATGAAAATTACAGGCCTCTCTCATCTTTTTAAGTAGGAGAACTAAAGGACTAAATACTTTTTTGCCCCACTGTATATATATATATATATATATATATATATATATAAATAAAACTAAATATAGAGAAAAAAAAGAATCAGCACAAAAGTATCAAATAAAATGGCTGTATCATTATTCTAAAAATTATTAACCCCTTAAGGACATAGGACGTACCGGTACGCCCTATTTCCCGAGTCCTTAAGGACCAAGGACGTACCGGTACGTCCTAACTTTAAATAGGCATTCCGGCGCCCCAGGGGTTAATCTGAACAGGATGCCGGCTGAAATCATTCAGCCGGCATCCTGTCACAACGCCAGGGGGGGTCATGTGACCCCCCCGTGTCGGCGATCGCAGCAAACCGCAGGTCAATTCAGACCTGCGTTTTGCTGCGCTTTTTGCAGTTAGGGACCGCGGGGATCAGAAACTTTACAGTGCCTAAAATCAATATTTTTCACCCCCCCCTGCACCCCTGCATGATTTGATGCCGGCGGGTGGTGCGGGGGGGGGGTGTCGCATGCGGTGGGGGCATTGCGGGAGGCGGGCGGTGCGGCAGGCGGGATCGCGATCCCCCGCCCGCCTCCCCATGAACGATCGTTGGCTTCTAGTGGTTATACCAGGGTGCCAGCACATTGCTGGCACCCTGGTATAAACGGCTGACATCTGTGCAGATGTCAGCCGTTTAACCCTTTCCATACCACGGTCCGTACGGACCGCTGTATGGAAAAAGTTAACTGTCATCGGTCAGGGAGCTCCCTCCCTCTCCATCGGGGGGCTGCTGTGCCTTTGCAGCCCCCCGATGGAGAGGGAGAGAGCCCCCCGACAGCCGCCCTCAGCCCTGTGCTTACCCTTCCCCGTCTGCGAAGTTGTGGCAGACGGGGAAGGTTCCCATGGCAACAGGACGCCTGCTCAGGCGTCCTGCTGTCCATGGTGCTGAACAGATCTATGCTAAAAGCATAGATCTGTTCAGTGTAAGTAAAATACAGTGCAGTACAATATATATTGTACTGTACTGTATTATACAGACATCAGACCCACTGGATCTTCAAGAACCAAGTGGGTCTGGGTCAAAAAAATGTAAAAAAAAGTGAAAAAAGTTAAGATAAAAAAAAAACATTTATCACTGAATAAAAATTAAAAAAATAAAATAAACTACACATATTAGGTATCAACGCGTCCGTAACGACCTGATCTATAAAACGGTCATGTTATTTTCCCCACATGGTGAACGCCATAAAAATAAAAAAATAAAAACTATGAGAAAATTGAAATTTTGCCCACCTTACTTCCCAAAAAAGGTAATAAAAGTGATCAAAAAAGTCGCATGTACGCTAAAATAGTACCAATCAAACCGTCATCTCATCCCGCAAAAAATGAGACCCTCCTCAAGATAATCGCCCAAAAACTGAAAAAACTATGGCTCTTAGACTATGGAAACACTAAAACATGATTTTTTTTTGTTTCAAAAATGAAATCATTGTGTAAAACTTACATAAATAAAAATAAAGTATACATATTAGGTATCGCCGCGTCCGTATCGACTGGCTCTATAAAAATATCACATGACCTAACCCCTCAGGTGACCACCGTAAAAAAAAAAAAAAAAAAAAGTGTAAAAAAAGCAATTGTTTGCCATCTTACGTCACAAAAAGTGTAATAGCAAGCGATCAAAAAGTCATATGCACCCCAAAATAGTGCCAATCAAACCGTCATCTCATCCCGCAAAAAATGAGACCCTACTCAAGATAATCGCCCAAAAACTGAAAAAACTATGGCTCTTAGACTATGGAGACACTAAAACATTTTTTTGGTTTTAAAAATGAAGTTATTGTATAAAACTTACATAAATAAAAAAAATTGTATACATATTAGGTATCGCCGCGTCCATGACAACCTGCTCTATAAAATTACCACATGATCTAACCTGTCAGATGAAAGTTGTAAATAACAAAAAAACAAAACGTGCCAATAAAGCTATTTCTTGTTACCTTGCTGCACAAAAAGTGTAATATAGATCAACCAAAAATCATATGTACCCTAAACTAGTACCAACAAAACTGCCACCCTATCCTGCCGTTTCTAAAATGGGGTCACTTTTTTGGAGTTTCTACTCTAGGGGTCCATCGGGGGGGCTTCAAATGGGACATGGTGTAAAAAAAAACAGTCCAGCAAAATCTGCCTTCCAAAAACCGTATGGCGTTCCTTTCCTTCTGCGCCCTGCCGTGTGCCCGTACAGCGGTTTACAACCACATATGGGGTGTTTCTGTAAACTACAGAATCAGGGCCATAAATAATGAGTTTTGTTTGGCTGTTAACCCTTGCTTTGTAACTGGAAAAAAAATATTAAAATGGAAAATCTGCCAAAAATGTGAAATTTTTAAATTGTGTCTCTATTTTCCATTAAATCTTGTGCAACACCTAAAGGGTTAACAAAGTTTGTAAAATCAGTTTTGAATACCTTGAGGGGTGTAATTTCTTAGATGGGGTCACTTTTATGGAGTTTCTACTCCAGGGGTGCATCAGTGGGGCTTCAAATGGGACATGGTGTCAAAAAAAACAGTCCAGCAAAACCTGCCTTCCAAAAACCGTATGGCATTCCTTTCCTTCTGCGCCATGCCGTGTGCCCGTACAGCGGTTTACGACCACATATGGGGTGTTTCTGTAAACTACAGAATCAGGGCTATAAATAATGAGTTTTGTTTGGCTGTTAACCCTTGCTTTGTAACTGGAAAAAAAATATTAAAATGGAAAATCTGCCAAAAATGTGAAATTTTGAAATTGTGTCTCTATTTTCCATTAAGTTTGTAAAATCAGTTTTGAATACCTTGAGTGGTGTAGTTTCTTAGATGGGGTCACTTTTATGGAGTTTCTACTCCAGGGGTGCATCAGGGGGGCTTCAAATGGGACATGGTGTCAAAAAAACAGTCCAGCAAAATTAGCCCTCCAAAAACCAAACGGCGCACCTTTCACTCTACGCCCCGCTGTGTGGCCATACAGTAGTTTACGGCCACATATGGGGTGTTTCTGGGAACAGCAGAGTCAGGGCAATAAAGATACAGTTTTGTTTGGCTGTTAACCCTTGCTTTGTTAGTGGAAAAAATGGGTTTAAATTGAAAGTTAGGCAAAAAAATGAAATTCGCAAATTATATCTCCATTTGCCAATAACTCTTGTGCAACACCTAAAGGGTTAACGACGTATGTAAAATCAGTTTTGAATACCTTGAGGGGTGTAGTTTCTTAGATGGGGTCACTTTTAGGGAGTTTCTCCTCTAGGGGTGCATCAGGGGGCTTCAAATGGGACATGGTGTAAATAAACCAGTCCATAAAAATCTGCCTTCCAAAAACCAAACAGCGCACCTTTCACTCTACGTCCCGCTGTGTGGCCGTACAGTAGTTTACGGCCACATATTGGGTGTTTCTGTAAACGGCAGAGTCAGAGCAATAAAGATACAGTCTTGTTTGGCTGTTAACCCTTGCTTTGTTAGTGGAAAAAATGGGTTAAAATGAAAAATTAGACAAAAAAATGAAATTCTCAAATTTCCTCCCCATTTGCCAATAACTCTTGTGCAACACCTAAAGGGTTAACAATGTATGCAAAATCAGTTTTGAATACCTTGAGGGGTGTAGTTTCTTAGATGGGGTCATTTTTGGGTGGTTTCTATTATGTAAGCCTCGCAAAGTGACTTCAAACCTGAACTGGTCCCTAAAAATTGAGTTTTTGTAAATTTCGGAAAAATTTCAAGATTTGCTTCTAAACTTCTAAGCCTTATAACATCCCCAAAAAATAAAATATCATTCCCAAAACAATTCAAGCATGAAGTAGACATATGGGGAATGTAAAGTCATCACTATTTTTTGGGGTATTACTATGTATTACAGAAGTAGAGAAACTGAAACTTTTAAATTTGCAAATTTTTCCAAATTTTTGGTAAATTAGGTATTTTTTTGTGCAAAAAAAATAATTTTTTTGACTTCATTTTACCAGTGTCATGAAGTACAATTTGTGACGAAAAAACAATCTCAGAACGGCCTGGATAAGTCAAAGCGTTTTAAAGTTATTAGCACTCAAAGTGACACTGGTCAGATTTCCAAAAAATGGCCTGGTCCTTAAGGTGAAATAGGGCTGAGTCCTTAAGGGGTTAAAAGTATTTTGCAGATTACTTTTTTTTTTTTTTCAATGTGCAGATAGTACTGTACTACTAACCCCTGACTGGCTATACTCTGGAGGAGCGTGTCTAAGCAACTACCTGGTTTTCAATAGAGCCTCAGATGGTAAGGATAGACTTGAGCCGTTAGGGTAGTTGGCAGGGGCTACTCCAGAGCAATCCTGAGTCAGTGACAGCTGGTCCAGGCAGATCAGGAGATAACTGCGTAGGTACCAGAAGTACACGCGTAGTCCGGCAGATGGGGTCGTTACCAGGAGCAACAGTGCAGTACTGAAGGATGAGGCAGAGGCGTAGTCAGACAGGCAGAAGGTGAGGGCAGGCAGCACAGGTACAGGTCATCCAATCCGGGTCGGCAACAGGAGAGACAAGGCAAGCAGACAGGGATCAGATGATAAGCAGAGTCCAGGAACAAAGTATATACAGGAGCACTTGAGAGTATCAGGAACAAACCAACTCAAGGATCTTGACACTGAGGCATCTGGGAAGAGGGCTGAGCCACTTAAATACCTGCAGGATAGCCAGGGTTGGTCAGCAAGGTCACCTGACCTAACCCACACAGCCCAGGGAGTGATGCGCTCTGCCCTTAGAGCAATGTGACAAGAAACCAGCCAACCTCATGCTGTGTCCAGGGCTGAGTGGAAGCTGTGGAGCGGAATCCTAAAAGCAATACCACTTACAGAAACAGAGCCCAGGACCGCAGCGGTGAAATGGGAAGCACCGGCCCCAGGTCACCACTGCGCGCAGCAGCCGGGGCAACGGAGATAAGCGGGGGAACAACGGCGTACAGCAGCTGCTGTTACATCCTGACAGTGGGCAGATTTGTATTAATTATAGGAAATACTCTGTGAGTTAAATACATAGGTTGCTGCTGCACAGGTCCTTCTGGTAGTTTATTACAATGTAACAGTCTGGGTTTCTAACCTGTATAGCTCACTGAGCATTACTTACACTGGATACAATTGTATCCTCTTCTGGTCTGAGAGAAGAATTGGCTGTGTACTGATTGATTTGCCTTTATATATAAACATGAGTTTTCTTATTCACCGATAGCAAACAAATATCTTGACTATAAATATAGACAAGCACATCTACACTTTGGCAACAATGAAAAAATAAGATTATGTGTATAAATAATTTTTTGTTTATAGATAGTTGGTCCAGTGCCAAATTGGTTCACCTATCACAACAAATATAACATAATAAAAAGAACACTAAAAACACAATGTGCAATCAATAAAACCCAAATTTAAAACATTAATCCAGGTTGTGGAATATTAGGCTCCATTCACACGTCCGCAAATGGGTCCGCAATTTTGCGGAACGGGTGCGGACCCATTCATTCTCTATGGGGACGGAATGGATGCGGTCTGCAGCTTCGCAAAAGACAAGAATAGGCATTTCTATTGGGGTGCCGGCCGGGTGTGTTGCAATCCGCAATTTGTGAATGGAGCCTTAGCATGTGGTCTCAATAGCCAATGGTCGCAGGGCCCGTGCAACACTAAAAACCAAAACTGTCCACCAGTTTATTCCTCGGTTTATTTAAAACATAGATCCAAATAATTCAAATTGGGTATTAAATGTCCTAATATAGCCATCCAAGGTTATAGTCAAATGTATCTTAGATATTCCTGTACTTGTATAGTGCATGGAAAGGGTTATGTGTGTTGCCAATTTCCGATGAAGACAATTTATAAAGACCGGCTTTTTCCCCCGATCTTTGTTTTCCCCTGGGCTGCTGGAGGATTTGGCTAATTTATGAGGAGGCATGTACCTCATCATAAGTTAGGCAGACAGCCAGCAGTCCATGTGCCTGAAGTAAAAAACTACTCCGGTCCCTTACTGAAGTAGTTTTTACTCCTCTTTTTTTTTGGCAGGGGTCCTCTTTTTTTTTTACCTGTTTTCAAGCATAAATTATAGTAAATTTGCCTGGGCTGAGGTCTGGACCCCTGCCATGCCCCCACCACTCCCAACTGGTGAACATGGCGTAAAAAAGGGCGTTTGTGACTTTTTTTTTTGGCTAAAAACTGACATAAAAAGTTTGTAAATGACCCCCATTGACTTTAGTGTTACAAACTCCCCCTCTGCAATGATAAGGGGCAATCACCCCGAAACAGCTGTCTGCAGATGAGATGTTGGCTTATTTAATATCCAAATCATGTCCCTTTTTAAAAGGTCAAACATTGACTTACATCTGGTGGTATTAGAGGCAGAGCTTGCCTGGCCTATCTGACTCCTAACTCCGCTTAGGCACTCTCCATACAGAGATATGGTATTCCCTGAAAACTCCCCCTTGTTCACACACTGTAAAATGGTTTTACAGGGTTTTTTTTCAGTCTCTGATTTGAGAAACATTGAGAAGTGACATGTTACTTCATGGAAGCAGATTTGATTATGGATTTCATATCAAGTCAAGAAACCCCAACCAAATACTTTTCTAATACTTTTGTAAAAACTCCTATAAAGCCTCCACCTAATGAGAAATCTGCCGCCAAAAACGACCTGTTTTTAGCTGCTGATTTTGCCGTGTGAACATACCCTGGAAGTTCTTCAGCAGATCCAGCAGAAAGTTGCATGAAACAATTTTATAGTTTTTTTTGCCATGATGCACAGCAGAATATGCAATGTGCTTGAAGTTTTGGGACCATGGATCATTGCACCAGGAGGTTTTGCTTAGAATGACAACAATGGCTGTGATAAAACCACAATTTGTATAAAGTGTTTGGGAGCCTGCCCTAAACCGCACATATTGTAATCAACCTTTGAATTAAGCTTTATTTATATGAGATCAGACAACTCCTTTAAATCAGTAGATATTCAAGAGATGGGATCACATTGTGCTGAACTGAAGGTTCCTGGAACTCATGACTAGGGATGAGCGAACTTCTGTTTTCAAGTTCGCCGTACAAGGTTCGGGTTATCTAAGAATTCCGTTATGGATTCCGTTACCATGGACCATGTGCTGGAAACTATACAGGGGAGTGAAGGCTTTGTCTACTTTGTAGATCCTGGCGCTGGCAAACTGTAGCTCAGCTCCCACAATGGGAGCAGCAGTACCCCAGAACAGCCATGACACAGTGGTCCGAAACAGCTGATCATGGTGGTCCGGGGTGTCAGTCCATCACTGATCTTATATTGATAACCTACCCTGAGCACCGGAAAACCCCTTTAAAGCGCTTTCATATTTTGGTGTTAGGATGTTCACATTTGCATCGGAAGCAATGTAAAAAATTCCATCAGATTTGACAACATGAATAACACTGCTTGCCATCAAAATGACAGAAACCAAAAAGAACCTTGGCAAACACCAATGGAGTTATCTGGAGGCCATTAGGATCCATCTGTCACTACCAGAGCTTTGAGACGTTCTCACAGCTCTGTTTCTCCACCCCTGTGATGATGTCACTACTAGAGCTTGGAGGAGTTCTCTCTGCTCTGTTTCTCCGCCCCTGTGTTGAGGTCTTTACTTTCTGTTTCCTTCCTCCCAGCTGTCCCTCCTGTGTTTGATTTCTCTGCCTTTAGATCACCCCTCCTCCTTTGTAGGGTGCGGATTATACTTTTCATTTGAGCTGTATCTCTCGCTTGAGTATCTTCACTTGTGTGATATCTTTCAATGGACCTGAGTTCTGCTGAAGCAAGTACTTCGGATATTGTCTGCTGACTTTGGATCTGTTTTCACTGCTGCTGCAGCTCCTTCAGTTAAGTGTACAGACATTGTGTGTTTCTGTTTGTTTGCTGACTGGATCCGAGGCGACCCCGGTTCCGTCCATATTCTGAGCAGGGCACCGGTGGCCGTGCCCCTTCCACTATTGTAGGGGTTACAGTGGTCATCAGCCTTAGGTACGCGGGCATGTCTCGATCCACCATCTGGATCTGGACATGTGCTTAGCAGCATAGGGAGAGCTTTTAGGGTCTGACAGGGGTCACCCTTTATCCTCCCTAGTTTGGGTCCGGTCAGTAGCTAATTCACTGTGTATGCTCTTGTTGCTCACATACAGCCGTGACACCATTATACGGCGGATTCGGCATTGTGCCGTGTTATACACGGAAGAAATGGCAAATATGTCAACAGAGCTTAATTGAATACAGGACCCCAAGTTGTATTCTGTTGCCTTATGATGACAATCAGGTTTGAGCAAATCGAAGTATCTGAAGTGGACTTTCACCAGAATTTCAGGAAAAATTGGATTTGCTGCCAAGCTGAATTTCCTAATGCTTTGTGGTAACGAATGAATTTTCCTGAAATGGCTGGAAAAAAAAACCCACTCACCCAATTGAGCGCGAAGAAGCCGCTGCAGGCATCTTGATTAAAGATCTTGCACAAAATATTGCGCACGGTGATGTGTGACGTCACCACCGTGTGTATGAGGCCTAAGAGTTGGCTTTTTCCATCTTGCCCTTGGTTTTTTTCGCAGATATATTTTTTATATTTATGTGATGTACACTTCAATAAATATTTCTATACTATTATCTATTAGCCGATGTTTCTTTACTCTTGGGTTATTGGTGTATTTGTTTTAGGTTATTTGAGCTAGGCCCATTTATAACTATATGATATTGTGAGGTTCTTATTGGTAACTTGGAAGTATCTTTACCCAGCAACTTCTTCTTGATGTACTTATAGAATAGAATAATGCCTTATGGATGAAGCTGCCTAGAAAAATCGATAAGCTTCATTTCCGCATGGAGAGCGTACAGCACTAGGATTACCAGAACGGAGTGATTGTATGTGTGTTTCTTAGGCTTCGTGCATAATTATGGTTTCAGACCAGTCTAGCGTTATATAGAATATGGCACAGGCTGCAGAATCTTACAGAAGAAATGGTGGCAGAGGCCATATCACAAAGAATATATATCTCTGTAGTCTGTAGTACTGAGCCGCACAGAGGCACCACCCCGCAGTATACAGAGTGTCTTATGGAAGGGCTCTATATGCCACCACACAGATTGTAATAGAGGAAAGCCTATGAATACTGTATGAATACATCCTAAGTATATAAACTGTACTTAATCCAGTACTGTTAAGTTACATACATGAACATCATTGGCATAAGGTACCTCCTGCCACCGCCTGGGACAAGCCAAGTATTGCCTCACACTAACCTGTGACACGGGATTGCTGGGTTTACTGCTATGCCGCTTCCTCCATTCAATGCCTAGCAGCATCAAGCAAAGGGGAAGGCAGCAGAAGAAACCACCCTTGTCTTCTCCTCATGGTCCCTCACAGCCAGAGACCCAACCTGTTCCTGCTAGATTGCAGGGGCAACAGCTTTATTCCTTTGCTTCACTTGGTCATGCCTCTATGTAAACCATCAATACAAGAAAGGGAATAAAAAAGTGGAACATAGAAACGCCTAATCACAGGGTCAAGGTCATACATTACCCTTGCCAAAAGCAATACATACCGTGATAAAGCAGAAAATACCTCCCCGTCAGGATCCAATATCACTGTGTACCTATCACTGTATCTGACATGTAGAATCAATGCATGTTATAGATTATAGTCATTGGTATACTGAGGTCCCTTGGTCTTTCATGACGGCTTTATTGTGCATTTAGATGTAATTCCACCATTGTGCCACCTTCTTACAATCCCACTTTCTAATGCAGCTGAGAAGTCTATGGATCCCAGTTAATGACTTATTCTGACAGTACAACAGGGGAGAATTGGCCATAGACCTTACAGGGAAATTTCCCGGTAGTCCGTTGTCCAGGGGGACCATCCAAGCCCTGCTTTCTGCCACTGGCCGGGTATATAATGAGCTCTCAGCGGTAATTAACACTCATGTACCCGGACAGCGACCACACATGCCCTCCTGAATTTAACTGTTGTGGCCCGCATCAGGAGGTCTCTGCTCCATATCTTAATCAGAGACAACTGGAGAAGGACAGAAGATGGCATCTCTTGATGGCCACCACAGTGGGACAGCTTTTTTGGTAATATATTGTGGTATATGGGTCTGATGGGACAGTATTTCGCACTATTGGTATTGCTGACCCTGCCTAATTGTGTTGCCACACTTTCTGTCAATATGGACCCCCTACAACATGGGGCCACTTTTCGATTTTTTTTTCAGGGCCACTTTAAGTTCCCAGTCCACCCCTTCTGTACAGAGTACAGATGGCTATAGATTTCATCAGTTACACACTTGTCTTTTTTTCACACTTTATGTATTTTTCTGATATTTTATTATAGTTTCATAGCTTCAATTAAAATGCAAGATTTTTTTATTTTATTTTTTAAAGATCACATCGCTTAACCACCTCCGGACCGCCTAACGCAGGATCGCGTTCCGGAGGTGGCAGCCCTGCGCAGAGTCACGCATATATGCGTCATCTCGCGATGGGCGAGATTTCCTGTGAACGCGCGCACACAGGCGCGCGCGCTCACAGGAACGGAAGGTAAGAGAGTTGATCTCCAGCCTGCCAGCGGCGATCGTTCGCTGGCAGGCTGGAGATGTGTTTTTTTTAACCCCTAACAGGTATATTAGACGCTGTTTTGATAACAGCGTCTAATATACCTGCTACCTGGTCCTCTGGTGGTCCCCTTTGTTTGGATCGACCACCAGAGGACACAGGTAGCTCAGTAAAGTCCCACCAAGCACCACTACACTACACTACACCCCCCCCCCGTCACTTATTAACCCCTTATTAGCCCCTGATCACCCCTGATCACCCCATATAGACTCCCTGATCACCCCCCTGTCATTGATCACCCCCCTGTCATTGATTACCCCCCTGTAAAGCTCCATTCAGATGTCCGCATGATTTTTACGGATCCACTGATAGATGGATCAGATCCGCAAAACGCATCCGGACGTCTGAATGAAGCCTTACAGGGGCGTGATCAATGACTGTGGTTATCACCCCATATAGACTCCCTGATCACCCCCCCTGTCATTGATTACACCCCTGTCATTGATCAACCCCCTGTAAAGCTCCATTCAGACGTCCGCATGATTTTTACGGATGCACTGATAGATGGATCCGATCCTCAAAACGCATCCGGACGTCTGAATGAAGCCTTACAGGGGCATGATCAATGACTGTGGTGATCACCCCATATAGACTCCCTGATCACCCCCCTGTAAAGCTCCATTCAGATGTCCGCATGATTTTTACGGATGCACTGATAGATGGATCCGATCCTCAAAACGCATCCGGACGTCTGAATGAAGCCTTACAGGGGCATGATCAATGACTGTGGTGATCACCCCATATAGACTCCCTGATCACCCCCCTGTAAAGCTCCATTCAGATGTCCGCATGATTTTTACGGATGCACTGATAGATGGATCCGATCCGCAAAACGCATCCGGACGTCTGAATGAAGCCTTACAGGGGCATGATCAATGACTGTGGTGATCACCCCATATAGACTCCCTGATCACCCCCCTGTAAAGCTCCATTCAGATGTCCGCATGATTTTTACGGATGCACTGATAGATGGATCCGATCCTCAAAACGCATCCGGACGTCTGAATGAAGCCTTACAGGGGCATGATCAATGACTGTGGTGATCACCCCATATAGACTCCCTGATCACCCCCCTGTAAAGCTCCATTCAGATGTCCGCATGATTTTTACGGATGCACTGATAGATGGATCCGATCCGCAAAACGCATCCGGACGTCTGAATGAAGCCTTACAGGGGCATGATCAATGACTGTGGTGATCACCCCATATAGACTCCCTGATCACCCCCCTGTCATTGATCACCCCCCTGTAAAGCTCCATTCAGATGTCCGCATGATTTTTACGGATGCACTGATAGATGGATCGGATCCGCAAAACGCATCCGGACGTCTGAATGAAGCCTTACAGGGGCATGATCAATGACTGTGGTGATCACCCCATATAGACTCCCTGATCACCCCCCTGTCATTGATCAACCCCCCTGTCATTGATCAACCCCCCTGTCATTGATCACCCCCCCTGTCATTGATCACCCCCCCTGTCATTGATCCCCCCCTCTGTAAGGCTCCATTCAGATATTTTTTTGGCCCAAGTTAGCAGAATTTTTTTTTTTTTTTTCTTACAAAGTCTCATATTCCACTAACTTGTGTCAAAAAATAAAATCTCACATGAACTCACCATACCCCTCACGGAATCCAAATGCGTAAAATTTTTTAGACATTTATATTTCAGACTTCTTCTCACGCTTTAGGGCCCCTAGAATGCCAGGGCAGTATAAATACCCCACATGTGACCCCATTTCGGAAAGAAGACACCCCCAGGTATTCCGTGAGGGGCATATTGAGTCCATGAAAGATTGAATTTTTTGTCCCAAGTTAGCGGAACGGGAGACTTTGTGAGAAAAAAATTAAAAATATCAATTTCCGCTAACTTGTGCCAAAAAAAAAAAATTTCTATGAACTCGCCATGCCCCTCATTGAATACCTTGGGGTGTCTTCTTTCCAAAATGGGGTCACATGTGGGGTATTTATACTGCTCTGGCATTCTAGGGGCCCCAAAGCGTGAGAAGAAGTCTGGTATCCAAATGTCTAAAAATGCCCTCCTAAAAGGAATTTGGGCACCTTTGCGCATCTAGGCTGCAAAAAAGTGTCACACATCTGGTATCGCCGTACTCAGGAGAAGTTGGGGAATGTGTTTTGGGGTGTCATTTTACATATACCCATGCTGGGTGAGAGAAATATCTTGGTCAAATGCCAACTTTGTATAAAAAAATGGGAAAAGTTGTCTTTTGCCAAGATATTTCTCTCACCCAGCATGGGTATATGTAAAATGACACCCCAAAACACATTCCCCAACTTCTCCTGAATACGGCGATACCACATGTGTGACACTTTTTTGCAGCCTAGGTGGGCAAAGGGGCCCATATTCCAAAGAGCACCTTTAGGATTTCACAGGTCATTTACCTACTTACCACACATTAGGGCCCCTGGAAAATGCCAGGGCAGTATAACTACCCCACAAGTGACCCCATTTTGGAAAGAAGACACCCCAAGGTATTCCGTGAGGGGCATGGCGAGTTCCTAGAATTTTTTATTTTTTGTCACAAGTTAGTGGAAAATGCTTATTTTTTTTTTTATTTTTTTTTTCATACAAAGTCTCATATTCCACTAACTTGTGACAAAAAATAAAAAGTTCCATGAACTCACTATGCCCATCAGCGAATACCTTGGGGTCTCTTCTTTCCAAAATGGGGTCACTTGTGGGGTAGTTATACTGCCCTGGCATTCTAGGGGCCCAAATGTGTGGTAAGGAGTTTGAAATCAAATTCTGTAAAAAATGACCTGTGAAATCCGAAAGGTGCTCTTTTGAATATGGGCCCCTTTGCCCACCTAGGCTGCAAAAAAGTGTCACACATCTGGTATCTCCGTAATCGGGAGAAGTTGGGGAATGTGTTTTGGGGTGTCATTTTACATATACCCATGCTGGGTGAGAGAAATATCTTGGCAAAAGACAACTTTTCCCATTTTTTTTATACAAAGTTGGCATTTGACCAAGATATTTATCTCACCCAGCATGGGTATATGTAAAAAGACACCCCAAAACACATTCCTCAACTTCTCCTGAATACAGAGATACCAGATGTGTGACACTTTTTTGCAGCCTAGGTGGGCAAAGGGGCCCACATTCCAAAGAGCACCTTTCGGATTTCACAGGTCATTTACCTACTTACCACACATTTGGGCCCCTAGAATGCCAGGGCAGTATAACTACCCCACAAGTGACCCCATTTTGGAAAGAAGAGACCCCAAGGTATTCGCTGATGGGCATAGTGAGTTCATGGAAGTTTTTATTTTTTGTCACAAGTTTGTGGAATATGAGACTTTGTATGAAAAAAAAAATTAAAAAACAAATCATCATTTTCCACTAACTTGTGACAAAAAATAAAAAATTCTAGGAACTCGCCATGCCCCTCACGGAATACCTTGGGGTGTCTTCTTTCCAAAATGGGGTCACTTGTGGGGTAGTTATACTGCCCTGGTATTCTAGGGGCCCAAATGTGTGGTAAGGAGTTTGAAATCAAATTCAGGAAAAAATGAGGAGTGAAATCCGAAAGGTGCTCTTTGGAATATGGGCCCCTTTGCCCACCTAGGCTGCAAAAAAGTGTCACACATCTGGTATCCCCGTACTCAGGAGAAGTTGAGGAATGTGTTTTGGGGTGTCTTTTTACATATACCCATGCTGGGTGAGATAAATATCTTGGTCAAATGACAACTTTGTATAAAAAAATGGGAAAAGTTGTCTTTTGCCAAGATATTTCTCTCACCCAGCATGGGTATATATAAAATGACACCCCAAAACACATTCCCCACCTTCTCCTGAGTACGGAGATACCAGATGTGTGACACTTTTTTGCAGCCTAGGTGGGCAAAGGGGCCCATATTCCAAAGAGCACCTTTCGGATTTCACAGGTCATTTTTTACAGAATTTGATTTCAAACTCCTTACCACACATTTGGGCCCCTAGAATGCCAGGGCAGTATAACTACCCCACAAGTGACCCCATTTTGGAAAGAAGAGACCCCAAGGTATTCGCTGATGGGCATAGTGAGTTCATAAAACTTTTTATTTTTTGTCACAAGTTAGTGGAATATGAGACTTTGTAAGAAAAAAAATAAAAAATAAAAAATCATAATTTTCCGCTAACTTGTGACAAAAAATAAAAAGTTCTATGAACTCACTATGCCCATCAGCGAATACCTTAGGGTGTGTACTTTCAGAAATGGGGTCATTTGTGGGGTGTTTGTACTGTCTGGGCATTGTAGAACCTCAGGAAACATGACAGGTGCTCAGAAAGTCAGAGCTGCTTCAAAAAGCGGAAATTCACATTTTTGTACCATAGTTTGTAAACGCTATAACTTTTACCCAAACCATTTTTTTTTTACCCAAACATTTTTTTTTTATCAAAGACATGTAGAACTATAAATTTAGAGCAAAATTTCTATATGGATGTCGTTTTTTTTTGCAAAATTTTACTACTGAAAGTGAAAAATGTCATTTTTTTGCAAAAAAATCGTTAAATTTCGATTAATAACAAAAAAAGTAAAAATGTCAGCAGCAATGAAATACCACCAAATGAAAGCTCTATTAGTGAGAAGAAAAGGAGGTAAAATTCATTTGGGTGGTAAGTTGCATGACCGAGCAATAAACGGTGAAAGTAGTGTAGGTCAGAAGTGTAAAAAGTGGCCTGGTCTTTCAGGGTGTTTAAGCACTGGGGGCTGAGGTGGTTAATATCACATTCATATGTAAAAGCAAACAAACAAGGAAGAGTGTGTTATATGTTTTAGCCACTAGGGGGAACCATCAACTTACATATCACTCATATTAGAAAATACACTGGAGGAAAATGTCTTTAAAAAACAGCATGGGTAGCATGGGTAGCCAAATGAAAAAATAAAGGATCAATGGGCATTTATAAAAAAAAAAAAAAAAAATAAAGGATCAAGGGGCATTTATAATACTAGCATTTTACCCGCTGGTCTTAACCTGGTGCAGATGTATCAATAATTGTGGCGCATCTGTACCGGTCTGTGCGCCGTAACTGAAATCTATGACTTTCGAAAAGCTGGTAATGTATGCCTGTTTACTGGCATTGATTATGATGGGTGGTGCCAGGCTGTGCCCGCACCACCCACCATGAACTATTAATGACAGATTTTTGTTGTCATACAGGGGTTGACAAATGCCCCAGTGTCTGTAAAGACAGCTAGAATCACTATAAAAGATAACGTTTTTCTGTGAGATCTTTACAAGGTATTTTTTGGAAGTAAAAGTAAAAAAGGTAACATTTTGTAGCTAAGGTATTTAAGCCATAGTTGCAAGGTCAAATGAAAAGACAAGACTGAAAGGTAGGACGGGGACATATTGAAAATTATACTATATGTGACTGTTGTATCTGCAGAACTCCTTTCAAACCCAAGAAGACGCCAAAAGTAGGTCCATTCGGGTGCAGATTCTACCTGAAGATATGGCCACTCCTCAGTGAATACAGTAGCAAGTGAGTAGATGAGAGTTAACAAATTTGCAGATATTTGCTACAGAAATTTTCAGCGCAGAAATTGACCTTCCATGCAGATTTTAAAATCGGCAACAAGACAATTTTTGTTAATGACTTTAATCACTGATTTAGCCCTTTAAATTTGGCAGTGTGAACTCTGCGTTGAATCCACAGGCAAAAACATGTGGATTTTTCTACGTCTTTATCAGAAACTTGTGCCTCGGACTCTGAATCAGAAAAATCTGCAACATGACCTGCCCTAATATTAGACATACACATATAATGTCTTGGCGAGGGTTGTTTCCTCTAAAAAATAAAAAAAGTTATGGCTCTGGGAAAGTTGGGAGTATATAATGAAAACGCAAAAACGGTCTTGTACTGAAAGGGTTAAAGTCACTGGATATGTGTGCTACAAGATAATTTAGACTAAAACCTTCAGAATCACAGGTGCATATCCATGAAGCAAACATAATTACAAAAAACAAGATGGCTGCACACCGTTATATATACAAACAATAGAGCTAAGAAATGGGGGTCATTCTAGTTAAAAGTGGTACAATACCGACTATAAATGAGTAATGGAAGCTCTTAGCGCACATACGTGTCGGGCCCATCTACCAGGCGTCAAGGTGGCTTCCGCAGATGGGTCCCTAACACTAATATACTGCCTCTCTTTGGACTTACTTAAGCCTACAATATTCAGGGCAGTGTAGGAACCAGCTACATACGTACTCTGCTCAGAAGTTCCAGGTAGATGGGAGTGTTCAGTCTAAAAGAGGCGCTACCCTCAATATATACTACAAGAGAATTTAGACTAGAACCTTCAGAATCACAGGTGCATATCCATGAAGCAAACATAATTACAAAAAACAAGATGGCTGCACACCGTTATATATACAGGGTGGGCCATTTATATGGATACACCTTAATAAAATGGGAATGGTTGGTGACATTAACTTGCTGTTTGTGGCAAATTAGTATATGTGAGGGGGGAAACTTTTCAAGATGGGTGGTGACCATGGTGGCCATTTTGAAGTTGGCCATTTTGAATCCAACTTTAGTTTTTTCAATAGGAAGAGGGTCATGTGACACATCAAACTTATTGGGAATTTCACAAGAAAAACAATGGTGTGCTTGGTTTTAACGTAACTTTATTCTTTCATTAGTTATTTACAAGTTTCTGACCACTTATAAAATGTGTTCAATGTGCTGCCCATTGTGTTGGATTGTCAATGCAACCCTCTTCTCCCACTCTTCACACACTGATAGCAACACCGCAGGAGAAATGCTAGCACAGGCTTCCAGTATCCGTAGTTTCAGGTGCTGCACATCTTGTATCTTCACAGCATAGACAATTGCCTTCAGATGACCCCAAAGATAAAAGTCTAAGGGGGTCAGATCGGGAGACCTTGGGGGCCATTCAACTGGCCCACGACGACCAATCCACTTTCCAGGAAACTGTTCATCTAGGAATGCTCGGACCTGACACCCATAATGTGGTGGTGCACCATCTTGCTGGAAAAACTCAGGGAACGTGCCAGCTTCAGTGCATAAAGAGGGAAACACATCATCATGTAGCAATTTTGCATATCCATTGGCCTTGAGGTTTCCATTGATGAAGAATGGCCCCACTATCTTTGTACCCCATATACCACACCATAACATCATTTTTTTTGTTCCAACAGTCTTGGAGGGATCTATCCAATGTGGGTTAGTGTCAGACCAATAGCGGTGGTTTTGTTTGTTAACTTCACCATTCACATAAACGTTTGCCTCATCACTGAACAAAATCTTCTGCGTAAACTGAGGGTCCTGTTCCAATTTTTGTTTTGCCCATTCTGCAAATTCAGTGCGCCGATCTGGGTCATCCTCGTTGACATGCTGCAGTAGCTGGAGTTTGTAAGGGTGCCATTTGTGAGTAGCTAATATCCGCCGAAGGGATGTTCGACTAATGCCACTCTCCAGTGACATGCGGCGAGTGCTACGCTGTGGGCTCTTGCTGAATGAAGCTAGGACAGCCACTGATGTTTCTTCATTAGAGACAGATTTCATGCGTCCACATTTTGGCAAATCCAATACTGAACCAGTTTCACGAAACTTAGCAAGCAGTTTGCTAACTGTAGCATGGGAGATGGGTGGTCTCGTAGGGTGTCTTGCATTGAAATCTGCTGCAATGACCCGGTTACTGCGTTCACCAGACATCAACACAATTTCTATCCGCTCCTCACGTGTTAACCTCGGCGACATGTCAATGGCTGTAAACAAAGAGAAACTCATGAAAGAATAAAGTTACATTAAAACCAAGCACACCATTGTTTTTCGTGTGAAATTCCCAATAAGTTTGATGTGTCACATGACCCTCTTCCTATTGAAAAAACTAAAGTTGGATTCAAAATGGCCGACTTCAAAATGGCCGCCATGGTCACCACCCATCTTGAAAAGTTTTCCCCCTCACATATACTAATGTGCCACAAACAGGAAGTTAATATCACCAACCATTCCCATTTTATTAAGGTGTATCCATATAAATGGCCCACCCTGTACAATCGTCAATGCTGCCATGACACAGTGCATGAACTTTAGCTGGAGTCCTCCTCGTCCTGTCTTTCGCAGACAGGAAATATGCGTCTTTGTGCCATTTGCCTTCACATTATCTTCATGTCTCCTGGGGAGTCTTAAAAGGAAGGGTGGTAGAGGACTCTGTAGAGTTTTGTCTGCCTCAAGACAAAAGAAAAAGTGGACAAGGTAGCAATAAATCTACTTTCTTACATGTTGATGTTTTACCATAAGCTAGCAAATACATTGGGAAATCAATAAAAACAGTAATAATAGTGCACCGATAACCGTAAATGAGAGGAATATTTAAGTAATAAGAAATATTGCCAACATTCCCAGATGTGTTTTCTAGGACTAACAGTAGGTTAGTTGCTGCCCGATGCAGTACCCTCTTTTGTACCCCCCATGGTGTACCATATAGTGGCCAAAAAATGCCAGTTTCCTAAATAATACTGCCCAATCAATAAACTAAGGAATTTTTTGCCTTATAATTATGGCACTCACTATATTTCTAACAACTGGCATATCTACATTGATAAAATTCTTACACTGCTCTAAATCCTCTGCTTCCGTTCGTACTGTATAAGACTGGGTGCCTGTGGTCACCACTAGGGGGATCCTGGTACATAGGATTGTATATGGTTACCATTGAATGCGATGGAAGCTGTATAATCTCTGTGCACTGAGCTCCCCCTAGTGACAGCTGCATGAAAATGCAGTGAATGTATGGCAGGAACAGGAGAAGCAGTTCCAATGCCGACCCCCTTCCTCTGGACTCCATAGCAGTCGCGTGGTCTGCCTCCATGGTAGGTACACCACTGTTCTCTATATAATTGTGCATTTGAGGAACATATGCCAGAACTGGGGCTTTAAAATGTCTTTCCTTCGAGAGCTTTCTCCTCCGTACCACATTACTGAGGCCCCTTGTGTTGAAATCTAATTCCACTCATTAAAACCCCTGTATTAGCTCATCTGAAGAACACACTGTAATGTAGGGCGTTCAGTGATATTATAACTATATGTTATTCCCTACAGGGAGGAAACAGTCTTTCAGGTGAGGGAACATTCACCACAGGCTATAATTCATACTACATTTACCACGATTCAACACTTTACCAGTAAACGCTATTCTTCACACAATGAAAAGTTGTCACAGCGGCTTATCACAATACTGCATAGTGTTATCATCTTAAAGGGGTTTTTACATTTGGGACATTGATGGTATATTGCTGGGATATATAGCCTCCTGTCCATCCACCCTTATTGGACTGCTGAAAATTGCTGAGTCGACCTTTGACTATTTTCAGAACTTCCATAGCAGTGAAAGTAGGGTGGCCACCCATGCGCAGCTGCTCTCCCTTCACTTCAGGGCCCCGTTATAGAGATATGAGAGGGTTCCAGAGGTGCTGTCAATGCAATCAATATCCCAGATACCTATAGCCATACCCCTGTAAGGATAACTCTACCTACAGGCTTTCCCAGGCCATTGGCTATTGTTTCAGGAAAATCCAAATGACTCTAGTGTTTGAACCTAGGCAACACAATGAGAGGACTCAATATGCAAATACTCAAAAAAACATATGAACTGCACACCCACATTTTATACATTGATCTATGGATGCTTTATTGACCCACTTCAGAGAGGTTACTAGGTACCTCATTTCATTTTTATAAATTTTGCGTAGAAGTCAAACTAATCACAGTAGGTGGTGGTTAATACCAGGAAAAAGTATAATGTATAATGATATAAGATATTGTTCAATATTGCAAAATACCAGTTTGTTCAGTACTCTGATAAATCATTTTGTCTTAAAACATGAAGAAAAACTGAAAATCAGGTTCACTTGAGCGTTTCTAATGGACAACCACCTTTAGTCACAGCATACCTGTATCATCTGTATTGTTCAATATTACCAGATGAAAACACCAGAGTGTACCACCCAGACTAGAGAATAATATAGAAAATATAGAAAACTTAATCTTTAATCCAATTGTAAAAAAATGTCCTAAGTGCCCAAAGTGAGGTTTATCAACCAGTGCACGTAAAAAAGAATGGTCTAACCAAATGCTGAAGGTACAATGTAAGCAAGGTGATCATTCATTGATCCAGAGTGAGTAGAGGCTCTTTCAGTGAAAAACTAACTAACTTGTCCTAAAATGATCCTAGTGAGTGATACCAGTACCGTTTGTGATCCTCATGGTGGCAAACCAGTAGCTGGAAGGGATGAGAAGGGTCTGCATTTCCTGTACTTAAGACCGGCCCATGTATAGCTATCAGTGACTGACAGCTGTTTCTGTATACACACTTTCACAGAGAATGCTATCAATCACTGATAACACCTCCCCTGTATAATTTATCAGTGACTGATAGATATCTCTGTATACACACTTACACAGAGAATGCTATAAATCACTGATAACCCCTTCCCCATGTTCAACTATCAGTGACAGCTATCTCTGTATACACACTTACTCTGAGAATGCTATCAATCACTGATAACAGCTCCCCATGTACAACTATCAGTGATGACAGCTATCTCTGCATACACACTTACTCAGAGAATGCTATCAATCACTGATAACACCTCCCCATGTACAACTATCAGTGATGACAGCTATCTCTGCATACACACTTACTCAGAGAATGCTATCAATCACTGATAACAGCTCCCCATGTACAACTATCAGTGACTGACAGCTATCTCTGTATACACACTTACACAGAGAATGCTATCAATCACAGATAACACCTTCCCAGTGTACAGCTATCAGTGACTGACAGCTATCTATATATACAGACTTACACAGGGAATGCTATCAATCACTGATATCAGTGACTGACAGATATCTATGTATACACACTTACACATATAATGCTATCAATCATTAACCCCTTCCCGACATATAACGTAATAGTACATCATGGTGGCAAGTGACTTGCCGCATTTTGACGTACTATTACATCATGGTGATCGGGCGGGTACCAGAGCGGTGCGCGCCCAATCACTGGAGGGGCCCAGCAGTCCCTGATAGCCGGGCCCCTGCTGTATCCGCTGGCATCGCTGTAAAAGCCAATGCCAGTGGATTAACCCCTTCTATGCCACGGTCAGCGCTAAGGTGCACGCGGCTAGTAAGGGAGCCCATCGGGTGTGGCAGGGACCCGATGGGTGACAAGGCAGCCTGATGCCATGCACAGGCTGCCAAATGCATTGCATGGCATCGGGACCTGCCTTCTACGGGGGCTAAGGAGATCCAGCCCCAGGCTGGGTCTCCTAGGCAACCTGTGAGTGTATTACTCAGGCAATGCATTATAATACAGATGTATTGTAATGCATTGCAGAGGGGATAAGACCCTCAAAAGTTGAAGTCCCAGAGTGGGACAGAAATAAAGTTTTAAAAAAAAAAGCAAAAAAAAGTGTTTTTAATAAAAAAAAAAGAAAGTCTCAAGTAAAAAAACGCCCCTTTCCCCTAATTTTATAATAAAAAATGGAAAAAACACACATATTAGGTATCACCGCGTCTGTAACGACAGGCTCTATAAATATATCACATGATCCACCCCGTCCGATAATACCATAAAAAAAGTGCAACACCAAGCAATCAAAAAGGTGTATGTTTCACAAAATGGTACCAATAACACCATCACCTCATCCCGCAAAATTGCTACATAAGAAAATCGCTCAAAAAATAAAAAAAACTATAGCTCTTAGAACATGGAGATATTAAAACATCATTTTTTTGTTTAAAATAGGCTATTATTGTGTTAGGCTACATGCACACGACCGTGCCGTTTTTTGCAGTCCGCAAACCGCGGATCCGCAAAAAACGGAAGCCGCCCCTGTGCCTTCCGCAATTTGCGGAACAGAACGGGCGGCCCATTGTAGACATGTCTATTCTTGTCCGGAAAACGGACAAGAATAGGACATACTATATTTTTTTGCGGGGCCTCGGAACGGAGCAATGGATGCAGACAGCACACGGAGTGCTGTCCGCATCTTTTGCAGCACCATTGAAGTGAATGGGTCCCCACTCGAGCCGCAAAAAAGCGTACCCGAAAAACGGTCGTGTGCATGAGGCCTTAAAGTGAAATAAATGAAAAAAATATACATATTAGGTATCACCGCGTCCATAACAACCAACTCTATAAAAATTTCACATGACCTAACCCCTCAGGTGAACACCGTAAAAAATAAAAATAAAAACAAAAACAAAATTTATTTGTCACCTAACATCACATAACGTGAAACACCAAGTGATCAAAAAGGCACATGCCCCCAAAATTGTACCAATCAAACTGTCATCTCATCCCGAAAAAAATTAGACCCTACTTAAGACAATCGTAAAAAAAAAAAAAAGCTATGGCTCTCAGACTATGGAGAACCTCAAACAAAAATTTTGGGGTTTGAAAAATGCTATTATTGTGTAAAACTTTAATAAATAAGAAAAAGTATACATATTAGGTATTGCCACGTCCGTAACGAAATGTCACATGACCTAACCCCTCAGGTGAACGCTGTAGAAATTAATAAATAAAAACTGTGCCAAAACAACCAATTTTTTGGTCACCTTGCCCCATAAAGTGTAATAATGAATGATCAAAAAATCATATGTACCCAAAAATTGTACCAATAAAAACGTCAACTCTTCCTGCAAAAAACAAGCCCCTGGACAAGACGATCGGCAGAAAAATAAAAAAATAAGGCGTTCAGAATTTTTTTTCCAAAAATGCTTTATTATATAAAACTGAAACAAATAAAGTAGACATATATGATATCATTGCATCCGTAACAACCTGCTCTATAAGAATAGCACATGATCTACCCTGTCAGATGAATGTTATAAAAAATAAAAAAATAAAAACATTGCCAAAACAGCCATTTTTTGGTTACCTTGCCTCACAAAAAACGCAATATAGAGCAATTAAAAATCATATGTACCCCAAAATAGTACCAATAAAACTGGCACCTTATCCCCTAGTTTCCAAAATGGGGTAACTTTTTGGGAGTTTATACTGTAAGGGTGCATCAGGGGGGCTTCAAATGTGACATGACATCTAAAAACCAGCCCAGGAAAATCTACCTTCCAAAAACCATATGGCGCTCCTTTTCTGCTGCGCCCTGCCGTGTGCCCGTACAGCAGTTTACGAACACATGTAGGGTGTTTCTGTAAACAAAAATAACAGTAATACCTTTGGCACTAGGGATGAACGTGCAGAGGTATAATGTCTCACTCTAAATTATATATCAAAAACCAAGTGGACTGGGTATAATTAAAACATAACTTTTACTATGGTATTTTAAAAAGACGTAAATAATAGACCAAATTGCAGTGAGAAGATAAACAACAATAAATAACGCCACCTACTAATTCCACAGTGTAATAGAAGGAAAAAGGGTGGATCTTACCACTTTCGGTAGAAGGAAAATCTGCAGATGGCGTGGATGTCCAGGGCTGCCATCAGAAATTTTGGGGCACCTTACACAGCTCAAGGCCTGGGCCCCCCTCCTACCCCGCCCCTTTAGAATCTTTCCTGACTCCGCCTCCCGGCCCCCCTCCACCCCCAATTTCATTATTTTTTTGCATTAGGATGCATTAGGGCCGTACGGATCCATTCGGGGCCTCTTGTGAGAGCCTTCAAACGGAACTCACAAGCGGAGCCCCAAACGCGAATGTGAAAGTAGCCTGTTATGGGGGGAATCTGTGGATGACGCACTGTTATGGGGGATATCTGTGGATGACGCACTGTTATGGGGGGAATCTGTGGATGACGCACTGTTATGGGGGGAATCTGTGGATGACGCACTGTCATGGGGGGATCTGTGGATGACGCACTGTCATGGGGGGGATCTGTGGATGACGCACTGTCATGGGGGGGATCTGTGGATGACGCACTGTCATGGGGGGGATCTGTGGATGACGCACTGTCATGGGGGGGATCTGTGGATGACGCACTGTCATGGGGGGGATCTGTGGATGACACACTGTTATGGGGGATCTGTGGATGACAAACTGTTATGGGGGGATCTGTGGATGACGCACTGTTATGGGGGGATCTGTGGATGACGCACTGTTATGGGGGGGATCTGTGGATGACGCACTTTTATGGGGGGGATCTGTGGATGACACACTTATGGGGGGATCTGTGGATGACACTCAACCACTCTCAAACTTGTTAAAAGGATCCCAAACACAATATGCACAATAATAACACTCCCCACCCCCTCCAACACTTAATTAACCCCTTCATGGCCTAAACTTTTTTTGTTTTTTCTAAGCAGTACACAGCTAAATGGGGCTGGGTGGGCTGGCAAGGGAGGGGTTAATAATAAGTGATGGATCATGGTCTGGAGGATCATCATGGCCCTGGATAATGTTGCTCGGTCTTTGCTCGGGGGTAAAATGCAAAGCTGTTTTCTGGATTATCCCACAGGGCCATGATCCTTCATCACTTATTGCTATTAACCCCTCCCTTGCCAGCGCCATTTAGCTGTGTGTTCTGACTGCAGCTAAACACACAGCTAAATGGGGCTGGCAAGGGAGGGGTTAATAACAATAAGTGACGGAGGATCATGGCCCTGTGGGATAATCCAGAAAACAGCTTTGCATTTTACCCCCGAGCAAAGACCGAGCAACATTATCCAGGGCCATGATGATCCTCCAGAGCATGATCCATCACTTATTGTATTGTTATTAACACCTACTTGCCAGCCCACCCAGCCCCTTGCCTTATGGATGGAAACAAGTCAAATAATAACCTACCTAATTTAACCTAATGGACGTTATGGACCTAATGAATTATTGGGGGGGGGGGGGGGGTCCATCCAAGTCCAAGAAGATCATGTGTGTGATGGAGGAGAGGGCACTAGGGCAGCTGGGCAGGCTTCCAGACCACCACAGTCTCAGACCACAAGTTACCTCCAGACAGTACTGCGTCTGCTGCCACTCTCTCTGCCACTGCCAGGCCAGAACAGAAGTTCAAGTTCACAGCGCTAATTTGAATGACGCCGGCGGCGTGAGGCAGCGACGACAGACAGGTACAGCCAGCCGCACGCACAGCATCTGAGGTCACGTGCCGCTGCGCATCGGCTGCTTTTAAAGGGGAATGCAGCCGGGCCCGGAATACCGTCCCCACTCTCCAGGTTAGGCTAAGGTGTGTTGTACACTACTTACTGCGGCCGAATCAGCGGAGCGGCGGGGGGAGGGTCGGTCAACGGGGCCAGGAACAATCAATTGCCCAGGCCCCCTGCAGACAAAAAAATAAAAAATGAAATTGGAACTGGCCGGGCCCCCTCGGGGTCCGGGCCCCTTACTGGGGTATCGGCTGTACCCCCCTGATGGCGGCCCTGTGGATGTCCTAATGTGTGGTGGCAAAAGAACACTTGTGACCGGCACTCTTGTGGTCCATGGCGGTAAATATATCTCATATTATGCCCTAATGGTATAACCCTACCTAACAGGAGGGTCAGGGGCTATAGAAGTCATCTGCCTAGCGGACACAGAGCACCCGCCCCGATAGGGGCGACCCCGCACGGAAGCTGTCCCTGTATCGGGGCCTAATCCCTATTTGAACCCTTATAACAAAGCCCTACATGCCATGTTTCGTTCCATAAAACCGGAACTCATCAGAGGACTCAATGAACTGAAGGGAATATGGTTTAGACTAAAGGAAAATTCCTTATGGTGTGGAATGTAGGGACATTCAATGATAAACATCCATACCGAGGTGTGGGGAAGTGTCCCCAATCCACCTCCGTCTCACCACAAGTTGTAGGTATTTGGGAGAGCCTGTAAAATGCAGAATCAGGGTAATAAATATTGAGTTTTGTTTGGCTGTTAAACCTCGATGTGTTAAAGAAAAAAATTGATTAAAATTGAAAATCTGCCAAAAAAGTGAAATTTTGAAATTTCATCTCCATTTTCCTTTGATTCTTTGGTACACCTTAAGGGTTAACAAAGTTTGTAAAATCAGTTTTGAGTAACTCAAGGGGTGTAGTTTCTACAATGGGGTCGATTATGGGGGGTTTCCACTATGTAAGGCCTCTTTCACACTTGCGTTGTCCGGATCCGTCGTGCACTCCATTTGCCGGAGGTGCCCGCCGGATCCGTAACAATGCAAGTGAACTGAAAGCATTTGAAGACGGATCCGTCTTCAAAATGCGTTCAGTGTTACTATGGCAGCCAGGATGCTATTAAAGTCCTGGCTGCCATAGTAGTAGTGGGGAGCGGGGGAGCAGTATACTTACAGTCCGTGCGGCTCCCGGGGCGCTCCAGAATGACGTCAGAGCGCCCCATGCGCATGGATGACGTGATCCATGTGATCACGTCACCCATGCGCGTGGGGCGCCCTGACGTCACTCTGAAGCGCCCCGGGAGCCGCACGGACGGTAAGTATACTGCTCCCCCGCTCCCCACTACACTTTACCATGGCAAACAAGACTTTAGTGTCCTGGGAGGCATGGTAACCATTCAGAAAAAGCTAAACGTCGGATCCGGTAATGCGCCGAAACGACGTTTAGCTTAAGACCGGATCCGGATTAATGCCTTTCAATGGGGCAAGTGTTCAGGATTTTTGACCGGAGCAAAAAGCGCAGCATGCTGTGGTATTTTCTCCGGCCAAAAAACGTTCCGTTCCGGAACTGAAGACATCCTGATGCATCCTGAACGGATTTCTCTCCATTCAGAATGCATGGGGATAATCCTGATCAGGATTCTTCCGGCATAGAGCCCCGACGACGGAACTCTATGCCGGAAAAGAACAACGCAAGTGTGAAAGAGCCCTAAGCCCCACAAAGTGACTTCAGAACTGAACTGGTCCTTAAAAAGTGTGATTTGGAAATCTTCTTAAATATTTTAAGAATTGCTTCTAAAATTCTAAGCCTTCTAACGTCCTAAAAAAATTGAATGCCAACATAAAGTAGACATATGGGGAATGTTAAGTTATAAATATTTTATAAGGTATCACTTTCTGTTTTAAAAGCAGAGAAATAGAAATTTAGAAAATTGCACATTTTTCAAAATTTTTGGTAAATTTGGGATTTTTTCCTAAATAAAGGTGAAATATATTGACTCAAATTTATGACTATCATGAGGTACAATGTGTCACGAGAAAACAATCTCAGAATGTCTTGGATAAATAAAAGTGTTCCAAAGCTATTACCACATAAAGTGACACATGTCAGATTTGCAAAAAATGGCCTGGGCAGAAGGGCGAAAACTGACGTGGGTTAGAAGGGGTTTATAACACCTCACCTTTGTACAACTATCAGTGACTGACAGATATCTCTTTATACACTTACGCCTTTACTCCAGTCTTCTCTGCAATACCACTTCTCACCACCGTGTCTGCTATTGGACTCAGTTCACCCTAACTGCTGTTCTTACTGCAGTTTGAGCTATTGGAGTGTTACCTGTTGTCTCACACTGTGAGTCAGCTGTCAACCTTATTAGCCAATCCTGTAGGTAGTGGTTCAGTTTCTCTCTTGCTGCGTTCTGTCCTGTCTCCTGCAAGAGTGCTGAATAACACCCTAGGGGTTAGTAGCTGCCATCCACTGGTTGACACAGAGAAACCACACTCTCTGGTTTGACCAGTGGGTCCCACCCATTGGTCGTAACAGTAGAATATTTTTTGTCGCACAACCCTTTTAAGTCCTAAAGGTGGTGGAGGCTCCAGGGCCATGTTTCCAATCTATAATACAGGCCTGGCACTACTATTACGTGTCATTCCTGATTGGTTTACAATTTTGATTTCGCCAACTGAATTCTAGTCAGTGTCACATAAAATACATGTCACAGTGTGTATGCGTGTTACAATGTGAATATATATGTGTCACAGTGTGTATATGTGTGTCGCAGTATATATATATATATATATATATATACTAAATGATGAATATGGGTTTGTATTTATTGTGTTCATAACCATGACCCCCCCCCTTTACAGAAACCTGCATATGTTACTATATTACATCAAAATATTATCAAAATTTACACCAAGCACATGCTTCACAGTTACAAGAACTTCAAATCCCTAATCTGTCATTAGGTAGCCACTGTGACTACCTAACAGGAGGTCAGTGGATTTGTACTTGTCTCTATTCCCTCATGGACTATCTGTGACAGTGTCGGCAGAGTCATCTGCTGCTATAACTGTTGTGAACATTCCTCTCACGTGAGGGCGATTAAAATAGGAAGTGAATGCTAATGTAACCACATACTAAGAATCAGAAAATCAATGTGTTCTTGTGTCCAATTGCAAAAATATTATTATTAGGTCCATGTAGTCTTTATTAAACTGTGCACTGCCAACAATACTAAGGATCATGACAATTTGAAATTTGTAGCCAGCGTTGTAACTAGTAACTAGTGAAGCGGAATTCGGTCCGGAGTTTAGGAAAACTTCGTTTCGCAACAAATCTGAATTTCCTCCCGTTTTGTGGTAACGAATCAGGTTTTCCTAAAATAATGGATACACGTGTTGCAAAGCGAAATTTAGTGTAGAGGAGACAAGCCCAGGAATGCAAGATCGCCCATAATGCCGTGCAGCCCGCCCCTGTGATGTCACAACCCTATAAAAACCCTCATCCCGCGTGGTCTCCACCATTGTCCTGTGAGCTGAGCATAGGGAGAGATGTAATATAGTAACATAGTTTATAAGGCCAAAAAAAGACATCTGTCCATCCAGTTCAGCCTGTTATCCTGCAAGTTGATCCAGAGGAAGGCAAAAAAAAACTGTGAGGTAGAAGCCAATTTTCCACACTTAAGGGGAAAAACTTTCCTTCCTGACTCCAATCAGGCAATCAGAATAACTCCCTGGATCAACGACCCCTCTCTAGTAGCTATAGCCTGTAATATTATTACACTCCAGAAATACATCCAGGCCCCTCTTGAACTCTTTTAGTGAACTCACTATCACCACCTCTTCAGGCAGAGAGTTCCATAGTCTCACTGCTTTTACCGTAAAGAATCCTCTTCTATGTTTGTGTACAAACCTTCTTTCCTCCAGACGCAGAGGATGTCCCCTCATCAGTCACAGTCCTGGGGATAAATAGATGATGGGAGATATCTCTGTACTGACCCCTGATATATTTATACATGGTTATTAGACCTCCCCTCAGTCGTCTTTTTTCTAAAATGAATAACCCTAATGTTGATAATCTTTCAGGGTACTGTAGTTGCCCCATTCCAGTTATTACTTTAGTTGCCCTCCTCTGAAGCCTCTCCAGCTCTGCTATGTCTGCTTTGTTCACAATAGCCCAGAACTGTACACAGTCCTCCATGTGTGGTCTGACGAGTGATTTGTAAAGTGGTATGACAATGTTCTCATCACGGGCATCTATGCCCCTTTTGATGCAACCCATTATCTTATTGGCCTTGGCAGCAGCTGCCTGACACTGTTTTTTGCAGCTTAGTTTGCTGTTCACTAAAATTCCTAGGTCTGTTCCCATGTCAGTGTTACCCAGTGTTTTACCATTTAGTATATACGGGTGACTTGCATTATTCCTTCCTATGTGCATAACCTTACACTTGTCAGTGTTAAACCTTATCTGCCACTTATCTGCCCAAGCCTCCAGTCTATCCAGATACCTCTGTAGTAGTATACTGTCCTCTTCAGTGTTAATTACTTTACACAGTATAGTGTCATCTGCGAAAATGTATGTTTTACTGTGCAAGCCTTCTACAAGATCATTAATAAATATATTGAAGAGAATAGGGCCCAATACTGACCCCTGAGGTACTCCACTAGTGACAGTGACCCAATCTGAGTGTGTACCGTTAATAACCACCCTCTGTTTTCTATCACTGAGCCAGTTAGTTACCCACATACAGACGTTTTCTCCCAGTCCGACATTTTCATTTTATATACTAACCTTTTATGCGGTACAGTGTCAAATGCTTTGGAGAAGTCCAGATATACGACATCTATTGATTCGCCGCTGTCAAGTCTAGAACTTACCTCCTCATAGAAACTGATTATGGTGTTATTTGCTTATTTTCATTGACTTACTCCAAGATAACATCTCTTAGAAAACCTCCAAACAGTTTACCCACAACAAACTTACCGGCCTATAGTTTCCGGGTTCTGTTTTTGGACCCTTTTTGAATATTGGCACCACATTTGCTATGCGCCAATCCTATCAGAAATAAGGGTCTGGCTATGACATTACTTAATTCTCTTAGGATAAAGGGGTGTATGCCATCCGGTTCTGGCGATTTGTCTATTTTAATCTTTTTAAGACGCCGCTGTATTTCTTCCTGGGTCAGACAGGACACTTTTAATGGGGAATTACCTTTTACATTCTGCATTTCATCTGACAGTTTATTTTCCTCAGTGAATACAGTGGAGAAAAAAATATTTAATAGCTTTGCTTTCTCCTCGTCGCTCTCTGCAACTCCCCCATCCTTACTCTGTAAAGGGTCGACACCTTCAGATTTATACTTTTTACCATTTATATAATTGAAGAACATTTTAGGGTCAGTTTTGTTCTCTTTGGCAATTAATCTCTCTGCCTCTAGTTGGGTTGCTTTTATTTGTTTTTTACATATTCTATTTTTTTCCTTATAGTTTTTCAGTGCTTCCTTGCCACCCTCCTGTTTTAGTGATTTAAATGCTTTTTTTTGTCATTTATTGTTTCTTCACAGTTCTATTTTCCACATTGGTTTCTTCTTGTTCCTTAACCTTTTATTCCCATAAGGTATGTACTTCTCACAATTCGATTTTAGGATGCTTTTAAAAATATCCCATTTTGTGGCTGTATTTTTTATTTTTGAGGACTTTGTCCCAGTTAGTTAGGCCTATGGCCTCTCTTAGTTGTCTTCCCTGAAGAAACACTCTTTTGAATGATAATTGGAAGTTTATCCCCCAACCTGCACATCTGTTGTTCTGTCAGGTCTATTGGTTAATATTATGTCCAGTATGGCTGTCCCTCTAGTCGGGTCCAGAACCAGTTGGGAAAGGTAATTGTCTTTGGTTATTGCCAAGAACCTGTTTCCTATATGAGATATACAAGTGTCAGTTTCCCAGTCGATATCTGGGTAGTTGAAGTCCCCTGTAATAAACACCTCATTATGATCTGCCACCTTGTCTATCTTGTTTAGAATTAGATTTTATGTGGACGCTGTTACAGTGAGGAACAGAAGTATTTGAACACCCTACTATTTTGCAAGTTCTCCCACTTAGAAATCAAGGAGGGGTCTGAAATTTAAATTGTAGGTGTGTTCCCACTCTGAGAGACAGAATAAAATAAAAAAAAATCAGGAAATCACATTGTATGATTTTTAAAGAATTTATTTGTCTTGCACTGCTGAACATAAGTATTTAAACACCTGAGAAAATCAGTGTTAATATTTGGTACAGAAGCCTTTGTTTGCAATTACAGAGGTCAAACATTTCCTGTAGTTCTTGACCAGGTTTGCACACACTGCAACAGGGATTTTGGCCCACTCCTCCACACAGATCTCCTCTAGATCTGTCAGGTTTCGGGGTTGTCGCTGAGCAACACAGAGTTTCTATTGAATTTAGGTCTGGAGACTGGCTAGGCCACTCCAGAACCTTGATATGCTTCCTATGGAGCCACATCTTGGTTATCCTGGCTGTGTGCTTCGGGTCGTTGTCATGTTGGAAGACCCAGCCACGACCCATCTTCAATGCTCTGACTGAGGAAAGGAGGTTGTTGCTCAAAATTTCCCAATAAATGGCCCCATTCATCCTCTCCTTAATACAGTGCAGTCGTCCTGTCCCCTTCGCAGAAAAGCACCCCCAAAGGATGATGTTATCACGTCCATGCTTCACAGTAGGGATGGTGTTCTTGGGATTCAACTCATCCTTCTTTTTCCTCCAAACACGACGAGTGAAGTTTAGACCAAAAAGTTCTACTTTGGTCTCATCTGACCACATGACTTTCTCCCATGCCTCCTCTGGATCATCCAGATGGTCACTGGCAAACTTCAGACGGGCCTGGACATGTGATGACTTGAGCAGGGGAACCTTCCGTGCAATGCATGATTTGAAACCATGACGGCGTAGTGTTCTACCGACAGTAACCTTTGAAACTGTGGTCCCAGCTCTCTTCATGTCATTGACCAGCTCCTCCCTTGGAGTTCTGGGCTGATTCCTCACCTTTCTTTTCATCAGTGATACCCCACAAGGTGAGATCTTGCATGGAGCCCCAGTCCGAGGGAGACTGACAGTCGTCTTTAGCCTCTTCCATTTTCTAACAATTGCTCCAACAGTTGATCTATTTTCACCAGCTGCTTTGGAATTGCACCGTAGCCCTTTCCAGCTTTGTGGAGGTCCACAATTTTGTCTCTGGTATCTTTTGACAGCTCTTTGGTCTTGCCCATGGTAGTAGTTGGCGTCTGACTGACTGTGGGGTGGACAGGTGTCTTTAAAGAGCTCAGACAGGTGCTACTAAGTTAGATTAATGAGTGGAGTAGAGGTGGACTTTTTAAAGGCACAGTAACAGGTCTTTGAGAGCCAGAATTCTTGCTGTTTCTCAGGTGTTCAAATACTTATGTTCAGCAGTGCAAGACAAATACATTCTTTAAAAATCATACAATGTGATTTCCAGATTTTTTTTTTTAAATCCTGTCTCTCAGAGTGGGAATGCACCTACAATGTGAATTTCAGACCCCTCCATGATTTCTAAGTGGGAGAACTTGCAAAATTGCAGGGTGTTCAAATACTTCTGTTCCTCACTGTATATTAGGTGGTTTATAATAAACTCCTATTAGTAATTTATTATTGTTTTTGCCTCCATGTATTTCTACCCACAGTGACTCCACATTTTCATGTCCCTCATTTATATCTTCTCGGACTGTGGGCTTTAGACAGGACTTTACATAAAGGCAGACCCCTCCCCCTCTCCGGTTTTGACGATCCTTTCTGAACAGACTGTAACCCTGTACATTACCTGCCTAGTCATAGCTATCATCCAGCCATGTCTCCGTTATTCCCACTATGTCATAGTCCTCCTCACACATCACTAATTCCAGTTCACCAGTTTTATTAGTCAGGCTTCTGGCATTAGTATACATACAATTAAGAGGATTATGTATATTTTTTACCCTACATCTTTCCTTCTGAACTTTTCTAGTCCCTCCTTCCATTCCTCCCCCAGTTCCATTACCTCGCCCCTGGTCTCTATCTGCACTATCTTCCCTCCTATAATGTAATTACCCTCCCCCAGTCCCTATTTTAAACACTCCTCCAACCTTCTAGCCATCTTTCTCCCCAGCACAGCTGCCCCTTCCCCATTGAGGTGCAGCCCGTCCCTACGATAGAGCCTGTAGCCGATAGAGAAGTCGGCCCAGTTCTCCAGGAACCCAAACCCCTCCTTCCTACACCAGTTTTTAAGACAATTGTTAATCTCCCTAATTTCCCGCTGCCTTTCTTGCGTGGCTCGTGGTACCGATAGTATATCAGAAAATACTACCTTTGAGGTCCTTGCCATAAGCTTTTGACCTAAATCCCTAAAATCCTTCTTAAGGACGCTCCACCTACCTCTAACTTTGTCATTGGTTCCGATATGGACCATGACCGCTGGATCTGCTCCAGCACCTCCCAGTAATCTGTCCGCGATGTGTCGAACTCGAGCACCAGGAAGACAACACACCGTTCGACAATCCCGGTCTTTGTGACAGATTGCCCTATCTGTACCCCTAATAATTGAGTCTCTCACTACCAGCAGCTGTCTGGCCTGCTCTGTTCTTCTGGTCCCCTGCTTACCGGAGCTGACATTCCACTGACTGGCAGAGGAAGTGTCTGGCTGCAGCAGTGCTCTCCCTGGACTGACATCCCCCTCATCTGCCAAACGTGCAAACTTGTTGGGGTGTGTCAGATCAGGGCTAGCCTCCCAGGCACTCTCCCCTCTACCCCGTTTTTTAACTGTTACCCAGCTAGCTACCTCACTTTCCTGAGCCTCCTCGCTACCACCCTCCCCCACATCTACCACATAGAGTGCTTGCTCAGTGAGCAGCAAACTCTTTTCCAAATTGTCAACGCCTCTCAGTGTTGAAATTCGCCAATTTACCAATAACAAAGATGGAAGCCTTTATTATTTCAGTGCTAGTGAGTCAACCAATACCATCCAGTCTGCACCCTTTTGGAGGGACAGATCTTAATGATGACCATCCTCATCTTTTGCTGGCTTTACTTCTTCCAAATTATCCTTTAAAGTCTCCATATCCTAGAAAAGTCAGCAAGAAGCAGAGAGAGGAGGAGCTGGATGTTCCTGATGATATATTCTCATTGATATTAGATCATGTGGAAAAGGAGGAAAAGCAGATGGCACAAAAAGAGCTCCCACCTATACGACAGGAGAGCGCTGGAGAAGTGGGTATGCCAGCATATTGAGCCCCTGCCTAACCAGCCAAACCCCATACCAGCAACAGCCCCTGTCTAAAGGTGCAGTAAAGGTGCTGCTGCATGGCCGCAACCCATCCAAAGCACGGCCGCTCCGTGTGGCCATAACGTAAGGCAGATTAATTTGCCCTCTTTAAGGGCCAGTGCGCACATACCTTCTGTCTTCACCCTATGGCAGACTCCCTTTGGGTAGTAAGGCAGGTATCAGCATGGGAGACTTGCTGGAAATTCCTGGTAATGTGCTGCCCCGTATCAGATAAGACATTACACAGCTTAAGGCCTGGCAAGTACCAATATGGGAGACGGCATTCAACACTCGTGATGGCCACTACAGGTATCTCAATGCTCAAGTGGTTTTTAAACAACATGTTCTGTGATCCACTCTATGTTTGTAGTGGTATATCTGTCACGGGAAGTACGGGGGAGGAAAGACAACCAAAGGGAACCACAACAAAACAACAGACTAGGCCTCAAACCTAGGGAGTAAAGAGGTCACCTCCTAGCATTCCCTGATACTCACCCTAAGCTGCTAACAACATGTGCAAATCTCAATAGTAGAAATGCACATGCACAGGAACCTGAGACTGCTGAAACACTGCACCAAACCCTCAGCTTAGGGAACAGGGAAAGAGGCAACCGGCTCCTTCCAAACTGAAGGAGCCAGTGTCTCCCTGAGGCCTAGTCAGGACAGACACACCAAGAAAATGGAAAGGACTTAGCTTGAAATGTAACTGGAACAGGAGAACCACCACACAAGCAGAGCACTCCACAGAAGAGCTATCAGTCACAAGGAAGCAAGTGAGAGGCGGAACATATAAGGAGCCACCTGACTGATAATGAGCAGCATCTGCGAAGGGGTGGAAACCTGTCAGCAACAATGAAAACAAGAGAGATCTGTCAGATAGACTCCTGAGTCTTCCGTCTATTAGAACTTCTAAGATCTCTCCCAGGGCCGGCGGTGACAATATCTGGATGACATTATAGTCTTCGGAAGCATGTAAATATGGTGCTACAACGTCTGCAGAAGAACAGGTTTCCTAGCTTGCTAGTTCCTGCTAAGGTGTGCTACAGTTCTGTTTGCCTGTGCTCAACCTCTGTCTGATTACTGGATTTCATCCTCTGCTGCCTGCCCTGAACTTTGGACTGTTTATCATATCATGGTTGCTGTCTGCCGTTCCCTTTGGTTTTGCCTGATCCCTTGGTGCCCCTCACTGGTCTCTCTTGATCCCTTTGAGTCAGCTGTCAATAATATTTTTTTTTTAATGGTAACACCCATCTGGACCTTTATCACAAACTGCTATTAACTTATAACTTCTAGCAGGAATAATGGCACATCTAAGAATAATAAGAATAGATGCTCCAGACTTGTTATGACAAGGGGGATGCAAGTAGTTGCTAAAACAGACATGTCAGGAGAAACTAGAGGACCTCTTTAAATGGTCTGTCCCATTAAACCATCTTATGCCCTATCCTGATAATGGGAGCTTGTGTAAATGGAGCAGTAGACATGCATGTGCACTGCTACTCCATTCAGCTCTATGGGGTTGCTTAAAATAGCCAAGACAATCAGCATGTATGGATGTACGTGTTCTGCATGGATTCATACCCAAATCAGTGGAGAGCATCTTCCACATGGATGAGTAGGCCCAGAGAATGCCATGAAAAACTTAGCTGCCACCACCAGCTTGTGTTCTTCCAGCAATGGTTGCAGGGTTTTTGTTCTTTGATGTTTCTCACCTGACACACCAACGTCCATCCATTCGATGAAGCAGAAAACGTGACTCATTTGGGAAGGTAATTCTTTGTCAGTCAGCGGTGGTCCAATTCCAATCCTGGCGTAAAAAATGTAAGACTTTTCTGCCGATGCAAATTTATTAGCAGAGGTGCAGTCACCATCCATATGTGTCAGGGCCCCATACACAGTTTTAGACACACTACTATTTCCCTTGTCAAAGGGGGCGTGTCCCTGCACAGTCTTCCACTGCTAGTACTGGTTGGAGAGTGTCAGACTCTGCAGAAACACACTGCAAACTAGTAACACCCAGTTGCCAATGTATTTACAGGGAGTGCAGAATTATTAGGCAAATGAGTATTTTGACCACATCATCCTCTTTATACATGTTGTCTTACTCCAAGCTGTATAGGCTCGAAAGCCTACTACCAATTAAGCCTATTAGGTGATGTGCATCTCTGTAATGAGAAGGGGTGTGGTCTAATGACATCAACACCCTATATTAGGTGTGCATAATTATTAGGCAACTTCCTTTCCTTTGGCAAAATGGGTCAAAAGAAGGACTTGACAGGCTCAGAAAAGTCAAAAATAGTGAGATATCTTGCAGAGGGATGCAGCACTCTTAAAATTGCAAAGCTTCTGAAGCATGATCATCGAACAATCAAGCGATTCATTCAAAATAGTCAACAGGGTCGCAAGAAGCGTGTGGAAAAACCAAGGCGCAAAATAACTGCCCATGAACTGAGAAAAGTCAAGCGTGCAGCTGCCAAGATGCCACTTGCCACCAGTTTGGCCATATTTCAGAGCTGCAACATCACTGAAGTGCCCAAAAGCACAAGGTGTGCAATACTCAGAGACATGGCCAAGGTAAGAAAGGCTGAAAGACGACCACCACTGAACAAGACACACAAGCTGAAACGTCAAGACTGGGCCAAGAAATATCTCAAGACTGATTTTTCTAAGGTTTTATGGACTGATGAAATGAGAGTGAGTCTTGATGGGCCAGATGGATGGGCCCGTGGCTGGATTGGTAAAGGGCAGAGAGCTCCAGTCCGACTCAGATGCCAGCAAGGTGGAGGTGGAGTACTGGTTTGGGCTGGTATCATCAAAGATGAGCTTGTGGGGCCTTTTCGGGTTGAGGATGGAGTCAAGCTCAACTCCCAGTCCTACTGCCAGTTTCTGGAAGACACCTTCTTCAAGCAGTGGTACAGGAAGAAGTCTGCATCCTTCAAGAAAAACATGATTTTCATGCAGGACAATGCTCCATCACACGCGTCCAAGTACTCCACAGCGTGGCTGGCAAGAAAGGGTATAAAAGAAGAAAATCTAATGACATGGCCTCCTTGTTCACCTGATCTGAACCCCATTGAGAACCTGTGGTCCATCATCAAATGTGAGATTTACAAGGAGGGAAAACAGTACACCTCTCTGAACAGTGTCTGGGAGGCTGTGGTTGCTGCTGCACGCAATGTTGATGGTGAACAGATCAAAACACTGACAGAATCCATGAATGGCAGGCTTTTGAGTGTCCTTGCAAAGAAAGGTGGCTATATTGGTCACTGATTTGTTTTTGTTTTGTTTTTGAATGTCAGAAATGTATATTTGTGAATGTTGAGATGTTATATTGGTTTCACTGGTAAAAATAAATAATTGAAATGGGTATATATTTGTTTTTTGTTAAGTTGCCTAATAATTATGCACAGTAATAGTCACCTGCACACACAGATATCCCCCTAAAATAGCTAAAACTAAAAACAAACTAAAAACGACTTCCAAAAATATTCAGCTTTGATATTAATGAGTTTTTTGGGTTCATTGAGAACATGGTTGTTGTTCAATAATAAAATTAATCCTCAAAAATACAACTTGCCTAATAATTCTGCACTCCCTGTATAAACCTCTAGTAGTAAAAAGAGAAGAAAGGCACAACACATAACTATAAGAAAAGATGCTCCAGAATTGTAATTTCATGTGGAATACAAGTATTTTAACAGACATGTCAGCAGTAATGACAGGTGTATTGTAAGGGTATTTAATTCTGTTCCCTTTTCCTATTACTATTCTATGTGATGATGTGCTTTGTAATGTAGTACCCATCCCCCACTGTGCTGATAAGACCACATTCCTGAGTGATCTCAGAGACATGTGTGATGCACACTGGAGCAGGGGCTGATGGGAATAACTATGGTCTGCACTAACAATCAATTGGGATTCCGCTCCCTAGCTAGATGGCCTACCGGCGGAGTTCTTTAAAAAATATAGCACTCTATTACTACCACAGTTGATATCTGTGTTTAATGACTCTCTTCAAAAAGGAGAACTACCTGCTTCTATGAAGGAGGCAATAATAGTGGTATTGCCAGAACCTGGGAAAGACCCGACTATCCCCGATTCGTATAGACCGATCTCCCTGCTAACATCTGATGTTAAGATCCTGGCGAACAGATTACAAGCAGTTATCTCAACCATTATACATAGTGATCAAGCTGGTTTTATGCCTGATAAATCTACCTCAGTTAACCTTAGACGGTTATTTCTTAACATTCAGAGGTAGTCAGAATCGGCAGGAAGTCGGGCCATATTATCCCTTGATGCTGCTAAAGCCTTTAATAGTGTTGAGTGGCACTACCTATGGGAGGTATAAAGAGTCATGGGATTCAGAAATACCTTTATCTCTTGGGTTCAACTGATATAATGCAGCTCCAAGGCTAGGAACAGAGCTAATGGTGGTACATCGGAAGTCTTTGAGTTGGGTAGGGGTACACGTCAGGGATGCCCGCTATCCCCTCTTCTTTTTGCCATTACAATTGAGCCACGTGCATGCCTACTTCGCTCATCCAAAAGAATTGTTGGGTTCCCCATGGGAGCCAGAGAGGAACAGGTGTCCCTATATGTGGACGACATGCTCATTCACGTGGGAGATGTGGGAGGGTTGTTGGGCCCCATAATGTCTTATACAAGACTTTGGAGACTGGTCTGGGCTTTGTATAAACTTGGACAAGTCCATTCTGTTCCCACTAGAGCCGGCCCCCGTTGGTCTCTCCCTCTTGTCCACTCAGCTGCAGGTTGCTCACAACTTCAAGTATTTGGGAATCCTGGTTTCATCAAATATTGGGCACTACGTGAAAAATAATATAGATCCACTCCTGAACAACATGTCTGAAAAAATCAATGCGTGGTGTAAACTACTAATGTCTGAAACAGGTAGAAGTAACCTCCTAAAAATCATACTTATGCCGAAACTTGTGTACTGTATGTCCTACATAACTCCCCTGTTTGGATTCCACAACTGATTTTTTTTTTACAATACAAAGGTTGTTTAGAAGCTTGATTTGGATATTTTACAAAGAGGGAAAGATGCAGGGGGTCTCTCTATTCCTAATCCATGGCTATATTTTATTTCCTCACAAATGCAGCAATTTAGGCTTTGGGGGAGGACTCCTGGGGACAACACATTATAGAAAATGAATCCCCTATAGCCCTACTAAAGCATAGTGGTCTCTCTGACAAGTTGGTGGGATATCCTACACTTAATTTGATATATAAGGTTTGGCATAAGTGTTGTGACTTCACTCAGGTCACCCCTCTATGGAGGAATCCTCAGTTGCCTGAAATATTTTGACCAGAGGGGTTCTCCCCTTAGGAACGGAAGGGTGTGGTGTTCTTGTATCAGCTGTAAAGAGATGGTGTGTTCAAATCATTCGAACAATTCAGGAATGAGTTTTCTCTTTGTCATACGGCCTTTTATAAATTTTTGCAATTAAGACATGCATGCTAAGCTCAGGCAAGGTCGCTTACATGTCACTTACATGTACAGTAGTCCCATTGTTGCAACAGATTCTCACATGCGGCTCCTCGAGTGGATTAATATCATCCATATACAGGAGCCTGTTTGTGAAATCTGTGAAGCATGACCCCTTGATGGTCAAACAAAAATGTGAGGGGGAGGTTGGTTCTATTTCAGAGGATCAATGGAAAGCAGTAGTCACCTCAGTTATCAGTTTGCGAGGGCCAGCATATGTCCCAATTATTTCTTGTTCATCGTGTATACCGGACTCCATCCTTTCTGTTCAAGATCGGGGTTAGGAACGATGCTTCCTGCCCCAGATGTGGGGAGAGTCCTGTATCCCTGATGCACATGTTTTGGGAGTGTATGGAGCTTCGGAATTTCTGGACAGGCGTGTTAACTTGTATTAAAGAGACATATCACATTGTGGTCCCGTCTGGTTCGAGGACGTGTGTATTGGGAATGTTGGACATTACAGACTGTAACTCACGCCTGGGTGTGCAGCGTCTGCTCTTCCAGGCCAAGAAGTTGATTGCTAAATACTGGCTTAGACCCCAGCCCCCCTCCAGGGTTGAGTTTTTGAACAGAATAGACGAGATCCTTCGCCTGGATAAAGGAGTATATATTAAAAGGCAGTGTTTGGCCAAGTTTACCAAAATCTGGGACAAGTGGGCATCTTATAGGACCACTGCGACACAACATGGCTTATGATTATATTGGCTGTGTTGAGGGGTGGTTTCAGAGATACGTGTGGTTTTGGAGTATGCATATACGAGACCGGGACTGGGAAGGATAATTATGGCGGGTGGCCTGGAGTGGAGGAATTGAGAGACTAGGTTATCATTGAAAGGGTAGCGGACAAGCTCATACTTAGGGTGTCGGCTATATATTCCTCAGCGCTCTGATACATTATACCTATGTAAGTGGTATGGTATCCGTCTCATCACTGGGGGGAGGGGGGTTTATTAAATAACATTCTATGTTACATTTGAAAGGGTATATTTCTGTATCGTGTGCTTTCATTATTGAAAATTGGATGTCAATTATGGAAAATGTCTTGATATCTTTCTGAATGTCCAATGGGGTTGCATGTACTCATCCCTTTATCTTCTTTATGGGTTTCTCTTTATTGTTTCTGTATATTGAAAACTTGTTAATAAAAAATTATCTGATAAAAAACAACAACAATGAATTGCGATTCCACCTGGAACTTAATCCTAGGTAAGATGTAAGTATTGATTTGCTCTATCTCGTGTACACCCTGGGGTGTTGGTCAAGTGTTGTAACATGGTAGACAGCCATGTGTTATAGCATGGCCGACCAGAACCCTACACCATTTTTTAGTCTAGTGATATTTACTTTTTATTATTCTGTATGTGATTTGCTTGTGTTATCGTATATTTATTCACACTTAGTAAATATATTTATTCACTTAGCCTGCATAACCTTATTTATTCTCAAATCTTTTGAATTCATGTTACATTACAACAGGTCCTCTTCAAAGGAGTTCCCCAGGACATAATGTTGGACTGGTGGGGTCCCAACATTGCTCATGGAAGTGCCGTATTCCCTTCAATGTTTATACAGAGGCAGCAGTTCACCCATTCAAGTCCCATTGTGGACCCCCATGTTCATGTTTAAGTCCTAGATAACCCCCTTTAAATAATGCAATATGACAAAAACAGCTATATATGTATATTTTGCCTAAACAGTAAATAAATGACAGTGACGAAATTGGAAAAAATAAAGTCACACATATGAATATATTGCATTCAAGAGCAATATAATATAGCAGCATTCATTGGCACTTGATTTCTCAGATGTGATCTTTAATTATTGTATAACATATTAACTTAGAATTAAAGTGGTATTACCACAATCAACAATTATCACCTATTTATAGGATAAATGAGACAGGAGCTCACTGATTGACTTCTAAGGGACAGTTTTCTAGGCATGCTCTGTGCCCTGTGCTGAGGTTAAAAGGGATCTGACCTCTGAGTTTTTCTGCAGGAACACTTGTCTTATAGTTTTTATTGTGTTATTGTCACCGCCAGTTCTGTGAGAAGATCTGGCAGACGTTTTTCTCTACCTCTTGTATGATGTTCTTTGTTTTGGTTTCACTTTCTCATCTCCTTTCCTTCTGCCAGGTGTCACTTATTTCGACTAATCGTCTTCCTTTATAATCCCTCCCATACTGCCTCACTTTGCGGTTTATACTACTTCCTGGATGAGGTGTTCACTGCTGGAGGCTGCTTCTGCTGTTTGTACAGATAAGTCATTTACTTTATTGTGTTTCCTTGCTGGCTTGATTCTAGGTGACCCTGACTCCGTCCGTATTAAGTGCAGGGAGCCGGTGGTCGTGTCCCCTCACTATTATAGGGTTTTCAGGTGTCATACAGTATTAGGTACGCGGGCATGCAATCGTCTACCATACAGACCCTTGCATGTGCATAGCAGTCAGGGAGAGCTCTTAGGGTTTTATAGGGCTCACCTATAAGCTCCTTAGTTTGGGATCAAGCCAGTCGCTCGTTTATTTATATGTTCCAGCTATCTGCTAACTTCCATGTGTCTGCTCCTTTAAAATCTTGCACTGTGTATATCTGCATATCAAGTGCCTGTATCTTATATTTTTTATAATTTTTTAAATAAAATTTTTCAATTGTACTGGCAGCACCCCAAGTTTTTTCTTTGTTCAATATTCAAGCATTTCCCCAAATGCCTGAAACCTATTAGAAAAAGTAAAATTTAAAACTTTGTAATATACTTAACTGTTTAAGTTTATACTACACCTCTGCTTGTCTGAACTGTCGTAGATTTCTGTTTCGGCGCACAGACTGCTAGATGTGCCTAATTTATGACCAGGTCTGCACCTCATCGTAAATTGGGTGCATCCTCTGGCAGCACAGGGGATATCAAGACTAGGGATGAATGAATTGACTTCGGATGAGACATCCGAAGTCGATTGCATAAAACTTCATTCTAATACTGTACGAAGCAGGACCTTTAACATCTGGGTCAGTACGATTACAGCGATACCAAATACTTAGTTTTTTTATTTACGTTTTACAACTTTTTACAATAATAGTTTTGCATCACTGCTTCCCAAGATGCATAACTTTCTTATCTTCACCCCCACAAAGAAGGATCCGGAGTCACTAAGAAAGTTTGCAAACTTTTCGAATGCTGGAGCGCTCCACTGAATCTTGATTCAAAATTACTCCAAGGAGCAATAGGACTGAACAAACTGACAGGCAAATCCCGCGAGACAACCATCACGTAGTACGGTAGTCTCGAGCGAGGACGCCAAACAGCGTGAGAAGAAGCCGGCGCAGTGTGGTGAGTAGCGGCAAGAGAAAGAAATTTTCTAGCTACCGGCCCCTAATCAGAAGGGTAAGAGAAACGGTTCCGCTTTACTCCTCACCTGCAGCCTTATACTAACATTCCGGTGTACTAATATCAGTTGGAATTTTATACCTTCTCCTTGAATCGATATTACCATCCGGCCATAGTGCCGATTCCGGAATACCCTCTGTCCCAAATTGGGGAATTATTCCAAGGAGGACACAATTATATATGATAGAGTGACTGTTCTAAAGGATTTCCCTGCAGATCCAACTAGGGGATATATACATTTTGAGTCTTCTAAGGGACATCTCCAACACTACATTGATCATAATAGTGATCACCAACAGTGTGTATTTATCCTGCGGTTTTTATATTCTTATACATTTTTTTTGTATTTTATTTTTAGTGATTGTATTTTTATGTCCTTTTACTGTGGATGTTATGCTGGTTTTAATTTAATGTTGAAATAAATTGCCACTTTTCAATAGAATCACATATTTGAGTGCCAGCCTTACACTTTTTTACTATATTATTCTTCTCACTGACTGGGTGATCAGTTTTTAGGCTAGAGCACCAGTTCCGTTTGGGAGAGGTGGTGAGCTATCCACTATTGTGTTACATCTTTCTTGATTTTTGTCTTGCAGTTTTCATTGGTATCATTTTGGGATAAATTATGCTTTTTGATCGCTTGTTGTTAACTTTTTTGGTGGCGACTACGAATAAATTAGTAAATTCTGCCATTTTTTTTATTGGCATTCACCGTAGGGGATAATTTACATGATATTTGTATAATATGGGTCATTATAGACATGGTGATACCAAACGTGGTGGAGATTTTATTTTTGCCATTTTTTTATTGCAAAACATATTTCCAGGGGAAAAAACATATTTTTTTCATTTGAATTAATGTTTTTACTTTGATTGCTTTTAAAATACAATGCATTATCCCATACTGACATTGACCAGCAAAAAAAAACATTACCTATACCAGGCCCCAGTCAGCCTTTACACATATTGGCACCCCGCGATTGCATTTGAGGGGTGCCGATGGGAGAGAGTGGGAATACGCTTCCTCTGTCACCGCTTACATGCGGTGGCGCCATGAAAGGGAGTTAAACAGCCCCGATCGGCACTCCTGCTGGTCTGGGCTATTAGAGCATGTAAGAGTCGAGCCCCCACTCTCCGCTGCACAATGGATCAGTGCAGAACTTTGACCAGGCCGCTGTGAGCTTAAGGCCCTTTAGGGACCGCTGTAAAAAGGCGTATTGGTGGTCACTATGGGGTTAATTTACTGTCTTTTAAGAGATCAAATAAAAAAATAAAGCTCTTCTTTATTGATCCAGTGCAGTGTAGGCAGAGCCAATCTTGGCCACTTTTTGGAAAACACTGATGTACAGGGTGGGCCATTTATATGGATACACCTTAATAAAATGGGAATGGTTGGTAATATTAACTTCCTGTTTGTGGCACATTAGTATATGCGAGGGAGGGGAACTTTTCAAGATGGGTGGTGACCATGGCGGCCATTTTGAAGTCGGCCATTTTGAATCCAACTTTAGTTTTATGAATAGGAAGAGGGTCAGGTGACACATCAAACTTATTGGCAATTTCACAAGAAAAACAATGGTGTGCTTGGTTTTAACGTAACTTTATTCTTTCATGAGTTATTTACAAGTTTTTGACCACTTATAAAATGTGTTCAATGTGCTGCCCATTGTGTTGGATTGTCAATGCAACCCTCTTCTCCCACTCTTCACACACTGATAGCAACACCGCAGGAGAAATGCTAGCACAGACTTCCAGTATCTGTAGTTTCAGGTGCTGCACATCTCGTATCTTCACAGCATAGACAATTGCCTTCAGATGATACGAGATGTGCAGCACCTGAAACTACGGATACTGTAAGCCTGTGCTAGCATTTCTCCTGCGGTGTTGCTATCAGTGTGTGAAGAGTGGGAGAAGAGGGTTGCATTGACAATCCAACACAATGGGCAGCACATTGAACACATTGTATAAGTGGTCAGAAACTTGTAAATAACTCATGAAAGAATAAAGTTACGTTAAAACCAAGCACACCATTGTTTTTCTTGTGAAATTCCCAACAAGTTTGATGTGTCACATGACCCTCATTCTATTGAAAAAACAAAAGTTGGATTCAAAATGGCCAACTTCAAAATGGCCGCCATGGTCACCACCCATCTTGAAAAGTTTCCCCCCTCACATATACTAATGTGCCACAAACAGGAAGTTAATATCACCAACCATTCCCATTTTATTAAGGTGTATCCATATAAATGGCTCACCCTGTATATTATTGACCAAGTGTGTCTTGGGATGATAATTGAGGGTGTCATGTCCATTTGTTTCATGGAGCTCCTTCTAATTCACTAATAATTTATCACCATAGAAAATATAAAGGTTTTCACGATGAATATGCAGAAATAAAAATTAACTCCTCCATGTTCAAAATCATCTTTATAGTGCATCGAATTCTAGAATAAAAAAAGTCTGAAACGCATTTTTTTTCTCATTATGTGATAAAATAAGGCACAAACTAACATTCACGAAACACTGTATAGTCATTTAAGTTATTTATACAAAACAGGTATACTTGATGAGCTAATTCGTGATAGCTTGGTCCCTGGAACAGTCATAAAAGAACCGACAAAGTAACTGTAACACAAAATTTTTTTTTTAAACAAAATATAAATGTTTCTCAGATCTACAGACAGTACCTGAGCATTTCTAACCTCAAATAAAAGTTTACAAAGGTCCCACAAAAAGTTACATTGCCCTGCAATAGATTGTTTTAATGCCAACACTCAACAGTCAACACTATAGTGCTGAAAAATAGTGACCAGCAACATGTACACTAAAATGATGCCCAGTATAAGTGGGCCATGACAAGACAAAATATTAGGTCCAGTAACAGAGAATCATTCCCTCTGTCTTCACAACAGTACTGTTCTTGATTTCCCTTTCAGTCCTATAATAGGCCCTGACATCAGGTCGTTTTGTCCTATTCAGATTTCATTTGTTCTCTAATATCGGATGGAAGTGTCTCAAATAAAGTGTCTTCTACAACAAGTCCAACTCTCTTCAAGGCCCTACAATCTCCAAGTTCTGGTGGCAAAGTTTCAAAATGATTACCCTTAATATCCAGGTAAGATAGGAATACTAAATTCCCAATTTTTGGTGAAAGAGTACATAGGTTATTCTTCCCGATTTTTAAGGTTTTTAATTTCTTGCAGAAATACAGTTCATCTGGCACACTTTCTACTTTGTTGCAAGAAATTGAAAAATATTGTATACTTTGGAGAACTCCGATCTCAGGAGGAATGAATCTAATATCATTATAAGACAAGTCTAAATATCGAAGTTTGTGGCATAAGAACAGGTGAGATGGAAGCACCTCTATCTTGTTGTGGCTGAAGTACAGTCGTTCCAAACTTGTAAGTTTCTTTATGTGTTCTGGAATATAGGTAATGCTGTTGTACCACAGCTTTAAGATTGTGAGTTTACGCAAATGTTGAAAACTAAGTATTTCTTCAATGGATTTAAGATTATTTTCTTTCAGATCTAGTTCTTGAAGAGCTATAAGACTAAAAATTGCATGAGGTATGCGCTCCAAGTCACAGTGTATAAGCTCCAGCTCTGTCAAGTTGATCATTTTCTTTAGATTGTTTAGCATTACCAGCTTGGATCCATCATTATGGATACATAATTTCTGAAGATGACCAGAAACATCAACTGCTCCTTGAGGGATTTTAGATAAATTACTCTTGATAAACAGTATCTTAAGACTCTTCAGCTCCCGGAAAGACTCAAGGTTTATATTTTTGGATATATCATGGCTTAAAGAGCCTATCAAGTACAGTTCCTCTAGGTTCCTCAAACTGTACATCCATGGTGGAAGTTCTCGAACATCGTCAAACTTTACTCTCAATATCTTCAGATTCTCTTTTAAAAAAGCCAGGGCTGCTGTATGAATTTTTACAGAGCACTGAGACAAGGACAATTCTTGAAGGTTATCAAGCTGAGCAATTGTTGCTGGTATCATGACATTATTAATAATTTCCAGCTTTAAAGACTGCAGCTCGGTTATCTCAAAGACAGTATCTGGAAGACCGGAGAGCATAAATAATTGTATCTCCAAGCGGTTGTAAGCATTTGTTAGTAACCTCTGCCTCAGCTTATCCACTGTCCATTCATTATTTAAGTTTAATTGCTTCAATTTATTTTCACTGACTTCTGATAAGAAAACTGCAAACCTTTTTGAGTAGAGTGGGTCATATTGGTCTATCATGTGAAACATGAAGGCAAAATCATTTTTCACATCTGGAATATCATCAATGCCAGTTTCTTGACGAACATACTCAAAAGAATATTCCTTCAAGGACCGGTAGAACAACCAGTAGAGAGTATAAAGGCACGTAAGTCCATAGACTCCAACAAAACACAAGTAACAAAAGGACAATTTTGAAAACAAGTGCGCCATTGTGTGGTTACAGGAAAAGTTCTTATATCCCGTCATATCTTGTATGTCAACATTACAGTCCACAGTAAACTGTACTTTGGAAACAAGTGCACTATTGTAGCAAATAATAATGAGGAATTTAAGAACTTTCAGTATGGTTTGACGCACATACATGGCATGAAGAAGATCTCCTTCCTCAACATGCAGTCGAAATTTTTTAACTTTCTCAAATAAGGCTTTAGCTTGTTCTCCTTCCTTTTTATCCAGGGCTCCTGCTGTCGTTTTATCAACCACAAACTTCTCAGGTATGGATTTTAGCGACTGGGTCTTCACAAGTGGGCTCTCCACAGCAGAAGGGGTAGCAATTGTTTTGCTCAGAGCATTTTTCCGGTTGTCCTTCTCTTCTGGCTCCTCACCAGATACTTCTGACAAAGCTCTAGTTGTCCAGGGTGATTCAAAACACTTCCCCAATATGGAAATAAAATGCTCAATTTTTGAACTTGATCCGGGAAATTTAAACCAAAAGTTGCTGCAAACCATAAAAATTAAAGTGTGGATGAGAACTAGGTAAGGGAAATACTTTGCATACCAATGAAGGGCACGCTCATAACACATCTGATTAATGAAACTGTATTGCTGGAGATCCAAGTCTGTCTTTAATCCCCTCATTTCCACTGTCCCAGAAGGAGCTGTTGGCTTGGGAGTCGGAAGAGGCATATTGGTAGTGGCACCAGATGCATTATAAATAGAAGTGTTCTGAGCAGGATATATTCTCTTTGGCAGACAGATAATCTTATCTTGCATTACCTAAACATAAAGAAGAAAGAATTAATTATTTCCAAAATAAAACTACTCATAATCAAATTATAATGCACTTTCTGAGGTTGATCTCAAGAACTAATGTAATTTCTATGTAAGGGTTATAGCCAATATTTTGAGAAAACAGTGGCCTGGCTGTGATCGGTGGCGTAACTAGAAGGGCTTCAAAGAAAAGTCTAAATGGATCTAACACCATGTTGAAAATCAATTATTGTTGTTAAATGGCCATATCAACCACAGAAGGGTAAAAAATATATGACAGTAGGCAATGTATTTAAAAATATATATATTTTTTTAACCTTTTGAGGTTTGTTTGGCTGTTTATACCATTTTGTAGGTTAGTCATTACGTATAAGCATAATTAAGCCTGTGTTTATTTGCTTGGTCGGCAGATATTAACTGTAACAAGGCAGAAAGTAGCATAATTCTGGATATATATGTGCCAAATATCAAAAAGACGGCAGCTTGTTTGCACTCACAAAGCTGAATAACATTCCTGCATATGTGAGGTGTGGACCCACATTTCACACAGCAACTGACTTTAATCTACTATAGCTGTAGTTACTCCCATGGTCATGATCATCTAAATATCTGAATATCACTTTGTCAGAATTTGTTAAATATCAGCTTTAAATGGGAATTTCCATAAAAAAAATTATGACATATTAAAAACCTATATGTGATAATTTTATGTATTTTTAACAGGTGTTTTTGTAGATATATTTTTTGAAGTTACTCTATGTAATCTACTCCCTGTCCTGGTTCTTAAACTTCTTCTTTGTTTGGACGTTTAGCAAAGTAGACAGTGTTGCTTAACTCTCTCAGTCAGGCCATCACTGTGGCCGGGGTGGGTGGGACTTAATTAGAGGATCACACATTACACTAATCCCTGCAATACTATTCTGTTGGCATCTTTATCTAGGCCTATAAAGAGAACTATAGAGCTCTCATACTGTCATCCCAATTCAACAGCTACTATTATCACAAGGATCAGCTTGCAGATAACATCTTCTCCTCCTCACAACAGCACTAAACTGACAATACATGACCTATATAGGAGGTTTTATCACTTGTGCTGACTGCCATAATACTGCCAAAAAAGCTGCCATAAATAAAATAAAAAATATTGCTTAAAAAAAACAACTTTACTGTAGCACGGTCCAATCAAAAAGGAGAGCATCACAGCCCGGGAGAAGGAGACGCCCATTGAGAAACAGGGCAGTCTATTCCTACCTGTACCAATGCTATTCATTAGCATACCAGGCGGGAGAATTCAACAGGGGCACAGCGGACAAACGGAGCGGCGCCCAGAAAAAATAGTAAGCGCTCTTAGATCCCTGCTCTATGCCCTACATAACCTGCTACTTATTTCATAATGTCTGGACCCATGAAAGGTCCCCTTTAACATTTGTCTTTGCCGACCATGTGTGCATAAAGTCACACAAACTTCTGGATCCAAATAGGTTAGAGATATTATCTTAGAGGAAATGCCTTGTAATATAATTATCAATTGGATTATTTGTTCTGGTACAAACAAAATTAATACAAACTGCACAAACCAGGTGAACACGTTCCAATGTTGTTTCTAAGGCAACAAAGGAAAGGTCTTAAGAAACAAACAAACTAATTACACTTTCAGATGTGAAGCCACAATGGAATTTCCTTAAATTATCCAAGCAAATTTTCATGGAACGATAATTCAATTCAGATGGAAACTAATGTCTAATTAACCGCTTATCAGAGGTTTGCATATTTTTGCTATAAATATATAGCGGTGAGAGGTTTTGTTCTGTGATCATCCTTCAATGATAACACCTGCAATAACAAACCAGAAAAAAATGGTTTACGCCCCATGCACACGACCATATGTTTGGTCTGCTTCTGATTCGCATTTTTTGGAAAAAAACATGTCCTATTCTCTTGGCTGAAAATGCAGACCACAAAACCATTGAAATCAATGGGTCCGCTGGATAGAGGCGGCATATCGGTCTCTAATGTTATGCATTATTACTGGGCTTCTCATTTGTGTGTCATCCCATTCTGGGCATCCCAGCAGGCATTCACCAAATGGGTTGAAATTGAAAAGCTCTGGCTAGCCCCGGTCCATCCGAATACCCTGCTATGGCAGCGGACCCCTTTAGCCCCTCACACTCCCCTATTGGGGCCTAAGGCTTTTACCAAACACATATGGGACACCTGCCATGGCCGATTTGCCTTAGCCTCCCGACACTCCAATAATCCAGCTATTCCCTCCAGCTTAACCGCCTCAATGGGACACTTAAACCCTTTGCGCAACTTCAAGAGCAATCGAATGTACCGATGACGGAGAGATTTCACTACTTTTAGGTTCGTCACTATGTGAGTTCTACCTTTGAGTCACTTAAGGTGTCACTCCCTACCCCATTTTAACATTTGTGCCGATTGGGCACTGGGATGAGAGGTCTGATTTCTCTCATCTACCGCCTTTTGGCTACATTGGTGGAAGGTGAGATCCCCCACCATGCATACATGGATAAATGGGCTATCGCCCTCGGATCGCCTCTCTCTTGCAACGCCTGGCAGACTATATGGAATAGGGCAGCCCAGTCCTCTATTTGCACCACGTATAAGGAGTCCCAGTATAAGCTGCTTATACACTGGTACCACACTCCTGCCCTACTACATTCCATAAACCTTACTATTCCATCTGTCTGCTGGTGGTGCTTGAGCGACATGGGTTCTCTATATCATATTTTTTGGACATGCCCCAGTATCACCCCGTTTTTGGAAGGGGTGAGGGAAGTGGCTCAGTCCCTTTTTGGATCCCCCGTACTACTAGACCCAAAGGTCTATCTGCTTAACTTACCACCTCTGAGGTTCAATAAGTGCTCCTCCAGGCTGTTCCTCTCTCTATGTACCGCAGCCAGATCCTTGATTGCAAAATCCTGGAAGCAGACTACCTCTCCTACCAAGTCCATGCTGCTGGCCAGGCTCCGTGACTTTAGATCCATGGAGTACCCCACGGCGTCCATTAACAACGTCGTGGAGCAATTCCAAGCAATCTGGCTACCCTGGGACTCATACTCAACATGCTCCTAGTGGTCTCTCATCCCCCTTCTCCACCCTTGCTCTCACTTCCCCCTATTTGTTCCTTTTCCCTGTGTTTTGTCGGTTGTCTTGTCCTTTGTCATGAGTACTTGTGTTAAATCTTTGGTTATAGCTATGGGATCTTTACTGCTGTATAAGCTGATTCTGTACCTCTTCCCATCTACCCACTGCACTTTGATGTACCACTTTTTGTTTCTTTTTTATGTATCATTTAAAATCTGTACGTTATGTACTAATAAAAATCTACAGTTTAAAAAAAAAGAAATCAATGGGTCCACAAAAACAAAAAAAAGGATGTAACACATACTTTGTCTGTATTTTCTGGATCCGAGATTTGCGTACTGCAAAACACATATGATCGTGTGAATGCCCCCTAAATGCTAAGTTATGCAAGTAATACAAGTCACCAATATATACTAAATGGTTAAAACTGACACTGACATGGAAAAGGACATAGGGATCTTTTGACAATAAACTTAAAGGGGTATCTTCATCTCAGACAATGTGGGCATATCACTAGGAGGTATCCCAGAGGTGGGACCTGCACCTACCTCTAAAACTAAGCCTAACAGGAAGCCGGGAAAGTGGTGACTGGCGGTGGCGGGTCCGGCCACCACCAAGCCTTCCTATTGGCCCACCAATATTTTCAGAATTCCCATAGAAATGAATAGGAGCACACTGCCACCCGCACTTATCTGACAATGAAGACATATCCTATCCTAGGCCCCAATTGTCTGAGATGACATAACCTCTTTAAAGTGTACCTAAACCTTTCTATATACTTTATTTAAAACTATTTTCAAATATTCTTTATTTTTTTATGTTTTCTCACAGAATTTCAGATGCCTATTTCTTTTTAGAATCCGTAATCCCATACAGTGCTGCTCCTCCTGCCTGTACCTGCATTGCTCTACTAAAGCTGGCATAAATTGGCTATGTCAGGCTTTAGCAGATAAGGCACGGACTATTAAAACAGTGGAGTGAATGGTTGCATGGAAGGAGATCACATAAGACATCGCTCCTGTGCTGTGCCTGCTCTGCTAGAGCATGACATAGCCAGGTCCATAAATATTGGGACATCGACACAATTCTAACATTTTTGTCTCTATACACCACCACAATGGATTTGAAATGAAACGGACAAGATGTGCTTTAACTTCAGACTGTCAGCTTTAATTTGAGGGTATTTACATCCAAATCAGGTGAACGGTGTAGGAATTACAACAGTTTGCATATGTGCCTCCCACTTGTTAAGGAACCAAAAGTAATGGGACAGAATAATAATCATAAATCAAACTTTCACCTTTTAATACTTGGTTGCAAATCCTTTGCAGTCAATTACAGCCTGAAGTCTGGAACGCATAGACATCACCAGATGCTGGGTTTCATCCCTGGTGATGCTCTGCCAGGCCTCAACTGCAACTGTCTTCAGTTCCTGCTTGTTCTTGGGGCATTTTCCATTCAGTTTTGTCTTCAGCAAGTGAAATGCATGCTCAATCGGATTCAGGTCAGGTGATTGACTTGGCCATTGCATAACATTCCACTTCTTTCCCTCTTTGGTTGCTTTTGCAGTATGCTTTGGGTCATTGTCCATCTGCACTGTAAAGCGCCGTCCAATGAGTTCTGAAGCATTTGGCTGAATATGAGCAGATAATATTGCCCGAAACACTTCAGAATTCATCCTGCTGCTTTTGTCAGCAGTCACATCATCAATAAATACAAGAGAACCAGTTCCATTGGCAGCCATACATGCCCACGCCATGACACTACCACCACCATGCTTCACTGATGAGGTGGTATGTTTAGGATCATGAGCAGTTCCTTTCCTTCTCCATACTCTGCTCTTCCCATCACTCTGGTACAAGTTGATCTTGGTCTCATCTGTTCATAGGATGTTGTTCCAGAACTGTGAAGGATTTTTTAGATGTCGTTTGGCAAACTCTAATCTGGCCTTCCTGTTTTTGAGGCTCACCAATGGTTTACATCTTGTGGTGAACCCTCTGTATTTACTCTGGTGAAGTCTTCTGTTGATTGTTGACTTTGACACACACACACCTACCTCCTGGAGAGTGTTCTTGATCTGGCCAACGGTTGTGAAGGGTGTTTTCTTCACCAGGGACAGAATCCTTAGGTCATCCACCACAGTTGTTTTCCGTGGTCTTCCGGGTCTTTTGTTGTTGCTGAGCTCACCTGTGCGTTCCTTCCTTAAGAATATTCCAAACAGTTGTTTTGGCCACGCCTAATGTTCTTTCTATCTCTCTGATGGGTTTGTTCTGTTCTTTGGATCTCATCTTGAGAGTTGACAGCAACAGATTCCAAATGCAAATAGCACACTTGAAATTAACTCTGGACCTTTTATCTGCTCATTGTAATTGGGATAATGAGGAAATAACACACACCTGGCCATGCAACAGCTGAGAAGCCAATTGTCCCATTACTTTTGGTCCCTTAACAAGTGGGAGGCACATATGCAAACTGTTGTAATTCCTACACCGTTCACCTGATTTGGATGTAAATACCCTCAAGTCCCCCCCCCCCCATTCTTACACAACTCCTTTACGTACACTTTAACTGTAGCTACCAGTTTCAGATACCCTCAAATTAAAGCTAAAGGTCTGGACTTTATGTCCATGTCCATTATATAACTAACACATGAATATATTTTAGTAAACAGGTAATAAAAACTAAATTTGTGTCAGTGTCCAAATATATATGGACCTAACTGTATATAAGGGGTCAATACAGAGATTTCTCCAAAACACAGCTCATAGTCTAAGTGGAGTGCAGAGAGAGACAGTAGGTGGGATTACACATGAATACAGAGGTTACCTGCAATGTACAGCCGAACACCCCGATCATAAGCATGGCCACAGACAGATAATCGGTAAACACATCCCACCATGGTTTGAGGACTCGGAATGCTGGCTGCTGCTCGGAGAACTGACGGAATTCAGTAACGGGAATCATTGTCCTGTAAGGTACGAATAACACTGTGATGTGACTGTCATAGCAAGAGCATGCAAGACAAGAAGACTCACTGAAATCTTCACATATGAATACAATATCTTTATGTATATTTATCATCACATTATATATCATAATATACAGGGGCATACACAGATCTCATAGGACCCTATAGCAAAACCTACTCTGGGCCCTCCTGCCCCACCCAGTTTCCCAGTACACGTACATCAATCACTCCCAGGCAATGCAGAATACAAAGCCCAGCGCTCCAGATTACACATTTTATTATTAAGCAGAAGAAATTTTTATAGAAAAAAATTCTAAGAAAAAAGTCACACCTGGCCTCACCCAGGTTATCTGACTTTTAGACAAAGTAGAACAGGTGCTTCATAAACACCAGATTTCTTAATGTATTCACACCAGACAACTGGCATTGATAAAGCTCCTGCTTCTTTCCTATTACAAAGCTGGCTGCCTGCAGCCACCACTAGGGGGAGCTCAGCGCACAGGAATGAACTGACTGAATTAGAAGCTGTAATAATCTATTTGCACTGTGCTGCCCCTAGTGGCGGCTGCATGAAAGTGCAGTTTACACACAGAGAAGAGGAGTTCCCCCCATAGTAGTTGCATGGTCTGCCTCCATTGAAGGCATGCCACTGATAGCATATTGAATGCCTGCTACTTATCGACTATTTATTAAGACTGGGCTAGTTTTTCGTGAGCGTAAGATGAGTATATAATGTCTGAATGTCCTGGGTCTAACCAGCCAAACTGACAGCATCAAAGGTCTCTATGAAGCTGCTCATTTGGGTCCTTAGACCCACTGTTAGGTCGGGGCGTTTGGCTGTAATACTGGTGCATGGTATTACACATTGGTGAAATTAGTCTTAGATAACAATATAAAATATCCTTTTATGTTTATGTGACTTTTAATTTTTATTCATTAAACATTTCATATCATCCATTATATCCTAATTGGTTTATAGTGCCGGTAATTCCTTTGGCTATAATTTCATCATTTTAATCACTGGGGAGGCGATGTATCCTGTGCCCCTCAGACATGTGTACAGCTGCCCACATACTCTGTCTAATATGCAATAGCAAGAAGTAAATGCTTCCTCAGCTTCAAACAAAATGGGAAACTATCAAGGAAAGTATTATATTTTGGGGAAAAAAAACTATTAAAAATAGTCATTTTTTTCTTGTAAAATAAAGTCTAGCACAGAAAATTGAAGCCACAATGAATCTCTGCTATAAAGGTGGTCACGTAATGTCCAGTTAATAGAAGCTTTCCTGCGGTGGCTTGTACTTCTTGTTTCTACAGAGACATTAGCGAGCTTAGTTTTTCTCAGAAAAGGTTTCTAGTATGCAGATCGCAATGTAGATGTATACAACAAGCAGTTCACCGAGGGCAAAGCGTTTTCCTAAAAACTGTACGCAGCGCCCTGTCAAGGCTACACTCACACAGACGCTAGATGGTGTCTCCCTGTAATGTGAGCTGAGCGTTCGCATGGTAAGGCTAGGTTCACAGTCTATTTGAAGTTGAAAGTAATCCAGGCACATCCAGATTACGTCAGGACGCGTTTCGGCCTGTCCTGAGCCTTTATCAACACAAAGTTATAGGCACAAAGAATACCAAAAAATGACGCCCAGGGGCGGTCTGGGAATTTAAAGTAGCCCTGGAAAAAAAAACTAAAAGTAACCCCATGTTGTAGGCAAATCCAAATTGGCAGAAGGCGGGGCAACACAAGTAGGCAGGGCCAACACAAGACACAAGTAGGCAGGACAGCAGAAGTAGGCGGGGCCAGCAATACCATAGGGCAGCACAAAAGCCCACCCCAGCAGAACCAAATACAGCAGTGCAGCACAAAATACTGCCCTGTCACCATACTGAAGACGGTGATATAGTTAAATTCAGGAGGACATCTGCAGCTGCTGGCCAGGTTTCACTGTAGGGACTATGGCCAGTCCGCCCCTGATGACATCAGATGCTGTCACCCGGGTAACCAGCATAAACAGAATATTGCGGCATCATTATTAAAGCACTATGAAGTAAGAACTATGCTTATGGCATACTTTCCGTCCTGCTCCCTGCGCCGCCTCCGAAGCTTTGCTGCATCTCCACGCCTTCTATGCATCATTGTAAGTAGCATCTGTATCTAATTTAGTGCTGATTACTTTATTATACTGGCTATATAAGGTTCATACAATAATATAGTTACTGTTATCTCCTGATGAAGCATGAACGAAACGTGTTGAGATCTCAGGGTCCACAGGAACACTCTCATATGTCTCAGCTGGTCGTTATATGCAAAACTGAGTTTGGCATGTGCTCTCTATTTTGAAAGCTGTATACATAGTCTCCTTTTATTGTTGTGTTAGCACAAGGTCTGTTATTTTCACTTGTTTGGTCGTTTATTAACAAATACAATAGCACTTATTTTATTATATTTATTCAGTTTAGGCTACTTTCACACCTGCGCTTTTGCCGCATCCGGCAGGGATCAGCAAAAATGCTTCCGTTATTAATAATACAACCATCTGCATCCGTTATGAACGGATCCGGTTGTATTATCTTTAAAATAGCAATGACGGATCCGGCATGAACACCAATAAAAGTCAATAGGGGACGGATCCGTTTTCTATTGTGTCTGAGAAAACTGATGCGCTTTGCTCCACAGCTTGCATTTTGGAGCATTCCGTTCTGTTCAGTTCAGTTTTGTCCCCATTGCCGGATCTCAATACCGGAAAACTTAAACGCTAGTGTGAAAATAGCCTTAGGGTACGTTTCCTGAACTGCCTGCCTGATCAGGCAAACTGTATGCAAACACATGTCATTTTTTCTGACTGATCAGGCATTTTTCAGACTGATCAGGATCCTGAAAAATGCCTGATCAGTCAGAAAAATGCATTGCAATACCGGATCCGTTTTTCCGGTGTCATCAGGCAAAATGGATCAGGTATTTATTTTTTTCTCATTTTTAAAGGTCTGCGCATGGAATCTACTGGGTATGGAATCTACTCTAATATTAGAACTTTCTGAAGCTCTTCCAGGGGTGCCAGATTTTGAGAAATTGAGTGTGAGAATGTATTTCCCAATGCGCTGATTCTTCAAATCTGAAGGTCTGAAATAGAGGGGGGGGGGGGACACTCCCTTTTCCACAGTGAAGGGATCAACAAGCGGGCTGCCGTCATAAGCATAGTCGGAAGGTTGGATTTAGATGGTGTGAGAGAACTATTGGGGCACCAAAGAAGGACTAGTTTAGGGTCTAATGTAATATGAGAGGAACAGACCTCATTAATTAAGTCTTCTATTTGAGTCCAGTATGGACGTATTTTCCTGCAATGCCACCAAATGTGGGATAGCGAACCTGTTTCTACTCCACACCTCCAGCATAACTCCGGGACCTCTGGGTTGAGCTTATGTAAGAATTCTGGTGTTTTGTACCACCTCGTTAGCAACTTATATGAGTTCTCTTGTATTCTAATACAGCGATTAAAGCCATGTGAATGAGAGAGGATGAAGGCCTTTTCCGGATCAGAGAGGCGAATAGAAAGTTCTGTTTCCCAGGATCCTAGAAAATGGAGTTCAGGAGGTGAGGAGGAGAGCATCTCCCTATACATTTAAGAAAGAGGTTTATGGGGGGCTCGAGCAGCACTTAACCTTTTTTCCAACCAGGTAGGAGAGTCAGGGTAGGTGGGTGGCAATTTGAGGGACCTAATGTCTCTGAGGAAGTTTATAGAGTGAAGAAAGGAGGTAGCTTTGACCTTGGATAGGCCAAGGATCTCATCCCAATCCAAGTCGCCGTCAGACCTAGATATGTCTTGCAAGGTGAGACTCATGGGTAGGGACCAAACACCCGAAGGTTCCAGGATGGCGGGATGGATATGGGATTCTAAAAGATGTAGTGGCAGTCTAGGGTTAGGGAATTTGAGCGCTTGGGATTTGTATAGTTTAGACCATTCTACAAGCATGCCTTTCCAAATGGGAGAGATGAATGTGTTATTAGGGGAGCAGGATTGAAGTCCCCACAGGACAAGTTTCTCTTTATTGGTGAGCAGGGTCCGCTCCAATTGGGAGCAAAGGTTTGCGGTCTGACCAGAGAGAAGGGCCGCGCTTCTGCATACTTGGAGGGCCGTGTAATATAGGTGGATATCAGGAAGGCCGAAGCCTCCAAATCTCTTCTCTCTAGTCAGAGCATAAAAAGCAATCCTAGGCGATCTGCCTCTCCAAAGAAAAGAGGAAAACACACGGCGTGTTTCTGTGAAGAAAGAGTGTGGTAACCAGGGAGTGCCTGGAGTAAATAAATAAATTTGGGGACTATATAAGACTTTAAATAATTCTTCCTGCCTATCCAGAAGATAAATGGGAGTTTCAGGTTCTGTAGATGTGATCTAATGGAATTAAGTAATAGGGCATAGTTGAGGGTGAATAGATCTTTAACATTTGCCGAGATGCGGACACCAAGGAATGTTATGTCCGAGGGGCCCAGTTGAAGGGGGTGGTGCGTTTAAGAATATTAACCATACCGGTAGGGCAGGAGACATTAAGAGCGAGAGATTTGCTGTAATTAATTTTAGAGTTTGAGAAAAGTCGAATTCATCGAAATGGGTGAGCAGCTTAGGAAATGATTTTTTGGGGTTGGAAGTCATGATCAAGAGGTTGTCAGCAAAGGCGGCCATCAAGTGGGCTTGGAAGCCAACAGTAAGGCCTTCAATGTCTGGGTCCTGGCAGATTTTACAGAGCAGGGTCTTCATAACAATGACAAAAAGGGCTGGGGAGAGTGGACACCCCTGTCTTATACCGTTAGAGATGGTGAAGGTGGGTGAGATGGTGCCGGTGACTTTGACCCTGGCAGAGGGGGCAGAGTATAAAGTAAAGATTGCAGCAATGACTTGGTCAGAAACGCCAAATTTCAACAGGGCCCGCGACATGAAACGCCAGTTGACCCTGTCGAAGGCCTTTGCCGCATCTGTACTTAGTAGGGCCAAGGGTGTAGAAGTGCTTCGTGCCCAGGTTAGTAGGTGAAGCAGGCGTGTAGTATTTTTGTTCCCCTGTCTGCCAAGGACAAAGCCAACCTGTTCCCTGTTGATGATATCAGGTAAGATCAGTTGAATACGTTGGGCCAAGATCTTAGCCCACCATTTCACATAATTGCCACAGATAAGGTGGTCCTTGTTTTCCTTACGAATGATGGTTATATGGGCCGAAAGTGACTGGGGAGGAAGAGAACCCCCGTTAAGAAGGTAGTTACACAAGGATCTAAAATGGGGAAATAATATATCTTTAAAGGTTTTATAGTAGGAGATGGTAAAGCCGTCAGGGCCAGGGCTTTTACCCGAGGGGATGGAGGATAAAACTTTAAGGATTTCAGAATCTGTGACAGAATATTAGTTTTTGTTCAAAAATATTTTAAACTATTTGGTATTTATATTATTTAGAGCTAATGACTTTTTTAAATTATTATTATTCAAGTAGTCTAAAAAGGAAAAGACATAAAAAGGCAAATTTGAACGGCTACATCAATATACAGTATACTTCAGGCTCCTACATTCATTCGGAATCCTGTATTCAGGATTAAAAAAGAAATTCAAGAAGTTGCAATCAAATATGAGGTGGGACAAGTAATTGATAAGAAACTGGCCAGATATATGACTCTCCAGAGGCCCATGTTTTCTAAATATTGCTAAAAATACATAAAACACTGGACAATCTGCCAGTTCGACCCATTGTAGCGACAGACTCTATACCAGGAACTAGGGATCGACCGATATAGATTTTTTAGGGCTGATACCGATAATTTGTGGACTTTCAGGCCGATAGCCGATAATTTATACCGATATTCTGGGAATTTTAATTTTTGAAAAAAAAAACATTTCCTACACAAATCTGCTGAAAATTAATATGTTTATTGTTAAGGATCTCACACTGTCCCTGCTGCTCTGTGCTTTGTGCACACAGCAGCATGGAGCTGAACATGGCAGCCAGGGCTTCAGTAGCGTCCTGGCTGCCATGGTAACCGATCGGAGCCCCAGGATTACACAGCTGGGGCTCCGATCGGAGGAGCAGGGGAGAGGGGATCCTGTGGCCACTGCCACCAATGATTAATACTGGGGGGGGCGCACTGCGCCACCAACGTTTTTAATACTGGGATGGGGGGCGCACTGCGCCACCAATGATTAATACTGGGGGGCTCCCGCCTCCTGTATATGAATTAATGAAAGACTTATCTTCATTGGTGGAGCGGTGGCCACAGCCCCTCCTCTTCTTTTATCCTCTCTCCTCTAATTGGCGGCAGTAGCAGCACAGGGGGAGGGAGACACTGCTTCCTTCTCTGAGAGCAGCGCGTTCTGTGTTCCCAATACGTTATCGGTATATCGGCAAAATAGATGCCGATACCGATAACTGTAAAAATCCTGAATATCGGCCGATAATATCGGTAAAACCGATAATCGGTCGATTCCTACCAGAAACGCATCTCATCCACCGGCTTCAAAGCTAGATTCACATCACCGTTTCAAATTCCAGTATTCTCTTCCGGCATAGGAACAGAATAGCGGAATTACCAGATATGGCATACACCAGATCCGCCAGCGCCCGATGGATTGCATTCACCATAATAGGGTCCGCCAGGGTTCAGACATGAAGACAAAATACCGCTGCATCCAATCACCAGCAGTCATATGCCATACATACTGGTTTACCAGTACAGTACAGAGACCATCTCTGCTGAACTAGGGGGAGTGGTGGTGAGGGGAATGGATTTAACAAGTGAATACGGGGTGTGTTATGAGCCCGGAGACCAAAAAGTTTATCTTCGCTTAAGCTCAAGGATGGCAGTTCCTTGGATGAAATTCTGAGATGTTTTGTGACTTCCTAAATGAGTAGTCACTGGGGCTTTGAGCAATTTTGGCAAGCCTCTTCTTCTTTAATGCAGTCCCAGATTGTCTTCACTAGGGATTAATAGCTCACACTAAGGGTACATGAAGTCCAAGGGAATGTACAAATGGCTCAGTAAATCATTACAGCCTCATAGTATTCAACAACTTTTCTCAAATTGCCTTTGATATTGGTGTTTTTGTTAAAAGTTTACAGAAATTACTTCACTAATGGGCCTCGGGAACATCCATATTATAAGGCCCTATTCACAAGTCCGCAATTTTGTTCCACAGTTTGCGGAACGGAATTGCGGACCCATTAATTTCTATGGGCCCGCACTTCCGTGTCCGCATTTCCATTCCCGAAAAAAATAGTACTGTACCTCTGTATGGAGCGCTCTATAGAAGTACATGGGACCCTACTGTACCTCTGTATGGAGCGCTCTATAGAAGTACATAGGACCCTACCGTACCTCTATATACACCTCTCTACAGAGTTGCACAGGACCCTAGTGTACCTCTATATGTAGCTCTCTATAGAGGTGCATAGGAACCTGGTGTCCCTCTGCATATGAACCTCTCTATAGAGCTGTATAGGAACCTACTGTACCTCTGTATGCACCTCTCTATAAAAGTACATAGGACCCTATTGTACCTCTGTATGCACTGCTCTATAGTGGTGCATAAGACCCCACTGTACCTCTCTATGATTTATTTTTGTCGTATTCTATAAAAATTATATATTTTGGCATGCTCTATTGCCGACATAAGGTTCCCAAAAGAGGCCTACATGGAGAGTCTACATAAAGTCTTATGGTAACGTTCTGTATAGAGAGGATGGTATCTGTCAAGTCTACTGTAATCAAGTCTTGCATTGTAGAGTTCACGTTTTTTAGGTTGATAACTGTGGCGAAACCAACCTCGCCACTGGGTTTTGGAGAGGACTGGCTGCTGGCCTCTTGCCCCTGGATTATGGGCCATATACTAACTTTTAAACCCCTGAACCTATTCAAGTGAATTTTGGATAGGTTTGTCACAAAGTTATACTGTTTGAATTAATGTAAGTTATATGTATGGCCAATGTAAACTCACAAAGTTGTAACAATTTATAATAAGTGTAACTTGTCAGCTTGGGAGGAATATGCGGGTGTGTTTCTATTGTGCCATTGTCCCATTGTGTGTTTAAAATGGTGATGTCTGTTCTGTTGTCCTCACATGTGTATTGGCGATCTCCCTTTGTCCTCAGAGATAATTGGATTGCTCCTCAGGTTGTCTCCGGAGAGAGAGGAGGAGACCATGATGCATTGTGGGGATATGTTGTATTTGTCCTATGTCACAGTCTTCATTCTGGTCCTCTGGGGGTGTGAACGATTGGTTGCTGTAGTTACATTGTATGTGTTGTTAATTACTGATTGGTTATATTTCAAACCCCTGTGGGCAGTACTATGTTTGTGGTTTATGAATAAAAGAGGCTGTACGTGAAGTACAGTCAGACCACTGCTTGACCCTCAACACGGAGCCTTGTCTCGTTATTGGGGGGATTCACTGTATGCTGTTAGAAGACCGATTGCCAGAGGTGTAAGCTGATCCCTGTTCGTCTGCTAGCAGCTATTCGTGAGGTTCCAGTTTGGAGTGCTACTTTGTATCCAGTTCGGGACTTTGGTGTTCTGCAGTAGCTGTGCCTGTCTCTCAGAAAGGGGCATATCGCCTAAACGGATTTTAACCCCTTGTCTGCCGAAACGGTCCGTTACAATAACTAAGGGAGCAGTTACTTTTTCACATGGTTCCTTCTGGAATTGTTAAATACTTGTTACATCCCCTTATCTGAGTCCATATGTAATCCCCCTTTAAGTCTGCACAAGCTTTGATTTGGCAGAAATGACGCACAAGACATTGTCAGCCAATTTGAAATCTATAGAGCTGTTTACTGGTCACTCAGTCACCCACCGCTTTTCTTCTCCCACTTTCCCGTCTCCATATCTGTCAGTCTTATGGATGTTGGTCTCCCAGTCATGCCCTGGCTGAGAAGGCACGCCCAAATGCCACACTTGCACACTGGGAGCTACAAATGTAAATTCTTCCATCCATTTTGTTTTTCCTTTATTTCAATGCAAAGTAGGAAACAATATAGCAAGGCGGCTTCTAAACGTACAATTTTGGACCTCTTGTATCAGAACAATTGGCTTCTCACAGCAACCAATCAGAGTTCAGCTTTCATTTTTTAAACTACACTGAAAGTATAAAATGTAGAATCTGATTGGCTGCTCTGGACAACGCAGCCAATGCTTTACTCGGGGGACCCCTGGAGTGTTCCTCTGCAAGAAGCATCTCAGGAATCACAAGCAAAACAATATTGTACAGAAAGATAGCGATAGATTTTTTAGCCCTTCTATTATCAACCTGGCCGGTCATGCTCTGATAAAAACGCAGTCTAAACATGCCAAAGATTACATCTTCATATCCGGACATTACAGATGTTAGTTCTCAGAAAAGGTAACAACTGTTTTCCAGCATATTTTATACAAAAACCAGAGATGTACAAGTAGATCCTATCAAGATGGAACCTGACACGCTTCTCCTTCACCTTATTCCACTGAATACTATTATTAATGATTTCATCTTCCTACACCACTCAGGCAGGAGAAAGTAGCAAAGCTTTATCGGTACATTTTGTGGAAATTTAAATCTATGTGTACTTAAAAATATATATTTTTATATGTCATAGACACATATCAAAGGTTTTGATCGGTGGGGGTCTGAGTGTTGGGACCCTCACTGATCACACAGTGCGCTCTCTTTTCTCCTTGCAGGAGCTGGATTCGAGAAGGACTCATGGACTCTCTATTGAGCCTGTCTCAGCTCTAAATCTGGACAACCCCTTTAAAAGGGAATATGCCTAAGGGTTGTCGTAAGAGCCAACCCTTTTAATGAACAATTGAATGCATTGTCCACATTATTTTTTGTTAATTAAAACTGCCCGAGCCCTTATAAAATAGTAAAACCATTTCTACTCACCTTTCCAGCACACTGATCCACTCCTCCCTCTCCCCTGGCTGCAGCCAGTGATGTATTTTTTGGGCTGCAGCAGTGATGTCCCATACACCGCTGCAGCCAATCACTGGCCTCTGTGGTCTTGGGCCATACACCGCTGAGGACAGTGATTGGCTGCAGCTGTATACGAAACGTCACTGCTGCAGCCACATATTCGCTGCAGCCACAACAAACATGAAATAGGCAGTGCTTGGTAACATAAATGTTAACTTAACCCATGGTGTAAGATAGTAGTACCACTCAACAGTATTATCATCTGTGTACTATGATTTTTATACTTTGAAATGTATTTGCATATTGTACATTATTATTATTATGTGTTTTACTATTGAAGTGATGCTCTCCCTATATGCGTTCCCTGTTGGGGCACTGTCAAAGGTAGTTTTGTGACCTATAGGCACAGATGTGTTGGCATGTTGTATGTTACCACAGAGTCCATCGTGTGGAAAGATCTTTTTAAGTACATATGGGATGCTCATTGGTCTGGAAAGCTAAAAGTAATATTTTAGATTTAAACGGAGTCTTACTTCATTGACGTTATTTTTGATTTGTTTTCCTCTTGGATGTGATTTAGGTGTCCGAGCCTAGCGAGTTTGTTTCAAAGGGGTTGTGCCATAAACTAAAGTGTATTTTCAAATAACTAGCTCCCTTTCTTCCTTGGATTCTTAATTATTATTTTTTTGCTTGATTTGCAGTTTTCTCTTATCCCCCATGCTTGAATCCTACTTCCTGGTTTGTCATTTGTCTGCTGCCCCATCATTTCTTAGGACAATGAGATGTGTCCCGTCATAAGCAGGACATGTGACACTAACCATGCCTCTTGTTCTTACCAATGACCCATGTGCGTCCTACAGTTTTTTTTTTCAGATTTACCCCATTTGCAGTTTTCTCTTATCCCCCGTGCTTGAATCCTACTTCCTGGTTTGTCAGGAAGTGGGAATAAGTAAAATAAACAAATAAATAGAATTGTCATGTGCCTGCCGTCCCATTATGCCTTAAGACAGTCAGATATGTCCTGACATCAGCAGAACATGTGACACTAACCACGCCCCTTGTTCTTACCAATGACACTTGTGTGTCCTACATTACAAGGCCCCAGTATAGGACATAACCTACAGCAACTGAAAATCTAAATAGATTTGCCACAGGTTGCAATGGTAGGCTAATATCTTTAGAAAAAGGTAGTTTTGATAAATGGTGCTATTTGGGGAAAGTGATGTAACAGTGATATCTGTTGAATGGGATACATTTATATTAGTGTCACGGCCCCTTTAAGTTGGGTTTGACTAATAGAGAAATCTTATATAGAACCATTGTTAATTGTGAATTTGCTGATATTGTTTGCCAGTAACCAAAAAATACAATGAAACAGCAGGACAGTAAAATTCCAATTAGCCATTGGCTACAATGTACACTGCTCATAAAATTAAAGGGAACACTTAAACAACACAATGTAACTCCAAGTCAATCACACTTCTGTGAAATCAAACTGTCCACTTAGGAAGCAACACTGAGTGACAATCAATTTCACATGCTGTTGTGCAAATGGGATAGACAACAGATGGAAATTATAGGCAATTAGCAAGACACCCCCAATAAAGGAGTGGTTCTGCAGGTGGTGACCACAGACCACTTCTCAGTTCCTATGCTTCCTGGCTGATGTTTTGGTCACTTTTGAATGCTGGCGGTGCTTTCACTCTAGTGGTAGCATGAGACGGAGTCTACAACCCACACAAGTGGCTCAGGTAGTGCAGCTTATCCAGGATGGCACATCAATGTGAGCTGTGGCAAGAAGGTTTGCTGTGTCTGTCAGCGTAGTGTCCAGAGCATGGAGGCGCTACCAGGAGACAGGCCAGTACATCAGGAGACGTGGAGGAGGCCGTAGGAGGGCAACAACCCAGCAGCAGGACCGCTACCTCCGCCTTTGTGCAAGGAGTAACAGGAGGAGCACTGCCAGAGCCCTGCAAAATGACCTCCAGCAGGCCACAAATGTGCATGTGTCTGCTCAAACGGTCAGAAACAGACTCCATGAGGGTGATATGAGGGCCCGAGGGTGATATGAGGGCCCGACGTCCACAGGTGGGGGTTGTGCTTACAGCCCAACACCATGCAGGACGTTTGGCAGTTGCCAGAGAACACCAAGATTGGCAAATTCGCCACTGGCGCCCTGTGCTCTTCACAGATGAAATCAGGTTTACACTGAGCACATGTGACAGACGTGACAGAGTCTTGAGACGCCGTGGAGAACGTTCTGCTGCCTGCAACATCCTCCAACATGACCGGTTTGGCATTGGGTCAGTAATGGTGTGGGGTGGCATTTCTTTGGAGGGCCGCACAGCCCTCCATGTGCTCGCCAGAGGTAGCCTGACTGCCATTAGGTACCGAGATGAGATCCTCAGACCCCTTGTGAGACCATATGCTGGTGCGGTTGACCCTGGGTTCCTCCTAATGCAAGACAATGCTAGACCTCATGTGGCTGGAGTGTGTCAGCAGTTCCTGCAAGACGAAGGCATTGATGCTATGGACTGGCCCGCCCGTTCCCCAGACCTGAATCCAATTGAGCACATCTGGGACATCATGTCTCGCTCTATCCACCAACGTCACGTTGCACCACAGACTGTCCAGGAGTTGGCAGATGCTTTAGTCCAGGTCTGGGAGAAGATCCCTCAGGAGACCGTCCGCCACCTCATCAGGAGCATGCACAGGCGTTGTAGGGAGGTCATACAGGCACGTGGAGGCCACACACACTACTGAGCCTCATTTTGACTTGTTTTAAGGACATTACATCAAAGTTGGATCAGCCTGTAGTGTGTTTTTCCACTATAATTTTGAGTGTGACTCCAAATCCAGACCTCCATGGGTTGAAAAATTTGATTTCCATTTTTTTTATTTTTGTGTGATTTTGTTGTCAGCACATTCAACTATGTAAAGAACAATGCATTTCAGAAGAATATTTAATTAATTCAGATCTAGGATGTGTTATTTCCCTTTATTTTTTTGAGCAGTGTATAAGTATGAGCCACAGCTTGTCACACAGCAATGTGGCCGCCCAGCCATTCAGAAGTCATTTTTACTGCCATCTGCATCTCTGTTATGGAAGCGTGCATGTTTTATGTCAGACTGCCCAGATCTTGACAAGCAAGGGCAGCTACAAACATTACATCAGCGACAACCACTGCTAACGGGTCCATTCAATCACACAAACAAGTAATCTCTATAGACACAGTGCAGAGTGGTACTGTTATAGGATGCTACCTTCTCAATGAGCCAGTTTGTCATATGTGTGCCAGGTGTACTTTGCTCAAAGAGTCCATGGAGTGTTACAGCACGTAAATATAGCAATGCCAGCACAAGTGCACCACGATTTTCACAGAGTAGACTTCCATGGGTGAGAAGAAGAACACAAGGCTGAGATCACCATGCACAATATCAAGCGCACCACCACAAGACATAATAAATCACAACACAATACCCACAAGGCTATGGGCAGTGTCGGACTCGGGTGCTTAGGGCCCACGGTACGGATTCATTCAAATATAATAAATAATCTAACAAGGTTTTTATATAAACATAGGCTGGTTGAGGTGCTGTGCATTGAATATATGTACAGTGGATATAAAAAGTCTACGCACCCCTGTTAAAATGTCAGGTTTCTGTGATGTAAAAAAATGAGACAAAGATAAATCATTTCAGAACTTTTTCCACCTTTAATGTGACCTATAAACTGTACCACTCAATTGAAAAACAAACTGAAATCTTTTAGGTGGAGGGAAGAAAACAAAAAAAAACCTAAAATAATGTGGTTGCATAAGTGTGCACACCCTCTTATAACTGGGGATGTAGCTGTGTTCAGAATTAAGCAATGACATTCAAAATCATGTTAAATAGGAGTCAGCATACACCTGTCCTCATTTAAAGTGCCTCTGATTAACCCCAAATAAAGTTCTGCTGCTCTAGTTGGTCTTTACTGAAATTTTCTTAGTCACATCCCACAGCAAAAGCCGTGGTCCACAGAGAGCTTCCAAAGCATCAGAGGGATCTCATTGTTAAAAGGTATCAGTCAGGAGAAGGGTACAAAAGAATTCCCAAGGCATTAGATATACCATGGAACACAATGAAGACCGTCATCATCAAGTGGAGAAAATATGGCACAACAGTGACATTACCAAGAACTGGACGTCCCTCCAAAATTGATGAAAAGACGAGAAGAACACTGGTCTGGGAGGCTACCAAGAGGCCTACAGCAACATTAAAGGAGCAGCAGGAATATCTGGCAAGTCCTGGCTGTGTGGTACATGTGACAACAATCTCCCGTATTCTTCATATGTCTGGGCTATGGGGCAGAGTGGCAAGACGAAAGCCTTTTCTTACGAAGAAAAACATCCAAACCAATCTACATTTTGCTAAAACACATCTGAAGTCTCCCAAAAGCATGTGGGAAAAGGTGTTATGGTCTGATGAAACCAAGGTTGAACTTTTTGGCCATAATTCCAAAAGATATGTTTGGCGCAAAAACAACACTGCACGTCACCAAAAGAACACCATACCCATAGTGAAGCATGGGGGTGGCAGCATCATGACAGTTCAGTAGAAATAATTAAGGAATGGCACAACATAGAGTCATAGATGCTCCAGAATTGTTACTACATGGGCAATGCATGAAACTATTAACACATGCATGTCAGGAGTGGTGAAAGGTCCTCTTTAAGCTCACATCTGCTTTGGAAGCTCCACTCAGCGCCTGCGTAACAGATTCCCTCAAAAACACCGGACAAAAAAGTTCTGCATCTGGGACTTTTTTGTCTGGGAAAAAAAACAGGTTCTAAATAGAAACTGAACTAACTCCAATTTAGTCAATGAAGTCTGTTCAGCTCCATTTAAAGGGAACCCGTCATCAACTTTATGCTGCCCATACTAACGGCAGAATAAAATAGAGACAGGTGAGTTGATTTCAGCGGTCTGTCATTGATAAGTTAAAAGTAAGTGGTTGCCGAGAACCAACATCACAATCACTGCAGACTGGGCCTGGAAAAGAGTCCCGGCCTCCTGCGAAGAGTCCTGGTTATTCCTGAATTCCTGCTCTCCCGCCCACCTGCTGATGACTGACAGTCTTCTACCTAGTTTTCTCCCTTTCTCTCTAGGAGAAAACTGCCAATCATCAGCAGATGGGCGAGAGAGCAGGAGATTATAATAACCAGGACTCTTCCCAGATAGATTTGACTCTTTTCAAGGCCTGTGCTGCAATAATTATGATGCTGGTTCTCAGCAACCACTTACTTTTAGCTCATGAGTGAGACACCGCTGAAATCAGCATTTCTGTCACTATTTTATGCTGCCCTCAGTGAGGTCAGCATAAAGTTGATGACAGGTTCCCTTTAACTCAGTTATGTGCCAAACCCTGCACTTCCGTTATTTTTGCAGAGCAGTACAACGGAAAAAACAATGATGTGATCTCAACTTTAATCTGTTGTCCGCTGGTGCTGGATGCTCCACAATTATTCCCCTCCATGTGTCAGTAACTAAATCTACACCATCTGGCATTGATTTATTTTACTCACTTATATAGGAATATAAAAGGAACATAGTATTACTCATATTTGTTGGTTTATTAATTTAAAGGGGTTGTCCGGGTTCAGAGCTGAACCCGGACATACCCAGAATTTCACCCAGGCAACCCCCTGACAAGAGCATCGGAGCATTTGATGCTCTCTTTTGCCCCGCTGAATCACGCAGGGAAAAGGCATTTTCTGGAGTTCCGGTGACGTACCGGGCTCCCCTTTGGGCTGCCAGGCACTCATCACTGGCACTCATGGGCGGGCTTTAGCGCTGCCCTAGCCTGTAAAACGGCTAGGGCAGCGCTAAAGCCCGCCCATTAGAGCTGGTGACGTCACAGAACACACTGCTGGGCGGAAGCCTCTGCCCGGCAGTGTGTTATAGTAAATAAAAGAGCCCTTGCAGTGCTCCAGACTAAAAAAAATACCTAGTAGCCATTGGCTCCTGAACTGAAAAATTTAGGAGCCAAATCAAATTTTTAGTCGCCAAATCGAAACCGAATCAAAATTTTGGTATCGTGACAACGCTACGCCGATCAGATTGGCGTAGGGTTGTTTCGATACCAAAATTTTGATTCACTTTCGTCACCATAAATACTGCGCAAAAAAAAAACACCAAAAGAAGCCGCGTGCATTTCGAATTTTATGAAACGTTCGGCCCATAATAGAACAGTCCTATCCTATTTTTTGGGGTGACAAGGTGACTAAAAAATGGTGAATGCTCACCGTATAGGAGATATTTTTTTATAATTTAATAGTTTGGACTTTTCGGACGCAGCGCTATGTAATTATGTTTATTTATTTATTGTTTATATATTTTATATGTAAAATTGGGAAAGGGGGATTTAAACTTAATATTTTAGGGTACTTCCACACTAGTGTTTTTCATTTTCGGCATTGAGTTCCGTCACAGGGGCTCTATACCGGAAAAGAACTGATCAGGCATATCCCCATGCATTCTGAATGGAGAGTAATCCGTTCAAGATGCATCAGAATGTCTTCAGTTCAGTCATTTTGACTAATCAGGCAAAAGATAAAACCGCAGCATGCTACGGTTTTATCTCCGGCAAAAAAAACTGAAGATTTGCCTGAATGCCGGATCCGGCATTTTTCTCCATAGGAATGTATTAGTGCCATTTCCGGCATTCAGAATACCGGAATGCACCCGCACTTCTATGGTGCTGTTCACATGAGCGGTGATTTTCACACATCACTTGTGTGTTGCGTGAAAATCGCAGCATGCTCTATGTTGTGCGTTTTTCACGCAACGCAGGCCCCATAGAAGTTAATAGGGCTGCGTGAAAATCGCAAGCATCCGCAAGCAAGTGCGGATGCGGTGCGATTTTCACGCATTGTTGCTACGATGACGGTCTATTCACTGTATTATTTTCCCTTGTAACATGGTTATAAGGGAAAATAATAGAATTCTTTAATACAGAATGCTTAGTAGAAGGTCAATATAATAAACATTATATACACCCCAGTATAATAAACATTATATACACCCCAGTATAATAAACATTATATACACCCCAGTATAATAAACATTATATACACCCCAGTATAATAAACATTGGTGGCGCAGTGCGCCCCCCCTCCCCAACACCCCAGTATAATAAATATTGGTGGCACAGTGCACCCCCCTAACACCCCAGTATAATAAACATTGGTGGCACAGTGCACCCCCCTAACACCCCAGTATAATAAACATTGGTGGCACAGTGTGCCCCCCCCCAACACCCCAGTATAATAAACATTGGTGGCGCAGTGTGCCCCCCCCCAACAACCCAGTATAATAAACATTGGTGGCACAGTGTGCCCCCCCCCCCAACAACCCAGTATAATAAACACTGGTGGCACAGTGCGTCCCCCCAGTATAATAAACATTGGTGGCGCAGTGGGCAGTGCCAATGAGGGTTAAAAAATAATTAACTCACCTCCTCCAATTGATCGCGTAGCTGCCGGTCTCAGGACCTGTCAAAGGACCTGTGGTGACATCACTGTGATCATCACATGGTACATCACATGATCCATCACCATGGTAATGGGCCATGTGATGAGCTCAGTGACGTCACCACAGGTCCTGAAGAAAGAACAGGAGACCGGCAGCTACGCGATCAATTGGAGGAGGTGAGTTCATATATATATTTTTTTTTTAACCCTCATTGGCACTTCCCACTGTGCCACCAATGTTTATTATAGGGGGGGGGGGGCGCACTGTGCCACCAATGTTTATTATAGGAAGGGGGGGCGCACTGCGCCAGCAATGAAGATAACTGAGCTTTTAATACAAATACAGGAGGCGGGTGCCGGAATCACATAGCCGGCACCTGACCTCTATGACAGGGAGCTGCGATCAGCGGCAGTTAACTCTTCAGGTGCGGTACCTGAGGGGTTAACTGCCGCTGATCGCAGCTCCCTGTCATAGAGGTCAGGTGCCGGCTATGTGATTCCGGCACCCGCCTCCTGTATTTGTATTAACAGGTCAGTTATCTTCATTGCTGGCGCAGTGGCCACAGCCCCTCCCCTCCTCCTGTCTCTCTTCCTATTGGCGGCGGCGGCAGCACAGGGGGAGGGAGAGACTCCTCCTCCACTGCGCTGCTGAGAAGAACATCGGCGGCGGGGCAGAGAACTATCATCTCCTGTGCCCCGCCGCTGTATTCAACTGCAGAGCTGCTGCGGCGGGTCTAGTCGCAAATGGCGACAAGACTAAAAAGTCTTGTCGCCATTTGTAAATTCTAAGTCACCTTGGCGACCATTTTGGTCGCCATCTGGAGCCCTGCCTTGTCCTGCGCGATCCTGTGTAGGGCAAGGGAGAGCATCGGAGCTGTCTGGGTGAAATTATGGGTATGTCCGGGTTCAGCTCTGAGCCCGGACAACCCCTTTAATTGAGTATTTCTGTTAGGTGAAGCAGTGGTTACTTTGTGGGTTTAAATCCTTGGTCAGATTCAAACCTAAGACCCCAGAACTGAGCCTCCGATACTGCTGCCTGAGATCCAATTTACACCAGTTTTCTGGTGTAAATAGTAATAAATTTGCCAGGTTGTCTAGGCCCTATGCTGCCCCTGTTTTTTTCAAAAGGGTGAACTCCCCATAAAAGTCAATCTTTGTGCAAGTGTGGACTTGGTCCAAAATTTGGTACATCTGTGGTGCATCTACCAGCTGGAGAACCTATGCTCTAGAGCAGGGATCCCCAACCTGCAGCCCTCCAGCTGTTGCAAAACTAAAATTCCCGGCATGCCCTAATAGCTTGTAGGCTGTCCAGGCACACTGGGAGTTGTAGTGTTGCAACAGCTGGAGGGGCACAGGTTGGGTATGAGAATGGTCAAAATACTTAGCCCACGACCTACATAATGGGCAACAATATTGGCAACAGCCCGTCCTCAGGTATAATAGCTGGAAAAGTACCTGCAGAACACAAACTGCTGCTCCAACTGATGAAATACTGCATAGACTAAGACAACAGGAACATTCACGAGCATGAGTAAGCAGGTGCCCGGTATGACGCTGAGGAACAATAGAGCCATTGATCAACAGCAGTAGGAGAGTTTGGGATGGGATTAGGAAGCAGGAGCCACTTGCTGCACAGTCAGCAGCTGAAGTCTGTTTGAATTTGCTTCGATGATTCCGATCTCACACTGTTAGGCCCCTTTCACACGAGCAAGTATTCCGCGCGGGTGCAATGCGTGATGCGAACGCATTGCGCCCGCACGGAATCTAGAACCCAATGTGGCTGTGTACGTGTGCGTTGGTTTTCACGCATCACTTGTGCATTGCGTGAAAATCGCAGCATGTTCTATATTCTGCGATTTTCACACAACGCAGGCCCCATAGAAGTGAATGGAGCTGCGTGAAAATCGCATCCCATCCGCACGGATGGTTGCTAAGAGATGTTGTTTGTAAACATTCAGGTTTAATCACGCGCATGCAAAACGCATTAAATCGCATTGCACCCGCGCACAAAAAACTGAACAACTGAATGCGATCGCAAACAAAATTGAATGAACTTGTTGGCGAAATCGCACAGTTTTCACTGAACGCATCCGCAACGCATCCAGACCTAATCCGGACACACTCGTCTGCAAGGGGCCTTAATGGTTTGGCAAGCTGCACATAAGAAGAAGAAACATAGCGTGAAACCACCACCATCGTGAGAAGACCACCCCCTTATCTAGACCAGGTTTACTGTGACATATTTCAGTTTCGCCATATTTTATTCATACTGGTTTTCTCCTTTTAATAGTCCACCCCTGTAGAAGACCATTTTTCAATGTCATTTTGGGTGAAGGTTTAACTCTTTATAGAATTGATTCACTTGCATTACTCTGCATTGCTTGCCACTACTACCAGTGGTTAAAGGGGTCTGTCTCACTTCAGCAAGTGACATTTATCATGTACAGAAAGTTAATACTAAGCACTTACTAATGTATTGTGATTGACTTGATTCATTTTTCCATCACATTATGACTCTATTATTAGGGGGACAGATAGGGTCATCTGTCGCCGAGACCGTGAATGCCGAACAGTGTGTTGTCTTACAGGTGCTCGAGTTCGGCATATTGCGGATTGGATTGACAGATTGCTGGGTGGGGCTGGGGAAGACCAGGCGGTCATAGTACACATTGGCACCAATGACAAAGTCAGGGGGAGATGGAAGGTCCTTAAAAATGATTTTAGGGAACTAGGAGAGAAGCTCAAGTCCAGAACCTCCAAGGTAGTGTTTTCAGAAATACTACCAGTGCCACGAGCGTCACCAGAGAGACAACGGGAGCTTAGGGAGTTAAATAAGTGGCTCAGAAGCTGGTGCAGGAAGGAAGGGTTTTGGGTTCATGGAAAACTGGGCCAACTTCTCTGTCGGTTCCAGGCTCTACAGTAGGTACGGGCTGCACCTTAATGGGGAGGGTGCAACTGCCCTGGGGGAAAAATGGTTAGACAGCTGGAGGAGCTTTGAAACTAGGATTTGGGGGAGGGTGGGGGGGTCATACTAATAAGGGGGTAGATAGTGTAGATAGAGCGTGGGATATAGGAGGGGACAGTGGGGATTTAGTGGGGGCTGGGGTTAGTGAGGAAAGTAGGGAGCAGACTGGGAATAACTATACACCAAAGAAAAATAGAACTTCTGGTAACAAGAATCTGTTACATACAAACATCAACCAAGGTAACCCAAAAATCCCAGATATTCACTTTACAGGTAATAGTAACTTAAAATGTATTTTCACAAATGCCAGAAGTCTAGCTAGCAAATTGGGAGAGCTGGAGGCTATGTTACTAGAAGAACACATAGATGTAGTTGGTGTGGCTGAGACATGGTTGGACTCTTCGCATGACTGGGCTGTTAATATTGAGGGGTTTACACTATTTAGGAAAGACCGGGTCAATAGAAAACGTGGTGGTGTGTGCCTGTATGTGAGGAGTGATCTGAAGACAAGTGTGAAAGAGGCAATTGTGGGTGCCGATGGTGAGGATGTGGAAACCTTATGGGTGGAAGTTCAAAGGGATATAAACACTGAAAAAATAATACTTGGGGTAATCTATAGACGCCCTAACATCACAGAGGAGATAGAAGCTCAACTGTATAACCAAATAGAGCGGGCGGCACAGGCTGGTACAGTGGTCATAATGGGAGACTTTAACTTCCCAGACATTGACTGGGGTCATGGTTCTGCCTCAACCGCAAAGGGGAGAGAATTCCTCAACTTGCTGCATGACCACTTTATGGGCCAGTTTGTAGAAGCTCCCACTAGGGACAATGCTCTGTTGGATCTAGTAAATTCTAATGATGCAGAGCTTGTTGGTAATGTTACTGTTCGAGAAACACTAGGTAATAGTGACCACAATATAATTAAATTCTCCTACACCAGGGATAGGCAACCTCCGGCACTCCAGCTGTTGTGAAACTACAACTCCCAGTATGCACACTTGCTCTGCTCTTCTAAGAACTCTCATAGAAGTGAATGGAGCATGCTGGGAAATGTAGTTTCACAACAGCTGGCGTGCCGAAGGTTGCTGATCCCCGTCCTACACTATAAGAAGCAAACTCTGTCAGGCAGAGCAAAAACACTGAATTTTAAAAAGGCCAATTTCCATGAGTTGAGGGCAGCATTTCAGGGCATAGACTGGGAGCAGCTACTGTCACATAATAATACTTGGGAGAGCTTCAAATCCACATTGAGTAATTGCACTGAAAAATGTATTCCTTTAGGTAAAATTAAACCCCCCATGGCTTACAGCTACTGTAAAAAGGGCAATAAAAGAAAAAAAAAAGGGGCATTTAAAAAAGACAAATCTGAGGGGTCAGCTGTAGCGTTTGAAGATTACAAAGGGCTTAATAAAATCTGTAAAAAGGAGATAAAATTAGCAAAAATACAAAACAAACAGCAGGTCCGTGCAGGTAGGTCCTAAATAATGGTAAAGGGGGAAGGGGGGGGGGGTAGTCACTGAAGATAAGGAAAAGGCAAAGTTACTAAATGTTTTTTTTAGCTTTGTATATACAAAAGAAGAGAAAGGAGCTGATATCTGTGGCACCGGGGCTGTTTGTACATCCAGTAATATACTCAATTGGCTAACTGTAGATATGGTCCAAGAGAAGTTAAATAGGGTAAATGTGAACAAGGCTCCGGGTCCAGATGGATTACACCCAATAATTTTTAAAGATCTCAGTTCAGTCATTGCTGTGCCCCTGTTTATAATTTTTAAAGATTCTCTAGATACTGGTACAGTGCCAAGTGATTGGCGCAAGTCAAACGTGGTCCCCATATTCAAAAAAGGATCTAGATCCTCCACAGGTAATTATAGACCAGTTAGTTTAACTTCTGTCGTGGAAAAAATGTTTGAAGGACTCTTAAGGGACTATATACAGGAGTATGTGACTGTAAATAATATTATAAGTGATAACCAGCATGGGTTTACCAAGGACAGAAGTTGTCAGACTAACCTGATTTATTTTTATGAGGAGGTGAGTAGTAGCCTGGACAGAGGGGCGGCTGTGGATGTAGTGTTTCTGGGTTTTGCAAAGGTTTTTGATACTGTCCCCCATAGACGTTTAATAGGTAAAGTAAGGTCTATAGCAGGGGTGGCCAACCCGCGGCTCGCGAGCCGCATGTGGCTCCTCGCACCTTCACTTGCGGCTCTCAGAGGAGCGCGCTCTCCTCTACGTATGCGGCTCGCAGAGGGGTGCGGGCCAGGGATGTCGCAGGTTTCGAAATATTAGCAGCACAGGGGAGAAGGAAGAAGAAAGCAGTCCCCCCCTCCCCCCTGTGCTGCTGCCGCTGCCACCAATAAGAATGCAGAGGGGAAGAGGAGGGGAGGGGCTGTGGCCGCTGCCACCAATGAGAATGCAGAGGGGAAGAGGAGGGGAGGGGCTGTGGCTGCTGCCACCAATGAGAATGCAGAGGGGAAGAGGAGGGGAGGGGCTGTGGCCACTGCCACCAATGAAGGTAACTCACTCATTTATTGAAATACAAAAGGTGGGTGCTGGCTGCAGAATCATAAAGCCCGCACCCGACCTCTATGAGAGGTAGCTGTGATCCGCGGCAGTTAACCCCTTAGGTGCCACACCTGAGGGGTTAACTTCCGGGGATCGCAGCGCCGTCATAGAGGCCAGGTGTCGGCTATGTGATTCTGCCGGCACCCGCCTCCTGTATCTGTATTAAAGGTTAATTGTCATTGGTGGCGCAGTGCACCCCCCCCCCTTAATACGTGCAGGCCCGCGCTCTGACCTGACGCTGTGCACGTCAGATCACTGTTGAGAGGGCGCCACAGTCTTCAGAGCAGCGGCAGCAGAGGTAGGATAAGCCCTCTCCTACACAGTTTTGTTTTATTAAAGTACTGATCATGGGGGTCTTATGAGCTCAGATAAGACCCCCAAATCCTCATCAGACCCACAAAATTAGCCTCCCCAGTGCTCACATAAGACACCAAAAATCAGACACCCCATGCTCACATCTCCCCTATGTCAAATCACCCCCCCACACATGATCTCAGAATGGGGGTGGGGGAGTCATCTGAGCATGGGGTGTCATCTGAGCATGGGGCGTCATCTGAGCATGGGCGGTCATCTGAGCATGGGGCGTCATCTGAGCATGGGCGGTCATCTGAGCATGGGGCGTCATCTGAGCATGGGCGGTCATCTGAGCATGGGGCATCATCTGAGCATGGGGCGTCATCTGAGCATGGGCGGTCATCTGAGCATGGGGCATCATCTGAGCATGGGGCGTCATCTGAGCATGGGGCGTCATCTGAGCATAGGGGGTCATCTGAGCATGGGGCGTCATCTGAGCATGGGTGGTCATCTGAACATGGGGCGTCATCTGAGCATGGGGCATCATCTGAACATGGGGCGTCATCTGAGCATGGGGCGTCATCTGAGCATGGGGCGTCATCTGATAATAAGGTGGTCATCTGAGCATAGGGCGGTCATCTGAGCATGGTGCGGTCATTTGAGCATGGGGTGGTCATCTGAGCATAAGGGTGTCATCTGTGCATGGTGCGGTCATCTGAGCATAAGGGTGTCATCTGTGCATGGTGCGGTCATCTGAGCATGGGGTGGTCATCTGAGCATAAGGGTGTCATCTGTGCATGGGGTGTCATCTGAGCATGGGGCGGTCATCTGAGCATGGGGTGGTCATCTTAGCATAAGGATGTCATCTGTGCATGGGGCGGTCATCTGAGCATAAGGGTGTCATCTGAGAAATCTTGAAACACATTGTGAAAAACAAAGATTGCCAGAAGTCTCACTAAAGCTGTCTACACTACAGGTAGGAAAGGTGGTTTAAATGCACTTTTAAATGTTTGATAACTCAATTGCAGTAATACTGTCGTGTGCACGCATATTTGTGTAAACGGATAGCTTGTGGCTCCTGGCAGTTATACGATTTTTTTTTCTGGCTCTTTGTGTCTGTAAGGTTGGCCACCCCTGGTCTATAGGTTTGGAAAGTATAGTTTGTAATTGGATTGAAAACTGTCTGAAGGACCGTGTCCAGAGAGTTGTGGTCAATGATTCCTATTCAGAATGTTCCTGGGTTATAAGTGGTGAACTCCAAGGTTCAGTGCTGGGCCCTTTATTATTTTAGGATACTTTCACACTCGCGTTTGGTGCGGATCCGTCATGGATCTGCACAAACGCATCCGTTCAAGTAATACAACCGCATGCATACGTTCAGAACGGATCCGTTTGTATTATCTGTAACATAGCCAAAACTGATCCGTCTTGAACACCATTGAAAGTCAATGGGGGACGGATCCGTTTTCTATTGTGCCATATTGTGTCAGTGAAAACGGATCCGTCCCCATAGACCTACATTGTGTGTAAGGACTGATCCGTTTGGCTCAGTTTCGTCAGACAGACACCAAAACGCTGCAAGCAGCGTTCTGGTGTCCGCCTCCAAAGCGGAACGGAGGCGAACTGATGAATTCTAAGAGGATCCTTTTCCATTCAGAATGCATTAGGGAAAAACTGATCCGTTTTGGACCGCTTGTGAGAGCCCTGAACGGATCTCATAAATGTAAAGCCAAAACGCCAGTGTGAAAGTAGCCTAATTTATTTATTAATGATATCGAGGTTGGGATTAATAGCACCATTTCTGTTTTTGCAGATGACACTAAGCTATATAGTACTGTACAGTCTATGGAAGATGTACATAAACTACAAGCTGACTTGAACACTCTGAGTGATTGGGCATCAACTTGGCAAATGAGGTTCAATGTGGATAAATGTAAAGTTATGCACCTTGGTAGTAATAATCTCTGTGCTTCATATGTCCTAGGTGATGTAACACTGGGAGAGTCACTTATAGAGAAGGATTTGGGTGTCCTTGTGGATGGTAGATTAAATTATAGTATACAATGTCAATCAGCTGCTTCTAAGGCCACCAGGATATTGTCATGCATTAAACAAGGCATGGACTCGCGGGGCAGGGAAGTAATATTACCACTTTACAAAGCGTTGGTGCGGCCTCATCTGGAATATGCAGTTCACTTCTGGGCACCAGTCCATAGAATGGACGCACTGCAGCTGGAAAAAGTACAGAGGAGAGCGACTAAATTGATAAAGGGCATGGAGGGTCTTAGTTATGAAGAAAGATTTAAAGAATTGAATTTATTTAGTCTTGAGAAGAAACATCTAAGGGGGGACATGATTAACCTGTACAAATATATAAATGGGCCATACAAAAAATACGGTGAAAAACTGTTCCATATCAAATGCCCTCAAAAGACAAGGGGGCACTGCCTCCGACTGGAGAAGAAAAAGTTCAGTCTCAAGAAGTGTCAAAGCTTCTCTACTGTAAGAACTGTGAAGCTGTGGAATAGACTTCCTCAGGACGTGGTCACAGCAGGAGCAGTGGACAGTATCAAAAAGGGTTTAGATGAATTCTTAAAAGTAAACCACATTAATGCTTATGAAAACGTGTAGAAATCTGAGACTCACTTCCTTCTGGGATTCGCGCCCCCACCTATCCCTTAGTTGAACTTGATGGACGTTTGTCTTTTTTAAACCGTATTAACTATGTAACTGAGATTTTTCCTCTAGTAAGCAAGCATGACCACCACTGATGGATTGCAAGGTGGCCGTAACCATGGAAACAAGCTTTAATATTTAATATTTTGGTCATAAAGCAATATATCAATTATGACCAAGGCGTCAGAAGGTTATATAATGAAAAAAGTAAAAAGCATTATTGTTCCAGTATTATCAGATAATGCCTGCTTGTGAATGGATGCAAAGTAAATTACAGACAAAGTCTAATTACATGCTCGGCTCCAGAAAGCCTGTATCACGTAAATGAGCTCTGATGAGGCATATTAAAGGATTCTATGGAAAAAGACATTTCCTGCTATTTGGGCGATCTTCCACATAATAATAATAAAGCAACATAAAGATGCTTTATATTGTATTTCCTAATGCACTGACCAACAAGAAACATCAAGGCTTTTTATGGATGCAGACTATGTGCTTCAACCAGAAGGTGGCGCTATATTTACTTCATTTTACCAGTATAATTGTGCAAGAAGAGAATACTTTTGCATAACAAAATTGCAATTTCAACTCTGTTGCTCATATCATTTATGAATATATGTTATAAATGCATCCGAGAAGTGTACATGGTTAGCGTATGGTTTACAGTTTAACACTTACCACTTGCATTTGCTTTTTTGTTGGCGCTGCACTTAAAATTTAAAGGGGTTTTCCGAGACATTAATACGGATTACCTATCAGGTCATCAGTATCTGATCGCTGGAGGTCTAACACCCAGGACCCCCGCCGATCAACTGTTTGAGAAGGCAGCGGAGCTCACAGTAGCGTCACTGTCTTCTCTTAGCTTTCCCTAGGTCGGTGACGACATGTTCATTGGTCACGTGGCCTAGGTGGAGCTCAGCCCCATAGAAGTGAATGGGGCTGAGCGGATTCCAAGAACAGCCGCTATACAATGTACGGCGCTGTGCTTGGTGAGCAGAGAGAAGGCAGCACGCCCCCAGGAGCGCCAGTGCCTTCCCAAACAGCTGATGGGTGGGGGTCCTGGGTGTCGAACCCCCACCGATCAGAAAACCCTAAAGTCCTGGAAAACCCTTTTAAGGCCTCTTTCACATGGTGATATGGATTGTGTCAGGATCTGTCCAGGAAAAAACTGATGGTTTTCTGCGATTGAGTTCAGTGTGTGTGTTTTTACCATCCAGATGGTATCCGGATTGCATCCGTTTTTCAGGCGCATGAAGGAACACTGAAGAATAACACTCAACATCTCCCAGTGACCATCAGTGCAAAACGCATTGCCTCCGGATGCCTTCCGTTTTTCATGCAAGCCACATTCACTTTTATGGAGCCAATGCTGCATGAAAAACGCACACTATAGAACATGCTGCCATTTTTCCTGAGTGCATCGCATATGGACAGAAAACTTGCTTAAGGAGTCCTAAGGAATCTTGGAAATTATAAAGGAGTCATGGATTCTTGGGCACTGCCCTTAAAGGGGTTATCCCATGAATCATACCAAAAGTCCTAAAAGACTGCTAATAGTTACATTAAACAATTTGCAGTGTTTCTACCATATTAAATACATTTTTCATTTTTTTTGCTTCTGTATGTTCTCCTTGGTGCTGCTGCTAAGGGTACTTTCACACTTGCAGCAGAGGAATCCGGCATTTATTTATTATTTTTTTTAATTCGGTCTGCGCAATGCGACGAGTCCGGCATTGCGGTATTTTGAATGCCGGATCCGTCACTAATACATTCCTATGGGAAAAAAATGCCAGATCCGGCATTCCAGCAAGTGTTCCAGATTTGTGGCCAGAGTTAAAACGGTATTATCTCCGTCCTGAACAGTCAAAAAGACTGAACTGATGCGTCTCTCTCCATTGCTCTCCATTCAGAATACATGGGGATAAAACTGATCAGTTATTTTCCGGTATAGAGCCCCTAGGATGGAACTCAGTACCTGAAAAGAAAAACGCTAGTGTGAAAGTACCCTAAACTGTGCAGCTGGTGGCAAGCTCTAGACAGAATCAGTCTCCTCTCCCACCTGGCAGCTGAGAACATAGTCCCTTTTTAGGCTACTTTCACATGTGCGGCACCAATTCTCTGCAGGAACAGCTGCCAGTTCTCTGGATACTGCACTGCTGTATGCAACCGGAATGTCCGCCGGCCTCATTAACTATAATGGGGTCCGGGGGAGGTCCGGCCGCAATCCGACAAAAATGCAGAGAACTGGCCTAACAGAAACTGCTGCACACTGCGGTTTGTGTCTGGACGATTCCCGGCCTTCTCTGCCGGAACTGACGGCCAGATCACTCTCCCGCAGAGGTGAAAGTAGCCTTAGGCTGGGTTCACACGGGCGTTGCGGGAAAATGTGCGGGTGCGTTACGGGAACACCCGCGATTTATAAGGGAAAATAATAATGATCGGGTCTCCATCCCGATCGTCTCCTAGCAACCTTGCGTGAAAATCGCACCGCATCCGCACTTCTATGGGGCCTGCGTTGCGTGAAAAACGCTGAATATAGAGCATGCTGCGATTTTCACGCAACGCACAAGTGATGCGTGAAAATCACCGCTCATGTGAACAGCCCTAGAAATGAATGGGTCGGTATTCAGTGCGGGTGCAATGCGGAATACGTGTGAAAGGGGCCTTAGTCTTTACAGCAGTACGGCCACCCTACTTCTTAGGCTTGCCTGATAAGCAGGGCAGAAAGCTATTTCTATGGGCTGCCTTGTGGCGAACAGAGGATCACAAAGCAGAGATCTGGCTGTGAGGAGGGTGTCTGATCATGCCTGTCCACCAGCACTCAATTCATTACAGGCACGTGCACACCGCTATACAATGGACCCACTGACCGCCGGAGACTATTGTCTCCCATGGTCTCTGGGTTCATGTCCCATGAGACAAGAAGAAAATTAGTTTCTGCCCATGGACCCTCGGCCCATGCAGAAAAAAAGAGGTGTGAATTGCCCCCCCCCCCCCCCCCCCCCCCCCCACCTTCATTGCGTCCAAAACACCTGAACTAGGCCTCTGATGTATTGGGGCAATACAATAACAGGTACTGTATGTGTAGCTTGTGTAGGTGTCCAGAACGACTGATAATGTAAAAGGAGCTCCAAGTACTGGAACATAATGGGGAAAAAGTTGCATATTGTGTTTACTGGCATTACACAACCCCAGTGACTAAGAGTAAGTGATCTCTCCCATGGTATATATTAAGCTGTGGTTTATGTACTTGCCTTCATACTGACGAGCATTCGGTCATAGGCCTCTGGATATTTCTCATAAAGTAAGTTGCTAGGTGGTGCATCTGAACTGAACAGCTGGCTCTCACGCCTACAAGATCCAGCTGATTTGTGTTAGGCAGCTGACTAATGTAGCCAAACCCTGACCTTCTAAAAATGCAGTATATGCTATTAGACGGCGAAACATCAGCAAACTTAATAAATAACCAGTGGGCAGTGCAGAGTGCTTGGAGGATTTGATGGCAACTGTGATTAGTTGTCACGAGGGTATCGAGAACCACGCCTGACTCCGTTATACCCGGGGTCAGGAAGTCGCAGCGGTTGGCTGCACGCTATATTTAAGATAGGGCTGTTTTCCTTATGGTAGCTTTCTGGGTTTGCTTTGCAAACCCTTTTGGCTCACTCAGGGATCCGTAGCTCCTTCTCCTCAGCTGTTCCTTGTCCAGCACTCCCAGACCTCCTTATATTCCCCTCTCACACTTCTCTGGTTGCCAGAGATAGAGCTTCCTGCCTGGACATCTATTCTGACCCTCTGGAGCTGTGTTGCTGCGTTCTCTGGTAGTTGGTCCAGAACGCTACCCTCCGGATCCCTGTTGGACCTTTGTGGTCTATTGTGGTCACCCACCTGGGTGTATGTGTTTGTATGTTTTGTCTGTCCTCTCCCTGGTGTTTCCCTCTTAGTGATAGTGGTGCGGACTAGCGATCCCACCGGCCCGTTCACTATCCAGGGCTCATATTAGGGAAAGCCCGGGTTTAGGCACGTGATCGCCGCACGGGTGAGGAACCCGTCTAGGGACGTCAGGGCAGTCAGGTGCCAGCCGCAAGGTGAGTTAGGGGTCACCACCTTTCCCTCTCCCTTGGGCAGGGCTTTCCCTGTTTTCCTCCCTGTGCGTGACGTCGGTCATTACATTAGTCAGAAGTACAGCTCGGAGCACCTGGGAGAATGGAAAGATCAGGCAAAGAACTGCAGACGATAGGACAATCTGACCTCTGCCCAGCAGTGACAGACATCAGAAGAAAACAACTCAAAAACATTCTGTTCAAAGACAACGGAACATGTGTTTTATAGCACAAACTGTGTAGAAACACACAAAAAGAATAAAAGGTACAGGCACACGTCTGCCAAAAGTCTGCAATAGGTCCACATGGGTGTTACCATTTGGGGGTCCAGTCTGACAGTGGAAGCACTGATTGGATAGTGTCAGGCGGTGCAGGGACACACCCCCAGCTGGTAACACCCATCGCGACCTTCATTGCAGACTGCTAGTAATGAATTCATAAACTTATTGTGGGCATAATAGAGGAATGGCCCAAGAATTGATGCTCCAGAATTGTTATTACACGGCGAATGCAAGTAGTGTCTAAAACAGAGAAGTAACAGGACCTCTTCATCCACACTGCAGGGCAATTTGTGCTCTACTCTATAAATGCCACATATGTGCTGTATAAATGCCAGAGATTTGCTGCATCTATCTTCAGACAATTGTTAATATGCATTTTCCTACAGAGAAGCCTATGGGATAATGCCTGAACAAAAACCATACCCAGAATATGCTGTGTTTTGAGGAAAAAGAGTTTTATATTTCATTACTGGCTTTCAGCCAACCTCTGGTCACAGAGGTTTATTAAAAAAAAAAAAAAAAAAGCTAAAAAAATACCATAGAAGTGCCTATGCAGCTTTCTTCTAAAAATCATTATGTATGAGATCACCCTAAAGCTGGCCATACAGATAGCTGTCAACCAAACACCTGTTTAACTGACAGGTATACCTCCCAACTACCCTCCATAGAGTTTTACGCTTAGCTAAGCCAAGCATGCATGTGTCCTCAGTGAGGTAAAAGGATTAGGCAGCTGCCAGACATCTCTGATAGCTTTTCTCCCTTGAGAACAAAGGATTGAGCATGTTAAAATACAATATGTACACGGGGAAGGTGTTATCAGTGATTGATAGCATTCCCTGTGTAAGTGTGTATACAGAGATAGCTGTCAGTCACTGACAGTTGTACACAGGGGAGGTGTTATCAGTGATTGATAGCATTCTCTGTGTAAGTGTGTATATAGAGATAGCTGTCAGTCACTAATAGCTGTACACAGGGGAGGTGTTATCAGTGATTGATAGCATTCCCTGTGTAAGTGTGTATACAGAGATAGCTGTCAGTCACTGATAGTTGTACACGGGGAAGGTGTTATCAGTGATTGATAGCATTCCCTGTGTAAGTGTGTATATAGAGATAGCTGTCAGTCACTAATAGCTGTACACAGGGGAGGTGTTATCAGTGATTGATAGCATTCCCTGTGTAAGTGTGTATACAGAGATAGCTGTCAGTTAGTGATAGTTGTACACAGGGGAGGTGTTATCAGTGATTCATAGCATTCTCTGTGTAAGTTTGTATATAGAGATAGCTGTCAGTCACTGATAGCTGTACACGGGGAGGTGTCATCAGTGATTGATAGCATTCCCTATGTAAGTGTGTATACAGGGATAGCTTAACATTAGCTTAACATTAGCTTAACATTAGGGATGAGCAAATCGACTTCGGATGAAACATCCGAAGTCGATTCGCATAAAACTTCGGTCCAATACTGTACAGAGCAAGCGCTCCGTACAGTATTAGAATGTACTGGCTCAAATGAGCCGAAGTTATTACTTCGCGAAGTCTTGCGTGACTTCACGTAATACCTTCACAGATTAATTTTTACTGTAAAAAAACATTTCCCGAACTCGGGTTCGGTTCCAAGTGGTATCATATGAGCCAATACATTTTAATACTGTACGGAGCGCTCGCTCCGTCCAGTATTGGACCGAACTTTATTGCGAATCAACTTTGGATGTTTCATCCGAAGTCGATTCACTCATCCCTACTTAACATGCAATCCGTGCTGAAAGCAATAGTGTACTAATACTCCAGTAATCATATAGAAGCAGAACGTTGCTGCAGTGATATGTGACACCATCATATATTATTCATTATTGCCAGAAATAGATAAACTAGAAAGAGTTAAATGGCTTCACCCTTTGGTCACTTCCCATAGGTGTAATCCAGGCACTACAGCAGACATAATGTAAGATATCAACATTATTTTTTCCCAAAACGGGGGAAAATGAGAGGCGACGGCCTTCAAACTGGACCTAAAGATAAACCCTGCTGCTTACTTACTGAGTAAATAATCTTCCTCCAGCGCATAAACATTTATATTACTCATAAATAGTAAGGGAAGCCAGGACAGACAGCAAGACAAGTGACTCAGACAGACTTCCTGCAATCTCCATTTGTTGTTCCCCCCCCCCCCCGCCCCCGGGGGTTTGAAGATTAAATCTTAGCTCTTCAGAATTGTCTATTTTAGTAAATACTTGCTTTCCACATAAAAAAAAAATCTGGAGCATCTATTCTTAGAACTGTGCATTGTGCCATTCCTCTGTTATTCCTCCTGGAAATGTATGAATACACTGACAGCTGGGTGTTACCATTTTCTTTGTCAAGGGTGTGTGTCTCTAAAACGTCTGACAGTGTCATTTACAGCAGAAATGGGAGGATCGTTACTATGCAGAAGCCTGTGAAAAGATCTCCAGGACTGTTTACTAAGGGTACTTTCACACTTTTCCGGCATAGAGTTCCGTCCTAAGGGCTCTATACCGGAAAATAACTGATCAGTTTTATCCTAATGCATTCTGAATGGAGAGCGAGCCGTTCAGGATGCATCAGGATGTCTTCAGTTTGCAGCGTCCCACTCAGGACACCTGGGAACTGCAAAATAGCTTAACATTGCATTATCATACTGCATGTTATTTTGTACTACAACACCTGTTGTATCCCTGTTCATAGGCTGGTCTGGTGTAATTTATACATCCCACCACTAGATGGGGATAGTACTTAGGTCGTATAAATACTTAGGTCAGGCCTAGTGAGAGAGTAGTGAGATGAGAATGCAGAGTGAAGACTTCACACCACAGATTAGTGAGTGGAGCCAACTTCGCTATGTGGTAGTACCAAGGTGTGAGGCGCAGAAGAGCGTTTTCCTTCTGTGGCCGGACTATAGACTTGCATCCCTGACCAGTAGGAGAGAGTTTGCCTCCCTGGAATAGACCCAAGCATCAGAAAGATTCATCGGTGATAATAGCCGTTATTTAGGGCCACAGACACCTTTGCGCAGGGTGGAGGACTTATAGCTTCTGGCAGCCACACCATAATTCTGGGAAACAGACTAGCTACCTGTCCCAATGTTCTGCTTGGAGGGAAAAGACAAGGTATAGGACTGAGCATACCAACTGAAGTAAGGTACTCCATAACCACAGCCTGAATCAGAGCCCAAGAAAGCCTAGAAACAGTGGATTCGCAGATGAACTCTACTACTAACAAAGACTGCATTGTGATTGATGTACCTACTACAACTGGAACCAACATCAGTAAAAGTTGTGAGTTGCATCTTACCACTGTCTACCTCATTATTACTACTATTGGTTGTACCACCATTAACGGTACAGGCGTCACGACAAATACCATCAAGGGACTCAGCCGCAACAAGCACCCTAAGCACCCCTAACATCAAGGGCACCCAAACCACCATCTTGGCTGATGCTTCCCTACACAGAGCGTGCCCCGGAGGATTTCGTGCTGCCCACCTCAACACTATGCTGCCAGCCCAGGGAGGCTTTCTGCTAACCGTGAGTAAACTGATGAACTGTGTGTTATTATTTGGCCCCTCATCGGTCCACCGTGCACCTCACGTGTTGCCCCTGTGGTACTGGCTGGCTGCAAGTTCAGTCTTTTTGACTGTTCAGGACGGAGATAATACCGCAGCATGCTACGGTTTTATCTCCGGCCAAAAATCCGGAACACTTGCCGGAATGCCGAATCTGGCATTTTTTTCCATAGTACTGTAATAGTGCCGGATCCTGCATTCAAAATACTGCAATGCCGGATCAGTCCTTCTAGTCTGCGCATGCTCAAGGGGCATGTCTTTCTGCTGCATCTCTCTCTTTCACAGCTCAGGGTTTGTATCATTTCTGCTGCATCTCTCTCCCTATCCCACACTGGGGGTATATCCTTTCTGCTGCATCTCTCTCACTATCCCACACTGGGGGTATATCCTTTCTGCTGCATCTCTCTCCCTATCCCACACTGGGGGTATATCCTTTCTGCTGCATCTCTCTCCCTATCCCACACTGGGGGTATATCCTTTCTGCTGCATCTCTCTCCCTATCCCACACTGGGGGTATATCCTTTCTGCTGCATCTCTCTCCCTATCCCACACTGGGGGTATATCCTTTCTGCTGCATCTCTCTCACTATCCCACACTGGGGGTATATCCTTTCTGCTGCATCTCTCTCCCTATCCCACACTCGAAGTATATCCTTTCTGCTGCATCTCTCTCCCTATCCCACACTGGGGGTATATCCTTTCTGCTGCATCTCTCTCCCTATCCCACACTGGGGGTATATCCTTTCTGCTGCATCTCTCTCCCTATCCCACACTGGGGGTATATCCTTTCTGCTGCATCTCTCTCCCTATCCCACACTGGGGGTATATCCTTTCTGCTGCAGCTCTCTCCCTATCCCACACTGGGGGTATATCCTTTCTGCTGCATCTCTCTCCCTATCCCACACTGGGGGTATATCCTTTCTGCTGCAGCTCTCTCCCTATCCCACACTGGGGGTATATCCTTTCTGCTGCATCTCTCTCACTATCCCACACTGGGGGTATATCATTTCTGCTGCATCTCTCTCCCTATCCCACACTGGGGGTATATCCTTTCTGCTGCATCTCTCTCACTATCCCACACTGGGGGTATATCCTTTCTGCTGCATCTCTCTCCCTATCCCACACTGGGGGTATATCCTTTCTGCTGCATCTCTCTCCCTATCCCACACTGGGGGTATATCCTTTCTGCTGCATCTCTCTCCCTATCCCACACTGGGGGTATATCCTTTCTGCTGCATCTCTCTCCCTATCCCACACTGGGGGTATATCCTTTCTGCTGCATCTCTCTCCCTATCCCACACTGGGGGTATATCCTTTCTGCTGCATCTCTCTCACTATCCCACACTGGGGGTATATCCTTTCTGCTGCAGCTCTCTCCCTATCCCACACTGGGGGTATATCCTTTCTGCTGCAGCTCTCTCCCTATCCCACACTGGGGGTATATCCTTTCTGCTGCATCTCTCTCCCTATCCCACACTGGGGGTATATCCTTTCTGCTGCAGCTCTCTCCCTATCCCACACTGGGGGTATATCCTTTCTGCTGCATCTCTCTCACTATCCCACACTGGGGGTATATCATTTCTGCTGCATCTCTCTCCCTATCCCACACTGGGGGTATATCCTTTCTGCTGCATCTCTCTCCCTATCCCACACTGGGGGTATATCCTTTCTGCTGCATCTCTCTCCCTATCCCACACTGGGGGTATATCCTTTCTGCTGCATCTCTCTCACTATCCCACACTGGGGGTATATCATTTCTGCTGCATCTCTCTCCCTATCCCACACTTGGGGTATATCCTTTCTGCTGCAGCTCTCTCCCTATCCCACACTGGGGGTATATCCTTTCTGCTGCAGCTCTCTCCCTATCCCACACTGGGGGTATATCCTTTCTGCTGCATCTCTCTCCCTATCCCACACTGGGGGTATATCCTTTCTGCTGCATCACTCTCACTATCCCACACTGGGGGTATATCATTTCTGCTGCATCTCTCTCCCTATCCCACACTGGGGGTATATCATTTCTGCTGCATCTCTCTCCCTATCCCACACTGGGGGTATATCCTTTCTGCTGCAGCTCTCTCCCTATCCCACACTGGGGGTATATCCTTTCTGCTGCAGCTCTCTCCCTATCCCACACTGGGGGTATATCCTTTCTACTGCATCTCTCTCCCTATCCCACACTGGGGGTATATCCTTTCTGCTGCAGCTCTCTCCCTATCCCACACTGGGGGTATATCCTTTCTGCTGCAGCTCTCTCCCTATCCCACACTGGGGGTATATCCTTTCTGCTGCAGCTCTCTCCCTATCCCACACTGGGGGTATATCCTTTCTGCTGCAGCTCTCTCACTATCCCACACTGGGGGTATATCCTTTCTGCTGCATCTCGCTCTTCCTATCCCACACTGGGGGTATATCCTTTCTGCTGCATCTCGCTCTTCCTATCCCACACTGGGGTATATCCTTTCTGCTGCAGCTCTCTCACTATTCCGCACTGGGGGTATATCCTTTCTGCTGCATCTCTCTCCCTATCCCACACTGGGGGTATATCCTTTCTACTGCAGCTCTCTCACTATCCCACACTGGGGGTATATCCTTTCTGCTGCATCTCTCTCCCTATCCCACACTGGGGGTATATCCTTTCTGCTGCATCTCTCTCCCTATCCCACACTGGGGGTATATCCTTTCTGCTGCATCTCTCTCCCTATCCCACACTGGGGGTATATTCTTTCTGCTGCAGCTCTCTCCCTGTCACAGATATGGCTGTTGGCAGTTGAAGAATGGAACTGAGCATGTGCAACCACCTCAGTAGAAATGGAACTGAGCATGTGCGACCACCTCAGTAGAAATGGAACTGAGCATGTGCGACCACCTCGGTAGGTGGAGGTACACATTACAGATTAAACACCAGAGGGCATCATTATAGCGAAGCAAAGAGAATATCTCATACTAGAAGCATATTTATAACAGTACAAAAGTAACAAGCTTTTTTAGGCTGAATTATATTTAAATAACATTTAATGGCGGCACAACCCCTGCAATGTGAACGCATTTAGGACGTAAGTCCCCAGGTAGGTATTTCTGGGTTTATATGAGGTAAGTATTGACTGTACTTGCTTCAATGTTCCTAAACGGATCTGTTAAGAAAAAATAAAATACTTGGGGAAAAGTAGGCCAAAGAGTTTGCTTCAGTGAATCAAGGGAGTCATTTAGAGGAGCCAGCTTCTCGTTGAGCAGGTAAACATGGCTCTCCGCCGGGCACACTGGCTGGATTCTTCTGCACAGGATGCTAGCACTTTTCCTGTCAGTGTGAATGGGCGCTTTCTTCTCTCCCCAGGCTTATTCCGGGACACTTTCATGATGTGTAGAATACATCTATATCCGCACATGAAGCTCTTGTTTTCTAAAATGATAAGGTACAAGATCTATTTCTGGGCAGCCGCAGACATAACGTCAGGTTTCCCCTCCTGAAACTTCTAGACTGTGTGACTAAAAGAAGGGTCACAGAGATCCTAACATGATTCACGTAACATCAGATGAGAAGTTACTGCACGATCAGCAGGAAGCCGTGGAGTTACTGGTGCTTTCAATATTCCCAGGCACGTTGTGCTTCTGGAGAACATGTCTAGGTTAGTACATTGCTCCTCACCGTGCAGGAGAAGGCTTCACAAGTGCCGATTGGGTTGCATACTTTTTCTGGCATTTGGATTATACGTCATATTTCTGATGTTTCCTTGTTACATACAAAACTTTCAGCAAAAGAAGGAAGTCTTTCAAAGTCATGCCGATCATGATTCATTTCTGAACTTTTTTTTTGAAAAACACCATAAATAATCATTTCCTTTCAGCTTATGCCAGACGGATCCACTGGCTCCCTGCTGATGCATCTGGTGCACTCTGTACTAGAGACTACCATGTGCCAGTATTAAATGGGTCTTCTGAGACTTAGGCCTCATGCACACGACCGTATGTATTTTGCAGTCCGCAAAAAAAACTGATTTGCAAAAAATGCGGATGATGTCCGTGTGCATTCCGTAATTTGGGGAACGGAACAGCTGGCCCCTAATAGAACAGACCTTGTCCGTAATGCCGACAATAACAGGACATGGTCTATTTTTTTGCAGAACGTTCATACAAAATCGGAATGCACACGGACTAACTTCCGCTTTTTCTATTGAAATGAATGGTTTCTTATACAGTCCACAAAAAAAAACGGAACAGACACGGAAAGAAAATACATTCCTGTGCATGAGGCCTTATATACTGATTACCTATCCTAAGTATTTGATTGGTGGGAGTCCGAGATCTGAGACCTCGGCCGATCTGCTGTTTGAGAAGGCACCAGCACTCATAATAGCGCCGCGGCCTTGCCCCTGCTCACTAAGCACAGAGTCGTACATTGTACATTCACTTCAATGGGCCTAAGTCACATGACCTAAGGCAGGGATGCCCAACCAGCAGCCCTCCAGCTGTTGCAAAACTACAACTCCCAGTATGCCCTAATAGCTGTAGGCCGTCCAGGGATGCTGGGAGTTATAGTTTTATAACAGCTGGAGGGCTGCAGGTTGACCTAGGAAAAGCTGAGAGAAGGCCGCAGAGCTACTGCACACCCCAGTGCCTTCTCAAACAGCTGATCGGCGGGGGTCCCGGATGTCGGACCCCCACCGATCAGATACTGATGACCTATCCTTTGGATATAAGTCTCAGAAAACCCCTTTAATGATCTCCCACCAGTGTCTCTTGCAGCAGATGTTGTGCAGCAATACTTTACTCGTGGACTTACCGCAGCAGGCAGATATTCCATTTCCTTGCCTTGTGCTGTCCACAACTATTCTGCCACGTGTGAATGCGTCCTACTCTACAGATCTGATGTACTGAACATTGGACTTGTGACAATGGCCCTGGACACATGTACCAAGTTTTCTATTCGGAAGCGGAGAGGAGTCCACAGAGCAAGCCTGACACTAGACTCACTCCAATCTATAATGGCTGACGAACGGTACGTTCCAGACCTGAAACGCGTTGCATCTACATTTTTGCATCTACCCTCTACCCTGGCTGCATCTCGGAGGTAGCTCCGTGAACTGAAGTCCCCGGTTCTCTCTTCTGAACTCCTCCAATCTATAATACATACTGCACACTGTGAGTCTACGGTAATATGTCACTTAAAGTGAAGGTTTCCCTTATGTGGAGTTATTGTGGGATCTTCTCCCCGTAGCAGAGGGAGCATTCCAATAATAAGAAATGCAGGCCTGTGTACTATTCCCCTGACAGTGCATGAGAATCACTTCATGGCAGCCAATAATCTGTCAATGTCCACAGTCTAAACCCTGCGTCTGCGGAGGATTTCACAGGGAAAGGCAGAGAGATTCAGGAGTCTCTGCAGCCATGCTTCAGCAATGATCCCGCTGTAAAGGGATGATGGATTTCCAGGAATTTTTAAGGGACTTATGACAGAGGTGGCTAAATTCCCTTCCTCTCCCTTTAAACCCCATATATCTTTATACGGGTGTTAGGGGCATGTGCTGCGCCCCTCTCAAGTCCCATCTTTTCTCCTCTACATGCTGGGGGCTGCCGCTGCTTTCTCCATGTTCCAGGTGTCCAGGACCTTCACATGTCTGAGCTGTATACACCACATACCTCTGTGTACTATATATACAGTATTGATCACTTCTGCTTTTCTATAAGGGCCACAGAGTGATAGAACATAAAATAGATTCATGATTAACATTTACATTTTTTTCTACATTTATATGAACGTTAAAGGGGTTCTGCACTTTGTTTACTACTCTGGATAGATCATCAGCATCTGATCGGCGGGGGTCCGACACCCGGGACACCCGCCGATCAGCTGTTTGAGAAGGCAGTGGCGCTCCAGTAGTGCCGCGGCCTTCTCACTGTTTACCGCTGGCTCAGTGACGTCACGACTAGTATCAACTAGCGTGGGCGGGGCTAAGCTCTGTTCACTTGAATGGAGCTTAGCCCCGCCCAGGCCAGTTGATACTAGTCGTGACGTCACTGGGCCGGCGGTAAACAGTGAGAAGGCCGCGGCGCTGCTGGAGCGCCGCTGCCTTCTCAAACAGCTGATCGGTGGGTTGTCGGACCCTCGCCGATCAGATGCTGATGATCTATCCAGAGGATAGATCATCAGTTTAAACAAAGTGCAGAACCCCTTTAAATAATTAATTACACCCTATTAATAACAGATAATATTTTTTTAGTTGGAGTCAGATGAAGTACATTTCTACCGACTCCACCCAAAACTGGCTCTGACTGTTAGGCCCCTTTTACCCAAGCGTGACGGATTAGGTCCGGATGCGTTCAGTGAAACTAGCACCATTTTGCAGGCAAGTTCAGTTATGTCTGCAAGTGCGTTCAGTTTTTTTTCCGCGTGGGTGCAATGCGTTTTGATGCATTTTTTTACGCGCATGATAAAAAAACTACGCTTTACAAGCAACATCTCCTAACAACCATCAGTGAAAAACGCATTGCATCCGCACTTGCTTCCGGATGCAATGCGTTTTTCACTGAAGCCCCATTTACTTCTATGGGGCCAGGGCTGCGTGAAAAACGCAGAATATAGAACATGCTGTGTTTTTCACGCAACACAGAACTGATGCGCGCAGAACTCATGTGCACAGACAAATTGAAATAAATGGGTCAGGATTCAGTGCGGGTGCTATGCGCTCACGTCACGCATTGCACCCGCGTGGAAAACTCGCTCGTGTTAAAGGAGCCTTAGTCCGCAGCCCTGATTTTAATTCTGCTGAAAATGATTTTGTGAAACTTCTGAGAGAGGGTTATATAATGAAGTCGTTGGAATCCTGACGCAAACGGATGGCAAACGAAATCCTGACGCAAACGGATGGCATTTGTCAGACGGATACGAATGTGGATCCGTCTGACAAATGCATTGAAATACCGGATCCGTCTCTCCTGTGTCATCTGGAAAAACGGATCCGGTATATTTTTTATTTTTTGCATTTTTAAAGGTCTGCGCATGCGCAGACCAGAAAACCGGATCCGTTTTGCCGAAACACTTAATGCCGGATCCGGCACTAATATATTTCAATGGAATTCTTGCTCGGAGAGAAAACTGCAGCATGCCGGCCAAAAGAGAAAAAAAGACAATGCAGCAGCACTCTGCACACCAGATAAAGTACAATAATGCCATAGTCACAAAAAATATTATAGTGCTAATGCTACGCTTATTTATAAAGTGAGATGCTTGACAAATGCATTTTGTACAAAACCATTTGGGCCCGTTTGCCGAACGACAAGGCGATCTCTGTAAGACGGGAACCTAACACTAAATACTACAAAGGTAGTGGCCACAGCCCTTAATAACCAGTTCTGGGAAATGACACAAATCTACTTTGCCATTATAACATCACATGACGACCGTTGTGTTTTTGCGGTCCGCAAAATTTGCGGAACGGCACGGACGGCCTTTAATATAACTGCCTATTCTTGTCCGCAAAGCACGGACAAGAATAGGACATGTTATATTTTTTTTTGCGGGGCCACGGAACGGAGCAACGGATGCGGACAGCACACAGAGTTCTGTCCGCATCTTTTGCGGCCCCATTGAAGTGAATGTGTCCGCATCCGAGCCACCAATACTGCGGCTCGGATGCGGACCAAAACAACGGCCGTGTGCATGAGGCCTAAGTGACTCAGTTTGCAGACTTGATGGGGTGAATGAATATTCAGGAAGAGTGCTGGTGAAGCGCAAGGCTGGGGACATTAGACAGCTTTTTACGGATCCCAAATGAAATGACTTTAGTTCCAAGAGGAAATTCTAGAAAAACATCTCTGCGTGTCATCGATGTACACTATGCTTAAGTTTACTGTAGACGTCAGCTCCAATTACTGCAATATCCAGGATCACAAGAATAGGACTAACTACAGAAAAGAACCCAAAAAGTGGTGCTAGCAGAAAATATCTAGGGGCACAGGCTGCCTGGCTCGTAGAAGGTGCCTAGCCCATGGCTTAGGAGACCAGCTATGGAAGAGCCCGAGGTAACAGTCACACCTGATACCTGTAGATATACAAAAGCCTCTCTACCACATAAAACAACACGAGTATTATGAATGCCTTATGGTGGTGGTGGGGCTCTGTTACAGATTTTGCAATGGAGTCCAGGAGCTTCAAGTTATGACTCTAGCTATATGCTACAATATGCAGTCCTATGTAGTACTACGCTGTCACTGCTGTGAGGATCAGATTATACCGTAGTAGCCGATAATCAATGTCCACAGTCCACTATAAAACAGCCTGCAGATTAGGGTCACACTAGCAGCAGGACGGATCCGACAGGCTGTTCACCCTGTCGGATCCATCCTGCCGCTATTTCGCCGGACTGCCGCTCCGTCCCCATTGACTATAATGAGGACGGGGGCAGAGCTCCGGCGCAGCATGGCAGTGCACGGCGAAAGGCTGCCGGACTAAAAGTATTGCATGTCCGACTTTTTAGTCCAGCGGCCTCTCGCCGTGTACTGCCGTGCTGCGCTGGAGCTCCGCCCCCGTCTCCATTATAGTCAAAGGGGATGGAGCGGCAGTCCGGCGGCACAGCGAAATAGCGGCAGGACGGATCCGACAGGGTGAACAGCCTCTAGTGTGAAAGTAGCCTTAGGGCTTTTTCAAAGAAGGTTTTTTTGAGAGGCATCCAAATCACTGTAGGCTTAAACGGAGTCTGCACCTCAAAAATTGGTTTCAAAGCAACCATACCACCATGTATGGTAGATGCCACAGAACATGACCACCATTATCTTTCTTATCAATCTCTGGTCCTCTATCCTAAGCAAATAAGGATTTCAGTGCACCATGGGTGGGACCTCTCCGTTAGGGGATCCATTGCTCTGACAGTAATGCCACCCAACACCTCTTTTTTTTTTTTTTTATAAAAAATAAACAATAAAGCAATAAAAAAAATTGCATTATAATCATCAAGTCCCAAAATGCCCATACTATCAAAATATAAAAATATTTTTCCCATACAGTGAACGGCATAACGGAAAAAGAAATCAAAATTCACAATCAATTCCCAAAAATACTTAATAAAAAGTGATCAAAATATCATACAAGCTCCAAAATGATATACAGCTAGGTCCATAAATATTTGGATACTGACACAATTTTTTTTTAACCTGTTTACTAAAACGTAATCAAGTAGTTATATAATGGACATGGACATAAAGTCCAGACCTTTAGCTTTCATTTGAGGATATCTACATTAAAATTGGATGAAGGGTTTAGGAGTTTCAGCTCCTTTACATGTGGCACCCTGTTTTTAAAGCGACCAAAAGTAATTGGACAATTTACTCAAAGTCTGTTTTATGGGCAGGTGTAGGCAATTCCTTCATTTTTTCATTCTCAATTAAGCACATAAAAGGCCTGGAGTTGATTTGAGGTGTGGTGGGGAAATCTACAGCTTGGTACATCCTGAGAAAGAAAGAAAGCATTGGTGACCTCAACAATGCAAAAAGACCTGGATGCCCACAGAAGATAACAGTGGTGGATGATCGCAGAATAATTACCATGGTGAAGAGAAGACCCTTCACAACAGTCAACCAAGTGAACAACACTCTCCAGGATATAGGGGTATCAATAACCAAATCTACCATAAAGAGACGACTGCATAAAAGTAAATACAGAGAGTTCACTGCACGGTGCAAGCCACTCATAAGCCTCAAGAATAAGAAGGCTAGATTGGACTTTACTAAAAAAAAAAAATCTGTAAAAACCAGCACACTTCTGGAAGAACATTCTTTGGACAGATGAAACCAAGATCAACCTCTACCAGAATGATGGAAAGAAAAAAGTATAGCGAAGGCACGGTCCAGCTCATGATCCAAAGCAATACCACATCATCTGTAAATAACGGCGGCGGCAGTGTGATGGCTTGGGCATGCATGGCTGCTAGCGGCACTGGGTCCCTAGTGTTTTTTGATGATGTGACACAGGACAGAAGCAGCCGGATGAATTCTGGGATTTTCAGAGACATACTGTGTGCTCAAATCCAGCCAAATGCAGCCAAACTGATTGGTCGGCGGTTCATAATACAGATGGAAAATGACCCAAAACATAAAGCCAAAGCAACCCAGCAGTTTATTAAAGCAAAGAAGTGGAATATTCTTGAATGGCCAAGTCAGTCACCTGTTCTGAACCCAATAGAGCAGGGATGCCCAACCTGTGGCCCTCCAGATGTTGCAAAACTACAACTCGCAGGATGCCTGGACAGCCTACAGCTATCAGTGTACAGCAGGGCATTGTGGGAGTTGTAGTTTTACAACAGCTGGAGGGCCGAAGGTTGAGCATCCCTGCAATAGAGGATTTCACTTGTTAAAGACTAAACTTCAGACAGAAAGACCACAAACAACCAGCAACTGAAAACCGCTGCAGTAAAGGCCTGGCCGAGCATTAAAAAGGAGGAAACACGGCGTCTGGTGATGTCCATGAGTTCAAGACTTCAGGCAGTCATTGCCAAGAAAGGGTTTTCAACCAAGTATTAGAAATGAACATTGTATTTACAATTATTTAATCTGTCCAATTACTTTTGAGCCCCTGAAATGAAAGGATTGAGTTTAAAAAATGCTTTAGTTCCTCACGTTTTTATGCAATCATTTTGTTCAACCGACTGAATTAAAGCTGAAAGTCTGAACTTCAACTGCATCTGAATTGTTTTGTTCAAAATCCATTGTGGTAATGTACAGAACAAAAATTAGAAAAATGTTGTCTCTGTTCAAATATATATGGACCTAACTGTAAATAAAAACGACAGATCCCCCTACAGAAAATGAGGCCTCACACAGCTCCTAAGATGGAAATCTAAAAAAGTATGGGTGTCAGAATATGGCGATTTTTTTTAATTTTTTGTTAAAGTATTAAAACAAAGAATTATAAAAATGTGGTATTGCTGTAATCATACTGACCCAGAGAATAAATGTTAGCATATACCCCCCAAAGTTCCTATCTCTAAAACTGAGCCCCCAAAGAGAAGGGGAGCTGACTGCGCATGCGTAGCCGCCCTCCATTCATTTCTATGGAAGTGCTGAAAATAGCCTAGCGGCACGCTTGGCTGTTTTCGGAGGTCCCATAGAAATGAATGGGAAGCGCACTGAACAAGCGTGGCCACCGCGCCATTCACTTCTGTGGGGCTGATGAAAATCATTGAGCCGGTTCCACAGAAATGTATGTACCGTAAGTATGATTTTTTTGTTGTTGTTGTTTTTTACACCATTTCAGGGAAAATCGATTAGTTACCACAAAGCACAAGGAAATCCTGCCCTGCGGCAAGTTGAATTTTCACTGAAATTCGGATTGAAGTCCACTTTGTTGACTTCGATTCGCTCAGCACTAGCAGTCACCAATGTTAGAAACGTGTTTGTCAAAGGAATCATTCACACAGCGGACCCTTCATGTCCATACAGGCCCACTGCAGCCAAACCACGGCTGTCATTACCCGTACAGCTCTCACAGTAGTCTGACTGTTCTAAAATGTCTGTGTGGTCAGTGCTCACATGGTAGCGTATAAGCGGCGTCTGCACTGGAGTTTTTATGTTCCGGTTTCCAAAAATAGGCAAATTGGCTTCCTACAAAACTGCCCCTAGTGTGCGTTGTGTGTTGGGGTGGAATGACTGACTTCACAGGGAGCCGCCCCAGACACACAACTATCCCTGTGAGAAGAGCACTTTACATATGTTTGTCGTATATCGGTAGTATAGTACATGGGAAACGTGACAATCTTCATATCGATAATGACATTTTCATACATGTCCTGTCACATTTTGCAAATTATCATATCCAATGATTCTATTATGTAACCATTCTACAGATTGGTATAAAATAAAGCCACTGCCACTAGGGAATAGCCTGCCATGAATGGGCGTTCCTGGTCTGTACAACGTTGAGGTAGATGGTACGTGTCAAAGTAACCCCCATCTGAATGCCAGGCCCCAAAGTTTCCCATCAGAACATCGCCCAAAGCATCACACAGCTTCCACCGTCTTCTCTTCTTCCCACATTGCATCCCGGTGCCATCTGTTCCCCAGGTAAGCAACATACACAAACCCCGCCATCCGCATGATAGTAAAGGGGTTTTCCGGGAATTAAAGGGGTTTTCTGATATTTTCCTTTGGATAGGTCATCAGTATTTGATCGGTTGGGGGTCCGACACCTGGGACCCCCACCGATCAGACCGCCGCGGCCTTCTCTCAGCTTTTCCGAGGCCAGTGACGACACGTTCATCGTTCACGTGGCCTAGGAAAGTGAGTTTTATGGAAGTGAATAAGGCTGAGTGCAATATACAATGTACAGCACTGTGCTAGGTGAGCAAGAAGAAGGCCGCAGCGCTTACAGGAGTATCGGTGCCTTCTCAAAACAGCTGATTGTCGGGGGTCCCAGGTGTCAGACCCCCACCGATCAGATCAACGTGCTGACACCTTTCTATCATAGCCAGAATTAACCTTTTCAGCAATGTGTGCTACAGTAGAACTTCTGTCGGATCGGACAGGTTAGCTTTTGCTCCCAATGTGCATCAATGAGACTTCAGCACCCATGGCCGTTTCACTGGTTGTCCTTCCTTGGACTAGTTTTGGTAGGTACTAACCACTGCATACTGGGTACACCCCATAAGACCTGCCGTTAGCCATCACAATTTGGTGCTTGTCAAACTCCTTTTAGTGGTTTTAATGTTAAAAAGGTTTTCTGAGACTTATATACTAATGACCTATCCTCTGCATAGGTTATCAGTATCTGATCGGTGGGGGACTGATACCCAGTACCCTGACGATCAGCTGTTAGAGAAGGCAATGGCACTCCTGTGAGCACCGCGGCCTTCTCCATGCTTACCAAGGACAGTACCATACATAGTATAACGGCTGTGCTTGGTATCGCGCTCAGCATTATTCACTTTAATGGGGCTCAGCTGCTCTTAGGCCACGTGACCGATGAACGTGTCGTCACTGGCCTGGAAAAAGCTGAGAGAAGGCCGTGGCGCTACTGCAAGAGCCGCTGCCTTCTCAAACAACTGATGGGCGGGGGTCCTGGGTGTCGGACCACTATGATCAGATACTGATGACCTATATCTACACACTCCATGGTATAATAGACATGGGATTTTTTTGTATGGCTGCTATTGTCTTCAAGTGAACAGTTATAAGATGTTCTTTGGTGGAATACAAGCCCAGAGTCACTAAATCTGACCCCAATTTTCAGATCGCTGTTTATAATACCTTATCCAAGCCTGCTGATGTTGGCACCATGACCAGGGTATGCAAAGAAAATGGTTATTTTTACAAACTAGGCTATACGGTTTAATTTTTTCAAGACAAGTCTCTAACAGAAAACATAGCATCAAAGGGAAGTTAGTACTCAAGGAACACATGAAAGAAATTAGATTCTGCTGCTCAATCCGTCCTACGATGTGGTTTAGACCTTTCTCAACTACAGAGCAAGTTCAATGTAGGAAAAAGTCCAGGGACTCGGAGTGACAGCCAACCAGTGCCATTTGGTGGTGCCCACTGGAGACTGCCAAAGAACAGGGTACACCCCCCTTCCCCAAGGCAATGTTGTCTGTATATGGCAGCTTGCCTTCAAATAATCCAAAAGATTTTAGCGAACCAGCCCTAACTTCATACGCATACACAGATACTGACTGTATGGCACCTGACTACTGTATGTGCTTTACATAATTAAAAGAAATACTGCTTCTGTCCGTCAGAGACTTGGGACAAAACATTAGATATACCTCAATAATGGTAGTGCAGTACCTACATAGTACCACACAATGCCAATATAAATAGTGCCATACTGTACCCAGAAAACCAGCACACATAGGGGGACATTTATCAAGACCTGCGTATTGTACCTCTCCTATATCTGGTGCATCTTCAGGCCATGCTGCGAAACAGCTGTGCCGCCTGCTCCCTGCACGCCCCCTTTTCTCGCCACTACTGTAAAATGCCGTAAAGAGGGAAATGTCGCAAAGGTCCTATACAGTACTGTGGGCCTGTTTCCTGACAACAAAAACATTGAGCATGTTGAAATCCAACAGCCCGATTTGCTGTTTGGGGGAATCAGGAAGCACCTATACACATTTGATGGCAAGAAGGGATCGGCAGGTATGGCCGACATACCTCTGATGTCCAGCTTTGCTTGTTATAAATGTCATGTTTAAATTTTGGAATTTTACACTTTCTTGCTTTATTAGCATTTTGCAGACTCATTTATACATTGCAGCAGTCTCCACGACATCAAACATTTGGCAGGCACGCACAAGAACTGGAAAGCCATAAAGCATAATGCATGCACTGCAGATATAACACTTCTTCTGATCCAAGTGTCTGCAGTAAAGTAATAGCAACTCCCCTTGGGTATATATCTGCTCTTCATTCTTGCCAAGAGATTATTGCAAAGATGATGATGTATATAAGACGCAAAATCAACCAGACACAATGTTTACTCTAACGAAAACTTCTAAAGAAGAAAACACAAAGGAATCTCATGTTCCTCATTAGTAGACTTTAGTTCATCCGGGTTCTAAACCCAAATTAAACTTGTGTTTCATGCATAAACAAGACATGTCGGCCTCGCGCCGGCCTCTGGGGAGGGCACAGAAAGCCGTAACTGAAAGGATATATCTGACAGTGAGTAACAATCATCTTCAGCAATTCAATTACCAAATGAAAAGCATGGGAAATGGAAGTTCAAAGAGCACAAGGATGACGGCCCATCTCAGGAGGCTTCCTGTTGCTCCAATACCTTCTGCTCACATGTCCTGCTACCTAAGTAAATATCTAAGGGTACTTTCACACTAGCGTTATTCTTTTCCGGTATTGAAATCCGGTAAAGGGTCTCAATACCAGAAAAAAAAACGCATCAGTTTTGTCCCAATGCATTCTGAATAGAAAGCAATCCGTTCAGTATGCATTAGGATGTCTTCCGTTCCGTCCCTTGTACGGCATTTGACCGGACAAAATACCGCAGCATGCTGCAGTATTTTTTCTGGCCAAAATCCCGGAACACTACCACACTTGCCACACAGCATTCATTTCCATTGAACTGTATTAATGCCGGATCCGGTACCAAGTGTTCTGGAAATTGCCGCATCGCCGGATACGGTTTTTCTGGTCTGCGCATGCTGGTCTGCGCCGGATACGGTTTCTCTGGCTGTGAGAAAATTAAATACCGGATCCGCTATTCCGGATGATACGGATCCGGTATTTCAATGCAAAAGTCTAACAGATCCGGAAAAAATATATATCCGTTTGCATTACGGATTTCGGGATCCGGCAGGCAGTTCCGCCAACGGAACTGCCTGCCGGATTCTTCTAACGCTAGTGTGAAAGTACCCTAAGGCTAGTTTCACACTAGCGCTAAAATGTTCCAGCAGAGAACAGTCTGCCGGAGTTCTCCGGATCCAGCATTGCCCTCATTGACTTGAATGGGTGAGTTTAGCATGAAAATCAAAACAGTCCATGCTGAGGATTTCCTGAAGACTGGACATATGAATTGGCCCATTGACTTTAATTTCTCATTATTCAGTCCGTGTGCTGTTGGTTGTACCCTCAGACAGAACACGGACATGAAAATCCGTTGTCTGTATGAACCCTAAAGGGGCAGTCCAGCCATGTAAAACTTTTATAAAAAGTAGATAAAAGAAGTAATACTCCCCTTGATAATCCCCCACCGCTCCTGTGCGGAAATTTCCTGGAACCCCGCTGTACTTCCTGCTCTAAAGATGGCGCTCCAGTGAAGATGTGACCATGGCAGCCAATCACTAGCTATAGCAGTGACCTATCAGTACCACTGAGGTCAGTGATTGGCTGCACTGGTCACATGTCGGGATGTCATTGCTGGAGCAGAGACGGGACGGTAACCAGGACACAACAGTAACGGAAGCAACAGGAGATCGGTAAGGTGAATCAGACTTCTTTTATTGTCTAAAACATTCTAATAGTTTTTTTAGGGATTTGTGTACATGGCTGGACAATCCCTTTAATGAAGTAGAACCTCATGACATATCTCTTTCCAAAAAGATCTTGATCGCTCCTAGACTATATCCAAGTTCCTTGTATCTGCCATGTTATGTTCACCTTCAACAATGAGTGTCATAAGGCAGCACACATCTGTATCCTGAGGAAGGCACGGGGACAATGCCATTGTGTAGACCTCTTACTCCTCAATAAGGAAAAACACTATTATACTAGATTTATCAATGAAAGGTTAAAAATAACAGCCCCTATGTAACTGGATATTACATTAAATTAAACAACAGCACCGTGGATTTCAAGGAGGTCAAACACGACAAAAAGTAAAATGCCCAAAAAGTCAGTCTACCTCTGCTCTACTGTATGCACAGCTATATTCTACCAATGATTGAATACTAGAACGAGGGGCACTCAATAACTAGCAGTACATGGACCACTATATAAGCCAATGGCAAGGATCTTTTTATTCTTTATAAAACTAATATCAAATAAATAAAACACATCAAAAGTTAAAACCATAAAACTCCAGACTATATACGCTCTGGCACAAGTCCATCTGTTTGTGAATGATCTGAGTACTGCACAGTGTAAATAGGCCCCTATTATTGGGGTAATCCTCCCTTAGATTGTATGTTCTTAGGGATAATAAACTGTGCAAACTCAACTGAAAGTGTCTAAAGTCTCAGTTATATCGATGCCCCTCTATTTTGTGGGGTATACTCTCCCAAAGGTATGCGACCAGTATACTATTTTCACAAAGATTTTAGTGGCCAATGTGCCAGTTACACAAAGAATTAAATAATAGCTGAGGGTTCGGTACTTTACCGCTCAACGCTGCCGAGGCCGTCCGTGTAATATCTTCTTTCTTTGCGCTGCCAGGACCAACGCGGCGTCCGCACGTGATCCGTCAGCCTCCACTTGGCATCCCACGTGACGGAGATAATAGAGGTTCCCCAGGCCCTAGCGCCCGGACCGAAGGTGCGGCAACTTTGTGTGTTGATCCTGGCCGAACAAAATTTTAGACATCCACAAGATATGTATCTATTAGTCCAGTATTGGCCCCATGAGTATCTCACTGTTCTGTTCCAGACGCGTTTCGGGGCTACACATGCCCCTTCCTCAGTGGTTGAACAGTGAGTGTCAGAGGCTTCCTTTTATATGGTATACACGGGATAAAGCAGTGCTTGCTGGGACAGTGAGATAACCTCAATATATGGATCCGGACTTCCGAGCACTGGATAATGCGGAAGATCCAGTGAATTCAAATAACTTAATATATCAATGGATACAATATACACCAAATGCAAAAATATACTTCTAAATATGATTCTTGAAAACCCCAAAACAAAAATGTAAATCATATAATTACCATAATATGTCTACACATCGAAAACACAAAAACGGAATTGCGGTTTAAATGCGTCTTCTGTGCGTTATTTGATTTACATCGTATTTCACAATATTGGTATCATGGTGCTGATCTAGGAGACTAAATCTAGCCTATAGAAGTACATGTGTCCCATCTAGTTTATGATGTCAATGCATGTTACTGTGAGAAGGTAACAGGTAGTGTTGCTAGGAGGGATACTTGCAGATGCATGGGGGAGGCGACCTGCTGGGGAGGAGAGATCGGGGTGCTGATAAATAGCCTGACCCTGATGTCCCGCCCCCAACAGACAGCCACCCCAATATTCTATAGAAATCCAAATACTTCCATTTCAGCATTTAGACCTCTTGGAATTAAGGCATCGAAATCAAATATTCTTTTGGACTCCACTCTAGACATATGTGCAATGTGATTCCCAAGGTCTCTTGACTTTGTCAAGTGCCATATACATCAAAGTGGAAGGATCACAATTGTGCTGTTCCTTAAAATTTTTGGAAAGGGAGTGTTAATGTTTGCCAAATGTTTCGCTACCCTCTTTTTTAGGGTCCTCTTTGTTCTCCCAATATACTGTTTCTGACAGGAACATTTTAGAAGGTATATCACATCTGTAGAGTCACAGGTTAACCCTTCTTTGATGTTCAGACTAAATGAATTTTGTGTGGAATTTACTTTTAATATTTTCTTTGGGAAAGAGGTAATCCTACATCTATAAAATGAACAACGTCCACATCTATAAAATCCCTTAAATCAGTGGTCCCCAACCACCGGTCCGCGACCCAGGACCAGGCCCTGGATGATTGTTTGCCAGGCCGCGGCAATACAGACAAGGAGAAATGCAGGAGCCGGCAATCTCCATACCAGTATGACAATCCCTCAGGCAGCTGCTCCCAGCCAATCCCAGTGCTTCTTTCATGTACACCTGATGTGAGAGCAGTTATAACAGGCTGATTGGTTAGTGGTTAGACAAATGCTGATTGGCATAAATGGATTAGGGGCGGGGCTTAGCACAGTCGGAAGTGTAGTGTTTTCAGGTTAGTGTTGCTTGCTGTTAGACCAACCTATAAGACAAAACTCAAATTGGGTATATAAAATACACTGGGGTCTAGTATAATATACTGAGCCAACCAACAAAAAAAAACAATAACCCCATAGAAATGAGAGAACACACATATAAAATATATATGTAGTTTATTGAAACACAATACAATAACCATTAATGTGACACAAGGCACTAGGTAAAGGAGGGTGGGACGCCCCGTGTAGCGGGACATAGACAACCACCCTCACATATACCCGACCAACAGGGAAAAGGGGTCACAGACACAGGGTATAAAACCGCATAAAGATGGGAAAGCTGTAAGTTCGCCAAAAGTGACCTATAGACATATGTATGCTGCATGCATGTAAATGGTCAGTATGGTCACACATAGCAGACTTGCCCACCTATGGTAACATAAATGGCCATCTGGGAAATACAGATAGCCAAATGTATCACAAGTAGAGGCGAAGCAAGAATGCTATGTGTAAGCAGTAACACTAAAATAACAAACTAGCCATGCATGAAACAAAACATTAGTTACCCATGGTATGCTGGATCCCCAGGTCTGTGACCAGAGCGCGTTTCGCCACGTGACTACCTGCAGTTCATGACCCTGTGTGCCGTGTGGGCCCTAGCTGCTGTCATAGGGTTGTCACTAGGTAGGTGATGCTTTGTGTTTGCATCATACAATTTGTTAGTTAAAGAAGCAACCTATGGCCTTAAGTGCACTACAAAGCCAAGCAAGCCCTCAGCTATTTACGCCATGCAGACACTGAATAGATATTGTAGAGGGGGGGGATTGTTGCCCCATGCAGTATAATATCACCATTTGGCCCACCCCATGTGGTATAATGTCACCATTTGGCCCACCCCATGCGGTATAATTTTACCATTTGGCCCACCCCATGCGGTATAATGTCACCATTTGGCCCACCCCATGCGGTATAATGTCACCATTTGGCCCACCCCATGCAGTATAATGTCACCATTTGGCCCACCCCATGCAGTATAATGTCACCATTTGGCCCACCCCATGCAGTATAATGTCACCATTTGGCCCACCCTATGCAGAATAATGTCACCATTTGGCCCACCCTATGCAGAATAATGTCACCATTTGGCCCACCCCATGCAGTATAATGTCACCATTTGGCTCACCCCATGCAGTATAATGTCACTTTGTCCCCAGCCGCCTCGTACAGTATAATGTCTTTGTGGCCCCATGCAATATAATGTCACCTTGTGGCCCCATACAGTATAAGGTCACCTTGGCCCCAGCTGCCTCATACATAGTGGTATATATTTGAATATGCACCTTGTGTTTTGTTATGCGCGGGAATCAGTCAGTGCCGATCAGATCCCCCCTAAGCCGCCCCCCCCCCCCCCCCCGATCACTGGGACAATTGTCTTGCATAAAACCGGTCCTTGGTGCAAAAAAGGTTGGGGACCACTGCCTTAAATGACAGCCGATGTTGCCTACTACTAGTCCTTTCATTCCTAACTGACGGAGCTACTTTTAAGCCCAAATTTGGAACTTTAGTGTATGTAATCTGTGGAGTGTTTGTTAATTCAGATCCAATAATTCTATCATTAAGTAAATGATACCAATGTTTTTTGATAATTTTTTCTACCATCTTATACTCAGAATGAAAGGGCGAAATCATTCAAGTGTTTCACCTTTTTTTTATTTCTCGCTTAGGGGAGAAAAAATCCTTTCTATCCATGGCTCTTATTTTATGTAGTGAGTTTTCAAGTAGATGCGTAGGGTAATCTTTATCCAGAAATTGTTGTTTAAGATGAATGACTTCATTCTCAAATTGTTTTTCATCAGGACAATTTCGTTTCAACCTCTGAAACTGGCTTGTAGGAATATTTATCAGCCATCTAGGGAGGTGACAACTGGAAAAACTAATAAAACTATTCTTCATCACTGGTTTAAGATGAGTGCTACAAATGAGTTTATGTTCATCTACCCTAATATTCAGATCCAAAAATTGTACATTGGTTGTACTGATAACAGGAGTGAATCTAAGATTCCTATCATTTGTGTTGATGTCCTGTAAAAATTGATTCAAAGATTCCATCGTGTCCTGCCAAATGAATATGATGTCGTCTATCTACCGACGCCACAGCACCAGACTCGTCCCAAGCTTGGATTGGATGGTATCTGCCTCCCACTGCGCTATAAATAGGTTTGTATAGCTAGGGGCGAATCTGGTGCCCATGGCCGTCCCTCTTTGTTGCACATAGTACTCATTATTAAAAACAAAATAATTGTGAGTCAAAATATATCTAAATATATCCTTCCAATGTACTATTTGTAGTAAGTTGTCTATGTAAAGCTTCCAAACCTGCTAAGTGATCAATTATTGTGTAGAGTGAGCTTACATCTAAAGTTCCTAGAATCCACTCTTTCCTCCAAACCAATTCCTCCAAAATTTTAACTATATCCGTAGTATCCTTAATATATGAGGGTGTGGTCCTAACCGTAGGCTGTAATAGTTTGTCAATATATTGGGAAAAATTTGAGAAAATAGAATTTATGCCTGATACAATAGGCCTGCCCGGTGGCGAATTCAGATCCTTATGTATTTTGGGAATACAGTAAAATACTGGTATTCTTTTTCGTGCATTAGTAATACATCTCGCCTCTTGTTCCAAAAGAAAACCTGCATTTGTTCCCCTTCTACAATATTCAACCAGTTCTTTATGATAATCCTCGGTGGGGTCCTGTCTAAGTTTCCTTTATGTACTTTCATCGTTAAGTTGTCTCCAACATTCTCGTAAATAATCCTCAGTATTGAGAATCACTATACCCCCCCCCCCCCCCTTTGTCCACGGGTTGAATAGTGATCTTTTTGGTAGATTATAACTGTTGTATGGCTTCTATCTCCTTCCTAGTGAGATTTTTCTTTACCCTGTGACTCTTAAGTTGCCTTAGATCCCTTTCCACATTTAGTTTGAATGTTGCTATTTCATGGCTTATCTCCTGCTTTGGGTATCTCTTTGACTTTACTCTTAATTCTGTATGTTGATACCTGTCAGTATTAGGGTTGATGTTATTTTCCTTAGTTACTGGATTTTTTATATAATTTTTTTTAAGGCATATTTTCCTTTTCTATTCCTATATAGGTGAAAAATTTATCTAAAGTAGTGGTAGGGGCAAATTTGAGGCCTTTATTTAAAAGTGCTGTCTGCGTGTCCGTGAGTTGTGTTTTGCTTAAATTTACTATGTTTGACTTGATTTGTGTTGACCGTAGTTGTTTTTTCTTATTCGAGTGTCTCCCTCTCCGATTCTTACCTCGTTGTTGTATTGTTGTGTTCTGGTTTGTGTCCTTGTGATGTGAACCTTGGATTGGTGATAGTGACACAAGAGTCTTCTACATTTCTTAATGAACAGGTCCGGATATTAGGCACCCACATATACAGAGACTTACCTGGCATTCCGTTGCACCAAGTGACTTCTTTAAGGGTGGATAACCCCATTCGAAGAGTATACCCCACAAAATAGAGGGGCATCGATATAACTGAGACTTTAGACACTTTCAGTTGAGTTTGCACAGTTTATTATCCCTAAGAACATACAATCTAAGGGAGGATTACCCCAATAATAGGGGCCTATTTACACTGTGCAGTACTCAGATCATTCACAAACAGATGGACTTGTGCCAGAGCGTATATAGTCTGGAGTTTTTTGGTTTTAACTTTTGATGTGTTTTATTTATTTGATATTATCCAGTTTTATTGATTTGATATTAGTTTAGAAAGAATAACATGATCCTTGCCATTGGCTTATATAGTGGTCCATGTACTGCTAGTTCTAGTATTCAATTATATATTATTTTTTCTTGCGGTATTGGGGGGTATCGCGAGGTGTGCACCAGTCCATTTTCTGGGATCTAGGTAGAACCGCTAATCTTCCATTTCTTCATATTCTACCAATGGAGGCGCTATATCAGTGAGGTTAATTCTCGTACACAGAAAATCACATTCATGGTTCTATTATAACCAGAAAGGAGCAACACACGTAGAAGATAGATGAAGAGTTGGTAACAATGAGTCCCACTAGAAATGTTTCCAAAATCCACAATCATTCCAGCCATATAGAATTTCATTGGAACTTGCCGAGCATCTAGGAAGTATTGGGGGATCTCCTGACTGTCCTGAAACAGCTGATGTCCCTTTGATGGGGTTTTAAGTAGGGGTGCACCGAAATGAAAATTCTGGTCCGAAACCGAAACCGAAAATTCAGGATGCCCTTGACCGAAAACCGAAACCGAAACTGCCTTTTTGCCCAAATACTTTTAAAATACTTTTTTTTTAATGATTTTATTAATAATTATTTTTCATGAATGAAATTCATCTGTGGGTGGCGCTGTTATGGAGAGGGGGGGATATGTGCACTGTTATGGGCATAACAGTGCACAGATCCCTTTCCCCATAACAGTGCACAGATCCCTTTCCCCATAACAGTGCACAGATCCCCCCTCCCCATAGCAGTGCCATAGACCGATCCCCCTACCCATAACAGCCCCGGCCCTGCTGCTCACAGCAGACTAATCACTCACTGCATCTTTATTTTACCTTACAATCGTGACGCTCCAGTAAGAACTCTGCAGGCAGAGCGGAGGGCGGCGTAACGTCACTTACTCACGTGATGCACCTGCTCCGCCCACTTTATGAATGAAGGAAGCGGAGCAGGCGCGTCACGTGAGTAAGTGACGTTACGCCGCCCTCCGCTCTGCCTGCAGGGTTCTTACTGGAGCGTCACGATTGTAAGGTAAAATAAAGATGCAGTGACTTAAAGTAAACCGCCCGCCCGGCGCGGGTGACAAATCCCACAAATCCCAAACCCCATATTTTCTGACGATATGTACCAATATCGGCCGAAATGGATTAGGCCCATTTTCGGCCGATATTTTCGGCCGCCGGAATTTCGATGCACCCCTAGTTTTAAGGGTTTTGTTGCCATCTTCTGACTTAGGCTGAGTTCACATCAGTGTTCAGCCTTGTCATTCTCTCCGTTATAGGACCAGGAGAACGGAAAGGACGGATACGGCACATAACTGAGCCAAACGTAGCCTATGGACCCCATAGACTATAATGGGGTCCTTTAGGTTTCGGCTCCGCTTCAAAAATCTTCTTCTAAGAGGAAACCTAACGGACCCCATTATAGTCTATGGGGTTCATAGGCTCCGTTCGGCTCAGTTATGTGCCGTATCAGTCCTTTCCGTTCTCCTGGTCCTATAACGGAGCAGGAGAACGGAAAGGCTGAACACTGATGTGAACTCAGCCTTAAAGGGGTTTTCCCATCTCAGACAATGAGGACATATCTCTAGGATGGACCCGCACCTACACTGAGAATGGAGGCCCAAAAGTTGCGGAGGGCGCACTGCTGCGCATGCACAGCTGCCTCCATTTATTTCTATGGGGTCACTGAAAATAGGCAAGCTCCCATTCAAACCAAGCTCCCGGAAACCCGGGGTCCTCCTGCCACCACCTTCCCTGCTTTGTTCTCGATATAGGTGCGGGTCCCAGAGGTGACTTCCTTGAGATATCCCAGAGATAAGCCCCAATTGTATCAGATGGGAATACTCCTTTAAAGTGTACATGCTTATGGAGGAGACAAGTGATTAAGCTTGTTCAGCCGACAGCTATAGCATGCGCAGGGTTGGCTCTAAAATAAAATGCCAAAACTACCAAAAAATATTAAATTTAAAGGGGTATTCTGGTTATAACGAGTTATCCTCATAACTATCAGATCAGGGATCCTATTGCCGGGACCCACACTGATCACAAGAACGGGGGCCCTGTACCGCGTGGAGCCCCCCGCCCCAAATGGAACGGAGCTGCTGGTCGAAAAAGCGCATTCATTTCTATAGGAGCACCGGAGATAGCCGAGTACAGAGGACCATAAAAAATGTGATAATTGTTACTTGCAATATAAATTGTGGATCAGTGCTGGTTTTCAAGAGCGTAACATAGTAAGGGTGGGTTCACACTCGCGTTAGGTATTCCGTTATGGCTTTCCGTTATAACATGGTTACAACAGAAAATAACAGAATGCCCAGACAGAATGCAAAATGGAAGCCTTTAAAAGGCATTCCGTTTGCTCTCCGTCCTAATAGAAGTCTATGGGAAAGCATAACGGATCTGTCTGGGCCCCGTTATGCAAGACGGAAAACAAAGTCCTGTCGACAGGACTTTGTTTTCCGTCTTGCATAACGGGACCCAGACGGATCCGTTTTGATTCCCATAGACTTCTATTAGGACGGAGGGCAAACAAAATGCCTTTTAAAGGCTTCCATTTTGCATTCCGTCATAATACAAGTCTATGGGCAGAAGAACGGATCTGTCCTTCCGTCTTATGGATTCTGTTGTTTTCCGTTATAACAATGTTATAATGGAAAGCCATAACGGAATCCCTAACGTTAGTTTGAACCCACCCTAACCTTGTATGAAAGGCTGAAAATCTGTCGCCGGAAATTCACTGATAAGCCAGACATTGTGCCTGGTTTAACAGTGAATTTCCTGAACTCCCTTCAAGAAAAAAAATAAAGTTTGTTCCTGACTAAATCTGGCAATCAGGATAAGGTTACATGCACACGAACGTCGTTTGTTTCCGTGTCCGTTCCATTTTTTTTTCCGGATAGGATGCGGACCCATTCATTTCAATGGGTCCGCAAAAAATGCTGTCCACATCCGTATGTCCGTTCCGTAGCCCCGCAAAAAAAAAACAGAACATGTCCTATTCTTATCCGTTTTAGGCATTGATACAATGGATCCGCCAAAAAAATGGATGGCATACGGATGTCATCCGTATTTTTATTTTTTTGCGGTTCCGCAATTGGCGGAACATAAAACACATACGGTCGTGTGCATGTAGCCTAACTTGCAATACCGCTGCTCTCATACACCTGTATGTTCCACATTGTAGACGGCAGGTGGGAAAGAGACCACAGAACGGTCACCGACTCTTTCTAGTGGCCTGGCAATAAGTACTTTCATGGTAATTTACAGAAAACATGGATACCATGGTCCTGGGATTCCTCTAAGCCTGGTACATATGTTAAGGGCAGCGCTAGGAATTCCGTTATAGTGTTCCGTTATAACAGAGTTGTAATATAACGGAATTTTGGGACGGAATGCAAAACGGAACCCTTTAAGAGACATTCCGTTTTGCTCCATCCTTATACATATCTATGGGCACAAATAACGGTTCCGTTTTGCTCTGCTATATATGACGGAAAGAAAAGTCCTGTCGACAGGTTATATTTGCCCATAGAAATATATTAGGATGGAGCAAAGCGGAATGTCTCTTAAAGGGTTCCGTTCTGCATTCCGTCCTAAAATTGTGTTATAATTATGCTATAACGTAACTCCTAGCACTGGTGCGAACCCACCCTAACATATACAGAGAGAAGTAGAATGTAGTAGCCTCTGATGGCTAACCTCCGGCACTCCAGCCGAGGTAAAACTACAACTCCCAAGATGTACACTTGCTTGACTGTTCTCAGAACTCCATAGAAATGAATAGAGCATGCTAGGAGTTGTAGTTTCGCCACAGCTGAGGTGCCGGAGGTTAGCCATCACTGGCGTAGGCCCCATCTATGGACTTAGTCTAATGTAATCCCATAATTCAGCAAGTAGCTCCATATGTCATTCTTTTTCTGCGATTTCCTTATGTGGAAGGACCCAGCAATCTTCTGCAACTCCGGTATCTATGGTAAGTCACTGCAGATATAACGACTGTATATTATGTAATGTAAGCCTAACTGTGTACACCCAACATCCGTCAGCTGCACAACAGCCAACAGCAATAGTTTACACTATATATAGGCGTATATAGGTAGTAAAAGAAATGTGAATCACATCCAGGGGCCCTTAAAGAGGACCTGTCACCTCTCCTGACATGTCTGAGTTATATAACTACTTGCAATCCCTTTGTAATAACAATATCTATGTTGAGCCCTTTCTTTATTATTCCTTCTAAAAGTTATGACAGCTGAAGTGAAGGGCCAGTTGGGTGTCACCAGTTGGGTGTGTGTTCTTGCACAGTCTAACACTATCCAATCAGTGCTGCCAGTATGAGACTCCCCACTGGTAACACCCATCTGTATCTTCATTGAAAACTACTAGTAATTCATTCATAACTTCTAGCAGGAATAATAAAAGGGATGGCGCAACACAGGGTCATAGAGGCAGCGCGTTATTGAGCAGGGGGAGCTAAGCAGATTGAGTTTTGTTGGAAAAGTTTATTTATAACTTGTATTTTATTCATTTCAATTCCTGCTCATTCTGGGCTTTGGAGTCCAGGGGGCGGTCCTATCAGTGACTGACAGCTGTCTCTGTATACACAGTCATAGAGGGAAGGCTGTCAATCACTGATAGTCCCGCCTCCTGGACTTCTCTATACCGTGAGTCAGGTATCATGTTCAATGTTAGAGTATCCTGAAGACATAAACTCTCTATCAACAACCAAAGCTTCTTCTCAGAATCCGGGTAGATATTTCTATGAAATTTCAAAAGAATAATGACTGAATGGAGCCAATCATCTAACGGCAACAAAACACAAAGAGGATCCTCCGCTATGTCAATGGGTAATACCAGTAGTACAGGCGTCGTCTGCAAGTAAACAGAAGAAAGAGGCGCACCATAGGGTGATAACGTTCTATAAAGGTAAGTATTGTGCTCCAAAATGGGAGGCTCACCTTGAGGGGTTGTGCAAACCTTAGGCACTAAGAAGCTTGTCTCAATAGTGTAGGGTGGATCCCAGGAAAGGTGGTATGCAGCCATGGATGTCGTTCTTCTTAACGGGAATGCCTGATTCCCCAAGAAGATTCGGAAGTGCTCACCAACAGGAGAACATCCCTCGGCTCAAGGAACCAGCCAGAGGATCCAGGTTGATGCAGATTATTGATGATTTATTGAATAAAACAACGCGTTTCGGGGAGCTATCTCCCCTTCATCAGGTAAAAACTGCATATAACCTATTGGTAATTAAAGCAGATATATATACAAATAGTAACACATGAAAAGAAAACGCCAAAAAGAAGAAGGTCAAAGATCAAGGGGAGGGGGTGTCCAGGGGTGTAAAGGACATTCCCCCACGACAAGCACAAAATAAAAATCAAACTGATAAAACAGACAAGAGGGTAGATAAAATCCAAATAGATGGTGGTACAAGTGGTTAACCACAGAATGTATTAAAGCATATTAGAATGATATCAATATAGAAAATGCTGTGGAGAGTCACATGATCACTGCCGAGATCATGTGACTGCAGGGAAGATCATGTGACGTCTGGTTGTCTAAGTAACCAGATACTGAGTGCACATACTCATCCAGACGGATAAAATGTACAGTCGGATATGAGGACCTAGGAGGAGGAGACGCCTTAGCGCACGTTGCTAGGTATTCGGACGCTGATGCCCGAGGCAATATCTTGGGTTGATCCTAGAGAAATGTCAGAAGACGCTGTGGTTCTGGTTGTGACATATGTGTCCCTTAGATGGGAGAAACATGGATGGTCGTTATTAGTAAAAATCAATGAATGGCAAAGAATAAAACAATGATTGGTCCTTACGATTTAGCCTAAATGAAAGGGTGGGGAGGAAGGATCGCAAATATGTGATTGGATAGTTACAGAATAAAAGGTATTATTTAGCTTTAGTAAATTCTGTGGTTGACCACTTGTACCACCAATGTCTATTATCTACCCGCATGTCTGTTTTATCAGTTTGATTTTTATTTTGTGTTTGTCGTGGGGGAATGTCCTTTACACCCCTGCCCCCCCCCTCCCCTTGACCTTTGACCCCTTCTTTTTGGTGTTTTTTTTCATGGGTTACTATGTGTATATATATATCTGCTTCAATTACCAATAGGTTATTTGCAGTTTTTACCTGATGAAGGGGCGATGGCTCCCCGAAACGCGTTGTTTTATTCAATAAATCATCAATAACCTGCATCAACCTGGATCCTCTGGCTGGTTCCTTGCGCCGAGGGATGTTCTCCTGTTTGTGAGCAATGGGTAATATTAGACACAGTCCCTCATGGTCATATCCTGACTACAGCCATCATGTGCTCAGAGTAATATGAGAACAATCATAGAACTAACTCTCGAATGCAGTATTGCGGTATATTCACACACAGCAGATCTGTTACAGAAATGTCTGCAGGCCCTATTCAGATAAATGACCTTTATGTTACGTCACTATCCAGGATCACTACATGCGGTATACAAAGCAAGTACATAACCCATGTGGACAGACCGGAAGACAATGACGGCAGGGGGTCCTTTACTTGGCCGCTAGGTTTTGGTGGGAAAATTCCAAACAAAGGGCTCATGCACACGGCCACAATTTGCGGTCCCCAATGCACGGGCAACATCCGTGCGGACCCTTGAATGGGCACTTGATCCATCTGCACCGCAAAAAATTCTATTTTTTTGCGGTGCGAAGGCACGGAGAGAAACCCCTCAGAAGTGAAAGGGGTGCACAAAAGCTAGATTATTCCCCATCTGACGGCTCATGCACACGAACGTATTTTATCTCCGTTTCCGTTCCGTTTTGTTACAGGTCCATATGCGGAACCATTCTTTTCAATGGGACTTGTAAAAAGACGGAAATGACGTGTGCATTCTATGTCCGTAAGTCCGCTCCGCAAAAAAAAAAACAGAACATTAGGGTTGTTGCGGGTATCGAAATTTCGATACCCAATCGATACTTTTGTCCCGGTATCGATACGATACCGGGATTTCCGTTTTTTCGATACTGGGCTGCGCTTCTGCGCAGTCTAGTATCTCTGAACATGAGCGCGCTGCTATCGGCGCGCTCATGTTCTCTCTCAGCAGCACGGGGAGAAGGAAGCTGTCCTCCCTCCCCCCTGTGCTGCTGCCGCTGCCACCAATGAGAAGAGAGGGGCGGAGGAGGGGCGGCAATGAGAAGAGAGGGGCGGAGGAGGGGCGGCAATGAGAAGAGAGGGGGTGGAGGAGGGGCGGCAATGAGAAGAGAGGGGGTGGAGGAGGGGCGGCAATGAGAAGAGAGGGGCGGAGGAGGGGCGGGCGCACTGCGCCACCAATGATAGGATTACTATCGGAGCGATGGGAGGAGACATCAGCTTCACTAGTGGGCGTTCCTTTTCCCTGCGCTGCGATTGGACAGCGCTACAGCCAGGGAGAAGGAACGCCCACTAGTGAAGCTGATGTCTCCTCCCATCGCTCCGATAGTAATCAGCAGCATGTGGAGCAGGAGAGGAGACAGTAATGGGGCACTGCGGGCGAACGGAGCGGCGCCCAGGACTAAATGGTGAGTGCTGAGACATCGCTGGGCGCCGCTCTGTGTGGCCTAATAGTGAAAGTCTGGACTCATATACAGTAGTCAGTCTTTAACACATACAGGAGGCGGGTGCCGGCAGCAGAATCGCATTGCCGGCACCCTGCCCCTGACAGGGAGCTGCGATCAGCTTGCAGTTAACTGCCGCTGATCTGCTAGTACCCGCCTCCTGTATAAAGGGGTAAAATCATTGGTGGTGCAGTGTGCCCCCCCCCTCAATCCCCCCATCCCATTAAAATCATTGGTGGCACAGTGCGCCGGCCCCTCTCAACCCTCCAGTATTAAAATCATTGGTGGCAGTGGCCACAGGGACCTCTCCACTCCCCCTCATTGGTGGTGCAGTGGCAGCTTCTGATCGGAGCCCCAGCTGTGTAAGCCTGGGGCTCCGATCGGTTACCATGGCAGCCAGGACGCTACAGAAGCCCTGGTTGCCATGGTAACATCCCTGATGCTGTGTGCACAAAGCACAGAGCAGCAGGGACAGTGTGGAGTCCTATTCACCCTGATAGAGATCTATCAGGGTGAATAGGAAAAGGGATGAAAGATCCCAGGTTCTAGCCCCTAAGGGGGGAAATAGTTATTAAATAAAAAGTGAAAAAAAAAAAAACACTAAAATATGAAGTATAAATCACCCCCCTTTTCCCAATTTCACATATAAAATATATAAATAAACATATTACATCGCCACGTCAGAAAAGTCCAAACTATTAAAATATAAAAAAAAAATCTAGGTGGTGAATGCCGGAACAGAAAAAATAAAATAAAAACTGCGCGATTCGCCATTTTTAAAAATGAGGAATGCACGTGGCTTTTTTTGTTTATTTTTTTCGCGTGGTATCGAATGGTATCGAGTATCGCAATACTTTTTCATGGTATCGAAACCGAATCAAAAATTTGGTATCGCAACAACTCTACAGAACATGTCCTATTCCTGTCTGTTTGGCGGACAAGGATGTGCATTGTTACAATGGGTACACAAAAAAAACAGATGCAACATGGACGTCGCATGGATGTCATCGTTTTTTTTTGGTGGATCCTTGTTTTGCGGACCGCAAAATACATACAGTCGTGTGCATGAGCCCTAAATCTGGGCAGATTACAGGTAACATAGTAACATAGTAACATAGTACATAAGGCCGAAAAAAGACATTTGTCCATCCAGTTCGGCCTGTCATCCTACAAGTTGATCCAGAGGAAGGCAAAAAAACCCTGTGAGGTAGAAGCCAATTTTCCTCACTTTAGGGGAATAAAAAATTCCTTCCCGACTCCAATCAGGCAATCAGAATAACTCCCTGGATCAACGACCCCTCTCTAGTAGCTATAGCCTGTAATATTATTACACTCCAGAAATACATCCAGGCCCCTCTTGAATTCCTTTATTGTACTCACCATCACCACCTCCTCAGGCAGAGAGTTCCATAGTCTCACTGCTCTTACCGTAAAGAACCCTTTTCTATGTTTGTGTACAAACCTTCTTTCCTCCAAACGCAGAGGATGTCCCCTCGTCACAGTCACAGTCCTGGGGATAAATAGATGATGGGATAGATCTCTGTACTGCCCCCTGATATATTTATACATAGTAATTAGATCTCCCCTCAGTCGTCTTTTTTCTAACGTGAATAACCCTAATTTTGATAATCTTTCAGGGTACTGTAGTTGCCCCATTCCAGTTATTACTTTAGTTGCCCTCCTCTGGACCCTCTCCAGCTCTGCTATGTCTGCCTTGTTTACAGGAGCCCAGAACTGTACACAGTACTCCATGTGTGGTCTGACCAGTGATTTGTAAAGTAGTAGGAATATGTTCTCATCACGGGCATCTATGCCCCTTTTGATGCAACCCATTATCTTATTGGCCTTGGCAGCCGCTGCCTGACACTGTTTTTTGCAGCTTAGTTTGCTGTTTATTAAAATTCCTAGATCCTTTTCCATGTCAGTGTTACCGAGTGTTTTACCATTTAGTATGTACGGGTGACTTGCATTATTCCTTCCCATGTGCATAACTTTACATTTCTCAGTGTTAAACCTCATCTGCCACTTATCTGCCCAAGCCTCCAATCTATCCAGATCCCTCTGTAGTAGTATACTGTCCTCTTCAGTGTTAATTACTTTACACAGTTTAGTGTCATCTGCGAAAATTGATATTTTACTATGCAAGCCTTCTACAAGATCATTAATAAATATATTGAAGAGAATAGGGCCCAATACTGACCCCTGAGGTACTCCACTAGTGACAGTGACCCAATCTGAGTATGTACCGTTAATAACCACCCTCTGTTTTCTATCATTGAGCCAGTTACTTACCCACTTACAGACGTTTTCTCCGAGTCCGAGCATTCTTATTTTATATACTAACCTTTTATGAGGTACAGTGTCAAATGCTTTGGAGAAGTCCAGATACACGACATCCATTGATTCGCCGCTGTCAAGTCTAGTACTTACCTCCTCATAGAAACTGATTAAATTAGTTTGACATGACCGATCCCTCACGAAGCCATGCTGATATGGCGTTATTTGCTTATTTCCCATAAGATGCTCTAACATAGCATCTCTCAGAAAACCTTCAAACAGTTTACCCACAACAGATGTTAAACTTACCGGCCTATAGTTTCCAGGCTCTGTTTTTGGACCCTTTTTGAATATTGGCACCACATTTGCCATGCACCAATCCTGTGGGACATTCCCTGTCAGTACAGAGTCCACAAATATCAGAAATAAGGGTCTGGCTATGACATTACTTAATTCCCTTAGGATACGGGGGTGTATGCCATCCGGTCCTGGCGATTTGTCTATTTTGATTTTTTTAAGTCGCTGTTGTACTTCTTCCTGGGTCAGACAGGACACTTTTAATGGCGAATTTATTTCAGCATTCAGCATTTCATCTGACAGTTTATTTTCCTCAGTGAATACACTGGAGAAAAAAATATTTAACAGCTTTGCTTTCTCCTCGTCGCTCTCTGCGACTCCCCCCTCATTACTCTTTAAAGGGCCGACACATGGAGTACTGTGTACAGTTCTGGGCTCCTGTAAACAAGGCAGACATAGCAGAGCTGGAGAGGGTCCAGAGGAGGGCAACTAAAGTAATAACTGGTAGGGTAGCAACGTGTGGTTAATGGGTTAACCTGTGTGATAAACTTGCTCAAGAAAAGATTAGGGTATCTGCCCAGTACCGGACAGGTCATTGAGTCTCATGGCACTTTTACACAGGTAGAGGAACGTGTGGTTAATGGGTTAACCTGTGTGATAAACTTGCTCAAGAAAAGATTAGGGTATCTGCCCAGTACCGGACAGGTCATTGAGTCTCATGGCACTTTTACACAGGTAGAGGATGGGGGCAATTATTGGGAATGAGCAATCGTATAGACACTCATTCTCAATAATTGCCTGTGTACAGGTGCCACCGATCACCCGAAGAATGAGCAAACACTTGTTTATCGGGTGATCGTTACTTTCTTATAACAGCGATGTGCTGCTGACAAAAAATGAAACTGTACAGGGCTAAATGATCACCGTAACGATCGTTCATCCCCGGGAGCATTGCCCATTTTATAAATAAAGGGCCCTTACTAAGTGTCGGCCCACAATGAGCACCGATGTAACAGGTCAATCGGCACTAAATGGGGGGTGAACAATCGTTAATACGATTGTTCTGTCCCTGGGCTGTTTGCCCATTGTCGGCAGCGCACCCCCTGTTTCGACAATGATGATTTTTAGGTCCACATAAAAAATGAGATCTACTGACAAACAAGCAAACCTTGACCACCTGCCATGATGACATGCACAAACGATCAGGGACAAGCATTATCTGCCCCTGTAAATGGGATGTATTTTGTTTGAGTTTTGTGTGTTGCATTTCCCTGTCATTTGTATTTAGGCCTGAGGCAGACTCCTGTTCGTCCCTCCTTTTGGAGGAACCGGTTGTCTCAGTCCTGACATTAGTACCGGGGTCCTATAGGGTGAGTTAGGACATTAGGTATCCTGTGTATGAACTCGCCTTGGACTTTGATTAGGGTTTTTCTAGGAGGTTTCCTTCTCCTTTCCCTAGTTTCCGGGCCTTATTCCCTCCCCCCTTTCCCTCCTATGTTCGGTGTTTCCCTCCCACACCCGAAGGTGACAATAACCCCCCCACACACACATAGAAACATTGGGGGGTACCTGTAAAGAGAAGATTACTTAGCTGCCCCCCCCAGCGTTGGCCCCCTGCTCCTTCTCCTCTAGGCCTGTCCTGCTCCACTGCTGAGGGGTGAGACCTCTGCTCTATTCTTTCAGCCCTCCTATAGCCAAATTGCACACAAAATGTTATGCCAAGTGTGTGGCTGTGATATACTGCCTTTATATAGGCCGCTGTGTTAGGCCTCTTTCACATGAACGTGTGCGTTCTGTGGCCGTATTGCGGATCCGCAATACACGGGCGCCGTTCCGTGGGCATTCTGCATCACGGACGCGGACCCATTCACTTGAATGGGTCCGCAAATCCGGAGATGCGGAATGGAAGCACGGAACGGAACCTTGCGGAGGCACTACGGAGTGCTTCCGTGGGGTTTCGTCCCGTACTTCCGTTCCGCAAAAAGATAGAACATGTCCTATCTTTTTGCGGAATGGGCAGATCGCGGACCCATTAAAGTGAACGGGTCCGCGATCCGCTGCGGCTGCCCCATGGTTGGTGTTTGTGCATTACCGCCCGCAATTTGCGGGCCGCAGCACGGCCACGGGGCGCACACGTTCGTGTACAAGAGGCCTTAGGATTGTCTATTAGTGCACTGATGGAGCAAGGGCACTGTGGTATAATAACTGAATGCAATGTATTCTCTTTATAAGTTACATCTTCTATGCAGGGACTTGTAGTTCCACAGCAGTCACTGCACTGTAGCTATATATGTGGCTGTTCTGTTCTGTTCTGTTCACTGCATATCAGTGGTGGGAAAATCAAAGAGGAAGGACATGAGGGACGGGTGCGGCACTGCTGAGTAAATGGGTACTGCTAAGTAAATGGGTACTGCTGAGTAAATGGGTACTGCTGAGGTCATGGGTACTGCTGAGGTCATGGGTACTGCTGAGTAAATGGGTACTGCTGAGGTCATGGGTACTGCCGAGGTCATGGGTACTGCCGAGGTCATGGGTACTGCTGAGGTCATGGGTACTGCTGAGGTCATGGGTACTGCTGAGGTCATGGGTACTGCTGATTAAATGGGTACTGCTGAGGTTATGGGCACTGCTGAGGTTATGGTTTGGGCACTGCTGAGGTTATGGGCACTGCTAGGGTTATGGTTTGGGCACTGCTGAGGTTCTGGTCATGTCTGAGGTTATGGGTACTGCTGAGTATATGGGCACTACTGAGTATATGGATACTGCTGCAGTTATGGGCGCTACTGAGGTTACGGACGCTAGTGAGTTTATGGGCGCTGCTGAGTTTATAGGTACTGATGAGTATATGGGCACTACTGAGTATATGGGCACTGCTGCGGTTATGGGCACTACTGAGTATATGGGCACTGCTGCAGTTATGGGTACTGATGAGTATATGGCACTACTGAGTATATGGGCACTGCTAAATTTAAGGGCACTGATGAGTATATGGGCACTGCTGGAGTGTAATTTGTGCTCCTAGAATAAGAGGCCCTGGTAAATAACCACTAATCAGCGTCATCTCCATCATACGCTGCATTTTTAGAGGATGTGACCTCAGACTTTCACGCTGCCAGCGACATTCATCATAAAACCTCAAGAACAGCAGAGGATCAGATAAAACGTCTTGTGGCGCTCAGCATGAGATGACATGTCATTCACTTTACGCTTCACAGCCAGAGGAAGCAGCCGGGTATCTGACAAAACAACATACGAATACTGTGGTAACACAACGGAATATTTTATATCCCGGGGCCCTGGGGTGACACCAGACCCAGCACCCGACCGCCATGACCTTACACAGGGAAGCTCGGGACATCTGCACTGGATTGTCCTCTGCTCAGCAGAGTGTTTGCTGTTCAATTCAGGAAAGTTACAGAACACAGATGTAGCAGAGCTGAATTTGTCTTTTTTCAGGCTGCACGTTTTCTGCATTTAGGGTCGCCCCCCACACACACACACGCACACACACACACACACAAATTTTGTCCTCATGTCTTTTTTTTTTACCAGTAAGAAACACCAGAATAACCACAAGGTTGTTTTTTTTGGGCATTTGTTGCATTTTTTTGCAGTATGTTTGCTCTCTAGTGTTTCCTTTATGGAGGTTTTTTTAACAGTGTCCAGAAAGGCAAAAAAGTCAACAAAAATGACAGTAAAAAAAAACATTTGCGTGTCCTGTGTGTCATATATACCATAGACCATTAGCTAATATCTGGAGCTGGTGTTTTTAGCAGAAAAAAAAGCCCAAAATAACCCACAGGTACAAAGAAACAAGCCAAAAGTGCAGAAAAAATCCTTATAACTATATGTGAAACCGGCCTAAGGGCTCATGCACATGAACGCATTTTAAAAAAAACGGAAATAACTCCTTTTGCATTCCATATCTATATGTCCGCAACTCTGTTCCGCAAAAAAAACTGAATATGTTCTATTCTTGTCCGTTATGCGGAAAAGGACAGGCATTGTTACAATGGATCCGCAAAAAAACAGATGTCACACAGATGTCATCCTTTTTTTTTTTGCTGATCCGTGTTTTGCGGACTGCAAAATACATACGGTCGTGTTTGTGATCCCTAAGGCCTCATGCACACGACCGTATGTCGGATCTGCAAAAAATACGGATGACGTCCGTGTGCATTCCGTATTTTGAGGAACGGAACAGCTGGCCCCTAATAGAACAGTCCTCTCCTTGTCCGTAATGCGGACAATAATAGAACATGTTCTACCTTTTTACGGAACGGACGGATCACGGACCCATTCAAGTTGAAATGGTCTGGATCCTTTCCGGCCGCCGCACAGACATTGCCCGTGCATTGGGGACCGCAACGGCCAAAGGACTAAGGCTAATTTCAATCTGGGAAATACATCCGTAACATGGAGTGCGTTTCCCGGACTGAAACTAGCCTAAGGGCACAACCACACGCCATGGCTGTGTTCGTAGGGGCCACGTCTGCCTCTAATGAGACCGCACTGTTCCACGGGTCCGTATTGTTAATGGCCGCGCTGTATTGTACCGCAGCGGTACTTGACTGCAAACTGCGACACAACCGCGCAACGTGGTTGTACCCTAAGATCTCCCAGATAGAACCATTTAGGCCTCATGCACACGACCGTTGTGTGCATCCGCGGCCGTTGTTCCGTTTTCCGTTTTTTTTCGCGGACCCATTGACTTTCAATGGGTCCGTGGAAAAGTCGGAAAATCCACCTTTTGGCTTCCGCGTCCGTGATCCGTTTTTCCAGTCCGTGAAAAAAATATGACCTGTCCTATTTTTTTCACAGACAACGGTTCACGGACCCATTCAAGTCAATGGGTCCGTGAAAAATCACGGATGCACACAAGAGAGTCATCCGCGTCCGTGATCCGTGTCCGTTTTTCCTATCATTTTCAATGCAAACTTGACTTAGTTTTTTTTTTCACTTTTCATGTCCATGGATCCTCCAAAAATCAAGGAAGACCCACGGAAGAAAAAACGGTCACGGATCACGGAACAACGGAAATCCGTTTTGCGGACCGCAAAAAAAAACGGTCGTGTGCATGAGGCCTTAACCTGCAGTCCTATGTAAAAACCGACAGAGATAGCCTCATCATGATCAGTTATAACAAACCGCAGACTCGGCTCTGCTACACCAAAAAGACCCAAATCTGCACAATCAAAACAAAGAAGAGGTGACAATCAGAATCACTCCCATCATAGGTAATCACTCCCATCATAGCCGAGGCATTCATTCCAGTCTGAAGGACCAGTTGGAGCCCGTACCCTCTTATGATGCCAACTGGGACCAGTATAACATATTTCCACTGGTTGGTTGCTATGGTTATGGGTACATTCTGCCATGAAGTCCCATTTTGGGGACGTGCACAGGTCACACAGACTGGTATATGCCAGGGAGAGGCAGAGGACGGTCCACCGCATCCCCCCTATGGGCACATGGAAAGTCACACAGCGCAGCGGCCTCCCGCACAGTGTGCACACAGCCCTGTCACCCGGGCGCTAAAGTTCCCAGAGCCCGAGCCCTGACTCACCCGGACGGCGGCTGGACGCGGCGCAGGCGGCTGGGCACTCAGCGTGTCTTCATGGTGCCCCGGGCCAGGGAATGGGGATGCCGCTCACCCGCTGCCTTCCTCCTCCAGCGTCCTGCAGCCGCCCAGCCCCGCAGTGACGCACAGGCTGGAGAAGGGGCGGCGGGAATAATGGAGGGTCCTCTGTCCTGCCCCCTGCAAGACTCTGTGCCCTCAGCCCGGGCAGCGGGAGGACAATGTGAGGAAAAGGAGGAGCAGGGGCTGGCACACTGCACCGGACCCTGGGAGAGGGGGGCATGTCTGGCTCTAATCTATCTATTATCTATCTATCTATCTATCTATCTATCTATCTATCATCTATCTATCTATCAATTATCCATCTATTATCTATCTATCTATCTATCTATCTATTATCCATCTATCTATATATCTATCTATCTATCTATCCATCTATTATCTATCTATCTATCTATCTATCCATCTATCCATCCATCTATCTATCTATCTATCTATCTATCTATCTATCTATCTATCTATCTATCTATTAGCTATCTATCTATCTATTAGCTATCTATCTATCAGATTACATTTGAATCCTGATCAGGATTCTGATCACAATGAAAAAATGCATTGGAAAAAACGGATCCGCCATTTCTGGACTTTAACTTTTTTTGCACATTTTTCGGATTTAACATGCAAAAGCCGGATCCAGTTTGATGGAACACACGGCGCCGGATCCGGCATTAATGCAAGTCAATGGGAAAAAGGCCGGATCCGGCGTTCAGTCAAAGTGTTCCGGATTTTTGGCTAGAGGTAAAAATACAACATGCTACGTTTTTCTGAAAAGCCTGATCAGTAAGGCTACTTTCACACTTGCGGCAGAGAGATCCGGCAAGCAGTTCCGTCACCGGAACTGCCTGCCGGATCAGGCAAAATGTATGCTAACTGATGGCATTAGTAAGACTGATCAGGATCCTGATCAGTCTTAAAAATGCCTGATCAGTCGAAAAAATGCATTGAAATGCCGGATCCGTCTTTCCGGTGTCATCCGGCAAAAACGGATCCGGCATTTATTTTTTCACCTTTTTTTCAGTCTGCGCATGCGCATACCGGAAGGACGGATCCGGCATTCAGGCAAGTCTTCAGTTTTTTTAGCCGGAGATAAAACCGTAGCATGCTACGGTTTTCTCTTTTGCCTGATCAGTCAAAACGACTGAACTGAAGACATCCTGATGCAAACTGAACGGATTACTCTCCATTCAGAATGCATGGGGACATACCTGATCAGTTTTTTTCCGGCATAGTGCCCCTGTGACGGAACTCTATGCCGCAAAAGAAAAACGCTAGTGTGAAAGTACCCTAAGTTCCCCATCCTTATGACTCTGCAGTGTGACAGGAAACCTATACTAACACTGGGAGAACATAAGACTGCTTTCAAAAATAGAACTTTTAATAGATTATTTCTATTAGATAATAAAATGCAAAGGGAATGAACAAATGATAAACGTGAGTCGGCCTTCGGTGTGAGCTCTCTGTGCCCTTACACCAGCAGCAGTTCTTCTAGGCACACTGTCAGACACCGTTTTTGAGAGAAGTAAGCGCAGATCTGGGGATGTAGGCTTGCTCTAATCCTTCTGTCTCTTCATCAGGGCTCTGCGGAGGCCATATCATCACCTCCAGGACTTCAGGTCCTTCTTTATGCTGAAGATAGTTTATAATGGGGTTTTCCTCGATTCTGATACTGACGACCTATCCTCAGGATAGGTCATCAATATCTGATCAGTGGGGGTCTGACACCCAGGACCCCCACTGATTAGCTATTTAAGAAGCCACCAGAGCTTCCACAGCCTTCTCCGTGCTCACCAAGCACAGCACCGTACATTGTAAGACGGCTGTGCTTAGTATCGCACCCAGCTTCATTCACTTTAATATGGCTGAGCATGATACCAGGCACAGCCACTATACAATGTTCGGCGCTGTACTTGGTGAGCGCTTAGGGTACTTTCACACTAGCGTTTTTCTTTTCCGGCACTGAGTTCCGTCCTGGGGGCTCTGTACCGGAAAAGAACTGATCAGTTTTATCCCCATGCATTCTGAATGGAGAGTAATCCGTTCAGGATGCATCAGGATGTCTTCAGTTCAGTCTTTTTGACGTTTTAGGACGGAGATAATAACGCAGCATGAAATGTATTAGAGCCGGATTAAAAATACCGCAATGCCGGATCCGTCCTTCCGGTCTGCGCATGCGCAGACCTTTAAAAATGTGAAAAAAATTGAAACTGATCCGTTTGTCCGTATGACAAACGGACAGACGGATCCGTTCTTGCAATGCATTTGTGAGACGGATCCGCATCCTGATCAGTCTACAAATGCTGTCCGTTTGCAGGCAGATTGCCTGATCCGGCACTGCTTGCCAGATCACTCTGCCGCAAGTGTGAAAGTAGCCTAACAGTAGCTGATCAGCAAGGGTCCTGGGTGTCAGACCTCCACCGATCAGATACTGATGACCTATCCTGAGGATTGCTTGGGGACGTTGTCATGCTGTGTAATAAATCTGGAGCCACTCCGACACCTCCTACACAATAGAGCTATGTACCTCCGGAGCCACTGTAAAGCAGGGGGCGCAGCCAGTATCCGAGGAAGCACAACTTCTGCAATGTCCTAAATTCAATATAACAAAACAATAACAAACACAGGTGCACTCTGCAGAATCACTAAATCCTCAAACTGATTTTAAAATTGAGAGATTAGTCAACATGTCCTACGGTGTAGAACATGTCTAAGCCCGGACACCACGACAAGGTTTCTCAAGTAGCCCGGGACCCTACACTCTCCTACCTGAGCCGTATGGGCGATACCAGGAGCCAGTGGGCAAATTACAGGAGCATAAGGCCGACTCACAAACAACTCACCAGTTACCTCCAGCATGTGGCCATGCTTGCAATGGGAGGAGGGAGGAGTCTGTGAGTCCCACTCAAGACTTGCTGATATGTCCCAGGCCTCACAGGGCTACTTGAGAAACCTTGTCGTGGTGTCCGGGCTTAGACATGTTCTACACCGTAGGACATGTTGACTAATCTCTCAATTTTAAAATCAGTTTGAGGATTTAGTGATTCTGCAGAGTGCACCTGTGTTTGTTATTGTTTTGTTATATTGTTATATTAATTATTACATCCGCACTTGTTACCTTGTGTAGGATGTCTATTGTGGTACTTGTGGTTCGCCGCGGGCATCCTCCATTGTATGCATTTTGCTGGGGATTGCCATTAGCAACGGGCCACAAGTGCAGGATTTGCTCCCCTATATATATGCACAACTGCATGTGGGTTTGAAGCACCTCCTGCTAATGCCAACCTGTCTTCTTAGTTTGTATAATGTCCTAAATTCAGTATAAGGTGGCTTTGGGATAGAGCTTGACTTTAAAGGGGTTCTGCAGTTTTTTTAAACTGATGATCTATCCTCTGGATAGACCATCAGCATCTGATTGACGGGGGTCCGACACCTGGGACCCCCACCGATCGTCTGTTTGAGAAGGCAGCGGTGCTATAGCAGCGCCGCGGCCTTCTCACTGTTTACCGCAGGACCAGTGACGTCACGACTAGTATCAACTGGCCTGGGCGGGGCTAAGCTCTGTTCACTTGAATGAAGCTTAGCCCCGCCCAGGCCAGTGATACTAGTCATGACGTCACTGGCCCTGCGGTAAACAGTGAGAAGGCCGCGGCGCTGCTGCCAGCGCCGCTGCCATCTCAAACAGCTGATCGGCGGGGGTCCCGGGTGTCGGACCCCCGCCGATCAGAAGCTGATGATCTATCCAGAGGATAGATCATCAGTTTAATAAACAAACTGCAGAACCCCTTTAAGTGCAGTTTTGGCATATTAGCGCGTTTCTTAGGTATATGACAAATAGTAAATAAAAGTGCAGCGCAAATGAAAATATTTTAATAACTGTGTCAAATGTTTGGGTAATTTGTGATAAATGATAGCAATCCGCTAATTATTAAGTTACAGCTGCTCTTCTTGCTTACATTTCATGCAGTGTTGGAGCACTTTGCTAAACACAGATTTTGCATTGCTGGTCATAGAGATTCATTGTGAATTCCAGAACAAAACATAAAGCACGCTAAATGGGAACCATGTGCATATACTGTATTTCTTATCTGCTCTGAGCATGTGACATTAAAGAGGACCTGTCCCCACTCCTGACCTTCCTGGTTTAGTAGCTTCATGCATTCCCTATGTGATAACAATTCTGGAGCCTCTATTCTTATGGCTCTATGTTGTGCCATTCCGTTATTATTTCTACTAGAAGTTATGAATGAATTGCTAGCAGTCTGCAGTAAGGGTACAGCGGGGAGGTAACCAGTTGGGGGTGTGTACCTGCTCAGACTCAATCTATCCAATCAGTGCTGCCATTTTCAGACTGTGCAGGTACACACCCCCAACTGGTTACCTCCCCTCTGTACCCTTACTGCAGACTGCTAGCAAAATAACTTCTAGTAGAAATAATACAGGCATGGTACAACATAGTCATAAGAATACACGCTACAGAACTGTTATGGGATGAAACATCCGAAGTCGATTCGCATAATACTTTGTTTGAATACTGTACGGAGTGAGCGCTCCGTACAGTATTAGAATGTATTGGCCCCGATGAGCCGAAGTTATTGCTCATTGAAGTCTCGCCAGACTTTGCGTAATAACTTCAGAAATCAATTTTTACTGTAAAAAAAACTTTTTCTGAACTTGGGTTTGGTTCCAAGTGGTGCCTTGTAACCGAACCCGAATTCGGGAAATGTTTTTTTTACAGTACAAATTAATTTATGAAGTTATTACGTGAAGTCTGGCGAGACTTCCAAAGCAATAACTTCAGCTCATCGGAGCCAATACATTCTAATATTGTACAGAGCGCTCACTCCGTACAGTATTCAAACGAAGTATTATGCAAATCAACTTCGGATGTTTCATCCGAAGTCGATTTGTTCATCCCATAACTTCGCAATAACTTCGGCTCATCCGAGCCAATACACTCTAAGGCCCCATTCACACGTCCTCAATTTCGTTCCGCATTTTGCGAAACGGATTTGCGGACCCATCCATTTCTATGGGGCAATTCTATTGCGGACAAGAATAGGCATTTTCTATTAGTGTCGGCAATGTGCGGTCTGCAAAATGCTGCTGTCCGTGGATCCGCAAAACACGCTAAGGACGTGTGAATGGAGCCTAATACTGTATGGAGCTCCTGCTCCGTACAGTATTAGAACGAAGGTTTATGCGAATTGACTTCGGATGTTTTATCCGAAGTCGATTCGCTCATCCCTAGTTATTACATGGGTAATGCATGAAGCTATTAAAACAGGCATGTCATGTCATGAATTAGTAGAGACAAAGGAGCAATATAAAATAAAATAAAATAAAAACCGTAATCATATTTTTATTGTCATACCAGTCGTCCCCCCAGCTGCAGTTTTTTCTTTATTTTATACTGCCCTTTGCTCACTGCCAATTTCTTAAAAATAAAAATAAGTCTTAGAAAACGACATTTCACAATTAGTTACATGGTGACATTTCGTACTATGAGTAAACAGCAGATTCATCCATCTATGTGTGCAGTCAGCAAATGCCATCCTATAATTTGCAAATGTTACCGCTACTAAAAGGAGTCATTCCACATGTAGCTACAATACATTCAGAAAGTCTTCAGACACTTGAATAATGTGAAGAAAAAATTAATCCAGCCAGCAAAGAAAGCAATATGAACAATCACAATACATTAGTAAGTGCCTTGTATTAACTTCCTCTACATGATTAATGCTTTTTGCTGAAGTAAGACAACCCCTTTAATGAAAAAGTAAAAATAGAATTTTAGAAATTTTTGCAAATTTGTTTTAAATTTCGCATGGACATACGGTAAGTACAGACCCTTGACACTTTAAATTTAGCTCTGGGGCCCTCATATTTTTCTTGATCATCTTTGAGATGTTTCTACACTAGATTGGTTCCACCTGGGGTAAATTCAGTTGATTGGACATGATTTGAAAAGACACCCCCTGTCTATATAAGGTATAAGACAATGCATATCACAGCAAAAACCAAGCAATGAAGAGAAAAGAACTGCCTGTAGAGCTCAGAGACAGGACTGTGTGGAAGCAGAGATCTGTAGAAGGGTGCAAAAAAAAATTCTACTGCACTGAAAGTTCCCAAAAGCACAGAGGCCTCAATAATTCCTAAATGGAAGAAGTTTGGAACAATCAGGACTCCTAGAGCTGGCCTCCCCACCAAACTAAGTAATCGGGGAGAAGGGCCTTGGTAAGAGAGTTGACCAAGAACCCAATAGTCACTCTAGCTGAACTCTATTTAAAGATCCTGTGTGCAGATGGCAGAAACTTCCAGAAGGTCAACTATCATTGCAGGACTCCACTAATCTGGTGGCCAAAAAAAGCCTCTTCTTAGTAAAAAAAAAACACTTGAAATAAAGGAAAATGGGGGAACTGGGATTTATTATCACCAATATTTGAGAAATTATGGTCAGTTCAATGAATCTGGAAAGGAAAAGGTTTACAGGGTAATATTAAAGTAACATTCTCTGTTCAAACCATTCGGCTCTAAAGCATCCAATCAGTGTATACACGTCAATTCCTTTTGTCTCAATAAGGTCTTTCTATTACCACCCCATCTCAGAGGTGGAACATGGTCTACCACCAAGAACCTCAATTGTGATATGTGATGTTTGAATTGATCAAAATGGGCTGGTATGGGTAATAGCCGATTATGGCATCTAATTGTAGATTTAAGTTGGGATATACGGTCTTTGACCAGTTGTGTAGTTTCCCCAACATACATGAGACCGCAAAGACATTTATCACATATACAACAACTGTGGAATCACAGGTGAAGAACTCCTGAGTCTTAAAGCATTGTCTACTGTATGGCTGCAAAATGTTATTAACTTTGATCACTCTGGAACAATGTACACATCCTAAACAAGGGAATGTTCAGTTTTTAGGAGTTTGGAGAAAGAGTTGGGTTGGTTGCCTATTAAGGCTACCAACATCTGCTCTAACAAGTTTATCCCTTAAGTTTTTAGGTCTCTTATACTCATGTGCGTGTAGGGGAACTAAACTCCTCCACCTCTGGAAATGACTTGTGAAGTCAGGGCCAAAACAATTTTCTTCTAGGATGATGTCCAACAAAGTCATCCAAAATTCCTGTTCTGATGGATTGAGGTCAGATTCAGTCATCAATAGATCTGCCACGGTTCTCACACCCCTTTGATGTTCATTGGAGCTATTGACATCTAGTGTTAGTAGTAGGTAATCACAGGTACGTTTTTTTTTTTATAAGAAGTCGTCAGTGTCGAGCACCTCACAAGAGGTGTAAGTATGTTGTCCAAGTGTATTGCTAGGATAGATTTTGTAGAGGCCACTATGGGTCATCCAGGAGGATTGCGTACCTATTTGTAAATTTTGGGCAATATATAGAAAACCAGTGTTTTTGGATTAGATTTAGTAGGAAAATTAAAAGTTTGTGTGTCCATTATATCTCTCCGGTTAAACTCTCGTAGTCTCCTCTCAATCCTCCCTGCTATTCGCCAAACTGGATTACCGGTTAGCTTCTGATATGTGATAGAATCAGACAATTGATGTGTAATCTCTGCCAAGTCTTTTGACTTGTTCATTACAACAATCGCCCCGCCTTTATCAGGTAATTATAATGTCTTTAGAACGTTGTAGATTATCCAGTGACATTCTCTCTTCTGATGTGACATCAGAGGAATGTCTTAAATTACATTGTTTAAATTCAGCCATCACCTTGTGTACTTCACGATTCATCAGAGAAATTTACAACTTAACTGGGTGATTGTTTTTTGGGGGCATAAAGCAGTTTTTATTAAACAGTCCCAAATTGCAGATAGGCAGGGGGTCCCGTATGGATTTATGGGATATATCCTCGTCAGGGTGTTCGACATGTTTTATATGTAGGTAAGGCTGCCGTGCAGCCTGTATTTGTGGGAGGGGCAGAGGCCACGCCCCTTGGCTATATAAACCCCACGAAGTTCAAGGGACGGGACGTGCAGCCAGGTACTTCCGGGTTACGTCTGGTTTCCTGCACGTCCCGCACCTGTAAGCCAGGGTTTGGTGGCTGCGTTCTGGTCGGTTATCTGACGCTTCACACCGTTCCAAGGATTGCTTTACTTACAGTAGGTGGTACTGTCACGGTGGTGTTTGGCCTTGCTGCACACGGTGGCTGGCAGAGGACAGTGGTGTTGGGACACCGGTGGAGGTAGGCATCCGGCACGGTGGCATTATGGGGGATTCCATCTTTTGAGGGCCATAGTCGGGAGTACTTAGGTCACGGCCGTCAACGGTCATTCGCCATCTCACGTCCGCTGTCAGTGGCAGGGTGGCAGGCCTGGTACCCACAGGGTTTTGTGGGTCCAGGTCGCTACTTATGGGGCCGGTTGCGCTCAGGCACGTTCTCACGTCTACCGCCCATGGGGGAGGTTGTCCAGCCGGGGTTATTTCGGTGGCATACTCAACAATGTTGTTATACGTCGGCTTGGTGCTTTCAAGTCATGTTACGTCCGCCGCTCCGTGGCATGTTGTCCCGCCTGGAACGTCCAGGTTGTCATACGTGGCATGTTGTCCCGCCTGGAACGTCCATGTCGTTGCTCGTCTGCTTGAAGCATTCAGGCTATATTCTGTCAGCCGCCCCGGTGACATGTGATTCTGCCTGGAACTTCCAGGATTGTCATTTTTTGTCTATTGTTGTACGTCTGCTTGAAGCGGTCAGGCAATGTTATGTCAGCCACTCCGGTGGCACGTGGTCCTGCCTGGAACGTCCAGGTTGTCATACTCGTCTCTCTTGTGGCACGTCTGCTTGAAGCATTCAGGCGATATTATGTCCGCCATGCCGGTGGCTTGTGGTCCTGCCTAGAACGTCCAGGTTGTCATACTCGTCTCTCTTGTGGCACGTCTGCTTGAAGCGTTCAGGCGATATTATGTCCGCCACGCCGGTGGCACGTGGTCCTGCCTGGAACGTCCAGGTTGTCATACTCGTCTCTCTTGTGGCACGTCTGCTTGAAGCGTTCAGGCGATATTATGTCCGCCACGCCGGTGGCACATGGTCCTGCCTGGAACGTCCAGGTTGTCATACTCTTCTCTCTTGTTGCACGTCTGCTTGACATTGGCGGACAGGCACAGGCACAAATGATTTTGTACAAAATGTATTTGCCAATAATTTTTAGCATGGCATTAGCATTGGCACATTTTCTATGGTGAGTATGGCACTATATTTGCTTGATTACTTGTGTTTGCAGAGTGCTGTTGCATTGTGTTTCTTTTTGCTTTCAGGCATGGCGATGTGCACCTGAACATTGGGATGTGCTGACTAACTCCAGTTTCTTGTTTGCAACTCTCATCCACTATGGAAAAATGGATCAAGACCAGTGAAATGATCAAGAAGAATCTACCAAAATGCGGAAAATTTTTAAGGGACACTAAAGATTATCGTCTAGACCGAGTATACAAATGGCAGAATTTACAATCTTCATCCAGGGGAGGCAGACAATGCAGGCCGTTTTTGCATGAACAGACATCCTCCAGCCCCGGAAGCGATTCCTCAATTTATTACAGGAAACCTTATTTTTTAGGACCACCCAGGGGCAGGGGGGGGGCCCTTCAAGAAACCTACCCGGCGGGGAGATCGACATCGGAAGAGACAACCACATCCAGACTGGATCACAGGTAATGCCGAAAATTTAGTACTTAATATTTCTTCTGTATTTGTCTCCTGCTGAGCTCTCGCTGTTGCACAAGGGTCTTTCCTTCTGCCCCTCTTCCTCATTGGATACCTTTGTGTTGAAACAGGAATTTCTGCGGTTTTTAGACTCTATAACACTGAAAGCCCATTTTCATAACACACCAGGTATCCCTGAGGAGGATATGTCTCATAAATCCATATGGGACCCTTTGCCTATCTGCAATTTGGGACTGTTTAATAAAAGCTACTTTATGCCTCCACAAAACAATCACCTAGTTGAGATGTACATTTCTCTGGCGAACTGTGACGTACACAAGGCGATGGCTGAATTTGAGGTAATTTGAGACATTCTTCTAATGCCACACCAGAAGAGAGAATGTCAGTGGATGATCTACAACCTTCTAAAGATATTATAATCAAAGTCGCCACTAAAGGCGGGGTGATTGTTGTCATGGACAAGGCAATGTACTTGGCAGAGATTACACGTCAATTGTCTGAATCTATCACATATCAGAAGCTAACCGTGTATAACGGGGAGGATTGAGAGGAGAATATGAGAGTTCAACCCGAGAGGTATCACTGACAAACAAACTGCTAAATTTAATCCCATAACACCAGTTTTCTGTGACATGCCCCAAATTCACAAAACAGTCCTCCTGAATGACCCATAGTGGCCTCTACAAAGCCACTAGCAATATACTTGGACAACATACCTTGTGAAGCACTCTCAGTTCTTCCTGCTTGACACTGGCGACTTCTTATGCAAACTAAAAAACTTACCTGTGATACCCGGTGATTACCTACTACTAACACTAAATGTCAATAGCTTACACACCTCCACTGAACACCACGGGGGTTTGAGAGCCTTGGAAGATCTATTGATAGCTGAATGTGATCTCAGTCCATCAAAACAGCAATTTTGTAAGGCCTTGTTGAACATCATCCTAGAAGAAAAGTACTTTCTTTTGCACACCCTCTTTTCCAACAGCATGCAAGCATCTGGATGTGCTTCATAGATAAAAAATGTTATCTATGGAGGTGACCAGAGTCTACAATTCATCAATTCTTCCTGTTTTTAAACATGCTATATCCTGAGTTAAAATTTACACTACATATGAGCAAAGAGCAAGTTAGCTTTCTTAACACTAAGATCATAAGGGACTCTACAGAAGGTTTATGCATGAATCTATACACAAAGTCACCTGATTGCCATATTCTCCTATACTAATACTAGTTCCATCCAAGAGCTACCGCAATCACAATTCTTCATAGTCAACCGTATTGTGTCTAACCCAAAACTAGGGACAATAGATTAGAGGAGATGAGAAAGAAATTTTCTGCACAAGGTTGTCTGACCGCACTATTGAATTTAAGTTAATTTGATCGATTGAGGACTCCCCAAGACTCCCACACCTGCTAGCCTGTTTCACTACATACCATCCTCTCCTTTCCAAAAAAACATCATGCACTTAGTAATTATACCCAGCATGGGGTCAGAGGTCATTATACCCAGCAAGGGGTCAAAGGTGTTGATTCCATTATCCTAATTGGAGTCAGTAGGTGATAAAGACTTCCCAGAAAAAGGTGTCAAGACAGCATTGTATGTGGCAGACAATAGATGTCTTACCCCCCCCCCCCCCCCCCCCCCCGCCTCTATTCAAGCTTGGCTTCTCCATTTTTACATATTTATTCCCAGAGAATTCTTGTTCAGTCACTCAGAATTGAGAAAGCTCGTTGGAAGAACGAGTGAAACGTTTTCAAGAAATCTACAGTACGTCCAGTTGCCTTGATTTATTCTTTACAGATATACCATGACCTGGATAAATGAGAACCTTCACAGACATCATGCACTTAGAAAACACTGGCCCTGACTTCACAAGTCATTTCCATGGGTGGATGAGTTTAGTTCCCCTCCACTCACATGAGTATAAGAGACCTAAAAACTTGAGGGATAAACTTGTCAGAGCAGATGCTGGTGGTCTTACTAGGCAACCAACCCAACTCTTTCTCCAAACTCCTAAAACTCCTCTTCACCTGTGATTCCACATTTGTTTTATATGTGCTTAAGTGTCCTTTTGGTCTCATCTGTGTCAGGGGAACTACCAGATATCCCAACGTAAATCTACAATTAGATGCCATAATCGGCTATTACCCATACCAGCCCATTTTGATCAATTCAAACATCACATATCACAATTGAGGTTCTAAGTGATAGACCATGTTCCACCTCTAAAATGGGTTAGTAATAGAAAGACCTTAATGAGACACCGATTGGATGCTTTAGCTCCAAAGGGTCTGAACAGAGAATGTGACTTTAAAGGATTTCTCTCACTTCAGCAGATGGCATTTATCATGTAGAGAAAGTTAATACAAGGCACTTACTAATATATTGTGATTATCCATATTGCCTCCTTTGCTGGCTGAATTCATTTTTCCATCACATTATAGACCATGGTTACGACCACCCTGCAATCCATCAGTGGTGGTCGTGCTTGCAGTTAATCCTTTTTAACCCTTGTCCATTTTGTTCCTGCATAATCCATTGCTTTAACCACTTCCATTTACGGTACCCCGTAATCCTTTGTCACTTTATGTGGTAATAACTTTGGAATGCTTTTACTTATCCAAGCCATTTTGAGATTATTTTTTCATGATACATTGTATGTCATGTTAATGGTAAATTTGAGTCAACATGTTTTACCTTTATTTAATATTTTTTTTATCCCAAATTTACAAAAAATTGGGAAAAATTCACTATTTTCTAAATTAGAATCTCTCTGCTATTAAGACAGATATTGATACCTCCTAAAATACTTAATTAATTAACATTCACCATATGTCTACTTTATGTTGCCATCATTTTGGTAATGTTTTTTTTTTTAGGACGTTAGAAGGTTTAGAATTTTCGAAACATTTTTTTTAATTTCCAGAAAATTTCCAAAAACAACTTTTTTAAGGACCAATTCAGTTCCTAAGTCACTTTGAGGAGCTGACATAATAGAAACCACATATAAATACATTTTAGAAACAATACCTCTCAAACTATTCAAAACTGATTTTAGAAACGTTGTTAACCCTTTAGGTATTCCACAGGAATTAAAATTTCAAAATTTCAATTTTTTTTGCAGATTTTCCATTTCAATCTATGTTTTCCTGTAACACATCAAGTGTGAACAGCAAACCGATGTATGGGCACATGACAGGGCTCAGAAGGCAAGGAGCACCATATTGTATTTGGAGGGCAGATGTTGCTGGAATGGTCTTGGAATGGGTGCCATGTTGCATTTAAAGAGACCCGGAGGTAACCCTACAGTTAAAACCCCCAAAAAGTGACCACATTTTGGAAACTACACCACCCAAGGAATTTTTAAGGGGTGTAGTGAGCACTTTGACCTAACAGTCATTTCATAGAATTTCTAACACTTAGCTGTGAAAATGAAAAATTACATTTCTTTTTACAAGAAAATGGTGCTTCAGGCCCAAACTTTCGCAACACGCAGAAAACACATCTGTTTATAACATTTTACCAAAAAGTGGCCAATGTAAGGAGACAGACACCTCTCCATCCATTTCAGCCACTTTCCTGGTGGAATAGGGGATAGATGGGGGTCCAAGGGATTATCATGTAGCTATTCCATACATTTCTGGGATTGTAATACCTTTGTTATTGCCACATTAACTATATTCTTGTAAAAATAAATGTAGGCAGAGGACCTCTTTAAAGAAAAGCTGGATAAATGGGAGATCAGCTCAAAGTTAGAAAAAAACTTATTTTTGGACCGAAAATACAATATAATACTCTATAATAATAGATGTCATAAAAACTGAAGGTCCCATACACAGATCTTGTAAACATCATATGGTAGGTGGGTGGCCTTGTTACAATCTCACTGGAGCCCGGGAGCTTTAGGTGACACCTCGGGTGCACATATTTCTGTCTTGCTTTATATTTTTTCCACAATAATTCTTTTTTTAGGAAACACCAAGAATATTTGGAGCCACAATACATCAGATTTCCTGTTTCAGTTTGTATTTTGTATATTTCTGGCCTCCATAGGTCAGATATATTTATATCCAGTAAGCAGCCTACTCTTGTAAGAAACACAGGAGACTTTCAGTATATGAGATGCCAGATTAATGCTGTAAGTGGAGTCATATTAATTCTTCATGACATGAAGCTTTAAAATGTTATTATGTTCCTGGGTGAGGCGCCTGCGTAATAAAGCGTTCACATAACGGAATCAATTAGAACAAAATGTCCAGATTCATATTTTCACAGTGCCTGAGACTCTTCGAGGAAGATTTATCAGGAGAGGAGTTTTGAAAGTCAGTTTTGCTGAAGTCTGTGTTGTCATAATTTGTGCCATAATTATCAAATGTCAAATGATGTTTGGTAAATTTGTTGCATCTTTAAAATCTATGGACCTTCAGGGCAAGTTTTTCATGTTTGCATTTTACTCATTTGGGGCTAAAATCCTTTTTTTCATTTGGATTTTATTAAAAATTTTCAGCAGTTTTTGTGATACATACAGGGAGTGCAGAATTATTAGGCAAGTTGTATTTTTGAGGATTAATTTTATTATTGAACAACAACCATGTTCTCAATGAACCCAAAAAACTCATTAATATCAAAGCTGAATATTTTTGGAAGTAGTTTTTAATTTGTTTTTAGTTTTAGCTATTTTAGGGGGATATCTGTGTGTGCAGGTGACTATTACTGTGCAACTTAACAAAAAACAAATATATACCCATTTCAATTATATATTTTTACCAGTGAAACCAATATAACATCTCAACATTCACAAATATACATTTCTGACATTCAAAAACAAAACAAAAACAAATCAGTGACCAATATAGCCACCTTTCTTTGCAAGGACACTCAAAAGCCTGCCATCCATGGATTCTGTCAGTGTTTTGATCTGTTCACCATCAACATTGCGTGCAGCAGCAACCACAGCCTCCCAGACACTGTTCAGAGAGGTGTACTGTTTTCCCTCCTTGTAAATCTCACATTTGATGATGGACCACAGGTTCTCAATGGGGTTCAGATCAGGTTAACAAGGAGGCCATGTCATTAGATTTTCTTCTTTTATACCCTTTCTTGCCAGCCACGCTGTGGAGTACTTGGACGCGTGTGATGGAGCATTGTCCTGCATGGAAATCATGTTTTTCTTGAAGGATGCAGACTTCTTCCTGTACCACTGCTTGAAGAAGGTGTCTTCCAGAAACTGGCAGTAGGACTGGGAGTTGAGCTTGACTCCATCCTCAACCCGAAAAGGCCCTACAAGCTCATCTTTGATGATACCAGCCCAAACCAGTACTCCACCTCCACCTTGCTGGCGTCTGAGTCGGACTGGAGCTCTCTGCCCTTTACCAATCCAGCCACGGGCCCATCCATCTGGCCCATCAAGACTCACTCTCATTTCATCAGTCCATAAAACCTTAGAAAAATCAGTCTTGAGATATTTCTTGGCCCAGTCTTGACGTTTCAGCTTGTGTGTCTTGTTCAGTGGTGGTCGTCTTTCAGCCTTTCTTACCTTGGCCATGTCTCTGAGTATTGCACACCTTGTGCTTTTGGGCACTCCAGTGATGTTGCAGCTCTGAAATATGGCCAAACTGGTGGCAAGTGGCATCTTGGCAGCTGCACGCTTGACTTATTTCAGTTCATGGGCAGTTATTTTGCGCCTTGTTTTTTCCACACGCTTCTTGCGACCCTGTTGACTATTTTGAATGAAACGCTTGATTGTTCGATGATCACGCTTCAGAAGCTTTGCAATTTTAAGAGTGCTGCATCCCTCTGCAAGATATCTCACTATTTTTGACTTTTCTGAGCCTGTCAAGTCCTTCTTTTGACCCATTTTGCCAAAAGAAAAGGAAGTTGCCTAATAATTATGCACACCTAATATAGGGTGTTGATGTCATTAGACCACACCCCTTCTCATTACAGAGATGCACATCACCTAATATGCTTAATTGGTAGTAGGCTTTCGAGCCTATACAGCTTGGAGCAAGACAACATGCATAAAGAGGATGATGTGGTCAAAATACTCATTTGCCTAATAATTCTGCACGCAGTGTAGGGTTAAAAATCAGTCTATTTGCACACTGTTGCTCCTGTGTTCTGTCAGCTGACGGCTCATGTGAAGCCTTGTCTTTGATCTCCCAACCTAATAAACACCCATTTAGGCTATATTCTTATCAGTTTGATTAGGGTACATTCACAGTTGCAGTTGCCAGATTCGACAAGCTGTTCTGGCATGGAACAGCCTATCAGAGGTTACAGGCTCCGGTATTGCTGGATTTTACCCTTCACTGCCAGATCCCCATTGATTGCATGCAGCATTTTTTGACTAGCCGACAGCGGGCATTTATACCGGAAGAGCGTGCCGGATTTGAACCGCAACTGTGAACGTACCCGAAGACTTTAGCTATAGTGAGTGTTTATGAGGTCAGGAGATCAGAGATAAGGCTTCACATGAAGTAAAATGTAGTAACGCAGGAACTCACTCTCTCAGATGTATATGCATATGGGTGCTCTGCCTACGGCACACCCACTGCCGCGTATAAAAATACTAGGTAGAATATTGAACCAATGGCAGTCACTAGTGTGGATTGAGCACCAAAGTGCTCGTGTGCTTGAGTAGAACACTTTGCGATGCTCGTGTAGAACACCCAAGCAAAATGGAAGTCAATGGGAGAACCCCAGGCACCCCCTGCTCTAAAGAGGGGAGGGTGTCGGGACTCTAGTTCAGCTTAGGAGTCCCTGCTCTGACTCCATATATAGCTATGTCCATATATGGAGTCAATGCTTGGGGACACCCCAGTGTATTTAAATCTAATTTAGCCTGTATTTCAGAAAAGTTCCTGCCAGGATTAAAACTCACAACCTTCTGCATTAGAGGCAAGGCACCTAACCACTCAGCTATAATAGCTGCATAGCCAGTTACTTAAAAAAAAAAAAAAAAGAGAGAGACTTCTACTGTACTGTACTTCTACTGAGACCTATACAGTAGAAGTCTCATATATATATTTTCATATTTTTTTTTTTTTTGTGATTGGCTATGCAGCTATGTAGTGTGGTGGTTAAAGTTCTGGACTGTGATGCAGAAGCTGTGAGTTTAAATCCTGTCACAAACTTTTTCAGAAATAGAGGCTAAACTTAATTTAAACATATACAGTATATATATAAGTTTTTAGCCATAATATATTTACACATATTATTATATATTTAGAATATATAATATATTATAATATATGTAAATATATTATGGCTAAAACATCAGTAGCAGTTTCCCACATATTGCGCATTCATATATATCAGAAGTATGAATATATATATACTGAAGAAAATTCTTATATATATATATATATATATATATATTTAGTATTTACACATTTATTTTGTGCCATACATTTTTTACAATTACTAAAAAAAATATAAAATATATAAATCTAATTTAACCTGACGGGATTTGAACTCACAGTTTCTTCATCATAGCCCAGAACTTTAATCACACTACTGTATTTAGCTGCATAGCCAGTCACAAAAAAATATAATATATGAGACTTCTACTGTATAGGTCTCAGTAGAAGTACAGTACAGTAGAAGTCTCTTTATTTAATAAAGTAACTGGCTATGCAGCTATTATAGCTGAGTGGATAAGTGCCTTGCCTCTAATGCAAAAGGTTGTAAGTTTGAATCCCGGCAGAAACTTTTCTGAAATACAGGCTAAATGTCACGAGGGTGTCAAGAACCACGCCTGACTCCGTTATACCCGGGGTCAGGAAGTCGCAGCGGTTGGCTGCGCGCTCTATGTAAGATAGGGCTGTTTCCTTATGGTAGCTTTCTGGGTTTGCTTTGCAACCCTTTTTGGCTCACTCAGGGATCCGTAGCTCCTTCTCCTCAGCTGTTCCTTGTCCAGCACTCCCAACCTCCTTATATTCCCCTCTCACACTTCTCTGGTTGCCAGATATAGAGCTTCCTGCCTGGACTTCTATACTGACCCTCTGGAGCTGTGTTGCTGCGTTCTCTGGTTGTTGGTCCAGAACGTTACCCTCCGGATCCCTGTTGGACCTTTGTGGTCTGCTGTGGTCGCCCACCTGGGTGTATGTGTTTGTCTGTATTGTCTGTCCTCTCCCTGGTGTTTCCCTCTTAGTGTCAGTGGTGCGGACTAGCGATCCCACCGGCCCGTTCACTATCTAGGGCTCATTTTAGGGAAAGCCAGGGTTTAGGCACGTGATCGCCGCACGGGTGAGGAACCCGTCTAGGGACGTCAGGGCAGTCAGGTGCAAGCCGCAAGGTGAGTCAGGGGTCACCACCTTTCCCTCTCCCTTGGGCAGGGCTTTCCCTTTTCCCTTCCTGTGCATGACGCCGATCATTACATTATATCTGGCCCTTATTTTGTGTAGGTAAAAAAAAATAAAAAAAATAAAAATTAATTTTTACCTACTTAGAATCCAGTATGGATCCAATTGCTGCTCTGTCCAAACAATTTCATGGCCTGTCTTTGGAGGTGGCAGGATTGAAGGCGTCGGTCCTCCAGCAACAGCAGCAATTACAACTGACCACAAGCCCAGCGGTTGCTACTGGTAACCAGGTTGTTGCGGAACCCAAGGTCCCTCTCCCTGACAGATTTTCTGGGGGCAGGGACAAGTTTTTGACATTCCGTGAGGCCTGTAAATTATATTTTAAATTTATAGGCCTCACGGAATGTCAATTTATATGACGACCCTGACCGAGTCGCACTGGCTGAATCAAGATTACGGAGACTACTACAAGGAGAGCGGCCGGTAGAGGAGTATTGCTCTGACTTCCGTAGGTGGGCTACGGATACCCAATGGAACGACCCGGCTCTCAGGAGTCAGTTCTGCTCTGGGTTATCCGAAAGGGTTAAGGATGCGCTTGCATTATATGAGACCCCCTTTTCCCTTGATGCGGTTATGTCCCTTTCTATCCGAATAGATAGACGCCTTAGGGACAGGTTGAAAAAACCGGAGCAATTGGTAACCCCTCCCAAGCAGCAGTTAGTCTGTACGGACTTAGACGAGCCTATGCAGCTAGGAGGAACTACTCATCATGTCCGTCCTCCTGAGGCTCGCCGTAGGTGTGGGGTTTGTTTTTTTTGTGGGGAGAGGGGTCATTTCATTAATGTCTGTCCTTCTTTCCTCAGAAACAAAAGACCGTCGGAAAACTACTAACCCCAAGCTGTGTGGAGGATGTCAGCCGGGGGGTATATGTTTCCTCCATACGTACATCGCAATTTGTGTTGCCAGCGGTTATTGTTTTTGGTGTTAAGACGGAGACTATTTCTTTCTTTCTATACAGTGGAGCAGGGGTAAATTTGATAGATGCCCATTTTGCCCGCACTATGGGTTTGTCTCTCTGTACGCTACAGAGACCTATTCCCATATTCGCTATTGATTCTGCTCCTCTGTCTCAGAGAAACCTCACCCACATTGTTCATAATTTACACCTTCGGGTAGGGGACCACCATAACGAGATGCTTTCATGTTATGATCTGGAGGGGCTTCCCACTCCGGTAGTGCTGGGCCTTCCCTGGTTGGTAGCGCACAATCCAGTGGTGGATTGACAGGCCAGGGAGATATCGGAGTGGAGTGAGCATTGCAGAGAAAATTGCTTAAATAGCAATTGCTTAGTCACCTCCATAACTACCCTACCTACATTTATTTCGGATTTTGAGGACGTTTTTTCTGAAAAGGGTTGTCAGAAGTTACCACCTCACCGTCCTTATGATTGCCCGGTTAACCTTATTCCCGGCGCAAAATTACCCAAGACCAGGTTATATAATCTTTCGGGTCCAGAGAGACAAGCCATGAAAGATTATATCTCCGAGAGCTTGGCTAAGGGACACATCAGACCCTCTTCTTCACCCGTGGCTGCAGGGTTTTTCTTCGTTAAAAAGAAAGATGGGGGCCTGCGTCCTTGCCTAGATTTTCGCGAATTAAATCGGATAACCATCCGAGACCCATACCCTCTTCCTCTCATTCCTGACCTGTTTAACCAGATTGCGGGTGCTAGGTTCTCCAAACTTGATCTTAGGGGGGCCTACAATCTGATTCGTATCAAGGAGGGGGATGAGTGGAAGACAGCTTTTAACACCCCTGAGGGGCATTATGAAAATCTAGTTATGCCTTTCGGTCTGACCAATGCTCCTGCCGTCTTTCAACATTTCGTTAATGACATTTTTAGTCATCTAATCGGCAGGTTTGTGGTAATATACCTAGATGATATTTTAATTTATTCGTCTGATCTGAGAACACATGAAGTGCATGTCAGACAAGTACTGCAGGTCCTACGGACGAATAAATTATATGCTAAAATTGAAAAATGTGTCTTCGCCGTTCAGGAGATACAATTCCTAGGTTATTTTTTATCTGCTTCAGGTTTCCGTATGGATCCTAGGAAGGTCCAGGCAATTTTAGATTGGGATCTTCCTGAGAACATCAAAGCACTGCAACGGTTCTTGGGCTTCGCAAATTTCTATAGGAAATTCATTAAAAATTATTCAGTTATTGTAAAACCACTTACTGACATGACTAGGAAGGGGACTGATTTTTCTAAATGGTCTGACGCCGCTAAAGTTGCTTTTTCCTCTCTAAAAGAGAGGTTTACCTCGGCACCTGCACTAGTCCAACCTGATGTCTCTCAGCCTTTTATTGTTGAAGTCGATGCGTCAGAGGTGGGAGTGGGGGCGGTGCTGTCTCAGGGTCCGTCTCCTGGCAAATGGCGTCCTTGTGCTTTCTTTTCCAAAAAACTATCTGCAGCAGAAAAGAACTACGATATTGGCAATAGGGAACTATTAGCTATTAAACTAGCGTTTGAAGAATGGCGTCACTTTTTAGAGGGGGCAGTCCACCCCGTCACTCTGATTACGGACCACAAAAATCTTCTGTACCTCGAATCAGCTAAGCGTCTCACCCCTAGACAAGCTAGGTGGTCGCTATTTTTTACCAGGTTTAACTTTGTTATTACCTATCGTCCTGGGGCAAAGAATAACAAGGCTGATGCACTATCTCGTTGTTTCCCTGGAGGGGGTAATGTGAGTGATCTGGTACCCATTCTTCAAAGAGGAGTGGTTGTTTCTGCGGTACACTCTGCTCTGGAGGGGAAGGTGTTAGAGGCCCAGGGGGACGCCCCGGTCTCTTGCCCCTCAGAGAAATTGTTTGTACCGTTGAACCTGCGTTTCGAATTATTAAAGGAACATCATAATTCGGCACTTGCTGGGCACCCGGGTAGTAAAGCAACCTTGGAGCTATTGTCTCGTCGTTTTTGGTGGCCAAGGTTGCGTCAGGATGTATTGGATTTTGTGTCTTCTTGTTCTACCTGTGCGCGCGCAAAAGTTTCGCATACACGTCCTGCATGGTCTCTATTACCACTCGTCATTCCCAATAGACCATGGACACATCTGTCAATGGATTTTATCACTGACTTACCTTTGTCTGCGGGTAAAACAGTTATTTTGGTTGTAGTGGACAGGTTTAGCAAAATGGTACACTTCATTGCGTTACCCGCACTACCTAATGCTAAGACTCTTGCTCAGGTATTCGTCAGTGAAATCGTGAAGCTTCACGGGGTCCCTTCCGATGTTGTTTCGGATCGGGGTACCCAGTTTATTTCTAAATTTTGGAAAGCTTTTTGTTCCCGTTTGGGGGTACACTTGTCCTTTTACTCAGCTTTCCATCCTCAGTCGAATGGACAGACTGAGCGTACCAACCAAAACCTGGAGACATATCTAAGATGTTTTGTGTCTGAAAACCAAGAGTTGTGGTCATCATATTTACCGTTAGCTGAGTTTGCCATAAATAATCGTCATCAGGAATCCACTGGCAAGTCACCATTTCTTGGTGCATATGGTTTTCATCCCCAATTCTGTACTTTCAAAGAGGGGGGGTCTTCTGGGGTTCCCGAAGAGGAACGGTTTTCGTCATCTCTTTCATCGGTATAGCAGAAGGTGCAAGCTAACTTGAAAAATATGGGAGGTAAATACAAATACATGGCTGATAAGAGACGGTCGCCAGGTCCAGACCTAGGAGTGAATGACTATGTGTGGTTGTCTACTAGGAATATTAAATTAAAGGTTTCCTCTTGGAAACTGGGTCCTAGGTTCATTGGCCCTTACAAAATTGTAGCCATCATCAGCCCCGTGGCTTTTCGCCTGGAGCTACCTCAGACTTTTAAAATCCATAATGTCTTTCATAAGTCGTTACTCAAAAAATATGTTCCACCTCTAGAACCGTCACCGCTGCCACCCCCTCCTGGTTTTGTGGATGGTAATCTAGAGTTTCAGATATCCAAAATTGTTAATTCTCGTCGGGTCCGCCGCTCTCTTCAATATCTGGTGCATTGGAGAGGTTACGGTCCCGAGGAAAGAATGTGGGTTCCTGCGTCTGAGGTAAACGCAGACAGGCTAGTTCGGGCTTTTCATGCCTCTCATCCTGAGAGACCTGGTCCTGAGTGTCTGGAGGCCCCTCGTAGAGAGGGGGGTACTGTCACGAGGGTGTCAAGAACCACGCCTGACTCCGTTATACCCGGGGTCAGGAAGTTGCAGCGGTTGGCTGCGCGCTCTATGTAAGATAGGGCTGTTTCCTTATGGTAGCTTTCTGGGTTTGCTTTGCAACCCTTTTTGGCTCACTCAGGGATCCGTAGCTCCTTCTCCTCAGCTGTTCCTTGTCCAGCACTCCCAACCTCCTTATATTCCCCTCTCACACTTCTCTGGTTGCCAGATATAGAGCTTCCTGCCTGGACTTCTATACTGACCCTCTGGAGCTGTGTTGCTGCGTTCTCTGGTTGTTGGTCCAGAACGTTACCCTCCGGATCCCTGTTGGACCTTTGTGGTCTGCTGTGGTCGCCCACCTGGGTGTATGTGTTTGTCTGTATTGTCTGTCCTCTCCCTGGTGTTTCCCTCTTAGTGTCAGTGGTGCGGACTAGCGATCCCACCGGCCCGTTCACTATCTAGGGCTCATTTTAGGGAAAGTCAGGGTTTAGGCACGTGATCGCCGCACGGGTGAGGAACCCGTCTAGGGACGTCAGGGCAGTCAGGTGCCAGCCGCAAGGTGAGTCAGGGGTCACCACCTTTCCCTCTCCCTTGGGCAGGGCTTTCCCTTTTCCCTCCCTGTGCGTGACGCCGGTCATTACACTAAATAAGATTTAACTACACTGGGGTGTCCCCAAGCATTGACTCCATATATAGACATAGCTATATATGGAGTCAGAGCCGCGGACTCACACTGAGGGATTCCCTCACTGTACAGCGATATTCTGCATAGAAATAGAGAATAAATTAGATTTAAATACACTGGCTCAAGCACACGTGGTGTTTGGCCGAACTCTGCAATGTGCCGACTGGTGTTCGTTCGAGCATGCTCGCTCAACATTAGCAGGCGCTATATAGCTTGGAGTTGCATGGACAAATTAAACCATTAAATTTGGTCATTTTATGCTATATGGAAACGAACAAAAGGCTATCAGTACACTCATCATCCACCCGGATACAGAGACTTTCAACCCATCCTGATACTAGGACGTTTGTCCATTCACTCTGCCACATCGTCTCTGCTAATCATCTATGTTACAACTCCAACCCACGTGGGACGCCACGTGAGACGCTGTGATAGTCTAACTTACCCGCACAGGGAACGGCCACAGCACGGAGATTGTACACCTCTAACAGCGGCCGCTGTAAAGATCGCGTGAGCCTTCACTAAGGAATCACGGAGAGACGCCTGCAGTTTAGTAATGTAACTATGCATTCAGGATGGTAATGTCATTTTATACTACTGTATAACACGATATAATTGGCAACATCACGCTCAACTGTTGGATGAATAATCACTCTCCTTCATCTGGCCCTATTTATTAGGCTATATAACAGTGATTTTCTACATCAGAGTAACGCCAATTTTACCGGATAAGCTTAGAAGACGTCTCTATGATTTTTAAGGCATGCCTCACTAACAAAATAGCAGTTTTCAAATACGTCTGAATTTATGACTATTATCTCCATGGAGTTATATATTTTTTTTACATTTTTTATATACACGAACTTAATATCATTATTATTTATTTACTATTAATTTCTCAAGGATCTATATAGATAGGGTAGTTGTAGGTATTAATTGTGTCATTCATCATATCTCAGCCTGTAGGACCAACCAGTCAGTAGAGAATATTTTTTTTTATCATTTATTTATCATTTGATTATTTTTATTATAATTTGTATACATCATGATATGCTATCTATATTATAATCATGTTCTTTTATGATCTTTAATAAATCATGTTATATATACATTTAATGGTTTGATTTGTCCATGCAACTCCAAGGTATATAGTGCCTGCCATTGGTTCAGTTTTCTACAAGGCTTCACATGAGCAGTCAAGTGAAAGAACTCAGGAGCGACGGTCTGTAAATAATTTTTAACCCCAAGTATCATAAAAAATGCTGAGAAATATTATTAAAGACTAAATGAAAAATATATTTTTTAACCCAAAGTGAGTAAAATTCAATAATAAAAAATAGCCCAAAAGGTGTCCATAGCCTTTAAGTCTAACACTTCTTGAGAAAGTTACTTCACTATCTCAGCTGATAAATGGGGCTTAAAGTGACCCTATAGTTCAAGAAAAAAAATTCACATTAACTGGGGAACGAACAAAACACTTATTGGTGTCCCCCTGTTTATTTTTACAGTTTCAATTCCTACAATTCAGTACCTCCCAACGGTACCTGGATCCGGCGGGACAGTCCCGAATTTCAGTGGCTGTCCCACGGTCCCGATATGGGGGAGCTACGTCCCGCTCTCAGGCAGCTGTCCATGCTTCCTTAAGAAGCAGAGACAGTTGCCTATAATGATTAAGCAGAGAGCCATCCACTCCCTGTTTCATCATTCCTCCCCCTAATGGCGCTCCACACTGCTGGTCTTTGCAGGGGGTGGGGGCGGGAGTCATCTGTGCTCCTCCTCCCTCTACACAGGCCAGCATCTCTGTGTGTATCCTGCTGCTGCTGGGGAGATCATTGGAGAAACCAGGTGAGTATGTAGAGTTTGTTTTTTTAACTTCCTGTTAAGGGGGCATGGGCATTATACTGGGAGGGGTCACATAACTGGGCATATTACTATGAGGGGGCTCATATCAGGGCATAACTACTGTGAGGGGGCACATATCTGGCCATACCTACTGTGAGTGGGCACATATCTGGCCATAACTACTTTGATGGGGCACATATCTGGCCATAACTACTGTGAGGGGGGCACATATCTGGCCATAACTACTGTGAGGGGCACATATCTGGCCATAACTACTGTGAGGGGGGCACATATCTGGCCATAACTACTGTGAGGGGGGCACATATCTGGCCATAATTACTGTGAGGGGGGCACATATCTGGCCATAACTACTGTGAGGGGGCACATATCTGGCCATAACTATTGTGAAGGGGCATATATCTGGGCATAATTACTATGTGGGGGCATTTAGGGGACTGGGTGGGATTAGGGGGATAGTTACATTTTGGGCAGAGTTAGAGGCTTGGCCTAGCACAGAAAAATTTGCTCTCATCCCTCTTCCTTCTTTTCAAAAGTTGGAAGGCATGCAATTCTCAGCCTTTTTATTTTGTCATCCTATATGGCTGCAACCCTTCTCAGACTTCCTGCTACTCTCGGATTGGCCAGCATGTCTCACATGAGCAGTGCTAGCCAATCCAAGAGCAGCGCTGGACAAGCAGAAAGTGTCTTGGACTACCAAATGCACAGTGACCCTCAGGTAGTCTGAAAAGAGTTGCAGCCATGTTGGATAAGGAAGAGGCTGAAAATCAGCAGATCTGCACCGAAAAAGACAAAAAGGAGGCCACCCAGGAAGTGATCTGGTTGTTCCCCAATGTTAGTTCTTTTTTTTTTTTTAATCAGAGGGTCGCTTTAAATCAGCTTGACCACTGTCCCACCCTCTTTTCAAAACTAGAGCGGTGTAACAAATGCAGTGTTGCAAAATTGTTGTGCAAATAAGCCCAAAAAGTCACAAAACCCTATTTTGTGACTTTTTGAAGCCAAAATTGTGAGCTTGATCATTTTCCATAGTCACCAACGGTCCCGAATCTGCAGACTGTACCTAATTTTCAGAGACAGTGCCTGCAAATTCGGGCTGTCCTGGGCTGAAAATAAGTGTGGCTTATGTAAGATCTGCCCACCATTAGATGATCCTGTGATGTTTGGGGTATTCCTAGGGTGGGGTCTACTTGTCCCTAATGTGTCCATCAATGTATCCATGAGACACAAATATTTCTGCCATGTAATGATGAGAATTGCTCAGTCATGAAGAAGTAGGCGGCAGTTTGGGAGTGCTGTCCAGGAAACACAATCCGCAGAAATCAAATTCAATTGTGAGTTAAGGCAAATTGAATATCTTTGCCTGTTCTTAGGTTAAACTCAATTAAAATGGTCTGAACAATGTCTTCAGACCTCTAGAAGGTGAACTGCATAAAGACGTAGATTTAAAGGGACAAGAATTTTTGGTGCTGGTGAAGGTCTTAAAAAGGTCTCATTTTAAAGGACATTTACAGAATACTCATGAAATGTTATGCTCCTGGATGCTTCGACATCCCACAATTCCGATTTTAGAAAAAGAGGTTGAGGGGGATATTCTGTATCTGAAATCTTGCTCAATATACATTTTAGAAAGCCTGGAGTATTCTCAGTAAGGCTACTTTCACACTTGCGGCAGAGTGATCCGGCAAGCAATTCCGTCGCCGAAACTGCCTGCAAACGGACAGCATTTGTAGACAGATCCGGATGTGGATCCGTCTTACAAATGCATTGCAAGAACGGATCCGTCTCTCCGTGTGTCATCCGGAGAAATGGATCTGATGTATATATTTTTCACATTTTTACCGGTCTGCGCAGGAAGACCGGATCCGGCATTGCAGTATTTTTAATGCCGGATCCGGCACTAATACATTTCAATGCAAATTAATGCCGGATCCGGCATTCTGGCAACTGATCCGGAAGTTTGGACAGAGATAATACTGCAGCATGCTGCGGTATTTCCTCCGTCCAGAACGCCGTTCAGTGACTGAACTGATGACATCCTGATGCATCCTGAACGGATCGCTCTCCATTCAGAATGCATGGGGATAAAACAAATCAGTTATTTTCCGGTATTGAGCCCCTAGGACGGAACTCAGTGCCGTAAAAGAAAAACGCTAGTGTGAAAGTGCACTAAGTCTACTTTCACACTCACGTTTTGGCTTTCCGTTTGTGAGATCCGTCCTGGGCTCTCACCAGCGGTCCAAAATAGATTAGTTTTGCCCTAATGCATTCTGAATGTAAAAGGATCCACTCAGAATGCATCAGTTTGCCTCCGATCAGTCTCCATTCCGCTTTGGAGGCTGACACCAAAACGCTGCTGTCTGATAAAACTGAGCCAAACGGATCCGTCCTGGCACACAATGTAAGTCAATGGGGATGGATCCGTTTTCACTGACACAATCTGGCACAATAGAAAACAGATCCGTCCTCCATTGACTTTCAATGGTGTTCAAGACGGATCCGTCTTGGCTATGTTAAAGATAATACAAACGGATCCGTTCTGAATTGATGCAGACGCTTGTATTATCTGAACGGATCCGTCCATGAGAGTGTGAAAGTAGCCCAATACTGTTAGACCCAAGGGTGTAGCTAGAAGGGCTGGGATGTGTCCTGGGCGCTGAATGCCAGGGGAGGTGCCAAAACGTACAGTCATTTTGGCCAGAATATTTAGATACAGGTTTAGTTCAGCAACCAGATTTTTTTGGCCCAAGTGAAGAAAGCCGAGCTACAAGTCTGATTGGGCCTCTCAAAAGAAAAGTGCTCCCTCAGGATGCTAGGCACGTGGAAGCTTTATGGCTGAATCCCATAGGAGCCGAGGGACTTTAGGAATGAAAAATAAATCAGTCGACCACGTTTTTATCATATGTGCAACTACTAAAGACAACCAGCAGGACATCACAGCACAGGTCAGCAATATAAGCTGCAGTACCCAACCTAGCCACATGTGCACGGACAGCACTGTGTCAGGTACTGCCGCGGTGGGGCCTCTGCTCTGCTGATCATCTGCTGGGGTTAGACTCACTATTCATGCTTAGTTGACTATAATAAGGCCTCATGCACACGACCGTTGTTGTGTTCCGTTCCGCAAAATGGGGTTCCGTTGTTCCGTGATTCATTTCCGTTTTTGTTTCCGTGTGTCTTCCTTTTATTTTTTCTTATTCAAGGTTTTATTAAGTTTTTCCAAGGTAAATAGGACAAGAGCAATAAAGCGAAAAAAGAAGTTTGAAGGAATCCAGCTCCACTTAGTTAAAGGAATGTAAATAGCAGTCTTATTATTTAGCTAGAATAATGAATAATATTCTCGCTAAATAATTTATGTACATTCAGCATATACCTTATGCGTATCCTTTTTATTATTATCTTTGCATAGGTATTTTTACTATGTATATGTATGGTTTAATGTCCTCTTGTGTTTTTTCTTTTTTCTTTTCATGAGAAGAGCTATTTAAAGGTGTGGTACCTTTTCTTGGGGGCGGTTACAGGCCTGTGCAGACAATAAGTGGAAACAGGTGCACCCTCCCCTTTAAAAGGTCTCACTTTTCAATGTCTAACTGTGTCATGAGGAAGGGCTGGAATTGTCTCTGGTAGCCCGAAACGCGTAGACAAGACTGCTATTTTTGTAAACTGATGGATGAGTTTTTACTGCAAGCAAAATAAATTTACATTCCTTTAACTAAGTGGAGCTGGATTCCTTCAAACTTCTTTTTTCGCATACTGCTGCCCGTTACCTGATTCGGGTTATCCGTGCTCACAGCTGAAGGAAGGGCAGGTGAGAGCTGCTGAACTTTCCTTTTTCTATAAGAGCAATAAAGCGTATATGAACATACAGCATGTGGCAATAAGTCAAGAACAGCGAATATCAGTTTCAAAAGCAGAGAACATCTGTATCAAGAACATATTCAATAAAGAAAAGACATTGGGAAAAGGAGCATACAATGAAGACAACAGGGGGGACACACGAGGAAAAAAGGGAAGGGGGAGGGTGGGGAACAGACATGAGCGCTGTTTACAAGTGTGCAACCCGGTACTCACTGGAGGTACGAAACATCTCCCATGGGCTCCACGTCTTCACAAAACGGGCGACGGCCAATGGGGAAACGCATATGAGGTCCTCCATCCTTTGGTGGAGAGCGATTTCCTCAAACCACTCCATTAGTAGGGGGGGGGGGGAGGGTGACTTCCAGTGGCAGGGAATGACCGTTTTAGCGGCTTGGAGCATATATTTCAAGAGGGAGACCTTATAGGCTGGGATGGTGAGGTCGAAGGCGAAAAGCAAGAGGGATTCGGGGGTATTGGGAATAGGAATCCCTGTCACTTTGCGCACAATGGAATGCACCGAGTCCCAGAAAGGGCGCAGGGCAGAGCATTGCCACCATATATGAATCATGGTGCCCTCTTCTGACAAACATCTCCAGCATCTGTCCGGCACAGACGGAAAGTCTTCCTTTATTTTTGGAGGATCACCAGACATGAAGGAAAGTAAAAAAAAGTCCAAGTCAAGTTTGCCATGAAAATGATAGGAAAAAAACGGACGCGGACGACAATCTTGTGTGCCTCCGCGTTTTTTCACGGTCCCATTGACTTGAATGGGTCCGCGAATCATTTTCCGTGAAAAAAATAGGACAGGTTATATTTTTTTGACGGACTGAAACCACGGATCACGGACGCGGATGACAAGAGGTGCATTAGCTGAGTTTTCAACTGACCCATTGAAAGTCAATGGGTCCGCAGAAAATCGCGAAAAACGGAACAACGGACACGGAATAAAACAACGGTCGTGTGCATAAGGCCTAAGGATAAGCATCAATAGTAAGTCTGTAGTAATGGATGAACACATGAATAGTAATAACATAATATATTAATACTATTACTACTACTACTACTACTACTACTACTAATAATAATAATAATAATAATAATAATAATATGCAAATAATAAACCTAGGAGGAGAACCCCATTAACCAAAAGTACTCCACAAGGAATCATACAGCCAATAGACAATCAGAATTTGGAGCATTTAGCAAGAATGCCAAATGTCACCAGATCCAACAACAGCAGCTCCTTGATGGTTTCAGTGGAGAATGTGCCCAGCATGCACTGTCGTGTCTCCACCAATGCTATTCACATCTGATGCTTTTGCTGAAAATAACTCAGTAAGTATGCCTACATTTAATAAACTGACATTAAATCCAGAGCAAGGGTTAGAATAACTAAAACTTCCGCCAGCCCCATTTCATTTGTGATAAATCAGAAGCAAGTCTTGAGCCAAGATGTGGTGCGTCTGCCACTGCCGGGTCATTGCAATGATTCATGGGCTGAGCTCATGAATAACACTTTCTTATTACTCAGAAAAATGATGTCGTTTCCTGCAGAACTGAATCTCCTGTAAATTCTGAATTGATGTGTAATCTCCTCTGACATCCTAGTATTGTGCTACGTCTGTGGTCGTTGACAATTGTGACACCCGCATTGACAACCTTCAGTGTCCCAGAGGGACAATACCGTTCACTACAAGAGTTAAAGGGGTTGTCCAGGATTAGAAAAACATAGCTGCTTTTTTTTTTTTTTTAAAGAAAGCCCCGCCCCTGTGCATGGGTTGTAGATGGTATTGCTGCTCAGCAGTGAATGGGGCTGAGCTGCAGTACTGCACACAACCTGTGGACAGGGGTGGAGCCGTGTTTGTAAGAAAGCAGCCATTGTTTTCTAGTCCCAGAGATACCCTTTAAGCGTGAATTTGGGAAAATTGTGGCATCTGATCATATGTAGTACGTCACATGTTGTACCGTAAGGGTTGAGCTCAGCAACCAGTGGGCAGTGTATGCCTCCACCGCCATATACAGTCGTGGCCAAAAGTTTTGAGAATGACACAAATATTAGTTCTCACAAAGTTTGCTGCTAAACTGCTTTTAGATCTTTGTTTCAGTTGTTTCTGTGATGTAGTGAAATATAATTACACGCACTTCATACGTTTCAAAGGCTTTTATCGACAATTACATGACATTTATGCAAAGAGTCAGTATTTGCAGTGTTGGCCCTTCTTTTTCAGGACCTCTGCAATTCGACTGGGCATGCTCTCAACCAACTTCTGGGCCAATTCCTGACTGATAGCAACCCATTCTTTCATAATCACTTCTTGGAGTTTGTCAGAATTAGTGGGTTTTTGTTTGTCCACCCGCCTCTTGAGGATTGACCACAAGTTCTCAATGGGATTAAGATCTGGGGAGTTTCCAGGCCATGGACCCAAAATGTCAATGTTTTGGTCCCCGAGCCACTTAGTTATCACTTTTGCCTTATGGCACGGTGCTCCATCGTGCTGGAAAATGCATTGTTCTTCACCAAACTGTTGTTGGATTGTTGGAAGAAGTTGCTGTTGGAGGGTGTTTTGGTACCATTCTTTATTCATGGCTGTGTTTTTGGGCAAAATTGTGAGTGAGCCCACTCCCTTGGATGAGAAGCAACCCCACACATGAATGGTCTAAGGATGCTTTACTGTTGGCATGACACAGGACTGATGGTAGCGCTCACCTTTACTTCTCCGGACAAGCCTTTTTCCAGATGCCCCAAACAATCGGAAAGAGGCTTCATCGGAGAATATGACTTTGCCCCAGTCCTCAGCAGTCCATTCACCATACTTTATGCAGAAGATCAATCTGTCCCTGATGGTTTTTTTTGGAAAGAAGTGGCTTCTTTGCTGCCCTTCTTGACACTAGGCCATCTTCTAAAAGTCTTCGCCTCACTGTGCGTGCAGATGTGCTCACACCTGACTGCTGCTATTCCTGAGCAAGCTCTGCACTGGTGGCACTCCGATCCCGCAGCTGAATCCTCTTTAGGAGACAATCCTGGCACTTGCTGGACTTTCTTGGATGCCCTGAAGCCTTCTTAACAAGAATTGAACCTCTTTCCTTGAAGTTCTTGATGATCCTATAAATTGTTGATTGAGGTGCAATCTTAGTAGCCACAATATCCTTGCCTGTGAAGCCATTTTTATGCAACGCAATGATGGCTGCACGCGTTTCTTTGCAGGTCAACATGGTTAACAATGGAAGAACAATGATTTTAAGCATCACCCTCCTTTTAACATGTCAGGTCTGCCATTTTACCCAATCAGCCTGACATAATGATCTCCAGCCTTGTGCTCGTCAACATTGTCACCTGAGTTAACAAGACGATTACTGAAATGATCTCAGCAGGTCCTTTAATGACAGCAATGAAATGCATTGGAAAGGTTTTTTTGGGATTAAGTTAATTTTCATGGCAAAGAAGGACTATGCAATTCATCTGATCACTCTTCATAACATTCTGGAGTATATGCAAATTGCTATTATAAAAACTTAAGCAGCAATTCCAATTTCCAATATTTATGTAATTCTCAAAACTTTTGGCCACGACTGTACATGTATGAAGCTCTACAGATGAGAAAAAGAATTCATCTGAAATTTCATGGGCTTCTTACCCAGCCCAAAAAAAAAATGCAAACAATAAATCCAGGAGGAGAACTCGGTTAATCAAACTGTTCCACAATCAATCATATAGCCGCTCTGCAATCTGGATGCGGAGAATACTAAATGATACCAGATCCATCAACAGCAGCTTGTTGATGGTTTCAATGCCACTAAAAATGACAATGGAAAATCAGTTTAGCATGCTTTGCTGTTTTAGGGCTCATGCACCCTACCGTATGTATTTTGCAGTCCGCAAAATAACGATCCGCAAAAAATATGCATGACGTCCGTGTGCATTTCGTATTTTGCAGAACGGAACAGCTGGCCCCTAATAGAACAGTCCTATCCTTGTCCGTAATGCGGAAAATAATAGGACTTTTTTTTTTGCGGAACGGACATACAGAAACGCAATGCACACAGAGGAGCTTCCACTTTTTTGCGGACCCATTGAAATGAATGGTTCCGCAGACAGTCCGCAAAAAAAAATGGAACGGACACGGAAAGAAAATACGTTCGTGTGCATAACCTGATTTTGTGTGTTGAGCGTCCATAAGCCCACCCAAATACAGGGACCTCTCAGCAAAGTGTATGACGTTTACAATATTAGGGCTCATTCACACGAACGAGTGCTGCCCGTTGCCATATTGCGGACCGCATTTGCGAATCCGCAATACACGGGCACCGTTCCGTGTGCATTCCGCATTTACTTCAACGGGTCCGCAAATCCGGAGATGCGGAATGGAAGCACGGAACAGAACACTATGGAAGCACTACAGAGTGCTTTCTGGGGTTTTGTTCTGTGCCTCCGCACCGCAAAAAGATAGAACTTGCTCTATCTTTTTGAGGAACGGAGGGATCTCAGACCCATTCAAGTGAATGGGTCCACGATCCCCATGTGGTTGGGCCACGGTCGTGTGAACGAGCCCTAAGTTAGTTTAATTCCACTTAGTCCCTTGACTAGGGAACGTCTTTATACACTTGCTGAAATAATTAAAAGTACCTTCATTCCAGCACGTGTCCTCTTTCTTTTATTAAACTTTTCATTTAGATGAAAAAGCGATTTTTCTCATATGCTAATTAAGCCTCAAGGTGCCCAGAGGGGCGTTATTACTCTCCTCTAGTGCCCAGTAACGCCCCCCTGCAGTGCCCAGCCCGCCTTTCTTCCAAGCCCAGCACGCCTCTTAAGAAATAAATTTACTCCCACATCCTTGCCGAATGACGCCGCCCCCTCCACTACGTCATGTCATTTTTTTACCCCACCATCCTTGCGTCCTCCTTTCTTGGCCTCCGAAATCCCGCGCAGCCGCAGTATCGCTGAGTGCCTGCGCCTGTGCAACCAATGACGCCGTGCGCTCTTGCACTCAGCAGGAATCCAGGCCGGTATCTCACGGTCCGTGTTCCACGGACGTGTGCATGAGACTTAACACTGGAAAGATCGCTCAATATCCAACATTGAGATGTGAATGGGATTGTTACCTTCATTTTGTGGGTAATTAAATTATAAATCAAACCCCAGAAAGTTTCTAACTCTGGACACAACCAAGTCATATGCAAAAATTCTGGCAGTTGTGAATAACAGCGTGGACACATTTTTTTTTTCCCAGATCGGCGTCATATAAATTCTGTGAAAAACTGAACTGAATCAATATATGGTTAAAATTATGTGAAACAGTTCTCAGTGAACCAAATATATTACCCCAATCTTCCCACTTAACCATTGGACAATCAGTTCCCCAGGCCCTTTGACCCGGGAAACCGCCTTATTAAATAGTGCTTTAAGTAATATTTTATATAGTTGAGAAATCTTAACCTTGTGACCAGGAGTCCCTATTACAGTGTTTAAAGCTGTTCAACTTTTATTAACTGCCCGGATTCTTGCAGGGTAAATATATTCTCAAATGGGGATCGATCTACCAGCGTCCTACAAAAGGCACTTTTTTCCAAGTCACAATATAGCCATAACTGCGCAGCAATAAAATAGCCCTTGAAGTAGGGAAGGTAAAGCCCCCCCTGCTCCAATGGCTTATAACAATATTCCAGTTTTAACCTCACTCGCTTTCTTCCCCAGAGTAAATCATAAATCAGCCTTTCAATAAGGTTGAAAAACGTATCCTCAATCCAAACCGGAGAATTCCGTAAAATATAAAGAAATTGAGGTAAGATCACCATTTTAACTAAAGATATTCTGTCAGCTCTGGATAAGGGTAAGCGAAGCCAAATAGAAATTTTTGATCTCGTTTTGGCTATCAAGGGCATCAGATTAAGCTGAGTAAAGTCCTCAATCCTAGGGGAAATCATCATGTCCAGATATTCAAATGAGTCAGGGACCCCTCACACTGGTGCCCAAAATTATCCAAAGGTGTAAGAGTAGTCTTTGCCCAGTTGAAATTTAAGCCAGAGACTTCCCCAAAGGCATTAACTACAGAGAAAATGAATGGGGCTGAGCACGATACCAAACATGCCTGCTATACAATGTATACCAAACAGCTGATTAGCGGGGGTCCCAGAAGTCAGACCTCCACCGATCAGGTATTGATGACCTATCCAGAGGATAGGTCATAAGTTATAAGGTCTTCGACTATTTAAAGGGAACCTGTCATCAACTTTATGCTGACCTCACTGAGGGCAGCATAAAATAGTGACAGAAATGCTGATGTCAGCGGTGTGTCACTCATGAGCTAAAAGTAAGAGGTTGCTGAGAACCAGTATCATAATCACTGCAGCCCAGGCCTTGAAAAGAGTCAAATCTACTTGAGAAGAGTCCTGGTTATTCATAATCTCCTGCTCTCTCACCCATCTGCTGAAGTTCTCTCCTAGAGAGAAAGGGAGAAAACTCTGTAGAAGACTGTCAGTCATCAGCAGGTGGGCAGGAGAGCAGGAAGTCATGAATAACCATGACCCTTCTCAGGTGGCTGGGACTCTTTTCCAGGCCCAGTCTGCAATGATTGTGATGTTGGTTCTCGGCAACCACTTACTTTTAACTTATAAATGACAGACCCCTGAAATCAACTCACCGGTCTCTACTTTATGCTGCCCATACTAACGATAGTTTGGGCAGCATAGAGTTGATGAAAGGTTCCTTTTAACTTGTTAGAACTCGGTCAACTTTAGTATAACCGTAATTACACCAATCTGCAGAATAAGGCTGTCATGTCATTTTTAGTGCACCGTGGATGCTGCAAACACAAAACCAAAAAAAACATGGTGGAATCGCATTTCCCAATTTTACCACACAAATAATTTTTTTCCTGTTTTCCAATACAAGCTATTAAATGGTGCCATTATAAAATACAGCTTGTTCTGCAAAAAAAAAAATGATATGGCTAAGTGAACAGAACTTAAAAAAAATACAGATCTTGGAAGGTGGAGAGGAAAAAACAAAAAGGCAAAAATTAAAATAAATCATATTCTTAAGGGGTTAAAAAAAACTAGCCAAACATACAGCCAGCTAGATATAGAGCCTTTAGAAACCAGGTTGGCATCTTCCAACTTGGTTTCTAAAGGCTCTATCTCTTTCTGTATCACAGCCAGATGCGGGTCATGTTTTAAAGCTCAGCTTGATGAAGACCCCCCCCCCCTCCCCCATCCTTCAGTTGGCTATGATCTCAGCCAGCCTGGTGGAGAGGGGGAATGGTGCTGAAAGGCTGCACAGAGAGAAGAAGAAGCAGAGATCCTCCTTTCCCAGTTTTAGATCATTTTCAGGATCATTATTAAGAGGGAGCTTATGTCTTTACATGTGGACACCAGCATTCACCTCAGGCCGTGAGAATTTGACCCAGGATCCTACTCCCCAGTTTACTGTATATAGTCTTTTGTATGAGATTTTTTGGGGGGCCCCACAAATGCCAGGCCAACCCCTGCTCAAACCGCTCGGGACACAGGCCGGAAGAGGCCTACATCGCATGACTGACAGTTGCATAGAGTTAATTATTTGAGTTTATTATTTTTATTTGGCACCATGCTGTAGGGACACTATGGGGGGCATTATTAGAACAGGGGGAGCAATATGGGGCCATTGTTACTACTGGGGGAACTACATAGGGGCATTTTGTACTGGCACACATAAGGAGGCATATTTTTGAACTGGTACAAAGATCCTCCCATAGCAGTGTCATCCACAGATCCCCCCCGATAAGTGTCATTCACCGATCCCCCCATGACAGTGTCATCCACAGATATCCCCATAACAGCGTCATCCACAGATACCCCCATAACAGTGCGTCATCCACAGATCCCCATAACAGTGCCATCCACAGATCCCCATAACAGTGTCATCCACAGATTCCTCATTACAGTGCGTCATCCACAGATGCCCCCATAACAGTGCATCATCCACAGATGCCCCCATAACAGTGCGTCATCCACAGATGCCCCCATAACAGTGCGTCATTCACATATCCTCTCCATTACAGTGTCATCCACAGATCCCCCATTAATAGTGTCATCCACAGACCACCATTAGTTCAAAACCCACCAAAAGCACCCCTCTTGGTTCAAAATATTTTTTTTCTTATTTTCCTCCTCAAAAACCTAGGTGCGTCTTATCATCAGGTGTGTCTTATAAAGCGAAAAATATGGTACTTCAAAGACTGATCTATACGCTGGCAGCGCCAAAGGAGTGGTTCCCCTTTCTCCAGTTTTTCCTTCTTCACATTTTGTGTACTGGCCCAGATTATAAGGGGGTATTTCTTGTACTGGAACACATTAAAAGGGAGTATTTTTTTTACTGGCGCACATAACAATGGGGTACATATTGTACTGGGGCACATTATAAGGTATTTTTGTACTGGTGCACATTATAAGGTATTGTTTGTACTTGCACACATTAGGGGCATTTTTTCTACTGGCACACATTACAAGGCGATTTCTTACTTCTGGAACATTATTACTATTCGGGACGTGTTAACACTATGTGCACTCTGGAGATAATTATTATTATTATTATTGGTGGGACTTTTGGGAGCACTATAACTGTGGGGGGCATCCTGGCACAGTATCAACTTAGCACAAATATTTGGGGGGACATTACACTATTAGTATCAGGGACACTGTGAGCCTCTAGGTGCTATGTGGGCGTAAAATCAGCACCTAGAGGCTCTGTCCACTCACGCTTTATCCCGCCCAGGTCCCCTGTTCTGCCCGCCCCACTCCTCTTGACTGATGTCACTGTTCCTTGCATCGCAGACGAAATCCCGCGCCTGCGCCGTTCAATTCTGTATCCGGCGCAGACGCAGTGAGTGAATGATGCGCTCCTGGTGCCGGATTCCTCACTGCGCCTGTGCCGACTACGTCACAGTGAGGAAGCCGGCATCAGGAGAGCGGCCTTCACTCACTGCGCCTGCGCCAAAGACAGAAGTGAACGGCGCAGGCGCGGGATTTCGTCAACGATGGGGTGGACCGTGGCATCAATCAAGAGGAGCGGGGCGGACAGAACAGGGGACCTGGGCGGGATAAAGGGTGAGTGGACGGAGCCTCTAGGTGCTGATTTTACGCCCACATGGCACCTAGAGGCTCAATAGTATATTATAAAAGTGCATTTTTTTTAACCAAAACGGCTGCAGGGACAAATGTTAGAAACATACTGTTATGTAGTGCTGACATTAGCGCATCGCTAATGTCAATCAGCTACATAACAGTATTTCTGGTGGTAGAAGCCCTTTAAGGCCAGATTGTTCTAGGGGAAGACTTTAATCTAGTAGTAAACCCATTGCTAGATTCCTCATCACAGCGTTCCCACATCTCCCAAAGGGCAATCGGGAGACTTCATGCTAAGCTACAGGAAGTAGGGCTCATAGATTTGTGGAGACAGCTCTATCCCCAAACGAAAGACTACACTTTTAGATCGGCCACTCACAACTCCTTTCAGAGATTAGACCACCTATTTGCTACCAAATTAGTCCTGTCACAAACGAAAGCTGCCTCTATAGGTAATATTACCATCTCAGACAATGCACCATGTTCTATTACATTAACCATGAATCAGCTACCTAAAGGGGAATGGCCATGGAGATTAAATGAGTCCCTCCTCAATGATGAAAAGGTTTGTCAGGAAATCAACACGCACCTATGTGAATATTTTGACTTAAACTCAACAGACAAAGGTAAACCGCCAATTGTCTGGGAGACACATAAAGTCTTTATCAGGGGAAATTTTGTTTCCCTGGGTACAAAACTAAAAAGAGTAAGGCAAAAATAAGTTGATAGTATTCTTCAGCAGATAGCTGCAGTAGAGAGAGCCCAAAAACAGTCCAGATCCCTACTTCTCCAGGTAGAGTTGGTTACCCTGAGGGCAAAGCTTAAGACTTACCTCTTGGTCCATCAAGCAAAAAAATTCCTATTTTTTAAACACCTTATTTATGCGCATGGTGATAAAGGAGGCAGACTAATGTCTTCCCCCCTTTAAAAAAGCCAGAGCCAAATCCTATATTAATAAAAATTAAAATGGACTCCGGGGTTATGGTTACGGCCACTGAAGAGATAGCAAAGGCCTTTCAGCCCTTCTACTCTAAACTTTACAATTTAAATGACTTCAAAGACACAGAGGAACTTCGGGTTCCGGCACCAGCATGCACGGACGTGCTGAGTAAAGCTCTGCATCAGATCGCTCTGAAAAGCTCCTACTCCCCAACTTACCAGGCTTGGTGCCGATCAAGACCTGGGCTCCTCTTCACTTGGATAATCCCAGGTATCATATGGACCGCTTCCTAGTCGATATGGAGAGTAGAAACCGACAACGGGGACAGCCGAAAACAATAAGAGCAGCGTCGGTGCCGCACAAAATGGCGGACCCTGCCCCCCGGTTATCTCCTGAGGATGCACCTCCATTACCTCATGAGAAATACCTCATGGACGGGGAGGAACAATCGGGTGAGCTGAAAGTGGATTATAAGAGGCTGGCGCTTGAGGTGGAAGCGCGAATACTGCCTGATCTGCAGGACTCCCTCTCAGCTACAGTCTCGGCGTCTTTGGCGCATCTTCACCAGGAAATATCTGAGCAAGGCAGGCGCCTGGACGCTGTGGAAGAGAGAGTTAGCTCTCTGGAGGATGATCAAACTCACCGTCAAACTGAATATTTCAGGCTCCTGCAGGAAAATAAAAAAATTATCGCAAAAATAGAAGACCTGGAGAATCGTTCCCGAAGGAACAATCTAAGGTTAGATGGGATACCTGAATCTGTTCCTTTAAATTACCTTTTACACCTCTGTGAACGAGAACTCCTTAAAGCACTCGGCTTATCCAATATCTGCAAGGTGGAAAGAGCTCATAGAATCGGTCTGACTTCCCCACCTACCAGACAGAAGCAACGTGACTCGCCACTGCGCGCAGCACTAACACACAGGCCTAGACAGGTATAGTCCGCTACCTGGACTACTCAGAAAAGGCCTCTATCCTCCGGGCGTATAAAAGACATAAAGCCCCTGTAGAGATACGAGGACACCGAACACTGCTTTTTGAGGACTTTTCTGCAGAAGTTACCAGATGACTGCAAGAATTCTCGTCCATTTGCTCGGATCTTTACCGGGCACAGATCAAATTTGCGCTCTACGGATCTATGATACTGATGGCTCCATACACACTTACCAGGACTTTCAAGAGGCTAAAAAAGCTCTGCAAGACAAAGTACTAAAGAATCAAGAACAACCAATGCAAAAGAATGGACGCCACAGATATTCACCACAGAGAGACTCACCGATAGCCCCACCGGATACCAGAATAAAGCAGGACCTCAAGGAGCAGAGGGGGAGATCAGGTGACCCAGCGGACCCCTGAAATGAACGTTGACGTCATCGACTGTTTCTCCTACTGTTTTAACCAGAGATACAGTCCCACCCAAGAGGGAAACAAGCATATTGGGTAATATCTTTGCTTAAATGTCCCTGAACTAAATGTCACTGAAATAATGTTTATACAGAGCTAAAAACATGCGGTTGGCTACCAGCTCAGTGTGTCCATACATGGAGAACTGTGGCCATGTTGGGAAGAAGTGAAGTCCGAAACAGTTTTCATTTATGTGACTTTATGTTATTGTTCTTAAACGGTTTGATTGTTGGGTTAAGGGGTGGAGGGTTTGGGAAATATGTTCGCATACCTCAGAAGTATCACTGTCATGGGTAGAGTCACTGGAATCAAGATAGAGTGGAGGTGCACCCCCTGAGCTGCCACCCGGTCCCCTGTCTGTGCCTACTTGCACCACCCGCCCTAGGTGACGGAGCTCAACTGGGCGACAGTTCCTAACCTACTAAGTGCAAGTAGAGAGAAAGAGACAGCAGGGAAGAGGACAGCCACTGAGAAGTTACAATAAGCGGACAAGAGGTAGAACAAAAACGGAAGGTGAGGCGGGTCAACTAGCCGAGGTCAGTCCAGGAGGTCACGTCAGAACAAGGGAAGAGGCAAAGACAAATCCATAAACAAGCCGAGGTCAAAATCCGAGAGGTAGTGTCAAGCTATAGGGAGCAGGCAGAAGAGGTGTCAAGAAGCGGATCGAGGTTCAATTCCAGAGGTAGCTTAATAACAATAAAGAACACAGCCTATAGGACGAAAATCACAGGCAACCTGTAACCAGCATGCCGTCTGTATTTATAGTGGGGAGTGAGGGTCATGTGAAGTGGCCAGCGTCACATGACAGACAGACAGACAAGTCGAGCACCGAGTGATCAGCTCGGCGCTCAAGGCAGACCTAAGAGCAGGGAGCCTCCCAGCTAGCAAAGCCGCACTGGGAACGAGGCCAAACACAGATCCTTGCTCCCGAAGCTAAGCAGCAGGTCTGCGGCTGATGGGAGACCGAGTGCGCCTTCGGCGCCCCGTTACAATTGCCATACACAACTACACAACAAACTAGCTACCGTAAAATCACCTATTATAACATGGAGTTATGACAAGGATAGTTACATGGAATGTTAAGGGGTTAAAGTCTCCCCATAAACGGATGATGGTACTGAGACATCTTAAACGCTTAAAAACAGACATAGCGTTACTCAAAGAAACTCACTTAACTAGGGCAGACTTTCCCGCATGCAACGATTATGGGTGGGACAGGTATTAGGATCACCATCTAATGGTTCTAGGGGAGGAGTGTTGCTTTTGGTTCATAGACATTTAAATCACAAGGTAATCTTTACCTCCGAAGATCAGGAGGATAGACTTTTGCACGTACATATCAGCTTACCAAGTGAAACATTGAGCATATATAGGGCCAGATTTATCATTACTCTGACAGCTCACTCCACTTTAACATATGGCTAAAGTCAGTTTTAGCCAAGTCAGATTTATGATCGGCCCTTTAAGACTGTAATAAATCTGGTTTGACGGTAGCAGTTTATCCGTCAGTAAGCAGCTTTACAAAATTTGCACGTTTTTATGAAAAAGTCACACGTTTTTATGAAAAAGTCGCATGTTTTATTAAAAAGTCTCATAAGATAAGCATGGTCCTCACTGGAGTGAAATTGCGACTTTTTGCGATTTTTTTGCGACTTTTTAAATAGTCCCAATAGTAAATCTGTCTAGAGATTAATTTACATAAGAAAACATGCCCACTTTCAGAAAACTGGCGAGCATAGTGCAGAGCAGAAAAAAGTCGCAAATTTGTGCGCAGTTTTAGCATTTGGGACTTTTTTGGGACTTTTTCACTCCATTATTCTGACCTGAGCTAATGATAAATCTGGCCCATAATGTTTATGGCCCAAATGACAACAATTCGGAGTTCTTTACAAACCTGAGAAATGTAACAGTTCAAGACCCCTTTCCCCTTTAAAGAATAGCGGGAGACATCAATGTGGTAATGTCTCATGACGAAGATCGTCGCAGCTTGACAGGCAAACAAGTGATACATAGAGATACAATTCTAAAAAGAATAGCTTCGGAAATGGGATTACACAATGCATGGTGTCATTTTTATCCAGAAGAAAGGGAGTTCACTCATTTTTCATCAGTACATGACTCCTGGTCACGCCTTGATTATTTTTTGGTCTCAGATAGTATCTTCCGAAAAACTCTAGAAGTAGACATAGGAGACATGGTCATCTCTGATCATTCCCCAGTGATCATAGAAGTAGCAGACACTATCCAAAAGGGGACAGATTTTTTTATGGAGATTCCCCTCTGATTTAGCCACTAATGAGAATTTCTCGGAAATGCTGAATCATTGGTGGATAGAATACTGGGATACAAATTCACCTACCAGTGACTCACAATTGGTATAGAGAGCAGGAAAGGCGGTTTTAAGGGGTAAGATCTTGGCTTACACAAAAAGACTAAAAAAAAAACATTCTTGAATCTAAAAGAGCTGACGGGTATTCTTAGACACTCCTATACCAAATATTTAACACACCCCTCGAACATTACCAAAATCAAATGGCAGGAAGCTAAGGCTTAATATGACAGATGGGTTAGGACAAAAGAGGAGCTAGATGGAAAAAAAAGAGAAGCAAAATATTTTAAATATGGAAACAAATCGGGGAGGCTTTTAGCTTCTTTAGCAAAAGGGATGAAGCACTCCTCACAAATATCAGCCTTAAAGAATGCACAAGGAACTCTAAGCCACCAGCCAAAAGAAATAGTAAACATATTGAGAGATTACTATGTAACTCTCTACTCAAACTCTAACGATACACTTAAACAGGGAAAATCGTGGCTGGAAACCCTATCCATGCCCCAAATCTCGCAGGAGGATCTGCTGATATTGAATCAGAAGATCACAGAATCACATAGGATGAGGTCCAGAGAGTAATTCGCCAATCGAGCAATGGAAAGGAGCCTGGCCCAGACAGGTTCACAAACAAATTTTATAAACTATTAGCTCAAAAATTTCAAAAGTTCTCACATCCCTCTATAATCAACTACTACAAGGCCAAAAATTGCTGCCAGATATGAACACGGCATATATTAAAGTGTTGCCAAAAGAGGGTAAAGATTGCACTCTGTTATCTTCCTATCGCCCAATCTCTCTCATAGATAATGACCTCAAATATCTGTCAAAAATATTGGTGGACAGACTAGCCACTTTTCTGCCCAGACTCATAACACCCCATCAAGTAGGATTTATACAAGGTAGATCAGCGGTATATAACATTCGGAAAGTGTTGGCGGTGCTTGATGAGATTAAAATTATTCCCCATCTTCATCCATCTCCAGCTCTTCTGGCAATAGATGCGGAAAAAGCGTTTGACAATGGAGATGGCTGAATGAAGTACTGGACAGTATGGGATTTACAGGTCCTTTTAGGACATACATTTCATCTTTATACTGTTCCCCTCTTGCAAGAATCTCCATTCCAGGATTTTTGTCAAGGCCTTTCATTTGTCTAGTGCCCTTTTAAAGGGCATTAGACAAGGGTTCCCTCTCTCACCTTTGCTATTTAACTTGGTGTTGGAACCGCTATCAAGAGCAATAACCTGTAATGACCATATCAAAGGCATAGCTGATGTTCCTGGCACAACCTCAGACAGATATACCAATCCTGTTTGATCTTCTCTCTCATTTCGGTCATCTATCAGGTTTTAAGGTTAATATGTCCAAATGTGAATTATTGGATTTGTCTCCACCCCAGCGAACAAGCAGGACACTACTACATAACCTCCCAGTTACAATAGCAACTCATTTCATCAAATATTTGGGAATTCAAATAGGAAACACGCCGGATTCACTGTATACATTGAACTATCCCCCTCCATTTAAAAAGATAACTTCAGAACTTATGTCTTGGTCGAACTTGAATATATCTCTCCTGAGGCGTGTTTCCTATTTATCTATTGAAGATGATGAGCTTCAGTAAACTCTTATACCCTATGCAAACACTACCTCTCCTCCTAAAACACACCGATATTCAAGTCCTGTTAAAAGCCTTCCGTTCGGCAGTCCAAGAGATGTAGAATATCACTACATACACTCACCAGACAGAAACTCGGGGGGGGGGGGGGGGGTGGTGTAAGATTTGCTGATATTAGAAAGTATAACCTAGCAAGCTTAATGAGACACAGCCTAGATTTGATGAATAATACCTCCCATTACTCGGTGTTGTCCATAGAGAAGGAAATGGCTAAACCCTGGAATCTGAACACTCTATTACATACTAAGTATGCTTTGTTACCTACCCAGATAAAACACAGTACCTTGTTACGAGACACGATTGCATCTTGGAAAGCGGTTGGAAAACTGTTTAATCTTCCTTTTTTAACATCCAAAAAGATGATGTTATGGAATCATCCAGAACTTAGGGCACTGTCGATAAATAAACAATTCCTCAAGTGGATAGAAAAGGGCATAATTGAAGTCCGACAACTATGGAATCAAACTCACCAGAGATTTCTTACTTTTCAGGAATTACAATCCCTATAGACCATTTTCTAGCATATCACCAAATTATGGCATTTTTACGCCCCAGGGTACAAGACCTGTCGAGAGAATTCTCTACTAACCCTTTTGATACCTTATTAGGCCCTACAGGAACTAGGAAGGATTTGACGACCATATATAGATCTATGAGAGAACTAGACTCCAAACAGGGAGATGTTTCTTTATTCAAAGCATGGCTTTTAAATTTCCCTGATCTGAATCTTCCGGACCAATTATTAGAGGGTTGGAATCTGATTAGGAAAATCGTGTGTAATGAGATATGGAGAGAGACTTACTTCAAAATAATCCATAGAGCTATATATGGTTTTCACTTACCTTGAGATCCCGACAAAACTTTGGCAGATAGAATAACACACTGTCCAAAGTGTAAATTACCTAACACAGACATCACCCATGGTCTTTGGTCATGTACGAAGACACAATCCTTCTGGCAGTCCTTTGTATCCATGGTAAACTCCAAATGTCACTCGCAGATCCCAATGGATCCAGAATTTCTTCTATTTCATGCGGGGAGAGATGCAGCCCGACCCAAAATTGTGGCTGCAATCCATGTGATGATATTGGCTGCAAAACGGTGTCTTCTAAGGTACTGGCTTAAACCTGATACACCACAACTGAAAGAACTCCACGAATTGTTTGACATTGGAACGCATTGATGCCGAAGGGTGTAAATCAAAATGACAACCCCTTTTTTTAGAAAATGGAAGCCTTTTATGATTGCTAAATGGTTTGCCAAATTGGAGACTTCAGACCCGTGGTACCAATTGCATTTGGAACAGATAAGAAGCAAAAGTCAGAACATAGGTAGTTGAAATAATCCGTTTTGAGATGGCGAAGGGTTGGGAGGGTGGGAGGGGAAAGGGTGGGAAGCGGGATTTTCTTCTGTAAAGAGTTTTCATATCTATCTGTCTAATGTAAAATGACTGATGTTGCTCGGTTTTCCTTCCTTTGAGGGATATCTGGCTATCACTGTGTTGAAGACCCATAACTGGGGCTCTACAACTATTTTGCATATTACTGTTTCCCAGGGAGCTTTGCACTTTGGATTGCTGTGTCGAGACTCTTAAATGAGGCTCCACAATGTTTTCTGTAGCTGGTCTCCCTAAGATCAGCCATTGTTTTGTTTGAGTAGTCTCCAAGGCATTGCTCCCGGTTAGCCAGAATTCTACTCCACACTGATGAGGGGCAACACCCCGAAACTACTGTCTGTGGATGGATAACTGGCTTAGGTCTTCCCGGTCACATCCTTAAAGCTTGTAAAAGAGTGGGATCTTGACACAGGGGCCACTTATTATGGTGGATTTGGTGATCTCTGTAATGGGGACACCCCTTTGCTCGGTTTTCCTTCCTTTGAGGGATATCTGGCTATCACTGTGTTGAAGACCCATAACTGGGGCTCCACAACTATTTTGCATATTACTGTTTCCCAGGGAGCTTTGCACTTTGGATTGCTGTGTTGAGACTCTTAAATAAGGCTCCACAGTGTTTTCTGTAGCTGGTCTCCCTAAGATCAACCATTGTTTTGTTTGATGTTGTTATGAGGAAAACTTTAAATAAAAACATGTTTAAAAAAAAAAAAGAAAAGACACAGAGGCCGACCCCAAAACTAGTGAAACAACCCAGAAATTCTTACAATCCTTAAAACTCTCTAGGTAATTGGATTCCAGCTCACCCGCCTTTTCTTGCAAGGTGCACGGATATAAAGGATGAAGCCTTGTTATAATAGGTTGAAAGGAAGGAAATCCGGCACTCAAAATTAAAGATTTATTTGGTCATGCGATGTATCAGGTACAGAGGTACAGAATGATTAATAACGAGTGATGCCCTTGTCAGTCTACGCGTTTCAAACGACAACGTTCTTATTCATGACTGAGGAGTGTTCTAGAGTTACCACTTATGTAAGAAAAAAATGAAAAGGAGAAACCTCCCACCTCCTCCTCTGGAGTGGGTCAGCAGGTGCGGGGGTGATTTCAAATCATTACTAGTGGTAGCAGACTGAAAACTCCCAGGTCCTAATTTTAACCCCATACATCACAAAATGTATTTTTTATATGGATAAAAAACAATGAGAAACATTTATTTATTTGACTGTTATAGTAAAAATCCAGATAAAAAAAAAATTTGCTTATGTGTGTAATTAAAATATATATATATGGACTAGCAAGCAGAATCCTAGCCGTTCCGTACATATATCCTTCTGTTTATCTGGGCATCATAAGAAAAGACCTCTATATGCCCAATAAAATAATGAAGAAATTCCAAAAAGAGAAACAAAAGGAACCATATGCACAACACAGCTTCATGTATATATTGATTTACATGGTTAAATAACCGCTTGGTCTGCTTGGCCGTCCATATACCTGTACATGAGTTGTTGTTTTTTTAAACCAAGTGATGGCAGAAATTTAGAAACAATATAGAGACACTATTTCAATTAGCTGGAGATCTTAACTTAACAGAGATCATTACGAGAGAAAAAAAAAACGCTACAAAAAACGCATCAACAAAAAAAAATTGTTTTCAATTTTAGATTAGAATGTTAACTGTATAAACATGTACAATCCTAAACATGTTGTATGCAATAAGAAGCTTCATGATAACGTGGTTAGTACACATGCATTATTTCTTTCCTAACATTAAGTCCTGCTGGGCTTCTGGTATTCAGGCGTAAGATCCAGTAAGCCTCTCTGTACACAATGCGTTTTTTCAGATCTCCACCCCGAACACGTGACTGTATTTTTTACAGTGAAAAAATTCAAGCTTCTCGCATGCTTTGAAATAAAGTGTTTGGCTGCACTTGAGATGTTGGTATAGCTGGGATTAGTAATGTAATTCATGTGTTCCATTAATCTAGTTTTTAGCTTTCTTGTAGTATTCCCTACATAGAGTAGATCACATTCTTTGCATTTTATAACATATATGACGCCTACTGTGTTGCGATTAATGTAGGACTTGATATCATAAATTGTGGAATGGTCACTACTCACTATCATTAAATGTTTTTGTGGGGGTTACATAGTGGCAGGTTCTGCAGGGACTACTTCCACATCTACTGAAGCCTGTATATTTGAGCCACTTATTTTGCTCTTTCTTAGATGTGGATGTGAATAAGGACGGTGATAGAGAGGTCGCCAAGGTTGGTGCTCTTCTGGGGACCACCCTGTAGCCTTCTTCCAACAATTTGTAGAGGGCCTCATCCTCATAAAGGATGGAAATACACTCTGCCACAGCTTGTTTCACCTGCTGAAACTGTCTGCTATAAGTGAGTATTAGCGTCGGAACTTTGCTTTGATCTTTTTTCCTATTTGTCATTGTCAATTGATTGCCATGTGGTTGTTTGGTCTTGAGTCCAAACAACAATTCTTCACGGTCTTTTTTATCCACTATATCTTTCAACCATCCACCTCGGGTAACCCCTAGCCAGCAATCGTGTAGCAATAATTTCCTTTTCATTGTTGTAGCTTGAAATGTCACTGCAATTTCTTTTGGCTCAGGCAAGTTCCCCTACTGGTATAGATTTTACCGTGTGTAGAGGGTGATAACTATTTGCTCGCAACAATGTGTTGCCCGATATGGGTATGCGATATGTGACTGTATTTATTGTTTTGTTTATCTCCCCGGTCAGGGTTAGATTCAAGAAGTGGATTATAGCAACATGGTGATTGCCCGTGAATCTAAGATTGTAGGGATTGGCATTGAGGTATTCCTGAAAGAGTGGTATGGCAGACACATCGCCCGCCCAGATAATCAGCAGGTCGTCGATGTATCTGCCATACCACTCTATGTCTCGCAGGAAAGGATTGTCGACCGTGTAAATATACGCCTCCTCCCAGTACGACATAACCAGGTTGGCAAGGGAGGGGGAGAACTTTGCTCCCATTGACACGCCTCGTGTCTGGAGATAGAATTTGGAGTCAAACATGAAGAAGTTATGTGTCAGTAAAAAGCTGGTGACATCCAAAATGTATTGTATAAATTTTTCTGCATGTGGACTATATTTATGCAAGTGAAACTCAAGCGCCAGCAGTGCAACCCTATGTGGTATTAAGGGATACAGGGCAACAACGTCCATGGTTAACCAGGTGAATCCAGATAACCATTTTTTATCATGCATATTTCTTAGGACGTCTCCTGTATCCCTCAAATAGCCTGGTGTACGTTTCACCATTGGTTGCAGAATTGCATCCAGCCATTCTCCTAATTTTTTCGTCAGAGAACCAATGCCCGACACAATGGGGCGCAGTGGCGGTGGGTTAATACCTTTATGCACTTTAGGCAAGGCATGTATAATAGGAATTACAGACGTGTCCAGATGTATGTTAAGGCAGCGGTCCACAACCGCCGGGCCGCGGCCCAGGACCGGGCCGTGGAGGATTGTTAGCCGGGCCGCGGCGATCAGGGCAGTCTTTAACTCTGTACTAATGAAGCGCTTCCATTATGGAAGCGCTTCATTAGTACAGAAGGACCAGGGAGCGGTGAAGGATCTGTACTCACCGCTTCCTGGTCCTCGGCTCGGCTATCGGCTGTGCATGGCTGCGCACAGCGTGAGGTCTCTCTGTGACCTCACGCTGTGCGCCGCTATACACAGCCAGCCGACAGCAGAATGAAGAGGATCGCGATGGTGACCAGGAGCAGGAGAGGTAAGTGTTTTTTTTTATTTTATTTTATTTTATTTGCACTGGGGGCTGATGGCTGACCTGGGGGACATGGGGCTGACATGATGGACATGGGGCTGACATGAGGGACATGGGGCTGACATAAAGGGGCTAATGGGGGGCTTATGGCTGACATGAGGGGCTAACGGCTGACATGAGGGGCTAATGATGGCTGACATGAGAGGCTAATGGGGGCTTATGGCTGACATGAGGGGCTAATGGGGGGCTTATGGCTGACATGAGGGGCTTATGGCTGACATGAGGGCTAATGGGGGGCTTATGGCTGACATGAAGGGCTAATGGGGGGCTTATGGCTGACATGAGGGGCTAATGGGGGGCTTATGGCTGACATGAGGGGCTAATGGGGGGCTTATGGCTGACATGAGGGGCTAATGGGGGGCTTATGGCTGACATGAGGGGCTTATGACTGACATGAGGGGCTAATGGGGGGCTTATGGCTGACATGAGGGGCTAATGGGGGCTTATGGCTGACATGAGGGGCTAATGGGGGGCTTATGGCTGACATGAGGGGCTAATGGGGGGCTTATAGCTGACATGAGGGGCTAATGGGGGGCTTATGGCTGACATGAGGGGCTAATGGGGGCTTATGGCTGACATGAGGGGCTAATGGGGGGCTTATGGCTGACATGAGGGGCTAATGGGGAGCTTATGGCTGACATGAGGGGCTAATGGGGGCTTATGGCTGACATGAGGGGCTAATGGGGGCTTATGGCTGACATGAGGGGCTAATAGGGGGCTTATGGCTGACATGAGGGGCTAATGGGGGGCTTATGGCTGACATGAGGGGCTAATGGGGGCTTATGGCTGACATGAGGGGCTAATGGGGGGCTTATGGCTGACACGAGGGGCTAATAGGGGGCTTATGGCTGACATGAGGGGATAATGGGGGGCTTATGGCTGACATTGGGGGGCTTATGGCTGACATTGGGGGGCTTATGGGTGACATTGGGGGGCTTATGGCTGACATTGGGGGGGTTTATGGCTGACATTGGGGGGGGTTTATGGCTGACATTGGGGGGGTTTATGGCTGACATTGGGGGGTTTATGGCTGACATTGGGGGCTGATAGATGGCTAAAGGTTTGGGGGTTGATCTGAGCCATTGGGGGTCTGATCTGAGGTCTGATTAACATTGGGGGTCTGATTGCTGGTCTGACCTGAGGTGTAATGAAAAATATTTTTTTCTTATTGTTCTCCTCTGAAACTAGGTGCATCTTATAGGGCGAAAAATACGGTACAGTGCAGCAGAGACCAGTGCAGCAGAGACCAGTGCAGCAGAGACCATAGTCAGTTTATATAGTCATTATATAGTGTTATATATTTTAATATGCACCTTGTGTTTTGTTATGCGCGTGAATCAGTCAGCCCCGCCCACCCCCTAAGCCCCGCCCCAGAACCCCCGCCCCCTTCCCCTTCCCCACCCGGTCCCTGGGGAAATTGTCTTGCATGAAACCGGTCCTTGGTGCAAAAAAGGTTGGGGACCACTGTGTTAAGGTAAATAAATTCTCTATGGTTAAAGAACCCTTGATCCCGGCCTTGGCAAAGAAGATCCAGATATTGAGTCTGGAAATTCTGGCTCGGGTTGCATGTTAACCTTTTATAGGTGGACTCGTCTGTAATCAGTTCCAACATTTGTTTTTGATAACATGTTTTTGCCATGACCACCACTGCTCCCCCTTTGTCAGCCATCCTTACAACAATTTCCTCATTATTTCTCAACTGTTTCAAAGCCACCCTTTGTTTGCTATTCAGATTGTGTTTTTTAAACATTCCCATCACTGACATCATACACTGCAAGAAGTCGTTTTTCAAGAACATCCTGGAATATATCCATTCCAGGTGTTCTGGATTTTAGTGGATAAAAGCGTAGGTTCCGCAATTTCAAGGGCTGTATGCCCGCGGAGCACATGCCTGTATCATCTGTCAATGTCTGTAGTTCCTGTAGATTTACCATCATTACCTGTTCCAAGACAGATTACTGTATTCATTTTGGATAGGAGAAACACTGGGGACAGAAACTGTAAGGTCTAAACTGGTCTCTACTTGATGTAAATGCCTATATATGGTAAGGTCTCTAATGAATTTATTAACGTCCATCAGAGTGGAGAACAGATCAGACTCATACCTAGGTGCAAAATTGAGACCAAGACTAAGCAGATCGATTTAATCACATGTCAGTTCAAATTCTGTTAAATTAATTACATCAAAGACCGATTGCGCAGAGTCTATTTTTTCTGATATCGTGTGTCCATTCTGTGCGGCTCTGTTAACGGCCTCCCCGCCGTCTTGGTCGTTTTTTTGATTGATCACCTGAATTACTTTTATTTTTATTTGTATTTTTCCCTTTTTTATAATAGGATCTTCAGTTAGGAATTTAATCACAGTCCTGATCCGTAGAAGATCCCTGTCCCGTAGAATCCTGGTGATCTGTATTAGCTTGCGACACATCTGAATCTGAAGAGAAATTAACTCTTGTTCCATTGGTTCTGGATTTTGATATATTCCTTATTTTTGGTTTTCTGAGGATAGATTTTGGGGTACGCTGTTGTCTTTCTCTCCTTCCCCATTCATAAACCTGATCCTGCTTATAGTCAAAAACATCCCTTTGGAACTTGGTGTGTTTAATGTCGATGATATTTTCCTCTAAGGCAGTAGTTGTAGTAACAATTTTGTTGTACAAAGTCTCATAATCTGGAGAGTTTTCATATTGACCAATGCTGGATTTGACTACCTCTATTTGTGATTGCAGCTCAGTGAGTTTCACTGCTTCCTCCTCTATAATGAGGGCCATCAGTTTCATGGAGCTGGCTGAAAGGATCTCATTCCAGCGTGTAACGAACGAGTCTGAGAATATCATGGTGGGTATTTTTTTCAGTCTAAGCACCCTACGTATCATTGTATTCTCTAGGTACTTTGTAAGGGTAGTATGATCCCACCAGACTCTAATTTCGTTAGTCATTAGGGTCTCTAGTTTATGCATTTTATCCTTCAGGTAAAATATGTCCTGTGATGAAACATCATCTATTGAAAATTGTGTCTCTATATTGCCAAATTTCTGCCATTACTTGGTTTTAAAAAAAACAACTCATGTATATGGACGGCCAGGCAGACCAAGCGGTTATTTAACCATGTAAATCAATATATACATGAAGCTGTGTTGTGCATATGGTTCCTTTTGTTTCTCTTTTTGGAATTTCTTCATTATTTTATTGGGCATATAGAGGTCTTTTCTTATAATGCCCAGATAAACAGAAGGATATATGTACGGAACGGCTAGGATTCTGCTTGCTATTCCATATATACATTTTTTAATTACACACATAAGCAATTTTTTATTTTTATCTGGATTTTTACTATAACAGTCAAATAAATAAATTTCTCTCATTGTTTTTTATCCATATAAAAAATAAATTTTGTGATGTATGGGGTTAAAATTAGGACCTGGGAGTTTTCAGTCTGCTACCACTAGTAATGATTTGAAATCACCCCCGCACCTGCTGACCCACTCCAGAGGAGGAGGTGGGAGGTTTCTCCTTTTCATTTTTTTCTTACATAAGTGGTAACTCTAGAACACTCCTCAGTCATGAATAAGAATGTTATCGTTTAAAACGCGTAGACTGACAAGGGCATCACTCGTTATTAATCATTCTGTACCTCTGTACCTGATACATCGCATGACCAAATAAATGAACGTACGAATTCATCAATTTTGAGTGCCAGATCTCCTTCCTTTCAACCAATCCTTAAAACTCCCCTCACTTTCCCCTTCAGCTGCTGTAGACCTAGTTCGCCCCATTTCGGAAGAGGAAATTAAAAGTGTGCTTTGGAGCTTTTCTCCCAAAAAGAGCCTGGGACCAGACTTCTTCCCCCTGCCTTATTATAAGACCTTTCATGAAATCTTGATACCTAACCTGACAAAGGTGTGTAACACCCTCCTCGCAGGAGGTTCCCTCCCTAAACAATCCCAAGAAGCTTTCATTACATTAATAGCGAAGGAAGGGAAAGACCCCACAGAGTGTGGTAGCTATAGGCCAATCTCTCTACTCATTCAAGATCTGAAAATATGGGCCAAACTGCTAGCAGAATCAGATGCGCCATCCCCTTATTAGTGGGACCCGAACAAGTAAGTTTTGTTCAACGGAGAGAGGGAAAGCTGAACACCACTAGACTGTTCCATGCCATTCACACAGCCTACGCTATTAAAACACCACTGGTCCTTCTTGGCATTGATGCCGAGAAGGCTTTTGATAGGGTTAAATGGGCTTTTATGGAAGCGGCATTATGTAAATTTGCCTTCCCACAACTGCTGATTCACGCCCTTTTCACGCTGTATCAGGCCCCCCCATGCACATTTGAACATAAATGGCACGCTCTCACCTGTTTTTGAAATCACTAACGGAACCTGTCAAGGGAGTCTGTTATCCCCTACCCTTTTTGTCCTTGTTATGGAAACTTTATTGCAAGCGGTCAGGGAACAAGAGACCATTAGAGGTTTTCTGGTGGGGGGGAAACAGCTGAAATTCTTGGCCTTTGCAGACGACCTGCTAGTCCTAACAACAAACCCACTAGTCAGCCTACCAAAGCTTGTACAACTGATGCAAGAATTTGGCATTGTGTCTGATTACAGGGTCAATTATACCAAGTCGGAGGTGCTGAACATATCAGTCCCCCAGGCACTGGTGTCCGGCTTAAAGTCGTGTACCAACTTCTTGTGGGCTCCTACATCCATTACCTATCTTGGAGTGCATCTCTCTAAAGACCTTTCAGACTTTTACCAGCTAAACTACTCCACCCTGCTAGTGGAAATTAGGCTACTTTCACACTTGCGGCAGACTGATCCGTCAAACAGTTCCGGCGCCGGAATTGGTCGCCGGATCCGACAAAACGCATACCGCCGCACATTTTTACTGTAACGGATCCGTCCTTCCGTCGAGGGTTAGAAAAGCCGGATCCGTCGTTCAGTTTCCTTCAGTCGTCAATTTTCGCCGGATCCGTCCGTCGGATCCGTCTAAAAAGCGGATCCGTCTATTCCGTTTTTAGACGGAAAGACGGATCCGGCGTTTAAATTTAGAGATAAAAGATGCTATCTTTTTAAGCAAATATTACAACTGTCTATAAAAGATAACAGAAGGTCACAAAAAGATGGAATCTGTTAAAGCAAATACTACAACTGGCTATAAAAGACCACCGAAGTTCACTTACCACTCAGAAGTTCCTTCAGCAGAGTGCAAAGATGATGCCGGACCATATTCGTTTTGGATTTCAGGCTTCAATTCTGGTTTCACGCTGGAGAAGACGTCTTCAAGCCAGGCGGCGTAGAACGCGTCGCTATTGGGTGCATCCAATAACCTCTGCAAGAGTAAGAAGGGGATTTTTTTAAACTCTATTTCCTGAATTGAGGGATTATCCAGAAAAATTCTTTACCTATTTACGGATGACGGTAGAAAGTTTCGATGATCTTCTACAACGTGTGTCACCTCACATTCAAAGGCAAGACACCACTTTCCGTCGCTGTGTTTCCCCAGCAGAACGCCTATTCTTGACGATAAGGTAAAGTATATACTTTATTACATATTGTACCAATATTTGGTCTAAATTTTCAAAAGCTGCTGTTTGGTAGTGTGAAGCCATACATTTTTTAATCCAAATTTACTTTTTCTGGGATCACTGTACTTTCTGGGATCACTGTACAAAGTGTTTTGGCCCCAATTGATGCTCATCTTTTTTTTTTGTAATTGTACATCTTGTTTTGGAAAAGTTTGAATCAATATACTCGTCATTGAAGATTTATAAACTGTGATGAATATTGTTCGCCATGGAGAACAAACATTTATCGTTGAATTTTAAAAAAAAATTACATTGGCCACATAAAAAATCTTGACCAAACTAATATATGTAGGGGTGCAATAAAATTGCGTCCGATTGATATACCTTGTATATTATCTTGTTTAGTAATAATTTTTATACACTTATTTTTTTATTTTAAATTTTAGGTTTTTGGCAAGTGGAGAAAGTTTCAGCTCACTCCATTTTCAATTTCGCCTTGGGATATCAACTGTTTCAATAATTGTAAAGGAGACATGCCGTGTTTTGTGGGAACAACTGCATGATGAATTCATCCCACATCCAACTCGACAGCATTGGAAAGAAATATCTGAAAGATTTTGGGATGTTTGTCAGTTTCCCAACTGCATAGGTGCTGTAGACGGTAAACATATTCGTATTATCAAGCCCCACGGAACCGGATCCGAGTTTTTCAATTATAAGAAATATTTTTCAATAATACTGATGGCCATCGCAGATGCTCAATATCGTTTTGTTGCAGTGGACGTAGGGGCCTATGGACGCGCAAACGATTCAATGGTGTTTAAAAATTCTAATATGGGCCGTAGTCTATATAATGGACAATTCGATTTTCCTCTCCCTCAACCACTGCCAGGTACTGATGGCCCACCCATGCCGTTTGTATTGGTTGGTGATGAGGCATTTCAAATGTGTGGAAATCTAATTAAACCATATTCCAGCCGCGGATTAGATTTAAAAAAATGCACATACAACTACCGCTTGACCAGGGCTCGAAGAATGGTAGAATGCACTTTTGGAATTTTGGTCGCAAAATGGAGGATTTTCACTAAACCAATTCAGATGAAGGTTGAATCGGTAGACGAGGTTGTAAAGTGTGCTGTGGTGTTACATAACTACCTCCTTCATAAAGAACCACTCAATTTGGAACAGGTGCCCGAGGACAGCGAGATCGCAAGCATTCAAAGTTGTCGACATCGGTCAACTGTAGCGGTTGCACGGATGAGAGACTCGTTTGCAGATTATTTTTGTACTGAAGCTGGAAGGGTGGACTAGCAGGACCAATTTTTATAAACAATTTGGGATTAATTTTCAAATAACCGTTAATTTATGTTTGTTGTCCCGTTGGTTGATGGTTACAGTGTGTTGTATTTGATTTCAATTGCATTTTGGGTTCAATAAATATTGTTTTTACGTAATTGTGATTTTATTTTAATATATTGATGTGCTCACGCTGGAGTAGCGACACATACTTGTGTCGCTCCAATCAGGCCTGTTATGGAGACTGTCTGCCCACGCTGGAGGAGCGACAATCTGTTGTGTCGCTCCGCCAGTGCTGGGAGATTATGTCTGGCCTATAAGACACCTAGCTTTCTCACAATCTACCAACGCTGGAGGAGCGACAATCTGTTTTGTCGCTCCGCCAGTGCTGGGAGATTATGTCTGGCCTATAAGACACCTAGCTTTCTCACAATCTACCAACGCTGGAGGAGCGACAATCTGTTGTGTCGCTCCGCCAGTGCTGGGAGATTATGTCTGGCCTATTAGACACCTAGCTTTCTCACAATCTACCAACGCTGGAGGAGCGACAATCTGTTGTGTCGCTCCGCCAGTGCTGGGAGATTATGTCTGGCCTATAAGACACCTAGCTTTCTCACAATCTACCAACGCTGGAGGAGCGACAATCTGTTGTGTCGCTCCGCCAGTGCTGGGAGATTATGTCTGGCCTATAAGACACCTAGCTTTCTCACAATCTACCAACGCTGGAGGAGCGACAATCTGTTGTGTCGCTCCGCCAGTGCAGGGAGATTTTAATTATAAAAAAATTAAAAATATCTATCTTTATTTAAAAAAAATTAAACAGTCCTTGGATTTTTTAACCAAAAAAATAAGATTTATTATAAATAACAATAAAAAAAATAGTTACAAATTAAGGAAATGATGGGGGGTGGAGGGAAGTGATTGGTTTGGGTCCACTCTCTCCTGTTGTTCTTCTGCCACTGTGGACAACAAAGTGCGTGTTGATGCAAGTGGCACAGAGGGAGTATGAAGACTGGATTGGGCAGGAGAAGGAGTTTCCCGAGCAAGAGTAGAGGGAGTGGTGAAAGAGGTAGGAGCATAGTAAGAAGGAGGAGAAGAAAAGCTTTGAGAAAAGAGCTCGGGGGTTTGGGATGGGGGTGGGTTGTGGGGAGGGGGAGGGGGAGGGTGGGAATGCTGAGCCTGCGGAGGCTGTAAAGTTGGATAGGTGTGGGATGGGGGATTGCATTTTGGGTTCAATAAATATTGTTTTTACGTAATTGTGATTTTATTTTAATATATTGATGTGCTCACGCTGGAGTAGCGACACATACTTGTGTCGCTCCAATCAGGCCTGTTATGGAGACTGTCTGCCCACGCTGGAGGAGCGACAATCTGTTGTGTCGCTCCGCCAGTGCTGGGAGATTATGTCTGGCCTATAAGACACCTAGCTTTCTCACAATCTACCAACGCTGGAGGAGCGACAATCTGTTTTGTCGCTCCGCCAGTGCTGGGAGATTATGTCTGGCCTATAAGACACCTAGCTTTCTCACAATCTACCAACGCTGGAGGAGCGACAATCTGTTGTGTCGCTCCGCCAGTGCTGGGAGATTATGTCTGGCCTATTAGACACCTAGCTTTCTCACAATCTACCAACGCTGGAGGAGCGACAATCTGTTGTGTCGCTCCGCCAGTGCTGGGAGATTATGTCTGGCCTATAAGACACCTAGCTTTCTCACAATCTACCAACGCTGGAGGAGCGACAATCTGTTGTGTCGCTCCGCCAGTGCTGGGAGATTATGTCTGGCCTATAAGACACCTAGCTTTCTCACAATCTACCAACGCTGGAGGAGCGACAATCTGTTGTGTCGCTCCGCCAGTGCAGGGAGATTTTAATTATAAAAAAATTAAAAATATCTATCTTTATTTAAAAAAAATTAAACAGTCCTTGGATTTTTTAACCAAAAAAATAAGATTTATTATAAATAACAATAAAAAAAATAGTTACAAATTAAGGAAATGATGGGGGGTGGAGGGAAGTGATTGGTTTGGGTCCACTCTCTCCTGTTGTTCTTCTGCCACTGTGGACAACAAAGTGCGTGTTGATGCAAGTGGCACAGAGGGAGTATGAAGACTGGATTGGGCAGGAGAAGGAGTTTCCCGAGCAAGAGTAGAGGGAGTGGTGAAAGAGGTAGGAGCATAGTAAGAAGGAGGAGAAGAAAAGCTTTGAGAAAAGAGCTCGGGGGTTTGGGATGGGGGTGGGTTGTGGGGAGGGGGAGGGGGAGGGTGGGAATGCTGAGCCTGCGGAGGCTGTAAAGTTGGATAGGTGTGGGATGGGGGATAGGTGAAGGATGGGGGATAGGTGTAGGATGGGGGATAGGGCAGGGGTGGGGGAATGGTTGTGGGGCGGTGTGCCAGTTGCCACAAAACGCTGTCCATCTGTCTTCTGGCCTCATACTGCTGGTCGGGTGATAAGCGTTCCAGCGCAGGTAACAACGACACAAGATAGTGATGCATCGGACTCATTTGTGTCGTCAACACCGCCCCCTCCTGAAGACGACGCGAATGATCCTCCCCAGATGCAACCCTATTTGTGATCCCCGCCAAGGACTCATACATGAGCCTTGTGAGGTCTTCGTAGTTAGCCTGGCGGCTCCTACCTGACCTCTGGCGACGCATGAGGGCCTCAAAAAGTGGTGCCATCGTTGCCATCGTTACGTCGCCAGAGGGCACAAGTAGGGGAACATGGTGTTCCTGACAAGCAGTAGGAGCAGGCCGAGAGGGACCCGCGGCGGCTTGCTCTTCAGGGACCGCCTCCTGAGGAACTTCGGGCGCAAGAGTGCTGCTTGATGTTCTGTGAAGCAAAGAAAAAAATAAATTTAGCATTTTTTATGGATGGGAGAAACAGTCGGATAGAGGTGAGCAAAGAGACTTCTGAAGCGACATAGGAGGTTACATTCCAAAAAATTGAGAAACATACTGTACATAGATAGAGGCCATGAATTAAATGAATTTTCAAGGAAGTGTCTATGTACAGTATAGCCTTTTTTTTGGAAAACAACTTCAAATGAAAAATCGGAAGCACACATTGCTACTCTCTACTACACTAAATACAATGTGGATGTCGAAGACAAAGTGCCAAATGACAGTCTGTCTGGGCCATACACCTAGTTTGAAATATTTTTTTTTTAGAGACACCAAATACCTTACCTTCGCATTTCAAGGGTCCTTCGTAGGAACCCCAAGGCGGCAGAATAGCAGTATTCACGCCTTGAGGTTCCTCCTGACCCACTCGGGCGCCGAAGTTCCTCATTAAAGGCCTTCTTGTAGCGGTCCCTGATTGAGCGCCACCGAACCATGATCGTATCTCCTAGAAAGAAAGAAATCAAATTAGGATGTATATTTAAAATAAGTGGTTTAATCAAAGTTGGTTTACAATTTACTTGAAACAGCCACAATAAGAAAATAATTTTTTTTTTAAAAACTTAAGTGGCGCTTATAAGAAAATTATACTGTAAACCACTTTTGATAAAAAATTTTTTTTACATGTCTGCTATCTACAAATATATTTATACTTACGGCATTGGCCCTGTTGCCTTTCTCGGAGGTCATCCCAGTTGGGCAGAATGGCCGCACATATCTCGTTCCAGAGGAGTCGTGTTAGATGATGGTCTGCATGGCGGCGGTCGGTGTGGTCCCACAACGGTGTACGTTCCTCCACCATATGGATGAGGAGGTCATTGTCGATATAAAATCTTTCAACGTCCTCCTCATGCCTTCTGGTGGAGGTTTGGGAGCCCTAAAAGAAGAAAAAAAAATAGAATAAAAATTTAGTTGAATATTTGAAAAAAAAAAAATAGAAAAATTAAAATAATTTACAATACTCACACGACCACGACCGCCGCGTGCTCCACGGCGTCCTCTGGAAGATCTTTGATGACCTCTCTCACTGGCAACAGGACGAGATGGCTAAAAAAAAATAATAATAAATAAATAAATATATATATACTCAACAAATGACGAGGCAGCACTTCCAGCTTTTGTTGACAGGGTGACGAGCCCAAAACTTTTTTCCCAGCAACGTATCGGCCTACTCAATGAGGCCTTTGTCAAGCTTGACAAAGGCCTCATTGAGTAGGCCGAAACGTTGCTGTAAAAAAATTTTTGGGGTCGTCACCCTGTCACCAAAAGCTGGAAGTGCTGCCTCGTCATTTGTTGAGTACGTATCGTGGAGGAGAAGCCTACCTCTGTGAGGAATTGCAGCCAGTGCACGTGGTCTGACTGTGCTGCTGCGGTATTTGTGATTATATATATATATATAAAAAATACAGGCACAAAAAACTTTGAAAAATATAAAAAAAAAATTAACAAACCGTTTCTCCTCCACCCCCAACTTCCTCCTCCCCTGTTCCTCTGGCTCTGGCTTGACCGGGAGAACTCTCCTCCATAGAGTCTGACTGATAAACAAAGAAAAAAATAATTATTTAAATAATAAACACAATATACAGTTTGGAATGCTAAGGAACTTTACATACCACATCCTGGAGGTGTCGTGATCGGGGAGGAGAGCTCCCGGCCTCGCTCGCAGATGAAGATGTGCCTTTAAAAAAATAAAAAAAAAAGTTGAATATTTGAACTTTTAAATAAACAGACATACCGACGAAAAAAATACTTACTGGTCATCAGTGTTCCCTCTAAGCTGCGCGGGTGGGCGGCCGCGCAGCAATTATTGTGGCCCCGCTCACAATTTTATAACGCCCGCTCACTCAGCTGTGCCGGCCCCCAGCTGATTCCCCTGTCTGTTTTGCAGGCTGACACCGCCCGCCGCACGGTCAGTTCATTTACAATACCTGACTGTGGGCTGCCGGTGGGCGGTGGCTAGTATTCAAATAGGGGGGCGGAGTCCCGGACCCGGTGGAGGCAGAGAGGGAGTGCGTGCTGTGCGGCGCAGGCTATGTTGACGTCACGTCACGTCACGTCGCATCTGATCTGAGTACCCTGCGCGCCTGGCCGTCTGCTAGCTGGTGAGGTGAGGGCATATAAAAAAAGAAGTATGTACCCCCCCTGTCCCACAGTGCTACGAATCCTCTGTTGTCCCCTGTATTACCCTGATACCCCTCAGTTATATAATATATCTGAGGGGTATCAGGGTAAATTATACAGGGGGTAATATAACTAGGGGTATCAGGGTACATGAGGGGTAATATAACTGAGGAGGGCTAGACTACTATCAGACATTATACAGGGGTAATATAACTTATCTTACCCCTCACCCCTGTATTATGTCCCTGATAGCCCTCCTCACTTATATTACCCCTGTATAATGTACCCTGATAGATACCCCTTAGTTATATTACCCCTGTATAATGTACCCTGATAGATACCCCTTAGTTATATTACCCCTGTATAATGTACCCTGATAGATACCCCTTAGTTATATTACCCCTGTATAATGTACCCTGATAGATACCCCTTAGTTATATTACCCCTGTATAATGTACCCTGATAGATACCCCTTAGTTATATTACCCCTGTATAATGTACCCTGATACCCCTCAGATATATTATATAACTGAGGGGTATCAGGTTAAATTATACAGGGCGGGGTAATATAACTAAGGGGTATCAGTGTACATTATTATACAGGGGTAATATAACTAAGGGGTATCAGTGTACATTATTATACAGGGGTAATATAACTAAGGGGTATCAGGGGACATTATTATACAGGGGTAATATAACTAAGGGGTATCAGTGTACATTATTATACAGGGGTAATATAACTAAGGGGTATCAGGGGACATTATTATACAGGGGTAATATAACTAAGGGGTATCAGGGGACATTATACAGAGGTAATATAACTTATATTACCCCTGTATAATGTACCCTGATACCCCTTAGTTATATTACCCCCTGTATAATTTACCTGATACCCCTCAGTTATATTACCCCTGTATAATGTCCCCCATAACAGTGTGTCCTCCACAGGTCCCCCATAACAGTGTGTCCTCCACAGGTCCCCCATAACAGTGTGTCCTCCACAGGTCCCCCATAACAGTGTGTCCTCCACAGGTCCCCCATAACAGTGTGTCCTCCACAGGTCCCCCATAACAGTGTGTCCTCCACAGGTCCCCCATAACAGTGTGTCCTCCACAGGTCCCCCATAACAGTGTGTCCTCCACAGGTCCCCCATAACAGTGTGTCCTCCACAGGTCCCCCATAACAGTGTGTCCTCCACAGGTCCCCCATAACAATACCCAAAGGAAAAAAACTATTTTAAAAACCTGCTGTTTCTCTAGATGGCCTTATGTTTATGGTAGTGGTAATAGAGTCTCAAGGGTCTATAAAAGCAGCTACACTATTTTTACAGACCTTTGAGACTCTATTAACACTACTATTAACATAAGGTCATCTAGAGGAAAAGCAGGTTTTTAAAATTCTTTTTTTTCCCCCCTTTAGGTGTTAGAGCAATCTAATGAAAGTTATGTTTTAACACCTAAAGAGATGAAAAAATAAATAAAAACCTACGGTTTCTCTAGATGACCTTATGTTGATAGTAGTGTTAATAGAGTTTCAATGGTTTGTAAAAATAGTTGCTTTTATAGACCCTTGAGACTATTACCACTACTATCAACATAATGTCATCTAGAGAAACAGCAGCTTTTTTAAATTATTTTTTTCCTTATTAAAGCAATCAAATGAAAGTTATGTTTTAACATAAGGGTCAGAAACTGGGTTTTGTTTAGCCTCTTGGTTATTAGTTTTTCTATGTAAGTTCTCTGGATCAAAGATTTTTTTTCCCTGTATGGTTTATATATGGAGAGCAATGTCCAGTGATAACACAGAGGACTATACTGTATTGTACGGGATGGTGCAGGGGTTTGTATGCTCTTTGAAGTGACAATTATCTTAGTTTTTCCTATCGCCCACCTTTGATGGCGCTGTGCCCAGCTCTGAGCCGATCCCGCTCAGCAGCTGCGAAGGCTTAGAGGGAACACTGCTGGTCATATTATTTTGCTGCCTGGCTGGCTGGCTATCTGGCTGGCTTGTTAGCTAGCTGTCTGGCTGGCTGGCTGATTTTTTTTTTTGATCAGTCAAAAAATTTTTTTTGACAGGTTGTCATATTGTTGAACGAAAAAATACTACTCTTAACATGCACTGTGTACTTATATTACCTGCAACCCCTATGCTACAGTACACATAGGGGTATGCAGTTAATATAAGTACACAGTGGATGCTAGGAGTAGCAGCAGACAGGACTACTACTCCTAACATGCACTGGGTAGTTATATTACCTGCAACCCCTATGCTACAGTACACATAGGGGTATGCAGTTAATATAAGTACACAGTGGATGCTAGGAGTAGCAGCAGACAGGACTACTACTCCTAACATGCACTGGGTAGTTATATTACCTGCAACCCCTATGCTATAGTACATAGGGGTATGCAGTTAATATAAGTACACAGTGGATGCTAGGAGTAGCAGCCAGGGCCGCTGATAGAAATCATGGGGCCCCGTACAGCATACATGACGGGGCCCCCTTCAGCTCCACCCCCTGATCCCTCCTTCAGCCACACCCCTGGCCCCGCCCTTGGCCCCTCCCCAGACGCCGCCTTCTGTAAGCCCTGTAAGGCTTCATTCAGACGTCCGGATGCGTTTTGCGGATCCGATCCATCTATCAGTGGATCCGTAAAAATCATGCGGACGTCTGAATGGAGCTTTACAGGGGGTTGATCAATGACAGGGGGGTAATCAATGACAGGGGGGTGATCAGGGAGTCTATATGGGGTGATCACCACAGTCATTGATCACGCCCCTGTAAGGCTTCATTCAGACGTCCAGATGCGTTTTGCGGATCCGATCCATCTATCAGTGGATCCGTAAAAATCATGCGGACGTCTGAATGGAGCTTTACAGGGGGTTGATCAATGACAGGGGGGTAATCAATGACAGGGGGGTGATCAGGGAGTCTATATGGGGTGATCACCACAGTCATTGATCACGCCTCTGTAAGGCTTCATTCAGACGTCCGGATGCGTTTTGCGGATCCGATCCATCTATCAGTGGATCCGTAAAAATCATGCGGACGTCTGAATGGAGCTTTACAGGGGGTTGATCAATGACAGGGGGGTAATCAATGACAGGGGGGTGATCAGGGAGTCTATATGGGGTGATCACCACAGTCATTGATCACGCCCCTGTAAGGCTTCATTCAGATGTCCGGATGCGTTTTGCGGATCCGATCCATCTATCAGTGGATCCGTAAAAATCATGCGGACGTCTGAATGGAGCTTTACAGGGGGTTGATCAATGACAGGGGGGTAATCAATGACAGGGGGGTGATCAGGGAGTCTATATGGGGTGATCACCACAGTCATTGATCACGCCCCTGTAAGGCTTCATTCAGACGTCCGGATGCGTTTTGCGGATCCGATCCATCTATCAGTGGATCCGTAAAAATCATGCGGACGTCTGAATGGAGCTTTACAGGGGGTTGATCAATGACAGGGGGGTAATCAATGACAGGGGGGTGATCAGGGAGTCTATATGGGGTGATCACCACAGTCATTGATCACGCCCCTGTAAGGCTTCATTCAGACGTCCGGATGCGTTTTGCGGATCCGATCCATCTATCAGTGGATCCGTAAAAATCATGCGGACGTCTGAATGGAGCTTTACAGGGGGTTGATCAATGACAGGGGGGTAATCAATGACAGGGGGGTGATCAGGGAGTCTATATGGGGTGATCAGGGGCTAATAAGGGGTTAATAAGTGACGGGGGGGGGGGGGTGTAGTGTAGTGTAGTGGTGCTTGGTGCTACTTTACAGAGCTACCTGTGTCCTCTGGTGGTCGATCCAAACAAAGGGGACCACCAGAGGACCAGGTAGCAGGTATATTAGACGCTGTTATCAAAACAGCGTCTAATATACCTGTTAGGGGTTAAAAAAAACACATCTCCAGCCTGCCAGCGAACGATCGCCGCTGGCAGGCTGGAGATCAACTCTCTTACCTTCCGTTCCTGTGAGCGCGCGCGCCTGTGTGCGCGCGTTCACAGGAAATCCCGGCTCACGCGAGATGACGCGTATATGCGTCGCTGAGCGCAGGGCTGCCACCTCCGGAACGCGAATCTGCGTACAGCGGTCCGGAGGTGGTTTGGTTATGTCGAGGCTGCCCGGGCCCCCCTGCCAGCCGGGCCCGGTACAACTGGGCCAGCTGTACTGGCCTATCAGCGGCCCTGGTAGCAGCAGACAGGCCTACTACTCCTAACATGCACTGGGTAGTTATATTACCTGCAACCCCTATGCTACAGTACACATAGGGGTATGCAGTTAATATAAGTACACAGTGGATGCTAGGAGTAGCAGCAGACAGGACTACTACTCCTAACATGCACTGGGTACTGACAGCTCCTATGTACTTATAGCTCCTATGTATAAGTACATAGGAGCTGTTTATATGAGTTTTTTCAGTCATAATACAACATATACTCACCTTCTATGGCTTGCACCCGACTCCCTCGCAGGCTGGATCCAGACAGGATGGCGCGAAACTTGCTCCTCCTCTATCCGACGCAGGCGCAGACAGGATATCCGGATCAGTCGTTGCGTCGTTCCCCGGAAGATTTAAAGTCGGATACGTCCTTAATACAAATCAATGGGACTTAAGGACGGATCCGGCGTTACGGCAAATGATACGGCTTTTGAGACGGAGAAGAAAATTATGCATGCTACGGTTTTTCATTTCGATGGAAACGTCGAAAAGACTGAAGCGGAGCCATCCTGATGCATCCTGAAGGACGGACTCTCCATTCAGAATGCATGGGGATAAAACTGATCAGTTCTTTTCCGGATTTGAGCCCCTAGGACGGAACTCAACGCCGGAAAAGAAAAACGCAAGTGTGAAAGTACCCTTACAAAGATGTTAAAATCCTATGAGGCATTGTGGATCTCCTGGCTTGGTAGGAGAAATCTACTGAAAGCATACATAATGCCAAAAATACTATACATACTACAAATGGTACCCATCCACCTGCCACCCGCTTTCTTTACTTCTATTAGAAGTCATTTTTCCCGATTTGTTTGGAAATAAAAGAGAGCAAGACTAGCTCATGCTATGATGATCAAGAGAAGGGAGGCAGGCGGCCTGGGTCTACCTGACGTACACGCTTATTACAATGCGATACAGCTGAGTAGATGGCTACAATTGATGTTCCCATTAGGGGAGGAGGATCCCTTTGCAGTGTTTTCCTCTTGAAGTTCACTCACTGATCTAGAACACTTGTGGTTCCCTAACACGAAGGCTAAATTAGAGAGAAACACAAATACCATGTTAAGAGGCCCAATGGAAGTATGGCAACATTTTGCACATACCCTAGCCCCGCGTCCATCTGCTCTTGCACCGATGGCTCTCTTGCCTATTCTGGCTGACGCTCCGGAAGCCGCAAAGGAAAGTTTTTGGCCCTTTTTGAAAAACTGGAAAGTAGAAGATGCTTTCCCAGACAAAACCATCCCCACAAAGTATACCTTTAGAGCCTTTTTCCCAATAGAAGTATCTGAAATGTCATGCTCCTTTTATCATGCCCATTTTAAATGCATTTGCACCAGGTTTTTAGATACGACAGCTTTAAGGAGGAGTCACACTGCTTTTGAGCAGCTGATGATGTCAAAACTTCCCAACTGTAGAAAAATCTCCCATATATACTAAAACCTTATTATGCAAGGTACACTATCTAAACCAGCTTATCTCTCATCCTGGGAAAGGGAACTGGAAATTACTTTTTATGACGCAGAGACCAAGTGCGTGTTGAGGCATTTCTTTACCCACGTAATGTCTCTGACTCAGATAGATGCTTGAGATGTCAGACATCCAGAGGATCCTATTTGCACATTTGGTGGGAGTGCAACGCCATTCAAACGTTTTAAAAGCAGATTGAATCTGTTATACAAGATATTTACAATACATCCTTCCATATCACGCCTGCCATGATATTCTTGGCCACCCCAAGTCCTACATACCATCCCTCTAAGACAAACCTCATCACACATCTCCTAGCAGCAGCAAAGGCGTTGATTCCTCTACATTGGCTGCAGTCAAACCCCCCCTCACTCGATGAATGGTGTGGGAAGGTTGACCAAATATGCACCTTTGAAGATCTCGTTGGCAGGACAGAAAGGAAACATGCAAGCATCTTGAAAATATGGTCCCCTTGAAGGTCTTGGAGAGGGCTGCCATGAGAAGATATGGTTTCCTCTGCCCTCCACCCCGCGTGCGTCTTCCCTAAGTGTTTCTGTCAATTTGTGTTTTTTTTTTTTCTTTTTCGTCTAATTTGTTAATAGAGAAGTGACGAGGGAAGAAATCACGCTCTTCTAATTTGCAGGGAAGATCTGCATTCAGCCAGATTGAAGTAAGGCCTGATTGCGCCTTGTTAACCTAGAAGTTTGCTTTGATTGTGCAGGTTTCCATGCATACGAAATTGTGTTATACACACATTCCCTCACAATAATATTTGGTTCATGTAATCTTTGTTTTGTATTTTATTAGCATCTGGTTGTATAATGCTATTTATACAATGCTTCATGTAGCAAAATCAATAAAAGTGAATTTATACAAAAAGGAAATGGATACGTTTCATAGATAGACTCCCTCATTTGCTCATTCATAACATACATATGCAAAATATGATCAGAGCACTGTACCCAGCCACCACAAGAGAGAAGGGTACAATTGATCATAATGGACCCTATGTTGTGTATCCTGTGTAAAGATTATGTAGTGTCCACTCTATCTTCAAAATGCAAACAAGCCGAACACTGGGTCGGCCCATTTTGATGGCAGTAGTCTTCTTCTCTGTCTTCTGACTTGATTCATCCGTATAGAATCTCAAAAATTACATCCCACTTTTTTCGAGATTTGAGATGAATTTGGATCGTTTACAACCGATTCGCTCATCTCTAACCACCACGTAATGAAACATAAGCTCATTCTTCTACCACAGACCACAAGGGAAGGAGTCACAACCCAAGACTATTGGGAATAGTGGGATTAACCACTTCACTACTTTACACTACTAGGGAAATCTTGATTTGACTTCGACCTGTATTAGACATTGTGAGAATCAAACGGAAAAATCATGATATCATTCGGAAATGGGCAATCTTTGCATTGTTTAATAGTTTCCAATGATCACAAAATTGTTTGACTCTTCCTGATCGTGACCTTTCAGCTTTATTAAAAATTCCCATTCATCAAGCGCATACCTGAGTGTGTAATAAGTCGTCACCCGCTCGTTACAAGATCAGACTGTAGATATGTAAGTGTATGGTGGAGTTCATAACGGTTAAATTACTACAGCGACCATTGCACTGTGTAATGTGAGCATTCGAACGCTAATGAGTTGCTAATTATTCAATCTTTATAGGAACAAAATCTACTTGTCTAATACAGATCTCTCTCTTTTTTATTTATTTAAATGTTTACATTTTATTTCAGTAGGTAACAGGATCGTCACCCCCTTAAACTTTACAAAGTAATAAGAATACAACTCACTCCTTTGTTTTGGTATAAAAATAGATTTATCTTATTTACAATATTTACAGTATATACAAAATATAAATAAAAATATATAATAAAAATATAAAAAATAAATATATAAAAATAGATATGTTATTTACAGTATATACAAAATATTAATAAAAAATATAAAAAATAAATATATCATAAAAAAATAACTATAAAAACACTATAAAACAAATACTAACTACATACAAATATAAAACAAAAAGTGGCAGGTGACAGATTTTGCATGGTTGTGGAATTTTGGGTGGCTGGTGGTGGCTGGCAGAATGTGTTGACAGGTCGTGGTGGCTTCTTATAGTTGATAGTATAGACGGTGGTAGTGGCAGTTGGTTGTATTTGTTGGTAGTTTCTCATGGCAGGTTGTACTTGGCAGTGACTGAAAGAAAACTGATGGTGGCTGTGGTATTCGGGGGTGGCGGCTGGCAGAATGTGTTGACAGTTTGTGGTGGCTTCTTATAGTTGATGTTGGAGAAGGTGGTAGTGGCAGGTGGTCATACTTGGTGGTAGATTCTCATGACAGGTGGTACTTGGCAGTGACTGAAGGAAACTGATGGTGGCTGTGGTATTCAGGAGTGGCTGGTGGCGGCTGGCAGAATGTGTTGACAAGTCATGGTGGCTTTTTATGGTTGATGGTGGGAGATGGTAGTAGTGGTAGTTGGTTGCATTTGGTGGTAGCTTCTCATGACAGGTGGTACTTGGCGGTGAGTGAAGGAAACTGATGGTGGATGTGGTATTCGGGGGTGGCTGGCAGAATGTGTTGACAGGTCGGGCGGCTTCTTTTAGTTGATGCTGGTAGATGTTGGTAGTGGCAGCTGGTTTGGTGGTAGCTTTTCATGACAGGTGGTACTTGGCAGTGATTGAAGGAAACTGATGGTTAAAACTGGTGGAAGATGTATGATAATGGTAGTACTGGTGACAGGTCAGGTAAAGATTGGTAACGGCTGTTGTTGGTTGTGGATGTACTGGTAGTGACTAGTGATCTTTCCCCTGGTGTTTTCGGGGATGTCACCACCTGGAACAAGAAAACATTTTAAAGACAACTTAGTAAAATTGTAAAGGGGTTGTCTCACTTCAGCAAATAGCATTCTCTAGGCAGACAAAGTTAGTACAAGGCACTAACTAATGTATCGTGATTGTCCATATTGCCTCCTTGCCTTCATTCATTTCACATTCATTTCATCACATTATATACAGCTCATATCCAGGGGTTATGACCACTCTACAATACAGCAGCGGTGGCCCTGCTCCCACACTATAGGAAACAGCTCCGGCCTATGCACATTCCCGTGGTCCCAGCCACCAGAGAGGCCGGCGCCTTTTGCTATGGAGTGAAAGCATGACCACCACTGCTGGATTGCAGGGTGGTCATAACCCCTGGATACGAGCAGTGTATAATGTGTGAGAAAAATGAAACTAGCAAAGGAGGCAATATAGACAATCACAATACATTAGTAAGTGCCTATTCATTTGCATAATAAATGCCATTTGCTGAAGTGAGACAACCCCTTTGATTCACAGCAGATATATATATATCTATAAAAGAATAAAAATGGGGCAGCACTCCAACTTTTATTCACCCATGTGGAAAGAAAGCATTATTTTTTACATATTATATATATATATATCCAGAAAATGGACGGCACTCCAGTCAGATGAAAAAAATGTGTGATTCCTTTATTCAACCATCCGGTGCAACATTTCGGCTCTAAATGAGCCTTTTTCAAGCGGCTTTAGGCTTGAAAAAGGCTCATTTAGAGCCGAAACGTTGCACCGGGTGGTTGAATAAAGGAATCACACATTTTTTTCATCTGACTGGAGTGCCGTCCATTTTCTGGATTTATTTGTGGGGTAAGAAGTCGATTCCCTAGGAACGTGCACCCAATTTTATCAGTCTATAGCCAGTGCCGCCGTTTTTCTTCTATATATATATATATATATCTTTATAATTCTTTATAACATTCGCGACCCCTCCGATGTGTCAGTCATTGTCACACTCTGTAACATTACATGTCATGGTCTTATATGTTTCCAATCAGACGTGACTTGTGATTAAAGAGGAGCCATCCCCTCATATTAATGTTCACATGAGGAGTTTGTGATTGTGTTCTGTGTTGTAATATGGACTATATCCCCCCAAGTAACAGTCCAAGAGGACTAGTACAGTGGGGTCCTCATCTCCCATCCCCCACACAGAACTGAAGACATGATTGGTGCTCTGTCTCACCTCATCCCTATTAGTCCAGTCTGGGTCTTTTCACAGGGGGAGGCTCACAGACGATACATGCGGCTCCCTCTGTGTCGCTTTCTTCCACTTTTTGATCTTCCAGACTGAAAAAGAATATAAGAATTATATAGTTCTATAGGAATAAGGTACAAGAACTAGGATTTCAGGATTATGCTCTGTAAGGCCTGTTTCACATCTGTATTTAAGCAGATTTCACAGTCTGTTCCAGCCGGGAACAGCCTGACCGATCCGTCACTGCCGGGCGCAACTGTGCGCTGCCAGAATTCCGTACAGCCCCATCCACTGTAATGGAGACTGGTGGGGATTTAGTCTCAACCCGGCAAATATGCAGTGAATGGGGCCGTCAGCCTGCAGGATCTACATAGCGCAGATGTGAAACAAGTCTAATAGAGTGATGTTGGTGCCATCACTGAGGGTAACTCACCGGTCGGGTGGTCGTGGCTCCTCCTCTACAATCTTTTTGGTAGGTACCAGGCCGAGAATGGCGGCAAATTCCAACCTGTTTAGATGACACAATGAATGGTGAGGAGCATTAAGATGAGAGATATGAGAATTTGCACATGAAGCGGCAGGTATTTTATAGTTACTTACTTAGTGTAAACTGCCATCTCTAGTTCCAGTCCAGGTTCTCCAAGCTCAGGTATTTTTGCTGCCCTTTCAAGATAATATTTTAGGGTTCTTCTTCTTTTTTTGGGGAATCGTGCAACTGGACGGACAGCTAAAAGTGGAGAAAATGTACAATATTAAGAGATTCATCTGTTTAGAAAGTGGCAGGACCAGATTTGGCCTTGGACCTTCTTCCACTTGGTCCTCTACTCTTATAAGGAAGCTCTATCTTACTGGTTATACAGAATATCTACTAAGGGCTTATGCACATGAACGCATTTTCTTTCTGTGTCAGTTTATTTTTGGCAGACCATATGCGGAACCATTCACTTCAATGGGTCCGCAAAAAAAACAGACCCATTGAAGTTGTATCTGTCTTTCTCTCCTTTTATGACCCCTCCTGATTTTGGCTTCCAAAACTGCATCAGGAAACCTGACCGTGTGGCCGTGCCCTAAAGGAAGTTTTCTGTATGTCTGTTCCATATCATTGTTTTATACTTACGTGTTTTCTCTTTTTCCCATAGAAAGTTTAATAATCCGTTGGAAACAAATTCCTGGTATCGGTTCCCTTTATTTGTTCTGGATGATCTTCTTTCGGTCATACTGGCGGCTCTTAGGTCCTCCTCACTTCACAGATTTGTGAATATAAACTGACGCAGTTTTGCTGTTACTATGTAATATATCCGTTACCATAGAGATAGAATGTCTGACAGTTTGTGAGGTCTTCATGTAAACAACTACATGCTGCAGTGCAATATTTACCTGTTACTTAAAGGGGTATTCCCATCTCAGACAATGGGGGCATATCTCTAGGATATGCCCCCTTTGGCTGATAGGTGCGGGTCTAACAGAAATGAATGGAGGGCAGCTGCACATGCACAGGATTTTGTCAGCTCTGTTTACAAGATAGGTGGGGGTCCCATAGGTGGGATCAGCAACTATCAGACAATGGGGACATATTTGAGATGACACAACCCCTTTAATCTGTTCAGGACAGGGCAATTCTTTTCATTTTTTTTGTTTTCCGTTTACAGCCTTTACAGCTGTACATGGACTTAGTTTTTTGTGGGACAAGTTGTATATTTTTAATGGCGCTGTTTATCTTCACATAGCTAACATAGGGGAACACATTTTTTGTGTGATGAAATAGAAAAAAAATGCCAATTCAATGTGCAGTAGAAATGACAACAATTTTTTTCGGGTTAGTATGATTACGCCAATATCATATTTTTCTTTATTATTTTTATTATTTTTACTTCGTTTAAAAAAATAAAAACCTATTAAAAACATTTTTTCCTTTGTGTTGCCATATTCTGATGCCCATAACATTTTTATTTTTCTCTCTACAGCTGCTGTAATGGCCTGCTAGATTTGAATGGGTGGTGTAGTGCAACGCTTAATCCCCCCTGTAGTGTAGCTGCAGAGAAATGTAACACTAAAGGGAACTTTCTGACAACTAGAGGTTGTCCAAAGCAGAGATTACCTTTAAATTATAACTTTGGCCCTGCTACAGTCATTTCTTGTATTAATGCTAACAATCCAGTTTTTGTAACCGAAAGTTCCTAACTGATGACCTATCCTAAGGATAGGTCATCAGTACCTAATCGGTGGGGGTCCGACACCTGGGACCAGGCTCGGACTGGCCCACAGCGGTACTGGAGAATCCCCCAGTGGGCCACTTGTCATTCACTCCCTGCACAAGTGGCACATAACACAGTAGACTTACTGCACTACATATAGATAGGCAGTGTACAGCACCTCAACCAGTCTATGTTCATATAAAAAAAACTGGGTAAAATACATAAGAAATGACCAATTTTTTTTATTATAGACACATTATTATAGAGACGACTTATAGGTACAGAAGCAGGACAGCCAGTGTCCTCCTTTCCCAGGGACCTGCCTTTCTAAAATTTTGCTGCAGGACCCCATAATCAATCATCTTCTAGCGTCTTGCTGCTGTGTGAGCAGGTAATATTTGGATGTACAAAGAAAAAAACGTTAAGGACGGCTCTCCTTTTCCTGGCGATGTATTGGTGCTCCAAACTCGTGGTACACCCTGGTCAAAAAATGGAGGTAAGGTAAGAGAAAAATGGATGGGCACTCTTATAAATGGAATCACATAGAATCAATAAAACATTTATTTAGAACTGGATATAATCAATAAAATATATAGACTAGATAAAAATGAAAATGTGTATAAAAATATAAAATACATGGGTAAAACAATATCTAGAATGTCCAGTCAACTAGTACATTTATTGGTATGCTCTGAGATTGAGTTGGTCCGGATGGTAAATTGCGCCTAAAGTGGTGCGCTGTTGGATCGGCGCATCAGATCGATATGATTGTGAGAACAGCTGTTAAGGCAGCACATATGAATGAGCAAAGTATAGATGAGCACAAAATATAAGTACTCTTTGGAAGTACTGAGTGGTATTTTATATTCCCAAAAAGTGCTAATATTGTGGTATCCAGTGGTCAGGAATTACCAGTTGTTCTGTATTAGTCACTGCCACTCATTCAGATCTTATAATTGGTATGGTGCAATACAATCTGTTTAGTTAGTTATAAAAGGTCTCCTTTGAAAGAATTTCTCTAATCTTGTGTTAGTTGTATTAATTATCACATGATAATCTTAGATACTCTTCCTGTGCTTCTCCAATGTTCATTCATTAGTCAGAATAAATTTTCAGACTTAATTCAGTGATGTCTGTTAGTACTCACAATTGCAAGGTCAGTGTTCATTCGTGGCGTCCCACGTGGAGTACCTAAACGGTAAGCTTACCTCTGTCTGTACATTATGTCATGCCAGGAGGGAAAATTGATGATACCTCACTTGGATTGTATGTAGAGCAGGCATGTTCCGATGTACTTTTTTGCCAATGGGGTACTGTGCCCTGCTGTTTGTCTGCGGCGGTCCCGGTATCTCGGCTCGCTGTACTGTGGGCTCCGTGTGTTTGAAGTCCCACGTGTATCAGGTTACACAAGCACAGGTAGTGGAAGTGGGCTGGGTGATTGATTATTCCTGTAGCGTACCGGCTTCAGACTTCAGCTCTTTCTAGGTATCTTCAGTGAAGCGCTTCACTAAATTTCACATTAGTCGGTATTTTCCATCATATTCCAGGCTATTAAGACAAATAATCAAGTGTATCATCCACGCCAGACTCGTTTCGGAGACTCTACTTTCTCCTTCCTCAGTGGCTACACTTGATCTGTATGGTCAGCCGGATTTTATATGTGTGCCATCAGGAATATCTGGAAAAAATTAGCTGGATTTTATAATGAAAATTCTGATTCTCGTTCTGTTGCGGTTCTCTTGCATTTTTCATGCGTTTTTTAGGTACTTGTGCGTTTTTTGCTCCTTGGTATGTATACCAGCTGTAAAAGGTCTTCTATAGTTTATTTTTAGCTAAACATGTTGCATTGATGTTATAATAAATTTTTTATGAAAAATTCTCTTAAAAAACATTCTTCAATTGAGTTTTCCAATAGAACCAGGTCTGTAATGGTTGACAGCAATTATTGAGATATGATTTGATCTTAATTTGCGCCTCATTTCGGATCTAACTCAATAGGGGATATTTGGATATGAGTTTTTTGTAAAGACAGGGTGAGTATTATGTAGACATATCTATGAAAATGATCTACAATTCTTATGAGAAAATAATCCAGTCTTAGTATCTATCTATTTCAGGGTCAGTGGGAGAGCATGGATGTAAATTCCTACTGTGGCTTTATTGCAGTTGTTGTACGATTTTTTAGACATTTTTTCAGTAGTGATAGATTTTTAATTTTTATGTTATTTTAATGTATATATCATCGGTGGTGTATCTTTTATCATTAGTTTACAGCTCCATATAGTACTTAGAAACAAAAGAGTTGAAGACGATTACTGCATTAAAGAATTCTCTTTTATTTAAATGTTCTAAATATGTCATTATGGGGGGGGAAGTCTTGTTTTGTCTTTCTTTAGGGTAGATGTGTTACATAGGCGTGTATGGGATGGGAGCCTTCAGCTGAGGAGGGGTCTTAGTGCTGGGAAACAGCCTGACTGCGACCCCCCGTCGGCCTGGGGCACCCACCCCTTCAAAGGAACCCGAAGATCTCTAGTTCGGCGTTCAAGCCTTCTGGTAAAAGACTGCTGAAGTCGAAAATCCTTCTGGATTCCGCTCTCGACATTCTTGATATTTGATCGCCCCCCCTCCAATGGAGTTCTACTTGTTTGAATGCTGCGAATATGAGGTCTTTAGGGTCTTGATTATGGACTAGTTTGAAGTGCTTGCACAGGGAGTGCTTCTCATAACCTTTTTTGATATTATTTATATGTTCTGCCATTCTGACCTTCAAGGGTCTTTTTGTTCTACCAATATATTGTTTGGAACATGTGCATTCATGCGCCGATCCAACAGCGCAACACTTCAGGCGCAATTTACCATCCGGACCAACTCAATCTCAAAGCATACCAATAAATGTACTAGTTGACTGGACATTCTAGATATTGTTTTACCCATGTATTTTATATTTTTATACACATTTTCATTTTTATCTAGTCTATATTTTATTGATAATATCCAGTTCTAAATAAATGGTTTATTGATTCTATGTGATTCCATTTATAAGAGTGCCCATCCATTTTTCTCTTACCTTACCAATATTTGGATGTATCCATATGGTGGGCCCTAGACAGCCCAGTCCGACACTGGGAGTACATAATACTCAGTGTGGGAGTACATAATACTGAAAGAGTAGGAGTACATAATACTTAGTGTGGGAGTATGTAATATTTATAGAGTAGGAGTACCTAATACTTAGTGTGGGAGTACTGTACATAATACTCAGTGTGGGAGCACATAATACTGAAAGTGTGGGAGTACATAATATTTATTGAGTAGGAGAACATAATATTTATAGAGGAGTACATAATACTCAGTGTGGGAGTACTGTACATAATACTCATTGTGGGAGTACATTCATAGCGTGGGATTACATAATACTCAATGTGGGATTATGTAATATTTATAGAGTAGGAGTACTTAGTGTAGGAGTACATAATACTGAAAACATAGGAGTACATAAAACTTAGTATGGGAGTATGTAATATTCATAGTGTGGGAGTACATAATACTCAGTGTAGGAGTACTATACATATACTCAGTGTGGGAGTACTATACATAATACTCAGTGTAGGAGTACTATACATATACTCAGTGTGGGAGTACATTCATCGTGTGGGAGTACTGGGCATTTGCTAATCACAAGAAGCATCAGTGATATTTCTGAACTACATCCTAGAACATAATGAATTACCGCTGAATAATTGGACGTCGAGTAGGAAACAATGAGGGTCTCTGTCAGAGCTGCAGACACACTTAGCTCGGTGACAAGGATGTGACGCACATCGACCTCCAAGCCCTTATCAGCCTAATTGTAGGAAATGTTGGACTGTACCATAACACATCACATAGTGATTTCAGTTTTTCCAATGTTCTTGATATAATCTTTACTGGAATCAGTGTTTTCTAGAATATTACATGACATGGCTGTCCAAGCAGATTGTGCCATTCCAAAAGGTGACAAATGATGTCTGAGAGTAATAGTATAACGAAAGAATGAGAGCAGAGATCCTTTATATCACACTGATGAAATATCACATACACATCACTCATTGTAAAACGCTCAAGGGACAAAAAGAGCGTCATGCACCTAAAGGAGGATTAAGTTCATGGCGAAAAGAACAATGAAAAGACCAGAAATCCTTGACATCTGGAAAGAAAAAAAAATTCTCCTCGAGATTAGATGCTGGAGGTTTACCTTGAGACAAATAATCAGTGTGTACTGGTGCCTATGAAGGGTTTAAAATAGATTTAAATTGATTGAAAGATTTGCTCTAATAAATCAGCAAGTAGGGGGGCATTTATGGCATGTTGCAGTGAGCCCCTGGGGAGCCGGTGCAGAGGATAGGAGTGGTAGTCAGCCTGATGAGATGTATCACGGTGTACTCCCTCAGGTCGTTACTTCCTGGGGTCAGTGCAGTGAAAAAGTGAATGGAAGGAATCAGGCAGACGTAAGAGAAAAAGAGCTTTCTTTACGGAGTGCAAATGGTAACTTGCGCTACATCCAGCCAATGTTTGACTGAAGTCCCTTGGGATCACCAGAGGAAATGATTCTGAGGGCCCACGCTCTGTGTATATAGGACCTTAAGGGCTTTGTTTTACTAGGGTTTCATTATTGTCAGAGCTTAGGCTCACTGGAGGATCCTCTTTCACCAGATGATGAGGTATGATGACTGGTTAGATGGCTCTCAGAACTATGCTAGCTGACAAAGTCTCTTTCTCCTGATTCCTCTTCACTACAGCTATAAAACTGGCACCTGTGACTGTAGGTGTCCTCTACATAATGCAGGCTTTCAGATTTGCTTATCATGCCCTGGGGTGCTGGGTGTCTTAACTTGTTCTCCTTCACCTTGCAGAGACTTGGGTTATGGTGACTGGTGTCTTAACACGTTATCACCCACCTTGCAGCAGTATCTGTAAAGCTGGTTGTAGCTGATGACTCTACTGGCTGGAATGCAGTAGCTTTGATGCATTTTGCGGCCCTTGAACCTTCCTGTCCCTTTGGAGCAGTGTTATTCACAGTGGAGATGGATTTCTGGTCATAAGGAGCAGGAACCAGGAACTATAATGCAGGCATTGCAATGTCATGGGAACCTTTACTAATACTCGCATATAAAACTAGACTTCTTTTGTAGGCCTTGCCTTTAACATGTAGGTTCCACTATCACTCATCCATTGCACAAATTTTTTGGGGGAAACGGAATACAGGTAAGATATTGTAAGACGCTAGTACTGTCGTCTTGCATCAGTGGGATCCTTGGTTTGACCCAAGATAACATCTGAATGGAGATTGTATGTTCTTCCCGTGTTTGGGTGAGTTGCCTCCCACACAACACAACGCTTGAGTTAATTTAGAATGTGAGCCGACACAAGTGATGGTGTGGCACTACAGAATATGTTGGCAGTCGTTAGATCAAAACATTTGGGGCTTGAGCCATACAGTGCCCTGAATGTTATGCTGGCCTGGTAGCATTTTTTTATTTTTATTTGGCTATTCCAGGGCCCTTTAATATTGATTGGACCTGGGCAACCCACCACAGATCATCCCCCCACCCCCCTTGTACTTGTTCTGCTGATCCGCTACTTGTGGGCTGCGTGGGCATGAGTTCAGTCACTTCGTGCGCAATCCCGTCCTGCGGCACGTGATCCCGCGAGACTTGCCGCGGGTGGTCACGAGTCTCACGGGGTAGCGGATCAGTGGAACAAGTACAAGGGGGTGGGGGGATGATGTGTGGGGTTGCCCAGGGTCCACTCCCATCACTATTAAAGGGCCCAAGCAAAGATTTCTGCATTGGTGAGGAAATGAAACATAACAGATATTGGAAAGTTACCGAATGTTGTATTATATAATGACTGCAGTCTGCAGTACTGCATTTCATTTGCGTAAACCAGAACACCCCTTTAAGCATGCCTTTAATGTGCAATTTCAACACGGTGGGCTTGTGCCCCAGATGTATTCAGACCCTAGCAATGCCCCTGGTTGGCACTATAAATGAATAAAATAAATAACCCAACTAACCTTCTGGCATTCAGATTATAAACAGCGATCTGGACAGAAAGACTAGGGACCCTTCCATAATGTCCAAATGAGGACATCTTAGAAAACTAAAAAACGTGGTGAGGAAGAATTCGAAATAGGCTTATTTTCAATGGGTTCTTCTGGTTTTAAAAAAAATCTGTCTGCCTTCTTGTGGAAAGGAGTTTTGTCAGCACTTACCTCTCCGTTGGGCCGCCTATTCCTTTTCAGCTCCGGTCCTGAACAGATGCATTCCTGATTCTTCCTGTTCATCTGCATGTACTGAGTAGGACCTGATTGGAAGAGGCCACAGTCATTGTGAGCGCAGCAGAGATAGGTATAGACCAAACGCTCTTCACACATCAGGGCAGGGGGTGGATAATTTATTTTTAAAGCATGGTAAACCCCTTTATGGCTCATTTACATGGGACGGTGGAGCAGGCAATTATCAGGAATGAAGTGCCAGCTTGTCGCGGTATGTGAGAGTTGCATTTACATGCAGCAATCACCTCTGCTGTATGGCTATAAGGGATTTCTGCTGCAATCACTCTCTCTCATACAGAACCACTGTTTCTGGGCAGCACATCACTGTTTACACAGAACGATCTGCTGCCCAGACAGATGATCTAGGTGTCAGCATGCTCATTCATCGGGTGATAGGCTGAACTGGATGGACGGATGTTTTTTTTTAGCCTTCTAAACTGTGTTATTATTATTGGCTGCACCTTTGCATAGGCCAATTATCTTACAAATAGTGTTTGTTCTCAATACTCATCTAATGCAAAAGGACCCTAGTCTGTATCCTGCTTAGTTCTAGTTTCTGTGCTGTTATTATGGACTACAGCAATAGTTTTGGTAATACACAACAGGTGCTGTAAAATCTACTCTGTCTCCCCTGAGGAAGCTGTCGTGAAACACGTGTCGGGGTGTTTTGGAGGTGCCGTCCACATAGTCTGTATTTTATATGTTCTGACTATGTACCTTCTCTCTTTTTGGGAGGGTGCGCCATATGGCAGGTAGACTTTTGTGATGCACCCACCCCTTTATTCGTCTTATGTATGCCTACATCTGACCCCATTTGCGTCTGTCAGTGCCAATTTATATATGTTTTTTACTATGTTATTTTTTAATATTCTAATAAAGATATATTTTGGAATACCCTGTATATTTGTGTGTACAGTGTGCTTTAGGTTATTTCATATAGGCGGTGAGCAATATATTGGTGTGTACAACCACTCAATGTCACTATATTATTGTATAATATTGCAATATTATCTCAATAAATGTATGATATAGATGAATAGAAAGTTAGCGTTTACGGCATGCCTCTGTAAAATGTGGCTCACTTAAATCATCGCTCCACGGCTAGCCATAACACCAATCCATTTGGTTTTCCATGCAATTCCATACAGACCCGGAGCAAAACATTGCAGATGGATCAAACACATCACACAGCGCCACCTGGTGGCAGGATTCTTTCATGAACTCCTGAACATCTTGTGGGCTTGTTCACATCACAGCTAGTTATTTCCGTTATATAGGCAGAACAACTGAAAAAAAAAAAAATTTAAATGTTAAATCTGGCACATAGCTGATGCGAACAATCTGGGATCTGTCTTTTATCGGCAAAGAAAAGTCCTGCACGCAAGACTTTTTTGTACACTGTTTTTGACAAAATGTGCAGTGGTGGCCCTGGTCGGAGCCTCAGATGCAGATGTGAATAAGAAACATTAGACTGGCACATCCAAAGGTGCACATTCATAAAGCTAACATTCAGACAGCAAGCAAAATAGGTATGGCAGCACACTGTTCTACATGCAAACAATAGAACATTGGGTACCTAACACTAACAGAACTGCCTCTCCTGGGCCTCTAACCTAAGCCTACTATGTTCAGGGCTATATTTATACTCTGCTTAGAAGCCCTGGGCAGATGGACGAGGAATGCTTAATCTAAAGGAGGCAGCTACCCTCCAAATATACTACAAGAGAATTTAGACTAGCACATCCATAGGCTCAGGTGCACATCCATAAAGCCAACATGCAGACAGCAAACAAAATATATATGGCAGCACACTGTTATACATGCAAACAATAAAACTATATATATTTTTTTTTAAAGGTATTTTTTCAGGGCAAAATCACAAAGTGCATTCAAAAAAATAAATAAATTATTGCCACATTTCTGCCTTGGTTTTGCCACAATTTGAGAGTAATTATGGCAAAAACACAATTTGTCGTCGATACGTGAATGTGTCCTAAAAGTGTACCATTTAATAAAAATAAAAAGCTCTTGGCACCATTTTGATTGGTGGGAGTACAAATATGGAGCTTCTCTCTGATTACTGATACAAAGAGGCAGAAGCACTCAGTGAAGACTCTAATGGAAAGGCAGGACAATGTCATGTAGAAGCTTATAGAAATCCAATGGCCCCTAAAACACCAATCCTGCTTCTCCCAGGAGAGCTGTACAAAGCTGGGGCTGATGGGGCACAGTGCACAGATGGGTTTATATGACCCTTCGTCCAAAACCCTTGGAACCCCTACTGGTCAAAACCTCAGACACGTTAAAAAAAAAAGTACAAAAAGGTAATGACACTTTCAGTTTAGGCTAAATTGGTCAATCATTGGGACAACTTCCTTTCTGATAGATCATAATGATAATTGACCTGAATGAAAGGGATGACTTGTAGCCATTTACATACACCAGCTGGAAATTCTGTTTATTGGAAAAATGTCCCATTATTATCAGGAACTAATGTTTGAATGAACGCTTGATCCTGATAATTGCTCTGTGTAAATGTGTAGCCGAGCTTGTTCATTGGATGAAATCATCGGTTATGCTGGCACATGCAGCAAATAATTGTTTTTGGGCAGCAGATCGTGCTGTGTAAGAGATGTGCTGCCCAGAAACAATTAATCTCTATGGGGGTGGGGATGTGGAGCTCTCACCTCCTCAGGCAATTAACAGGAACAAACAGTTCCTTCCTGATCATTGCCTGCTCACTCAGCATGTGTAAATTCGCTATTACATTCATTTATAGGGGACACCAGATATTTCAAGGAGAGTGTAAAGTGTATCCAATAGTCCTCATATTAGTCCTTGAGGATAAACTATATGCCCTACCATTCATCCTGCAATTCTTGCCATCATCCATCTGGTAGGTCACTAAGAAATGCATACAAATGAAAGAAGTAGAGGGCAGATGGAAAGGAATATGTCTGCAGAATCTGACTACACATTTTATTTGTAGTCTGTTACCATAGAGATACATAGATCTACAAAGGGGCTGTAGAGGAAACAATTTCTAGGAAAGACTATATGCAAACTCATTATTTGTTTTATTTTAGAAGGTGTTGGAATATTAAGAAAAACCGGTTAGGAAGGTGGACGTAGCAGAGCAGCACTGAATGAAGTAACTTTATAGGGATCAATCAAACATAGTCTGTTGTTTCATAAAAGCCAATAGTTGAATATAAATGGAAATAATAACAAAGCAAATATAGCAATGCACGACCCTGGGAAAGAAGCACACAAAGCTGAAACAAATGGTCTACGATAAGGGCAGTAATCCCTAACTGAAATATTCTTCTCACATTCCACATTTATGTCATGTTTACAGCATTAAAATGAATAAAGCTGGTCTTGAAATATCACATTTGAAGTTTGGAGATTTGGTCTGTGAGCAATTAAGAAGAACTATATATAGAGATTACGTGTAAATAGAAATACTCAGAGTTCAGGACATATCGTGCTGTAGGGAAGACGTGTACTCACAGAGTAATCTAATAACCTACAAAAACCAATGTAAAGTTCAGATGAGGAATGATTGCAGTCGGTTATTACCGGGGTCCACATTTTAAACAAAGGCCTTTGGGCACAATCTTCAACAAAATAAGAATAAAAGTTTTGTTAGGTTATACAGGTGAAACTCGAAAAATTTGAATATCATGCAAAAGTTCATTTATTTCCGTAATGCAACTTAAAATTTGAATATTGTGAAAAAGTTTGATGTTCTAGGCTGAAAGTGTCACACTCTAGTCAGCTAACAAATTCATACCCCCTGAGCAAAGGGTACCCGAGAGTGTGACTTTGGGATTTCATAAGCTGTAAACCATAATCATCCAAATTATAACAAATAAAGGCTTGAAATATCTCGCTTTGCATGTAATGAGTCTATCTCATATATTAGTTTCACCTTTTAAGTTGCATTACTGAAATAAATGAACTTTGCACGATATTCAAATTTTTCGAGTTTCACCTGTATATTGTCTTAAAATCCCAAGGACCATCATCTGCTCTACTATTAGCTTCTGATGACATGTTCAGGGACGGACTGGCCATAGACCCTACAGGGAAATTTACCAGTCGGTCACCTGAGCACTTCTCACGGCCACTGGCCAGGTACATAATGATCCAATGCTCTCAACATTAATGTAGAGGCATCAGGTTCTTATGAATCTGGCCAATGGCCACAGGTATCTTTCTGAATTCAACAGGGCGGTGATACACTTGAATACTGCAGCGAGGGTGGTGGTTATTTGTGCCGCACTGTGGTATGCCATGAGAAAGGATGTTTTGTTACATCTGAAACGCATAGCATTTCAATTTTTTACTACTGATGGATGTTTTTAATGTGGAATTAATAAAGGAGGCATTGAGTTTTAAAGACACATGTGCCAAAAGATTATTTTGGTGTTAAGCTCAAGACTGTAGTATTTGGCTCTGAATTGGCGGTATTTTGTGCTGCCCTACAGTATTGCTGGTGCTGCTTACTTGCGCTTCTGTCTTCTGTCAATTTGGACTCATCTACAGCATGGGGCTACTTTTAGGTTCCCAGGCCGCCCCTTGACATGTTCCTTTCTGTGTAACAGGTGAAATGTTTTTAACATCTACATCATGGTGATCTTGAGTAGTGGCACATACATACGGATATACAGTAAGTGGACATTAGCCACTTTTCCACTACATGATACTGCCTCTATCCTACTCTGTTTTGGATGTGGTTTGTTTTGCACTGTAGATATAGTGTCCCCTTAATGTAGCTGGTAGTAGTGCGGTGAAGATTCTAATAGTACTAAAAAACAGTACTGTATTTTTCACTTTATAAGACACACCAGATGAAAGACGTACCGCAGATTTTAGAGGAGGAAAATAAGAAAAAATATTTATCAGACCCCCATAAATATCAGGACATCACATCAGACCCCTGTATCAGCCCTTAATGTCATACCCCCATCAGACCTCAAATCAGCCCTTTATTTCTGACCCCCATCAGACCTCAGATCAGAATAAAATAAAAAACTCCTCTTACCTCTCCTGCACCGCAGCTCCTTTTCATCTCTGGCAGAAGTCACGCTCCCCTGTCTTCTCCGGCCCGCGCTGCACTGTCACATGACGCTGTACGGGGTCAGGACAATGCGGCATCGGCCCCAGCTAAGAAGACCAGGGAGGGTGAGTACCAGAAGCGCTTCCAGCGCTACTTCCCCATTCCCGGCACCTAATGCTTACTAGTGAGCGCTACCATAATGGAAACGCTCACTAGTATTCGATTTATAAGACACACAGACATTCCCCCCCCACTTTTGGAAAAGTAATATAGTATATAAGGCCGAAAAAATACATTTATCCATCCAGTTCGGCCTGTCATCCTGCAAGTTGATCCAGAGGAAGGCAAAAAAAAAAAAACTGAGGTAGAAGCCAATTTTCCCCACTTAAGGGGAAAAAAAAATTCCTTCCCGACTCAAACAGGCAATCAGACTAACTTTTAAAGTAAGGGCTATTTGACCATGAAGGAGAGTGATGGGGGGCTGCGGCAGATGACCTGGCCTCCACAGTCACCGGACCTGAACCCAATCGAGATGGTTTGGGGTGAGCTGGACCGCAGAGTGAAGGCAAAAGGGCCAACAAGTGCTAAGCATCTCTGGGAACTCCTTCAAGACTGTTGGAAGACCATTTCAGGGGACTACCTCTTGAAGCTCATCAAGAGAATGCCAAGAGTGTGCAAAGCAGTAATCAAAGCAAAAAGGTGGCTACTTTGAAGAACCTAGAATATGACATATTTTCAGTTGTTTCACACTTGTTTGTTATGTATATAATTCCACATGTGTTAATTCATAGTTTTGATGCCTTCATAATCAAACTCTGAATGAGAAGATGAGTCCAAACTTTTGGTCTGTACTGTACATCGGGGGCCCTTTTGAACTCTTTTAGTGAACTCACCATCACCACCTCCTCAGGCAGAGTTCCATAGTCTCACTGCTCTTACCGTAAAGAATCCTCTTCTATGTTTATGTACAAACCTTCTTTCCTCCAGACGCAGAGGATGTCCCCTCATCACAGTTACAGTCCTGGGGATAAACAGATGATGGGAGAGATCGCTGTACTGACCCCTGATATAGTTATACATAGTTATTAGATCTCCCCTCAGTCGTCTTTCTTCTAAAGTGAATAACCCCAATTTTGATAATCTTTCTGGGTTCTGTACTCCATCATTCCAGTTATTACTTTAGTTGCCCTCCTCTGAACCCTCTCCAGCTCTGCTATGTCTGCCTTGTTCACAGGAGATAAAAAAGGCAGGAGGGGTGGTAGGGTGTGTGTGCACTCCCAGTCCCTCTCCAAGTAGACCCACAACCCATTCTGCCATCATCTGTGACTTAGCCTACCACCCACCCTCCTTTCTTTTCCACCAACTGCTATTTTGATTGGCGCTTCTTCCAGGGTCTACTTGGAGAGGGACTGGGAGTGCGCACACACCCTACCCCCCCCCCCCCCCCCGCCTTTTTTATCTACATTAACCTGCGGTCTCTTCTGCAGGGCTGACCCTGTGAGCAGCCTCTCTCTCTCAGTCCCCCCCCTCCATCCCCTGGCGCTTCCAGTTACCTCGGGTCCCGTGGACACCCGTTCCATTTGGATCCCCGTTAACCCTCAAACTCTCTCTTGTTCACAGGAGACCAGAACTGTACACAGTAGGAAGAAAAAGGTCCAGCTTGGTTAAAAATATTACCTTTATTTTTCAGTGCGATTAAGAGCCAGATACAGTCCAGTGTACGCGTTTCGGATCAGAGACAATAGCGATCCTTACTCATGACAATACACAGACTAAAGAGAGGGTTAGATATATAGCGCCTCCCCTGTGAAACAGGTGGGCGCAATAACTACAAGCCACTCCTTCAAGTGAAATTAAGAACATGTGCAAAGAAGACATGATAAATAAAAACGGAAACACAAGTCATGGATCAAGGATTCAATAATGTAATATCAGATCATGTTTTCGATTGAGTCCACTTGGTATGGTGGACCCCATTTTAAAAATCCAATATGATTCCCGGTTCAAAAGCTTCTTTCTATAGTCACCGCCCCTGGGTGGTGAAGTGACACTTTCCAGGCCCTGCACTATTAAACCATGTTACCACCATGCACCACTGAAAATGCAGGCTAACCGCAGACACATTTCTGGCATGTGAATGAGGAATGTCAGAAATGTGCCTGCACAGTCTAACCTTGAGACCATTGGTGGTGCAACCAATATATTGAAGGGAACAAAAGGATACATAAAATACAGTACACCACATAGGTGGTGTTACAATTAATGTATTGTTTAATAGGGAAACACTGATTCATGGCATAGGAGAAAACCTCCTTACCCGGTTGCATATAGAAATAACACGTGCAAATTTTATGTCCACATTTGTAGCTGTATACAAGTAGCTGTGCATGTATTTCATGTCCCACACATATCTTCTCGGACTGTGGGCTTTAGACAGGACTTTACATAAAGGCAGACCCCTCCCCCTCTCCGGTTTTGACGATCCTTTCTAAACAGACTGTAACCTTGTACATTACCTGCCCAGTCATCGCTATCATCCAGCCATGTCTCAGTTATTCCCACTATGTCATAGTCCTCCTCACACATCACTAATTCCAGTTCACCAGTTTTATTAGTCAGGCTTCTGGCATTAGTATACATACATTTGAGAAGTTTATGTATATTTTTTACCCTACATCTTTCCTTCTGAACTGTTCTAGTCCCTCCTTCCATTGCTCCCCCAGTTCCATTACCTTAGGTCTCTATCTGCACTATCTTCCCCTCCTATAATGTAATTTCACTTCCCCCCAGTCCCCAGTTTAAACACTCCTCCAACCTTCTAGCCATCTTTCTCCCCAGCACAGCTGCCCCTTCCCCATTGAGGTGCAGCCCGTCCCTACGATAGAGCCTGTAGCCGATAGAGAAGTCGGCCCAGTTCTCCAGGAACCCAAACCTCTCCTTCCTACACCAGTTCTTGAGCCACTTGTTAACCTCCCTAATCTCCCGCTGCCTTTCTTGTGTGGCCCGTGGTACGGTAGTATTTCAGAAGATACTACCTTTCAGGTCCTTGCCCTAAGCTTTTGACCTAAATCCCTAAAATCATTTTTAAGGATGCCCCACCTACCTTTAACTTTGTCATTGTTTCCGATATGGACCATGACCGCTGGATCTGCTCCAGCACCTCCCAGTAATCTGTCAACCCGATCCCCGGTGTCGAACTCGAGCGCCATGAAGACAACACACCGTTCAACGATCCCGGTCTTTGCGACAGATCGCCCTATCTGTACCCCTAATAATTGAGTCTCCCACTACCAGCACCTGTCTGGCCTGCCCTGCTCTCCTGCTTACCGGAGCTGACATTCCCCTGACTGGCAGAGGAAGTGTCCGGCTGCAGCAGTGCCGTCCCTGGACTGATATCCCCCTCATCTGCCAAACGTGCAAACTTGTTGGGGTGTGTCAGATCAGGGCTAGCCTCCCTGGCACTCTTCCCTCTACCCCGCTTTCTAACTGTTATCCAGCTAGCTACTTCCCTTTCCTGAGCCTCCTCACTACCACCCTCCCCCACATCTACCCCAAAGAGTGCTTGCATAGTGAGCAGCAAACTCTTTTCCAAACGCCTCTCAGTGTTGAAATTCGCCCGTTTAGATACTCTATGCGCGATTCCAAACGGGCAATTTGCTCACATTTTGAACAAAGATATGCACCCTCAAATGGCTGTTCCAGGACTGCATACATTATGCAAGATGTGCACTCGAGTGTGTGTTGTCAATAATGGAACAAATACTAAATGGGGATTACACACGAAAAGAGAAAAATACAATATAATGCAGTGATAAGAAACTGATTTACTGCAGTCCCCCACTAAAGTCCCTGAATCTGAAGTCACTTAATCTAAAGTCACACACTTAATAAAGTGTGTCTTATAAAGCAAAAAATACGGTATATTGTTGGGTAAGGCCTTATTCAGAGGTCAGGGATTCACGTGGAGAACATGGACAGCACACGTACCCATTGATCTAAATGTATGCAACTGTGGGTCAGATGTAAAACCACAGAGACGTGTTCTATTTTGGTCCGAATTGTGGACCAAACACACCCATTTAAGTCTATGGGTCCACGAACACAACACCAATGGCATGTGTGTTTCATGGACCATTGTTAGGAGATTCTCTGAAAATTATTTATCCACCGAGTAGTGTCCGCGGAATACAGAGGACACACAAAAAGCAAAAAACTGATAAATGGACCAAACACATATCAAGGACATCTTCATAGATTTACCACTGGCCATCTTGTTATTGGTGTCATCACGGACATGGATGTGTGAATAAGTCCTAAAGTTATACTGGTTCAATGCCATGGAAAAGGGGCTACTGATGCAGATGCAGGGTTACATTCACAGAAAATACACTAACGCACCAATCTGTAACCGCTGTGAAAGCACAGACGGAAATTCTAAAAATCTTAAAAGACCTTTTACATGGACCAAACTTTCAGGCAATTATCTGGAACAAACCAGACATTCCTGATAATTGCCTAATCTTCATGAATAGACTGAAGGTGTAACAAAACCTCTGAACAGGTATTGGTCTTGGGGTAATGCACTCTTGGTGATGGGTAACTTCTGAATATTGTAAATGAATCCGTTTAGGTGGCATCCTGATTAAATTGGCTTTTGAAAGGTCAACATAAGACAAACTTCTGCACATAGACCGCTTTGGTCCCATACTTTACCTCCAATTTTATGAAGAGGACAGTCATTGTAATACTTATTTGTTCCTCGTGGGTTTATAAGTAATTGGCAATAAAAAAAAAATACTTTCATGCTGTATTAAAGAAGCACTGTAACCAAGAGGAATTGTGTATGTGATCTGCTGCACAAGGATCATGGCCAAACTATGTGCCCATAGACAGAAAAGAACGAACTGAAAAACACAAAGCAGGTAGATGGCCACACATATTACACCAACGTCAAGAGGAATGGCCAGACATCTAATATGTATGGCTAGTGGTGGTCTGACTTTTCTCTGATGGCAAAGACTGGAGGAAAGTAGAATTGGGATGTTGGAACATGCTCCATCTTTTTGATCTCCGAGAAGATAAGCTGCCACCAAAAGGTACCAAGAAGCGGCTTAGTACATTCTCCCCATCTAGAACACACGAGCACTTTAAGTTATATAGGAGAGGGGGTGGGGGGACAGCTATACACAGTTTATGGCGAGCTTTGAAACAAAAACTAAACAACTTGTTTCCTGGAAGATGTCCAGGGTCTGTGTTTCTATCTTGTGCTGCCTTACTGTGGGATCTCTATTCAAAGCCATCAAATATGACACAATGTTTTACAGCGCTATTATCTCTAGGCAATAATCTTCCAACACAGGCCGATAGCATAAGAGGATGATTGGTTCACGAGCAGAGCTAAGATCTCCGATAAAACATTTCCCCAACCCTACCCCAGGAATGTAAGAGGATAGGGATAGTGTCTTATGAGGAACGTGATATATTTTTATATGCACACAGTTTAATAAAATCATCATCATCAATGTCTACCTTTAGACTGGACTCCTTTTACTGCTCGAAGCCATAAAACTAGATGACATTTATAGATAAATGATCCTAGGAACGAAGCAACAAACCTCTGGAGTAAGCCGAAACTCTGACATCATTATCATTAGCACATTTAGGCACAGACAAACCGAGAGGAACAAGATGAGATCTAAACCTGCTCAACGAAGAAGAGCTCATCACTTCTATCACGTACAGAAGAGTCCAAGGAAAAGAACACAAAAGTTTATTTGAAATAAATGCACATTTCAGTCTTCACATGAAGCAATAGTAGTACAGCATACACTTACATTCAGAAAGGACAGGCTCCTTCATGTTAAACAGGAAATACCGCATGAGTATTTTCCAAACTCTTTCTGCCCTCGGGTGTCATGCACATGAGAAATACTGGGTACTGGTTCAATTTGGCACAACTTTCACTTCTAAAATGTCATGCAACCTTGTACAGTATCAGGCCACCTTTGGCTAGAGTTGATGCCTAGTGGTTTCCATGTGCACTATAGTATGTGCAGGAAGAACCCTTTGCAGATAAGAATATAAAAATATTAACCAAAACATAACTAGTTATGGAATGTACAGCGACCAAACTAATTTTGAAATTCTCATACACATTTTGGCTAGATGACCACGGGTGTTACAGTCAACTTCTCAAAGAAGGTGCTGAAAGCAAAAAAAAAAAAAAAAAAAGGAAAAAATAAAATAAAAATCACTCAGTGAAAGGAACCTGCTGGTTATGCTTAAAGGACATCTGTCAGCAGTTTTGTACCTATGACACTGGCTGACCTGTTACATGTGCACTTGGCTGCTGAAGGCATCTGTGTTGCTCCCATGTTTGTATGCAACCGCATTGCTGAGAAAAATGAAGGCAAATAAGCCTCTAGAAGCAACGGGGACGTTAACATTACACCTAGAGGCTTTGATTTATCTGCAGCTGCTACATCCTCTGCACTTTGATTGACAGGGCCAGGCGCGATCACGTTTTCATATCCTAAACGCTGTGCAGAGGACGTGGCAGTTGCAGAGAGAGCAGAGCCTCTTGGTGTAACAGCAACGCCCCCGTTGCTCCTAGAAGCTCATTTGCATATGTAAAACATCATTTTTCTCAGCAATGCGGGCACATATGAAAATGGGAACAACACAGATGCCTTTAGCTGCCAAGTGCACATGTAACAGGTCAGCCAGTGTCATGGGTACAAATGTACAAATCAGGGGTTACAGACATCTATGTATATTGGCCAAATCCTCCAATTGTGGCAGGATCGGCAGACCGTCCAATGTGTGTGTGCCTTCAGAATCTCCCAGATGACAGATGTTAGGGGAGAGAAGGTTCTTTCTGCTTTCTGTTCAGAACATGCACCCTATAGGCAAAGTAGAGCATGCATGTGTATGGAGGAGGTGTTCAAGAGACAGAAGTTAAGGCAAACGTTTAACATACCAATAGTTTTCAACAGGATACACTTTTGATTAAGATATTATCTGACCAGCAGATCCAGACAGCACAGCAGATACTTTCAATTACAGCTTTGATTTCCACATCTTTAAAGGGTCGCAAACCTTTGATATGTCAGAGACCTATCAAAAGTTGTGATCAGTGGAGATCTGAGGGCAGAGATCCCACCGATCCCTAGGAGGGGAGCATGCACATAGCAGACTCTCCCCGGTGCTGAGGATGAAATAGAGATGGGCCTATTGACTTGTTTGGTGTCCGTCTCCTGCAGTAAGAGGAGAGAGAGCGCGATATGTGCTCGCTTCTCTTCCCTCATTCTAAGAAAATCGGTGGGGTTCTCAGCACTGTCTCCCTTTTCTTTTTACATATCAAAAGTTTGGGGAAAACTTTGTGACCCTTTAACTGCCAGACATGACTAAACTACCAATTTCAGCATGAGAATACTAATCCCTAATCAAGAGGGAGCAATGTGTCTAGCACCCATATTTCTTTGGGGTTAGCTAATAAAGAGAATCTAAATCGCCTCCCAGCCCAAGAGCAGAGGTTCTACAGTCCCTCATACACAGGAAATAGAGAATGCTACCAACAGGAATATCTTCGAGTACCTGGGAACTTGATGTGGTATATAGGTAATGCAATAGACAATACTATAGTATGAAGTAATTATATTAGTAGTCATTAAAGAGGGCCTGTCCCCTCTCCTGACATGTCCGTTTTAGTAACTACTCGTATTTCTCATGTAATAACAGTTCTGGAGGTCCAGATGAGTGCTACCAGTTGGGGGTGTCCCTGTAGAGTCCGACATTGGCAGCACTGATTGGATAGGGTCAGACTGCGCAGCGACACACCCCTAGCTGGTAACACCCATATGAACCTTTACTGCAGATTGCTGACAATCCATTCAGAAATCTCTAGTAGGAATAAGAGAGACAATGCATAACATAGCGTTAGAAGAATATATGAACACCAAAAACTACTTTCCCCTATAAATTAACATTAACAGTAAAACCAATGAGGATGTGAGGTTAGATAATAATAATAAAACAACAACTTGTAATCACACAGTAGACATGATTACATAATTTTATTGTATTAACAAATAATTCTCAACATGATTAGCAACCACAGATTAAAAATTGTTAAAAACAAACTGATTATGGAGGTCTGACATCAGGATAGAAATAATAAAGTGCAAGTCCATAGATAGATAGGTGGCAGTATGGCCACGGCACAAACAGTATAGCCGTGAGGGTAACTGCTTACATGTAGGCAAAAGGACCCAATTTACATACAATACAGCTAGTAATTAACAGAATAAATAAGTAAGTAGCAGTAATCATACCAACCAAAAAATAAGCAATGCCGCCCCCAGTCAGGCCACGACCATTCCCCGAAGCGCGTTTTGTGGTCAGCTTTTTTAAGGGGTACCTTGGTGCGGAATTGCTTATCCATCTATCTATGCACGCGCACTATTATTTCACCATAATCAATTTGTTTTTTAACAATTTTTTTAATCTGTTTGTGCTTGCTAATAAGGTTAAGAATTATTTGTTAATAAAATGATGTAATCATGTCTACTGTGGGATTACAAGTTTTTTTTATTATCTAACCTCATATATCCTCATTGGTTTTGCTATAAGATTATATGCTCCAGAATCTATATTCCATGGAGAATACAAGCAGTTACTAAAATAGACATGTCAAGAGAGGCGATGGGTCCAATTTAAAGCATCCTTATTACTTCGTAAGGAAGAAACCAAGAACTCGACAACCTGAGACAATATTAATTCTTTGATGAATATGTGTATCCTCAATACATATTGTACACACAGAGTATAGCTGTAGTGGGGAAGCCCATGAGTGTATTATATACAGCGTATGGAGTGTACCATGTGCACATAAATATTAGTTATGATCACAATGAGATGAAGACAATATTACGACAAACACTACATTGGATTATAAAGTGGACTTGAGGCGTTATAGCATTGATCACAGCGCTATGTGAGTAAATAATGGAAACAATGGATTTCAATTTTTATATCCTATCCATAGTCAACATTTAAGAAGTTTTAAAGGTCTTGTAGTAAGCATAATTATGTCAGTACAGAAATGGTAATTTTCCTTGTAATACTCCATGTAATAGGGCCGTCTCCGACAGAGAAATAGATCCACCGCCACTTTCACCAATGGAGGCTGATGGCACTCAATGCCAATAACAGGTGCTGTTCTTAAATGGATATCCTGCAATACTTCATTTGGCCAGAAATGGCGCTGTAAGGAAAACAAGCACCGAAATGGCAGAGGACTGCAAGATCCACTGTATAAAAGAGACATGCCTTTCATCCCGAATTCTGTACACATAAGGTGGAAATTTTAACAATACTTTCAAAATATGAATTCTAGGAGCAACACTGCCTATGAAAAAAGCGGTGTCTGCCATAGCTTACTATAATATATATATATATATATATATATACATACACACACATACAAGCTATAATATCAATTGTTTCTTCTGATTGTGGTGGTATAAATGAGAAAACAAAAGCTATATATAGGGCTACCTATATTAAAGGGGTTGTCCAGACAGCAGATATTGATGAACTATCCTCAGAATAGATGATCAATATCAGCTTGGAGGGGTTCTGACTCCCTGCACCCCCGTCAGTCATCTGTTTGAAGGGGCAGAGGTGATCTTGCGAGAGCTGCATCCTCTTCTGTCTACGCTGTAGCAGCGGTGCAGCGTACAGTAACTACAGCTGTTTGTCCCATTCAAGTAAAGGGGAGCAGACAAGCGAATCAATTTGTTCATATGAACGAATTCCGCCTCTGTGAGGGGCTGTACAGGCAATTTCCCACCCTTCTGACAGATTGACAGGGTCACAAAACTCGAGCGGCCCTGACAGTCTCGCGCATGCGCCGTTACTGAGAGCAGCAGCGAATGCGCAGAGCATCTGCCTTACATTACTAATCAGCGACACTGCATGTACTGCTAAAATTCACGCAGTAACGGTGCATGCACACGCAGTGTGTGGCCCTCTAACCAAAGAGCAGCAGGGGCATCTAAAGCTGTGGGGACGCTCCCTCACAAGTGTAAAATTTGTTTGGATGACAAATCGATTGGCTCATCCCTAGAGCAGAACCTGTAATTACACAGCACCGCCGCTACGAAGGGGACAAAGTACAGGTTAACAGGGAAAGGGACACAGTTTTCACCGCGACCCCTTCAAGCAGCTGCTATCTGTAGCCCGGACAAATCCCATTAACAACATTCATCACCTAAATACACGATCGCTAGGAGTCTGACCACTGGGTCCCCCACCATTCATAGCTACAAGGCTCTTTAAAGGGGTATTCCAGTTATTTCAAGTTATCCCCTATCCGTAAGACAGGGGATAATTATTAGATCGGTGGGGGTCCTACTACTAGGATCCCCACCGATCTTATAGATGTCCCCTATCCACAGGACAGGGACTACTTGAAATAACCAGAATACCCCTTTAAACCAATGTATGAATGGAGCGGCAGTGCACTGCCACCAACGTGATCAGGTGAGCATAACATTTATCACCTACCTTGTGTAGTTAATGGCAAAACCCTATTCATTTCCTAGGGAGCCATATCCCAGTGTAAAAGCCATAGACAGAATCCTGTCCAGGGTCCAGTAGTATATCACATGACATATGGAAATACAGAAAATAGTACAAACCGGTACAGAAACATTTACACACAAAACCAGAACAACAGGATTAAATATTGGTTGTCATGCTATTAGTATGCAAATCTATAGGTCATTTGACAACATATTATTGCCTTACGTTTTGCAGGGCAGTGGGAGCTCCAATACATCTTAGTGCTGAGGTCATAAACCTCAATTGCATAGTGAAGAAAATGCTGGAGATGAGACAATATGGCTAAACAGTATCAATAGAGAGGTGGTCCTGGTTCTAGATATGGATGGCCTATCCTTAGGAAAAGGTCATCAATATCAGATCGGCGGGGGTCTGACTCTGGCAGCTGCTGATGGTTGGGGGTGCTGGATGTTGGACCTTCGGTGATCTGATAGCTGAGGAGAGGTCATCAATATCTACAACCTGGACAACCCCTTTAAAAGAAGCGATCCCACAAAAAGGTTTATTCTCTGACCTGTTAGAAAAGGTACAACAGTCTTACCAATGACTGTATTTGTCGGTTATAACCTCCCTTCTGATCCTCAGCTGTTATGTGATCAATAGTCTGACTCTCCAAATCACACAGCATCTTATGTGTGGACAGGCGGACAGTTTCTCTGTATTCCTATGGGAGCCTCAATGTCAGTCTCATAGGAATAATTAGAGAAGTAACTGACTTCCTGTCCTGTGTCAGTTGGAGATCAGAGTGTTTGTCACATGACACAGCTAAGGATCAGAAGGGAGGTTATAACTCACAAATGCAGTCACTAGTAAGAAAATTACCTTCATTACAGTTTACATCATGGAACTTTCAGGTCAGAGAATAAACATTTTTGTGGGAGTGCATTTTAAAATACAAGAGTGTTTTACAGTAAACTGCCCAGCAACAAGTCTGGACTTAAAATACTAGACTGATACCACAATCATCCAATGTTTAACCAGTGTATTCACTAACAGTTTTTGACTGACATATGACATGTATGCTAGTTCTAGTACATTCAAAGACTGCATTGTGTATTCATAGAGGCTACCCTGGAGGTACATTTTAAGAAATAAGTACTAAAACATCCTACCGTTTGGTGTATACAGCTCCTATGCAGACTTGTGTCCTCATGCTTACCATTTGCGTAGTCTAATCCTACAGTCATGTGCTACTCTTCTCCCTTTTGGTACACTACAGTCAAACAGGGTTAGAAGGAAGGGAGTAATATGGGACTACACGGTTTGTTTGTAGTCTGTAGCCACGGCAAAAGATTTGAGCTACACAAAACGGTGGGATAGTCAATGTTACTGAAAAGTAATAAAAAACAAAAAGTTTGTAGATAAAAGGGTATTCTGGTTAGAACAAGTTCTCACCTACCCACTGGATAGGGAATAACTATTAGATCAGTGGTGGTACAACTGCTGGAACCCCCATCATTAACGAGTAGAGTGGAGCCATGTCCATGGGACTAGAGGAGATAGCCAAGCATTGCACTCAATTATCTCTGGCAGTCCCATAGACATTGAATGGAGCAGTGGTGCGCATTCTCGACCCCCACTCTATTCGTTCTTGTGATCAGTGGGACTGTTGGGACCCCCGCCGATCAGGAGAACAGTCCCAGTGGATAAGAAATAACTTGTTCTAGCTAGAATACCCCTTTAATGTTAAATACATTAAAAAAAGACGAGTTTAAGCGAATATACGCTATGCGCTCAAGAAAAGAGCAATCTAATTAGAATTTCATAAAAAATGACACCGTTTCAAACAACAGCACGAACGGTGAGCAGTCATAGAAAAGAAATGTTAACGGAAAGAAAAAGGCTAAATGTAACTTGGCTGACATATTAGGAGATGGGTATTATCTGCAATAATAATGCAGTTTTACCAAGTACCAGCAGCCTGCCCCACTAAGCTAAGGATTCGTGCTCATTTGCTCCCCTCCGCTGTCCCTGCACTGTTATCTGCTGCAGCCAATGACTGGCTTCAGAGGCGACGTGCTGATTGTGACCATGCCCATGAAGCGGTGGAAAAACAAACAAAAAAAACAAAAAAACTGTGCATGGACTGGAAGATGGAGACGCCTGAGGCAGCGGTGAGCAGGTAAGTATGCATTCCGTTTAGTGGGGCAGGCTGCTGGCACCGGAGAATCCCTTTAAAGGGGTTGTCCAAAACCTTTAATGCCCCCACACATGCCATTGCTGCAGTATTTTCTAATCCATGGGAACAAGAGCCCATGGAATCAATAGCATCCACAGCTTTGTCCCCGGTTTTGTCCAAGATGCTCATCAATGTAAAATCTTTACACATTCCTAATATGCAGGTTTACCGCACAGCTTTTACTATCACAGTAGTTTAGCACAGTCTTTATGATGCTGCCATGCCTCTAGCCACGGCCGGGGTCTCTCAAAGATCCCAGCACTTGTGACATAAACGGACACTATTTGGTCCCTTAAAGGGGGATGTCCCATTAAGAATATTTATCATCTGTCCACAGGAATATATGATCCCTGGGACACAATGATCACTAGAATGTTGGTCCTTAGCCCCGGGGTTCCTCCTTACTGCAGTGAGGAGGAGTTTGAATGGAGCGGTAGTCACGCATGCGCACTACCGCACCATCTATGGGGCATTATTTTTATTAATTTTTTATAAACAGTGCTAACATTTTTATTGTTTTGTGCTATAATATACAGAAAATGAACACTAAAAAGAGAATGGGATATCTTAGCTTTTTTTGTGTGGCAGATCCTAAAAATTGGCTCCAAATACAAAGAAAAAACAGTAAAGGATTGCATAAATAATGCAAACTAATAATAATAATAATCTGCAGGCTGTTAGGAACCTGCCTTCGTATATGCAAAATGTACAGTATTCACATTGCAAGAATCTGCTTCAGTCTTAGAAGAACTGTCTCGTGAAGTCAAAGGGCTGCCCTGGAAGCTTTAGAAAGTAAACCAGACCGGTACAACCGGCTCACAAAAGCTGCAATGAAAAATGAAGTAGAAGTCGTGGCGGGTCTCCTATCTGTGCGTGGACTTGTGGCTATCCTTTGCATATGAGGGCAGGGTATTCAGCACATTGCTCTCCACAATAATACAGCTTGGTTTTAGGGAGTGACAGGACTCGAGCTCGGGAGGAAGAGATTCAATTTGGTTCCCAACCAACTCGATCTTAATGAGGTTCATCAGATCACCCACGTGCGCTGACAGGCTGCTCAGGCTGTTCTTTCCCAGGAGCAAACACTGCAGCTTGCTGCATTTAAACAGCCCGTCTGGCAACATCTCAATCTAAGGGAAAAAAGGACAAATATGTTAGGAATTCTATACACCAGACAATACAGAAAACAGACGGATGATGCTTTTTACAAATGTCACTCAAGCTGGGTTGAAACAGGCCAGGATTATGGAGAAAGGTAAAGCTGGAGGCAGATAACACAGAATCAGACCTAAGACGGCTCAGCGCCTTCCCTTTACAATTCACACAGAGCATGCCCACAACACTCCCCACAGAAGCCATTCAGGCTCAATCCAGGTTTTTGGAATAAAAAAAAGTTGCAAAACTTGGAAAAAATAACATTTTGCACAAAAGTTTTGCAATTTTTTGAGGTTTCTGATGCGCTCGCCACATTTGAAGCAGAAGGGACCGCAGCCAAACAGAGTTAGGCCTCTTGCACACGACAGTACATGTCATTGGCTGTATTTTGCGGTCCGGAAAAAACGGATCCTCCAAAAATACGGATGACGTCCGTGTGCATTCCGTATTTTGCGGAACGGAACAGCTGGCCCCTAATAGAACTAGAATAGTACGATCCTTGTCCATTATGCGGACAATAATAGGACAAGTTCTATCCTTTAGCGGAACGGATATACAGAAATATGGAAACGGAATGCACATGGAGTACATTCAGTTTTTCTTTTTGCGGAACCATTGAAATGAATGGTTCCGCATACGGACTGCAAACAAACAGCAAAAACGGAACGGCCTCATGCACATGAACGTATTTTCTTTCCGTGTCCGTTTTTTTTGCGGACTGTATACGGAACCATTCATTTCAATTGGTCCGCAAAAAAAATGGAAGTTACTCTGTGTGCATTCCGTTTCCGTATGTCCATATTTGTATTCCGCGAAAAAAAATAAAACAGATGTCCTATTATTGTCCGCATTACAGACAAGGATAGTACTGTTCTATTAGAGGCCAGCTGTTCCGTTCCGCAAAATACGGAATGCACACGGACGTCATCCGTATTTTATGCGGATCCGTTTTCTGTGGAAAGCAAAATACATACGGTCGTGTATATGAGCACTTACTATAATTTACACCAGAAAACTGGTGTCAGTTATAACATAAATGTACTCCAGCTCCTAGCCAGTTCTGGCGCACGGACAGCAGAAGATGCGACAAATTTATTAAGAGGGATGTGCCTTTTTACATACTGGTCGGATCTTTCTCCAGTGGGAGGAACCCCAGGATAGGTCATCAGTATCTGACCGGAGGGGTCTGACACTCAGGGCCCCCGCCAATCAGCTGTTTGTGAAGGCAATGATGCTCAAAGTAGCACTGCACACTTCTCACAGCTTTCCCTACGCCAGTGACGTCATGTTCATTGCTCACATGGCCTAGGCGCAGCTCAACCCCACTGAAGTGAAAGCACAGCCGCTTTACCATGTACAGTGCTGTGTTTGGCTTGCAGGGAGAAGGCCGCTGCGCTAAAGCGACCACCAGTGCCTTCTCAAACAGCTGCTCGGCGGAGGTCCTGGGTGTCAGAACCCCACCAATTAGATACTGATGACCTATCCAGAGGATAGTTCATCAGTGAAAAGATCTCCCTAAACTAATTTAACTCCATTTTTCATTCCCGCGTTTCAAAAGCCATAACTATTTTTCATAAGAAGGCTCGTTTTTTGCAAAACAAGTTGTTTAGTGCAATGGTGTGAAAAAAGCAAATAAAGCCAGCACTTCCATTGTTCTTTGGGATTTAATTTTTATGTTGTTCACTGTGTGGTATAAGTGACCTAACAACGTTATTCTGTGGGCCAGCAAGATTACACCAGTACTAAATTTATAGAAATTTTTTTTCTACGTTTGCACAATAAAAACTTACAAAAAAATATTTATTTTTGTGCCGTTGAATTCATTCATACAGAGCATTTTTATTTCTATTGCCTGAGCTGTGTCAGGGCTTTTTTTGTAGGTAGAATTGTAGTTTTCAGTGATACCATTTTGGTACGATAAACTTTTTGATGGCTCTTTATAAAAAAATTGGGGGCGGAAGAAGGATTTAACAGAGAACATCAAATTGTCAATTTTCTATTTTTAACGATGTTTGCCATATGGGATTAAAAAATGTGATCCGCTTATTGTATGAGTCATTATAAAGGTGGCAATAGCAAATATGTATAGTTTATTGATTACATTGCTCATATAATACACTGCAATGCTTCTGTATTACAGTGCATTATGCCAAAATCAGCCATGCCAAAAGCAGGGCCGAATAGGCATCTGTACATTAGGCCCCTGGCGGACCATGATCACATTGTGGGGGGCAATGGGCCGCGGACTCTTGAGTATGTGCCACCATAGCTCTGTATTATCATGTGGCTTTGTGTTAAAAAAAAAAAAACAACAACAACTTGTGTTCCCCATAAAATAAATACTGGCGCAACTTTTCTTGGAACTCCATGTTGCGCCATTCCCCTTTTTCTCCTCCTGACTATTTATGAATAAATTGACAACTGGGTGTGGACATTTCCCTTAAGGGGTGTGCCCATACACAGTCAGCACTGATTGGACAGTGTCACCATGAAGTAACATGCCCCCATCTTGTAACACCCAGCTGTTAATTTTTTCTGGATTTTCAAAGAAAAGAAGCTCCAGAATGGTTATTTCACAAGAAAACAATTATTTGCTAAAAAGCTTGTCTGTAAAGCGGCCAGGTCCTCTGTAAGATAATTCTGACTCTCCTGCTCAATTATAATGCTTACTATACTTATCTTCTAATAAACAGCTGAAAAAATACAGCTGCTCAGACCGGATGCTAAAAGTGCAAGGAGGAAGCACGTCCACTACATTGATAAGCGGAAGAATAATAGCATAGACATCTGTCCCTACATGATAAACTTCTTTAAAACGTACATTGACTGTAAAGTCAGTAAATAGCATTTCTAAATAGAAGTATAAAATTTTATATAGCAATATTACATTTATGTACAACTACTCTGTTTCAATTCTAGCCAACAGCTAATCTAATTGGAGTAAGGGTAGAGTCAAACTGAGTTTGCAAGATATGTTTAAAGGGGTTATCCAACCCCTATAATGCCCTCCAAAATGCCCGGGCCCCTAACACAGAATGTACTTGCCTCGCTCCCCGGCACCTGCATCGCCCCATATGCCCGAACGGCCGCCGCATCTCCCAGTCAAGTGGATCAAAACATCCTGCAATGAGGTGGGGGGGGGGGGGGGCTTGACTAGCCAATAGCAGGCCGCAAATAGAACGAGTCTCCCTACATCGCGGCCTGCTATTGGCTGACCCTAAACCCCCCCCCCCCCATATGTTTTGTTTAGCGCGACGGGGAGATGCAGCAGCAGCCATCAGGAGAAACGCAGATGTCGGGGAGCCGGGTAAGTATAACCTGTATGAGGTTCCCGGGCATTTTAGGGATTGGATAAACCCTTTAACGCATATACCCCGACGGCCCTCGTTCACCCAATGTAAACCAAAAGTGTCCCTTTGACCTACATCAAGCCAGTATACGTCCGTATCCCATTCTTCCTGACTACGACTACAGAGACAGCTGTTACTCCACTTACTTTTTTTTTTAAATGGGGACATATGGGCAATAAATTACCTATACAGTCAAATATATCGGAGACATTTATTAGAGGGATACATCACAAGATCCTCTTGACGAATAACTCACTGAAACGTGATACTTACACTATTGTTAGTCACAGCAAAATACTGAAGATTTTTCAAAAGCTGAATCTCGTCCGGGATGAAATTTAAATTGTTATGACTGAGGTCCAAAACCCGCAGCTTGTTGCACAGAAATAGTTGTAGTGGCATAATTTCTATATTGTTATTGTTGAGATAGAGCTGCTCTAGGTTGGCTAAAGCTCCAATCTGTAGTGGTATGTATGCAATGGCGTTGTGCCACAGTTTCAAGCAGGTCAGTTTGGGCAGATGCTGAAAACTAATAATTTCTTCAACAGTTTTAAAATTATTTCCTTTAAAGTCAATCTCTCTCAGTTCCGTCAGACTAAAAATGGAATGTGGAATTCGTTCGAGGTCACAGTTGATCAATTCTAGGCTGGTAAGATTGATCATCTTCTTCAAACTAATTAGGATTAAGAGCCTATTTCCTTCATTATTAATGCTTAGTTTCTGAAGAAATGGTAACATGTCCATAACCACAGGTGGAATTCGAGGAATGCTGGTCTTCAAGTAAAGGGTTGTCAGGTTCTTCAAGTCCTGAAGGCCCTCAATGTGTGCAAAACTGTAGTTGTCGATACATCCTGCTAAGTACAACTCCTTCAAGTTCTTCAAGAGGAAAATCCAAGAAGGAATCTTTTCAACTGAAGTAAATTTCAGATATAGAGTTTGAAGGTTATCAGCGAGAAAGCTCAGAGCTTGGAGGTCCACAGTAAGTGTTGAGTGGTAAATATGGAGTTCCTTGAGGTTGACCAGCTGTGTTATCATTGGGGTGATCTTGGCATCTGGTATCAGTTCCAGCTTCATGACTTCAATCTCATTCAGTTCAAAGACATTATCAGGCACCCCACTAAGCATGAAAAGTTGAAGCTCTACTTGATCCTTGGCATTTCGGGTCAATTTTTGGCGCAGCATTTCCACTGTCCACTCGTTGTTGAGATTAATCTGTTTTAATCTGTTCTCGCTGACTTCAGACAAAAATATTGAGAAACGCTTGGAGTACAACGGATCATACTGGTCTGCTAAGTGAAGGATAAAGGCAAAGTCATTTTGGACATCGGGGATGTCACTGTATTGACTCTTTTCTCTAACGGCTTCGAATGAATACTGTTTCAGAGAGCTTCTCAACATCCACCACAGACTATAAAAACAAGCAAACCCATACAAAAATACAAGTAAAACATAAAACGTAGCCAAAAGCTTGAAAATTGCAGCAAGAGAATAGACACACTGGTATCTCTTGTACCCTGTGAATGCTTCAATGTCAACTTTACAGTCAACTTCAAATGTTATGTGCATCAAAAAGTAAGACACATATGTAATGATCACGAGAAGAGCAATGACTTTAACAATGATCTGCTTCAGATACAGTCTATAAATGATGTCCTTCTGCTCAACGTGAAGACGGAACTTGCGGACTTTTTCAAACAGAGCTTTTGCCTGTTCTCCTTCTTTCCTGTCCAGGACACTTGAAGCATCATCCTCCACTGCAGTGCTCTCAACCCCATGTTGTACGGATTGCCTCCTTGCATCCGTGTCTTCACTAGTCAAGCGTCGTGATGGTTTGTTTGTCCAGTTTCTCATGGTCTGTTCAGCAACCGTCTCTGACAAAGCTCGTGTCGTCCAAGGAGAATCAAAGCATTTATACAGAATCGCAACAAAGTGCTCCAGTCTCGAACTTGTGCTTGGGTAATGGAGCCAGAAGTTGCTGCACACACCAAATATTATAGTATGAAGAAACACTAGATAGGGAAAGAACTTTGTAAACCAGTGCAGCTGTTTTTCATAGCAAACTGCATCAATGTAGGCATACTGTTGGCGGTGCAAATCGTTCTGGATTCCTCTTGAGGGATTTGTTTTTCCCAAGGGGCTGGCTGACAAATTTATCTTTGTACTGACTTGATCCAGAGGATGTGCACAGTGATTGCCCACTTCCACCTTACAAGGAAGGCAGAGCATTCTGCTTTGTGTGAGCTGCAGAGCACCTGCCAGAACAGCAATCATCAACATCACCATCGTGATGTAATACCAAAACACGTCCCACCATGGCTTCAAAATATGATAAGATGCTTGGGCATCTGCCAAAATTTTGAGTTCCGTTACAGTGATCATAATGTCGGCGGTACCTGTGGTAGAGAAATAAAACAGACATTTCATTAATATGTGTATAAAATGCATCAAATAAAAAAAAGGTGACTAGAGGTTGGTTACCGTGCATTTCCACTAAAGCCTTGGAGACGACAACCTCCGCTGAACATAAAAACCCAATTACCGGTATGAGTCCTGGTGCTTCTCCATTCCCAGCCACTTCCAGTCCCCGCATTGCTGTGACGTAGCTTTCAAACAGTTGTGATTGCCGAGGCCTATGATTGGCCGCAGTGGTCATGGGACCAAGTCGCTTTGGGCCTTTGGAAACCGGATGCGGCCAGGAGCAGAGCAGTGGCAGGACTGTGAACAGGTGAGTGGATTTTTTTTTAAATGTTCAGGGAGACAGGGAGGACCTTAGGGGTTGCCAGCTCCAAGGGGTACAACCACAACATATTCCATACATTTCTGACAGATGTGGGTCTCACTTCTGGAACCGACATCTATCTCTGGAACTGGGTGCTCTGACACCATCCCACTGAGTGCAGCAAGAAGAGGGCAGGTTTATGGAAACAGCCAAGCTCACTGTGCTATGCTTTTTCTGTAACTCCCAATCATGTGAATGCCAAGCAAACAACAAAGCACAGAGAGCTTGGCCGTTCCTGTAAACCTACCTCTTGCAGCTCAGATGCGACGACAGCATCAGGAGACCGTCGTTCTAGAGACAGATGCAGGTCATGTGGATATGTGAAAATGTCTGAGGTTAGAATACCCCTTTAAACAATGAACCGCTTGACATTCTCTCCCTTCAAGAGCTTACTAGGGCTCAGGTTTCCTAAACCAGAGATGTGAGGAGAGATAACAAGCTCTCTTTGATTAGCATTTAACGGAGAGTAAAATACAATGCTAACAGTCTTTTAAAAATCATAATAAAAGGGGGTTGTCCCACGAAAAATATTCTGCAGCACCTGGATCTGAATACTTTTGCAACAGCATGTAATTAGAAATTTAGTATAGCCACCATGTTATTCAATAAAATGTATCTGCATAGCGCCACCTGCTGTTTTTTTTCTTCTTATTTCTCTGCCCACCTTGCTGAAGAGGACGCACATGCTCAGTTCCATCAGTCACTCTACTTGAACTGCCAGCTTGATATAAATCTTGCAGAGCAGTTGTAGCAATGAATGGGGAGGGGGGGGGGGGCTCTCGATCCATGTGAGGTACAGGGCTGGTTCTAGCTTTGTTAGAAAGACATTGTCATGTACTATATGTCGTCTGATTTAAATTTTTTTTTTTTTAAATCATGGGATAACACCTTTAATTTTGTGCCATGCTATTCGGTCGAGGACACCAGCAACAACCAGGTATGACCACTTTCCACTGAAACGCATTGCCTTCTAATCCACCATTCTGTCTCTTCTATTCATTTCAATAGGGGATGATCACAATAAAGTCATTTTTAGGGCTTCAATATTACCAATTCAGTAGAAACCTTGTCGATTTTTTATATGGTTTCCAAAATGTGTCCATAAAAGGTTTCCCATACATCCTGCAAATATGCAGAGTAAATCCATGTATAAAATATTACGAAGTGGAAACGACCTTTAAACCATTTGTAACTTACCTCAAAAAGGCAGAATGGAGAATCCTTTAGTCAGGGGGTCTGCATCTTTTGCACAGCCTCAATCTCTTCATTTCTGCTTTCATTCTGGATCATTGCCCAACTCCATCTTAGTCCTCCTGTAAAAAGGAAAGTCCTTGAATACAAAAGGGCGAGACAATCCTATAAACACAGACGGAGGGGCTTCTTAGTCAGAAACACATGAACTGTCCTGGAAGGGGTTGTTTTTCTATAGACACTGATGGCATATTGCTAGGATAACCCCCTATGTCCGATCGCTGGGGGGTCTGACCACTCCTAGCCCCAAAGATCGCAAGAAGTCAGGGACAAGGGAAAAGAGCTGTGCCACTTTGGCTCTTTTGCTATTCCTTTTTTTGACTTTTTGCACAGACCCTATGGTATAAAGACTGGTGGTATATAGACTGACTGTGTGTGCATCAGAAGAGACCAAACTGGCATAATACTTATTATCTCTGTAACTTCATTCTAGTGATTAGTGGGGGTGACATCGTTCAGACCCCCTCAATTACAGATTTAGGGAATTTCATAGTGATGAGCACAGTGATGCATGGCAGTTTCCAAAAATATAGCAAAAGGTAGCACCCGTGCATCTACCTTTCTATGCAGAATGTGCCAGGAAAGCCCTGGTGGGACTGCAATTTCAATCTCCAATTATTATGGCATGTTACTTAAGGGAACCTGTTACCGGGATTTTGGGTATAGAGCTGAGGACATGGGCTGCTAGATCGCCGCTAGAACATCTGCAATACCCAGTCCCCATAGCTCTGTGTGCTTTTATTGTGTATAAAAACCGATTTGATACATATGCAAATTAACCTGAGATGAGTCAGCGCTTAAAAATATGACTCTTCTCTGGTCACACAAGTAAGATATGACTCTTATGTTGATTTGCATATGTATCAAATAGTTTTTTTTACAGAATAAAAGCACACAGAGCTATGGGGACTGGGTATTGCGGATGTGCTAGCGGCCATCTAGCAACCCATGTCCTCAGCTCTATACCCAAAATCCTGTTGACAGGTTCCCTTTAAAGGGGTTGTCACATGAATAATAATGTACAGTTTTCAAACCAGCCTCGGATCTGAATACTTTTGTAATTAAAGGGAACCAGTCACCTCAAAAATGCATCTACATCCCCCCGCAGTACCTCGTAGTAGCCCGCAGCCTGTTAGTAATCATATGCTTCATCCCGTTTTCCGATGCTGCACAAGTTAAAAAAACGCTGTTTTATTCTCCATCAGCGCTATAGTCAAGGTAACCGCGCCCCCCAACCGTCCCCTCTTGCCTGAGTGAGAGCCTGCAGTGCGGCCATCAGTATTTAAATCTTTTTGTCCTTTATATAGGGTAACTTATGAGCCCCTATCAGGATACTTTGAAATAAATACAGTAATAATAGGCTAAGCAAAAAAAAAATTAAAAAAATAGTTGGTGGAATCTATATGGGAAACAAAAAAAAAAAAAAGATATGGCCCAGTCCTCTTGGATGATGTCAGATGGGTTTCAGATTTATGTGAGCCAAGTTGTTCTGGGAAGAGCTCAAATATGGGAACAATTGAAACAATCCCACGGGAAAGACATGTCTGTTAAAACCAACACAGAGCACGTCAGTGGTGCTACAAGGACTGATCACGATGGCTGCTCAGCAAAACTAAAAGGCATTATTAGGGTCTATTCACACGTCCGTTTTTTCTTTCCTGATCTGTTCCGTTTTTTGCTGAACAGATCTGGACCAGATCTGGACCCATTCATTTTCAATGGGTCCTGGAAAAAAACGGACAGCTCAATGTCTGATTTTTTTCAGGACCCATTGAAAATGAATGGGTCCAGATCTGGTCCAGATCTGTTCAGCAAAAAACGGAACAGATCAGGAAAGAAAAAACGGACGTGTGAATAGACCCTTAAGGCTACATGCACACAATCGTATTTTGTTTCCACGTCCATTTAGTTTTTTTTGCGGATAGGATGCGGACCCATTTATTTCTATGGAGCTGGTAAAAAATGCTTATAGTCAACCATTAACTTATTGAAATTTTAATTTCACATGGACATAAGAATTCAGACCCTTTGCTACGACCCTTGAAATTTAGTTCTGGGGGCTTCCTATTTCTTTTGATCATCTTTGAGGGGTTTCTACTCCGTGACTGGACCTGTGGTAAATTCAGTTGATTGGACATGATTTGGAAAGACGCAGCCCTGTCTATATGAGGTCTCACAGCTGACAATGTATATAAAAGCTAAAACCAAGCCATGAAGAGGAAAGAACTGCCTGTAGAGACCAGAGACTGCATTGTGTGGAGGCACAGATCTGGGGAAGTGGGAAAGAAAACATTTCTGCTGCAGTGAAAGTTCCCAAGAGCACAGTGTCCTCCATAATTCTTAAATGGAAGAAGTTTGGAACAACCAGGACTCTTCCTAGAGCTGGCCTTCCCACCAAACTAAGGCTACTTTCACACTGGCGTTTTGGTTTCCGAGATCCGTTCAGGGCTCTCACCAGCGGTCCAAAACGGATCAGTTTTGCCCTAATGCATTCTGAATGGAAAAGGATCCGCTCAGAATGCATCAGTTTGCCTCCGATCAGTCTCTATTCCGCTCTGGAGGCGGACACCAAAACACTGCCTGCAGCGTTTTGGTGTCCACCTGACGATGCAGAGGCAAACGGATCCGTCCTGATACAAAATGTAAGTCAATGGGGACGGATCCATTTTCACTGACACAATCTGGCACAATAGAAAACGGATCCGTCCCCCATTGACTTTCAATGGTGTTCAAGAAGACAGATCCGTCTTGGCTATGTTACAGATAATGCGGATGCAGACGGTTGTATTATCTGAACGGAATTGTTTGTGCACAAGTGCTCATTCAATGATAGAGGTTGGCCCGGCAAATATGGTCCATGTATCGGCCGCATGTCCCAGGCCGACCACAGCTCCCCTGACCCAATGTGACTGCATCCTTGCGTTTTATGGTGCAGTCAGTTTATATCCGATCACAGATCTATTGTACTGTACTCGCATATGAACACTATGATGTAGTCAGTTTGGGTAGGGGGGCCTCAATTGGCCAAGAAAACTGGCATGAAGTGACTTAGGTGGACAAAAGTCGCAGGTTTTTCCGCAAAACACGTGTGCCAAAACATGCCAAATGCCGCCCGTAGTTTTCAGCTGCTTACAGAATGAATGTCTTTCATCCTCTGATTTCCACAGGATTCCCTCTTGCTGAAAATCTCTTCAATGTGGGCGGGCACAGATCAGGCGATCACATGACCTCCAGTGCGCTCTGCGTACTACATGTCCCAGCAGTCCTCTCCCTGCAGAGCTCCCAAGGCTTGTACATAGCATACTGCCGCATGCTGAATTGTGCTCCTAACACTATTTTGCCTGAGCTTTGTTCTGCATGCTCAACCATCTCCATGGAATACAGCTCGTCTGGAACATGGCGCATGCGCTGAAAAAGTGCTTTCACATGAGCGATTATAGATGTAATAGTGAATGATGGTCGGATCCAATGGACTGACAATCAGGAGAAGGTATAACCATGAAATATCATAAAACGTTAAAAAAATTCTAATTAACCACAAATTTATATTTTGCATTACCTATTGCATTTCAGAACCAACCACTTTAACCCCTTATCGCCCAGTTTCGGTTTACGTCCTGAACCATATTTCAGGGAAGTAAAAGGCTCAATCTCATTTAAGCAATGTTAGGAGAAGTGAGAGTCTAGTACAGGGGTCAGCAACCTCCGGCACTCCAGCTGTTATGAAACTACAACTCCCAGCATGCTCCGTTCACTTCTATGGGAGTTCTGAGAACAGCCAAGCAAGTGTGAATGCTGGGAGTCGTAGTTTCACCACAGCTGGGGTGCCGAAGGTTGCTGATCCCTGGTCTAGCATGAAGGGAAATACACCACAAGGTTACTGGACTTGACAGTAAAAACAGTCAAATCAGTGTAAAACCGTGTGCAATGTACTGTCTACGCCCAGCAATACGAACAATTTGTAAAAGGAAGCAATGTAACCCCAAGGGGATATAGAAATCAAAATGGACGATTCCTGTTACTAAAAAGTGTAATGTTTTCAACAATTTATCTTCTAACTACGGCCTCATGCCCGACTGCGGATCCACAAAACACAGATACCCATTTCAGATGTCGTGCACTATGGTAAAAATGACTATTCTTGTCTGCAAAACGGACAGAAATAGGACATTTTTTTTTTTTTTTGTAGGATGGCAGAATGGACATACACATTCAGACAGCACACGGTGTCCTGACGGCATTTTTTGTGGCCCCACATCTGATCTGCAAAACATGTGGACCAAAAATACGGTCGTGCGCATGAGGCCTAATGCTGACCATACACGTCAAGAGTCCTGTCCAATTGTCAGATCGGCCCAGCAAGTCAGAAGACCTACTCAGTAATCCCCGCTCTATCACTCCAGGATGCGGTTATGGTAGTGCCCGGGTCCCTGCATGGAAGGTGGTCATGCCAAGTCTTCACAGGAACAGTTAGATCTACTGCGGTCATCTCTGCTGGTTAGAAAAAACAGAACGTTAGGTATTGCCTAGAAAGCTCTATGCAAACAGAGAATATTCACCAAGCAGTCTGCAAAAAAAGCCATTAGTAAGTTCACAAAAAAATAAAAACAACTAAAATAAATAAATCTGCTTCAGATTTTCTGATCTGCCGCAGACTTGTTGCTGATTTTTACGCTTTGCAATGTAAAGGGTGAACCCTGAGGAAAATCTGCACAAACATCTCATTGATCACAAGGATTTCGCTGCGGAATTGGGGTAAAACATCCAACAGAAAAAGTCTGCTGTGTGGTCTCAGCTGTGCCCATAGGGCTGTATTCACCTGACCGAAGTCTAAAGAGCGTCCTTTTGGCCTCCATTGGGTCAGTATACATATAAGGTGGTCATTTATCAAACTGGTGTAAAGTAGAACTGGCTTAATTGCCCACAGCAACCAGATTTCCTTTGGAAAATGAAAGGAGAAATCTGATTGGTTGCTATGGGCAACTAAGCAAGTTCTACTTTACACCAGTTTGATAAATGACCCCCATATTTTTTGCGGTATGGAATACTGTAGTAGACCGTGCTATTCAATATACTGGTATATAATAAAAAATATGAAAACTGTGCGGTATACTTTTTCCCCACAATGGGAGCCTATTAGCAACATAGACACATAGTCAGAGATTTGGAGCCTCCCATGGAGGTATACATAGGAGATCCTCCGGCGGAAGGCTCGTAACATGACGGGAAAGAAGCCCAAGATACTTTGAAACAAGGCTACTTTCGCACTTGCGGCAGAGGATTCCGGCAGGCAGTTCCGTCACCGTCAATCTGGACGCAAACGGATGCGGATCCGTCTGACAAATGCATTGCAATGCCGGATCCGTCTTTCCGGTTGTCATCTGGAAACACGGATCCGGTATTTATTTTTTTCACATTTTTTAAAGGTCTGCGCATGCGCGGACCGGAAGATTGGATCCGTCAATGCAGCAATTTTAATGCACTAATACATTTCAATGGAAGTTAATGCCAGATCCGGCATTCCGGCAATTGTTCAGGAATTTTTGGCCGGAGAGAAAAATGCAGCATGCTGCGGTATTTTCTCCGGCCAAAAAACGTAAGAGGGACTGAACTGAAGACATCCTAAACTGATTTCTCTCCATTCAGAATGCATTAGGATAAAACTGATCAGTTATTTTCCGGTATAGAGCTCCTAGGATGGAACTCTATGCCGGAAAAGAAAAACGCTAGTGTGAAAGTGCCCTAAATCTAAGCCCTCATTCACACAAAACGGTTGTGCGACTGCCATTATAAGAACCATTGAAGTCTATGAGGTTTAGACTTTCAGTGGAAAGTGGGCGTAAAAAAAAAAAAAAAAAAAAAAAAAAAAAAAAAACATGTCCTGTTTTTGGCCGTTTAGACAGGAGTGCAGCAGTCTAACGGCCTTAGAAAAAAATAATGCGCGCACACAATGATGCAAAATGGCCATGAAAAGCTGAACTGAGTATCCATTTAAAAAACATTTTTTGTTTACTTTCGTGTGAATGTACCCAGGCATTTTTGAAAAAAGAATTCTGAAAAAAGCTGATATTTTAAATGAACGTATAAACATTTCATGTCATAAGACCGGGCAACATCTGCTTGTTTTTCAGTGCGTCGTCCTGGGCTGAATTACCAGATAATGTAGAATTCATCTGTCTGCAGGACGTTTCCAGTACAAGTTCCCACAGTCCCCTCCAAAAATACAAGACAAAAAATAATCAAACATAAACCTGCACTGGATTGTGCGTTGACTGGGTCATACGATGATAGGGTATAAGCACGGGCTTCAGCGGACACGGTGACTGCCGGGAGAGAGGCCTCTGCTGTTTGGACATTGCAATCTCTGAACCTATCGAGAGGTTAGTTCATAATACCATCACTGGGATAAGTATGTGACACCTACCTTTCAAATCCCTCAGTAAGTGGCTGCTGTGATCACCTGCTGGACCCAGCAGTTTAATGTTTATGGGGGCAGCCGCACTGTAAAAGGATCAGGCATATTGAGATTCAGTCCTTTGATAGACAGGTAACCCTTACTACTGCTCATCAGATGGGTGAAGGCGATTTCAAGTGTATTAACTCCTTGAAGACCACACTATTTTTTGGTCTTAAAGGGGTTGTCAAGCCCCATAACATATTCTCTGGACTTCCAGTGCTGCAGGTAAACATCCAACATGATTTAAGGTCAGACACACTTGCTGCAGCCAATGACTGGCTGCAGCAGTGACATGTCCCCAAGTGTCAGGGGACCCAGTGACGTGTCAAGCTGGGGATACATCACTGTTGAGTCCAGTGAGCGGATACAGTGGTGCACCAGCACCCCTGTCGCAGCAGGTAAGTATGAAAACGGTAGATGGGACAACCCCTTTAAAGAGGACCTGTCACCTCTTTATTATTATTATAAAGGTACAACTGGGTGTTACCAGTTAACGGGTATGTCTCTGCACAGTCAGACACTATCCAATGAGTGCTGCAAGAGTCATACTGTGCAAGGACACCCCCCCCCCCAACTGGTAACACCCAGCTGTACATTATTCATAAACGTCTAGCAGGAATAATAGAAGGGCACAACATACAGTTTTAAGAGAAAAAATGTTAGAATTGTCATTTCATGTGGAAAACTATTATTTCGGAAAACAGAGAGGTGTCAGGAGAGGCGAGGGGTCCTGCAGCTTGGCATACACTGGTATCAGTGTTTATCAGCCAGGTTTATGAAGAACCTTACTTGGAACCTGACGAAGAATTCTCCGGATGACAGCAAGAACTATTGAGTTTATGGTAGGGATGGTAAAGTGGTTTTAGCTTTCTCAAAGCTGCCTGGCATGGGGCGGGCAAAGGGAACAAATAATCTTGGCCAGAACAACGGGGTCGCTTTGCTCACATGCACACTTTGTCTTCAGGACAGGCCTGCCCAAACAAAGTCTATCCATAGTACCATGTCCCTGGTACAACCCAAGCAACAGCATGCAAATAATTTCGTAATTTTTTCTCTCTTTTATAACCCAATGAACACATCCGTTCACATTTTCGTATCCGCTTGACGTCCGTGAAAAAAATCCGTGTGTCATCCATATTCCATGGACACGGCTTAGCTGACAATTTTACAGAGCATCTCCTACCGATGGTCAGTGAAAATTGGAACAAATGTAGATACCATCCGTTTTGGGTCTGCGATTTTTCACGGACCCATAGCCTTAAATAGGAGTGTTTGGTCCGCGTCATGCACGTCCCCATGATTTTTTTTCTGTTATAACATATTATCCAAATGTGGATAGACACGTCAGCGGAAAACAGAAATGTGAACGAGGCCTTAAAGAGAACCTTTCACCAAAAAATATAATACAATCTGACAGCACCATGTTATAGAGCAGGAGAAGCGGAGAAGATTGCCATGTATGTTTGTAGGAAAAGATTCAGGAAAAGCTATCATTTATACATTTATATCTCTGCCTTTTCTCCCTCCTATGAACAGCTATCGGTACAGGAGGGAGGTGTCAGTGATTGATAGCATTGTGTGTATACAGAGACAGCTGTCAATCACTGATAGCTCCTCCCTCCCGTACCGATAGCTCTTCACAGGGCTGCAGATGAAAATGTAAAAAGTACAAGTTTTACTGAATCTTTTCCGACAAAAATATACACTGCTCAAAAAAATAAAGGGAACACAAAAATAACACATCCTAGATCTGAATTAATTAAATATTCTTCTGAAATACTTTGTTCTTTACATAGTTGAATGTGCTGACAAAGTCACACAAAAATTAAAAAATGGAAATCAAATTTTTCAACCCATGGAGGTCGGGATTTGGAGTCACACTCAAAATGAAAGTGGAAAAACACACTACAGGCTGATCCAACTTTGATGTAATGTCCTTAAAAGAAGTCAAAATGAGGCTCAGTAGTGTGTGTGGCCTCCACGTGCCTGTATGACCTCCCTACAACGCCTGTGCATGCTCCTGATGAGGTGGCGGATGGTCTCCGGAGGGATCTCCTCCCAGACCTGGACTAAAGCATCTGCCAACTCCTGGACAGTCTGTGGTGCAACGTGACGTTGGTGGATAGAGCGAGACATGATGTCCCAGATGTGCTCAATTGGATTCAGGTCTGGGGAACGGGCGGGCCAGTCCATAGCATCAATCCCTTCGTCTTGCAGGAACTGCTGACACACTCCAGCCACATGAGGTCTAGCATTGTCTTGCATTAGGAGGAACCCAGGGCCAACCGCACCAGCATATGGTCTCACAAGGGGTCTGAGGATCTCATCTCGGTACCTAATGGCAGTCAGGCTACCTCTGGCGAGCACATGGAGGGCTGTGCGGCCCTCCAAAGAAATGCCACCCCACACCATTACTGACCCAATGCCAAACCGGTCATGCTGGAGGATGTTGAAGGCAGCAGAACGTTCTCCACGGCGTCTCAAGACTCTGTCACGTCTGTCACATGTGCTCAGTGTGAACCTGCTTTCATCTGTGAAGAGCACAGGGCGCCAGTGGCGAATTTGCCAATCTTGGTGTTCTCTGGCAAATGCCAAACGTCCTGCACGGTGTTGGGCTGTAAGCACAACCCCCACCTGTGGACGTCGGACCCTCATATGACCCTCATGGAGTCTGATTTTGACCGTTTGAGCATTTGTGGCCTGCTGGAGGTCATTTTGCAGGGCTCTGGCAGTGCTCCTCCTGTTCCTCCTTGCACAAAGGCGGAGGTAGCGGTCCTGCTGCTGGGTTCTTACCCTCCTACGGCCTCCTCCATGTCTCCTGATGTTCTGGCCTGTCTCCTGGTAGCGCCTCCATGCTCTGGACACTACGCTGACAGACACAGCAAACCTTCTTGCCACAGCTCGCATTGATGTGCCATCCTGGATAAGCTGCACTACCTGAGCCACTTGTGTGGGTTGTAGACTCCGTCTCATGCTACCACTAGAGTGAAAGCACCGCCAGCATTCAAAAGTGACCAAAACATCAGCCAGGAAGCATAGGAACTGACAGTGGTCTGTGGTCACCACCTGCAGAACCACTCCTTTATTGGGGGTGTCTTGCTAATTGCCTATAATTTCCACCTGTTGTCTATCCCATTTGCACAACAGCATGTAAAATTGATTGTCACTCAGTGTTGCTTCCTAAGTGGACAGTTTGATTTCACAGAAGTGTGATTGACTTGGAGTTACATTGTGTTGTCTAAGTGTTCCCTTTATTTTTTTGAGCAGTGTATATCAATCTGCTCAGCTCCTCCTGCTCTATAATATGCTGCCTTCAGATAGCATTTTTTGGTGACAGGTCCCATTTAACTCACAGGGCTGTGTTTTGCGGTCTGCAAATCACAGATCCGCAAAACCGGATCCCAGCCTGCAAAACGGACATGTTTTATTTTTTGGTGGGCCAGCGGAATGGGTGTGCTGTCCACCTCTTTTGCGGCCCCATTAAAATGAATGGGTCTGTATCCGATCAGCAAAAAAATGCAGAAGGGATGTGGCCGTGTGCATGAGCCCTTAAAGGGAGTCTATCACGGGTGTGGGGGCTGCTCGTAGAAGAAAGCGGTGATGTTCCTCTCCCCCTGTACATAATCACTCCACAATCCTTTGCATGAGGAACAGCACAGGGAAAGAGGACAGAACGGCCTGGAATTCATACACTTCAATTCATCATGCAAAATAATTACTGTCAGCAGACTCAAAATAAAAAAAATAAAAAATAAAAAAAAGAGTCATTAGCAAACATTGAATAGTACAACGTATTCTGGAAGAGAGAAATCAATATAAACTGCAAGAAGAGACAGAAACACTAAGGGTACCTGCACACGGACGCAGGTCAACGTGCAGAAGATTCAGGGATTTATGTGCATTTCTGCAGCATAACCACACCAAAATCTGCAATTTATAACATCAGATTTTGGTGTGGATCTAATGCAGTTTTACTGAAGATCTCACCCTTCGTTTAAAAAAGGGTGGAATCTGCAGCTAAAACCACAATCGACGCACACATTTTGTTCCTAAACTGCATACAACAAACATCATCCGCTGGCACAAAAAGCACAGAAGAATACTATAAGCCAAGTTTTAAACCATGTCGAATGCACAACAGTATATATATATATATATATATATATTTATTAGGGCTGCAACAATTCATCGATGCAAGTTTAAATCACGTGTCCACAGAGCGTGAGTAAAGAGAAGTCTCTCACCGCTCCGTGGCCTCCTGTCCGCACCGCGCTGCCAGGGCCTTACGTGCACACATGGTCAGCGCACTGGCTGACCATGTGTGTGACGTCAGGTCCCACCCAGTGCATGCCAGGAAGTGGGAAGAAGATGCGGTCCGTCTCCTGCGGACTCCATGTCAGCGCACTGCCAGGAAAGGCAAGTATAAGTTATCACGGGCCAAATCTGCCGGGGGGAGGGGTGTCATCTGTGATTTGAAGGGGCTGATGGCACTGGGGGACATGGATAGAAATGGCATGGAGGGGCTGATGGACTGGGGGACATGGTGGATGGTATGGAGACACTGGGGGAGGGGGACAGATGGCAATGGACAGCATGGAGGCACTGGGCGAAGAGTATATGGCAATGGATGGCATGGAGGGGCAGATGGCACTGGGGGAGTGGGGGACATGGCATGGAGGGGCTGATCTGATGGCACTGGGGGACATCACATGGCAATGGATGGCATGGAGGCACATGGTAATGGATGGCATGGAGGGGCTGATGGCACTGGTGGATAGTGGAGCTGATGGCACTGGTGGATAGTGGAGCTGATGGCACTGGTGGATAGTGGAGCTGATGGCACTGGTGGATAGTGGAGCTGATGGCACTGGTGGCACTAAGGCCGCATTCACATCACTTTTATTTTCCGTTTTTCTGATCCGAAGAACAGAAAAAAAAAGGATCCTTTATTGTAAGTAGGGGCGAGTGAATCGAGCTTCGGTTCCAAGACCCGAAGTCGATTCTTTCCTCAACTTCGTTTTAATGCTGTATGGAGACCTGTCTGTGCCGTGCGGAGCCAAAATTTGTTAAGTCCGAAGACGTGCAATTCTACGACTTTAAAAACAATCCAAAGTCGGCTTCGGTACCGGATCTTGGATCCAAAGTACTAAGGATCTGTTTAGCTCATTTTGCTCCCATTTGTGTCAGTTCCATCAGAGAGCCGTTATTTCTCTAAGTCCTGCAAGATGGACTTTTTCTCCTGTCAAAAATAACGGATCTCTGACAGAACTGACACAGACTGCTGCAAAATGAGCTAAATGGATGCTCAAAGGGGTTACCCAATTTCAAGAAACTCCCTCTACATGTGCCAGGCCCCTCACCGCTAATATACTTACCTGGTTCCCCACACCGTCGCTGCTGCTTCTTCCTGCACACGGATGAAAACATCCAGGGGGGGAAAGAGCATCCCTAGCATCGCGGGGGACGCTAGGGAGGATCGTCCCCGTCCCTGTCTGCCATTTGCTGCTCCCCCTCCCCGACACCAGATGTTTTCATCCATGTGCAGGGAGAAGCAGCAGCGGCGATGCGGGGACCAGGAGCGGCGCCAGAAGCGGGGTGCGTATATTACCGGTGAGGGGCCCGGCACATTTATGGGGGGAGGGGGGTTTCTTAAAATTGTATAACCCCTTTAAAAGTAGCACTCCCACTAAATTTTTTATTCTCTGACCTGTTAGATGGATACATGATGTAAACTGTGAAGGCAATCTTCTTACCAGTGACTGTATGTGTGAGTTATAACCTCCCTTCTGATCCTCAGCTGTCATGTGACTCCAAATGACACAGGACAGGAAGTCAGTTACTTCTCTATTCATTCCTATGAGACTGACATTGAGGCTCCCATAGGAATACATAGAGAAACTGACTTCCTATCCACACATAAGATGCTGGGTTATTTGGAAAGTCTGATTGCTGGTCACATCCAGAAGTCCAGATAACCGTCAAGCTCATTGTGCAGCGTTGGCGCTGTAACGCCCATAGAAGAGAGTGGGAGTTGTGGAAACAGTCAGTGTGGCAAGCTATGCCGTTTTATCATCTCCCAGTCACTTCCACATAGCACAGTGAGCCCAGCTGCTCCCGGATTGACGGAAACCTAAAAGCTGAAAATGGGAACACAGGCTTACATTTCCTATAGCCTTGGAAATTAATCTAGAGAAACATCCTTTGGCAAGTATCCAGGCCGTCAGGTCCCTGCTGTAGATCTTGCATACAGATGGAACATCCTTGCCGTATACGTTACGTCCATTATGTCACATTCCACCCAAGTTCTTCTGACATGAAGATCTTTTCCAGGTCAGACAACGCTCTCCTCAATACCGTGTGGGACGCGGTGTCCAGAATCCTTATTTGGGATGGATGAGACCGAACAATGAACGGCTTCCAAGACAAATCATCTGCTAAACTCCAGGGGCCGCCTGTGACATAACCCGAAGCCCTGAAGTCTGGGATTGTATATACCATGCAGCCAGTAATACAGTAAATTAACATATTTATTGCCTATACTGTGCTATAAACACTATAAAACATTGGGAGAAATTCTCCAAGGGACTGTAAATCTCACAAGGTGATCTCCATATCCAGGGTCTTGTCGACAGCTCCTGGAGCCCTGGATTACTGTCTCCCAACACTTTGTAATCTGTAAGACCCCTTAAAAGGGTTGTCCAGGATTACAAAAGCGTGCCTCCAGTCTCACATAAACAGCGCCATACTAGTCCGTGGACGGCATCTGGTACTGCAGCTCAGCTCCAATGAAACCAATGCGGTTGAGCTGCAGTAACACACCGTACCTGTAGGTGTCGCACTGCGGCCCAGATTTACTAATCCTGTAGATGGCGGAAGCTTAGACCGGCTGTCCAGACCTGCACCACATTTATCAGGGGGGCTCAGGCTGGATGGTAAATGTGGTGCAGGGACAGACCCTATTCTCTCACTCTATACCGGGGTGCGTGTTCCCCAATTGGGGCTCAGACACATGACTGCATCTTTTTTGCGGTTCCCAAATCTGCAAAACACTGATCCCAGCCGAGGGCATGCCACCATTTCTTTTCCCACACTCCTCTAGGACATGTTCTATCTTTTTTCCGGGGCTACAGATCGGACAGCACAGTAGTTTATTTGCGGATCCATAAAAACCGATTTGATACATATGCAAATTAACCTGAGATGAGTCAGAGCTTGAAAATATGACTCTTCTCTGGTCACACAAGTAAGATATGACTCTTTTATGTTAATTTGCATATGTATCAAATTGGTTTTTTTACACAATAAAAGCACACAGAGCTATGGGGACTGGGTATTACAGATGTGCTAGCGGCCATCTAGCAACCCATGTCCTCAGCTCTATACCCAAAATCCCGGTGACAGGTTCCCTTTAAAAAATAAACTACTGAAGTGATTCACGCGCGACTTTGTGAATAACTAACTTCAGCTCATCAGAGGCCATACGTTCTAAGGGCTCATGCACACGAACGTATTTTCTTTCTGCGCCCGTTCCGTTTTTTTTGCAGACCGTATGCAGAACCCTTCATTTCAATGGGTCTGCAAAAAAAAAACTGAAGTTACTCCGTGTGCATTCTGTTTCCGTATTTTTGTTCTGCAAAAAAAAAAAAAAAAAAATAGAACATGTCCTATTAATGCCCGGATAAGGGATAAGGATAGGACTGTTCTATTAGGGAATCCTTTTTTTTTTTTTTTTTTTGCGGATCCATGTTTCCTGGACTGCAAAATACATACGGTCGTGTGCATGAGCCCTAATACTGTACTGAGATGGATCTCTGTACAGTATTATTCTCAAGTTCTAAACGAAGCGACTCCGGATGTAGCATCCGACGCACGCTTCGCTCAACACTAGGTCGGCATCTGATCTGCAAATAATGCCGATCAGATTCAGACAAAAACTATGTCTGTGTGCACGAGGCCTTACTGGGATGTTGCATTTCATGAACTTGGGGAGGGGGGGGGGGGGGGTTCAGACATAGCTACTGCAGCCTGAGATTTTAGGGGACTGTTCCTCAGTCCCGATGTGGACCTGGTGAGCTAGTTCTTGACAAGACCATGACCTGCTTTATGGTTATTGAACAACATCCTAGTGTAAAATGTCCTGACCTCCTCAATTCTTAAAGGGCACCTGCTCTGCAACCGACCAGATAATAAGAATGCCACTAACCTTCAGATCAGAGTCGGGGGTGTAAAGCAAGTCACCCCCCTGTGGCCAGCGATTAGCTGAGTGTCCAGACCAAACTGTCCCTGGTGTGTGAAGCCGGAGAACAGGAAGTGGAGAGGAGCAGGGACTGGAGCAGCTGCGGTGGGCGATCAGCAAGGTCAGTACTCGCTGTTCTGTGATGCCATTTATTTTTTTATGCCACTGGAATAACCCCTTTAAGGACTTTGTGCAGAACAGCTGTTATATTCTAATAGGAATTCATTTACATATGTTCTGGTATTCAAAAAGGATATATACGCGAGTCTAATTAAAGAAACAGTTAATCCACAAAAATTATATATAAGACCCTTAAAACTGTAATGTTTAATATATCAATCTAAAACCTATTACCCAAACTATGATTGGATTGCGGTGCCAATCACCCCGATAGTTCAAAGATACAAAAAATAAAAGGTATAAATGAGATATGCATACAGAAAGGAACGGGCCGGGGTCCCGGGGGAGGGAAATAAACTTACCCTATATCACCCTACTGTACCCCTCAGCCCAGAGAAGAAGCCCAATGGTGGAGACTCTCTGTCCTCGTTCCTTGGTTAAATAGCACTAAATTACCCAGTGCTCCAGACAAAAAAAATACCTAGTAGCCATTGGCTCCTGAACTGAAAAATTTAGGAGCCAAATTAAATTTTTAGTCGCCAAATTGAAACCGAATCAAAAATTGGGTATCGTGACAACGCTACGCCGATCAGAACGGCGTAGGGTTGTTTCAATACGAAATTCGCTTTCGTCGCCAAAAAAAAGTATTGCGATACTGAATACCACGCAAAAAAGAAAAAAAACACACCAAAAAAAGCCGCGTGCATTTTGCATTTTATGAAACGTTTGGCTCATAATAGAACAGTCCTATCCTATTTTTTGGGGTGACATGGTGACAAAAAAATAGCAAATCGCATGGTTTTTATTTATTTATTTGTCTCTTACGGCGCTCACCGCATAGGAGATATTTTTTAATAGTTTGCACTTTTCGGACGCAGCGCTATGTAATATGTTTATTTATTTATTGTTTATATATTTTATATGTAAAATTGGGAAAGGGGGGGGGGATTTAAACTTAATATTTTAGGAAGCTTTCACACTAGCATTTTTCATTTCCGGCATAGAGTTCTGTCACAGGGGCTCTATACCGGAAAAGAACTGATCAGGCATATCCCCATTCATTCTGAATGGAGAGTAATCGGGATGTCTTCAGTTCAGTCATTTTGACTGATCAGGCAAAAGATAAAACCGTAGCATGCTACGGTTTTATCTCCGGCGAAAAAAACTGAAGACTTGCCTGAATGCCGGATCCGGCATTTTTCCCCATAAGAATGTATTAGTGCCGGATCAGGCATTCAAAATACCGGAATGACGGATCCGTCCTTCCGGTCTGTGCATGCGCAGACAGGTAAAAATGTGTAAAAAGATACTATTAGCCCCCTTAGGGGCTGGAACCCTTGTCCTATTCACCCTTAGGCCCCTTTCACATGGGCGAGATTTCTGCACAGGTGCAATGCGGGAGGTGAACGCATTGCACCCGCACTGAATCCGGACCCATTCACTTCTATGGGGTTGTGCACATGAGCGGTGATTTTCACGCATCACTTGTGCGTTGCGTGAAAATCTCTATGTTGTGCATTTTTCACGCAACTCAAGCCCCATAGAAGTTAATGGGGCTGCGTGAAAATCGCAAGCATCCGCAAGCAAGTGAGGATGCGGTGCGATTTTCACGCATGGTTGCTAGGATGAAAGTCTATTCACTGTATTATTTTCCCTTATAACATGGTTATAAGGGAAAATTATAGCATTCTTTAATACACAATGCATAGTAGAAGGTCAATTAACATAGTAACATAGTACATAAGGCCGAAAAAAGACATTTGTCCATCCAGTTCGGCCAGTTATCCTGCAAGTTGATCCAGAGGAAGGCAAAAAACCCTGTGAGGTAGAAGCCAATTTTCTCCACTTTAGGGGAATAAAAAATTCCTTCCCGACTACAATCAGGCAATCAGAATAACTCCCTGGATCAACAACCCCTCTCTAGTAGCTATAGCCTGTAATATTATTAAGCTCCAGAAATACGTCCAGGCCCCTCTTGAATTCCTTTATTGTACTCAATTGGCGCAGTGCCAATTGAGGGTTAAAAAAAAATAATTAACGCCTCTCCTCCAATTGATGCCGGTCTCCTGTTCTTTCTTCAGGACCTGTCAAAGGACCTGTGGTAACATCACTGTGTTCATCACATGATCCATCACCATGGTAATGGACCATGTGATGAGCTCAGTGACGTCACCACAGGTCCTGAAGAAAAAAACAGGAGACGGGCAGCTGCGCGATCAATTGGAGGAGGTGAGTTAATATATATATATTTTTTTTAACCCTCATTGGCACTGCGCCGCCAATTTTTATTATACTGAGGTGTTGGGGGGGGGGGGGGGCGCACTGCGCCACCAATGTAGATAACTGACCTGTTAATACAAATACAGGGAGGCGGGTGCCGGAATCAAATAGCCGGCACCCGACCTCTATGACAGGGAGCTGCGATCCGCTGCAGTTAACCCCTCAGGTACCGCACCTGAGGGGTTAACTGCCGCTGATCGCAGCTCCCTGTCATAGAGGTCGGGTGCCGGCTATTTGATTCCGGCACCCGCCTCCTGTATTTGTATTAACAGGTCAGTAATCTTCATTGGTGGCGCAGTGGCCAAAGCCCCTCCCCTCCTCCTCCTCCTGTCTCTCTTCTTATTGGCGGCAGCAGCACAGGGGGGAGGGAGAGACTCCTCCACTGCGCTGCTTAGAAGAACATCGGCGGCGGGGCAGAGAACTATCCTCTCCTGTGCCCCGCCGCTGTATTCAACCTCAGAGCTGCGGGTCTAGTCGCAAATGGCGACAAGACTAAAAAGTCTTGTCGCCATTTGTAAATTCTAAGTCGCATTGGCGACCATTTTGGTGTTTGGGGGGTGAAACCCCCAAGACCCCGACGCGTTTCCCCCAGCAAAGTGGGTTCCTCAGGGGGGTCAGGATGTAGGGTATAATCAGATAATTAACACATGATAACCAAAAAATTTAAGAATAAATAAAGATAAAAGAAATAATGAACAGTATTAGGTGGGTAGCAAAAATAGACAGAAAAATAATGTACATAAAAAAGATTTAAATATCTGTCTCACTGTTTGGACGTCGCCCAGAAGGATACTGGCTGCCTGATACCTGTAAAAAGAAGATTCCTATGAAAGATCCGATCACGGCAACTTAATGTGCTCAAAAATCACACACATTGATCGTAAAGAACTACTTGACCTCCAAACACTAGAAGCGTGCCACCCCCTGTGGATGCCTAATGCTGTGGGCATGCAGATACACAGACGAAGTGCCCTTTAACCAGCGCGCCAAGGCCTCCCGTAAGGCAGTATATCCAATCAGAGGCAGGCCAAGACTGACGCCAATCGCATCATTCCCTGTCCAGCGATTGGCGTCCGGCCTGTGGAGCACATACCTGGGGCATATGTTCCTTCCGGCCGGTGCTAGTGATTAGCGTCCGGCCTATGGAACGCATCTCTGGAGCGCACACTTCTTCCGGTCTGCGAAAGTCGCTACTTCCGGCCCGTGACACGCACAATGAAGCGCATAAGTCACCAGCCGGCAAGTATGTGGAGATGCATCCTCAGTCAGGCGTTAGAGTCGGCGCTATCCACATCGCTCAATACGCGGGGTGAAATACTCAAATATCGTAATAGGGGGAGGGGGAGAGTGCCAACATCTCTAAAGGGTAAAGTAACCCTATAGTGCCCAGACAAAAAAGGTGACAGTTCACATCAAAATATGCGGGCATATCATACCCACAAGTATAGGGCAATTATCATACAACCATAGTATTAACCAAGAAAAAGATCTTGGGGCAAAAGGTGACCCCAAAGGATACAGAGGGACAGCCCAACAGGGTACACTTCGGAACTAGTATATGTCCTCATCCCTCATGTGGTTTATTCCATGAACAGCAAGGTGGTGCGACGTTTCGACCTAATCAGGTCTTTCTCAAGCAACAAAATGAATTTAGTCTGTTTGTGTTTTATACCATGCAAAGTGGGTGGAGCTATCACTCCCCCAGGTGAGGTGATATATCCAAATACATATACATTCATGGGTCATCATAATAATGAGGATCGCTTCCGATCCAATATACTCTACAGTGAATAATCTTAGTGACATATAAAGATAAACACTCCTATATAATAACATTGTCCTTATGAATCTTCGGCAGGGTGTATAGAACCGGTGTCACGGGGTGCATTACGATAAGATAGTGATGTAATGAATTATCTATGATATCCTCAGCGTATGCGTCATCGACCAGGAGCCTAATCTTCCGAGATATCTAAAATTTAGGGTCATGGTCGATGAGGCGATACACTGAGGTATCATCAAGTTGTCTTTTTATCTCCTGCTCGTACTTTACCGTATCCATTGGGGACGCATGCGCAGTACAACTTCCGGGACGCTGAGTTCAGCGCACTTCAAGAATGTTGCGGACATGGAGCAAAACCCCGGGGACGTCACCTTAGGGTAGGAGACAATGTTATTATATAGGAGTGTTTATCTTTATATGTCACTAAGATTATTCACTGTAGAGTATATTGGATCGGAAGCGATCCTCATTATTATGATGACCCATGAATGTATATGTATTTGGATATATCACCTCACCTGGGGGAGTGATAGCTCCACCCACTTTGCATGGTATAAAACACACACAGACTAAATTCATTTTGTTGCTTGAGAAAGACCTGATTAGGTCGAAACGTCGCACCACCTTGCTGTTCATGGAATAAACCACTTTGGATTTATTACACTGACGAGTGCTGCGGATTTTTTGTATATCTATTCTGACGTCGGGATCATCAGCCAGGGTCCTCATCTGCGTGCACCATCATTACCCTCAAGGTATTTTCTAATGGCCTCTCCTTATGTGGGACAGTAGTGCTGCCAAACCTTTTTTGTATGTCTCATCCCTCATGTGTCAGGATACTATAACTATTTGGACGCTTCACGCGTCACTGGCCCAGTTATGACCACCCATAGGGTCATTGAGACAGACTTAGTGCAGCATAAGGAACTCCTGTCTACTCCACTTAAATCAGACGAAACATATGAAGGTGAGCCTCTCATTAAGTCCCACTGGAGAGTGGGACCGCAATCTAAAAATCCATTCAGTCTCTTCTTCCTGTCCCAGTCTCCACCTCTCGGAGATGGGGGGGACCACCTCCAGCACCGAGAATCTGAGGACTCTCGGGTCTCCAGTATGGTCCTTTAGGACGTGATTCGCCACAGGGGTAGCATTCTTTTTATGGACATCATTTATATGTTCACACACATGTCTCCTGACTTCCCTGATGGTTTTATCTATATAGTCCTTATAGCGCTCTTTGCCGATCCAGGGTCCGATCCTTTTTGAGGTCCTACTAAACTTTAGGTAATATATTTTAGTTTTTACTATTCTAGTCATCACTATTACTGTTGTCTCTAACACTGTCTATGGGCTTTTTCTCTGAGGTGCTTTGTATCTGGCCCTCACATTTGCTCATATTAGTGTAGTCTCTGTATACCTGAGTAGGATTTGTCACATCTTATTGGGGGTTGTTCGAATATTGCCTGCTTTATGCGGCACCTTACGCACCTATGTTCTTTTTGGAGTCTCCCCTGTATTGGGATCAGGCGTACTCCTTGCCCGGCAAAAGAGCTGCTTGTCACAGCGCTAGCCTGCATTGCTGCTGCTAATACTATTTCTTTATGTTTTTTGTAATGTCAATTACTTAATAAAATTTGCGATTATTTTATATGTGTATGAAAAGGATTGTAAGATCTGCACACCCTTAGACAAGAGGGTGCTTGTGGAGGACTTCAGTTTTTATATGTGTGTTCCTTTGTTCATTTGGTGTAGTTACCCGTTAGATACTGTTGTTCTAATCTGTTATAAAAAAAACAGCCATTTTGGGCTAGATCCTAAATTTGAGAAATATCAGGAGAGAGTCCAATAAGGGACGTGGCCCAGGTCGTGGTGCTGCTGGTGGAGCTCCTGTCGCAGGGAAAGGACTTAGTCGATCTGTGCCAGCTACACGCACAAGTGAAACCCCTTCCTCAGGTGTGAGTAGGCAACAAAACCTACAGCGGTATTTGGTCAGGCCTAATGCTGCTCTACGAATGGTGAGGCCAGAACAAGTACAGGCGATAGTAGATTGGGTGGCTTATAGTGCCTCCAGTTCCTTCACATTGTCTCCCACCAAGTCTCCTGCTGAAAGACCACAGTTGGCTCCTGAAGCCGATGTCCATCAGTCTTTCACCTCACCCCCTTGCAAATCAGCCAAGCAGTCTGAGCCCCAAGTCATGCAGCAGTCTCTTCTGCTTTTTGATGACTCTGTTAGCAGGGTTTCCCAGGGCCAGCCACATAGCCCTGCCCCAGAAGTGGAAGAGATTGAGTGCACCGATGCCCAACCACTTATTTTTCAAGATGATGATATGGGAGGACCATCGCAGCACGTCTCGGATGATGACGAAACACAGGTGCCAACTGCTGGGGCTTTCGAAAGTGTGCAGACCGACAAGGAGGGCAGGGGTGAAGACTGGGTGGAAGATGATGTGGAGGACGATGAGGTCCTCGACCCCACATCGAATCAATGTCATGCGAGTGACCTGTGTAGTTCGGAGGAAGAGGCGGTGGTCGCACAGAGCCCCCAGCACAGCAGAAGAGAGAGCAGGGTGCAAAAGCGGAGCGGCCGTCTTCTAGACAGTATGCCTGCTACTGCCCACCGCAGCAAGGGACCGAGCACACTAAAGTCAGCTCCAAGGAGTTCCCTGGCGTGGCAGTTCTTCAGACAATGTGCTGACGACAAGACACGAGTGGTTTGCACGCTGTGCAATCAGAGCCTGAAGCGAGGCATAAACATTCTCAACCTGAGCACAACCTGCATGACCAGGCATCTAAGTGCAAAGCACGAGCTGCAGTGGAGTAGACACCTCAAAAACCAAGACAGGTCTCTGGCTCCTCCTGCTTCCTCTTCTGCTGCAGTCTCGGCCTCTTCATCCACCTCTGAAATGACAGTGCCACCTGCCACCCCGCGAACAGAGGATCTGCCAGCAACACTACCACCTGGGTCACCAAGCATCTCCACAATGTCCCACGGAAGCGTTCAGCTCTCCATCTCCCAAACACTTGAGCGGAAGAGGAAGTACCCCCCTACCCACCCGCGATCCCTCGCCTTGAATGCCATCATTTCAAAATTACTGGCCTTTGAAATGCTGTCATTCTGTCTGGTGGAGACAGAGAGTTTTAAATGCCTTATGGCGGTGTCTGTCCCACAGTACGTCGTGCCCAGCTGCCACTACTTTTCCAGGCGAGCCATCCCTTCCCTGCACAACCAAGTGGGGGACAAAATCAGGTGTGCACTTCGCAACGCCATCTGTGGCAAGGTGCACCTCACTACGGATACGTGGACCAGTAATCACGGTCAGGGACGTTATATCTCCATAACAGCACACTGGGTAAATGCAGTGGCGGCTGGGCCTGAGGCAGATAGCAGTTTGGCGCATGTCCTTCCACCACCGAGGATTGCAGGGCGCTTCAGTTTGCCTCCTGTTGCTTCCTCATCCTCTACCAGCTCCTCATCCGGTCAGCGTAACACCTTCACCACCAACTTCAGCACAGCCAGGGGTAAACGACAGCAGGCAGTTTTAAAACTTATCTGTTTGGGGGAACAAACCCCACACCGCGCAGGAGCTGTAGACGGGCATGGAACAACAGACCGATGAGTGGTTGGTACCAGTGAGCCTCAAGCCCGGCCTGGTGGTGTGCGATAATGGGCGAAATCTCATGGCAGCTCTGGGACTAGACGGTTTGACGCACATCCCTTGCCTGGCGCATGTGCTGAATTTGGTGGTGCAGAGATTCCTTAAAAATTACCCCGATATGTGAGAGCTGCTGCATAAAGTGCGGGCCGTCTGTGCGCACTTTCGGCGTTCTCACCCTGCTGCTGCTCGCCTGTCAGCGCTGCAGCGTAACTTCGGCCTTTCCGCTCACCGCCTCATATGCGACGTGCCCACAAGGTGGAACTCCACCTTGCACATGCCTGCCAGACTGTGCGAGCAGCAGCAGGCCATAGTGGAGTTTCAGCTGCAGCATGCACGGGTGAGTCGCTCTGCGGAACAGCACCACCTCACCACCAATGACTGGGCCTCCATGTGAGACCTGTGTTCCTTGTTGCGCTGTTTCGAGTACTCCACCAACATGGCCAGTGCCGATAACGCCGTTCTTAGCGTTTCTATCCCATTTCTATGCCTCCTTGAAAAAACGCTGCTGGCGATGATGGAAGAGGATGTGGCACCGGAGGAGGAGGTAGAGGGATCATTTCATAGGGTTTCCGGCCAGTCATTCACAAGTGGCTCCGAGGGTGGGTTCCTGCACCCACAAACGCTAGGTACACAATTCTCCAGCCAGGGCACAGTTCTGGAGGATGACGAGGTGGAGGATCAACCATGTTCACAGCAGGGTGGCACCCAGACCAGCTCATGTCCATCACTGGTGCGTGGCTGGGGGGATACAGAGGACACAGAAGATACACCTCCCACAGAGGACAGATTTTCGTTGCCTCTGGGCAGCCTGGCACACATGAGCAATTATATGCTGCAGTGTCTCCACAACGACCGCCCGGGTTGCCCACATTCTAACATGTGCTGACTACTGGGTGGCCACGCTGCTGGATCCCCGTTACAAGGACAACGTACCGTCCTTAATTCCGTCACTGGAGCGTGATCGTAAGATGCGCGAGTACACGCGCACGCTGGTAGACGCACTGCTGGTCGCATTCCCACCTGACAGCGGGGGCACAGTGGAAGCACAAGGCGAAGGCAGAGGACGAGGAAGAGGTCGCCAACGCAGCTGGGGCACCGCATGGCTGAAATGTGGAAAAGCTTTGTCAGCACGGCACAACAACCAGCACCACCAGCTGATATGTAACGTCTTAGCAGGAGGCAGCATTTCACCAACATGGTGGAGCAGTATGTGTGCACACGCCTACACGTATTGAATGACGGGTCTGCCCCCTTCAACTTCTGGGTCTCCAAATTGGGCACATGGCCTGAGCTTGCCCTTTACGCCTTGGAGGTGCTGGCGTGCCCTGCAGCCAGTGTATTGTCTGAACGTGTGTTTAGCACGGCAGGGGCGTCATCACAGACAAGCGCAGCCGCCTGTCCACAGCCAATGTGGACAAGCTGACGTTCATTAAAATGAACCAGGCATGGATCCCACAGGACTTGTCCGTACCTTGTGCAGAATAGACATGTATACCGGCACTAAGCAGCCATTGTTATACTGCAGCGCAATTGCTCATTCTTGTATTTTGGATATTTAAAAAATTAAAATTAAAATCAAAAAACAACTGTGTTGGCTACCTCGTCCTCCTCCACCGCCGCTTCCACCTACACCGCCTCCTCAAACTCCTACTCCATATGGACCTCCACCTCATAAATCTATTTTTTTATTTATTATTTGTACACATTTTATTTTATTTTACGTCATTTCACAAATTTTTCTGTTAAATTTTCGGGTGAAATTCACCAATTTTTGGCTGTGATATACCCGTGCTCTATCTAGTAGACAGGTTAATAAATTTCAAATGTTTCTGTTACATTCTTGGGTTGACATTTTACAATTTTTGCCGTGAATAAAACCCTGCTCTGCACAGGTGACAGGGACTGAAATTTTTTAAAATAATCTGTTCCATTGGTGGGTGACATTAACCCATTTCTGGCGATGAAAAACTCCTACTCTGCATAGGTGACAGGGACCTAAATTTCTAAAATTCGTCTTCAATTGGCCCTTTTATTCGATCCTTCTGCTTTAATAACTTGTCCCACATTTCCGCTTCATCCCATTGCAGCCATTGACCTCCCTTGGATGCGGTCTCTCTTTCTCACGCTCTCTCTCCGGCGTAGAAGCCTGATTCGCCGATAACCGTGATCAACATGGTAGGCGCAGAAAAGAACATCGAAAGTTGATCGAGAAGATATCGAAATGCATGGTGGACGTCACAGGGACGTGCGATCAAGCAGAAGTTGTCTAGAGTCAACAAAGCAGCAGCAGGGCCTCTCCTGTCTAACGTTTCCAAATCCAAAATACCCCAGTGACATTCCCTACAATATTAATTAGGGATCGACCGATATTGATTTTTTAGGGCCGATACCGATAATTTGTGAACTTTCAGGCCGATAGCCGATAATTTATACCGATATTCTGGGAATTTTCATTTTTGAGAAAAAAAAAAAATTCCTACACAAATCTGCTGAAAATTAATATGTTTATTGTTAATGTGTATTTTTTTGTTTATTGTTAATGTGTATTTTTTTTTTTATAAGTCTTTTTCATTTATACTTAATATTTTTGTGTTTTATTTTTTACTAACTTTTAGCCCCCTTAGGGACTAGAACCCTTGTCCTATTCCCCCTGATAGATCTCTATCAGGGTGAATAGGAGCTCACACTGTCCCTGCTGCTCTGTGCTTTGTGCACACAGCAGCATGGAGCTTACCATGGCAGCCAGGGCTTCAATAGCGTCCTGGCTGCCATGGTAACCGATCGGAGCCCCAGGCTTACACAGCTGGGGCTCCGATCGGATGAGCAGGGGAGAGGGAATCCTGTGGCCACTGCCACCAATGAGTAATACTGGGTGGGGGGGGGGGGGGGGCGCACTGCGCCACCAATGAAGATAAGTCTCTCAATCATTCATATACAGGAGGCGGGAGCTGGCTGCAGAATCACATAGCCGGCTCCCGACCTCTATGAGCGATAGCTGCGATCCGCGGCACCTGAGGAGTTAACTACCGCGGACCGCAGCTACCGTTCATAGAGGCCGGGAGCCGGCTATGTGATTCTGCAGCCAGCTCCCGCCTCCTGTATATGAATAAATGAAAGGCTTATCTTCATTGGTGGCGCAGCGGCCACACCCCCCCCCCCTCCTCCTCTTGTCTTCTCTTCTGTCATTGGCGGCAGCAGCAGCACAGGGGGAGGGAGACACTGCTTCCTTCTCCCCTGTGCTGCGGAGGGAACACAGAACGCGCTGAGAGCAGCGCGTTCTGTGTTCCCAATACGTTATCGGTATATCGGCAGAATAGATGCCGATACCGATAACGGTCAAAATCCTCAATATCGGCCGATAATATCGGCCAAACCGATAATCGGTCGATCCCTAATATTAATCATTCCAATAACAGGGCATCTTAAGAGTCCTATATTGTTATTTATCGTCACTACCTCCCCGAGTCGGGAGTGGGTAATTGCTGCGCGCCCCCTCCTTAAGTTGGAAGCTTCTTCTTCAATACTTTGTCCCACATTTCCGCTCAATTACATTTAATTTCATCCATTGATCTCCCTTGCATGTGGTCTCTCTTTCTCACGCTCCCTCTCCGGCCTGGAACCCTGATTCCCCGCCACCCGTGATCACCATGGTAGGGCAGAAAAGAACATTGAAAGTTGATAGAGCATATATCCAATTGGATCGTGAACATCATGGGGACGTGCGACATGGTGGGGCAGTAAGTGTGCACACGCCTACACAAACTGACTGACAGGGGTCAGCCTCTGCAACTTCTGGGTCTCCAAATTGGGCACATGGCCTGAGCTTGCCCTTTACCCCTTGGAGGTGCTGGCCTGCCCTGCAGCCAGTGTATTGTCTGAACGTGGGTTTAGCACGACTGGAGGGGGTTATCACAGGTTATATTTCCCAATGTTTTGGGGTGTACCCTAATTTAAAAAAATTATTAAAATAATTAAAACTTAAAAAGCAGTGTAGGCTACCTCCTCCTCCTCCTCCACCGCCGCTTCTACCAAGGAATATAATGCTGTCCCTCTGTATCTCATGGGTGAACCTAAGTCCTATCTGATTGATGTTAAGAGCCCCTATGAAGTTCACAAACTCATCACCATTACCATCCCATATAACAAATATATTGTGTCCAAAATATTATTTTTTCCTTCCACCACTCCTGATGATCTGGGAAGACAATGGTGTCCTCCCAGCAGCCCAGAAAGAGATTTGCGTAAGTGGGGGCGCACGGGCTCCCCATAGCCGTCCCCCTGAGCTGGTGGTAAAAACGTAGATGAAAAAGAAAAATAATGTGTGCGCGAATGTGAACTCCAGGAGGCTCAAAATAAATGTATTATGTGTCCTAAACTGTGTGTGCGTAAAAAATATTCTACCGCAGATAGACCTTTTTCGTGAGGGATGGAGCGGTATCGAGATTGGACATCAATAGACGCCAATAAACAGCTAGAGTCAATATGCAGCGCATCGATCTTTTTGAGAAAGTCCGTGGTGTCCCTCGTGTATGAAGGGAGGGAAAGTACAAATTGTCCTAGAACCTTGTCAACATAGATCCCGCAATTTTGAGTAAGAGTTGACACCTGCTACAACTGGCCGACCCTTCGGTGGACTAACACCCTTGTGGAGACTATAAAATGTCGCTTACATGGCTTAGAAGGTAATAGAAAATCTAATTCTGCCTTATTGATAACCCTCTGAGCCAGGCCCGTGCACAGAATCGCCTTCCACAATGAACCTTTCGGTGGGGTCCGAGGATAATTTACGACACCCTTCAGGATCCTTGAGTAAATCCAAAGACATTTTTTTTAAATGTATTCTAATAGGGAATTGAGTTAATAGAGGGATGTCCTCGGTTCAAGATCATCTTCTCATCCAAGGCGGTTACAAAGATCATCTCCGCCTCCAGAGGACCTCCCCTGCATTACACCGACAGCCCGCTGAACTGAATGGGCACTGCGCAATGCTTCATTTCTCCTGTGGAGGCGCTGAAGGGAAACTGAACACTAAATGCCAGGTTTCCCCGCAGACTACAGCCGATTGTCCCTACCTCCACGAGGGGGACACTTTGTGACCGGCTTCTTAAGGGACCCCTTTAATACATTTAGATTTTGACAATCTAAGGCCCGCGCGCACATACGACGTGCCATACCTCACAGCTGCTCTATAACCGATTAAAGGGAATGTCACCACATCGCTCGCCATGACACCACCTTACATGCCAGATGCGTTCTTGTCAATACTTTCTAATGGCGCTGGTCCTATTTCCATCTAAATTGAAATTAGACTTCATATTTTATGTTAATTAGCCCTGGAGTGCAACAAGGGCGGTGCCACTGCACCCAAGGCTCCACTCCTTTTCCTTCCTGGCCGTGCCGCCACCACCACCACTTTGACTCACACCTGGCAATGATGTCTCGCCGTACCTTGTTTGCGCCACAGTTCGGCCTCTAATGGAAATAGGACCAACAACAAGTAGTAAAAAATAATAATAATGTTGCCCATGACAACCAATCAGATCACTTCTTTCATTTTCTAATCTACAGTGGAGAAATAGAAGCTGGCATTTGATTGGTTGCCACGGCTCCAAGCACCTGTACACGGTTATACGCGTGTCAGCTGTGTAATCTATGGATAACGGGTCATTATAGGAACAGCCTCAACCACTAGGAGATTATTTTAGTCTGCGGCTCATGTAAACCGAATAAACAACGCCATGACACATCACCTGCCCGGTATCATCAGCCTGGGGCACGGCCCACGCCACTACAATGATGACTGACAGACACACCTAGAAGCTCTCACTTACATGGCTCGGCTCCCATCTGCCTGTGGCCTCTGTCAGCTGCTTCTTCCTACTCCAACACAGCTGCAGCGTATGGCTGTGCACACCAGCCAATGGCGTCTCGCCGTCATCCCAGCGCCTCTATCTTATTGGCTCTTCGGAGTGTCAGTCAACTCTCATCCGCCAAAGCGAGCGAGAGGGAGGGGCGTAGCGATGAGCCTTTCTATTGGCTGCTCTGCCTTTCAATTATGTCGTCCTCCTATTGCCACCTTTGTGCCGCGGTGTAACCTGCTGTCCTTCCTTCCTTCCCTCCTTCCCATACTTGCCAAGTTCATTGGGACAAAAGCACGCAGCCAGTAAGTGATACGCAATAATGAATGCAGCCTGTAAGTGATACGCAATAATCAATGCAGCCAGTCTTTGTTTAGTGGACTACTACCTGGTGCTTGACAAGAGGTGCTGCAGCAGCTGTGCCATGCATTCTGCCTCTGCCTTCCAGAGGGTTTATATGGGACACCCAGGCTGCACTGTACTGCTTGCATATATCATGGGGATGATGAAACATTACATCATGACTGATTCAGGTTGGGGAATATACTGTAAAATGATGTTTAGCAGACTGGTTACCACTGAGAAGACCGCTGGTTATACACAGCCCCCCATCTGCAGTCTCACAAGATTGAGCGTAACTCATTTTAGCACTAGTGACTCACTGTCATGCAAATATATCTGGAAACCATCAACAAGCAGGTTAGGTGATGTTGTCCTATTTTAGGACAGCTTTTATGTTTATTGTACTGAAATCAGCTGTGTTGATCAGCATGTTACCTACTGCCTGTTTGTGTATTTGTGGACGTGGTGTGCTCAGGTAGTCTTTTTCCCCCAATATTACAGAAAACAAAAAATTATTATTATTATAATTTTTATTTTTTACCGAAGTTTTTATTTTTTTCGTTTCCGTTTCGTTCTTTGCGTTCTGTATACGGAACCCTTAATTTCAATGGATCCGCAAAAAAAAAAAAAAAAAAATGAAGGTACTCCATATGCCACAAAAAACGGAATGCACGCGGACGTCATCTGTATTTTTGCGGACTGCAAAACACTGAAAAAGCCATACGGTCGTGTGCAAAAGGTCTAACTGCTACAGCGTCTAATAGAAGATAGAGCTGATTATAGTTGAAGATTTAAAGGGGTTATCCAACCCCCTGTAATGCCCGGGCCCCTCATATATATAATACTCACCTGCTCCCTGGCACCGGCGTCACTCTGGATCCTTGTTCCCGTTACGGTCTGCTATTGGCTGCTCCTTCCCCCGTCGCTAGATGTTTTGATCCGAGAATCAGGGAGTTGCAGCGGTGGCCGTGCAGGGATCCAGAGTGACGCAGGTGAGTAGAATGTATACGAGGGTCCTGGGCATTGGGGGGTCATTATAGGGGTTGGATAACCCTTTAAACATGCGACCACCTCAGTGAGGTGGACTAGAAATAAAGAACATAAACAGCAGGTGGCGCCATGCAGATACATTTTATGGTATAGCTCCCCTGCTATACTAGATTTTTATTTTTAGTGGTACTGTGCATTTAAGTGAATTACGGATGTGTGCTGTCTGTGTTTTCCACGGACGTGGAACGGACACGGAAATGTCACCGTCCATGTGACAGTCAGGTTTCCCGGACAGATCACGGATCATGTGCACGAAATTCACTGCGTCCTAGTGAACTATGATGCTGTTGGTTCCAGCCCCACCACGGGTCAGTGTTTAAGAGGACCTTTAACCCTTCCTGATGTGTCTGCTTTACTAAATGCTTGTATTCCCCATAAGCATCTATTCTTAAAACATTGCACTGAGCTGTCCCTCAGTTCTTCCTCCTGGTAACTGAGTAAATTGACCTCTGGGTGTTACCACACCCCTTTTCAAAATGGGGTGTCCCAATACTGTCAGCACTGATTGGAGTGTGTCCATACACAGCCTGGCACTGTCCAATCAGTGCTGACAGTATTGGGACACCCCATTTTGAAAAGGTGTGTGGTAAAACCCAGAGGTCACACACGTTCGTGAGAAACTCTCCCATAGAAGTCAATGAGGTCCCCTCCTGGCCATTGTGTCTGTGGCCCATGGGGCAGCTGTATAGTAAAACTCTGAAAACTGTTAGGCCCCTTTCACACGGGCGAGTATTCCGCGCGGATGCGATGCGTGAGTTGAACGCATTGCACCCGCACTGAATTCCGACCCATTCATTTCTATAGGGCTGTTCACATGAGTTGTGATTTTCACGCATCACTTGTGCGTTGCGTGAAAATCGCAGCATGATTTATATTCTGCGTTTTTCACGCAACGCAGGCCCCATAGAAGTGAATGGGGTTGCGTGAAAATCGCAAGCATCCGCAAGCAAGTGCCGGATCCGTTCCCAAGTGTTCTGGAAAAACTGATCTGGTTTTGCGCAGACCTTTAAAAATGTGAAAAAGATAAATACCGGCTCCGTTTTTCCAGATGACAACTGGAGAGACGGATCCGGTATTGCAATACATTTGTGAGATGGATCCGCATTCGGATCCGTCTACAAATGGCATCCGTTTGCATACAGATTGCCGGATCTGCCTGCCGGAATCCAGCGACGCTAGTGTGAAAGTACCCTAAGCCAGTTCTACATTACACCAGTTTGATAAATGACCCCATATATGCACATCTCTTTTGCTGGCCAATTAATGCCCTCAGTGGGCATGTGACTGTTGAGCCTGCACCTGGCAAGGACATGAGTCATGTCACTGGCACCGAGGGGCGCCAACCAGATGACTAGTGTTATTTCTTTATGTGCCAGGGAAGATCTGCAGATATCTCCACAGGGCCTCATTCACCAGTGTGTGCAGTAGGTGTCCTTCAGCTGCATGTAGTAGATGATCACCACATCTCTCCCCCATCAAGAATGTCTGGGACTGGATGGGGCAACGGACCTCCCATACACCGAAGCCAACAACCACCTTGCCTGAACTATGGGTCCAAGTTGAAAAAGCTTGCAAAGACCACAGGAGAACATCCAGCATCTGTATGACTGGCACCATGCCAGAGTGGCAACAAGGGGAGATGCCACCCAGTATTAAAGGGAACCCGTCATCTACTTTATGCTGAGCTCACTGAGGGCAGCATAAAATAGTGACAGAAATGCCGATTTCAGCGGTGTGTCACTCATGAGCTAAAAGTAAGAGGTTGCTGACAACCAGCATCATAATCATTGCAGCCCAGGCCTTGAAAAGAGTCAAATCTACCTGAGAAGAGTCCTGGTTATTATAATCTCCTGCTCTCTCACCCATCTACTGATGATTGGCAGTTCTCTCCTAGAGAGAAAGGGAGAAAACTCTCCAACAGGTGGGCAGGGAAAGCAGGAATTTATGAATAACCAGGACTCTTCTCAGGTGGCCGGGACTCTTTTCAAGGCCTGGGCTGCAATGATTGTGATGTTGGTTCTTGGCAAACACTTACATTTAACTTTTAAATGACAGACCGCTGAAATCAACTCGCCTGTCTCTACTTTATGCTGCCGTTAGTATGTGTTGGTCCCATGTTCATATGTGCCCGCATTGTTGAGAAAAATGTTTTATTATATGCAAGTTAGCCTCTAGGAGCAATGGGGGCATTGCCGTTACACCTAGAGGCTCTGCACTCTTTGCAACTACTGCATCTTGATTGACAGAACCAGGTGTGGTGACGTCTTCGCTGCCTGGCCCTGTGAATCAAAGTGGCGAGGGCGTGGCAATGGCAGCGAGAGCAGAGTCTCTAGGTGTAACGGTGACGCCCCTGTTGCTCTTAGAGGCTCATTTGCATATATTAAAACTTCATTTTTCTCAGTAATGCGAGCACATATGAACATGGACCAACACAGATGCCTTCAGCTGCTAAGCGCACAGGTAACAGGTCAGCCTGTGTCATAGGTACAAATCTGCTGACAGATGCCCTTTAATGTGACCTTGCCTCTTTGAATACCAAAATAAAGGGTGCACCGCCTTGGTTCTGTGACCATTGACCGTGCACCACTAGCAGTTTACAATCTCAGCTCAATCAAGTTTTCTAGGTCAATTTCTGCGAATGTACTACATTTTCCCGCAGTACACAGCAAATGCCTGGCAGCTGCTGTTTGTCGGGGCTTCAGGAGTCAGCTGGCCACTGCTGCAGCTCTAAAAGATAAAGGGTACGTTCACACGTGACTAATATGGCACGCAATTTCGTTTGTGATTGGCAGTACCAGCTAAGGGGGCATTAACATGGCATTTTTTTGGCGGATCAGACGCGGCCCCCAAAAAGATGCAGTCAGAACATGTCCTATTCTTATCCGGTTTGCAGACAAGAATAGGCATTTCTAAGAAAGGGCGAAATGTGCTGATCCGCAAAACGTAGAATACACACGGCCAGTAGCTGTGTTTTGCAGCGCTGCAATTTGCAGACCACAAAAAGAATATAGTCGTGTGAATGCGCCCTTATCCTGAAGATATAAAAATGCGGAGGTGGAGACAAAACCCTGGATGTTGGCTGAATTTGTGCTGCCGCTCGCCTTGTTGTTTCCCCCTCCTTCAGAGCACAGTGAGGTGACATTGGAGGGGTAACGCCGGTTGCTCAGGTCTACACATTCACTCCCAGGTCCTTTTTCGGGGTCTCTGTTGAAAACGAAGCCGTCATTTGCTGCAGGAAAGTCGAACTTTTAAGATCCGGCTTCACCTCTATCTTCCAATCATGCTGCACCCTAATTAAAGCTCCACTAATTATTTTAATTCATTCTCGGCATTCTTCAAGCTGCTGTTGTCTTACTGTGTGCAAATGTATGTCCCCTTATTCTATGTCGCCAAACGCATTCTGGAAATTTTTATTTCATATTAATTACACCTATACTGTAAATGAAAGTGTAATTCTATAGAAATACTGCAGAGGTGTGAGATATTGGTTTCCGTCACTTTGTATTGTTATAGGTGCTAGGGCTTCATGCTGAATTCGGTCACACACCATTAAAGAGGAGCTGTCCCCGAGTCCTGACATGTCTGCTTAGTAACTACTTGCACCCCCCATGTAATAACAATTCTGGAGCCTCTATTCTTATGATTGACATGCCATTCCTTTATTATTCCTGCTAGAAGTTAGGAATGAATTACTAGCAATTTGGAGTGAAGCACCAGATGGGTGTTACCAGTTTAGGGTGTGTCCCTGAGACAGACAGCACTGATTGGGTAGTGTCACACTAGGGTTAAGCGGTAAACCGGTGTCAGCGATATACCGCGGTATTAGGAAACAGCGATATGGCTGTTTCCTAATAACCGTGGTATTTTGTGACGTCATAGAAGCAGTCACATGTGCGCTGACATATTCATGTCTCTGTCCACCGACGTCGGAATCGAATAACAGCAGAGGCGAGCACAAACAGCCAGGCGGGAAAAGTCCCTCCAACTCCCACACACAGAGTTTGGCCTGCGAGGAGTGAGAGACGAGACCTTAAACATAGAATAGAACCGGCCCGGGTGTCATACATAAAGGTGCTATGTCTCTGTCTTCTGCGGCCTGGTCCTGCCTGCAAGCTGCAGTCTGCACACTGATCTGTAATAGCAGGCATTAGGGAATAATGAGTCCTCCATACGTGAGCAACGTGACATTATAATACTGAGGGGGTCAAAACTTGTTCATACAGTGGAACGTCTCCTTGTGGCTGCCCGCGCACAGTGGAACGTCTCCTTGTGGCTGCCCGCGCACAGTGGAACGTCTCCTTGTGGCTGCCCGCGCACAGTGGAACGTCTCCTTGTGGCTGCCCCCGCACAGTGGAACGTCTCCTTGTGGCTGCCCCCGCACAGTGGAACGTCTCCTTGTGGCTGCCCCCGCACAGTGGAACGTCTCCTTGTGGCTGCCCGCGCACAGTGGAACGTCTCCTTGTGGCTGCCCGCGCACAGTGGAACGTCTCCTTGTGGCTGCCCGCGCACAGTGGAACGTCTCCTTGTGGCTGCCCGCGCACAGTGGAACGTCTCCTTGTGGCTGCCCGCGCACAGTGGAACGTCTCCTTGTGGCTGCCCGCGCACAGTGGAACGTCTCCTTGTGGCTGCCCGCGCACAGTGGAACGTCTCCTTGTGGCTGCCCGCGCACAGTGGAACGTCTCCTTGTGGCTGCCCCCGCACAGTGGAACGTCTCCTTGTGGCTGCCCCCGCACAGTGGAACGTCTCCTTGTGGCTGCCCCCGCACAGAACCACCAAATATAGCAATCCAAGGGGACTGCGATATGTGCGGAAATGCTATATTATAGCAAGACACCAAATCAAAATATTACACATTTTTTATTAGTAGAACAAATCATACAACAAACAATATCACAGAATAAAATAATTAGCAGCAATACATGAAGGTACTATGACAGTATTAGTTCACCCTGGTCATTCAAGGCCGCATTGTCACATCTACATAGGGTATGCTGTGCCAGTAATTATTATACACATCACTTAAAATTTTATAAAGTGCACCTATGTACTCATCTAGCTGCAAATAATATTGTACAAGTTCCATAAGTAGCTACTGTAACCTTACAGAGAAAATCCCAACAGCAATTAACCTGATAAGTTGGAATGCTATCCTGTATACCTAGGTAAGGACAAAACAAACACCAATGAATGATAAGTGCAAAAAGTAGCATAAGAGAACAATACAGACCAGAGGCCAGGAGTGACCACCAACCCAGACACGTTTCACCTTGCTTCCTCTAGGGGGCATATCATACCATCCAACCCACTCATCGTACTTTATACCCTATCTAATTGGTTTACTCCTCTCCATGATTACCAAACAAGAATACCTGTGCAAAAGAGGGAAGGAGATCACATTTTTCGTAGTTCACGCCGAGTTCATCCCCCAAGCTGGATACACAATCCTGCGAGATGTGATTTGCAGTCACATGGTGCATTCGTGATCACATGATCTGTTTGCGATCACATGATAGATTTGTGGTCACATAACCTATTCAGTCATGTGACCTCCCACCACCACATGACTCTGAGCACCATATTAGTGAAGGGCAATATGCCAATACTTGTATTAGAAGATGTATTCTAATCCCCCAGATAAAAAGATTACCGTACAAAGTGCCTGACGGAAAAAGAAGGATCAACCTCATATTTTATGGGCAAACCAAGACACCCCCAAAAATAAAAACAAATAATAATATACTGATATTCTCTGGGCATTACAAGCCCATTCAGTCCAAAGGTAATTTGTACAAGAAAATACCTAAATAATAAAGTGCTAAGGTGCATAATGATCTAAATATATGAAGATTAATAATATAAGAAAAATATGGAGGTTTGTCTTTTTTCAACCGTATTAACTATGTAACTATGACAAAACTACTACAAATAAATAAAATATTATTGCATGTCATAATTACAACCGCATATTGTCATGATTACAACGACGAGGTGAATATATTAAAGTGCAGTACCAAAAAGTGCAAGTGCTTGAGCAAAGTGACATGCAGTGAATTCATTTTAGTAGAAGGGCGCTACAAAGTGATAATGTGAGAGCTTATTATCTACACAATACGAGCAGCATTCTTGCATAATTATGTAATGGAAGTACCAAGATCCAGAGTTTCTGAAAGTATAATAAACGTGGTTAGATCGAGAGATACCAATAAAAATTACAGTTTAAAAAAAATAAAACCTTTTACTAAAATAACTGTAAAAACATATACGAGTAATGGCTCAGGTCGGAGGGCCACCAGCACAGCCGAGCACAAACAATTGTTGCATCTAGAGAAAAGGGGCAAAACTACTGCCCACATTTATTTAAAAAAGGGTTACCGTATTTAGGACAAATATCGACCTTATCTTTTTCTGAACGAAGATTTTCTTCCAATTTCCTCCTCTAGGGGAGATCATAACCTGATCTATAACGTCTCTTTGTGGCTGCCCCGCACAGTATAATGTCTCTTTGTGGCTGCCCCCCCACAGTATAATGTCTCCTTGTGGCTGCCCCCCCACAGTATAATGTCTCCTTGTGGCTGCCCCCCCACAGTATAATGTCTCCTTGTGGCTGCCCCCCCCCACAGTATAATGTCTCCTTGTGGCTGCCCCCCCCACAGTATAATGTCTCCTTGTGGCTGCCCCCCCACAGTATAATGTCTCCTTGTGGCTGCTCCATACAGTATAACGTCTTCTTGTGGCTGCCCCCGCACAGTATAACGCAGGGCTTGACAAATCCCAGGTCGCCATGGCGATCAGGAATTTTGTCCTGGCGCCTGGGTATTTGCCCCTGCTTGAAAATAAGCCCAGCACACCAGCAGCCGGGCACAGTAGCACTTTAAGTTTAGAGTAGACGCGGCGTCATGCAGGAGTCCGCGTCTACTAGGCCCGCCCCTCACGCTTCCCGCCCCAGACTACAGTAAAGAGGACCGCTACTGGCTCAGGCTCCTTATTGCTACGGCGCGTCTCCTCAGAACTGTGGCGAGTGGTGGTACGATAGGGGGCAGCCTCCCCCCATCATTGGTGGGCAGTGCGCCCTCCCCCCCATCATTGGTAGCAGCGGCAGTTCCGATCGGAGTCCCAGCAGTGTAATGCTGGGGCTCCGATTGGTTACAATGGCAGCCAGGACGCTACTGAAGTCCTGGCTGCCATGGTCAGTTACTCTGCAGCAATATACTTACATGCGCTGTGGCCGCCCGACGCTACTTCTTGTAACTCGTCACAGATCTGTGCGGCGAATTGCTATAGGCATAAGCAATGCGCCGCACAGACCTGTGAGTTGCAAGAAGGAGTGTCGGGCAGCGCATGTGTCACGGACTAGAGTGGGGATAACTCTAATCTGTGTGATGTTAACTTAAGTGGAAGCTGCTTGACCAGGACAACAGAATTAGGGAGCAGGTCAACTCCTAGCGCATCCCTAATCTGACCCTGACTCCTAGCTGTATGAGCCGACCTTGATGGTAGGAGGACTCATACTCAGGAACCTCGCTTCCCTACTAGTCCTGGACAGATCCCTGAGCTAGGAGCTGGATAAGACAACCTGTTCCTCCTGGATATATACCATCTGCCAGTGAGGGCCACCCTTGTGGTCATAAATTGATGTCACAATGTTATTTTATGTTTGTGTGGTGTTTAATATTACTGCAGCTATGGATCTGGGTTCCTGTGTGTTTGTGTGTGTGCTGTGTCCTTTTATGTTTGGGTGTGGACATCAGCTTGTGAACACTGGATCCAGTCAGTGTGTCTGTGGCAGGTAGGTGTGGAAGTGCTTTTCACTCTCCTGCCATATCCATAGGCTGTTTATGTTTCACGTCCCATGCAGCTTGGCCAGTTTAGACTCCTGTTCGTCCGTATCCAGGAGGAACAGGTTGTCTTATCCAGCTCCTAGCTCAGGGATCTGTCCAGGACTAGTAGGGAAGCGAGGTTCCTGAGTATGAGCCCTCCTACCATCAAGGTCGGCTCATACAGCTAGGAGTCAAGGTCAGATTAGAGATGCGCTAGGAGGTGACCTGCTCCCTAATTCTGTTGTCCTGGTCAAGCAGCTTCCACTTAAGTTAACATCACACGGATTAGAGTTACCCCCACTCTAGTCCGTGACAGTATGACCACAAGGGTGGCCCTCACTGGCAGATGGTATATAACCAGGAGGATGACTCCAGCAAACACTATGGCTGGAGTACCCCTCAGAGTCTGGCATCCAGCAGGAGCTAAATAGCCCCAAGTGGCCACACCCACACACAGACACACCCAGTGTTCACACACAAAGAAGGGAGTTAACCCTTCCTACACCATGCAAGGGAAAAAGCCACTTAAAGGGGAAGTGTACCATAAACTATTACACTGCAGCTGTCACCGCAGGCAACGACATGCGTGGCAACCATGTCCTGGGAAACAGCCAGAAGGCCGAGACACTGCCACCACATGTACATAACACCACACGTTGCCACGGGCAGCCACAAGTGAAGGGAAGTGTAACAGTACACACATACAACAACCTCGTGCACAACAAACAGGGAAAGTGCACACATACCAAGAGAGGTTGCCAGGTGCTAACGCATGCCCTTCACAGCAAGCTGCCTAGCAACAGCTCAGGCTGCTATACTGTGAATACAAGCATGTTGTAACATGCTTGTATTCATACCAGCAGTCCTCACCATGTGGTTGACAACAGACCAAACCGCAGGCAACTGCATGCGGGTCCAGGAGTCACGACCATGACCATGGTCGTGACAGCATGTAAGTATATTGCTGCAGAGTAACTGGCCATGGCAGCCAGAACTTCAGTAGCGTCCTGGCTGCCATGGTAACCGATCGGAGCCCCAGCATTACACTGCTGGGACTACGATCGGAACAACCGCTGCCAACAATGATGGAGGGGGAGGGCGCACTGCCCACCAATGATTTTAATACCGGGAGGGGGGGGTGCACTCTCCACCAATGATTTTAATACGGGGGGGGAGAGGGCGCACTGCCCACCAATGATTTTAATACAGGGGAGTGGGGGGGGGCTCCTAACTTTTTTTAGCAGGCTCCTAGATTCCAAGGAAATTTGTCAAGTCCTGGTATAACGTCTCCTTGTGGCTGCCCCCACACAGTATAACCTCTCTTTGTGGCTGCCCCCACACAGTATAACCTCTCCTTGTGGCTGCCCCCATACAGTATAACCTCTCCTTGTGGCTTCCCCCATACAGTATAACCTCTCCTTGTGGCTGCCCCCATACAGTATAACGTCTCCTTGTGGCTTCCCCCATACAGTATAACCTCTCCTTGTGGCTTCCCCCATACAGTATAACCTCTCCTTGTGGCTTCCCCCATACAGTATAACCTCTCCTTGTGGCTGCCCCCATACAGTATAACCTCTCCTTCTGGCTGCCCCCATACAGTATAATGTCACCTTGTGTTTTTTTTCTTTTAACTGAATATTTATTGCGATATATGTCGTTATCGCGATAAATTTCTTAATATCGTTATCGTCTGAATATTTTTGATATCTGCCTACCCTCAACTGGTAACACCCATCTGGACCTTCATTGTAAACTGCTAGTAATTCATTCCTAACTTCTAGCAGGAATAATAAAGGAATGGCAACTCATAGAGCCATAAGAATAGATGCTCTAGAATTGTTATTACATGGGTGAGGGGACACAGTGGGTAGCAAGTCACGGTTGCACTCGACTTACATTGCAGGTTTGGATTTTTGCTTAAGGACATGTCACCGTTATGTTGGGAGTTGCAATAAGACCACATAATCAATAGAGCTGATGTTGCGATCATGTTGTGTGACAAGTCGGCATGTAGCCCTAGCCTTAAAGGGGTTTTTCGCGGAGTTCAATATTGATGGCCTATCCTCAGGACAGGTCATCAATACCTGATCAGTGGTGGTCCGACTCTTGGCACCCTCGGTGATCAGCTGTTTGAAGCCTCTTTACAGTATACCAAGCACGTCCACTCAGTGTCATCCGCAAAATGATAGTACATGTCCTATTCTTGTCTGCATTACGGACAAGGATAGGTCTGTACACGAGGCAGGTATCCATGTTTTGCAGATCCGCAATTTGTGAACTGCAAAACAGCCAATGGTATGTGCATGAGCCCTTAGGAAGAGGACGTGGTGCTCCGGCGCGGGTGCCGGGAGTAGGACCTCCACCGATCAGATACCGATGACCTGTCCTGATGATAGACCATCAATATTGAGCTCCCGTAAACCCCCTTTAATAAAGCATTATAATTCGTATGAATATAATCACTAGAAATCGCGCAATCTTAACTGCTTCGCTGTTAATCCTGTGCCTCTTATTGACCTGTTCTATAGGCATGTTGATTGCTTTTCGTGCTGTCTGCCCCCTTGGGAGCCGCTCTCAGTTGCAGAAGACAGTCTCCCAGTTCCTCAGGTTTTCCACCACAGGAGTATGTATTGCTTTTCACATTCCAGTGGACTCTTTGCAGCATTGATTTTGGCTCCGATGGGGCCACATTATGCCGGGAGGTTATTTTTGGAACCACAAATGTATCCTCCATGAGCGTAACTTTCACATTTCTTTCTCTTGCTCAGAGATGTTGTTGTCTTGACTTGTGTTTTTTTCCATTCTTCTGACCTAATAATGAGAGTATTTTCTCCATACCCGCAGTGCCGGGGGGAGGACGTGGAATTTACTATTTGATTACAAGAAATCGGGGATGTTTGTTTTAATCTAAATATACGAAACCACACACACATCATGGCCAAAGTCGTGTCGTGCGTAAAACTCAATAATCCATCCTGATGAACTGGAAAATGCTGGAGGAGAATCAGGAAAGGAAGAGATGGCTGCCACGGTCTGAACACACAAGTAGTCCTGCTGGCCATGGTCCTGGGGATTAGAAAATTACATAAGGGGGATTCATAATCCCCCCCCCCCCCATGCCAGTTTTCTCATCATAAAAAAAGTCACAAACGACTTAAAGGGCATCTGTCAGCAGATCTGTACCTATGACACTGGCTGACCTGTTGCCTTCAGCTGCCAAGTGCTCATGTATCTGTGTTGGTCCCATGTTCATATGTGCCCACATTGCTGAGAAAAATTAAGTCTTAATATATGCAAATGAGCCTCTATGTGCAACGGGGGCGTTGCTGTTACACCTAGAGGCTCTGCTCTCTCTGCAACTGCCACACCCTCTGCACTTTGATTGACAGGGCCAGACAATGAAAATATTGTAACGCCTGGTTTCCATTTATGAGATCCGTTCAGGGCTCTCGCAAGCGGTCCAAAACGGATCAGTTTTACTCTAATGCATTCTGAATGGAAAAGGATCCGCTCAGAATGCATCAGTTTGCCTGCGATCAGTCTCCATTCCGCTCTGGAGGCGGACACCAAAACACTGCCTGCAGCGTTTTTGTGTCTGTCTGACAAAACTGAGCCAAACGGATCCGTCCTGACACACAATGTAATTCAATGGAGACGTTTTCTATGACACAATCTGCCACAATAGAAAACGGATCCGTCTTGGTTATGTTACAGATAATGCAAACGGATCCGGACCAAACGCGAGTGTAAAAGTAGCCTAAGCCATATATATTGGTTACATCTTCGAGATTGCGGGACCAAACCGGATGTTCCCCTGGACCTCCCTCAGTTATAATACTCAGGGAAGGGGAGATTTAGAGAATTCTTAGTGGAAGCCAAGTATCAATGCCATGTTTGGTCTCCAAGTGTACCAGGGACCCAGCCGGATCGATTGGCACCAGAACCGCCTCCCTATTACCTTCCAGTGAGGAGTTATGATCCCAATTGGGTTTTTTAAGTTTTAGCTACCATACCAAAGGGGAGGGGGAATAGGACCCTTCCAGGGGGTGGGAGGGTCGTGACCGACTAAGTGTTAATTGCCCATGCAGGGCATCTGGCCATTGTCTGTCTTCTGAAGGGAGGTCATGCCATGTATCGTGTTAGAAGAGACCAGGAAACTCCGCTGGCATCACTGCCTCCCATGTGACTGCAGCACCAAGGCCTACACATCTATCCGGTAACTGACTTTCACATTATATGCTAATTCTGACTGTACTGTCACCTGTGTTTGCATCTCTGACCCATATATATATCTCATATATATAAAAATGAGTTTCTGTCTGTCTGTTCTTTTTGCACGACTAAACGACTGGACCGATCTTCACCAAATTTGGCACACAGGTACATCAGGTGTCCGGGAAGGTTTTAGACCGGGTCTTAGCTCTCTAGGACGTACCGTTCCTGAGATATTACCCACATTAGCCAATACAAGCCTGCAAGTCTTTCTCTTCAAATCCCAACTGCCATAAACACAGTTTTACTCCAGGTTTCCATAACAACCCAGCCATTTTTCTTTACTGCTTAAAGGGGCGGGCACTGTGGAGGTCACTGTTATTAAAGGGGCGGGCACTGTGGAGGTCACATTATTAAAGGGGCGGGCACTGGGGAGGTCACTTATTAAAGGGGCGGTCACTGTTAAATGGGTGGTCACTGTGAAAGTCACTGTTAAATGGGCGGTCACTGTTAATGGGGCGGTCACTGTGGAGGTCTCTGTTAAAGGGGCGTTCACTGTTAAAGGGGCGGTCACTGTTAAAGGGGCAGGCACTCTGTTAAAGGGGCAGGCACTGTGGTGGTCAATGTTAAAGGGGTGGACACTGTAAAGGTCACTGTCAAAGGGGCGGTCACTGTGGAGGTCTCAAAGGGGCGGTCACTGTGGAGGTCTCAAAGGGGCGGTCACTGTGGAGGTCTCAAAGGGGCGGTCACTGTGGAGGTCTCAAAGGGGCGGTCACTGTGGAGGTCTCAAAGGGGCGGTCACTGTGGAGGTCTCAAAGGGGCGGTCACTGTGGAGGTCTCAAAGGGGCGGTCACTGTGGAGGTCTCAAAGGGGCGGTCACTGTGGAAGTCACTGTTAAAGGGGCGGCCACTATGAAGGTCACTGTTAAAGGGGTGGTCACTGTTAAAGGGGCGGTCACTGTGTAGGTTTCAAAGGGGTGGGCACTGTGGAGGTCATTGTTAAAGGGGCGGGTACTGTAGAGGTCACTGTTATGGGGGAAACTCTCCATCTTTTTACGACACATGGAAACCTAAAATGAAATAGATTAAATATACCCGTGCAAAGCCGGGTCCTTCTGGTAGTGTATATATATATATCTCCTTTTTGTATGTAGTGTTGTTGTCTATTATGCCTTTAAAGCAATTAAATATACAATTTAATCTTGGGTTGTTCTTTTATCTCTATTCCCGAACCCAAACGTCTGTGTCTCTGCTCGTTACATGCTACCAGGGCTGGTTTCCGGCCCGATGTAATCACGTTAACGGACCAGGCTTATATCCAACGAGGAACTGGTGGCAGTCTACCGGGCTGGCAGGGCACTGTTTCACTGGGGCAGTGAACGGGCTCTCTCAGCTTGTTAGGGTTGTGAGTGAGTGTTGTGCCATGCTGGAGGTCCCGTGGGCCACCTCTCTCACTCCCTGTGCCGTGTGGACAGGGGGTGTCTGGGTATAACTGTGCCAAGCTGACCTTACATACTCTAAGGGTCCATTCACACGTCAGTGTGTGTTTTGCGGATCCACGGATCCGTGGATTTGCAAAACACGGACATCGGCGATGTGCGTTCCGCATTTTGCGGACCGCACATCGCCAGCACTTAATAGAAAATGCCTATTCTTGTCCGCAATTGCGGACAAGAATAGGACATGTTCTATTTTTTTCGGGAACGGAATTGAGGACCCGGAAGTGCGGGTCCGCAATTCCGGATCCAGGCAGCACATCGTGCTGCCCCATAGAAATGAATGGGTCCGCAATTCCGTTCCGCAAAATGCAGAACGAAATTGCGGACGTGTGAATGGACCCTAAGGGAGTGCGGAACTTCATATCTTGGTGAAAGTGAAGAGACTGTACTGCGTGATCCTGAGGTTGTACTGACGTCAGGCGGGGCTGCGAGGTTCGGTTCGTCACACCTGGCCCCGTCAATGAAAGTGCAGAGGACATGGCACTTGCAGAGAGAGCAGGGCCTCTAGGTGTAATGGTAACGCCCCTGTTGCTCCTAGAGGGTCATTTGCATATAATAAAACTTCATTTTTCTCAGCAATGCGGACACATATGACCATGGGACCAACACAGATGTCTTCAGCTGCCAAGCGTCCATGTAACAGGTCAGCCAGTTTCATAGCTACAAAACTGCTGATAGATGCCAGTTAAGTATTAAAACACAAGAAAAAAACTATACAAATATGGTACTGCTGTAATTGTATTGACGCAGAGAATGAAGGGAACAGGTCAGTTTTACTGTATGGGAAACCTCTTAAAAACAAAGCCCATAAAACTGTGTCGGAATTGCTTTTATCTTTTTTATCCAATTTCACGACATTTGGAAGAAGGAGGAGCAAGGGTGCACAAAATGGCTGGTTCCACCCTCAGTGCACTTAACTGCTCATTTGCATAGGGATTAAAAGTAGTTCTTCTCCAGAATGAAGCAACGGATTAGTGAGAGGTATCATTACATTTAGCTGAAGCTAGCGCTACAAGGCAGGCTCAACAGTGAGACCCAAAGTACTGAACCACCATTTGTAACACTGGATACTGAGTCTAAAATATATATATTTTTTATTATTTATTTATTTTTTCCTTTAACGTCATTTAATAAGGCCAAGTTCACACTTCAGTTATTTGTTCAGTTATTTCCATCAGTGATTGTGAGCCAAAACCAGTTGCGGGTCAATGACACAGAACAGGTGCAAACCTTTCCATTAGACCTTATCTCTGAGTAACTTCACTACTGGTTTTGGCTCACAGTAACTGATGGAAATAACTGACCAAATAACTGAAGTGTGAACTCGGCCTAACACAATGGGTATTTTAAAGACTTGTTCCTTAAAGGGGTTATTTCCCTTTAGCAAATAGCGTTTATTATGTAGATTATGTTATTACAAGGCACTTACTAATGTATTGTTATTATCCATATTGCTTCCTTCGCTGGCTGGATTCATTTTTCCATCACATTATACACTACTCGTTTCCATGGTCACGACCACCCTGCAATCCATCAGCAGTGGTCATGCTTGCACATTATAGAAAAAAAAGCACCAGCCACCAAATAGGCCAGCACTCTTCCTATAGTATGTAAGCACGACCACCACTGTTAGATTTCAGGGTGGTCATAACCATGGAAACAAGCAGTGTATACTGTGATGGAAAAATGAGCAAGTCAGCAAAGGAGGCAATATGGACAATCACAATACATTAGTAAATGTCTTGTATTAACTTTCTCTACACCACGTGGCATCCTCTCCATTCACTGCTACTTTGAAAAATAGCGGAGCGAACATGCTGTGCAATTTTTGAAACTCCCTTAGCAGTGAATGAGGGGTGGCCGTGCATGCTCAGCTTACGCTCACGTCACTTCAGGGACCCATTCTGAAGATAGGTGTGGGTCCCACTTCTGGGACCCACACCTATCTGATGGTATATGCCATAAATGTCAATGTCCCAGATGGGACAAACCTTTCTTTGTGTTCTTATCTGCATAATCAAGTCTTTTTTATTATTATTATTATTATTATTATTATTATATATAATATATAATATAATTTTTTTTTTTTTTCGCTGCACCGCTCAGTCAGTGCTGTACAGCTTATTGGCTAAAGCTCCAGACCACTGATGTCATTGCTGCCGGCTGACAGTCTCGATGAGGTTTTTGTGCTGGGACTTAGGCATAAAGCCCATTAATTGGACATTCCCACCATAGAGCTTGAGGGGGGAGATGAGTGGATGCCAGGTATTCTGAGGCTGCTATTAGGCCACATGCACACGACCATAGCAGGTCAGTGCCCATATTGCGGCCTGCAAACAGCGGCTCCGCAATATACGGGCACTGGCCGTGTGCGCACCGTATCACGGATACTGATCTATTCACTTGAATGGGTCCGCAAACTGAAAGAGAAGGTGCGGTGCAGAACGGAGGCACAGATCGGAAGAACTGCAGAGTGCTTCTGTGGGTTTTCTGTCCATGTCTCTAGTGAATGCACTACCTTTTTGTGGTGCAGACCGTCGGATGCGGATCAAAACCCTATTCAAGTGAATGCGTCCGGTGTACACATGGTCGGTGCCCGTGCTTTGTGGACCAAAGCACGGGCACGGCCGGCATACGATCGCATGCATGAGGCCTTAGAAAGGAAAAATCCAAACTGGCTGGATCTCGATGAGGAGAAAAAGCACCTTCCAAGAGCTGCTTTAAAGACCTCTCCCCAAGCCAGCCGGCACCCTACTGATGACTGAAGCAGTGCGGTCTACAGATGGGTGTCTCTGGTTTAGCGGACATCCCTATTCATGTCTCGGGGCTCTATAGGCAGTTGGACATTGTCTTACAGGATAGCTACCTGTAGGTGGCACTAGACACGTTTTCATTCTTCTGGGGGAGAAGTGATTTACATAGTTTCCCCAGCAAGCATTGCGTGTGACTCCTGTAACTAGCTGGATCTCTGTAAGGAGAACCAGAACCTTCTCAGGGAGTTCTTCCCCTCCCCCCCCCATGCACTTTACCGTTTTGTTGGCTGACCCAAATCAAACCTGCTAAGATACGGTGTCCTCCTATCTGTAGTGTCAGAGTCATTACTGTATACCAGTCTTGTGTTTGCCATTTGACTTTTATTTCATTTATATTGACTACAAATGTTGTTGTTTTTTCATTCTCAGATTATGTCTGTAAGACACAAAAACGCTAAACGCATTGAGGGGATTGATGGCAATGTATGGTAAGAAGCCCCTGGAAGTATAGAGGCATTCATTGTGTCAAGATGTAACTAGCTTTACTGTCCGGTAAAATCCATTTGGTGAGGGTCTGTCTCTGGGAAACCATAGAGCGAGCTGGTGCTGACCGCCGCTGGAGTAGTGGCCATACATATACAGATGCAGCAATTGCTAACTTGACACTTAACATATTAAATGCACGGTTGCTACGAACTTTAAAGGGGTTCTCCACCTTTTGTAGAAATTTTGGATTCGTCCCCTCCACGCCGGACCTGTGGAAGGAAGCATACTTAATGATGATTGATGTAAAAATGAAAATCAGACATCATAGGGTACATGGCAATACTTTTCTAACAAAGCCACAACCAGCCCTGCACCTCACATGGCTCCAGAGATCTCCCCACGTTTTGCTCCAATTGTCCTTCTAGATTCTCTTCAAGTTGGCATATCCTTTCTCAAGGAGCGTGTCCTTTTTGCTGTAGCTTTTTCCCTGTAACTGCCCCAGCTTCTAACAGAACATATGTCTGGTGACAGTTGAGGGTTTAAACCGAGCATGTGCGACCACCTCAGTGAGGTGGACAACAAATAAGGAAAAGAACAAACCGCAGGTGGCGCTATACAGATACATTTTATGGAATAGCTCAGTGGCTATACTAGATTTTTTTATTACATTCAATTACAAAACTATTCAGATCCAGATGCCAGTTTGAAAGACAACGCCTTTAACTGCTGCCCACTGCCCAGGGCTCTGTCTGCATGAACAGGGGTCAAGTATGATGATCCCTAGGTAGCATGTGATCCACTGACATGTCGCTTGGGGGACAGGTCAAGCGCGTAATTTGGGGGACCCAAACATTTTTCAAAGACTGAAGAACCCCTTTAACTTTACATTGTAATGACTTTGGTTGCGTTAAGTGTTATTTAATGTCTACCGCAACTGTATTTGACACATTAAGCGTCACTGAACTTTCCAGAAAACCTTTGATATGCCATAGCGACATATCGAAGGTTTTGATTGGCGGCAGTCTGATTGCTGAGACCCCCACTGCAGGAAACGTCATCGACTTTCTATTGAGCCCGTTTCCTGTAATGAGGAGGGAGCGAGCTATGCTGTGTATTTGCAGTTGAATGGATGGACAGCATCTATGGATACTTCCATGTACCTGCAGAAAGATTCTAGAAGTAGGAAAGGATTGCGCTCTCCTAAGGGGCAAAGTCTGTTTTCTATCTGAATGCTGCCATCTGTTGGCAAAAAGTAATAGTAGAAGTGCATAAAACGGATGCATGAAGATCATGTACCGTATAGTCGTTCAGCCAGCACTCCGATTCTGTGGTGTGGTGCTCGCGCCTAGGGAAGGTGTCCCTACCATCCAGGAAAGAAAGACCGCCACTCACTATGTTCTGTTTACTGTCATATAGATACTAGTACATGTGCCAGGTTTCAGCTCTAATATGAGCATTTTACAGGTTTGAAAAAGGCTTATTAGAGCCAAAACGCGTCACATGTCCTGGTGTCCGTGACCATAAACCAAGAAGAATTGCAGCAGGATATAGAGTGTGTCGGTTGTTCTTCCGTCAGAGATCAGGGCTGCTTATTCTTTCAGTTTGGTCTCTTGAGATGCTTTGTACACTAATGGTCCCAAAATGAGTTTTCCAGGATTGTGGCCCTTTTTCATTAGTGGCATGTCACTGTTGCTTGGGGACATGTTACTGCTGAGTCCAGTTATTGGCTGCAGCAGCGCACGTTACCTCATCCATACGCCCAGCAGAAGTAAACAGGCTGGGGACCAGAAGATCACTGAACGGATCTACTGTGCCAGGAAAGAGCGGCGGGAAGCAGGCGAATATGATTATTATTTTTTTTATTGGGTATCACACGCCATGGGGGCCATAATCCTGGAAAAACCCCTTTAAAGGGAACCTGTCACCGGGATTTTGTGTATAGAGCTGAGGACATGGGTTGCTAGATGACCGCTAGCACATCCGCAATATCCAGTCCCCATAGCTCTGTGTGCTTTTATTGTGTAAAAAAAAAAACGATTTGATACATATGCAAATTAACATAAAAGAGTCATATCTTACTTGTGTGACCAGAGAAGAGTCATATTTTCTCATCTCAGGGTAATTTGCATATGTATCAAATCGGTTTTTTTACACAATAAAAGCACACACAGCTATGGGGACTGGATATTGCGGATGTGCTAGTGGCCATCTAGCAACCCATGTCCTCAGCTCTATACACAAAATCCCGGTGACAGGTTCCATTTAAAGGGGTTGTAGAAAGGGTACAGAGTGGGTTTTAAAAATTGAAGAAGCGATTCTTACCTCAACAATCCCCTCACTACTCCTGTTCTGATGGTCCCCAACGTATAGTAAGGAATTACTTAAAAGGGTTATCCGAGCCTGGAATTGCCCCCCCCCCCCCCCCACCCATATGCCCGGGCCCCTTAGACTGCTTCTACTTACCTGGCTCCACGTGCCGCTCCTGGTCCCTGCGCGGCCGCCGCTGCCGAGGAAAACATTCGGGGGTGGGGGGCAGCCAATGGCAAGTGGTGAGGGGGACGAGCCTCCCTAGCGTCACCTCCGATGCTAGGAATGCTCGTCCCTGTCACTGCTTGCCATTGGCTGCCAACCCTCCCACCCCCGATGTTTTCATCTACGCACGGGGAGAGGCAGCAGCGGCCGTGCAGGCACCAGGAGCAGCACGTGGAATGAGGTAAGTAGAATCAGTGTGAGGGGCCCGGGCATATGGGGGGGGATTTCCAGGCTCTGATAACCCCTTTAATGATTGGGGTTGGTAATGTTAATATTTCCTGGTTTATGCTACAAATCCTTCCTCTGTTCTACATACCGCTAACCATTATATACGTAAAATCCATGCTCCTGTACAGGGTGGAATTCACTGCGCTGGCTGCAGATCCTTCAGTAGTCAATCTTGGTCAGGGATTACCGGATATATCTCCTCCTTCCTATGTGAAAGAAGGTCTCGCTAAAGCGGCATCTGTGGATAGACTGAATCAGTACACGCGGGGCTTTGTGAGTAAGACGTTTGCCTTCTCTATGTATATGTTGACAAGTAACCATGTCTTGGCTATTGATTTCCTACAGAGCAAATACTGTATGTGGTCATAGGTTATCTGTACTTCCAGGTTCAGCATATGTACAGCAGTAAATCATATGCTGCTGGGGTCCTCAAGGTCCACATTCCTGGATCTGCTGTAGGGTGAAGTTCCAGGGGTCCTCAAGGTCCACATTCCTGGATCTGCTGTAGGGTGAAGTTCCAGGGGTCCTCAAGGTCCACATTCCTGGATCTGCTGTAGGGTGAAGTTCCAGGGGTCCTCAAGGTCCACATTCCTGGATCTGCTGTAGGGTGAAGTTCCAGGGGTCCTCAAGGTCCACATTCCTGGATCTGCTGTAGGGTGAAGTTCCAGGGGTCCTTAAGGGCAACATTCCTGGAACTTGTGTAGGGTGAAGGTCCACGGCACGAAAAAGGAAAGAGGGGCAACACCAATGTGTGCCGCAGCATTTATTTATTTTTTTAACAGTAATGGTGGGTTCACATAACGTTTTTGCTATCCGTTTAATGGGGAAAAAAAGGATACAAAAGCGCAGCACGCCATGCTTTTGTATCCTGCAGGTTCCAGTAAAGAAAAATAAATACTTTTTTTTTCCCCTCAATGGAACTATATGGTGTCGGATGCCACTGGCGTCAGTCTGAGGTATCTGTTAACATATAAGTTTTTTTGTGTTTGTTAAACGAATGGCAAAAACGTGATGTGAACTCGCCCTAAGCCACCCTTGTAATCCCCCCCCCAATCACCAGTGCTCCCTCCCCCCATATGGTAATGGTGGTACACAGTAAGGCTGGTATTAGACCAGCAGATTAGGCTAACGATTTTCAAGAGGGAAGTTATTCTTCTTGGCAATTTCCTGCTTGCCAGGGGAAGAGACCGCTGCTATGACATGCAGCAATCTCCTCCACAGTATGGGGAGGAGCGACCGACAATGCCATCGATTGTCCCCATACAGAATCATTATTTGCTGGCAACACACTGTGCTTAGACGGCACAATCTGCTGCCAGCAAACGATGATTTTTAGCGTTTGCTCGTTCATCGGGTAATCAGCGGCAGTATTATACACGTAGATCATCACTAACAATGATAAATGTCCCCTTAGTTTTGCCTTACAATAATGAGTGCCTCTCCATAGCCCTCTTATTGCCCCCCACACAGCAGGGTGATCCCTTAGTGCCCCCACACAGTATGGTGCTTCTTTAGTGCTTCTGCCAGGGGTGGACTGGGAACGTACAGTGGCCCTGGAAAGATCCTAAAAGTGGCCCTATGTTGTAGACCGGTCCAAATTGACAGAAGGCGGGGCCAACACAAGTAGGCAAGGACAATAGACGGGGGGGCAGCAATACCGTAGTGCAGCACAATACTGCCCCAGCAGAACCAAATACTACAGTACAGCACAAAATACTGCCGCCCCTGCTGTATTCAACTTCATTACCGCCCTGAGGATGGCGGTATAGTTGAATTCAGGAGGTCACCTCGTCAGGTGTATAAGTACCTGATGCTCCTAGCATTAATTAATGCAGAGCGCATCAGATCCTTATTTACTCAGCTGGTGGGGGTGAGGAGTGATTGGGCATCGGCCCACCGGGAAATTTCTCTGTAAGGTGTATGGCCAGTCCGCCCATGGCCTCAGGCACAGTATGATGGCCCCTTAGTTCCTCCCCACATAGTATGATGCCTCCGCCTAGTGATGCCCCCTTATTGCCTCCAATTTAAATACCTACCCCACATTCCCCCGACGAACAGAGTGGAGCTGGTCTGTGCTGAACCATGGATGGCAAGAAAACTGTGAAGCAGGGATCAATAGTGGTCCACATACCTCCCAACTTTTAAAAAGTTCAAGGAGGGATAACATCAACAGCACGTGTATCGCGTCATGGCAACTTTTTTTTGACACTGAACCACGCTCTGCTCAATCCTGCCCAATCCCATTAGTACCCACCCACCGCCACAGGGAATGCCCCCTCACAATAGTGTTGCTCCACTGCCCCCCTTACAATAGTGAATCTCATCAGGATTGTGGTGACGTCATTGAACCTTCTGAGCTAAAGCACGAGAACACACAAGCCGAGGAAGACGGACTATTCTCCGGCCTGTGCACTCAGCAACCATAATGACATCCCTTCATGGCGCCTGCTCCTCGGGAGTGGTGAAGCATGGAGCTCAAAGCTAATGTTATGGATCCTTTTTTTTTTTTTTTTTTTTCTCTTTTTAACAATGGTTAGCAGGGACCTCATTGACTTCTATGGGAGAGTTTTCTAGGCATGATCTGTGACCTGTGCAGAGGTCATTGTACAAGGGAAGAATAGAGAAGATGTGACAATCACCAACTGTGAATGGTGGATCCTGTCTTATCTTTCATTCTTATCCTGCCTGTAATGATATCTCCTCTATGTATAGATAAGCAGTTAACTGCAGTAAAGTGATCTGTACAGACCAAGTAGTGGCAACTCTTAAGGCTACTTTCACACTCGCGTTTTGTGCGGATCCGTCATGGACGGATCCGTTCAGATAATACAACTGTCTGCATCCGTTCATAACTGATCCGTTTGTATTATCTGTAACATAGCCAAGACGGATCCTTCTTGAACTCCATTGAAAGTCAATGGGGGACGGATCCGTTTTCGATTGTGTCAGTGAAAACGGATCCGTCCCCATTGACTTACATTGTGTGCCAGGACGGATCCGTTTGGCTCAGTTTCATGAGACGGACACCAAAACGCTGCAAGCAGTGTTTTGGTGTCCACCTCCAAAGCAGAATGGAGACGGATCGGAGGCAAACTGATGCATTCTGAGCGGATCCTTTTCCATTCAGAATGTATTAGAATGCAAACTGATCCGTTTTGGACCGCCTGTGAGAGCCCTGAACGGATCTCACAAACTGAAACCAAAACGCCAGTGTGAAAGTAGACTTATTAAACTTGGTGACCAGTGCGAAAGCTGCAGGATTTTATGTGTTTTGTTCAGATATAGATATTGACATGGAACATAAAAAATGGCATCACCAAAAATGTGATTTAACTAATAGGTCATTTTCTGCTGACACATTCCCTTTAATACTTTGTCTCCTTTTATGATCCACCCCTGATGTTGGCTTCAAAAACTGCAGCAAAAAGTCTGAACTTGTTGTAGCACCAAGAAGGTATCTCGCTGAAGTTTGATGATGCACATCTGTATAAATGATTTTATTTGTATTTTTTCAGGGCCACCCGCTGCTGGTAGATGCTCTTTCTCAAGTTTATGGCAAAGTCACAGGCAGGCAGATCAATCCAAACAAAGATATCCTGGTGACCGTAGGAGCGTATGGTTCTCTCTTCAGTACCATCCAGGGCCTGGTTGAAGAAGGTGATGAGGTGAGCTTACTGCATTGGTTCCTCTTCTCTTCCTTGTCATATACAGTTCTTCTAGGTTAGCTGGATATTCTTGGATAGTACCGCTAAGGGTCCATTCACACCGTCCGTAGTGTATTGCGGATCCGCGATACACCCGGCCGGCACCCCCATAGAACTGCCTATTCTTGTCCGCAATTGCGGACAAGAATAGGACACGTACTATTTTTTCCCGAAACGGCGGACCGGAAGATCCGGGGCGCGCTCCGGAAATGCTGTCCACATCCATTCCGTCCCCATAGAGAATGAATGGGTCCGCACCCGTTCCGCAGAATTGGACGTGTGAATGGACCCCTAGTCTAATAGTTGAGTGAGAAGGTAAGTGCCCAGCTTGGTAAGAATAGCAGGTTTAGTGCATGCTGAGAAGAGAGAAATCCCGGCAGACGTAGCCTACTTCAAGGTTTATACCTTTATTACATCATACATGCAGTGCATATAGTGTGGATACAGGACGCGTTTCGGCTAGTGAGGGGTCAGACCAGTTGACGAAGGCTCACTAGCCGAAACGCATCCTGTATACACACTATATGCACTGCATGTATGATGTAATAAAGGTATAAACCTTGAAGCAGGCTACGTCTGCCGGGATTTCTATCTACCTGATTGTAGCACTTCTACGGACCAGGTGCTGGCTCGGTTGCTAGTTTTGGGGGGTTTCAGACCCTGCTCTTCAAAGGACGTGGCATAGATTATTTAGTTCTGTGAATCTACACCACCTCACTTGCTGGTGTAGATATGCGCTTTGGCACCAGATACAGGGTGCGCAGAAGGTGCTGTACACACTGTACTGGATATGGCACTAAATATTTTTCATCTCTTTTTCATAATTTGTAAACAGGTGATAATCATTGAGCCATTTTATGACTGTTATGAACCCATGGTAAAGATGGCCAGAGCCACCCCTGTCTACATCCCACTAAGATACGTAAGTAACATGTCACCTCGTGCTGCGTATATAGAATCCTTCTCTAATCCCGCTCTAGAACACCTTTAAGTCAGTGCAGATCTTCATGCTCCTTGGTGATGATTAAAGGGGTTGTCCAAGTTATATTTATTGATGACCTATCCTCAGGATAGGTCATCAATATCAGATCGGCGGGGGTCCGACACCCGGCACCCCCGCCGATCAGCTGTTTGAAGAGAAGGCGCGCGCCGTGCCAGCGCCCCCTCCTCTTCGCTGTTTACCTTCTCGCCGTTGCATCTGCAGCGGTGAGCAGGTGTAATTACACCTAACCGTCCAATTAATTTCAATGGGACGGATCGTTCCCATACACTTGTATAGGAGCGATCCGTACCATTGAAATGAATGGGACGGCTTCAAACAGCTGATCGGCGGGGGTGCCGGGTGTCGGACCCTAGCTAATCTGATATTGATGAACCTATCCTGAGGATAGGTCATCAATAAATATAACTTGGACAACCCCTTTAAGAATAAATGCACACGTTCAGGATTCATGTGTAGAGAATCCACACTGAAATCCGCAGGTATTGCGGACAATCCGCATCAACTGGTGCAGATTTTACTCTCCCCATTGATGTGAATGGAGAAGATCCAGTCAGTAAAAATAAAAAAAAAATTGACATGCTGTGGATTTTAAAATCCACACTGCAGGTCAAAATCCACATGAAAAAAATCTGCATTGTGTACATGAGAATTTCAAACTCTCATAGAATACAATATGCATGAGCTACAGTGCGGATTTTCCGCACCCAATCGTGATCGTGTGCATTTAGCCTTAAAGTGGTATTCCCATCTGAGACAATGGGGGCATAACGCTAGGATACACCCCCATTGTCTGATAGGTGTGGGTCCCACTTCTGGGATCTGCACCTACACCGAGAACGGAGCCCCGAAAGTTGTGTAGGGCACACTGTGCATGCGCAGCCGCCCTCCATTCATTTCTATGGGGCTGCCGAAAATAGCCGAGCTCGGATATTTCCGTCGGCCCCATGGAAATAAATGGGAGCGGCGAGATGCCCCCCATTGTCTCAGGTGAGAATACTCCTTTAAGGGGTTGTCTCATCTCACCGTTACTAAGGCGAGATGAGACACAGTCCAGACCACCTCCCGGCCAGGAAACAGCGGAGCGCTCCGGTGCTTTCTGTTTCAGTAGCTGTCGTTGCCGTGCATGAGAGCTATGGAAACAGCGTAGCACAATACGCTATGCTTTTTCTGATTTGGGCAAACAGCAGAGCTTGTTGTGCTACACTGTTCGGTAGCTCTCATGCACAGCAACGTTAGCTACTGAAACAGGTTTCCCGGCCGGGAGGTGGTCGGGATTGTGTCTCCTCTCTCCTTAGTAAGACCTCATGCACACGACCGTTTTTGTGGTCCGCATCCGAGCCGCATTTTTTGCGGCTCAGGTGCGGACCCATTCACTTCAATGGGGCCGCCAAAGATGCGGACAGCACTCCGTATGCTGTCCGCATCCGTTGCTCCGTTCCGTGGCCCCGCAAAAAAAATATAGCATGTCCTATTCTTGTCCGTTTTGCGGACAAGAATAGGCATTTCTACAATGGGCTTCCTTTTTTTACGGATCTGCGGTTTGCGGACCGCAAAAAACTGCACAGTTGTGTGCATGAGGCCTAACAGTGAGATGAGACAACGCCTTTAAGGGTGCGGCTGATCTTCAGTAGTAAGTTGTGATGATATGTAGACTTGACCTTGTAAATTGCTGACATTTTCTATCTAAAATAACATTACTTTTAAAGGGGTGAAAAAAAGCAAAATGTTACGAGGTCTGACAATACGGGCCCTTGCCCTCTGAGACATACAGGGCCAGATTTATCATTAGCTCAAGTCAGAATAATGGAGTGAAAAAGTCCCAAACGCTAAAACTGCGCACAAATTTGCTTTTTTCTGCTCTGCGCTATGCTCGCCAGTTTTCTGAAAGTGGGCGTGTTTTCTTATGTAAATTAATCTCTAGACAGATTTACTATTGGGACTATTTAAAAAGTCGCAAAAAATGCGCAATTTCACTCCAGTGAGGACCATGCTTATCTTTTGAGACTTTTTTTTTTTTGAATCAAATCGTTTTTATTAAACAATAAATACATATTATAACATAATACAATATGTTGACTTTTTCTTTCTTTACATTATCCACAATGCAGATTCAGTGAACAACAATACTCATAAGTATATCACCACTCAGTATTATCATGAATCCATACAATACATATACCTTTGCTAAAACATATTATGGGCAAAAAATTACCAGAAACTTGACCTTTCCAAACTCCCTCCCCCCCTTACCCTACCCTAACCCCCCAACCCTAACATTGGTCTTGACCATCACATGACTATATAACCACGTGGGTATGAGATAACCATTCAGTCCACATTTTTTTAAACTTCTGAGGGCACCCTCTCTTCACAAACACCCCTTTTTCGAGTACCAGCATGTCATGCACCTTCCGTTCAAACTCACTCAGTGTGGGCGGACTCCCCTGGATCCACCTCATAGCGATCAGTTTCCTGGCCACATATAGCAATGTCCCCGCAGCTACCCTAACCGGTTCATTCCCTCCAATTTCAGACACATACCCCAGAATACACACCTTAGGATCTTTTTGAATTCTTAATGTCAATTTACTATTAATCATCTCTACAACTTCCTCCCAATAATTACCAACTACTGGACAAGACCACAGCATATGCAACAAGTCTGCACCATCTTCCATACACTTTGGGCACTTGTCATCACCTCTTACTCCTATCTTTTTCAGGAACACCGGTGTTTTGTACACTCTGTGTATAATAAATAGTTGGGACAGTTTGCCCTGTTCACTTAGAGACACCTTGGGGACTGCTTCTAAAATATCTTCCCACATATCCTTAGACATATCCCCCACGTCAGCCTCCCACTTTTTCATTCTTAAAAGCGGATATCCCTCTAAGAATTTTTCCATTAGAAGAGCGTACACCTGTGATATTAACCCTCTTTTTCCCCCTCCCGACGGAAGAACAAGCTTATGGACCACCTCCATTTGAGCTATCACACATCCCTTCCGCATCGTGACCTCAAGGGCATGTCTTATTTGAAGATATTTATAAAACCACTCCTTGGGGATATTAAATTCCTGCTGCAGGTTTTGAAATGACTTACATGTCTTGTCCTTAATTAATTGTCCAATTCCTAAGTCCTGGTATGGCCAATAGTTCTGGCAACAAGTGGTTCTTTCCAATAGGGGAAAGTTCACTAATACCTCCCACTTCTCTTAGCAGCTTCACTTTTGCCCAAACTTTTTTCATGAGTTCAATCAGAGGAAGTTTTTCCCTCCCTGCATGCATTCCTAAACCTTCCAGAATGCCCATGAGGTCACGACTACACAACCAATGCTGCAATATCTGCCCAGTCATATCCGGTGCTTGTAGATCAATCCATCCCTTAAAATGCTGACATTGGGAAGACAAAAAAAAAATCCATGCGTTAGGGACAGCTAGGCCCCCTTCCGTCTTAGAATACTGCAATGTCTCCAGTTTGATCCTAGCCTGTCCATACTTCCAAGTAAGATCTCTAAATATAGAGTGAATTTTCTTAAATCTATCCAGAGGGATCCAAACTGGAGCATTATTCAGTATATATAACAGTTGGGGCATCATAACCATTTTTAAAAGGTTAACTCTACCTACCACCGAAAGAAAGAGCCTACACCATGACCTCACTTTAAGCCTAAAAGTAGCTAGCAAAGGGGATAGATTTAGTTCTTCAAAATACGCTAGTCTCGGTGTTATATGTAATCCCAGATATTTAAATTTATCCACCCAGGGCACCAAACTGTCTACTTGTCTGCCTGTCAGAGCTTGCCCGTCAATTGGCATCAAAGAGTATTTCTGCCAGTTTATCCGTAGTCCGGAAAAGCTACCAAATCTGTCAATCAATGCCATGGCCGCATCCAGAGACGCACCAGTATCGCCCAAGAAAAGTAGGGTATCATCAGCGTACATAGCCACTTTATTGTGCAGTTCACCATATCTAAACCCCTCTATACTTGTAGATAAGCGAATATGTGCCGCCAACGGCTCTATTGCAAGAGCAAACAATAAGGGTGACAGTGGGCATCCCTGTCTGGAACCCCTGGCGAGGGGAAAACAATCTGATAATCCTCCATTAGCTCTAATTCTCGCCTTAGGGCTAGAATACAGAACCTGTACCCACTGAATGAACCGTTCACCAAAGCCCATAATTCTCAGGACCCCCCACAAATACCTCCATTCCACACTATCAAACGCCTTAGCGGCGTCAAGCGCAAGCAAGGCCCTGTCACCACTATTGTCCGCCGGAATATTTAAACTAGTGTACAGCCTACGAAGGTTAATAGCCGTCGATTTTCCTGGCATAAATCCCGTCTGGTCCGGATGTACTATGGTCAGAATTACCTTGGACAGCCTGTTCGCCAACACCTTCGCCAGTAGCTTAACATCAGCCGTGAGAAGTGAAATTGGCCTGTAGGAATCCGGTATTTTAGGATCCTTCCCAGGCTTAGGCAGAACCACAATTATAGCTTCCTGCATCGAATGTGGTAACGAACCTGCCTCCAATGAGTGCTCAAACACCTTAAGTAATTCAGGGAGTAATATCCCCTGTAGCTTTTTGTATATCTCTACTGGGAGACCATCAGCTCCAGGGGCCTTACCACTTGCCATGTCCCCAAGTGCAGCTTCCAGTTCCTCGAGTGTAATCGGCTCCTCTAGCCTCTCTCTATCTTCTTCTGACAGCACCGATAACTGCGCCTCCTCTAGGAAATCCTTCAGGGCCTCATCAGAACTAGATCCAGTGGAAGTATATAGAGATACATAAAAGCTTTTTAAAATTCCTAATATTCCTTTTGTGTCCTGACAACTGTTCCCCCTGTCATCTCTCAACTCCTGAATACAAGAGGAGCCTCTCTGAGCCTGCGAGACCACTGACAACAAATGACCCACCTTCTCTCCTTCCTCAAAAGATCTCTGACGGTAAAAGCTTCTCTTTCTATCTGCGGCCTGTACCAGATGACATCTCAGCTGCTCCTGAGCAACCTCCAGCGCCTCACTACTAACCATGGTGGGGGATCTACTAAACTCTCTCTCAGCCTCGGCCACTAGTACATGCGCCTTGACATCCGCCTCTCTGGTCCTGGATTTATGTTTGTTGATTTCTTTCATCAGAACTCCCCTCAGAAATGCTTTCATGGCGTCCCATACACCTGGTATCGAAGCCGACCCTGTATTGATATCAAAAAATTCCTTAATTTCCATAGAAATCCTAGATAGGTCACCCAACACATTCAACCAATGAGGATTACACTTCCACAGCCTCGGTCCCTGTCTGAGCACCCCCAGGCACAAGTCAATCTGCACCAGAGAATGGTCAGACAACGACCGAGGATGATAAACAACATCCCTAACTAGTGGTAGCATTATGTCGTTAACAAGGGCCAGATCTATACGCGATAGTGAATGGTGCGTGGCGGATCTACATGAATATTCACGCTTATCCGGGTTACGCCATCTCCATACATCTTGTACTCCTACCTCACCCAAAATATTCCTGAGAGCCGCACTCCCCGGTGAACCACCTGCTCCCTCCACCCGGCATCTATCTAGGGAGTCATTCATCGTGCAATTAAAGTCCCCAACCAACAGCCACGGCAGCCCAGGGAAGTCCGCCACGAAGCCCATGATCTCTCTTATTAACGGAGAAGCAAACGGTGGAGGTACATACACAGACACCAGCACCAGCTGTATTCCATCCACCTTACACACCACACACACATACCTGCCCTCAGCGTCCACACACTCCTGCATATGTTCATACCTGATACTCCTATGCACAATCATACTTACACCTCTAGAATGAGAGGAATGAGTTGAATGTAACGCATGGATCACCCAATTTTTATTCATCCAGTGTAAATTTTCTCCTGTCAAATGCGTTTCCTGAAGACAACATATAGCCGGCTGAAACCGCCCCAGATACTGAAAAATACACTGTCTTTTCCGTGCTTCAGCCATCCCTCTCACATTCCAGCTTAAGATTCTAATCGCCTGTGACATGGTAAAACTTTAAACCATATTTGAATCTCACACCCCATTCAGATAACACTCGCTCATAGTTCAAGACCTTAACCTTCCCCCCCAACCTTCTCCCTGCCCCCCCACCCCCCTCCCTCCCTCTCGTAGTCAGGTTACTGTAGCTGGGGAAACCTTTCCCCTCATTATCCACTTCCCACATTAAAACAGGGCAATCCGAGAGCAACCTGCCCCCCAACCTACAATAAACATAACAGTTTATAACACATTTCCTCAGGTAGAGAATCCTCCCCACAACTGAGAAATACATTTTACTATCATTACCGCCTGCTCCCTCCTCAGGAACTACCATTTGGTAGCATTACATAATACACTCCCTAACTGGTGCAACATTTAAAGCAATCCTAGAGTGTAAATGCATATATAACTTGAACATAAGAAACGTATATCTGCCTCCTTCAAGTGTCCAGGGCACCACTTCTCAATTGTCGCTCGTGGACGTCCAGCCACTGCGTCGCCTCCTCCGGATCTTCAAAAAATCTGGTGGATCCCAATGCCACCACACGCAGTTTAGCAGGAAACAGCATAGCGTACTGGACTTGTAGAGCTCTCAGCCTTTTCTTTATATCCATAAATCTGCTTCTCCTCCGCTGCACTTCGTTGGAATAATCCGGAAATATGGATACTTTCACCCCATTCAGGACCATCTCCTCATTGTCCCTTGATTGTCGCAGGATAGTGTCCCGGTCTTTAAAATGGAGTATCTTCGCCAGTATGGGACGGGGAGGTCTGCCAGGCGGAAGCGGCCGCATGGGGACTCTGTGCGCCCGCTCCACCGCATATAATGAGGATAGACCTTTTTCATGAAATAATTGGTGCAGCCATTTTTCCACAAATTCGGTGGCATTATCCCCCTCCGTCTTCTCTGGCACACCCACAATCCGCAGGTTATTCCTTCTGGACCTGTTCTCCAGGTCATCTGTTTTGGCGTATAACGCCGCTATATCTTTAGCAGATGATTTTGCCGCCATTTGCAAAGGCTGGATAACGTCCTCAATAGTGGACACCCTCTTCTCCAATTCAGAGGTGCGTTCTGTGATTTTATGTAAGTCATGCCTAATTAAAGACACGTCTGACCTCAGACTGCCAACCTGTACTGTAAGCACCTTCAGTGTGCTGTTACAACTGGCCACAGCAGCCATAATATCTTTTAGAGTAGGCTCTGCTCCATCCACAACTTTAGGGCCTACCGCGTCTTTTGCCGGCTGTGCAGGGGTTAATGGCGGCCAATTTACCGCGTCCAGGGTCTCCCCGTCGGTGGATTCATCCTCTTGTCCAGAGGAAACCTGAGCGTCCATCTCCTTCTCCTCAGCCCAGTCTCCCCCAGCACTCTCCGTGCGAGCAAACCTGCTCAGCTTTGCGGCAGCCGTCTGTCTCGTCTTGGGCTGTAAGGCCGGCCCCTCTTCTTCCTCGGCGCCATGCCGACTCTCCTCTGGCCTGTCACAGCGCGGCCCTTTACCGGACTTTCTAGGCATGTCGGGTCTCAAAAGATCAGCACCACACTCTCCTGTCTCCTCTCAACCACCAGGTAGGCAAGGATCTGCGATATAAGGGGTTGCTACCACTCTAAAATCAGGATGTCTGCAGGAGCTCAGTGCGGTGCGACCTACTCCATGCGCTCTCAGGCCACGCCCCCCATCTTTTGAGACTTTTTAATAGAACATGCGACTTTTTGGTAAAGACGTGCGACTTTTTCGTTAAGGTGTGTGACTTTTGTAAAGCTGCTTACTGACGGATAAACTGCTACCGTCAAACCACATTTATTACAGTCTTAAAGGGCCGATCATAAATCTGACTTGGCTAAAACTGACTTTAGCCATATGTGAAAGTGGAGTGAGCTGTCAGAGTCATGATAAATCGGCCCATTGTCCCGGAGCGGCATTGATCATGTGCAGGGGAGCGCACAGCATCATAGGTTACTGTGATACTGTGCACTTCGGGTCGCCCGCGGGACTATTGTCCTGCACTCATATGATCTTGTGAGTGCAGGATAATAGTCCCGCGGGCGGCCTGATGTGCACAGCATCATTGCAACCTATGATGCTGTGCGCTCCCGTGCGCACGATCAATGCCGCTCCGGGACATATGGCCCGCTCACGGACCAGATGTCTCGGAGGGCATACGGTCATGTGCAAGGGCCCTAAAGCTCACAAACTTCCCACCGCGAGCCTGTCGGAGCAGCGCTATACGGAGTATGGTTTCATGATCTTATCAGATCAGCGTTTTACAGCTGTGTTTTTGTAGACGCACAACAATCTCATTCTGATCGGCGACCAGCGCATGTTTCTTTATCCCGTCCCAAGAACGTCGGAACTTGAATCAGAGCGACGAACAGTGATGAGATTTCTTGGCAAGAATGGAAGAGAAATTGGAGTGTTATTATGGGGATAATGCCATAAAGAGAACAGCAGTTTACAATTCGATTTAAAGGGGTTCTCCAGGTGTGGCCTTCTCGCCGCACATTGTATAGTGGCTGTGCTTGGTATCGCATTCACTTCTATGAGGCTGAGCTGCGCCTAGGTCATGTGACCGATCAACGTAACGTCACTGCCTAGGGAAAACTGAGAGAAGGGGGCGGAGCTACTGCGAGTACCGGATGCCTTCTCAAACAGCTGATCGGCGGTGGTCACGGGTATTGGATCCCCACCGATCAGATACTGATGACCTATCCAGAGGATGTCATCAGTATAAACAAATCTCGGAAAACGGCTATAAGCGTCACTGAAGAAGAGGGATCGGGACCTAAAAGGAAGTGGCACGGAAGGGCTCAATGGAGGACTGCCGAATCTCCCCGATCACAAAATGTCCCCCAGTTCAACTCAAAAGCCAAAATAATGTTGGTATCTTTCTTTGACATTAGAGGGATTGTTCACTAGGAATATGTACCAACTTGACAACCCGTCAACCAAGCAGAAAGGACGCAGCCCCAGAACTGTGATAAGGAGCGAGTTGTAGCAGAAAGGACACCCACCAGCTGTAATAGGGAGAGAGCTGTAGCAGAAAGGGCACACCATCTGAGATGTGAGCAGGAGAGAGCTGCAGCAGAAAGGACACACCATCTGAGATGTGAGCAGGAGAGAGCTGCAGCAGAAAGGACACACCATCTGAGATGTGAGAAGGAGAGAGCTGCAGCAGAAAGGACACACCATCTGAGATGTGAGAAGGAGAGAGCTGCAGCAGAAAGGACACACCATCTGAGATGTGAGAAGGAGAGAGCTGCAGCAGAAAGGACACACCATCTGAGATGTGAGGAGAGAGCTGCAGCAGAAAGGACACACCATCTGAGATGTGAGAAGGAGAGAGCTGCAGCAGAAAGGGCACACCATCTGAGATGTGAGAAGGAGAGAGCTGCCACAGAAAGGGCACACCATCTGAGATGTGAGAAGGAGAGAGCTGCAGCAGAAAGGGCACACCATCTGAGATGTGAGAAGGAGAGAGCTGCCGCAGAAAGGGCACACCATCTGAGATGTGAGAAGGAGAGAGCTGCAGCAGAAAGGGCACACCATCTGAGATGTGAGAAGGAGAGAGCTGCAGCAGAAAGGGCACACCATCTGAGATGTGAGAAGGAGAGAGCTGCAGCAGAAAGGGCACACCATCTGAGATGTGAGAAGGAGAGAGCTGTAGCAGAAAGGGCACACCATCTGAGATGTGAGAAGGAGAGAGCTGCAGCAGAAAGGGCACACCATCTGAGATGTGAGAAGGAGAGAGCTACAGCAGGAAGGACACCCCCTCTGAGCTGTGACAGGGAGAGAGCTGCAGTGGGAAGGACATGCCCCTAAGGCTACATGCATACGACCGTTGTGTGTTTTGCGGTCCGCAAATCGCGGATGTGCAAAACACGGATGGCGTCTGTGTGCGTTCTGCAATTTGCGGAACGGCACAGGCAGCCTTTTATATAACTGCCTATTCTTGTCCGCAAAGCGCGGACAAGAATAGGACATGTTATTTTATTTTTTTGCGGGGCCACGGAACGGAGCAACGGATGCGGACAGCACATGGAGTGCTGTCCGCATCTTTTGCGGCCCCATTGAAGTGAATGGGTCCGCATCCGAGCCGCCAAAAGCGTGGCTCAGATGCGGACCAAAACAACGGCCGTGTGCATGAGGCCTAAGAAAGGATATGCTAGCTCAGCTGCTAGCCTGGAATAGTTTTAGCAGAGCGATTTGGAGCAACGAATGGTGAGTAGTGTTGAGCGAACTTGTGTTTTAAGTTCGGGGGTTTAAAGTTTGGGTTCGGGTTATCGAAGAATCGAGTTATGGATTCCGCTACCACGGACCATAACGGAATTTAGAATCCATAACGCAATTCTTTGATAACCTGAACCAGAACTTTAGACGCCAAACTTAAAACACAAGTTCGCTCAACACTAATGTGGAGACCTCTGGATCCATGTGAGGTACGAGCTTTGTTAGAAAGACATTGTCATGTACTGGGTTATGTGTGATTTCATATTTTTTTTTACATTAATCATGGGAATGTTTTGTATTTCTTTTTTGAAGAACCAGTTTTAGAAAATGTTCCAAAGAACGGTTTATATGCAAAAATATATACTGTATATTTCACAAATGAGAAGAATAAGGGGCAAAGTACCATAAAATGCAACAAAAGCACTACGATGATGCACGCGATAAATTACCGCCTTGTACAGAGGGTCTCGCGCATGCTTGGACCCTGCTCCGTACATTGCCTAACGCTTCCCCCAGGGTGATCAGTTACTGATCAGAGTCCTATGTTGCAGTGGTTTGTGGGCCCTCGCCCATCTCCTATCGGTAACCCTCATTTGCCTTTCACCTTTCTGATCTGTTATTGATGTTCTATGTATTTGGAACTCGCAGAAGGAAAGCGGCAAAGCCGCTGTGTCAAGTGGTGACTGGGCGCTGGATCCGGAAGAACTGGCCAGCAAATTCAGTCCTAGAACGAAGGCCATCATCTTGAACACTCCAAACAACCCTATAGGAAAGGTAAGAACAATTCTGAGGTTGTTTTCAGTGTTTGCCAATTCACCTGACAGGTTTGAGGCTTCCTGGTTGCTAGGAGCACAGTCTGACAACTACAGTCCTGGTCAGGCGGCAGTCCCCTAGCAACCAGCTCAATATCAATTCAGCCTTGAGCAGAAGACCTCAGTAACCTAAGGTATGGAAAGGATTACATAAAATAATCTATACTGACGTACAGATAGTGTGCTGTGTAAGGGCAGAAGGCACAGTGAATGCTAGATGGCTTGTCAGGATGACAATACACTGGAGTTGCAGAAAAAGCCTATCATTTTAAAGGGGTTGTCCCACGAAAAACATTTTGCAGTTTTCAAACCAGCACTTAGATCTGAATACTTTTGTAATTGCATGTAATTAAAAATTTAGTGTAGCCTCTGAGTTATTGAATTATAATTTTTTTCTTCTTTCTCTGTCCACCTCACTGTGGTGGACACACATGCCCAGTTCCATCCTTCAGCCACCTCCTGCGCTGTGATAGGGGGAGAGCTGAATGGGGGGGAGCTCTGGATCCATGTGAGGTGCAGGGCTGGTTCTAGCTCCGTTAGAAAGAGATGGTCATGTGCTATATGATGTCTGATTTTAGTTTCTTACATTATTCATGGGATAACCCCTTTAACCACCTCCGGACCGCCTAACGCAGGATCGCGTTCCGGAGGTGGCAGCCCTGCGCAGAGTCACGCATATATGCGTCATCTCGCGATGGGCGAGATTTCCTGTGAACGCGCGCACACAGGCGCGCGCGCTCACAGGAACGGAAGGTAAGAGAGTTGATCTCCAGCCTGCCAGCGGCGATCGTTCGCTGGCAGGCTGGAGATGTGTTTTTTTTAACCCCTAACAGGTATATTAGACGCTGTTTTGATAACAGCGTCTAATATACCTGCTACCTGGTCCTCTGGTGGTCCCATTTGTTTGGATCGACCACCAGAGGACACAGGTAGCTCAGTAAAGTCCCACCAAGCACCACTACACTACACTACACCCCCCCCCCGTCACTTATTAACCCCTTATTAGCCCCTGATCACCCCTGATCACCCCATATAGACTCCCTGATCACCCCCCTGTCATTGATCACCCCCCTGTCATTGATTACCCCCCTGTAAAGCTCCATTCAGATGTCCGCATGATTTTTACGGATCCACTGATAGATGGATCAGATCCGCAAAACGCATCCGGACGTCTGAATGAAGCCTTACAGGGGCGTGATCAATGACTGTGGTTATCACCCCATATAGACTCCCTGATCACCCCCCCTGTCATTGATTACACCCCTGTCATTGATCAACCCCCTGTAAAGCTCCATTCAGACGTCCGCATGATTTTTACGGATGCACTGATAGATGGATCCGATCCTCAAAACGCATCCGGACGTCTGAATGAAGCCTTACAGGGGCATGATCAATGACTGTGGTGATCACCCCATATAGACTCCCTGATCACCCCCCTGTAAAGCTCCATTCAGATGTCCGCATGATTTTTACGGATGCACTGATAGATGGATCCGATCCGCAAAACGCATCCGGACGTCTGAATGAAGCCTTACAGGGGCATGATCAATGACTGTGGTGATCACCCCATATAGACTCCCTGATCACCCCCCTGTAAAGCTCCATTCAGATGTCCGCATGATTTTTACGGATGCACTGATAGATGGATCCGATCCTCAAAACGCATCCGGACGTCTGAATGAAGCCTTACAGGGGCATGATCAATGACTGTGGTGATCACCCCATATAGACTCCCTGATCACCCCCCTGTAAAGCTCCATTCAGATGTCCGCATGATTTTTACGGATGCACTGATAGATGGATCCGATCCGCAAAACGCATCCGGACGTCTGAATGAAGCCTTACAGGGGCATGATCAATGACTGTGGTGATCACCCCATATAGACTCCCTGATCACCCCCCTGTCATTGATCACCCCCCTGTAAAGCTCCATTCAGATGTCCGCATGATTTTTACGGATGCACTGATAGATGGATCCGATCCGCAAAACGCATCCGGACGTCTGAATGAAGCCTTACAGGGGCATGATCAATGACTGTGGTGATCACCCCATATAGACTCCCTGATCACCCCCCTGTCATTGATCACCCCCCTGTAAAGCTCCATTCAGATGTCCGCATGATTTTTACGGATGCACTGATAGATGGATCGGATCCGCAAAACGCATCCGGACGTCTGAATGAAGCCTTACAGGGGCGTGATCAATGACTGTGGTGATCACCCCATATAGACTCCCTGATCACCCCCCTGTCATTGATCAACCCCCCTGTCATTGATCAACCCCCCTGTCATTGATCAACCCCCCTGTCATTGATCAACCCCCCTGTCATTGATCACCCCCCCTGTCATTGATCACCCCCCCTGTCATTGATCACCCCCCCTGTCATTGATCACCCCCCTGTCATTGATCACCCCCCTGTCATTTATCACCCCTCTGTAAGGCTCCATTCAGATATTTTTTTGGCCCAAGTTAGCAGAATTTTTTTTTTTTTTATTACAAAGTCTCATATTCCACTAACTTGTGTCAAAAAATAAAATCTCACATGAACTCACCATACCCCTCACGGAATCCAAATGCGTAAAATTTTTTAGACATTTATATTCCAGACTTCTTCTCACGCTTTAGGGCCCCTAGAATGCCAGGGCAGTATAAATACCCCACATGTGACCCCATTTCGGAAAGAAGACACCCCCAGGTATTCCGTGAGGGGCATATTGAGTCCATGAAAGATTGAATTTTTTGTCCCAAGTTAGCGGAACGGGAGACTTTGTGAGAAAAAAATTAAAAATATCAATTTCCGCTAACTTGTGCCAAAAAAAAAAAATTTCTATGAACTCGCCATGCCCCTCATTGAATACCTTGGGGTGTCTTCTTTCCAAAATGGGGTCACATGTGGGGTATTTATACTGCTCTGGCATTCTAGGGGCCCCAAAGCGTGAGAAGAAGTCTGGTATCCAAATGTCTAAAAATGCCCTCCTAAAAGGAATTTGGGCACCTTTGCGCATCTAGGCTGCAAAAAAGTGTCACACATCTGGTATCGCCGTACTCAGGAGAAGTTGGGGAATGTGTTTTGGGGTGTCATTTTACATATACCCATGCTGGGTGAGAGAAATATCTTGGTCAAATGCCAACTTTGTATAAAAAAATGGGAAAAGTTGTCTTTTGCCAAGATATTTCTCTCACCCAGCATGGGTATATGTAAAATGACACCCCAAAACACATTCCCCAACTTCTCCTGAATACGGCGATACCACATGTGTGACACTTTTTTGCAGCCTAGGTGGGCAAAGGGGCCCATATTCCAAAGAGCACCTTTAGGATTTCACAGGTCATTTACCTACTTACCACACATTAGGGCCCCTGGAAAATGCCAGGGCAGTATAACTACCCCACAAGTGACCCCATTTTGGAAAGAAGACACCCCAAGGTATTCCGTGAGGGGCATGGCGAGTTCCTAGAATTTTTTATTTTTTGTCACAAGTTAGTGGAAAATGCTTATTTTTTTTTTAATTTTTTTTTTCATACAAAGTCTCATATTCCACTAACTTGTGACAAAAAATAAAAAGTTCCATGAACTCACTATGCCCATCAGCGAATACCTTGGGGTCTCTTCTTTCCAAAATGGGGTCACTTGTGGGGTAGTTATACTGCCCTGGCATTCTAGGGGCCCAAATGTGTGGTAAGGAGTTTGAAATCAAATTCTGTAAAAAATGACCTGTGAAATCCGAAAGGTGCTCTTTTGAATATGGGCCCCTTTGCCCACCTAGGCTGCAAAAAAGTGTCACACATCTGGTATCTCCGTAATCGGGAGAAGTTGGGGAATGTGTTTTGGGGTGTCATTTTACATATACCCATGCTGGGTGAGAGAAATATCTTGGCAAAAGACAACTTTTCCCATTTTTTTATACAAAGTTGGCATTTGACCAAGATATTTATCTCACCCAGCATGGGTATATGTAAAAAGACACCCCAAAACACATTCCTCAACTTCTCCTGAATACAGAGATACCAGATGTGTGACACTTTTTTGCAGCCTAGGTGGGCAAAGGGGCCCATATTCCAAAGAGCACCTTTCGGATTTCACAGGTCATTTTTTACAGAATTTGATTTCAAACTCCTTACCACACATTTGGGCCCCTAGAATGCCAGGGCAGTATAACTACCCCACAAGTGACCCCATTTTGGAAAGAAGAGACCCCAAGGTATTCGCTGATGGGCATAGTGAGTTCATAAAACTTTTTATTTTTTGTCACAAGTTAGTGGAATATGAGACTTTGTAAGAAAAAAAAAAAAAAAAAAAAAATCATAATTTTCCGCTAACTTGTGACAAAAAATAAAAAGTTCGATGAACTCACTATGCCCATCAGCGAATACCTTAGGGTGTGTACTTTCAGAAATGGGGTCATTTGTGGGGTGTTTGTACTGTCTGGGCATTGTAGAACCTCAGGAAACATGACAGGTGCTCAGAAAGTCAGAGCTGCTTCAAAAAGCGGAAATTCACATTTTTGTACCATAGTTTGTAAACGCTATAACTTTTACCCAAACCATTTTTTTTTTACCCAAACATTTTTTTTTTATCAAAGACATGTAGAACTATAAATTTAGAGCAAAATTTCTATATGGATGTCGTTTTTTTTTGCAAAATTTTACTACTGAAAGTGAAAAATGTCATTTTTTTGCAAAAAAATCGTTAAATTTCGATTAATAACAAAAAAAGTAAAAATGTCAGCAGCAATGAAATACCACCAAATGAAAGCTCTATTAGTGAGAAGAAAAGGAGGTAAAATTCATTTGGGTGGTAAGTTGCATGACCGAGCAATAAACGGTGAAAGTAGTGTAGGTCAGAAGTGTAAAAAGTGGCCTGGTCTTTCAGGGTGTTTAAGCACTGGGGGCTGAGGTGGTTAATAATACTTAGTCTAAACAGAATCTGAAGTTCATCTGAATGCTGCAAAGGTCAGCAAAATAAGAGTAAAATGTCGGTGCTGCTGCTTTCTAGGTGTACAGTAGAGAAGAACTGCAGATCATTGCGGACCTGTGTATAAGACATGACGTACTCTGCGTCAGTGATGAGGTTTACGAATGGCTGGTGTACGCCGGAAACAAACACCTAAAAATAGGTAAAGTATTTCTGTATCGATTTATAATAAAGTACAAAAAACTCTCTTCTGGATCTGCACAGCTTCTTCATTTTGGGGCTTCTAAACGGAGTTGTCCTATCCTAGACTCTGTTCACAGTCTTGTGACCATAGTTTGGGCATTTTTTGCGGATCAGATGCGAACCCATTCATTTCAGTGGGGCCGCAAAAAATGCAAACGGCATCCGTATGTCCACTCCACAGCCCTGCAAAAAAGAATGTAGAGCTGGATCCATACCTTCATGGATACCAATGGTGCCCACTAACCCCTTTGACTTATATAGGGTCTGCCTATAGGAGACCTCCATGCAGAAGATCCGCTTGAATTTATGTGCGGATTTATGTGCGTTTCTGCACCAAAAACAGCACCAAAAAACACAATTTCTAACAGGTTTTTGGGGCGGATTTGCCACAAGTCTAACTTTTTATTAGAAAAGGATGAAATCCGCAGTAAAACCACAAACCTAATTGATATTCTGCAGATTTCTATATCGAAAAACATAAGCAAAGTGTATGATCTGGTCAAGGGCGGACTGGCCATAGACCCTACAGAGAAATTTCCTAGTGGACCAATGTCCAGGGGTCCACCCAAGCCCTCCTCACAGCTGCCGACTGGGTATGCAATGATCTTATGCTCTAGGCATTAAAGGGAACCTGTCATCAACTTTGTGCTGCCCATACTAACGGCAGAATAAAGTAGAGACCGGTGAGTTGATTTCAGTGGTCTGTCATTTAAAAGTTAAAATTAGGTTATTGCTGAGAGTCCCGGCCACCTGAGAAGGGTCATGGTTATTCATGAATTCCTGCTCTCCTGCCCACCTGCTGATGACTGACAGTCTTCTACAGAGTTTTCTCCCTTTCTCTCTAGGAGAGAACTGCCAATCATCAGTAGATGGGCGGGAGAGCAGGAGATTATGAATAACCAGGACTCTTCTCAGGTAGACTGGACTCTGTTCAAGGCCTGGTCTGCACTGATTATGATGCTGGTTCTCAGCAACCACTTACTTTTAGCTCATGAGTGACACACCGCTGACATCAGCATTTCTGTCACTATATTTTATGCTGCCCTCAGTGAGGTTAGCATAAAGTTGATGACGGGTTCCCTTTAAAGGGAACCTGTCAGCTACAAAATGCACCAGCATTACCTTACAGATGTTCTCCTCATGTTTCTAAGGATGTGCTTGTCTTGGATGCCCGATGCAGCTGATTGCAGAAAAGAAGAGTTTTATTCCCCTGCCGGACGTATGTAAATAAGGTTCTTGAAGTCAAGGGGGCAGTGGTTTTCTCGCTTCAAGTCAAACTCGCCGCACCCCTTTCCTGCCCCTTAGCATTTGATTGACGGCCTTCTGTATAATTTTATGTGCGATTCCAGCCTCACATCTTGTATCGTATTTTTGGCGCCCGCGCCTTGTTTCTCGCTGCAGCGTACTTGTACGTGAGCCTTCGTCAGATACACGGCAATGTTCTGTGGCACCCTCTCTCGCGTGAGCCTGCGCATTGACCCGCTGAAGACAAGCACACTGCAGCGGGGGAACAATGCCTAGACAGCGGAAACGCGATCATATGGTGCCTGCGTGAGATGTGAGGCTGGAATCGCACATGAGATTATACAAAAGGCCGTCGATCAAATGCTAAGGGGCAGGAAGAGGGTGCGGTGAGAACCTCCTTTACATACGACCTGCAGGGGGGAAAACATTATTTTTTTTTTTTCTGCAATCGGGTGCATCGGACATCCAAGACAAGCACTTCTTTAGAAATATGAGGAGAACATCTGTAAGGTAATGCTGGCGGTTTAAGGTGCATTTGTAGCTGACCGGTTCCTTTTAATCAATACTAGGAGCATCAGGTACTTATGCGCCTGGCCAACAGCCGCAGGTGCCATCTTGAACTCAACTGTATCCCCGTCCTTGGGACGGTAATACAGTTGAATACTGTGGTGAAGGTGGCAGTATTTTGTGCTGCACTATATTATTGCTTGTGTTGGCCCTGCTTTCTGTCAGTATGGAACCTCCTACAACATGGGGCCTCTTTTAGGTTGTTTTTTTTTCCAGGGCCACTTTACCTTCCCAGTCCGCCCATGTTGCTGGTATTGTACAGCGCTGCATCTTTTCTGCACGGGAATCCTCGTGGAAAAACCACATGTATTTCGCTACCTGTGCAGGTACCCTAAGGGAGATGTCCACCGACAGAGGGCGTGAGTTGTCGACTCACTCATTGCTTCTCTGTACATATCTAGTGCCGCTGTGTTGGGACATCAGCCCTGCCTGTTTTTACAGACATACATATTAGGCTAGGGTGACACGGCAGCATGTGTTGCGCAACTTAAATATAGCTGTATTGCTCTGAGAAATAGCTTCTAATGATTGTCAACGGGGTTGAGTTTCGACATGCAAATTCCTGCGACCGCAACACATTGGTCACAAAGAATCCAACACTTGGATTTTTTATCACAAATGACGCACCATCATGGACCACGAAGCAAGTCACGTACGGCTGCAGCTTGCCTGGATGTGCGCATATACACTGCAGTCAAAGCACATGTGAACTTTCTTTTCTATGGTTTTCTATAATATTTTTTTTTTTTTTTTAGCCACGTTGCCAGGTATGTGGGATAGAACAATAACAATTGGAAGTGCAGGGAAGGCCTACAGCGTAACAGGATGGAAGGTAAGCATTGTCAGGATGTCTCTTTACTGTAAGTCTGTCAGCATACTTTATTTTCGGAATTGTTATTGCTTTGCCCCCAAAATTAAATTCTAAAAGGTTAAAGTCCAGCAAAAAAAACAGAGGTTCTTAAGAGAAGGCGCCTAATTGGCATAAGGAGTCTTATAGGTCATGCAATGGTCCTCTTGGAAAAGTATGCAACTTGGCTCTCTTTCCAAAAAGAAAAGAAAGCTCAACGTTTGACCTAAACAAGCCTTGAGACATAAATTAGGATTATAAGCTAAGACAGTACCTCATCTGCAGACAGCTGTTTCGGGGTGATTTCCCTCATCAGAAACGGCTGTCTACAGATGAAGTACTGCATAAGAAATGATCCCAGCAGACGTACTTGCTCTTCAGAATAGGCTTTATTAAACGGTTCACAGAACGCGTTTCGGCATGTCAGCCTTTCTCAACTGCACATATTCTGAAGAGCAAGTACGTCTGCTGGGATCATTTCTTATGCATCTTATGGGGATTGCTCCTTTCCCGTGCGGACATCGATACTGAGGTCGTGAGCTGTCTGATTTTGGAATTTTACAGATGAAGTACTGGCTTAGCCATAATCCTAAATTATATCTCAAGGCCTGTTTAAAAGGTTGAACATTTGTAGCACTAGAGGCTCAGCTTTCTTTCCTTTTTGGAAAGAGAGCTAATGTTCATAAAAAAAATTTCCCCAGAGATGCTTTGCATGAGCTATAGGACTCCTTACACCGACTAGGTAACAGATTTATCTTCTGACCATTTCTGCATAATGAAGAGAAATAACTTTGTGAGTAAGTAGTCTTGAGGGTGGAGCAGTTCTCCTGAGACCAGGTACATCCTCCCAGGTCTCTTAAAGTGGCACGAGCTGTTGACGGTGAGGCCAGTACACCCTGCTTCAATGCCTGTGCCCCAAATAGCACTTTAGGAGGCTTGTGATGACATTCCCAGTTTGTGGGACATCAATCAAGCCAGGATGGGAACCAGCCCTGACGACTGGTTGGTGGTGGATCCGGGGGTGGGGGTTTGGTTCTAAATCCTGATAACCGGTTGCCTTAGGGAAACTTGTAAAATTTAACGTAGTTTCAGGTTCTAAGCAGTACTTGATGGATCATAAGGAGATCTGATGAAAGCTGACCAAAGCTATCTTTACATCTGCATTGTGGCTTCAGTTTACAACGCTGTGACGGATCCATCACATGAAGGATACCAGCGGTGCATGACAGACCCATAGACTTATAGTTGGGTCCATCAGGTCCCGTCAGTGTCTGTTCATTTATTGGAAAAATAGCGCTGCATGTTGCACTATTTTGAGGTGAAAAGTGGTGGCGTGTGCTGCTCCTACGCATGTATGATCTCAGCCTAATTCAGTTTTGAAGAGACGGGAACACAGGGTAGTATGGAAACCTGAGCTTTAGAATGTTAATAATATTAGAAATCATGAAAGTGAAGGAGATGTCTGTGACCTGAAGTATAGATGGAGAAGAAACGAAAGAATCCAAGATACATGAGAGGAGATAGTGTGGGAGAGGTATTAGAAATAGAGCGATGGTGATGGAGCAGCATAGTTCAAGTATTTTATCCCATATCCATTGTAGGCTGGGTTCTCCTTAAAGAGACCAGTCCTGTATGGAGACTTATTGGCAATGCTCCATGGGAAAGAAATATGCGAAATATGAAAGAGGCATCTCCCAAGAAAGAGAACCATCTCACCAGAGCCACCTCTTGGAAGTGACACCCTATGAGCAGGGCCGGTTTTAGACAAAATGTGGCCCTCGGCAAAATCAAAAGACGGCGCCCACATCTTGTAATAATGTGCTAAAATCACAGTCCGACACCCCCGCCGATCAGCTGTTTGAGGAGACGGCGCGTGCTGTTCACTGCTGCTGTCCCATAGACATACAGCAGCAGAGCAGGAAGAGCGGAGGGAGACGGCACGTGCGCACAGCGAATGCCGTCTCCTCAAACAGCGGAGTGTTGGGTGTCAGACCCCCGCTGAACTGATACTGATGACCTATCCTAAGGATAGATAAATGCAGACGGTATCAGCAGCATCTCACATCTTTGAAGTCTAAATAAAAGTCGATGATGTGAGATGCTGCTGATACCGTCTGCATTTATCTATATACTCCGGCCGTTGGATCCAAGGCCATCGGTGAGGCTGTTGCATCTAATTGGATACATCAACAAGGACCGAGTGGTGCTGCCTCTACACTTTGTTTATTACTATCCCAAGGATAGGTCATCAATATGAAAAAACTCAGAGAACCTCTTGAAGATACCCCCAATACTGTGCCTGTTGTGCTCCCCCCATGTCCACAAATACTATACACCCTGACTGCCCTTATTGGTAATGGTGCCCCTAATAGTGATAATACTCCCCAAGATAGCCCCCATTAGTAGCAATGCCCTCCATATTGCGTCAAATAATAAAAACGCCCCTACAGTACTCTAGTAGCAATAATATAACCATAACGCTCCCAGTGGCTCTAATGTCCACCTGTAGTGCCCCCACTGTAGTGCTTCCCCCCCATAGTGCATATATATATCTATATATATATATATATCTCTAAAGATGAAAGACGGACAGCACTCCAAGTAATAGTAGTGGTGTTTATTCACCCATGTGGATGGCAACGTTTCAGCTCATACAAGAGCCTTTTTCAAGCTGAAACGTTGCCATCCACATGGGTGAATAAACACCACTACTTTTACTTGGAGTGCTGTCCGTCTTTCATCTTTATTATACGGGGTAAGCTGCTACATCCCTGGACCTAGCACCCACATTGTTTTCTTTCGGTGCCGCCATTTGTTTTCTCATATAATATATATATATATATATATATATATATATAATATATATATATATATATATATATATATATATATATATATATATATATATATATATATATATATATATATATATTCCACTGTAGTGCCAGTATATATAATGCTCCTCCATTCCTCCCCAGTAGTGTCAAGTATATATAATGATCTCCTTCCACCCATCCCTGGTGCCCCCAGCAGTGTGGACATTTTGTATGAAAAAAAAAAAAAAAACGCCTTCCTCCTGTCCCCCCCGCCGCTGTCTGTGATACAGACCACATTACAGTGGGACATATAAGAGGATTGGACTACAACTCCCAGCATGTCCAAGCAGTTATTATGTAATATCAGAGTACATTATAAGAGGAGATCTACAACTCCCAGCAGACCCAGGGTGTTGTAATGTACCCTGATATTATAGAATGGCCTGGACATGCTGAGAGTTGTAGTCCTCTCCTCTTATACCTCTTCTTGTAATGTACACTGATGTTACATAACAAGCTGGACATGCTGGGAGTTGTAGTCCTCTCCTCATACCTCCTCTTGTAATGTACTCTGATATTACATAGCAGGAGGTATAAGAAGAGAGGACTACAACTCCCAGCATTTCCCTGGCACTTACATTGAGTCCATACTTCTTCACATGCATGGCTGGTCTTCTTCATTACTTTACTGCACTGCTGAGCTCCACCTCCTGTTCTGGTCACATGATGGTGAGGTCATCGCAGGTCCTTCATCCCCTCTTCTCTGCTGAGCTCCGCCTCCTGCATCTGACATTATAGCAGGTCCTGTCAGCACTAGGGTAATGATTTCTCTTAGGGTCTATTCACACATCCGTGTGTGTTTTGCGGATCCACAGATCCGCAAAACACGGACATCAGCAATGTGCGTTCCACATTTTGTGGACCGCACATTGCCGGCACTTAATAAAAAAAGGCGCAATTTTTTTCGGGAACGGAATTGCGGACCCAGAAGTGTGGGTCTGCATTTCCAGATCCGGCCAGCACATCATGCAGCCCCATAGAAATGAATAGGTCCGCAATTCCGTTCCGCAAAATGCGGAACAGATTTGCGGAGGACGTGTGAATGGAGCCTTATATGTGAGGGAGGAGACTGTACACTGCATTGTAAACTTCAGCTGTCCGCCCGTTTGCTTCCTCGGACGTTCAGCTGAACAGCAGCACTGAAGCAGGGGGCCCCTTAGACCAGACCTGGGCAAACTACGGCCCGCGGGCCGTATACGGCCCGGCGGACCTTTTAATCCGGCCCCCGGGCGGAGCCAGAGGCGTGCCAAGCAACGATACCCCTCCTCCGCGAATGAAGAGGACTTCCGACTCGGCGTGCTGCGTGTGGCATGGCGCGGTGGCAGGGAGGCAGCGTCAGCGGCAGTACTGTCTAGGTAAGACACAGCAGGGGGGGGGGGGTGCCTCGTGCGAGCCGTACCCGGGACCCGGCCGGCCGCAATTATTCCCTTCTCTGTAACAGCGCAGCGCCCGCGGCTCTCATAGTATCGGCTGTGACTGTCTGACACTGACAGTCACAGAGCCGACAAGCATGAAGCTGCGGCCGCCTCCCCCTGTGCTGTGTGTAGTCAGTGTGACTAACACATGGCTGATCATCTCTGAGCATTACGTTTCTAAAGGCAAGGGGGGGGGGGAGGGGTGTGTACTATTGTAAGGGGGGGGGGGGGTGTTCTGTATATGATGGGGGGGCCGGGGGGGTGTTCTGTACACAAGGGGACAATGGCTGGATTCACAGGGGACAATGGCTGGATTCACATTGGACAATGGCTGGATTCACAGGGGACAATGGCTGGATTCACATGGGGACAATGGCTGGATTCACAGGGGGACAATGGCTGGATTCACAGGGGGACAATGGCTGGATTCACAGGGGGACAATGGCTGGATTCACAGGGGGACAATGGCTGGATTCACAGGGGGACAATGGCTGGATTCACAGGGGGACAATGGCTGGATTCACAGGGGGACAATGGCTGGATTCACAGGGGGACAATGGCTGGATTCACAGGGGGACAATGGCTGGATTCACAGGGGGACAATGGCTGGATTCACAGGGGGACAATGGCTTTCACTAATATGAGTCACAAATAGTGAAAAATGTTCATTGTTTTGGGAAATTTTGTTTAATAAATTTAAATTTTTTTTCTTGTAAGGCAACCTCACTTTTTCATTGTTTAACTATAACAAGTACTCGTACCAGTTGTCCAACAATGATATTTACTGCTTTTTATAAAGAAATACAATTGATTTTATGCAGTATTGAGTTTAGCCTTTTGGCCCGGCCCTCCAAAATATTTTCAGTTTCTCATGTGGCCCCATCGAAAAAATAATTGCCCACCCCTGCCTTAGACAATGGGTGCCCTGTGCAATTGCCCCCAACCCGCCCCCCCCCTAACGCCGGCCCTGCCTTTGAGTCAAGATCCAACTTTCCAACGAGCCTTGGCATTTGGCAAGGTAATATAGCCAGGCCAGATATCCAATGGGTGGCGCTGGCAAGATGGTCCTCTTTCTTGGGAAATATCCAATTCCATGAATGATGATTCTGACTGAATTATACTTTGTGGGTCTTTTGGTTGGTAGGAGGGAACAAGTATGGGGGTGTATTAATCCATGTAAACCTATGAAGGTATCCTACACTCGTAGATTTGGCATTAGTGATAGATGTTTGGCATAAATTGCTGTAAATATTGATTAATTATTACAATTCTCTCCCAGCTCGGTTGGTCCATCGGCCCTGCACATCTCATCAAGCATCTGCAGACTGTCCAGCAGAACTCTAATTATACCTGTGCCACTCCATTACAAGTAAGTATGGCGTGTTACTACAGTGGTGAGACGAGAAGCTGACGTTTCATAAACCCGCTGAATCCAATTATAACTGAAGCAAACGTGTCAGCATCGAGCATGTACTGGTATTACAGAACACTACCTGTTGTGGTGCGGTATTCATTGTAGAAGATGTGCCAAAGAGGCTTATTCTGTATCAGAATATATGGGAGAACCAGATGACCAGAAAATAATTTTAGGTAGGGTGCAATGGTCGCTGCTGTCACCAGGCTTGATGCAGAAATGCACATTGATTCAGGACCATACATTTCAGCACCAGTTGGGTCAATTGAGGTTAAAGGGATTGTCCAGGCTGTTTTCTTTCAGAAACGGAGCCACCGCTGTCCACAGGCTGTGTAAGGTATTGCAGCTGAGTCCCATTCAGTGGAACTGAGCTGCAATACCTTACACAACTTATTAGACAGAGGCTGTGTACAGTGTAGCCTGGGCGCAGTGTGCTGTATATCCTGGGAGGGGGGCGTGTACGGTATAGCCTGTGAGCAAAGGGGCTGTGTACAGTGTAGCCTGGGAGTGGGGGGACCGTGTGCTGTATATCCTGGGAGGGGGGCGTGTACGGTATAGCCTGTGAGCAAAGGGGCTGTGTACAGTGTAGCCTGGGCGGAGGGGGACCGTGTGCTGTATATCCTGGGAGGGGGGGGCGTGTACGGTATAGCCTGTGAGCAGAGGGGCTGTGTACAGTGTAGCCTGGGCGCAGGGGCACCGTGTGCTGTATATCCTGGGAGGGGGGCGTGTACGGTATAGCCTGTGAGCAGAGGGGCTGTGTACAGTGTAGCCTGGGCGCAGGGGGACCGTGTGCTGTATATCCTGGGAGGGGGGCGTGTACGGTATAGCCTGTGAGCAGAGGGGCTGTGTACAGTGTAGCCTGGGCGCAGGGGCACCGTGTGCTGTATATCCTGGGAGGGGGGGCGTGTACGGTATAGCCTGTGAGCAGAGGGGCTGTGTACAATGTAGCCTGGGCGCAGGGGCACCGTGTGCTGTATATCCTGGGAGGGGGGGCGTGTACGGTATAGCCTGTGAGCAGAGGGGCTGTGTATTGTATAGCCTGTGAGCAGAGGGGCTGTGTACAGTGTAGCCTGGGAGTGGGGGGACCGTGTGCTGTATATCCTGGGGGAGGGGGGGGGGTGTACGGTATAGCCTGTGAGCAGAGGGGCTGTGTACAGTGTAGCCTGGGCGCAGGGGCACCGTGTGCTGTATAATCTGGGGGGGGGGGGGGGGGGGGTGTACGGTATAGCCTGTGAGCAGAGGGGCTGTGTACAGTGTAGCCTGGGCGCAGGGGCACCGTGTGCTGTATATCCTGGGAGGGGGGGCGTGTACGGTATAGCCTGTGAGCAGAGGGGCTGTGTATTGTATAGCCTGGGAGCGGGGGTGGGCCGTGTATGGTATACAGTATAGCCTGGAAGTGGAGGGGCCGTGTATGGTATATCTTGTGAGCGGAGGGGCTGTGTATATAATACTATAGGTGTATTATAGCAGACATGTGCTACGCCCAGTATGGTTTGTACTTGCATGGGCACTCTGGCTGGTATTTTGAGGCCATAGCGACACCTCTGGACCGAACACCAATGTGTTATTAAGGCCTAAAGGGGATTTATGGGTTAGTAATTTTTTTACAAATGGGTAAAAAAAATAAGCAGTACTCACCCTCATCGATTTGCTGCTGTTTTGACGCTGGTCCAATTCCTGCGGCTCTTCACCTCTTGGTCACGGCTCAACGCTCCAGGGAATAATGTCTCAGCCAGGCTTGTACTGCCACCTACTGGAAGTAATATTGTATAACACATTGGTAATATTACTGACCAGAGGCTATTTGAAGACTATGTAGTCTAGGGAGATACACACTGGGATGCCCAGGAATGATTTTGTGTGTGTTCTTGGCCCAGAGGAATGACGCTCTGTCTCTCCCATGTCCTCCTTTCATGTGCAGGAAGCCCTGGCCCACTCTCTGCTCAAGGACGTGAAGAGGATGGACAAGCCTGAATGTTACTTCAATGAACTGCCTCGGGAACTGGAAGTGAAACGTGACCGCATGGCTCGCCTGCTTCAGGAAGCCGGGTTAAAGCCAGTCATTCCAGAAGGAGGGTATTTCATGATTGCTGACGTTTCTGTCCTAGGTAACACATCTACATGTAATTGTTTCAACAGTCTTAGCAGTCCGTAATGAAACATGACTTCTCATAATGTCACGGACGTTCCCACGACAGGTGGCAGGAGATCGGTGGGACTGGCAACACGTGGTTTGATCTGACATGTTTTCCGTTTGGATCAAATGACGTCTGTTTCTGGTGCTTGCCACATCTTCTTTCCCCAGGTGTGGCTATTATGGTCATTTAAGGCTACTTTCACACTGGCGTTTTGGTTTCAGTTTGTAAGATCCGTTCAGGGCTCTCACAAGCGGTCCAAAACGGATCAGTTTTGCCCTTAATGCATTCTGAATAGATAAGGATCCGCTCGGAATCCATTAGTTTGCCTCCGTTCCGTCTCAATTCCGCTTTGGAGGCTGACCCCAAAACACTGCTTGCAGCGTTTTGGTGTCCGTCTGATGAAACTGCGCCAAACGGATCCGTCCTGACACACAATGTAAGTCAATGGGGACGGATCCGTTTTCTATGACACATTATGGCACAATAGAAAACGGATCCGTCCCCCATTGATTTTCAATGGTGTTCAAGACGGATTCGTTTTGGCTATGTTACAGATAATTCAAACGGATCCGTTCTGAATGGATGCAGACGGTTGTGTTATCTGAACGGATGCGTTTGTGCAGATCCATGACGGATCCGCACCAAACGCGAGTGTGAAAGTAGCCTGACCTTCTCTATTTATTGTTTCTCCCACTATGCTATGCGGTTTATAGCTTCAGTTTGAATTGTGGCTAGCTGGTGTGTGGATCTCGGCTGAGTTCCTGGTGCTGCCATAGCCACTTGAAGTTAAGTGTTTTCTTTCCCTTTTTGTATTTTGTTTGGGTTATTTTGTGTGTTGCATTTCCCTGTCATTTGTATTAAGGCCTGAGGGAGACTCCTGTTCATTCTTCCTTTTGGAGGAACAGGTTGTATCAGTCCTGACATTAGTAACAGGGTCCTATAGGGTGAGTTAGGACATTAGGTATTCTGTGTATGAACTCGCCTACCTCTGGGGTCTGTTCATACTGGTAGTTAGTCAGGACTTTGATTAGGGTTTTACTAGGATGTGTCCATCGCCTTTCCCTTGTTTCCAGGCCCTATTCCCTCACCCCTTTCCTTTCTGTGTTCGGTGTGGTGTTTTCCTCGCACACCCGAACGTGACACATAATGGCACACATGCTCCTGGGACCCTTTTAGGTCACAAGATCCATCATTCCCAACAGCAAGCCTCCAAGTTCTGCTGTGTCTGATTCACAACTGCATGATCTGCTGCCACCTAGTGGGCATCTATATAATACAATTGGTGCCTCGAACAACATGCATGCTACTTTTTCATTTAGTTTAACCCCTTGCATACCAGGAGGTTTTTGCGTTTTCATTTTTCTTCCCTATCTTCTTTGAGCCATAACTTTTTTATTTTTCCGTTAACATAGCCGTATGAGGGCTTATTTTTTGCAGGGTAATTTGTACTTTCTAATGCCACCATTATGGCATACAGTGTAGTGGGAAGCTGGAAAATAATTCCAAATGGGGTGGAATTGGAAAAAAACACAATTCCTCCACCGTTCAATGGGTTTTGTCCCTACGGCGTTCCCTTTGTGGCAAAACTGACCCCTGCCCTTCATTATCTGGGTCAGTACAATTACACAGATGCCACATATGTATAGGCTTTTTATGTCTAAATAGTGTAAAAATTAATTGAAACTTTAAAAAAAAATATATATATTTTTTTTTACATCACCGTATTCTGACCCCCATCACTTTTTTTTTATAGTTATAGCTACTGAGCTGTGTGGGGGCTCTTTAGAGAGACCCAGTGTATTGAATTAAATTATTGGCATCCTCATTTTTTAGCTTTTAGATGCCGTGATCACACTTGATCACGGTATCTAAAGGCTTTAATGACTACGATTGGCATTATTGCCGGTCGCGTTCATTAGCCGCGGGTCTCCGCTGTTTCAAACAGCAGGGTGCCATGTTTACCCATCGCTCCAGCGCCGTACATGTACGGCGCTGGTAGCAAAAGGGTTAAAGAGTACCTGTAAGCTCTCCTGACATGTTGTCATGATAAGTGTGGGGGGAAAAACTCCATACTAAACACAGGAGGGAAGTGGAACAGTAACTGGGCCTGGAAACTAGGGAGGAAACAGGTCACCTCCTAAACAACCCTAATCCAGGCCCTAACTACCTATCAATATGAATAGACCTTGAAGGTAGGAATATTCATATGCTGTATACCTAGGCCCTTATATCCCCATAAGGCCCTAGAATGAGGTTAGGACGAGAGACAACCCATTCCTCCCCAGAAGGACGAATGTAAGTCTCTGTCTCAGGCCCAGATACAAACAACAGGGAATATAACCAACACAAAACAATAAGAAGAGACAAGACTTATCTGAAAGTAGAAAACTGGCACTCCAGAAGCACCACAGAGTACAACCGACCAGCTAGTTAGAAGGCAGGAAGAAAATCTATAAACCGCACCTCCAAGAGTGAGAAGCGGCTACTTATTGGAAAGGTAAATTACCAACAAGCAACACCTGAAGCAAGGGGTGTGCCATTCACCAAAACACAGACACAATAAGATTTGCAGTGAACTTGTCAATTTAACCCATGAGTTGGCAGTCTCTCCAAGCTCCTGGTACCTGCCACGGGAAATGTCCGTGACACATGTCTGTTTAATAACTACTTGCATTCCCCCTGCAATAAAAATTCTGGAGCATCTCGTACTGCATTATGTCAGTATGGTTGAATAGATACAAGGTCATGCAGAGACACACAGCATTTTAAATAACTATAATGCCCTGCGATCCCGTAAAGAGTGTGTTTTCTGCCCTGGACACTCTTGTCTCAAAAAGGCCTTAACTTTGCAAAGTGCCATTGATTAGTAGGTGCAGGGTCAAGCAATTACGCAATGTGTTTGTAACTACAGGGAGTATCTAGTGAATCAGTGCTTATATGAAATACATTTGCTGAAAGTATTATTATTATTTTATGATCTGTTGAAGGTGTGGATCTTTCTGAATTCAAGACTGATGAAGCCTACGATTACAAATTTGTAAAGTGGATGATAAAAACAAAGGTGAGCAAAATGACGTGAGCACTGCCTGACATTGTAAGACAGCCAGATGTACATGTATAATGAAGGCACAGACGGCAGAGGACCCCCATGCAAGAACAGTATACAGGCGTCTTGCTCTCAGAGCTAATTATAAAGCATTCCCCAGTTCCACCATTAATCTATGAAATTCATGACCTTAAATAAAACCTAGTGGACGACAGTAGCAAGCTGCTTTTTATGTGGCAGTGGCCTCTTTACTGGGTTCCTACGGGCACAGTAGGTCAGAGAGCAGAGATAAGGAGCCTGTCAGCTCCCCAACTGATGGAAAAGAGAGAAAATCCAGAGGCTGCAACCAGAGCATCTCAGCTATGTACAGAAAAAAAAAGGCTCCATGTTTTTTAATAAAGACCAATTGAAAAAAAAAGATTTTTAGCTCAAACTCAGTACAATGCAATAATAAAAAAATTGCCTCCCAAAGGTGGACATGGCCTTTAAATCTTTAGTAGTGCAGGGAGTGTACAGGAGACTGAAACCTTAACCATTAAACTATTACTCTGTACCTGTGCAATCTGTTGTAGAAACTAGCGGCTATCCCAATGACAGCATTTTGTGGACCGGAAACAAGGAATCAACTAGACAAATATATACGATTTTGTTTTATCAAGGTAAGCTAATAAGTATATTACATACACTTCCAGTGTACTTGTTGTTTCAGGTTACTTTTCTGTATGTGTACATGAGAAGTAACACTATATCTGGCCACTACACGACTGATAGCTTGCTTCCCCTCTGCAGGCTCCCTCCATTTGTCAGTTTTTACTGAACTATTGGATGAAGACTAGCTGTCATGTCTCCCATACACCGCACAAGCATAGAAGAGGAGACCCCCTCCCTCTCTCTCTCTCTCCCTCTCTGTAACTCCCCCTGCCCCATTAGAAGCAACAATATGGAAAATAGTCTGTAAGAGTAATGTACAGTGTACCTATGAATCTAGCATTGGTGTGAGATAGAAAACCTACTACAGCCAGCAGCAGTGTCTCTGTGGCTCTGTCTTCTTCCAGCAGCTCCGTGCTCTTTTGCCCTCCATACCTCTCCATAGACTTTATCTTCTATTACTAATATTACAAGGTTTCTTATATCCACTTGTACTATTGATTTATAAAGCAAAGAATGGGCCCCTGCAGAAGGGGAGGGGGAGTATAATTATTTTAAAATATAACTTTTAATGAGGTCTCGAAAATACAGAATAATAAGACTCACTACACAGTATAGACATACATACACAAACGGGCCAACTTAATGGTACCCTGTGGCTGGTAAAGACAATAAATCTGCTCCGTCTGGGGAAGACGTGAACAGTCTTACCAGACCCTTTGTAGATACTGGGGTAGGTCCGTGATGACAGGAGCCAGGAAACACTGGATGTATACCGTGCGGGAGCTCGTACGTCTGCCGTGTAGCCGTGTAGATGGAGCAATAGGACTGGTCCTATGTGACCCTACCAGAGGTGGAGGGGGCTATTATGCTTCTACCTATGTACGCGGAGCACTCGCCCTGAAAAAAAGGGCGACCCCGTCCGGTAGCCTGCCCCTATCTTGGACCTGATCCCTAAAACTACAAGCAATTTGCCAGTGCAAAAAATAATAATAATGGAGTTGCTTCCAATGGTCTCCCGACGTGGCACGTTTCTGTCCGTGACTCTTCAGGGGAGTGAATGCAGGAAGATGACGGAGAGATAGCCACAGGTCAAATACCTGAGGCTAAGTAAATACTGGGGGGGGGGAACAAGCAATAGAGGCTTGTAACTGCTATCCCAGGGTGGTGAGATGCAGTCTTGCACAGGAGGTGTAGTCCTGTGCTGGACGGTCAGGGGGATGCAATGATCCACTATCAGGTGAGTCCCTTCTGGTTGGGGGAAACAACGAAATAAACCAGCCTATTGATTTATAGAGTGTTTGTTGAAACAATAGTGTCTAATACTTCAAAATGTGAACATCCGTCTATACCTCTTTTATATATTTGTGAGATTGGAGTATTATTTGATTATCTGAGGTCAGTTTGAAAGGTGACTTAGGCTACTTTCACACTGGCGTTTTGGCTTTCCATTTGTGAGATCTGTTCAGGGCTCTCACAAGCGGTCCAAAACGGATACGTTTTGCCCTAATGCATTCTGAATGAAAAAGGATCCGCTCAGAATGCATCAGTTTGCCTCCGTTCCGTCTCTAGTTCGCTTTAGAGGCGGACACCAAAACGCTGCTTGCAGCTTTTTGTTGTCCGTCTGACAAAACTGAGCTTAACGGATCCGTTCGGACACACAATGTAAGTCATTGGTGACGGATCCATTTTCTATGACACAATAGAAAACGGATCCGTCCTCCATTGACTTTCAATGGTGTTCAAGACTGATCCGTCTTGGCTATGTTAACAAACGGATCTGTTCTTAACGGATGCAGACGTTTGTATTATCTGAACGGATCCGTCTGGAGTCTGTGCAGATCCATGATGGATCCGCACCAAACGCGAGTGTGAAAGTAGCCTTACAATGCATTCAGAACATAACAAAAAAAAGTCAAAGGCTCTGAAGACTTCCCGAATGCACTGAACCTCCATACCGACTCAAGAGTAACTGTAGTTTCCTATATTCCATAAATGAATAATACAACAGAATATGAAAAAACTTTGTAATATATGTTATCAGAGAAAGATGCTTCCTTGCCCTCTTATCGGGTTTTTCTCTTGCTCCCCTCTTCTTCACTAACTCTTGATTTTAATTCTCAGATCTGTCTTCAGTAAAGACAGGCAACCTGCTCACTCAAGGATCAGATTGCATAGAAGTCTGTGGAGAAGGGAGGGACTGCTAGTCCCGACCCACCTGCTCAGGAAAAGTTAGAGTTGGGGCTCAGACGGCCGTAGTATTCTGAATTACGCAAATTGCAGAACGCGGTTGGCCGGCACTATGATAGAAAATGCCTATTTTTGTCCGCAATTGTGGACAAGAATAGGACGCAGTCTATCTTTTTTGTGGAGCTGCGGAATGGAACTAGAAATGCGGATAGCACACTGTGTGCTGTCCGCATCTTTTGTGGCCCCATTGAAATGAAAGGGTCTGCACCCATTACGCAAAATTGCAGAACGGATGCGGACCCATTCATATGGTCCTCTGAAGGAGCCCTTAAAAACAGGACTGCAGAGAGAAAAACTGCTAAAAATTGTCAAGTACACCTCACATAATGGCCAGAAACCGTGTTATTCCTCATGTACAGCCACATTGCAGCTTAGTCTGAAAAGTTACCTGAAACGACAGCTACACTTTTAAGCATTTCTCCTGAAACGTATTTTGAGATTTTTCATGACCTCAGCATGTTGGTTTGGCAGAGATTCATTGGAGACCAATAGTGTTGAGCGAACTTGTGTTTTAAGTTCGGCGTCTAAAGTTCGGGTTATCGAAGAATCGCGTTATGGATTCTAAATTCCGTTATGGTCTGTGGTAGCGGAATCTATAACGCGATTTTTTTCGATAACCCGAACTTTAGACGCCGAACTTAAAACACAAGTTTGCTCAACACTAGAGACCAAGCAAGATTAAAGGGGTTCTCTGGTCTCAGATGAAATTCCTCATTGCTTTTAATCTACCCCCTTCCTGTGACTTCTGTTCAAGAGCTCTAGCCATCTTTCCCACGCAGTGCTTCGAACATCGCTTGAGATGTAGCTTTGAGGGATCAGCAGTCAGCAGAGTCTTGGATGGGAGCTGGCGCATGCGCAGTAGCTCTAAACTGTGTGCCTGTGTGGTAGTTCCTCTGATGTTCTTTTCCAGCTCTCCAGCCTTTTCTTCTGGGCATGTCACGTCTGATTTCAGTCTAGCGCTGGTGGTCGATTCATCCGGAACTGTCTGCAGGAGAGCGCTGTGAGAGATGGGAAATATAATGTCACGGACTGGAAATGATGCTACAGGAAGAGATGTAAACACCAGTAATATTACATACTGATCTCTAGGTATTATAGGCGGGTAGTAGTAATACAGTGTTTGTGGGAGTTTGATCGGCATCCCTGCCGATCAGCTATTTGAAGAAGCACGATGCTACCTGCACGCCATCTACGTTGTAGTGGTGGCGCAGTGTAATTACAGCCGTTTGTCCCTTTAAAGTGAACGGGAGAATTTCTAATTATACTGCACCACAACTACAGGGGTGCTAGGTGTGGGACCCCCCCCCCCCCCCCCCAATCTGATATTGATGACCTATCCTGAGAACAGGTCATCAGTATTATGACAATGAACAACCTCTTTAATGTGAGGAATTTATTTCTTTTCCCCCATAAGGGGTTTTAAATTTGTAATCCTCTGGTCACTTGTCTAATACACTGCAATGTATTATGCCATTTAGGCCATGTCACCCCCAGAGGGTGCAGTTAGGGTGACAGAGCACCCTCTTACATAGGTGCAGCAGGATGTCAGCTGTATGTCATGACAGATATTTCTTTTTTTGTTCCTTACAGCAAGACGAAACATTTGACGCCGCTGAGAAGATCCTGAAAAATTGGAATAATTGAAGACTGGAAAAATGTAATCTGTAGCTTAATGAATTGAATAGCAATGTTGCCATAATCTGTAGCATCGGTTAAAGGGATTCTGTCACCTCGTTTTAGGTTATAGAGCTGCGGACATGCACGGCTAGATCGCCGCTAGCATGTCCGCAATATACCTGTCCCATAGGTCTGTGTCCTTTTATTTAGTTTCAAAAATGATTTTAGAGATATGTAAATGAGCCTGGTAAGGAGCCCAAGGGGCTGCACTAACCTTCCTGGTGCCCAGCCTCGCCCCCTGTGAAGGAGTCCAGCACCGCCTGCGTCCTCCGAATCTCCTTCTTTCTTCACAGTTAGATCGCCGTAATCTCGCGCATGTGCAGTTCCTTCCCTGAGGCTGATGCGCGAGATTACGGCGATCTAACTGTGAAGAAAGAAGGAGATTCGGAGGACGCAGGCGGTGCTGGGCTCCTTCACAGGGGGCGAGGCTGGGCTCCAGGAAGGTTAGTGCAGCCCCTTGGGCTCCTTACCAGGCTCATTTACATATCTCTAAAATCATTTTTTAAACTAAATAAAAGGACCCAGACCTATAGGACCGGTATATTGCGGACATGCTAGCGGCGATCTAGCCGTGCATGTCCACAGCTCTATAACCTAAAACGAGGTGACAGAATCCCTTTAAGGTTTTGTTCACATTACTAGTCTAAAAAGATATTTGCAGAAACCATTCTGATATTATTCTTTTTAAAGGGGTTTTCCAACCCCATGAAATTTTTACAAACCGCACACAGCAGTATAAAATAGGTCAATCCCTGGTTCCTCTGTTTACCGGGCTCCAGGGATGACGTTACGCGTCAGCTTGTGACCACTGCAGCCAATCACTAGCTGTAATGATGTTGTGTCGACACCACTGAAGTTACAGTTGTGGTTACATGTAGTTTCGACACGTCATTGCAGGACCCCACTAAACAGACCGATAATGACATTTAGAGTTGTAGGGACTCAAAGTGCAGGGATAGTTGTGTGGCTCGGACGACTCCCTGGCAAGTCAGTGGCTTCCATCTAGGTGCTGGACCCCAACACACAATAATGTCAATTTCGTAGGAATCGAATATGCCTATTTTTATATTTTTGGAGTGTGGGAGGAAACCCCTTTAATCCGTGAGGAAGGAATGCATAAATTGCAACAAAAAAAGCAATTTATTCATTTTATCCCATTTCAGTCTTAGGCCTCTTTCACACGAACGGAAGTACGGGGCGAAACCCCACGGAAGCACTTCGTAGGGTTCCGTGCTTCCGTCCCGCATCTCCGGATTTGCGGACCCATTCAAGTGAATGGGTCCGCATCCGTGATGTGGAATGCCCACGGAACAGCGCCCGTGTATTGCGGATCCGCAAATGCGGTCCGCAATACGGCCACAGAGCGCACACATTCGTGTGAAAGAGGCCTCAATGTGAGGCCTTGCATAGACTTTAATCTGTGATTTCCGTTAATATATTATAAAAGAAAACGCTAAATAAAATCTAGAAGTCTCTGTTTTGTACATAGCCACTTCCTGTCAGGTATATAAACTCTGTGGACGATACTATATTGTGTGGTCTGCTGCAGTATCCAGAGTCTACACCACATGCAGTAGTAGCACCATTTTCAGCCTCTGGTCAAGCCAAACTTGGTTGGTCTGGGATTCCCAATTCCCAGGCTGTTGTGACTCTTGAAAACTGCCAGAAAACAAAACGGTGGATGGAGCAGGAAGCATGGGGCCCCATGCTGTGTAGTTTCTAGTGCTGGTGTACTGAAGCCCAGATACCATTCACTTGAATACACCACCATGGCCACTACACAGTGGACAGAGCCTTCTGGTGCCGGCAACTGATGAAAATTACACTTACAGGTAATTCGATTTCCAGGAGTCCCTCATCAGCACCACTTGCGGTTGACCTCTTGGGGCAGCAAACACCTCCAGTGTTTTCCAGGCTACTACACCAGGATGGATGCAGCTGATTTATTAAAACAAACAGGAAACCTTTTATGTGCTAAATTCAGATAGTAGATAATAAGGGAGGGAATGTAAGGGTACTATCAGGAGGGACTCCAGGAAATCCAATTACCGGTAAGTGTAATTACCCCTTTCTATTTCATGCCTCATGACAGCACCACTGGAGAAATACCAGAATACAACTCTTTAGGTAAAGGACAGGGTATGCAAAGCCTAGAGGATAATAAGTCCCAGCGCTGTGACTAGACCGAACGTCCTGACTGTAATATTAGGGGAGGATGTCTGAACCCACTGTTCAAGATTTTGAGCTATTCAGAAACTGTGTCCTGTCTCTCTTCCTGCTCTGCCATAGACATAGCAGCAGCAGGAAGAGAGACGGGAGACTGCACGTGTACACTGTGCGCGCCGTCTTCTCATACAGCTGATCAGCGGGGGTGCTGGGTGTCGGGCCCCTGCCGATCTGATATTGATGACTTATCCTGAGCATAAGTCATCAATATCGGAGAACACCTTTAAGATGGTAAATCTAATTACACAACTGGGTTTGATTAAGAAAACCAACCAAAGGACGGCAGAACTGAAAGATCTGTATTTTAAAGCTTCCTATTCAGGATTAATGCCCGAGAATAACAAGTACTTGATGAAGGAGATCTTCATCTGGTTATCCGGGGCCACAATCTTCATCTGAACTCCTGACCACAAAACATATCTGAGTTGAAGTCTCTGTATTAGATTCTGCGCAGGAAAGATGGCAAGAAGATGATAAAGTTGTCACAGTCTCCTAAAAAACTGGTTTATACGTTAAGTATTACAGCGGAAGGAGCAGAGACTGCTCCAAACACATTTAAAGATTTGTATACGCCAAAGGAGCACAATGACAAAAACTGTATACGCAATACATTCTAATCATCTGCAGGTGACATGTGACTTGTACTTACCAAGACGGAAAGCACGACCATCCACCTGCGCATCGGACCAAAACACAAGGTTACAAGAGACCTATATTCAGCCGTGGCACTACCCTGGAGCTGTGCCCAGCACGCCACAGAGGCTGGTAAGAGTACAAGTGAAACCAGTACCATAGAAGGTGGTGATTAGTTAAAGGGGTATTCTCATCACAGACATTGTTGTCACATAGAGAGGGGACCCACACCTATCTCCAGAACGAAAGTGAAGGAAACCACAACCTTCCATTTATCGCTATGGAAGTTCATAAAAAAGCCAAGAGATGGCTCGGCTATTTCTGACTGTTCTATATCGGTGAATGAAGAGGAGGTCGTCCATGCACGTCGCTTTTTGGCCCTCCCACGGAAGTGAATAGGGAGCATGCCGCACTCTCCTTCACCATGGGTGTCCATTCTGGAGGAAGGAGCATGTCAATATAAATTACGGGATAATCCCTTTAAGGTAATTTAATTCTGCTGTGTGTTTTCTGTTTGCCGGTAGAAAACGCACCATAACCGCAGGTATTTTGTTGCAAAAACCACATGCTTTTTCTTTTGCCACACAAAAAACGCACCACACCCTTAGTCCTCTTTCACATGGGCGTCATGGATTTGGGCCGCATAAGATGCGGGTGCGTCACGGGAAAATGCACGATTTTTCCGCGCGAGTGCAAAACATTTTAATGCGTTTTGCACGCACGTGAGAAAAATTGACATGTTTGGTACCCAAACCCGAACTTCTTCACAGAAGTTTGGGTTAGGTGTTGTGAAGATTGTATTATTTTCCCTTATAACATGGTTGTAAGGGAAAATAATAGCATTCTGAATACAGGGGTTAAAAAAATAGCATTCTGGAGGGGTTAAAAAAATTAATAATTTACCTCGCCTTAATACACTTGTTCGCGGAGCCCGGCTTCTCTTCTGTCTTCCGGACCTGGGTAAAGGACCTTTGATGACATCACTGCGCTCATGGAGATGGATCATGTGGCGGACCATGTGGATTAAGGTGAGTTAAATTATTATATATATTTTTTTTAACCCCTCCAGCCCTATTTTACTAAGCATTCTGTATTAAGAATGCTATTATTTTCCCTTATAACCATGTTATAAGGGAAAATAATAATGATCGGGTCCCCATCCTGATTATCTCCTAGCAACCATGTGTGAAAATCGCACCACATCCGCACTTGCTTGCGGATGCTTGCGATTTTCACGCAGCCCTATTCTTATCTATGGGGCCTGCGTTGTGTGAAAAACGCACAATATAGAGCATGCTGCGATTTTCACGCAACGCACAAGTGATGCGTGAAAATCGCCGATCATGTGCACAGCCCCATAGAAATGAATGGGTCCGGATTCAGTGCAGGTGCAATGCGTTCACCTCACGCATTGCACCCGCGCGGAAATCTCACCCGTGTGAAAGAGGCCTTAGGTTGCCTTAACACGCTGCGGGTTTTGTTGTAGAAAATTCTGCAACCGAAAATCAGTTCCATTCACTTGAATGGGGCTTTCCGAGATCCATGTACTTGTTTCCCCGTTCAAATGAGTGGAACAGATTTTTCAGTATCGGAATTTTCGGAAAAACAATCTGCAGCATGTGAAGGCACCCTTAGGCCACCTGCACACGTTGCGGAATACGTGTGGTTTTTCAATGCGGATTCTTGTGCAGGAAAACCGCAGCTTATTACAGTACCAGCAAAGTGTATGAGGTTCCACAAATAAATGCACGGAAATTCGTGTGAATCTCATGTGCGTTCAACTGCACTCGTGGGCAGGTGACCTTAGGGCACGGCCACACGGTCAGGTTCCTGCATGCAGTTTTGGAAGCCAAAATCAGGAGTGGATCATAAAAGGGGTGAAAGTATAAAGGGCAGATATGACTTTTTTTATTTTTATTTTATTTACTCCTGGTTTTGGCTTCAGAAACTGCATGCAGAAACCTGACCGTGTGGCCGTAGCCTTAGGGCATACAGTGAAGTTTTTGAATGTAGCAAGCGGAGATTAATCATTTAGGCTCTGTTCACATCTGCGTTCAGGCTCTCCGTTCCTGTAGTCCGTCCGGAAGTAGAAAAAAAAATCAAAAAACGGATCCGTTCAACCTCCCATAGAAACTAATTGACGTATGTAAGCATACGTTTGACTCCGTTAGTTGGTAATACGTTCGGAATACGTTTTTTCAGACGGAAAACAAAATCCTGCTTGCAGGATTTTTTTCTACGTTCAGAAAAGCGGATTCTTGACGGAGCGTCCATTCACGTTCATTGTAGTAAATGAGAAACGGATTGTTACATTTTTCTTTCGCGGACATAACGTACCTATAGTACGTTTTTTTTGTTTCTGAACATGCGCAGAACAAACAGGAACTTACAAACGAAGACAGGAAAACAAGGGAGTGTCATGTGACAGTCACGTGAGCGCTACTCCTCACCATTTCTGAAGGCTGATGTGCAAGTTGGAGAAAGTCTCTTGAAAAGGGTATGAATTGATGCAATTGAATAGTATTTACTTCGATCATCTACTGGGGCATGTTATTTGGCTACTGGGGGCTAATATCTTGAAACTGTGGATGCTATTTGGCACATGGGGGATGTTATTTGTCTTTTGTGAGATGCTATTACGCTACTGGGACATTATTTGGCTATTGGGGGCAAATATTTTGAAACTGTGGATGCTATAAGGCTACTGGGGAATGCTATAAGGCTACTGGGGAATGCTATAAGGCTAGCGTGGGCCGGATGACAGTCATTAGGATCTAATCTGCCGTCTGATTTTGTGTGGGTCATTCACAATGTAGTCTGGTCTGTGTATGTTGCAAAAGTCAAATTGCAATAGGGGGTAGATATAATTTTAAGGAACAGAGGATAAATTTTGTGTTTTAACTAATCCCTGTTTTAACCCTTGTTGCATCTTGTGCCAATGTGTATGTTTAAATATGTCTATAAGCTCTTGTCTATAATGGTTCTGTAACGTTTTCAGATGTCTTCGCGTTCTCCTTCGGTTGGCAGTCGAAGTACTCCATCCTTTCACATGCAGGTAAAATTCTTTAAATAAAAATATACTATTAATGATCCAAATAATAAATATGTTTGAACCACAATACATATTTATATATTTCAGGGACACTCCGACACTGAATCCTCTGCTGGCGAGGAATTGCGTTTTTCTCCTGAACCAATGGAGTCAGTAAGTGTGGAATGTTATATTTAGATTTTTTGGTTTCTACACATCCATAATTGGTACAATGGATATAAACTCGAAAGGTACATGATTTGCCAACACCGCAAAAGGATAGATAGGCCAATGTATTGGCAACAAGATTTGAAAGAGGCATTTTGGTTGCTGCAGGGCAGGCAGACGGCAATTTTCAATGAATACAAAACTGTGTTTGTTTTTCAGACACAGGAGGGTACACATTCCATTGAAAATCTGCGAAGTAGACGTCATAACGACGAGGATGTGAGTATCTATACTTAGGTTTTCTAAAGTAATCAAATGTCTTTTGTGATAACTATATTATTTATTAGGACACAAACAGGCAAAGTGAAAATCCATCACCAGTTCAAAAAAGAACTTCCAGGCGTGGTGGTCGCGGACAACGTGGTCGTGGCAGTCGTCGTGGACGTGTAGGCCGTGTGAGTAGGCACATGTGCTGTGATGTGAGCTGTCCACACTGCCCCCAGTATACAGTATCTTATATCACCTATAAGATAACGTGGCCATCATACCTCAAATTTTTTTAATTATTAGAACAAATGACCGTGAGGATTGGAGACATTTGTTTTACCCAAACAAAAATCTAAGTGTTGCTTATCCCATAATGGACATACCATGAACAGGGGCTACTCTCTTATTAATTTAAAAGCAATGACCCGCTCGCCCAGTCTACATCTTTATAGCCGTTCACACCCAAAGATCAAATACAAGGAAACCAAAAAAAAATTTATATTTTTTTTATTAAAACCAAAGATGCAGTGGGCAGTGGTGGCACATGCAACATATTTGCTTAGAAGTTTTATCAAAAAGACTTAAGTGCTATTGGAATTGCAGGTAGCTTTTTAAGGTAATGATAACATTTGTTTTAAACCAAATAGGCTAGACAGCAAGAATTGGACGAGGAAGATAGGGAATTTCTCCCAATCATAAACTGTGAGCTGCTAATACAGCTAGTAGAAGCAAGGCCAGCTCTATGGGACCAAACAGACCCCAAACACTCGGACCACAACACGACTCGTCGACAATGGCAAGAGGTCTATGCCAATGTGGTTCCCACATGGAACGATTTGAGCCGTCAGGCTCAAAAAAATTGTGGTACATTAATTTCATTCCTTTTGTTAAATCATTTGGTTTTAGAAGATTTGATAGTGATGTTTCTAGTTGGAAGAATAGTGAAGTGAGCATAAGTTTTCTGTTCGGAAAACTTTGTTTCAACAACTGATACAGCCAATTCAGGTACCGCGAAAAAAATGGCAACAGTTTTTTATGCAATCCGATGTCAACAGAAAATAATATATATAGCATTATATACGGTTATTATAATTGTTCTTTATTTTCTAGCTGAAATCATATCAACACGCTGGAGGTCAATACGCGATAGGTTTATGCGTGACCTCAATCATGAACGAACGGCGCCAAGTGGTTCCGGTCCTTCTCAGAGGAAAGCTTACCAATATGCACCACATCTTCAATTTCTTCAACGTTGTTTTCAGCAGCGCATGTGAGTGAAATATCCTAAAGAGAAGCAAAAAATAAAATTATGAATATAGAAATTATACCTTTTATTTCCCTATCTATTATAGGACTCATTCAAGCACACTCCCTCCTGAAGCAGAACCTCTTGAACATGAGGAATCAACAGAACAATTGTCTGGACGATCTACCGATCAAACTTCGTTACCATCTCAGTCACAGGATTCTGCTCATGAGTCGCGCGGCCGCCAAACTGAGACATGTGCTCAGATTGAAGATACTCGACAGTTCATTTCTTCTGCCTTTGACCGAGTTTTAAGTAGGCCGAGGCCAGTTCGAAGACCACATAGAGTCTTTGAGGATCTTGCACTGATCTTCCGAGATTGTTTATTAAAAATAGAGGAGGAGCAAACTCGGTATAAGCAAGAGTTAACTTCCATGATCAATCATGTCGAGGTAGTTTGTCGTCCAGAACCCCTTAACCCTAATCAGCAGTTTCTATTAACGTTAAGTCATTGGATGGACAGCATGACTCCAGAGCAGAATTGTGATTGTCGAGTGACATTGATCAAAACTGTTTGGAATATTAAACACCCACCACCCTCTCAATTTGTTCCTCTGGCTCAGTCGTATCCCCCAGCCACCTCCTACCCAACATCCATGACTTCTCCACCTGCTCACTCATACTCTGAGCCACATATCGCTCCCCAGTCACAAAACTTTCAACAGTCTCAACAGTCACAAAACTTTCAACAGTCACAAAACTTACCCCTATCCCAAAACTTTCAACAATCACAAAACTTTTCCCATTCACAAGACTTTAGCCAGTCCCAAAACTTTCCCCCATCCAACACTTTACCTACGTACCACAACTTCCCACAGGCCCAAAACGTAGGCACTGCACAAAAATTTCCAGCTTTACAGAACTTTTCATCAACATCCCACATCTTTATTCCATCCCAAAGCCATCCACCGTACCAAAGACAACCTACGTCCAACCAATACTCAACGTCTCACACATTTCCACCTTCTTTCAGCCAATCCCAATCACAGCTACCTTCCTATGTCTCTGCACAAACACCTTTCCAATCCAAAAGCACTGGAAGTTCCCAAACACGTCTACAGACACCAAGTCCAGAGTTGATTTCTAGGTCAACTCCAAATAAAATCTCCATAAACGAAGGTGTTTCCACCTCCGTTTTTCCCACTCAAACCACTTTTAATACCCCTTTCTCAAACCAATCTGTTCCATACCAATCTGGTACTGATTCATATTCCCTTCATACTCCACAACATCAACAACAGGGTGATTATGTCAGACCGCAACATTCGTTCATGCAATCACTCCTAGACCAAAGTGCAGAAGATGATGGGTCCCCAACTGCTGCCCCAGGAAAGGCTCCATTCACTCAACCAAAACCCTAGTTAGCTAAATATATATTATGTTTTCTTTAAGTTTATAAATGAGTACCTGGCAAGGTTATATTGACCACAGTGTCAATTTTTTTGAAGTTTACAAATAAGTACCTCACAATGTTTATATTGACCACTGTGTCAATTTTTGCACTTTAATGATGTTGAACTTGAAACATTTTCTATGTTTAATACTTTTATATTATTATATTTATTTTAAGTATGTTTCAGATATGTGTGTAATTATTGTGCACTTATCAGCTTTCAGAAGCCCATACAAGCTGCTAAATATAGGCAGGTGGTTTGATTTCCTCGTTCGGACATTTAGATTTTCAAGAACTAACATGATAATCATAGCAGATTGGACCCTGAAATGAGTAATTGGCCTTATTATTCATGATTACTTTATCTCCGGGCCAAGGTGCTGATGACTGACAGTTTTCCAGCTAGTCTAAAAATGCCATTCATCAGCACATGGGTCAGAGACACAGAGATTAGCTACCATGACTAGACTCAGGTTGGTTCAACTCTTTTACGGTAATGGACTGCAATGATTATGATGATAGTTCTTGTTTATCACGTGTGAGAGTGACACAGTACACAAATCCATATACTGTCACTTATTCAGCACCTTGCGTGGTCTGCACAAAGCTAATGACTTTTTCAGTCTCCCACCTGTTGTTGTTCCATTGCTATTGTCTCACTATCGTGATCCTCCATTGTACACTTTCTTGAAAACTATGCAAATACAAGAATAGAAATGGCATATGTCATTACTATTTTCTTTGATATAATGTCTCATGCACAAGACTGAACACACTCAGAGACATGGGGTTTCTCAAAAAAAAATTGTACCTGCTGATGTAATTTAAAGGGGTACTGGAGGACACACCATCAGTGATTACACTGCTTCTTTGCATGTTGTGCCACCCACATGGCTCTAGTCTAGCACTTTTTGCATCATATTGATGATGCACAGTAGCCCTGCATAGCAGCATTGAAAAATGTGCACTTCCATTTGCATGTTCCATGTCACCATATAACTTCTGGCCCGCTCAAGGAAGACATGTCTCGCGGTGCATACTGTAGTGTGATGATTCAGAACTTGGTATGATGATGCTATCACATAGCATGTGCAATCATGAGAATGGTGTACACTTCAGTCACAGATAGAACAACCTTTTCACAATGGACATTTTGTTATTCCTACATGTACGGTAGAGCTTATCTTATCCTTTTGTTATGTGAATTCTACTTCCATTGTGTTGAGCTACGTGCTTTTATGGAAGTTTATTTGTTAACTTATGCTAATGATTATTAAAATATAAAAAAATATTTTAAAATAAGTATTTTTCTAAATAAATACTTTTACTATTTCAAATATACTTGGTCAGTGGTTTTAATACTTTCAAGATTCAAAACGACAAACAAGGGATATGGAGATGGTTGGAGAGGCATAGCTTACCTTTTGCTGAATTAAGGCAATAAATGTAGGTAGACCAATAGATCATGGTTGTCTCAACAATAAACAACAATATAATAAGAACAAACAAAAAAATCTATTATGTACAGAACAAATTACAACTTTTATTAACTGTACATATTTAATAAACAAACAGTAACAAACAATAGAGAATATATATTTTTTTGGAAGAACATCGCAGGAATATATAAGTTCAAATATGTTCATCCTGCCAAAGCACAGATCCAGCTGAAGAAATGAAATATTCTGCAAATTGATCGCGCATGCGACTCACAGCAACTGTTGATCTTGGGCCAGTTTCTATGTGATCTCCTGGTGGATTTAATGACAGTGGCTCCGTAGGCAAAGGCTCTTTGGTCAGTACATAATTGTGCAACACAACGCATGCTTTTATGACATCATCCACAGTATCCGTTTTCAATTGTATTGCACGAGTGAATATTCGCCATTTTGCAGTCAATATGCCAAAAGCACACTCGACCATTCTTCTTGCTCGAGTCAGTCTGTAATTGAACACTCTTTTGCGATAGTCTAGACCACGGCTGGCATATGGCTTAAGTAAATTTCCACACATTTGGAAAGCTTCATCTCCGACTAGAACAAATGGAAGTGCAGGGTTTGTAGTACCTGGTAAAGGCCGGGGCTCTGGTATACCAAAGTTTCTGGAGTACAGCCTTCTTCCCATATTAGAATTTTTAAAAACACGGGAGTCATTTGTTCGTCCAAAAGCTCCAATATCAACAGCCACAAATTTGTAATTTGCATCAACAATTGCCATTAGAATCACCGAAAAATACTTTTTATAGTTAAAAAACGAGGATCCACTACGTGGGAGCTTCAAGAGCCTCACATGCTTCCCATCCACTGCACCAATACAATTGGGAAACTGTGTCACCTCATGAAACTTGTCGGCTATGCTGATCCACTGTTGGCAAGTAGGATGGGGAAGAAATTCTTCACGCATAAGATTCCAAATTGCCCGGCAGGTATCTTTAACAATGTAAGATATTGTAGATTTTCCTAGTCGAAATTGAAAATGAAGACTGGAAAAACTTTCACCACTAGCCAGAAACCTACAAAAAAATGAAATAAAATTTAACATAAGTGTTACACAAATACTATTCACAATAAAAAAAACTGCAGCAAAACAACTTTTCGGATTGTCCCACAAGCATTAATTCAAGATCCTTCACAGCAAACAGATCAACATTACCTAGCGGTTGAACGGAAAATGGTATAAAATTTTGATGAATTTACATAGGTAACTACTATATATAAAAACGTGTCTCTTGAGATTAATCATATACTCACAATAATAATAAAAACAAAAAGGCTCTGAAACACAGTAGAAGCAATAATTGAAAGTTGTACCATACATACCGCAGAGTGACCATGAGTCGTTCTTCGGGAGTTACACTTCGACGAAATTTCGTATCCTTCCGTCTCAATCGGCGACGTAAACGTTGCGAAAGGTCATCAAAGCTTGCGACACTTACACGGAGATATTCTGCAAATTTGACAGGGTGTTTTCGGAGTTCTTGATAAAGGGTCGAATAAACACCTCGTGTCATTCGGCATGATGTAATGGGATGCACCCAATATCGCCGTCTCCTTTTCATGGATGAAATTCGCATCTTTCGAAGTTTCCATATCATATAGTCCACTGAAAAAAGGACATGAGCGGGCAGCATTGTGCCTCTTCCAGCAATTGGATGTCACAATTGCTGCACCATTATATAGCATGCAGATAGGGGAGGGACAACTGAAAAAAAAAAAAAAGGAAAATAACGTATCCGTTAGCGGAGTAAATAAACGGATTGAACGGACATTAACTGACATTTTTAATCCGTTTATTAACGTATCCGTTAGATGGTATCCGTTTAAAAACGTATGAAAATATGTCCGTTACGTTCCGTTATGAATGAATCCGTTTCAATTTTGAAACGGACGCAAGTCATAACGGAAAGCCGAACGGAGGACAAACGCTGATGTGAACGAGGCCTTAGATGATTTCTACTATGCAGAACACCAGGGGTTAATAAGGCTGCTAAACAAGCTAAATTGAATACTGCGGTGAATGCATGTTCGTTGACGCAGTGGGGCACATTTACTATAGTGTCGCCGCCTGTTTCAGTCGGACAGTCAGTTTTTATTTTTTAAATCTCATTTACCAACTGTTTTGAAGGCATTTCCGCCTGTTGCGCCTTCTTTGAGTTTTAAGACAAATTTAAGAAGTTTTCTAACTTTTGCGACTACTTCTTATTTATGTAGGTGCGCCTTATTTTGAGCCAGACTTTGTTGTAAAGAGTCTAATTTCTACTCCATCCCAGGGCTGGTGTACTTTACTGTCTCTGCGTTGGGTGGTGAGTTGTGCCACAATTTGCCTACTTTCATTGAGATGTGCGCCAAAATTCAGCTCGCTTGCGCCACATTTTCATGCAAATACTGTTTACACCAGTTTAGTGAATTTGAATGTGTCTTAAAAGAAAACGACCACTAGATATCAGACTTAAACCAAAAAAAGACAAACCAGATTTATAAAAGGATCATAAATGAGGCGCAAATTGAAGACCGACTTTGCCAATACACCTGTTCTTTTTTTACTCCAAAAAAGGTGAGCTTGGTAAATGTGCCCCTGGAACTGCATCCAAACTGCGCTGTTTGACCGCACCCTTAGTACAAAATTCGCATCCCCAATTAATGTATTCGGACATAACTGAGAGTAGGTTGCTAGACATGGATAAGGCCTCTTTCACACGACCGTATGGCTATTTCAGTGTTTTGCGGTCCATTTTTCACGGATCCGTTCTGTTTTTTGCGGGCAATAATAGGACATGTTCTATCTTTCAACAGAAACGGATTGCATACGGAGTACATTCCATTTTTTGTTTTTTTTGCAGAACCATTGAAATGAATGGTTCCGTATACGGAACACAAAAAAACGGTCGTGTGAAAGAGGCCTAAGACAGCCCTGCAACCTTGTTTCCTGTATCCCCTAGGGCAGTGTTCCTTAACTCCAGTCCTCCGGGCCCACCAGGCGGTCATGTTTTCAAGATTTCCTTAGTATTGAGCAGGTGATACAATTAGTGTCAGGACTTTCCATAGGTATTCAATCTGTGGGATATTCTCAACACCCGCAGGTGGGCCCTAAGGACTGGAGTTGAGGAACACTACCCTAGGGAACATTGCTATGGAGAGGGGATTTGCCCGCCAGTCTAAGGCCTCTTTCACACTTGCGTTGTCCGGATCCGGCGTGTACTCCACTTGCCGGAATTACACGCCGGATCCGGAATCAAAATGCGTTCAGTGTTACTATGGCAGCCAGGACGCTATTAAAGTCCTGGTTGCCATAGTAGGAGCGGGGGAGCGGTATACTTACAGTCCGCGCGGCTCCCGGGGCGCTCCAGAATGACGTCAGAGCGCCCCATGCGCATGGATGACGTGCCATGCGATCACGTCATCCATGCGCTGGGGCGCCCTGACGTCACTCTGGAGCGCCCGGGGAGCCGCACGGACGGTAAGTATACTGCTCCCCCGCTCCCCGCTACACTTTACCATGGCTGCCAGGACTTTAGCGTCCCGGCAGCCATGGTAATCATTCAGAAAAAGCTAAACGTCGGATCCGGCAATGCGCTGAAACGACGTTTAGCTTAAGGCCGGATCCGGATCAATGCCTTTCAATGGGCATTAATTCCGGATCCGGCCTTGCGGCAAGTCTTCAGGATTTTTGGCCGGAGCAAAAAGCGCAGCATGCTGCGGTATTTTCTCCGGCCAAAAAAACGTTTCGTTCCGGAACTGAAGACATCCTGATGCATCCTGAACGGATTTCACTCCATTCAGAATGCATTAGGATAATCCTGATCAGGATTCTTCCGGCATAGAGTCCCGACGACGGAACTCTATGCCGGAAGACAATAACGCAGGTGTGAAAGAGCCCTAAGCTGCTGTTTGTAGCTGCCTTGAACCACACAGAGGACCAGCGGATCTGATCTCCATAAACCCACAGCCATCAATAGTGACTTAAAGGGGCTGTCTCAGTTCAGCAAATGTCCTTTATCATGTAGAGAAATTTAATACAAGGCACTTACTAATGTATTGTGATTGCCCATATTGCCTCCTTTGCTGGCCTGATTCATTTTTCCATCATATTATAGATTGCTTATATCCATGGTTACGACCACCCTGCAATCCAGCAGTGGTGGTCGTGCTTGCACACTAGAGAGGCAGATACTTTTTCCTATAGGGTGCGAGCACAACCACCATTACTGGATTGCAGGGTGGTCATAACCATGGAAACAAGCCGTGTATAATGTGATAAAAAAGTGCCTTCTATTAACTGTGTCCACATGATAAATGCCATTTGCTGAAGTGAGACAACCCCTTTAACCATAAACTTCATTACTCTCTTCATAAGGGTCAGTAGCAAGCCAGGGTACCTCCCCGCATAGGCTCAGGGGCGGCAGACAGCCAGGTCGTTCTGGGGCCACTAGGAGACCTCTGCCCAGAAAAGTTCTAGCTACTCAGGAAGTGGAAGGAGAGGCAGAATCCTCTCATCCTCAGAATCCTTAAAGGACCTTGAGGGCCTCTTCTAGAACATCTTCATCCGTAGAGCAGGGAACTTCTCTTAGTCTGTCCTTAGTACGGACAGAAAGAACACTGGAGGGTGGTGGTGGAAGGGACCTTTTAACCTGTTTTTGTCCAAAGAGGGCAACCTCCAGGGGTGCTGTCATGAGGGATAAACTGGAAATGGCTGATCAGGCGTGCTGGGTGTCGGACAACAGCCAATCTGATTCTGAGGTCAGCAATATCTAAAAGCTGGACAACCCCTTTTAGGAATTTTCCAAGAGATTTTTCATCCTCATCCCTGTGTCATTGAAAACACGGCCAATTTAATCACCTATAATGGCCAATATAGACTAAAATATCTTCATCAAACTGTTGTTAACCGCCGTCCTACGCCTGTGTATGTCCACCTGTAGATATGCTGATTTCCTACAGTCGCTTTCCATAACATTGTGTGCATGCAATATTGGGCTTCATGCACACCACCATATTTTTCATCCGTGTGCTATCCGCATTGACCCATTAACCTCTGTGGCGGTGCATACATCCGTGTTTTTAGCAGATACGTGTAGCCGTTCTGCAAATTGTTGGTGTAGCAGAGAGAATAGCCCTTTCTATTGATGGAAGAGGGAAAAATTCTAACGGAAGGTATCTGTATTTTGTCGATCTATTGTCTGCGGACAGAAATACGGACACAGCAGCGTGCATGAATCCTTAGCTTTTCAGAACCCATTGATGTTCACTTTTCTTGTGATTCTTGCAGATATAATACTGAAAGTGAAACCTCCCAAAGTGGATACTGGCGGGTCAAGACATGGGCCACATGCAGGTGAACACTATGGGGATCATTTATCAAAGACTGCCTTTTACTCCAGTGTTTGATAGCCCTGCGCTGCCGGACACGCCTCGTCATAAAGTAGGTGAATACTCTGGCAGTCCGTCCACTTGGAGTGAAAACTACTCCAGGGACTGGAGTAGTTTTTTGCCAACATTTACACCTGTTTCCAGTGGCAAGGGTGGCATGAAAATGTCACATGCAACAAAAAAGAGGCATGAAATATTTATTTTTTTAAAGCCACACCTATGTGTGGTGTTGCCGCTAAAACCACTGTTCATTGGTAAACTATGCAATCATGAATGAGTAGACCCTATGGCCGCTTTCACATGAGCGATGCTGATTGGAGGACTTTTTTCTACCGCTGTTTTACGCCTCGTCATCCAGTTGGGGCGGGACGGTAACGCGTCGGGGGCCGGTACTCCAGCCCTGGCAAATTTACTAACCTTTACGCTTGGAAACAGAAATAAACGTTAACAAAAGTTTTTATGCCAGGCGCAAGGACGGCCACAGAAGCGCCTAATTTCTGACGAGGCTCACACCTCGTCTCGTCATAAACTGGACGAATCTAAGGGCAGCGCAGAGGGGGAACTAAGACCGGCATAAAAAGCTGGCGTTAGTAAGGCTAGAGCTACACTGGCCGCAGCCAGGATCGCAGACTAGCGGTGATTCCATAGAAATGAATGGGAGTGCCGCTGCAGTCGCAAGAAATCCAGTTGTGTTGCAACCAGTATCACTGTGTAGCCCTAGCCTTAAGGACATTCACATGTCCGCAATTTCGTTCCGCATTTTGAGGAACGGAATTGCGGACCCATTCATTTCTATGGGGCAGCACGACAAGAATAGGCATTTTCTATTAAGTGCCGGCGATGTGCGGTCTGCAAAATGCGGAACGCACATCGCCGAAGTCCGTGTTTTGCGGATCCTCAAAACACACACCGACGTGTGAATGGACCCTAAAGGGGTATTCCGGTTCCTTGACTTGGGTCTGCTTTGAAAGCATTGTGCAGGTTTTACAAATGTCTAATATACTGTAATAAACATTTTTGCACTGTTATCTAATAATATATTACTTCTTAAGCCTCATTCACACATCAGTGTTTGGTCAGTGATTGGAGCCTCCACAGACATAAGGTATAGGCCTCATGCACACGGCCGTTGTTTTGGTCCGCACCCAAGCCACAGTTTTGGCGGCTCGGATGCGGACCCACTCACTTCAATGGGGCCACAAAAGATGCGGCCAGCACTCTGTGTGCTGTCGGCATCCGTTGCTCCGCTCCGTGGTCCACAAAGAAATATATAACCTGTCCGGCGTTTTGCAGACAAGAATAGGCAGTTATCTTAATGGCTGTCCGTACCGAACACACACGGACACCATCTGTGTTTTGCGGATCCGCAATTTGCGGACCGCAAAACACACAACGGTTGTGTGCAGGAGGCCATAAGGGAAAGATCTGCACCTGTTCTGTGTTTAGAGCCGCACCTGGTTTTGGCTCGAAATCACTGACCAAACACTGACGTGTGAATGAGGCTTTAGTCTCAGTCTGCCTTGTTTACACTCCTGCATCCCTTAGTTCCGACCTGTCTGCTCTCCATCATGCTCCGTTTCTCTGCTCTGTGTCTAGTCCATTCTCTCGCACCTGGGACTAGCTCTGGTTGGAGCTTCTCTGCTCTGAACTTTCCGTCTGCTGAGAGAGGGAGCTGGCAGGCGTGTAAGGGAGCAGTGCTCTACATCACCTGAATAGTCCTGGAAGAGTTCAGTGCACACACACAAATGGGTTTTTTCGTATTTATCACATTGTCCTTCTAATAATTGTGCATCCAGATGAATAAAATGTCTCATCTGCACTAATTTGAAGAGGGGAATGAGCTGCTGTTATGCCCACTTTTGTGCCCCTTCACAGTAGTTATGCCCACCTTGAGACCCCTGCTTCACCATGCAAATGAACTGCCAGGCGGGTGTGCCCCGGCTATCCCTCCCCTTGCTACGCCCCTGGCTGTCTGTATTTGTCTTTTTCTGTATTGACATACAGGTATGGGACCATTCACACGTCCGTAGAATGGGTCCGCATCCATTCTGCGGAATGGGTGTGGACCCGTTCAGTCTTAATGGGGACAGAAAGGATGTCCGCATCCGCATTTCCAGTCCGCGGTTCCCGAAAAAAATAGAGCATGTCCCACTGTTATTGGTACCTTGCCTCCATGTGCAGCTGAATGTAGGTGTGCCCTACTATTATATATACATGTCCCATTCTTGTCCGCAATAGCGGAGAATAGGCATTTCTATAGGGGTGCAATACACTACGGACGTGTGTCAATCTGTCTGCAAAGCTTACATTGTGTCTGTATGATTATCACTATGTATCTCTATTTTCCATCTGTCGGTCTGTATTGTTCTGTCCTGCTTACAAACATCTTATGACAGACGATGCCCTTGCCTCTGTGTGCTTCAAGAAGGAGAAGACCTGGAAGAAGTGGGGCGTCGAGTCACTTCCGAGGCGGACATGTATCACGTTAGTTTTAGTTCACCACATACACACCAACACTACAGGAGTTGAAAAAAAAGTTACATAACTGCAATACCCCTTTAATGTGTGCCCCATTGTGTCAGGGTCTGTTCAGGAAAAAAAAACTGATGGTTTTGCACACAAGTTCAATCAGTTTTGTCTGTGATTGCGTTCAGTGTGTGCGTTTATACACGCGTGAAGAAAAACTAATCAACATCTCTTAGCAACCATCAGTGAAAAACGCATTACATCCGGATGCCTTCCGTTTTTCACACAAACCCCCATTCGCTTCTATGGAGCCAGAGCTGCGTGAAAAACGCACACTACACCGTATTTTTCCAGAATGCAGAGATGATGTGTTAAAAATGACGCTCATGTGCTCTGACCCATTGAATGAGTGGGTCAGGATTCAGTCTGGATGCTATGCGTTTGCTACACATGTCGCATCCAGACGGAAAAATCGCTCTAAGGCCTCTTTCACACAAGTGTGACGGATTTGCTCCGGATGCGTTCAGTGAAACTCGCATCATTTTGCAAGCAAGTTCAATCAGTTTTGTCTGCGATTGTGTTCAGTTTTTTCCGTGTGGGTGCAATGCTTTTTGATGCATTTTTCACGCACGTGAGAAAAAAACTGAAGGTTTACAAACAACATCTCTTAGCAACCATCAGTGAAAAACACATCGTACCCGCACTTGCTTGCAGATCCAATGCGTTTTCCACTGGAGCCCCATTCACTTCTTTGGGGCCAGGGCTGCGTGAAAAACGCAGAATATAGAACATGCTGTGATTTTCACGCAAGGCATTGCACCCGTGCGGAAATCTCGCTCATGTGAAAAGGGGCCTAAGGGCTCTTCAGCTACATCCAATCATCTGTTGCATCCAAAGATCGCAGTGTAGTAATGCTAGCATAGAAATGAATGGGGTTACAATGTAGCTGAAATGCGTACAGCCATCCCAGAATCACAAAATATTCAACAATGCAGAGTTTTTTGGGATTCTAGGGTTGTGGCATACGTGCAAGTTGCGCTGTGACCCCAATCATTTCTATGCTACCATCGCAACACTGAGATCATCAGGCGCTACAAAGATCTCCATTGGAAAACGCAGCGTAAAGCCTCATGCAGACGTCCGTGGAACACCGGACTGGCATTGCAGGAGCGCACAGCGTCATAGCAACCAATGAAGCCGTACGCTCCTGCAATGCCAGTCCGGTATCTCATGGTGCTTTGTGCATCGGGCCGCCCGCCGGACTATTGTCCGGCACTTATGTGATATTATGAGTGTGGGACAATAGCTCCGCGGGCGGCGCGATGCGCACAGTATCACAGTAACCTATGATGCTGTGCGCACGATGTATGCCGCTCCGGGACATATGGCCCGCTCACGGAGGGCATACGGTCGTGTGCATGTAGCCTAATGCTGAGAGCATCAGATGGTTATGTACCCTGCCAGCAGCCGTGAGCAGGGCTCAGGCACCCCCATGGGTATTGGCCCACCGGGAAATTTCCCTGTGGCGGCTATGGCCAGTCTGCAGCGGCCCAAGGTTTTTTCCTCCCATAGAGGATATGCATGCTGCATTTTTATTTTTTAATACACCAGAACCCCCCTAATTAAAGGGGCTGTCAGTCCTGAAGACGACAACCCCTGGGGTCCTAACATGTGCCCCACTCTCCTATCCATGGTCCTGCCGCTGCTCCATTCGCAGTAATGGCTCGGTCCCATGACCCCTGTGATTAAGCACAGCGGTCACGGGGGCCCCAGCCACCTTCAGGGCCTAATGGGCCAGCTGCTTCCGGCCCCACAGGACATGACAGCGGAGAATCACAGGCCTCAGTGGTTATGTGATCAGGCTGCCCCTCGGACTGCAGACTGGGCACCTCCACGGCCAGACAACCCCTTAGCAAACAGTAGCAAATCTCCCTTAGACCATAAGCCAATATCTGGAGCTGGATTTTTATTTATTTTTTAACCCCTTAAGGACCTAGGACGTACCGGTACGCCCTATTTCCCGAGTCCTTAAGGACCTAGGACGTACCGGTACGCCCTATTTCCCGAGTCCTTAAGGACCGAGGACGTACCGGTACGTCCTGACTTAAAATCGGAACTCCGGCGCCGCAGGGGTTAATCGGAACGGGATTTCGGCTGAAATCATTCAGCCGGCATCCCGTAACAATGCAGGGGGGGGGTCATTTGACCCCCCCGTATCGGCGATCGCAGAAAACCGCAGGTCAATTCAGACCTGCGGTTTTCTGCGTTTCCGGTCCATTCGGGTGTCCTGTGACCCGATGAACCGGAAAAAGACTGCGATCGGTGGCGTAATTATACACCACCTATCGCAGTCCGAGGATTTGGAGAGGCGGTGCTGGCCCTGGTGCTGAATGCCGCTGTCCAGGGTGCTGATTGGTGCAGGGGAGAGAGGCGCGAGATTCAAACTTCCTGCGCTCCTCTCTCCCCTCCTCTTCCTGTCCAGCACCCTGACCGTGCAGCATCGTCCAGCACCAGCTCCTGTGTCCCCCTAATCGGAATCCATCACCCTCCTGCACCCATCGCCACCCAGGTAGGTTAGGGTCAGTGAGGGAGAGGCACCGTTAGGCAGGGAAAGAAGGGAAAAGTAAGTTAGAAAAAAAAAAAAAAAGTACTTTTATTCCAAACTTCCATCTAACCCTAACCCAGACCCCTCCTGCCACTTGCCCCCCCACCCACCCCCCACCAGCCACTTCCCCCCCCCCCCACCTGCCTCCCCCCCCCCACCCACCCCCCACCAGCCCCCCCCACCCCCCACTCACCACCACTTTTTTTTTTCTGCGTGCGCTGACTGGCCGGCACTTTTTAGCGTCCGTCCACTGTTAGCGCATCGCCCGCCCCACCACCCCACCGACCGCTGATCAGCGTTGTACCGCTGATCAGCAAGTTTTAACTTTTTTTTTTTCTAACACTTGCCCATTTTTTTGCCTGGACTTTTTAGTACGCGAACACCCGTTGCCCCCACACACACGCACATATAATAAAGTTTGCCACACACGCACACCTACACGCACACACACCCATGGCCCACCGGATGTTCTCGGCCGAGGAGGCATACGCCCAGATTGCCTCCGACTCTGAGAGCCCCAGTGAGGATGAGGATGACCCCACATTCCTTTTGTCATCCGCATCATCCTCCTCATCATCATCTGATGACGATGAGCCACCAAGGCGGCGGAGACGCCGCCAGGCGGAGCCAGGGGCCCCACATGCTAGGGATCCTGTGGCCCACCCTAGTACGAGCCGCCCTGGGGTTCGTACTGGTTTCCCGGCCCACCAAATAAGTCCACCGGAGCCCCCTGCCGATGAACTTAGCTGGTGTCCCCCAGTGGACTTTGAGCCTGAGATTCCGGATTTTGCTGGCAATCCTGGAATCCAGATTCCCACAGTGGGGTTTACTGAAATAGACTATTTTAGTTTTTTTTTCAGTAACTCACTGGTGAATTTGATGGTGGAGCAGACGAATCTGTACGCCCAACAGTTCGTCGCTCAAAACCCAGGCTCAGTTTTGGCTAGACCCGGTGGCTGGACGCCGGTCAGTGCAGCCGAAATGAGGACATTTTGGGGCCTCGTGCTGCATATGGGTCTAGTCCAAAAACCCAGTGTCAGGCAATACTGGAGTGGGGACGTCCTATACCAGACCCCACTGTACAGTATGGTCATGATACGTCACCGGTTTGAGGCCATCCGGAAATGTCTGCATTATTCCGATAATGCAGCATGTCCCCCCCGAAGTGATCCTGCCTATGACCGGCTGTATAAGATACGGCCGGTCATCGATCACTTTGGGGCCACATTTCAGCAGGCCTACGTACCTGGAAGGGAGGTCGCGGTTGATGAGTCTCTCGTTGCGTTCAAGGGGAGACTCAGTTTCCGCCAATACATTCCCACAAAGCGGGCGAGGTATGGCGTGAAGCTATACAAAATTTGTGAGAGTGCCTCAGGGTACACTTACAAATTTCGTGTGTACGAGGGGCGAGATTCCCGTATTGAACCCCCAGAATGTCCCCCCACTCTGGGTGTTAGCGGGAAACTCGTGTGGGACCTTATGTACCCACTGCTGGATAATGGTTACCACTTGTACGTGGATAACTTTTATACCAGCATTCCCTTGTTCAGGTCCCTTGCCGCCAGATCCACGTTCGCTTGTGGGACCGTGCGGAAAAATCAACGCGGCCTCCCTGCCCACCCCCTCCAGGTACCTATCCCCAGGGGTGAGACCCGTGCCCTTACCACTGGAAACCTGTTGCTGGTCAGGTATAAGGACAAGAGGGATGTCCTTATGCTGTCCACAATCCACGGTAACGGCACCACCCCTGTCCCTGTGCGAGGTACCGCGGCAACGGTCCTCAAGCCCGATTGTATCGTCGACTACAATCGGTATATGGGAGGAGTTGATCTCTCTGATCAAGTCCTCACGCCATATAACGCCATGCGCAAAACCCGGGCATGGTACAAAAAAGTTGCGGTCTACTTGGTACAGGTTGCCATGTACAACTCTTTTGTACTATCCCGAAGCGCTGGCAGCACAGGGACATTCCTCCAGTTCTATGAGGCAGTCCTCAAAGACCTGATCTTTTCGGACCGGGAAAGAGCAGGCCGGAGTACCTCGGGAATTGGAGGCGCCCGGATCGTCCCTGGCCAACACTTTCCAGGTGTGGTCCCCCATACTGGAAAGAAGGGACGAACCCAAAAAAAGTGCAGAGTGTGTCACAAGAGGGGGATACGGAAGGACACCACTACTCAATGTGACACTTGCCCCGATCATCCGGGCCTCTGCATTATCAATTGCTTCAGGGAGTATCACACTTCCATGGAGTACTAAATTTTTATAATCCTCAACAGTCCACTAGAGAACATAAAACACTATGGCTCTCAGACTTTGGAGACACGGAAACAATTTTTCTTTCCCCAAAAAATATTAGTTTTAGAGCAGGCATCCTCAAACTGCGGCCCTCCAGATGTTGTAAAACTATAACTCCCAGCATGCCCAGACAACCTACAGCCATCAGCAAGGCATGGTGGGAATTGTAGTTTTACAATATCTGGAGGGCCGCAGTTTTAGGATGCCTGCTTAGTGTCTCCAAAGTCTGAGAGCCATACATATTGGGCATCGTCGCGTGCGTAAAAGTCGTCGCTATAAAAATAACTTTTGACCAAACGCCTCGGATGAACGGTGTTAAAAATATAAAATAAAAACTGTGCCAAAACACCAATTTTTGGGCAAAATTTCAATTTGAATCCATTTTGCCGGTAATAAAGCAAGGGTTAACAGCCAAACAAAACTAAATATTTATTGCCCCGATTCTGTAGTTTGCAGAAACACCCCATATGTGGTCGTAAATGGTTATATAGCCGCACGGCAGGGCATAGAACGAAGGGAACTCCATATGGTTTCTGGAAGGCAGATTTTGATGGACAGTTTTTTTTTTGACACCATGTCCCATTAGAAGCCCCCCCTGATGTAGCCTAGACTAGTGACCCCATCTAAGAAACTACACCCCTCAAGGTATTCAAAAGTTACTTTACAAACTATGTTAACCCTTTAGGTGTTCCACAAAACCAAATAGTGAATGTAGAAACAATTTTAGAATTACATTTTTTTGTTACATTGCCTCAAAAAAGACTAATATAGAGCAACCAAAAATCAAATTTACCCCAAAAATAGTCCCAAAACAACAACCACCTTATCCCGTAGTTTCCTAGATGGGGTCACTTTTATGGAGTTTCTACTCTAGGGGTGCATCAGGGGGCTTGAAAGGGTACATGGTGTCAATAAACCAGTCCAGCAAAATCTGCCTTCCAAAAATGACGTTCCCCTTCTTCTATGTCCTGCCGTTTAGCCAAATAGTAGTTTACGACCACATATGGGGTGTTTTTGCAAACTACAGAATCAGGGCAACCCATTTTGAGTGTTGTTTGGCAGTTAACCCTTGTTTTACTCCTGGAAAAAATTGATTATATTGGAAAATTTTCCAAAAAATAGAAATTTCAAAATTGTTTCTCCATCTGCCATTAACTCTTGTGGAACACCTAAAGGGTTAACAAAGTTTGTAAACCCAGTTTTGAATACCTTGAGGGGTGTACTTTCTTAGATGGAGTCACTTTTTTGAAATTTCTATTCTAGGGGTGCAACAGGGGGCTTCAAATGGGACATGGTATAAACAAAACCAGTCCTGCCAAATCTGCCTTCCAAAACCCATATGGTGTTCCCCTCCTTCTATGTGCTACCGTTCGGCCAAACAGTAGTTTACAACCACATATGGGGTGTTTATGAAAACTACAGAATCAGGGCAACCCATTTTGAGTGTTTGGCAGTTAACCCTTGTTTTACTCCTGGAAAAAATTGATTATATTGGAAAATTTTCCAAAAAATATAAATTTCAAAATTGTTTCTCCATCTGCCATTAACTCTTGTGGAACACCTAAAGGGTTAACAAAGTTTGTAAACCCAGTTTTGAATACCTTGAGGGGTGTACTTTCTTAGATGGAGTCACTTTTTTGAAATTTCTATTCTAGGGGTGCAACAGGGGGCTTCAAATGGGACATGGTATAAACAAAACCAGTCCTACCAAATCTGCCTTCCAAAACCCATATGGTGTTCCCCTCCTTCTATGTGCTACCGTTCGGCCAAACAGTAGTTTACGACCACATATGGGGTGTTTTTGCAAACTACAGAATCAGGGCAACCCATTTTGAGTGTTGTTTGGCAGTTAACCCTTGTTTTACTCCTGGAAAAAATTGATTATATTGGAAAATTTTCCAAAAAATAGAAATTTCAAAATTGTTTCTCCATCTGCCATTAACTCTTGTGGAACACCTAAAGGGTTAACAAAGTTTGTAAACCCAGTTTTGAATACCTTGAGGGGTGTACTTTCTTAGATGGAGTCACTTTTTTGAAATTTCTATTCTAGGGGTGCAACAGGGGGCTTCAAATGGGACATGGTATAAACAAAACCAGTCCGACCAAATCTGCCTTCCAAAACCCATATGGTGTTCCCCTCCTTCTATGTGCTACCGTTCGGCCAAACAGTAGTTTACGACCACATATGGGGTGTTTTTGCAAACTACAGAATCAGGGCAACCCATTTTGAGTGTTGTTTTGCAGTTAACCCTTGTTTTACTCCTGGAAAAAATTGATTATATTGGAAAATTTTCCAAAAAATAGAAATTTCAAAATTGTTTCTCCATCTGCCATTAACTCTTGTGGAACACCTAAAGGGTTAACAAAGTTTGTAAACCCAGTTTTGAATACCTTGAGGGGTGTACTTTCTTAGATGGAGTCACTTTTTTGAAATTTCTATTCTAGGGGTGCAACAGGGGGCTTCAAATGGGACATGGTATAAACAAAACCAGTCCTGCCAAATCTGCCTTCCAAAACCCATATGGTGTTCCCCTCCTTCTATGTGCTACCGTTCGGCCAAACAGTAGTTTACGACCACATATGGGGTGTTTTTGCAAACTACAGAATCAGGGCAACCCATTTTGAGTGTTGTTTGGCAGTTAACCCTTGTTTTACTCCTGGAAAAAATTGATTATATTGGAAAATTTTCCAAAAAATATAAATTTCAAAATTGTTTCTCCATCTGCCATTAACTCTTGTGGAACACCTAAAGGGTTAACAAAGTTTGAAAAAACAGTTTTGAATACCTTGAGGGGTGTAGTTTCTAGAATGGGGTCATTTTTGGGAGGTTTCTATTATCTAAGCCTCACAATATGACTTCAAACCTGAACTGGTCCATAAAAAGTGGGATTTTGAAGATTTCTGAAAATTTCAAAATTTGCTTCTAAACTTCTAAGCCTTGTAACATCCCCAAAAAATAAAATATCATTCCCAAAACAATTCAAGCATGAAGTAGACATATGGGGAATGTAAAGTCATCACAATTTTTGGGGGTATTACTATGTATTACAGAGGTAGAGAAACTGAAAATTTGAAATTTGCTAATTTTTCAAAATTTACGGTAAAAATTGTATTTTTTTATGCAAAAAAATTAACTTTTTTGACCCAATTTTAGCAGTGTCATGAAGTACAATATGTGACGAAAAAACAATCTCAGAACGGCCTGGGTAAGTCAAAGCGTTTTAAAGTTATGAGCACTTAAAGTGACACTGGTCAGATTTGCAAAAAATGGCCTGGTCCTTAAGGTGAAAATGAGCCCGGTCCTTAAAGGGTTTCTATCACTTCGTTTCACCTATTTAGCTTTCAGACACTAGCGATCCGCTAGTGTCTGCTTTATCTAACCATCCTAATATAAGAGCTTATTGTCCTGCCGTTTAGCTAAAAAAATAACTTATATAGATATGCAAATGAGCCTCTAGGTGCTATGGGGGCGTGATTAGCACCTAGAGGCTCCGTCTACCTTAACAAACTGCCGCCGCCCAGCGCGTCCCTCCAGCCCGCCCATCTCCAGCTGAAGCGATCCTCTCCGTGCGCGTCTCTGTTCTGCGCATGCGCAGTGAATGTCTGATCGCTTCCCTGCTCAGACATCTCCACTGCGCCTGTTCCTCGGAGCACTATGACGTCATCGGCGCAGGCGCAGTGGAGATGTCTGAGCAGGGAAGCGATCAGACATTCACTGCGCATGCGCCGAATACGAGGAGCATCGCATTCCGGAGGAGATGGGCGGGCTGGAGGGACGCGCTGGGCGGCGGCAGTTTGTTAAGGTAGACGGAGCCTCTAGGTGCTAATCACGCCCCCATAGCACCTAGAGGCTCATTTGCATATCTATATAAGTTATTTTTTTAGCTAAACGGCAGGACAATAAGCTCTTATATTAGGATGGTTAGATAAAGCAGACGCTAGCGGATCGCTAGTGTCTGAAAGCTAAATAGGTGAAACGAAGTGATAGAAACCCTTTAAGGTGAAAATGAGCCCGGTCCTTAAGGGGTTAAATTGACCAAAAATCAATATAACCCCAAAAGGGCACACAAACACCTTTAAAACCCCATGTGTGAACACAGCCTAAACCTCTCCCACCCTCCTGAGGATAAAAGTGGCAAATTTGCACTACAACTTCCATCATACTGTAGTGCATTCTGGGAGTTGTAGTGACACAAAGCCTAGGAGGCAGAACACGCATCTTCCGGATGGCAGAAAAGAGACACGTGAAAAGGGAAAACAGCGACCTACGCACGAAGGAATAATAAATCACACTGGCTCAGCACAGACATGCGCACTGGCAAGTCCTCCTTCCCCCCTCCTCTGCACGCATGCGCCAGGCACAACAATGAGCCGTCGTCCGTCTCCTGGCCCACGTGATCGAGCTTTATAAAAGGAGGAGCGCACAGCCTGCTGGTTTACTAGTCGCGTAGCTCGGTTGAACGGACGCCGTAACAATGGCGTCAACGAGTCGGTGAGTGAGCCGTCTGCTTCGTGGTTGTGGTGCGGGCTGCCGAGAGTTGAGGGCCCGGGCTTTGGCTGCTGGTCGTCCGGGGCCGGGCAGCTGTCGGGAGCCCGGAGTCTGTATGTTATTAGCGGAGTCTGTATGTTATTAGCGGAGCAGAGGGCCCCACACGAGGCGCTGCCCGAGCCTCCCAGCTGTCATGTGACCACAAGTTACCCCACAAGGCCTCCTGACCCCTGACCCTACCGGCTGTCACATTGCACCACTTCTCAGTCATCTGCGCCTAGGAAAGCTGGGTGACCACCAATATGGCTGCTGTGAAAGGGCCTGTCACCTGGATTTCCCAGACTTGGGGAGCCCTGATAGTTACTACTGAATACAGGGGACTTTACTGAAGGTCTGCAGCTGCTGCGTTACTGTGTTTCATCGCAGTCACAGGACCGGTGCGCTCCTTGTCACTAGGTGGACATGCTGATCAGGGGTCTGGAAACATAGGCCCCCCTGTGGGGCTAGAAGAGCGGACAGGGTAGAAATCTGCAAGGCTACAGTAAAACATGGCAGACTGATGTCTGATTTCTACGTCTCGCTTCTGTTTTTTTTTCTGTTCTGTCTTTGGTACAGAAAACCAAATATTACGCCGCGCCTGATCCGTGCTGTGATGGGCGCCGGACAGTGACTTGTCATAGGGCTCTTTCACACCTGCGTTCTTGTCTTCCGGCATAGAGTTCCGTCTTCTGGGCTCTATGCTGGAAGAATCCTGATCAGGATTATCCTAATGCATTCTGAATGGAGTGAAATCCGTTCAGGATGCATCAGGACAAATTCAGTTCCGGAACGGAACGTTTTTTGGCCGGAGAAAATACCGCAGCATGCTGCGCTTTTTGCTCCGGCCAAAAATCCGGAACACTTGCCGGATCCGGAATTAATGCCCATTGAAAGGCATTGATCCGGCCTTAAGCTAAACGTCGTTTCGGCGCATTGCCGGAGCCGACATTTAGCTTTTTCAGAGTGTTTACTGTGGCTGCCGGGACGCTAAAGTCCTGGCAGCCATGGTAAAGTGTAGCGGGGAGCGGGGTAGCAGTATACTTACCGTCCGTGCGGCTCCCCGGGCGCTCCAGAGTGACGTCAGGGCGCCCCAAGCGCATGGATCATGTGATCGCATTGGACACGTCATCCATGCGCATGGGGCGCTCTGACGTCATTCTGGAGCGCCCCGGGAGCCGCACGGACTGTAAGTATACCACTCCCCGCTCCTACTATGGCAACCAGGACTTTAATAGCGTCCTGGGTGCCATAGTAACACTGAAAGCATTTTGAAGACGGTTCCGTCTTCAAATGCTTTCAGTACACTTGCGTTTTTCCGGATCCGGAGTGTAATTCCGGCAAGTGGAGTACATGCCGGATCCGGACAACGCAAGTGTGAAAGAGGCCATAGTCTGTTATTCTACCGGGGGAAAAAATGTGCAGCATTATTTTGATTTTCTATCAAAATGAGTCTGTGAATGAGGCTCCGACGTTGACCTCAGTCTTAAAGGGGTATTCTGGGGCCACAATTCAAAGACAGGTCAAAGACAACAAGTGCTGAGTACTCGCCTTAGGGTGGGTTCACATCACATTTTTCTCATCTGTTTTAACGTATACAAAAAACTTATTGGTAAACGGATGCCTCGGACTGATGCCATACAGTGGCATCCCATCACCATAGAGTTCCATTGTAAAAAAAAAAATATGTACCGGTATGTATTTTTTACATTTTTTTACTGGACTGTGCAGGATACTAGAACTGTGTGCTGTTTTTTTTTTTTTTTGTGTAAATTATGGAGGGGCCCCCCACTGTCTTCCTTGGTCCCCACTACTCCTGTTCTCCGGCTTGACAAGCTGAAAACCCCTTGGACTGGCTGAGCCACTAATCACTGAGGGAGGTGCGTCATCACCGCGCAGAGGGGTGGGAATCGGTACGGTGACTACTTGCTGTTTTTTTTTTTTTGCTGTCTCTGACCTGTTTTAATTTTTAACTTAAAATTGGTGCTCGAGAGTACCCCTTTAAAAGGTTGTATGATCTTGCGCAGTAGTAACCTTGTGTTCTTGCTTAGGCTACTTTCACACTTGCGGCAGAGGATTCCAGCAGGCAGTTCTGATCCGCGAATCCGGACAGAAAACGGATGCATTTGTCAGACGGATGCAGATCCGTTCTTACAAATGCATTGAAATACCGGATCGGTCTCCGGTGTCATCCGGAAAAACTGATCCGGTATTTATTTTTTCCACAGATTTAAAGGTCTGCGCGGACCGGAAGATCGGATCCGTCAATGCGGCAATTTTAATGCCTGATCCGGCACTAATACACTTCAATGGAAATTTATGCCGGATCTGGCATTCAGGCAAGTGTTCAGGATTTTTGGCCGGAGAGAAAACTGCAGCATGCTGCGATATTATCTCCGGCCAAACAACGTAAGCGGAACTAAACTGATGCATCCTGAGCGGATTGCTCTCCATTCAGAATGCATTAGGATAAAACTGATCAGCTATTTTCCGGTATAGAGCCCCTCGGCCGAAACTCAATACCAGAAAAGAAAACCGCTAGTGTGAAAGTACCCTTAGTTCTGCACAGACCAGAGATGAGCAAACCTATTCTAAGCGATTTGTCATCAGCAGGGCGGCGTTACCTGGGAGGAAGAAGCGCTCACCTGCTGCAAGGTTGACAGGGCCGGACATTTAAAGGGAACCTGTCACCGGGATTTTGTGTATTGAGCTGAGGACATGGGTTGCTAGATGGCCGCGAGCACATCTGCAATATCCAGTCCCCATAGCTCTGTGTGCTTTTATTGTGTAAAAAAACAACAATTTGATACAAATGCAAATTAACCTGAGATGAGTCCTGTCTCTAAGATGAGTCGGGGACAGGACTCATCTCAGGTTAATTTGCATATGGATCAAATCAGGTTTTTCCCACAATAAAAGCACACAGAGCTATGGGGACTGGGTATTGCGGATGTGCTAGCGGCCATCTAGCAACCCATGTCCTCAGCTCTATACCCAAAATCCCGGTGACAGGTTTCCTTTAAAGGGAACCTGTCACCAGTTTTATGGTGTCCTAACTAAGGCCTCTTTCACACTTGCGTTGTCCGGATCCGGCGTGTACTCCACTTGCCGGAATTACACGCCGAATCCGGAAAAACGCAAGTGTACTGAAAGCATTTGAAGACGGAACCGTCTTCAAAATGCTTTCAGTGTTACTATGGCAGCCAGGACGCTATTAAAGTCCTGGCTGCCATAGTAGGAGCGGGGAGCGGGGGAGCAGTATACTTACAGTCCGTGCGGCTCCCGGGGCGCTCCAGAATGACGTCAGAGCGCCCCATGCGCATGGATGACGTGATCCATGTGATCACGTGATCCATGCGCTTAGGGCGCCCTGACGTCACTCTGGAGCGCCTGGGGAGCGGCACGGAAGGTAAGTATACTGCTCCCCCGCTCCCCACTACACTTTACCATGGCTGCCAGGACTTTAGCGTCCCGGCAGCCATGGTAACCATTCAGAAAAAGCTAAAAGTCGGGTCCGGCAATGCGCCGAAACGACGTTTAGCTTAAGGCCGGATCCGGATCAATGCCTTTCAATGGGCATTAATTCCGGATCCGGCCTTGCGGCAAGTCTTCAGGATTTTTGGCCGGAGCAAAAAGCGCAGCATGCTGCAGTATTTTCTCCGGCCAGAAAACGTTCCGTTCCGGAACTGAAGACATCCTGATGCATCCTGAACGGATTTCACTCCATTCAGAATGCATTAGGATAAAACTGATCAGGATTCTTCCGGCATAGAGCCCCGACGATGGAACTCTATGCCGGAAGAAAAGAACGCGGGTGTGAAAGAGCCCTAAGGGTACTTTCACACTTGCGTTTTTCTTTTCCGGCATGGAGTTCCGTCACAGGGGCTCTATACCGGAAAAGAACTGATCAGTTTTATGCCCATGCATTCTGAATGGAGAGTAATCCGTTCAGGATGCATCAGGATATCTTCAGTTCAGTCGTTTTAACTGATCAGGCAAAAGAGAAAACCGCAGCATGCTACGGTTTTATCTCCGGCGGAAAAAACCGGAAGACTTGCCTGAATGCCGGATCCGGCATTTTTTCTCATAGGAATGTATTAGTGCCGGATCCGTCCTTCCGGTCTGCGCATGCGCAGATCGAAAAAAAAGTTAAAAAATTAATGCCTGATCCGTTTTGCCGGATGACACCGGAAAGACGGATCCGGCATTTCAATGCATTTTTTCGACTGATCAGGCATTTTTAAGACCTGATCCGTCTTACTAATGCCATCAGTTTGCATACATTTTCGGCGACGGAACTGCCTGCCGGATCTCTCTGCCGCAAGTGTGAAAGTAGCCTAAGGGCAACCTAAATAAGTGACTGATTCTCTTAGCAAAATGCTGGGTCACTTACTTTAACTGACCCAGTCAATCTGCTTACATCTTGTATTGAAAAGCTCCAGCTGATAATGATGAGTCCTGAATATTCATGATCTCCTGACTCTCCCCGCCCACCTGCTGCTGATTGACAGTTATTTTCCATATGAATCAGCAGCAGGTGGGCAGGGGAGTGGCTATAGCTCTGAATTAAACGCTGGACTAAATGACCTCACGCTGGACTCAAATCAGCTCATTAGCATGCGGCATCTTTGTGTCTATATTATGAGATAACCATCTTAACATGTATAGCTTGGAAGAAAGACGAGACAAAGGGGATATGATAGAAACGTTTAAATACATAAAGGGAATCAACAAGGTAAAAGAGGAAAGAATATTTAAAAGAAGAAAAACTGCTACAAGAGGACATAGTTTTAAATTAGAGGGCCAAAGGTTTAAAAGTAACATCAGGAAGTATTAATTTACTGAGAGAGTAGTGGATGCATGGAATAGCCTTCCTGCAGAAGTGGTAGCTGCAAATACAGTGAAGGAGTTTATGTGATAGGCATAAGGCCATCCTTCATATAAGATAGGGCCAGGGGCTATCCATAGTATTCAGTATATTGGGCAGACTAGATGGACCAAATGGTTCTTATCTGCCGACACATTCTATGTTTCTATCTGTAAGTGAATACCAGTAAGTGAATACATCTAAGGGCTCTTTCACACTTGCGTTATTGTCTTCCGGCATAGAGTTCCGTCGTCGGGGCTCTATGCCGGAAGAATCCTGATCAGGATTATCCTAATGCATTCTGAATGGAGAGAAATCCGTTCAGGATGCATCAGGATGTCTTCAGTTCCGGAACGGAACGTTTTTTGGCCGGAGAAAATACCGCAGCATGCTGCGCTTTTTGCTCCGGCCAAAAATCCGGAACACTTGCCGCAAGGCCGGATCCGGAATTAATGCCCATTGAAAGGCATTGATCCGGATCCGGCCTTAAGCTAAACGTCGTTTCGGCGCATTGCCGCATCCGACATTTAGCTTTTTCAGAGTGGTTACCATGGCTCCCAGGACGCTAAAGTCCTGGCAGCCATGGTAAAGTGTAGTGGGGAGCGGGGGAGCAGTATACTTACCGTCCGTGCGGCTCCCCGGGCGCTCCAGAGTGACGTCAGGGCGCCCCAAGCTCATGGATCATGTGATCACATGGATCACGTCATCCATGCGCATGGGGCGCTCTGACGTCATTCTGGAGCGCCCCGGGAGCCGCACGGACTGTAAGTATACTACTCCCCCGCTCCCCACTACTACTATGGCAACCAGGACTTTAATAGCGTCCTGGGTGCCATAGTAACACTGAACGCATTTGGAAGACGGTTCCGTCTTCAAATGCTTTCAGTACACTTGCGTTTTTCCGGAACCGGCGTGTAATTCCGGCAAGTGGAGTACACGCCGGATCCGGACAACGCAAGTGTGAAAGAGGCCTAAGGTACTTTTTAGTAGTTAATGATTGTATATAATTAGTTCGATTATAATCAAATATCCATATGACAGGTTCCCTTTAACTCTGCCCTGACAATTTCCTGCCTGTGCTAGTGGAGCAGGTTTACAGGCTCTGCATCCGCTTTAGAGCAGCGCCTGCGCAGGAATTCATTCACTCGTCTCTACCCAAGACCTGATCCTGGGGGAGCTAAGAGAGTTTTGTAGACCAGAAAATTATTTAATGATTTATTATTCTTTGAGAAGTGCTCCCTGCAGTTCAGTCATAGCTTCCCCCAGTGCTCGTGTCCATAAGGAAGCTGCTGACAGGAGGAGCAGTAACTGTCCGCATTATATAAAGGGCATCTGTCAGCAGATTTGTACCCATGACACTGGCTGACCTGTTACATGTGCACTTGGCAGCTGAAGGCATCTGTGTTGGCCCCATGTTCATATGTGCCTGCACTGCTGCGAAAAAGGATGTTGTAATATATGCAAATGAGCCTCTAGGAGCAACGGGGGCGTTGCCATTACACCTAGAGACTCTGCTCTCTGTAACTGCTGTACTTTAATTGACAGCTCCAGGTGTGATGACATTTGACCTGCCTGACGCTGTCATAGTGCAGAAGACATGACACTTGCAGAGAGAGCAGAGCCTCTAGGTGTAATGGTAACGCCCCCATTGCTCCTAGAGGCTCATTTGCATATATTACATCATTTTTCTTAGCAATGCAGACACGTATAAACATGGGGCCAACACAGATGCCTTCAGCTGCCAAGTGCACATGTAACAGGTCAGCCAGTGTCATAGGGACAAAACTGCTGACAGATGCCTTTTAAAACAGATTAAGTTGCGTTTACTTTGTCACATGACTTAGATTTTGTATAAATCGTATTTTGCAACTCTCTTCTGTTAAAGGGATTGTCCGAGATATTATTATGGATGACCTATCCTCGAGAGAGAGGTCCATAAGTAGCACCTGGATTTTGCTGTGGAAACACCTGTGCGTAACATCAGCGTAAACTGCGCTGCCGAGGGCATGCACCCGAAGGCTGTACACATTACATGCGTTCATTTCTGATCTCTCATGCACATGCATGCTCGTCTGAGCGAGTCCGTGTTCTCAGTAGAAAGAGGGGATGGAGCGTCTCTTCCTGAGGGGGGGAAAGGAGTGAGACAGGAGGCTCCCATACACATTAGATGGGTGGCCGGCTCTAAATGCAGATTTCCGGACACATAAGATTCATGGCTAGTTTCATGCATGTCGCCCTCAGAGCCAGGGGACTACTTCTCTGTGCTGCTGTGGGGCCTGACCTCATCCCTGTGAAATCCATGGCATTCCCTCAAATCTACAGCCCAAAAATCTGCCAGGTGTGACTGGGCCTTTGCAGTCTCCATTCACTGGTATCATATTGTCCTCTCGGGTCAGAATACGGCCTTGGACCACCGTCGAGCTGCAGCACCCACAAATCTTGTTGCCCTCGTATCTCACAATGTTGCCTTCAGGCTGAAACGATTACTTGATTGAATTGAGTAATTCGTCACCAAAAAATCCTCAATGTAAATTTTTTGCGTCAAAGATTTGTTTGTGTCATATGACCACGGAGTGGGAGGGGAGCACTTTCTATTACTCCGCTCCGTGTCTCCCGCTGGCCCGTAATACTCACCTTTCCAGCAGGGGGCCTCCGGACACTACACAGCAGATCCATGGTCCAGCGCTGCGCTGACCTCCTGACATACGCACGCCGTGACCTGACGCGCTGTCTGACGTCAAACGCAGAGCATCGTGAAATGGAGTGTCGGCGGCGCCCCTACTGGAAAGGTAAGTTGGTGCGACTAAGGCCGGGCGCCTGGAGTGCACAGCGTCATGGCAACCTATCGCTGTGCACTCCGGGTGTCAGGAGGAGCGGGGGGGAGGGGGAGAGCTGCTGGCACTTGGGGGGGGGGGGGGGGGGGGGGGAGAGCTGCTGGCACTTTGGGGGGGGGGCGGGGAGGGAGAGCTGCTGGCACTTGGGGGGGGCGGGGGAGGGAGAGCTGCTGGCACTTGGGGGGGGGCGGGGGAGGGAGAGCTGCTGGCACTTGGGGGGGGCGGGGGAGGGAGAGCTGCTGGCACTTGGGGGGGGCGGGGGAGGGAGAGCTGCTGGCACTTGGGGGGGGGCGGGGGAGGGAGAGCTGCTGGCACTTGGGGGGGCGGGGGAGGGAGAGCTGCTGGCACTTGGGAGGGGAGGGAGAGCTGCTGGCACTTGGGGGGGGGGGGGAGGGGAGGGAGAGCTGCTGGCACTTGGGGGGGGGGGGGAGGGGAGGGAGAGCTGCTGGCACTTGGGGGGGGGGGAGGGGAGGGAGAGCTGCTGGCACTTGGGGGGGGGGGTGGAGGGAGAGCTGCTGGCACTTGGGGGGGGGGGGTGTGGAGGGAGAGCTGCTGGCACTTGGGGGGGGGGGGAGAGCTGCTGGCACTTGGGGGGGGGGAGAGCTGCTGGCACTTGGGGGGGGGGGGGAGAGAGCTGCTGGCACTTGGGGGGGGGGGGGAGAGCTGCTGGCACTTGGGGGGGGGAGAGCTGCTGGCACTTGGGGGGGGGGAGAGCTGCTGGCACTTGGGGGGGGAGGGGAGAGCTGCTGGCACTTGGGGGGGGGAGGGGAGAGCTGCTGGCACTTGGGGGGGGGGGAGAGCTGCTGGCACTTGGGGGGGGGGAGAGCTGCTGGCACTTGGGGGGGGGAGAGCTGCTGGCACTTGGGGGGGGGGGGGAGAGCTGCTGGCACTTGGGGGGGGGGAGAGAGAGCTGCTGGCACTTGGGGGGGGGGGGGGAGAGCTGCTGGCACTTGGGGGGGGGAGGGGAGGGAGAGCTGCTGGCACTTGGGGGGGGGAGGGGAGGGAGAGCTGCTGGCACTTGGGGGGGTGGAGGGGAGGGAGAGCTGCTGGCACTTGGGGGGGGAGGGGAGGGAGAGCTGCTGGCACTTGGGGGGGGAGGGGAGGGAGCGCTGCTGGCACTTGGGGGGGAGGGGAGGGAGAGCTGCTGGCACTTGGGGGGGGGGGGGGTGGAGGGAGAGCTGCTGGCACTTGGGGGGGGGGGGTGGAGGGAGAGCTGCTGGCACTTGGGGGGGGGGGGGGAGAGCTGCTGGCACTTGGGGGGGGGGGGGGGGGGGAGAGCTGCTGGCACTTGGGGGGGGGGGGGGGGAGAGAGCTGCTGGCACTTGGGGGGGGGAGGAGAGCTGCTGGCACTTGGGGGGGGGGGGGGAGAGCTGCTGGCACTTGGGGGGGGGGGGAGAGCTGCTGGCACTTGGGGGGGGGGGGAGAGCTGCTGGCACTTGGGGGGGGGGGGAGAGCTGCTGCACTTGGGGGGGGGAGGGGAGAGCTGCTGGCACTTGGGGGGGGGGGGGGGGGAGAGCTGCTGGCACTTGGGGGGGGGAGAGCTGCTGGCACTTGGGGGGGGGGGGGGGGGGGAGAGCTGCTGGCACTTGGGGGGGGGGGGGGGGAGAGCTGCTGGCACTTGGGGGGGGGGGGGAGCTGCTGGCACTTGGGGGGGGGGGAGCTGCTGGCACTTGGGGGGGGGGGGAGAGAGAGCTGCTGGCACTTGGGGGGGGGGGAGCTGCTGGCACTTGGGGGGGGGGGGGGAGGGAGAGCTGCTGGCATGGGGGGGAGGGGAGGGAGAGCTGCTGGCATTTGGGGGAGGGGAGGGAGAGCTGCTGGCATTTGGGGGGGGGGAGCGAGAGCTGCTGGCATTTGGGGGGGCGGAGAGAGAGCTGCTGGCACGAGGGAGAGCTGCTGGCACGAGGGGGGGGGGGGGGGGAGTAAAGGAAGACAGTCTATTAATTCATTTTTTCTTATTAGATAACTCCATTAATCGATAAAATTCAAAATTTCTAAGATAATGGTTTACTGCAGCCCTAGCTGCAACGTTTGTGTGAAATCCTGTAGGAGACTGGTACAATGCCATGTAGTGTGACCGCCGGCATGCCACCCTGGCTGTCCAGTGACCATAGTAATGAACCATCTGCAGCACGTGGGTAGGACCTGAGTAACCTGCTGGTACCAGTGATAATTACTACCTGTGGCGGTTTTCAGGACTTGCTCATAGATGTCGTAGTCCTCTCACGTGGCAGGAAACACCATGGTCAGGGTCACACATAAAGTGAGGGTTTTTTGTTTTGTCACCCCCCCCCCCATATTTTAGAGTATTTAAAGAAATGTTCAGTCTGTTTAAGGCCTCATGCACAAGACCGCATTGTCAATCTGCCGATCGGATGCAGACCCGTTCATTTCACTGGGGCTGCAACAGTTGTAGCCAGCACATGGCGTTCCGGGTCCCCCTAAAAAGACAGGACACGTCCATTTTGTGGACAAGGATTCTACAGGAGTTTGAAAAAAATGGCAGCATGCATCTGCTGGAATCTGCGGCCCAAAAAACACATACGGTCGGGCGCGTGAGGCCTTACACGGAGTCAGACGGGTGTCTATTTCTCTCCGTGTCCACAGTGGACTAATGGCTCGATTTGCAAGGACAGTTGCACTTTCATTGTCATTTATTCAAGTGTATAGGTGAGGAGAAGAATACTCGGACACCATAAGGACGTCCGCTCGAATGCCATGGGGACGTTTTTTGTGGATATAAGTTGGGACGGCCGCCTGAATTGAGCTTGGTAGTAGAAACGTTCCTTTGCGGTCAGTGTCATGGTGGACAGTCCACCTCACAGCCCCTGTTTTGGACTCCACACAGCAGATCGGTGTAGTGTTGGTATTCATCGTACCGCCTGCTGTGTCCTGAATTAGATGCCATATAAAAACAGCGTTAAGGCAGGTTTACACCGCAGATTGGCTGCTCGATCAGTGAAGGAGACCGATGTACTTACATGCTGCAGTCTCCTCCACAGTATGAGAACGAGGGATGACTATAGCGATCCCTCATCCTCCGACAGAATCGGACTGCACAATCTGCGGCCCAGAAACGGATTGCTGTGCCTGCATGAGCGACGGGATCACCCGATGAGTGGAGTGGTTTTCTTGTTCATCGGGTGATGGGCGGCACATTTACACTGGCAGATTGTCGGTAATGAACGCTCGCGGGTACGTTCATTCCCAATAATCTGCCCGATATTTGTGCAGTGTTAATCGCCTTTAGTCGTCCCTCAAACAGACAATATTAACTTGTTCTGGAACGACCTTCACTCTTTGCGTTCCTTCCTGAAAATTGCCTGCTCGTTAGTGGAGGGGGAAGATCTGCATTTACATGCAGCGATCACCTCCACTGTATGAGGATGAGCAATGAATGGAGTCGGTAGAAATTTTAGGTAGGCTCCAGCATCTAAAAACAAATAAAATAACCTCTTAATGCCGTCACATACATGTATGTGATTTAGCTTTAAAGGGGTATTCCCATTTCAGACAATAGTGGCGTAACGCTAGGCTGATAGGTGCGAGTCAAAGTGGTGGGACCCGCACCTGGCAATGTAAAGGAGGGTGCACCGCACACGCATGGCTGCTCTCCATTAATTTCTATGGGGCTGCTGAAAATAGCCGAGTACTGGCTAGGCTATTTGTCGGCCCCTTAGAAGTGAATGGAAGCGGTGGCTGCGCAAGAGCAGTGCGCACCTATTCATTTCTATGGGAATTCTGAAAATAGCTGAGCACGCCACTTGGCTATTTTCGGCAGGCCAACAGGAACGATTGGTGGTGGCCTAACCTGGCACTGCTGGCACCTATCGGACAATGGGGGCATATCCTAGCGATATGCCTCCATTGTCTGAGATGGGAATACCCCTTTAAAGGGATGTATGGAGTGAGCTGGCAGTGATGGGATTCGCTGGTAATTTAACCCCTCAGATACCCCTGTCAGTAGCGACTCTGGAATCTGAGTTAGGCCTCATGCACACGACCGTTGTGTGTTTTGCGGTCCTCAAATTGCGGCTCCGCAAAACATGGATGGTGTCTGTGTGCATGCCGCAATTTGCGGAATGGCACGGACAGCCATTGATATCACTTCCATTTCTTGTCCGCAAAACGGACAAGAATAGGACAGTTATATTTTTTTGGCGGACCACGGAACGGAGCAACTGATGCGGACAGCACACGGAGTGCTGTCCGCATCTTTTGCGGCCCCGTTAAAGTGAATGGGTCCGCATCCGAGCCGCAAAAACTGCAGCTCAGATGCGGACCAAAACAACGGTCGTGTGCATGAGGCCTTAGGCTAGTTTCACACCTGCCCAAGGCTACCTACCTGCACACAGTGCAGATTGATACAGTACCTACCTGCTGAGTAGATGAGGCTTTCAAAATGTGATCTCCTCAGTGTGGAAATTGACCTGTGATGCAGGTTTTGATATCTGTTATTTTCAGTGTGGATTTTATTGATTTGCATCTGGGGCAAATCTGACTGAACTCGGATGCGTTTCTTGCAGAAATGCAGCAAAATTTGAATGAAATTTTTCATGTACAAACCGCATAGAATACAGTGTGAATGTGGCCGACCTTACGCGCCCCTCCTGTAAGCCATGTGCAGGATTCGGCGTCTTACCTCAGTTTGTGTGGATTCCAGTTGCAGGAAGCTGATCTGCCAGGTGTGAATACGCCCTTAGCGCTGTACAGAAAGGTGCTGGTGCCCGCATTGTACCGCCTTGTGGTAGGTACTGTACGCGGGAGAGCACGTTCCACTGCCTGTGGGTTGTGTCCTCTGTCTGTTAGAGGACTTCAGTGTGAATGACTCCCACAGGCCGCTCCAGGAACGCCTGACGTCCCGGGTGACTACCTGTCAGGGCTGTCCAGCACTTCTCCTAATTGTACTTCAGGTCAGAATGTGGAAAATGGCAGGGCGGTCCACGGTAATAAGGAAGTGCGTTCTTCAGTGTGGGATGTTATGAGGTAGGTCATCTTCTGGGGATTGGGCGGATTCAGTTTTTGATGAGCCCGAATACGTTTCCATACACATTAGATTAACATTGTCCGTCCCGTTCCGGCTATTTTTAGGTGTACGGAGTGACCCTCTAATGTGTGTGGCCTCCTGATGTGACGGGTCGGGCATGTACAGCCCCCTGTCTGATGTTCAGGCCGATTATCGCTAATGAGTGTTCGTATGATGGTCTGCGCCGATTACCCAGTGAACGAGTAAAACACTTGATGATCAGCTAATGGGATCGTCTGTGCGGTCAGCGAATTTTTTTGCTGCCAAATAATGACTCTATGGGGACAAGAGATGGCATAGCGATCGCTACTTCCCGTACTGTGGAGGAGATCTTTGTGTAATTGCAGCAGTCTTCTTCATCAGCAATCGCTTGCTGAATTGAGCAGTGTAAAGGGGCCTTTAGATATCAACACACCAGATCCTTTTATTCTCTGGGGGACGAGCTGCTGTCCTTCAGACCATAGCGCCAGCAACGTGCCAGACTGGACGGGCAAACCGGGGAGTCAGACTTTGAAAGGAAAAGCTGGTCCTTGAAGAAGGTAGCAAAGGATTGACTGAATTCAGCCGATCGTGACACCTAAGTTCGGCGGACAGCAGTTTTTAAATGACTATGGGGCAAAATCTGCCTTTTCTTCAAGCATGCCAGTGTGTATGGGGCGGTCAGGAGGAATAGCGGTCGGTGAGCGAGCGTTTGGCCCTTAGGAGACCATGAGAACGCTGGACCGGATGAAAGCAGGACTCTGACCTGTGCAGTGCGGCGTTAGAGGGAATGCAAAAAAGCAGAGCACGAGGAAGATGGTGATGTCTTGGTGGTTTCAGGTTCCCCTATAAGCAAAACTTACCGGTACTTTTCCAATAGGAATAATGTGTAGACCCCAGAGCCTAGTAGTTTAAGAGTGCAGCTTAGGCTAATTTCACGGTTGTATTATGTCTTCTTATAGCCATGACTGATCCGTCTTGAGCACCATTGAAAGTCAATGGGGGCCGGATCCGTTTTCTATTGTGCCAGATTGTCAGAGAAAACGTATCTGTCCCCATTGACTTACATTGTGTGTCAGGACGGATCCGTTTGGCTCTGCCTCTGATGTATTCTGAGCGGATCCTTTTCCATTCAGAATGCAAACTGATCCGTGTTGGACCGCTTGTGAGAGCCCTGAACGGAAAGCCAAAACGGCAGTGTGAAAGTGGCCTTACACGTGCAGACGGACAGTTGTTAGGACGGCGGAAATCTGAGCAGAAGACCCGTTATGAAAGCTACTTCCACACAATGAGTGTTACAGCTATCCTATAACTACCTGCTGATCCACCCCAAGCTTATTATTCCTCCCTCCAGCCAGATTCTCTCACTTATGCCGGATGTATGACCTGTTATTACTTGCCGGCATCATCGGGCTCGAGCTACGGTTCGCTCATCAGTGACGCGCAAGTAATGTAGTCAGAACCAAATCGGACCGCTCACCATCCTCTGGTTACGCTGCGCGGAAAAGGGCAATCCCCATATCAAAATTCAAAGGATAATCCCAGCAGGCGTACTTGTCTCCAATCTACAGTATACTTTATTTCATGATCAAAATAACAATCACAGGACGCGTTTCGGCCCGTCCAGCCTTCATGATGCTAAATGACACGGTGTAACCTTTTATAGACACAGATTAGTCACCTGGTCATGACATCATCAATTGATTAAACAGGAAATGACATAGGCATATAATCAGTGTGTGTTCATCATAAAGAAGAGTCCTCCAGACAATGATGGTGGATGATGGTATTGCGCTCTGTCAGAGAATATATCCCATAATAAGATCCAAAACACACAACCCCATAATCTGTATTCAGGCCTTTGGGTTGTAAGGTGTCCACAGTACGGATCCAGGAAGCCTCCCTTTTGAGTAATAGTCTTTTTAGATCACCTCCCCTCCTTGGTGGATGAACCTGCTCTGACTTGATATTTCAATTGTGCAATGGAATGTTTTTGAGTATGAAAAGGTGCGGGTAACGAGGTTCTTCTTACGTCTAGTGGACTTGTGTTTGCTGATGCCATCCTTCACCATCTGCATTGTCTACCCAACATACAGTAGACCACAGGGGCTCCATTTGTGGTGTCACAGGTAATGGTAACCTCTGATCGTCTAAGGTTTTCCAGTGCGCGGATGATGGAAACATTGGCCCTTCTGCACATTGGTGCATTGCATGCAGTGGAGACGAGAGGGAAAGCTCCTGCTCCTGTATCTGTCGGATAGGACCTATATCTGCATGTACAGATATGTAGTTGATCCCTCAAATCAGGACTACGCTTGTTGCAGATAAGGAGGGGGGGGGATAAATTCATCCACTGTTGGATATGATTTCCCTAAGATCTGCCAGTGCTCACATACAATATTACGAAAGTGATAATTAAAAGGATGGTATTTATGTACGAGCGCTATACGGTTACTCTTGTTTTTGGGGACAGATTGTACCCCGCTTTAGTTTTTAGCCTCAGTATCTTTATTGGGTTAACCCCTATTTAAAAATCTAGATGTCATCTCTTCCATCCTTGTATGTTGTGTCCCTGGATCTGAGACTATCCTCTTTAATCCTCATAAACTGTGATTTTGGGATGGCTTTTTCTAAGGTGAAATGGATGTGCACTTGTGATAGTGTTGGGGTACTTTCACACTAGCGTTTTTCTTTTCCGGCATAGAGTTCCGTCCTAGGGGCTCAATACCGGAAAATAACTGATCAGTTTTATCCCCCATGCATTCTGAATGGAGAGCAATCGTTCAGGATGCATCAGGATGTCTTCAGTTCAGTCTTTTTGACTGTTCATGCTACAGTTTTATCTCCGACCAAAAAAAACTAACACTTGCCTGAATGCCGGATCCGTCATTTTTTTCCATAGGAATTTATTAGTGCCGGATCCAGCATTCAAAATACTGCATGCGCAGACCGGTAAAAATGTGGAAAAAAAAATAGAAACGGATCAGTTTGTCCGTCTGACAAACGGACAGGCGGATCCATTCTTGCAATGCATTTGTGAGACTGATCCGGATCCGTCTACAAATGCTGTCCGGTTGCATGCAGATTGCCTGATCCGGCAGGTAGTTCCGGCGACTGAACTGTTGCCGGATCTCTCTGCCACAAGTGTGAAAGTAGCCCAACACACAATTTCTATCCGTTGCTTTTCTCTATAGGTCAGTACATAAATAACTACCTTTATGTTTCATTACCATCGCATCCAGGAAATGGACAGCATTTTGATCATATGTTGGCGTGACTTTTAATGCACACACTTATGCCGGATGTATGACTTATTACTTGCCGGCATCATCGGGTTCAAGCTACGGTTCAGTTACGCACAAGTAATATAGTTACGCACAAGTAATATAGGCAGATAACACATATCCGGCAGACTTTCATGTGAACTTGGTTTTCTGCAAAACTGACTTGTGATTTTCCCCGATTTCAGCATAGCTGTAGTACTCCATTTCTCCTGTGGCAGCGCTGTAGGGGAAGTGAACTTGTCAAGTTCTTCAGCCACCCGTCAAGTAATAAAAAGCAGCATTAAAGGGGTTGTCCACTGATGCAACATTGATGACCTATCCGGAGAATAGGTCATCAGTTTCCCATCAGCCGGACCCCTGCCGTTCATTTGTTTGCAGGGGTTGTGGTGCTGGTGCAAGCGCTGCATCCTTTTCACGGCTGTAAAGTGTAATTAAAACAGCTCGTCTCATTCAAGTGAATGAGATAATTGTAATTCACCGCCAGGCCTCATTGACTATAATTGGACCCGGCAGGGATCCGGCGTGAATGCTTGCGCTGGGTTTTTGTCCAGCTAACTATCGGAGCTCATGCGGGAAACCGTCCAGGTTCCATTATAATCAATAGGTTCCGGCGGAAAGCTAGTCCTCCGGCTATGCCGGGTGCGATGAACTCGGGCAGAGGCTGTTCCTCTGCCAGATAGTTTTAACTAGTGTGAAACTAACTTTACACTGCAGTGAAGTGGACGGAGCGCTCACTCCAGGGCTGCAACCTCTTCAAACAACTGATCGGTGGAATCGGACCTCCACCATCCGATACCGGTGACCTATCTAGAGGACAGTTGTTCCAGACAACCCTTAAAATTGCTTAAATGATCCACTCCTACCTCTTCCTCCAGCGGTGTCCCCTGCTGCACGGGAGAGGTGACATGCTTGAATACTGCATGTGACCACTGCAGCCAATCGGTGTCCTCAGCTCTAGACCCCACGTGTCCAGGCACATCACTGCCATATCCGTGCAGCAGGGAACTGCGCTGGAGAAAATGGGCGAGGGTATCCTGCTTTTTATTTTAATCAATAGTAGGGGCTGTCTGAGATTGTGAATGAGTCATGTGGGCATCCTGCTTGGTGAAAGGGGTTTTCCAGGAATAAAAAAAGTATCTAAATTTTTTTTTATAATATATTCACAAATACCTTTCATTACTTAGAATGGCTTTTTTGTCTGGCAGCGCAGTCTGTAGGTTATAAAGCATTTTCATGGTGAGGCCACTGATGGGCATGTCTCTACAGTCTGGCACTATCACTTATTGAACAGTGTCAGAACACCCATTTCTCACTTTATTCACAAATTTCTCAGTGGAATAACAGAGGACCAGTACAAACATTTACAATAATAGACGTGTCCGGATGACTACCTGTCAGGGCACATAGGAAATGCGTCACCCGTTTTCCTTGCACGACAATAGTCTGTGGATTTTGCCTACACATCTGCCACGTGTGAATTTACCCCTGATGTTACTTCTACTCCAGATGTGCAGCGCTTCACGTTAACATGACAATAACCTCTGCATTTGTTTTTTGCCTTAGTGTGGAACCGAGAGTGACCTGTCCAAATCATCCGGAGGCCGTTCTGGTGGAAGATTACAGAGCAGGGGACATGATCTGCTCAGAATGTGGATTAGTTGTCGGTAAGGTCACGTGTGGCTCATAGAGAACTGGGGAAGTGGAGGACATCACTGTGATGGTACGACCACACATGGCAGATACGTCATTGATTTTCCCCAGTGGAATCGAGTGTTGAAAATCCACAGCATTTACCATGGCAGCAAAGTGGAGGAGATTAAAAAAATGAAAAAAAATTGGTCTGCGGCACAGTTTGCCAATCTATGCTTTAGATTTGTCCCAGATTTCACCCATGCAGTGCAGAGGTTGAAGACCACAGCCTTAATTTATGCCTTTCAAGATTCACATGTAATTTGTGCGGATTTTGATTTTCTGTACTAAGATGCATTTTAAGTGACTTTTATCCTAAAAGGGTTCCAGGGATCAGGAACCTGATGACCTTTCCTCCGAATAGGCCATGGATATCAGATTGGTGGCACCCAGACCATGCTTTTTCAAGAGGCCATGGCATTTGTGCAACTCCTACCGCTGCCAACTTCTGCTCTGCTGCTCAACGTTGTCCATCTTAGAGTGCCCCCTAGTGGTGTCTGCTAGAAGCTCCTAGCTTTGTCAGCCTGTAGGCCTTCCTAATTCTAGACCATCTCTGAAGTAAACCTGTTTCTAACTTTTAGGTGATCGAGTTATTGATGTTGGCTCTGAATGGAGAACTTTCAGCAATGACAAAGCTACCAAAGATCCATCTCGAGTGGGAGACACCCAGAATCCTCTTCTAAGCGGTGGAGACCTGAGTACAATGATTGGAAAGGTATATCTCATGGCCCATGCTGGCTACTACACGTATGTAGTACACATATAAATCTACACAGCGATTCTCTGTATAGCCATTTTGTTCAGCGGCAGTCTTCAACTGGTGGCTCTTCAGCTGCTGCGAAACCACAACTGCCGGCTCTAGTCCGGAAATGCTGGGAATTGTAGTTTCAGACTAACCTGAATTGAGGAGGTGAGTAGACGCCTGGACAGGGGGGTGGCGGAGGATGTAATGTTCTTGGATCTGGCAGAGGTATTTGATACTGTTCCTCATAGACGTTTAATGGGTAAAATAAAGGTCCATATGCTTAGAAACTACAGACTGTAATTGGATTAAAAACTGGCTGACGGACCGTGTCCAGAGTTGCGGCCAATGATTCCTATTCTGAATGTTCCCGGGTTATAGGTGGTGTACCCCAAGGTTCAGTCCTGGGTCCTCTATTATTTATTTAGTAATGATATCGAGGATGGGATTATAGCAATGTTCCTATTTTATGCAGATGGCACCAAGCTGTGTAGTACTATGCAGTCTATGGAAGGTGTCCAAACACTACACAGCTGACTTGGGCATCCACTTGGCAAATGAGTCGGTGTAAATAAATGTAAAGTTATGCATCTTGGTAGTAATAAGCTACGTGCATCATATGTCCTAGGTGACGTAAAACTGGGGAAGTCACTTGGAGAAAAGGATTTGGGTGTCCTTGTAGATTAAATAACCGCATACGATGTCAATCAGCTGCTTCTAAGGGCACCAGGATATTGTCATGTAGTGCATGAGGCATGGACTCGCGGGGCAGGGATGTAATATTACCACTTTACAAAGTTTTGGTGCGGCCTCATCTGGAATATGCAGTTCGGTTCTGGGTGCAAGCTCATAGAAAGGATGATCTGGAGAAAGTACAAAGGAGAGCGACTAAACTGATAAGGGGTATGGAGGGTCTTGGATATGAGTACCATGTGGCCATAAGGACCATAGCTACCTCTTGTTAACTAATTAAGACTGCACTGTTGAGTCAATCTACATTGTAAATGGACGCGCAGGCATCAACAATGCAGCCCAACTAAAGCCTGCAGTCTTCATTAGTTAGCAAGAGCGAGCTGTGGCCGCATCGGAACTGGGAAATGAACGCGCAGTGTGATAAGCTATATAATGTTATGTAAATGTGTAGAATTCTGGTTTCCCACTCCCCTTCCTTTGACCCCTTCACAGCATCCATGGCACCTATACAGCGTATGTCACGTCTTTAACGATGGCATATGTTAAATGTGACAATGGCATCTGAGATGCGGAAGTGCACGCTTCTTGTGCAGGAACGCCTTCCCCAGGCGGAGATCAGGGAAGGCATTCCTTGAAAGTAATGAGCCTGTACTAGGCTTCTAGACTCATTACTAGTATATTACAATTCAGGCCAGCAAATGGCAGTACTGAATTTGTAATATAGTGATCTATATATATATATAGGGTAATGGAGAAAATCTAATGATTGCATGTTGGGGGCTGCCTGGGGGCTGAAAAAACTGAGAAAAAAATAAATATTCAAATCTCTTCTCAAAATGCATAAACAATAAAAAAATCTATATCATGGCATTGCCCGTACTATTAAAATATAAAAAAAACTTAGCCCTCACTGTGAATGGTGTCACTTTACCTCCCCCCAAAAATTTAATAAGTGATCAAAAAAGTCACACACCCCAAAATAATATTAACAAAAACTACAGACTGTCCCACCAAAAATAAGCCCTCACACATCTCCATAGACATAACTATAAAAAAAAGTTATGGGGGTCGGAATATGGCGATGAAAAGAAACTATACATACATGGTATCGCTGTAATCATACTAACCTAGGGTTGAGCGGTAAACTGGTGTCAGCGATATACCGCGGTATTAAGAAACAGCGATATGGCGATATCGCTGTTTCCTAATAACATTGGTATTTTGTGACCTCATAGAAGCAGTCACATGTGCACTGACAGCTTCTAAATCTGTGTCCGCCCCCCCGCCACTGCATAACAGTACTCACAACGACATTACTGCCCGCAGCAGCCACCCCCCGACTCCTAGTAGCTCCACATATTCATGTCTCCGTCCACTGACGTCGGAATCGGATAACGGCAGCGGCGAGCACAACAGCCAGGCGGGAAAAGTCCCAACTCCCACACAGAGTTTAGCCTGCGAGGAGTGAGACGAGACCTTAAACATAGAATAGAACCGGCCCGAGTGTCATACATAAAGGTGCTATGTCTCTGTCTTCTGCAAGCTGCGGTCTGCACACTGATCTGTAATAGCAGGCATTAGGGAATAATGAGTCCTCCATACGTGAGCAACATGACATTATACTGAGGGGGTCAAAACTTGTTCATACAGTGGAACGTCTCCTTGTGTTTTTTTTTTCCTCTTTTTTTATATGGGTATTTATTGCGATAAATTTCTTAATATCGTTATAGTCTGAATATTTTTGATATCACCCAACCCTATACTAACCTAGAGAATGAAGAGCACAAGTCAGTTTACCGCATAGTGAACAAAACCATAAAACTGTGGCGGAATAGCTTTTTTTTTTTTCTCTCTCAATTCCACCCCATCTGGATTTTTTTTTTTCTAGCTTCCGACTACATTATATGTAATATTAAATGGTGCCATTAGAAAGTGCAACTTGTCCTGCAAAAAATAAGCCCTCATACAGCCGTGTGAATGGTAAAAGAAACAAGTTATGGCTCTGAGAAGGCTGGGAGCGAAAAACGAAAACCGCCAAAACAAAAAAATCGCCATGTCAGGAAGGGGTTAATTCACATACCATCTCATCCCTTCATTGAACTTTGACCTAAACCTTTGCTGAAACAACCAAGATGCAACCGTGCTGCTCGGTGCACTCTGCACTTTCGGGTTTCGTCAGCTCTGCCCTGTAGTTTCTATAGATCCGCACTCTGTATGTTGGAAATGTCGCGCAGAGCTGATGAAACCCATCAGTATGGGGTATGAATAATACTTTAACATTTGTATGTCTGTATTTTTTTGTCCTAGGGAAAGGTGCAGCAAGTTTTGATGAGTTTGGGAATAATAAATACCAGAACCGTAGGACAATGAGCAGCTCGGACAGAGCCATGATGAATGCGTTTAAGGAAATTTCCACTATGGCAGACAGAATAAACCTCCCCCGTAATATTATTGTAAGTCAGCATCTCGTGAAAGCCTTATATATCACTTCTCTAAAATGCGTAATGTGGTTTTTATTTATTTTTATTCTTTTTACAGGATCGGACAAATAATTTATTTAAACAAGTGTATGAACAGAAGAGCTTGAAGGGTAGAAGTAACGACGCCATAGCTTCTGCATGTCTGTATATTGCCTGTAGACAAGAAGGTGTACCCCGGACATTTAAAGGTTTTTTAATTTCTTGTCTAAGTTCTTGATGCTAATGTTTTAGAAAGGTGTGCTCGATTTTGACTTGTATGTATAGTCTTGGGTGAATGGGGAGTGTGTTGCAATGGAACGATTTGAGTTTTTTATTTATATTTTTAGTTTTTATTTGATAACTTGTGTAAAACGTCCCTTCTCCATGACTTAATGTGCAGGATTAAAGCCCGCGTCCAGGTGACATACAGGTATGGCGCTTGGTCACTGAGTTGAGTGAAGCAGATCTAGAATGCATTAAAGCCCACACACCCTTTGACATGGAATTTTATATTTTTTTTGCATAGGTTAATGGTTTCCTTGAGCAGAAGCTTTCACTTTGCAATCTTTATTCCTTCCTTAATTTTCAAACCCCTGATATTCAGGTTACAACCTGCTAGTTTGTGGATGTGTCCGTGTCCAGAATGCTGCAGTCTTCACTAGTTTGTGTATCGGCACGGCTTCATTCCTGTACGGATTTCCCCTTCTATAGCTCATGAGGGAATCTTCTCTCGCTTGTACTGACCAACGCTGTTGCTGAGGGATGTGATCCCATCCTGCAGAGTTGGCCTTGGGTTGCTCTGCTTTCTGTCTACACTTCTATACAACCTATGTGACTCTCCTCCTCCAAACTATGTGTGCGCCTTCCTCCTATCTACACAAATGTAAGGCCTTCGTGCCTGTGCTGCGGACCACAAATGGCCGTCCGCAATATATCGGCACTGGCTGTGTGCACTCTGATGCGGAGCCATCGATTGAACGGGTCTGTGATTTACAAAAGGTAGGCCATGTCCTATCTTTTGCAGTGCGGATACACGGACCTGAAAGCCCACGGAAGTGCTTTGGGGTATTTCCATGGGCTTCCTATCCATGTCTCTGCCCTGCAAGAGATGGGACATGTCCTATCTTTGGCCATATTTTGCGGATTGAGGAGCCATTCAAGTCAATCCACATGGCCTTTGCCTGTGTATTGTGGACCCTCAAATTTGCGGTCTGCAATACTGGCACGGATGCCTTAAGTTCGTCTGAACGAGCCCTTATTCTGTTAGTTTTCTGACTCCCTACAGGCTATGCTTTGTGGGCATCTCTGGTTGATGAGAAAATCAGCTATTTACCGTGAAATAAAAATACTTGTTTTGTTTATGTATGCCCCTCTAGGAGGGGGTCATCAGCCCAGACCTGGGCATAGGTTTGAGAGACCTTCCAATAAAGTGACAACGCCTAACTGTTAGTGTTTTCTTCCATTCTATGCCTCCTTGAGCGCCAATGACAGACCGTGCAATTTCACCTGCTGTGTTGTGTTTATTCTCATGAAGGCCCCACTGAGTGGGATAATGTCCTCCCCTGGACTCATCTGAAGCAGATTATTTGTGCCGTTTATTAAAACTCACTTGCTCTTGTGAACTGACTACGTAGTCTGACAACGGCGTTTGTTTGCTTTGTAGAAATCTGCGCCGTCTCAAGGATCTCCAAGAAAGAAATTGGCAGATGTTTTAAGCTGATCTTGAAGGCGCTGGAAACAAATGTGGATTTGATTACGACGGGAGACTAATGTCCAGGTTCTGTTCAAATTGGGTCTCACCAAACAAGTGCAGATGGCAGCTACTTACATTGCACGCAAAGCTGTGGAGCTGGACTTGGTTCTGGAAGAAGTCCCATATCCGTGGCAGCTGCTCCATTTACATGGCTTCACAAGCATCTGCTGAAAAGAGAACGCAGAAAGGTTAGTACAATGCTGCTTAGATGACCCATTTGCTGCAAAGTGAAACGCTCCCGCCTAGGCCCTGTATACATCTGTATATGCCTAAAAGGTCAGTTGTATACAGTACGGAGTCGGTGAGACTCATACTTTCACTTCCTGATCTGTTTGCCTATACAATACATAGCAGGGTTGCAATGTTCATTCTGTCACCAGAGGGCACCACTGCACAAAAAAAAGGGTATTAGTCCCAGAATGACGACTTATCGCTGGCCCAAACATAGATAACAGCTGTCTGATTGCTGGGAAACCCTGCGATTATGGGAATGGGGGTCCCATGTCCCCAGTTAAATGGTTGTGGTGGTCAAGCTGTATGGGACTGTGGGGAATGGCCAAGTACTGTGTTCTGCCATCTCCAGCAGTCCATGGAGATCAAGCATGGCAGTGCTATGGTCTATCACTGTTACATTCACATGAAGACACTGATCCCTCTCGTGATCAATGCTACCCCCCTTTTCCCCCCACCAATCAAAAAACTTATCGCCTTAGCCTGTGAATTAGGAAATGGTTACCATAAATATTCGTTCATGTTTGGCCATTATCCTATCTGCACCCAGCTGCCACCTTACTGTAACTACCTGGTTGTCTTTTGCATCTGTTCTATAGGGCCAGAATATTCATTTGTATGGGATATGAAACAATCCAAGCACATATTGCAAATGCAACCCCATTTAGGGCTGAAACGATTAATCGAGTAATTCAACACAAAAAAAATCCTCGATGCAAAAAATGTATTTGTCATGTGACCACGGAGCGGGAGTGAAGCGCTTGCTATTACTCACCGCTCCGTGGACACCCGCTGGCCAGTACCCCCATCGTCACACATCGTCAGGTCAGTGCACTTCTTTATAGATGAGCAGCTAACGCCATTTACACATGTGTTCATGCGTGTCTGCAGTTTTCATGGCTGAACAACATGTAGTCACTCTGGCAGATTACGGCGGACAATATGGCTCCAGTGTGCACAGCGCCCGGCACCGTCCTGTACTGCAGCACTCGTCCATGTGTCCTCTATCAAGGTCACATTACCCATCATTGCACCGTCGCGGCTTCCCTCTTCCCACAGTGCCTTGTTCAGCCGCTGCACAGCGATTATCTGCGGAGTCCCAGGCAGGGCTGATGCTGGTTCCCGTGTGTGACGGTAGATCTGCACTCGGTCACCATGCAGGAGCTCATCACTTGTGTGGATCACATTCACTTCAACCTGGAGCTGGCTGTAGAGTAGCAGCTGGGGGCACAACCTCTCCCCTTCCGGGCATGGACAGTAAGTGATGAGTGGGCCGATGGGGCAGGGTACTCTGCAGCTGGTCTGTGTCAGCCTGTGTGGCTGATGTCACGGCTCCAGTGGGGCGGTCACCTAGAGCGCACTCACTGGGGCAAGCTGATGGCACTGGGGGAAAGTGAGCACTTGGGTGATCGCACAGGGGGAACAAAGGGTTTTGGGCCTGATGGCAGGGGGTCTGAGGTTTTTATAAAGGAAACCAGTATTCGTTTTTTTCTTATTAAATTACTCGATTCATCGTATAAATAATCAATAGAATTCTCAATTCTAAAATAATCGTTTCCTGCAGCCCTAAACCCCATTTAATTGTGTACAATGGGTTCTTCATTTGTAGGGAATATCTAACAAATCTGCTGCACAAGAATTGAACTTTAGGCTGGCTGCTTCTGGTAGCAATTTAAAACCCCAGAATCTTTTAAGATTCACTGTGGTGCATGCATACCTCATCAGGGAATCCACCAGAAATATGCCATGTACAGTAGTTACGTGTAGTGTTACCTAGTTAAAAAAGGCAAGTGTAATTTAGGCTTAAAACTGGTTCATTTCACAGGATAGGAGATAAGTATCTGATCGGCGGAGATCCATCCACTTTGGGGCCCGCCAGGTCACCAGATTGGGGGCCACTGTTCCCCCACTTGAATGGCGCAGTGGACATGAATGCACACAGTCTCCATTAACTGTCTGGGTCTGCCAGAGATTATCGGAATGCCTGTCTGCCATGCCATTCATTGGTCCCCATTCTTGTGCTCAGTGGGGGCACGGCAGTCAAAACCCCCTGCCCAATCAGACCATTCTGAGGAAAGGGGTTGTCACATTACCACGACAGAACACTACAGGACATCCTGAATCTGGTCCCAAGGTCGGCTGACTTCACACAAGTATAATAGAAGTGCAGGATCCCTGTGATTCAGGTCATTAGACCTACAATGAAGCCTGGAACTTCCCAGACATAATACAGCATGGACATGCAGCCGTATTTCACATGACACACTGTATGCAGCGTGTATCTGTGGTATCAGACCACCTCACCTTGATGTCTCCTTTCCACAGAAATCGGTGACATAGCCGGTGTAGCTGATGTCACCATCCGACAGTCTACAGACTCATCTACCCACGGGCTCAGACTTGTTCCTGCAGACTTCAAGTTGACACACCCGTTGACAAGTTGCGCAATTATAAAACAACCTTGTGCGGTTCTGGAATAGTTGAGTTGTGTTGCAGTTTTTTTTTCAGGTGTTGCAGACACGTCAAGCACAATTGGTGAATCTGCAGCAAGTCTGAAAAACATTCAAGCATTTTCTATATGTATATATCATAGCAGGTTTAAATATTTAAGATTTGAAACAACTGCGTGTTTCTTTGTTTTGCATACATTGTATATTGATGGCTAGTAAACGGCTAATAAATACTTTCCAGAAAACTGTTCCTAGTCATCCTTTAGGAGCCCGACAACTCCCGCTTTGTACGCAGAAGATGTCGGCACCCCTGGTGACGTTCAGCTCGGTGTACATTGTAACAGTCGACTTCCTGTTTTAATGAATGCAATTTTCTATGTAATATATACTTTTCTGTAATTGAATGGCTTACTGTGCTTTTCTTTTGAAGACCTTTTCTTCTTCGTAAATGTCACCGCCTCATGGTCACTAATGGCCAAACCCACATTCTGTTTCCTAAATGTTTTAGGCCTCTTGCACACGAATGTTGTGCATCCGTTCGTGCAATGGGGACTGCAATTTGCAGTCCCCAATGCACGGGCAACGTCGTGCGGCGGCCGGGACGGATCGAGACCCATTCAGCTTGAATGGGTCTGTGATCCGTCCGCACCGCAAAAATAGGAAAGTTCTATTTTTCAGCAGTGCGGAGGCCCGGACAGAAACACCACGGAAGCACTCCGTATTGCTTACGCGGGGTTCCGTTCCACATCTCCGTGATTGCGGGACCATTTAAGTGAAGGGTTCTGCATCTGTGATGCGGAGTGCAAGAGGCCTTAATGGTAGTATCCAGCCATAAAGTTCAGGGTTGTATTGCTTAAAGGGAACCCGTCATCATGAAAATGCTAATTAATCTGCAGGCAGCATGTTATAGAACAGGAAGAGCTGGGCAGATTGATCTAGTTTTGTGAGATTTACTAAAACTTGTACTTTATACATTTTAAGTTCTGTCATTCTGGGCTCTGTTGAGGAGGCGGTCTTAACGGTGATTGACAGCTATCTCTGTATTCAGCCATAGAAGAAGGCTGTCATTCACTGATGGGACTGACTCCTGGCTACAAAGCCCAAAATAAGCAGGGTTATAAATGGAAAAAATGACCTAGTTTAACTGAATATTTTCCCATAAACCTATATATCAATCTGCTCAGCTCCTCCCGCTCTATAAACTGCTGCCTTCAGCTCTGATACCTTGTTCAACATGACAGGATTCTAACTTGCTGCCCCCATGGTTAGCTTTTTACATGATCTTAACAGGCAATTAACTTAAAAATGTAACTTTATTTGAAACTATTCTGAATGCCCTTAAACTCAGTTGTAATATTAATTTCTTTTTCGCTTTATAAAATGCACTTGATAAGACGCACCCTGGTTTAAGAGGAGGAAAAAAAATAATAAGAAGAAAATAATCGGGACCTAACAGAATTTCAGATCAGTGCCATCAGAGAGAAAAAACAAATTCTGCTACCTTTCCTCGTCCCTCACTACTCTCCAGGTTCGGCCGTCTCTGCTGCATTCTTCACTCCCTGATCTTCTCTGAACCTGCGCTGCAGTGTCCTCGGACTGCACGCAGCATCAGGTCATAGTGTGCGCACTGTACTCAGTCAGGACAGTGCTTCGCTCTCTGCGACTCCTGCCATACTAGCGAGCACTGCCACAATGGAAGCGCCCACTAGTATTCGCTTCATAAGACGCACTGACAATTGAAGTGTGTCTTACAAAACAGAAAGTAGGGTACTTTGGTTTTACTGTTACTGTCAAAAGAGGCACCAAATGTTCAGAGTGTCTGTAGCGTGGAATCTGTACTGTCATACGCAGCTGACGTGTGGTGTATGGGCTTGCGGATTCCACAGTTCTGCAGCTGGCTTCATTACTGGCCGGTAATACACAGCTGTACAGATGTGCTATGCCAGGCTTTAACAAAGCGGGTACAGGCATGTGTGCTGCTGCCAGTATTGAGCTTGCTGCAGTGCCTATCCCTGTGGAATCTGTACGCTGCATACATTATAGACACTGAACTTCAAGTGCCTATTTTGGCAGTAAAATAAAGTATATTATAAAAATGAGTTTTAGGGAATGGAGTTTGAAATGTCAGCGCCGCCATATTTGTTCTAAATTTCCAAGAGAATAACAGGAGCACCATAATGCATGCCTCAGAATCTCTCCCGTTTTTACTAAAACAGCTATTACGGATTGTTGATGCATACTTTTGCCGTTTATGTAGGTGCCGATGAGACGGCCATAAGTCCCCAGCCCAGGGATCGGCAACCTTCGGCACTCCAGCTGCTGTGCAACTACAACAGATTTCAATTGTTGCAGTGGCCCCGACTAAACCTCTTGAATCAATCCACGCCCTTTATATTTTTTTTTACATACTTTCTTCTAGGACATTAACCCCCTTAATGACTGGGGTTTTTTTTTCTTCAATTATTCATTTTTTTTTTACTACCAGCCTTCCCAAAGCCTTAACTTTTTTTTTTTTTTCATTTCAGTCTTATGAGGGCTTGTTCTTTTGCAGAACAAGTAGTACTTATAGTGGCACTATTTACGGTTGCATAAAATGTGGTGGGAAAGCAATTTCAAATGTGTGAAAACCATAAAAAAATACCACATTTTATATCTTGTGTTTTTAATACTGAAAAAAAATAAAATAAAACTGGAAAATACTTTTCTTTGCCTCACTATTCTTACCCTTTACCTTTATGTATGGAACTGTGTGGGGGCGATCTGTGCTTTCATTGATATCTGGAGTGTGTATGACTTCGATCACTTCTTATCATTTTTTTTTTTTTTTTGTGGAGGCCAGTGTAGAAAAAACTGCAATTGACTTTATTTTTTTCCCCCTCATTCTGCTGCTTGCTGTATGGGATAAGTACCGGTATTCATATTTTAATAGTATGGGGTTTTTCGAACATGGTGATACCCATGATGTTGTGTTTTTTTTTATTGTCTTTATGTATTGAAATGTTAGGGAAAGGAGTGATTTGAATTTCTTTTTTAAATATTTTATTTTTCACTTTTTAAAATTTTCTCCTAGGGAACTATAACAAGCAATCCTTAGACTTGCTTTTCTCAGACTCCAAATGTATTAGTCTGAGAATTACACTAAGGGGGGGGTCACATAAGACCGGTGTCTAAAACGCCCCTGCGCTGCATCCGCATGAAGTTATGTATAACCTCAGCGTATCCAGTGTGGTCTAAATGGAAGCCAGAATCTAAAACAGATGTAGAAAATAATGGAGACTGGCCTGCGGCTCGTCCACCTTCCTGGCGATGCCTGCTTTTTTAGGCCTGGCATGAGTGGGGAGAAGTCATAGATTGCAGCGCAAATGACCTTTGCGCTGCAATCTGCATCAGATATATGCCTACTATTGTCGTATCTCTGATCATACAGTGCCTTGCAAAAGTATTCACCCCTTGACTTTTTTTTTCGTATTTTGGTGCTCACATCCTGAATACCAAGGATTGTTTGAGGATTTGCGTCATTTTAACTTACAGAACATGCCCACAACTTGAAGTCATTTAACAGGAATAACAGAAAAAGTCAATGTGCATAACTATTAAACACCCCCCCCCCCCCCCCCCTTCTAGTCAAAACTTTGTAGAGCCACCTTTTGCGGCAATCACAGCTCCAAGTCGTTTTGGATAAGTCTCTGAGCTTGCACATTCACCCATGGGATTTTTGCCCCATTCCTCCTTGCAAAAACTGCTCCATCTCCTTCAAGTTGGATGGTTTGTGCTTGTGAACAGCAATCTTTAAAGGGGTTCTGCAGTTTTTTAAACTGATCTATCCTCTGATCGGCAGAGGTCTGACACGCGGGGCCCCCGCCGATCAGCTGCTTGAGAAGGCAAGTGGTTCTGGCAGTAGCGCCGCGGCCTCCTCACTGTTTACTGCCGGCAGAGACGTCGCGACTAGTATCAATGGCTGGGCGGGGCTAAGCTCCATTCAAGTGAACAGAGCTTAGCCCGCCAGGCCGTTGAAACTAGTCTTGACATTACTGGGCCTGTGGTAAACAGCAAGAAGGCTGCGGTGCTACTGCCAGCACCACTGCCTTCTCAAACAGCCGATAAGTCGGGGGTCCTGGGGTTGGACCCCCGCTGATCAGATGCTGATGCTCTATCCAAAGGTTAGATCATAGTTTAAGAAAACTGTAAACCCCTTTAAGTCTGACCTGATTTTCTATTGGATTGAGATCTGAGCTTTGACTAGGCCATTCCAACGCCTTTACATGTTTCCCCTTAAACTATCAAGTGTTGCTTTAGCAGCAGTGTGGTACAGGTTTTGCTCAAGAATATCCCTGTATTTAGCACCATCCATCTTTCCCTCAACTCTGACCAGTTTCCAGTCCCATCCCACAGCATGATGCTGCCCCCACATGTTTCACTGTGGGGATGGTGTTCTTTGGGTGATGTGATGGGTTTGCACAGACAGCGTTTTCTTTGGCTGAAAAGTTCAATTTTAGTCTCATGAGACCAGAGCACCTTCCTCAAACTAGGAATAATAGTAAGTGCTCTTAGATCCCTGAGTGCGCTCTATGTAGGCTGCTACTTAGTTCATATTCTTCGGACCCATGAAAGGTCCTTCTTTTTAAGGCTGTAATGTAACAAAACATGGAAAAAGTCGAGAGGTGAGAGGGGGTTTGAATACTTTTGCAAGGCACTGTAAATGACCCTCTAAGTTCCTATGGATCCCTAAGACGGACAGGAACTAATATGGAGAACCAAAGGCTGCTGCACACTACATCCAGCTCTCCCAATGCTTGCTCAGGGGAGCCAGTACATGGCTGGGAGCGTGCTCTGTTTTTTTTTTTTTTTCTTTCTATAATCTCACAGAAGCTGTTGTCACCTTAAGGGGTTAAACGTGTGTGCAACCTGATCGTTGATTGTATACATTTTCTCGGGTGCCCACTGCACTCGCAAGCAGGTGCCATCTTTAAAATCCACTGTAAGGTGGGTGGGAATGGGTTTATATTTGATTATGAATGGTCAGGCTCTTTACGAGCCATGAATGAAGTGATCAAATTCTGCCACTAAGGGGCCTTGCCAAAAATGATTTATAATAATAGGAATTGCAGCTATGATGAATAGGGTCCGGAGGTGGCAGTGCATGTGGGACGGCCATTCTTCTCAGAGGTATAGAAGCAATAAGTAGAGTGCTGGATGTAGTGTGCGATCACATTTGCATTTCCGTTTGTATATGTATTTCGCCATAGCGATCTGCACTACAGGCGGTTGTGCTGACCAACCCCCTTATTCTTTTCTTTATAGAAGCAATAATGATGTTGGTCAAGTGTACTTGGCCGTGACAGGTCTTTAACACACAATCTGAATACATGGTTATATTGCGGAAAAAACAAAACTCCTGGCATTGTCACAGAGCTGACCATATGGTGACAAACTGCTAGGGCACCACAGATTTGTGATGGCACTGTGCCATTCAGAACAGCACACAAATATGTAGCTAAGGGGCCACATTGATCTGTGTTACAGGGCCAGCTGTTACATTTCCACTTGGAAGGCACACTGGAGGCTTTTGCATTACTCTTTCAATTCAGGGATGCTCAACCTGCGGCCCTCCAGCGGTTGTTAAACTGCAACTCCCATCATGCCCGTGCTGTAGACTGTCTAGGCATGCTGGGAGTTGTAGTTTTGCAACAGCTGGGGGGCCCTCAGGTAGGGATCCCTGTTTCAAGGTCACAGGGCTTGCGTGAAACCCACGGGTGAAGTGGCAGGTTGGTCTCTTTCTGGAGCATGGGCACATGGTTTTGCAGTTAAATCTCTGCAATGTGTTAGCAACCTGCAAACTAGATAATGAAATGCATGGAATTAAAGGTGTGCCCACTTTCTGGCTGTGTTAACCAATGTGTGATATAAGATGGCACATACCGATATTCCTTTTGCAATAAGCCATGCCACTTTATTGGGCAGATCTCCTGTGCTATCCGCAGCGTTTCCTGTCCATAAAATGGCTGCTGAGTGGAGTCATGTGACCAGATGCATCAGTAAGGGTACCGGCACACGTGGCACGTTTTGTGACTGCAATGATTTTCATTCACCTGAATGGGCTTGCAGAAATCCATATGCTTGCCTCTATTCGGGGTGAATGGAACTGATTTTTAGTGGCAGAATCTTCTGCACAAAATCTGCACGTGTGAAGGCACTTTAAGGGTAAATGCACATGTTCAGGATTTATGTGTGGACCAATCTGCCGGTATTCGCAGGAAATCCGTGCGATCGATTGGTGCGGCTTTTACTGTTTCATTGAATGTGAATGGAAAAAAAATCCAGACAGGAAAAAATTAAATTGACATGCTGAGGATTTTAAAATCCACTAAGTCAAATCTGTGTGGAAAAAAAGAATCTGCATGAGAATTTCAAAATTCTCCTAGAATACAAGTACACGACCTACGGTGCAGATTTTCCGCACACAATCCTGATCGTCCCATTTAAATACACTACCTGTATAAAGCACAGATGGCAGGCGCAGTGTAACTGAATGGAGACTTAGTGATTTGTCTGGTCCACTAATCCCTCGATCAGCAGCCATTGTAAGGACAAGACCTCTGTGCAAACAAAGCTTTAAAAGGATGTACCAGTAACTGCCATATAGTCATCTGAAATATACTTTAGAGCAGGTATGCTCAACCTGCGGCCCCTCCAGCTGTTGTAAAACTACAACTCCCCTTCTGTATGATGATAGCTGTAGGTGTCAGGAAGTGATGGGAGTTGTAGTCTTGCGCAGGGTGGCCAGTTTCTGGCTCCTGTTAAGTGGCACAAAGCTACTCTATCTGCAAAGAGGTGTAAGATGCAGTTTAAACAAAAAAACTGTTCTTCAAAAAACACTGCGGCTACTCTGCAAACAACTGTCAGCGAAACACTTGTTCAACTAACGCTCCCAGCTACACCAAAACCATGCATAGTCATTGCAGTTGGCACAGAGGAATGAGCCGCTCCGTCAAAATAAGTCACTGGGGAAGATTATGTTATCCCACAGATGTCAAACTCTCGGATTCACTCCATAGGATCATCGCTGTGGTAAGTCAGGGAGCCACAGCAAACAAGAATACACGGAGAACAGTTTCCTCAATCTCTGCACGAGGGAGCTGTGTGGGCATGGGAGTACAGCGCTTCTGGAAAAAAGCCACTCGGATGCCACAGTCACATATGACTGGGTAAAGTGATCTGTACAGACCAATTAATGCTGCAGGATTTATTTAATTTTGTTCAATGGGGTTTCTGTGTTTTTTTTTTTTTTTTTACTGATGACCTATTCAGAGGATAGGGCCTCAGTTTCTGATCTGTTGAGGGCAACCCCCCACCGATCAGCTGTTTGAAAAGGCATCGGGGCTCCTGTGAGCGCTGTGGCCTTCTCCCTGCTTTTCTAGGAATGGGTTAAGCGTGATACCAAAAGCACAACCATATACTATGTACCGCACTGGGCTTGGTAAGCAGAACTGCTGCCTTCTCAAAACAGCTGATCAGCGGGGTCCGTGTGTCAGACCCCCCACTGATTACATACTGATTGACCTATCTAGAGCAGGCATGCTCAACCTGCGGCCCTCCAGCTGTTGTAAAACTACAACTCCCACAATGCCCTGCTGATAGCTGTAGGCTGTTCAGGCATGCTGGGAGTTGTAGTTTTGCAACAGCTGGAGGGCCGCAGGTGAGCATGCTCTGATCTAGAGAATAGGTCATCAGTAAAAGAAAATCTTAGAAAACCCTTTTAAATATAGATATTGACCTGGGGAAAATGAAGTGTTTACTAATACTTTTTAAATAGGTCATTTTCTGATCTCCCCCCCATGCCCCCTTTAATGACCCTTTCAGATGAGCGAGTTCCATGCTCCGGACTCAAAGCGTGAGTGCTGACCTGTCCTGACTTCCCATCACTGACGGGTAGCATAGCATTATACTGATTTATGATGCCATGTAACCCTAAGGCCCCTTTAACACGAGCGAGATTTCCGCACGGGTGCAATGCGTGACATGAACCACAGCACCCGCACTGAATCCTGGCCCATTCATTTCAATGGGTCTGTGTACATGAGCGGGTTTTTTTTTTTTCACGCATCGTATTGCGTTGCATGAAAAACGCAGCATGTTCTATATCTGGTTCCCTTGCGTCCTACCAGCAGCACAGATGGGGTTAACTACTCCCGTGGACTGGTAGGACTGATGGCATTTTAATGAGCCCAAGAACCATAACAAACCGGAAGTGACCCTTCCGGCGTCACTTCCGGTTTTCGGCGTTGGCCGAGTATATTCAGTTTTTTCGCCCCCCAGATTTTTGAGACTGGCTGTATTCTGGCTGCGCTAGGGGAGGGGGAGTAGTTAGCCTATTTTTCAAATTATTTTCTGTCTCGAGTAGGATCTAGTTACATCCTCCTAGGGGCGGAGCGCCGCTTATTTTAAAGCTCCTTTTCTCTTTCAATCGTCGTCTGGCAGCACACGCTTTCTAAGCTAGCTCCAGAGCCCAGAAGTACCCTGGTGCTTCTTCTGATATTTGCATTTGCAGTTTTTTTTTTCTGCTGCGCTACTTCGGTGGGCCTCTGCTATGCCCTTTTTTCCTGATGGTTGTCAAATTGTCAGAATTATTCATTCTTTTTTCTTTGCAGTGATGGCTTCACCTAAGGACCTGGAGACCCTTAAATCGTCTCAAAGAGGAAGCATCTGGCTGCTTTGACTGCAGTACGCATGTGGATGACAATTGCCCCTTTTCGAGTTGCGAGGCTTGCCGTAGATCCCAGTCGGCACGGAACCCCACCATGCAGGAAATGTACCAGTGGTCAAGGGATATGTGGATGATTCCATCAAGGGCGTGGTTAACCTGCTGGACGAGAGGCTTCTTGCCGCTACTCAAGCTCCATGGATACCTCCGCACCTGTGGAAAGACCACCGCAATTCCTTTGGTCTCCTCCCATGGCAAAACGCCTTGGTGAATCGTGGGGTTCCATTCCCAAGGTGGACATGGCCATCGCCAAACTGTCAGACGCACTCTGGTGCCAGCAGACGATGGGTCTAGTCTGCAAGACCCCCTTGATAGGAGGGCAGAGTGCACGTTAAGAAGAGGCTACTTGGCTGCTGCAGCCTCTACTTCGACCGCTATCGTGGCTACGGAAGTTTCTTCCTTCCTTCCCTCCTCCGGTCCCCGCCCTAAATCAAATCCAGACGGATGTGGACCAGAGGGTGTCGGGACGGACATCCTGGCCGCATTTAAGACATCAATCTGGCGACTGACTTTTCTGTGCGGACACGGCACCGTACAGGGGGGGGGGGGGGGGGGGGGGGGGGGGGGGTTGCAATGTAAATTTTCGAAGCGCCTTGCAGAGGAGCTCAGGAGGCTAAGCCCTCTGACTATGGGCCTTCTTGCAGGCTCTTGGTTAACCCCCGCTACTCTGCATTCCTTCCGGAAGATTTTTCCTATTCCTTATCCCCTTGTGACGGTCGGGGGGCGTCTCTCCGAGTTCAAGGATGTCTGGGATCAGGAGATTCCGGACCCTTGCTTCCTAGAGGTCATTTCCGAGGGCTACTTAATAAACCTCAGTGCCTCCTCCGGAAGATTTGTCATCAACCCGCGCCTACCGCCCCGCCAGGCAGGCAATTCTGGAGACCTATATCCTCAGGGCGCTCTGAAGGAGGTTCCGGCAGGAGAGCGGGGCTTTAGGGATCTATTCTCCGGTTTTTCTAGTTCCAAGAAATCGGAGACCTCCGGATGATTATCGATTTGAGATTTTTCAATCGATTTATAAGGAAGGCAAGTTTTGCATGGAAAACTATCAGGTCAGTGATCCACGTTCTCAATCCTGGAGACGTGCAGTCTACCCCTGGACCTCAAGGATGCCTATCTTCACATCCCCATCGATCCTGCTTCCAGAAGTATCTCAGGATCGCGGTCCAAGGTCTCGGGGGTCCTCAGGCACCTTCAATTTGTTGCCTTACCCTTCGGGATTTCCTTGCTCCTATCACCTTCACCAAGGTGGTGGTTTCGGTGGTGGCAGCTCTGAGGCTTCAAGGCTGACCATAATTCCTAACCTGGACGATTGGCTCCTAAAAGCCTTCCCGGTTCAGTTCTTACCACCATCTTCATGTGGCTCTCTCTTTTCTGCTCGCCTAGGGTGGATCATCAACTGGCAGAGTCGAAGTGAGCCCATCGACTTCAGTAACCTATCTTGGCTTCATAGTAGACTCCGATTGGGATGTCCCTCCAATTGACTCCAGAAAAAAACTCGGATTCTGGTCCCTGGCAAGGTTCCTATCTGTTCCTCGTCGAGTTTCCATCAGGACTTCATGAAGACGTTGGGGCTCATGTCAGCGGCTGCAGAGGCAGTCCCTTGGGCTTTGTGGCACCTCTACAATCGGAGGTCCTTGCAAAATGGGATGGCAGCCCCTGCCGGGCTAAATTCCCTGTGTTCCCTGTCTTGTCAGACTCAAACCTCCATGAGATGGTGGCTCCATCTCCCGGGGAGAAGTCTATAACTCAGCCATCCTGGGTCATATTGACTACGGATGGTCCAAGTAGGCTGGGGCGCTCACCTCGACGGTTCCCTGTCCAAGGGACTTAGTCTCCTCAGGAACGGTACTTTCCTCCAATCTCCGCGAGATTCGAGCCATCCGGCTAGCCCTCCTTCACTTTGCCCCCCCGAATCCAGGGCTTAGCAGTGAGAGTACAGTCAAACATGACGCAGTTCCTGTACATCAAACAGCAGGGAGGCACAAGATCTCTACCCTCCTTCAGAGATCGGGGTAATTCTTCGGTGGGCAGAGTTGAACCTTTCCCACCTGTCTGCCATCCACATCGTGGTTCCTACAATATATCGCGGATCGTCTAAGTCGCGGTCTGCCGACAATGGAATGGTCCCTGCATCCGGAGTATTCAGGCAGATAATCCTCATGTGGGGTTTGCCAGAGGTAGATCTCATGGCAACGAGGTTCAATGCCAAGGTGGAGAGGTTCTGCTCCCTTTACAGGGAGGACAACCCCCTGGCGATAGATGCTCTGTCGATACCGTGGAGGTTCAGGCTGGCTTAAATCTTCCCTCCCTTTTCCATGATACCGAGGCTATTGATGAAAATTCGTCAGGATCAGGCCTCGGTAATAGCCATCAAACCATTTTGGCCCAGGAGATCCTGGTTTACCCAGCTCATTCAGATGAGTCAGGGACATTATTGGAGGCTGCCCCCACAGCAGACCCTGGTAGATCCAAGGAGTTCAGGATAGATGAGAATCTTTTCATCCTGTTTGCCGGTAAGTCCAAAGGCCGCAAGGCGTTGATTAGTCGGTGGATTAAGGAGGCCATTGCAGTGTTTCCCAACCAGTGTGCCTCCAGCTGTTGCAAAACTACAACTCCCAGCATGCCCGGACGGCCTTTGGCTGTGCGGGCATGCTGGGAGTTGTAGTTTTGCAACAGCTGGAGGCACTCTGGTTGGGAAACACTGCATTAGAGAATCTTTTGTTTCTCAGGCTTTGGAACCTCCAGAGTTTGTGAAGGCCCATTCCACAAGGGCCATCTCTACTTCCTTTGCTGAAAGAAGTCTCCTTCCTCTGGAGATGATTTGTAAAGCTGCCTCCTGGAGCTCTGAATCCACGTTCATCTCTCACTACAAACTAGACGCCAGGGTAGCGGAGTTTTCGGCCTTTGGGCAGGCTATTCTTAGCTCTGCCAGGCATGAGGGCCCTCCCTAGGGGTTCTTCTTGCTATCTCCCCATCTGTGCTGCTGGTAGGACGTAAGGGAATCATTAATTTCTAACTATAATTTATTTTTCCTTAGTCCTAACAGCAGCACACAAATTTCCCACCCTAGTAAGTTATTCTTGCTATAGACACAGTGGGCTGGGGGGGTGTTCCCTCCTTTTGTAGGGGTGTAAAGCTGTTATTGGTTCTTGGGCTCATTAAACTTCCGCCGGTCCTACCAGTCCACGGGGGGTAGTTAACCCCATCTGTGCTGCTGTTAGGACTAAGGGAAAACAAATTATCGTTAGAAATTAACGATTTTGTCACGCTGCCCTAGCCCCATAGAAGTGACTAGGTCTTCGGTGAAAAACGCATTACATCCGGAAGCGAGTGCGATGCGTTTTTCACTGATGGTTTATAAGAGATGTTGTTTGTCAACCTTCAGTTTTTTTATCACGCGAGTGAAAAACGCATTAAAACGCATTGCACCCGCATAGAAAAAACTGAACGCAATCGCAGACAAAACTGACTGAACTTGCTTGCAAAATGGTGCAGGTTTCACTGAACGCATCCGGACCTAATCTGTATCATTCATGTGAAAGAGGCCTAAGAGTTCTGCAATGTATTGGATAACACTGCCATAATGCTGTCAGTGTTATCCAATACATTCCAGAACTGTAAGGCCTCTTGCACACAGCCGTTCCATGCAATTTGCGTTCCCCAATGCACAGGCACTATCCGTGGCGGCTGCCGCTACGGATCCAGACCCATTCAACATGAATGGGTCTGTGATCCATCCGCACCACACAAAAAAATAGAGCATAGATGCCCATAATGAGAACATAGTCCTACCACTTTACAAATCACTAGTCAGACCACACATGGAGTACTGTGTACAGTTCTGGGCTCCTGTAAACAAGACCGACAGAGCTGGAGAGGGTTCACAGGAGGGCAACTAAAGTAATAACTGGAATAGGGGGGCTACAGTACCCTGAAAGATTATCAACATTAGGGTTATTCACTTTAGAAAAAAAGACGACTGAGGGGAGGTCTAATTACTATGTATAAATATATCAGGGGTCAGTACAGAGATCTCCCCCATCATCTATTTATCCCCAGGACTGTGACTGACGAGGGGACATCCTCTGCGTCTGGAGGAAAGAAGGTTTCTATACAAACATAGAAGAGGATTCTTTACGGTAAGAGCAGTGAGACTATGGAACTCTCTGCCTGAGGAGGTGGTGATGGTGAGTACAATAAAGGAATTCAAGACGGGCCTGGATGTATTTCTGGAGTGTAATAATATTACAGGATATAGCTACTAGAGAGGGGTTGTTGATCCAGGGAGATATTCTGATTGCCTGATTGGAGTCGGGAAGGAATTTTTTTTTCTCCTAAAGTGAGGAACATTGGTTTCTACCTCAGTTTTTTTTTTTACCTTTCTCTGGATCAACTTGCAGGATAACTGTCCGAACTGGATGGACAGATGTCTTTTTTCGGCCTTATAAACGACGTTACCTTCCGGATTGCGGACCAATTCAAGTGAATGGGTCCGTATCCGTGATGCAGTTATGCATGAGGCCTAAGGCCTCTTGCACACGACCATGTGTCCCCTGTGGCCGTATTGCAGCCCGCATAGCACACGCATAGGTCCGCAAATCCAGAGATGCGGTACGGAACAGAAGTGCTTTCGAGGGGTTCCGTTCCGTAAAAAAGGAACTTGTCCTGTCTTTTTGTGGAACGGATGGATCGCGGACCCCATTCAAGTGAATGGTGTCGTGATCCGCATGCGGCTGGCCCACAGTCGTTGCACGTGCATTGCAGACCGCAATTTGCAGTCCACAGCACGAGCACCACACGTTCATGTGCAAGAGGCCTAAGGGTTACATAGCATCATAAAATCAATATAATTCTGTGTGACCCTGGCAGTGCTGGGAGTCAGGAGAGTGGAACTCGCTCGTCTGAAAAGGGCCCAAGACTCTCCCATGGTACTTTTCAACTTTTTTTCCATTTGGATATCAGTGTGCTGAAAAGATGATCACTATATTGAGGTGCAAGATATACAAACCGGATTCCAAAAAAGTTGGGACACTAAACAAATAAAAACTGAATGCAATGATGTGGAGATGGCAAATGTCAATATTTTATTTGTAATAGAACGTAGATGACAGATCAAACCTTTAATCCGAGTAAATGTATCATTTTAAAGGAAAAATACGCAGATTCAAAATTTCACGGTGTCAACAAATCCCCAAAAAGTTGGGACAAGTAGCAATAAGAGGCTGGAAAAAGTAAAATTTGAGCATAACGAAGAGCTGGAAGACCAAATAACACTAATTAGGTCAATTGGCAACATGATTGGGTATAAAAAGAGCTTCTCAGAGTGGCAGTGTCTCTCAGAAGCCAAGATGGGTAGAGGATCACCAATTCCCACAATGTTGCGCAGAAAGATAGTGGAGCAATATCAGAAAGGTGTTACCCAGCGAAAAATTGCAAACACTTTACATCTATCATCATCAACTGTGCATAACATCATGCGAAGATTGAGACAATCTGGAACAATCTCTGTGCGTCAGGGTCAAGGCCGTAAAACCATACTGGATGCCCGTGATCTCCGGGCCCTTAAACAACACTGCACCACAAACAGGAATGCTACTGTAAAGGAAATCACAGAATGGGCTCAGGAATACTTCCAGAAACCATTGTCAGTGAACACAATCCACCGTGCCATCCGCCGTTGCCAGCTGAAACTCTACAGTGCAAAGAAGAAGCCCTTTCTAAGCAAGATGCACAAGCTCAGGCGTTTTCACTGGGCCAGGGATCATTTAAAATGGAGTGTGGCAAAATGGAAGACTGTTCTGTGGTCAGACGAGTCACGATTCGAAGTTCTTTTTGGAAATCTGGGACGCCATGTCATCCGGACCAAAGAGGACAAGGACAACCCAAGTTGTTATCAACGCTCAGTTCAGAAGCCTGCATCTCTGATGGTATGGGGTTGCATGTGTGCGTGTGGCATGGGCAGCTTGCATGTCTGGAAAGGCACCATCAATGCAGAAAAATATATTCAGGTTCTAGAACAACATATGCTCCCATCCAGACGTCATCTCTTTCAGGGAAGACCCTGCATTTTTCAACAAGATAATGCCAGACCACATTCTGCATCAATCACAACATCATGGCTGCGTAGGAGAAGGATCCGGGTACTGAAATGGCCAGTCTGCAGTCCAGATCTTTCACCTATAGAGAACATTTGGCGCATCATAAAGAGGAAGGTGCAACAAAGAAGGCCCAAGACGATTGAACAGTTAGAGGCCTGTATTAGACAAGAATGGGAGAGCATTCCTATTTCTAAACTTAAGAAACTGGTCTCCTCGGTCCCCAGACGTCTGTTGAGTGTTGTAAGAAGAAGGGGAGATGCCATGCAGTGGTGAAAATGGCCTTGTCCCAACTTTTTTAGGATTTGTTGACACCATGAAATTCTGATTCAACATATTTTTCCCTTAAAATGGTACATTTTCTCAGTTTAAACTTTGTTTCGTGATTTATGTTCTATTCTGAATAAAATATTAGAAGTTGGCACCTCCACATCATTGCATTCAGTTTTTATTCACAATTTGTATAGTGTCCCAACTTTTTTGGAATCCGGTTTGTAGAACCAACATGTATTCTAAAGTCGAAATGTCAGCAGTTAGACGAGGTCCTGTGAAAAGTTATATACGCAAATATAAACCTACAAACAGGAAAGGACACGTACATCACAGATCTATTTGAAACGTTTTAATTTGTGCATTCATATGACTTAATGACTGCAAAAACACTCCGTTGTTGAATGACATTTCTTAAAGGCACATGTAATATCAATGCATAGTGTACCATCCTAAAAATACTCTAATATCCTTACAAAGTGCTTTAGCAGCCACTTACAGCTATAGCAAAATATATTTACAATCTAGAGTTTAAAATCATAATTTGCCTAAAAATAGTTGAAATTTGTAAAAAAAACAACAACCAAAAACAAAACAAAAAAAACAAACATTCTAAAATTAGTGCTTCTCTTCAGCTTACTTCTGTGACATACCCTGGCTTATAATGTCTAGTGATTCCATTAAACTAGCAGTTCTGTACATGATGTGGTTTAGCTTGATAATCTGTCAGTTATGATACTTTAAACGCCCGGTTTGCTCGCTGCTGTCCGACTACATAAAACAATCAAATAGAAAAAAAAAATGCACCTCAAGAGCAAGAGATCTAAAATAAACATTATTTAACCCAGTACAAGATGCCTGCTCGTATTTCCTAAGCATACATAACAAACACCCCTTGTCATCAGGTGGAGGCCGCTCCCATCATGCAGGGCTCAAGCCAGATAAAGCTGTACTGGTGGCAGCCATTGCTAATGAATGGGCAGCCCATCATGTCACCTCATGGAGGCCTGAAGGGCTTCACGATTTATAGACCGTTTTATAGCAGATTGTCATCAGGCCAGGCATCATTACCCTCATGCTGCTGAACTAGAAGGCACAACATATCTACCTTTAGGCCTCTTTCAGACGAGTGCGTCCCGTGCAGAAATCACACACTGACAGTATTATGTCAGTATAAGGGCTTGTGCTCACGGCCGATACAGGTCTTGCGAAACGGAACGCCCTGCCCTCTAATAGAATTGTCCTATCCTTGTCTGTAAAGCAGACAAGTATAAGACACGTTCTATTATTATTATTATTATTTTTGTGGGGCTGCGGAATGGAAGTACGGATGCGGACAGCATATTGAGTGCTGTCCGCATCTTTTGCGGCCCCATTGAAGTGAAAGGGTCCGCATGTGACCTGCCAAAAATGCGTGTGCATGAGAAGTAAGATGTAGAGACACACAGCATTATAAATCAGTATAATGCCTCATGCACACGACTGTGCAGTTTTTTGCGGTCCGCAAAAAACAGAAGCCGCCCGTGTGCCTTACGCAATTTGCGGAACGGAACGGGTGGCCCATTGTAGACATGCCTATTCTTATCCGCAAAACGGACAAGAATAGGACATGCTATATTTTTTTTTGGGGGGGGCCTCATAACGGAGCAACGGATGCGGGCAGCAAAAACTGTGGCTCGGATGCGGACCATAACTACAGTCGTGTGCATGAGGCCTAAGGCTACATGCACACGAATGTTGTTTGTTTCCGTGTCCGTTCCGTTTTTTTGCGGATAGGATGCGGACCCTTTAATTTCAGTTGGTATGCAAAAAACGCGAACAGCACACCGTGTGCTGTCCCGCGAACAGCACACCGTGTGCGTCCGTTCCATTGCCCCGCAAATTTTTTTTTATGCATGCCCTATTTTTTTCTAGTTTGCGGACAAGGATAGGCATTATTACAATGGATCCGGAATGCCATACGGAATGTTTTTTTTTGCGGACTGCATACGGTCGTGTGCATGTAGCCTAATGCTGTGCGCTCCTGCTAAACGAGCACTGTCCACGATTTCCGCACAGGATACAGGATGAAGTCACACACGGCACATTTAGGCACCTACACATGCTGTGGATTACACACCGTTTCTGCATGGATTTTCATGTGGAAAACCCATAGCGTAATACAGTACAAGCAAAGGGAATGAGATTAGAGAACTGGATTGTTTTCCTGTGCAGAAACTGACCTGCCCTGCGGATTTAAAAATCTGCAACGTCCATTGTTCATGCAATTTTTAGTGGGGATTTCAGCCCTTGCAATGCAAAGGGTGAGATCTCTGCAAAAAAAAAACCTGCAAGTCTGTGCGAATATTCTGTTTCTAAACCCGCAACTTGTGTGCAGGTACCCTTATTGCAGATCTACATCTAAAACTCCACTGATCTAAACGGGATTGTTTGGGCGGTATATACACGTGGTTTTCTGCAAGCTCCTTTCAGATGAATGGAGTAGTCACAGAAATTTCTGCAATAAATCTGCCAACATATGAATTCACCCTTAAAAAGCCAAGCCCATCTTCAGTTTTTTTTGTGTTACTCCAATTCATCCAGAAAGAAAAATAAAGCCACTTAGCAAAATGTATTGATTAAAAATCTACTTAATTTTGTGCCTAAATCTTCTATTTACACATCTCCATGGTAACAGACTACAAACAAACCCTTTGTAGTCTATCTTGCAATAATACTCTTTTCCACCCGTCCTCTACTTCAAGGTAACATTCCATAGGTAAATCTAATGTAGGGGGAGAGATGGGTATGGATGCAGACATGTCACGATACACAGGTTTGTTTGTAGTCTTACCGTGGAGAAACCTAGATCTGCACAGGGGCTATAGACATAAAACCGGCAATTTTTAATAAATACCAGTTACTTCCTTGAAGATGCATTGGAGAAATAATGAGGTATAGATGTGACACAGGAATTTGGAATACAGCTCACCCTCCTTCGATGAGTTCTCTGAGGACAGGTTTACACACTGTTTTTTGGAGGAGGTTTTATGGCAGATTTTCCTGCAGGTTTTTCAGCCAAAGCCAGAAGTGGATTTGAAAGGAATCGAAAATATAAAAGTTAGGACTTCTACTTCCTGACGGATCCGCTTCTGCCTTAACCTCATGCACACGACCGTATGTATTTTGCGGTCCTCAAAAAAACATGGATGACGGCCGTGTGCATTCTGCATTTTACGGAACAGATGTCCCCTAATAATAGAACAGTCCTATCCTTGTCCGTAATGTGGACAATATTAGGACATGTTCTATTTTTTTGTGGAGCAGAAATACGGACATACGGAAACGGAATGCACACGGAGTAACTTCGGACCCATTGAAATGAATGGTTCCGTATATGGTCCGCAAAATAAAAATTGAACGGACAACGAAAGAAAATACATTTGTGTGCATGAGGCCGTAGGCTACTTTCACACTTGCGTTGTTAATTCCGGTATGGAGATCCGGCAGAGGATCTCAATATCAGAATTAAAAGGATCCGTTTTTATTTTGCACATCAGAATGCATCTGTTCCGTTAGGATGCGGTTGTGTGAAATCAGAATGGGAAAAAAACGGATCCGTCACTAAATACTTTAAAAGTCAATGGGTGACTGATCCGGTTTTTTAGGCTCCTAAAAAAATACGGATTCGTCACCATTGACTTACATTGTTTTCAGTGCCGGATCCGTTTTTATGACCGGACACAAAACGGAATGCTGCCAGAACGGAAGACATCCTGAACGGATCTCTTTCCATTCAGAATGCATGAAGACCAAACGGAAATGTTTTTTTTTTCCCGCTATTGAGATCCTCTGCCGGATCCCAATACCGGAAGACAACAACGCAAGTGGGAAAGTAGCCTTCGGATGAAAAACCTGCAGGAAAATCTACCTCAAAACCTTCTCCAAAAAAAAAAAAACTCTGAACTTAGCAATAGCATCAGTTTCTGAAGAGTTGTTTCACCCCTGGCAAACATTAGAAGAGATAATTGTGCCCGCTAGTTCAGCTGTGCCCTGGTGACAGGTACCCTAAGACGCACAGAAATGACATTACTTGGTTGCATGAAAATCTTTCATAGGTTGTCTCATGTGATAATGAGTCTGGTCGGTGAGAAGTACTTGGGGTCCATTCACACATCCGTAGTGCATTGCGGATCCGCAGTACACCCGGCCGGCACCCCCATAGAACTGCCTATTCTTGTCTGCAATTACGGACAAGAATAGGACATGTTCTATATTATTATTTTTTTTTCTGAGCTGCGGACCGAAAGATTGGGGTCGTGCTCCGGAAATGCGGATGCGGAGAGCACACTGTGTGTGCTCTCCGCATCCATTCCTGCCCCATTGAGAATGAATGGGCCCGCACCCATTCCGGATATTGCAGAATGGATGCGGACCCATTCCACGGACGTGTGAATGGAGCCTTACCGCGTTTCATGTCTACTAATTGAACAGTCTAGATACATACGGAAATACGAGCAAGGATCTTGGCCATAAACATAATGTATTTACTAGTATTTGATCTCAAAATGAACAAAAATACACAACATTTATCTTTTTACTGCCGGAAGGGCCTGCAAATCCATAAGCAGAGCCCATCAGTCAGGAAAAAGGCAGACATTTCTTCTTTTCTTTTTTTTTTTTTTAACTCTTCAGACTTTGAGGTACAGCTACAATTAGTGTTACAATAGGATTATAAAATATACATTATAAAAAATATTTATACATTCTGTTACACCATATTGCATTTAACCTCAGATGCACAAGGTTCAGAAATCCAGTGGCCCGCATGTTTTATCAAAGGTGAAGTTCTCGTCTGTCGTTCATGTGGTCAGTTCAAGGTGCCCACATCAGAGAAATATTCCAAGTCGCATAAATACATATGGAGGGCATGCCTTAGAAGAGCATGGCTGCAGCAAAGGCCCCTCTCGGAGCACTTGAGTGTCAGAGGTGGTCTAGAAAACACATTTATGGTTTCTTTAAGGAACACTGTTTCGAGCAGATACAAAAATCCCATATGAGAATAAGAGATGGGAACTAAGGGGAATATCTGTGTAAAGTTATATATATTAAAAAAAAAACAAAAAAAAAAACACTTTTCTGAGCGCTAGAATTTAGCGCCAACCAGGAAGAAATCCATTCACCTCAGATGTATTATATACATGCTTCCATCTACCACAGTCTGTGCGGTCTGAGGTCAGAGATATGTACACAAAATCTGAATTTCCTGGGGGAAGCCGACCATACACCGACGACTAAAGCTGGGAATATATATTAAGATGTATGGCTGGCTGCACCCACCAATTACGGAGGGACCGGCCAACAATCTAATCTGTATGAGGAGTTCTGATTCTCCCCTGAAGTCAGATGTCAGGGGAAGGGACGGATCGGGCTGTTGGATTTCAACATGCCCGATCCTTTTGTTCACGGGCAGATAAGACGCCATCAGAGGTGTCTGGCAGCAGCTTACTCCACTGAGAACCCATGCTTGCCCGGCGGAGCCAAGGATATATGTGCATGGTGGAGTCGGCCAGATAGCTGTTCCAGCCAGCGCCGAGGGTATGAGAATGTGCAGGAAGCTGGTTGCCATGAGTTCTAGCACTCCACACAGTGTTATTTCATAAGGCATCTAGTGCAGAACTTTTTTAAACAAGCATGCGTGACCTATTATAAAACTATGCCTGTGAAATGGACTGTTCATCTGCGGAGGTAAGTTACCGAGTCCGGACCTGGCTACCCAACCATAGAATCCTCCTGGACAGAGATGATCCAGTATCAGAGAAATTTTGCTTCAGTGAATTTCCTATTACAGAGCCATATTTCCCATCTATAAGAAACTGGAAGCGGGTATGTGTTAAAGGAGTTCATCTTCCACTGCCTTCAAGAGGGGGAATATGACTGACATTGAATATTCACTCGTCTCTACTCAAAGATAAAGAATCATGCTGCACCCACCAGCTTAGGCCTGGTTCACTCACTGTTAAAATGTTCCATTCTTCTGATCCGTCAGAAAAGTAAAACACAAACAGATCCTGGATTTTAAGTATCCATTAGGCCAAATGCACAAGACAGTGTTCCACGGCCGTGAGCGGTCCGTGGTATCCCGGCCTGGCATCCTGCTAGGAGCGCACGGCGTCATTGGTTGCTATGACGCCGCTGCACTACAGTAATACACTCGTATGATCTATGCCAGTGTATTACTGTAGTGCAGCGGCGGCATTAAGCGCATGGCGTCATAGCAACCAATGTCGCCGTGCGCTCCTGCTCTCAGCAGGATGCCAGGCCGGGATACCACGGACCGCTCACGGCCGTGGAACACGGCCATGTGCATTCGGCCTTATGCTCAGTTATGTACATTTAGCATCTAGCCATTTCCGTCTGTGATCCGTTATTTTAGATGAAATAAAAAATACTTTGTGCAAAAAAATTTCTGTCTAAAATAACAGATCTCAGATGGAAATCGCTCAAACGGATGCCAAATGTGCATAACGGATGATTAAAGGGGCTGTCCCATCATAGGCTATGGGGGCATACGGCTAGGATATGCCCCAATTGTCTGATAGGTGGAGGGAAAAGTGGTTGAGGGTGCACTGCGCAGCCGCCCTCCATTCATTTCTATGAAGCTGCCGAAAAAAAGCTCTTTCCCTTAGCCCCATAGAAATTAATGGGAGCGGTGGCTGCGCAAGCGCAGTGTGGGGACAGCGATTGGCAGTGGCCTGAACCTGGGGTCCTCCAGCCACCGTTCTCCCCGTAGGTGCGGGTCCCAGAACCTATCAGACAATGGGGGATATGCACGCATTGTCTATGATGGGACAACGCCTTTAAATTAAAGGATCCATATATTTCTTTTTTCTGTTCTTCTGACGGATCAGAGGAACGGAAAACTAAACGGTGATGTGAACCCGGCCTTACTGGGTGCAATGCAACGTCAGTACAAACACTCCAGTCCCAGAGAGAGACAATTGCTTGCAACTTCCCTCGTGAGTCCCTTGCCTCTCTCAATGAATGAAGTCATTGGCACAGGAGCCAGAACGCCATCATTGAGCTACGTGGCATCTAAGATGGAAAAGTTGCAATGCAAAGTATTTGGCAAGTGACTTTGGTATGCTTCGTGTGAGTCTCAGCTGGAAGCTCGCAGTTGTCTAAGAAAGTTAAGGCAATACTAAATCAAGACGGTGGAATACGCGTTACTGGACAAGATATCCCTTGCTGAAAGCAAAAGGATGACAAAGACGACACACAAGATTTATGGAGTTAACTAGGAGGCCCAGCCAGATGAGTAGTGATGGGTGCAATGCAGAGCAGATAACAGACCTGGCTATGGAATCAATAGCCGTGACTCATGAAGGCACCAGAAGGATTATGATAGTATTAAAAGGCCGACAGCTTTAGGACAGGATGCTTTAGCTGATCTTAAAAAACTGAAGACCTTCATAGCAGACATTTACGGATTGCACCGTGTTTCACCCAGAATCCCTGTTGCAGAAGATGCACCAGCTTCAGACAGCGGTGCATTGGATATAAATAGGAAAGGGCCCTTATTTCGAGCAAACACCAAAGCGATTTCCGTCCTCGGAACTGAACTGACCAATAGTCCGGACTGAGACGTTCCTCCCATTGAGCTCACATTATTGATTGACTTTACTGCACGTGCTTTGAAAGAGCTCCGGCATCAAGAGCTTTAGTGTTCTCTATTACCAACACTCCTAATCATACAGACGGTTCTTCTGATTAGAAAGCCATAGAAAAAAAAAAGTACAAATTTAACAGTGTTCTGTTTATCTGAAAAAAAAAAAAAAAAAAAAACGCATGAGCCGTCTTAGCTAGGGTCACATGCTCCTCAACATCGTTAGCGGTGAGGATCAGTAAAGCATCGTTTCTAAACCACGATTCCGGTATCCGCGGGTAGAAAGTCAACATGGAGAACAGACTACCAGCCCCGAATCCTTGCGTTCAGTGGGCCAGTTGTAAAGTTGCGTTCCAGTGCTCAATTATAAAAATAATACGGGCATATGTTTGGAAGTGGCCGCTCTTCTACAGAGTTCATACATATATAAAATGAAAAGTTACTTTAAAAGAATCTTCATGTGTTTTAAAAAATAAAATAAAATCGGGGAACTGAAGATGGCACAAAGCGGTGAAGACGGTTTCTGCTTTTCTGCAGTCATCTTGTCAGCCAGTTCTCTCCAGTTTCACAGTGTCCTCCCTCTCAACACCAATCTGCAATATAGTCAAAATCTCTGAAAGCTTCCTGCTCGCCCTCCGTCAGTAACCTTGGCTCCCGGGGAGGGGTTAAAATGGGGGCTTCTGAGGTAAATTCATCATCAAAATTGCTCACGTCTTCCCGCCCTTTGATTGTGGGTACAAAAGGGGGCTTCACTTTCTTTGCCAACAAGGCCTGCCAGTCTATATGCTGCAAAACAGAAGAGAGCGTTAACATTGACATAACGGCAGGGTTTCTACTTACTACGGCAAAGCGGCACGTGAAGAAGCAAATCCGCAGAGGAACAGGTCATTCTAAAGGTACATTTACACACAGCTGCCCTGAAGAAAGCGCTCCTTCCCGACAGTCAGCTGCTTGTTAAGAGGAGGTGAAGCGTTGCATGATCGCCTCCACAGTATGAGGACGATGGATCACTATCGATATCGCTCATCCTCATACAGCCAGAAACGATAATTTAGGAGCCTGCAATGATGATCATTTCACCCGGTGAACGAGCAATTTGCTCATTCATCAGGTAATCGGCGGCACCTTTACACAGGCAGATTGTTCCCGATATTCTGCCAGATTATCTGGGTGTGTAAATAAACCTTAAAAGGGGTTTTCAAGGCTTTAATATTGATGACCTATCCTCAGGATAAATCATCAATATCCGATCAGCAGGGGTCTGACACCCGGCACCCTCAGCTGTATGAAGCGAAGGGGCGCACAGTGTGCATGTGCCGTCTCCCTTCCTGCTCACTGCTGCTATGTCTATGGCGAGCAGGAAGAAAGAAGGGAGACGACACATGTACACTGCACGCGCCCTCCCTTCATACAGCCGGGTGCCGGACCCCGCCGATCTGCTATTGATGACCTATCCTGAGGATAGGTCATCAATACTAAAAGCCTGGAAAACCCCTGAATTCTATGGTGGTCGTTATGGCACATAACAGGTAGCATTTAGTGTTAGGTTCCCGTCTTACAGAGATCGCCTTGACGTGTGGCAGACTGGCCCAAATAATTTTGTACAAAGTGTATTTGCCAAGAATCTCAATTTTACTAAATAAGCGTAGCATTAACACCAGAATATTTTCTATTACTATGGCATTATTGTACTTTATTTGGTTTGCAGAGTGCTGCTGCATTGTCTTTTTTCCTTGTGTTTTTAGTCATGGCAGCGCGCACCTGCGCACTGGGATGTTCTATCCTGAGGAAAGGTCATCAATATTAAAAGCCCAGAGAACCCCTTTAAGGCAAGGAAACAAATGGTGCCAATATGAGGCCAAGGGGGTGCACGTCACCAGGTGGGCTTAGTCCAACTGACCCATACTAAATTCACAAGTCCAAGGTTTTGATCATGATAGCACTCAAAAGCAGTAAGAAAAGATCTAAACAAGGACTTATAAGCAAGGCTGAAACCAAGATGGCCAACCCATTATGTTCCGCGGTGCTCCACCTGCACCATATACCTCCTGTGTACAAAGACTGTACACCAAGCAGTATTAAAAAAAAAAATTTAAAAAAATTCACTTACCCTAAAGAACGCGTGCTTCTTCACATCTTCTGCATCCTTTTCACTTGCTCCCAGCCTGCGTTCAGGATTTCTTCTCAATAGCTGGAAGAAAAATTGTTTTTACATTTTAAAAAAAACCTAAGGGGGGCATTTATCAAGACTTTTACGCCAAGAAAAAAGGTCACAAGTAAGGTTTTCTGCGTTCACCCCGAAAGTTTGTTTTCAGTGTATGAATAAAGTGGTTGTCTGGGAATTATTATTCAGGACCTATCCTCTGTATAGGTCATTGATATTATATTGATGGGGGCCCGACTCCCGGGACCCCCAGCAATCAGCTGTTAGAAGAGGACAGGCGTTCCATGAGCACTGTGGCCTCTTCCTAGGCCATGTCACGTCACCGTACATCGGTCACACGGCCTAGTTGCAGCTCAGCCCCATTCAAGTCAATGAGGCTGAGATGCAATACCAAGGACAGTCACTATAAAATGTACAACGCGTTGCTTGGAAAGTGCAGCGCCTCCCTACAGCTGATCAGCAGGGGGTGCCGGGACTTGAACCCTTACCAATGCGATAATGAGGACTGTCCTGGGGATAGGAACCTTCTTTCAGAGAAAGATCTTTCACTCTACAAACAAACTTTCTGAGCACAAAAGATCAACAAACCACTGGATGAAAATCTCAAACATGGCCGACTTCTTTTCAGACGACGGTCTGTCATTGGACAGTTAAAATAATCATTTATTGTTAAATGTCATCCAACAAACAATCGTTTATCAAAATCCTCTTTAGACTAATGTGTATGGCTATCTACAGACTCACTGACCTTGGAAAACCACAGATATAGATTACATGGTCTTAAGAACATATCATAAGATCTTTCGTCAGCAGCAAATCACTTGAGCAGTGGACCCCCTCAACTGATGATGAGGGGAGCTTCACCAGTGTTTGAGGCAAACTGTAATCTTTATATTTTATTCTGGTCGTACAGCCTATTACAGATGCCAAAGCCAGAATTAATAGGAACTGGTTTTCAGCAACACCACATCCGCAGAACGACAAGTCATCGGTTGGTGCGCCAGTGCATGCAGGATTTGGCATTCCCCAGTAGAATATTTTACCCCAAAACACCATAACTGGTTAGCTACTTACTCTTCTCATAATAGAAATGGCTTCTGTAGACAAGAACCGTGGATATCGGACTTCATCATTAACTATACTGTCAAATACTTCCTCTTCATCATCGCCGGGAAAGGGGGACTAAATACAAGACAGCGAAAACACTAGACCATGAAACATAACCTTACACACAGTAATACAAAAATCCTACACAGCTAGTTCCTATATCTGTAATCAGTATTATGGGGCTCGTTTGGCCATTTCTGGGTCTACAAGTTTCTCTACTGCACTTATGGCAGCATGTTGTTAGGATACACCATCGTTACCTGATTGGTGGGGTTATGGACAGCAGGCTCCAGCACAATCGCCACTACTGTTTACTGATAGTTGCAGGCTGTCAGGGCATGATGGGATTTGTAGTTCTGCAACAGCTGGACAGCCACAGGTTGGAGATCACTGCACTAGTTGTAATGGCATAAGATCATGCTAAATGGCCTCCGGGTTTGCCCCAGGGAGGGGGGTCGGCAACTCCTGCCAGGCTAAGGTTGACCACTCAGCTGGTTCTTATACCGTTCCACACTAGTGTATGGCATTACTGAAATTTAGTTACTAAGCATCCAACCCCTAATAAGCTGGTCCGTTTCACTTGAATCAGTGTTGTCATTCCCCAACAAAGCAAGCGGCTGGGAGTCTCTGATCCCAAGGGAGTCTTCGAAAAATGGCCTTCAAAGACGCAATACAGTCTTTGTGACTAATTACTACTGGTAGTAAAATGGCTTTACTTTCCAATTACGAGATGCCAACTACAATATTAAAGGAAATTCAGTACTACCATAGTCCTTGGAAGAGTGTTACGTTTAGGACTGGACTTTATGTATGATCTTTCACCAAATGAGGTACTCGTTACCACAGTATACCACCTACCTCCCCAACAAGCATCTCATAGATAAGGACTCCAAGCCCCCACCAGTCCACCGCTCTGGTGTATGAGGTTTCTGTGAGGACTTCTGGTGCCAGGAACTCCGGTGTTCCACAAAAAGTGCTTGTTCTATCCCCAAATCCCATTCCTTAAAGTAAGAGAAGACACAAAACCGGCTTAGTTCTGAGCAATATTAAAAGGCATCTACGCCATTGCACGCTGGGCCCAATACATGAGAGTGCTATTATTAACAAGAATACATTCTGAATTACTTTACAACCAGGGGAAGGAATAAGACTAAAAAAAAATAACAGACATAAAACATATACTGACTTTGCCGGCTAACAACTATAAAAAAAAAATAGGAAACTTGTCTGCAAAGCTTACAATCTAAACATTACATTTTAACTTATTGGTAGGCAGGTCCCCCTGGAAATACGCTGATCTCAGATGTCCCTTTTTTCAGTTTTTTAACATTATACACTGAGTGTTACCTTCTTTGCAAAGACCAAAGTCAGCAATTTTCACGAATCCTTCTGTATCCAGTAATAAGTTGTCCAACTTCAAATCTCTATAGCGGCAAGAAAAATCATTTTAAAGTGTAAAAAAAAGGCAAATAACCACCTTAAATGGGTAACTTGACAGGAAACAAACTACCAACATTGATAATCTATGAAATCAGAGACAACCACTTAGTATCTGAAGGGACAAACCCGTTGTCCGACCTAGGAGCCGACAACCCCAGTGTTGGTAACCCTTGACCCTGTGGTCCTGCGCCACGAGCATTATTTCCAGCCAGGCGGCTGGGTCCTGTGACAGCTCTGCCCAATCGTTGGCCTCAGCAGTCATAGGATAGACTGTTATACCCACCACTCCTATGCCATTCTGGTCCAGTCAGTCAGAGTCCAACAGGGCAGCTGCATGAGAATGGCAGGACCATGGACTGGTGAGGTTTTTCTTTTTGCTTTACTTGCCCATAAGCTGTTGGCTCCTAGGCCAAACTCCAGCTTCAGTGCTCTACAGCAGGGCGGTGGAGTTGGAGACTTGTCTTGGGTGGAGTCGGTAAAAAAGTGTACTGACTCCGACTCCACCTTAAAAAAAATATCTAACATTGTGAAGTTAATTTATTTTCATCTAAATGTAGAAAAGTTTCAAAATTTGACAATAAATCTATTTTATTCCCAGACTACCCTTTCATGGCAGCGCTTTTACACGTTTCCTTTATCCCCATTTAAACGTTCAGATGATTCTCTGCATTTCCAGGACATACATTTATAGATCGTCTAACCTCTTCTGAGGACAAATTCACAGATTTCTCACGATTAAGTTGATAACAGTGTCTTCCAGTTATTAAAGGAGTAGAGCATTACATATTTAAATACAGCAATTTTGAAAATTTCAGAAATTGTATTTTTAATAAATATGGCGATTACTTACACAATGGTGAGAAAAAGCCCAATTTTACCATTTTATTCTGGAAATTGGTTAGTGCTACATTATTGGCTATTTATGGCGGGGTCGGATTGTGATAAAATACAGGAGTCGGAGTGTGGCTTACCGACTCTACAGCTCATCATATAAAGTCTATTAAAAATGAAATATTACTCCTCTAATACAATACAACTATAGATCAAACCCTCAGCTGACGAGGATTTATAACGCCCACATTTTTCATAACATTAGGCCTCATGCATAGACAGTACATGGGAGTCAATGTGACACTGCACATGTAACATTTTCTCCCCAAGAAGCTTCATAAGGGAGAATACCCCCATAATATGATGACAAATTAAAATCTGAGGCACATGGAGGTATTAAATGGCCCCACAGAAGACGTCTACGGCCAACATATCAGTTTCATAAATCTCAGGTTGTAGGGAGCCATAATATGACCATGCTCATAAGACCCAAGGACCCACCTCATTTCCTTCATTATAAATCTGTTTGTGCTTTATAGTTCATGACTCTCTACATCAGCTTTTATACAGATATATTCTATCGCCGCCATTTATCATCCACTCGGTAACTTACCGGTAAACTATCTTGTGTTCATGTAAATACTGAAGGCCGAGAACCACGCACGCTGCATAAAACCTGTTATTGAGATGATAAAGCAAGATATTAGAAACATGAAATTAATGATGATATCTGCTAAATAGCGGTCTTGCCTCCAAAAATCAAGAACAGAGTAATCAATTAAGCCATATTTTCGTGTCCCTACTACAGCCAGAAACCCTTACCCGACTGTGGTGAGTGTGGGTCATCAGACCCATGGTCAGGCCAAGAATTGCAGCAGTAATTTGGACAAATGGTCATACATGACTTGTCGTATGGGGCCCAAAGCGCGGCGTACCCTTACTGGTGACTGCTAGAATCCAGCAGGGCTTTATGATCTCTCTACATACAATACCATTATGTTGGGCTATACATTATAGGTAAGTGCTGGGCATTGAAGAAGACGACTTACACAGCTCTAGGCTCCAAGAAGACATCGGTGTGGATGTGCATCATTAGGTCTCCTCCAGCTGCGTACTCCATCACAAAACAGACGTGATCTTTTGTTTGGAAGCAGGCAAAGAGATTCACCAAGAACGGGTGCCGCACGCTATTCACAGTTTCAAAAATGCGCTTCTCACACATAAGGCTAAAAGGACAGGAGGAAAAGCAAAAAATATGAAGGCACGTGGTGGGAGCGAGAAGGGAGTCTGGCACCTATAATGCACTGTGCATAAGAAACCACAAGGATATTTAAAGGGAACCTGTCACCGGGATTTTGTGTATAGAGCTGAGGACATGGGCTGCTAGATGGCCGCTAGCACATCCGCAATACCCAGTCCCCATAGCTCTGTGTGCTTTTATCAAATAGTTTTTTTTTAACACAATAAAAGCACACAGAGCTATGGGGACTGGATATTGCGGATATGCTAGCGGACATCTAGCAACCCATGTCCTCAGCTCTATACACAAAATCCCGGTGACAGGTTACATTTATGATACTTCAAATAAGAAATGTGAGACATTCAGGAAGGAGAAGATACCATGGAAAAATGATACACTGCATCTACATACATTTCCCCCTTACTGGCTTCAACATCTTAAAGAAGCCCAAACTTTCACGTCAATCATCTAATTCTCTTGTTGCCCCGTCAATTACCACTAAACAATTATTTTATATCCAACTGAAATCCATTAACCACTTCAGCCCCCAGTGCTTAAACACCCTGAAAGACCAGGCCACTTTTTACACTTCTGACCTACACTACTTTCACCATTTATTGCTCGGTCATGCAACTTACCACCCAAATGAATTTTACCTCCTTTTCTTCTCACTAATAGAGCTTTCATTTGGTGGTATTTCATTGCTGCTGACATTTTTACTTTTTTTGTTATTAATCGAAATTTAACGATTTTTTTGCAAAAAAATGACATTTTTCACTTTCAGTTGTAAAATTTTGCAAAAAAAACTACATCCATATATAAATTTTGCTCTAAATTTATTGTTCTACATGTCTTTGATAAAAAAAAAATGTTTGGGTAAAAAAAAAATGGTTTGGGTAAAAGTTATAGCGTTTACAAACTATGGTACAAAAATGTGAATTTCCGCTTTTTGAAGCAGCTCTGACTTTCTGAGCACCTGTCATGTTTCCTGAGGTTCTACAATGCCCAGACAGTACAAACACCCCACAAATGACCCCATTTAGGAAAGTACACACCCTAAGGTATTCGCTGATGGGCATAGTGAGTTCATAGAACTTTTTATTTTTTGTCACAAGTTAGCGGAAAATGCTGTTTTTTTTTTTTTTCTTACAAAGTCTCATATTCCACTAACTTGTGACAAAAAATAAAAAGTTCTATGAACTCACTATGCCCATCAGCGAATACCTTGGGGTCTCTTCTTTCCAAAATGGGGTCACTTGTGGGGTAGTTATACTGCCCTGGCATTCTAGGGGCCCAAATGTGTGGTAAGGAGTTTGAAATCAAATTCTGTAAAAAATGACGAGTGAAATCCGAAAGGTGCTCTTTGGAATATGGGCCCCTTTGCCCACCTAGGCTGCAAAAAAGTGTCACACATCTGGTATCTCTGTATTCAGGAGAAGTTGAGGAATGTGTTTTGGGGTGTCTTTTTACATATACCCATGCTGGGTGAGATAAATATCTTGGTCAAATGCCAACTTTGTATAAAAAAATGGGAAAAGTTGTCTTTTGCCAAGATATTTCTCTCACCCAGCATCGGTATATGTAAAATGACACCCCAAAACACATTCCCCAACTTCTCCTGAGTACGGAGATACCAGATGTGTGACAATTTTTTGCAGCCTAGGTGGGCAAAGGGGCCCATATTCCAAAGAGCACCTTTCGGATTTCACAGGTCATTTTTTACAGAATTTGATTTCAAACTCCTTACCACACATTTGGGCCCCTAGAATGCCAGGGCAGTATAACTACCCCACAAGTGACCCCATTTTGGAAAGAAGAGACCCCAAGGTATTCGCTGATGGGCATAGTGAGTTCATGGACGTTTTTATTTTTTGTCACAAGTTAGTGGAATATGAGACTTTGTATGAAAAAAAAAAAAAAAAAAATCAGCATTTTCCACTAACTTGTGACAAAAAATAAAAAATTCTAGGAACTCGCCATGCCCCTCACGGAATACCTTGGGGTGTCTTCTTTCCAAAATGGGGTCACTTGTGGGGTAGTTATACTGCCCTGGCATTTTCCAGGGGCCCTAATGTGTGGTAAGTAGGTAAATGACCTGTGAAATCCTAAAGGTGCTCTTTGGAATATGGGCCCCTTTGCCCACCTAGGCTGCAAAAAAGTGTCACACATGTGGCATCGCCGTATTCAGGAGAAGTTGGGGAATGTGTTTTGGGGTGTCATTTTAAATATACCCATGCTGGGTGAGAGAAATATCTTGGCAAAAGACAACTTTTCCCATTTTTTTATACAAAGTTGGCATTTGACCAAGATATTTCTCTCACCCAGCATGGGTATATGTAAAATGACACCCCAAAACACATTGCCCAACTTCTCCTGAGTACGGTGATACCAGATGTGTGACACTTTTTTGCAGCCTAGATGCGCAAAGGTGCCCAAATTCTTTTTAGGAGGGCATTTTTAGACATTTGGATACCAGACTTCTTCTCACGCTTTGGGGCCCCTAGAATGCCAGGGCAGTATAAATACCCCACATGTGACCCCATTTTGGAAAGAAGACACCCCAAGGTATTTAATGAGGGGCATGGCGAGTTCATAGAAATTTTTTTTTTTTGGCACAAGTTAGCGGAAATTGATATTTTTAATTTTTTTCTCACAAAGTCTCCCGTTCCGCTAACTTGGGACAAAAATTTCAATCTTTCATGGACTCAATATGCCCCTCACGGAATACCTGGGGGTGTCTTCTTTCCGAAATGGGGTCACATGTGGGGTATTTATACTGCCCTGGCATTCTAGGGGCCCTAAAGCGTGAGAAGAAGTCTGGAATATAAATGTCTAAAAAATTTAACGCATTTGGATTCCGTGAGGGGTAGGGTGAGTTCATGTGAGATTTTATTTTTTGACACAAGTTAGTGGAATATGAGACTTTGTAAGAAAAAAAAATTATAATTCCGCTAACTTGGGCCAAAAAAATGTCTGAATGGAGCCTTACAGAGGGGTGATCAATGAAAGGGGGGGTGATCAATGACAGGGGGGTGATCAATGACAGGGGGGTGATCAATGACAGGGGGGTGATCAGGGAGTCTATATGGGGTGATAACCACAGTCATTGATCACGCCCGTGTAAGGCTTCATTCAGACGTCCGTATGCGTTTTGCGGATCCGATCCATCTATCAGTGCATCCGTAAAAATCATGCGGACATCTGAATGGAGCTTTACAGGGGGGTAATCAATGACAGGGGGGGTGATCAATGACAGGGGGGTGATCAGGGAGTCTATATGGGGTGATAACCACAGTCATTGTTAATGCCCCTGTAAGGCTTCATTCAGACGTCCGGATGCGTTTTGCGGATCCGATCCATCTATCAGTGCATCCGTAAAAATCATGCGGACATCTGAATGGAGCTTTACAGGGGGGTAATCAATGACAGGGGGGTGATCAGGGAGTCTATATGGGGTGATAACCACAGTCATTGATCATGCCCCTGTAAGGCTTCATTCAGACGTCCGGATGCGTTTTGCGGATCCGATCCATCTATCAGTGCATCTGTAAAAATCATGCGGACATCTGAATGGAGCTTTACAGGGGGGTAATCAATGACAGGGGGGTGATCAGGGAGTCTATATGGGGTGATCACCACAGTCATTGATCATGCCCCTGTAAGGCTTCATTCAGACGTCCGGATGCGTTTTGCGGATCCGATCCATCTATCAGTGGATCCGTAAAAATCATGCGGACGTCTGAATGGAGCTTTACAGGGGGGTAATCAATGACAGGGGGGTGATCAGGGAGTCTATATGGGGTGATAACCACAGTCATTGATCATGCCCCTGTAAGGCTTCATTCAGACGTCCGGATGCGTTTTGCGGATCCGATCCATCTATCAGTGGATCCGTAAAAATCATGCGGACGTCTGAATGGAGCTTTACAGGGGGGTAATCAATGACAGGGGGGTGATCAGGGAGTCTATATGGGGTGATAACCACAGTCATTGATCATGCCCCTGTAAGGCTTCATTCAGACGTCCGGATGCGTTTTGCGGATCCGATCCATCTATCAGTGCATCCGTAAAAATCATGCGGACATCTGAATGGAGCTTTACAGGGGGGTAAATCAATGACAGGGGGGTAATCAATGACAGGGGGGTAATCAATGACAGGGGGGTGATCAGGGAGTCTATATGGGGTGATCAGGGGCTAATAAGGGGTTAATAAGTGACGGGGGGGGGGGGGGGTGTAGTGTAGTGGTGCTTGGTGGGACTTTACTGAGCTACCTGTGTCCTCTGGTGGTCGATCCAAACAAAGGGGACCACCAGAGGACCAGGTAGCAGGTATATTAGACGCTGTTATCAAAACAGCGTCTCATATACCTGTTAGGGGTTAAAAAAAACACATCTCCAGCCTGCCAGCGAACGATCGCCGCTGGCAGGCTGGAGATCAACTCTCTTACCTTCCGTTCCTGTGAGCACGCGCGCCTGTGTGCGCGCGTTCACAGGAAATCTCGGCCATCGCGAGATGACGCATATATGCGTGACTCTGCGCAGGGCTGCCACCTCCGGAACGCGATCCTGCGTTAGGCGGTCCGGAGGTGGTTAAAATAGCATTTTTCACTTTATAAGCGCTTGTAGGGAGCAAACACTGGAAACATGGACGTCCACAAGAGGGCAGTATGTCTACCTTCTGCTATCCTGCAGTCCATCACTCAGAACTGTAATGGTCTGGTACAACAGCAATATACAGTGATATGTGTCGTGTACGTTTTTCCTTTCTATACCCAAGTACATTTAAATACCTGTCCACTTCATCGCGGGATACAATGTCTCCTTTCTTTAAGGCTTTGATGGCAAACATTTCATTAGTGTTTTTGTACTCTGCCAGCAGCACCTAAAATGTGAAAAAAAGGCTGTAACTACATTACAAGTAATCTGAGGACTGTATGAATAGAAGGATGCTCAAGTAAACGTACTTTTCCAAAATGCCCTCTGCCCAAGACCGCACAACACCGGAAGTCCTGGAGGCTGAACTGAAACCGCGGCTGCACCCTGCAGAAACAGGATCAAGAGACTCAGACGAGAGGAAGGGCAGCGCGATACTAAAGACAGCGGGAACAAAGCAGGCGACCTTACCGCCTGTCCTCCGTTTCTTGCATTGCACTGTAATCCAGGTCAGACACCGTCATCGGCCCTTCGTTTGTCAAGTCTGTTGAGGATTTTGAAGCTACACTGTTTCTGTTATTTGTAAATTCGCAATTTGGTCCCGTGTCCTGTACGGAAATAAAATAACACATTTTAAAAATACTGAAAATCATGACTGCGTCAGGAAATTAAGAAAAGGGAATTCAAAACTGCCGTCTCTAGGACAGGCTAATAATAAAAAGTGTGAAATGTCTGTGAGTCATTCATTCTGTCATTCATCCACATCATTAGTAATAAGAGCAACTGGACTTTTATATTTATTTTTTTCCTTGAAGATGTTTCTATCGTTTCATCCAACTGGATTTCTCAATTACAATATGTGAGAGAGCGAAAAAGAGCGCGAAAAAAAAAAGTCCAGTTGCTCTGACTTATTACCACCAACATGCCACCGTAAGACATAGTAGCAAATGTCGGAGACATCTATTGGGAGGTACCGTATGTGTTTTACGAAATCCTGCCAAAGTTAACCTACAAAACAGACTGCAAATGCAGTGCGACATGACGTCGTTTGGAGCTCTGCATTGTGCCGTTCCTGTCATTTTTCCTGGAAATGTAGAAATAAATTGACAACTAAGCGTTACCATTCCTACTTTTCATAGAAACAAGTCACTAAACGCTGTGACACGATTCAACAGGTGCAGAGCTTACGGATTGGTAAAAAAGACAGTTAAAAAAATTTTCCATACGTTTCCAGGAAGAATAACTGAGGAATGCCCAACACAAAGACCGAAGAAAAAGACGCCCTAGAATTTTTACTTTATTGAGTATTAGAAGTATTTAATAGGAGTATGGCAAGAGAACTGAAAACTCCTATTCAATTCACACATCAGACTGAAGCCTAAAAATTCAGGTTTCATAGCAGTCAACTTAAAATAACCCCAACAATCTTAGCCCCTGGAGGACACAAATATTCCCAGTCATACCATTCTAACTAGGCCACGTGACCGATATACGGTGACATCACAGGCCTACGAAGAGAGCTCTGGCCTCTAACCGCTGATTGGTGTCGGACCCCCTCTGATCTGATATTGATGACCTATCCAGAAGATAGGTCGCCAATATACAGTCAGGTCCATAAATATTGGGACATCGACACAATTCTAACATTTTTGGCTCTATACACAACCACAATGGATTTGAAATGAAACGGACAAGATGTGCTTTAACTGCAGACTGTCCGCTTTAATTTGAGGATATTTACATCCAAATCAGGTGAACGGTGTAGGAATTGGAGTGAATAGGGTGGCTCACTTGTTCACCAGCAGGATGCAGGTGCTCAAATCAGTATGGTTCACCCACCCACACAGTTTAATATAGTACAAATATGATTGGCACTCTCTCGATTCACAACAAAAACTTTGTACTTGAAATAAAGTGAATTTATTATTAAAAGCAATCCCACTATAACAGTAAATACCTAATAAAATTGTGTACACGTCTAGATGAATCGGTACCAAAACAGAAAAATAAAAGCATTGAAAACAATCCCTGTATATTCAGAATAAAACATTCGCAACAATAGGCATATACAGCAGCCCTTGTGTATTCAAAATATTATATTCGTGATAAAAATCTTGTATCTTATACAACATGCGATTATCGCAACAATGCTTCCACACTAAAATCCAGCCTCTATTGGTCTATGTCCATAACAGTAACCGTTTTATGCGTGTCCTTTTGAATGCCACTTGTTAGTATAGCAATGGATGTATCCGATATACAATACAGACGAAAAGTTTGGACACACCTTTTCATTCAAAGAGTTTTCTTTATTTTCATGACTATGAAGGCATCAAAACTATAAATTAACACATGTGGAATTATATACATAACAAACAAGTGTGAAACAACTGAAAATATGTCATATTCTAGGTTCTTCAAAGTAGCCACCTTTTGCTTTGATTACTGCTTTGCACACTCTTGGCATTCTCTTGATGAACTTCAAGAGGTAGTCCCCTGAAATGGTCTTCCAACAGTCTTGAAGGAGTTCCCAGAGATGCTTAGCACTTGTTGGCCCTTTTGCCTTCACTCTGCGGTCCAGCTCACCCCAAACCATCTCGATTGGGTTCAGGTCCGGTGACTGTGGAGGCCAGGTCATCTGGCCCAGCACCCCATAACTCTCCTTTATGGTCAAATAGCCCTTACTTTCAAAGTTTTCCCAATTTTTCGGCTGACTGACTGACCTTCATTTCTTAAAGTAATGATGGCCACTCGTTTTTCTTTACTTAGAATTTGTATTATGGCAAGAAAAAAGCAGCTAACAGTCTATTCAGTAGGACTATCAGCTGTGTATCCACCTGACTTTCTCCTCAACGCAACTGATGGTCCCAACCCCATTTATAAGGCAAGAAATCCCACTTATTAAACCTGACAGGGCACACCTGTGAAGTGAAAACCATTTCAGGGGACTACCTCTTGAAGCTCATCAAGAGAATGCCAAGAGTGTGCAAAGCAGTAATCCAAGCAAAAGGTGGCTACTTTGAAGAACCTAGAATATGACATATTTTCAGTTGTTTCACACTTGTTTGTTATGTATATAATTCCACATGTGTCAATTCATAGTTTTGATGCCTTCAGTGTGAATCTACAATTTTCATAGTCATGAAAATAAAGAAAACTCTTTGAATGAGAAGGTGTGTCCAAACTTTTGGTGTGTACTGTAGATAATTCAAAAAAAGTTCACGAACATTCGGGCTGTAGGAATTACAACATAAGTGCCTCCCACTTGTTAGGCTACTTTCACACTTGCGTTCAGAGAGGAACTGTCTGATGTCTGCACAGACATATCCTCTCCTATAATGCAGACGTTTGCATCCGTTCAGAACGGATCCGTCTGCATTATAGTTTAGAAAAAATTCTAAGTGTGAAAGTAGTTCAGACGGATCCGTCCAGACTTTACATTGAAATTTAATGGGGACGGATCAGTTTGAAAATTGAGCCATATTGTGTCATCTTCAAACGGATCCGTCCCCATTGACTTACATTGTAAGTCTGGACGGATCTGTTTGCCTCCGCTGAGCGGAGCGGAGGCTGAACGCTGCCAGACTGATGCATTCTGAGCGAATCCGCATCCACTCAGAATGCATTGGGGCAGTACGGATGCGTTCGGGGCCGCTTGTGAGCCCCTTCAAACGGAGCCCCGAACGCTAGTGTGAAAGTAGCCTTAAGGGACCAAAAGTAATGGGACAGAATAATCATAAATCAAACTTTCACTTTTTAATACTTGGTTGCAAATCCTATGCAGTCAATTACAGCCTGAAGTCTGGAACGCATAGACATCACCAGTCGCTGGGTTTCATCCCTGGTGATGCTCTGCCAGGCTTCTACTGCAACTGTCTTCAGTTCCTGTTCTTGGGGCATTTTCCCTTCAGTTTTGTCTTCAGCAAGTGAAATGCATGCTCAATCAGATTCACGTCAGGCGATTGACTTGGCCATTGCATAACATTCTACTTTTTTCATTTAAAAAAACTCTTTGGTTGCTTTTGCAGCAGGGTGGATTTGATTTAAATCAAAAGGATTTAAATCACTAGTCAGTAAGGCTTGATTTAAATTATAGTTTTCTACATAAAGACTAATTCTTGCTGGTATAACTTATAATATGCAAGTAGATGAAGATTTTTAGAATAACAACTTTTCATATTAGTTTGATTCTGCATTCATAGGTTTGTAGAAGTTAGGATTAAGGTATTTTTCTCAACTCTGTTCATGTTATAACATTTTTGCTGTGAAGAGGAGGCATGTGATCTCTGCTGAGTCAAATTCAGTTTTGAGAACTGCAAAAGTAAACCAAGCATATGTGATAATATCTTGTAGGCAGAGAAACTGTCCAATAATCTTACAAAAACCTCTGGAAGAGCATGACATTGTGAATGGATTAATGGAATTTATTTACCAAAACAATTACACATATAGAAACATAGAATGTGTCGGCAGATAAGAACCATTTGGCCCATCTAGTCTGCCCAATATACTGAATGAATACTATGAATAGCTCCTGGCCCCATCCTATATGAAGGATGGCCTTATGCCTATCCCATGCATGCTTAAACTCCTTTACTGTATTTGCAGCTACCACTTCTGCAGGAAGGCTATTCCATGCATCCACTACTCTCTCAGTAAAGTAATACTTCCTGATATTACTTTTAAACCTTTGCCCCTCTAATTTAAAACTATGTCCTCTTGTAGCAGTTTTTCTTCTTTTAAATATTCTCTCCAGAAACTTACCAGGAAAGATTAAAGGACCTTAACATGTATAGCTTGGAAGAAAGACGAGACAGAGGGGATATGATAGAAACTTTTAAATACATAAAGGGAATCAACAAGGTAAAAGACCCTTTATGTATTTGAATGTTTCTACCATATCCCCCCTGTCTGGTCTTTCTTCCAAGCTATATATGTTAAGGTCCTTTAATCTTTCCTGGTAAGTTTTATCCTGCAATCCATGTACTAGTTTAGTAGCTCTTCTTTGAACTCTCTCCACAGTATCTCTCCTTCTGGAGATATGGTCTCCAGTACTGCGCACAATACTCCAAATTAGGTCTCACTAGTGCTCTGTAGAGCGTCATGAGTACATCTCTCTTTCTACTGGTAATGCCTCTCCCTATACACCCAAGCATTCTGCTAGCATTTCCTGCTGCTCTATGACATTGTCTGCCTACCTTTAAGTCTTCTAAAATAATGACCCCTAAATCCCTTTCCTCAGATACTGAGGTTAGGACTGTATCACTGATTTATATTCTGCTCTTGGGTTTGTACGGCCCAGGTGCATTATCTTGCACTTATCAACATTAAATTTTAGTTGCCAGATATCTGACCATTCCTCTAGTTTTCCTAAATCCTTTTCCATTTGGTGTATCCCTCCAGGAACATCAACCCTGTTACAAATCTTTGTGTCATCAGCAAAAAGACACACCTTACCATCGAGGCCTTCTGCAATTTCGCTGATAAAGATATTAAACAATATGTGTCCCAGAACAGATCCCTGAGGTACCCCACTGGTAACCAGACCATGGTCTGAATATACTCCCATGACTACAACCCTCTGTTGTCCCTCAGCCACTGCCTAATCCATTCAACAATATGGGAGTCCACGTACAGCCTTATTCTACATAATTAAAAAACAAATCTTTATTTCATGATGGAATAACCTTTGGATGGTAATATATTTTCCTCAAAAAGCATTTTATATATAAAAAAATAAAATAAAATCTCTTAAATCAAAATCTTTTTATTTTTTTTAAATCATTGATTTTTATCCACCCTGTGCAGTATACTTTGGGTCATTGTCCATCTGCACTGTGAAGCGCCGTCCAATGAGTTCTGAAGCATTTGGCTGAATAGGAGCAGATAATATTGTCCGAAACACAAACACAAATTCATCCTGCTGCTTTTGTCAGCAGTCACATCATCAATAAATACAAGAGAACCAGTTCCATTGGCAGCCATACATGCCCACGCCATGACACCACCATCATGCTTCACTGATGAGGTGGTATGCTTAGGATCATGAGCAGTTCCTTTCCTTCTCCTTCTCCATCACTCTGGTACAAGTTGATCTTGGTCTCATCTGTCCATAGGATGTTGTTCCAGAACTGTGAAGGCTTTTTTAGATGTCGTTTGGCAAACTCTAATCTGGCCTTCCTGTTTTTGAGGCTCACCAATGGTTTGCATCTTGTGGTGAAGCCTCTGTATTCACTCTAGTGAAGTCTTCTCTTGATTGTTGACTTTGACACACATACACCTACCTCCTGGAGAGTGTTCTTGATCTGGCCAATTGTTTTCTTCACCAGGGAAAGAATTCTTCGGTCATTCACCACAGTTGTTTTCCGTGGTCTTCCAGGTCTTGTGGTGTTGCTGAGCTCACCAGTGCGTTCCTTCTTTTTAAGGATGTTCCAAACAGTTGTTTTGGCCACGCCTAATGTTTTTGCTATCTCTCTGATGGGTTTGTTTTGTTTTTTCAGCCTAATGATGGCTTGCTTCACTGATAGTGACAGCTCTTTGGATCTCATCTTGAGAGTTGACAGCAGCAGATTCCAAATGCAAATAGCAGACTGGAAATTAACTCTGGACCTTTTATCTGCTCATTGTAATTGGGATAATGAGGGAATAACACAGACCTGGCCATGGAACAGCTGAGAAGCCAATTGTCCCATTACTTTTCGTCCCTTAACAAGTGGGAGGCACATATGCAAACTGTTGTAATTCCTACACCGTTCACCTGATCCATTGTGGTGGTGTATAGAGCCAAAAATGTTAGAATTGTGTCGATGTCCCAATATTTATGTACCGGACTCTAAATTCTCAGATACACCCATTAAACAAGGTGGGGATATCAAGGATAATCAAGTCAATTGGCACTAGTTTTACATGGGCCGATGCAGAATGAATTAAGGACGAACGATTACTACTACAAATGCTCTTCCCCCCGTCCTAGTTTGCGTAGTCGGCAGCACATCACCTGTGCTGATCACCCCACAAACAAGCTAATTTCTCTAAATGACTGCTGGCACGACGTTTACTTGGGGCAATGATATGAAACAAGTCTTTTTGGTTTCTGCTCATCAACCATATAAAAATGCTAAGTTTTCTTGCTTCTCTTATCAAGAATGTTTCAAGCACACTGTTCACACTGCATCGCACATCTTTACCTGAGCTGGTATGACTGGTGTCTTAATTTCTGATGGGGATGGATACAAATCCAGGTCTAATGAAGATGCCCGAGGTGGAGCAGTAGGTGGTTCCGGTTCTATTTCAAAGTCTAACTTGCCTATAGGAGACTCACTGAAACAATACATGAAATGTAACAGGTCAGTAATAAAGTCATGCTTTCATATAACAGGCATGGCAGATCATTAAGAATAATGTAACCGTTTGCTGACTGTTCAACTATTCATACGCATGGGTGGTTGGCACACGTTTCAAAACGACCTTGAAGATATCGCAGCTGCACACTATTTGTGCAACCGCAGGAGCGGAGAGTCGGAGGAGCGGATCGTCTGCTGTTAGTGACAACAGGGCTCCCCATGGAGAAGGAGGGACGGTGTTTCACCATCTCTGCCTTCTCCATAGTTTGATGAGCGCTGTGTATAGAGATCAGGAAGCGGCAATGCTGGTCCGAATGGTCATGTGATTGCAGGTCAGGTGTCTCTACGAGCTGCTGGGTTCTAGCAGACCCAGATCAGCCTTGCAGAGTATGTACAGCTATAAACAGCAAACTCTCTGGGGGCTGTATTCCCCCCCATCGCTGGGGCTACCAAATTAGCCCAGTTAAAGGAGAAATCAGCAATAAGAAGAAAATGTAATAGTAAATGTCCCCCTAAAAGGCTTGCATGGTCTTATGGTTGGGGGGGAGCAGGGATAAAAGTATTTAAAAAATAAAAAATAAAAATTTTCTTTTTTGTTTACATTTTCCAGGGTATAAAAAAATATTGATAAAAATGAAATCAAAAGCCTCAAACACCATAAAAAAGGTGCAAAAATTATTTACATAACTGAACAGAAAATGCGCCTGATCAGGAAAGGAGGTAAATGGTACGGTTTTGAACAGGTTGAAAGAAAATGCTGTTTTGTTGTTGCTCATTTACTGCTAAATGCAAAAATCAAGCAACTTTCTAAATCATCTTCACCAAGTATGTTCTACCATTTGATGCTGTACAGCTTCACACAGCTGGCTGTGCTGACTGCCAACGTCATTGCCTTCCTGATAACCTGATCTCTTTGCTGCCCCCCCGTATCAGAGTGCAGATAGGGAGGAGAGGCACCCAAAGACTGCAGCCTGACACTGTGATCCCCTTGTTAAAAAGCTGCAAAGCCTCTTTACACGGCCCCACACTGATACTTGGCCAGTTTATGGCTAAAGAGCGCGAATGCTAGTTAGCGATTATCTGCTGATGTAAAAGGCACCGCCGATTACCCGATGAACAAGCAAGACGCTAGTTCGGCAGGTAATAGATTGTTGGTGTGGTCATCTAAATCATGCTGTCTAAACAGCCTCTGCTGCCAGCAAGCAATCACGGGGCGAGCGGTGGCATTAGTGATCGCTCCGCCCCGCCCCATACTGTGGAGGGGATTGGGAACAATAGTCTTCCCCATCGAGCAGTGTAATGGGGCCTTTATGCAACCAAGGGTGCTTCCTAAATCAATTGTTGTTATGAGAGTTTGTGTGCAAGTTTAGATGGATTATATCTGTATCCCTGTTAGATTAGATCTCTATTCCCCTTATTGATGCTAAAGCACATGGATGTAATGTATTTGGGGATTTGGAGGATAACAGGGATTTCACAGAAGGTGTAGCACATACAGCAGTGAGGAGTATATTCACACCTGTTGATGAAGTATTCATTAGAGGTATTATCATGTACATATTAAAGTGTGATTAATGAATGAATGCAGGCCTGTGGTCCAGTAGGGGCAGTATCTTTCACAGCGCTAATCTGCACTGCTAGCAATAACGGATTTTTTTATTATATGTATTGTATGTCTTATTGATATAATGAAATAAAGAATGCATTTATATTACATGTGGGGTTTTGTTGGTTTGGGGACAGTCAAGGGTGTCAAAAGCATTAGCGTCAACAAAACATCTTTACTGTATAATCCATATCATATCTTCAGGATAGGCCATGAATCAAATAATGTTGGGGGGGGGGGGGGGTCCAATTCCTGGGACCCCTGCAGATCAGCTGTATGAAGGGGCTGCAGAGCTCAGATGATCTCTGCTGCCTCTTGATAGTATACCAACCACGGTACTGTATACTGTATGGTGGCTGTGCTTGATATTGCAGCTCAATCCGATTTACCGGCCTAGGAAGAGGCTCACTTGAAAGTCACAGCTTCTTCAAACAGCTGATGCGGAGATGGACCCCCACTGCTCATATATAGATTATCTTGAATCAAGAAAAACCCCTTTAGCACCCAACGTACAAAAAGTGCTCCTCTACTACTACTTACCCAACTGCTGGAGATAATTCTACATTCCGTGTGTCCACAACTGGAACAGAAGCAGGAATGGACACCTGGGGGCTATATGTGCCAGAGTGATTAACTGTGGGGATTGCTCTTCGCACTAGTCGTCCCCAAGTGGCAATGTTGATGTTCATCTGAGGAGCTCTGAGGAATGTCTTGCCTGCAAGCAAAACCATTTAACAATTAATTTCTGGGGAAATGGGGCAGGGAACAAATCTTACAATTTCCTTGAAATGCAAATCCCATTTGACCTTGTTGTTTGGAAAAGATCTTCTTCTGCCTTTGAAGTTTTGGTCTTCTTTCAATAACTGGATTGAAAAAGGTCACCTGGAAAATAAAAGCCAAAATAAATGAGATACGCTTACAGTGATGGGATCTGAAGACACACAAAATGCACTGCGGCAGTAGAGACTCCAGCGTCTGAAAACTGCATAGGACTTCAAAGACACATTATGACAAGGTCACGTAGGAAAGGTGACCTTGTTGTCCATCTCATGGTCACAATCTAACTAAAAAAAAATAATAATTTGACTGCCATCAGTAACTGCTCCATAGTGCTCAGCGGTTTCCATCAGTCCCAGGAAACGAGCAGCAGTCAAAGTCGTCCCAGCACCACCAGGACACAGGACCGCATTAGGGTATGTTCACACATGGCAGAATTTTTTGTGACTGAAAGTCTGTTGTGAATGGGGTTTGTCTGCAGCATTTGTGCAGATTTCTGTAGGACCTTTCAGGAGCAAGGGGCACAGAGAAATTTCTGCAGCAAATCCACCATTGTGAATCTGCAGGTCCCTGCTGTGATCATACATGGTGGATGGATGGATGTTAAATGCATTTCAAGGGATAATCCCTTTGACTTGTGACATTAATCACGCTAGTTGTACGGGTCTGACATATGGAGACACATCACTATACAGTGATGCCATCAAGTCCACTGGTAAAACTAGATGAGGGAGAGCAGAATGTGTGGGACCATAAAAAATGGGTGCCCCCTAAGCAGGGACAGCCGCTTACCTGATGCTGTTAGGCAAAGGTCACAACAGCTTGTATGTCGGAAAGCATGCGGTATAGCTGCTGCGCGCTTTACCAGTCTGGATGATCCCGGCAGAATTGAGAGAAGCAGAGAGTAAACAGTATGGTACTTTTCACTCTATGCTTCTTTCAAGGCCACAGGTGATGGCTCTGGATTCGTAGTTCCTTTTCGATACAAATCAGTTCATTTGATCTCCTGGCCTATCTCTCCTGCAGCATGGTTGGCTGTGAACCAGGCCTTCGGTCCCGAACACCCTCTCACTGTGCGGTGATAATACAGTACACCACTAACAACTAAAAGTTAAGCGCATCACCAACCTAAATACCTGCACTTTTCTCCTGCTCATAATACACATGAGGCGCTGCTCCAATCTTTTGTTTTCTATAGCACTGCTGCTACTCCCATGCAGCTCCAGCCGCCCCTGCTCCCCACTTCCTGGTCGCGGCTTGAGACCAGTAGGAACAGGCTTGGAATGCCTACCTAGCCAACCACTGGCCATAGATGTAACCCACCTCAACCAGTGATTGGTCTAACCTAGGGCTGCACGATATGGGAAATTTGTGCGATTGCGATTAGGGCCCTAAAAATTGCGATAACGATGTGCGATGCAATATTTTAAGGGAATTGCACTAGAGGTCTATTTGCTTGGATTTTCCCATATGAGCCGCTGACGCGGCTGGGTATGACATAGTTGTGGGGGATCTGTGGAGGACGCCGAGTTGTGGGGGATCTGTGGAGGACGCCGTGTTGTGGGGGATCTGTGGAGGACGCCGTGTTGTGGGGGATCTGTGGAGGACGCCGTGTTGTGGGGGATCTGTGGAGGACGCCGTGTTGTGGGGGATCTGTGGAGGACGCCGTGTTGTGGGGGATCTGTGGAGGACGCCGTGTTGTGGGGGATCTGTGGAGGACGCCGTGTTGCGGGGGATCTGTGGAGGACGCCGTGTTGCGGGGGATCTGTGGAGGACGCCGTGTTGCGGGGGATCTGTGGAGGACGCCGTGTTGCGGGGGATCTGTGGAGGACGCCGTGTTGCGGGGGATCTGTGGAGGACGCCGTGTTGCGGGGGATCTGTGGAGGACGCCGTGTTGCGGGGGATCTGTGGAGGACGCCGTGTTGCGGGGGATCTGTGGAGGACGCCGTGTTGCGGGGGATCTGTGGAGGACGCCGTGTTGCGGGGGATCTGTGGAGGACGCCGTGTTGCGGGGGATCTGTGGAGGACGCCGTTATGTGGGGGATCTGTGGAGGACGCCGTTATGTGGGGGATCTGTGGAGGACGCCGTTATGTGGGGGATCTGTGGAGGACGCCGTTATGTGGGGGATCTGTGGAGGACGCCGTTATGTGGGGGATCTGTGGAGGACGCCGTTATGTGGGGGATCTGTGGAGGACGCCGTTATGTGGGGGATCTGTGGAGGACACCGTTATGTGGGGGATCTGTGGAGGACACCGTTATGTGGGGGATCTGTGGAGGACACCGTTATGTGGGGGATCTGTGGAGGACACCGTTATGTGGGGGATCTGTGGAGGACACCGTTATGTGGGGGATCTGTGGAGGACACCGTTATGTGGGGGATCTGTGGAGGACACTGTTATGTGGGGGATCTGTGGAGGACACTGTTATGGGGGATCTGTGGAGGACGCTGTTATGTGGGGGATCTGTGGAGGACGCTGTTATGTGGGGGATCTGTGGAGGACGTTGTTATAGGGGATGTGTGCTATGACACATAGGGCCATGAGGGGGGGCAGCATAAGACATATAGCATCTTATGCTGGTCCCCCTCATGGCCCTATGTGTCCCCTCATGTGTCCTAAACTGCGCACATAACTGGCTTTGTGTTAAGTATTTTACTAATGTGTAAAACAATCTCTCTCCTATTGATAACAGGTCCAGCCTCTGTACTCACTGTCACTATGAATGCACTACAGCGAGCGGCAGCGGCGCGTGACTGACGTCACTTAGTAATGCTCCTCCCACTTCAGGAAGCAGGAGCGTTACTAAGTTACTCAGTGACGCGCCGGCCAGCTCGCTCCCGCTCGTCGCTGCAGTGCATTCATCGTAAAAGTGAGTACAGAGGCTGGACCTGTTATCAATAGGAGAGAGATTGTTTCACACACCAGTAAAATACTTTACACACAAAGCCAGTTATGTGCGCGGGGCACCTTCATATATAATCGCGGCATTTTCGGGTCGGCCAAATCGCATTTGCCGATTATCGCGATTCGATTATTTTTTCGATTTATCGTGCAGCCCTAGTTGTGCAGATATTCCAGCCGGGACCAGGAAGTGGAGAGCAGCAGAGACTGGAGCAGCTAGGAAAGGCAGCAGGGGATTTTTTTTAACCCTTTCTGGGGAGAACATCTTTCGTGTTCTCTGCAAGTATAGTGCCCTACAGTTTAATAAACTGTATTTCAATACTGTGGCATATTCTCATGGCTTTCCTTAAAAGAGTCACCTCTTTTAAGGAAAGCTTCAAGCAATGAGGAAAACTCACGAGTTGCTCAGGGGGGAAATGAGCCACTAGTACTTGTCTGCCATGCACTCACCTCCGCAAAGAGTGTGCCCTGTGGCTCCAGGTAAAGACACATGCCATGTCGTTGATTGTCCAGGAAATCTTCTAACCTCAGAAACTTTACTGCACACAGGGATCTCCAATCTTTCCAAAATACTGAAATCTCAAGTTCTCTGGACTGAAAGAAAAAAGGATAAAAGGTAAATGGAGATGTGCTACAGTATAGCATGTTCTGCCAGGTTGAGCAATTCCTCAAGAAGATTAGTAAAAATAATTTTATTTTATTCAGTGGAAATGACTTGCATTACATGTGCCATGCAACCAAATCTGTACCTCAAGTTTAGAGTCGAGCGAACTTGTGTTTTTAAGTTTGGCCTACAAGGTTTGGGTTATGTAAGAATTTCCATTATGAATTTCACTACTACGGACCATAACTTCCATGGTAGCCGAATCCTTAACAGAATTCTTAAATAACCCGAACCTTGTACGCCAAATTTGAAAACGCAAGTTCGCTCAACACTACTCAAGTTCCCACACGTATCAGCAATCTTTGTAGCTGTATACATTTCTTCTTTTATATAGTCTTTCACATAGAAGACGACTCAAACTCCACTACGAACACTCTGATTAAACCGCTGCTTCTGTGATATTGTTGATTTAGTTTCAGTCATCTACACAGGCAACAGATATGAGTAAAGAAATGGATCAAGATTAGACAGCTGCAGGAAATGTTAAAACCGGGGAAGAACTTTACATGTGAACCTCTAACTCATATTACAGATACAATTCCTTCCCCTGTCACTGTGAAGACACCGCAGAGGCTGCTGTGATCACAGGACATTATTAGCTTGCAAATTACAGGCACCTTAAAATTCCCAATTTGGATCAAACTAGATATACGCCTGTGTAATAATACACTATTTTGTAACTGTAGACTACAAACTTAAACCTACTAAGGTGCATATCCTGAGGGGTGTTTAGCTTCTGAAGGTTTTATTGTCGACGACTGGTTTCACAGCCAAATCACTCAAAATAGAGAACAAATTGCAGTGACTCCACGCAGGGGGCTAGAGTGCAAACTAGTTGTACGTAGGACAGAAAAAAAAAATATATGGAAAAGAAATGCTTATAATATAGCAAGGCCAGTTTGTAGGGGGGGGGGGGGGGCTATATATATATATATATATATATATATATATATATATATATATATATATATATATATACACACATATATACATATATTATTTTGGGTGGGGGGGGGCTGGTTTGCAGTGTGCTTGACACTTTACAAAGAAGTGGATGGGGTGTCAGTGGCACTGAACTTTTATTATAAATTTACACCAAAAAATTATACCAGAAGCCTATGTCGCTTCCTGGCTGGCGTAAACTTTGATTGACAGGGCCAGGCAGTGTAAACCTCATGACACCTGGCCCTGTCAAAGTGAAGAGGGTACGGCAGTGGCAGAGAGAGCAGAGCCTCTAGGTGTAATGAGAACGTCCCCGTTGCTCCTAGAGTCTCATTTGCATATATTAAAACATCATTTTTCTCAGTAATGCGGCACATATGAACATGGGACCAACACAGATGCCTTCAGCTGCCAAGCGCACGTGCATCAGGTCAGCCAGTGTCATAGGGACAAATCTGCTGACAAGAGTCCTTCAAGCACCTATGCAGATACAGTCCTGATCAAAAGTTTAAGACCACTTGAAAAATGGCAAAAAATCCTATTTAGCATGGCTGGATCTTAATAAGGTTCCAAGTAGAGCTTCAACATGCAACAAGAAGAAATGGGAGTGAGACAAAACATTTTTTGAGCATTCAATTTAATAAAAACAAGAAATAAACTGAAACAGGCTGTTTTTCAGATGATCAAAAGTTTAGGACTACATGCCTTTAAAAGGCCAAATCTGTGCAAAGATGTGGATTCATTGTCATTTTCTGTCAGGTAGTCACACGTTGTGATGGCAAAGGAAAAAAAAAACTCTCCCTTTTTGAACGTGGTCGGGTTGTTGAACTGCATAAGCAGGGTCTCTCACAGCGCGCCATCGCTGCTGAGGTGGCACGCAGAAAGACAGTCATTTGGAATCTCTTAAAATGATCCTGAGGGTTATGGAACCAAAAAGTCAAGTGGAAGACCCAAAAAAAATGTCACCAGCACTGAGCCGGAGGATCCAATTGGCTGTCCGTCAAGACATTGGACAATCCTCGACCCAAATTAAAGGCCCTTACTGGTGCTGACTGCAGCCCCATAACCATTAGACGGCATCTGAGACTGAAGGTCTTCAAAGACCTAGTCTCCTTGAACGCCACAGAACTGCTCGTTTGGACTTTGCAAGAGAGCACAAAACATGGGACATTCAAAAATGGTAGAAAGTTTTATTCTCTGATGAGATTTTTTTTTAACCTTGATGGTCCTGATGGTTTCCAACGTTACTGGCATGACAAGCAGATCCCACCTGAGATGTTTTCTACGCGCCACAGTGGAGGGGGCGCCATAATGGTCTGGGGTGCTTTTTCCTTCAGTGGAACAATGGAGCTTCAGGAAGTGCAGGGGCGTCAAACGGCCGCTGGCTATGTCCAGATGTTGCAGAGAGCATTCCTCATGACTGAGGGCCCTCGTCTGTGTGGTAACGTCCGGGTTTTTCAACAGGACAATGCTACATTACACAATGCCCGCAGGACAAGGGACTTCTTCCAGGAGAATAACATCACTCTTTTGGCCCATCCTGTGTGTTCCCCTGATCTAAATCCAATTGAGAACCTTTGGGGATGGATGGCAAGGGAAGTTTACAAAAATGGACAACAGTTCCAGACAGTAGATGGCTTTCGTGCGGCCGTCTTCACCACTTGGAGAAATGTTCCCACTCACCTCATGGAAACGCTTGCATCAAGCATGCCGAAACGAATTTTTGAAGTGATCAACAATAACGGCGGAGCAACTCATTACAGAGTTCATGTTTGGAAGTTGGATTTCTGTTTTGGGGGGGGGGGGGGGGGGGGTTTAGTTTTTTTTTGGAGGTGTGGCACTAAACTTTTGATCAGCTGAAAAACAGCCTGTTTCAGTTTATTCGTTGTGTTCATTAAATTGAATGCTCAAAAAATGTTTTGTCTCACTCCCATTTCTTCTTGTTGCATGTTGAAGCTCTACTTGGAACCTTGTTAAGATCCAGCCATGCTAAATAGGATTTTTTGGCATTTTTCAAGTGGTCTTAAACTTTTGATCAGGACTGTATATGGTTCTCCATGGTTACATTCTGCACACAAACTCCATCTGTAATCTGACCCTGCTGGTTAAGTAATACTTCCATCCATCTCCTATTCCTGGTCACCTACACTACGTTAGCAGGAAATGAAAGGAGGTCGTAATGAACAATATACATAAGATGATCTTGCTGAATGCTTTAGAATTCAGCAAAAATTTTTTTTAATAAAAACACCAAAAATCATTCATCAAGTGAGAGCATCAAGCCATATGGAGGGGGCAGAAGAATATAGCCCTATTGTGTTACATTCTCGTGCCCCGGGCTGCTAGCTTATCGGGCACACTTTGTTAAGAACACAGGCAAGCTGGCTGCCCCCATAATAATGCTTAGGAAATAAAATAAAAAAATATTTAAAAAAAGTGATGCGCTATCACCAGTTTTAACTGGCAGATAACATTTTTGGTGACATTTCCTTTAAATTCGAATACACATTTATGTAACTGATGCACACGATCTTATTTGCCCCCCCCCCCCCCCCCCCTTGCAGATGGGAGTCCTCAGTACTATACATACTCTGTCCAGCTCTAGTGTAAACTTCTGGTCCCATGACTGGTTAGAAATAGGTTTCCAGTAGGTCTGACCAACCACGGTATTGTCCAGCTTCAGCACAGCACAGACCTCATCTGTAAAGAAATTACACCAACTCAGCTTAAAAGGCTAAGAGGATTGCGAGAAACAAAAAGCTCCACTGTTAAACCCACCACAACAAAATATCTGCTTAAGAAAAGATTAGAGATTTAGTTTTCTTTTGTAAAGAGACGCGAATGTATGAACAGACCAATTGCTTTCAAATGGACCAGACGCCCTTGCCAACTGTAGGGCATGCTAAGTATGGATTGTCTTTAAACCCTTCGTCTATGTAAGGAGTCCAATTAAATTAGAAGATGTATCTTGCCAAGCTGTGGTGTAATGATGGTGAACAATAGCATAGGAGTTATAGGTGGTCTGACAGCAGCTTAGGTGATGAGGAATACAGGTAAACCATATGTGGGGTTCTGCTTTAGAAACTTTAACACACTGCGTTTCATTAATGGAACCAAGCTTGGAAAGAAACGGTCCGCTCTGTTCATCTAGATGGCAATTGGTTTAGGCTAGCCATATACAGGTGAAACTCGAAAAATTAGAATATCTTGCAAAAGTTTATTTATTTCAGTAATGCAAATTCAACTTAAAATTAGAATATTCTGAAAAGGTTCAGTGTTCTAGGCTCAAAGTGTCACACTCTAGTCAGCAAATTAATCCATACCCCCTGAGCAAAGGGGACCTGAGAGTGTGACTTTGGGGTTTTCATAAGCTGTAAGCCCTAATCATCCAAATTATAACAAATAAAGGCTTGAAATATCTCGCTTTGCATGTAATGAGTCTATCTCATATATTAGTTTCACCTTTTAATTTGCATTACTGAAATAAATGAACTTTGCACGATATTATAATTTTTCGAGTTTCACCTGTACATTAGATGACTCTGCATGGTGTCCATACAACCCCAATATCTGCTGTGAGATGGTGAACTTTGAAGTTCAATATGTCTTATCCCATTTTCCCTCTGAAGATCGGCCATGGCCATAGGTCTCTGGATGGAAGCAGAGCAAAGCCTGGCTTCTTATTCATAGGAACGCATCTTATAGTCTGCAACATTGCTTAGCTCAGTGGCACGTCATATCACGTGTGTCTATAGAAGAAGGGGTGCAAAGACAGTCAATGGGGCAGTAATAGGGACTAAGGTTTAGACTCCTTAAATGTACACTAGACAGTCTAAAGATGCCCTAGATTTATTATAGAGGCGGATGGTGGATGATCTATTTGGTGCATCTTTAGACTATCTAGTCTAACTTTATACCACCTATTAGCTTACTTTTTTTTTGCAAATTTTGTAAGAATTATGGCACATCCTGATTTGTACATTTCCAACAATGTTTCTCTTGGAGAATTCAAGGTGTTGTGTCATGAACACAACCCCTTCCCACACCACGGCCTATGGACATTGTATAACGAGGTTCCCGACTCATGAGCCCCCAAAGAAAAGTACTGCAAACTAAGAGCAGCTTTGGTGGAAGTAGCTCATGCATGTATTGGCCAGGATGTATTACAGGGGGTTATTTACTAAATGATATACGCCATTTTTCTGGAGTATATCTGTTGCAGATTGAATTTTTTTTCCCCGCTCACGCCAGGTCTAAAAAAGGGGCAGTGACATGGGTGGGCCACCAGGCCCATCTCATTTATCATATTTCTACGCCTGTTTTAGGCATAGAAAATGTTCAAAATCTACACCAGTAAGGAAGCCAATGTAGATTTAGACTGGTCGTGGATGCACCAAAGTTATATAGAGGCTGGCGCCCCTACATAACTTCGGCAGATACACCGCCATCTTATGGGTTATTAAGACCGGTGTCTAAAATGCTTTCCACAGCTTCCCCCAGTGATGACCGCTGATCATCAAGCCAACATCAATCTAAAGAGGTCAATGGATGAGACAATCTCATAATTATTTGTTGAGTACAAATTAGTTTACCTTATACTAGATGTATATTTAAAGTTCTTCTAGAAGCTGATTTATGAACATTGGAGCAAGATGGGCCAAGCATAAGAACTACAGAAAACGTAATGTTGTTCTTCTAACATTTACCGCCACATGCAAATAACAGTCATGACTATAACAAGATAGAGTAACAGTGCTATAAAAGCTATAGGCCAGTACGGAAAGGTAAAACTGGCCAATTTCTCCAAACACACTTCAAGGTAATATCCTATTAAAGACGATGGAAACTTTTTCCATAAACGCAGCGATCATGAGACATTAGTTTGCCAAGATCATGTAAATGGAAGGAGACAATAACAAACAGAAAGTTACTGAACTGGAAAAGTCATCTGTCTTCAGGAGATTCCGACCGCTGACACTTTTAGTTTTACTTGTCCTGCTCATGAAGGAGGATCTCGCCTCGCTTGGACTCCACCCTGGAAGGGTCGCGGTAGCTGCTTTCGACCTACCAGGGACATTCTCAAGAATGTCCTGGCAGCCCATGAGCCGGACTTCCAGGGTACCTGAGGAATACAAACAATGAGAAGAAATGAGGCCTACACACTCTCATGAGAGGGTTTTCTGGTTTCTACATATGGAAGACAGGTTACCCAAAATCAGATTGGTGGGGATACAATACCTGGAACCCCCATAGATAAATAATAAAACATACCAGCAATCGCCTTCCTATGAAACTGGGCTGAGAAGGTTTGAGAAATCAGACCTATAGGATCTATGTCCGGCACTAAAGTGCATCCCCCCGGGCACAAAAGAGCTAAATACAACATGTAAAATGTACATAGTCTAAAGAAGAAAAAAATAAATACAGACGCCCTCTTGGCGTGTTCAGTTTGCTGCCATAGTTGACTGGTAAGTGGCACTCTATAATCATCACTTTGGCAGGTGGCTTAAAAGGGTATTCTGAGATTTTTATACTGACTACCTATTCTCTGGGTAGGTTATCAATATCTCCCGACTCCCGGGACCTCCGACTATTTGCTGTTTGAGAAGGCAAACGAATAGGGCTGAGAATGATACCAAACACAGCCGATATACAACGTACGCCGCTGTACTTTGTAAGCTGCGAGAAGGCCGCGGCGCTCACAGGAGCGTCAATGCTTTCTCATACAGCGGATACGCGGGGGTCACCACCGATCAGATACTGATCTGTATCAGAATCTCAGAAAACCCCTTTAATTACTGTATATAAAACTATTAGCAAGACATAGACTTGTTACATTTTCAGCAAATAGTCAGCATCCCTTACATATATGTAGCGACATAAAATGTTTATTTCGTACATCTGGGTCCCGAGGGTGCTCGCAGCTACAACCTAAGCCCCCCGCTAGGACATGAATCCATGCACCAGGATTAATTTAGTCAGACGCCAATCAGAAGCCAATTAACCTACATAATCTGTAAGTGTACAACCCACAGTGTACACACTCTGCTGGAGAAACTGCATGAAGGTCTCAAAAGGAAGATGAGCAGCGAGGATCACTCTGCGCACAAGTACAGAATAGTTCTCAGATGGGTCAGAACAAACGTGCTTGTTGGACAAAAATAACAGTTAAAACAAAAATGGAATTTAGGGGGGGGGGGGATTTCATTATACAGGAGAAATCTAATTGAGGTCAAGTTATAATTTTGCATTTGTTTGGAGATTTTCAGCTTTTAGAGGGCAACACAGTGACTTATGATATGCAGCAAGGTGGCCGCTTCACAACAAATATCTGGACCCCAGTGACAAAAGCACCAATGTCATAGGTGCCAACAGTCCTGACGTTACCAGGACTGAAACTGAAAGACAGTCCCAACTATTTCAGGTTGTCCCCGAATAGGTGGGCTCAGTAGTCCAACCCATAATTGGGGAGCCCCAGGGCGGGTTTGTGGCGTTTCTCAGGAGGAGCTTACATGCCCCAAATTTACCAACTGCAATTTTGGCAATTATGACCAATGTGGCCACAACGTAGCCACAGAAAAACTACTTTTCAAGCAAAAACAAAACACCAGTTCTGTCTGCAGCTCATGGCGGTGCTCTTCAGCCCACCAACCTAGGGCATTTTATTACATAACTACTGCTGTGATTTGGATTATCAGCAATAAGTGGTGACAAATCTCTGGAAAAGACAGAAAAACAAACTTGTCATGTCTGCTTGGGCTGTAAGACTGAAGATAAAGACCTCAAAAACAGGTCCCTAATCTGAATAAGGAACATATTAGGCAGAAGTTGACCTTGTAGTATATAGTAACCAAAGAAAAACTTTCATTTTAGCAGAGCAGTTAAAAAAATAAAATAAATCAAGTGGGTTCACGGCTTTGGACATTCCCCACTTGTGAGAAGGATACCTTGACAATAAGCTGGTCAAAAGTGTCCTCGTGCTTTGACTCCAAGCAATCAGCTATAATCTGCGAGTTAACCTTGCCAATACGTGTTCAATCTCCCTACAGTGCCACCACAGGAGAAATGAAGCATTACACAACATCAATGGTTGGTCTGTGCAAGACAAAATACATTAAGGCCTAAAAATGCTCAATAGAGGCTCAATAAGGGCACCCTAGAGAACAAGAAGAGACCCCAAAAAGACTCATTCACTGGCACCACTCCAAAGTCATCAAATCCCTGATAAAAGGGGGGTGAAGAAAATCAGAGCTGTGTCCACAGTAGTAGTAGACAGGAGGATAGTCAGAAGTGGCGACAAGCCAATGTAAAGACAGTCAAACTTCTGACTGTCTTTTTGGGGTCTCTTCTTGTTCTCTAGGGTGCCCTTATTGAGCCTCTATTGAGCATTTTTAGGTCTTAATGTCTTTTGTGTCTCTGTAGGTTAGCATAGGCGATACCTTGACCATTTGGCTGCCTTCCGTTTATTGTCCTTATCACCCTCCTTCCAAACAGGCCTCTAAATTCTGTGCCCTACATCCACTTTCTTGGCGCCCATCACCTTATATACCTAGGGTGCACACCCCTAATATATATCTTTATTAGTCCTAACCTCTTTTTTTAAAATATATTTTTGTCTTTTTCACACTGGTCTGTGTAAGGCCGGGTGAGCATGCATGTATCCTCAGTCGGAAGAGGTGGAAGAAGCAGTTTATTTCCCAGAGAACAAGGAGATTGGGCAGTTGCTCAATCCTCATCTTCCCCAACATCTGCCACGAAGGGAGAGTCTGGAGGTCCCATACATATTAGAAAAAACAGCAGGTGAAGATGCATCTAAAGTGTATGGCCAGCGTAATAAAGACCAGATCCTCCAGAGACTCTTTATAGCCTCTTCCGCTTTTGGCCAAAGAAGCGAGGATCCTGAACAGGATACCCCTCCTCTATAAAAAAAAAACAACACATTTTCATACACCAAATTAGTGAATTCCGAGTTAGAAGTGGACAGCCCCTACAAAGCGGAGGTCCAATTAGTTTCTGAGCCGCTCATTTCAGAAACCCCAAGCATCACAAGAACCACTTAGGGACAGGAGGCTGCATTACACCTAGGCAAAAACCAATTGCCTGTGCCAAAAAAAAATGTATAGCAGTCCAAAAATATGAAAATTAAAAATATATAATTGCCACATTAGAAGATCTCCTCCTTGTTAGGGTACATTCACACGACCGTGTGTAATCCTTTCCGATTTGCGGTCCGCAAATAACGGAACCGGGTGTCTGCATTTTACGGACAAATGACTTCCGTATGTCCTCCGTTTTTTACAGTCCGCAAAAAACGGAGAGAAAAAAAAGCATTAAGGCCTTCAAAAATACGGAAGCGGATCCGCAAAAAACGGATGACATACGGAAACCATTCCGTATGTCATCCGCAGTTTGCGGATCCATTGACTTGAATGGTGCTACGGACCGATCTGTACGGACAATAGTAGGACATGCTTTATATTTTTGCGGAATAGAAATGCGGACAACATACTGAATGTTGTCCGCACATTTTTTTTCACCCATAGGAATGAATGGGTCCGCTTCTATTCCGCAAAATGCAAAACTGATGCGGAAAAAATAATACGGTCGTGTGAATGTACCCTTATGCAGGTTACACGTTCCCTCCCACGCAGAAAAGTCAAGTCCATCATGATTTTTAGGTTTACCTGTTAGGGCGGCTGGCTTGGATAGTGTGCTGTACTTGTTCTGTGTAGAGATCATACTTTGTCGTGGGCTTAGCGTTGGAGATGCAACCATTGAGAGCTCTTCTATGATGATACTGCTTTTCGGGTGATTTTTTGGGAGCTCACTGAGCCTTTGTTCTAGAGAATATTTCAGGAGGTCCAGCTTCTGACTAGACTCATTAAATCTTGACTGAGCCTGAAAACCATAGAAAGCCCATTAGAATTCACATTTATGGAGCAAATATATATAGATTATATATGTAACCAAGACATCTGACAGTTCAAGCATCTCAAGTCAGCAAGACCTAGAACCTACTTGCCTGAAAGACGTTCTGCGAGATCTTTGAAACAAACAATACTAGAATTAATCAATCATCCATTGTTCTGGCGGACGTATGCTACTAAAGATGTTCTCTGCAGGGTCAATGTCTGGCTGGCTGTGGCTTCCCCCAGTTATTTGCTTGAGGGGAAGGAGGGGTCTTGGGCGCTGGATCTGAAGCAATTAGTTGATCACCATGGTGGCTCCAAACTTAAAAGGGTTGTCCCACGAAAAACAAAACATTCAGCAGTTTTCAAACCAGCACCTGGATCTGAATACTTTTGTAATTGCATGTAATAAAAAATGTAGTATAGTCCCTGAGCTAGTCAATAAAATGTATCTGTATAGCGCCACCTGCTGTTTGTTCATTTTCTTATTTCTCTGTCCAACTTGCTCAGGTGGACGCACATGCTCAGTTAAATCCTTCAACTGCCTCCTTAGCTGTGAAAGGGAGATAGCTGCAGCAGAAAGGACACATACCCTGAGCTGTGATAGGGAGATAGCTGCAGCAGAAAGGACACATACCCTGAGCTGCGATATTGAGATAGTTGCAGCAGAAAGGACACATACCCTGAGCTGCGATATTGAGATAGTTGCAGCAGAAAGGACACATACCCTGAGCTGCGATATTGAGATAGCTGCAGCAGAAAGGACACATACCCTGAGCTGTGATAGGGAAATAGCTGCAGCAGAAAGGACACATACCCTGAGCTGCGATATTGAGATAGCTGCAGCAGAAAGGACACATCCCTAGGCTGTGATAGGGAGATAGCTGCTGCAGAAAGACACATACCCTGAGCTGTGAAGAGGGAGATAGCTGCAGCGAAAGTACACATACCCTGAGCCTGTGATAGGGAAATAGCTGCAGCAGAAAGGACACACACCTTGAGCTGTGATATTGAGATAGCTGCAGCAGAAAGGACACATACCCTGAGCTGTGATAGGGAGATAGCTGCAGCAGAAGGACACATACCCTGATCTGCGAAATTGAGATAGCTGCTGCAGAAAAGGACACAATACCCTGAGCTGTGATGGGAAATAGCTGCAGCAGAAAGACACATACCCTGACTTTGTCCCCTGATCTGCCAGCTAGATATAATGTAGCAAAGCAATTGGAATAATACATGTGGAGATCTGTGGATCCATGGAGGTACAGGCTGGTCTATGCTTTGTTAGTAGAGTCTGTCATGTCCTATATGTCAGATTTCATTTTTTACATTAATCGTGGGATAACCCCTTTAAAGGACACGCACACAAAAGATGCTTCATGTGTTTTCTCTCTTCCTTACATAACTAGTAACGTTGAACAGGAGTAGACGACATCAGTGGTCCTTACAGCTAAGGTTTCATATTCATAGTCATGAGGCATGGAAATCTGGACTGATCTTTCTACAGAAACAAGTCACCACTCCCGTGGAGCTTGATGAATAGCAAGGTGCACAGCGCCTGATGACTCGCAGATCAGCAATTCTGTAGGAGAGACAACCCCCAGCGGACTGCACATTATCAGGTAATGATACTACTATAAATAGTACTTTTACTAGTAAGGACATAACTTACAGCTTTTATGTGCACACTTGAAGAAATGCCTGAGGAATCTTAATCCTAAGGTAATGTCGTCTACATTTCCCCCAAGTAATTACATAATGCTTCCTTCAGGGCTATTCCGCTGAGAAGAAATGCGCTCTGGCAAGCACTGCAGCATTACACAGCGAATGCTCTTAGAAACGGAAATTTTTGGAATGTACACTGCAGGATCCAAAATGAACAAAGAAAAAAAAAAGTAACACCTATAAAAAAATATTTAAGCATCTAACCAAACTGTTCGGCTACATGCACACGACCGTGAAAAAAAAAAAAGTTGGTTAAAAACAGACACACTGTCCGTTTTTCATGACCATTTTGCATCAGTGTGTGCATCCATTTTCTGGCCGTTTGTCTGTTTTTAATGTCAGTTTTGCATCCGTTTTTATGAAATTTGATTGGCAGTTATTTCTACACCCACTGTCCCCAGCTTTAATAATGCCCCCATAATAGCCCACCGCTACAACCTAACCTTATCCACTTGCTCACGCTGCAGCAGTCTCTCTCTTCACTTAACAGGACGGTTGCACTCCTGTCAATCGGCCGTTAAAAACAGTCCCATTGATTTAAATGGGGTACGTCTGGCCGTGGAAACTGCCAAAAATAGGACATGTCCTATTTTTGGACGGATGCTATTCACTGGCCATTAAAAGAACGGCCATGTGAATAGCCCCATAGACTTTCATTGGTGCTAAAAATGGCCGTGTGACGGATGTTACTTAGGGCTCTTTCACACCTGCGTTCTTGTCTTCCGGCATAGAGTTCCGTCGTCGGGGCTCTATGCCGGAAGAATCCTGATCAGGATTATCCTAATGCATTCTGAATGGAGTGAAATCCGTTCAGGATGCATCAGGATGTCTTCAGTTCCGGAACGGAACGTTTTTTTGGCCGGAGAAAATACCGCAGCATGCTGCGCTTTTTGCTCCTCCAAAAATCCGGAACACTTGCCGCAAGGCCGGATCCGGAATTAATTGCCCATTGAAAGGCAATTGATCCGATCCGTCCTTTAAGCTAAATGTCGATTCGTCGCATTTGCCGGAGCCGACATTTAGCTATTACAGAGTGGTTACCATGGCTTGCCGGGACGCTAAAGTCCTGTCAGCCATGGTAAGTGTAGTGGGGTAGCGGGGGAGCAGTGTACTTACCGTCCTGCGGCTCCCCGGTCGCTCCAGATTGAATCAGGGCGCCCCAAGCGCATGGAACACGTGATCGCATGGATCACGTCATCCATGCGCATGGGCGCTCTGACGTCATTCTGGAGCGCCCCGGGGAGCCGCACGGACTGTAAGTATACCGCTCCCCCGCTCCTACATGGCAGGCCAGTACTTTAATAGCGTCCTGGGTGCCATAGTAACACTGAAAGCATTTGGAAGACGGTTCAGTCTTCAAATGCTTTCAGTACACTTGCGTTTTTCCGGATCCGGCAGGCACCTCCGGCAACGGAAGTACATGCCGGATCCCAACAACGCAAGTGTGAAAGAGGCCTTAGGCTACTTCCACACTTGCCAGATCAGGCAAAATATATGCCAACTGATGGCATTTGTAAGACGGATCAGGATCCTGATCAGTCTGAAAAATGCCTGACCCGTCTTACAAATGCATTGAAATGCCGGATCCGTCTTTCCAGTGTCATCCGGAAAAACGCATCCGGCATTTATTTTTTTAACATTTTTTCGGTCTGCGCATGTGGATCCGGCATTTTGAATGCCGGCGGTAATACATTCCCATGGAAAAAAATGCATTCAGGCAAGAGTTCTGTTTTTTGGGCCGGAGATAAAACCGTAGCATGCTGCGGTTTTATCTTTGTCCCGATCAGTCAAAAAGACTGAACTGAAGACATCCTGAACGGATTTCTCTCCATTCAGAATGCATGGGGATAAAACTGATCAGTTCTTTTCCAGTATAGAGTCCCTAGGACGGAACTCAGTGGCGGAAAAGAAAAACGCCAGTTGGAAAGTAGCCTTAAACGGCCATCACACGGCCATTATTCACCGTCATGTGCATGAGGCCTTATGCATCCTTTTAGCATGCTGATCCTCGTCTGAACATGCAGGAAATGACAGGAAAGTTTTTGGTGCGGATTTTATACAAATTTTTGCCCTGGTTCACACTGGGAATTTGCATTGCAGTTTCAATGCATTATTTTATCTACGCATTCAGTAGTGCAATTGTATGTGAAACTGATGAATTGCTCAGGATAGTTCCCTGCCGCCAGTGTAAAACTAAGGCAGATTTCTCCGGATCCGGTAATGCTGGATAATACCGCCTTCCAGCCATACCCCTTAACTATAATGGGGTCGGGCAGAGATTCGGGCGCTAGCTGGCAAATATATGCTGAGAATCGGCCATATAGTTGCAGGCATCGTTTTTGTCCAGCCGATTCCCGACATTGTCTGCTGGACCTACCTTAAGGCCCTATTACACCTGCAAATGAAGCAGGTGATTGTTGGGATGGACGTGTTCCTTCGCGGCAATCGCTCGCTAGCGGAGGAGACCACTGCTATTACATGCAGACTAATGCCTATCGCTAATGGCATCGCTCGTCCTCATACTGAACCACTGTTTGCCGGCAGCAGATTGTGATTACATGGCACGATCTTCCGCCGACAAATGTGGATTGTTGAAAGACTCCATTAATCGACGGCGGTATTACACTGCCAGATCATCGCTAACAAGCGTTCATATGAGCGATGATTTTGAAGATCGTCTGCTGGTGGGATAGGGCCCTTACACTGCAACAGATTTAGACCAAGAGCAGAATTTGCGAAACTGCAGAAAAGTCGAGATAACCCCCTTCAGAAAGAAAAATAAAGAAGCCCACCTGTGTGCGGCTTTTACAGGTGACACTGCACAAAAATCGCTCAAAGACGTTCCTAGAACTAGTTTTATTTGACAAAGGTCTCGGCATTCGCAGCGGTGGGTGTAAACCTTACCTGGGGGGCTCCTGGACATTGTGCTCCGGTTATAATGCTGGTATTCACAGTAACATTTACTCACGGGATAATTGCCAAACAAAGGACATATAAATCTCTCACAAAAAATAAAAATATAAAAATGCATGTGTCACACTACATGATTTTCATTAAAAGGATCACATAAGCCACTTATAAAGTAAAGGTGCTTTATCATACCGCCGTCTGCAAGCGGTGGGAGGGACCTCACCTAAAATAAACTTGAAAAATCAAACACTACTCCACCCAAGAAAAACGCCAAACCCAACTGTGCCTGAGCTGTCAAATCCTGACGTACTGTGTATTAACCATGACTAAGCCGCAGTGCTGAGCGTGTAACAATATCAGGAAAATCAAGAATGCTGCAAGCTTGTACCGTCTTACCATGTCATCCACAGAGACGCAGGACTTACTTCAGTGAGGGCCTTCCTGTCTGTAACCTTCCCAGATCCTAGCAGCTTCATAACGTTTTTAGCGCCTTCTGCCACCGCAAACTCTATCCTAAAATGATGCCGCAATTCTTCCATTCGGAGCTCAAGAGGACTAATCACAGGTTTTGCTGAAAGCATTGAAAAAACAGCATTAGATGAATAAGAAACAGCCCTATGCTCAAACAGGCAACACATTAATCAAATCACTGATTTAGGGTATGTTCACGTCCCAGAAAATACACGTCAGATAAATTCCTTGTGCATCATCTGCAGAATTTGGAGCAGTAATCCAAGGTTGACCCTCGGACTTTTGCTGCGGTTTTGTAGTTTGAATGCCATGGAATTTAGGCTGTTCTTCCGTGTGAACCCTTTTGGTATGATATGTGCTGTCAAGCCACGTTAACCACACCACGGTTACTGCAAGAGGTTGGTAGCCAATATGAACTAACACCCCTATGGAAGAATTTTCATACAGGTGTCTCAAGTCCTCAAACGTTAAGCTGAGTGCAAGTCCTAAGGGAGCAGAGGATCACACAGGAACCCTTTGGTATTTTTATTTTTTTATGAGGTTGTTCACCCTGAAGGCAGTTTGGGCAGAACACCTAGCGTGGTCGGACCTGTGGAGGGAGATCATACATATCTGATCCCCGTCTCTGTGTTCTGGCTCCATTGCTCCCCCACTGCCTCTGCAGATCCTTATTCTCCCCGCGTCAACATCCGGTTTAACGTGGGTCATACGGACACTGCAGCGGAGATGTGCTCTCAATGGGTCGTGTGACCCAGTGACGTGATGCATGGGAGATATGTCACCGCTGCAGCAACCACGTGACATCAAACCGGATCATGATGTGTGGAGAACAGATATCTGCAGTAGCGTCGGAGCTGCCAAAGAGTCGGAATCCAGCAGCGGGGATCGGGTAAGTAGGATTCCCTCCACAGGTGTGGCCACGTTGGGGGTCTGCCAAAACGGCTTTAAATCCCTGTGTCACCCCCTACAGTAGACATGTGTCAGTTTTGCCCAGCCTGAATCTGTCCCTTTGTTCTTGTGATATGATGGTGGGTCTCTGCAATAGGGCGAACACCAATCACGCGCAGCAATTTGCCACCGATACTCAAGAGTAGTGTTGAGTGAACTTGTGTTTTAAGTTCGGGTTATCGAAGAATCGCGTTATGGATTCTAAAATTCCGTTATGGTCCGTTGTAGCGGAATCCATAACACGATCCTTCAATAACCCGAACATTAGACGCCGAACTTAAAAACACAAGTTCGGTCAACACCACTCAAGAGTAATCAACCCATGGAAACTTTCAGAATTTCATTCATGATTGATCATTTCTCCAGTGTGAGGACAGAAACCTCCATTACTACACAAGAGACACTGCTCTCGACTAGACGGCGAAACATCCAGTATGTACAGTTTTCTAAAGCTTTACCAGTGTCAAAGGAGGTTTCATTGGTCTGCTGCATGGCTTGAAGGATCTGCATGCGTATGACTTCAATCTTTGTTTTGCTGTCTTGAAGCATTTGCTGGGCAGTGCCAAGCATCTTTCTGTCCTGCAGAGAGAAGAACATTTGATAATGAACTACGGAAGTATTTTACACAACGATCACAGGCAAAAATCACTTTTCCTTCGTCTAGAGACAGCGATGGTCTCTGAGTCTGAAGCACTGCAGCCCGGCCCCCAGTGCCCTCACAGGAGCAGCGCTGCGGCACTCAGTTCATTTTGCAGCAATCCCTTGACTAAAAAAGCAAGAAGAGGCGGCATGCATTACCTCCAGTCCATGTCTGTCAGCAGTTTTGCATCAGCAAAACGGCAGATGGACTCCCTTTAATTAAAAATTATGTTCACATCAGAGAACATCCTTCCTGCATGGTACCAGGTACCACATTCCAGATAAATACGATGCCTCGTGACAGAGAACATGAGCATGTACACCTCTAGAGCCATCCTTCCACAATGCCCAGATCATCGATGACGTTCCATCTGTATCACTATCATTTTAACAGGAATGTGGTCTGGCATGACCCGATGGTGAGAGATAGCAGCACTCCCGCGGCATCCGCCTAAAAGACTAATGACACAGTTGCTGACAGCTTCTCCTTCTGTGACCCATATTCCATGACCATACTATAAGTATCTGGAATCTCAGGAAGCTGGGTAGTAATGAGGTGGGGGGGGGGGAGACGGGACCTATTGTAGGTGTACATCACTGAACCACTGGCTGCCAAACTGACATGAGATATTTCCTATACTTTCGGTATCATACACCCAATCACATCTCGACTTACTTTTGAGGGCCCATTTGAGTATGTCTGAATCATATTTTCGGCGCCCTGCTTCACTTTCAGCTCAATGTCTAACTGCTTCTGCAAAGCCTTCAGCCTTCCATTGCTTGCAGATGAGCCGGAGTCGCTTTTTGGAGTGTCTGGTGTTTTGGGACAATCTGCAAGTATCAAACGTATCAATGATTATAAAACTTTCCATTTACGGGATTTGGTCCCATACATTACGGATTGTACGTCACTCGTTTTCCAGCGGAAGAGGTTAATAAAAGTGTCAAGCTCATGGAACAAAACAAGAAGGAAAAAAATATATATAAAAAAGAAAGACAGCTAAGTAGAAAGTAAATATGCTGAATGAGCGGTTAAGATTTGCAGTACAAACAGCAGCTGGACTCCGAAAGGACGGCTTCTGAGCCATAGAAGACACCAGAAAGTGCCCCGGGCTGCAGAAGCATGGAAAGCTTCACCTTGCTAGACGGGTGAGGTCAGGTCAAAATGCCTTTTCAAGGTCCTTTTACATGGGCGGAGGATCGGAGCAATTAATCAGGCATGAGAATCATTGCAGAAGTATAAATGCTCGGAGTGATCCTATCTTTCCTGCACACACAATCACCGTTGGCAGCACATCGTCCTGTAGAAGGTGGCTACGGTCACATCTGCGTTCTTGCTGGATCCGTCGTGGATCAGCAAAAAAGCTTCTGTCGTGATGATACAAGCGGCTGCATCCGTTATGAACGGATCCGGTTGTGGCATCTCTAAATTAGCCATGACGGATCCGGCACTAAAATCATTGTAAGTCAATGGGTGCCGGGTCCGTTTTCTTGCGTGTCCGAGAAAAACGGATTGGCACCATTGACTTGCATTGTGTTTCATGTCGGATCAGTCTTGCTGCATTTTTTTCTGTCCGGCATGGGAACGTACCCAAACGGAACGCATTCTGTTGCACTCTGTTCAGTTCAGTTTTGTCCCCATTGACGGACCTCAATACCGGATAGGAAAAAACCGCTGATGTGAAAGTAGCCTTAACAGGTATGTGCCACCAGCAAACACCGAATCTTCACAGGGAGGAATGATCGCGGTCGTGATCATTTGTCTCCATATAGAAGAAGTGGTTGCTGCTAGTGTTAAGCGAAACGGGTTCGGATACAGCAGTTTGAAAACTGAAAACTTAATTTACAATATAGCCTCCATACTTCGGCTAAATGTATGGCCTGCGATCTTGCTGCAAATACCAGGACACTTGCTTCGTCTCGCGTCTATGATGTGACACTTCGGTTATGTGCATAAATCCGAAGCTGAACGCATAATCGAAGCACAGTTCAGCTTCAGATTTTGACACGGTCATATTATGCACATAACCGAAGTGTCACATCATAGACGTGAGACGAAGCAAGTGTCCTGGTATTTGCAGCAAGATCGCAAAGACCTCCGTGCAGCCCATTCATTTTACGGTAGTACGGAGGCTATATTGTTGAAGTTTTCAAACAGTAGTTCGAACCGGCTTCGCTCACCACTAGTTGCTGCATGTAAATCCAGATATCACACCTCCGACAACGATCTGGGATTTATCGGGAATGTTTGGACTAGGGCTGAAACGATAACTCGATTGACACAAAAAAATAAAAAATATAAAAAAATCATGTGACCACGGAGGGGGAGTGAAGCGCTCGCTATTACTCACCGCTTCGTCGTCACCCGCGCTGCACTGTCCTCCTGTCACATCGTCTGTACATAGTGCACATAAGGGTGCGTGACGTCAGGACGTGCAGCGCGCGGAGAAGATGAAGGAGCTGTGGAGTGGCGCCCCTACAGGAGAGGTAAGTATTTTATTTCACTGGCGCTGGAGACATTGCTAGTAAGAGGGGGGGGGGTTGCCCAAGCTGGTGGCACTGAGGGGGCTGATGAGTTTTTATTTAAAAAAAAAAAATTCTTTTACTTAGTTTTTTGTTATTAGAGTACTCGATTACAAAAATCGGTCGATAGTCGCAGCGCTAGTTTGGACTGTTTCCAATAACTGACTGATGTCAGATAAGAGCAGGTCCCACACATCTCCAGAACAGGCTCCCCGAAAATAGCCAAGCACTGGTGCCTATTTCTGAAAGTTCAAGTGATTTGCTTCTTTAAACGAAGCCAAAGTATGCCTCATACAGCATCTGTATCGTCCACACACTGTTCCCCCCCATGGCATAGGGGCCACTAAAGTAGTTCTTCAGTAGTTAGAATCCTACGGCTCAAAATTCCAGGTTGGAGTCGTAAGGAGGGGTTTAGTCAGATCCAAATTTCAGGATTTGAAGGGCATCTGTCAGCAGATTTGTACCTATGAAACTGGCAGAGGCTACTTTCACACTGGCGTTTTGGCTTTCCGTTTGCGAGATCCGTTCAGGGCTCTCACAAGCGGTCCAAAACGGATCAGTTTTGCCCTAATGCATTCTGAATGGAAAAGGATCCGCTCAGAATACATGTTTGCCTCCGTTCTGTCTCCATTCCGCTTTGGTGTCCGTCTGAAGAAACGGAGCCAAACGGATCCGTTCTGACACACAATGTAAGTCAATGGGGACGGATCTGGCACAATAGAAAACGGATCAGTCTCCCATTGACTTTCAATGGTGTTCAAGACAGATCGGTCTTGGCAATGTTACAGATAATACAAACGGATCCGTTCTGAACGGATGCAGACGGTTGTGTTATCGGAACGGATCCGTCTGTGCAGATCCATGACGGATCCCCACCAAACAAGAGTGTGAAAGTAGCCTGACCTGTTACATGTGCGCTTGGCAGCTGAAGGCATCGACGTTGGTCCCATGTTGCACTTCTGAGAAAAATGTATGCAAATGAGCCTCTAGGAGCAACGGGGGCGTTGCCGTTACACCGAGAGGCTCTGCTCTCTGGAACTGTTGCCCCAGCTACACTTTAACTCACAGATCCAGGCAGTTTAAACGTGATGACGCCTGGCCCTGACTTCTGCTGAAATCAAAGTGGAGAGGGAGCCGCTGTTGCAGAGAGCTGAGCCTCTAGGTGTAATGGTAACGCCCCCGTTGCACCTAGAGGCTCATTTGCATATAGTAAAACTACATTTTTCTCAGCAATTTGGACACATATTAACATGGGGCCAACACAGATGCCTTCAGCTGCCAAGCGCACATTTAACAGGTCAGCCAGTGTTATAGGTACAAAACTGCTGACAGATGTCCTTTCAATGAAATTAGGCAGGGATGCTGTAAAAACTTGGATGGGACTAAATCTTAACCTAAGTGCAAATAAAAAACAGCGGCAGCACCGTCCCTGATGCAAGCTGGTGGGTGCAACTGGCCCAAAACGGATTAAAGCCAATCCAGTAATACAAAACTGAAAAAAGATGGGCAGCACTCCAAAAAGTAAAAAAATACAAAAGTTACCCCAGTGGGACATGCAACGTTTCGGCTCTAGACAGGAGCCTTTCTCAAGCAGTGTACAGAGACAAAGTGCCAAAAATATATAGCAGTATACGGATTCATTAAAATTAACAAAACATGTGCAATTAATTCATAATAATTGATAACAAATCTCATAGAACATGAGATACAGACACTTGACAAAACAATACAAAAAATATGTAACAACTTCTACCCATATTGTGTATATTACCCTAGTGGTATACTCATAATTATAATTACATGCGATAGAAAAAAAAATTACATACAATAATAATTGCAATCAATAGCGTGATCAGTGCCATATGTGTTTAATAATCTAAAGTGCCAAGTGCTTACTAGAAGGTATTGCGGGCGGAGGGTGAAGGAGGAGTAAGAGGGCGAATGGCTGCCATCCAAGATACCGCATGCAGTCCGGCGTGTCTGGGGCGCATCTGCGCAGGTCAGGATGACGTACATGTGACACTTCTGGCTGTAGCCATATACATCATTGTGCAGATGCGCATTGTGGCTCCGATGCTGCGTCCACCATGTTTGACGAGGGAATTAGACATTCAAAGCGAGCGCCCACAGGTTAATGCCAATACTGTCTGTTGCGCACAGGTTCAAGGTGGTGTCAGCACCTGTTCATGCTGACATACCGCAGATGGCAGTGCGGGGTCGGGGGATGACTGCCCCCACAAGATAGAGGCGCAATCTCCACCCGTGACCCGCGGTCAGTTGCGTACCTACATGTTAGTGCAGGATCGCACTGCACCCCTGATCATAACCTGCACATCACCACCATTTAAGAGGGTTCTCCTCAATACCGCCTGCCATGTGGGCAACAGACTATGGCCATGTATGAAAAGTTTTTTTTTGTTAACTACTGAAAAAAAAAACAAGGCCGTGTAATCCAAATCACCCAGCGCCCAGCTCGGACTCTTGTGGGAAGAAGCTACCTTTTCTCGGTTTCTTTTATTTCGAGTGTCTGAAGATTTACGCTGGATTACACAGAGAGATTATCGTTTACGTCAGTTACGAATAGGGGTGCACCGAAATGAAAATTCTGGTCCGAAACCGAAAATTCAGGATGCCCTTGACCGAAAACCGAAACCGCCTTTTTGCCCAAATACTTTTAAAATACTTTTTTTTTAATGATTTTATTAATAATTCTTTTTCATGAATGAAATTCATCTGTGGGTGGCGCTGTTATGGAGAGGGGGATCTGTGGGTGGCGCTGTTATGGAGAGGGGGATCTGTGGGTGGCGCTGTTATGGAGAGGGGGATCTGTGGGTGGCGCTGTTATGGAGAGGGGGGATCTGTGGGTGGCTCTGTTATGGAGAGGGGGGATCTGTGGGTGGCGCTGTTATGGAGAGGGGGGATCTGTGGGTGGCTCTGTTATGGAGAGGGGGGATCTGTGGGTGGCGCTGTTATGGAGAGGGGGGATCTGTGGGTGGCTCTGTTATGGAGAGGGGGGATCTGTGGGTGGCTCTGTTATGGAGAGGGGGGATCTGTGGGTGGCTCTGTTATGGAGAGGGGGGATCTGTGGGTGGCGCTGTTATGGAGAGGGGGATCTGTGGGTGGCGCTGTTATGGAGAGGGGGATCTGTGGGTGGCGCTGTTATGGAGAGGGGGATCTGTGGGTGGCGCTGTTATGGAGAGGGGGATCTGTGGGTGGCGCTGTTATGGAGAGGGGGATCTGTGGGTGGCGCTGTTATGGAGAGGGGGATCTGTGGGTGGCGCTGTTATGGAGAGGGGGATCTGTGGGTGGCGCTGTTATGGAGAGGGGGATCTGTGGGTGGCGCTGTTATGGAGAGGGGGATCTGTGGGTGGCGCTGTTATGGAGAGGGGGATCTGTGGGTGGCGCTGTTATGGAGAGGGGGATCTGTGGGTGGCGCTGTTATGGAGAGGGGGATCTGTGGGTGGCGCTGTTATGGAGAGGGGGATCTGTGGGTGGCGCTGTTATGGAGAGGGGGATCTGTGGGTGGCGCTGTTATGGAGGGGGGGGATCTGTGGGTGGCGCTGTTATGGAGAGGGGGATCTGTGGGTGGCGCTGTTATGGAGAGGGGGATCTGTGCACTGTTATGGAAATGGGATATGTGCACTGTTATGGGCATAACAGTGCACAGATCCCTTTCCCCATAACAGTGCACAGATCCCTTTCCCCATAACAGTGCACAGATCCCTTTCCCCATAACAGTGCACAGATCCCTTTCCCATAACAGTGCACAGATCCCTTTCCCCATAACAGTGCACAGATCCCTTTCCCCATAACAGTGCACAGATCCCTTTCCCCATAACAGTGCACAGATCCCTTTCCCCATAACAGTGCACAGATCCCTTTCCCCATAACAGTGCACAGATCCCTTTCCCCATAACAGTGCACAGATCCCTTTCCCCATAACAGTGCACAGATCCCTTTCCCCATAACAGTGCACAGATCCCTTTCCCCATAACAGTGCACAGATCCCTTTCCCCATAACAGTGCACAGATCCCTTTCCCCATAACAGTGCACAGATCCCTTTCCCCATAACAGTGCACAGATCCCTTTCCCCATAACAGTGCACAGATCCCTTTCCCCATAACAGTGCACAGATCCCTTTCCCCATAACAGTGCACAGATCCCTTTCCCCATAACAGTGCACAGATCCCTTTCCCCATAACAGTGCACAGATCCCTTTCCCCATAACAGTGCACAGATCCCTTTCCCCATAACAGTGCACAGATCCCTTTCCCCATAACAGTGCACAGATCCCTTTCCCCATAACAGTGCACAGATCCCTTTCCCCATAACAGTGCACAGATCCCTTTCCCCATAACAGTGCACAGATCCCTTTCCCCATAACAGTGCACAGATCCCTTTCCCCATAACAGTGCACAGATCCCTTTCCCCATAACAGTGCACAGATCCCTTTCCCCATAACAGTGCACAGATCCCTTTCCCCATAACAGTGCACAGATCCCTTTCCCCATAACAGTGCACAGATCCCTTTCCCCATAACAGTGCACAGATCCCTTTCCCCATAACAGTGCACAGATCCCTTTCCCCATAACAGTGCACAGATCCCTTTCCCCATAACAGTGCACAGATCCCTTTCCCCATAACAGTGCACAGATCCCTTTCCCCATAACAGTGCACAGATCCCTTTCCCCATAACAGTGCACAGATCCCCCCTCCCCATAGCAGTGCCATAGACCGATCCCCCTACCCATAACAGCCCCGGCCCTGCTGCTCACAGCATCACTCACTGCATCTTTATTTTACCTTACAATCGTGACGCTCCAGTAACAACTCTGCAGGCAGAGCGGAGGGCGGCGTAACGTCACTTACTCACGTGACGCACCTGCTCCGCCCACTTTATGAATGAAGGAGGCGGAGCAGGCGCGTCACGTGAGTAAGTGACGTTACGCCGGCCTCCGCTCTGCCTGCAGAGTTGTTAGTTACAGGAGCGTCACGATTGTAAGGTAAAATAAAGATGCAGTGACAAAGTAAACCGCCCGCCCGCAGATGGTGGGTGACAAATCCCACACCCCATATTTTCGGCCGATATGAAACAATATCGGCCGAAGTGGATTAGGTGCATTTTCGGCCGATATTTTCGGCTGCCGGAATTTCGGTGCACCCCTAGTTACGAATATTCATCCATACAGATACACGGCCGGCATCAGGGAAAGAAACAATCCACAGCACACAAAGAAAAACCATTCATATGTAAAAGAAATATTCAAACTTGGAAATCTCTATATACAATGGGGGTCATTTATCAAACTGGTGTAAAGTAAACCTGACTTCGTTGCCCACAGCAACCAAACAGATTTCGCCTTTCATTTCCCAAAGGAGCGGTACCCCAAATATATCTAGGAGTCATTTGTAGATGTATACTTTAAAGGGGATATGTCACATACAAATGCAATGCAATCTGAAAGCACCAGTTATAGAGCAGGAGGAGCCGAGCGGATTTTTTTTTATATTATATATATATATATATAGTTTTATGGGAAAAGATTCAGTAAACCTTTGAAGAAATGGATGTAAATGAGCTCTTAACAAGCTCGGCCTCTAATGCCACCAGATATAAGGCAGCTGTCCTATAAGTCAATGTTCGACCCTTTAACCCCTTAAGGACTCGGCCCTATTTCACCTTAAGGACTTGGCCATTTTTTGCAAATCTGACCAGTGTCACTTTAAGTGCTGATAACTTTAAAACACTTTGATTTATCCAGTGTGTTCTGAGAATGTTTTTTCTTAACATATTGTACTTCATGACACTGGTAAAATGAAGTAAAAAAAAAAAAAAAAATTTATTTATTAAAAAATACCAAATTTGCCAACAATTTGTAAAATATTGCAAATTTCCAAGTTTCAATTACTCTACTTCTATAATACATAGTAATACCTCCAAAAATAGTTATTACTTTACATTCCCCATATGTCTACTTCATGTTTGGATCATTTTGGGAATGATATTTTATTTTTTGGGGATGTTACAAGGCTTAGAAGTTTAGAAGCAAATTTTCAAAAACCCAATTTTTAGGGACCAGTTCAGGTCTGAAGTCACTTTGTGAGGCTTACATAATAGAAACCACCCAAAAGTGACCCCATTGTAGAAACTACACCCCTCAAGGTATTCAAAACTGATTTTACAAACTTTGTTAACCCTTTAGGTGTTCCACAAGAATTAATGGAAAATAGAGATACAATTTCAAAATTTTACTTTTTTGGCAGATTTTCCATTTTAATAATTTTTTACCAGTTACAAAGCAAGGGTTAACAGCCAAACCAAACTCAATATTTATGGCCCTGATTCTGTCGTTTACAGAAACACCCCATATGTGGTCGTAAAACTACTGTACGGGCACACGGCAGGGCGCAGAAGGAAAGGAATGCCATACGGTTTTTGGAAGGCAGATTTTGCTGGACTGTTTTTTTTTACACCATGTCCAATTTGAAGCCCCCCTGATGCACCCCTAGAGTAGAAACTCCAAAAAAGTGGCCCCATTTTAGAAACTACGGGATAGGGTGGCAGTATTGTTGGTACTAGTTTACGGTACATATGATTTTTGGTTGCTCTATATTACACTTTTTGTGAGGCAAGATAAGAAATAGCTGTTTTGGCACAGTTTTTATTTTTTGTTATTTACAACATTCATCTGACAGGTTAGATCATGTGATATTTTTATAGACCAGGTTGTCATGGATGCGGCGATACCTAATATGTATACCTTTTATTTTGGTAAGTTTAACACAATGATTTCATTTTTGAAGCAAAAAAAATAAAAAATCATGTTTTAGTGTTTCCATAGTCTGAGAGCCATATTTTTTTCTGTTTTTGGGCGATTACCTTGGGTAGGGTATGATTTTTGCAGGATGAGATGACTGTTTTATTGGCACTATTTTGGGGTGCGTGTGCCTTTTTGATAGCTTGCTATTACACTTTTTGTGATGTAAGGTGACAAAAAATTGTTTATCTAGCACCGTTTTTATTTTCCATTTTTTACGGTGTTCATCTGAAGGGTTAGGTCATGTGATATTTTTATAGAGCCGGTCGATAGGAAAGCGGCGATACCAAATATGTATACTTTTTTATTTATTTATGTAAGTTTTACACAACAGCTTTTTTAAAACAAAAAAAAATGATGTTTTAGTGTCCATATTCTGAGCCATAGTTTTTTTATTTTTTGGGTGATTGTCTCAGGTAGGGGCTCATTTTTTGCGGGATGAGGTGACTGTTAGATTGGTACTATTTTGGTGGGCAAACGCCTTTTTGATCGCTTGCTGTTTTTATTTTTTACGGTGTTCATCTGAGATCTGAGGGGTTATGTCATGTGATATGTTTATAGAGCCGGTTGATACGGACGCGGTGATACCTAAATATGTATACTCCCCCCCCCCCCCCCCCCCCTATTCTTTACCAATTTTTTTTAACTTTATTTGGGGAAAATGAAGTTTTTGTTTATTTTTACTTAAAACTTTAAATTTTTTTGTGGGATAACTATTTTTTTTACTTTTTTTTCACCTTTTTTGTCCCACTTTGGGACTTAAACTTTTGGGGGTCTAATCCTTTACAATGCATTCCAATACTTCTGTATTGGAATGCATTGGCTGTGAGTGTGTATTACTCATACAGCTTCCGGCCTGTGAGATCCAGGGGGCTGGATCTCACAGGCTCTTCACCGGAAGCCAGCGCGATCTCGCGCCTTCGCCGTACCGGTCTTCAGTCGGCGCAGGAGCACCAATAGGACGACGCTCGCTCGGCCGCTCCTTCCTCAGTGCGCCTGCGCCGGGTGTAGATGTGACGTCATCGGCGCAGGCGCACTGAGGAAGGAGCGGCCGAGCGAGCGGCCGACTCTCAGTGCGCCTGCGCCAACTGAAGACCGGTACGGCGCAGGCGCGAGATTTTGAACACAGACAGGGCCAGCCAGAGGACGAGCGCGTTCGCTGGCCCTGTCAATCAACATGAGGAGGGGGGAGTCATTATGAAAGGAGGATGCGGCTGCTACCAGCAAGTAGCCGCCCTACTTGCTGGTAGAGGTAATTTACATATTAAGAAACTACTGAACGAAAATGAGTAAGAGCCCTATATATTGATAAATCGCAGCATAAGGATTTTAAGGAGCCCAAAAAAAAAAAATGACTTTAGCGGGGTGACAGAAGCCCTTTAAGTATTCGGCGCAGGCGCGGTGAGGAAGCTGGCAATCAGGAGTTGGAGGGCGACGACAAAAGGTGGAAGAACGGAGCCTCTAGGAGCAGGAAGAACGCCCCCCCCCCCCCCCCCCCCTTCCCTGCTCTTAGAGGCTAATTAGCATATTATAAAAGTTAGATTTCTGGCGTAACGGGGGCATAGAGAAAAGTAGGAATAGGCTAGTTAGGTTTAGCTGACATTAGCACATCGCTAATGTCAGCTAGCTTAATAGGGTTAAATCTGGGGACAGAAACCCTTTAAGCCAGTACTCTGTCCTGTGTACCGATGAGGGGGCAATCACCCTAAAACAGCTGTCTGCAGATGAGATGCTGTCTTATTTAATATCCGAGTCATGTTTAAAGGCCTATTTAAAGGGTCGAACATTGACTTATAGGACGGCTACCTTACATCTGGTGGCATTAGAGGCCGAGCTTGTTAGGAGTTAAATTTGCATCCCCCCTTTCTTCCCAGAGGAGCATGTATGACCTAAAAGCCTTCTCACGCCAATTAAGGCGCTCTCTCCCCAAGGAGAGAGAGAACCCCCCTAAATCAGTAAAACTTGTAATTTGTGCGTTTCCATTTCTGTGCATAGGAGTCATGTGGGCGCCGGTACTACTCAGCCACTGACAGCCATTCTCTGTATGCTTCGGCAAGCGGAGTAAGCGGTCAGTGAATGATGGGACCGCCCACATGACTCCTAAGCAGAGAAAGAGCAGAGGCTTAAAGGGGACATAAACCTTTGCTGAAAGCATGGAAGGTCCAGCAGCGCTGTTCAGAGCACTGCGGCTTGCATCAGCAATGTGGAGTACAGATTCACAGAAACTACATGGGATCCATGCTCCGCACACTGACCTGAGAAGCGCAGGTGCACCAACCGTGCTTCCAGTAAAAGGTTTAGGTTCCCTTTAAATATTAAAACTATACAGGTTCTTCTAAAAAAATTACTGAAGTAGTTCAAGCCTTTTCTTGTTTTAATATTGATGATTTTGGCATACAGCTCATGAAAACCCAAAATTCCTATCTCAAAAAATTTGCATATCTAAACGAGCTATTAACCTAATCATCTGAATCAACTAATTAACTCTAAACACCTGCAAAAGATTCCTGAGGCTTTTAAAAACTCCCAGCCTGGTTCATTACTCAAAACCGCAATCATGGGTAAGACTGCCGACCTGACTGCTGTCCAGAAGGCCATCATTGACACCCTCAAGCAAGAGTGTAAGACACACAAAGAAATTTCTGAACGAATAGGCTGTTCCCAGAGTGCTGTATCAAGGCACCTCAGTGGGAAGGAAAAAGTGTGGCAGAAAACGCTGCACAACGAGAAGAGGTGACCGGACCCTGAGGAAGATTGTGGAGAAGGACCGATTCCAGACCTTGGGGGACCTGCGGAAGCAGTGGACTGAGTCTGGAGTAGAAACATCCAGAGCCACCGTGTACAGGCGTGTGCAGGAAATGGGCTACAGGTGCCACATTCCCCAGGTCAAGCCACTTTTGAACCAGAAACAGCGGCAGAAGCGCCTGACCTGGGCTACAGAGAAGCAGCACTGGACTGTTGCTCAGTGGTCCAAAGTACTTTTTTCGGATGAAAGCAAATTTTGCATGTCATTCGGAAATCAAGGTGCCAGAGTCTGGAGGAAGACTGGGGAGAGGGAAATGCCAAAATGCCTGAAGTCCAGTGTCAAGTACCCACAGTCAGTGATGGTCTGGGGTGCCATGTCAGCTGCTGGTGTTGGTCCACTGTGTTTTATCAAGGGCAGGGTCAATGCAGCTAGCTATCAGGAGATTTTGGAGCACTTCATGCTTCCATCTGCTGAAAAGCTTTATGGAGATGAAGATTTCATTTTTCAGCACGACCTGGCACCTGCTCACAGTGCCAAAACCACTGGTAAATGGTTTACTGACCATGGTATTACTGTGCTCAATTGGCCTGCCAACTCTCCTGACCTGAACCCCATAGAGAATCTGTGGGATATTGGGAAGAGAAAGTTGAGAGACGCAAGACCCAACACTCTGGATGAGCTTAAGGCCGCTATCGAAGCATCCTGGGCCTCCATAACACCTCAGCAGTGCCACAGGCTGATTGCCTCCATGCCACGCCGCACTGAAGCAGTCATTTCTGCAAAAGGATTCCCGACCAAGTATTGATTGCATAACTGAACTTAATTATTTGAAGGTTGACTTTTTTTGTATTAAAAACACTTTTCTTTTATTGGTCGGATGAAATATGCTAATTTTTTTAGATAGCAATTTGGGGTTTTCATGAGCTGTATGCCAAAATCATCAATATTAAAACAAGAAAAGGCTTGAACTACTTCAGTTTTGTGTAATGAATCTAAAATATATGAAAGTCTAATGTTTATCAGTACATTACAGAAAATAATGAACTTCATCACAATATGCTAATTTTTTGAGAAGAACCTGTATATCAATCTGCTCTAGAAGATGCCACCGGCAGCAGACTGCACTGCATTTTCATGCTGACAGGTTCCCCTAGTCCTTGTTTCATAATAGGCCGCTAATAATCTGCATTACTAATAAAAGAACACAATAAACAGAAATAAAAATCTGAAAAAATAAAAAGACCTGTTCAGTCTCATCCTGAAATCCCAGGAGAGAAAGCCAAGCCTCCACTCATTGATTTCCTCTTAAAATGAAGGACAGTCACGTCGTAAACCGCAAATGACTCATTTGTACAGATGGTGCTTCATTCAAGGCCGATCAAAATGTCCACAAAAGTATCTTTAGCATAAAGGCTCGTTCACCCCGGCCAATCATCAGCGCAGTTTGCTCGTCACTGAGCAATCGTAACTGGTAGTTTGGGAGGGTGAACAAGACCCTTTTATGCGGGCCTACGACGGGGGCTGAGAGTTTGGTGCCGCCGATCCCTCGTTCATCAGGTGACTGCATCTTTTAGTCATCAGATGTCCGTGGGCAGCCCCTCACCCTCTGTAAAGAATGGATCTGTATGGGGACGGGAGACTGCAGTAGCTATAGTTCATCTCCCATGCAGAAGGGATGAGTGCGGCATGTAAATGCAGCTCTACCTCAGGCCAAAGATCAGGCAAATCTAGGGAATGAATGGTTCGTGCCTGTGCAACTGCCTCAAGGGTGTACGTACAAGGGACGACCCTCAGGGCAATGACTGGCAATGAACCAGTCAACCCCGATAATTGCCTGCTCTTTCAGCTACATTTTCATACAGCAATCATCTCCTCTGTATGGGGGATAAACAATCACTGGGGGAGAAGATATCAAGCCGTTTATTCCAAAATAGCTTAAAAAAAAAAAAAAAAAAAAAAAAAATATAATAATAATAATAATAATAATAATAATAATAATAATAATAATAATATAGGAGCTTTCTGGGCTTCTGCATACAAATGTACTTTCTCTCTGTCTCCATTAAATTTTTTATTTTTTTTGTGGACCATATGCGGAGCCATTCATTTCAATGGGTCCGCAAAAAACCAACAGAAGCTACGCCGTGTGCATTCAGTGTTCATATATCCGTTCCGCAAAAACATAGAACGTGTCCCATTATTGTCCGCATTAAGAACAAGGATAGGACTGTTCTATTAGGGGCCAGCTGTTCCACAAAATACGGAATGCACGCGGACGTCATCCGTATTTTTTGCGCACCGCAAAATACATACTGTCGTGTGCATGAGCCCTTAGCTGCATAAATTTAGCCACTTTTTGTGTTTTTATATAATTTACTCCAGTTTTTTAAACTAGGTGGTAAAGTGGATGTGGTTATCTGCTTAAAGAGGTTCTGCAGTTTTTTTAAACTGATGATATATCTTCTGGATAGATCAGCAGCATCTGATCGGCAGGGGTCCGACACCCGGGACCCCCGCCGATCAGCTGTTTGAGAAGGCAGAGGCGCTGGCAGTAGTGCCGCGGTCTCCTTGTCGCTTACCGCAGGCCCAGTGACGGCACGACTAGTATCAGTGGCCTGGGCGGGGCTAAGCTCCATTCAAGTGGCCCAGGCCAGTTGATACTAGTCGTGACGTCACTGGCCCTGCGGAAAACAGTGAGAAGGCTGCGGCACTACTGCCAGCTCCGCTGCCTTCTCAAACAGCTGATCGGCGGGGGTCCCGGGTGCCGGACCCGCACCGATCATCAGTTTAAAAAAAAATACTGCAGAACCCCTTTAATTTTATTTTAATTAGTTTCAATTCAGATTTATCACTGCAACTTTTTTTTTAAAAAAGTTGGGAAAAAAAGGTCGCTCCATTGGGGATCGGTGGCTTAAACAGATTGGAGCAGTATTTCTAGAAAAAAATAAAATGTGTGTTAAATTTGGCACATCCGTCAACCTAACAAACAATGTGCAACATTTGATAAATTTGGAGCAAAATCCAATTACTCAAACTCAAGCAAAACAGACCTCAAATATTACCCTCATGATAAATCCCCCCCCCACTGTTCACCCAGGGCTACGTGCCGCCAATAAACGCTGACTTTATGTGCCGCATGACAGGTGCAATCACAGGGATAACAGCAATTCACTCATTTGTTGAGTGACCGATGGGACCTTAACACCAGGCAATTACTGGCAATGAGCGTTTGTACAACCGTCCCGGTCCCACATAAAAGGGACCCAACAACTGCTGCTGACCTCCGACAGTCGTGACCCCATTAAAGTCATTATCAGCAGTTGATTCCTAAAGGCACTTAATCAAGACAATCACAAGACATTGCTATGAAGTGCACAGTCTTAGGGTACTTTCACACTAGCGTTTTTCTTTTCCGGCGCTGAGTTCCGTCCTAGGGACTCAAATCCGGAAAAGAACTGATCAGTTTTATCCCCATGAATTCTGAATGGAGAGTCAGTCCTTCAGGATGCATCAGGATGTCTTCAGTTCAGTCTTTTTGACTGATCAGGCTTTTCAGAAAAACGTAGCATGCAGTATTTTTACCTCCGGCCAAAAAGCCTGAACACTTTGACTGATCGCCGGATCAGGCCTTTTTCCCATTGACTTGCATTAACGCCGGATCTGGCACTGTGTGTTCAGTCAAAACGGATCCGGCTTTTGCATGTTAAACCCGAAAAATGTGAAAAAAAAGTTAAAGTCCCTAAATGGCGGATCCGTTTTTTCCAATGCATTTTTTCATTGTGATCAAAATCCTGATCAGGATTCAAATGTAATCCGTTTTCACACGTTTTTCCGGATCCGGCGGGCAGTTCCGGTGTCGGAATTGAACGCCGGATTAAAACAACGCTAGTGTGAAAGTAGCCTTATCAAGCACAGTTGCTAGGAATCAGATGGAATGGAGGAGTCAGGAAATGTCACAGAGTCAACCATCATTTTTCAACCTAGTAGTGCTTACATGGACTGGATGAAGTGACACTATGCCAGGTTTAGCCCTATTCTGTAAGGGGCCTATTATACAGGGCGATCATCACCCAATGTACCAATACCTGCCCAGTGTAAACACGTCCATCACTCGCAAGGCAAGAAACATTTTGCTTGCCCATCACTGATTGCATATGTCATGAAAAAAATAAGGGTTTGGCTCAGTTTCATCAGACGGTGCAAGCAGCGTTTTGTCGTCCGTCTCCAAAGCAGAATGGAGACTGATCGGAGGCAAACTGATGCATTCTGAGCGGATCCTTTTCCATTCAGAATGCAAACTGATCCGTTTTGGACCGCTTCTGAGAGCCCTGAACCGATCTCACAAACGGAAACCAAAACGCCAGTGTAAAAGTAGACTTCGGGATGGTCGCATGTTGTGAACTTGTACAATTGCACGTGCGCGTGGCAGCTGAAGACATCTGTGTTGGTCCCATGTTCATATGTGCCCACATGGCTGAGAAAAATGGTGTTTAATTTATGCAAATGAGGCTTTAGGAGCAACGGGGGCGTTGCTGTTACTCCCTAGAGGCTCCACTTTGATTGACAGGACCAGACCGTGTAAACATCACACTTGTCCCAGTCATTTAAAGTGGAGAGGGTACGGCAGTTGCAGAGCCTCTAGGTGTAACGGCAACGCCCCCGTTGCTCCTAGAGGCTCATTTGCATATATTACTATATAATTTTCTCAGCAATGTGGACACATATGAACATGGGGCCAACACAGATGCCTTCAGCTGCCAAGTGCACATGTAACAGGTCAGCCAGTGTCATGGGTACAAATCTGCTGACAGATGCCCTTTAAACTCTAGGAGAGCCCCCTTTAAATGAGCGACAACCGCTTTGTTGCACGGTTGATCAGCATTCATTTCGGGCGCCTTATCGGCCGTGTAAAAGGACCTGCAGTCTCATTATGGACTGTGGAATAAAGTCCCCTATTTTTTAGGACAGTCCAAGAATTTATAGATGGGAGATGAGGAGAGCGCTGCAGCGATAGATGAAGGGTATTATTTTGGAGTAATCCTCGGCACGTCCTCCCCGCGATGTCATCAGTATAACACATTAGATAACTGTATGGCGGACATACCTGGCAGATCCTCAGCTTCCCGCACCACGATGTGTGCATTTATTTCCTGCAGGCTGTTATGGAGCTCTTCTAGTTTTTTGTTGGATTTTTTTAATATATTATCCACATATGCCAAATTCTTTTTGTCCGTCGTAACCTTGCGCAGGTTTTCGGCTCCTTCTTTAATTTTAAGTTCTTTTCTAATTTCGCGCTTGATCTGGTCTTTTATTTCATCCAAATTTGGCTGTGTGAGAGGATCGGAAAAATCTAGTTTCTGATTAATACCCATGGGTTCGGGAGCCATGTGGGTTCTGGTGTCCTATAAAATAATAAGAATAAAACCGTGTCAGAGGGATAATCCTTAAAAACAGGAGGAAAGGGCACATGTTAGTACATCGGGTTCATCTAGGATTCTAGACTAGATTTCCTGTACACAACGTGAACATAACCTGACGCAACGCAAAAATAATGGTCTCGGTCATTTCCAGCATCCAGAAGTAAAACCCCAGGCGGTCCTGCTCGGGATCCACCACGAATATTCAATAAAAACGTCATTGACTCAGGTGCCCGGTAACCACCAGACAACACAGAAATGGCGCCGTATACTTCATGCATGTATTTTTATTTTATTTTTTATTGATTCTTTTGATGGAGTCATAAAGTTGGTATCAGTAAAACGGATCCATTAGTCGCCGTCTGTTTGATGGATCAGTGTTATTGTTTCGTTCATTTTTCTTTTATAGAAAGGAAATGACGACTACTTTTGCCATTTCAGGAGCCATTAAAATACATAGAAGGCAATTTATCAGGAGGTGGATATTTAAAGCGTGACGGAACTTTTTGATGTCAGAGAGAGACACAAAGGTTTTGATGGGTGGGAGCCTGAGCGCAGAGACCCCCCCCACGATCGCTAGAATGAGTAGAGATGCGCTCATAGGACACTCTCTGTACTCGCGGAAGGAGACGGAATTGAGACGAGCCCATAGACTCCTGCAGCGAGAACAGAGAGCGCTCTATGCGAGTGCTAACGATCAGTGGGGGTCTCAGCATTCAGCCCCTCACCGTTAAAAACCTCAGATCAGTCGCTTTGACATATTGAAAGTATTTAAGCTCAGTGACAATTTAAAGCCGATGTAATTTGCACAATATTTGATACATATGGAGCATCCGTAACACTTCTCTCGAGATATTACTCCACTTTCTACAATATTTCTTTAATTGAAGTTTGCAACAAATTTTGCGACTTTTTAAAAAGTTGCAGTTTATAAATCCAGGCTAACCATGACCACTGTTCATAACTGGAGGGAGTGTTTTGCAACACAGTGAAGCTTCCCCCCTCCATACATACAGTACCCTCTAAAACTAAAAATGTAAAAAAACAACATGTGAATGATGTAGCAAAACTCCAACATGCAAAATATGTGTCAAATCAGGCATGTGCCGCACTTGAGGGGTTAATTGACAGGGTTCGGCAGCTCCCCGTCTTGACGCTTACATTTGTATTAATGGGTTAATCATATTCATTGTTGGTGCAGTGGGTGCAGTGTACGCAACCCCCCCCCCCCCCCCCCCATGTCCTATTCTTGTCCATTTTAGGCATTGCTTCAATGGATCCGCAAAAAAAAAAAAAAATTAAAAAAAGGGGTATTCCCATCATAATGATCATTTTTGTAAATACATTTTATTACCCAATTCCCACACTTTTTGAGAAAATAAGTCCCCTCTTACCCGATTGTTGTCTTTAGTCTCCCCTGGTTACGGCCACCTCTCTCATGTCTAATCAGGCCGGGCCGCGCTTGCGCAGAAGACTGGAGATTTTCTCCCGGCCGGGCAATGTCCTGAACGCGCAGCACACCGCCACGCATGCGCCATGATGACTTCTTCCTGGCCAGTATAGTACAGATCCGCGAACGCGCACGCCAGCTCTGTACTATACAGGCCAGGAATAAGTCACCATGGCGCATGTGCGGCGGCGTGCGCGTTCAGGACATTACGCGGCCCGGCCGGGAGAAAATCTTCAGTCTTCTGCGCATGCGTGGCCCGGCTGGGAGAAGACGTCAATCAAGCCCAGCCGAATCCAGGAAGTGAACGTCGCGCTCGCCGCAGGTAAGTATGAAAAGTGATGAGGGGAATACCCCTTTAAAAGTTTGAACACCCACCTTTTCCAATTTTATAGATAAAATATATAAACAATAAAAAAAATAAACATTATGTATCGCAGATTCGCTACTCCCGAAAAAGACCGGACTATCAAAATATTTAAAAATATATATCTCCTATGCGGTGAATGCTGTAAGAGGGGGAAAAATAAAAATAAAATAAAACAAAACACACGCGATTCCCCCAAAAAACAGGATAGGACTGTTCTATTATGGGCCAGACATTCCATAAAAACGCGGAATGTACGCTGCTTTTTTGGAATTTTAATTTTTTTTGTGTGGTATCGAATATCGCAATACTTTTTTTATGGTATTGAAATCGAATCAAAATTTTGGTATCGTGACATATTACATACATACACACACACACACACAGAAGGTCACCACGGGTGTACCTTCTCAGCACTGTGAAAACGCGCTCTCACGGTACACTGTGCTGTAATCCAATGAGCTCGTACCCTGAATATGTATTGGGGTGACTCCAGCCGCAATCGGATTAAAATTGGTTCAGAAGAACGGCCTCCTCTATTCAACATTCACTTCAGGCCAGTTTCTGCTGTGAACACTTGATGAATATTTAATAGCTGAGGATCTGGTATCCCGGGCGTCACATTTCATGCTCTCTAACATACCGTAAATGCATGAAGGAAACCACCTGTAGTCGTAGAGGGGCAGCTCTTAACACCGGTGCCTGCAGAACACAGAGGACGTCTTCTACTGCAGGCTTGGTGTGGGATCTTCCAGGCTCAGAAACATCATAAACTGCCGACTACAATATAATGGCGCATCTAAACGGAAGCGGCAATAATATCTTCAGCACCCTGCAACCTGTAGAGGATACTGGGCGGTCTGATGAAGGGGACATGATCACAATTTTATCACAAGACACGGAGGCTTCGTATTGCTTAAACTTCCTTTACTGTTACCATAGCAGCAAAGAAATGAACATGTCAATCACAAAAGAAACACCCTAGTAACCGACTCCTCCCCCTTATCCCAGTATAAATGGACTCCACGCTCTGGGATCATCCTCTTTCTTTGCTGCTGCCATGGCAGATAAGTATCCTCTGTGTTAATAGAATCCTTATTTGTCATTCTTTTGCTTATATAGCGTTTAGGTGTATTTCTACATCGTTACAGGTTTTCTGTGGGGGGGCTTGCCCCTTACCACTTTGCGGCTGCGCTTCTACCTAGTATTGGTAGTTATTTCACCTTTTTTCTCTTTCCCTTTTCCCCCCTTTGGGTTTGTTTCTCCCCAGTTCGCCCTTATTCTGTTTGCCTTCTGGTTCGGTATTTTCACATACCCCTTGTTTCCTTACCGGTATTCTCGGTTAGCCTTGGGCCTCCTCGCGCCCTCCACGGCTGTAATCTCACGTTGCACGAGATTTCCTCCTTCTTCCTGGCTTCTCCTGACTCTGGCGGTGACGGCCGAAGTCTCGCGATCGCGAGATTTCGGTCTCTTCTCTTCCGGCATCGGCGCTCCTGTCCTTGTCCTTGGTGGTTTGGGGTGACTAACTCCTTCCACTTTTTCCCAAAATGTCTCGCCGCAGTAGTGCCTCTTCCACTAGACAGGACCCTGCTGCTCCCTCCCTTAGCCCCCCTAATGCTGTCAGCCTAATTAATGACTCCGCTCTGGAGAGACATAATGCTGCACTGCAGCAATCTATTTCTGAGGCAATCATGGTGGCTATGGGCTCCATGTCCTCAGTATTATCACAGTCCATATCTCAGGCCTTATGTACTCAGCCCCTAGGGCTACACAGGATCCAATATTGGACACTGAAGGGCCATCTGCCTCCAGAACTCTGAGAACTGATGGTAATCCATCACATGACCACGCGGTTGTCCCGCGAAAAAGAGCCTGTGCACGACAGGCAGAACGCTCTCGTGCTTGGAAATCAGCCAGGACTATGCCTGAGCCTTTGTCTGATTCTGACAGAGAATCTATTGAGGAGGTTCAGAACGAGTCCCATTATGACTCAGGGGAGGAACTTGAGGACGTTGATACCGATCCTCTAGATTTATTACCAGCTCCTATCCCACCTACGCCTACGGTCGACTTACAGGAAGGCCTCCCTATACCTGACGGTCTCATAGTGGACCCGCTTGGCACCCCCCCTATTTAATCCGGATGAGTTACATCATCCCAGATCTGCGGAATGGCTTCCCGCCACTCATGTAGCACATTATTTAGAGGAGAAAATCCGTACTCCCTTAAGCAAGGAGTCCCGCAGTAAGTTGCGGGCGGAATGCCCCCGTCCTTTGATCCCCAATAAGGTGTGTGAAACACCGACTGTGGACCCTAAGATGGTTCAATTCCTCTCAAAATCAAAGTTTAACCCGAAAAAAGGGCTTGACTCAGCCTTACGGGCAGTTCAGGACAAACTGCTGGACATCACGGGTCCTCTTGCAAAAATATTCGATATGGCCGAGTCCGCCAAGGCGGAAGGTAGACAGGTAGACCCTGTCGAGTTAGGAGGATGGGCTCAGAGGGCCATTTGCATTGCAGGCAATGTAAATACCTCCTTAGCCATAGAACGGCGTAAAGCCATCTTGATGAAGGTGGAGCCTAAGCTCTCCAACCTTGCGCTGTCCGAAGCAGGCAAGAATGCTCAGGGTCTATTATTCGGAGACTCATTTATTAAAGAGCTGGGCAGATATGTCGGGGCCTTTACGGCTTTAGATAAAGCCCAGACATCAATGAAAAGGGTTTTTAACACCTGTTTTTCCAACAGGGCCGGCAGCTCTAGGGGCCGTCTGTCCGGCCGGTCAGATTTCCATTCCCGTGGAACGGGAAGAGGCTCCTTCAACTATAGGTCCTCCCTTCAGGATGCCAGACATCAACCCTCCTTCTTCCCATCCAGGGGTTTTTCAGGAAGGTCCAGAAGCTACCGTGGAGCCCCATCCTATCGACGACCAGTTGGTAAGTGCTCTCCCCGTCCTACCGCTGTTTTCTTCAACAGGTTGTGTCGGGGGCAGACTCCGTCACTTTTCCAATGCCTGGTCCGAGATCACCTCAGACCGGTGGGTTTTAGACACCGTCATGGGTTTCAATATAGACCTGGTAGCCCCTCCAAGCCTACTACCAATCCCCAGACACATTCTATTTACCGGGTCGGTGCAACGACAACTGCACAGAGAACTGAAGGATCTCGCCCTCAAGCAGGCGATAGAACGCACTTCACCTCATTCAGCTGCGGTAATCAGCAGTATGTTTCTGGTACAGAAGAAGGGCGGCCAGTCGCGTCCGGTTATCAACCTAAAGTCCCTCAACTCTATAGTCCAATATCGCCATTTCAAGATGGAGGGCATCCATCTACTGAGAGACATGCTCCTCCCGGGCGATTGGATGGTCAAACTGGACCTCAAGGATGCCTATCTCACGGTCCCGGTGGCTCCGACCTCCAGGAACCTACTTTGCTTTCCTTGGGGAGACCAACTTTGGCGGTTCACTTGCCTGCCTTTCGGTCTCTCTTCCGCCCCTTGGTGCTTCACCAAGGTAATGAAGCCCGTAGTGTCTTGGCTCCGCAGCAGAGGGGTGCGCATGATAAGAATATCGTCCAGATAAATTATCATGGCACGGAGTCCGTCCCTTCTTCACTTACATCTGTCCATGACCACCAACCTCCTATCCAGGTTGGGTTTCATCATAAACCAGGAGAAGTCATGCCTCATTTCATCGACTTCTATAGAGTTCCTGGGATTCAGGATAGATTCCTCTTCTCTGACCCTTCACCTTCCTCTGTCCAAGGTCCGTGCTATTCGCAAAGAGCTGCGACATGCACTGCTTCGACCCCAACTATCTCTGCGACACTTAGCACGCCTTATAGGTCTCCTGGCATCGTCCATCCAGGCCATCTTCCCGGCTCCCTTACACTACCGAGCTCTACAGAGACTCAAAATTGCACACCTCCGGACCGGGGCCACATACTCCGACATGGTCACGCTCGATTCAGAAACGAGGGACGAGCTTCTATGGTGGATCCACAATCTATCAGTCTGGAATGGCAAAGCCCTGTTCGGTCCCTTACCGGATTTAATTATAGAATCCGACGCCAGCTTACACGGCTGGGGGGCACATTGCAATGGGGTATCCACCGGAGGTCCTTGGTCCCTCAGGAGTCCCGTCTCCACATAAACGGCTTGGAATTACTGGCAGGGTCGTTGGCGATTCGCAGTTTCGCCAACGGCACAGTCACGACCTGTATCAGATTGCGGATGGACAATGTCTCCGCGGTCCGATACGTAAACGGGATGGGCGGTACTCGTTCTTCGGTTCTGACTTACCTAGCTCAAGATTTCTGGGAGTTTTGCCTTACCAAAGGTATTGTGGTTATAGCGGAACACCTTCCGGGCCTCCGCAATGTGGTAGCGGACTGGAATTCTCGATATATTTCGGATTCCAGCGATTGGAAGTTAGACGAGGGGGTATTCTTAACTTTATCGTCTCTCTGGGGCCATCCGTTGATAGACCTATTCGCGAACCGTCTGAACACCCAGACTTCCAGGTTCTTCAGCTGGCGTCCGGATCCACTGGCGGAAGCGGTGGATGCTTTTCTGCAACAGTGGGGGGGAGCGCTGATGTATGCGTTTCCGCCGTTCGCTTTAATTCCCCGAGTTCTCCTCCAAGCACAACGCCAATTAGCGGATCTGATCCTGATCGTCCCGCTGTGGCAGTCTCAACCGTGGTTCCCACTGCTTCTAGACTTATTGGTGGATCGTCCAATCCTTCTCCCGGACCTTCCCTGGCTCTTACGGGATCCTTCGGGAGAACAGCATCCTCTCATTCAGTCAGGCGGGCTTCGTCTTCTCGCTTGCAGGATCTCGGGTGTCCCATCTCGCTGTCTGGAGTTTCGGACACAACTCTTTTCTTATTGGAAAACGCTTGGGCCCCAGGAACTAGACGAGCTTATCGCTCCGCCTGGGTCGCTTGGGCTCGCTGGTGCGGAGAAAGGGACCTGGATCCCCTTCGGGCTCCTATAATGTCGGTTTTGTCCTTCTTATCTTCTTTATATGACTCAGGTAAAGCCTATCGCACTATTAATCTTTACAGATCGGCCATATCTTCCCGACACGAGGGTTTCGAGGGTTCTCCTGCGGGTCAACATCCTTTGGTGTGTCGTCTGCTGAAGGGCTCTTGTTTGTCTCGACCTCCCAGACCTCGTTTCTCGGCAACTTGGGATGTGGGGTTGGTTTTAAGTTTTCTGGTTTCTTGGTCTTCCAATGATCAATTATCACTACGCCAGTTGTCAGCTAAGTTGGTTACACTATTTTGCCTAATTTCGTGTAAGCGGGTGTCTGATGTGCGGGCATTGGATCACGATGCTCGGTCCTTTACACCGCAAGGGGTTTTATTTAACATTTCAAGACGCAATAAGACGAACATTCGCTCAGTTGCTTACCCCGCTTTTCCCCAGTCCCCACAGCTGTGCCCGGTGGCGTGTCTTCAAGAGTACGAATCTCGTACTGCGCCTTTACGTGTCTCTACGTTCCCCAATCTGTTTATATCTTTTCGGAGGCCTTATGCTCCAGTCGCCAGTGTAACACTGTCTCGCTGGGTTAAGGAAATTATGAGTCAGGCTGGTATTGACACGAATATCTTTACGGCTCATTCCGTCCGCAGTGCTTCCGCTACCTCTAGGTCGGTCGCCGGGGCCCGTCTGGAGGATGTTATGCGTCTAGCGGATTGGTCTAGAGTTTCCACTTTCCGGGAGTTTTACTTTCGCCCGGAATCTCATGCTTTTTACTCGGTTATCTCTCAGCTTTAAACTAGCAATACGAAGCCTCCGTGTCTTGTGATAAAATTTCATGATTTTCCTATTACTTGACGTAAAGTCATGATTGTATTAAAGACACGGAGGCGAGTATTGCCCTCCCTTACCCACCCTGTTGGGGTTTTCGGAAGAGTCTATTGCAGCTCATGTTTTTTATTTATGCATTATTTGTTTATTTATGATTTGTTGTTTGAATTTTTTGTATGGTTTAACTTATCCTTCATGGAATATTCTTGTGGTACTACCACGTATCTTGTATTCTCATCCGCAGGTTCAAGTTCCTCCTCCTCAGGGTTTTGGCCTAAACACACTCGTTGGCGTTTTTCGATGCTACTAAAGTTCGGCTGTCTAGTCTGTTGACGGTTGGTCCTAAGGTTCAGGACTGTTGTTTTCGTTCAGGAAGATCCAGTTTCCGGAAGTGTCAGCGGTTAGAGTGGCTGTTCAAAGAAAGAGGATGATCCCAGAGCATGGAGTCCATTTATACTGGGATAAGGGGGAGGAGTCGGTTACTAGGGTGTTTCTTTTGTGATTGACATTTTCATTTCTTTGCTGCTATGGTAACAGTAAAGGAAGTTTAAGCAATACGAAGCCTCCGTGTCTTGTGATAAAATCATGACTTTACGTCAAGTAATAGGAAAATCATGAAACTGTTAACCACCAAATGTTGGATTATCCTGTCTTGAACAAAGAATGAACCTTGCATTGTATACGAGTCTGCGGTCTGCTGGCTATATTAAAGGGGATGTCCAGGTGTTTAATACTGATGGCCTTTCCCCAGGATAAGCCATCAGTATAGGATCGATGGGGGTCCGACACCTGCAACCCTTGACAATAAGCTGTTTGAAGTGGCCATTGTACTCAGTGAGCCCAACGGCCTGCGACACGACAGTCCCAAAAAATCCATCCAAGTTGGCGTGGCGCGACGTCATTGTCTATCATTACAAAAAATGTTGCAGTGTAGTTCCCTTTTTGTCACGCGACACACGTTTCCGTGTATCCCTTGCCTTACTGATAGTCTGTTTGAAGAGGCCGCAGCATTCTGGTGAAAGCCGCGGCCTCCTCGCAGCTCGCCAAGCACAGCGCCATCCTATGTATAGTGGCTGTTCTTGATACTGCAGCCCAGGCCCATTCACTTGAATGGGGCCGAGCTGGGCCTAGACCAGTGACTGCTAACCTCCGGCACTCCAGCTGTGCTTTAACTACCACTCCCAGCATGCTCCATTCATTTCTGTGGAGTTCTGAGAACAGCCAAGCAAGTGTGCATCTTGGGAGTTGTAGTTTTCCCACAGCTGGAGTGCCGGAGGTTAGCCATCACAGGTCTAAGCCCAGCTCAGCCCCATTCAAGTGAATGGGCCTGGGCTGCAGTATCAAGCACAGCCACTATACATAGGATGGCGCTGTGCTTGGCGAGCTGCGAGCAGGCCGCAGCTTTGACCAGAATGCTGCGGCCTCTTCAAACAGACGATCAGTAAGGCAAGGGATACGTGCGTCGCGTGACAAAAAGGGAACTACGCTGCGACATTTTTTGTAATGATAGACAATGACGTTGCGCCACGCCAACTTGGATGGATTTTTTGGGACGGTCGTGTCGCAGTGCGACACCATTGACCATCATTACATAAAAAAGGTTGCGCAACATGACGCCGTGTAGCCCTAGCCTAGGGATCAGCAACCTTCGGCACTCTGGTGCCTGTGAGACTACAACTCCCAGCAAGCAAACCTGCTTGGTTGTGCTTCTAACTCCCACAGAAGTGAATGGAGCACTCTGGGGGTTGTAGTTTCAGAACAGCTGGAGGTTGCTGATCCCTGCCCTAGGCTAAGAGTGCCGGGTGTTGGACCCGCGGAGATCATATAGTAGTGACCGATACAGAGGATAGGCTATCAGTATCAGGCAATGTCATGTCGGTTGGTAGCAGGCAGAAAACGGTCAGAGATCGCAGAGATGCAGAAGGCAGGTTGCTATATTGGAGACATTCCTTTGCCATTACCTAGTCCATAGGGGTTGATCCAGTGGTTTATGTACAGAACGTCTAATAATAGTCACGTCTGGGAACAATCCGCCCGCTGCCGAGCCTTCTGCCACCGCATGCTATAGAAGAGGCCGTGGGGCACATGTACTCACCGCCTTGCCACTATTTAAAGCATAGTTTTTTAACCAGCCGTGCGACAATACATAGTCCCACAGCTGTTTTTACGCCGTGTCCGCCAGTTGGGAGTGTCGTGGGCTCTGCCAGGGCTGGAAACAGGAGTAAATGTTAGAGAAAAGCTATGCCAGCCCCTGGCATATCGGTTTTTACTGCCACAGATGTGCCTAATTTATGAGCCCCAGTGTTTTTAGCAATCCACTTTGGGAAATAGAGGAGTGATTGCTGGGGCTCCCATCTAGCGGACATTTATGGCAGTGCCCAGGATATAGATGAGTACAGTAGGAATGCCCCTTTACGATCAGGGACAGGGTGATGTACAGAGATGATGCTGCGGCGTTCCACTACTTGCAGGTATACCGCGTCTAACCCACTGCTGAAACACACAGCCAGGACCAGATTTCTGGGCATACTGAAAATCGGCACTGAATGGGTCCCATAGAGCCCGATGGACGGGGTATCCCTTTAGGTCGTCTCTATACAGGACAGATAGGCTGCCGACTTGCATGCAGCATTTTACAGCAAAGTGGATGAGATTCAAAGGAAAATCTTCATCATTAATTGATCCACAGCCAAAACTGCGCCCCAGTATGGCCGCACCCTTAACGTATAGATTTTGTTTTTATGGTTTTAAACCTACCAATGATCTGTCACCTCACCCAACATGTCTGCTGCAGTAAAGGCTTCTACTCCCATGAAATAATTATGGGGCAACTTTTCTTAGAACGCTGAATAACGCTGTTATTCCTCCTAGAAATTTATGAATAAAATTTCCCTCGTCATAGGGGTCTGTCCTTACACCTTCTGATACGGTCTAGCATAGGCTGGAAATGCCCTGAACTGCCAACACGCTGTTGTCAACGTATTCATAAACTACTAGTAGGAATAATAGATGAACGGCAAAAGATTATTTACTAAAGCAAACATGTCAGGAGTGGTGAAGGGTCCTCTGTGAAAGCCGCCTGCTACATATACACACAAAACAGTAAGCCTTAATGTAAACACCGCCTTCGGGGACTTAAAGGGGATCTCTCACCTCAGCAAATGGCATTTGAAAGTTAATACAAGCACCAGGGGTCGCACTACACTTTTTCCACAAGAGTAAAAATACTCCTCTGACCATTTTTGAGAAGTATTTTTAGCCGAGGAAGAGTACGGAAATTGTAGTTATTCATATATATAATACGTAGGCTTATATAACATTATGGGGCTGCTGTTCATGCAGGGAAACCATTACCAGTCTTCTCTATAATGGCTTCAATGCAGAATTAGCAAATTGTGACCATTTAAAATTTCTCTCTCAGAAGACTGAACCCCTACCTTTCTTTAAGCACCAAATCGGTCATGTAGGGATCGGAGCAGTAGACTGTGCAAAACTCAATGCAATAGAAATTAAACAGGAGCAGTAGTGGTCTGGCGGTTGCGGCGGGGAGCAGTAGTGGTCTGGCGGTTGCGGCGGGGAGCAGTAGTGGTCTGGCGGTTGCGGCGGGGAGCAGTAGTGGTCTGGCGGTTGCGGCGGGGAGCAGTAGTGGTCTGGCGGTTGCGGCGGGGAGCAGTAGTGGTCTGGCGGTTGCGGCGGGGAGCAGTAGTGGTCTGGCGGTTGCGGCGGGGAGCAGTAGTGGTCTGGCGGTTGCGGCGGGGAGCAGTAGTGGTCTGGCGGTTGCGGCGGGGAGCAGTAGTGGTCTGGCAGTTGCGGCGGGGAGCAGTAGTGGTCTGGCGGTTGCGGCGGGGAGCAGTAGTGGTCTGGCGGTTGCGGCGGGGAGCAGTAGTGGTCTGGCGGTTGCGGCGGGGAGCAGTAGTGGTCTGGCGGTTGCGGCGGGGAGCAGTAGTGGTCTGGCGGTTGCGGCGGGGAGCAGTAGTGGTCTGGCGGTTGCGGCGGGGAGCAGTAGTGGTCTGGCGGTTGCGGCGGGGAGCAGTAGTGGTCTGGCGGTTGCGGCGGGGAGCAGTAGTGGTCTGGCGGTTGCGGCGGGGAGCAGTAGTAGAGAAACTAATAGCCAAGAGGCTAAAGAAAACCCTGCTTCTGACCCTTATGTTAAATCATAACTTTCATTTGATTGCTCTGATACCTAAACACCAAAAGGAAAAAAAGAATTTAAAAAACCTGCTGTTTCTCTAGGCGACCTTATGTTGATAGTAGTGTTAATAGAGTCCCAAAGGCTTATAAAAGTAGGGTACCAGTTTTTATAGACCCTTGAGACTCTATTAACACTACTATCAACATAAGGTCGCCTAGAGAAACAGCAGGTTTTTTTAAATTCTTTTTTTCCTTTTGGTGTTTAGGTATCAGAGCAATCAAATGAAAGTTCTGATTTAACATAAGGGTCAGAAGCAGGGTTTTGTTTAGCCTCTTGGCTATTAGTTTTCCATTAATAAACCTCCACATGGAACAGAAGCCTGCAGGGCACTTCTGGTGTGGCATCACCTGGGCACAAGTCTGACACTTCTCTCATTGTCTTCGCTCCCCATGCTTTCCCTTCATCAGCAGCCGGCAATGGCGCAGAATGGCTGCTGCTGTGTGTTCAGCGCGCGGGAGAAGGGGGGGTGTGAGAGGATCGGCCAATGGCACGACAGCCTGTGGATACTGACAAATCAGCAGCCTCCTCTAATAACAGAGCTCTGTACTGTGAGGAGCTTTGTGATTGGCGTTTAAGGGAGTAAAACTGCCTGTACAGGCGTCTATATTGTGATTTTCCATATTGCGTGGCCAGGTTGGGAGATGCTGCACATGTGTGCCTAAGAGCACCCCTCCACAGTCACAGCCACCAGAGAGGCTAGGGCTTTTTCCTACAAGCACGACCACCACTGCTGGATTGCAGGGTGGTCATAACCCGTGGATAGGAGCGGTGTATAATGTGTGAGAAAAATGAATTAATCCAGCAAAGGAGGAAATATGGAGAATCACAATACACTAGTAAGTGCCTTGTATTAACTTTCTCTACATGATAAATGCCATTTCCTGAAGTGAGCAACCCCTTTAAAGGGGTTGTCTCATCATGGACAATAGCAGCATATCGCTAAGATATGTCCCCATTGTCTTATAGGTACGGGTCCCACCACTGGGGCCCGCACCTATAATTGAGAACGGTGGTGGCTGGAGGACTCCAGTCCGGCCACCACCAAGCAGGCTCCCCATAGAAGAAGTGAATGGGAGCGCAGCCCCCCGCTCCCATTCATTTCTATGGGGCCGACGGAAATAGCCGAGCCCCATAGAAAATGAATACAGGGCGGCTGCGCATAAACAGTGCGCCCTCCTTGACTTGTGGGGCTCCAATCTCGATATAGGTGCGGGTCCCTGCTTCTTATGTTCACACTGCATGCCTGCATTAGGCTTCAGAGTGAGGAGGCGTGTCTCAGTAATCCAATCTGATTGGCTGGCAAGAAGCTGCTGGCTACAGCAAGTGTGTATGGGAAGTGAGGGGAAGCAGTTATGGCCTCAGAGAACTGGCAGAGGAGCCATCTTGAGAAGGTCCTCATAATGTAGGATTGAAAACAGCCGTAACTAAGGGGGAAACTCAAGAAAAACTGTGGTAAGTGAAGAAACTAAAAATTGCTTTATGCATAATGCTGATGCAGCAGTAACATGCTAAAATTGATTTTGTTGTTGAAAATATGACCGTTATCCTTTAAGGACAGTGGCAGAGAAACACTGACCTATGGAGGCCATTTACCAACAACCATCTCTTTGACATAAAATGGTCACACAAGCCTGATTTTGTGACTTTTTAAACACCCATGTGACAATATTTGTGGGAGTGTTTGACACAAAGGAGTGTTGAGGGAGCAGCAGGGATGTGCCAGCACCCTGGCCAATTTACTAAATGTTACACGAAGAAAGGGGTGTAAAAGCTGCCAAAAACCTATGCCAGATTTTTCCCACAGGCACAAAGACTACCAAAGATGTGCCTAATTAATGACGAGGTGCACGCCTCGTCATAAATCAGGGAGCGTCTTCCAGCAGCAAAACCGGCGTAAAAGGTACTAAAAACACCATCAAAACAATGGTGTTGTTTAAAAATGACTCCCTAAGTTTATAGGACACGGAAGTGCCTGGCCTGTAAGATAACCTGCCGTCAGGCATGAGGAACACGTGGGTCACAGACTTTATAGGACACCTCACCAAACAGACGTAATGCAAGACAAGTCTCTTCAGAAACGGCTGCGGTCCTTAAAATGGGCAGCACACCATATCCCAGCATTAGTCAGCCCGGGCGCAGTACACAGGAGAAACAAGCAAAGCCATCCAGGAAGCCTCCAACCTGATGCATGCAGCCCACCGCTCACCAAACTGGTGGGGGCCCAGGTACCGGGACCCTTCCCCGGCTGCTGCAGCCAAGAGCCGGGCCCCCTTTGATTCGGATCATCACATAGCTGAAGACAATATAAACTGCTCTGGATGACAAGGAGCTTGCACAGGCTTAACATCTCAAAAACAAAGAGGCTCCTTATCCCTGGCGTCTGCGACTCATCCACGTAAGCAGAGTAATGTGAAGGATGTGAGATTAATTAGAAGGTGTCTCCTCAGGGCTACATCATTTCCTTGCCTGTTCCCGTCTAATCTTTAAGGAAACCAATCAGGAAGGTGTTTGTATCATGGGAAGCGGCCCCATAGGCCTTTACTGGATCACTCGCCTCACATCAACTGTACAAAGTGCCTACGACGGGTGTGAAGTCTATAAGTATGACCCTGGCCCGACAGCAAGAACCTCGGATCGCAATGAGCTCTCCAAGCAATATTAGGTTATGTTCCACAAATGAATCAGGTGTTTATGGACACTTAGGCCTCGTCCACATTTCAGTGTAGGAAAAAAAAAACAACAAAAAAAAAAACGTACGTTTCATCCGTTTTTACCATCTGTATGTCATCTGTAATTCACGGACGTTGCTCAGCTGAAAATTACATTTCCATAGAATCTCCCATTAGTCTTCAGTTAAAAACGGATGCACCACGGATGCCAACCGCATTGTGCCCGTGATTTTTAATGGATCAAAGTAGTGCATGTCTCCGTAATTATTTTACGGACCGAACAGACACATTTAAATCAATGGGCACGTGCGCCGTCTCTGGAAAATGCAGTCAGCACACATCAGTTAAAAAACCGAAATGTGGACAATGCCATGGCGCTTTTTTTTCCCCTTTCTTCTTTCTAGTGTTTTTTTTTTCTTGCAGCATGCACATGGACAGTATCCACATTCTGCAGATCTGTGGTTTGCAGACCATAAAACGGATACAGTCATAGGCCTGAAAAAAAAAAAAATTTTTTTCATGGTAGGCGGCTATTAAAAATGTTGCCTCATTTTGGCTTCTGCGGTTTCTAGGCTTCACAGTACGCAGCAGCCGCAGAAGGCTGTTCTCCCGTAAATCAGACTAGCTGACATCACCTTCTCCAGTCCTTCTCTGACCTCTTGAATGATCTTCTAAACTGATTTAGGCTACATGTACACAACCGTATGTGTTTTGCGGTCTGCAAAAAAAAAGAATAAGGGATGACATCCGTTTTTTTTGTTCGGCGGATCCATTGTAACAATGCCGAAAATGGACAAGTATAGGACATGTTGGACTGCGGGGCTATGGAACAGCAAAACCATACACAGTTTTACTCCTAGATCCCGCTGTTTTCATGAGCTTTACTTGTACAAGCCTTGCGGACAAAAATCTATTTAAAAAAAAACAAAAAAAAACAAAAACAAAACTGTGTGCGGTTTTGGAGCACGGTCAGTCCAGTGAAAAGAAAACTTATGCTCAGGATAAAGCTAAACTTGGAAGTGGTCATAAAATCAGCTTAAAAGAAGATAGTGGGGGGCTGGAGACAAAGGAGTCCTCGGGCAGATTTATCACAGAGCAGCGTTCTGCAGCTTGTATGTACAGTGAAACAAAAATGCTGCAGAAGTCAAATTGTGCAAATTTTTTAACTAAAACCTATTATAAAAATGTTTTTAGCTCGAAACATGTAATAAATAAAATCTAATACAAAATAAACATACTGAAGCATTTTTTCCTCTATTATTCCGGACAGAATCCAATCAGTACAGTCGGACTGTGTAGGGACCTATCGCATTGACAGGAGCATGGTAACTCCGTTACCAATTCATTCATACATTTCCAGGACAAATAACTGAGGAACAGCACAATACATAGCTCCAGAGTTGCAATTTCACGGGGAATACAGAAGATCTGTCAGGTGAGCCATCAAATGGGGCTTATTATAACAGTGGACTAAAACTATACGACCATTTTATGTATGACCAGGGCCCTGCTTAGTCGTCAGAGCATTTTAAATGCACACATATAGCCAACCCCATGGAGCTCTACAGCAGGATGATAGACTACCCCCTACTAGACGTGTAGAATAAAGGAACACCGCTATAATGAGTCTCCCGCACAGACAACGGGCCAGTGGCGTGAAATGAGAATGTGCATATTTCCCAGCTGAGTAATCGGCGCTCTGGTAGGAGGCAGGTTAAAAAAGCAGAATTTACATTCAGAAAGGTTAGTAACCAAAGCGTTCTGGATTGCAGTTACTGGAATAGCTTTCATGTCTAAAGACATGGGCTGTGATTCAGATTTCGTTTAAATCCTGGGATTCTGGCTTGCGCGGAGCAGACTAATGTCAGTCTGGTGCGGCTGGGATTCCTGCTGCCAGCTATTTGTTCTCGACATCTACGGCCAATATCAAACCCCAGAACAAAGTGCTAATTATGAGGAACGTCCAACGTTTGTCTGAGCAGCTCTGACCCGGTGCCGCACCAAGGCCAGCGACTGTCCTCTGCAAAACTGCAGCCGAATGATCCACACAAGTCAGCTTAAATATGGAGGAAGAAAAAAAGTTTACTGTAAAGTCAATCTGCATTTATAGACAAGTGTTGGATTTTTGGGAATTTTAAAGAGGTATTCCCAATTCAGACAATGGGGGCATATCGCTAGGATATGCCCTGATTGTCTGATCGGTGCGGGTCCAACCGCTGGGACCCGCAGCTACAACTACAACGAAGCGGGGAGCGCTGTGGCTGGAGGAACCCAGATTTCCTGGGGTCCATCCACCACCAATCGCTGCTCCCATAGAAGTGAATGGGAGCGCACAGCGCATGCGCGGCCCATGCTCCCATTCATTTCTATGGGGCAGACGGCACTAGCCGAGCCAGTGCTCGGCTATTTTCGGCGGCCCCATAGAAATGGAGGGCAGCTGCGCATGCGCAGTGCGCCCTCCGTTCATAATGTAGGTGCGGGTGCCAGCGGTGGGACCCACACCTATCAGACCAGGGGGGGCATATCCTAGCGATATGCCCCCATTGTCTGAGATGGGAAAACCCCTTTAAAGGGGATGGTCCATCCTTTTGATTGAGTGATTGCCTACCCTTAGCATAAGCGATCACTAGCTGATCCGTGGGGGTCCAACACCCCACACCCCCTCTGATCAGCTACTCAGGTGTAGCTCCATCAACAGAAGTCGGCACTGAAAGTACACAGCTCCGTCAACCTTGTAGTGGGGGAGACTTCTTACTAGGATGCTGCTCGATGGAGGTGTGAGCTGTGGACCCTCATTGATCAGCTAAAATAATATATGTTGAATTGCTGCAAAACTCAGCATGTAAGTGCTTCCTCTGCTGGCCTATATACAGGCTTGCAGAGGCTACTTTTGGGTAGTGTACTTCTGGATGAGAGACTGTTGACTTCGGATCCGATGCGGACCAAAAATATGGTGGTGTGGGGCCTTAGGAGGTGTTGGGAGCGGTGTTTACATGAGGGCACAAACACACAGCAAACAGTCTGCGGGGGCAGCCCAGACAGACCACCATCTGATTCACCAACAAGCACAACAGTTCTGTTGTCCTCAACCCAGACACAGGTGGCACCTTCCCTACCCACCTCTGTCTCTGCCTGGACCATTTCCAGGCAATCAGCAGAGGGAAATTTCATGTCATGGTGTCCATTACATGTCCTGCCACCGACAGACAGCCACCGCCGCCTTAGTTTGCTGTGGTGTCGTGAACGATAAACTTGCGCTGTTACGGACTGGAACCGTATCATCTTTAGTGATCAGGTTCCGGGTTCGAGTATGGAGGCCTCGTGGGGAGCACTTCAATCCTGCCTTTGCTATGGAGGGGCACACCGCCCCAACTGCTGGTGTAGTGATTGGAGGAGCCATCACATACGACAGTCAGTCACCGCTAGGAGTGATACGAGGGACAATAACACAACAGCATTACGTGCAAGACATCGTGCGGCCACGTGATACCTCACATGGCAGGGCTTCCAACTGTTTCTGCCAGATGACGACACTTCCTTGGCTGCCCGGGCACCAGATCTATTGCCAATCGAGCATTTATGGCACCAGCTGGGACGCCAGCTTCGGAAACCTACAAGTGTGCTACAGGCCCAGCTGTAACATCTGTGGGCAAATGTGCCACAGGATACCGTACAGAACTGGTAGGCCTCCATGCCCAACCGTATCTCATCTGGTGTCAAGGCTAGAGGCAGCACAACCGGGTCCTACAGGTCCTTTCCATTGTACAGTTTTCCACGATAAACGTATCCTTTCGCCCTAATATTGCAATCACTTACTTACATTGTCATTACATACACATAGAAAGTTTCATTCAATTCCAACAACTCCTTCCTGGGGCGTCATTTTCTTCTGTCACTATATGTATTACTCCTGAAATCCAATGTCTGCCAGGGATTATTATAATGTTACCATAATTGGATACAAATTCAAAAATTCTGTATATATACACACACACAATACCTTGTGCCCATCTCTAGACAATGCGGCCCCCCATGACCACCTGTCACAACACACAATGTACGCCCCCCCCCCCCGGTGACAGCTGCTCCTTTACGTCTCCCCTGAAGTGCTTCCTTTTAAAGCTCCTTACAACAGATGTCCGGCTTACCTTATTAATATGGCCCTTTTAATATGTATATGGATGAAGAAATTTACTGCTAGGTAAAGCGATCCAATTCCAGAAGGGATAAAATAGATTAAAATATACAATTAAAAAGCCAGCAGAATATACGTTACAATGCAGAAGAGGTCATTCATAGATTCCGCGCGATCAGCCTGAACGCCCTTATTTACCACGGAAATTTATATGAATGTAGATTTGCAGAATCCTGTGAAGAGATTTCCGGAACCCCCCCCCCCCCCATGACATGCACCATCTGAATCACTCCATGTGCTGAGGAAGACTTGGAGTAAAGGCTCCTGCCCTGCGAATATATATACAATCCGCGAGTAGTACAGAGCCGCAACAGGGGTCCTCCATGGGGCCATTACTGTACCCTCTGTATACAGGGCTTTGTGACCCCTGTCAGATTCAGAATAGTGGCAGCATACGCCACGATATGCCGCGTGTAGAGAGATTCTCCCTAAATCAGCACACAGAGGTCATCAGAATACAATCTGCCATTGTTTTATTCCCCCATCTACCCCTCTGTCCTACTGCTTTAGGGCATCTGTCAGCAGTTTTGTACCTATGAAACTGGCTGACCTGTTGCTGCTAAAGGCATCTGTGTTTGGTCCAATGTTCTTATGTGCCCGAAATTGCTGAGAAAAATAAAGTTTTAATACATGCAAATGAGCCTGTAGGAGCAACGGGGCGTTGCCATTACACCTAAGGCTCTGGATCTATGGATCTGCAAAAACGGATCCGTTACAATAATACAACCGCATGCATCCGTCATGAACAGACCCGTTTGTATTATCTGTAACATAGCCAAGACGGATCCATCATAAACTCCATTGAAAGTCAATGGGAGACAGATCAGTTTTCTATTTTGCCAGAGAAAACGGATCCGTCCCCATTGACTTGCATTGTGTGCCAGGACGGATCGGTTTGGCTCAGTTTCGTCAAATCGGACAGCAAAACGCTGCAAGCATCATTTTGGTGTCGGCCTCCAGAGCGGAATGGAGATGGAACGGAGGCAAACTGATGCATTCTGAGCGGATCCTTTCCATTCAGAATGCATTAGGGCAAAACTGATCCGTTTTGGACCGCTGGGGAGAGCCCTGAACGGATCTCGGAAACGGAAAGCCAAAACGCCAGTGTGAAAGTAGCCTAAAGGCTCTGCTCTCTCTACTTTGATTGACAGGACCAGGCAGGCATGATGATGCTTTCACTACCTGGCCCTGTCAAAGTGCAGAGGGTGCAGCAGCTGAAGAGAAAACAGAGCATCTCGGTGTAACGGCGACGCCCCCGTTGCTCCTAGAAGGTCATTTGCATATATTAAAACTTCATTTTTCTCATTTCTCAGCAATGAAGACACGTATGAACATGGGACCAACACGGATGCCTTCAGCTGCCAAGTGCACATGTAACAGGTCAGCCAGTGTCATAGGTACAAATCTGCCATGATGCTCTTTAAATAAGGCCATTCAGAGGTTGCCCACAAAGAGTTAAAAACAGTGGACACACAAGAGGACTCATGGAGAGCTTGACGGATTGCTGTGGTCTTTCTGAAAAAGGAGACGGCCCCTTCAGTCAGAGGCTTCCTATAACTATGTATAGGCATTTAGAGGATGCCCTTATGTAAAGGACCCCGTCTCCTATGGCCAGTGTAAGCCATGCTGTACAGTATACAGGCCGCCAGGAACAGCACTTTCAAGTCCACTTCATTACTTCTACGGTGTAATGAATATTGGTCTAGATTTGGCATATAAGCCAGTTTTCTGCTATAAAACACGGCGTTCTTGTGAAACATACGTCCCTTTTTCTAATACATGGAAGATGCTGGAGTAAGGGTACTATCACACTTGCGTTTTTCTTGGAGTTCCGTCCTAGGGGCTCAATACTGGAAAAGAATCAGTTTTATCTCCATGCATTCTGAATGGAGAGCGATCCGTTGAGGATGCATCAGGATGTCTTCAGTTCAGTCTTTTTGACTGGAAAAATATATAACCGCAGCATGCTACGGTTTTATCTACGGCGGAAAAAACTGAAAACTTGCCTGAATGCCGGATCTGGCATTTTTTCCATAGTAATGTAATATTCAAAATACCGGAATGCTGGATCCGCATGTGCAGACTGAAAAAAAAAAAAAAAAAGGGAAAAAAAATAAATGCCGGATCCATTTTGCCAGATGACACCGGAAAGACGGATCCGGCATTTCAATGCATTTTTAAGACTGATCCGGATCCTGATCAGTCTTATAAATGCCATCAGTTGGCATACGTTTTGCCGGATCCGGCAGGCAGTTACATCGCCGGATCACTCTGCCGCAAGTGTGAAAGTAGCCTAAAGTGTGCTGGTTTTGGATTCCCATCACTAAAGGTCTCCAACTCTAACCAGAAGACCGGCACATTGCCCTATGGTGGGCGGCTGACCTGCCGGGGAATCCGATGCACGCTGCTTTTAGGGGGGAAAAAACTGGTGAACGGTTACAAATTGCCCCTTAAAAAGGAATTTATGTAAGAAAGAACGAAACAAGTAAAAACCAAAAGCAGGGCTCTTCTGATGTGCTTAAAACAAGCAGCCAAACATATCATCCTCATTAACACCAGCAATGCTATAAAACCAAACAGCACAGCAATTCAAGAGATGCAATATATACACTGGGAGGACTCCCAGCATGGAGTACCAAGGACAGAACAGGACGCCCGCGCTAGAAGGAGCCTCAGATTAAGGCCTCCTGCACACAACCGTATCAGTTTTTGCGGTCCGCAAATCGCAGTTCTGCAAAACATGGATCTACACGCCCTCCCTTTGTTAGAAATTTCCTTTTCCGGAAAACAGACAAGACTAGGACGTGCTCTACTCTTTTTTTTTTTTGCAGGGCAGCGCAACGGACATATGGATAGAGACAGCACCCTTGAAATGAATGGATCCGCATCCGATCCGCAAAATATGCCGATTGGATGACAACCGAAACTACGGTCATGGGCATGAGGCCTAAAGCGATTGTGTCATCAGAAAACGACACACTGTTTCAATGTTAAACTTTTTAATCGATTTTTTTTGTTTTCACTTTTCCATTCCACTGTATTTAGAAAAAGTATAAAATCAACTGTGAGAAAGCACCCCCCCCCCCCCCCCCGAGAAAGCGCACGCCCACCCCCCCCCCCCCCCCCGAGAAAGCGCACGCCCACCCCCCCCCTGAGAAAGCGCACGCCCACCCCCCCCCCTGAGAAAGCGCACGCCCCCCCCCCCCTGAGAAAGCGCACGCCCCCCCCCCCCCTGAGAAAGCGCACGCCCCCCCCCCCCTGAGAAAGCGCACGCCCCCCCCCCCCCCCCTGAGAAAGTGCACGCCCCCCCCCCCTGAGAAAGCGCACGCCCCCCTGAGCTGCCAGCTTGACATAAATCTAACAGCAGTTGTAGCAATGAATGGGGAGATCTCTGGATCCATGTGAGGTACAGGGCTGGTTCCAGCTTTGAGATTGCCATGTACTATAGGCTATTGTATTTTTATTTATTTTTTTTACATTATTTATGGGATAATTCCTTTAATGGAGCCAATGACACAAACGTAAAAGAAACCTCAATGGTGAGGAACCTGCAATGAAAGTTTACATAAGCAAATTTCACTTGAGCGCTTGTTCTCTCCAGGGAACACGTTATGTGATGGCTGCATTTCCCACACTAAATACTGCTCCCACTAACTCACAGCATTATAATGCCTTAATTTCACCCGGGCAGCCGCTCTGACTTGAGCATGGGAGCAGTTCATGCTCTGATGCTCTCCCTTGCCCTGCACAAGATGGCGCAGGGCAAGGGCTCTTATTTACTATAACATACTGCCGGGTGGAGGCTTCCGCCCAGCAGTGTGTTCTGTGATGTCACCGGCTCTGATGGGCCAGCTTTAGCGCTGCTCTAATCTTTTTACAGGCTAGGGCAGCGCTAAAGCCCCCCCTTTAGTGCCAGTGACGTCACCGGGCTCACTGCTGGCACCCCAGAGGAGAGCCCTGTGCAGAGCAAAGGAGAGCATCGGAGCATTAACTGCTCAAGTCGGGGGGGATGGGCATATGTTTGGGTTCAGCTCTAAACTCAGACAACCCCTTTAAGATGCTGTGAGTTTCATCCCAACCACACGTCTTTTCTGATCATGATTATTATGGGGACGGCCATCTTGCCTGACCTGCTGTTCTTAGCCTTTAGACAGCATTAAGAAAATTGCTTTACGGCAGCCCCATGGACACAATAGTCAGGAGGGGAGTTTTCTAGGCATGCTCTGTGACCTGTGCAGGGGTCATTGCACAAGGAAAGAATAGAGAAGATTTGACAATCACCAACTGTGAATGGTGGATCCAGTCTTATCTATAGAAAGAGGTGATATCATTACAATCAGGATTAGAATGACAGATAGGCAGGTAACTGCAGTAAAATGATCTGTACAGACCAAGAGGTGACGCCTATTATTAGACTTCGTGGTCACTTTCCCTTTAAGTACAGGACAATAGACCCACGATCATCATAATGATTTAAGACTCTGCGAGTTGGTTTCCGAGGAGCAGCGTTTGGTCCGGGAATTGTGGCAGGTCACACTAAGCAGGGTTCTGGGACCAAACGTTCATGTGAAGAAAGCCTAGATCTGCTGCATGTGAATCTGGCCAAAGGGAGTAAAACAAACCAGTGCAACATGGACGTGCAGGTTAGTGAGGGACGGAGGGGAATGTGTCACCATCTAATGAAACCTCTAAAACAAGTTCAACAACCTATCAGTCAACGATCGTCTTCTGCCGATTACCTGTGTGTCCTGAGAACGAATATCCAAGGTACTGATTAGGAGGCCGAATAAGTCTCATGCAAATATTGGAGCAAAGATGCCAAGTGAGTGGGAAGAGAACTACCGACCAAGTGAAAAGAGCAAACACGTTGAGGCGTCCCCACCCAACTTACCACACTGCGGAAGGCGACGATCACACGTCTGGGATTCAATGAGGATTTTGGTGCAGATTCCACACCCAAAAAGCCTAGCCACGTTCATCTGCATTGGATGCAAAGTATCAGAGGCCTGGATAGTTCCTGCACTGCAACAAAGGGCACAACAGGTCCCACATAGAAGGGCACGGATTATCCCCACTGAATGGCACACCTATGGCAGAGACAGGAATGCCAATCAAATATGGAAGTCTAATGTGAATGAGGCCTAAATGGACATGCTGCGGATTTAAACTCTGCACCGCAGGTCAGGTTAATAATCTGCAGATTTTTTTCAGCCTGTGATCTCTTAGGATTGCCTTACCCCTTCACATTAGTATATGCAAAAAAAAAAAAGTAAAAATGGCCCCCTAAGCACCTCCACCTTTCTCTGTATGGGGGCAGCTTGCTGGACGCACAACCACGACTGCTGCTCTTTGAAATGAAAGCAGATAAGAACATGTCTCTCGCCAATCTCATAACTGAACGCGGAGGAGAAACAGAGAAATTATTTCTCCAAGACAAACCTGGTTACTCTTTCACCAAGTTAACGGGCATCTGTCAGCAGATCTGTCCCTATGACACCGGCTGACCTGTTCCATGGGCGCTTGGCAGCTGAAGGCATCTGTGTTGGTCCCATGTTCATATGTGTCCGCATTGCTGAGAAAACTGAAGTTTTAATATATGCAAATGACCCTCTAGGAGCAATGGGGGCGTTATCATTACACCTAGAGGCTCTGCTCTCTCTGCAACTGTTGCAACCTTTCCAATTGAGAGAGACAGGGCCAGACAGTGCAAATGTAATCGCACCTGGTCCTGCCATCCAACGTCCAGGGGGCGCGGCAGTTGCAGAGAGAGCAGAGTCTCTAGGTGTAACGGTAACGCCCCCGTTGCTCTTAGAGGGTCATTTGCATATATTAAAACTTCATTTTTCTCAGTAATTCAGGCACATATGAACATGGACCAACACAGGTGCCTTCAGCTGCCAAGTGCACATGGAACAGGTCAGCCAGTGTCCTGGGTACAGATCTGCTGACAGATGCCCTTTAAAGGTTCAGCACCCCTTAGGGCGCAGAATCCACGCAGAAAAACAGAGCATAAACCACATCATGTGCAGCCATCCTTAGGCCAGGCACATGTGATAGAAAACCCAGCAGAAAAAAACCCACAGTGGTTTTTGCTCAGTTTTGGATGCAAAACAAAAACAAAATTGGATGGAAATGGTGAAATCCACAAGAAAAATTGGCTGGATAAATTGACATGCTTTGGATTTCAAATCTGTCATGTGTGACCCTGGCCTTAGAGTAGCAAGTTCTACATTGTCATTATTTGCAGAACCCCCTCTAATGCAATAAAAAAAATAAAAAACAAATGTTCCATATAAGCTGGCCCAGAGATAAAACCTACATAAATAAGACTGCAGAGAGCAGCGGTCGGACACTGGCTGCTGGAGGACGAGGCAGGAACACCTCCGAGCCATTAGCAGATTTATTTAGATCAGTAATGGATGTCAGTGGGAAATAATTAAAATGCACATAACAAGCACAACTCCCTGGTTTCCAGGCTATTATTCACAATCATTTTCCTTGCAGGTTTAATAGTCATCTAAAAAAAAAAAACATTGCTTTGTGTAAACTCTGAAGCACGCCGACTAAATACTGGAACAGTAAATTATTCACAAATAAAATCATGCAGAAACCACTTCTAATTATTCCCAAGGAGAAAAGCCCGCAAAGGTTTTCCTCTGCTAAACACGAGGCAGAGCGGCAAACACAGTCCTATAGCCGCAGCGCCAGCCTGGAGGACGTGCAGCCCGGATCCCTGTGCTCCTAAATGTCACTTCTATTACAAAAAACGGATTCTCCTTCTATTCAATCTTTGATAAGAAAAAACAAAAACAAAGGCTTCTTTCAGAGTATGCAGCAGCTCCCGTCCTGACCTCCTAGCACTGATGGGGTCGCATAGCATTATATTGATTTATGATGCCATGTAACCCTTACAGTTCTGGAGTGTACTGGATAACACTGACAGCATTTTGTCAACGCGACCCAGTCAGTCAGTCTTGGGAGGTCAGGACGGGAGCTGCTGCATACTCACGCCGCAAATCTTACCCTTGCATTGAAATCCCAACAAAAGAATAGCAGAAGGAATTAACATGCAGCAGAATTTGTGAAATCTCATACACTTTGCTGGTACTCTATTATGCTGCGTTTCTTCCACACCAGAACCTGCACACAAAAATGGTGCATAATCCGCAACGTGTGTAGGTAGCCTAAGGGTACATCCACATATGACAAAGTGTAATCTGCATAATGGCTATGGCTCTTTGTACAATCATACATGTAAAAGGAACAGTTATGTTTGGACTTCCCTGATGTTTTTTTCCCAGCCTTATTATTCCGTTTCAGCTGCACAGCTAGATGCATTTCACTCAGGAGCAGGGGGCCTCTCGCTTCTGTCAGCACTGTACTGCTCTGACATCTTTTCCCTTCCTTCCCACTATGTTTGTTTTTAGGAGGTCACAAACCAGATAAGGAGGGATACGTCACACAAATGGCGGTTTACATGACCCAATAGAAGGGCAGATTATCGGGGTTAAACGTTGTTCTGAACGCTCATTCCCAACAATCTGCCCGTCTAAAGGTGCAGCCCATCACCTGATGAACTAACAAAACGCTCCGGCATCGGGTGAAACGGTCGTTCGAGCGGGCAAGTAAATTATTGTCTGGGCAGCAGATTGTGCTGTCTAAAGTTCAGTCTGCTGCTCAGAAACAATGCACCTGCTAATGCAATCGCTCGTCTTCATACTGTGGAAGTGATCGCTGCATGTAAATGCAGAGCTTCAGCCCCACTCAACGAGCATCCGACTGTCCGGAAGAAGCGCTTCCTTCCCAATAATCGGCTGCTCCTTGGCACGACTGTATTTTGCATCTACTTTGGATCTGCTTTTTTTGCGGATCACACAAGGACTCATTTACTTCAAACAGGTCCGCAAATGGGGTAAAAAAAAAATAATAATAAAAAGGTGCTGCACACGAATATCAGTGTACTGTCCGCATATGTACAACATTTCCACAAATTATAGAATAGGTCCTATCCTGTTTTTGTTTGTTTTGTGAACGAGAATAGACATTTCTATTGATGGGAGGAAGAAAACTGCGGACTGCACATGGAAGGCATCTGTATTCTGCGGATCTGTAGTTAGCGCAACGCAATATGGATACGATTGTGTGCATTATGTCAAACAGATTTCACCCAAACCCTGTGTTAGGGCTCATGCACATGAATATGTATTTTGGGGTCAGCAAAAAACAGATCCACGAAAAATACGGATGACATCTGAGTGCATTCTGCATATTTTACGGAACAGCTGGCCCCTAATAATAATAATAATAATAATAATAATAGAACAGTACTCTCCTTATCCGTAATGCGGACAATAATAGGACATGTTCTACACTGAGCAAAAATCTTAACGCAACACTTTCGGTTTTGCTCCCATTTTGCATGAGCTGAACTCAAAGGTCTGAAACATTTTCTACATACACAAAAGACCCATTACTGTCAAATATTGTTCACAAATCTGTGTAAATCTGTGTTAGTGAGCACTTCTTTGCGGAGATAATCCATCCCACCTCACAGGTGCGGCATATCAAGGTGCTTATTAGACAGCATGAATATTGCACAGCTGTGCCTTAGACTGCCCACAATAAATTGCCACTCTGAAATGTACATGGGGGGGGGGGGGGGGGGGGGGGGCTGGGGAGACGAGACAGAAAACCAGTCAGTACCTGGTGTGGCTATTTGCCTGTGGATTGTTGGTCCACTCCTCTTCTATAGCTGTGCGAAGTTGCAGAATATTGGCCGGAACTGGAACACGCTGTCATCCTGCTGTAACATGAGGTTATGGTTGTGGATTAATGGCACAACAATGGGACTCAGGATCTCGTCACGGTATCTCTGTGCATTCAAAATGCCATCAATAAAATGCACCTGTGTTCGTTGCCCATAACATACGCCTGCCCACACCATAACCCCCCCGCCACCATGGGCCACTCGATCCACAACGTTGACGTCAGCAAACCGCTCACCCACACGACGCCACACACGCTGTCTGCCATCTGCCCTGAACAGTGAAAACCGGGACTCATCCATGAACAGAATGCCTCTCCAATGTGCCAGACGCCATCGAATGTCAGCATTTGCCCACTCAAGTCGGTTACGACGACAAATTGCAGTCAGTCTGGACGACGTACATGCAGATGAGCTTCCCTGAGACGGTTTCTGACAGTTTGTTCAGAAATTCTTTGGTTATGAAAACCGATTGTTGCTGCAGCTGTCCGGGTGGCTGGTCTCAGACGATCATGGAGGTGAACATGCTGGATGTGGAGGTCCTGGGCTGGTGTGGTTACACGTGGTCTGCGGTTGTGAGGCCGTTTGGATGTACTGCCAAATTCTCTGAAAAAGCCTTTGGAGTTAAATGAACATTTATTGTATGGGCAACAGCTCTGGTAGACATTCCTGCAGTCAGCATGCCAATTGCACGCTCCCTCAAACATTACGACATCTGTGGCATTGTGCTGTGTGATCAAACTGCACATTTCAGAGTGGCCATTTATTGTGGGCAGTCTAAGACACACCTGTGCAATATTCATGCTGTCTAATCAGCACCTTGATATGCCACACCTGTGAGGTGGAATGGATTATCTTGGCAAAGGAGAAGTGCTCACCAACACAGATTTAGGCTAGGTCTACGCGACAGATAGGGCACAACTACACTGCAACATTTTGTTGCACCAATGTCGCGCGACAATTTTTTTAATGGCAGTCTATGGTGTCGCACTGCAACATGCGACATGCTGCGACAGTCGCAGAAAAACCATCTTGAATGGATTTTCTGCGACTGTTGCGTCGCATGTTGCAGTGCGACACCATAGACTGCCATTATAAAAATTGTCGCGCGACATATGTCGTCGTGTAGACCTAGCCTTAGACAGATTTGTGAACAATATTTGAGAGTAATGGGTCTTTTGTGGAACGGAAAAACGGACATACGGAAATGGAATGCACACGGAGTAACTTCCTTTTTTTTTTTGCAGACCCATTGAAATGAATGGTTCCGCACATGATCCGCAAAAAAAAAAAAACGAACGGACACGGAAAGAAAATACGTTAGTGTGCATGAGCCCTTAAGAATCAGAAGATATTGGCCTGCAGTGCGGATTTAAAAGCTGCCAGTTCCACCGTTGGAATGGACCAATGGTCGAGCATGCCCACTGCAGCTCCATTCAATTTCTATTAGCGCTGGTGACGATACCAGAATACATCAATCTGTGGCTACTTCAGCAGTGCCACAGACATTGAAAGGGACGGCTTTACACCTGCTCGACCACTGAATTATTAATACCCTTGTTTTCATGACCGGCAGACCACCACAAGGTTGGCCACCATGCTCCAACATAAATGCATTCTAAAGCTAGACCTCCATTCTTAAAGGGGTTGTTCACCTACAGGGGTCTTTCTGCCAGACCCCTCCCCATGTCGCCAAACAAGCGGAGGGAAACATACTTAACCTGCTCCCTGCCGCTGGGTTCTGGCTCCTTTGGTCCCCGGCTGCCACTGATTCACGCCGCTCTTATGGCAGGTGCAACCAGTGACATCATGGTTTTCAGCACAGACCTATGCATTCCCTATTCTACTCATTCATATGAGACAAATACCACATGGAGGTCCACATGGGAATTACATGTCCGTTTTTTGCAGATGTATATTGGATTGGCTGTATGAATTAGGCCTTATGGTCAATGATCAACAAAACACACCAATGCTGGTAAATCACTGCCGAAACAAAAAAAATAAAAATAAAAAATCCATACACAACGTAGCAAAGAACCCCTGAAATTATTTAGTTTCAAGTACCCATTCCTTTCATACATAGGCCACGAGCAGGCAATCGGACTGTAAGCAGAGAGGCATCCCCCCCTAGAAGTCCTGCAGAAAGCACAAGCTGTCAGCATAGCCTCGGCCTGACCCCTATTAGTCACAGCAGCATGCAGTTTTAGGAAGCATGATCATTTTAAGCTCTTAACAATTATACTTCACCTCTGTGGTGGACAGCTGCCAGCTCACTTCTGGCACCTCGGACCGAGTGGCAGCGCCACCTCCAAAATGATTCTGACTAAACGGTTACACCTGGATACACAGAACTGCCAGCGACTACTAAACTTTCAAGAAAAAAATAAATAAAAATCTGCCCGTTTATACCACGTGGTGTCCACCTCCCATTGTATTCAACAGAAGGCGGCACGGCAGTTTATATTGCCAGTAGTTTAAAGCAGCGACGGTGCGAAGAATGGACGCGTCCCCTCTTGGTGCGGTGTCTGGACAGACGCTTGTCTGTTCGCGGTTTAGCTCCACTCAATGGGGCTAAACCGTGAGCGAGTCCGTGGTATCCAAAGAGGCAAAAGTAGAAAATATCACGCCTCGCTCCTCTATTCAAGTGTCACATTACTAGAACTCTTCTTAAAGGGGTTTTCCAACTCTAAGTGATAACATATCCTTTGGATAGGTCATCAGTATCTGATCAGTGGGGGTCCGACATGAATGGGACTAAGCTGCTCCTAGGCCACGTGACATCTGTCCTAGGGTAAGCTGTGAGAAGGCCGGTGCTCCACCGGCGTCTTCTCAAACAGCTGAACGTCAGGGGTCGCGGGGGTCGGACCACCACTGTTCAGATACCGATTACCTATCCAAAGGATAGGTCATCAGTAAGGGCCCATTCAGACGGCGATTGCGGACAAGAATAGGACATGTTTTATCTTTTCCGTGGGGCCGCGCAATGGAACCACGGATGCGGACCGCACACAGTGTGCGGTCCGCATCTTTTGCGGCCCCATTGTAATGAATGGGTCCGCACCTGTTGCGCAAAATTGCGAAATGGATGCGGACTCATTCATACGGCCGTCTAAATGAGCCCTTAGCGTCGGAAAACCCCTTTAAGCAGCGTACTAGTGATATGACTGTTGAATAGAGGAGCGGGGCACGATATTATTTTTCTACTTTTGAGTCTATGTTCACACGAGGGATTTTGCCTCTTTGCATACCACGGACTCGCCCACAGTTTAAGCCCCATTGAATGGAGCTAAACCACGAACAATCGTATCTGCTTTCAGCAGCGGCTGTCCGGACACCGCACCAAGAGGGGACATGTCCCTTCTCGGCACGTTTGTGGCTTTAACCCTGAGGATAGGTCACCAATATAAAAAAAAAAAAAAAAAAGGGGGACAACCCCTTTAAGAAACTGAGTGAAATAAAGTAAGTACCCTGCGTTTATTCTGTTTGTGTTCATGATCTTAACTTCAATAAAAAGACTGAATCAGAAATGAATAGTTCTAAAGAAACATGAGCTTGAGGTTTGGGACACAATCTTCGTTTCTCCACTTTATGCGACTGGACAAACCCCAGGAGCCTATTAATAATTTTGTCCGTCAGGAGAAGTAAACTTGCTGGCTCCATGAGTAGATAAAAAAAAATAAAAAAAAGTTTCTGCATTTTATTGACGGCATGTTTAAGCCATTTGGCGTGAGTTGGCATTTGGTGTCTTCAGTGCAGTAGAAGATGACATTTCCTTACAGTCGGCCAACGCATTGACCTCCTGTTACCAAACTGTGGGAATCTGATGTAAAGCCCGTCTTCCTCTGTATATTATGGGCACCGTATTACGGATGCATACACTGTTCTGTCGCTATTTCGCCATCTATCTCAGGGTACTTTCACACTTGCGGCAGAGTGCAATCTGCATGCAAACGGAAAGCATTGCAAGAACTGATCCGTCCCTCCATTTCTCATCCGGAGAAACTGATCCGTTATATATTCTTTTCACATTTTTACCGGTCAGCACATGCGCAGAACGGAACGATGGATCCGGCATTGCGGTATTTTGAATGTCGGATCCAGCACTAATAGATCCCTATGGAAAAAAAATGCCGGATCCAGTATTCAGGCAAGTGTTAATTTTTTTGGACGGAGATAAAACCGTAGACATCCTGAATGCTAGTGTGAAAGTACCCTTAAACACACACCTTTACATTACTGCACGCTCACATATCTGCCACATCGTTTTGCCGATACCATAGCCAGAAGCCGTACGCCATTAACCGGTACATGTGAACGTACTAGTAAACAAGCCCTGCGGGTAAAAGGCAGTGATGGCAGACGGGTATCGCACATCCGTAGAGGAGATGAACGATCAGGGTAACTGCACATGGTGCAGAAAATCCACAAGAAATCTGCCAGAAGTGCACAAAAAACGCATACAAATCCACACTATTTACTGCAGTCTTGGAATGGTTTTTATGCCGTTTTTGATGTGGTTTTGCAGCAGATCTCACCCTTGCATTGAAAAGGGTAAAATCCGCAAAAAAACAACAAAAAAAAACCGTAACAACCGACATACCGCAGATTTCAAAATCTGCATAACTGTTCAATTTCCGTGCCCGAGAAAAAAAAAAAGAAAAAAGTGAACATGAGATTCGTCTAATCTTCTACACTTTGCTGGTACTGAAAAACCGTGGATGATTTGCACAATGTGCATCCATGGCAATGTCACATCGCTTTCGTGCCAGGTGACAAGCCACGCTCTGCTACCCTACCGAAGATTGCTTATTATACAATACACAAAAGTAAAATTAAAAGATTCCCGAAAAAGTTATCACGGTCCTGTTGTCATGCCATTTTCACCCGGATGTAGATCTCCAGGTGACACGTAACCTTACCAGACGGCTCACTTGCTAACAGCTCCCTTCAGTGATACATCCCCTAAAATAACTCAAGGACAAAAAGTAGAAGAGAAAAGAAAAGAAAAAAAAAAAAAAAAAAAAAAAGGACTGATGTTAGTTTGCCACACAAGGCAGGTTGTCAAGGAGACGGGGGCTGTTTACTGCACCACCCATTTCCTTACAGTGAACAGGCCGCCCCCTGGGCCAACGAGCCCCCCACATTCCAGGCCCACTTATCTCTGCTGCTCTCCAGCTACATGGCATCCAGGCCTGTTCAGCAACAATAGTTACAAACCCGGTAACATCCAAGGCGGTCAGAGATCTCACAAGACCACTCAAGGTCCTGTAGGCTTTCCCTGCACCCTCCTTCTCAGGGCTCAGCGCTCCTTGCACAGAATGTAACATGTGCAGACGCAATACTAGGCTTCATAATAATAATATAAGGCATCTGTCAGCAGTTTTGTGCCTAGGACACTGGCTGACCCGTTACTTGTGCACTTGGCAGCTGTAGACATCCGTGTTGGTTCTATTTTCATATGTGTCCACATTGCTGAAAAAATAATGTCTGCATATACGCAAGTTAGTTTCTAGGGGAGCAACAGGGGCGTTGCAGAGAGAGCAGAGTCTCTAGGTGTAACGGCAACGCCCCCATTGCTCTTAGAGGCTCATTTTCATATATTAATTTAAAACTTCATTTTTCTCAGCAGTGCGGGCACATAGGAACGTGGGACCAACACAGATGCCTTCAGCTGCCAAGCGCACATGTAACAGGTCAGCCGGTGTCATAGGGACAAAACTGCTGACAGATGCCTTTTAACCAACACCCTCACAAGCGTTCTGGAAGGAAAGGCCGAAGCACAGGCGTTGTGGATTGAGGGGGCTCTCTTCCTCGAAAAAACCCGTGTTTTAGAGCTCCTACTGAAACAAGAGGGTTGGCACAGATGCCCATACACCATAATAGATCTGTACAGAGGTTCCGCATGGATCCTGCTGCCACGTGTAATATCCAGGGCTCTGCGGCTCTTTACAGAAAGCAGGAGGCACGCTTTACAAACAGGGTTATTTTATTTCCAGGACCACCTTGGCACAAATGAGCTTACACTCTAATCCGCTGTAATGGGATGCTGTCGGATGTTGCAGCTTGTGTTTTGAATCGAGGCCACGTAAATGCCAAGGTAATGGATGGTAATTTAAGCGGAAGACGCTCAATGGCAGGTGTGTGGACATCAAACAGAGCTAGCCGAGTTGTCTGCAGTAGATCTCATGGAGGGCTCCACGGGTAAACTGCATCCCATCAAAGTGACACGCCGCTCCGGAAAACAAGCAGCGGGATAGTGATCGGGTCAACACAAAACCAGTATGAAGCCAGGATCGCTAGGCTCCAGCAAAAAGCCAGTCTAGTACTGTACCAAGAGCTGTCAGCTAAACGTTCATTCTCCCGACTGCTCCACACACATGGACGCTGGGTTCGGCTGAGCATGCATGTGCTTTCCATAGGAAGACAGAAGAAAGCAGCTGCTGGCAGTTTATCTCCTGGGAGAACAAAGGAATTCTGCCCAACAGTCGGAAGCTCTCCATACTAATTAGATTGTCTGCAATAATATAATGCATATGGGGTCCTGAAGGCCTCATTTATATCATCGATTTTTCAGTCTGAAAAAACGGATGCAAAATTTGTAGTCTGACAGGCTGCAGATCGGCGATGCTTATCAAAACTGGCGTAAAGGAAAACGGGCCTTTCACAGTTCCATTTGAATTCTGCTAGCCTCATCTGGCGGAGGATCAGGCTACTGGAGCTCACCATATCGGACATTGCCAGTTGCGACCATGTACCACCGGATCCCCATTGACTATGATCTGGCCGCTTTTCCAGCATAAATGCTGGGTTTTGGCCGGACAACAGTGGTTTGTGGTGGAATTTTATGCAGATCTTAGACACAACCGTACTGGCTCAGTGCCCAAATAGTGGTCTGCAATACATGGGCACCAGTGGTGTGCACTCCGCATTGCAGTGCGGACCCACTGACGTGAACGGGTCCGCAATCCGCAAGATATGGTCAAAGATAGAACAGGTTCATCTTTTTACGGTACGAAAGCGCTCTGTAGCGGGCTTCTTATCCGTGCCCCAGCTCCGCAAAACATAGGTGAAGTCCTATCTTTGGTCATATCTTGCAGATTGCTGCTGACCCATTCAAGCGCCAGTACAATGCGGACCGGCCGTTTACGTTTCCATAATACGGGCACGGAGCCCTTATGTTCAGGTGCCTGAGCCCGGAGTCCACGTGAAAATTCAGCTGCCTTAGCGTAGGTTCACATGATAGATTTCAACAGCGGCAAAAATCCCCTGGGTATGCCCACTGCAGTTTCTGCCATAGGTTTTCATTTTGAATGGTGCGGACTCAGCTCCATTGAAGGGAGTGAAACCACGCGCCGGCTCCGCAAGGTCTCCATGCGGTAACGGCGCAAAGCATAAACGTGTACATTCTTGGCGCGGTCCGAAAAACTGCACAGGGAAAAAAAAATTAAAAAAAATCGGGTGCATGAACTGCAGCAGTGGGAAGCGGTTTTGGTGCAGTCATCAGCACCGAATCCAAGCTGAAACTCATGCAAAAAAAAAAATTAGAAAAATAAAAAAAAGCTAAAGCAAATAAGATTTTAGCAAATCTCATCCATCTTATGTGAAAAAACTTGGTTTGAAACTGATCTGTGGAGCAGACTGTCACAAGACAGGGGCACGATAAATCATTAACCTGAGGGCTAGCCTAATTGGCAGGGTATACATGCCCATCTAGGCTGTGCCACCCATCTGGTCAGGCTGGTATGCGGCCCGTGCACCTGCCCCATGTTCCAGTTTGCTTTTCATTACAAGAACGGCTGACGGTGCTGGACTGTGACTGGTCTATTACCGAGGGAAAGGAATTAGACAAGGGTCATATCTAAGCAGTACCAGCCGGCAGACAAATTGCTTGCAAACTACTTCTAAAGTGATGAGCTAGAGACTTCAGTATTACAGAGACCGTGTGTCCATTAAAGGGCATGACAAGCACTCGTAACACTGGGCAGCCATTCAAGAATGCTATAGCAGAAGTTAAAGACTTATGGGACCCACAGTAGACTGCAGCGTTCCCGTGAGCAGGACCACGATATATATTATATATACACACAGTCCCAGTTCTAGACCAATAATGACAAGACCATTGCTTTCCTATATTTACAGGGCAAGGTGAGCGCTGATGTATGGCAAGCACGCGGCATAGCTTAGCGCTTACTGGATTCCTGGCTAACGCTGGCAGGTTATTTTGAGGATGTGATTTCAGCGCCAGAATATAATTTTGTAGTAATTAAACAGGCCATTAGGAGCCTGACGGGTAAGAAGGGCGAGCTAAAGAACCCTATTGTCCTAGGCCAGAGGTCAGCAATCTCCTCCACTACATTTCTGTGGGAGATCCGAGAAGAGCACAGCAAGTATGCGGTGCTGGGAGTTGTAGTTTCACAACAGCTGGAGGGTCAGAGGTTGCCTACCGCTGTCCTAGGCAAATACAGTGGGCACTGATTAAAAAGAATTCACTGCAGGATGGAAGACACTGTTCATCTATAACATTATATCCCACCACAGATGTAACAAACAGGTCTATGGAAAACACAAACAGCAGGGGGAGAGTACCAGACCAGACCATTTCCGAATGATGCCATCCTGGGTTCAAACACCCCATGTAAAATGGGAGACAGAAAATCTGCATGTTAGGGCTCATTCACAGGTTCAGTATCTGAAGAGGACTTCAGGGTTGATTCTGAATTAAATTACTCAAATCTGCTAACAATCCGCACCCAAAGCATGTGAGTGGAGTTTCCGTAACCCTGTTCATATGCTTGTGAACACAAGTGGCGTGCTACTTATTACTGCGGATCCTTCACGGAAATGCTGACCGATTATTCCCACGCAGATTAGGCTTCGTTAACAGATGCACTGGCAATCCGGTTCAGGCTGGGTTCCAGCATAAATGCTGCGGCTTTTTTTCGCATGGAAATCTGCGTGCAATACGGCCGTGTAGTAGGGTTACCTAGGTCTATGGCGAATCCAACACGCGTGAACATATCCTAACATGCGGAATGATAAAAAACATAAGAATGTCTCCCAGGTTTTGGGAAGTTTACGTAAGAAAACAAACATTGGGTGACACTTGAGCGAACTATTAGGACCTGGATGCAAATCTGCCTTTCCAGCTCACTTTTGTGTTTGCTCTCTCGTGATTTCAACAGGCAGCCCGTGCAAGGCTGAGCAGAGACGAACTGGTTGGGATGGGTGCAGCTTCTATATTTAGTACTGAGCACGGCCCATCCATACTAAGGCTACTTTCACACTTGCGTTGTGAGGATCCGGCAGGCAGTTCCGTCGCCGGAACTGCCTGCCGGATCCGGAAATCCGTATGCAAACGGATATCATTTGTAGATGGTTCCGGATGCGGAGCCGTCTGACAAATGCATTGAAATTCCGTATCCGTCTATTCGGTGTCATCCGGAAAAAAACGTATCCAGTATCTATTTGTCGCATTTTTAAAGGTTTGCACATGCACAGACTGGGAAACCGGATCAGTTTTTCCGGAACACTTGGTACTGGATCCGGCATTAAAACATTTCAATGGGTGTTCCGGAATTTTGGCCGGAGAAAATACCGCAGCATGTGGTATTTTCTCCTGCCAAATACCGTATAGGGACTGAACTGAAGACATCCTGATGCATACTGAACGGAATGCTTCCCATTCAGAATGCATTAGGATAAAACTGAAGCGTTTTTTCCCCCCGGTATTGAGCCCCTAAGACGGAACTCCATACCGGAAAAGAATAACGCTAGTGTGAAAGTACCCTAAGCTGCTCTTCATGGGAGCAGATCGGCCGGGAGAGGAGCCGTATTCTGACCTCTGAACTATTCTAGGGGCACAGTCAGATCTATACTATGAGGACAGACTAGTTTCATTACGTTTTGGTTTTTCTCATATTTTGGTAAAGGCCTCATACACACGACCGTATGCATTTTGTGGTGGGAAAATTGCGGCTCCGTAAAATACTGATACCATCCGTGTTGCATCTGCACTTTTTTTGCAGACCCATTGACTTCAAAAGGGTCTGTAGTCTGCACTTTACAGCCAAGTACAGGACATGTTCTATCTTTTTGTGGGACGGAAAAAAACCACCCCCATTGGGGTTTATTCACACTTTGGTCATGTCCATCAACCAAACAACCGGTCAGCCGACAGTAATCGCACCCCCACAATGAGCAGGTGTCTCTCACTAGAGCAGGGGACACATCGCTGCCATGCGCCTTTGGCAATGCTTATCCCTCGAGAAAGCAATGGATTTACGAAACAAGGCAACAGCAGAAGTCATGGGATTGTTAGGAGGACCCCAAAGACCAACCAGATCTAAAATTGGAGAGGTGCATTACCACCTCGTTCACCACACAGGTTGCATGGAGCCCTTAGATGACCACGTGTACGAGGTCTTACTGAGCCCACACAGATCATACGCTGCAGCTTTACAAATACAACAGGGACTTAAAAACACATAAGGTGCCACACTGTACCCACACGTGGCACCATGTTACTAGTGCAGGTCCCTGCTGGGACACAGACCTCTAGGACGTTCCCACCATTCAGAGGCTAGGCCTGTGCTCACGCTTTATCTGCATCAATCGTTTCCAAAATGGCAAGAAAATAATTTTCCTGACATTATTTCGAAAGCTACAGCAAAATACAACGTGTGAACAGCGCCATAGGCGACGGACTTATCGCTCGACATCTCTAGCAGCAATTGTGAAGCGACTCGCATTCAACCTTTGTCACCTTTTCCTCTTATCATCCGGTTTCACGAGAATCAGAAGATGCATCCACACAACGCTGTATTCCAGCGAAGCAGCAAACCGCCATTACATGCCCATATAATGAACCCCTAGGCCCTCAGTGCCCCCCAGGATGGTGCATCCAAAAGAACTTTATTCATTTTCTAACATACCTATTGTGTTTCCATTTTTAATATGATTGCAGGTAGAAACCCATACAGGCCTTAGGGCTCATGCACACGAACGTATTTTCTTTCCGCGTCCGTTCCATTATTTTTGCAGACCGTATACGGAACCATTCACTTCAATGGGTCAAAAAAAAAAAAAAAAAAAAACGGAAGTTACTGCATGTGCATTACATTTCCGTATGTCCGTTCCACAATAAAAATAGAACACGTCATATTATTGTCTGCATTACGGACAAGGAGAGGACTGTTGTATTAAGGGCCAGCTGCTCCGTTCAGCAAAATACATACGATTGTGTGCATGAGCCCTTACACATACAACAGCTGAGGGTTTGCTACACTTAGACCAGGTACGCATCTTAGGCCCTGTTAACATCGCTAGAATGGGTTCAATTTGATGTATAGTGAATGACATATACCTGACACGTATCCTTCTGTACAGTTGGATACATTGCCCATAGGTTTCCTTTAGGCCTCATGCACCCGACCGTTGTTTTGGTCCGCATCTGAGCCGCAGTTTTTGCGGCTTGGATGCGGACCCATTCACTTCAATGGGGTCGCAAAAGATGCTGACAGCACTCAGTGTGCTTTCCGCATCAGTTGCTCCGTTCCATGGTCCGCACAAAAAAAAAAAAATATATATATATATATATCCTGTCCTATTCTTGGCCGTTTTGTGGAGAAAAATAGGCAGTTATATTAATGGCTGTCCACGCTGTTCCGCAAATTGCAACGGTGCATGAGGCCTTATAATAATAATATAAAAAAATAAACACACTGTATACTTTCATTACTGTGTGTAACTTCTCAGTATAAAGGCTAAGGCGATATGCATATGTTCCAGATTACATGCGTTTTTTTAGTGCCGATTCACGTGCAGAAAAACCGCAGCGTAATACCGTAGCAGCAAAGTGTACGAGGTTAGACAAACCTCATGTGCGCTTTGCTGTTTCGTTCCGTGCGGATTTTGAAATGCTCAGCATGTCAATTCTTTGTGGGGATTTCACCCTTTTCAACCCAATGGGTGAGATCCGAGGCAAAACCGCAACAAAAACCGCAAGCAACACGTGTTTTATGGTGTGAAAATGCACAGAAATCCGCGCAGCATTTCTACAAGACAGACGGCACCCATGTGCCTGTAGCCGAAGTGAGGTCTTTTACATGCTCTGAACAAGGCCTAAGCTCAAAGGCTTGCACTCTAGACACATTTTACCTAAAATGATACTCACCAGCAAATCCAGCATGACACATTTGCGTCCGTCTATTACATTACCATTGGAAAAAAAAAAAATATAATAATAAAAAAAAAAACAAGCCCCGTCTGCCTTTGTGATTTTCCAGATCTATATGTGCAGTTTTATTAGGACTTCCTAGAGCTCCGCTGTAGATTTACGTTCTTGGTTGGACAAAGTACAGTTTCACTTCTCATTCACTACAATGAATGGAAACAGGTTTGACTGGTTAGGAGAAATGGAGATAGTGTTCCTGGGAGAAAGTATACCCCCAGCTCCGGTCACACAGCTACTTTCGCAGCAGCATTCATGAGTGTGCAAGCCTCCAAATATTTAAAGGGGTTGTCCAGGATTAAGGCTCATTCAGACGACCGTATATTTGTGTCCGCATCCGTTCTGCAATTTTACATAAGAGATGCGCTGTCTGCATCCATACGTGTCCCTGCAAAACAGATAGAACATGTCCTATTCTTGTTCGCAATTGCAAGTAGGCATTTCTATCATACGGCTGGCATCTGCGTTTCGCAGTCGTCTGAATGAGCCCTTAGAAAAACATTACGGCTTTCTTCCAAAAACAAGATCACCCCTGTCTACGGCTCGTGTGCGGTATTGCAGCTCTGTCCCATTGACCTCAATGGAGCCATGCTGCAATACCAGACAACTCATGGACAGGGGTGTTCTTGTTTCTGGAAGTAGGCAGCAATTATTTTCTAATACTGGACAACCCCTTTAAAAGGGGTAGGCCCATGTGGGACATTGATGGTACAGTATATCCTAGCAATATGCCAGGAGCGAGTCCCACTCCTTTACCCAAAGCGGCAGCCCTGGTGTGAAGGAGAACAGCTGCGCATGCGCGGCCACCCCTCTGGTCACAGCTATGGGAGTTTAGAAAATAGCCAAGCGCTGGCACAGCCATCTCTGTTAGTGCCATAGTGGTTAATAGAGACGTGGCCATTCAACGTTATGGGAATTCTGAAAATAGCCGAGTGGGCATGCTTAGAAGTCCCAAAGGGGTGAATGGTGTGTGTACCGCGCAAGCGCAGCCACTTCTCCGTTATCTGTTATGGGACTGCTGGAAATAGCTGAGCCAGCATTTGGCTATTTTCTGAACTACCATAGCTGTAAACAGAGAGTGGCGGCGCATGCACAGTGGGTGCCACGCGTGGGACCCGCAGCTATCCGATATTGATTGCATATCCTACCAGTATGCCATCAATAGCCCACATGGACCTACCCCTTTAAAGAAAACATGGCTTCTTTCTTCCACCTGTTGATAGGCCGGCCCGATATTGCATAGCAGCTACAGTCGAGCTCAGCCGCAGTACCAGACACAACCTGAAGTCAGGCATGGCCTCCACAGCGATGAACAACATTTCTAAACTCTGCCAGACAAAAGGTCACTTCTGCTTCCAGCGCAGCGCATGCTCTCCGTTCTGCAGGACATCCTTCTGGATCTTACAACAGAGACTATTGTGAAGACAAACTGTAAGTACTCGATTGTTCCAGGGTCTTCAATCATGGTGTAAAGAGGGGATGACAGATTAGATCAGTGCATGCAAAGGCTGGAAAATATTACACACCAACACAAAGGGAGATGGGAAATAGTTTTTCTATTGTATGTAGGACTGGCAAGCCAACGTCATCGCACTTCTGCAAATGGCATTTATCATGTAGAGAAGGATAAAGGGGTATTCCCATCTCAGAGAAGAGGGGTATATCGCTAGGATATACCCCCACTGTGTTATAGGGGAGGGTCCAACCACTGGGACCTACACCTATAAATCGGGATTGGAGCCCGAAAGTGTTAAGAGGGTGCACTGTGCATACACATCCACCCTACAATCATTTTCTATGGGGCCGGTACAAATGACCGCTGGCTCGGCTATTTCCATCAGGCCCATAGAAGCAAATGGGAGCGGTGGCCGGTCATGCGCGGTGCGCTCGCATTCATTTCTATGGGGAGAGCCCTTGGTGGTGGCCGGACCGGAGTCCTCCAGCCACCACTTTGCAGGGCTCAGTTCCCGGTATAGGGTTGGGACCGGCACCTATAAGGCAATGGGGGCATATCCTAGCAATATGCCCCCATTGTCTGTGATGAGACAACCCCTTTGATACAAGACACTTACTAATGTATTGCGATTATCCACATTGCCTCCTTTGCTGGCTTGATTCATTTTTCGAATATATATAGTTTCCCTGGTTATGACCACCCTGTAATCCAGCAGCGGTGGTCGTGCTTGCACACTACAGGAAAAGGCGCCGGACTCTCTGGTGGCCTGGGAGCTCACATAGGCACTAAAGTGTAAATGCTTTGAATCTGTGGTGGAATATATATATTTTTTTTTTAAACCCTGCTCAATAGCCTAACACCAAATCTTGTTGCGGAATTTCAGCACAGATTCTGCAACTGAGATTCAGATAAAAAAAATACACAAAACCTTATCGCAAACCGCAGATTTGCAAAATATGGACATCTTTCGTGTGCATTCTATATCTTTTCCGAGTTTCATCAATAAAAAGGACTATTCTCGTCCACAATAAGGACATGAATGTCGTCTGTGGCCACACAGATCCACAAAAAATACAAGTGTGAGCAAAAAATGCGGACATCACATGGATGAAAAAAAAAGCGTAAAAATGTGTAAAAATAACCTCACTACAGACACATTGTTCAGTGTGCAATAAGGCGAAAACGAAACTGCAATATACCAACAAGAGAGGCTTACAAAACCGGTTCAAAAGTTACACTCCCACCTTCTTTTGTGGTAGGGGAATCCCACTCAGAAGTTCTAAGGGTGGCTATCAAAACTTCTTAACTGTTGAAAGTAAAAGGAAGTGTCAGGAACTTCACCTGGATTCAGTAGATACCATTTCTCCTTAAAGAGGACCCTTCACCTGAAAATGAAAGTTAAACTAAAGACATAGCGTTACTTACATGCCCCCGGTATTGCTTATTCATTCATTCTTTAATCTGTGCCCCCGTTTGTCTGCGCTGCCCCCCCGGAATATTTGCCTTGTATGCTAATGAGCCATTCGGCTCAACTTGATGGGCCTTCAAAAGTTCTCCTAGGCGTGTCATTCTTCTCCCTGGCACGGAGCGCATCCAATCAGCGCGCTCCGCTCTTAACCAGGGAGAAGATGCTCCAGTTCTCGCGAGAACTGGAGCGATTTCATCCACCTGGAGCCGGCGCCATCTCGCGAGAACTGCAGCGTCTTCTCCCTGGCTAAGAGCGGAGCGCGCTGATTGGATGCGCTCCGTGCCAGGGAGAAGAATGACACGCCCAGGAGAACTTTTGAAGGCCCATCAAGTTGAGCCGAATGGCTCATTAGCATACAAGGCAAATATTCCGGGGGGGCAGCGCAGACAAACGGGGGCACAGATTAAAGAATGAATGAATAAGCAATACCGGGGGCATGTAAGTAACGCTATGTCTTTAGTTTAACTTTCATTTTCAGGTGAAGGGTCCTCTTTAAAGGCTAAGTACACCTTTGAGGGCAATTAAAAAAAAAAATATATAAATTGCATTGTACTCTTTTTGAGCTAAAAATCTTTTTTTTCAATGGGTCTTTATTAAAAAGTTTGAACCACTGTCTTTGTGCAGCCTTGTGTTTATCTAGTAGCAGGATCTGAATTTTCACTCTGTTCTGCCACACAGCTCAGCTGACGGCTCCTTATCTCTGACCTTAGAAACACTCATTATAGCTTGATTCTTATCTTACTGATAAGAAGGAGGCTTAGGGTACTTTCAGACTTGCCGCAGAGGATTCCGGCAGGCAGTTCCGAACGCAAACGGATGCATTTCAGAGACTGATGCGGATCCGTCTCACAAATGCATTGCAATACCGGATCAGTCTTTCCGGTTGTCATCTGGAAAAACGGATCCGGTATTTATATTTTTCTCATTTTTAAAAGGTCTGCACATGCACAGACCGCAAAACCAGATCTGTTTTGCCGGAACCCTTGGGTCCGGATCCGGCATTCCGGCAAGTGTTCAGGATTTTTGGCCGGAGAGAAAACTGCAGCATGCTGCAGTTATTTTCTCCGGCCAAAAAACGTAAGAGGAACTGAACTGATGCATCCTGAACGGATGCTCTTTAGGGATGTCCCGATACTATTTTTTTTAAGACAGAGTACCGATACTTTTATTTAAGTACTCACCAATATCAATTATGGTGTGGTAATGTTTTTACAGCAAATTTCAATAAAATTTAGTGATAGGGCAGTGATGTACAAAGAAACAGCGGCGCAGTTGCTGATCGCAATGAAAAAAAAATAAAGCTGGAATTTGGTTGCTATGGACAACGGCTTTACTTTTCCTTTGCGCAAGGGTTAATAAATGAATGGGCATATAAGGAGGGGAATGGGCATATAACAGTGATTCCCAACCAGCGTGCCTCCAGCTGTTGCAAAACTACAACTCCCAGCATGCACGGAGATGTAGTTTTCAACAGCTGGAGGCACACTGGTTGGGAATCACTATTATATCCCCCCCCCCCACCTTATTTTATATTCACTGTTTGAACATGAAATGGAGAGAAATTAACTGAATTTCTCCTCCATTTCACCCACCTGGCCTGCTGCAACCCTTCCCATGCGGATGCACCAGAGTACTGGGAGGAAGTGACTTTAACCTCTCCCCAATGCTAGGCAACCGCACGGGACTTGGGAGCTGCCGCACAGAAGTCCCGCCCCCACGCCAATCAGCTGGGACACGCTGCCACCCCCACGTTGATCGGCTGGGAGCGCCGCCGCATGTAAGCAGACACAGGACCCGCCGCCCCCCACCGCTGATCATCTGGGACACAGGAGGCGCTGCTGCGCGGCCATCAGGTATCGGCAGTGGTATCGGTGACATTTGCACAAGTACAAGTACTCATGCAAATGTCCGGTATCGGGACATCCCTAATGCTCTCCATTCAGAATGCATTAGGATAAAACTGATCAGTTATTTTCCGGTATAGAGCCCCTGTGACGGAACTCAATACCGGAAAACAAAAACGCCAGTGTGAAAGTAGCCTGAAATAAGCGGTTATGATTAAAAGATAAGGTTTATTAGATGACCAGCACAAAGTGAAAATGAAAGTACCATTCACACAGCTAGACAAAGAGTTAACCCTTTGGGACAGAGTAGCTCAATATATTTAAATAAAGTGACTTAAAAAATGACTTCACCCAAAAGGAGTTGTAGTTTCAGAACAGCTGGACTGCCGGAGGTTGCTGATCCCTGATATAAGGCCTCATGCACACAACCAAATTTATTTATTTTTGTCCGCATTCGTATGTCCATTCCGTTGCCCCGCAGACAAGAATAGGCATCTGTAATATATTTCAGGGCCTGAAGAAGGGGAAAGTGTGGGATGTACACAGCTGGTATCTGCGTTTTGCGGATACGTATGAATGTATGTATGTTTCTGCGATCACTTAAAAACGCAACCATCGATTTCAACAAAACTTGGTATACACATCCCTTTAGCTATAGGCTAGGGCTGCACAACACATAGGGCACTGCTACATGTGTCGGGCGACAATTTTATAATGATAGGCTATGGTGTCACACTGCGACATGTGACATGTTGCGACTGACAGTCGCAGAAAAATCCATCCATTATAAAAATTGGGGTATGGGCTGCTGTGGAGTTCACTGTTAAAGGGGCGGGGTGCTGTAGAGGTCACCGTTATGGGGGATACTGTGGATCTCTTTTTATCAGATCTTTTTTATTGAGCATTTACAATGTAAATACACTGTTGTACAGATCATAAGCAGATATGATACACAGGACATAGCTTTCATAAGGCTGACAGCAGACAGGTTACCAAACAGTAATTAGCACTCAAATTTCCACCCATCCCCCCCACCCACCCCACTTTAGCACAAAAGTTGCAAAGAAACAATACTAAACATTTCTATTCAGACGTCGAAACGACAACCATGGTTCCCACAGTTTCTCAAATTTTGATGGGCATCCACGCTTCTGGTACACCACTCGCTCATAACTTAACATCGTATCAACTGTACTTAAGAATTCGCCTAAGGTTGGCGGCGCTGTCTGTATCCAATGCAAGGCAATTAACTTTCTAGCAACATATAGCACTCTACCTATTGCTGTTTTATGTACCTGACTAGTGGTCATTTCAGAGACATATCCCCAACACACACACTCTAGGGTCAGGCGGTATCCGTACCTCATATGCGTCCTGTATAGTCTGAGTTACCATTTCCCAGTATCTCCCTAGCTTCTCGCACTTCCACATCATGTGCATCAAGTCCGCAGATTCTACAGAGCACCTTGGACATTCAGCCGTAGGTCTAAAACCTATGCGGAACAAAAAAAAAAGTGTCTTGTAGACCCCTGTGGACTATAAAACAACTGCGAGAGTTTACGTCCTTCACTCAAGGAAGAGAGAGGTATCGCCTCCAGTATGTCAGACCATTGGTCATCTGTTAGTTCGCCTACATCTTTTTCCCACTTACCCCTAGCCGCCAGCGGATGTAATAGTAAAAACTTATCGAGCAGCAGCTTGTATATACAGGAGATCATACCTCTTTTCGCCCCTTTGGACAGAATCTGGTGCAATGCGATATCCCTCCCTGCCACCACAGTCGGACCCCTAAATGTGGAGTTGTATGCATGTCTCACCTGAAGGTACTTATAGAAGTGGGTCCTAGGTAACTCATATACTTCTTGCAGCCTAGCGAAGGACATGAAATTTTTGTCTTCCAGAAGGTGGCCTAATATCAGGATACCCTTCCTTTTCCATGCTCCAAAATCAGACAAAGGGATTGTCCCACAGTGGAGTGTATTCCGTATTGCCAACAACACCTCTTAGCTGCTTAACCCTGTTCCATGCGGACTGCATCAAGTATCCCAGATCTCCCATCGGACCACTTTTCCCGCCACCCCTAGTCTCCAGGAGCAACATTAGGTCACTAGACGACAAGCAATGAGCAAACAGCTGACATGTCACCTCACTCGGCTCCATCCACCCTTTAAAGTGTTGGCATTGTGCAGCCAGGAAGTACACCCAGGGGTTCGGCACTGCAAGGCCCCCATCTGTTTTAGGATATTGCAATGTTTCAAGTTTAATTCTCGGTTGCCCCTTGCGGCTTGCACCATATGAGCTCCCTGAAAGTAGCATTGATAGGAACAAATTTAGACTTAGACAGCCAGACCGGGGAATTGTGTAAAACATAGAGTAGCTGGGGTATCAACACCATTTTTATAAGATTCGCTCTTCCCGCCACCGACAGGTACAGTTTACACCATGCCTTGACTTTATTCCTAAATTTAATAACCAGCGGGTCAAAGTTAAGGCGCTCAAAGTCCCGAATTCTAGGGGATACATGAACACCCAAGTACTTAAAGGTTGCTACGCATGGGATATTTCTTTCTCGCAATGTCTGCGACTGCACTTGCCCGTCAAGCAGCATAATCGCCGATTTACCCCTGTGGATATCTTTTAACGACACACAAACATTAAATGAAATATCCCCGTGCGAAGCCGGGTCCTTCTGCTAGTCACCAATATAAAGGTAGCAGTCATCACGCCAGTACAGTACTATACACACCACAACATAAACTCTGCTTCACCCCCGCCGCTCAGCCACAACAAAAACGACTACTTTTCTTTGAGGTTAGTCAGAAGCTGAGATTTTATGGAGCGACGTACACCGCAATGCGAGAGATGAAACCGAATACACAAGTCGGAGAGATTATCCAGTCCGTATAGTAACACGATGCAGTCCAGCTTTACAGGTGGATTTAGTGGACTGGCCCCACAATAAGAACACGCACATCATGCACACAACAGAGGGGGGCAGGGCGCTCAACATTTTGTCCAAGAAAAAAAAATCGTAACAAAAAAAATAAGGCGGCAACTGTATACTAAATGGATATTTTGAGGAATTAAAAGGGTTGTCCGATGGTGGAAAGTAACTGCTCCCGGACCAACGTCTGGCCCCTGTCTTCACCAATCAATGGCCTCAACGTGATGCAACAAGAGCAGCACGTGACCACCGGGGCGACGCGCATGCCGACGGGACATCGCTAGAGATGAGCGAACTTCTGTTTTAAGTTCGGCGTCTAAAGTTCGGCTTCCGGTTAGCGGAGGATCCCGATATGGATTCCGAATTCCGTTGTGGTCCGTGGTAGCGGAATCAATAATGACCATTATTGATTCCGCTACCACGGACCACAACGTAATTCGGAATCCATATCGGGATCCTCCGCTAACCGGAAGCCGAACTTTAGACGCCGAACTTAAAACAGAAGTTCGCTCATCTCTAGACATCGCTCTTCAAGTCCAGCCAGGACCTGAAGCAGCAGAGATGGAGTATGAACAGGTGACTTGTTAAAATTTTACACTGTGCCCAGTACCATGAAAATCCTTTAAAGGGGTTGCCCACTTTTTGTTACTGTTGACCGATGTGTTTGTGAGATGACTATACGGCACTTACTAATATAGCCACGGTGACATTCTGTGGCATCTTCTAGATTTCATAAGGTATGCTCACTTTACCAAGTCTTTTGTGCTGTCCACACACAGAGGTCTTGTCCATAAAATGGCTGCTGATGGAGGGTCATGTGACCAGACACTCAGACTCCTCCATTCAAACCCACCTTTCTTTGGCACGTGCACAGTTGGGAGTTTAGTGCGGGTTCAGTATGTTAGAATAGAGGAGGCTGAGTGATGCGTCTGGTCACATGACCCTCCATCAGAGGCCATCTTGTGGACAACACAGATTAGCCCAACAAGGGGACATGGCTTATAAAATATAGCAAATGGGATGAATACCAACAAAGGCTATATCAGTAAGTGCCATAGTGTTCTCTTACCCACACATTGGTCACAAGCAGTCAGAAAGTGGTGAACCCCTTTAAATATAATCAAAAATAGTTGCCATCCTTCAGTCAGTTTTTTTTGCCTTTGGCCTCCAGCACACGACCAGTGTGTTTTGCGGTACACAAAACACGGATGGCGTCCGTGTGTGTTCCGCAATTTGTGGAACGGCACGGACAGCCTTTAATATAACTGCCTATTCTTGTCCGCAAAGCACGGACAAGAATAGGACATGTTATATTTTTTTTGCAGACCAGGGAACAGAGCAACGGATGCGGACAGCACACCACTCCATTAATTTCTATGGCAGCGCCAGAGACAGCCGACTACAGCGCTATCTATACAATACAACGTGGACACTGCGGGTTCAGGAGGTGTACCCCACCTCCACATGGAATCAGGACAACGCAGGGTTGGGAACCCCAGAACATCACCCTGGCTCAGCAGTGCCAAGACAGCTGGCATAACTGCTGACTGGCAAAGACCAGGCAGGTATTCGCTTGGGCTATGACCACATGGCGTGGCTGCAACAACCACATGGACGACAGGTGGCTCTTGTTAACTAATGAAGACTGTACTGCTAAGGGTACTTTCACACTGGCGTTTTTCTTTTCCGGTATCGAGTTCCATCCTAGGGGCTCAATACCGGAAAAAAACTGATCGTTTTATCCAAATCAGGATGTCTTCAGTTCAGTCACTGTACGGTATTTTCTCAGTCCAAAATTCCAGAACACTTGCCAGAATACCGGATTTGGCATTATTTTACATTGAAATGCATTAATGCCGGATCCGGCCCTAAGTGTTCCAGAAAAACGGATCCGGTTTTGCGGTCTGCGCAGACCTTTAAAAAAAAATTAAGATAAATACCGGATGCGTTTTTCCGGTTGACAACCGGAGAGACGGATCCGGTATTGCAATACATCCGCATCCGTCTACAAATGGTATCAGTTTGCATACAGATTGCCGGAATCCAGCGAGGCTAATATGAAAGTAGCCTTAACCCTGCTTTCTGTTAAGCCCTGCGCCTTTTTGGAGCATATCCGCATTTGTTTTGACACTTTTCAAAAACAAGTATCCATTTTTAATATAACGTAATAGGATTTGGTGACTGACATTTCCCCCCCCACATTTCCCAGACATTAATAGTTGAAAAAACAGATATGAGTAAGGCTACTTTCACACCTACGTTAGGTGCGGATCCGTCTTGTATCTGCACAGACGGATCCGCACCTGTAACGCAAATGCTTGTATCCCTTCAGAACTGATCCGTTTTGAACCATTTGTGAGAGCCTTGAATGGATCTCACAGGCGGAATTCAAAACGCCAGTGTGAAAGTAGCCTAACACATGCTTTACATTATATATATATATATATATATATATATATATATATATATATATATATATATATATAATTTTTTTTTTTTGCACGTTCTGTTATATGCTACACTTGTACTACATCTGGGCAATTACAATCTAGGGTTACATCCAGGACACCCTTCAATAAAGGTTTACTGCGTTCAAATGTACGGTATATACTGAACGGACAGCAGAAAGACGATGTGAACAGCCCCCAACACACGTGTGGATCCGCTTGCGAGGCACAAATTTGAAACTCAGACTAGGATTTCTCCCATCTTCTTCAAAAAAAAAAAAAAAAAAAAAAAAAAAAAAAAAACACACCCCATGTCAGATCTGCCATAGGCGTGCGAATATAGCCTTCGAGGACCCACTCCCTCCCCTGTGTGACAACTCAGGAGGCAGGAACGCCTTTTTTGTCATCGAGTCAGAGCAGCGCCTACAGAACGAGAGACAAAAGCCAAGTAACCTCGCAGGTTACGTTATGTAGCAGGTGCATTGTGCACGGCTCAGAGCGAGCAGAAATATGACCTCGGTGGGCGCTGGGCCAAACATTACCTTCCCTGCAAGCTTCCATTACAACAGACGAGCACATAATGCTGACACAAGAGATTTAGGTTCAGTTTCATTTCAAACCTTTCCCATCCCACAGAACGAGAGGCCTGCAGTACGTACAACGGCTTTCCCGAAACGTAATCCTGCCATAATATGGTATGCTTGGTGTCAAGCGCCCGCACCACTGTCACAACACGGTTATGGGTTATTAGGCCTCTCATCAGCGTCAGTGAACACCAGCTCCATTTTAGGCCGGAGTCACATCTGTGGCATTCCGATCCTGCACAAACGCCGGATCAGTCGTCCATTGCACTCAGTGGTTTTTGCTCGGCCGAAACAAGGCATTTGTGCTGGAAAAGCAGCTGGGTCACTACCGGATCCCATCATGGTCAATGGGGATCCAGCAATATGCAGTCATACCAGGCAATGACTGATCGGAGCAGCTCCAGTAGCCTGCTCCTCAGCCAGATCAGGCTACCAGATTCCGAACGATACTGTGAACGTAGCTTTAGGCCCCATTCACACATCCGCAATTCCGTTCCGCAAAATGCGGACCTATTCGATTCTATGGGGCAGCACGGATACAGAATTGCGGAGCCGCACTTCCAGGTCCGCAATTCTGTTCCCGAAAAAAATAGAACATGTCCTATTCTTGTCCGCAATTGCAGACAAGAATAGGGATTTTCTATTAGTGCCAGCAAAATGCAGACCGCATATTGCCGCTGTCCGTGTTTTGCAGATCCGGATCCGTTTTACAGACGTCTAAATTGAGCCTAAAGAAGGGGCTGTATTTTTTCTAAAAAGAACCGGCTGTGCAAGTATTTAAAAATAAAAAAAATCCAGTCACTGGGTCATAAAATAGTCAAATACATGAGTCAAAATGTAAAGTGCAGAAGCCTGAGCTGATAAAGCAGCAGAGCCGCCACCACCAGCCGTTATCACTCCGAAACATACCACACATGGGAACAAGATAGTGGCAGACATAAGAGAGGAAGCCTCAGAAATAGGTCCTGCACGGAAAGCATAAAAAAAATATAACAGCGTGGACGCGTCTTCCCCATAGACTGCTATGGGTCCAAACTGGGCCTCTGGAAGGGGATCATCTCTCATGGAATCCATGAGAACATTTTCTGTCTTATTACTGAAGCATTGTCCCCTAGAAGTCTTGTGGACAACATCTAGTCAGTGACCTACAGACACAACCTATAGACAAGGGAAACGGCTGTCTGATGGACAAAAAAAAACTGCTGCATGCAACGATTTTTGTCGAGCCCGAAACCCGGCATTTATTCCGGAAATTGGTCGGGTCACCGCTGGACCTCATCGCAGTCAATGGGGATCTCCTAATAGAGATGTGAGTGAGGCCTAAGGCAATAATATCCTTTGGGTAGGTCTTGGGCGAGCAACCTCCGGAACGCCTGCTGTGGTGAAACCGCAACTCCCAGAAGGTTCCCTTCACTTCTATGAATGGAGAACAGCCAGACAAGTGTGTATACTGGGAGTCGTAGTTTCACCACAGCTGGATTGCCGGAGGTTGCCGATCCCCGGGATAGGTGATCCATATCAGATTAGCAGGGGTGCTGTGACTTGGACCTCCACCAATCAGCCAGTAGAAAACCCCTTTAAAGATTTTAACACAACGCTCTCTATGAATTATTGGTTTCTGTGCAATTATTTTCAGGCATCTTACAGCTATTAACTCTGCGGCTCCTTCCACTTAGAGTCGCCCTTGAAGAAAGACCTGGGAATAACCAGAGCAGCACAGTCAAGACCCTGGAGCATCAGCCCGGAGAAGTGCACTGAAGAACGGAGGACACGCTCGCTTCCCGTGAGCGGCTAAGAGCCAGATATTGACAGGGCTGACTCCTTCCTTTGAAGCAATTAGAGCTGCAATTTCACCAGTCCGATTCCTAAAAGCCAGATGGGAATTGCAAGGCCAGTAACCAAGTAAATTCTTGACTTGTCTGCAAGTTTCATGCTTCCTCCCTGGCAGTCCATTAACTCCTACCTACACCGACCCATATGCTCCTCTTCTGCAGAGAGGAGGAGTGAAAGTCACCGGCTGTTAAAGGGAGTAAAACCATCTCCGCAACACATTAGCGAGGGCTACGTCCACGACAGTCAAACGCTTATACGAGAGGTCAACATCTGAGTCATTTCATAGCAGGAGCGCTACAGAAATCTGAGACACCATGAGTGAATCCAGAAACAGCAGCTTAACAGAAAACTAAAGGGAACCTACACAGCCCTTAAAAGGGGTTTTCCAAGTATTTGATTGGTGGGGGGGCTGAGATCCGGAACCTCCGCCGATCAGCTGCACGAGACAGCACGGCGCTCACGGTAGTGCCACGGCCCTTCTCTCAGCTCACCAAGCACCGTGCCGTACATTGTATAGCGGCTGTGCTTAGTATCGCAGCTCAAACCCCCTTCTCTTCAATGCGCTGAAGTGCGCCTAGGCCATGTGACCGATGAATCTGAAGTCACATGACCTAGGAAAGGCTGCAGTGCTACTGCAAGCGCCGGCACCTTCTCAAACAGCTGATGGGGGTCTGACACCCGGGGCCCCCACCAAACAGTCAGATGCTGATGACCTATCCAGAGAAAACCCCTTTTAAACCGCCATCACAGCGCAGTAAAGGATCGAGAGAGACATCTTCCCAAACCCGTTACGATCCTTAATAACGCTAAGGGGGATCCACTTATACAAAGTGCGACACAAAATAACCAACTTTACGTCGGATGTGCCTAAGGCCTATTTTACATCAATTTTCTCCTGGTCAGGAAGAACCATCAGAAGTTCACAGCTGTGATGATTTGTGCCATGCTCTACAACAGATCATCTGGTGGAATAATAACCCCCACTATACGGTCCTCCAAAATACTAAACGGGGGCTTAGGACTCCTTCACGTATGTCTGGGTTCTGGCTCTATTCCCCCTCCTGTGTGGTGCAGAAAAAGCTGCATGGAAACTGGAGCTCGAAGAGATCTGATCATTCATATACATGTCGCACATCATCCTGCCGAATGTCAGACAGCACACAGTATATGTAGCAGCACCCTGCTCCGAGCGCAAAGACGCATGCGATTCAGAGTAATCCTTGTTTCCAGAGCTTGCATTAGGCTACATTCACACAAACGTATTTAGTTTCCGTGTCCGTTCTTTTTGCGGATAGGATGCAGACCCATTCATTTTAGTGGGCCCGCAAAAAATGCGGACAGCACACAGTGCGCTATCCGCATCCATATGTCCGTTCCGTAGCCCTGCAAAAAATATAAAATATGTCCTATTCTAGTCTGTTTTGCGGACAAGGATAGGCATTGTTACAATGGATCCGCAAAAAAATAAAAAGCCTTTTTTTGGCGAACCGCAATCTGCGCACCGCAAAACACATACGGTGGTGTGAATTTAGCCTTAGGCTAGAGCAGATTTTGCTGCAGATTAGACGCAGTTTCATTCTTTGCACTGGAAAGGGTGAAATCTGCAGCACAATCTGCAGTATAACTTGCCAGGCTCCAGGTTTCAATTCCACAATACGGCAGCTGTTCTGCTGCACTTCCCGATTCTGTGGGGTCACGCGACCCCTCGCAGGCAGACTCATGCGATATAAATCCCACAACTTCTCAGGAGTAACCAGCACCGACTTCCATTATTCTGCTCCGTGACAGGAGTAGAAGAACGAAAAACTGAAGTCCATGGGGATGACCCAGAAGAAGCATTTTCAAGATCTTGCCTTTGTTACGGGGCACCCGTCTCCCGGCAGGTGCCCTCTCATCTACTCCCTACTGTCTGGCACCACAGCTGGGGCAGCATGCATAGACCGGGCATGCAATAATAGAACCAGAGTTTTAGCTACCAGCAGTCAGAAAGGGCTAACACATGTAAACTGGAATTAGCGCAAAAGTAAACCGACTGTCTAAATAATTAACCTCTTGGTGACCACCCACATTCCTTATCAAGGCGGGCAATAAGGGACCTTCGCTCAATGCGAACATGGGGTGCTGGTGGCTGGAATTGCCTCCTGGTCTACCATCTGTGGAAGCCTATTAGGCCCTTGCAGAGGCAGGAACTAATAGGCTGTCAGTGTGTAATGACAGGTGCGATACAAGTAGCACCGTGTACTGTATTAGGCTAGCGTAAAACAAATTATATAAAGGATTATGAAAACATGGAGGTCTTGCCTTATAAAAGGCTTTGGGGGAAAATTTACAGGGACCGCCGTTTTCACACCAAGCTGCCGGAGGATTGGACGTGCGCCTCATCATAAATTAGGCTAATCTGAGGCAGGGGCTGGTGTCGTTTTTCGCCAACATGTATGCCTGTTTCAAGGAGTGCAGGTTAGTAAATTGGCACAGCCCCCCCGCCCAACTGGCGAAACCTTTTCAACATGGACCATGCGACTTAAAGGGGTTTTCCGGGATTTTACTGTACTGTACAGCCGAAACGTCCAAGACGACGGGCAGAACAGGAAGCTGTGCACGCATGGCGCACTGCCTCCTCTTCAAACAGCTGATTGCGTGGGTTTCAGACCCCCGCCAATCAGATATTGATGACCTATCCAGAGGATAGGTCATTAATATCAACGGCCTGCACAACTCCTTCAAAAATCACACGGCTGGTCAAAAAGGGGACTCGCGACTATTTGAGTCGTAAAAATAGTCGCAAGCCCTTTGATAAATGACCCCTTCATGTTAGTAAATAAAATAATAATTAAGAGTAAAATGAAATCAATATCTTAATTGTTCCCAAAAGTCGTACCATTGAAAACTACAGCTCGAAAACTGTCACAGCTCTCGCAATAAAACCGTGAAAAACAACACATTCTTCATGGTCGGTAGTGATGGCTACTAGATCAGTCTTCATACCATTATCAGGAGCGCCTTATATAAAGAAATAAAATATAAAAATAAAATAACATTTATACGCAGAGGCGATCAAAACCTATCACAGCTCCTGTCGTCCTCATATGTGCGCTAACCGCTCAGAATCACATCCCCCGCCTGAATAGGCTCCGTGTAGAGGGTCTGTCATTTCTACTGGAAGCCTCGCAGAACCTATAAACCCATCTTATGAGTGGAGAAGCCGTGGTGTGAACAGTACCCTCTGGAGACGAGCCAGGCTACAATGTGCAGGAGAACAAGCTTCCATATGCAGAGCCTCGAAGGCGAGCCAAACGCGCGCTCTGCCGAGACCAAATGAAACATCAGCCAAAGCCTCCCAGAGAACGTAATACTCCGATGAGGATGTAGTTATAGAAAGCTTCCTTACCAGACCCAAACGGGTCAATGACAATTCTCCTTCGTTAAAAAGGAGTGGCTCCAGTTCTAGCAAAGACAAGTCATTAACAAGATTTAGCAATTCTAATCATTGTATGAAAAAAAAAAACACTGAATGTTCTACTGGACATGTCTCTGCCAATTCTTCATGGTTTTCAAGATCTCTGCTTGCTGTCCAAACCTTCATTGCTTACTAAGGCTAACGCACACTGTGTTTGACATGCACACCGGGAAAATCTTATCTAAAAAGGAGGCCAAAAGTGTCCCCTAAAGCAGTGGTCCCCAACCTTTTCTGCACCAGGGACCGGTTTCACGCAAGATATATTTTTCCTGCGGACTGGGGGGGGGGTAGGGACACATGTCAGGACGGGTGATGTAGCAGAGGTCAGTCACACACAACAAAATACAATATTGCCAATAATAACACTTTAAAAAGGCCATAATCCCAGTGACTTACAGGTGACGTCTCCTCTGACTGGAGTCGGTCTCTTTCCTTTCTTTCCTCAGTCTTGCACAGATCACGTCTGTTGACAACTTCTTTCTGCAAAATTGAATACACCTATTTAGTGTTAATGCCTCAGTTTATGCCCCTACTTGGTAATCACCTCCATTTACTCCCCAGTAGTAGTGCCCTATGTACATGCCCCCCTCAGTAGGGGCCTCTATACATATAAAGCCCCCAGCAGTGGTCTCTTCAAATATAGCCTGGCCCCCCAGCACTGCCTCTTCACAAATATTACCCCTAGTAGTGTCCATAAACAAGTACCCACCTCGCTCATGCTGTCATTCTTCCACCCCGCTTCATTTATGACAATGAGGGACATTCACACTAGCGTTTTTCTTTTCCGGCACCGAGTTCCGTCCTGGGGGCTCAATACCAGAAAAGAACTGATCAGTTTTATCCTAATGCATTCTGAATGGAGAGTAATCCGTTCAGGATGCATCAGGATGTCTAAAGTTCAGTCTTTTTGACTGCAGCATGCTACGGTTTTATCTCCGGCCCAAAAAAACTGAACACTTCACTGAATGCCGGATCCGGAATTTTTTACCATAGGAATGTGTTAGTGCCGGATCCGGCATTCAAAATACCGGAATGTGCAGACCAGAGAAAAAAATAAAATAAAAATGTGAAAATAAATGTGGATCCGTTTTTTTCCTTATGACACCGGAAAGATGGATCCGGTATTGCAAAGCATTTTTCAGACTGATCAGGATCCTGATCAGTCTTACAAATGCCATCAGTTAGCATACGTTTTGCCAGATCCGGCAGGCAGTTCGGCCACGGAACTGCTTGCCGGATCTCTCTGCCGCAAGTGTGAAAGTAGCCTAAGTAAGTTGCGCCAGAATTATGGCGTACAATACGAGAAAAAGGTGTTTTGATTTGCACCAACTAAATCAACTGTCCTCTCCAGAAATTTCACCATAAAGAATGCATCGCACCAGAAAATAGTTATAAATGACAAAGCGGGCGGGGCTATGAAATTGGCGCATATTACGCTTCATTTATCATCCTCTTATGGGCAGAAATAGCTGAAATTGTTGCAGACAATGAAGCCAGCTTATGTGGTGGTGTTTTGTGTAAAAAATAAAATAAAATGCATGTATGGCAGAAAGATGCGACTTTTTGACAAAAAGTCGCATTTATGAAAAGAAAAACCAACTCGTCGTGGGAACAAGTGGTCGGTAAGTATTAAAACAGGACGCGTTTACTTGTATCTAATGTAAATGAGCCAAACTGCAGGGTTCTGTCAGTAAATTGACATCAACAAAAATCTCCGGAGTCTGAGACAATATGCTTCAAAAGTCGCACGTGCAGTCTGGCAGGGGTTGGCTGAAATGGCGCATTTCAGTAAGTAAATTTTTTTTTTTAAAAGTCAAATTTTTGTGCTATTGGCGGATAATCAAGTTTATATTTAAATATAAAATATATTTTTTGGCGCAAATTACGCCATTATTGATAAACGTCCCCCCAACGTGTGGGCCTCGTCATAAATTAGGCGCATCCTCCAGGAGATATAACTTTTTGTAATAGTTTTCTGCGTCTAATGCAGAATGATTCGGCACGGCCACTGCCTCCATACAGAAAGCCAATCGCCAGTCCATGCGTCGCGCTGTAGACGTGGAAGCGGACCATTCTCATGGAGCTGGACGTCCACAAGACTCCTTTGGGAGGCCCGGTGTACTTGTAGAGCCTGATAAATTTGGGAAAATGTACAACTGCCGCACATGCGAGCGCCATCTGCCAAAAGGCTGTGATCAGCTCATACTCGTACTTTCCTCCAAGTCATCTGCACAGAACAGTCATTGGCTGCAATGACTAACAGAAGAGGAATTCTCTAAGATTTCGTCATGCTTTAAAATTGGTGGAGGAAAAGCTGAAATGTAACAAGTGATTTTTAAACTACTGTCCCGCCAAATGCCTTGTAGTTCTTCCCTTTAAAGGAACCTGTCATCAACTTTATGCTGATCTCACTGAGGGCAGCATAAAATAGTGAGAGAAATGCTGATTTCAGCCGTGTGTCACTGATGAGCTAAAAGTACCGTAAGTGGTTGCTGAGAATCAGCATTATAATTGTTGCAGCCCGGGCCTTGAAAAGAGTCCAGTCTACCTGGGAAGAGTCATAGTTATACATAATCTCCTGCTCTCCCGCCCATCTGCTGATGATTGGCAGTTCTGTCCTAGAGAGAAAGAGAGAAAACTCTGTAGAAGACTGTCAGTCATCAGCGGGAGAGCAGGAGAGCAGGAATTCATAACCAGGACTCTTCAGGTGGCCACGACTCTTTTCCAGGCTCAGTCTGCAATGATTGTGATGTCTGTTCTCGGCAACCACTTACTTTTTAATGACAGACTGCTGAAATCAACTCACCTGTGTCTACTTTATACTGCCATTAGTAAGGGCAGCTTAAAGTGGATGACAGGTTCCTTTTAAAAGGACATCACTCTACGTCCCTGCCACGCAGGCAGATGTCCGCATGACACAATACAGAATAATGCTGTGCCGAGACCATCTTTATACACGTCCCGGCTTGGCCTCTTCTCAGGAGGTAAAGAACTGGGAATCTATAGGTTTTCAGCCTGGTGTGAGGATGAGCAGATGACAAGGTGACATATGTTGTGCAGTCAGCTGTGGAGTCATCTGTCACCTCAAGAGGATGGAGACAAGGAAATGCACGCGATACAATGTATCCCCCTGCGCAGCCAAGTATCATTTATAGAACAGTTCAAGACGCAAGCTGTCACCTCGTCTGACGTGTCCCGTTTTAGTAACCACTTGCATGTAATCATTTTAGAGCATCTATTTTTATAACAGATCCTCCATTATCCCAACTAGAAGTTTATAAATGAATTGCCAACCGTCTGGGGCTTTTCACTGCACAGTCTGACACTATCTAACCAGTGCGCAGGTTGTGCAGGGACCCCCCCCCCCCCAACTGTTAACACCCATCTGGACCTCCACTGCAAACTTCTAGCAGGAATAATATAAGAACCGCACAATACAGAGATAAGACTACACATTCCAGAATTGCCATTACATGCAGGATTTCCCGGACTGAACAAGGCTCATTTAACCCAAACTCACAGCATCCAAATGATTTAGGACGCTGCGGGTTTACGCCTGACCACGGCTCTACTGAGCTACGCTCACGGCATTAGGTCAGCACAGTACACCCATGGTGAGGCAGGAACTCACAGCATCACAAGTCATGATGATGGTGTGAGATGGGGGTCAGAGGAGCAGCGTTCAATCCGGGAAGTACAGCCACACGAAACGCGTTTCTCAGATCGAGCACGCCCATGTGAAATTAGCCTTTTTAGCGATTTTCAGGTCTGACCACTGAGATCCTGGCTGATCGCTAGGCAGTCTCTACCATCCGTTCAGCTCACCTTTGTCATATGGTCTTGCATTATATTCATGTGGTCAGCCGGAAAAAATAAATAAATAAGCGAAGCAGAGCCACTGCATTTTGCAATGCCGGACAGACGCCCACCGATCAGACATTGGTGACATAATGTAGTGCGAGACGGAACGACGCATTTAATAGAAGATAATCAAATGGAAGATACGTGAAATGCAATAAGATAATACTACGGGCATCTAAAGGAACTAAGCAAGACGGACAGGCAAACAGTAAGGAAATCATAAAGCACATCCACAATAAACAGGAAGCGCTGTCTACTAAGAATGTAAATATCCTGGAAGACAGAAGAAAGTCTACACTGCAGTCACACTTCAAGGCTGGATGACCAGAAGCTGGAAGGAAGCGCCATCATTCTTAGGGCTCAGTCACAATTCTTAGGCCCCTTTCACACGAGCGAGTTTTCCGCACGGATGCGATGCGCGAGTTGAACACATTGCACCCGCACTGAATCCTGACCCATTCATTTCTATGGGGCTGTGGACACGAGCGGTGATTTTCACGCATCACTTGTGCGTTGCGTGAAAATCACAGCATGCTCTATATTCTGCGTTTTTCACGCAACGCAGGCCCCATAGAAGTGAATGGGGTTGTGTGAAAATCGCAAGCAAGTGCGGATGCGGTGCGATTTTCACGCACGGTTGCTAGGAGACGATCAGGATGGAGACCCGATCATTATTATTTTCCCTTATAACATGGCTATAAGGGAAAATAATAGCATTCTGAATACAGAATGTATAGTACAATAGGGCTGGAGGGGTTAAAAAAAATATATATATAATAATAATAATTTAACTCACCTTAATCCACTTGATCGCACAGCCGGCATCTCTTCTGTCTCCTTTGCTGTGTGCAGGAAAAGGACCTGTGATGACGTCACTCCGGTCATCACATGATCCATCACCATGGTAAAAGATCATGTGAACGATCACAGGTCCTTTTCCTGCACACAGCAAAGAAGAAGACAGAAGAGAAGCCGAGCTGCGCGATCAAGTGGATTAAGGAGAGTTAAATTATTATTTTTTAACCCCTCCAGCCCTATTGTACTATACATTCTGTATTCAGAATGCTATTATTTTCCCTTATAACCATGCTATAAGGGAAAATAATACAATGTACAGAACACCGATCCCAAGCCCGAACTTCTGTGAAGAAGTTTGGGTACCAAACATGCAGATTTCTCACGCGCGTGCAAAACGCATTACAATGTTTTGCACTTGCGCGGAAAAATCACACATGTTCCCGCAACGCCCGTGTGAAAGAGGCCTTAGTCTTCACTTTCTAATGGACTGTAATGATAACTGGGCAGCTGGCACCGAGAAGAGGTAAGAGAAAATCATCATCACCGATCTTCAATCATCGTGCGCTATCATGTCCTCCATTTACCACACTGCTGTCTAGCGCATGGCGTCCAAGAGAGTTGGCAGTGATGCTTTTCATTGGCAATGAAGATCATCCTAATAGGAACGACTATTTAATCCCATGGAACCTAAGGCCGCAGTTTTACCCCACTGACATAAAAAACAAACAAACATTCATGTGATAAGAACATAGTCCTACAACTTTACAAATCGCTAGTCAGACCACACATGGAGGACTGTGTACAGTTCTGGGCTCCTGTGAACAAGGCAGACATAGCAGAGCTGGAGAAGGTCCAGAGGAGGGCAACTAAAGTAATAACTGGAATGGGGCAACTACAGTTCCCTGAAAGATTATCAAAATTAGGGTTATTCACTTTAGGAAAAAAAAAGACGACTGAGGGGAGATCTAATAACTATGTATAAATATATCAGGGGTCAGTACAGAGATCTCTCCCATCATCTATTTATCCCCAGGACTGTGACTGTGACGAGGGGACATCCTCTGCGTCTGGAGGAAAGAAGGTTTGTACACAAACATAGAAGAGGATTCTTTACGGTAAGAGCAGTGAGACTATGGAACTCTCTGCCTGAGGAGGTGGTGATGGTGAGTACAATAAAGGAATTCAAGAGGGGCCTGGATGTATTTCTGGAGTGTAATAATATTACAGGCTATAGCTACTAGAGAGGGGTCGTTGATCCAGGGAGTTATTCTGATTGCCTGATTAGGGGAATAAAAAAATTCCTTCCCGACTCCAAAGTGGGGAAAATTGGCTTCTACCTCCCAGGGATTTTTTTTGCCTTCCTCTGGATCAACTTGCAGGATAACTGGCCGAACTGGATGGACAGATGTCTTTTTTCAGCCTTATAGACTATGTCACAAGTAATATCTGGACATAATAAGGGGGTCTTCCGGGACCCAGTGGGTCCCACAAAGCCCCCTTAGTTACACAGCACACACCTGTAGGAGAAAGTTTGTAATATACTCAGCGGAAGTTACGTGGATCGGCTGCTCACTCCTCTACCGATAATCCAGCCTCTGCCGACATCATGTCCTTTACCACAGTGGATGGCGCTACACCTAATCCTTTTCACGGGGCACAGTTTTAGGCCTCATGCAGACGGCAGTTGGCCAGCCGTGGCCGTATTGCAGCCTGCAAACATGCAGGCACCAGCCGTGTGCTCCCCGCATCACGGATGTGGACCCATTCACTTAAAGTACTTCCGTGGTGTTTCTGTCCGTGCCTGCGCACCTCAAAAAAAAAAATAATAATAATAATAGAACGTGTTCTATTTTTTTGCGGTGTGGACGGATCACAGACCCATTCAAGTTGAATGGGTCTCGATCTGTCCTGGCCCCCGTGCAGACGTTGCCCGTGCATTGTGGACCACAAATTGCGTTCCTCAATGCACGGAATAAGGCTTTAGGCTAAGCTCACATATGCATGCAGGACTTACTATCCAGTCAAAAGCTGGCATTTATGTCAGAAAGCAGACAGATCCCATAATAGTCTATGGGGATCTGGCGTTGTGCGGCCGTATACGGCTATGCTAGATACGGTAAACTCCGGCAGTCTGTTCTCTGCCGGAATTAGCGAACAGATATGTGAACATAGCCTCCAAAGCGGATGTGACGTCCTGTCCAAAGCCCAGGCCGGAAACCTGGCAAAGGATGGGACGTGAACAGAAGGTGGATTTTCAGAAGAGGAGCTTCACGTGACTGGGTTCCTGGACGGCTGATCCTTCCTCAGAAGCCTTCTCTTAGGTCCCTTTCACACGAGCGAGTTTTCCGCGCGGGTGCAATGCGTGAAGTGAATGCATAGCACCCACACTGAATCCTGACCCATTTCTATGGTGCTTTGTACATGAGCGTTGTTTTTCATGCATCAGTTCTGAGTTGCGTGAAAATCGCAGCATGTTCTATATTCTGCGTTTTTCACGCAGCCCGGGCCCCATAGAAGTAAATGGGGCTGCGTGAAAAACGCATTGCATCCGCAAGCAAGTGCGATGCGTTTTCCACTGATGGTTACTAAGAGATGTTGTTAGTAAACATTCAGTCTTTTATCACGCACGTGAAAAACGCATCAAAACGCATTGCACCCGCGCGGAAAAAACTGAACAACTAAACGCAACCGCAGACAAAACTGACTGAACTTGCTTGCAAAATAGTGAGAGTTTCACTGAACGCATCCGGCCCCAATTCGCAACGCCCGTGTGAAACCAGCCTTACAGGTCTGTACAAGTGTGGAACCCCTTTACTGCATATACACCAGGTATGAACAAGACCATAAAGGACTTATTCTACAACTACAGTTAGGCCTCTCACGAATCACGACATGTGCCGTCCGTGGTTTCCACAGACCGCTCACGTGCCCATTGACATCACAGAAACATGCGCTATTGTGTCTGCGATTACGGATCCTTCACGCACATTATAGTCTATGGGTCCGGACACAAACATGGATGCCGTCCGTGTTTGGTCAGTGGCTTTATGGACTGTTGCAAAAAGTTGTTCAGAACAGGGCATTGTGGGAGTTGTAGTTTCAGAACACCTGCAGTGGCGGAGGTGGCAGATCCCTGTGGCGGTCGTTAGAACGTGATTCCCATCTACAGAAGACGGCAGATCAGTCACAAATATCTCTCCTGGGATACCCCACCTCCCCTTTAAGTTGCCACACGCATCATATAAAAAAAAGGTCCAACAAATCTAGGTGGACGACATAAGCTTTTGCACAGGACAATGACTGGGAATGAACAGTATGTTTCTGATCGCCGCTAGCTCATTCAGCAATCATCTCCTCCGTATGCGGGGGAGGGGGGGAAATCAGCGATCGCTGCTGCGATCATACAGATTCACTGTTGCCAGCAGATTCCTGTTCACACCGAGCAATGTGCTGCCGACAAACGGCGCTTTTAGAGGTCACAGAAAAGATACAATCACCCAGTGGATGAATGACTGGTGCTTGTTAATACCCGATAATTGTCCCAATCCTTAGGGTGTGTAAAAGGGACCTAACAAATTTACACTAAACCTGGTGCTGGTGGCGGCCGTTTACAATCTGTTCTGAAAACCACAACTCCCAGCATGCTGCAGCTTGACTGTTCTATAGACACAGGCGCGCACACACACATTTCCAGTGTATACCGCAAAAGTAGTAATGACGTAAGCTGATCTGTCCCTATACAGGCGCGCGCGCAGCACAACCGGCTTTACTCTCATCCGTTAATGGAATTTGGTCTGGCGATTGGCTTCCTTTTCAGAGCAGATTATCATTCTCCTAAAGCAATAGAGTCGTACAAGGAATTACCTACAAAACAGCAGGAGGGGGGGGGGGGGGGCACCAGGTGAAAAACCTAAAAAGCAGTCTGGCCACCTCGACTATGAGGTCAATGAACCACGTTACCAGGACACTGAGGAAAACAAACCAGGACTTACTTCTTGTGACATCTCCCAGTAACGGCGCGCACACAAGGAAGTGAACACCGCCACAGAGCCCAGTAAAGGAGCAAATATAGAAGGCGTCCTCCGCTGTAAAGAGTGAGCAACACTCAGCGCCAAAGGGTTAATAGAACGACTCACACGCTGTAACATACGGTACAGTCAGCATCCGAGGACTAGATGGCGCTATATAAATGGACAGTATGATCCGTGTTCTCTGAGATCACACTGTACAGCCAAACCATATCCAGGGCGCCAGGACTTAGGCTACGACCGTATTTCGGATCCGAATCTTTTGCAGACTGCACACAGACCCATTCATTTCTATGGGTCCACAAAAAAAAAAAATAATAATAGTCCGCATCCATATGTCCCTTTCAGAAATTATAGAACGCGTCCTACAAGCATGGCCATTTCTATTAACGGGACTGTGGCAAATGCGGACTGCACACAGAACTTATCCGTATTTCCCGGATGCGCAACTTGGAGACCATGAAACGGAGACTCCATTTTTTTTCCTATAATAAACTGGATTTTTATTTATAGGCTTCGAATAGTTTTAAAAATGACCAGTATCTCCATAAAGATACATTTACACTTGTTTTATTTTATTTTATTTTTTGCTGCAAAAATGCCAACTCTAGATATTAGCCGAAGGTCTAAGAGCAGAACAGACGTTTCTTTACCTACTGCCATTTTTATTAATTAGGTGGCGTATTTGTGTCTTTTTGGTTTCTTTCCCAAAAATGGGGCAGGTTGGAGCACTAGGATGTTTGTCATTAGGTGTTTTGCCAAGGCCTTCTCTATAATAGGGGAACAGACCATGAAGAAAACACCAAGACACAATCTGGAAGAAGTATCAGGACTGGCGCTCACATTCACCAGTTTTGATGCCCTTATGCGCCACAGCGAGATGCGCTTCTTCATCAAATAGGCGCATCTGTGGGCACCAGAAACTCAAATCTATAGCAGCGGGGGGCTGGCGTAGACTTGAGCTATAACATGACAGTTTCTGCCTTAGGCCTCCTACATGAACGTGTGCGCCCCGTGTCCGTGCTGGGGGCAGCCGCAGCGGTTCGCGGACCCATTCATTTTAATGGGTCCGCAATCCGGCCGTTCCGCAAAAAGATAGGACATGTCCGGGGCTGATCACCCCACCCGCACCCCACTCCATTTTCGGAAAGTGGCAAACCCAGGGTTATCAGGATGATAAGTCGCCACCATAGTTTTTTAGTACCTTTTTTGGTTTGTTTTTCGCCGCACAAAATGACTGATGATATTAGCTGAAGGTCTATAGAATATATATGTTTTCTAACTTAGTGGCGATTTTCTGCGTTTCACCATTACAAAAACACGCAGAGTGGGAAGAAAACACAAGTGGCTTTTACGGCATTTTTTTTTAATGTTACAAAAAAAGCCAGCACAAGTTTGCGTGTGAAGGAAGCCTAAGGACTCGAGCACACAAACGTGTTTTCATTACGTGTCCATTCCGTTTTTTTTTTTTTTTTTGCAGGAACCATTCATTTCCACGGGTCCGCAAAAGAAATGGAAGTTACTTCGGGTCCATTCCGTTTCCGTATGTCCGTTCCGCAAAAAAAATATAGAACAGGTCTTATTATTGTCCTGCTTAAGGACAAGGATAGAACTGTTCTATTAGAGGCCAGCTGTTCTGTAAATTACGGAATGCACACGGACGTCATCTGTATTTTTTGCGGACCGCATAATACATACACAGTCATGTGCATGAGCCCTAACGGTACCGTAACACGTTGCAGATTAGGCCTGTTTCACACTGTCGGCATAGTTCTGGCAGAGAACAGCCGGCCAGAGCTCTCTGGATCTGGGACTGCTGGACGTTTCCGGAATGCCCGCCGTTCCGTCGACTATAATGGGGTCCGGTGGAGGTCTGGTCGCTACCTGGCAAATATGTGGATGATTCGGCCGGACAAATACCAGTGCACACAGCATTATTTGTCTGGTCGAATCCCAGCACGTTTGCCGGGTAGTGGCTGGACCCGATTATAGTCCATGGGGTTGGCAGGCATTCCAATAACATCTGGCAGAGTTCTCTGCTAGAACAGCCTGACAGAAGCTCTGCTGCCAGTTGAAAGAAGACTAATATGCGTTTTTTCCAGCATGGATTTTCATGTGGAAAAACCACAACATAAGGGCTCGTGCACATGGCCGTAGTAGCGTGCATTCCGCGGGGCAGAATGTCCGGCCCATTATTGAACCGTCCTATCCTTCTCCGTAATGCGGACAAGAATAGGACGTGATCCATCTTCTTTGGCAGGTGCCACAGAACAGATGTGCGGACAGCACACTATCTACACTGAAGTGACTGGGTCCGCATCTAACCCGCAAAACATGAGGACCGGATGCGGAGAAAAAAATAATAATATATAAATACGTTCATGTGCATAATCCCAGATACAGCACCGGTAAAGTGAACGAGATTTGCCAAATCTCATGTACATTTTGTGGGGTCTTTATGTGCGGATTTTGAAATGTGTGTCACCTGTTTCTGCAAATTTCCCTCTCTGTGATCCAAAGGGTGAGATCTGGGGGCGAATCCATGTGAAAACCCGCGGATTTTGGTGTCAAAGACCTGTGTGGAAATTCTGTTTGTAAACCTGTAGCCTAAGGCCCCTTTCAGCGAGTTTTCCGCGCGGGTGCAAAACGTGACGTGAACGCATATTGTCTGCACTGAATCCTGACCCATTCATTTCAATGGGTCTGTGTACATGAGAGGTTTTTTTTCACGCATCAGTTCTGCGTTACGTGAAAATCGCAGCATGTTCTATATTCTGCATTTTTCACGCAGCCCTGGCCCCATAGAAGTGAATGGGGCTTCAGTGGAAAACGCATTGCATCCGGAAGCGAGTGCTTTTCACGGATGGTTGCTAAGAGATGTGGTTTGTAAACCTTCAGGCTTTTTTTTATCACGTGCATGAAAAACGCATCAAAACGCATTGCACCTGCATGGAAAAAACTTGCAAAATGGCGCGCGTTTCACTGAACGCATCCTGAGCCAATCCGTCACGCTAGGGCCACTGTGAAAGAGGTCTGAGGCTACTTTAACACTAGCGTTTTAGTTTTCCGGTATTGAGATCAGTCATAGGGTCTCAATACCGGAAAAAAAACACTTCAGTTTTGTCCCTATTAATTGTCAATGGGGACAAAACTGAAGAGAACTGAACGCTCCAAAACTTATTCCGTTTAGTTGCGTTCCCATGCCGGAGAACAAACCGCAACATGTTGTAGTTTGCTTTCCATTCTGGGATGCGAAGCAAGACGGATCCGGCATTACCCCCAGTGCAAGTCAATGGGGACGGATCCGTTCTCTCTGACACAATAGAAAACGGATCCGTCCCCCATTGACTTTCAATGGAGTTCATCACGGATCAGTCTTGGCAATGTTACAGATAATACAACCGGATCCGTTCATAACGGATGTATTGTCAGTAACGGAAGCGGTTTTGCTGAGCCCTGTCGCATCAGGGAAAAAAGTGCTAGTGTGAAAGTAGCTAAAACCACACCAAAAACGTGCACAACTTCACATCCGTGACCCGTACGGACGAGGCACTTTCAGTACATCATTATTAGATTACCAGATTAAGTCGGACTTCTAATAGGTAAATCGAAACACATCCAATGAATTGCACCTAATGATTTACAGGCTTTCAGGCGATTGCATCCGGACTGCGCCGGCACCAGGGAGGCCAAGATTATCTCCATTAGGACTCATTAATGGATCAAGAAGTCTGTTAACCCATCGTAGGTATGTACTGGACCATCAAAGCTGCGTTCAGCCACAATCTAGACCACGGCCACAAGACCTGGGCGACCACAGTATCAACTGAAGCACCTGGACCCCGTGCCTCTTAGGGTGGCATCACATCCGTTCACCATAGAGTACCATTGTATGGGAAAAAAAATAAAAAAGTGTTTTTTACCGGACTGTGCCGGATACAAGAAGGTGGCATGCTGCGTTTTTGTAACCTATACGTCAATCGGAGGCACAAACCGTGACGTGAACCAGGCCTTAAGTTCGCGGTTCGTGATATCAATGTAAAGGAGATAAGATCCCACTACAGAAATCTGATAACGACCCCGTATTACAATAACTGGATACAACGCAATAAGGGGTCGTGCAAATAGCCCTAAAATCCTGGCAATAATTAGGGCAGGAAAGTTGCGTACGTTACACCAGATTGCGGAGATCCGTCACGGGGACCTGTAGAGGTGATGAGGGCTGACAGGTGAGGCGATCGCAGCGATCTGAGCGGTCTATGGGGGCTGGTAGTTAGTGATCAGAGCTGTCTATGGGGGCTGGTAGTTAGTGATCAGAGCTGACTATGGGGGCTGGTAGTTAGTGATCAGAGCTGTCTATGGGGGCTGGTAGTTAGTGATCAGAGCTGTCTATGGGTGCTGGTAGTTAGTGATCAGAGCTGTCTATGGGTGCTGGTAGTTAGTGATCAGAGCTGTCTATGGGTGCTGGTAGTTAGTGATCAGAGCTGTCTATGGGTGCTGGTAGTTAGTGATCAGAGCTGTCTATGGGTGCTGGTAGTTAGTGATCAGAGCTGTCTATGGGTGCTGGTAGTTAGTGATCAGAGCTGTCTATGGGTGCTGGTAGTTAGTGATCAGAGCTGTCTATGGGTGCTGGTAGTTAGTGATCAGAGCTGTCTATGGGTGCTGGTAGTTAGTGATCAGAGCTGTCTATGGGTGCTGGTAGTTAGTGATCAGAGCTGTCTATGGGTGCTGGTAGTTAGTGATCAGAGCTGTCTATGGGTGCTGGTAGTTAGTGATCAGAGCTGTCTATGGGTGCTGGTAGTTAGTGATCAGAGCTGTCTATGGGTGCTGGTAGTTAGTGATCAGAGCTGTCTATGGGTGCTGGTAGTTAGTGATCAGAGCTGTCTATGGGTGCTGGTAGTTAGTGATCAGAGCTGTCTATGGGTGCTGGTAGTTAGTGATCAGAGCTGTCTATGGGTGCTGGTAGTTAGTGATCAGAGCTGTCTATGGGTGCTGGTAGTTAGTGAGGAGCCAGGCCTGTCATTCATTGATAGCAGTCCCCAGTCCCTCACAAGTGCAGCACAAGTAGCAGAAAGAAAGTTTCCCTTCCTGCCCGGGAGGCAGCGGCTGGACAGGGGCAGTCCCTCCCGGAGGCTCCACAACAGGTCCCCGTCCGGATCCCGCCCCAGCCCCGGGCCCCCCTCACCTGGTAGTCGGTCAGGATGATCGCCCTGTCCGGGTTGGACGCCATTGCGGTTCCGGCTGCTCTTGTCCGAGCACCTGGGGGAATGGAGGGAGGCTCCGAGCGCAACCAGGGGGAGGGAAAGAAGTCGCCCTTATTCCCCCCCTCCTCACATGAAGAGAGCGCTGGGAAACCGAGAGGAAGCGGGGATACAGGAAACCAGCAGGGAATGGCAGCACCGCCTCCTCCGCCCTCACCCTGCCCCAGCCCGCAGCCCTCTCCGACTACCGCCGCCCGTACACCGCGCCTGTCGCGCCGTTTGCGTGTCACACTGTCGCACTGGACGACGTTTTGCGACCGTCACGTGATCTCCGGACAGGGTAGTACACAACGACCCGAGGAGGGTATGCCTTGTGCCGCCTTTACCTCGGCTCCCTCTAGCGGCGGCCCCCTGGAACTGCGCCTGGAAGAGAGGATATTCCTGCTCTGCCCCGGTCGAAACAATTGTGCGACATTTTATTGTCGGGAGGCAACTCGGCGCACGTTTCTGTGATCTGTACTGAATGAAAGGATCGTGCACGGGGATATATCACAGTGTGTGATTATCTGAATGAATTCTGTTTCTTTAAAAAAAAAAAAAAAGTTTTTTTCCTGTCATTCTTTCTAAATTAAATGCATCAAAAAGTGTGAACAGGTGTCATTAGGGTTCCTTCACCTGAGGGATTTTGAAGACTATGGAAAATATCAGAGCGGACTCCACGCTGATTTTCTGCGCGGTTTTGGCGCTTCTTTTCAGCTTCCCATTGATTTCAATGGGACAATCCAAGCAGATTCCGCTACAGGACAGGCCGCTTCTTTTTTCTGCAAGTTCTGCCTCCCATTGAAATGAATTGGAGGCTTTTTTGGTGTGAAAAGCAGATTTTTGTTGCAGAATTTTCTTCGACCGAAAATCAGTTCCATTCGTCTGAATAAGGGGAAAAACCCGGATTTCTGCAAGCCCCCCGTTCAGGTGAATGGAAGTGATTTTCAGTCGCGGGAAATTCTGCAATAAAATCCGCAGCGTGTGAAGGAAGCCTTACTGAACGAGTTCTTATGCCTTATTTACATTTCCGTGAAATAAAGCGTATGCGTTTCATCTGTGCAGATGTCCGTGAAAGATCCGTGTTTGGTCTGTATGTCCGTTTTTACCCTCCATGTGTCATCCATATTTCACGGACATTGCTCAGCTGAAAATGAATTTCAAGAGCATTTCCTATCTGTCTTCCGTGAAAAATAGACGCACCACGGATGACATCCCCAACCCGTAGACTTAAATGGGCGCGTTTGGTCCGGGACATGCTTCCGCTGTTTTTCTACGGATTCACGGAACGTAAAATGTCACATAAATGTGAACAGACCATAGATTTCTCATGGGTCAGTATGCTGTCCGCTAAAAAGTGCATCCGTTTTTTTTGGCGGATTGATCGTAACAATGCCTATCCTTGTCCGCAAAACAGACAATAATAGTTATATCTTTTTTGCAGAACGGACATGCGGAAACGGAATGCACACAGAGTCATTTCCGTTTTTTTGCGGACCGATTGAAGTGAATGGTTCTGCATACGGAACGGACTAAAATAGTTGCGTATCTGTTAGTAAATAAGCCCCACGGACTGTGTGAATAAGGGCTCATGCACAAAGCCATCGTTTCGATCCACATCTGATCCAAGTTTTTTGCGGATCATATGTGGACCCATTGATCTCAAGGGGGCTGCAAAAGATGCGGACAGCACACCCCATGTGCTGTCCGCAGCTGCACATCAATTCCTCGGCCCCCATTTTGCGGACAAGGGTAGGACATTTTTACAGTAAGTAAAAAAAAAACATGGTGCCTTGCAATCAGCCAGGATATATGTTTTGCGGATCCGTGGTTTGCGGACCCCAAAACACTTACAGCCATGACATAACCGTCATTTTTCCGTTCTGATCCATCAGAACAGAAAAAAAAAATCCTGTAAAATAAAAAGGATCCTGTGCATCAGTTATGCACATTTAGCATCCATATGGGCCATTTCCGTAAAAAAAAAAACGGATGGAAATGGCGAAAACTGGAATAACTGATGCACAGTATTTTTTTTATTTTATTTTTTACAGGATCCAATTTTTTGCTTTATTTTTCTGTTTTTCTGACGGATCAGGAGAACGGAAAAATAACAGTGATGTAAACTCTCCCTTATCAATGAACTCGCCTTGAAACACATTTAACCCCTTCGGTAATCGCTCTACTCAAAGCTTTATCATAATTTAAGTCATTTTAAGTATGGTTCCTGCTCGTGGGCACCATAGCCATTGGGTCTCTGGTGTTTGAAACAGCAGAGGCCCAGGGAGAATGCCGATCGCAGACATTTAACCCTTTAAATGCCATGGTCATATGTGGCCACAGCATCTAAATGATAAAAACTCTCATGTGCAGGCAGGGCCATCTTTAATATTGATTGGACCCTGGGCAAGAATTTACTTTGGCCCCCTGGATCCTGCCTTCCCACACCGTAGCATGCAATCACGCCCTTCACCACAACACACACACACACACACAAAAAACAATCCACACACCTCGTAGAGTAGTAAACTTTAATAATGATGAGTGGCCACTAGAGGAGTTCCTGCCTTCTTTCTGAAAAGGCAGTGCTTACATTAAAAAGCTTGCAGAGACATGCTATAGACACCAGAACTACTACGTTTAGCTGTTGTGGTTCTGGTGACGATAGTGTCCCTTAATATAGAGGGGGGAAAGAATCGGCACAAAAATATCTAATAAAATGGCTGTACAATCATTCTAAAAATTTAAAAAACACAACTTCTTACACAAATATATAGTATTTTGCAGATTGCTTTTTTTTTTTTATACAATGTGCAGATAGTACTGTACTACTAACCCCTCCATCCACCCCTACATACAGGGTAATACAGCGCCACATACCTCTTACATCCAGTGACGTCTCCTCTGATGTAGATGTTCTCTTTCCTCATCCTCTCCTTTCAGACCAGACCCCCATTTTTCAGTCATTTCTCGTCTCTGCAGTTTGGCAAACAAAACCTTAGTTTACTACTTTTCCATCATCCTCCCATCTTCTGGACAAATCATCCTACCACCCCCAATACTGTGCCGCTGTGCTCCCCATTACTATACTGCAGAAACCGATAAACCCCCTGATAATACTAGTACCACACAGATTATGCCTCCTTCAACAATTATTGGCACACAGTGCCCTAAAATAACTGCGCTCAGCAGATAGTGCCCCTGACACTAATAGTGTAAACATAACGTCCCCCAAAAATAATTGTGGTAAGCTGACACTGTGCCAAGGTGCCCCCACAGTAATAGTGCTCCCAAAAGTCCCACCAATAGTAATAATTCTCTGATAGAGCACACATGGTAGTAATAGTGCTCCTACAGTGCCCCCAACATGTCCCCACTGTGCCACAGAAGTAATAATGCTCCCATAGTGCCCATACTAGTAATCATGTTCCCCTTAGACCCCCAGTAGTAATAAAGCCCATTATAATGCATAATAGTAATAATTCTCCTTATAATGTGCCAATGCAAAAAATACCCCATTTGAATGCCCCTAGTTGAGCTAATATCCCCATAGTGCCCCATAATGTGCCAGTATAAAATACCCCTATATAGAGCCCTCAGTAAATGCCCCATAGTGCTCCTCTCCCCCCTTCTTCCTAGTGCCCTCCATAATGTACCAGTATAAAATGCCCCATATATAGTGCCCCAGTAGATGCCCTCAGTGTCCCCCATAATTTGCAAGTATAAAATACCCCTTCTTAGTGCCCCCCGTAGATGAGCCCATAGTACTCCTCTCTCCCCTTCCCCATAGTACCCACCATAATGTGCCCCAGTATAAAATACCACTATACAGAGCCCCCCATATAAAATACCCCTCCTTTGTGGCCTCAGTAGATGCCCCCATAGTTCCCCCAATAATGTGCCAGTAAAAAGTGCCACCCAATAATGTGCCAGTAAAAAGTGCCCCCAATAATGTGCCAGTAAGAAGTGCCCCCATAGTGCCACCCAATAATGTGCCAGTAAAAAGTGCCACCAATAATGTGCCAGTAAGATGTGCCCCCATAGATGCCCCCAATAATGTGCCAGTAACAAGTGCCCCCATAGATGCCCACCAATCATGTGCCAGTAACAAGTGCCCCCATAGATGCCCACAATCATGTGCCAGTAACAAGTGCCACCAATAATGTGCCCCCATAGATGCCCCACAATTATGTGCTAGTAACAAGTGCATCATAGATGCCCCCCAATCATGTGCCAGTAACAAGTACCCCCATAGATACCCCCAATCATGTGCCAGTAGCAAGTACCCCATAGATGCCCCCCAATCATGTGCCAGTAACAAGTGCCCCATAGATGCCTCCGAATCAGGTGGCAGTAACAGGTGCCCCCATAGATGCCCCCCTATCATGTGCAAGTAGTAGTACCATATAAAAAAATAAACACTTATACTTACCTCTATGCGATGCAGGCCTCTTCCAGTCTGTGTCCCGTGCTGTACGGCTCAGGCGGCGCGATGACGTCATTGTGCCGCTTGCATTGGCCTATGATAGGCTGCAGGCACTAGGCCTACAGCCTATCAGAGGAACGGGGAAGTGAGACGCCTCTCCCTCCCCTGCCCCGCCGCAGCACTTCCATTTGTATGACTGTCCTGAGGACGGCGATACAGATGACTATGGAGATGAGCGCTTCCACAATGCGCTCATCTCCCTGTGCCCTGCCGCTGCCCCCCACGTCACCAGTGGCCAGCGGAGCTCAAGAGGCAGCTGCCTTGGGCCCCCCAGGAGCAAAAAGTGGCCTTACAGTCAGGTCCATAAATATTGGGACATCGACATAATTGTAACATTATTGGCTCTATACACCACCACAATTTGGAATGAAACAAACAAGATGTGCTTTACCTGCAGACTGTCAGCTTTAATTTCAGGGTATTTACATCCAAATCAGGTAAACGGTGCAGGAATTACAACAGTTTGCATATGTGCCTCCCACTTGTTACAGGACCAAAAGTAATGGGACAATTGGCTTCTCAGCTGTTCCATGTCCAGGTCTGTGTTATTCCCTCATTATCCCAATTACAATGAGCAGATAAAAGGTCCAGAGTTCATTTCAAGTGTGCTATTTGCATTTGGAATCTGTTGCTGTCAACTCTCAAGATGAGATCCAAAGAGCTGTCACTATCAGTGAAGCAAGCCATCATTAGGCTGAAAAAACAAAACAAACCCATCAGAGAGATAGCAAAAGCATTAGGCGTGGCCAAAACAACTGTTTGGAACATTCTTAACCACTTAAGGACCACAGGTTTATACCCCCCTAAAGACCAGGCCCTTTTTTACAAATCGGCACTACACTACTTTCACCGTTTATTGCTCGGTCATGCAACTTACCACCCAAATGAATTTTACCTCCTTTTCTTCTCACTAATAGAGCTTTCATTTGGTGGTATTTCATTGCTGCTGACATTTTTACTTTTTTTGTTATTAATCGAAATTTAACGATTTTTTTTGCAAAAAAATGACATTTTTCACTTTCAGTTGTAAAATTTTGCAAAAAAAACGAGATCCATATAGAAATTTTGCTCTAAATTTATAGTTCTACATGTCTTTGATAAAAAAAAATGTTTGGGTAAAAAAAAAATGGTTTGGGTAAAAGTTATAGCGTTTACAAACTATGGTACAAAAATGTGAATTTCCGCTTTTTGAAGCAGCTCTGACTTTCTGAGCACCTGTCATGTTTCCTGAGGTTCTACAATGGCCAGACAGTACAAACACCCCACAAATGACCCCATTTCGGAAAGTACACACCCTAAGGTATTCGCTGATGGGCATAGTGAGTTCATAGAACTTTTTATTTTTTGTCACAAGTTAGCGGAAAATGATGATTTTTTTTTTGTTTTTTGTTTTCTTACAAAGTCTCATATTCCACTAACTTGTGACAAAAAATAAAAACTTCTATGAACTCACTATGCCCATCACGAAATACCTTGGGGTCTCTTCTTTCCAAAATGGGGTCACTTGTGGGGTAGTTATACTGCCCTGGCATTCTAGGGGCCCGAATGTGTGGTAAGGAGTTTGAAATCAAATTCTGTAAAAAATGACCTGTGAAATCCGAAAGGTGCTCTTTGGAATATGGGCCCCTTTGCCCACCTAGGCTGCAAAAAAGTGTCACACATCTGGTATCTCTGTATTCAGGAGAAGTTGAGGAATGTGTTTTGGGGTGTCTTTTTACATATACCCATGCTGGGTGAGATAAATATCTTGGTCAAATGCCAACTTTGTATAAAAAAATGGGAAAAGTTGTCTTTTGCCAAGATATTTCTCTCACCCAGCAGGGGTATATGTAATGACACCCCAAAACACATTCCCCACCTTCTCCTGAGTACGGGGATACCAGATGTGTGACACTTTTTTGCAGCCTAGGTGGGCAAAGGGGCCCATATTCCAAAGAGCACCTTTCGGATTTCACAGGTCATTTTTTACAGAATTTGATTTCAAACTCCTTACCACACATTTGGGCCCCTAGAATGCCAGGGCAGTATAACTACCCCACAAGTGACCCCATTTTGGAAAGAAGAGACCCCAAGGTATTCGCTGATGGGCATAGTGAGTTCATGGAAGTTTTTATTTTTTGTCACAAGTTAGTGGAATATGAGACTTTGTATGAAAAAAAAAAATAAAAAATCAGCATTTTCCACTAACTTGTGACAAAAAATAAAAAATTCTAGGAACTTGCCATGCCCCTCACGGAATACCTTGGGGTGTCTTCTTTCCAAAATGGGGTCACTTGTGGGGTAGTTATACTGCCCTGGCATTTTCCAGGGGCCCTAATGTGTGGTAAGTAGGTAAATGACCTGTGAAATCCTAAAGGTGCTCTTTATCTCACCCAGCATGGGTATATGTAAAATGACACCCCAAAACACATTCCCCAACTTCTCCTGAGTACGGCGATACCAGATGTGTGACACTTTTTTGCAGCCTAGATGCGCAAAGGTGCCCAAATTCCTTTTAGGAGGGCATTTTTAGACATTTGGATACCAGACTTCTTCTCACGCTTTGGGGCCCCTAGAATGCCAGGGCAGTATAAATACCCCACATGTGACCCCATTTTGGAAAGAAGACACCCCAAGGTATTCAATGAGGGGCATGGCGAGTTCATAGAATTTTTTTTTTTTTGGCACAAGTTAGCGGAAATTGATATTTTTAATTTTTTTCTCACAAAGTCTCCCGTTCCGCTAACTTGGGACAAAAATTTCAATCTTTCATGGACTCAATATGCCCCTCACGGAATACCTGGGGGTGTCTTCTTTCCGAAATGGGGTCACATGTGGGGTATTTATACTGCCCTGGCATTCTAGGGGCCCTAAAGCGTGAGAAGAAGTCTGGAATATAAATGTCTAAAAAATTTTACGCATTTGGTTTCCGTGAGGGGTATGGTGAGTTCATGTGAGATTTTATTTTTTGACACAAGTTAGTGGAATATGAGACTTTGTAAGAAAAAAATAATAATAATTCCGCTAACTTGGGCCAAAAAAATGTCTGAATGGAGCCTTACAGGGGGTGATCAATGATGGGGGGGTGATCAGGGAGTCTATATGGGGTGATAACCACAGTCATTGATCATGCCCCTGTAAGGCTTCATTCAGACGTCCGGATGCGTTTTGCGGATCCGATCCATCTATCAGTGCATCCGTAAAAATCATGCGGACATCTGAATGGAGCTTTACGGGGGGGTAATCAATGACAGGGGGGTGATCAGGGAGTCTATATGGGGTGATCACCACAGTCATTGATCATGCCCCTGTAAGGCTTCATTCAGACGTCCGGATGCGTTTTGCGGATCCGATCCATCTATCAGTGGATCCGTAAAAATCATGCGGACGTCTGAATGGAGCTTTACAGGGGGGTAATCAATGACAGGGGGGTAGTCAATGACAGGGGGGTGATCACGGAGTCTATATGGGGTGATCACCACAGTCATTGATCACGCCCCTGTAAGCAGGGCCGCTGATAGGCCAGTACAGCTGGCCCAGTTGTACCGGGCCCGGCTGGCAGGGGGGCCCGGGCTGCCGACTCCCGACTCGTAGGGTTGCCACCCGTCCGGGATTCACCCGGACAGTCCGGGTTTGTAATCCTGTGCCCGGGTACAAGCCTTTCTTAGACCCGGGCACAGGATTATTCATTCAAACTGCAGTGTGGTCCGACCGAGACTCCGATCGCATATTTAAGCTGTCACTCCGGGTGATCAGCTGAGCGCAGCGCTCCCGAGCCTCCCCTCCTCCCTCCTCCCTCCTCCAGTCTACACACTACAGTACAGTGATGCCAGGCAGCGCTGTGTTCACTCACTGTTCAGGCTCCTCCCCTCGCTCCTCCCCTGCCTCCTAGTCCCTCCCTCCCTCTCTCTGATAAGGAAGTGATGACATCAGAGAGAGAGGCAGAGGGAGCTCCGTGGGAGAAATCATTCTTCTTCTCCTCTCCAGTCCAGCTCCAGCAGCCTGCCCATGTAGTGCCCACTGTGCCCTGCCTGCAGACAACCTGACCAAGACAGTCCTGACTCCTGAGTCCTGACACCTGTCCTAGTCTGTCACTCACTTCTAAAAAGGTAGAAATATAAAACATTTGAATTGTGTAATTGTATGTAACAGTGTGGGCTTCTGTCACCCCACTAAACTCTTTTTTTTTGCCTTCTTATAATCCCTATACTGCGATATATGAATACATAATGTTATTAGTCATTTTGGTTCAGTAGATAATGAATAAAACAGATTTTTATAATATGTAAATTACCTCTCTACCAGCAGGCAGGGCGGTTACTTGCTGGTAGCATCCGCATCCTCCTATCATAATGACGCCCCCTCCTCATGTTGATTGACAGGGCCAGCGAACGCGATCGTCCTCTGGCTGGCCCTGTCTGCTATCAAGTTATTGCGCCTGCGCCGTAGCGGTCTTCAGTCGGCACAGGCGCACTGAGAGGAGGACGCTCGCTCGGCCGCTCCTTCCTCAGTGCGCCTGCGCCGGGTGTAGATGTGACGTCATTGGTGTAGGCGCACTGAGGAAGGAGCGGCCGAGCGAGCGTCCTCCTCTCAGTGCGCCTGTGCCGACTGAAGACCGCTACGGCGCAGGCGCAATAACTTGATAGCAGACAGGGCCAGCCAGAGGACGATCGCGTTCGCTGGCCCTGTCAATCAACATGAGGAGGGGGCGTCATTATGATAGGAGGATGCGGATGCTACCAGCAAGTAACCGCCCTGCCTGCTGGTAGAGAGGTAATTTACATATTATAAAAATCTGTTTTATTCATTATCTACTGAACCAAAATGACTAATAACATTATGTATTCATATATCGCAGTATAGGGATTATAAGAAGCCGAAAAAAAAAAAAAAAAAGAGTTTAGTGGGGTGACAGAAGCCCTTTAAACAGGTTTCTGAATCTGTCAATCATCAGAAAAAACGTTATGTTATGTAGCTGACTGACATTAGCGATGTGCTGATGTCAGCAGTACATAACTCCCTGCCTGCCGCTGCCGCCGTTCTCTTAAAATAAAGACTTATCATATGCTAATGAGCCTCTAGGTGCTATGAGGGCGTTCCTGCAGCACCTAGAGGCTCCGTCTATTCACCCTTTGGCAGTGGCACGCCCATGTCCAGTTGATTGACGTCCGAGTTCTCCTCTTCGTCCCGTAAATCCCGCGCCTGCGCCGAATACTAAACGGGACGGCGCAGGCGTGGGATCAGGGGCGTAACGATCGCGGTGCGACAGCGACCAAGGGTGGAGACGGGACATGGTTGGAGGCGGGACATGGGCGTGGCTGGAGGCGGGGCCTGGAAGGGGGCCCTCCCTCCCTTCTGTTCGGGTTTGGCTTGAAGAAAAGGTGGCAACCCTACTCCCGAGCCATTTTAATTTTTTTGCTGTCAGTGGGCTGGCTCCAGTAACAGCAGGCAGTGTGGGGGCGGCGCTCACTCACTGACGTCACACGCCTGCTCCTCCCACTAGGCGGCGCAGGCGCGTGACGTCAGTGAGTGAGCGCTGCCGCCCGCACTTGTTACTGGAGGGTGGAGGGAGGAGGCAGGAGCTGAATGTAAGGTAGTATTTTAGTAAAGAGATGAGCGCTGTGCCTGTGCTAAAATTAAAGTTACTGTCTGCAGCCTGCACGGCTGCACCGATTTATTAATGTATACTACTGTGAGTGGCGGGGGGGGATCTATATGGATGACGTCATGACGGCACTGTTATAGGGAGGGCGGGGGATCCGTGGATGGCACTGTTATGGGGGGGGGGGTCTGTCATGTGGATGACACTTATGGGGGGGGGCCGGGGGGTCTGTGGATGACACTTATGGGGGGGATCTGTGGATGGCACCATTATGGAGGGGGATCTGTGGATGACACTGTTATGGGGGGGATCTGTGGATGACACTGTTATGGGGGGATCTGTGGATGACACTGTTATGGGGGGATCTGTGGATGACTGTTATGGGGGGGATCTGTGGATGGCACTGTTATGGAGGGTATCTGTGAATGGCACTGTTATGGAGGGGTATCTGTGGATGACACATAGCATAAGATGCTATATACGGTATGTGTCATCCACAGATCCCCCTCTATAACAGTGCCATCCACAGATCCCCCCATAACAGTGCCATCCACAGATCCCCTCCATAACAGTGCCATCCACAGATCCCCCCATAACAGTGCCACCCACAGATCCCCTCCATAACAGTGCCATCCACAGATCCCCTCCATAACAGTGCCATCCACAGATCCCCTCCATAACAGTGCCATCCACAGATCCCCTCCATAACAGTGCCATCCACAGATCCCCTCCATAACAGTGCCATCCACAGATCCCCTCCATAACAGTGCCATCCACAGATCCCCTCCATAACAGTGCCATCCACAGATCCCCTCCATAACAGTGCCATCCACAGATCCCCTCCATAACAGTGCCATCCACAGATCCCCTCCATAACAGTGCCATCCACAGATCCCCTCCATAAAAGTGCCATTCACAGATCCCCTCCATAACAGTGCCATTCACAGATCCCCTCCATAACAGTGCCATTCACAGATCCCCTCCATAACAGCGCCATTCACAGACGACCCCCCAGCGCCATAAATATCACTTGTAGACAAATCTGCATGTTGTCTCAAGGCGGAGTCTGGGGAGGGGCCAAGGGCGGGGCCAGGGGTGTGGCTGAAGGAGGGATCAGGGGGTGGAGCTGAAGGGGGCCCCGTCATGTATGCTGTACGGGGCCCCATGATTTCTATCAGCGGCCCTGCCTGTAAGGCTTCATTCAGACGTCCGGATGCGTTTTGCGGATCCGATCCATCTATCAGTGGATCCGTAAAAATCATGCGGACATCTGAATGGAGCTTTACAGGGGGGTGATCAATGACAGGGGGTGTAATCAATGACAGGGGGGTGATCAGGGAGTCTATATGGGGTGATAACCACAGTCATTGATCACGCCCCTGTAAGGCTTCATTCAGACGTCCGGATGCGTTTTGCGGATCCGATCCATCTATCAGTGCATCCGTAAAAATCATGCGGACATCTGAATGGAGCTTTACAGGGGGGTGATCAGGGAGTCTATATGGGGTGATCACCACAGTCATTAATCATGCCCCTGTAAGGCTTCATTCAGACGCCCGGATGCGTTTTGCGGATCCGATCCATCTATCAGTGGATCCGTAAAAATCATGCGGACGTCTGAATGGAGCTTTACAGGGGGGTAATCAATGACAGGGGGGTAATCAATGACAGGGGGGGTGATCAGGGAGTCTATATGGGGTGATCACCACAGTCATTGATCACGCCCCTGTAAGGCTTCATTCAGACGTCCGGATGCGTTTTGCGGATCCGATCCATCTATCAGTGGATCCGTAAAAATCATGCGGACGTCTGAATGGAGCTTTACAGGGGGGTAATCAATGACAGGGGGGTAATCAATGACAGGGGGGTAATCAATGACAGGGGGGTGATCAGGGAGTCTATATGGGGTGATCAGGGGCTAATAAGGGGTTAATAAGTGACGGGGGGGGGGTGTAGTGTAGTGTAGTGGTGCTTGGTGCTACTTTACTGAGCTACCTGTGTCCTCTGGTGGTCGATCCAAACAAAGGGGACCACCAGAGGACCAGGTAGCAGGTATATTAGACGCTGTTATCAAAACAGCGTCTAATATACCTGTTAGGGGTTAAAAAAAACACTTCTCCAGCCTGCCAGCGAACGATCGCCGCTGGCAGGCTGGAGATCAACTCTCTTACCTTCCGTTCCTGTGAGCGCGCGCGCCTGTGTGCGCGCGTTCACAGGAAATCTCGGCTCACGCGAGATGACGCCTATTGGCGTTAGCGTAGCCTGGGGGAGCCGCCGCAATGACGCCTTTCGGCGTTAGCGTGGCGGCAAGCGGTTAAAAAGAAGGAACGCACCGGTGAGCTCAACAACACCAAAAGTCCCGGAAGACCATGGAAAACAACTGTGGTGGATGACCGAAAAATTATTTCCCTGGTCAAGAACACTCTCCAGGAGGTAGGTGTATGTGTGTCAAAGTCAACAATCAAGAGAGGACTTCACCAGAGTGAATACAGAGGGTTCACCACAAGATGTAAACCATTGGTGAGCCTCAAAAACAGGAAGGCCAGATTAGAGTTTGCCAAACGACATCTAAAAAATCCTTCACAGTTCTGGAACAACATCCTATAGACAGATGAGACCAAGATCAACTTGTACCAGAGTGATGGGAAGAGAAGAGTATGGAGAAGGAAAGGAACTGCTCATGATCCTAAGCATACCACCTCATCAGTGAAGCATGGTGGTGGTAGTGTCATGGCGTGGGCATGTATGGCTGCCAACGGAACTGGTTCTCTTGTATTTATTGATGATGTGACTGCTGACAAAAGCAGCAGGATGAATTCTGAAGTGTTTCGGGCAATATTATCTGCTCATATTCAGCCAAATGCTTCAGAACTCATTGGACGGCGCTTCACAGTGCAGATGGACAATGACCCAAAGCATTCTGCAAAAGCAACCAAAGAGGGAAAGAAGTGGAATGTTATGCAATGGCCAAGTCAATCACCGGACCTGAATCCGATTGAGCATGCATTTCACTTACTGAAGACAAAACTGAAGGGAAACTGCCCCAAGAACAAGCAGGAACTGAAGACAGTTGCAGTAGAGGCCTGGCAGAGCATCACCAGGGATGAAACCCAGCGTCTGGTGATGTCTATGCGTTCCAGACTTCAGGCTGTAATTGACTGCAAAGGATTTGTAACCAAGTATTAAAAAGTGAAAGTTTGATGTATGGTTATTATTATGTCCCATTACTTTTGGTTCCTTAACAAGTGGGAGGCACATATGCAAACTGTTGTAATTCCTACACCGTTCACCTGATTTGGATGTAAATACCCTCTAATTAAAGCTGACAGTCTGCAGGTAAAGCACATCTTGTTTGTTTCATTTCAAATCCATTGTGGTGGTGTATATAGCCAAAAATGCTAGAATTGTGTAGATGTCCCAATATTTATGGACCTGACTGTATGTCCTAGGCAGGTCCAGACTGACAGAAGGCAGGACCAATAGAAGTAGGCAGGGCCATCCACACTGTAGAACTGCAGCACAAAATACCACCCAGCAGAATCAAATACACAGTGCAGCACAAAATACTGCTGCCCCCACCGCAGCATTCAACTCTATGACAGTCCTGAGGACGGCAATACAGTTGAATGCTGGAGGGCACTTTGTTCTGGCAAACAGGTGCATAAGTACTAGACGTTCTTAGCATTAATTAATACTGAGAGCATCAGATCGTTATGTACCCGACTGACGACCATGAGGAGGGCTTGGGTGCCCCCCTGGGCATCAGCCCACTGAGAAATTTCCTTGGAGGGTACATGGTCAGATCGCCCCTGCCCATGCGGTAATTGGGGGTGATGTGCTGGGTCAGAGCTGTCGTTCCTATGGAGGGCTGCAGGGGGCAGGGTTCCATAGGATAACAGCAAATAAAGCTTACATTTAGGGCTCATGCACACGACCATATGTATTTTGTGGTCGGCAAAAAACGGATCCGCAAAATATACGGATGACATCCGTGTGCATTCTGTATTTTGCGAAACAGAACAGCTGGCCCTTCATAGAACAGTACTATCCTTGTCCGTAATGCTGACAATAATAGGACATGTTCTATTTTTTTTTTTTTTTGCAGACCCATTGAAGTGAATGGTTCCGCATACAATCCGCTAAAAAAGCGGAAAGGAACGGACACGGAAAGAAAATACGTTCATGTGCATGAGCCCTTAGGGATGAGCGTGCGGATTCGTGTGGTGGTATTTACTGAATTGTGTTATGGATTATTTTACCATGGACCATAACGCAATTCCATGACGGAATGCATAACGGAATTCCGTCATAATAGAAGTCTATGGCCTGCATAACGGATCTGTCCGGTTTACGTTATGCTGGAGTTCATCACACGAACCCGCACGCGAACTTCAAAATATGAAATTCACTCATCCCTACTTACATTGCTTGCACTGCACACTACAGTGTAAGCCAAAAACTGTCTGAAGATTGCACATTTTTAACCTCCTAGGGGCGCTAAAAAGATAGACTTTTTTAAATGTAAATAAATAAAAAACTATCTGATTTAAAAAAATATATTAATAATAAATATTAAAAATAACAATAAATTAGATCACCCCCCTTTCCTTAGAATTAAAATAGAAAAAAATAAATAAAAAAAAGCCATAAAGATCATCGGCATTGCTGCAGCCAAAAATGCCTGAACTACTGAAATTTTTAATATTTATCCCATACGGTGAAAGGTGTAACGAAAAAAATAATCTAAATGACTGGTTCGTCATATTTTCATCACTTCACTTACAATTTTTTTTTTATTATAATATGATTAAAAAGTCGAATACACTCCAATGTTATCAATGTTATGTTGGTCAGAAAATGGCGATGAAAAGAAAAAATAATTACATTTCAAAGTTTTTATTTATTCTTTCTTTTTTTTTCAGTATTAAAACACAAGAAAACGATATAAATGTGGTATTGCTGTTATCATTGACCCAGAGAATGAAGGCAATGGTGAGCTTTACTGCATAGGGAATGCCATAGAAATAAAATCACTACCATCGTATGCCATATTAAGTGGTGCCATTAGAAAGTACAACTTTTCGCACAAAATGTGCTAATATGTGAATGGAAAAAAAACTTAAAAATGTATGGCTCCAGGAAAGCAGGGAGGAAAAATGAAAACGCAAAAACAAAAAATTCTCTGAGACTCAAGACGTTAAAACTGAAAATAAGGGGTTGTCTCATCACAGACAATGGGGGTATATCGCTAGGTGCGGCTTCCACGGAGGTCCAAAAGTGGTGGAGGGCGCAGCCACCCTCCATTCATGATCTATGGGGCCGCCGAAAATAGCTCAATGCGGGCTCTGCTATTTCCGACGGGCCCACAGAAGCGAATGGAAGCAATGGCCGGTCATGCACGGTGCGCTCCCATTCACTTCTATGGGGAGCACCCTTGGTGGTGTCCGTACCTGAGCCCTCCAGCCACCACTTTGCGGGGCTCCATTCCTGATATAGGTGCGGGTCCCAGTGGTGCGCCACAACATGCGACTTCTCCCCGCTCACGCCAGGTCTAAAATTGTGCAGATACATATGTATCTGCACATTAAATATTGAGAACCTACGTATATTGGATCTTCTGGTTGGTGTTTTGCACCGAGGGATGTTCCTTTGTCTTGGCAATTTCCAAATCTTTTTGGGGAATCAGGGAATCCGATAAGAAGAATTACATCCGTGGCTGCAGACCAACTGATTCTGGGATTTAGATTGGATCCGATAAGCTTCTTCTAGAGTTGTGCCTAGGGTTAGCACAACTCCTAAAGGTGAGCCTTCCATTTGGAGGAAAATATACACTGCTCAAAAAAATAAAGGGAACACAAAAATAACACATCCTAGATCTGAGTTAATTAAATATTCTTCTGAAATACTTTGTTCTTTACATAGTTGAATGTGCTGACAACAAAATCACACAAAAATTAAAAAATGGAAATCAAATTTTTTAACCCATGGAGGTCTGGATTTGGAGTCACACTCAAAATTAAAGTGGAAAAACTACAGGCTGATCCAACTTTGATGTAATGTCCTTAAAACAAGTCAAAATGAGGCTCAGTAGTGTGTGTGGCCTCCACGTGCCTGTATGACCTCCCTACAACGCCTGTGCATGTTCCTGATGAGGTGGCGGACGGTCTCCTGAGGGATCTCCTCCCAGACCTGGACTAAAGCATCTGCCAACTCCTGGACAGTCTGTGGTGCAATGTGACGTTGGTGGATAGAGCGAGACATGATGTCCCAGATGTGCTCAATTGGATTCAGGTCTGGGGAACGGGCGGGCCAGTCCATAGCATCAATGCCTTCGTCTTGCAGTAACTGCTGACACACTCCAGCCACATGAGGTCTAGCATTGTCTTGCATTAGGAGGAACCCAGGGCCAACCGCACCAGCATATGGTCTCACAAGGGGTCTGAGGATCTCATCTCGGTACCTAATGGCAGTCAGGCTACCTCTAGCGAGCACATGGAAGGCTGTGTGGCCCTCCAAAGAAATGCCACCCCACACCATTACTGACCCAATGCCAAAACGGTCATGCTGGCATTGCTGGAGGATGTTGCAGGCAGCAGAACGTTCTCCATGGCGTCTCCAGACTCTGTCACGTCTGTCACGTCTGTCACATGTGCTCAGTGTGAACCTGCTTTCATCTGTGAAGAGCACAGGGCGCCAGTGGCGAATTTGCCAATCTTGGTGTTCTCTGGCAAATGCCAAACGTCCTGCACGGTGTTGGGCTGTAAGCACAACCCCCACCTGTGGACGTCGGGCCCTCATATCACCCTCATGGAGTCTGTTTCTGACCGTTTGAGCAGACACATGCACATTTGTGGCCTGCTGGAGGTCATTTTGCAGGGCTCTGGCAGTGCTCCTCCTGTTCCTCCTTGCACAAAGGCGGAGGTAGCGGTCCTGCTGCTGGGTTGTTGCCCTCCTACGGCCTCCTCCACGTCTCCTGATGTACTGGCCTGTCTCCTGGTAGCGCCTCCATGCTCTGGACACTACGCTGACAGACACAGCAAACCTTCTTGCCACAGCTCGCATTGATGTGCCATCCTGGATAAGCTGCACTACCTGAGCCACTTGTGTGGGTTCTAGTCTCCGTCTCATGCTACCACTTGAGTGAAAGCACCGCCAGCATTCAAAAGTGACCAAAACATCAGCCAGGAAGCATAGGAACTGAGAAGTGGTCTGTGATCACCACCTGCAGAACCACTCCTTTATTGGGGGTATCTTGCTAATTGCCTATAATTTCCACCTGTTGTCTATCCCATTTGCACAACAGCATGTGAAATTGATTGTCACTCAGTGTTGCTTCCTAAGTGGACAGTTTGATTTCACAGAAGTGTGATTGACTTGGAGTTACATTGTGTTGTTTAAGTGTTCCCTTTATTTTTTTGAGCAGTGTAAATCCTATCTATACGATACTACCTTATGGTGCGCCATTCTTCTACCAGCAGACATTGCCTGAATTACTGATACTACGTCTAAAATTGTGGGCGGGGAACGGAACTGGCCGGTGGGCCCGTCTCCTTCACCATTTTCTACACCTGTTTTAGGCATAAAAAAAGGTCTAAATGTAGAACATTTAGAACTGGCGGAGGATCTGCCGAAGTTATGAAAAAAGCTTTATTAAAACGCCAGTCTTAATAAATGTGCCCCATAAGATCATGAAAATGATCTAAAACTGGGAAAGGAGGATCTCTGCTTCTTCCCCCTGTATACCAGGCTGGCTGAAATCATAGCCGACTGAAGGGGGGCTTACTTCATCTTGCTCTGTCCCTGTATAGCAAGCTGAGCTTTAAAATATAACCTGCATCTAGCTGCGATACAGCCAGAGATAAAGCCTTTAGAAGCCAGGTTGGGAATGACAACCTGGTTTCTAAAGGCTCTATATCTAGATTGTTTTATCCTCCCCACCTTCCAAGATCTGTAATTTTTTTATTTTTTTTGCAGGACAAGCTCTATTTTTAATGGCACCAATTAATAACTTTTATTGGAAAACAGGAAAAAAAAATATTTGTGCAGTAAAATTGGGAAATGTAATTCCACCATGGTTTATTACAGCCTTATTCTGCAGATCACTATAGTTATGGTGATACCAAAGTAGACCGAGGTATGAGAAGTTAGATGGTCGGGATCGGATTCATTTCTGAACCCAGTCATTGCTAGTGTGTGTCTGTTTGATACAGCTGCTTAACCGTCATGGAGTAAAAAGGGTTTTCCAAGATTTTATAACTGATGACCTATCTCTTGGATAGGTCATCAGTACCTGATCAGTGGGGTCCCACATACGGGACCCCCGTTGATCAGTTGTTTGAGAAGGCAGTAGGTCTCCTGTGAGCGCTGATGCCTTCTCTCAGCTCACCAAGCACAGTGCCGTACATTGTATACCGACAGTGCTTGGTATCATGCTCGGCCCCCTTGACTTGAATGGGGTTGAGCTGCTCCTAAGCCACGTGACAGATAAACGTGTCGATATTGGCCTAGGAGCAGTGATGGCTAACCTCCTGCACTCCAGCTGTGGTGAAACTATGACTCCCAGCATGCTCCATTCATTTCTAAGGAAGCCAAGCAAGTCTGCATCTTGGGAGTTGTAGTTTTATCACAGCCGAAGTGTCGGAGGTTAGCCATCACAGGCCTAGAGAAGGCAGTGAGAAGGCCGCAGCGCTCATAGGAGAGCCAGTAACTTCTCAAACAGCTGATTGGCGGGGGTCCCCAGGTATCAGACCCCACCAATCAGGTACTGATAAAGTTATAAACTCTCGGAAAACACCTTTAATGCTTGTATTGTTAGCTTTAATACAAGACATGACTTAGAGCTCAACCTGCTAGATGTAGCAGAGCTGAAGTTATAATTTAAAGGGAATCTCTGCTTTGGACAACCTCTAGTTGTCAGGAAGTCCCAGTCAGTGTTACATTTCTCTGCAGATACACCACAAGGGGTATTAAGCGTTGCACTTTACCACCCATTCAAATCTGGCAGGCTGTTACAGCAGCTGTAGAGAGAAAAATAAAAATGTTATTGGCATCAGAATATGGCAATACAAAGAAAAAAGGTTTTTAACCACTTCAGCCCCCCTAGCTTAAACACCCTGAAAGACCAGGCCACTTTTTACACTTCTGACCTACCCTACTTTCACCGTTTATTGCTCGGTCATGCAACTTACCACCCAAATGAATTTTACCTCCTTTTCTTCTCACTAATAGAGCTTTCATTTGGTGGTATTTCGTTGCTGCTAACATTTTTACTTTTTTTGTTATTAATCGAAATTTAACAATTTTGTTGCAAAAAACTGACATTTTTCACTTTCAGTTGTAAAATTTTGCAAAAAAAACGACATCCATATATAAATTTTTCTATAAATTTATTGTTCTACATGTCTTTGATAAAAAAAAAATGTTTGGGTAAAAAAAAAATGGTTTGGGTAAAAGTTAGAGCGTTTACAAACTATGGTACTATGGTGCTTTTTGAAGCAGCTCTGACTTTCTGAGCACCTGTCATGTTTCCTGAGGTTCTACAATGGCCAGACAGTACAAACACCCCACAAATGACCCCATTTCGGAAAGTAGACACCCTAAGGTATTCGCTGATGGGCATAGTGAGTTCATAGAACTTTTTATTTTTTGTCACAAGTTAGCGGAAAATGATGATTTTTTTTTTTCTTAGGCTACTTTCACACTAGCGTTCGGAGCGGGTCCGTCTGATGTTTCATCAGACGGATCCGCTCCGATAATGCAGACGTTTGCATCCGTTCAGAACGGATCCGTCTGCATTATTACTTAGAAAATTTTCTAAGTCTGAAAGTAGCCTGAGCGGATCCGTTCAGACTTTACATTGAAAGTCAATGGGGAACGGATCTGCTTGAAGATTGAGCCATATGGTGTCATCTTCAAGCGGATCCGTCCCCATTGACTTCCATTATAAGTCTGGACGGATCCGCTCGCCTCCGCACGGCCAGGCGGACACCCGAACGCTGCAAGCAGCGTTCAGGTGTCCGCTCACTGAGCGGAGCGGAGGCTGAGCGATGGCAGGCGGATGCATTCTCAGTGGAGAGTGGTCAAATGCCAACTTTGTATACAAAAATGGGAAAAGTTGTCGTTTGCCAAGATATTTCTCTCACCCAGCATGGGTATATGTAAAATGACACCCCAAAACACATTGCCAAACTTCTCCTGAGTACGGAGATACCACATGTGTGACACTTTTTTGCTGCCTAGGTGGGCAAAGGGGCCCACATTCCAAAGAGCACCTTTCGGATTTCACCGGCCATTTTTTATAGATTTTGATTTCAAACTACTTACCACACATTAGGGCCCCTAGAATGCCAGGGCAGTATAACTACCCCACAAGTGGCCCCATTTTAGAAAGAAGACACCCTAAGGTATTCCGTGAGGGGCATAGTGAGTTCCTAGAATTTTTTATTTTTTGTCACAAGTTAGCGGAAAATGATGATTTTTTCTTTTATTTTATTTTTTCTTACAAAGTCTCATATTCCACTAACTTGTGACAAAAAATAAAAACTTCCATGAACTCACTATGCCCATCACGAAATACCTTGGGGTGTCTTCTTTCCAAAATGGGGTCACTTGTGGGGTAGTTATACTGCCCTGGCATTTTAGGGGCCCAAATGCGTGCAAAGTAGTTTGAAATCAAAATCTGTAAAAAATGGCCGGTGAAATCCGAAAGGTGCTCTTTGGAATGTGGGCCCCTTTGCCCACCTAGGCTGCAAAAAAGTGTCACACATCTGGTATTGCCGTACTCAGGAGAAGTTGGGCAATGTGTTTTGGGGTGTCATTTTACATATACCCATGCTTGGTGAGATAAAAATCTCGGTCAAATGCCAACTTTGTATAAAAAAATGGGAAAAGTTTTCTTTTGCCAAGATATTTCTCTCACCCAGCATGGGTATATGTAAAAAGACACCCCAAAACACATTGCCCAACTTCTCCTGAGTACGGGGATACCAGATGTGTGACACTTTTTTGCAGCCTAGGTGGGCAAAGGGGCCCACATTCCAAAGAGCACCTTTCAGATTTCACCGGCCATTTTTTACAGATTTTGATTTCAAACCACTTCTCACGCATTCGGCCCCTAAAATGCCAGGGCAGTATAACTACCCCACAAGTGACCCCATTTTGGAAAGAAAACACCCCCAGGTATTTCGTTATGGGCATAGTGAGTTCATGGAAGTTTTTATTTTTTGTCACAAGTTAGTGGAATATGAGACTTTGTAAGAAAAAAAAAAATCATCATTTTCCGCTAACTTGTGACAAAAAAAAAAATTCTAGGAACTCGCCATGCCCCTCACGGAATACCTTGGGGTGTCTTCTTTCCAAAATGGGGTCACTTGTGGGGTAGTTATACTGCCCTGGCATTCTAGGGGCCCTAATGTGTGGTAAGTAGGTAAATGACCTGTGAAATCCGAAAGGTGCTCTTTGGAATGTGGGCCCCTTTGCCCACCTAGGCTGCAAAAAGTGTCACACAAGTGGTATCGCCGTATTCAGGAGAAGTTGGGCAATGTGTTTTGGGGTGTCTTTTTACATATACCCATGCTGGGTGAGATAAATATCTCGGCAAAAGACAACTTTTCCCATTTTTTATACAAAGTTGGCATTTGACCAAGATATTTCTCTCACCCAGCATGGGTATATGAAAAATGACACGCCAAAACACATTGCCCAACTTCTCCTGAGTACGGCGATACCAGATGTGTGATACTTTTTTTGCAGCCTAGATGCGCAAAGGGGCCCACATTCCTTTTATGAGGGCATTTTTAGACATTTGGATCCCAGACTTCTTCTCACACTTTAGAGCCCCTAAAATGCCAGGGAAGTATAAATACCCTACATGTGACCCCATTTTAGAAAGAAAACACCCCAAGGTATTCAATGAGGGGCATGGCGAGTTTATAGAATTTTTATTTTTTGGCACAAGTTAGCGGAAATTGATATATTTTTTTTTCTCACAAAGTCTCCCTTTCCGCTAACTTGCGACAAAAATTTTAATCTTTCATGGACTCTATATGCCCCTCAGCGAATACCTTGGGGTGTGTTCTTTCCGAAATGGGGTCACATGTGGGGTATTTATACTGCCCTGGCATTCTAGGGGCCCTAAAGCGTGAGAAGAAGTCTGGAATATAGATGTCTAAAAATTTTTACGCATTTGGATTCCGTGAGGGGTATGGTGAGTTCATGTGAGATTTTATTTTTTGACACAAGTTAGTGGAATATGAGACTTTGTAAGGAAAAAAATAAAATTTCCTCTAACTTGGGCCAAAAAAATGTCTGAATGGAGCCTTACAGGGGGGTGATCAATGACAGGGGGTGATCAATGACAGGGGGGTGATCAGGGAGTCTATATGGGGTGATCACCCCCCTGTCATTGATCACCCCCCTGTCAGGCTCCATTCAGATGTCCGTATGTGTTTTGCGGATCCGATCCATGTATCCGTGGATCCGTAAAAAACATACGGACATCTGAATGCAGCCTTACAGGGGGGTGATCAATGACAGGGGGGTGATCAGGGAGTCTATATGGGGTGATCACCCCCTTGTCATTGATCACCCCCCTGTAAGGCTCCATTCAGACGTCCGTATGTGTTTTGCGGATCCGATCCATGTATCAGTGGATCCGTAAAAATCATACGGACATCTGAATGGAGCCTTACAGGGGGGTGATCAATGACAGGGGGGTGATCAATGACAAGGGGGTGATCAGGGAGTCTATATGGGGTGATCACCCCCCTGTCATTGATCACCCCCCTATAAGGCTCCATTCAGACATCCGTATGTGTTTTGCGGATCCGATCCATGTATCAGTGGATCCGTAAAAATCATACGGACGTCTGAATGGAGCCTTACAAGGGGGTGATCAATGACAGGGGGGGTGTTCAATGACAGGGGGGTGACCAGGGAGTCTATATGGGGTGATCACCCCCCTGTCATTGATCACCCCCCTATAAGGCTCCATTCAGATGTCCGTATGTGTTTTGCGGATCCGATCCATGTATCCGTGGATCCGTAAAAAAAAACATACGGACATCTGAATGCAGCCTTACAGGGGGGTGATCAATGACAAAGGGGTGATCAATGACAGGGGGGTGATCAGGGAGTCTATATGGGGTGATCACCCCCCTGTAAGGCTCCATTCAGACGTCTGTATGTGTTTTGCGGATCCGATCCATGTATCCGTGGATCCGTAAAAAACATACGGACATCTGAATGCAGCCTTACAGGGAGGTGATCAATGACAGGGGGGTTATCAATGACAGGGGGGTGATCAGGGAGTCTATATGGGGTGATCACCCCCTGTCATTGATCACCCCCCTGTAAGGCTCCATTCAGACGTCCGTATGTGTTTTGCGGATCCGATCCATGTATCAGTGGATCTGTAAAAATCATACGGACGTCTGAATGGAGCCTTACAAGGGGGTGATCAATGACAGGGGGGTGATCAGGGAGTCTATATGGGGTGATCACCCCCCTGTAAGGCTCCATTCAGACGTCTGTATGTGTTTTGCGGATCCGATCCATGTATCCGTGGATCCGTAAAAAACATACGGACATCTGAATGCAGCCTTACAGGGGGGTGATCAATGACAGGGGGGTGATCAATGACAGGGGGGTGATCAGGGAGTCTATATGGGGTGATCACCCCGGTCATTGATCACCCCCCTGTAAGGCTCCATTCAGACGTCCGTATGTGTTTTGCGGATCCGATCCATGTATCAGTGGATCCGTAAAAATCATACGGACGTCTGAATGGAGCCTTACAGGGGGGTGATCAATGACAGGAGGGTGATCAATGACAGGGGGTGATCAGGGAGTCTATATGGGGTGATCAAGGGTGAATAAGGGGTTAATAAGTGACAGGGGGGGGGGTGTAGTGTAGTGGTGTTTGGTGCTACTTATTACTGAGCTGCCTGTGTCCTCTGGTGGTCGATCCAAACAAAAGGGACCACCAGAGGACCAGGTAGCAGGTATATTAGACGCTGTTATAAAAAAAAAAGCACATCTCCAGCCTGCCAGCGAACGATCGCCGCTGGCAGGCTGGAGATCCACTCGCTTACCTTCCGATCCTGTGAACGCGCGTGCCTGTGTGTGCGCATTCACAGGAAATCTCGCGAGATGACGCGTATATGCGTGACTCTGCGCAGGGCTGCCACCTCCGGAACGCGATCCTGCGTTAGGCGGTCCGGAGGTGGTTAATTTTTTAAAAGTAGTAAAAATAATAAAAAACTATATAAATTTGGTATTACCGTAATTATACTAACCCGAAAAATAGGGTTGTCCCTTCTACTGCACAATTAATTGTCATTATTTCCCCAATTTCATCACACAAAGAATTTTCCCCTATGTAAGTTATGTTAAGATAAACAGTGCCATTAAAAAATACAACTTGTCCTACAAATAACAAGCCCACGTACGGCTGTAAACAGAAAGTGAAAAAAATTGTGTCTCTAGGAAGGCGGGCAAGGGGAAACGAAAATGAAAAATTACAAATAGGCCCTGTCCTGAACAGATTAAAGGGGTTGTGTCACCTCAGACAATGGGGACATATCTATGGCTCAGCTATTTTGGTGGGCCGCTAGGAAGGCTTGGTGATGGGCAGATCTGGCACCTCCAGCCACCACTTTGTCAGCCTCATGTTAGGCTTTGTTTTAGAGACAGGTGCAGGTCCCAGAGGTGGGCAATGGGGGCATATCCTAGAGATGGGAATATCCCTTTAAGTAACAGGTAAATAAGGCGCTGCAGCATGTAGTTGTTTACATGAAGACCTCACAAACTGTCAGACATTCTATCTCTATGGTAACGGATATATTACATAGTAACAGCAAAACTGCGTCAGTTTATATTCACAAATCTGTGAAGTGAGGAGGACCTAAGAGCCGCCAAAATGACCGAAAGAAGATCATCCAGAACAAATAAAGGGAATCGATACCAGGAATTCGTTTCCAACGGATTATTAAACTTTCTATGGGAAAAAGAGAAAACACGTAAGTATAAAACAAAGATATGGAACAAACATACAGAAAACTTCCTTTAGGGCACGGCCACACGGTCAGGTTTCCTGATGCAGTTTTGGAAGCCAAAATCAGGAGGGGTCATAAAAGGAGAGAAAGACAGATACAACTTCAATGGGTCTTGTTTTTTTTTGCGGACCCATTGAAGTGAATGGTTCCGCATACGGTCTGCCAAAAATAAACTGACACAGAAAGAAAATGTGTTCATGTGCATGAGCCCTTAGTAGATATTCTGTATAACCAGTAAGATAGAGCTTCCTTATAAGAGTAGAGGACCAAGTGGAAGAATGTCCAAGGCCAAATCTGATCCTGTCACTTTCTAAACAGATGAATCTCTTAATATTGTACATTTTCTCCACTTTTAGCTGTCCGTCCAGTTGCACGATTCCCCAAAAAAAGAAGAAGAACCCTAAAATATTATCTTGAAAGGGCAGCAAAAATACCTGAGCTTGGAGAACCCGGACTGGAACTAGAGATGGCAGTTTACACTAAGTAAGTGACTATAAAATACCTGCCGCTTCATGTGCAAATTCTCATATCTCTCATCTTAATGCTCCTCACCATTCATTGTGTCATCTAAACAGGTTGGAATTTGCCGCCATTCTCGGCCTGGTACCTACCAAAAAGATTGTAGAGGAGGAGCCAGGAACATCCGACCGGTGAGTTACCCTCAGTGATGGCACCAACATCACTTTATTAGACTTGTTCAGCCGGGAACAGCCTGCCGAATCCATCACTGCCAGGGGCAACTGTGCACTGCACTATTGACTATAATGGTGACTGGCAGAGATCCGTCCGGGAGAATATGCGGATTAGCGACTGGACAAAGATCGCTGCATATTTGCTGGGTTGAGGCTAAATCTCCGCCGGTCCCCATTACAGTGGATGGGGCTGTACGGATTCTGGCAGCGCACGGTTGCGCCCGGCAGTGACGGATCGGTCAGGCTGTTCCCGGCCGGAACAGACTGTGAAATCTGCTTAAATACAGATGTGAAACAGGCCTTACAGAGCATAATCCTGAAATCCTAGTTCTTGTCCCTTATTCCTATAGAACTATATCATTCCTATATTCTTTTTCAGTCTGGAAGATCAAAAAGTGGAAGAAAGCGACACAGAGGGAGCCGCATGTATCGTCTGTGAGCCTCCCCCTGTGAAAAGACCCAGACTGGACTAATAGGGATGAGGTGAGACCGAGCACCAATCATGTCTTCAGTTCTGTGTGGGGGATGTGAGATGAGGACCCCACTGTACTAGTCCTCTTGTCCATATTGCCTCCTTTGCTGGCTTGATTCATTTTTCCATCACATTATACACTGCTTGTTTCCAGGTTATGACCGGTCTGCAATCCATCAGCTGTGGCCGTGCTTGCAAACTATAGCACAAGACACTGGCGTCTCTGGTTGCTGGGACCATAGGCATAGGCTGGAGCTGTTTCCTATAGTGTGCAAGCACGACCACCGCTGCTGTATTGCAGGGTGGTCAGAACCCCTGGATACGGGCAGTGTATAATGTGATGGGAAAATGAATCAAGCCAGCAAATGAGGCAATATGGACAATCACAATACATTAATATGTGGCATGTATTAACTTTGCATAATAAATTTGCTAAAGTGAGACAACCACTAAGTTTTTACTAAGTTGTCTTCAAAATGTTTTCTTGTTCCAGGTGGTGACATCCCCAAAAACACCAGGGGAAAGATCACTAGTCACTACCAGTACATCCACAACCAACTACACCCGACCAGACTTTACCTGACTTGACACCAGAACTGCCATTATTTTACAACATCTGCCACCAGTTTCAACCATCAGTTTGCTTCACTCACTGCCAAGTACCTCCTGTCATGAGAAGCTACCACCAAATAAGACCAGCTGCCACTACTACCATCTCCCACCATCGACTATAAGAAACCACCAGATTCTGCCAGCCACCACCAGCCACCCCTGAATACCACAACCACCCCTGAATACCACAGCCACCACCAGCCACCCCTGAATACCACAGCCACCATCAGTTTCTTTCAGTCACTGCCAATTACCACCTGCCATGAGAAGCTACCAGCAAGTATGACCACCTACCACTACCACCGTCTCCAACCATCAACTTTAAGAAGCCGCCACGACCTGTCACCACATTCTGCCAGCCGCCACCAGCCACCCAAAATACCAGAGCCACCATCTGTTTCCTTCTGTCACCGCCAAGTACAACCTGCCATGAAAAGCTACCACCAAATACAACCAACTGCCACTACCACGTCTATACTATCAACTATAAGAAGCCACTACGCCCTGTCAACATATTCTGCCAGCCGCCACCAGCCAACCCGGAATGCCACAGCCACATCAGTTTATATTACCACTATGCAAAACCTCTCGCCTGCCACCTTTTATTTTATATTTGTTTGTAGCTAGTATTTGTTTTATAGTGTCTTATAATTATTTATTTTTTATATTAGTATTTATATTTTGTATATAGTGTCAATAAGATATCTATTTATATATATTTATTTTTTATATTTTTATTTATATTTTGTATATACTGTAAATATTGTAAATAAGATAAATCTATTTTTATACCAAAGCAAAGGAGTGAGTTGTATTCTTATTACTTTGTAAAGGTTATCTGCCCAGGGGATGTTACCTAATAAAATGTAAGCAAGATAAATTAAAAAGCAAAAAAAAAAAACAACAAAAAAACCAAGGGCTGTATTAGACATGTAGATTTTGTACAGATAACGATCGAATAGTTAGCAACTCATTAGCGTTCCAAAAAATCCCATTACACAGAACAATAGTCGTTAAGTCCACCATACACTTATACATCTACAGTCTGATCTTGTAACGAGCGGGTGACGACTTATTACACACTCAGGTATGCGCTTGATGAAGGAGAATTTTTAACTATGCTGAAAGATCACGATCAGCGAGTCATACGATTTTGCAAAGATTGCACTTTTGTGAATGATATGATTTTTCATTTGATTCTTGCAATGTCTAATAAAGGCCTAGTGTAGTAAAGTAGGGAAGGGGTTAATCCCACTAATCTTAATAGTTGTGACTCTTTCCCTTTGTGGTCTATGGTAGAAGAATAAGTTAAGGTTTCATTAGGGGTGATTAGAGATGAGCGAATTGATTGTAAATGATCCAAATTCATCTCAAATCTTGAAAAAATTCGGATTCCAGACTGATTAAATTTGTTAGATTCTATTCTGATGAATCAAGTCAGAAGACAGGGAAGACGGGAACTGCCCTTCAAAAAAGGGCCGACCCAGCGATTAGCTGTTTTTGGAACTCCCTTAGCGGTGAATGGAGGGTCGCCGCGCTTTAATTTGGAGACAGGAGTGGACACTACATAATCTTCACACAGTATAGATAACATAGGGTCCATTATTATCGATTGAAGTGAATGGTTCTGCATACGGAACGGACTAAAATAGTTGCGTATCTGTTAGTAAATAAGCCCCACGGACTGTGTGAATAAGGGCTCATGCACAAAGCCATCGTTTCGATCCACATCCGATCCAAGTTTTTTGCGGATCATATGTGGACCCATTGATCTCAAGGGGGCTGCAAAAGATGCGGACAGCACATCAATTCCTCGGCCCCCATTTTGCGGACAAGGGTAGGACATTTTTACAGAAGTACAAAAAAAAACATGGTGCCTTGCAATCAGCCAGGATATATGTTTTGCGGATCCGTGGTTTGCGGACCCCAAAACACTTACAGCCATGACATGACCGTCATTTTTCCGTTCTTCTGATCCATCAGAACAGAAAAAAAAAGATCCTGTAAAATAAAAAGGATCCTGTGCATCAGTTATGCACATTTAGCATCCATATGAGCCATTTCCGTAAAAAAAAAAAAAAACGGATGGAAATGTCGAAAATGGGAATAACTGATGCACAGGATCTTTTTTATTTTTACAGGATCCAATTTTTTGCTTTATTTTTCAGTTTTTCTGACGGATCAGGAGAACGGAAAAATAACAGTGATGTAAACTCTCCATTATCAATGAATTCGCCTTGAAACACATTTAACCCCTTCGGTAATCGCTCTACTCAAAGCTTTATCATAATTTAAGTCTTTTAAGTATGGTTCCTGCTCGTGGGCACCATAGCCGTCGGGTCTCTGGTGTTTGAAACAGCAGAGGCCCAGGGCGAATGCCGATCGCAACATTTAAACCTTTAAATGCCATGGTCATATGTGGCCACAGCATCTAAATGATGAAAACTCAGCAGCACGTGTTTCCAAGCCAGGAACGGCTCTCCCATGTGCAGGCAGGGCCGTCTTTAATATTGATTGGACCCTGGGCAAGAATTTACTTTGGCCCCCTGGATCCCGCCTTCCCACACCCTAGAATGCAATCTCGCCCTTCACCACAACACACACAAAAAACAATCCACACACCTCGTAGAGTAGTAAACTTTAATAATGATGAGGAGTTCCTTGGCAGTAAGGTAAATGCTGCCTTTCTTTCTGAAAAGGCAGTGCTTACATTAAAAAGCTTGCAGAGACATGCTATAGCCACCAGAACTACTACGTTTAGCTGTTGTGGTTCTGGTGACGATAGTGTCCCTTAATATAGAGAAAAGAAAAGAATAATCAGCACAAAAGTATCTAATAAAATGGCTGTATAATCATAAAAATAAAAATAAAAACACAACTTCTTACACAAATATATAGTATTTTGCAGATTGCTTTTTTTTTTTTTTTACAATGTGCAGATAGTACTGTACTACTAACCCCTCCATCCACCCCTACATACAGGGTAATACAGCGCCACATACCTCTTACATCCAGTGACGTCTCCTCTGATGTAGATGTTCTCTTTCCTCATCTTCTCCATTCAGACCAGACCCCCATTTTTCAGTCATTTCTTGTCTCTGCAGTTTGGCAAACAAAACCTTAGTTTACTACTTTTCCATCATCCTCCCATCTTCTGGACAAATCATCCTACCACCCCCAATACTGTGCCGCTGTGCTCCCCATTACTATACTGCAGAAACCGATAAACCCCCTGATAATACTAGTACCACACAGATTATGCCTCCTTCAACAATTATTGGCACACAGTGCCCTAAAATAACTGCGCTCAGCAGATAGTGCCCCTGACACTAATAGTGTAAACATAACGTCCCCCAAAAATAATTGTGGTAAGCTGACACTGTGCCAAGGTGCCCCCACAGTAATAGTGCTCCCAAAAGTCCCACCAATAGGAAAAATTATCTGCTAGAGCACACATGGTAGTAATAGTGCTCCTACAGTGCCCCCAACATGTCCTCACTGTGCCCCAGAAGTAATAATGCTCCCATAGTGCCCATACTAGTAATCATGTTCCCCATAGACCCCCAGTAGTAATAAAGCCCATTATAATGCATAATAGTAATAATTCTCCTTATAATGTGCCAATGCAAAAAATACCCTATTTGAATGCCCACAGTTGAGCTAATGTCCCCATAGTGCCCCCATGATGTGCCATTATAAAATACCCCTATATAGAGCCCCCAGTAAATGCCCCATAGTGCTCCTCCCCCCCTTATTCCTAGTGCCCCCCATAATGTACCAGTATAAAATGCCCCATATATAGTGCCCCAGTAGATGCCCTCAGTGTCCCCCATAATTTGCAAGTATAAAATACCCCCATAGATGAGCCCATAGTACTCCTCTCTCCCCTTCCCCATAGTACCCACCATAATGTGCCCCAGTATAAAATACCCCTATACAGAGTCCCCCATATAAAATACCCCTTCTTTGTGGCCTCAGTAGATGCCCCCATTGTGCCCCCAATAATGTGCCAGTAAAAAGTGCCCCCAATAATGTGCCAGTAAAAAGTGCCACCAATAATGTGCCAGTAAGATGTGCCCCCATAGATGCCCCCAATAATGTGCCAGTAACAAGTGCCCCCATAGATGCCCCCCAATCATGTGCAAGTAACAAGTACCCCCATAGATGCCCACTAATCATGTGCCAGTAACAAGTGCCCCCATAGATGCCCCAAATCATGTGCCAGCAACAAGTGCCACCATAGATGTCCCACAATTATGTGCCAGTAACAAGTGTCCCCATAGATGCTCCCCAATCATGTGCCAGTAACAAGTACCCCCATAGATACCCCCCAATCATATGCCAGTAGCAAGTACCCCATAGATGCCCCCCAATCATGTGCAAGTAACAAGTGCCCCATAGATGCCCCCGAATCAGGTGGCAGTAACAGGTGCCCCCATAGATGCCCCCGAATCAGGTGGCAGTAACAGGTGCCCCCATAGATGCCCCCCTATCATGTGCCAGTAGTAGTACCATATAAAAAAATAAACACTTATGCTTACCTCCATCATGCTGGCAGCGATGCGATGCAGGCCTCTTCCAGTCTGTGTCCCGCGCTGTACGGCTCAGGTGGCGCGATGACGTCATTGTGCCGCCTGCACCGGCCTATGATAGGCTGCAGGACGGCGATACAGAAGACTATGGAGATGAGCGCTTCCACAATGGAAGCGCTCATCTCCCTGTGCCCTGCTGCCGCCCCCCACGTCACCTGTGGCCAGCGAGCTCAAGAGGCAGATACCTTGGGCCCCCCAGGAGTAACTGGGCCCAGGGCAGATGCCGCTTTTGCCCCGCTTAAAAGATGGCCCTGGCAGGGGCGGACAGGGAACTTAAAGTGGCCCTGGAAAAGAAAAAAGTGGCCCTATGTCCTAGGCAGATCCAGACTGACAGAAGGCAGGACCAATAGAAGTAGGCAGGGCCATCCACACTGTAGAACTGCAGCACAAAATACCACCCAGCAGAATCAAATACACAGTGCAGCACAAAATACTGCTGCCCCCACCGCAGCATTCAACTCTATGACAGTCCTGAGGACGGCAATACAGTTGAATGCTGGAGGGCACTTTGTTCTGGCAAACAGGTGCATAAGTACTAGACGTTCTTAGCATTAATTAATACTGAGAGCATCAGATCGTTATGTACCCGACTGGCAACCATGAGAAGGGCTTGGGTGCCCCCCTGGGCATCAGTCCACTGAGAAATTTCCTTGGAGGGTACATGGCCAGATCGCCCCTGCCCATGCGGTGATTGGGGGTGATGTGCTGGGTCAGAGCTGTAGTTTCTATGGAGGGCTGCAGGGGGCAGGGTTCCATAGGATAACAGCAAATAAAGCTTACATTTAGGGCTCATGCACACGACCATATGTATTTTGTGGTCGGCAAAAAACGGATCCGCATAAAATATGAATGACATCCGTGTGCATTCTCTATTTTGCGAAACAGAACAGCTGGCCCTTTATAGAACAGTACTATCCTTGTCCGTAAGGCCTCATGCACACAACAGTTTTTTTATGCGGTCCGCAAAACGGATTTCCGTTGTTCCGTGACCGTTTTTTCTTCTGTGGGTCTTCATTGATTTTTGGAGGATCCATGTACATGAGGAAAAAGTCGTTTTGGTTTCCGCCTGGCCATGCGGAGCCAAATGGATCCGTCCTGACTTACAATGCAAGTCAATGGGGACGGATCCGTTTGACGTTGACACAATATGGTGCAATTGCAAACGGATCCGTCCCCCATTGACTTTCAATGTAGTCAGGAGTCCCTATTAAGTCAGGAGTCCCTATTAATATACCATCAGATCGGAGTTTTCTCAAATCCGATGGTATATTTTAACTTGAAGCGTCCCCATCACCATGGGAACGCCTATATGTTAGAATATACCATCGGATTTGAGTTAGATCGTGAAACTCAGATCCGACAGTATATTCTAACACAGAGGCGTTCCCATGGTGATGGGGACGCTTCAAGTTAGAATATACTAAAAGAACTGTGTACATGACTGCCCCCTGCTGCCTGGCAGCACACGATCTCTTACAGGGGGCTGTGATCCGCACAATTAACTCCTCAGGTGCCGAGGGGTTAATTGTGCGTATCATTGCCCCCTGTAAGAGATCGGGTGCTGCCAGGCAGCAGGGGGCAGACCCCTCTTGCCCCCCTGCCCTGTATTTAACTCATTGGTGGCCAGTGCGGCCCCCCTCCCCCCCCTGTATTTAACTCATTGGTGGCCAGTGCGGGCCCCCCCTCCCTCCCCTGTATTTAACTCATTGGTGGCCAGTGCGGCCTCCCCTCTCCCCCCCCTAATTAAAATGACCGACCCCCCATCATTGGTGGCAGCGGAGAGTTCCGATCGGAGTCCCAGTTTAATCGCTGGGGCTCCGATCGGTTACCATGGCAGCCAAGACGCTACTGCAGTCCTGGCTGCCAAGGTTACTTAGCAATTTTAGAAGCATTATACTTACCTGCGATGTCTGTGACCGGCCGGGCGCTCCTCCTACTGGTAAGTGAAAAAGGTCTGTGCTATAAACAATGCGCCGCACAGACCTTTTACTTACCAGTAGGAGGAGCGCCCAGCCGGTCACAGACATCGCAGGTAAGTATAATGCTTCTAAAATTGCTAAGTAACCATGGCAGCCAGGACTGCATTAGCGTCCTGGTTTCCATGGTTACCGATCGGAGCCCAGCGATTAAACTGGGACTCCGATCGGAACTCTCCGCTGCCACCAATGATGGGGGGCGTGGGGGGGATTTTAATTAGGGGGGGGAGGGGAGGCCGCACTGGCCACCAATGAATTAAATACAGGGGAGGGAGGGGGGCCGCACTGGCCACCAATGAGTTAAATACAGGGGAGGGAGGGGGGCCGCACTGGCCACCAATGAGTTAAATACAGGGGAGGGAGGGAGGGGGGGGGGGGCCGCACTGGCCACCAATGAATTTACGCACACTGGCCACCAAAATACGCACAATTAACCCCTCAGGTGTGGCACCTGAGGGGTTAATTGTGCGGATCACAGCCCCCTGTAAGAGATCGGGTGCTGCCAGGCAGCAGTCATGTACACAGTTCTTAGTATATTCTAACTTGAAGCGTCCCCATCACTATGGGAATGCCTCTGTGTTAGAATATACTGTTGGATCTGAGTTTTTACGAAGTGTAAACTCAGATCTAAAAAGCTTTTATGCAGACGGATCAGCGGATCCGTCTGTGTGAAAGTAGCCTACGGACACTGATGACGGACGCGGATGATAATCTTGTGTGCATCCGTGTTTTTACACGGATATATTGACTTGAATGGGTCCGTGAACCGTAGTCCGGCAAAAAAATAGGACAGGTCCTATTTTTTTGACGGACAGGAAACACGGATCACGGATGCGGCTGCCAAATGGTGCATTTTCCGATTTTTCCACGGACCCATTGAAAGTCAATGGGTCTGCGAAAAAAAACGGAAAACGGAACCACGGACGCGGATGCACACAACGGTCGTGTGCATGAGGCCTAATGCTGACAATAATAGGACATGTTCTATTTTTTATTTTTTTTGCAGACCCATTGAAGTGAATGGTTCCGCATACGGTCCTCTAAAAAAGCGGAAAGAAACGGACACGGAAAGAAAATATGTTCATGTGCATGAGCCCTTAGGGATGAGCGTGCGGGTTCGTGTGGTGGTATTTACTGAATTGCGTTATGGATTATTTTACCATGGACCATAACGCAATTTCATGACGGAATGCATAACGGAATTCCGTCATAATAGAAGTCTATGGCCTGCATAACGGATCTGTCCGGTTTACGTTATGCTGGAGTCCATCACATGAACCCGCACGCGAACTTCAAAATATGAAATTCGCTCATCCCTACTTACATTGCTTGCACTGCACACTACAGTGTAAGCCAAAAACAGTCTGAAGATTGCACATTTTAGCCTCCTAGGGGGGCTAAAAAAAATTGACTTTTTTAAAATGTAAATAAATAAAAAATTATCTGATAAAAAAAAAATATTAATAATAAATATATTTCCTCGGCATTGCCGCATCCCAAAATGCCTGAACTACTGAAATTTTTAAATATTTATCCCATACGGTGAAAGTTGTAATGAAAAAAAAAAAATCTAAATGACTGGTTCGTCATATTTTCATCACTTCACTTACAATTTTTTTTTTTTATAATATGATTAAAAAGTCGAATACACTCCAATGTTATCAATAAAAATTAGCCCCCATAAAGCTCCATAGACATAATTATAAAAAAAGTTATGTTGGTCAGAAAATGGCGATGAAAAGAAAAAATAATTAAATTTCAAAGTTTTTATTTATTCTTTTTTTTTTTCAGTATTAAAACACAAGAAAACGATATAAATGTGGTATTGCTGTTATCATTGACCCAGAGAATGAAGGCAATGGTGAGCTTTACTGCATAGGGAATGCCATAGAAATAAAATCACTACCATCGTATGCCATATTAAGTGGTGCCATTAGAAAGTACAACTTTTCCCACAAAATGTGCTAATATGGCTATGTGAATGAAAAAAAAAAAAAAAAAATGTATGGCTCCAGGAAAGCAGGGAGGAAAAATGAAAACGCAAAAATAAAAAATTCTCTGAGACTCAAGACGTTAAAACTGAAAATAAGGGGTTGTCTCATCACAGACAATGGGGGTATATCGCTAGGTGCAGCTTCCACCGCTGGGACCTGCACCTATATCGAAAACGGAGGCCCAAAAATGGTGGAGGGCGCAGCCACCCTCCATTCATGATCTATGGGGCCGCCGAAAATAGCTCAATGTGGGCTCTGCTATTTGTATCTGCACATTAAATATTGGTAGTGGCGTCGCTAGAGGGGGGTGAGGGGGGACAATCGCCCCCCCCTAGGTTGTTCTTTGCCCCCCCGGGTGCCACCCCACTGATTCTCCCAGGTGAATACTAATGAGCGCTTCCATAGTACCGAAGGACCAGGAAGCGGTAAACGTTCTGTACTTACCACTTCCTGGTCCTCGGCTGTCGGCTGTGCAGGGCTGCGCACAACGTGAGGGCGCTCTGTGACCTTACGCTGTGCGCGCCAGTTCAGAGCACAGTCGACTGAGGAGAGAGAAAATTGCAGGCGGCGTCCGTCCAGGAGCAGGAGAGGTAAGTGGTTTTTTATTTTATAAATAATGTGGCTGCTGGGGGCATAATGGGGGCTAATTGGAGGAATATGGGGGATAATTGGAGGCATATGGGGGATAATTGGAGGCATATGGGGGCTAATTGGAGGCATATGTGGGCTAATTGGAGGCATATGTGGGGCTAATTGGAGGCATATGGGGGCTAATTGGAGGCATATGGGGCTAATTGGAGGCATATGTGGGGCTAATTGGAGGCATATGGGGGCTATGGGGGCTAATTGGAGGCATATGCGGGCTAATTGGAGGCATATGGGGGCTAATTGGAGGCATATGGGGGCTATGGGGGCTAATTGGAGGCATATGCGGGCTAATTGGAGGCATATGGGGGCTAATTGGAGGCATATGGGGCAATGGGGGCTAATTGGAGGCATATGGGGGCTAATGAGGCATATGGGGGCTAATGATGCATAATGGGGCTAATGAGAGGCATCATGGGGGCTAATTAGAGACACAATGGGGGCTAATTAGACTATTAGAGGCATATGGGGGCTAATGAGGCATATGGGGGCTAATTAGGCATATGGGAGCTAATTAGAGGCATAATGTGGGCTAATGAGGCATAATGGCTTATAATGGGGGCTAATGAGAGGCATGGGGGCTGATATAGGGGTGATAAGAGGCATAATGGGGGCTAATAAGAGGAATAATGGGGCTAATGAGGCATAAGGGCTTATAATGTGGGCTAATGAGGCATACGGCTGATATGGGGGCTAATGAGAGGCATGGGGGCTGATATGGGAGTGATGAGAGGCATAATGACGGCTAATGAGAGGCATAATAACAGTGTCATCCACAGATGCCCCCATAACAGTGTGTCTTCCACAGATCCACCATAACAGTACGCCTGCGCACTGACGAGAGACAGAAAGAAGGGGAAAGAATCCACGGAAGCAAGCAGAGGACGGCACAGCAGACGACTGAATAGCTTCTTTTGTAAGTAAATTGTTTTATTATAAATGTATCCCTGCATACCGCAATTCTCTCGTATTTTGTAATCTTATTTATATATACTTATTTTGTTTTTGCCCCCCCATTTTTGACTGTGGTATCTTTGTGCCCCCCCTATATATTGTTCCTAGAGTCGCCACTGACCACAGGGGGGATTAAGCGTTGCAGTATACCACCCAATTTTTTCAAAGGAGTAAAAGTAATAAAAAACTATATAAATTTGGTATCACCGTAATTATACTAACCCGAAAAATAGGGTTGTCACTTTTACTGCACAATTATTTGTCATTTTTCCCCCAATTTCATCACAGAAAGAATTTTCCCCTATGTAAGTTATGTTAAGATAAACAGTGCCATTAAAAAATACAACTTGTCCTACAAAAAACAAGCCCACGTACGGCTGTAAACGGAAAGTGAAAAAAATTGTGTCTCTAGGAAGGCGGGCAAGGGGAAACGAAAATGAAAAATTACAAATAGGCCCTGTCCTGAACAGATTAAAGGGGTTGTGTCACCTCAGACTGTAGTATACGGGAGTTGTAATACCCGTTACTACCAAAGGTCACTTGGTGTGCTGTCGTCCCTCCTTAATTATGGGGAAGTTGGTATATGTCAGTTTTATAAAATGTAATGTAATGTGTGTATTTTCCTGTCACTGAAACTTGCACTTACAGGCCTGCTAGGGGTGTCATTCCTACTTCTAGTCCATAGAGGGAGCTAGGGAGCCCTAGTTTATATAAAGCCCAGTCAGGGAAGTGCAGGGCAGACGGAGTCTAGTATCTGTAATCTACAGTTGGAGTTTAGACAATGTCTGAGACAAGTCCAGGCCTGAAGCCTGCTGTTCAGGAGAAGATTCCCTCCTGAATACCCATATGCAGAAGCAGGAACATCTTAGCCTAAGGGCCTGAGGAACCATTCAGAAGCTAGGAGAGACTGAGGCAAAGATCAGAGGAGCCAGAGGTACTAAGAGAAACAGAGGAGGTACTTATTTAAGCCATAATCAAGGATATAAAGCCAGACTTAGGTTAATGGGCCTTGGTGAAGAATTGCTACATTCCAGGATCAGACAGAGTTAGAGTGCAAGCTCCTTTGCTGCAAGTCCTGTGTTCCACACTCTGTAATTACCCTGCTGTACTGAATTGCCTGCATCGACCGAATTGCAAAATCGACTGTATGCTGAGGAACTGCGTTTCCAATATTGTCTCTGCCTGCAAACTACTAAAGTTGAAGTTCTGTTTTAATTCCACGTTTCCTCAATTTATTTCTGCTTTCCGCAAACGGCGTGCCACCGTTTACTTGGCACTGGCGTCACGAACTATTTCCAATTCTATACCTGCCCTTGCAGAGAGTCAGCTGTACCAGGTTAGTGTATATTGCACTACTACACCCAGAAACACCTACTACGCACAACTTGAGTACACTGCACCTCTCTTTTGGCGTCACGAACAGGATACGCACGCTTTCTAGTGCAAGAAGCGTGAACTTTGTGCCTTATACAGTTGCCCTGTGACCAAAGTGACAATTTTCCTGTTTTATTCAAGTGGACTTTGTGGACTGAAAATCGTACCCAAAGTGTTCCAAAAACCTCTAAAAAGCGCTGTGCAGGGTTGCGCTACCCAGAGGAAGAAAATCGCCGCATTGGAGTGTGGTTTTGTGGACTTTAAACATTCCTGCTTGCTGTCAGTGAACAGACAGCGTTTGTACCTAAAGATGGCCGCTGAGCTTGCTGAATTTACTGCTGCGTCACCTTCATCCCGAAAAGGCGGGAAAAATTGGCGCCTTTCTGAGGAAAAAGCGGGAAGAAGGTGAAGGGCAGGCGCCACGGCTTATCTGGACATTTGCATGTCTGCCAGCATGGACACCGCCTTCCCTATACTGGAATACCTGGGGGGCGGCTCCCCAGTGCAATGGGAGGAGCTGGCTACTCTAATTGACGCGACCCTATCGCTCTCCTCAGTAGGATCGAGCATGTTGGATTGTGAACAGAGCGTTGCTGCAATGTCCGCACCTGAAAAAGCAAATATGACTGACATCGGTGTAGAGCCAGAAGAGGCTCCACCGGCCTACTCTCCGGGACCGGAGCAACCCGCCTGCCGCACCAGGGAGAAAGAACCCGAGCCCTACTATGGCTCGTGGAGGGACTTTTTCCAGCCATCGTTCAAATGGTCTTCCCTGATGGCGGAGATTAGAGAGGCCGCTATCAAGCGGAATACCAAGACTAAGATCGTGTATGAGGAACTCACCAAGACCATACATGAAAAGCATACACACACCCAACCCCGCCTGGAAAGGAGAAAGGGAGTGGTGCTGTCGTTTGACAAATCCCGTGGCTACGGGTTTATTCAAGACTATCTGACTGGCAGAGACCTCTATGTGAATCGAAGGTCTGTCAAGAGAGACTACCTCCCTTCGTACCAGCACAGCCTCCGCGAGGGAGAGGAAGTGGAGTACACCCCTGCCGAGGGCCTGCGAGGCCCTTATGCGACTGCTGTGACCCGTCCCAAGCGAGCACCTGAGGACTGGGAGGCAGAAGAAAGAGAAGACTACTCTGGCTGCGAGCGAGAACCGGAACGCTCTCCAGAGCCGGCCCATCACGCCTTTCAGGAGCGGAGCTCCTTCATTGGGCCAAACGTCTTCTGGCAGCCAACCGTGTTGGAAAAATGGGTGAGCCCCTTCCCTTCCCCCGAGCTGCCTCGTCGGGAGAAGACAATATCAGAGCTGGAGCAGTTAAAAGGACTTAGTGCTACCTTTGAGAACATCCGGATGGGACGGAGACCAGATGCAAGTCCAGAACCTGCAGAGGCCGAGTCCGCGTCATCGGTGACTGTACCTGCGCCGGCGGCGCCAGCAGAGGACAGAGGCTCCGACACAGAGAGCATCGGTGAGCAGATCGTCCGGCTGGAGGAGAAGTTGCGGGAGTTGCGTAAGACCTACACCGCCAGGATCCAGACACCGCCGAGGAAGGATGAGGTAAGGGTGCCTGTCACCACCCGCCGACCGCCTTCTGTTGCCACCGCTCCGTCAGTGCCCCAGACCGGACCCGCGATTGCCGTAAATTGCTGCACCCCGAGCACCGGACCGCTTGCTGCGGCGGTGCCAAGCACGTCACACCCTGCAGTGATCATGCCAGGGCCGGCACGGTCCATCAGAGGGTTCACCCCTAGGCCTATGGGGCCAATACCTATTAGGGGCCCCTTTACCCTACAGCTGCCCCCTGACACTGTTATGTGGGCACATCCTCCTGTAGAAGAATACTACAGACGGTACTTGCCAGCGGAGCCAAGTGGATATGATGTGCCACTGTAATCAGCCTGCTAGGCCTTTGATTTATTTCCCAAGAAGTTAATGTTAACCCTTCCAGGACAGGAGTCCTATCTTGCTGGTCCGTTGTTGCGGCTGCCAGTTTGTCCACGGCTCAGTGGTAGGTGTTGACCACTGAAATCACCAAAGTCAGCAAGGCCAGGCTTGTTTCCAGGACCTCCTGCCTGCTTTTGCTACCCCACGCCAAGTTGTGCCTGTTCCTTTGTTGCACCTTTTACCCTTCACCCCCTTTTCAGGTTGATCAGGGGTATTACAGCACTTGTCTTTGCTGTCCGTCTGTTGTGCAACTTCATACTAAGGAACCGTGCCCGGAGACAGACTCAAAAGTACCTGAGCCTCTGAGATTCTTACTCTTTTAAAAGTAATGTGCCCAGAGATGGACTCCACTGCATGAGAGCCTCTGTGATTTAATAAGAAATAGCCTGGGTACGGACTCATGTTTGTTATTTGAGCCTCCAAGAACTTTTATACCGTTTTCTACTGTTTTATCATGGACTTATTCATTGTCATGGACTATCCTGGTTATAATGTTACGCTGTGCCAGGTCAGCGCCCCCGTTCCATTCATTATCCTGAGAGAAGAGAACGACGCCCCTTGTCACCACACTTCACTTTTGCCAATTGGACCTGATGTAAATGTAAATGCAGATGAATTACATGTATGTATGCCTGCATGTCTCTATTTTCTATTTCAGGTAGAGATTCCAGTTGGGAGACCCATGATGGAGTACGAGGTCGTACTCAGCTTAAAGCAGTGGGGTATGTAGTATACGGGAGTTGTAATACCCGTTACTACCAAAGGTCACTTGGTGTGCTGTCGTCCCTCCTTAATTATGGGGAAGTTGGTATATGTCAGTTTTATAAAATGTAATGTAATGTGTGTATTTTCCTGTCACTGAAACTTGCACTTACAGGCCTGCTAGGGGTGTCATTCCTACTTCTAGTCCATAGAGGGAGCTAGGGAGCCCTAGTTTATATAAAGCCCAGTCAGGGAAGTGCAGGGCAGACGGAGTCTAGTATCTGTAATCTACAGTTGGAGTTTAGACAATGTCTGAGACAAGTCCAGGCCTGAAGCCTGCTGTTCAGGAGAAGATTCCCTCCTGAATACCCATATGCAGAAGCAGGAACATCTTAGCCTAAGGGCCTGAGGAACCATTCAGAAGCTAGGAGAGACTGAGGCAAAGATCAGAGGAGCCAGAGGTACTAAGAGAAACAGAGGAGGTACTTATTAAAGCCATAATCAAGGATATAAAGCCAGACTTAGGTTAATGGGCCTTGGTGAAGAATTGCTACATTCCAGGATCAGACAGAGTTAGAGTGCAAGCTCCTTTGCTGCAAGTCCTGTGTTCCACACTCTGTAATTACCCTGCTGTACTGAATTGCCTGCATCGACCGAATTGCAAAATCGACTGTATGCTGAGGAACTGCGTTTCCAATATTGTCTCTGCCTGCAAACTACTAAAGTTGAAGTTCTGTTTTAATTCCACGTTTCCTCAATTTATTTCTGCTTTCCGCAAACGGCGTGCCACCGTTTACTTGGCACTGGCGTCACGAACTATTTCCAATTCTATACCTGCCCTTGCAGAGAGTCAGCTGTACCAGGTTAGTGTATATTGCACTACTACACCCAGAAACACCTACTACGCACAACTTGAGTACACTGCAAGACAATGGGGACATATCTATGGCTCAGCTATTTTGGTGGGCCACTAGGAAGACTTGGTGATGGGCAGATCTGGCACCTCCAGCCACCACTTTGTCAGCCTCATGTTAGGCTTTGTTTTAGAGACAGGTGCAGGTCCCAGAGGTGGGCAATGGGGGCATATCCTAGAGATGGGAATATCCCTTTAAGTAACAGGTAAATAAGGCGCTGCAGCATGTAGTTGTTTACATGAAGACCTCACAAACTGTCAGACATTCTATCTCTATGGTAACGGATATATTACATAGTAACAGCAAAACTGCGTCAGTTTATATTCACAAATCTGTGAAGTGAGGAGGACCTAAGAGCCGCCAGTATGACCGAAAGAAGATCATCCAGAACAAATAAAGGGAATCGATACCAGGAATTCGTTTCCAACGGATTATTAAACTTTCTATGGGAAAAAGAGAAAACACGTAAGTATAAAACAAAGATATGGAACAAACATCCAGAAAACTTCCTTTAGGGCACGGCCACACGGTCAGGTTTCCTGATGCAGTTTTGGAAGCCAAAATCAGAAGGGGTCATAAAAGGAGAGAAAGACAGATACAACTTCAATGGGTCTGGTTTTTTTTGCGGACCCATTGAAGTGAATAGTTCCGCATACGGTCTTCCAAAAATAAACTGACACAGAAAGAAAATGCGTTCATGTGCATGAGCCCTTAGTAGATATTCTGTATAACCAGTAAGATAGAGCTTCCTTATAAGAGTAGAGGACCAAGTGGAAGAAGGTCCAAGGCCAAATCTGGTCCTGTCACTTTCTAAACAGATGAATCTCTTAATATTGTACATTTTCTCCACTTTTAGCTGTCCGTCCAGTTGCACGATTCCCCAAAAAAAGAAGAAGAACCCTAAAATATTATCTTGAAAGGGCAGCAAAAATACCCGAGCTTGGAGAACCTGGACTGGAACTAGAGATGGCAGTTTACACTAAGTAAGTGACTATAAAATACCTGCCGCTTCATGTGCAAATTCTCATATCTCTCATCTTAATGCTCCTCACCATTCATTGTGTCATCTAAACAGGTTGGAATTTGCCGCCATTCTCGGCCTGGTACCTACCAAAAAGATTGTAGAGGAGGAGCCACGACCACCCGACCGGTGAGTTACCCTCAGTGATGGCACCAACATCACTCTATTAGACTTGTTTCACATCTGCGCTATGTAGATCCTGCAGGCTGACGGCCCCATTCACTGCATATTTGCTAGGTTGAGGCTAAATCTCCGCCGGTCCCCATTACAGTGGATGGGGCTGGATGGAATTCTGGCAGCGCTCGGTTGCGCCCGGCAGTGACGGATCGGTCAGGCTGTTCCCGGCCGGAACAGACTGTGAGATCTGCTTAAATACAGATGTGAAACAGGCCTTACAGAGCATAATCCTGAAATCCTAGTTCTTGTCTCTTATTCCTATAGAACTATATAATTCTTATATTCTTTTTCAGTCTGGAAAATCAAAAAGTGGACGAAAGCGACACAGAGGGAGCCGCATGTATCGTCTGTGAGCCTCCCCCTGTGAAAAGACCCAGACTGGACTAATAGGGATGAGGTGAGACCGAGCACCAATCATGTCTTCAGTTCTGTGTGGGGGATGGGAGATGAGGACCCCACTGTACTAGTCCTCTTGTCCATATTGCCTCCTTTGCTGGCTTGATTCATTTTTCCATCACATTATACACTGCTTGTTTCCAGGTTATGACCGGTCAGCAATCCATCAGCTGTGCCCGTGCTTGCAAACTATAGCACAAGACACCGGCGTCTCTGGTTGCTGGGACCATAGGCATAGGCTGGAGCTGTTTCCTATAGTGTGCAAGCACGACCACCGCTGCTGTATTGCAGGGTGGTCAGAACCCCTGGATACGGGCAGTGTATAATGTGATGGAAAAATGAATCAAGCCAGCAAAGGAGGCAATATGGACAATCACAATACATTAATATGTGGCATGTATTAACTTTGCATAATAAATTTGCTAAAGTGAGACAACCACTACGTTTTTACTAAGTTGTCTTCAAAATGTTTTCTTGTTCCAGGTGGTGACATCCCCAAAAACACCAGGGGAAAGATCACTAGTCACTACCAGTACATCCACAACCAACTACACCTGACCAGTCTTTACCTGACCTGTCACCAGAACTGCCATTATTTTACAACATCTGCCACCAGTTTCAACCATCAGTTTGCTTCACTCACTGCCAAGTACCTCCTGTCATGAGAAGCTACCACCAAATAAGACCAGCTGCCACTACTACCATCTCCCACCATCGACTATAAGAAACCACCAGATTCTGCCAGCCACCACCAGCCACCCCTGAATACCATAGCCACCATCAGTTTCCTTCAGTCACTGCCAAGTACCACCTGCCATGAGAAGCTACCAGCAAGAATGACCACATACCACTACCACCGTCTCCAACCATCAACTTTAAGAAGCCGCCACGACCTGTCACCACATTCTGCCAGCCGCCACCACCAGCCACCCCCGAATCCTAGAGCCACCATCAGTTTCCTTCAGTCACTGCCAATTACCACCTGCCATGAGAAGCTACCAGCAAGTATGACCACCTACCACTACCACCATCTCCAACCATCAACTTTAAGAAGCCGCCACGACCTGTCACCACATTCTGCCAGCCGCCACCAGCCACCCAAAATACCAGAGCCACCATCTGTTTCCTTCAGTCACCGCCAAGTACAACCTGCCATGATAAGCTACCACCAAATACAACCAACTGCCACTACCACCGTCTATACTATCAACTATAAGAAGCCACCACGCCCTGTCAACATATTCTGCCAGCCGCCACCAGCCAACCCGGAATGCCACAGCCACATCAGTTTATATTACCACTATGCAAAACCTCTCGCCTGCCACGTTTTATTTTATATTTGTTTGTAGCTAGTATTTTTTTTATAGTGTCTTATAATTATTTATTTTTTATATTAGTATTTATATTTTGTATATAGTGTAAATAAGATATCTATTTATATATATTTATTTTTTATATTTTTATTTATATTTTGTATATACTGTAAATATTGTAAATAAGATAAATCTATTTTTATACCAAAGCAAAGGAGTGAGTTGTATTCTTATTACTTTGTATAGGTTATCTGCCCAGGGGATGTTACCTAATAAAATGTAAGCAAGATAAATTAAAAAGCAAAAAAAAAAACAACAAAAAAACCAAGGGCTGTATTAGACATGTAGATTTTGTACAGATAACGATCGAATAGTTAGCAACTCATTAGCGTTCCAAAAAATCCCATTACACAGAACAATAGTCGTTAAGTCCACCATACACTTATACATCTACAGTCTGATCTTGTAACGAGCGGGTGACGACTTATTACACACTCAGGTATGCGCTTGATGAAGGAGAATTTTTAACTATGCTGAAAGATCACGATCAGCGAGAGTCATACGATTTTGCAAAGATTGCAATTTTGTGAATGATATGATTTTTCGTTTGATTCTTGCAATGTCTAATAAAGGCCTAGTGTAGTAAAGTAGGGAAGGGGTTAATCCCACTAATCCCAATAGTTGTGACTCTTTCCCTTGTGGTCTATGGTAGAAGAATAAGTTAAGGTTTCATTAGGGGTGATTAGAGATGAGCGAATTGATTGTAAATGATCCAAATTCATCTCAAATCTTAAAAAAATTCGGATTCCAGACTGATTAAATTTGTTAGATTCTATTCTGATGAATCAAGTCAGAAGACAGGGAAGACGGGAACTGCCCTTCAAAAAGGGCCGACCCAGCGATTAGCTGTTTTTGGAACTCCCTTAGCGGTGAATGGAGGGTCGCCGCGCTTTACTTTGGAGACAGGAGTGAACACTACATAATCTTCACACAGTATAGATAACATAGGGTCCATTATTATCGATTGAAGTGAATGGTTCTGCATACGGAACGGACTAAAATAGTTGCGTATCTGTTAGTAAATAAGCCCCACGGACTGTGTGAATAAGGGCTCATGCACAAAGCCATCGTTTCGATCCACATCTGATCCAAGTTTTTTGCGGATCATATGTGGACCCATTGATCTCAAGGGGGCCGCAAAAGATGCGGACAAGGGTAGCTGCACATCAATTCCTCGGCCCCCATTTTGCGGACAAGGGTAGGACATTTTTACAAAAGTTCAAAAAAAACATGGTGCCTTGCAATCAGCCAGGATATATGTTTTGCGGATCCGTGGTTTGCGGACCCCAAAACACTTACATCCATGACATAACCGTCATTTTTCCGTTCTTCTGATCCATCAGAACAGAAAAAAAAAGATCCTGTAAAATAAAAAGGATCCTGTGCATCAGTTATGCACATTTAGCATCCATATGAGCCATTTCCGTAAAAAAAACGGATGGAAATGGCGAAAATGGGAATAAATGAAACACAGGATCTTTTTTTTTTTTTTTTTTTTTACAGGATCTAATTTTTTGCTTTATTTTTCTGTTTTTCTGACGGATCAGGAGAACGAAAAAAAAACGTGATGTAAACTCTCCCTTATCAATGAACTCGCCTTGAAACACATTTAACCCCTTCGGTAATCGCTCTACTCAAAGCTTTATCATAATTTAAGTCATTTTAAGTATGGTTCCTGCTCGTGGGCACCATAGCCATCGGGTCTCTGGTGTTTGAAACAGCAGAGGCCCAGGGCGAATGCCGATCGCAGACATTTAACCCTTTAAATGCCATGGTCATATGTGGCCACATCATCTAAATGATGAAAACTCGGCGGCACGTGTTTCCAAGCCAGGAACGGCTCTCCCATGTGCAGGCAGGGCCGTCTTTAATATTGATTGGACCCTGGGCAAGAATTTACTTTGGCCCCCTGGATCCCGCCTTCCCACACCGTAGCATGCAATCACGCCCTTCACCACAACACACACAAAAAAAACAATCCACACACCTCGTAGAGTAGTAAACTTTAATAATGATGAGGAGTTCCTTGGCAGTAAGGTAAATGCTGCCTTCTTTTTGAAAAGGCAGTGCTTACATTAAAAAGCTTGCAGAGACATGCTATAGCCACCAGAACTACTACGTTTAGCTGTTGTGGTTCTGGTGACGATAGTGTGCCTTAATATAGAGGGGGGAAAAGAATCGGCACAAAAATATCTAATAAAATGGCTGTATAATCATAAAAAAAAAAAAAACACAACTTCTGACACAAATATGTAGTGTTTAGCAGATTGTTTTTTTTTTTTTTTTTTACAATGTGCAGATAGTACTGTACTACTAACCCCTCCATCCACCCCTAAATACAAGGTAATACAGCGCCACATACCTCTTACATCCAGTGACGTCTCTTTGATGTAGATGTTCTCTTTCCTCATCTTCTCCATTCAGACCAGACCACCATTTTTCAGTCATTTCTCGTCTCTGCAGTTTGGCAAACAAAATCTTAGCTTACTACTTTTCCATCATCCTCCCATCTTCTGGACAAATCATCCTACCACCCCCAATACTGTGCCGCTGTGCTCCCCATTACTATACTGCAGAAACCGATAAACCCCCTGATAATACTAGTACCACACAGATTATGCCTCCTTCAATAATTATTGGCACACAGTGCCCTAAAATAACTGCGCTCAGCAGATAGTGCCCCTGACACTAATAGTGTAAACATAACGTCCCTCAAAAATAATTGTGGTAAGCTGACACTGTGCCAAGGTGCCCCCACAGTAATAGTGCTCCCAAAAGTCCCACCAATAGTAATAATTCTCTGCTAGAGCACACATGGTAGTAATAGTGCTCCTACAGTGCCCCCAACATGTCCCCACTGTGCCCCAGAAGTAATAATGCTCCCATAGTGCCCATACTAGTAATCATGTTCCCCATAGACCCCCAGTAGTAATAAAGAACATTATAATGCCCCCCAGTAGTTATAATTCTCCTCATAATGTGCCAATGCAAAAACTACCCCATTTTAATACCCCCAGTTGAGCTAATGTCCCCATAGTGCCCCCATAATGTGCCAGTATAAAATACCCCTATATAGAGCCCCCAGTAAGTTCCCCATAGTGCTCCTCTCCCCCTTCTTCCTAGTGCCCCCCGTAGATGAGCCCATAGTACTTCTCTCTCCCCTTCACCATAGTACCCACCATAATGTGCCCCAGTAAAAAATACCCCTATACAGAGCCCCCCATATAAAATACCCCTTCTTTGTGGCCTCAGTTGAAGCCCCCATAGTGTTCCTCCCCCCCCCTCGCTCATATAAAATACTCCTTCTTTGTGGCCTCAGTAGATGCCCCCATAGTGCCACCCAATAATGTGCCAGTAAGAAGTGCACCCATAGTGCCACCCAATAATGTGCCAGTAAAAAGTGCCTTCATAGATGCCCCCACAGTGCCCCCAATAATGTGCCAGTAAGATGTGCCCCCATAGATGCCCCCCAATAATGTGCCAGTAACACGTGCCCCCATAGATGCCCCCCAATCATGTGCAAGTAACAAGTACCCCCATAGATGCCCACCAATCATGTGCCAGTATCAAGTACCCCCATAGATGCCCCACATTCATGTGCCAATAACAAGTGATCCCATAGAAGCCCCCAATCATGTGTCAGTAACAAGTGCCCCCATAGATGCCACAATGGAAGCGCTCATCTCCCTGTGCCCTGCCGCTGCCGCCACGTCACCAGCTGCCCCTTTTGCCCCGCGTTAAAGACGGCCCTGGCAGAGGCGGACAGGGAACTTAAAGTGGCCCTGGAAAATAAAAAAGTGGCCCTATGTCCTAAGCAGGTCCAGACTGACAGAAGGCAGGACCAATAGAAGTAGGCAGGGCCATCCACACTGTAGAACTGCAGCACAAAATACCACCCAGCAGAATCAAATACACAGTGCAGCACAAAATACTGCTGCCCCCACCGCAGCATTCAACTCTATGACAGTCCTGAGGACGGCAATACAGTTGAATGCTGGAGGGCACTTTGTTCTGGCAAACAGGTGCATAAGTACTAGACGTTCTTAGCATTAATTAATACTGAGAGCATCAGATCGTTATGTACCCGACTAGCGACCATGGGGAGGGCTTGGGTGCCCCCCTGGGCATTAGCCTACTGAGAAATTTCCTTGGAGGGTACATGGCCAGATCGCCCCTGCCCATGCGGTGATTGGGGGTGATGTGCTGGGTCAGAGCTGTCGTTCCTATGGAGGGCTGCAGGGGGCAGGGTTCCATAGGATAACAGCAAATAAAGTTTACATTTAGGGCTCATGCACACGACCATATGAATTTTGTGGTCCGCAAAAAACGGATCCGCAAAAAATACAGATGACTTCCGTGTGCATTCTGTATTTTGCGGAACGGAACAGCTGGCCCTTCATAGAACAGTACTATCCTTGTCCGTAATACTATCCTTGTCCGAACGAACACGGAAAGAAAATACGTGCATGAGCCCTTAGGGATGAGCAAATTTCATATTTTGAAGTTCGCGTGCGGGTTCGTATGGTGGTATTTACTGAATTGCGTTATGGATTATTTTACCAAGGACCATAATGCAATTCCATGACGGAATGCATAACGAAATGCCTTTAGAGGCATTCCGTTATTTATTCCGTCATAATAGAAGTCTATGGCCTGCATAACGGATCCATCCGGTTTACGTTATGCTGGAGTCCATCACATGAACCCGCACGTGAACTTCAAAATATGAAATTCACTCATCCCTACTTACATTGCTTGCACTGCACACTACAGAAGATTGCATATTTTAGCCTCCTAGGGGCGCTAAAAAAATTTACTTTTTTTTAATGTAAATAAATAAAAAACTATCGGATTAAAAAAATTATAATAAATATTAAAAATAACAATAAATTAGATCACCCCCCTTTTCCTTAGAATTAAAATAGAAAAAAACAAACAATAAAAAACATAAAGATCATAGGCATTGCTGCATTCCAAAATGCCTGAACTACTGAAATTCTAAAATATTTATCCCATACCGTGAAAGGTGTAACGAGAAAAAAAATATCTAAATGACTGGTTCGTCATATTTTCATCTCTTCACTCACCCTAAAAAATTGAACATAATGTGATTAAAAAGTCGAATACACTCCAATGGTATCAATAAAAGCTACAGATTGTCCCACAAAAAATTAGCCCCCATAAAGCTCCATACATATAATTATAAAAAAGTTATGATGGTCAGAAAATGGCGATGAAAAGAAAAAATAATTTCATTTCAACGTTTTTATTTATAAATTATTATTTTTTCAGTATTAAAACACAAGAAAACGATATAAATGTGGTATTGCTGTTATCATTGACCCAGAGAATGAAGGCAATGGTGAGCTTTACTGCAACTTTTCCCACAAAATGTGCTAATATGTTAACGGTAAAATAAAAATTAAATGTATGGCTCCAGGAAAACAGGGAGGAAAAATGAAAAACCAAAAACCAAAAACCAAAAATTATCTGAGACAGACTCAAGACGTTAAAACTCAAAATAAGGGGTTGTCTCATCACAGACAATGGGGGTATATCGCTAGGTGCGGCTTCCACCGCTGGGACCTGCACCTATATCGAAAACGGAGGCCTGAAAGTGGTGGAGGGTGCAGCCACCCTCCATTCATGATCTATGGGGCCGTCAAAAATAGCTCAATACGGGCTCTGCTATTTCCGACGGGCCCACAGAAGCGAATGGGAGCGGTGGCCGGTTATGCGCAGTGCGCTCCCATTCACTTCTATGGGGAGCACGCTTGGTGGTGGCCAGACCTGAGCCCTCCAGCCACCACTTTGCGGGGCTACAATAAAAATATAGGTGCGTGTCCCAGTGGTGCGCCGCAACATGCGACTTCTCCCCACTCACGCCAGGTCTAAAATTGTGTAGATACATATACACTGCGTGCAGAATTATTAGGCAAATTAGTATTTTGACCACATCATCCTCTTTATGCATGTTGTCTTACTCCAAGCTGTATAGGCTCGAAAGCCTACTACCAATTAAGCATATTAGGTGATGTGCATCTCTGTAATGAGAAGGGGTGTGGTCTAATGACATCAACACCCTATATTAGGTGTGCATAATTATTAGGCAACTTCCTTTCCTTTGGCAAAATGGGTCAAAAGAAGGACTTGACAGGCTCAGAAAAGTAAAAAATAGTGTGATATCTTGCAGAGGGATGCAGCACTCTTAAAATTGCAAAGCTTCTGAAGCGTGATCATCGAACAATCAAGCGTTTCATTCAAAATAGTCAACAGGGTCGCAAGAAGCGTGTGGAAAAACCAAGGCGCAAAATAACTGCCCATGAACTGAGAAAAGTCAAGCGTGCAGCTGCCAAGATGCCACTTGCCACCAGTTTGGCCATATTTCAGAGCTGCAACATCACTGGAGTGCCCAAAAGCAGAAGGTGTGCAATACTCAGAGACATGGCCAAGGTAAGAAAGGCTGAAAGACGACCACCACTGAACAAGACACACAAGCTGAAACGTCAAGACTGGGCCAAGAAATATCTCAAGACTGATTTTTCTAAGGTTTTATGGACTGATGAAATGAGAGTGAGTCTTGATGGGCCAGATGGATGGGCCCGTGGCTGGATTGGTAAAGGGCAGAGAGCTCCAGTCCGACTCAGACGCCAGCAAGGTGGAGGTGGAGTACTGGTTTGGGCTGGTATCATCAAAGATGAGCTTGTGGGGCCTTTTCGGGTTGAGGATGGAGTCAAGCTCAACTCCCAGTCCTACTGCCAGTTTCTGGAAGACACCTTCTTCAAGCAGTGGTACAGGAAGAAGTCTGCATCCTTCAAGAAAAAAATGATTTTCATGCAGGACAATGCTCCATCACATGCGTCCAAGTACTCCACAGCGTGGCTGTCAAGAAAGGGTATAAAAGAAGAAAATCTAATGACATGGCCTCCTTGTTCACCTGATCTGAACCCCATTGAGAACCTGTGGTCCATCATCAAATGTGAGATTTACAAGGAGGGAAAACAGTACACCTCTCTGAACAGTGTCTGGGAGGCTGTGGTTGCTGCTGCACGCAATGTTGATGGTGAACAGATCAAAACACTGACAGAATCCATGGATGGCAGGCTTTTGAGTGTCCCTGCAAAGAAAGGTGGCTATATTGGTCACTGATTTGTTTTTGTTTTGTTTTTGAATGTCAGAAATGTATATTTGTGAATGTTGAGATGTTATATTGGTTTCACTGGTAAAAATAAATAATTGAAATGGGTATATGTTTGTTTTTTGTTAAGTTGCCTAATAATTATGCACAGTAATAGTCACCTGCACACACAGATATCCCCCTAAAATAGCTAAAACTAAAAACAAACTAAAAACTACTTCCAAAAATATTCAGCTTTGATATTAATGAGTTTTTTGGGTTCATTGAGAACATGGTTGTTGTTCAATAATAAAATTAATCCTCAAAAATACAACTTGCCTAATAATTCTGCACTCCCTGTATGTGTGCAAGGTACTGTGCCACCCTATATAAGTGGTGGGCAGTGGGCACAGTACAGTCTGTGTGGGCCTGACACACACAGGCTTGCAAATGGGATTAGATCACAGAAAAAAATTAAATTGAATTTTTTTTTATCTGCGAGGTATTTGTGAGTAAATGACACCCTGTAACGGTATAAGTGGAGGTCTAGCCACTAGCCAGTGGACACAATACGGTCTGTGTGGGCCTGACACACACGGGCTTGCAAATGGGTTTAGATCACAGAAAAAAATTAAATAGAATTTTTTTTTATCTGCGAGGTATTTGTAAGTAAATGACACCCTGTAATAGTATAAGTGGAGGTCTAGCCACTAGCCAGTGGCCACAATACAGTCTGTGTGGGCCTGACACACACGGGCTTGCAAATGGGATTAGATCACAGAAAAATATTAAATATAATGTTTTTTATCTGCAAGGTATTTTCTGTCACACCCTGTATGAATGGTGTGCACACAGTACTGTCTGTGACTGAGCCTGCAGCCTCTCACACACGGGCAGGCAACTGCAATATATGTATATATAAAAAAAAAGCAGACTCATGTACCAGCCCTGAAAAGGGCTTTATGGGGTGCTGTCAGGACGCTATCCTTACAGCAGATGAGTCTGTGGACACAGAACACTGCCCTAGCTAATGCTTTCCCTATTGAATCAGCAGCAGCAGCACTTTCCCTCCTCTGACTGAGAATGCAGATTCCGAATGAATCTAAAATGGATGCTGTCCAGGAGGTGGGAGGGTCTGGGAGAGAGGGTCTGCTGCTGATTGGCTGGAATGTGTCTGCTGACTGTGAGGTACAGGGTCAAAGTTTACTCAATGATGATGTATAGGGGGCGGACCGAACATCGCATATGTTCGCCCGCCGCGGCGAACGCGAACAAGCTATGTTCGCCGGGAACTATTCGCCGGCGAACTATTCGGGCCATCTCTACTATCTATACGATACTACCTTATGGTGCGCCTTTCTTCTACCAGCAGACATTGCCTGTATTACTGATACTACGTCTAAAATTGTGAGCAGGGAAAGGCGACTGGCCGGTGGGCCCTTCTCCTTCACCATTTTCTATGCCTGTTTTAGGCATAGAAAAAGGTCTAAATGTAAGATAGCTCAGAAGCTGTCTTACATTTAGAACTGGTGGAGGATCCGCCGAAGTTATGAAAAAAGCTTTATTAAAACGCCAGTCTTAATAAATGTGCCCCATAATATCATGAAAATGAACTAAAACTGGGAAAGGAGGATCTCTGCTTCTTCCCCCTGTATACCAGGCTGGCTGAAATCATAGCCGACTGAAGGGGGGGCTTATTTCATCTTGCTCTGTCCCTGTATAGCAAGCTGAGCTTTAAAATATAACCTGCATCTAGCTGCGATACAGCCAGAGATAGAGCCTTTAGAGGCCAGGTTGGGAATGACAAAAACAGGAAAAAATGTATTTGTGCAGTAAAATTGGGAAATGTAATTCAACCATGGTTTATTACAGCCTTATTCTGCAGATCACTATAGTTATGGTGATACCAAAGTAGACCGAGGTATGAGAAGTTAGATTGTCGGGATCGGATTCATTTCTGAACCCAGCCATTGCTAGTGTGTATCTGTTTGATACAGCTGCTTAACCGTCATGGAGTAAAAAGGGTTTTCCAAGATTTTATAACTGATGCTGATGACCTATCTCTTGGATAGGTCATCAGTACCTGATCGGTGGGGTCCCACATACGGGACCCCCGTTGATCAGTTGTTTGAGAAGGCAGCGGGGCTCCTGTGAGCTCTGATGCCTTCTCTCAGCTCACCAAGCACAGTGCCATACATTGTATACCGACAGTGCTTGGTATCATGCTCGGCCCCATTGACTTGCTCCTAAGCTACGTGACAGATAAACGTGTTGATATTGGCCTAGGAGCAGTCATGGCTAACCTCCTGCACTCCAGCTGTGGTGAAACTATGACTCCCAGCATGCTCCATTCATTTCTATGGAAGCCAAGCAAGTCTGCATCTTGGGAGTTGTAGTTTTATCACAGCCGAAGTGTCGGAGGTTAGCCATCACAGGCCTAGAGAAAGTTGTGAGAAGGCCGCGGTGCTTATAGGAGAGCCAGTGACTTCTCAAACAGCTGATCGGCGGGGGTCCCCAGGTATCAGACCCCACCAATCAGGTACTGATAAAATTATAAACTCTCAGAAAACACCTTTAATGCTTGTATTGTTACCTTTAATACAAGACATGACTTAGAGCTCAACCTGCTAGATGTAGCAGGGCTGAAGTTATAATTAAAAGGTAATCTCTGCTTTGGACAACCTCTAGTTGTCAGGAAGTCCCAGTCAGTGTTACATTTCTCTGCAGATACACCACAAGGGGGATTAAGCGTTGCACTATACCACCCATTCAAATATGACAGGCTGTTACAGCAGCTGTAGAGAGAAATATAGAAATGGTATTGGCATCAGAATATGGCAATACAGGGAGTGCAGAATTATTAGGCAAGTTGTATTTTTGAGGATTAATTTTATTATTGAACAACAACCATGTTCTCAATGAACCCAAAAAACTCATTAATATCAAAGCTGAATATTTTTGGAAGTAGTTTTTAGTTTGTTTTTAGTTTTAGCTATTTTAGGGGGATATCTGTGTGTGCAGGTGACTATTACTGTGCATAATTATTAGGCAACTTAACAAAAAACAAATATATACCCATTCCAATTATTTATTTTTACCAGTGAAACCAATATAACATCTCAACATTCACAAATATACATTTCTGACATTCAAAAACAAAACAAAAACAAATCAGTGACCAATATAGCCACCTTTCTTTGCAAGGACACTCAAAAGCCTGCCATCCATGGATTCTGTCAGTGTTTTGATCTGTTCACCATCAACATTGCGTGCAGCAGCAACCACAGCCTCCCAGACACTGTTCAGAGAGGTGTACTGTTTTCCCTCCTTGTAAATCTCACATTTGATGATGGACCACAGGTTCTCAATGGGGTTCAGATCAGGTGAACAAGGAGGCCATGTCATTAGATTTTCTTCTTTTATACCCTTTCTTGCCAGCCACGCTGTGGAGTACTTGGACGCGTGTGATGGAGCATTGTCCTGCATGAAAATCATGTTTTTCTTGAAGGATGCAGACTTCTTCCTGTACCACTGCTTGAAGAAGGTGTCTTCCAGAAACTGGCAGTAGGACTGGGAGTTGAGCTTGACTCCATCCTCAACTCGAAAAGGCCCCACAAGCTCATCTTTGATGATACCAGCCCAAACCAGTACTCCACCTCCACCTTGCTGGCGTCTGAGTCGGACTGGAGCTCTCTGCCCTTTACCAATCCAGCCACGGGCCCATCCATCTGGCCCATCAAGACTCACTCTCATTTCATCAGTCCATAAAACCTTAGAAAAATCAGTCTTGAGATATTTCTTGGCCCAGTCTTGACGTTTCAGCTTGTGTGTCTTGTTCAGTGGTGGTCGTCTTTCAGCCTTTCTTACCTTGGCCATGTCTCTGAGTATTGCACACCTTGTGCTTTTGGGCACTCCAGTGATGTTGCAGCTCTGAAATATGGCCAAACTGGTGGCAAGTGGCATCTTGGCAGCTGCACGCTTGACTTTTCTCAGTTCATGGGCAGTTATTTTGCGCCTTGGTTTTTCCACACGCTTCTTGCGACCCTGTTGACTATTTTGAATGAAACGCTTGATTGTTCGATGATCACGCTTCAGAAGCTTTGCAATTTTAAGAGTGCTGCATCCCTCTGCAAGATATCTCACTATTTTTGACTTTTCTGAGCCTGTCAAGTCCTTCTTTTGACCCATTTTGCCAAAGGAAAGGAAGTTGCCTAATAATTATGCACACCTAATATAGGGTGTTGATGTCATTAGACCACACCCCTTCTCATTACAGAGATGCACATCACCTAATATGCTTAATTGGTAGTAGGCTTTCAAGCCTATACAGCTTGGAGTAAGACAACATGCATAAAGAGGATGATGTGGTCAAAATACTCATTTGCCTAATAATTCTGCACGCAGTGTACAAAGAAAAAATAATTTTTTTCAAAGGTTTAAAAAAAAATTTTAAGTAGTAAAAATAATAAAAAACTGTATAAATCTGGCATTACCGTAATCATACTAACCCGAAAAATAGGGTTGTCACTTCTACTGCACAATTAATTGTCATTTTCCCCCCAATTTCATCACACAAAGAATGTTCCCCTATGTAAGCTATGTTTAGATAACTTGTCCTACAAAAAACAAGCCCACGTACGGCTGTGAACAGAAAGTGAAAAAAATTGTGTCTCTAGGAAGGCGGTCAAGGGGAAACGAAAATGAAAAATTACAAATAGGCCTTGTCCTGAACAGATTAAAGGGGTTGTGTCACCTCAGACAATGGGGACATATCTATGGCTCAGCTATTTTTGGTGGGCCACTAGGAAGGCTTGGTGATGGGCAGATCTGGCACCTCCAGCCACCACTTTGTCAGCCTCATGTTAGGCTTTGTTTTAGAGACAGGTGCAGGTCCCAGAGGTGGGCAATGGGGGCATATCCTAGAGATGGGAATATCCCTTTAAAGGGAACCTGTCACCAGTTTTATGGTGTCCTAACTAAGGGCAACATAAATAAGTGACTGATTCTCTTAGCAAAATGCTGGGTCACTTTCTTTAATTGACCCAGTCAATCTGCCAACATCTTGTATTGAAAAGCTCCAGCTGATAATGATGAGTCATGAATATTCATGAGCTCCTGACTCTCCCCGCCTACCTGCTGCTGAATGACAGTTATTTTCCATATGAATCAGCAGCAGGTGGGCAGGGGAGTGGCTATAGCTCTGAATTAAATAAACGCTGGACTCACTGACATCACGCTGGACTCGAATCAGCTCATTAGCATGCAGCATGCGGCATCTTTGTGTCTATATTATGAGGTAACCATCTGTCACACCAGTAAGTGAATACATCTAAGGTACTTTTTAGCAGTTAATGATTGTATATAATTAGTTAGATTATAATCAAATATCCACATGACAGGTTCCCTTTAAGTAACAGGTAAATAAGGCGCTGCAGCATGTAGTTGTTTACATAAAGACCTCACAAACGGTCAGACATTCTATCTCTATGGTAACCGATATATTACATAGTAACAGCAAAACTGCGTCAGTTTATATTCACAAATCTGTGAAGTGAGGAGGACCTAAGAGCCGCTAGTATGACCGAAAGAAGATCATCCAGAACAAATAAAGGGAACCGATACCAGGAATTCGTTTCCAACGGATTATTAAACTTTCTATGGGAAAAAGAGAAAACACGTAAGTATAAAATAAAGATATGGAACAAACATACAGAAAACTTCCTTTAGGGCACGGCCACACGGTCAGGTTTCCTGATGCAGTTTTGGAAGCCAAAATCAGGAGGGGTCATAAAAGGAGACAAAGACAGATACAACTTCAATGGGTGTGTTTTTTTTTGCGGACCCATTGAAGTGAATGGTTCTGCATACGGTCTGCCAAAAATAAACTGACACAGAAAGAAAATACCTTCATGTGAATGAGCCCTTAGTAGATATTCTGTATAACCAGTAAGATAGAGCTTCCTTATAAGAGTAGAGGACCAAGTGGAAGAATGTCCAAGGCAAATGTTAACCCAAAATTCTGCTCCTATCACTTTCTAAACAGATGAATCTCTTAATATTGTACATTTTCTCCACTTTTAGCTGTCCGTCCAGTTGCACGAATGCCCAAAAAAAGAAGAAGAACCCTAAAATATTATCTTGAAAGGGCAGCAAAAATACCTGAGCTTGGAGAACCTGGACTGGAACTAGAGATGGCAGTTTACACTAAGTAAGTAACTATAAAATACCTGCCGCTTCATGTGCAAATTCTCATATCTCTCATCTTAATGCTCCTCACCATTCATTGTGTCATCTAAACAGGTTGGAATTTGCCGCCATTCTCGGCCTGGTACCTACCAAAAAGATTGTAGAGGAGGAGCCAGGAACATCCGACCGGTGAGTTACCCTCAGTGATGGCACCAACATCACTTTATTAGACTTGTTCATCCGGGAACAGCCTGCCGAATCCATCACTGCCGGGGGCAACTGTGCGCTGCACTATTGACTATAATGGTGACTGGCGGAGATCCGGCCGGGAAAATATGCGGATTAGCGACTGGACAAAGATCGCTGTATATTTGCCAGGTTGAGGCTAAATCCCCACCAGTCTCCATTACAGTGGATGGGGCTGGATGGAATTCTGGCAGCGCACGGTTGCGCCCGGCAGTGACGGATCGGTCAGGCTGTTCCCGGCCAGAACAGACTGTGAAATCTGCTTAAATGCAGATGTGAAACAGGCCTTACAGAGCATAATCCTGAAATCCTAGTTCTTGTCCCTTATTCCTATAGAACTATATAATTCCTATATTCTTTTTTAGTCTGGAAGATCAAAAAGTGGAAGAAAGCGACACAGAGGGAGCCGCATGTATCGTCTGTGAGCCTCCCCCTGTGAAAAGACCCAGACTGGACTAATAGGGATGAGGTGAGACCGAGCACCAATCATGTCTTCAGTTCTGTGTGGGGGATGGGAGATGAGGACCCCACTGTACTAGTCCTCTTGGACTGTTACTTGGGGGGGGATGTAGTCCATATTACAACACAGAACACAATCACAAACTCCTCATGTGAACATTAATATGAGGGGATGGCTCCTCTTTAATCACAAGTCACGTCTGATTGGAATCATATAAGACCATGACATGTAATGTTACAGAGTGTGACAATGACTGACACATCGGAGGGGTCGCGAATGTTATAAAGAATTATAAATATATATATCTTTTGTGAATTAAAGGGGTTGTCTCACTTCAGCAAATGGCATTTATCATGTAGAGAAAGTTACTACAAGACACTTACTAATGTATTGTGATTGTCCATATTGCCTCCTTTGCTGGCTTGATTCATTTTTCCATCACATTATACACTGCTTGTTTCCAGGTTATGACCGATCTGCAATCCATCAGCTGTGGTCGTGCTTGCAAACTATAGCACAAGACGCCGGCGTCTCTGGTTGCTGGGACCACGGGAATGTACATAGGCTGAAGCTGTTTCCTATAGTGTGCAAGCACGACCACCGCTGCTGTATTGCAGGGTGGTCATAACCCCTGGATACGGGCAGTGTATAATGTGATGTAAAAATGAATCAAGCTAGCAAATGAGGCAATATGGACAATCACAATGGGGCATGTATTAACTTTGCATAATAAATTTGCTAAAGTGAGACTACCACTAAGTTTTTACTAAGTTGTCTTCAAAATGTTTTCTTGTTCCAGGTGGTGACATCCCCAAAAACACCAGGGGAAAGATCACTAGTCACTACCAGTACATCCACAACCAACTACACCCGACCAGTCTTTACCTGACCTGTCACCAGTACTACCATTATTTTACATCAGCCACCAGTTTCAACCATCAGTTTGCTTCAGTCACTGCCAAGTACCACCTGTCATGAAAAGCTACCACCAAATAAGCCCAGCTGCCACTACTACCATCTCCCACCATCGACTATAAGAAACCACCAGATTCTGCCAGCCACCACCAGCCACCCCTGAATACCACAACCACCCCTGAATACCACAGCCACCATCAGTTTCCTTCAGTCACTGCCAAGTACCACCTGCCATGAGAAGCTACCAGCAAGTATGACCACCTACCACTACCACCGTCTCCAACCATCAACTTTAAGAAGCCGCCACGACCTGTTACCAGATTCTGCCAGCCGCCACCAGCCACCCCTGAATACCACAGCCACCATCAGTTTCCTTCAGTCACTGCCAAGTACCACCTGCCATGAGAAGCTACCAGCAAGTATGACCACCTACCACTACCACCGTCTCCAACCATCAACTTTAAGAAGCCGCCACGACCTGTCACCACATTCTGCCAGCCGCCACCAGCCACCCAAAATACCAGAGCCACCATCAGTTTCCTTCAGTCACCGCCAAGTACAACCTGCCATGAGAAGCTACCACCAAATACAACCAACTGCCACTACCACCGTCTATACTATCAACTATAAGAAGCCACCACGACCTGTCAACATATTCTGCCAGCCGCCACCAGCCAACCCGGAATGCCACAGCCACGTCAGTTGATATTACCACTATGCAAAACCTCTCGCCTTCCACCTTTTATTTTATATTTGTTTGTAGTTAGTATTTGTTTTCTAGTGTCTTATAATTATTTATTTTTATATATTTATATTTTGTATATATTGTAAATAAGATTTCTATTTTCATATATTTATTTTTTTATATATTTACTATATATTTTTATATATATTTTATATATACTGTAAATATTGTAAATAAGATAAATCTATTTTTATACCAAAGCAAAGGAGTGAGTTGTATTCTTATTACTTTGTAAAGGTTATCTGCCCAGGGGATGTTACCTAATAAAATGTAAGCTAGATAAATTAAAAAGCCAAAAAAACAACAAAAACCAAGGGCTGTATTAGACAAGTAGTTTTTGTACAGATAACGATCGAATAGTTAGCAACTCATTAGCATTTAAAAAATCACATTACACAGAACAATGGTCGTTAAGTCCACCATACACTTACACATCTACAGTCTGATCTTGTAACGAGCGGGTGACGACTTATTACACACTCAGGTATGCGTTTGATGAAGGAGAATTTTTAACTATGCTGAAAGATCATGATTAGAGTTGAGCGGACACCTGGATGTTCGGGTTCAACAGGTTCGGCCGAACTTGAGAAAAAAGTTCCATTTCGGGACCCGAACTTGACCCCGAACCCCATTGAAGTCAATAGGCACCCGAACTTTTGAGCACTAAAATGGCTGTAAAAATGTCATGGAAAGGGGTAGAGGGCTGCAAATGGCATCAAAATGTGGTTAAGAGCATGGCAAGTGCTCTGCAAAGAAATGTGGATAGGGAAATTACTTTAAATAACATAAAATACGTAAAAATAAAAAATAATAATCTTGATCTGGGAGGACGAGGTCCATATGGAGTAGGAGGCTGAGGAGGCGGTGGATATGGCCGTGTAGGTGGAAGCGGCGGTGGAGGAGGAGGAGGTAGCCTACACTGCTTTTTGGTTTAACATTTTATTTTTAAAATTAGGGTACACCCCAAAACATTGGGAAATATAACCTGTGATAACCCCCTCCAGTCGTGCTAAACCCACGTTCAGACAATACACTGGCTGCAGGGCAGGCCAGCACCTCCAAGGGGTAAAGGGCAAGCTCAGGCCATGTGCCCAATTTGGAGACCCAGAAGTTGCAGGGGCTGACCCCTGTCAGTCAGTTTGTGTAGGCGTGTGCACACTTACTGCCCCACCATGTTGCACGTCCCCGTGATGTTCACGATCCAATTTGATATCTGCTCTATCAACTTTTGATGTTCTTTTATGCGCCTACCATGGTGATCACGGGTGGCGGGGAATCAGGGTTCCACGCCGGAGAGGGAGCGTGAGAAAGAGAGACCACATCCAAGGGAGGATTCATTTTTTCAAATTTAAAATTATAGAGTTGAAATATGGGAGAAATTATTAAAGCATAAAAGTGTGACAACTTTTCAAAGTTTAAGCATTGAATGAAAGGATGTGGCGCGCATTAATTACTGAATAATGTATAAAATTTTATTCCCTGTCACTTATGCATAGCAGGTGTTTATTCACGTCCAAAATTGTATAATGTCAACCCAAGAATGTAACAGAAAAATTATAGAAATTTATTAAGCTGTCAACTAGGTAGAGGAGGGGTATATTACACCCAAAAATTGGTGAATTTCACCAAAAAATTTAACGGCCAAATTATTATTTTTAAACCTGTCTACTAGGTATAGCAGTAGTACATCACACCCAAAAATTGGTGAATTTGACCAGAAAATGTAACTGACAATTTTTATATTTTTTTTTACCGGTCTACTAGGTATAGCAGTTGTACTATACACACCAAAATTGGTGAATTTCACCCGAAAATGTAAATGACAGTTTTTTTTTTTTTTTTTTAACCGGTCTACTAGGTGTATAGCAGTGGTACTATACACCTAAAAATTGGTGAATTTCACCAGAATATATAACTGACAATTTTTTTGTTGTTTAACCTGTCTACTAGGTATAGCAGTGGTACTATACACCTAAAAATTGGTTAATTTCACCCTAAAATGTAAATGACAATTTTTTTTATTTTTTAAACCTGTCTACTTGGTATAGCAGTGATACTATACACCCAAAAATTGCAAAATTTCACCAGAAAATGTAACTGACAAAGTAGTGAAATTATATAAAATAAAATACGTACAAATAAAAATAAAAAAAATTGATTTATGAGGTGGAGTTCCATATGGAGTAGGAGTTTGAGGAGGCGGTGGACATAGCGGTGTAGATGGAGGCGGTGGTGGAGGAGGACGAGGTAGCCAACACAGGTTTTTGGTTTTAATTTTATTTTTTTAAATTAGGGTACACTCTAAAAGAGTGTGAAATATCCAAAATACAAGAATGAGCAATTGCGCTGCAGTATAACAATGACTGGTTAGTGCCGGTATACATGTCTATTCTGCACAAGGTACGGACAAGTCCTGAGGGATCCATGCCTGGTTCATTTTAATGAACGTGAGCTTGTCCACACTGGCTGTGGACAGGCGGCTGCGCTTGTCTGTGATAACGCCCCCTGCCGTGCTAAACACACGTTCAGATAATACACTGGCTGCAGGGCAGGCCAGCACCTCCAAGGCGTAAAGGGCAAGCTCAGGCCATGTGCCCAATTTGGAGACCCAGGAGTTGAAGGGGACAGACCCGTCATTCACTACGTGTAGGCATGTGCACACATACTGCTCCACCATGTTGGTGAAATGCTGCCTCCTGCTAAGACGTTCCATATCAGCTGGTGGTGCTGGTTGTTGTGGCGTGCTGACAAAGCTTTTCCACATTTCGGCCATGCTAACCCTGCCTTCTGAGGTGCTGGCGGTGCCCCAAAAGCGTTGGCGACCTCTTCCTCGTCCTCTGCCTTCGCTTTGTGCTTCCACTGTGCCCCCGCTGTCAGGTGGGAATGCCACCAGCAGCGCATCTACCAGCGTGCGCTTGTACTCGCGCATCTTACGATCACGCTCCAGTGACGGAATTAAGGACGGTATGTTGTCCTTGTAACGGGGATCCAGCAGCGTGGCCACCCAGTAATCAGCGCAAGTTAGAATGTGGGCAACTCAGCGGTCGTTGCGGAGACACTGCAGCATGTAATCGCTCATGTGTGCCAGGCTGCCCAGAGGCAACGAAAAGCTGTCCTCTGTGGAAGGTGTATCATCTGTGTCCTCTGTATCCCCCCATCCACGCACCAGTGATGGCCATGAGCTGGTCTGGGTGCCACCCTGCTGTGAACATGGTTCCTCCTCCTCCATCTCCTCCTCCTCCACCTCGTCATCCTCCAGAACTGTGCCCTGGCTGGACAATTGTGTACCTTGGGTTTGTGGGTGCAGGAACCCACCCTCGGAGCCACTTGGGAATGACTGGCCGGAAACCCTACGAAATGATCCCTCTTCCTCCTCCTCCTCCTGTGCCACATCCTCTTCCATCATCGCCAGGAGCTTTTTTCAAGGAGGCATAGAAGTGGGATAGTAACGCTGAGAACGGCGTTATCGGTACTGGCCATGTTGGTGGAGTACTCGAAACAACGTAACAAGGAACACAGGTCTCGCATGGAGGCCCAGTCATTGGTGGTGAAGTGGTGCTGTTCCGCAGAGCGACTCACCCGTGCGTGCTGCAGCTGAAACTCCACTATGGCCTGCTGCTGCTCGCACAGTCTGGCAGGCATGTGCAAGGTGGAGTTCCACCTTGTGGGCACGTCGCATATGAGGCGGTGAGCGGGAAGGCCGAAGTTACGCTGCAGCGCTGACAGGCGAGCAGCAGCAGGGTGAGAACGCCGAAAGCGCGCACAGACGGCCCGCACTTTATGCAGCAGCTCTGACATATCAGGGTTATTTTTAAGGAATCTCTGCACCACCAAATTCAGCACATGTGCCAGGCAAGGGATGTGCGTCAAACCGGCTAGTCCCAGAGCTGCTACGAGATTTCGCCCATTATCGCACACCACCAGGCCGGGCTTGAGGCTGACTGGCACAAACCACTCATCGGTCTGTTGTTCAGGGCCCGTCCACAGCTCCTGCGTGGTGTGGGGTTTATCCCCCAAACAGATAAGTTTTAAAACTGCCTGCTGTCGTTTACCCCTGGCTGTGCTGAAGTTGGTGGTGAAGGTGTTACGCTGACCAGATGAGGAGCTGGTAGAGGATGAGGAAGCAGAGTAGGAGGAGGAAGCAACAGGAGGCAAACTGAAGCGCCCTGCAATCCTCGGTGGTGGAAGGACATGCGCCAAACTGCTATCCGCCTCAGGCCCAGCCACCACTGCATTTACCCAGTGTGCTGTTATGGAGATATAACGTCCCTGACCGTGCTTACTGGTCCACGTAAGGGATGGCTCTCCTTGAAAAGTAGTGGCAGCTGGGCACGACGTACTGCGGGACAGCCACCGCCATAAGGCCTTTAAAACTATCCGTCTCCACCAGACGGAATGACAGCATTTCAAAGGCCAGTCATTTAGAAATGCTGGCATTTAGGGCGAGGGATCGCGGGTGGGTAGGGGGGTACTTCCTCTTCAGCGTTTGGGAGATGGAGAGCTGAACGCTTCCTTGGGACATTGTGGAGATGCTTGGTGACCCAGGTGTTGGTGTTGCTTGCTGGCAGATCCTCTGTTTGCGGGGTGGCAGGTGGCACTGTCACTCCAGAGGTGGATAAAGAGGCCAAGACTGCAGCAGAAGAGGAAGCAGGAGGAGCCAGAGACCTTTCTTGGTTTTTGAGGTGTTTACTCCACTGCAGCTCGTGCTTTGCACTTAAATGCCTGGTCATGCAGGTTGTGCTCAGGTTGAGAACGTTTATGCCTAGCTTCAGGCTCTGATTGCACAGCGTACAAACCACTCATGTCTTGTCGTCAGCACATTGTCTGAAGAACTGCCACGCCAGGGAACTCCTTGGAGCTGGCTTTGGTGTGCTCGGTCCCTTGCTGCGGTGGGCAGTAGCAGGCATACTGTCTAGAGGACGGCCGCTCCGCTTTTGTACCCTGCTCCCTCTTCTGCTGTGCTGGTAGCTTTGTGCGACCACCTCCTCTTCCTCCGAACTACATAGGTCACTCGCATGACCTTGATTCCATGTGGGGTCGAGGACCTCATCGTCCTCCACAGCAACAGGAGCTCCACCAGCAGCACCATGACCTGGGCCACGTCCCTTATTTGACGCTCTCTTCATATTTCTCAAATTTAGGATCTTGCCCTAAATGGGTGTTTAATTAATAGTAGAAGAGAACGTATGTAAAGGGTGTATCTCACACGGCCTGACCCACAGTAGGCCTCAATTAAAGATTTGTTTGCCCAAAATGGCTGTATTTCAAATGCCTGAATCAAACCCCTGTATGTAAAGGGTGTATATCACACGGCCTGAACTAGTGTAGGCCTGAATTAAAGATTTTTTGCCCAAAATGGCTGTATTTCAAATGCCTGAATCAAACCCCTGTATGTAGAGGGTGTATCTCACACGGCCTGACCCACTGTAGGCCTGAATTAAAGTTTTTATTGCCCAAAATAGCTGTATTTCAAATGCCTGAATCAAACCCCTGTATGTAGAGGGTGTATGTCACACGGCCTGACCCACTGTAGGCCTGAATTAAAGATTTCTTTGCCCAAAATGGCTGTATTTCAAATGCCTGAATCAAACCCCTGTATGTAGAGGGTGTATCTCACAAGGCCTGACCCACTGTAGGCCTGAGATAAAGTTTTTTTTGCCCAAAATGGCTGTATTTCAAATGCCTGAATCAAACCCCTGTATGTAGAGGGTTTATCTCGCATGGCCTGACCCACTGTAGGCCTGAATTAAAGATTTCTTTGCCCAAAATGGCTGTATTTCAAATGACTGAATCAAACCCCTGTATGTAAAGGGTGTATCTCACACGGCCTGACCCACTGTAGGCCTGAATTAAAGATTTCTTTGCCCAAAATGGCTGTATTTCAAATGCCTGAATCAAACCCCTGTATGTAGAGGGTTTATCTCGCATGGCCTGACCCACTGTAGGCCTGAATTAAAGATTTCTTTGCCCAAAATGGCTGTATTTCAAATGCCTGAATAAAACCCCTGTATGTAGAGGGTGTATCTCACACGGCCTGACCCACTGTAGGCCTGAATTAAAGATTTCTTTGCCCAAAATGGCTGTATTTCAAATGCCTGAATCAAACCCCTGTATGTAGAGGGTGTATCTCACACGACCTGACCCACTGTAGGACTGAATGAAAGATTTCTTTGCCCAAAATGGCTGTATTTCAAATGCCTGAATCAAACCCCTGTATGTAGAGGGTGTATCTCACATGGCCTGACCCACTGTAGGCCTGAATTAAAGATTTCTTTGCCCAAAATGGCTGTATTTCAAATGCCTGAATAAAACCCCTGTATGTAGAGGGTGTATCTCACACGGCCTGACCCACTGTAGGCCTGAATTAAAGATTTCTTTGCCCAAAATGGCTGTATTTCAAATGCCTGAATCAAACCCCTGTATGTAAAGGGTGTATCTCACACGGCCTGAACCACTGTAGGCCTGAATTCAATATTGGAGCACCAAATGGCGGTATTTCAAATCTCTGAATCTAACCCAAATGTATTAAGGGTGTATCTCACAATGACATATGCAGCAAAGGCTGCCAAATAAACTTTTTTTGCCCAAACGGGTGTTTGTTGAATAACTCAATATGGCAACGGTATATAACCCAGGAATTTCAAACATGCTTATGCTGCAAGGCCTAAAATATTGTGTATTTTGCCCCAAAAAGGGTGTTTTATTAATGAAAGAATATAAGCCCTGTATATACAGGGTGTATCTCACACGGCCTGACCCACTGTAGGCCTGAATTGATTTCTTTGCCCAAAATGGCTGTATTTCAAATGCCTGAATCAAACCCCTGTATGTAAAGGGTGTATCTTACACGGCCTGAACCACTGTAGGCCTGAATTAAATATTGGTGCACCAAATGGCGGTATTTCAAATCTCTGAATCTAACCCAAATGTAATAAGGGTGTATCTCACAATAACATCTGCATCAAAGGCTGCCAACTAAATTTTATTTGCCCAAACGAGTGTTTGTTTAACAACTGAATTTGACAGCAGTATATAAGCCTGTAATTTCACACGTGCTGATGCTGCAAGGCCTGAAAATTGTGGTTTTTGGCAAAAAAGTGTGTTTTTAAAACCCCAGAAAATGATGGCTGTATTTCTAGCTTAAATTGCACACTGACTAATCCAGATGTTGTATATTGCCAAAAAAGTGTTTTTTTGGTAACAGAATATGAAAGCTGTATATATTAAACTTGAATTTAACACTTGCAGATCAGGAAAATACAGTTTTTTTGGGCCAAAAAGTGTCTTTTTTATAACCCCAGAAAATGATGGCTGTATTTCTAGCTTAAATTGCACACTGACTAATCCAGATGTTGTATATTGCCAAAAAAATTGTGATTTTCAATGTCCGAAAAGCTCATATGCAGTGCTGGTGCACTGAGCTTGCATAAAATGGCCTCTGCCGCCGCCCACCTAACTAACAGACGGATAAAAGTGATTTTTTTTTTGGTCAATGGGCTCAGGGCAGGGTAAAACGATTGTGCCCTGCACCCACACAACTATTTCTATGTAGATCGCTGAGTTAGATTCTCTCTGATGCTCTCCCTGAAATCACAAGTCCAGCAGCATCCTCTCCCTACACTTGTAACAGCAGAGTGACGTGCAGCGCTACGTGACTCAAGCTTATATAGAGGCTGGGTCACATGCTGCTCTGGCCAATCACAGCCATGCCATTAGTAGGCATGGCTGTGATGGCTTCTAAGGTCAGACAGTTAAACACTTGTTGATTGGCTGCTCTGCAGCCTTTCAAAAAGCGCCAAAAAAGCGCCGAACACTGAACCCGAACTCTTACTGAAATGTTCAGGTTCGTGTCCGGGGTCCAAAAATCTTAAAGTTCGGTACGAACCCGAACTTTACAGTTCGGGTTCACTCAACCCTAATCACGATCAGCGAGAGTCATACGATTTTGCAAAGATTGCACTTTTGTGAATGATATGATTTTTCGTTTGATTCTTGCAATGTCTAATACAGGCCTAAGTCGAATCAAGATTTCCCTAGTGTAGTAAAGTAGGGAAGGGGTTAATCCCACTAATCCCAATAGTTGTGACTCTTTCCCTTTGTGGTCTATGGTAGAAGAATAAGCTAAGGTTTCATTAGGGGTGATAAGAGATGAGCGAATCGATTGTAAATGATCCAAATTCATCTCAAATCTTGAAAAAATTCGGATTCCAGACTGATTAAATTTGTTAGATTCTATTCTGATGAATCAAGTCAGAAGACAGGGAAGACGGGAACTGCCCTTCAAAAAGGCCGACCCAGCGATTAGCTGTTTTTGGAACTCCCTTAGCGGTGAATGGAGGGTCGCCGCGCTTTACTTTGGAGACAGGAGTGAACACTACATAATTTTCACACAGTATAGATAACATAGGGTCCATTATTATGGATTGAAGTGAATGGTTCTGCATACGGAACGGACTAAAATAATTGCGTATCTGTTTTTTTTTAATAGTATCTTTTTATTTTATTAATTTTAGCAAAAAGCATAACAAACACTTCAAATACAGACAATCAGCAATTGAGTCCAGTACAATCAAATACATGGGATCAGTCATAGCAGCTCCTCATGACCCATATTCAGGCCAGAAGCGAATATCACGTTCAGTATGAATAATACCCAATATATTATGTCTGAGGATGATTAAAAGTACTGTGCATACACACACACATTCATACACACCTTCATCGACTGGAAACAACCTCACTGTCACCTATGGTACCAGAGTCTGGGCTCCAATCCAAGGGTCCCATATCTTCATGAAACGATCAGGGGTCCCTCTTCTCTCATATACAAACTTATATAATTCAAGGTCAGCATTAACTAGATGTACCCATTGTTGCACAGTAGGATTCTTAGGAGGTTTCCAATTGAGAAGGATAGTTTTCCTGGCATAGTATAAGAGTATTCTATAAAACTTCCTGCCAAATTTGGTGGGAACAACCTCGTTAGCTACCCCCAAAAAACTAGTGAGCTTAGTACAGACATTAGGAAAGCCTAGTTTATCATTAATATACGTATGAATCTCCTCCCAGAAGCCATGAATGATCGGACACTGCCAAACCATGTGTATAAGGCAGCCGTTTTCATGTCCACATCTTGTGCAATGAGGGTTTGGCAATTTACCCATTTTAAATAACCTCACAGGGGTATAATATATCCTATGAAGCCACTTAACTTGAATCAACTGATCCCTAGCACTTACCACCGTGGATCTCCATGTATAGCTAGATTCTTTAACATGCACATCTTCCAAACCTTCGACATCCCTTCTCCACCTGACAAATGCATTGTCTAGGGGGGAGTCCTGCAACGCCATCAGCGATGCATAGAGAGCCGACACTGGTTTGACCAAGGGAACCCTCCTAATCACTGCCTCCACTGGACTACACTCCAGCTTTAAAGGTTCTCTACCAAATTGAGCCTGACAGGCATGCCTAAGTTGAAAATATCTGTACAAACAACGCTGGGGCAAATTAAATTCCTGCTTCAAACTGTTAAAGGTTCTAAAGAGGCCCTTATCATACAGTTGGGTAAGGTAACGCACCCCCCTCTGGGGCCAAAATTCAAACTCCAGTAGTGAGAACAGCTCCGGTAGCACTCTGTTTCTCCACAATGGCAAATATGGCGACCAAGTAATATCATTCTTATCAGGGTTACACCTCTGACCCCATTTAACCCAAACCTGTACTGCAACCGCCATCGATTGGGTATAATTTACTGCAGACCTAGCCCCCCTCCTATATGCCAAGTTCGTAAGTGCCTCATAAGACCCCAACAAAGCTGCCTCCAACACTACCGCCGGATTACCCGAGTCAGCCCGTACCCACCACGCCACATAACTCAACTGCACCGCTACATAGTACATGTACAGGTTTGGTAAAGCAAGGCCTCTCCGCAGGTAAGATGCCTGAAGGGTGGATCTCGCTATTCTGGGAGAAGACTTATTCCATAGAAAGGGAGCGATTACTCTATCCAAGGTAGTAAAGTGTCTCTTGGGAAGTAACACTGGGGCAGCCCTATATAAGTATAGCAATTTTGGGAGAAGAATCATTTTTACAACATTGATACGCCCAATCAAGGAAGGTTTTCCCAAGCTTCCAGTTTTCGAGTAATGGATTGCATTGTAGGAACAACATTCAAATCATAAAACTTTGCCACCTCTTTATGAACAATAATCCCCAAATATGTAAATTGCTCTACAATCTGAAGCTTATTGTTCACCGAAATGCGAGCTGGGTCAAAATAATCAATTAGACAGAGACTAGACTTGGCCCAGTTCACACGAAGACCTGAGAAGCTACCAAATTGATCAACAACATTTAAAAGGGTATCCAAGGACTTCCCTGAATCAGCTAGGTAAACCAGCATGTCATCAGCATATAATGAAAGCTTTTCTGATATTCCAGCTATTTCCCAGCCTTCTATACCTGAGTTAGAGGAAATGAGTATCGACAAAGGCTCCATAATTAATGCAAATAATAAGGGGGAGAGAGGGCAGCCCTGTCTAGTGCCTCTACCCAAGGGGAAGGAGTCCGATGTGTATCCATTTACCCTGACTCTCGCCGAAGGGGATCTATAAAGCATTTGTAGCCAGCACAGAAATTTCTCCGGAAAACCCATTCGAATCAGTACTGCCCACATAAATTCCCATTCTACTGAATCAAAGGCTTTTTCATTGTCTAAGGACGCAAGAGCCCTCATACCTCTATTATCATGGTTGACCTGAAGGTTAGTGAACAATCTCCTTAAATTAATATCTGTAGTTTTCCCTGGCATGAAACCCGATTGATCTACCCCAACCAAGGAGAGAATTACCCCTCTCAATCTTAACGCCAGCACCTTCGCAAAGATTTTGACGTCAAGATTCAGAAGTGAGATAGGCCGATAAGAGCTACACTGGTCAGATGGTTTCCCCGACTTGTGAATCACTACTATCGTTGCCTCCAAGAAAGACGGAGGCAACGAACCCCTTTCCAGCGCATATCTCAACAGCTTCCCGAATCTACTAACAAGGTCTTTAGAAAACCGCTTATACCATTCAGCAGGAAATCCATCGGGACCCGGGTTTTTTTTGGTTGCTAAGGAGCTAATGGCCACTTCAATCTCCAGGTCAGATATGTCTGCCGCCAGGGCCCCCCCATCATCTCTGTCCAAAGAAGGAATATTAATACCTGCTAAGAAATTGACAATCTCTCCCGAGGTGCACGTGATCTTGGGGGCATACAATGTCTCATAATAGGAGGCAAACTGGCGGCAGAGATCTCCAGGCTCCCTCAATAAGAGCCCCCGATCATTCAGAACTCCCGCCACCACCGTTTGCTGAGTCTCAGATCTAGTCAAGTACGCTAAAGCCCTGCCACACTTACCACCATCTGAAAAAATAGTTTGTCTCTGATTTAAAAGTTTCTTCTCAGTATATTCAGTTAAATGTAAAGTAAACCTACGCTGTGCATCCAGCCACAAAGTCTGCTTCTCAGGACACGGATCTAGTATAAATAACCTCTCTTTATCAGCTAGCTCCGTCTCCAGTTTCATCCGCTTGATATTCAGTTCCTTTCTGTAAGTTGCAATAGCAGCAATCAATGCCCCCCTCATTACTGACTTAAAAGCATCCCATTCTACCAGGGGATTCGTAGACCCTTCATTTTCTGCCCAGTAATTTCCCATTGCATCTAGACTCTCGCTCACCACGGGTAATACCTCGAACCACATAGGGTTTAACCGCCACTGCTTATCGGTCGAAGCCAACGGCTGCGACAGAATCAGAAGGAGGGGGGCATGATCTGAAACCCCTCTCGGTAGATAATCACTGGACTTGATATAGGGGGATAAATCTCTGCTGACAAAGGCCAGATCTATACGAGAGAGTGAGCCAGTAGAAGCTGAATAGCACGAAAATTGTACATCCGCGGGGTGAAAATAGCGCCACGTCTCTACTAAATCATAAGTACCAGCCCAATGTGACAGCACATTGTTGTGTGAGGCCTGGGGAACCCTTCTGTCCCGTACAGGATCTAAAGTGGCATTGTAGTCACCCATAATAATATAAGGCATTGCTGGAAATCCTGCTATTTTAGCTGTAATTAAATCTAGGACCTCTCTGCGGAATGGCGGAGGAATATATAGTCCCACAAATAGGTACTGCAGGCCTCTGACACAAGCATGTAAAATCACATACCTACCATAAGGGTCTAGCTGTACAGACAGTATTTGAAACTGAAGACTTTTAGCAATTAAAATAGACACGCCTCTAGCGTGGTTTGAGTAAACTGCATGATATGTGGGGCCTATCCATGGGCGCCGCAAAGCTAGTACTTTCTGGTCCTGCAGGTGCGTTTCTTGCAATAACATTATGTCAGGGTTATACCTCTTCAGATAATTGAACACTAAAGACCTTTTAATCTTATCATTAAGACCCCGAACATTCCATGAAAGTAGCTTAATTACCGCCATTTATCCTTCCAAAGATAAAATCTCCAAAATCTCCGACCAATGAAGGCACATTCACACACACATACAATCCACCTCAAAGAACCCCCCAACAGAGATACTCTCTCCAGCCCACCCATTCCCAACCTTCCCAACCCACCCTGCCCAAACCTTCCTAACATGGTTGAGCCTGACACCCCAAACTAGCAACTCCTGGGTACGATAACCTACCCTAACTCATTAGAACATATATACCATATAGGTACGTTAGTGATAGGAAGCAAGTATACAAGTCTACCCATATCAGTGCATAATCGTACAGGGTGTTGCCACCCAGCATACCTATATGGGGTTAAACATCTGATCAATAGACAAAGTCAAAGAACAGGGATTCTAACAAGAGTAATAGTGGTGCATTAAAGCCAAATATTCCCCCCCTCCCCCAACCACCTTGTCAGCAATACAATTTAACATTTAATCAGGTATTAACTGCTTCAGCTGCCATCACTCCATCAGCGGTGAGGCCTTGCATTTAGATTCCTCTCAATCCATTCTGTAGCCTCTTCAGGAGTATTAAAGAAACGGACCGTTTCACCATCCTGCACCCTCAAGCGAGAAGGGTAAATCATGGCATATTTCACATTTTTGTCCCTCAGCCGCGCTCGGACCTCAGTAAACTGCTTCCTTTTCTTCTCGACCTCCGTAGTAAAGTCCGGGTAAAAGGACAAACGGACATTCTCATAGCTGACATTGCCCTTCTGCCGAGCAGCTATCAAAATAGCGTCTCTGTCCCATTAGTTCAGGATCTTCATGATGAAAGGTCTAGCAGGGGATCCCGGCGGTAAGGGCCTGGTTGGAATCCGATGTGCCCTTTCTATAACAAAGCAACTGGAAAGAGAGATGGGCTGTAACACTTCTTTTATGAGTTGTTCCGCAAATAATTCTGGGGTAGACCCCTCCGCTCGCTCCGGTAAACCCAGGATACGGACGTTGTTACGTCTATTGCGGTTCTCAGCGTCCTCCGCCCTGGCTTGCAGCATCTGGACCTGTTGCAGCAACTGCCTGGTGTCATTTCCAGCTGCTCTGGACGCATCTTCCACATCACTTACTCTTTGCTCCACTGCAGATGTTCTCTCACGAATTTTGGCAAAATCATGCCACAAACAGCTAAGGTCAGACTGTAGATGGTCTATCTTTGATGTAAGAGCAGCTTGACAGGCAGCTATAGCTTTCATAATTTGAGAGGCTTCAGCAGAGGCACCAGGGACAGGAGACACCTCGCTTTCCTGTTCAGTCTGACTCATGGCATCCATGAATCGTTTAACAGATGATGGAGCCAAAGAAGTTTTGCGGCCCATAGAAATAGTCCACAGAAACTTGAAAGACCTGCTGGGGTATGTCACTCTTGCAGCAAATCAAAATGTGGCTTTATTCAATCCGGCAAGTCCTGCCACTCAGCCAAGCAGACTGCCAGTTATCTTTACATTACTCGGGGGGGGGGGGGGGGCGGGGTAAGTGCGCCAGCACCACCATTAAACTTTCAGTAGGATTAGTAGGATTATCGCAGCAGGACTTCAGGAGAATAGTGGGAGTAGTATCCGGAGGGAGACACTGAGCGTTTCGCCGTCCCACTCCGTCTGCTGGGACAGAGAGAAGCGCCGCCGCACACACACTCCACTGGCAAGATGGCACCCACCACGCGGCTTCTTCCCGCTGCGACCGCAGGACTCGAGACTTCAGCAGGCACCGGCAGCAGCCCAAGGTAAGTTGCTAGCTACTGTCGGCAAGCTGTACCTGCACTGTGCACCTTGCGATGATTCCTGCTCCAGCTCGGCTCCACACTCCCCTTAGGTCACGTCTCTCCGCTCCTCTCCTCTGCTCCGTCGGCACCCGCAGCGCAATAGCCAAGCCGCAGCGATCCAGCACCGGGCAGAGTGCCCCTGAGAATGAAGGGATCCAAAATAAAATGAATGGGCTCAAGAAACCCCGATTATGCCAGGTGTGTATAGGGTAATTCACAGGATTTTGTAGGAGCACTGCGATCCTGCTTCCTCACTCCATGCTGGTTCGGCCACGCCCCCCAATTGCGTATCTGTTAGTAAATAAGCCCCACGGACTGTGTGAATAAGGGCTCATGCACAAAGCCATCGTTTCGATCCACATCTGATCCAAGTTTTTTGCGGATCATATGTGGACCCATTGATCTAATCAATTCCTCGGCCCCCATTTTGCGGACAAGGGTAGGACATTTTTACAGAAGTACAAAAAAAAACATGGTGCCTTGCAATCAGCCAGGATATATGTTTTGCGGATCCGTGGTTTGCGGACCCCAAAACACTTACATCCATGACATAACCGTCATTTTTCCGTTCTTCTGATCCATCAGAACAGAAAAAAAAAAGTCCTGTAAAATAAAAAGGGTCCTGTGCATCAGTTATGCACATTTAGCATCCATTTGAGCCATTTCCGTAAAAAAAAAAAAACAAACGAATGGAAATGGCGAAAATGGGAATAACTGATGCATGGGATCTTTTTTTTTTTTTTACAGGATCCAATTTTTTGCTTTATTTTTCTGTTTTTCTGACGGATCAGGAGAACGGAAAAATAACAGTGATGTAAACTCTCCCTTATCAATGAACTCGCCTTGAAACACATTTAACCCCTTCGGTAATCGCTCTACTCAAAGCTTTATCATAATTTAAGTCATTTTAAGTATGGTTCCTGCTCGTGGGCACCATAGCCATTGGGTCTCTGGTGTTTGAAACAGCAGAGGCCCAGGGCGAATGCCGATCGCAGACATTTAACCCTTCAAATGCCATGGTCATATGTGGCCACAGCATCTAAATGATAAAAACTCTCATGTGCATGGGCCTGGGCCGTCTTTAATATTTATTGGACCCTGGGCAAGAATTTACTTTGGCCCCCTGGATCCCGCCTTCCGACACCCTAGCATGCAATCACGCCCTTCACCACAACACACACACACACAAAAAACAATCCACACACCTCGTAGAGTAGTAAACTTTAATAATGATGAGTGGCCACTAGATGTGTTCCTTGGCAGTAATGTAAATACTGCCTTCTTTCTGAAAAGGCAGTGCTTACATTAAAAAGCTTGCAGAGACATGCTATAGCCACCAGAACTACTACGTTTAGCTGTTGTGGTTCTGGTGACGATAGTGTCCCTTAATATAGAGGGGGGGAAAGAATCGGCACAAAAATATCTAATAAAATGGCTGTATAATCATTCTAAAAATTTAAAAAACACAACTTCTGACAAAAATATATAGTATTTTGCAGATTACTTTTTTTTTTATACAATGTGCAGATAGTACTGTACTACTAACCCCTCCATCCACCCCTACATACAGGGTAATACAGCGCCACATACCTCTTACATCCAGTGACGTCTCTTTGATGTAGATGTTCTCTTTCCTCATCTTCTCCTTTCAGACCAGGCCACCATTTTTCAGCCATTTCTCGTCTCTGCAGTTTGGCAAACAAAATCTTAGCTTACTACTTTTCCATCATCCTCCCATCTTCTGGACAAATCATCCTACCACCCCCAATACTGTGCCGCTGTGCTCCCCATTACTATACTGCAGAAACCGATAAACCCCCTGATAATACTAGTACCACACAGATAATGCCTCCTTCAACAATTATTGGCACACAGTGCCCTAAAATAACTGCGCCCAACAAATAGTGCCCCTGACACTAATATTGTAAACATAACGTCCCCCAAAAATAATTGTTGTAAGCTGACACTGTGCCAAGGTGCCCCCACAGTAAAAGTGCTCCCAAAAGTCCCACCAATAGGAAAAATTATCTGCTAGATCACACATGGTAGTAATAGTGCTCCTACAGTGCCCCCAACATGTCCCCACTGTGCCACAGAAGTAATAATGCTCCCATAGTGCCCATGCTAGTAATCATGTTCCCCATAGACCCCCAGTAGTAATAAAGCCCATTATAATGCATAGTAATAATAATTCTCCTTATAATGTGCCAATGCAAAAAATACCCCATTTGAATGCCCCCAGTTGAGCTAATGTCCCCATAGTGCCCCCATGATGTGCCAGTATAAAATACCCCTATATAGAGCCCCCAGTAAATGCCCCATAGTGCTCCTCCCCCCTTCTTCATAGTGCCCCCCATAATGTACCAGTATAAAATGCCCCATATATAGTGCCCCAGTAGATGCCCTCAGTGTCCCCCATAATTTGCAAGTATAAAATACCCCTTCTTAGTGCCCCCCATAGATACGCCCCCAGTGTACTCCTCTCTCCCCTTCCCCATAGAACCTACCATAATGTGCCCCAGTATAAAATACCCCTATACAGAGCCCCCATATAAAATACCCCTTCTTTGTGGCCTCAGTAGATGCCCCCATAGTGCCCCCAATAATGTGCCAGTAAGAAGTGCCCCCATAGTGCGACCCAATAATGTGCCAGTAAAAAGTGCCACCAATAATGTGCCAGTAAAAAGTGCCCCCAATAATGTACCAGTAAAAAGTGCCACCAATAATGTGCCAGTAAGATGTGCCCCCAATAATGTGCCAGTAACAAGTGCCCCCATAGATACCCCCAATTATTTGCCAGTAACAAGTGCCCCCATAGATGCCCCACAATTATGTGCCAGTAACAAGTGCCCTCATAGATGCCCCCCAATCATGTGCCAGTAACAAGTACCCCCATAAATACCCCCCAATCATGTGCCAGTAGCAAGTACCCCATAGATGCCCCCCAATCATGTGCCAGTAACAAGTGCCCCATAGATGCCCCCCTATCATGTGCCAGTAGTAGTACCATATAAAAAAATAAACACTTATACTTACCTCCATCAGGCTGGCAGCGATGCGATACAGGCCTCTTCCGGTCTGTGTCCCGTGCTCTACGGCTCAGGTGGCGCGATGACGTCATTGTGCCGCCTGCGTCGGCCTATGATAGGCTGCAGGACGGCGATACAGAAGACTATGGAGATGAGCGCTTCCACAATGGAAGCGCTCATCTCCCTGTGCCCTGCCGCCGCCCCCCACGTCATTAGTGGCCAGCGGAGCTCAAGAGGCAGATACCTTGGGCCCCCCAGGAGCAACTGGGCCCAGCGCAGCTGCCCCTTTTGCCCCGTTGTAAAGATGGCCTTGCAGGGGCGGACAGGGAACTTAAAGTGGCCCTGGAAAATAAAAAAGTGGCCCTATGTCCTAGGCAGGTCCAGACTGACAGAAGGCAGGACCAATAGAAGTAGGCAGGGCCATCCACACTGTAGAACTGCAGCACAAAATACCACCCAGCAGAATCAAATACACAGTGCAGCACAAAATACTGCTGCCCCCACCGCAGCATTCAACTCTATGACAGTCCTGAGGACGGCAATACAGTTGAATGCTGGAGGGCACTTTGTTCTGGCAAACAGGTGCATAAGTACTAGACGTTCTTAGCATTAATTAATACTGAGAGCATCAGATCGTTATGTACCCGACAGGCGACCATGAGGAGGGCTTGGGTGCCCCCCTGGGCATTAGTCCACTGAGAAATTTCCTTGGAGGGTACATGGTCAGATCGCCCCTGCCCATGCGGTGATTGGGGGTGATGTTCTGGGTCAGAGCTGTAGTTCCTATGGAGGGCTGCAGGGGGCAGGGTTCCATAGGATAACAGCAAATAAAGCTTACATTTAGGGCTCATGCACACGACCATATGTATTTTGTAGTCGGCAAAAAACAGATCCGCATAAAATACGAATGACATCCGTGTGCATTCTGTATTTTGCGAAACAGAACAGCTGGCCCTTCATAGAACAGTACTATCCTTGTCCGTAAGGCCTCATGCACACGACAGTTTTTTTATGCGGTCCGCAAAACGGATTTCCGTTGTTCCGTGACCGTTTTTTCTTCCGTGGGTCTTCATTGATTTTTGGAGGATCCATGGACATGAAGGAAAAAGTCGTTTTGGTTTCCGCCTGGCCGTGCGGAGCCAAATGGATCCGTCCTGACTTACAATGCAAGTCAATGGGGACGGATCCGTTTGACGTTGACACAATATGGTGCAATTGCAAACGGATCCGTGCCCCATTGACTTTCAATGTAAAGTCAGGAGTCCCTATTAATATACCATCAGATCGGAGTTTTCTCAAATCCGATGGTATATTTTAACTTGAAGCGTCCCCATCACCATGGGAACGCCTCTATGTTAGAATATACCATCGGATTTGAGTTAGATCGTGAAACTCAGATCGGACAGTATATTCTAACACAGAGGCGTTCCCATGGTGATGGGGACGCTTCAAGTTAGAATATACTCAAAGAACTGTGTACATGACTGCCCCCTGCTGCTTGGCAGCACCCGATCTCTTACAGGGGGCTGTGATCCGCACAATTAACCCCCTCAGGTGCCGCACTTGAGGGGTTAATTGTGCGTATCATGGCCCCCTGTAAGAGATCGGGTGCTGCCAGGCAGCAGGGGGCAGACCCCCCTTCCCCTCCTGCCCTGTATTTAACTCATTGGTGGCCAGTGCGGCCCCCCTCCCTCCCCTGTATTTAACTCATTGGTGGCCAGTGTGGCCCCCCTCCCCCCCTAATTAAAATAACCGACCCCCCATCATTGGTGGCAGCGGAGAGTTCCGATCGGAGTCCCAGTTTAATCGCTGGGGCTCCGATCGGTTACCATGGCAGTCAAGACGCTACTGCAGAGGGGAGGCCGCACTGGCCACCAATTAATTAAATACAGGAGAGGGAGGGGGGCCACACTGGCCACCAATGAGTTAAATACAGGGGAGGGAGGGGGGCCGCACTGGCCACCAATGGAGTTGGTGCCTGGCAGCACCCGATCTCTTACAGGGGGCTATGATACGCACAATTAACCCCTCAGGTGCGGCACCTGAGGGGTTAATTGTGCGGATCACAGTCCCCTGTAAGAGATCGGGTGCTGCCAGGCAGCAGGGGGCAGTCATGTACACAGTTCTTAGTATATTCTAACTTGAAGCGTCCCCATCACTATGGGAACGCCTCTGTGTTAGAATATACTGTCGGATCTGAGTTTTCACGAAGTGTAAACTCAGATCTAAAAAGCTTTTATGCAGACGGATCAGTGGATCCGTCTGTGTGAAAGTAGCCTACGGACACGGATGACGGACGCGGATGATAATCTTGTGTGCATCCGTGTTTTTTCACGGACCTATTGACTTGAATGGGTCCGTGAACCGTAGTCCGTCAAAAAAATAGGACAAGTAATATTTTTTGGACGGACAGGAAACACGGATCGCGGATGCGGCTGCCAAACAGTGCATTTTCTGATTTTTCCATGGACCCATTGAAAGTCAATGGGTCTGCGAAAAAAAACGGAAAACGGAACCACGGACGCGGATGCACACAACGGTCGTGTGCATGAGGCCTAATGCTGACAATAATAGGACATGTTCTATATTTTTTTTTTTTGCAGACCCATTGAAGTGAATGGTTCCGCATACGGTCCTCTAAAAAAGCGGAAAGAAAATACGTTCATGTGCATGAGCCCTTAGGGATGAGCGTGCGGGTTCGTGTGGTGGTATTTACTGAATTGCGTTATGGATTATTTTACCATGGACCATAACGCAATTCCATGACAGAATGCATAACGGAATTCCGTCATAATAGAAGTCTATGGCCTGCATAACGGATCTGTCCGGTTTACGTTATGCTGGAGTCCATCACATGAACCCGCACGCGAACTTCAAAATATGAAATTCGCTCATCCCTACTTACATTGCTTGCACTGCACACTACAGTGTAAGCCAAAAACAGTCTGAAGATTGCACATTTTAGCCTCCTAGGGGGGCAAAATTTTTTTTTTAAATGTAAATAAATAAAAAATGATCTGATAAAAAAAAATAATAATAATAAATATAAAAAATAACAATAAATTTGATCACCCCCCTTTCCTTAGAATTAAAATATAAAAAAAAAAACATAAAGATCATCGGCATTGCCGCATCCCAAAATGCCTGAACTACTGAAATTTTTAAATATTTATCCCATACGGTGAAAGGTGTAACGAAAAAAAAAAATCTAAATGACTGGTTCGTCATATTTTCATCACTTCACTTACAATTTTTTTATTTATTATAATATGATTAAAAAGTCGAATACTCTCCAATGGTATCAATAAAAATTAGCCCCCATAAAGCTCCATAGACATAATTATAAAAAAAAGTTATGTTGGTAAGAAAATGGCGATGAAAAGAAAAAATTATTACATTTCAAAGTTTTTATTTATTCATTTATTTTTTTTCAGTATTAAAACACAAGAAAACGATATAAATGTGGTATTGCTGTTATCATTGACCCAGAGAATGAAGGCAATGGTGAGCTTTACTGCATAGGGAATGCCATAGAAATAAAATCACTACCATCGTATGCCATAAGAAAGTACAACTTTTCCCACAAAATGTGCTAATATGTGATTGGAAAAAAAAACAAAAAAATGTATGGCTCCAGGAAAGCAGGGAGGAAAAATGAAAACGCAAAAACAAAAAATTCTCTGAGACTCAAGACGTTAAAACTGAAAATAAGGGGTTGTCTCATCACAGACAATGGGGGTATATACGTATATGGGGCTTCCACCGCTGGGACCTGCACCTATATCGAAAACGGAGGCCCAAAAATGGTGGAGGGCGCAGCCACCCTCCATTCATGATCTATGGGGCCGCCGAAAATAGCTCAATGCGGGCTCTGCTATTTGTATCTGCACATTAAATATTGAGAACCTACGTATATTGGATCTTCTGGTTGGTGTTTTGCACCGAGGGATGTTCCTTTGTCTTGGCAATTTCCAAATCATCTTGGGGAATCAGGGAATCCGATAAGAAGAATTACATCCGTGGCTGCAGACCAGCTGATCTTGGGATTTAGATTGGATCCAAGAAGCTTTTTCTAGAGTTGTGCCTAGGGTTAGCACAACTCCTAAAGGTGAGCCTTCCATTTGGAGCAAAATATATATCCTATCTATACGATACTACCCTATGGTGCGCCATTCTGCTACCAGCAGACATTGCCTGAATTACTGATACTACGTCTAAAATTGTGGGCGGGGAACGGGACTGGCCGGTGGGCCCGTCTCCTTCACCATTTTCGACGCCTGTTTTAGGCATAGAAAAAAGGTCTAAATGTAGAACATTTAGAACTGGCGGAGGATCCGCCAAAGTTATGAAGAGGGCTTTATTAAAACGCCAGTCTTAATAAATGTGCCCCATAAGATCATGAAAATGATCTAAAACTGGGAAATCATAGCCGACTGAAGGGGGGGGTTACTTCATCTTGCTCTGTCCCTGTATAGCAAGCTGAGCTTTAAAAGAAAACCTGCATCTAGCTGCGATACAGCCAGAGATAAAGCCTTTAGAAGCCAGGTTGGGAATGCCAACCTGGTTTCTAAAGGCTCTATATCTAGATTGCCGTACATTGTATACCGACTATGCTTGGTATCATCATGCTCCGCCTCATTGACTTGAATGGGGTTAAGCTGCTCCTAAGCCACGTGACAGATAAACGTGTCGATATTGTCCTAGGAGCAGTGATGGCTAACCTCCGGCACTCCAGCTGTGGTGAAACTATGACTCCCAGCATGCTCCATTCATTTCTATGGAAGCCAAGCAAGTGTAAATCTTGAGAGTTGTAGTTTTATCACAGCTGGAGTGCCAGAGATTAGCCATCACAGGCCTAGAGAAGGCCGCGGCACCCCTAGGAGAACCAGTGACTTCTTTAACAGCTGATTGGGGGGGGGGGGGGGGGTCCCCAGGTGTCAGACCCCCACCAATCAGGTACTGATAAAGTTATAAACTCTCGGAAAGCACCGTTATAGCTTGTATTGTTAGCTTTAATACAAGACATGACTTAGAGCTCAACCTGCTAGATGTAGTTATAATTTAAAGGGAATCTTTGCTTTGGACAACCTCTAGTTGTCTGGAAGTCCCCGTCAGTGTTACATTTCTCTGCAGATACACCACAGGTAGTGGCGTCGCTAGAGGGGGGTGAATTCTCCCAGGTGAATACTAATTCTGGAATACCATTATGGAAGCGCTAATTAGTACCGAAGGACCAGGAAGCGGTAAACGTTCTGTACTTACCACTTCCTGGTCCTCGGCTGTGCAGGGCTGCGCACAGCGCGAGGGCGCTCTGTGACCTCACGCTGTGCGCGCCAGTTCAGAGCACAGTCGACTGAGGAGAGAGAAAATTGCAGGAGGCGTCCGTCCAGGAGCAGGAGAGGTAAGTGGTTTTTTATTTTATAAAAAATGTGGCTGCTGGGGGCATAATGGGGGCTAATTGGAGGAATATGGGGGATAATTGGAGGCATAAGGGGGCTAATTGGAGGCATATGTGGGCTAATTGGAGGCATATGTGGGGCTAATTGGAGGCATATGGGGGCTAATTGGAGGCATATGCGGGCTAATTGGAGGCATATGGGGGCTAATTGGAGGCATATGGGGGCTATGGGGGCTAATTGGAGGCATATGCGGGCTAATTGGAGGCATATGCGGGCTAATTGGAGGCATATGGGGGCTAATTGGAGGCATATGGGGGCTAATTTGAAGCATATGGGGGCTAATGAGGCATATGGGGGCTAATGAGAGGCATCATGGGGGCTAATTAGACACATAATGGGGGCTAATTAGACACTTAATGGGGGCTAATTAGACTATTAGAAGCATATGGGGGCTAATGAGGCATATGGGGGCTAATGAGGCAAAATGGGGGCTAATTAGAGACATAATGGGGGCTAATTAGGTATATGGGGGCTAATAAGAGGCATAATGTGGGCTAATGAGGCATAATGGCTTATAATGGGGGCTAATGAAGGGCATGGGGGCTGATATGGGGTTGATAAGAGGCATAATGGGGGCTAATAAGAGGAATAATGGGGCTAATGAGGCATAAGGGCTTATAATGTGGGCTAATGAGGCATACGGCTGATATGGGGGCTAATGAGAGGCATGGGGGCTGATATGGGGGTGATAAGAGGCATTTTGTAATCTTATTTATATATACTTATTTTGTTTTTGCCCCCCCATCTTTGACTGTGGTATCTTTGTGCCCCCCCTATATATTGTTCCTAGAGTCGCCACTGAACACAGGGGGGATTAAGCGTTGCAGTATACCACCCAATTTTTTAAAAGGAGTAAAAATAATAAAAAACTATATAAATTTGGTATCACCGTAATTATACTAACCCGAAAAATAGGATTGTCACTTCTACTGCACAATTATTTGTCATTTTTCCCCCAATTTCATCACACAAAGAATTTTCCCCTATGTAAGTTATGTTAAGATAAACAGTGCCATTAAAAAATACAACTTGTCCTACAAAAAACAAGCCCACGTACGGCTGTAAACGGAAAGTGAAAAAAATTGTGTCTCTAGGAAGGCGGGCAAGGGGAAACGAAAATGAAAAATTACAAATAGGCCCTGTCCTGAACAGATTAAAGGGGTTGTGTCACCTCAGACAATGGGGACATATCTATGGCTCAGCTATTTTGGTGGGCCGCTAGGAAGGCTTGGTGATGGGCAGATCTGGCACCTCCAGCCACCACTTTGTCAGCCTCATGTTAGGCTTTGTTTTAGAGACAGGTGCAGGTGCCAGAGGTGGGCAATGGGGGCATATCCTAGAGATGGGAATATCCCTTTAAGTAACAGGTAAATAAGGCGCTGCAGCATGTAGTTGTTTACATGAAGACCTCACAAACTGTCAGACATTCTATCTCTATGGTAACGGATATATTACATAGTAACAGCAAAACTGCGTCAGTTTATATTCACAAATCTGTGAAGTGAGGAGGACCTAAGAGCCGCCAGTATGACCGAAAGAAGATCATCCAGAACAAATAAAGGGAACCGATACCAGGAATTCGTTTCCAACGGATTATTAAACTTTCTATGGGAAAAAGAGAAAACACGTAAGTATAAAACAAACATAAGGAACAAACATACAGAAAACTTCCTTTAGGGCACGGCCACACGGTCAGGTTTCCTGATGCAGTTTTGGAAGCCAAAATCAGGAGGGGTCATAAAAGGAGAGAAAGACAGATACAACTTCAATGGGTCTGTTTTTTTTTTTGCGGACCCATTGAAGTGAATGGTTCCGCATACGGTCTGCCAAAAATAAACTGACACAGAAAGAAAATACGTTCATGTGCATGAGCCCTTAGTAGATATTCTGTATAACCAGTAAGATAGAGCTTCCTTATAAGAGTAGAGGACCAAGTGGGAGAATGTCCAAGGCCAAATCTGGTCCTGTCACTTTCTAAACAGATGAATCTCTTAATACATTTTCTCCACTTTTAGCTGTCCGTCCAGTTGCACGATTCCCCAAAAAAAGAAGAAGAACCCTAAAATATTATCTTGAAAGGGCAGCAAAAATACCCGAGCTTGGAGAACCCGGACTGGAACTAGAGATGGCAGTTTACACTAAGTAAGTGACTATAAATTACCTGCCGCTTCATGTGCAAATTCTCATATCTCTCATCTTAATGCTCCTCACCATTCATTGTGTCATCTAAACAGGTTGGAATTTGCCGCCATTCTCGGCCTGGTACCTACCAAAAAGATTGTAGAGGAGGAGCCAGGAACATCCGACCGGTGAGTTACCTTCCGTGATGGCACCAACATCACTCTATTAGACTTGTTCATCCGGGAACAGCCTGCCGAATCCATCACTGCCGGGGCAACTGTGCGCTGCACTATTGACTATAATGGTGACAGGCGGAGATCCGGCCGGGAAAATATGGGGATTAGCGACTGGACAAAGATCGCTGTATATTTGCTGGGTTGAGGCTAAATCCCCACCAGTCTCCATTACAGTGGATGGGGCTGGATGGAATTCTGGCAGCGCTCGGTTGCGCCCGGCAGTGACGGATCGGTCAGGCTGTTCCCGGCTGGAACAGCCTGTGAGATCTGCTTAAATACAGATGTGAAACAGGTCTTACAGAGCATAATCCTGAAATCCTAGTTCTTGTCCCTTATTCCTATAGAACTATATCATTCCTATATTCTTTTTCAGTCTGGAAGATCAAAAAGTGGAAGAAAGCGACACAGAGGGAGCCGCATGTATCGTCTGTGAGCCTCCCCCTGTGAAAAGACCCAGACTGGACTAATAGGGATGAGGTGAGACCGAGCACCAATCATGTCTTCAGTTCAGTGTGGGGGATGGGAGATGAGGACCCCACTGTACTAGTCCTCTTGGACTGTTACTTGGGGGGATGTAGTCCATATTACAACACAGAACACAATCACAAACTCCTCATGTGAACATTAATATGAGGGGATGGCTCCTCTTTAATCACAAGTCACGTCTGATTGGAGACATATAAGACCATGACATGTAATGTTACAGAGTGTGACAATGACTGACACATCGGAGGGGTCGGGAATGTTATAAAGAATTATAAATATATGTATCTGCTGTGAATTAAAGGGGCTGTCTCACTTCAGCAAATGGCATTTATCATGTAGAGAAAGTTACTACAAGACACTTACTAATGTATTGTGATTGTCCATATTGCCTCCTTTGCTGGCTTGATTAATTTTTCCATCATATTATACACTGCTTGTTTCCAGGTTATGACCGATCTGCAATCCATAAGCTGTGGCCGTGCTTGCAAACTATAGCACAAGACGCCGGCGTCTCTGGTTGCTGGACCACGGGAATGTGCATAGGCTGGAGCTGTTTCCTATAGTGTGCAAGCACGACCACCGCTGCTGTATTGCAGGGTGGTCATAACCCCTGGATACGGGCAGTGTATAATGTGATGGAAAAATGAATCAAGCCAGCAAATGAGGCAATATGGACAATCACAATACATTAATATGGGGCATGTATTAACTTTGCATAATAAATTTGCTAAAGTGAGACAACCACTAAGTTTTTACTAAGTTGTCTTTAAAATGTTTTCTTGTTCCAGGTGGTGACATCCCCAAAAACACCAGGGGAAAGATCACTAGTCACTACCAGTACATCCATCCACAACCAACTACACCCGACCAGACTTTACCTGACCTGTCACCAGAATTGCCATTATTTTACAACATCTGCCACCAGTTTCAACCATTAGTTTTCTTCAGTTACTGCCAAATACCTCCTGTCATGAGAAGCTACCACCAAATAAGCCCAGCTGCCACTACTACCATCAACTATAAGAAACCACCAGATTCTGCCAGCCATCACCAGCCACCCCTGAATACCACAGCCACTATCAGTTTCCTTCAGTCACTGCCAATTACCACCTGCCATGAGAAGCTACCAGCAAGTATGACCACCTACCACTACCACCATCTCCAACCATCAACTTTAAGAAGCCGCCACGACCTGTCACCACATTCTGCCAGCCGCCACCAGCCACCCAAAATACCAGAGCCACCATCTGTTTCCTTCAGTCACCGCCAAGTACAACCTGCCATGAGAAGCTACCACCAAATACAACCAACTGCCACTACCACCATCTATACTATCAACTATAAGAAGCCACCATGCCCTGTCAACATATTCTGCCAGCCGCCACCAGCCAACCCGGAATGCCACAGCCACATCAGTTTATATTACCACTATGCAAAACCTCTCGCCTGCCACGTTTTATTTTTATATTTGTTTGTAGTTAGTATTTGTTTTATAGTGTCTTATAATTATTTATTTTTTATATTTGTATTTATATTTTGTATATAGTGTCAATAAGATATCTATTTTCATATATTTATTTTTTATATTTTTATCTATATTTGTATATAATGTAAATATTGTAAATAAGATATCTATTTTCACATATGAATTTTTTATATATTTATTATATATTTTTATTTATATTTTGTATATACTGTAAATATTGTAAATAAGATAAATCTATTTTTATACCAAAGCAAAGGAGTGAGTTGTATTCTTATTACTTTGTATAGGTTATCTGCCCAGGGGATGTTACCTAATAAAATGTAAGCAATATAAATTAAAAAAAGCTTAGAAAAACAACAAAAAAAAACAAGGGCTGTATTAGACAAGTAGATTTTGTACAGATAACGATCGAATAGTTATCAACTCATTAGCGTTCAAAATAATCACATTACACAGAGCAATGGTCTCTGTAGTAATTTGATCGTTATGAACTCCACCATACACTTACACATCTACAGTCTGATCTTGTAACGAGCGGGTGACGACTTATTACACACTCAGGTATGCGCTTGATGAAGGAGAATTTTTAACTATGCTGGAAGATCACGATCAGCGAGTCATACGATTTTGCAAATGATATGATTTTTTATTTGATTCTTGCAATGTCTAATACAGGCCTAAGTCGAATCAAGATTTCCCTAGTGTAGTAAAGTAGGTAAGGGGTAAGGGGTAATCCCACTAATCCCAATGGTTGTGACTCTTTCCCTTGTGGTCTATGGTAGAAGAATAAGCTAAGTTTTCATTAGGGGTGATTAGAGATGAGCGAATCGATTGAAAATGATCCAAATTCATCTCAAATCTCGAAAAAAGTCAGATTCCAGACTAATGCAATTTTTTTGATTCTATTCTGATGAATCAAATCAGAATACAGGGAAGACGGGAACTGCCCTTCAAATAGGGCCGACCCAGCGATTAGCTGTTTTTGGAACTCCCTTAGCGGTGAATGGAGGGTCGCCGCGCTTCACTTTAGAGACAGGAGTGGACACTACATAATCTTCACACAGGATACACAACATAGGGTCCATTATGATCAATTGTACCCTTCTCTCTTGTGGTGACTGGGTACAGTGCTCTGATCATATTTTACATATGTATGTTATGAATGAGCAAATGAGTGAGTCCATGTATGAAACATGTATCCGTTTCCTTTCTGCTGCCTGAGGTGAAAATTGAAATTCTCAACCTAGCCCCTTCCCTCCAGCACCAGTTGCCTCTTACATCCAATGATGTCTCCTCTGATGTAGACGTTCTCTTTCCTCATCTTCTCCATTCGAACCAGTTCACCATGATGATTTCTTTCAGCCATACAAACAGGTTAGTTTCCTATTATAACATCATCCTCCCACCTTCTGAACACCCCATCCTGCCACCTCTAATACTGTGCACACTGTGCTCCCTAATAATATACTGCAGAAACAGATAATCCCCCTGAAAATACCAGTACCACGCAGATAGTGCCCCCTTCAATAATTATAGTGCTCTAAAAAATGGCTGCACTCAGGATACAGTGTCCCTGGTACTAATAGTGTAATGTCCCATCAAATAATTGTGCTAAGTTGATACTGTGCCCCCAAAGTTATAGTGCTCCCACCAATTATAATAATAATTCTCTCCTGAGTGTACTTAGTGTTAACCACTTCGCATCTGGACCATTTGCCCCCTTCCTGACCAGGCCTTATTTTGCAAATCTGACATATCTTACTTCATGTGGTAATAACTTTGGAACGCTTTTACTTATCCTAGTCATTCAGAGATTGTTTTCTCGTGACACATTGTACTTCATGCTAATCATAAATTTGAGTCAATATATTTCACATTTATTTATGAAAAAATACCAAATTTACCCAAATTTTTTTTAAACTTTCTAAATTTCAATTTCTCTGCTTTTAAAACAGAAAGTGATACCTCATAAAATATTTATTACTTAACATTCCCCATATGTCTGCTTTATGTTGGCATCAATTTGGAAATGTCATTTTATTTTTTTAGGACGTTAGAAGGCTTAGAATTTTAGAAGCAATTCTTAAAATGTTTAAGATAATTGCCAAAACCCACTTTTTAAGGCTCAGTTCAGCTCTGAAGTCACTTTGTGGGGCCTACATAGTGGATATTCCCAGAAATGACCCCATTGTAGAAACTACACCCCTCAAGTTACTTAAAACCGATTTTACAAACTTTGTTTACCTTTTAGGCGTTCCATAAGAATTAAAGGAAAATGGAGATCAAATTTTTAAATTTCACTTTTTTGGCAGATTTTCCATTTTAATCAAATTTTTTCTTTAAAGGGTTTCTGTCACCCTGCAAAACTCATATTTTTTTTTTGGATAGTTAGATTGCTCATAGTGCGATATAGCAGAATATAATGCTCTTACTTACTTTCATGCGGCCGATTCTTTATAAAACAAACTTTTATAATATGTAAATGAGGGCTCTACCAGCAAGTAGGGCGTCTACTTGCTGGTAGCTGCTGCAGAAATCCGCCCCCTCACCGTGTTGATTGACAGGGCCAGCCGTGATCTCCTCCTCCGGCCGGCCCTGTCAGTAATTCAAAAATCGCGCGCCTCGCGTCATTCGGCGCAGGCGCTCTGAGATGAGGAGGCTCGTATCCTCAGCACTCCCTCAGTGCGCCTGCGCCGATGACATCACCGAAAGAGAAGACGTCATCGGCGCAGGCGCACTGAGGGAGTGCTGAGGATACGAGCCTCCTCATCTCAGAGCGCCTGCGCCGATGACGTCTTCTCTTTCGGTGATGTCATCGGCGCAGGCGCACTGAGGGAGTGCTGAGGAGGAGAGCGTCCTTCTCTCAGAGCGCCTGTGCCGAATGACGCGAGGCGCGCGATTTTTGAATTACTGACAGGGCCGGCCGGAGGAGGAGATCACGGCTGGCCCTGTCAATCAACACGGCGAGGGGGCGGATTTCTGCAGCAGCTACCAGCAAGTAGACGCCCTACTTGCTGGTAGAGCCCTCATTTACATATTATAAAAGTTCGTTTTATAAAGAATCGGCCGCATGAAAGTAAGTAAGAGCATTATATTCTGCTATATCGCACTATGAGCAATCTAACTATCCAAAAAAAAAAAAAAGAGTTTTGCAGGGTGACAGAAACCCTTTAACACATCGATGGTTAACAGCCAAACAAAACTCTATATTTATTACCCAGATTCTGCGGTTTACAGAAACACCTCACATGTGGTCATAAAATGCTGTATGGGCACACGGTATTGCGCAGAAGAAAAGGAGTGCCACATGGTTTTTAGATGCCATGTCCCATTTGAAGCCCCTCTGATGCACCCTTACAGTAGAAACTCCCAAGAAGTGACCCCATTTTGGAAACTAGGGGATAAGGTGCCAGTTTTATTGGTACTATTTTTGGGTACATATGATTTTTTGATCATTCATTATAACACTTTATGGGGCAAGGTGACCAAAAAATTGGTTGTTTTAGCACAGTTTTTATTTATTTATTTTTACAGTGTTCACCTGAGGGGTTCGGTCAAGTGACATTTTTATGGAGCACAATAATAGCATTTTTGAAACAAAAAAATTATGTTTTAATGTGTCCATGTTCTGAGAGCTATATTTTTTTTTATTTTTTGAGCTATTTTCTTATGTAGGGGCTTATTTTTTCCAGTATAAGGTGACGGTTTTATTGGTACTATTTTGTGGGACATACGCATTTTTGATCAGATCAGTCAAAAAAAGCCATTTTTGTCACCTTGCATCACAAAAAGTGCAACACTTTTTGTGATGCAAGGTGACAAAAATGGCTTTTTTTGACAGTTTTTTTTTTTTCAAGGGGTTAGGTAATGTGATATTTTTATAGAGCTGGTTGTTACGGACGCGGTGATACCTAATATGTATACTTTTTTATGTATTTCACTTTAACACAATAATAGCATTTTCGAAACAAAAAAATTATGTTTTAGTGTCTCCATGTTCTGAGAGCTATATTTATTTTTATTTTTTGAAAGATTTTCTTATGTAGGGGCTTATTTTTTGCGGGATGAGGTGACGGTTTAAGGCTACTTTCACACCTGCGTTTGGTGCGGATCCGTCTGGTATCTGCACAGACGGATCCGCACCTATAATGCAAACGCTTGGATCCGTTCAGAACGGATCCGTTTGCATTACCATGAACAAAAAAAAAAAATATATATATATATATATTTTTTTTTTTGTTCATGATAATGCAAACGGATCCGTTCAGACTTTACATTGAAAGTCAATGGGGGACGGATCCGTTTGAAAATTGAGCCATACTGTGTCAACTTCAAACGGATCCGTCCCCATTGACTTACATTGTAAGTCTGGACGGATCCGTTCGCCTCCGCACGGCCAGGCGGACACCCGAACGCTGCAAGCAGCGTTCAGGTGTCCGTCTGCTGAGCGGAGCGGAGGACAAACGCTGCCAGACTGATGCATTCTGAGCGGATCCGCCTCCACTCAGAATGCATTAGGACGGGGGAGCCTTCAAACGGAACTCACAAGCGGAGCCCCGAACGCTAGTGTGAAAGTAGCCTTATTGGTACCATTTTGTGGGACATACGCCTTTTTGATCACTTGGTGTTGCACTTTTTGTGATGTAAGGTGACAAGAATGGCTTTTTTTTACATTTTTTTTTTTTTTATGGTGTTTATCGGACTGGGTCGATCATGTGATATATTTATAGAGCCGACCGTCACGGACGTGGCAATACCGAATATCTCTATTTTATTTTTTATATTTTTAATGTATTTTTTTATTTCTTACATGGAGAATTTTTTTTTTACATTTATCTTTTATTATTATTACCTTTTTTTTATTTTTATTTTTTAACACTTTATTTTTTTTTTTTTTATAAAAAAAATTTAGGTCATACAAGACCTCTGGGGAACATTTACTTCACTTTTTTTTTTTTTTTTTTTTTTTACTGTTGATTTCTCCTGTAACTGGGGCTGACATAGTAGCCCCAGTTACAGGAGAAATGCACCCCCCAGAGAGGCTGTACAGCGCAATACAGCGCTGTACAGCCTCAGTGCAGGGCTGATCAAGGTCTCTGAAAGCTGTGAACCTCACAGCTCCTGCACTCTCCCGGCCCCGGCGATCACATGACCGCCGGGTCGGAACAGCAAACACAGAGCTCGGTGAGCGCTGTTTATACAGCGATCTAGAAGGCAGGGACACCTGGGCACTGTCCCTGCCTTCTCTAAGGGTTGCCCTGCTGTCTCTGACAGCAGGCAACCCGATCAGCAGCTGCGCGATTAGCGTGCAGCTACGATCTCTGAATGGACGTTTTAAAACGTCCATTCAGAGATAGAGAACCACCTCCTGGATGTTTATATTCAATGGGCGGACTGGAGGTGGTTAACATCGCCCCCAAGAGTCATAATGTCTCCATTGTGTCCAGAAGTGGTAATTCCCCTGATATGTGCGAAAAAAAATGCCTCTGTGTGCCAGTACAAAAAAATACATTATAATGTGTGCCAGTGCAAGATATACCACCTTATAATGCGTGCCAGTACACAAAATTCCCCATTAAAATGTGTGCCAGTACACAAAAAGGTCCCTTATAATGTGTGCCAGTACAAGAAATACCAACTTATGTGTGCCAGTACACAAAATGCCCCATTAAAATGTGTGCCCGTACAAAAATTACCCCCTTACAATGTGTGCCAGGACAAAAATCTCCCCTTTATAATGTGGTCAGTACAAAAATACTTCCTTCTTATGTGGCCATTACAAAAAATAACACATTATAATGTGCGCCAGTGCAAAAATGCCCTTTTTTAATGTCATCCAGTACAAAAAATACCCTCTTATAATGTGCGCCAGTACATAAAATGCCCCAATAAAATGTTTACCAGTACAAATAAGGCCCCTTATAACGTGTTCCAGTAGAAAGAATCCCCCCTTCTTAGTGCCCCCTGGAGAGCCGATATCCTCATAGTGCCCCTATATTGTGTACCATTACAAAAATATGTCTCCTTATATGTGCCAGTACAAAATGCCCCTATTTAGTGCCCCCAATAGTAACAATGCCTCCATATTGCTCCCAGTTGTTAATATAATGTCCCCCCATAGTGGGCCAACAGCATGGTGCCAAATAAAAATAATAAACTCCATGCAACTGTCAGTGATGTAGTGTAGGACTCTTCCGATCTGTGTCCCGAGCTGTTTGAGCAGGGGCTGGCTTGGCATTTTTGGGACCCCAAGCAAAGCTCTACTTTGTGAGCCCTAATCAGGAAAGAGATGGAGTAATCACTATTCCTAACAGCTGGTCTCTATCTGTCCATAACTGTACAACTGTATCTGCATCTTTAGGCCGTAAATACAGTTGTAAGTTGTGGCCTGGGATGATTCTAGCTTTCTGCTGTCTGAGGTAAAAACTAAAAAGGCGCCCTAAACCTCCCCTATGCCAAATTCTCAATCCAACTCCTCTCCCCCAGCCCTACTGCTAAAGGCATATTTGAATTGGACAGTACATACAGCACCACACACCTACCTCTTACATCCACTGACCCATCTCATTACTGCTCTCTCAGTAGCACTCCCTGTATTATAATAGTGTCCCCCAGAAGTGCTGCCTTTACTTACAATGCCCACTAGTAGTGCCCCCTGTATTCTTATAATGTCCCCCACCGGGCCCTCTGTTTTATAATTTCCCCCAGCCTTGCCCCCTGTATTTTTATAACATTCCCTAGTTGTCCCCCCTGTATTCTTATAATGCCCCCCCAGCATCTAGCTAGCATCAGGGGCCACCATACAAGTATCCGCTCATCAATTTTGGAGAAAAGAAAGAGCAGAAATTCCACTCCCTTGTCTGAAGTGTCTTCCTGAAAAGATCCAGGAGCCCGACGAGCTTGAGGAGGGTGAGATACCTGGGACTGGCCCCTGTTTTGTCTTTGTTTTATGGGCCCTATTTTACCACCCTCACAGTTTATGTATGATACTCCCTTTTCATCCAAGTGGTCCTGTTGTACATTTTCCATCCTTTCTCAGGTTCGTTTCCCAACTTCCCTGAGAAGGGGGAGGGGGGCATAACGTTCAAACCCCGAACCCAAGGAAAGACTCTAACATACTGGAGCTCCTTGCACCCATCATTTGTGTTTCTGGGACTTTTGGGATCAAAATCCACAAGTGGGGGATCCACTGTGTACAGCAACATTCAGGAATGTGCACCCATCACCAGGACTGAAACGAACCTGAGGATTGACATGCTTGGGTCTTGTGTTTCTGGGACTCTGTAAGAGCTGCAGACCCAGGATGTTCACCCAGCTGTGTATCCCAAGGACTCTCACCTATTTAAGTCCCATAGCCTGGGATTTCTTTATTTCCAAACTTAGGCTACATTCACACGTCAGTATTTTTCTATAATCCGATTTTCTGTCCGTTTTTTGCGGATCCGTTGTTTCTGAAAATGTTTCCGTATGTCATCCGTTTTTTGCGGATCCGCAAAAAACGGAAACATGTATAAATTTCAATAAGTTTATTTAAATAAAGTTGTTTGGATTTCTTTAAAAAAAAAAAAAAAAAATTAAAATGTAATTTCCAGGAACGGATTCCGTATAAAACGGATGACATACGGAATGACATCCGTTTGTCATCCGTTTTTTGCGGATCCATTGACTTTGTATTGTACCAGGATCCGATTTTTCAGGAAAAGAATAGGACATGTTTTATATTTAAATGGACATGCGGAACGGAACAACGGAAACGGACAGCACACATTGTGCTGTCCGTTTTTTTCCAGGACCCATTGAAAATGAATGGGTCCAGATCTGGTCCAGATCTGTTCCAGAAAAAACGGAACAGATCAGGAAAGAAAAAACGGACGTGTGAATGGACCCTTAGGCTAGAAAAGATAGGTACCTCTCTCCTTAGCACCATCATGGACTGGGCCCCTGGAGTGCTAGCTATAATGCCTTCCTGGTAGTTAGGAATGGTAGGCTATGCAATGTATGTTTTCTATATACACTGTGGAGATTCTCTCTGGATAAGCAGACGCAGTACAGAGGCAAAAATCTGTTCTTAAACACAAGTTCAGTGTTTATTCACACAAGGCAGGTTAACAAAAACAAAAGTCACCTTAGGTTTTAAGTCCTGGAGCTCAATTCATATTGTGCTGCGGGTACCGCTTAAAGAGGACCTTTCACCTATTCTTACTCTATGAACTAAGTATACAGCCATGTGGAGCGGCGCCCGGGGATCTCACTGCACTTACTATTATCCCCGGGCGCCGCTCCGTTCTCCTGCTATGCCCTCCGGTATCTCCGTTCCCTAAGTTATGGTAGGCGGAGTCTGCCCTAGCGCTGGCCAATCGCATTGCAGAGCTCACAGCCTGGGAGAAAATAACCTCACAGGCTGTGAGCTCTGCGCTGCGATTGGCCAGCGCTAGGGCAGACTCCGCCTACCATAACTTAGGGACTGGTATCTCCGCCTACTATAACTTAGGGAACGGAGATACCGGAGGGCATAGCGGCAGAACGGAGCGGCGCCTGGGGATAATAGTAAGTGCAGTGAGATCCCCGGGCGCCGCTCCACATGGCTGTATACTTAGTTCATAGGGTAAGAATAGGTGAAAGGTCCTCTTTAAGAAGCTCCAGTCCTGGTGTTTAACTCACACCGTGTTGGTACCGCGGAAGAGGGAAAAATCCAGGTGTTCGCCGACCTGTCCTCCCAGACAGGCTGCAAGCCGACATCCAGCCAGAGGCCTCACACACCTACTGCTGCCCAGTTGGCCTTTTAACCCCTTAGGGACCGGGCTCATTTTCACCTTAAGGACCAGGCCATTTTTTGCAAATCTGACCAGTGTCCCTTTATGTGGTGATAACTTTAGAACGCTTTGACTTATCCAGGCCATTCTGAGATTGTTTTTTCATCACATATTGTACTTCATGACACTGGTAAAATGGAGTAAAAAAAAATAAATCATTTTTATTTAGAAAAAATACCAAATTTGCTCAAAATTTTGAAAAATTTGCAAATTTCCAAGTTTCAATTTCTCTACTTCTATACATAGTAATACCTACAAAAATAATTATTACTTTACATTCCCCATATCTGTACTTCATGTTTGGATCATTTTGGGAATGACATTTTATTTTTTGGGGATGTTATAAGGCTTAGAAGTTTAGAAGCAAATCTTGAAATTTTTCAGAAATTTTCAAAAACCCACTTTTTAAGGACCAGTTCAGGTCTGAAGTCACTTTGTGAGGCTTACATAATAGAAACCACCCGAAAATGACCCCATCCTAGAAACTACACCCCTCAAAGTATTCAAAACTGATTTTACAAGCTATGGACAATCACAATACATTAATATGTGGCATGTATAAAATTTGCATAAAAAATTTGCTAAAGTGAGACTACCACTTAAGTTTTTACTAAGTTGTCTTTAAAATGTTTTTTTTTGTTCCAGGTGGTGACATCCCCCAAAACACCAGGGGAAAGATCACTAGTCACTACCAGTACATCAACAACCAACTACTATTATTTTACAACATCTGCCACCAGTTACAACCATCAGTTTCCTTCAGTCACTGCCAAATACCACCTGTCATGATAAGCTACCACCAAATACAACCAGCTGCCACTACCACCATCTCCCACCAGATTCTGCCAGCCACCACCAGCCACCCTTAAATACCACAGCCACCGTTAGTTTTCTTCAGTCACTTACAAGTACCACCTGTCATGAGAAGCTACCACCAAATACAACCAGCTGCCACTACTACCGTCTATACTGTCAACTATAAGAAGCCGCCACGACCTGTCAACACAGTCTGCCAGCCGCCACCAGCCACCCTTGAATAGCAGAGCCACCATCAGCTGATATTACCCACCATGCAAAACCTGTCGCCTGCCACTTTTTGTTTTATATTTGTTTGTATGTAGTTAGTATTTTGTATATACTGTAATTTTTGTAAATAAGAAATATCTATTTTTATATATATTTTTTATATTTTTATTATATTTTTTAATTTATATTTTGTATATACTGTAAATTTTGTAAATAAGATATTTATATTTTTATACCAAAGTAAAGGAGTGATTTGTATTCTTTTTACTTTGTAAAGCTTATCTGCCCCAGGGGGTGCCAATCTTGTTACCTACTGAAATAAAATGTGAAATAAAATGTCAATATTCAAGATTTCCCTTTTAGACACATTTTACACCGTAATTCTGGCACAACATGCTAAGTAAATGTCCCCCACAGTGTCTTGCCTCTGATGGGGGCCCCACAACGCACCCATCCTCAGGAAAACTCGAACCGTTGTAACCTGTTACAGTGTAAACAAGAGAGGGAAGTGCAGGGGCCAGATAACATGTGAGTAGGCGATGGTGGAGTAGGAAAACTGGAGAAGAAGACAAAAGTATTAGATTTAAGGATGAGACATGAGACAAATGTATCAAACATGTGACATTTGATAAATGTGGCATAAATTATACAACCGCAGACTGAGGCAAAACTCATGATAAATTCCCCCCTTATTGTTTAGCTTCAGTTTGCTCTCTTTCATGGGACGCCAGAACATCCTAGCTTTCCTGGACACCGAACAGCAAAAAAGTAAGAAAATCAACTCCAAATACATTTTACTTATTTCAAGAAAATTGTAATTAGATACACGAGCTGATTTCTCAGGCCTTCACATCAACCAGTAGAAATTATGATATTTCCTTTGCTTACTTATTATCCTAATAGTTGCATTTATCCATAGGTATAGCAGACCTGTATCTGAACAACACATGGGTAAAGTAAAAAATAAATAAAATTATGCAGGAAACATCAGCGTTTAGCCTTTCCGTTCTCCTGCTCCGTTTAGGAGCCGGAGAACGGAAAGGACGGATTCGGCACATAACTGAGCCGAACGGAGCCTATGGACACCATAGACTATAATGGGGTCCGTTAGGTTTCCGCTCAGAAGATGATTTTGGAGCGGAGACAAAAATTGTGCGTGCAGGACTTTTGTCTCCGATTTAAAAATCTTCCTCTGAGCAGAAACCTAACGGACCCCAATATAGTCTATGGGGTCTGTAGGCTCCGTTCGGCTCAGTTATGTGCCCTATCCGTCCTTTCCGTTCTCCTGCTCCTATAATGGAGCAGGAGAACGGAAAGGCTGAACGCTGATGTGAACTCAGCCTAAGGCAGTCACAGATTTTACAGAACCAAAAACGCATACTTACCTTTCTTGTTCCCAGCTCGCTGCAGTGCCTCCTGACACCTTCTAAGCAAGAAAATCTGCATACATACAGCTCTTGATGGAGCACACAAAGGACGTGCGACGCTTCAGAGCTCACTGCTTACGATTTAAGAAGCTCAATTTGGTGACAAAGCTCAAAAGCATAACTTTACTGTCTGAAGTATAAAGTTAAATGGGTTCTCCGGGCTCTCCTATACTGATGACCTATCCTCAGGATAGGTCATCAATATCAGATCGGCGGGGGTCCGACACCCAGCACCCCCACGGCCACCGATCAGCTGTATGAGGAGACGGCGCGCACAGTGTGCACATGCCGTCTCCCTTCCTGCTCACCGCTTTGGACACAGAGGCTTGGGGAACAGATGGAAAAGAAGAAGGACGGAGAAGAACAGATCTTTCCTGCTTACGTTCCCTAAGATGTCTGTCAAGTAGAATAGCTAAAGACGTATCTAGGGACCCTGGGGTGGGAGGACTAACTAAGAGGTCTTTCAGAGTATCAGAAAGACCACTAAACTGTGACCTAAGGGCCAGATGGCAATACACCACTGGGCCAGATGGCAATAATCTTCCACTGGTCGTTTGTCTTGGCGTAATAAAAGAAGCTGACTTTCAGTGTAAGCTGCCCTATCTGGCTCATCATACAGGAGGCCGAGAGCGGAAAAGAAATGGTCAACAGAAAATAGTTCAGGAAAGTTGGGCAATAGCAAGAATGCCCACTCATGAGGGCCCTCCTGAAGCAGAGACATAATGCCTATTCTCGGTGCTTCCATACCCAATGAGTGTGGCCTAAGATGACAATTTTTTTTTACAGCTCTCAAAGAAGGTTATGGTCAGGGAGCTTTACCATAGGCTCTACTGGTGATGGATATGTACCAAGGGTGGGGGGGGGGGGGGGGGTCAGCTGGTCTGGCGGGATCTTGCTGTTGGACTCTCTCCGCTAGATCCTATCTGAGCCAGTCACCCAGACAAATATTTTTTGGGCCAGTGATAATCTAACACCTGTAAGGTAGGGACAGACAAAAGCAAGGAGCCCTAACCTAGAACCCAGCCAGCTTTCTCTACCTATTTGCAGTAAAAGCCATACTTGGCAGAACCGCAACTGGACAACGGTCCCTACTCTAAATAAGTGCGAAGACAGACAAACACCAACAGATAAAAGCAGAGTCGTACAGAAATGGGTCACAACCAGACAGGAATATCAAACTAGAGACAGAGGGTATTCAGACGACAAGCTGACGTCAGAAGCACAGAGGAATCAGTGCGCAAATTCTAGGAACAGAGATGTTTGTAAATGCTGACTGCATGGCAAGGGGCTGGATTTTATACACCTGTGGCAATGGGACTGAATAAAATACCCGAATTTAAAGATTACGAGGAGTGCCCTAATACTTTTATCCGTGTAGCATATGTCTCCTGAACAATGCATTTTAAGTACACTTGCAAGTGAAAGATGATTCTTATTGTGAGAGCTGGAGATTTGAAGACGTAACCTAGTGGAAAGAGTTACACTTGCCGGTCATAAATCACTAATCCTTCAGTCAATGCTCTTCATTATTCTGCATATGTTCCTATGATGACACATACTTTTCTTCTTATTCACACCTACTAACAGGTATTTCCAGCCATTTTATCTATGAATAATTGGTAACACCCTTTACGTTTGAGTAAGTTTTATTTACAACACAATTACCGTACATACAATGTAAAAATGTGATGTCATCATCAGGCCAAAAAAAGTACTTAATATGTGCTTAACGTGTGCTCTTAAAATGAGGTCATTTATTGTTAATTGTTCTTAAGACGTTGATTCACTACAACCTCAGTCCGTGCAGACAGATGCATACTGTTCAGGAGCTGACAGGATATTTAGTTTCAGGTCACTTCAGTTGTATATGGATGAGTTTTGAAAAACCTGAAGAAACTTTTACAGAGGACCTGTCAGCTCTCTTGACTTGTCTGTTTTATTATCTGCTTGGATACAATGCATTAATGATGCAATCACTATCTTTTTGTATGTTGTGCCATTCCTCTGTTATTCCTATTAGAAGTCTATGAATAAAGGTACATCAGATGGGTGTGTGTCCCTGTGCAGTCTGACACTGGCTGCACTGATTGGACAATGTCAGACTGTACAGGGAGACACCTCCAACTGGTAACACCCAGTTGTACCTTTATTTAGAAAACTACTAAATTGGATTAATAGAGGCATGACACAAAAAGAGTCATAAGAAAAAATTCTAAAGAATGAATAACTGTGGAATATAGTTATTTACTAAGGGCTCATGCACACGACCATGTGTCGGCTGGGTCCGTATTGCGGGCCACAAACAGCGGGTCCGCAATATACGTGCTCTGGCTGCTTTTGCACCACATCATAGATGCGGAACCATTCACATGAATGGGTCTGCAATCCAGAAGGTCCAGTGCGGAATGGAGACACGGAACCCCACAGAAGCTCTACGGAGAGCTTCCATGGGGTTTCTCTCTGCGCATCCGCATGGTTGAATGGGTCTGGATCCGTCTGCGGAATCCGCACAAATGTTGTCCGTGCATTGGGGACCTCACATTGCAGTCCCCAATGCACGGAACAGCCAAGCGATGGCTTTGTGCATGAGCCCCAAAAAATATTTCAGGAGAGGTGGCAGGTCCTCAAGGCCAGTATCAGACGAGCAATTATAGACTTATCTGTGTTTAGGCCAGAAGCATGGATGAGTTTTTTAAACGGAACGTACACAGATGGATGTCTGGTTTTTCCTATATTACTTCAAATGATCCTTGTGTGAAAAAAAATCGACAAAGATGTAACATGCTGCAATTTTCTCTGTATTGGACCGATGGGTTAGTACTTGAATGGTTCAGTCCAGGTGCCGTCCATTCTAAACATTGCCTGTCTAAAAACAGCGTAAAAAAGTTTCCTAAGAGTAGGAAATGGTATCCAATAGAAAGATAACCATTACCGTACTCACCCGTTAAATCCCCCGCCGCTACACTGCTGAAGCTCCGGTGATTCCTGCCAGTCCTGCAGCAATGATGTCACATAATTTACGTGACCACTGCAGCCAATTACTGGCCTCAGTGGTGATGCTTGCAAGGCATGTGACCAATGAGGCCAGTGGTTAGTTGCAGCTGTCATAATGTATGTGATGTCATGTATGCAGGAGCTGGGTGCTAGAAAAATACAAAACACTGTGCCGGGTGTGAAATAGAATTGTACTGCTAGAATTCTGGCAAAAGTGTAAGAAAGTGAGGTTTTCTGGTTGGACACTTACATTTTGCGTGTGATATGGATATCCCTGTAGGGTACTGGCTATCAAAACTCCAGATGGCAGTGGATACACTCGTTTGAGGCTTGAGGACCTCTCTGTAGGAAAAAAAGAAGCCACAGATGCCAACCATGGATAATCCAAACGATTCTTTACTGTTCCAACAAATATAAGGCATTTCAGGGAAAAATCCCCTTTTAACTGGATATAATCATATGGATGGATATGTATGGATATAATTATATCCGATTTTATCCAAAGAAGGGGGAAATGCATATTATTGTTGGAACAATAGAGAATTGTTTGGATTGTTTACAACTGTACCTTCTTTTTTTCTATGGAGAGGTCCTTCAGCCTGAAGCAAGTCACTGCTGCAGTCTCTGTCACAGATAGACAACTTTAAAGGGGTTGTCCGGGCTCTCCTATATTGATGACCTATCCTCAGGATAGGTCATCAATATCCGATTGGCGGGGGTCCGACACCCGGCACCCCCGCCGATCACTTGTGTGAGGAGACGGCGCACACAGTGCGCACGTGGCTTCTCCTGTCTCTCTTCCTGCTGACCGCTGCTTTGCCATGACTTTGTGTTTTCAGACTGATAATATGGCTTGAATAAGTGCTCATGAGGTCAGGAGATCAGAGATAAGAACTACACATTAGCTGACAGAAGACCAGATTCAAAGAAAACACACTTGCAAACAGACTGATATTTTTAACCCCTGTATCTTAGAAATGGCTGAACATTTTTAATAGAGAACAATTAAAAAATTATTTGTAGCCCAAAATGAGTAAGATACAATCATAAAAATGGGCAACAAAGGTGTACACAGCCTTTAAGTCAGAATACAATATATGAAGTTAAAAAAAACTACATTTGTCTAGAACAGACAAAAATTCCTGCAGTTCAGAAACCAGTATACGATTTCTTCAATTATGCATAATGTAATGGAAGGTGAACTTGTTTTCATAGCAATGATACTTTAGTTGCAGACATTTCGGCATTAATGCTCTCACGTCGTACCACTGGACACAGTTTGCTGTGTTTGTCAATCAATAGAGGAAATACTTTTCTTATTATTACACAGACAATAGCTTTTCTGAAGTATCAGCAATGCAAAACAAATGATACTTGAAGCATATTACATTCCTTATTAGATAATGCTCAGCTTGGTACAACAATCACGGATTAAAATTGTTGTCATTGATGTAATGCTACAATACATTTACAGGTAATAAGGAAATCCCTTACAGGCATAAGGCCCATAGTATAGTAAAAAAAAAAAAAATGCAGAAAGGATGTGAAACCATGCAGTGATTTGTGGCAGGCTCGGACTGGCCCAGAGAGGTGAGCATGTCGATCCCCTGGTGGGTCACTGAGACCCTTAATTCCCCACTACCTGGAAAAGTGGCACATGGCACACTACACTAACTGCATACAGACAGACAGCATCTCATCCAGCCTATGTGTCCATATGAAAAACTGGGTACATTATTTAAAAAGGGTTTCTAGGGCTCAGATATTGGTTTTCAATTCACAGGATAGGTAATCAGCATTAGATTGGGGGAGGTTCTACAACCCACACTGATCAGCTGTTTCTGGCAGCTGCTGGCCCTAAAAATTATAGAGTGCACGAGCCATAAGCAGAAGGCTCTGTCCACTGTGCAGTGACTATGCCTGGGTACTGCAGCTACTATTCAAGTCAATGGGAGCTCAGCTGTACTACACTGGCTCCATAGCCTCCCGTCCACTGCATAGTTTCAAGCACGGGTCACTGCTTGAAACAGCTCCTCGGTGGGGGTGCTGGGTATCAGACCACCACCGATCGGATATTGAAGACCTATTATGGCACCATTGCAAATAAGTGACGTGAAAACTGCGGAACACCATGTGCAATTGATGCGAGAGGTGAACATCTGCTATGAAGGTGTCAAAGGGAGGAACGCCACGCTACAGTGGAGCAGCTCACCAACAAAATGAACGAGGGGGCTACCAGACGTGTGTCTAAAACAATAGTTCAGCAAACTCTTCTGCGTATGGGCCTCTAAAGCAGATGGACGGTCACTGCCCCTCTGCTAAGAAAATTGCTTTGCCAGAAAAGGCTTCAGTTTTCACATCAGTATCGGAATTGGAGCTCCAGTGACTGGCAAAGGGTTGCCTTCTCAGATAAGTCATAGTTTCTGCTTCATTGAACAGATGGACATTGGCGTGTCAGGAGAAAAACATCAGAGAACAAACACCCTGCAACCATTGCTGGAAGAACACAAGCTGGTGGTGGCAGCGTTATGGTTTGGGGAATATTTTTGAGTAATTCTTTGGGAGATTCTCTCTGCCGATATGGGTATGAATCCATACTTGCAGATCAAGTACACCCATACAAGCTGATTGTCTTCCCTGGGGCAGATGGGATTGTCAAGCAAGACAATGCAACATGTCATACTGCTAGAAATGTCCAACATTGGTTGGATGGGCAAGACTTCCAAGTACTAACCCAGCTCCCTAATTACCCAGACTTAAACCCAATTAAGCATCTGTGAGACCACCTTCATCCTGGTGTCCGCTCTATGGATCTTCCCCCACACACTCTCCAGAAGCTGTGGGATGCAAGGCAGTCAGATACCTTTGACAACCTACCAGGATCTTACTGAGTCACTCTCAGCCCGTCAGCCCTATATACATAACAGCGATCATTGCTGCATGTAAACGCAGCTAATTAGCGGACAATGAACGTTCTGATCATTGCTCGTTCTATCAATACTATTCATTCCAGGGGCAAATTGAACCTTCCCTATCCTTGGCTGGTTGCCAATGACAAGACATAGCTCAACACAGTGACATGAAAACCCATGTAAGTGCCTGACTAAAAAAGCCATTTTGAACCAGAAAGTAATTCACTCTACTGATGGCTTCAGTAGGAATCCCAGAGCTAGGAACCATTATCCATTGAGTAGGTGGATGACCTATGGACTTCCAGAGACACTGGACCCCCCAGCACTACCTGACTGCAGCCTCTTAGGGTACATTCACACAACATATACTTAAAATTACTGTTGAGCGAGGCAAAGTATTCAAAGCAGAATTCGGTCTGAAGTTTAGGAAAACTTTGATTCGCAACAAAGCCAAATTTCCTTGTGCTTCGTGGTAGCGAATCAGGTTTCCGAAAATGGCAGCTGCACATGTTACAAAGTGAAAGTGAGAAGCCTGGGAGCACAAGATCACCCAGAATGCTGTGCAGCCAGCCAATCAGCAGATAGTCATCCCCTGTGATGTCACAGCCCTATAAAACCCTCATCCCGCATGGTCTCTGTCATTGTCCTGTAAGCTTAACATAGGGAGAGACGTTGCAAGCGCTCTTGTGCTAGGGACAGTGTTGCTGCAATAATCCAGAGGCCATGTTTGATCCATCCACCATGTTCAGCATCTGGTCTTAAGCCTAATAATTTTTAAAGCTAACTACCATTAGGGTCATAGAAGGAAGGCATCCCGGACCTTATGGAGGGATCCATTTGGGATTATGGTAAACCCCTGTTGTGGAACCGTCAGTTTTATTGCTTTGAGGAAGGTTTTACCGCCTCAATGCTTTGTACTATCTCTGGTACCATCACACAGGAGGACAAGGGCTGCTGCATACATGCCCAGGTTTCCCTGATCCCCGCCGGGGGGAGCTAGAGCACACCCGGTAGACCACGGTATCTAAAGGGTTAAAAGTCTGCGACCGGCAATACCGTAGGTTGGGGACAGTAGTGCCAGGTATCTCCTCTTTAAAAAAAGAAGACACCTGGAGGCCATTTTGAAATGCCCGGCCGCTGACCATTTGCAAGTGCAGCAACACTCGCTCTTCACTGGAGGCAGCAGGCTCCTATCATGATCCTGTGATGTCATCACGCTGGGAGTGTTAGTCCTGCTGCATCCATTGAGGAGCAAGTGTTTTTTCATTTTAAACCCTGAAAGGAAAAAAATCACAGAAAAAAGATAAAAAACTAAGATAAAAACATCCTGCACGATATGATAAATAAATATGCGGGTGGCTACATTTATGAAAAAAAAAAAAATCACATAAAACAAATAATAATTCACTAACACAATAGATGCAAACATAACATATGGGCTAAGCCCTCATTCTGATATAATAAAATCTGAGACTCTCAGCCAATATATTTTGATCAAAACACATCTGTGCCCGCCTACCCGCGCCAAGGTGGTCTCAGTCAGGCAGGTCCTACTCTATACCTACCTATGCTTTAATGGTCGCTATTCAATGGCCTTTAAAAAAACAGCCATGTGAATACACTTCCATGGTTCATAAAATGGTTGTCTCATGGACATTTTTCAGTATCATATAAATGAAGCCTTAAAATGCCAATATACTTAAAGGGCTTCTGTCACCCCACTAAACTCATATATTTTTTTTGGTGTACTTATAATCCCTATCCTGCGATATATCTATACATTATGTTATTAATCATTTTCGTTCAGTAGATATGTCAAAAAACGTACTTTTATAATATGCTAATTACCTGTCTACCAGCAAGTAGGGCGTCTACTTGCTGGTAGCAGCCGCAAAAAACCGCCCCCTCCTCCTGTTGATTGACAGGGCCAGCCGCGATCTCCTCCTCCGACTGGCCCTGTCAGCATTTCAAAAATCGCGCGCCTGTGTTGATTCGGCACAGGCGCTCTGAGATAAGGAGGCTCGCCTCCTCAGCACTCCCTTAGTGCGCCTGCGCCGATGACATCACGGAAAGATAAGACGTCATCGGCGCAGGCGCACTGAGGGAGTGCTGAGGAGGTGAGCCTCCTTATCTCAGAGCGCCTGTGCCGAATCAACACAGGCGCGCGATTTTTGAAATGCTGACAGGGCCAGTCGGAGGAGGAGATCGCGGCTGGCCCTGTCAATCAACAGGAGGAGGGGCGGTTTTTTGCGGCTGCTACCAGCAAGTAGACGCCCTACTTGCTGGTAGACAGGTAATTAGCATATTATAAAAGTACGTTTTTTGACATATCTACTGAACGAAAATGATTAATAACATAATGTATAGATATATCGCAGGATAGGGATTATAAGTACACAAAAAAAATATGAGTTTAGTGGGGTGACAGAAGCCCTTTAATATAGTTGTTGTGAAAAGTGGCTGATTTTAACAATTTCAGCTGATGATCATTTAGAACCTGTACAAGCTAAGAAAGCATGTGTATAGGTAGGTCAGGCAGGATTAAATGTGTGTGGCCAACTTTACGTTGAAGGTCTTTGGTATTCTGCTATAGAGAAGTGTATCTTTTTTTTTCTATTTTCTTTTTTTAAATCTTGTACGGGGGGGACCACCACCTGGAGAGAAATTAGGGGTGGCTTTTCAATACGAACATTGTGCCCCAAAATGTCTTGCTATGGGCTATGTGTTTTTGTAGAGCACACTACGGTAAACTAAATGCTGATATCGATTTATGTACAGATTTAGCCACAGGAATTGCTCTATATTTGCAGAATGCAAAAGACATCGTTTGTCTAGCAGTATGAAATGGCCTAAAATAGTCGACAGCAGCAATCGTCTATTGTATAAAACCGCTATAAACTACAGATAAACAATCGAAGAGGCTGTAGATGCTGAGATTAGATAACACTGTTTTAGTTGAATGGAAATTGGCTCCATTTATGCACAGATTTATCAGGCCTGCTGAACCGTAAAAGGGTTGGACAACCGCCTTTCCTTAACAGGTTTAGGTCTGGGTTATTTTGAGCCTTCAGGGCTAGACAAAGAATAGCCATTTTTAGCAGACTTTAGTTTAATGTCTATAACTATTTTTCAATTTGTTACACTAATAATTTGATATTTTGTAGCAATTTTTTATGAATAGTTTTCTTTTCATATTAGTTTGATACACATTCAGTAATTTATGTTTTTTTTGGACTTTTGTACATTTTTTCACGTTACACAAACAAAAAGTATTTTGGGGGATTTTATGTGATAGAACAGGGATCAGCAACCTTCGGCACTCCAGCTGTTGTGAAACTACAATTCCCAGCATACTCCATTCATTTCTTTGAGAGTTCTGAGAAGAGCAGAGCAAGTATGCATGCTGGGAGTTGTAGTTTCACAACAGCTGGAGTGCCGAAGGTTGCCTACCCCTGTGATAGTCCAACACAAAGTTGCAAGTATGTGTGAAGTGAAAAGAAAGAAAATGATACATGGTTTACTAAATTTTTACTAAATAAAAATCGGATTTGTATTCAGCCACCCTGAGACAATACTTTGCAAGTCGGGTATGTCTCTACCAGCTTTGCACATCTCAAGGCTGAAATTCTCCTTTGCAAAATAGCTCAAGCTCAGATGAAGAAAGTCTGTGAACAACAATTTTCAAGTCTCAATGGGATTTAGGTCTGGACTTTGACTGAGCCATTCTAACACATGAATATGCGTTGATCTGAACCATTCAATTGCAGATCTGGCTGTATATTTAGGGCTGTTGTCCTCCTGGAAGGTGAATCTCCACCCCAGTCTCAAGTCCTTTGCAGCCTCTACTAGGTTTTCCTCCAGGATTGACCTGTGTCCATTTATCTTCACATCAACTCTGACCAGCTTCCCTGTCCCTGCTGAAGAAAAGCATGCCCACAGCATGATGCTGCCATCACGATGTGTTATTAGATCAAAGCATAGCCTTGTGGATGTGCGATCCAGTTCTGTTTTTATCCCCCTGATAATTGTTATTAGAATCTTTCTTTTTTATTACTGGTATCAGCACTCCTCCCATTCGGCACAGGTGGTTTTAATCACAGAATATAAGCATATAAGTGGTCATTGACCTGTAGCTCCTGATAGCAATGGACATGTTGTATTAGACAACTGTTCACATGGTGCAGTACTGCGTGGTGGCCTTTGTTTTTGTGGCGTTGTGCTGGTGGGTTGGTGGGACCCAGTGCCATGGGTGGCATTGTCAGACAGCAGGGTTGCTGTTTGACTCCTGAGTCCCGCCGCCTACTAGGGCAGTGCCGCTTTGTCACCGCATTATGCTGCGCCTTTTTGTCAGAGTAGGTCCCACTGAAAGTGGCGACCTTGGCGTGGTGAGTGGGCTTATGCCTTTTGATCAAAATGTACACTAATGCCTCTTGTACAGCATGTAGTATGGGGGGCTGTACACTTCAATATGGCGCTGAGAAGCGAGTTTAATTAGATCAAAGCATAGCATTGTGGATGTGCGATCCAGTTCTGTTTTTCTCCCCCTGATAATTGAGCTCTGTAGAATGCTCTCACCAGACGACTAGCATTAACATCGGTCGCTAGAACCCACACCCTCTCCTCTGGTCCGTACCCTCTCCAATGAACGAGATACTGGAGGGATCTCCGGACAACTTGAGAGTCCACTATCCTGCTGATCTGAAATTTTAAATTGCTGTCCACCATAACAGGAGCGGGAGGTAAGGAGGATGGCTCAACAGGTTCGACACATTTCTTTAACAACGATTTATGAAAAACGTTATGGATTTTCAATGCCTGAGGAAGTTCAAGACGGAAGGCTACAGGGTTAACAATGGCAGTGATCTTATATGGACCAATAAATCTTGGGCCCAACTTCCAAGAAGGTACCTTGAGTTTAATGTTTCTTGTAGACAACCACACAGAATCACCAACTCTTAGGTCCGGACCACTCATACATCTCCTGTCAGCCGCACGCTTAAACCTGTTGCCTATCTTTTTCAGGTTATTTTGGATTTTCCGCCAAATAGAAGACAAAGAAGAGGAAAATCGTTCCTCCTCAGGAATGCCGGAATTTTGAGCACCAGAAAATGTACCAAACTGTGGATGGAACCCATATGCCCCAAAAAACTGCGACTTATCAGTGGATTCCTGTCTACGGTTATTTATAGCAAACTCAGCTAACGACAAAAATGAAGACCACTCTTCCTGATTCTCTGAAACAAAACATCTCAAGTAAGTCTCCAGATTTTGATTAGTGCACTCCGTCTGTACGTTCGACTGAGGATAAAAAGCCGAAGAGAAGGACAATTGTACATACAGACAAGTATAGAACGCTTTCCAGAATCTGGAAACAAACTGAGTCCTCCGATCAGACACCACATCAGAGGGAATGCCATGTAGTTTCACAATGTTGTCGACAAACACCTGTGCAAGAATTTTAGCATTGGGTAGACTAGGTAATGCAATAAAGTGAGCCATTTTACTAAAACGATCGACAATCACCAGAATAGGTAAATCCGTGAAAAAATCCATGGACAAATGGGTCCAAGGTCTGGACAGGATGGGCAATGGAAGAAGAGATCTAGAAGGCCGAGTATGTGTCAGCTTAGCACGTGCACAGGTACCACATGCTGACAGATAGTCCTCAACACACTTACGCAACCACTAAACCCAAAAAGTAGAACCACACATGTAGTATAGAAAATTATCTTTATTACACATAATTGTTGCACAAAAATCATACAATACAATATAAAATTTGCGGGTGATGGCTACAGAGCAAGAATCACCCCTCCCCCCCCACAGGTATAATGGGTCTATGTCACTACCAGAGCTTTGGGACGTTCTCACAGCTCTGTTTCTCCACCCCTGTGATGATGTCACTACTAGAGCTGGGAGGAGTTCTCACTACTCTGTTTACTTTTGGTTTCTTTCACCACAGCTGTCCTTCATGTGTTTGATTTCCCTCTCTTTATATCACCCCTCCTCCTATGATAGGATGTGGATTATAGTTCTCACTTCAGTTGTAGCTCTGGCTTTAGTGTCTTCACTTGTAGCTATCAGTTCACTGGACCTGTGTTCTACTGCAGCTAGCACTCCGGATATTGCCAGCCTGTCCTTGGATCCGTCTTCTCTGCGGCTGCAACATCTTCAGCTAAGTGTGCAGACATTGTTGTGTTCCTGTTTATTTTCTGACTGGATCTGAGGTGGCCACGGTTCCCTCCATATACTGAGTAGGGCACTGGTGGCCGTGCCCCTTCCACTATTGTAGGGGTTACAGGGGTCATTAGTCTTAGGCACGTGGGCATGCCTCGTTCCGCCATTTGGATCCGGGCATGTGCTTTAGCAGAATAGGGAGAGCGTTGAGGGTCGGACAGGGGTCACCCTTTATCCTCCCTAGTTCTGGGTCCAGTCAGTAGCTCTGTACTGTGAATTACTATTGTTGCTCACATACACCCGTGACATTATAATCCACCAAAACCGTCCTTTTTTGACATGGATCCGCTTTCTGACCTGGTTGACCGCATGCAGGGTCTTTCTTTGGAAGTAGCGGATCTCCGTCAATCTATGACCCAGCTTCAAGCATTGGGCCCTGCTCCGGCTCATGGAGTCTGTTGCGAGCCCAAGGTCTCACTTCCGGAGACGTTCTCCGGGGGCAGTGAGAATTTTGTTCGTTTCAGAGAGGCATGCAAACTCCATTTTTGCTTGTGTCCTCACTCTTCTGGTAATCAAGAGCAGAGGGTGAGGATTGTCATCTCCCTGCTCAGGGGTAATGCTCAGACTTGGGCTTTTTCGCTGCCATCAGGGGATCCCTCCCTTCGATCCGTGGAGGGATTTTTTGTGGCCCTGGGGCAGATTTATGATGACCCGGATCGTGTTGCTCTGGCCGAATCTAACCTATGTGTTTTATGCCAGAACAAACGGTCTGCGGAGCTTTATTGTTCTGAATTTCGGAGATGGGCAGCTGATTCGGGTTGGAATGATGCTGCACTCCGGAGTCAGTTCTGTCATGGTCTCTCGGAGAGATTAAAAGATGCGTTTGCTTTCCATGAGAGACCAACGTCCTTAGAGTCTGCCATGTCATTGGCGGTACGCCTTGACAGGCGTCTAAGAGAAAGAAACGAGACCTCTCTGTCCAGCCATTGTCAGTCTAGGGGCAGTGGTGCGGACTCATTCAGTGTGCAGGGGCCTCATCCTGTCTTGCTCCCCTCTGAGGAGGAGCCCATGCAGCTAGCTCGACTTGCCCCTGATAAAAGAGGATTTAGTCCTCAGAGTATGGTCTGTTTTTGTTGTGGGGGCATAGGTCATTTGGCAAATGTTTGTCCGTCTAGGAGATTCTTGAACCGTACTAAGAGCGATAATAAGAGAAAAATCTCAAAAGGTAAATCATCAAGTTCTGCTTCATCTGCTACTTTGGGCAAAGTTGATGTAGGATTTGATGCTTTTCCTCTGACCTGCAGTTCCCGTTTTCTCCTGTCTGCCAGGGTGGCGCTAGAGAGCAAAGTCATTTCTTGTGAGATTTTTGTCGATAGTGGAGCGGTCGTCAATCTTATTGACACTCAATTTGTAGCCATGCATGGTTTTCAGGTTTGCACATTAGATAAAGATATACCTGTTTTTGCTATTGACTCTGCTCCACTCTCACAGAGATCTCTGAAGGGCATTGTTCACAATATCCGGCTAGCTGTAGGTGACACTCATGTGGAGGATATATCTTGTTTTGTCCTTAACGGATTGCCTTCTCCTCTAGTTTTGGGGTTACCCTGGCTCACTAGACATAACCCCACTATTGATTGGCAAGGAAGGCAAATAAATGAGTGGAGTGATTTTTGTAGAGAGAATTGTCTCACAGCGACTTTTGCAGAGGTGTCTACTAAAACGGTGCCATCATTTCTCTCTGATTTCTCGGACGTGTTTTCCGAGAGCGGTGTTCAGGAGCTACCTCCTCACCGGGAGTTTGACTGTCCCATTAACCTCATTCCCGGCGCCAAGCTGCCAAAAGCAGCCGGAAAGAATCGCTATGCGAACTTACATCTCCGAGAGTCTCGAAAAGGGGCATATTCGTCCCTCAAAGTCACCTGTGGCCGCGGGTTTTTTTTTTGTTAAAAAGAAAGATGGCTCTCTGAGACCTTGCCTAGATTTTAGGGAGCTGAACCGTATCACGATTCGCGATCCCTATCCCCTTCCTCTGATCCCGGACCTCTTCAATCAAATTGTTGGGGCCAAGGTGTTTTCCAAATTGGATTTGAGAGGCGCGTACAACCTGGTCAGGGTCAGAGAGGGGGATGAATGGAAAACGGCCTTTAATACCCCTGACGGGCATTTCGAGAATCTCGTTATGCCTTTCGGCCTGATGAATGCTCCGGCCGTCTTTCAGCATTTTGTTAATAGTATTTTCTATCATTTAATGGGGAAATTTGTATTGGTGTATCTTGATGATATTTTGATTTTTTCCCCTGATGTTCAGACCCATCAGGATCATCTTTTTCAGGTTCTGCAGATTCTGCGGGAAAATAAATTGTACGCCAAGCTGGAGAAATGTCTTTTTATGGTATCGGAGATTCAATTTCTGGGTTTTCTCCTCTCTGCTTCTGGTTTTCGCATGGATCCCGAGAAGGTCCGTGCTGTACTTGAGTGGGAGCTTCCTGAGAATCAGAAGGCATTGATGCGCTTTCTGGGTTTTGCGAACTATTACAGAAAGTTCATTTTGAATTATTCCTCTGTTGTCAAACCCCTCACTGACATGACAAAAAAGGGGGCGGATTTTTCCTCTTGGTCGGAGGAGGCGCTTGCAGCCTTTTCTAAGATTAAAGAGAATTTTGCGTCTGCTCCCGTCTTGGTGCATCCCGATGTTTCCTTACCTTTTATTGTTGAGGTGGATGCTTCCGAGGTGGGTGTGGGTGCGGTTTTGTCCCAGGGCCCTTCCCCTGCCAAGTGGCGACCCTGTGCCTTTTTCTCTAAAAAACTCTCCCCGGCAGAGAGAAACTATGATGTGGGAGATAGGGAGTTGTTGGCCATCAAGTTGGCTTTCGAGGAATGGCGCCATTGGTTGGAGGGGGCCAGGCACCCTATCACCGTTTTTACCGACCATAAGAATCTGGCATACTTGGAGTCGGCCAGGCGTATGAATCCGAGACAGGCCAGATGGTCTCTGTTCTTCTCCAGATTCAATTTTGTTGTTACATTCCGACCTGGGATAAAAAATGTGAAGGCTGATGCTCTCTCTCGCTGTTTTCCGGGAGGAGGAAACTCAGAGGACCCGGGTCCCATTTTGGCGGAGGGGGTAGTTGTTTCTGCTCTATATTCCGATTTGGAGGCCGAGGTCCAGGCTGCCCAGACTGAGACACCTGCCCGTTGTCCTTCTGGGAAGTTGTTCGTACCTCCTGAGCTACGTCACAAACTCTTTAAGGAGCATCATGATACGGTTCTTGCTAGTCACCCCGGGAGTAGAGCCACGGTGGATCTCATTGCTCGGAGATTTTGGTGGCCGGCTCTTCGTAAGTCGGTGGAGGGTTTTGTGGCTGCTTGTGAGACGTGCGCTCGCGCTAAGGTCCCTCGTTCACGGCCTTCAGGTTCCCTTCTCCCGTTAACCATACCTTCCCGTCCTTGGACACACCTGTCCATGGACTTTATCACGGATCTTCCTCGTTCCTCGGGGAAGTCGGTGATCCTGGTGGTGGTGGACCGTTTTAGCAAGATGGCTCATTTCGTACCTTTCCCTGGTTTACCCAATGCTAAAAAGTTGGCGCAAGCTTTTGTCGACCATATTGTTAAATTGCACGGCATTCCCTCTGATATTGTTTCCGATAGAGGCACGCAGTTTGTGTCCAGGTTCTGGAAGGCTTTCTGTTCTCGCCTGGGGGTTCGGCTGTCCTTCTCTTCTGCTTTTCATCCGCAGTCGAATGGTCAGACTGAGCGCCTCAATCAGAATCTGGAGACATATTTGCGCTGTTTTGTGGCAGAGAACCAGGAGGATTGGTGTTCATTTCTCCCTCTTGCTGAGTTTGCTCTGAACAACCGTCGTCAGGAATCTTCTGATAAGTCACCATTCTTTGGTGCATATGGGTTCCATCCGCAGTTTGGGACATTCTCGGGAGGGGCTCTTTCTGGTTTACCTGAGGAGGAGAGATTTTCCTCGTCTTTGTCTACCATTTGGCAAAAGATTCAGAGTAATCTTAAAAAGATGAGTGAGAGGTATAAGCGTGTGGCTGATAAGAGACGTGTGCCTGGTCCGGACCTGAATGTGGGTGATCTGGTGTGGTTGTCTACTAGAAACATTAAGTTGAAGGTTCCCTCCTGGAAATTGGGTCCCAAGTTTATTGGGCCTTATAAAATCTTGTCAGTCATCAATCCTGTTGCCTTCCGTCTTGATCCGGGTTTGGAAGATACATAATGTATTTCACAGATCTCTCTTAAAACCATATGTCCAGCCCACGGTGCCCTCCTCTTTGCCTCCTCCTCCGATTTTGGTTGATGGCAATCTGGAGTTTGAGGTTTCCAGAATTGTGGACTCTCGCATGGTCCGCGGTTCTCTTCAGTACCTCGTTCATTGGAAGGGTTATGGTCCTGAGGAGAGGATGTGGGTTCCGGTGTCGGAAATTAAAGCCACTCGCCTCATCAGGGCATTTCATAGGGCTCATCCTGAGAAGGTGGGTCCTGGGTGTCCGGAGACCACCCTTAGAGGGGGGGTACTGTCACTACCAGAGCTTTGGGACGTTCTCACAGCTCTGTTTCTCCACCCCTGTGATGATGTCACTACTAGAGCTGGGAGGAGTTCTCACTACTCTGTTTACTTTTGGTTTCTTTCACCACAGCTGTCCTTCATGTGTTTGATTTCCCTCTCTTTATATCACCCCTCCTCCTATAATAGGATGTGGATTATAGTTCTCACTTCAGTTGTAGCTCTGGCTTTAGTGTCTTCACTTGTAGCTATCAGTTCACTGGACCTGTGTTCTACTGCAGCTAGCACTCCGGATATTGCCAGCCTGTCCTTGGATCCGTCTTCTCTGCGGCTGCAACATCTTCAGCTAAGTGTGCAGACATTGTTGTGTTCCTGTTTATTTTCTGACTGGATCTGAGGTGGCCACGGTTCCCTCCATATACTGAGTAGGGCACTGGTGGCCGTGCCCCTTCCACTATTGTAGGGGTTACAGGGGTCATTAGTCTTAGGCACGTGGGCATGCCTCGTTCCGCCATTTGGATCCGGGCATGTGCTTTAGCAGAATAGGGAGAGCGTTGAGGGTCGGACAGGGGTCACCCTTTATCCTCCGTAGTTCTGGGTCCAGTCAGTAGCTCTGTACTGTGAATTACTATTGTTGCTCACATACACCCGTGACAGTCTATTGTACATGTACAGATGATACATACACATCAATGAGTGGCACATAATAAAGTGCTTCTATTATAAAATATAGTGTAATCATCTATGGCCGGTACAACAAAAGAGGATCCAGATCTCACATAGCCAGAGCACACCCAGGTTCCCTCCTAAATATGGTCCAAACTCTGTGGCTCCAACTCAGGGAAATCCCAGTAAGTGTGACTGGCAGCAGTTAGAGTGATATGGACAATCACTGACAGACACAAACAAACAGTATAGAGACCCTGGTATCCGTGTGGAGGGAGGAAGGGGACGACTCCATGACGTACGTTTCGTCTTAGATTTGTCCATTCGCTTGGACAAGATTGCTCCTACCCCTACCTCGGACGCATCAACCTCAACAATAAATGGCTGAGATACGTCCGGTTGCACCAGAATAGAGTCTGAAGCAAAACATTCTTCCATAGCAGAAAAGGCCTGTAATGCCGCATCAGACCAGCTAGAAATATTAGCACCCTTCCTAGTTATGTCTGTTAAAGGTTTAACCACCGATGAATAGTTCAAGATACATTTACGGTAGTAGTTGGTAAACCCTAAAAACCGCATAAGCGCTTTCAGATTTTCGGGTCGATCCCAGTCCAACACGGCACAGACCTTCTCGGGATCCATACGAAAACCTGAGGATGAGAGCAGGTAACCCAGAAATTGCACTTTCCATACAGCAAATACACACTTTTCCATCTTCGCATACAACTTATTCTCTCTTAGGATCTGTAACACCTGTCTCACATAATCCTGATGAGTCTCCATATTAGGCGAATAAATTAGTATGTCATCAAGGTATACAACGACAAACCTCCCCACCAGATGATGAAAGATGTCATTGACAAAGTGTTGAAAAACCGCAGGAGCATTGGTTAACCCAAAGGGCATGACCAGGTTTTCAAAATTACCCTTAGGGGTATTAAATGCGGTCTTCCACTCATCCCCCTCCTTGATCCTTACCAGATTATATGCCCCCCTCAGATCCAATTTAGAGAACACCTTGGCACCGACAATCTGACTAAACATATCCGGAATCAAAGGAAGGGGGTAAGGATCATGGACGATAATACGATTGAGCTCACAGAAGTCTCAGGGTACCATCCTTTTTCTTTACAAAGAAAAATCCAGCAACCACTGGGGACTTGGATGGTCTAATATGTCCCTTTGCCAAACTCTCGGTGATATACTCTCGCATGGCCTTTCTTTCGGGTTCCGAAAGATTATACAACAGAGATTTGGGCAATTTAGCTCCGGGAATAAGATTGACGGGACAGTCATACTCCCGGTGCGGAGGCAAGTCTTGATTACCATGAACGAGGGTACCGTTTTAGTGGTAACCATAGAGAACGATGTATTAAGTTGTCCATGCAAAAATCACTCCAATCGAAAATCTGTCTCGCTTGCCAGTCGATGTTAGGGTTATGTTTGCTTAACCATGGTAAACCCAACACCAACGGAGCAGGCAGACCCTCCAACACATAACAGGAGATAGATTCCTGATGCAAATCACCCACTCCTAAATGAATGTCATTTACTACCTGCGACAGTCATTTTTGGGTGAGAGGTGCTGAGTCAATTGCAAAGACAGAAATACTTTTCTCTAATGCATTAGTAGTCAACCCGTGAATGCGTACAAACTGTCCATCAATCAAGTTAACTCCTGCCCCACTGTCGATAAATGCTTTGATTTTCACAGTTTTGGACTCTATATTGCCACCTCGGCAGACAGGAGAAAACGGGTACTACCAGTAAAAGACAAAAGTAGGTTTTCTTGCTCCAAACCCACACCACCAATAGTAAATTGGGGATTAAAATTTTTTCCTTTTTGTTTACACCTTGATGCTGCAAGTACAGACAAATATTCACAAAATGTCCCTTCTTGCCACAACAAAAGCACACTCCTTTCACATGACCCAAACTTTTGCCAGAAGTTCCAGAAGTAGTTCCTACTAACTGCATAGGCTCCTCGCAAGGCGCAACCACCAATGTCTCTCCACCATAAGTTTTAAAGGAAGCAGTACCCTTATTGGACAGTACGTCCTGAATGTGAGGACCCCTAGATCTCTCCCTCAGGTGTCTATCAAGACGTACAGCAAGGGACATAGCTGCTTCCAATGACTCAGGATTTTCATGAAAAGCCAATGCGTCCTGCAGTCTCTCAGAGAGACCCTGACAGAATTGGCTACGGAGAGCAAGTCATTCCTCTCTGTATCGGTAGCCCATCTCCTAAATTCAGAGCAATAGGTCTCCGCGGAACGTTCTCCCTGCCGCAAACCCCATAACTTGGTCTCGGCCTGACAGATCCGATCTGGGTCATCGTAGATAAGACCCAAGGCTCTAAAGAATTAATCTACCGACCGGAGAGACGGTGATTCAGTTGGCAGAGAAAAAGCCCAAGATTGGGCGTCCTCTTTAACCAATAAAATAACCCCGGAAAACCTGTCTGGGAGAGCCACCTTCGGTTCAGGGCAGGCCTGTAGACCCACCACTGGAACCAGCAGCCTGTGGACTCTGAATCTGCAAGACCGTTGCATGGAGGTCTGCTACCTGCAAAGTCAGATTCTGCAGCTGTTCAACCAGTGCAGACATAGTATCCATAGCTGCACAGATCAGAACAAAAATGGCGGTATTGGCTCTGGATAATGTCACGGATGTATTAGGGGAGAACACCAAAAGACAACAAGAAGGAGGGGGAAAGACACTAGGCCTCACCGCTAGGGAAGGAAAAGGGTCACCACCTATAAAACCCTGCTCCTGGCCCTAACTCCTATCCATATGGGCACCTCTCGATGGTAGAGATGCCCATACACAGGAACCTAAAAAACCCTGGTGACCCTCGGATGCCCTAAAGGTAATGACCCTGGTGAAGGAACCAGCATCTTGCTGAGGCCTAGTAAACAACCAGGTGGGAGAAATACAAAACACAACAAGCGGAACACTTAACTTCTGAGGATGATGGATGAACAGGACTTCAACAAGAACCACACTCCAGCTCTTCCAAAAACCAAACTAAGCTATCCAGAGCAAGGAGTGATGGGTAAAGTCAGACTAAATAGGGATAGGTAAAGGTCACATGATCCACACCTGTACAGGAGGTGTGGACATACCAGCAACACAGAGACAAAGTGAAATCAAAAGAGGCTGTCAGATCACTAATATGCAGATAATCTTTCAGACCTTCTAAGACCTGTCACAGGTGTGACAGTAAGGGGCATAGCTACTTTGGGGTTGCACTAAGGGCATTTTACTGTGTTTGGGTGCCAACGAGGCATTCTACTGTGTTTGGGCACTAAGGGGGCATAACTACTGTGAAGGGGGAACTAAGAGGGAATAACTACTGTGTGGGAGCACTAAAGGAGTATTCTACTGTTGGAGGGCACAAGGCCCCATTTGCGCCTCGCCGTTTTGTGTGGAGGCACTAAGGGAGAATAACTACTGTGAAGGAGCACTAGGAGGGCATCACTACTGTGAAGGTGACGCCAAGGGGGCATTCTACTGTGAATGGGGCACTAAGGGGAATAACTACCGTATGGGGCACTAAGGGGGCTGTAAACTCTGGAAATCTCTTCCTTTCCAGCACTAGTAAGTGTTTTATTTCTATGGGTGGGGGGAAGAGGGGTTGTATGGCAAGCATGGATGGTCTTGACTAGCCGTGGGAGGGGAGTTTATGGGGATGTTACTCGGGAGGGTGGACCTATTCAAAAATTGCTATAGGGCCAACATTTTCTAGCCATGTCCCTGACGGGGGCCGTCTTCAGAAGAAATTTAAATTTATAGATTACATGTTTTGTTGAATATTTTCCCACAAAACTGTACATTAATCTGCTCAGCTTCTCCTGCTCTGAAACACGCTGCCTACAGATTGCAGTGCATTTTGTGGTGACAGGTTCTCTTTAATTGGTTGTGTACTGGATACTATAGACAGCATCAAAGAAACAATGGCATTCATTTATGATGAGAAGTATGCCACTTTTTGGTGTACTTTTGTCGCTGATTTGGTTGCACAGGGGATTTGCGGCCAAATTTGCGACTTTTTCCTGGGAAACTGGGAACGGGGGCAGTTCGGCCAGCCTGTCTCATTTATCATTTTCCACGCCTGTTTTTGGTGTAGAAAATGACTTAAATCTGCAACAGCAAGGGAGCAGGCTTAGATTTAAGCAAGTCGCACGGCCAGTGCCCAAGTTATGTAGAGGCCGGTACGTCTACATAACTTATGTGCATCAAACGCCAGCGCAGGGTTATTAAGACTAGCGTCTAAAATGCTGGTCTTAATAAATGACCCCAAATATTCTTATTTGACATGGATACTTCATGTTAATATATTAGAACTGTTCATGCAGAAAAGCAGATTTACATTACAGCATGTGAAAAGTGAAGTCAGGGAGAAAAAAATAAATAAAATCGCAACAAGAGCAAAAAAATGCATAAACCCCCAAACTTATCATAAAACATCTATGCTTTACGAATGCCAAATATGAACGAGAAAAAAAAGAGCTAAACATCCACTGGGTGAACCTGGTTATGGTTTTGGTGTGCGCTAAGACTAATGAACCTACTACAGTGAGCCATTGTACTAAATCCTCTTACATGTTGAATCTGCTACTCTGTAGTTACAATTCATTTACAGCTTTGTATGTTATAATGTGCCAGAGAAATATGTAATCTCAGAGTGGTTTCTATAAATATTTAGAGGTTACAAGAAAACCTAATAGCTGTGCAATTTATACGATTTAATCTTTGGATTAGTTTCTGGAGTGCAAAGAACCTGGTTAGAAATTTCAATAAAGATATACCCCCGGGGCAGTTTTAACTATTTATAAATTTCATCGTTAGAATATAAAATGCTTGGATTAGTTAAAAGTTAATTGACGCCAAGAAATTCAAGAACCCCAAATCTTAAACTGAACTGAATTATAGTCTCTGAGGACACAGGTCAGATTGAATTACTTATTTTATATATGCAGTAGACTAGTATTAGGCTCAATGGACGTGGTGAAGCTATATGTACAAAGCGATATTGCAGCACATGGAGGCTGTATAGTTCCCTAGCCATGTCCGGCTCCACCAGGTGTCATATGTAAAACGTATTCTCTAGGATAAAACAGCTTTGTGCATACAGTACGTCATCTGATGGTGTATACCACTGTTTTGCAGTTCCAAGGAGGACTGCCTCCAGCAGGTAAACCAAGAATAATGCAAGATAAATTGACCCCTTAGTGACCACCCATATGTGTATTTACGGCGGTTATAAGGGGCCTAAGGCTGGGCCAATGCTTTTTTACGGCGGCCCAGTCAAACCGCTGCAAGGGTCCCCCGTGCAGCGGGGAGCAGGGACCCGGCTCTCACATGAGAGCCAAAGCCCTGCTCTAACAGCCGAGACCGGCAGGACTGCCGATCCAGGCTGTTTAACCACATGTAAAGTGCTGATAGAGGGAGCGGACTCCCTCTGTCTCCCGTCGGCACACCGCAAATGCGATCACAGGGTGCCGATGTGTATGAAGACTGGCTGGGGTCTCATGTAGGCCCCAAACCAGCCTTGAGTAATTTCCAGCAGGCTGCGCCTCTCTGGCCAATGTCAGAATAGCATTACATTAAAATGCAATGCACTATAAAGGATAGTGCATTGCATTTTAAAAGCAATCAAAAAACTGTCTGTTATAGTCCCCTTGTGGGACTATTAAGTGGTAAAAAAAAAACCAAAAAACACACAGTTCTTAAATTAAAAAATTTCATAAAAATATATGCTTTTTATTCCATTGAAAATACGCTTTTCAATGAAAAAAATTGCAAACAAATCTCCCCCATGTGTTTGGTATTGCCGCATCCGTAATGACATGGACTACATAAATATCACGTAAATTATCGGTGAATGGCGTAAAAAAAATAAAAATTCTATTTTATTCTTAGTTGCCACCAAAAAAACGTAATAGCAAGCGATCAAAAAGCGTTATTTACTCCAAAATTATACCAATGAAAAATATAAGTCATCCCGCAAAAATCAAGCCCTCACACAACTCTATAGAAAGAAAAATAAAAAAGTTATGGGTCTTGGGAAGCAGCGATGCAAAAACATTTTTTTCCTTTTAAAAAAAGGGGTTTTGCTGCAAAAAAGTAGTAAAACGTAAAAAAAACTATATGTATTTGGTATCATTGTAATAGTACTGACCAAGAGAATAAAGATATTATGTTATTTACACCGAAAAATGAACGCCGTAAATTTTATAACATAAAAACGCAGTGGCAGAATTGCTGTTTTCCCCATCTCCCTCCTAGAAAGAGTTAATAAAAGTTAATCAGAAAGCTATGTGTACCCCAAAATGGCGCCATTTAAAACTACAACTTTTCCCACAAAAAACAAGCCCTCACACAGCTATATAGATGGAAAAATTAAACCGTTATAGCTCTTGGAACGCGATGACGAAAAAAGGAAGAAAAACGCTTGGTCAGTAAGGCCAAAAACAGGATGGTCACTAAGGGGTTAAAATTTGAAATATTAGAATTTAATTAATTTATTTTTATTTATTTTTTTATTTATTTAGAAATTATAAATAGAATTAGAAATTAAAAATATTTCTGTGCACTGGTAACCCTTGGTTCTTTTCAACAAGCTCAATGAAATGTCCCCCTTCGAGTGGTAAAATGATTGCAGTATGTTAACTAAGTAGGTTGTGTTGTGGAAATTTTATTAGGATGTGTATTTAATATATTGTGTATTGTCATCATGTCTCTCAGTGTCAGGGTAAACCATTGGAGTGGATATCTTCCCGTCTATGTCCTGTCACAGCTGCTGGGCGCAGAGGTCTCCGTCGGCGAATGGTCCATGTGCTAAGCACTGGGCTGTGGGCTGGGGGAGATTGATGTGTTCAGCAGAGCAGTGTTTTGTTGGCTGATGTATGGACACCGGCTAGGGCCCCCGCGCAAGAGGCGGATTTATTGGCTTGGTGTGGGTGCATTTGTTAAGAGAACAATATAACGAAAGGAACGTGCGTTTGTTGTCTCTAGTGCGCCTGATCAGCCGCTGGAGATAATGACGTTGTCCTGTAAATAAACATGCATGAGGATCATAGTAACTTTATCTGGCATTGATCACTGAGCAAGGCTGGATAAAATTAGCTCCAGTGGTAATGGTAGATTATAGTATACATGTGTTTGTTAGCTAGGGTATTCTAAATGATGGTGTCTTGTCTTCCTATGTCATCACTTCCTGTTCCCTTGTCTTGGGCCAGCCCCTTTTACACCTTTTGTTAGTAAATAAAGGTGAGCAGACTGAGGAGGGCGGAAGGAGTTGCTCAGAATTTTCAATCAAGATGGTAACACCTGGGTTTGTGTCTGACTGGGGCTGAGAGAAGGGATTCACCTTTTCTCCTTACACAAACTTTGATGCGAGCTGATTACAACTATTAATATTGTCTACAACAGTTGTAAATCATCAGTTTTATTTTCAAGGTGCCCATTATTTGAATGTTGGATGACCATCTAGGCCATATGGAGATCATTAGACTTTGCCACAATGGCAGATGTCAGAGGAGGGAACGACTGGGCATATTGGATTTCAATATGCCCGATCCTTAGTTCCAGTAAGATAAGTCGCTGCCAGAGGAGTCTGGGAGCTCAAAATTCATTCACAGCTTCAAAAAGGAATAATATAGGAATGGCGCATCATAGAGTCATAAGAATAGATCCTCCAGAATTGTTAATAGGGGATGCATGGGGAACGCAAATAGTTACTAAAACAGACATGTGACGTGTGCCCCATGCGTCACATCAGTGTCTCATGTGACGCATGGGCCACAAGTCACTGCTGCAGCTAGTCATTGGCTGCAGTGACAAACGCGACTCAAACTCTGAATTAAGCACAGTGCACACCACACACCACCTTCTGAATTGGGTGTGTAAAGGGGGAATATTAATCACTAATATTTATGCAAATATCAGTAATTAATATTCATAAATAGGAGGAGCCGTCTATTGATGACTCCGCCTATTTATACCTTTATATAATAATACAATACTTTGCCTTACCTTACACTAATCACTATGCTAGCTGCATGCGCCTTACTAAACTAACTATCGCTAATAACTACACGTTACACGAATAGTTGTACATGAAACACAGTATTTATTAATACCTAATACATTAAGCACGCAATGCACTAACAATACAGCACTAAATATGCAGTACTAGACTACCCTACACGTTCCCAAATTCCACCCACAATCTATCTATACAATACACTCACACATGTATTAGCAGCCCACCCGCCTGGCTACTCACTGTCCCTACGGGGTACGACGAGGGTTAACGGTGGTCTTACAGGGGTGTAAGTGAACCACAAATACAATCAGGGGCACAGGATCAGGGAATCAGGGATAAGGGTTAACCAGTGGCACAGGATCAGGGGTACAAACAAGGATACAATCAGGGGCACAGGATCAGGGAATCAGGGACAAGGGTTAACCAGTGGCACAGGCAGGGGCAAGGGTTAATCAGGGCCCAGGGTGCACATCAGGGACACAAATGTAGGGATCAGGGGTACAAACACAAGGGTTTGGGGGATCAGGGTGCCCAGTAACACGGCAAGGGTGTTAAATCATGGGCAGGCAAGGGACCAGGGGTGATAGGGTTAACCAGGGGAGAGCAGTAGGGGATAGGGTTAATAAGGGGAGAAATAGTTGGTGGGATAGCGGTAGGGGGTCAGGGGATAAAGGGGGTGATACTTATTGTTTGTTGCTCGTTCGTCTAGGGGGTTGCTACGCTCCTCCTGAACGCCGATTGCGCTTTCCTTCAGAGGGGGGGGGGGGGGGGGGCGGTCGGGGTCCTCGTCAGCTAGGGGGGGACCGCTCCCCATCCTGATCACCGATCGCGCTCTCTTATCATGGTGGGGTCCGGTCAGGCCTGTGTGGATGGGCGGCACGGCTCTCTCTTGAGCGCAGGATCGCGCTCTCCTTCAAGAGCGGGGGAAGGGGGTCCGGTCCTTCTCTTTGAGTGCAGGGGCCGCCGGATATTTATCCCCGGCGGCCTGCACTCCAGCACCGCCCACCAGGGGGCGATATGACGTCACTGCGCCGGCCCGCACATCGCACGCCAACAGGCGGGAGAAGCCTTTGATCCTGCCTGTGGCACTCTGCATTCCGGCCAGCGAGATGTTAATTTTGCTTCCGGAATGCGCATAATAGAAGGAGGGGAGGCTTCTCCCCTACTTCTATCATGTATAATTATCTCCAGCGGCGCTGGCGACAATTATATCAAAGGGCTCAGATTCTGTGGAATCCGAGTCCTTTGTAGTTATCAGGATGACCGGACCTTAGTCCGGTCATTCTGATGCAATCAACCAGATTGCATCTGTGTGAATGCTTGGGGGACATTCACACCGATGCATCTGGTTTCAGGTGTATGGAGGTGGGGGGGAATATTGTATAATATATATGTGTATGGATGCATGGGGCACATCCATACACATGTATACACCAACATAAGGGACATAGATATATAAATATATATATATACACACACACACACACATCAGGGGGCATAAGGGGCACAGTTATATACATGCATATACATCCTAATATGTATACACATGTACACAAGGGGCCACAGCCCTATACATATGATAAAGGGGGATTATAGATATATATATATAGAACAAGGGGTCACATATTTCCCACAGGGGCCACCATGAGCCCCTGTGGGTCACCATGGGCAGACGTGCGCAAATGCTGGGCACATCTGCACACATCCTCCCATAAAGTGACCATTAATGCATGCATATATATCATACATGCACGCACGTGTTTGCATGCATGTATGTATATATATATGCAAGCGTCTCAACCCTTCCTCAACAGGGTGCAATAATCCTCCGCCGGTAGATCGCCCTGAACCAGTGCCTTTAGAGCCGTCTCGGCTACTAGAGCCCTGTCTGGTTCATCATAGAGGGTACCCAGGGCCTGAAAGAACCCCTCCACAGAAGATAAACAACTGGCGCCAGCAGGTAAAGAGAACACCCAGTCCTGGGGATTACCCTGTAGACGGGAAATGATAATGCCCACGTGTTGACTCTCGGGGCCAGAGGACACGGGGCGCAAACGGAAGTACAGTTTGCAATTCTCCTTAAAAGAGAGAATCTTCTTCCGGTCTCCAGAAAAGGGTTCTGGGAGCTTAATCTGGGGCTCAAAATGCGGACTGGAGGCCTGAGGAGTGGAAGAACCTTGCCCTAACTCAAAAGAACTGAGTTTTTCCCCTAACTCCTGCACCATCTGCGTCAGATTAGAGACATGGTCAGTCAGGGTCACCAGAGGAGTCATTATACAGTGGTTATTGGGCCTGTTAATCTGTAACGGTCGCGTACACACACACACAGGGGGGAGGGAAGTGACCACTGCGCTCCACCCTTACCCCTGGCCCTGCCTACTTGCCTCGTGAGTCCTGATGACAGGGGACAACTGGACGGCAATCCTTAGCTTGGAATAAGTGCAGGGATGACAGACAGACAAACGACAGAACGTGAACGGACCGAGTCAATACCAGGAAAACTACAAAGTACAAATGGAGCAAGCAGAGAATTGTCAGGAGAAGCCGGGGTCATAAATACCAGGAGAGTCGTGAAGTACCAAAGGAGTCAGCAGAGGATCGTCAGGAGGAGGCCGGAGTCAGAATACCAGGAGAGCAGCAAAGTACACAAGGAGCAGGCAGAGTATCGTCAGGAATTCAGCAGGAGGTAAGTACGCCAGTAAAGACAAAATCACAGGTGGAACCTAAATTAACAGGCAACCTGTGTCCAGCAGGCTGCCTGTATTTATAGTGGGGAGTGAGGGTCATGTGACGTGGCCAGCGTCACATGACCGACAGACCAACCAGTCGAGCACCGAGTGATCAGTTCGGCGCTCAAGGCAGACTTAGGAGCAGGGGTCCTCCCAGCTAGCAAAGCCGCCCTGGGAACGAGGTCAAACACAGATCCTCGCTTCAGAAGCTAAGCAGCAGGTCTGCGGCTAATGGGAGACCGAGTGCACCTTTGGAACCCTGTTACGGGGGGCAGTCGGACTGCTGGATTATCACTCTTTTGCCCCCCGTTCCTAGTTTAAATGCTCCTTAGCAAATACTTTGAACTGTTCACTGAGGACATTTGTTCCCTTGAGAGAAAGATGCAAACCATCTTTCTTGTACAGTTCTTTTCCATTCCAACGAGAGCTAACATGAGACACAAATCCAAACCCTTGGTTCAGACACCATTCACCAAGCCATACATTGAATTCCTTAATGCGCATCTGCCTGTCATGCTGAAGGTTATGCACAGGCAAAACTGCAGAGAATGAAACAGTCGATGCAACCTCCCGTATATCATTACCAAGTGTGTGAAAAGCTTCCTTCACCTTTGAAACCTCATTGCAAGCCAGATCATTTGTCCCAAGATGGACAATAACATCAACCTCCCTTTCCTGCTTTGCTTGCCTAACAATATTAGGGATACGTCGTCTGTCCCTGCTATCGGTAGCACCAGGGAGACATCTCACAAAACCATTTTCCTCAAACTTCACACCTCTTATGATGGAATCCCCCACCAACAGCTGTTTACTATCAGTCCTCACCTTATCCTTTTTGTCTTTGGCTGCAGTCTTGCATACTTTAGGCATAGGAGATGCAGGTCGGGCTGCAGAATAAGCCTTTAGCTGCGAGGCTTGGCTACACATTGGGGTAGTGTCACACAGCCCGGGACAGACTTCACCAGAAAGGGGCGTACCTACACTGTCATCCAGCAGAGCGGAGTTTGGAGTCTGTTTTGAAGGCACCATGTGTTCACGAGTTACATCGAACAGCCGGTAAACTTACCCCACAAAATGAATACATCTTTGCTTCATCTTTGTGGACTTGACATAGAAATTCATATTCCTTTAAGTTCATGAAAAACGTACAGTAATCCGGTCCTATACAATGCAGAGGTCTGGAGGGGTAGAATAATGCACGGCTTCGAGGGAGAGATGGGGTAGATAGATATATACATGTTGTCCATCATGCTATAATAGAAACATAGAAACATAGAATGTGTCGGCAGATAAGAACCATTTGGCCCATCTAGTCTGCCCAATATACTGAATACTATGTATAGCCCCCGGCCCTTATCTTATATGAAGGATGGCCTTATGCCTATCCCATGCATGCTTAAACCCCTTCACTGTATTTGCAGCTACCACTTCTGCAGGAAGGCTATTCCATGCATCCACTACTCTCTCAGTAAAGTAATACTTCCTTATATTACTTTTAAACCTTTGCCCCTCTAATTTAAAACTGTGTCCTCTTGTGGTAGTTTTTCTTCTTTTAAATATGCTCTCCTCCTTTACCGAGTTGATTCCCTTTATGTATTTAAAAGTTTCTATCATATCCCCTCTGTCTCTTCTTTCTTCCAAGCTATACATATTAAGGTCCTTTAACCTTTCCTGGTAAGTTTTATCCTGCAATCCATGTACTAGTTTAGTAGCTCTTCTCTGAACTCTCTCTAGAGTATCTATATCCTTCTGGAGATATGGCCTCCAGTACTGCGCACAATACTCCAAGTGAGGTCTCACCAGTGTTCTGTACAGCGGCATAAGCACTTCACTCTTTCTACTGCTTATACCTCTCCCTATACATCCAAGCATTCTGCTGGCATTTTGTGCTGCTCTATTACATTGTCTTCCCACCTTTAAGTCTTCTGAAATAATTACTCCTAAATCCCTTTCCTCAGATACTGAGGTCAGGACTGTGTCAAATATTTTATATTCTGCCCTTGGGTTTTTACGCCCCAGGTGCATTATCTTGCACTTATCCACATTAAATTTCAGTTGCCAGAGTTCTGACCATTCTTCTAGTTTTCCTAAATCCTTTTCCATTTGGCGTTTCCCTCCAGGAACATCAACCCTGTTACATATCTTTGTGTCATCAGCAAAAAGACAAACCTTACCATCGAGGCCTTTTGCAATATCACTTATGAAGATATTAAACAAAATCGGTCCCAGTACAGATCCCTGTGGAACCCCACTGGTAACATGACCTTGTTTTGAATGTTCTCCATTGACTACAACCCTCTGTTGTCTGTCACTCAGCCACTGCCTAATCCACTCAACAATATGGGAGTCCATGCTCAATGACTGCAGTTTATTGATAAGTCTTCTATGTGGGACAGTGTCAAAAGCCTTACTAAAATCTAGATATGCGATGTCTACTGCACCTCCACCGTCTATTATTTTATTCACCCAGTCAAAAAAATCTATAAGATTTGTTTGACATGATCTCCCTGAAGTAAACCCATGTTGTTTTTCATCTTGCAATCCATGGGATTTTAGATGTTCCACAATCCTATCCTTTAATAGGGTTTCCATTAATTTGCCTACTATTGATGTCAGACTCACTTGTCTATAGTTGCTTGATTCCTCCCTACTACCTTTCTTGTGAATGGGCACGACATTTGCCAATTTCCAATCTTCCGGGACGACTCCTGTTACTAATGATTGGTTAAATAAATCTGTTAACGGTTTTGCCAGCTCACCACTAAGCTCTTTTAATAATTTTGGGTGTATCTCATCAGGCCCCTGTGACTTATTTGTCTTCACCTTAGACAGCAAACTTAGAACATCTTCCTCTGTAAAGATACATGCATCAAACGATTTATTAGTCTTTCTTTCTAGTGGAGGTCCTTCTCCTTTTTCTTTTGTAAAAACTGAACAGAAGTATTCATTAAGGCAGTCGGCTAGCCCTTTATTCTCTTCTACATACCTTCCGTCCTTTGCTTTCAATTTAGTTATTCCTTGTTTTAATTTCCTTTTTTCATTTATATATCTGAAGAATGTCTTATCCCCTTTTTTCATAGACTGAGCTAGTTTTTCTTCTGCCTGCGCTTTAGAAGTTCTTATAACTTGCTTGGCCTCTCTCTGCCTAATCTTGTAGATTTCCTTATCTTCATTGCTCTGTTTTTTTTTATAATTACAAAATGCTAGCTTTTTATTTTTAATGATTTGGGCCACTTCTGCTGAGTACCACAGTGGTCTCCTCCTTTTTTTGCTTTTACTGACAAGTCTAATGCAATTTTCTGTTGCCTTCAATAATGCACCTTTTAAGTAGTCCCATTTCTCCTGGACTCCATGTAATCCGTTCCAGTCTGATAAGGACTCATTTATGACTAATTTCATTTTTGAAAAGTCTGTTTTTCTAAAATCTAAAACTTTTGTTTTTGTGTGGTGGGACTCTTTCACAGTTCTTATATTAAACCACACTGACTGGTGATCACTAGATCCCAAGGTTTCGCCTACAATGACATCATATACCGAATCCCCATTTGTGAATACCAAATCCAAAATGGCCTCCCTCCGGGTTGGCTCCTCAACCACTTGTTGTAGAGATAACCCCAGTAGGGAATTTAGAATATCTGTACTCCTGGTAGAACTTGCTATTTTGGTTTTCCAGTTTATATCTGGAAGATTGAAATCTCCCATAATGATAACTTCTCCTTTCATTGTCATTTTAGCTATTTCTTCAACTAGTAGATCATCTAGTTCTTTAACTTGACCAGGTGGTCTATATATTACACCTACACGAGTTACTGCATGGTTAGCAAACTGCAACGTAACCCAAACTGACTCTATGTTGGCCTCACCAACTTGTATTAGGTTAGATTTAATGCTATCTTTCACATACAGGGCCACTCCTCCTCCTTTCTTGCCTTCTCTGTCTCTTCTGTATAAAGAGTACCCTGGTATGGTTATGTCCCAGTCATTTCTATCTATCTACCCCATCTTTCCCTGGAAGCCCTGACATTTTCTACCCCTACAGACATCTGCATTGTAGAGGACCGGATTACTGTACGTTTTTCTGGAACCTACAAGATCTGATTTTCTATGTCGATGGCTGGTGTGTGTGGCGCTGATCATGTATGGGTCGTGCGAGCGTCGGTAAGCATGACTCTTCACAGACAAAAGGAGGATGAGAGAGCCGCTGCTAAACCCCGCCAGTTCTGCTGCCCTCTGGCTTGGAGGAATCAGCACACGGTGCGGCAGGCTGCGTTACCGCACTGCAGTGTTCTTCTCCAGACTCGATGTACTTGATATGGAAACTGAGAGCAGACCAGTGTGGGCAGCGTGTGGAGCGATGTGTGCCAATTGGTATCTGAGAGGTCTATTTTCCAGTATGGTTTATGTATGGAGGGCATTGTCCAGAGATTACACAGACGACTAAGGGTTACACTATACTAGGGCTGAAACGATTAATCAATTTAATCGAGTTATTCGACACAAAAAGTCAAAGTGGTCAAGTTCCCTTGACATTTAAGATCTACTGTTCCTACTAATGTTTATGCACTACTGTTTTAGCGCCTGTGTAGTATATATGTAGCTTAATGTGTAGTATATATATATATATATATATATATATATATATTTCAAAAATTAGTTAAAAAGATGAATAAATCAATAAGAGGTTTAATAAATTAATGAAAAAAATATAAATAAACTCATTGATTGAAAAAATATAAATAAAAACTGTTTGCAAAAAAATACATAAAGAAATATATAAATAAAGTCATCAATAAACAAATAAATAAATTAAAATGCATCCATAAATAAATAAATACATAAATAAATTCACCAATAATCACAAAAATTCATTAATACAGAAATATATAAATACAGTTATAAATAAATATGTAAAAAAATTCATCCATAAATAAATATATAAATAAATTCATCAAGAAAAATATATATAAGTTAAAAAACAACGAAGTTTGGGAGGGAGAGCCAAGGAGAGGGATTGACAAGGGACCCTTCAGGGCCCGGAACCGACGGCGGGGGCTAAGAAGTTGCTGCCGATCCAGGACTCGTTCATTTTGATAAATGTCAGTCAGTCCACGGAGTCAGTGGACAGACGGGTCCGCTTGTCGGTGAATGTGCGCTCAGACAGTACACTGGAGGGGGGAAAGACAGTACTTCCAGTGCATACTGAACGAGCTTACAGCAGGTGTCCAGCCTGGCAACCCAGTACTCCATGGGGTTGTTGGTGCTCATGCTGTCGGAAGCACCGACGGACCCCATGTAGTCTGCCACCATGCGGGCCAGCCGCTGGTGGGGACTGCTGCTGCTACTGGATCGCGCAGACTGGTAGAACAACCTCATCTCACCCATAAGATCACCTACTTGGCTGGAGCTGTTTGGGCCAGCCACCTGCTGGGTGAGATGGGTGGGGAGAACTGGAGCGTGAGGCTGAGGGTTTGCCTGCTCCAGCTGGAGGATCAGACAGGCCCGCAGTTTATTCATGCGGGCATCCCTACGGCTGGCTGGGATGAACTGCTCCAGTTTCCCCTTGCAGCGAGGGTCCAAAAGGGTGGCCAACCAAAAATCATCCCTCCCCTTAGTTTTCTTGATCCGGGGGTCCCTCCTGAGGCATCGCAGCATGTGGGCGGACATGGGGAAGAGGACAGCCTGCTGTGACTCTTCTTGGCTGCCCAGGACCATGACATCTTGGTCCTCCTGCTGCTGCTGCTCCCTGTGGGAGCCACCCCGCCTCCAGCACCGGCTCTCCCTCCCTCCCAGGCCCAGACTCCTGGACGTTGGAAAACTCCTCAACAAATTCTTCCTCCTCCTTTTCCTGGGCCTGGTCTTCGTGTTTGCATTGTTGCCTCTTCTTGCTCCACCAAGGCACTCTCCCCAGCATTGAGCAGACGATCTAGTGTCCTGTCCAGCATAAACACAATGGGGAGCACGTAATTGAGGCCGACATGCTCCCTGCTGACCATCTTGGTTGCCTGCTCGAATGGGGCCAACATGTGGCAGACCTAGTGTATCTGCCCCCACTCTGCATTGGTGATATAGGGGAGTCGGTGTGATGGCCCGGAAGTGTCTTGGTCCAGCAGGTATTCTTTCACCACCCGTCGCTGCTCCCACAACCTCTCCAGCATATGGAGGGTACAGTTTCACCGCTATTGTCCTGCTGCAGTTTGGACAGGGATGAGGTGGCGGTTGGGGAGCGTTGGAAGTGGCTGCCAATCCTACGTACATGTTGCACGATGTCCCTCAACCTTGGGTATGTGCATAGGAACTTCTGTACCACAAGGTTGAGGACATGTGCCATGCAGGGCATGTGTGTTAGACAGCCAGCATTGAGGGCAGTGAGGAGGTTGCTGCCGTTGTCACAGACAACCATACCTGACTGGAGCCTTCGGGGTGTCAGCCACTTGTGGACCTGAGCCTGGAGGGTGGCTAGAACATCAGGTCCAGTGTGTCTACGTTCCCCTAAGCTCACAGGCTGGAGCACGGCCTGGCAGCGGACGTGGCCCACACTTACATACCTACGGGGACGCTTGCTGGGGGGCTTAGCAGCAGTGGAGACAGTGGCTTGAGGGAGAGCAGCAGTTCTCCCTCAGACACCCCGGGGCAGCACCACAAACTGAGATGCCGCCACATCTGATGATGCCTCCCCGGCGCCTCGGAGGGACACCCAATGGGCTGTAAAACTGATGTATTGTCCTTGCCCATGTCTGCTGGTCCAGGCATCCGTTGTCAGATTCACCCTGTTGCTGACAGCGTGATCCAGCGACAGGGATACATTCTGCACAATGTGCTGGTGTAGGACAGGGACACCGATCCTGGCAAAGAAATGGCGGCTGGGGACACGCCATCTGGGTTGGGCCTGCTCCAACATCTGCCAGAATGGATTGCAGTCCACAATATTGAAGGGCAGCAGATGTTGGGCGATAACGCTTGCCAGGAGCCCATAAAGTGAACGCACATGTCGGTCCCCAGGGGCGAATGGCGCTGTGCGCTCAAATGCGTCAGCAACTGCACCCCTGCGCGCTGCTGCGACCACCCTGCATCTGTTCACACTCCCGCCAGTGGTTGACTCTCAGGTGCTGGGTAAGGGCAGTGGTACCCAGCCAAGCAACAGACCTCCCTCTCCTCACCTTGGCATGGCACAGCTGACAGATGGCAATTGTCACATCATCTGCTGCCAGGGTGGAGTAAGCCCAAACAGGCGACTTACGCACCGACCTCCTGTCAGATGGGGTGGTGCTGGCTTGCGCCTGTTTGGGCCGCCGCCTCCTGCTGCCATTACCATCGGAGCCCCTGCCACTGGGCTCCCTGGTGACCTGGCACACCGTTTGCCTCGGGTGCCTATCTTTCTCATCAGTGCTGCTGTCACCTGACAAGGGAGGTGGCACCTATTCTAAGTCACCCTCCTCTTCATCCCCTGTAATGTCAGACCCAAAGTCGACCAGAGGTTGACTGAGAAGAACAGCAAATGTGGAGCTCCTGACCTGGCTCCACTGTCCCCCCATTGACGCCTGGGTCTGACTAGGTGCGGGGGTTCTGTGGCTGAAACCACCCGCACCAGTTGGAAGAGATGTTACTGGGGTACTGACGGGTGGTACCCCCTCCTCCTCCATCCCTTCCAAAAGGTCCTGAGCATCCGGACCAAGCTCTAGCTCACTCTCCTGAGCATCCGGACCAAGCTCTATCTCCTGCTGGTCCTGTAGGAGGTGGAGAGCGGCAGCTGCTCAGAGCTGGGGCAGAGGACTCCATGCCACTAGCTTGTGTCACGAATGACACCACTGCCTCTGCGTATGGATCCGCGTTGTGTGTTTTGCGGTCCGCAAACTGCGGATCTGCAAAACACGGATGGCATCCGTGTGCGTTCCGCAATTTGCGGAACGGCGTGGGCAGCCATTAATATAACTGCCTATTCTTGTCCGCAAAACGGACAAGAATAGGACAGGTTAGATTTTTTTTTGCGGACCACGGAACGGAGCAACGGATGCAGACAGCACACGGAGTGCTGTCCGCATCTTTTGAGGCCCCATTGAAGTGAATGGGTCCGCATCCAAGCCGTGAATGGGTCCGCATAGAGCGGCTCGGATACGGACCAAAACAACGGTCATGTGCATGAGGCCTAACAATAATGTTCTTGGTCATAAAATAAAAATATTTCACAGATGTTTATGGAAGAACACCATTCATGTATTATAAATAGGCTTGCAGTGCATTTTGCAGGGTTGTTAATGGAGGAGGCTTTCTAAGCTTTTTCTGCGGTTGTCCATTAACCATGGTATAATCCACACATTTTTCTACTTAATTTAAAAGCTTTCCATCAAATGCGCCTCTGATAATTAAGAGGCTGTATTTGCAAAAGGGATTTATGGTTCTTAAGTAGAGTTAAAGTACAAAAATGGTGTGTCCCAGCAAGTGCACAGAATAAAGCATTTTTATATAACGAGATACATCACAACGGATAACTTGAGCCTTGCAGCCATCTTCAGTCAATGCATACCGGTGCTGAAATGCTAATTTGATGCTGCTGTGCAGCATTATATATTCTAAAAATTAAGCTCCACATTTTGAGTACAAATTTGAAAATTGAAGTAGCCACTGTATATATACAAACTGAAAAGAATGGCGTGGAATTAAACAAGCAGGAGCTGCTCAAACCCACATGCAGTTGTGCATATACATATATAGGAGAGCAGATCCTGCACTTGTGGCCCGTTGCTAATGACGATCCCCAGCAAAAATGCATACAGTGGAGGATGCCCGCAGCGGACCACAAGTACCACAATAGACATCCTACACAAGATAGCAATTATGTGGATGTGATAATAAATATAACAATATAACAAAATAATAGCAAAGACAGGTGCACTCTGCGGTCTTACTAAACCCTCAAACTGATTTTAAAATTGAGAGATTAGCCAACATATCCTACTATGGAGGACATGTCTGAGCCCGAGCACCGCGCCAAGGTTTCTCAAGTAGCTCGGGACCTTACACTCACCTATCTGTGCCGTACTGGCAATACCAGGGGCGAGTGGGCAAATTACAGGAGCATGAGGTCCGACTCACAGACAACTCACCAGTTACCTCCAGCATGTAGCCATGCTAGCAATGGGAGGAGGGAGGAGTCTGCGAGTCCCACTCAAGACTGGCTGATATGGCCCAGGCCTTGCAGGTGCACCTAAATGTGGCCTGTAGATGGAAAGCAGGCACATTTAAATTGGAGTTTATACACCTCCAGGCATCTCTATATATACAAACTGGCGTGGTATTAAACAGGCAGGAAGTGCTCAAACCCACATGCAGTTGTTCATATATATAGGGGAGCAAATCCTGCACTTGGCGCGGTGCTCGGGCTCAGACATGTCCTACACCGTAGGGGTGCCTACCATTCACACGTCCGCAAATGGGTCCGCACGGACCCATTCATTTTCTATGGGGACGGAATGGATGCGGACAGCACACAGTGTGCTGTCAGCATCCGCATTTGCGGAGCGCGGCCCCGATCTTCAGCTCTGCAAAAGATAGAACATGTCCTATTCTTGTGGACAAGAATAGGCATTTCTATAGGGGTGCCGGGCAGGCGTGTGTGTTGCGGATCCGCAATTTGCGGGTCCGCAACACACCACGGACGTGTGAATGGAGCCTTAAAATCAGTTAGAGGGTTAAGTAAGACTGCAGAGTGCACCTGTCTTTGCTATTATTTTGTTATGAAGTAGCAACTGATAATGTTTCTAGAGGGGCTGTGTAAAGATATGTACAAACGCCCAATTCATAGGATAGGATAGACTGTAAGTATCTGATTGCGGTCTGACTCCTGAGAACGGAGGCCCCAAGTTCCCAGAATGTAGCGGTGGTTGAGCAGGCATGCTGCAGCTCCATTCATTTGGAGAACTGAGGACCCCATTCTCATAATTAATGGGGGTTCCAGCAGTCAGAGGTGAATAGCATATACTGTATGTTTATATCTTGTTACAATCCTTAATGTCCCATACAGCTCTATTCCAGATTTTCGCAACCTATAGAATAAGCACCTATAGAGGTTTATAAGACAATAATCTACCTCTGTATGTCTCCATATGGAGGTTTTGTTCTGACAGATTCATATGGAACCCAACATAAAAATGTGCCATTGGATACTGGATTTCACTTTTAAATGAGCCCAGTACAATGGATGGATAATGCCTAGATGAAATGCTCCCTTTAGCGTTGTGGTTATTTCAGTAATAGAATGTGCAGCACTCCAGAATAGGGTACTTGCAAATTGTTTTTGTTGTATAATGTTATGTAATGTATTATACACTCAGTATAAGGGCTCATGCACACGACAGTATTTTGCGTTCAGTATACTGGCCGTTTTTTGTAGTTCAGTATACGGTACATATACTGAACCATTCATTTCAATGGTTCAGCAAAAAAAAACTGAAGTGTCTCCGTGTGCATTCCGTTTCCGTATTTCCGTACCGTGAAAAGATAGAACATGTCCTATTCTTGTCCGCAAATCATGGTGCTTGGCTCCATTCAAGTCAATGGGTCAGCGAAAAAAACGGAACACATACGGAAAAGCATCCGTATGTCTTCCGTATCCGTTCAGGTTTTGCGGAACCATCTATTGAAAATGTTATGCTCAGCCCAATTTTTTACATGTAATTACTGTATACTGTATATGGCATACAGAAAAACGGAACAGAAAAACGGAAAGGAAACGGAAACAAAAAACGGAACAACGGATCCGTAAAAAATGGACCGCAAAACACTGAAAAAGCTATACGGTCGTGTGCATGAGCCCTAAATTTGTATGGATAGGTCAGGGGTATAATCCTGATTCTGCCCCTGTAGGAAGCTAGGAGATGGATTTAGGTCCACCTTTAGTTCATTCTAGTATTTAGCGAGGAAAATAGAAGAAGTGTATGCGCTCACTCCTGCGCTAGTCCTGAGTCTCCGAGAACCACTTAACCTTCCTTATATCCATATATTGAATTGTTTGGAACTGTGATTTAATACCATTGGCACCTTGACTCTAGCACCATACGCTGGCACCTGTACCTACATCTCCTGCCCTTCACCCATACCAAACACGTAACATGAAGGGATCCCCAATTACATACATGTGGGTTTGCACAGAGGGAAGAAAGGGTGCCCTCTCCTATCACTGCCCGGCTCTGGAGGGCATCGTTATGAGGACTGCCGCTGTGATTTATGAGAATAACTGTTGCAGCCAGAGCCACTACCACTCCCATCGTCTGCACCGTTCCTTCCTTGTCTTGTAGCACGTGCAGGGCTATGGGGGATATCCTCATCATAGGCAGCTGACTGGTCAGCAGTATACAGGCTGGTTTACTGTTTTCTATGAATAGGCTATGGCTATAGGCTTTGTTTTTCTTCTTTTCTAAAACCACAGGCACATTCTGCACTTCAGTTATGCAGTGATCAGGAAATGTTGGCACTAATTAAACGGGCTAAAACACGTCGCTCACACGGCTGTCTAGGCCAGCGTAGGGCAAGTCCTTCCACGGCCGACACGGCGCTTCCTGTTGAATCAGGGTTTCCTGAGACTGTATTACTGGAATTGTTCCTTGTCCTCTTAAGACAGTCGATGCATTCTGATTAAAGTCAAGGCCACATTTGATCTTTAGTAGGATGTAAGATTCTGTCGGAGTATTTTTCTACTATATGCATTCCCCTGCTTCATGCAGAAAGTGGAGGCTGACTCTGCAGTGAGTCTTACGTCTGCCTGCCATACTGTATATGCATTGGGCACAGGTTAGGCTACTTTCAAACTTGCGTTTTTCCCTGATCCTGCAGGGGTGAGCAAAAACGCTTCCGTTACTGATGATACAACCGTCTGCATCTGTTATGAACTGATCCTGTTGTATTATCTGTAACATAGCCAGGAGGGATCTGGCATGAACACAGTTTTCTGTTGTGTCCTAGAAAACGGATCCGGCACTATTGACTTGCATTGTGTGTCATGCCGGATCCATCTTGCTCTGCATCCCATGACGGAAAGAAAACTGCAGCGTGCTGCGGTTTGCTCCCCGGTATGGGAACGCAACCAAATGGAACGGAATGCATTTTGGAGCGTTCCGTTCTGTTCGGTTTTGTCCCCATTGACAATAAATGGGGACAAAACGGAAGCGTTTTTTCTCCGTTATTGAGATCCTATGATGGATCTCAATACCGGAAAATTGAAACGCAAGTGTGAAAATAGCCTTACACCAGACAGGTAGGAGAAAAAAACTGTTAAAAAACATACTATAAATTGCCTACTCCTGAATTTCTCTGAACCTCCTTCATCGAGCACTGCATCCATCAATGTCTCTTGTCTGAAAAGCAGAAATTAAATATAAACATTTAATTACAATTTTTGTAGCAATTCCAAAAGACGAACATACCTCAGTGAAAGAGTAAAGCCTCATTCACACGTCAGTGTTAGGTCAGTGATTTTCATCAGCGATTGTGAGCCAAAACCAGGATTGGAGCCTCCACAGACATAAGGTATAAGGGAAAGATCTGCCCCTGTTCTGTGTTTAGAGCTGCACCTGGTTTTGTCTCACAATAACTGATGGAAATCACTGACCAAACACTGATGTGTGAATGAGGCATAATCCAATATGTAGTAAAAGTGGATCTTTCATCTCAGTGTTTTGCTGAAGTTTCAGCCTTTATTTTCAGTGCATGAAGATGTGGAGAATATGTGGTCAGGGTCATTCGGATTACAGCTACAGTGAGGCTTTGTTCTCCCCAGGGTTGGGGTTTATATTCGGAGTACAGCATGTGCAGGGAGCGCATACACTGAATACATTGAAGGACATTTACTAAAAGTTTTACACCATTATTGGCATTGCATTTTTTTAAAGGCATTTTTACCTCTCTTTCACAAGGGAAAAATGCCAGAGGAAAATGCAGGTTACGCAACCATTTAGAAAAAAAACTCAACTAAAAATTCTATAAAAAACCGCAGCAAAAAAACTCATGTGGTTTATTTGGCATTTTTTTTCTATAGTGATGGAGGAACTCCAGTGCAAAATGCATGTGTGTAAGGATTATAATTAGGAGAAAGCTGTCAATCAGCGGTGGGAGGGCCCTCATAAAGGGTTGTCAACGGAAAGATTAAAAGGCTATAGCTCTTGGAATATGTCTGTGACAAAATAAATAAAAAAAAATGGCCTGGTCCTTAAGGTGAAAATGAGCCCGGTCCTTAAGGGGTTAAGGAAATGCTCCTAGCCTGCATCACCTCCCGAAAGATCGAAAGATTCAAACATACCTGCTCCCTGCCGCTCTGGTCCTACATGCTTGTTCCTATTCCTCCATCTTCTGATCCGGCGTTTTTCTCCTGGCCAGGAGCACTGCTGCAACCAATGACTGGCTTCAGCGGGGATGTGTCCCCAATTAAAATGCCAGGGAGAGATGTCATCATTTTTTTAAGGGTGTCATATTATATACAGGTGAAACTCCAAAAATTTTAATATCGTGCAAAAATCCATTTATTTCAGTAATGCAAATTAAAAGGAATTGCATTAATGCAACTTAAACTTAGAATTTTTTTAAAAGGTTCAATATTCTAGGCTCAAAGTGTCACACTCTGGTCAGCAAATTAATCCATACCCCCTGAGCAAAGGGGACCTCAAAATTGTGACTTTGGGGTTTCATAAGCTGTAAGCCATAATCATCCAAATTATAACAAAGACTTGAAATATCTCGCTTTGCATGTAATGAGTCTATCTCATATTAGTTTCACCTTTTAAGTTGCATTACTGAAATAAATGAACTTTGCACGATATTCTAATTTTTCGAGTTTCACCTGTAATCTATGGTTAGCAGAATGCTCTTCCTATGTTCAGAACGAAGGAGGACTTTATCAATGATTCTTTATTAACTATTTCACAAGGCCTGTTTTGCAAATGTTTCCAATTTTTATACCATGCTAGCCACTTTTCTAAAATGAAGGATGGGGTCAGGGGCGTTACTAGGGTCTCAAAAGATCCGGGGCCCAAGCACCAATGCATATGGCCCAATTCTCTAAGTTGAACAACCGCACCCCCCCAGTAAACACTAGCACTGAAGACATTTTACTGTACTTACTATACAGCAGCACATACCTTTCACATCCAGGGCCTCCCAGGTGACTTCTCCTCTGATGTAGATCTTCTCTGTCATCATCTTCCGGACACTTCTCTCAGAGTGTGACACACGGACTCTGCAGAGTGTGACACACGGACATCTTAGCTTCCTTACTTTTCTGTACCCCCAAATACTATCCTGAAGAAAAATGATTCTCCCCCATAGTAACAGTACTCCTCATAGTCCCACCAATAGTAATTCCCTTCTAGAATGCTCTCATTAGTAATACTGACCCCTACTGGACCAAACAGTGATAGTGCTCCACAAAAGTGCCCTGCCCCCTACAGTGGCCCAACCGTGATAACGCTCCCCAAGAGTGCCTCCATTAGTAGAAGAGTCCTCCAGTATTAATAATGCCCTCACAGAGCCCCCAGTAGAAATAAGGCCCCCCTATTGTCCTCCCAGTGGTAATAAAGCTCTCTACAGACCTTCAGTAGTAATAAGACCCCCATAGTGCTCTTAGTAGAAATAAGGCGGATCTATAAGTCCCTCCTATAGAGCCCCCAGTAGTAATAAGAACGCCTAATGTCCCCTGGATTTAAAGTGCCCCCACGGAGCCCCTAGTATTCATACTGCCCCCTACTGTTATAATGCTCGCCCTGAAGCATCCCAACCATTTATAATGTCGTCTGCAGTGCCCCCTGTAGTTATATTTCTCTGTTTAGTGTCCTCACCTCCGCCATACAGTCCCATGTAAATAACACTAACACTAACCTTAACATTCAATCCCATGTAAATAATATCACTCCCTCCCACAGCTGCCTTCAACATGCAGTCTCATATAAATAACATCACCCCTCAACATACAGTCCCATGTAAATAACATCACCCTACCCCAGCCACTTCCAAATTTTAGTCCCATGTAATAACATCACTCCACCTCACTGTCCCATGTAAATAACTTTCCTCCCTTCAGCCCTAACATACAGTCCCAGTTAAATAACTACAACTCCCAACTCCCAACATTGCTCTTCCTCTCACACTGAGTAATCTTTACTTACCTCTCCTTATGTAGCAGACCTCACCTCAGCCTCTTCCCAGGGCTTCTCTTCACTGCTGAGCCGTCCTCTCCTGCACTGGTCACATGATGGTGACATCATCCCAGGTCCTTTTCAGCTACTACATTTAGAACTGATCACATGACCTATGATGTCATCACAGGTCCTTCAGCTCTTGGATGGATCAGCTTTGCCCTAAGGCATTCTGAATGGAAAAGGATCCGCTCAGAATGCATCATTTTGCCTCCGATCAGTCTCCATTCCGCTCTGGAGGTGGACGTTTTGCTGTCCGCTTGACAAAACTGAGCCAAACACACAATGTAAGTCAATGGGGACGGATCCGTTTTCTCTGACACAATCTGGCACAATAGAAAACTGATCTGTCTCCCATTAACTTGGTCAATGGAGTTCATGACGGATCCGTCTTGGCTATGTTACAGATAATACAAACGGATCCGTTCATGACGGATGCATGCAGTTGTATTATTGTAATGGATCAGTTTTTGCAGATCCATGACGGATCCGCCCAAAACGCGAGTGTGAAACTAGCCTAACAGGCAGGCAGTACATTCGGGACCTGGGACAAAACATCAGGGGCCCAGGCCCCAAATGTTTTGACCTAGAGACGCCCCTGGATGGGGTGAAGTCTAGGTGGCCCAGCACCCTTATTATTATTTATGCCAGAACATTGTCCGAGATATGCCACAATTATTAAGAAGCTTGGGCGTCTTGATTATTGAAAGACCTCTGACACCAGCGGAACTACAGAATAAGGCTACATGCACACGACCGTATGTGTTTTGCGGTCCGCAAAAAATAAATAAACGGATGACATCCGTATGCCATCTGTTTTTTTTTTGCGGATCCTTTGTAACAATGCCTAAAACGGACAAGAATAGGGCATGTTGTATTTTTTTTGCGGGGCTACATAACGGACATACTGATGCGGACAGCACAAGGTGTGCTGTCTGCATTTTTTGTGGACTCATAGAAATGAATGGGTCCGCATCCTATCTGCAAAAAAAACGGAAGGGACACGGAAACAAACAACGTTCGTGTGTATGTAGCCTAAGGGTACTTTCACACTTGCGGCAGGACGGATCCGACAGACTGTTCACCCTGTCGGATCCGTCCTTCCGCTATTTCACCGTGCCGCCGGACCGCCGCTCCGTCCCCATTGACTATAATGGGGACGGGGGCGGAGCTCCGGCTCAGTACGGCAGTTCGCGGAGAGAGGCCGTCGGACTAAAAAGTCGGACATGCAGGACTTTTAGTCCGGCGGCCTTTCGCCGTGCACTGCCGTGCTGCGCTGGAGCTCCGCCCCCATTATAGTCAATGGGGATGGAGCGGCGCTCCGGCGGCACGGCGAAATAGCGGCAGGATGGATCCGACAGGGTGAACAGCCTGTCGGATCCGTCCTGCTGCAAGTGTGAAAGTACCCTAAGGCTGGTGTTTTATAAAATAATACATTCCCTGAATCTACTCTACTCATTTTGTGACATACTGAATGGATTGTGGAGCAATAAACTTAGTGATGTGCTGCCATCTAGTGTAAATATTCTGCACTACATATCCATGCTCTTCATGTACTGACAAAGGAGCAGGAGAGATGCAATTTATTTTTAAGCAGACTAGTTTCTGACTAACACAGTATATGACCCATGGGTTTGTCCAGCCTTTTGTAACTGATGGCCTTTCCTCAGTATAGGCCATCACTAGCTGATTGATGGGGGTCTGACATCCCTCACCCCCACCAAGCTGTGTAGTTGTGGTGCTGACTTCCAGGGACGGAGCTATACCAGAACAGCAGAGTGGCGGAGGTGATGGGTGTTGGACCACTGTTGATCGGCTAGTGATAGACCATCATTTATAAAAGGCTGGACAACCCCTTTTTAATTAATGTTTTTAATTTTGTCTTTATTTTTTTGTGATCTTCCGGGCTTAAACCTTACACTTTTATCTTTGTTGCTTAAAAGTTTTTTACCCGATAGAAATTTATGACATACCAATTAGAAAGTTTACAAGAGTCAGATTGATGAGGTCATAGAAGATGGCATCCTATGGTATTGCATGTTCAAGTCCCCTAGGGAGACTAAAAATGTGTTAAAAAATCGTTTTCAAAAATATATAAAAAAATAAAAGTATAAAAAATTCAAATCACCACTCTTTTACATATACACATTAGGGCACTTTCACACTAGCGTTTTTCTTTTGCGGCATAGAGTTCCGTCACAGGGGCTCTATGCCGGAAAAGAACTGATCAGGCATATCCCCATGCATTCTGAATGGAGAGTAATCCGTTCAGAATGCATCAGGACGTCTTCAGTTCGGTCATTTTGACTGATCAGGCAAAAGAGAAAACCGTAGCATGCTATGGTTTTATCTCCGGCGAAAAAAACTGAAGACTTGCCTGAAGGACGGATCTGGCATTTTTCCCCATAGGTATGTATTAGTGCCGGAATGCCAGATCCGTCCTTCCGGTCTGCGCATGCACAGACCGGTAAAAATGTGAAAAAAGATACAAGACGGATCCGTCTGTCCGCTTGACGAGCGGAGAGACGGATCCGTTCTTGCAATGCATTTGTGAGATGGATCTGCATCCGGATGCGTCTCACAAATGCTTTCAGTCACATCCAGATCGGGAGACGGCAGGCAGTTCCGACGATGGAACTGCTTGCCGGATCACACTGCCGCAAGTGTGAAAGTAGCCTAAAAGAAAAAAATTCAACATAATTGGTATAAAATACTTATCCTGCGTGGTGAATACAAATGACCGGTGAGGCCAGTGACTGTCAGCAGTGGTCATGGGACCACATCACTTTCTTCCCAGCAGGGACCCAGAACGGCCGGCAGTGCAGATGCAGTGCAGAATGGTTTGACTGTGAACAGGTGAGAGTTTCTTTTTTTAATGTTCTTCATAATTTTTGAACAGACCACTAGGAGCTCTGTTAATACTGATACATGCCCTGATCATGAATCTGGCATAGGTAAAAAAAAACCTCCAGTTTGGACCTTTAACAATGCGTCTCTTAAAAAGTGCTTGGCACCACCCTGAAGCCTCTCTAACTTCATACTCTAGCAAATATGTATGCCAGAAAATGTTAAACAGGTGCTTCATATACTGTATTTTAAACACATATTTTTTATATATTTATACCAGCTCAGTGCTTATGAATTTATACAGCTAACATTGAACACAATGGAAGTTGTAAAAATCTACATGCACTGAGCTCCCGCTTGTGGGAACTGCAGGAAACAGAAAGTACAATAGTAATTCCATTACTGAAACCTACCTATGATGTAACAAGTTACCTACCTGAGAACTATGATATCACAGTCGTTTATCTGATCAAACTAGTTGTCACAGAATGTTGCCTTTACCTACATGTGATGTCACTGTGGTTTAACTTACAATACTTTCACACACTTGTGATATCACAGTATCTTACCTGACTGAAACTGACATGTGATGTCACAGTATCTTACGTGACTGAAACTTACTTATGATGTCACAGTATCTTACATGACTGCAAATCACTTGTGATGTCACAGTAGAATACCGGACTGGAACACACTTGTGATGTCACATTATCTTACGTGACTGAAACTCACTTTTGATGTCACAGTATCTTAGGCTTCTTTCACATTGGCGCAGTATGCTGTAGCTTTTGTCCGACTGCCTCTCGGCATGTTTGCCGTGCTACGGCCGGACTTGTAGCCCGCCCCCATTATAGTAAATGGGGCCGGAGTGGACTTCCGGAGGCATGGTTGGCTAGCGTTAGCATGGATCTGGCAAGCTGTTCCCCCGCCGGAACAGCCTGCCGGACCCTTCTGCCACCAGTGTGAAAGTAGCCTTAGGCCTCTTTCACACTTGCGTTGTCCGGATCCGGCGTGTACTCCACTTGCCGGAATTACACGCCGGATCCGGAAAAACGCAAGTGTACTGAAAGCATTTGAAGACGGAACCGTCTTCCAAATGCGTTCAGTGTTACTATGGCAGCCAGGACGCTATTAAAGTCCTGGTTGCCATAGTAGTAGTGGGGAGCGGGGGAGCAGCATACTTACCGTCCGTGCGGCTCCCCGGGCGCTCCAGAATGACGTCAGAGCGCCCCATGCGCATGGATGACGTGATCCATGTGATCACATGATCCATGCGCTTGGGGCGCCCTGACGTCACTCTGGAGCGCCCGGGGAGCCGCACGGACGGTAAGTATGCTGCTCCCCCGCTCCCCGCTACACTTTACCATGGCTGCCAGGACTTTAGCGTCCCGGCAGCCATGGTAACCACTCTGAAAAAGCTAAATGTCGGCTCCGGCAATGCGCCGAAACGACGTTTAGCTTAAGGCCGGATCCGGATCAATGCCTTTCAATGGGCATTAATTCCGGATCCGGCCTTGCGGCAAGTGTTCCGGATTTTTGGCCGGAGCAAAAAGCGCAGCATGCTGCGGTATTTTCTCCGGCCAAAAAACGTTCCGTTCCGGAACTGAAGACATCCTGATGCATCCTGAACGGATTACTCTCCATTCAGAATGCATTAGGATAAAACTGATCAGGATTCTTCCGGCATAGAGCCCCGACGACGGAACTCTATGCCGGAAGACAAGAACGCAAGTGTGAAAGAGCCCTTACCTGACTGAAACCCACTTGTGATGTCACAGTATCTCACCTGACTGAAACTCACTTATGATGTCACAGTATCTTACCGGACTGAAAATTATGATGTCAAAGTAGCTTACTTGACTGAAACTAACTTATGATGTCATAGTAACATACCTGACTGGAACTCACTTGTGATGTCACTGCAGTTTTACCTGACGAAAAGACACTTGTGATGTCACAGCATCTCACCTGACAGAAACCAGCTCTTGATGTCATATAATTTTAGTTTAAACCCCATGTTGTGCCACAGCTGCTTAGCTGACGGGAACTCATTGGTAATGTCACAGTCACCTATCTGACACAAGCACACTTGTCAAGTCACAGTGCTTAAAGTGTAATTCCAAGCAAAAACTAAAAATTAACCCTTTGGCCAAGATCATGGAGCCAGGGGCGTAACTATTACAATAGCACAGGGGTGGCCAACCTTACGGACACAAAGAGCCAAAAAAACAAAACAACGTATGACTACCAGGAGCCACAAGCTATACATCGTGCGGTTGTGATTTTTTTTTCTGTTACGGCATTCACCACATAGGAAATATTTTTTAATATTTTAATAGTTCACACTTTTTCGGGCATGGCGATATGTAATATGTTTATTTTTTATTGTTTGTAAATTTTATATGTAAAATTGGGAAAGGGAGCGATTTAAACTTTTAGTATTTTTTATTTTTTTTACTTTTTTTTAAATTTTTTTATTTACTATTAGCCCCCTTAGGGGCTAGAGCCCTTGTCCTATTCACCCTGATAGAGCTCTATTAGGGTGCATAGGACTTCACACTCTCCCTTCTGCCCTGTGCATAGTACACACAGCAGTAGGGAGCTGACCATGGCAGCCAGGCTTCAGTAGGGTTCTGGCTGCCATGGTAACAGATCAGAGCCCCAGGATTACACTGCTGGGGCTCCGATCAGAACTGCCACAAATGAAGAGGGGGAGGGGACCCTGTGGCCACTGCCACCAATGATACTAATACTTCGGGGGGGGGGGGGCACTGCACCACCAATGGTTAGAATTGATAATACTGGGGGGGGGGGGGGGGGGGGGGGGGCACACTGCGCCACCAATGAATGTAATTAACACATTAATTCAAGTATAGGAGGCAGCGGGTGCCGGCAGCGGTATCACATACCCGGCCTCAATAACAAGGCATGCGATACGCCAAACCGCGGAAATTATCCCTTCGGCCACAGCCGCTCCCCTTCTCCTCCCTGCTAGCTCCCCATTGGTGGCAGCGGCAGCCGCGTCACAGTGGAGAGGGAGGGACTCTCTCCTTCTCTACTGTGCTAGTGAGAGCGGCGCTGAGAGCGGCGCATACCATGTTCTCTATTAGGCTGTGCAGCTGCTTCTCATCTCCCCCGCAAGAGCCGCACTTGATGCGGCAAAGAGCCACCCCTGCAATAGCACTTGCTATTGGGCGCAGAGGTGGTGCGGGGGGGGGGGGGGGGGGGGGTTTGGGGTGGCAGTCAGATGCAAGATTATTGGGGCAGATTTATCAAAACTGGTGTAAAATAAACTTTCATTTTTCAGAGCTCCTTTGGATTGGTTGCCATGGGCAACAAAGCCATTTTTCATGGGATTATAAATCATACCCAAACCCTATAACCAAATACCCAATAGCTTAATCAAAATACACGTGGACACCTTAACCCCTTAAGGACTCGGCTCTATTTCACCTTAAGGACTTGGCCATTTTTTGCAAATCTGACCAGTGTCACTTTAAGTGCTCATAACTTTAAAACGCTTTGACTTACCCAGGCCGTTCTGAGATTGTTTTTTCGTCACATATTGTACTTCATGACACTGCTAAAATTGGGTCAAAAAAGTTAATTTTTTTGCATAAAAAAATACAATTTTTACCGAAAATTTAGAAAAATTAGCAAATTTCAAAGTTTCAGTTTCTCTACCTCTGTAATACATAGTAATACCCCCAAAAATTGTGATGACTTTACATTCCCCATATGTCTACTTCATGTTTGCAGCATTTTGGGAATGATATTTTATTTTTTGGGGATGTTACAAGGCTTAGAAGTTTAGAAGCAAATTTTGAAATTTTCAGAAATCTTCAAAATCCCACTTTTTATGGACCAGTTCAGGTTTGAAGTCATATTGTGAGGCTTAGATAATAGAAACCTCCCAAAAATGACCCCATTCTAGAAACTACACCCCTCAAGGTATTCAAAACTGTTTTTTCAAACTTTATTAACCCTTTAGGTCTTCCACAAGAGTTAATGGCAGATGGAGAAACAATTTTGAAATTTAAATTTTTTGGAAAATTTTCCAATATAATCAATTTTTTCCAGGAGTAAAACAAGGGTTAACTGCCAAACAAAACTCAAAATGGGTTGCCCCGATTCTGTAGTTTGCAGAAACACCCCATATGTGGTCGTAAACTACTGTTTGGCCGAACGGGAGCACATAGAAGAAGGGGAACACCATATGGGTTTTGGAAGGCAGATTTTGCAGGACTGGTTTTGTTTATACCATGTCCCATTTGAAGCCCCCTGTTGCACCCCTAGAATAGAAATTTCAAAAAAGTGACTCCATCTAAGAAAGTACACCCCTCAAGGTATTCAAAACTGGGTTTACAAACTTTGTTAACCCTTTAGGTGGTCCACAAGAGTTATTGGCAGATGGAGAAACAATTTAGAAATTTCAATTTTTTGGAAAATTTTCCAATATAATCAATTTTTTCCAGGAGTAAAACGGGTTAACTGCCAAACAAAACTCAAAATGGGTTGCCCTGATTCTGTAGTTTGCAAAAACACCCCATATGTGGTCGTAAACTACTGTTTGGCCAAACGGGAGCACATAGAAGGAGGGGAACACCATATGGGTTTTGGAAGGCAGATTTTGCAGGACTGGTTTTGTTTATACCATGTCCCATTTGAAGCCCCCTGTTGCACCCCTAGAATAGAAATTTCAAAAAAGTGACTCCATCTAAGAAAGTACACCCCTCAAGGTATTCAAAACTGGGTTTACAAACTTTGTTAACCCTTTAGGTGCTCCACAAGAGTTATTGGCAGATGGAGAAACAATTTAGAAATTTCAATTTTTTGGAAAATTTTCCAATATAATCAATTTTTTCCAGGAGTAAAACAGGGGTTAACTGCCAAACAAAACTCAAAATGGGTTGCCCTGATTCTGTAGTTTGCAAAAACACCCCATATGTGGTCGTAAACTACTGTTTGGCCAAACGGGAGCACATAGAAGGAGGGGAACACCATATGGGTTTTGGAAGGCAGATTTTGCAGGACTGGTTTTGTTTATACCATGTCCCATTTGAAGCCCCCTGTTGCACCCCTAGAATAGAAATTTCAAAAAAGTGACTCCATCTAAGAAAGTACACCCCTCAAGGTATTCAAAACTGGGTTTACAAACTTTGTTAACCCTTTAGGTGCTCCACAAGAGTTATTGGCAGATGGAGAAACAATTTAGAAATTTCAATTTTTTGGAAAATTTTCCAATATAATCAATTTTTTCCAGGAGTAAAACAGGGGTTAACTGCCAAACAAAACTCAAAATGGGTTGCCCTGATTCTGTAGTTTGCAAAAACACCCCATATGTGGTCGTAAACTACTGTTTGGCCAAACGGGAGCACATAGAAGGAGGGGAACACCATATGGGTTTTGGAAGGCAGATTTTGCAGGACTGGTTTTGTTTATACCATGTCCCATTTGAAGCCCCCTGTTGCACCCCTAGAATAGAAATTTCAAAAAAGTGACTCCATCTAAGAAAGTACACCCCTCAAGGTATTCAAAACTGGGTTTACAAACTTTGTTAACCCTTTAGGTGTTCCACAAGAGTTATTGACAGATGGAGAAACAATTTAGAAATTTCTATTTTTTGGAAAATTTTCCAATATAATCAATTTATTCCAGGAGTAAAACAAGAGTTAACTGCCAAACAAAACTTAAAATGGGTTGCCCTGATTCTGTAGTTTGCAGAAACACCCCATATGTGGTCGTAAACTACTATTTGGCTAAACGGCAGGACATAGAAGAAGGGGAACGTCATATGGTTTTTGGAAGGCAGATTTTGCTGGACTGGTTTATTTACATCATGTACCCTTTCAAGCCCCCTGATGCACCCCTAGAGTAGAAACTCCATAAAAGTGACCCCATCTAGGAAACTACGGGATCAGGTGGTTGTTGTTTTGGGACTATTTTAGGGGTAAATATGATTTTTAGTTGCTCTTCATTACGCTTTTTTGAGGCAATGTAACAAAAAAAAAAATTAAAAATTGTTTCTACATTCGCTATTTAGTTTTGTGGAACACCTAAAGGGTTAACATAGTTTGTAAAGTAACTTTTGAATACCTTGAGGCGTGTAGTTTCTTAGATGGGGTCACTTTTTTGGAGTTTCTAGTCTAGGCTACATCAGGGGGGGCTTCTAATGGAACATGGTGTCAAAAAAAAAACTGTCCATCAAAATCTGCCTTCCAGAAACCGTATGGAGTTCCCTTCGTTCTATGCCCTGCCGTGTGGCTATATAGCCATTTACGACCACATATGGGGTGTTTCTGCAAACTACAGAATCAGGGCCATAAATATTGAGTTTTGTTTGGCTGTTAACCCTTGCTTTATTACCGGCAAAAAGGATTCAAATGGAAATTTTGCCCAAAAATGGGTGTTTTGGCACCGTTTTTATTTTATATTTTTAACACCGTTCATCCGAGGCGTTTGGTCAAAAGTTATTTTTATAGCGACGAGTTTTACGCACGCGACGATGCCCAATATGTATGGCTCTCAGACTTTGGAGACACTAAGCAGGCATCCTAAAAACTGCGGCCCTCCAGATGTTGTAAAACTACAATTCCCACCATGCCCTGCTGATGGCTGTAGGTTGTCTGGGCATGCTGGGAGTTATAGTTTTACAACATCTGGAGGGCCGCAGTTTGAGGATGCCTGCTCTAAAACTAATATTTTTTTGGGGAAAAAAAATTGTTTCCGTGTCTCCAAAGTCTGAGAGCCATAGTTTTTTATGTTCTCTAGTGGACTGTTGGGGATTATAAAAATGTAGTACTCCATGGAAGTGTGATACTCCCTGAAGCAATTGATAATGCAGAGGCCCGGATGATCGGGGCACGTGTCACATTGAGTAGTGGTGTCCTTCCGTATCCCCCTCTTGTGACACACTCTGCATCTTTTTTGGGTTCGTCCCTTCTTTCCAGTATGGGGGACCACACCTGGAAAGTGTTGGCCAGGGACGATCCGGGCGCCTCCAATTCCCGAGGTACTCCGGCCTGCTCTTTCCCGGTCCGAAAAGATCAGGTCTTTGAGGACTGCCTCATAGAATTGGAGGAATGTCCCTGTGCTGCCAGCGCTTCGGGATAGTACAAAAGAGTTGTACATGGCAACCTGCACCAAGTAGACCGCAACTTTTTTGTACCATGCCCGGGTTTTGCGCATGGCATTATATGGCTTGAGGACTTGATCAGAGAGATCAACTCCTCCCATATACCGATTGTAGTCGACGATACAATCGGGCTTGAGGACCGTTGCCGCGGTACCTCGCACAGGGACTGGGGTGGTGCTGTTACCGTGGATTGTGGACAGCATAAGGACATCCCTCTTGTCCTTATATCTGACCAGCAACAGGTTTCCACTGGTAAGTGCACGGGTCTCACCCCTGGGGATAGGTACCTGGAGGGGGTGGGCAGGGAGGCCGCGTTGATTTTTCCGCACGGTCCCACAAGCGAACGTGGATCTGGCGGCAAGGGACCTGAACAAGGGAATGCTGGTATAAAAGTTGTCCACGTACAAGTGGTAACCGTTATCCAGCAGTGGGTACATAAGGTCCCACACGAGTTTCCCGGTAACACCCAGAGTGGGGGGACATTCTGGGGGTTGAATCCGGGAATCTCGCCCCTCGTACACACGAAATTTGTAAGTGTACCCTGAGGTACTCTCACAAATTTTGTATAGCTTCACGCCATACCTCGCCCGCTTTGTGGGAATATATTGGCGGAAACTGAGTCTCCCCTTGAACGCAACGAGAGACTCATCAACCGCGACCTCCCTTCCAGGTACGTAGGCCTGCTGAAATGTGGCCCCAAAGTGATCGATGACCGGCCGTATCTTATACAGCCGGTCATAGGCAGGATCACCTCGGGGTGGACATGCTGCATTATCGGAATAATGCAGACATTTCCGGATGGCCTCAAACCGGGGACGTGTCATAACCATACTGTACAGTGGGGTCTGGTATAGGACGTCCCCACTCCAGTATTGTCTGACACTGGGTTTTTGGACTAGACCCATATGCAGCACGAGGCCCCAAAATGTCCTCATCTCGGCTGCACTGACCGGCGTCCAGCCACCGGGTCTAGCCAAAAATGAGCCTGGGTTTTGAGCGACGAACTGTTGGGCATACAGATTCGTCTGCTCCACCATCAGATTCACCAGTGGGTTACTGAAAAAAAAACTAAAATAGTCAATTTCAGTAAACCCCACTGTGGGAATCTGGATTCCAGGATTGCCAGCAAAATCCGGAATCTCAGGCTCAAAGTCCACTGGGGGACACCAGCTAAGTTCATCGGCAGGGGGCTCCGGTGGACTTATTTGGTGGGCCGGGAAACCAAGTGGCAGGGGGGGGTCTGGGGATTAGATGGATCAGAAAGAAAGAAAGAAAAGAAAGTTTAGTAAAAGTTTTTTTTTTTCCCTAACTTTTCCCTTCTTTCCCTTCCTAACGGTGCCTCTCCCTCACTGACCCTAACCTACCTGGGTGGCGATGGGTGCAGGAGGGTGATGGACTACGATTAGGGGGACTCAGGAGCTGGACGCTGGACGGTGCTGCACGGTCAGGGTGCTGGACAGGAAGAGGAGGGGAGAGAGGAGCGCAGGAAGTTTGAATCTCGCGCCTCTCTCCCCTGCACCAATCAGCACCCTGGACAGCAGCGTTCAGCACCAGGGCCAGCGCCGCCTCTCCAAATCCTCGGACTGCGATAGGTGGTGTATAATTACGCCACCGATCGCAGTCTTTTTCCGGTTCATCGGGTCACAGGACACCCGAATGGACCGGAAACGCAGAAAACCGCAGGTCTGAATTGACCTGCGGTTTTCTGCGATCGTCGATACGGGGGGGTCAAATGACCCCCCCCTGCATTGTTACGGGATGCCGGCTGAATGATTTCAGCCGAAATCCCGTTCCGATTAACCCCCGCGGCGACGGAATAGCAAATTAAAGCCATGACGTACCGGTACGTCATGGGTCCTTAAGGATTCGGGAACCATGCCGTACCGGTACGTCCTAAGTCCTTAAGGGGTTAAATGGGTGGAATAAATAAGGCCACGGCCATCTTTATTAAAGATTAGCTTAAAGTTAATTAACAATAAATCATCATAAAAATAAATCATCAATGAATTAACTCATCATCAATATCTTATTAACAAACCAATAATTAGACCAGCCATCAGCTCGGCCTAAACTACTGACTCAACTCGTCCGCTCACCTTATCAGTGAGCGACTTTTACCCTCCTTCTAATAAAGCAGCCGTGACAAAAATAAAAAGAGGGAAAGGCGGGCGGGGGCAGCAATCTTTCCTCAGGTACTCGTCTGGCAGCACACGGCTGGCAGACACCGCTTCTTATAACCCTAGCCTGGTCCCAGCCCAGAACTCCCACCCAATCCCATACCTGTTGCTGGGCATCCCTACTCCATTCTGCCCGGCAACGTGATTCCATAGGTGCCCCCCTGACCCAATCAATGACCTCTGCTACTCTGCCCGGTAACCTTCCTATTATTAGCCCTGAACCTCACTTTCTTGGCGGGAAAATTCTCGCCCAAACTCCTAAATGCAAGAACTCTGGGATGATTATAATCCCATGAGGATCCCTCCATTTTTCTTTTTCGGGATCCTGACATGGGATTATAAATCATACCCAAACCCTATAACCAAATACCCAATAGCTTAATCAATACAAAATACACGTGGAAACCTTAAATGGGTGGAATAAATAAGGCCACGGCCATCTTTATTAAAGATTAGCTTAAAGTTAATTAACAATAAATCTTCATAAAAATAAATCATCAATGAATTAACTCATCATCAATATCTTATTAACAAACCAATAATTAGACCAGCCATAAGCTCGGCCTAAACTACTGACTCAACTCGTCCGCTCACCTTATCAGTGAGCGACTTTTACCCACCGGAACATGCCGACTAAACAGGCGGCATGGGCCCCACCCCACCAACTGCTAACTCAATCATCGTCTGCAAGTTTAAATTAAAAATGTCCAAACCAATTGCTGACAAATGGATTTTATCTGAAAAATAGAGGCCGGGCAAACCACCTTCAAGGTCCACGTGACGAAAAGAGAATCCCCAGACTAGCGGCATAAAACGAGCCATAATCCTATAAATTCGAATCCTATCCAAGTACTTAAAGTTTGGATAAGACAACCATAGCAAACGAGGAATCATTTTGGAAAAAACAAGACGGGCGTCAGGAAACAACTGCCTTGTTCTGACCATAGTACTCTTCATACAAAAGGCCAACTCAATGGTACTGAACTTGCCCACATCATTGGCTTCTGTATGAAAAATAATAACATCAGGGTCTGGGTATAACGAACACATCTCTAAAACTATATCCAATAAACCCTCCCATCGCAAACCCCTAACTCCATTCCAATATACTCTAACGATGTCTGTAGACCAGGACAGATTGTCACCGTACGATCTTTCCAAAGCTCTTCTATGGGCCCAATGCACGAAAGAATGGCCGATGATCCATACGGTGAGCCCTGTGAAAGCTATAAACAAAAGAGAGTTAAACAACGGTAAAATCAGGACGAATATATAGTTTAAAACGATTCGATGACCATCTACCAATACTCTTTATTACGGACGTACTCAAACCAGACTCCGCTGCCTACGTGGCAGCACCGATCCGAAAGGAATGCGACGTGAGGCGAAAACCCTCAAGTCCCAAATCCCTTAAACATCTTGCAAGAACAGACCTGAACTGATACTGTGTCAATGGAGAAGCATTCGCATGAATAAAAAACCTGCTACCACCCACCGGTCTGACATGCCCATACCGAGAAAACATACTCACCGGACAAATAGAACCCGACCTGACCTTGTCCATACGAATCCAAGTACCCTTACCTGATTGATCCACTTTGGATGATGGAAGAAAAATTAAAACATAGTTATCATGAATATGAACGTGCTGAGACTCCAAGCCTAAACTTGACCTTCCATTCTTAGGAAACAACTCACCAATTCTAAACACACCAAAAAACATACAACAAAACGCAGTGGAAAAAAGCAATGCTTCGAAATCCTCCAAGCAAACCCTAGAAGTAGCGTGACATAATGTCCCCAACAACATTTACCTCGCCTGTATCCTTTCAAAACCTGCTTGATCAAGAAATAATCTAAAACGGAAGGGGAACCTAAAATTCGAAGAAAAAAGGAAATCCCAGACAAAACTCTCAAAACTGTAGCATAAGCCAAACCATCCTGAAATAACGTTGAGCAAAAAGCTAAAGCCGAAACCTCGCCACAGACATAAGGGGACCAACCTCTACCAGCAGCAAAGCGACACCAACGACCCCAAGACCGAACGTAATCCAACCATGTTGCAGGAGCCACCGACGACTGCAAGTACGACATGCCTAGGACCAAATCAGATTCCACAGATGCTCGGGGTATAGCTCCCCCTCCGGGTCGGCCCTTTCTGCTAGCCGATGAAATCTCTGAAACTAAAAAAGGGACAATGAATCAGCAATGGAGTTATCTATTCCAGGAACATGACGAGCCTTCAGCCAAATATTTAATTTCAAACACAAAATAACTAAATTACGTAACAACCTAACTACCAACGGACACTTAGACGACAAACAATTAACTGCAAACAAAGCACCCTTATTATCAGAATGCAAAATAATCCTTTTATTAGAGAAAAAACTACCCCACATAACTAAAGCTACCACTACAGGGAACAGCTCCAACAGAACAATATTCTTAGTGACCCCATTCGACACCCATGCCGGATGCCACTCTGCAGCACACCAATGCCCGTTCCAATATGCACCGAAACCACACGAACCGGCAGCATCAGTAAATAAATCCAAAGATGAAGCCACAACAAAATCATCCTGCCAATGCGACCTACCATTATACTGCTGAAAAAATTCCAACCAAACCACAAAATCTTCTTTAACCTCTTTGCACAAACTAATATGAAAAGCTGGATTCCTAATGCCTGAAATTTTTGAAGACAACTTCCTGCAAAATACTCGCCCCATCGGCATTACTCTACTAGAAAAGGCTAACATGCCTAAAATCGACTGAATCTCTCTCACCGTAGCTTTATGCCTTTTCAACAAATCAGACAAAACCGCGCATATCTTGGTAACCTTTTGCAATGGGAGACAACACACACCCTTTTTGGAATCAATGACTATTCCCAAGTACTCTAAATGATTAACAGGGCAAACAGTCTTATCCTCTGCGAGCGGAACACCAAACTCAGAACATACTGCAAAGAAAGACTCCAACAATTCAGAACACACCGAAGAGCCTGCCGGACCAATGAACAAAAAATCATCCAAATAATGCGTCACTGCTCCTCGCATACACTTTACCGATACCGTCCATTCAAGAAAAGAGAAAAAAACTTCTAAATAAAAACATGATAAAGAACATCCCATAGGGAGACATCTATCAAAGTAAAATAAACCGTTAAAATGAAAACCTAAAGAATTAAAACATGAAGGATGAACCGGCAATAAGCGAAACGCGGACTGAATGTCCGCTTTCACCATTAAAGCGCCTTTGCCACAGCTCCGCACAAAATCTACAGCAGAATCAAAGGTGGCATATTTAACAGAGCATAATGCCTTATCGATTTCATCATTCAATGCTGCCCCATGAGGAAATGGTGGTGAATTAAACGATAAGCATTAGGCTCCTTTTTAGGGACCACCCCTAATTGAGAAAGGTGAAAATTAGCAAAAGGAGGAGAGGAAAAAGGACCTGCAATCCTACCTAAAACCAATTCCTTTGCTAATTTGGATTGAACAACTGAAGGGAACTGATCAACAGAAGACAAATTATTAGCCCATTCACAACCCAAACCAGAAAATGACGGTAACCGAAAACCAAAACTATCCAGAAGCAACTCCGCCATCATGAAATTTGGGTATCGCTCGAGCCAAGGACGCATGTTCTCCAGATTTACTGGCGTCCAAGCTCTTAGCCACTCTTTTGTGGAAGGCTGGGTCGGCATGTTAGCTCTTTTATAACCCCGAACCAGCGGATGGCTACCTCCACAAAAAGCACACTCATGACGGTACTTGCAAGATGCAGGCCATCTACACTGCGATTCATTAAATGCAAAGCAAGTGCCTTTCTTAAATAACTGCGAATGCGAGGCTGAAGGAGTTGACTGTTGCCTTGCAGCAGCAAAGGATGAACGCTGCGGTAACAATAAGTTCGGCCACAGACCAACATCCTTTGCGCCCCAATGCATGCTGGGGTACACCGACAGCCTTTGTCTGAAACCTTCATCATATACAAACCATCCAATTCCCCCAAAATTTTTATACGCCTCTAACACATTATCTAAATGCTGAAAAAGGCCAGAACACTTCATAGGAAATTTCTCTCCCATCACGCTACAAAAAATACAGTATGCTTGGAGCCAATTATTAAAAGTCCGGGGAATAGGACGTCTTCTGTCTTCCTCAGACTTATCTTCCCGCTTCTCTAGTTTTGTAACAAAATCCTTAGAAGTGGGAAGAAGAGATAACATATCTACAAATTCATTTCTCAATATCTTCTCTTTCACCGACATGGAGAGATGAAAACCTAAAGGAGATAATTCACATTTCTTTATAACACATTTCGGAAACACCTTTGCGTTTCGCAACCACTGGCCTGGGGAGAGATTCCTCACTATATGAATCCCTACCCACCTCCTGACCGGAAAACCGCCAAGCGTCCAAAAAAATTTCCTGCCACACCAGCCGGCTCAGGATGAGGGGGAGGGGGGGGGGGGGGGGGGCAAAGTTCTTTAGGGAAGAAAGTGCAGAAGACAAAGAGGCAATGACAGTACTCAGACCACTGGTGCACTCACCACCCTCAGAAGCAGAAGCCTGGACACCTACAGAGGATCGAGGGAAGTCCTGTAGCTGTGGTCCATCTTCCAGGCACGCACTCCCCTGGCGCTCAACACCTAAGTGTAGCTGCTGGGAGGAATGCTGCACAGGCCGCCTTCCATCTCTGCGACTTCCTCGCCTCCTTGACTGGACCGGAACGTTGGTGGCATCAGTGGAAGCTCTCCCTGCCGAAGACATCTCTGGAGCAGAACCCGAACTCTGAGGATCGCAGGAGGAACTGAAATTCTGGTCCGAGATTTCCGGGGACACCAATTCCAGACGCACCGCCGACGTCATCAAGCTGCTGCTGCTTCCGGCGCACTCATTTGTAGAGGAACCGCATCTCTCAAGCCTCTTCCTCTCCTGACAGGACCTGTGTGGGGAAGGAGAAAAATCTGTGCGTTGCCTCTTCTCCCTTCCAGAAGAGTGCAGCGCAGGCAACATGGAGGGAGCACCCGGATTGTCAGCCACCACCGCTGACTGTTCAGAAACCGCACTGGAAGCGCCTACCACTGCAGGGGCAGCTGAAGGGGAAGACATCTCAGCCAGGCAGGACTCAAGCCATAACGCTGTGTCGCCATCTCCAGCACGCCTCCTAAGTTCCGCAACGAAATCCTCCATCAGGTAAAGAACGGGAACGAACACCAATCCTTCACAGGGAGAGAGCAGCAGGCAGAAACGGGCAGAAATCTTTCCTCAGGTACTCGTCTGGCAGCACACGGCTGGCAGACACCGCTTCTTATAACCCTAGCCTGGTCCCAGCCCAGAACTCCCACCCAATCCTATACCTGTTGCTGGGCATCCCTACTCCATTCTGCCCGGCAACGTGATTCCATAGGTCCCTCCCTGACCCAATCAATGACCTCTGCTACTCTGCCCGGTAACCTTCCTATTATTAGCCCTGAACCTCACTTTCTTGGCAGGAAAATTCCCGCCAAAACTCCTAAATGTAAGAACTCTGGGATGATTATAATCCCATGAGGATCCCTCCATTTTTCTTTTCGGGATCCTGACATTTACACCAGTTTGATAAATCTCCCCCGTTGTTCTTTTTGTGGGAAATAGCATTATGTAATACACAATATGTAATATAATTTTTGATGCAAAGTGGGTTTTCTGATATATGGTTCTATTATACAATAATTATTGTTATTTATTCTGCCGCTTTAATTTCCTTACACTAGGTGGTGGGGGCCCCCATCTCATTTTGTTATGGGCCCCTATCAATTATAGTTAAGCCCCTGCATGGAGCTATACGTGCTCCCAAAGTTTCATTCACTTTAATGGTGCCATTATAGTGATCGCCTGCTGTCCATTACTAGGCCGCAGCTGAAGCCTGTGCTTTCATAGTACCAGAGCAGTGATGTCCTCAGCCACTTCACCGCCAGTACAAGAAGTACTGTATATGCAGACAGCATGCTGTAACGTTACAATGATGGCTGCTCCCCTGCCGGATACTAACAGGACGCCATTGATGATGAGACTTGGATGAATTTAAGATGTAAAATTACCTTACGTTTATGTCAGACGCCATGATGCATAATTTCTAAGTGACAGTTTTACAGTTTTTACCTAGGTGGGAACGGCTTAACTGTGTGCACCACCCACTGACTATGTACTGAGAGGAAACTGCTATACAGCTCCTTTGGGTCCTGGCCTTGGAGTCATGAAGCCATTGAGACAGCAGACAATTGATGCTGCAATTTGGAAAATATAGGCAGTGACATAGGGGTTAATTTCATGTTGTGATTTACTGGTAACGTATTATTTTCTGTGCACATGGTTATGAATGGGCAACAAATAGTTAACACTGGCAGTGTTAGCCTTAGGTTGCCAGGGTGATGGGCTGGTCCTACCCCCTGGTTAGTGAGTCTAAGCTGAGCAGAGCTGGACACAAGACGTAAATGTGTTTGCTCCTACCAAGTAGGCCCAGAGTGAAGCCTTATCCAGGAAAACACCATTCCTGAGATGGGAAAGCTGCAAGGGTACAACTTAACTGAGAGAACTATCCCTGAGAGAAAGAGAGCAGACATCTTTGAAGGTTTAAAACCACTTCAGAGGCCGTGCATTGGATTCAAACACTAAAGTATCTGCTTGTTTATGGAATAAGATTTTACCACTGTGGAAAGGGTATCTTGCTTCTGTGCCCGCCACCGTTTGAGAGGGACTGACCATCTGGATCTTAGATCGCAGAAAGAGTTAATGAGTACAGGATTAAATTCCTTGGATTGTTTGGAGAGACTGCAAAGTGTACTTGGAGAGAGACAGGTATTTCTCTACACCTCCTCTTCTTATCTTGTCTGCTTTCTGTAGGTGTTACAGCCGTATCCTAGGTGGTACTGGGTCCAGGATAAGCTAAATTGTCAGAAACACACATGTGCTTCCTTCTTCTAGGCCTAGCTAGGCTTTACTAGACTAGACTAGACTAGAATTTCTAGCACCTCTGTTTATATAGAGGGTGACACGGACCCCATCTAGTGGTGGCTATAAATATGGCCTGTTGTTACCATGTGCACATAAACTGTGTAAAGTAATTAACACTGAAGAGGACAGTATACTACTACAGAGGGATCTGGATAGACTGGAGGCTTGGGCAGATAAGTGGCAGATGAGGTTTAACACTGACAAATGTAAAGTTATGCACATGGGAAGGAATAATGCAAGTCACCCGTACATACTAAATGGCAAAACACTCGGTAACACTGACATGGAAAATTATCTAGGAATTTTAATAAACAGCAAACTAAGCTGCAAAAAACAGTGTCAGGCAGCTGCTGCCAAGGCCAATAAGATAATGGGTTGCATCAGAAGGGGTATAGATGCCCGTGATGAGAACATAGTCCTACCACTTTACAAATCACTAGTCAGACCACACATGGAGTACTGTGTACAGTTCTGGGCTGCTGTGAACAAGGCAGACATAGCAGAGCTGGAGAGGGTCCAGAGGAGGGCAACTAAAGTAATAACTGGAATGGGGCAACTACAGTACCCTGAAAGATTATCAAAATTAGGGTTATTCACTTTAGAAAAAAGACGACTGAGGGGAGATCTAATTAATATGTATAAATATATCAGGGGTCAGTACAGAGATCTCTCCCATCATCTATTTATCCCCAGGACTGTGACTGTGACGAGGGGACACCCTCTGCGTCTGAAGGAAAGAAGGTTTGTACACAAACATAGAAGAGGATTCTTTACGGTAAGAGCAGTGAGACTATGGAACTCTCTGCCTGAGGAGGTGGTGATGGTGAGTACAATAAAGGAATTCAAGAGGGGCCTGGATGTATTTCTGGAGCGTAATAATATTACAGGCTATAGCTACTAGAGAGGGGTCGTTGATCCAGGGAGTTATTCTGATTGCCTGATTGGAGTCGGGAAGGAATTTTTTATTCCCCTAAAGTGGGGAAAATTGGCTTCTACCTCACAGTTTTTTTTTGCCTTCCTCTGGATCAATTTGCAGGATGACAGGCCGTACTGGATGGACAAATGTCTTTTTTCGGCCTTATATACTATGTTACTATGTTACATACATATGCAGGTATTATATATTAAAGCATATACATGTTAATCCTTTGCAGTATACAGCGACTCTTGGATGATGCAGAATGAAGCAGTAGATGTTTGCTTTTGCATAGTGAGTGTATGTACTTATACATTTGTATATATGTGGACAGCTGTCATTTGTCAGCCAGGTCTGTTTTTTATTCCTGGATCATGGTCACTACACTGTCCTGGTGATAGTTCAGTGGATTCAAAGCTGCAAAACTATTTTCCACATGTAGAACATGAAGATTAGACTGAAACCTCTTTTTGGTCATTTGGTGCCACCTAGTGTAATTTTAAGGCATTACAAGTCTTTAATTGTTTTCAGTCAGTAAACAGATATTACTCCATTTGACAATTGTGTTCTGGATAACATAATCCATACAGTGTCAGACAAGAAGGAACCATCTTGAAGGCACCAAGATCTGCCGTACATGTATGGTGGATGCCGTCTAGGGGTCCACTGCATCATGCACTGTGCTGGACAAATCATCAATAAGATCTAAAAGGTTATTTGTGAAATGGTTACAAGACTGGGTTTCCACATTCAGTTTTTTTCTACAGTTTTTGAAGCCAAAGCCAGGACTGAAATCAGAAAAGAGAAGACTCTGTCTTCTTTATACGTGTCTATTTATGACATGTTCCTGGCTTTGGCTTTAAAAACTGCATCCAAAAACCGGAATGTGGAAACAGCCTGAGAATTAGGCCTCAATGCACACAGCCGTTGTTTGGGTCCGCATCCAAGCCGCCGTTTTTGCGGCCCGGATGCGGACCCATTCACTTCAATGGGGCCGCAAAAGATGCGGACAGCACTCCGTGTGCTGTCCACATCCTTTGCTCTGTTCCGTGGCCCCGCCAAAAAAATAGAACATGTCCTATTCTTGTCCGTTTTGCGGACAAGAATAGGCATTTCTACAATGGGCCGCAAAAAACGGAACGGTCGTGTGCATGAGGCTTTTGACCCTAGTTCCAAAATGTAGATTCCTACACTGGCTTCAGATGGGTATCAGAGGTTGGGCTCACTGGAGGATCCTCTGGCCAGTTCAACCTGAAGCCGCCAGTTGTAAGAAAAATGTAAACTTTCGGAATGACCTGGATTTCTGCTTTGATTAGACAGAGAAGGACCAGAAGGGGGCATACAGTATGTCTCACGAATAAAGGTAAGAAGATTACCTGCGGTACTAATTATTTTCCTGAGGACACAGATTTTGGTGAGAGTGCTTCTTTAAGTTAGAAGGTAAGTATGGAAAGTCAACTGTTCATTACATAATAAACTATTGCTCCATTATTGTATTCAATAGATTTTCTACACTTTCAACCACTTTATCTTTGCAGCCAAAGCAGGGGCATAACTGATTTGTATAACTGGCATGCAGTATAACATTTCCCCTGTAGTGGCCACTGTTGGGAAAAAAAATATACGTCTTTTGGTTATTTACCCCATGGTAACAAGTGGAATTTGGGAGTTTCAGAAGCCATATCTGTATTGATTGCCGAATTAGCTTTGGGGGTTGACTTGAAGAGATAACCCTTTAATAGAAAAACAAAACATAGGGTAGTTTAGATTAACCATTTTATATCAAAAGGTTCTAAAAGGCTACTAAAAGCCACTCACATAATTTATATTTTTCAAATCTAGAATTGTTTCTTCCCCGTGAGATCAGAGTCTGGGCGTCCTGTGGAGATGTGCGATCCTAATGACTGGGTGCACAGTAAATAGCTGGATAAAGGCCCAATTCACAAGCTGAATTTGCATAATGTTATGTTTATGGTGTTTATTGCTTTCATGTGTGGTTTGCAGCGTATATAAAAAAGAAAATTCCACATATGGTTGCAGGGGCTTATAGCAATAAGTAATCTTACAGCAGATGCTAGCTAATGAGGTTAATGATATTTTAAGTGCTCACAGAATAATTTCTCATTTAGATTGCATGACTTCCACTTAGGACATTTAATCCAACCGTCGTTTTCATGTTTTAGAATTTATTTAGCTTGTCTATTTTTAAATTGCAGACATTAGATTTATGAGAAGACAGCCACAAAACATTGACCTTTTAATGTTGGATTCCTAATGGTCCTCATTCTCTGTCCGTGGCATGTATAACAATCTTCAGATATCATAGTCGGTGGTGGAAGTAGTAAACCAGCCATACTTTATTAGCAATTATGAATGTACCTTGTGTGCCAGTAGTAAATTCAGAATTTTTTTTGTTGTCAAATTTTGTCAAGAAAGTCGATTTGTTACAAATTACCTCATAACGAGTTGACTTCCATTGTATGGAGTGGGTGCAATGAGTATATATATATATATATATATATATATATATAGATCCATAGAAAAAAGTCATTTGTTCTCCACCTCTGGTGACGTACCGCCAGTGTGCGCCGCCTAATAGGGGAAGTAAGGGCTGACACATGCGCAGTGGTGAGGCATAGACGCGCAGAACCAGCGTGTATCTCCGCGGACTAAGACGCCATCCTCCTCTTTCACTCCACAACCCTCCAGCGAGGTACAGTTGTTTGTTTGATTTTAATAGCACTATGCACTTTATCATACGCACTATGATTATGGAATGTTTGTATTCAATATCACAGCTACAATGATATAGCTTATATGACTGAGTTCTATGCAGTCTCTACTCACTTGGATATGTGGTGTTAATTTATAAATTGGTAACATCCCCATAAAGGGGAGTGTATGTTTTTTGTATTGGTTGATTAATCGATTGATAACAGGCTTACTATGTGTTTATACTGGCACTCATGCACTTTATGTTTCACCTGACTTGAGAAAGGTTCTGTGAGAGAACCGAAACGTTGTCACTTGATATGTGTGAATAAAGAGCACATTTTATTTTTAAGGAGTGCTGCGGATCTTCATTATATTATATATATATATATATATATATAGTAGAAATTGTCTCTGGTAGGCAGGTTAAGCGGACGCAACACAGAGGCAAGACCACGGTTAAAAAACAAAAGTTCAGTGTTTATTCAAACCAAAACAAGCAGAAAAGGAAAAACAACACTTTACAGGGTCTTGGTGTTAATTCACACATTAAGATTCCACAAACCACCTGGCAGTCCACAGCAGGCTGCTCTCATGCGGCTCTCAGCCTGGCAGCGTGGTAGGTCCCCTCAGCTCCCAAAACACAGAGATTCCACAGTTCCAGTATCACTTGGAGAATCACACCACCCCCAGCTGAGCTGCTGGCTGGGTTTTTAAACCCCAGCCCAAAACCTGGCCTGGATGTGGGGAACAGCCTCCCACCCTGCTCTTTGGCTGCTCCCAATAAGAACCGGCCCGGATTGGCTTTACAGCCATACTAAGTACAACAGTGTCAGCGAGCACTAGCTGCCGCTGACACACAAAATTACCAGTTCTTATCTCACCGAGGCCAGGAACCTCAGTGACACGTACCTTCCGTCAATGACAGACCCCTGCGCCTTCCTACAATATATATACAGTACAGACCAAAAGTTTGGACACACCTTATCATTCAAAGAGTTTTCTTTATTTTCATGACTATGAAAATTGTAGATTCACACAGAAGGCATCAAAACTATGAATTAACACATGTGGAATTATATACATAACAAACAAGTGTGAAACAACTGAAAATATGTCATATTCTAGGTTCTTCAAAGTAGCCACCTTTTGCTTTGATTACTGCTTTGCACACTCTTGGCATTCTCTTGATGAGCTTCAAGAGGTAGTCCCCTGAAATGGTTTTCACTTCACAGGTGTGCCCTGTCAGGTTTAATAAGTGGGATTTCTTGCCTTATAAATGGGGTTGGGACCATCAGTTGCATTTAGGAGAAGTCAGGTGGATACACAGCTGATAGTCCTACTGAATAGACTGTTAGAATTGGTATTATGGCAAGAAAAAAGCAGCTAAGTAAAGAAAAACTAGTGGCCTTTACTTTAAGAAATGAAGGTCAGTCAGTTAGCCAAAAAATTGGGAAAACTTTGAAAGTAAGGGCTATTTGACCATGAAGGAGAGTGATGGGGTGCTGCGCCAGATGACCTGGCCTCCACAGTCACCGGACCTGAACCCAATCGAGATGGTTTGGGGTGAGCTGGACCGCAGAGTGAAGGCAAAAGGGCCAACAAGTGCTAAGCATCTCTGGGAACTCCTTCAAGACTGTTGGAAGACCATTTCAGGGGACTACCTCTTGAAGCTCATCAAGAGAATGCCAAGAGTGTGCAAAGCAGTAATAAAAGCAAAAGGTGGCTACTTTGAAGAACCTAGAATATGACATATTTTCAGTTGTTTCACACTTGTTTGTTATGTATATAATTCCACATGTGTTAATTCATAGTTTTGATGCCTTCATAGTCATGAAAATAAAGAAAACTCTTTGAATGAGAAGGTGTGTCCAAACTTTTTGTCTGTACTGTATATATATATATATATATATATATATATATATATACACACACACATATATACAGTATGTGTGTGTGTATATATATATATATATATATATATATATATGTTTTGTGAGGTATTGACGGGCTTCATGGCTGCTAGGGGAAATTCATGGCAGGAGTTTCCATGTCTTCCCCATCAGTCATCAGTTCTGAGGCAGCACCAGGTACCACAATCAGTCTGGGATTCGAGCCCAGCCCAGACTGTCAGTCAGGGTGAGTTAGGGATATGTTATGTTTAGTTAGAGCCCAGCCAGGCGAGTGTTTATTATTTTGTATAATTGTTTATGTTTACACGGATGTTCCGCAATAAAGCACAATGTTTGGACCTTTGTGTCTGGCAAAGATATCTGTGAGAATGACCCCCGAAAAGGAGCTAATCCCCTACAATTTGTGGAGGATGCGTGCAAGTGTCCGTGCTGAAAAGTAAAAAGCAATGCGGTTTCTAGGGGCAATGGCAACTCAGAAGCCTGTCTGTTCATTGGAGAAGGTGCATCTGGCGTTAATCTGGATTTTCTTTTCTGTGATGTCGTCTGTAGGAAGTGGCCCGGTTTGGCGGAAAAGAGTGGAGTGCCGGAGGAAAAGTGGATGTATGCCGTTGCCAAGGGCAACTGTCGGGAAGACAAAGAGGTGGAGAGTGGTGTGGCTCTCAGGAGTGCCTGCGTGTTCTGCGATTGGGTACAGAGTCCTAAAGTGTGCGGCTGGAGTGACCGTATGGAAGGAGACTGGAGTCAAGGTGTTTCCGATGGCAATGACTACACCGACGAGGAGTCTGCCGGTGTTCCGGATACCAGAAACCAAGAGAAGGCTGGTGAACTTGGTAGAGACGTCCTGGGAATATCCTCATCTCCAGAGACTACCGAATCCACGACGTGAGGGCGGTAAGACTGTTCCTGTTGATAATTTTGTGGCAGTCCCAGTTAGCCGGCTGGATCGGTGACTGAAAAATCACAGAGGCGAGAAACTGTCTCAGAATTGTATTACATTGGGAAAAACGCAGTGTCTGAACAGGCGGGTAAGCTTGTTGCAGTTACTCCCTCGCAGCAACCTGCAGGGGAGAAGGTTTCTGTGTCGCCCAAAGAGCCTGTGATCAAAGCTTGATTTGGGGTGGTGAAAGTCAGAGATCCCATGCTAGCCCAGGTAAGAGGTAGCATGATGGCCGCCCCAGAGACTGATAGAGTGTTAAATGTACGGGACAATTATGTGGATGATACGGACTATCAGGTGGTTCTCACTGAGGGAATGTTAGCCCGTAATTTCCCCTTATGCTTGGAGGTTTTGAGTAATGGAGACACTTCTGCAGAGAGTGACAAAACTCCTAGAGAACCTGTACCTGTCCCTTTAAATGATAATGTGAAGGAGCTGCACATTGAGAACAAGGGTGCAGATAAGACAAGTGAAAGTGTCAAGTTACTTGAACAGCATAATGACAATTTATGAAATTAGTTATTGGACGGCTTAGGTGCCTAAGAAGTCGCGGGATGCCATGTTAAGGCACAAGCTACCCGAAAACTTTCACCCTGCACGTAAGTTCTCTGACAGACTCCCTCTGACACGGTATTAATCTACAGGAGGGTCCTCTGTATTTTTATCGAACATTATAATCTTTATACTAGTATCTACTAGTGTTTGTGATTGGAACTATAAATTCGGATCAGCTACAACCCCAAAATTTGCTAGCGAATTACATGTCAATCGAGAATATATCACCTTCCTCAATGAAAGGACTATATGTGCTAGATTGATATACTATTTTGTACACTACTTTTCTGTTAATTATTGGACACCTAGAGCTACTTTTTCTTCCTTTTCTATTTTGAGATTGCTTATACATTGTATTGGTTTTATATTGTCATACTAATTATTTGCATATTTTTATTCTGTGATTTTTTTAATGATATATCCAATACATTGATAATCCTTCATTATCTGTGTCCATTATTTTAAGCATTATATGACTCCAAATCAGAGAGTGTCTGCTATTATATTATCTTTTTCAAGCATAATGACAATGTCGATTTTTGTAAAAGATGTGAACTTGATGTTAAGGTGCTCGTACATGAGGTGAAGTGGGGCTTTTCCTTTTGGTATGGGGACTGTGGGGAAACACTCCTGCAGCTAGTGGTGAAACTCCTGCAGAAGTGGTTTCTAGCCCTTTAAATGAAGTGACCATTAGAAACAATGGTGCTGATAAAATGCAAAATCAAAATGTGACGTCTTGTGAAATAGGTGATGATGATGACATGCCTTTTCCGTTGCAGGATGTGGTCGGGGAAATGGCGCCCCCTGGAGGAAAAGTTATAAAAAAGGCAGAAGGGTTGATAAATATTGTGAACACAGAGTGGAGCAATCCTACTCTGGTGAACATGAAAGAAAGGGTGGCACTCCTATAGGGGGTACCACACATACCAGAGGTGGATATGCAGTCTCCACAGTGTTCTATGATCAATAAAGTAATGTCCCAGGTAGGGATTAACTTGTCAGTGCCTCTAGAGGTCAGCGTTAACAATGACACGAGCGGCATAAGTGACGTATGCGTTGTGACTATAAGCAACTCCGAGAGGGAAGCTAGCAGATCGAAGTCTTGCGAAGTTGAGGTGGTTACTAGTAGTGACCAGATGACAGTTGTATCTGACATGACAAGAGTTAAGTGGGGAGAATTCAGTCTAATGTTTGAGAACCATACCCAGGCCATGGTAAATGACCTGACATGTCGGTACAGCTGCAAGCAGGAAGATGATTCTTTTCTCTCAATACAGCCCCTAGATCTGATAAAGAAAAGACTAGCTGTCTTCACAGAGTCACCGAAGAAAGCTGCAGAGGGGTCAAGGGAGGAGACCCCGAAAGAAATGAGTGAGATGAAGGGTCTACGGCCTGATATCCAGATGAAGAGCAAAGGCGCCAAAGAAATACTGAAAACTGCGGTAGACACCGATAAAGTGCTTGAAGGGACACTGAGTGGAACCCCTACAGGGTCTCCAAACAGAATGGCGATACTCCTATATCTGCTGCCATAGAACCTAGCGAGGAGCAGTTGGACCGGAAGGCCCAAGAGCAAGGCTCTTCCAACAAACTTGTGAGCTCAAAGGATGATGTCGGGAAGAACGTCTATGAGAAGTCTAAGCCAGAGCCTGTTAAGAAAGGGATCTGGAGATGGTGGCGCTGCAGTGCCGACCGAGGCAGAGAACACGGAAGATCTTTCTGCTGAAGCCGTGGACGGGGCTGATGTGGATGCAGAGGCCAAGAGACTCACGGCAGTGGGTAGCCAGGACCTGGTCCCAAAAGACGTCCCCTCCACCTGCAAAGCAGTCCAAGTAGCCAGCAGCCTGCTGGGAAAGGAATACGAGGAGTTGGACGACCAGTATGTGGATCCTGTCTACTACAGTGGGTTGGCTCCCCTGAATTTTTCCCGAAAGAACAGTGTCCTAAGTGAGCCTCTGGAAAAAAAATTCCAGAAGTCGACGAGTCTGGTGAAGAACCCGGTGTCCCCGGTACCTCCTACCTCGATGAGAGAGAGGAAAAGGATTTAAGAGGGCAAGTATATGATGCCGGGTCCAAGAAAACCAAGGCTGAAGAAGTTATGGTCGAGGTGTTGGAGGACGTGAAGTCCTCGGGTGCTGCAGTGACTGAAGGGACAGCTACCGATGTAGAAAAAAACACTAAAGAAGTAGAGGTCTCTGAAACTGCCGCCAAAGCGGGAGAAACCACTGCTGGAAAGAAGTGATGTATGTAAAATAAGCGATTGCAGATAAGCCTGCTCTGCTGAAGGAGCTCGGCAAGGCAAAGGAGAAAGGGTCGGGACACGACCATGACTGGGGCCAGTTCAGTCCAGAGTTGCAGTCCAAAGGACTTGAGGAGCATGTGCAGAAGCCAGGAAATATAAAAAAGAGAGTACCAGCTCATGAGATGGGCAAGAAAATCTCATTGGTCTTATCGGCTCTGTAATAAACTCATGAGGGTGACAAACCAAGCACTGTTATCCTGGGCCTGGAAGAATAAGGGGAAGACTATCGGCCAGGTCGATGCCCGTTCATGAGCATCTGGTTTGATGCTAGTGTTCACCCCTACAGGCTTGAACCGGGGGGGGGGGGGGGGTGGTGGTGTATGTGAGGTAGTGACGAGCCTCATGGATGCTAGGGGAGATTCATGGCAGGAGTTTCCATGTCTTCTCCATCAGTCATCAGTTCTGAGGCAGCATCAGGTGCCACAATCAGTCTGGGATAAGAGCCCAGCCCAGACTGTCAGTCAGGGTGAGAGAATCTTTGTGAAACAGAGTCCTGCTGGAGGCTCTGTACGAGTGGTCTCAGCCGGGCTGGCTGAGGGGCCACGGGGCTAGGTGCTAACCGGAACATTGGGGGATGCCGTGATGCCTGGGTGCAAGGGTCACGAGGCCGGAGTCAGGAGGACTACTGGGCCACACTCCCCCATAAAGGTACTGGACTTGAGACCATGTGTCAACTGTGCTCTGTACAGCCAGGAGGCTGATGAACATTGGACTGGGAAAGCCGCATGTTATGACAGAGTGTTTATTCTTTGGTATAATTGTTTACGTTTACGCGGATGTGCTGTAATAAAGCACAGTGTATGGACCTTGGTGTCTGGCGAAGATATCTGTGAGAATGACCCTCAAAAAGGAGCTAATCCCCCACTATATATATATATATATATGAAGTTCCCGGCGGTGTGTGCTTCCAGGTATGGTGACGTACCTCTCCACGTGACTTCAGGCTCCGGTCATGTGACCCGAGAGCTCCGTAGACCAAATGCTGGTTCAATAGTAAATTTTTTAAGAATCCTTTCCTTCAGGTCTTTCGTGATCACTTTAGTATAAGATGGACCCTTTCTTTTCCCAAACGCGTTTCGGGACACAAAGTCCCTTCATCAGTGAGTAAGGGTCTTCCTCCGGATCCCTGCTTTTTATAGGGAATTGTGGGTTGATGTCATATTGTTAATTCTAAGATCCGGAGCCTGGACTACATGGACATGGATATTGTATAAAACAATTGCAATTTAGCTCTGTATTGTTATTCTAAGCTAAACATAATTTCAAGTGCATTATTGTACAACAAGTGGTAAAAAATTATTTATATCATTACATTAATTTGTTAAAATACTGCCTATTGTCATATATTCATACAATAGGTTACAACTCCTATAAAATTATATAAAAAATTAAAATACTGGATGTACAGTATAATGGGGTCAGTATGTCCAATATACGGGGGAGAATATATTGGACCACAATTATTTTTATTTTGACTCCCACTATTATTTGCAGACATGTGGAACGGTCATGGGTTCCAGGTTCGCCCCCAGCTACGCAAATCTATTTATGGCATATTGGGAAGACAACACCATCGCGCCTAGACTGGGGACAGACCTGGTACTATGGCAACGTTATATTGACGACATTATTTTTGTATGGAAAAATGGTGAACAAGAGATCCAGTATTTTTTTTAGAAGAAATTAACAATAACCCCTATAATCTGAAATTCACCTCAAATATCAGCTCAGGTGCAATCGAGTTTCTAGATATACAAATCACTAAGACCAAGGACAAACTAACATGTAATACTTACCAGAAAGCCACAACCAAAAATGGCTATATATTATTTACAAGTTTCCATCTACCTAAAATGGATTTCAAACATTCCGCAGGGTCAATTTTATAGAATAAAGAGAAACTGCACCGATGAAGAGAAATTTGAGGAAGAAGCGGACAAAATGAAACAATCCTTCATTAATAAGGAATACCCAATAAAATTATTGGAACAATAATATAATTAGATAAGGTGAGAATTTTAGATAGAAATACTTTCTTTGTAAATAAACCAGAACGAAAAGAAAAAATATTGGAAGAAAATCATATGAGGATAGTTCTGCCGTACAATACTGAATATAGAAAAATTAAAAAAATCATTCAGGACCACTGGCATCATATACAAAAAGATAAAGTAATAGGTCCACTTGTTCCACTAATACCTAAGATAACCTTCTCTAAGGCTCCTAACTTGGGCCTAAAGGTGGCACCATCCATCAGAAGAAATGAAAAGAGAATTACTAGTATACAAGAATGGGTAGACCTAGTGTTTTTTTTTAGCTGCGGGAAGTGCTCAAATTGTATGACTACATCGTTTCCAAGGAAGACCACTGAAATAGTATCTACTACAAACTCCCATACTCATTCTATAAAATTATTTCTGACGTGTAGCACTACCAACGTAATATACATTTTGGAGTGCCCATGCCAAAAACAGTATGTTGGGCGAACAAAAAGAACACTTAAAACCCGCATCTCAGAACATACTGTCCTGATCAAAAGTTTAAGACCAATTGAAAAATGGCAAAAAATCCTATTTAGCATGGCTGGATCTTAACAAGGTTCCAAGTAGAGCTTCAACATGCAACAAGAAGAAATGGGAGTGAGACAAAACATTTTTTGAGCATTCAATTTAATGAAAACAACGAATAAACTGAAACAGGCTGTTTTTCAGCTGATCAAAGGTTTAGGACCACACCTCCAAAAAAAAAAAATAAACCCCCCCAAAACAGAAATCCAACTTCCAAATATGAACTCAGTAATGAGTAGCTCCGCCGTTATTGTTTATCACTTCAAAAATTCGTTTCGGCATGCTTGATGCAAGCGTTTCCATGAGGTTAGTGGAAACATTTCTCCAAGTGGTGAAGACGGCCGCACGAAGGCCATCTACTGTCTGGAACTGTTGTCCATTTTTGTAAACTTCCCTTGCCATCCATCCCCAAAGGTTCTCAATTGGATTAAATCAGGGGAACACGCAGGATGGGCCAAAAGAGTGATGTTATTCTCCTGGAAGAAGTCCCTTGTTCTGCGGGCATTGTGTACTGTGGCGTTGTCCTGTTTAAAAACCCAGTCATTACCACACAGACGAGGGGCCTCAGTCATGAGGAATGCTCTCTGCAACATCTGGACATAGCGAGCGACCGTTTGACGCCCCTGCACTTCCTGAAGCTCCATTGTTCCACTGAAGGAAAAAGCACCCCAGACCATTGTGTCACCCCCTCCACTGTGGCGTGTAGAAAACATCTCAGGTGGGATCTGCTTGTCATGCCAGTAACGTTGGAAACCATCAGGACCATCAAGGTTCCATTTTTTCTCATCAGAGAATAAAACTTTCTTCCACCTTTGAATGTCCCATGTTTGGTGCTCTCTTGCAAAGTCCAAACGAGCAGTTCTGTGGCGTTCAAGGAGACGGGGTCTTTAAAGACGTTTTTTGTTTTTGAAGCCCTTCAGTTTCAGATGCCGTCTGATGGTTATGTCAGCACCAGTAAGGGCCTTAAGTAAGGGCCTTAATTTGGGTCGAGGATCGTCCAGTGTCTTGATGGACAGCCAATTGGATCCTCCGGCTCAGTGCTGATGAAATTTTTTGGGGTCTTCCACTTGACTTTTTTGTTCCATAACCCTCAGGATCATTTAAGAATTTAAGAAATTCCAAATGACTGTCTTACTGCGTCCCACCTCAGCAGCGATGGCGCACTGTGAGAGACCCTGCCTATGCAGTTCAACAACCCGACCACGTTCAAAAAGGGAGAGTTTTTTTTGCCTTTGCCATCACAACGTGTGACTACCTGACAGAAAATGACAATGAATCCACATCTTTGCACAGATTTGGCCTTTTAAAGGCATGTGGTCCTAAACTTTTGATCAGCTGAAAAACAGCCTGTTTCAGTTTATTCGTTGTTTTCAATAAATTGAATGTTCAAAAAATGTTTTGTCTCACTCCCATTTCTTCTTTTTGCATGTTGAAGCTCTACTTGGAACCTTATTAAGATCCAGTCATGCTAAATAGGATTTTTTGCCATTTTTCATGTGGTCTTAAACTTTTGATCAGGACTGTATTTCTAACATTAGGAAAGGCTATATCAAACATACAGTTTCAAACCACTTTAAGACTACCCATAATCAGGATCTGTCTGGTCTTAGATATGCAGCAATAGAAAATATAGAAAACAATTGGAGGGGAGGTAATCATATTTGCAGAATGTGCCGCTCAGAGTCACAGAGAATATTCAAATTCGACTCCATAGTACCAAAGGGCCTAAACGCCGAATTGGAGCTTTTCGGCTTTTTATGAGGAACAATGAATGGGGTGGGCACCTCTCGTCGATGGGGAAACGTGGCATATTTATTTGCCCGGTTCCCCCTCTACAGAAGGCCCCCACTCCCAATATCATCTTTTTCTCCCCCGTATATTGGACATACTGACCCCATTATACTGTACATCCAGTATTTTAATTTTTTATATAATTTTATAGGAGTTGTAACCTATTGTATGAATATATGACAATAGGCAGTATTTTAACGAATTAATGTAATGATATAAATGATTTTTTACCACTTGTTGTACAATAATGCACTTGAAATTATGTTTAGCTTAGAATAACAATACAGAGCTAAATTGCAATTGTTTTATATAATATCCATGTCCATGTAGTCCAGGCTCCGGAACTTAGAATTAACAATATGACATCAACCCACAATTCCCTATAAAAAGCAGGGATCCGGAGGAAGACCCTTACTCATTGATGAAGGGACTTTGTGTCCCGAAACGCGTTTGAGAAAAGAAAGGGTCCATCTTATACTAAAGTGATCACGAAATACCTGAAGGAAAAGATTCCTAAAGTATTTACTATTGAACCAGCATTTGGTCTACGGAGCTCTCAGGTCACATGACTGGAGCCTGAAGTCACGTGGAGAGGTGCGTCACCATACCTGGAAGCACACACCGCCGGGAACCTCGAGAAACGCTGACCGACGCGATTGTTCTGTCCCCACATGAAGGCGAATGAAGGTGTAACTGATAATGACTTTGTGACTGTCCTACCTTCGTATCCAAGCAGTGGAGCAGACCGGACCGGCAGATGCTCAGGTTAGATGGATCCAGACATAGACATGAGGATGCAATCAAACGTGGGTTTATTTGATCCAGAGCAGTGACATACAGTGATGCAATACAGGAATGCAGTAGATGCTGTCATGTGGATGTCTTTCCTGAGGCTAACTGCTGAGGCTACTGCTGAGGCAACTGCTGGTCAAAAACTGATGCCTTCACAAGCCAAGGTGTGTGTCTCCAGTCACAAAGAATGCAGCACTGAAAAGGGCTACAGGAAGTGACAAGGCCCAAGGCTGCTAAAACCACGCCCAGAGATAAAACTTTATAGACAACGAACGAGGCGTGCAGCATACAAATTCCGGACAGCAGATGGCAGTAGAGAACAATGGATAGAAACAAAATAGGTAAAGAAGAAATAATACAGTGCAGAAATTCAATATGAAAGGAACAGCACACTCCCCGTCTGAAATTCACTTTGGGGATTTCACTATGACGAATGTCCATAAAATATAAACAACCTGTAAAAGAAAAACATGTTAGAATGCAAACATAGATTAGTCCCGTTTTCCAACTTGGAATGGAGAAGATCTGCGAAGCTAGATACAGTCCTGTTCACCCATCAGGGACTTTCTCGATGGGTCTCATCCAACTGGAGAAACGTTCAAAGCGCTGACAACCGAAGCTGGCGGTTTGCTTAGTTCCAGTGACTAATGCACTAACTTCAGCGCGGATTTCTGGATCATTATCCGGATCCTGGATGCTGAAAACCTCCTGTACACATTTGTCTGCCTCTCCAAGCAGAAACTCTGGACCTGTAAGCCAAGTAGAGTTAGTAAAGGAACCTATAGACATAGACCTAGTGGCGTGATCTGCTGGATTAAGTTCGGATGGTACATAGCGCCATTGTTCAGGTTTGGAGGACCTCCTGATTCTCTCTATGCGGTTACTAACGTACACATAAAATCGCTTGGTCAGATTGTGGATGTAACCTAAAACGACCTTACTGTCGGTGTAATACTGGACTTCAGCTATGTCGACACCCAGTTCTTGTTGTACGAAATCCGCAATCTCCACTGCCAACACGGTCCCACAAAGTTCCAGTCTGGGAATAGTATGATCGGGCTTGGGGGCTAACTTAGCCTTACCAAAGACGAATCCAACGTGGTTTTGGTTGTTGGGTTCTGTCACCTTCAGATAGGCAACCGCTGCGATGGCCTCCGTGGAGGCGTCTGAGAACACGTGGAGTTCTTTCTTTATGCTAGAGGAAAGTGAGGTTTTAATATAGCATCTCGGGATGTGGATCTCATCCAAGGCACACAAGGATCGCTTCCAGGTTTCCCATTTTTGCTCTTTCTCGGAGGGAAGTGGGGTATCCCAATCCTTGACTGTTTCAGAAAACTGTCTCAGTAGAGATTTACCTTGTATGGTGATGGGCGCTACAAATCCCAGCGGATCAAATAGGCTGTTTACCACTGATAGGACGCCTCGTTTTGTGAATGGCTTGTCTGCACAACTTATCTGAAAACCAAAGGAGTCGGCTGAGAGATCCCATCTGAGGCCCAAGCTCCTCTGCACAGGTGGACTGTCCAGTCCCAAGTTAATGTCCTTGAATCCTGGTGCATGATCGCCTGATTCGAAGGCCCTCATAACGGCCAGGCTGTTTGAAGCAATTTTGTGTAGTCTAAGTTTAGCTTGGTACAACATACTTTGAGTCCTTTTGAGCAGATCGATAGCCGCTTCTTCAGTCGGTAGTGATTTGAGTCCATCGTCTACATAGAAGTCCTTTTCTACAAAGTCTCTGGCGTCTTTACCGTACTTGGATTCTCCCTCTAATGCAGTTCGCCGAAGGCCGTAAGTTGCCACGGCAGGTGAAGGGCTGTTTCCAAATACGTGTACCCTCATTCGATATTCTGCCATCTCTGCGTTGGTGTCGTTATTCTTGTACCACAGAAACCTGAGGAAATTCCGGTGGTCCTCTCTGACTACGAAACAGTGGAACATCTGTTCAATGTCAGCGGTGATGGCAACGAGCTCTTTTCTGAACCTCATCAGCACTCCAACTAGGTTATTCGTCAGATTAGGACCTGTGAGAAGGACATCATTAAGAGATACACCTTGATGTTTGGCACTTGAGTCGAAAATAACCCTAATTTGATTAGGTTTCCGTGGGTGATACACTCCAAATGAAGGCAAGTACCAGCACTCGTCGTTCTTCCCTAAGGAAGGAGCTGGTTCTGCATGGTTGTTGCGGAATATTTTGTCGATAAAGGCAACGATGTGTTCTCTCATCTCAGGCTTACTGTTCATGGTACGCTGAAGAGAGTTAAATCTAGACAGAGCTTGTTCCCTATTGTTCGGGAGTCTCACCCTGGTAGCTCGGAAGGGTAATGGAGAAACCCAGTGATTGGTTTAGTCCTTAAGGAACTCATTGTCCATTATCTTGATAAATTCTCTGTCCTCTACTGACAAAGCTACTTTATCATCGTCCTTGCTTGTGTGAAAGACTAATCTTCCCAAGTTGTCGGCAAAGGGAGGAATGTCGTCAGGTGGTTGTATGAGGTCTGGAGGCTTCTCTTTCACCTCATAGTGATGAGGGCAAGGCTTAAAGGAAACCTGTCACCATGATTTTGCGCATAGAGCTGGGGACATGGGCTGCTAGATGGCCACTAGCTCATCTGCAGTACCCAGGTCCCATAGCTCTCTGCGCTTTTATTGTGTTAAAAAACCGTTTTGAGTGATATGCAAATTACCTGATATGAGTCCTGTAGCCGGAGATGAGTCAAGCGGAAAGGAGCCCAGCACCGCCCCGCGTCCTCCGAATCTCCTCCTTGCCGGCTGATGTCACAGAGCTGGAGCGCCGAAATCTCGCGTAGTTCGTTCCCTGTGCTGATGCCAGCACAGGAAATGAACATGATGCCGACACTGCGCATGCGCTAGCTCGCGCATCGCGAGATTTCAGCGCTCCAGCTCTGTGACGTCAGCCGGCAAGGAGGAGATTCGGAGGACGCGGGGCGGTGCTGGGCTCCTTTCCGCTTGACTCATCTCCGGCTAATGGACTTATATCAGGTAATTTGCACATCATTTAAAACAGTTTTTTAACACAATAAAAGCGCAGAGAGCTATGGGACCTGGGTACTGCAGATGAGCTAGTGGCCATCTAGCAGCCCATGTCCCCAGCTCTATGCGCAAAATCATGGTGACAGGTTTCCTTTAATGCAAGTTGTGCGTCCATCTCCACGCACGTACGTTTTGAAAGAGCGGATTCTTGGTTGATCCAAGCATACATTTCCTATGACCACCCATCCCAAGTCCAGTCTCTGGGCGTATGGTGCATAGTCGGGACCATTACACTGTTGACGCACCCTGTGTACCCTTAGATTGTCTCTGCCAAGCAGGAGTAGAATCTCGGCGTTGTTGTCCATAGGTGGGATAACGTTGGCTAGGTGCCTTAGGTGTGGATGGTGAAATGCAGCTTCCGGGGTAGGAATCTCATCCCTATGGTTGGGTATTTGATCGCATTCGATCAGCGTCGGTAGAGGTATTTCCGTATTTCCACTGACGGAACAAGCGATGAATCCTTGTGCCCTCCTGCCGCTAGTCTCTATGCGACCCGAGCAGGTGTTTAAGATGTAGGGTTCTGACGGTCCCTTTATTCCAAAGGCTTCAAAGAATTTAGATCCTGCTAGGGAGCGGTTGCTTTGGTCGTCAATGATGGCATACATTTTTACTGCCTTTTCTGGTAGCCCCTCCCGGTAGACCTTGATTAGGCATATGCGGGCACAACGTCCAAGCATGAGCAGGAAACAGCAGTGGCTGTGTTAGCGTGGTTCTGGGGCTCCCCGCCATGACTTTGAGCAGGACTGGTGGTGACGACAGCAGGTGAATCCCTTTTGAGTGTAGCTGGGTGCATAGCTGAGGCATGTCTTTCACTATGACACTCCTCACACTTGATAATGGATTTACAGTCCTTAGCCATGTGCTCCAATGAAGCGCAGCATCTGAAACATACCCCAAGCTCGGTGAGGACTTTCTTGCGCTCCTGTATGGTTTTGGATCTAAATCCTCTGCATTTGTTCAGCGAGTGTGGTTTTTTATGAATGGGACATTCACGATTGAAGGCCTTGTCTCCTGATGAGGTAGTGTACTGTCTACCAGTGGGTACTGCAGATGATGGTAGGTTAGTCTTTCTAACATTCACGCTGCTCTTAAAGTCTCTGTGTTTATGTACAATACTTTCATACCTTGATGATGGTGTCACTGAGGCTGTAGTATTGAACTCCAGGAAGTCAAGGCTGGGGTCATTCCTCATCTGGGACTGTTCATCGATGAATCTGCAGAAATGAATAAATGGGGGAAAAGTGATGTCATGCACTCTTTTGTACCTTGAGACTGATGCCGCCCACTTCTCTTGCAGGCTGTATGGTAACTTCACGACGATTGGGTTCACCCCATGGGCTGTATCCTGGTAGCACAGCCCGGACAGACGAGGGTCTCTTTTGGCAAGCTCCAGTTCCATGAGCAAATCACTTAAATCCTGAAGCTTGTGGACATCCTTGAGACTGATCTTGGGGATGTTCTGCAGTCTCCTGAATAGTGCCTTCTCTATTGCTTCTGCACTGCCAAAGGTGCGTTCGAGCCTCTGCCAGGCTGCAGCGAGACCTGCTTCTGTTTGTCCCACATAGACAGTTCTAAGGCTCTTGATGCGATTTGCAGAGCCTGGGCCCAGCCATTTGATCAAGAGGTCGAGCTCCTGCTCTGCGGTTAGGTTGAGGTTGAGGTTGGCGATGGCAGCTTTGAAGGTTGCCTTCTAGGCTCTGTAGCTCTGGTCATCAAATTTTGAGAGACTGGTGTTAATTAGCTCTCTGCTCACCATAAACCTGGCAAACTCAGACATATCTGATTTCTCACTGCTTGTTGCCATGACAACTTGTGATGCCCCTGGGGCGTATAGGTTGCGTGGCGTGAAAGGGTGAGATGCTTCCGGGTAGAATGATGTTGCTGCAGGGTTGAGCTGTGGTCTAGCCTCTGTAGATTCTGATGACTGCTGCTTGAGCTGTGGAGGTAGGCCAGGAAACACCTGGTAGCCATCTTGCTGTAATAACTGTCCTTAAGAGGGTGCGTCTGGGCGACTGTTATTGGATTGCTCGGGTGCTGTGGGTATCGCTGGCACTGCAGGTAGAGCTGACTTGGAGGTTTCAGTGTTGTTGGCTTGGACAGTACTGCACACTGGGGGTGGTGCAGATAACTGTTTCAGTACATAGTCGCTGATGCGATCAACTGGATCGTCTATCTCCTCTGGTGGCAAGCAGACTGAATCAAAGCCTTGGCTCAATGCTTGCTCAAGTAGTCTTACCTTTGCCAATGCAATTTCCTCTTCCCTCTCTGATTCAAGGATCTTTATTCGAGCCTCTGCTTCTGCCCTCTTGGCTTCTGCCTCCGCTTCAGCCCTCTTGGCTTCCGCTTCTGCCCTCTTGGCCACCGCCTCTGCTTCTGCCCTCTTGGCTACTGCCTCCGCTTCAGCCCTCTTGGCCGCCGTCTGTGCTTCTGCCCTCGCAAGGACTTCTTTTTCGGTGAAGGAACTTTGGATTGCTCTGCATTTATGCGGGCCTCTAGTAATCTGTCGCTCAGGGCGGAGCTTCTAGAGCATGATGATCTGTAGGACCGTGAGGAATGTTTGGACGAATGCGATCTGTGTGATCTAGTTTCTTGCAAATGAGAGATGCAGAGTTCCACTTTATCTTTAGCGTCCAGCACCATGGCGTCTCTTTGTCTGTCTATTGATTCTGCCTTGCACAATTCTGACGGGGCTTCTTCAATATTAGAGTCTTTTAGAAAGGTTATATACCTTGTGGACAGTCTCTTGTATCTTTCATGGGCTGCGTTCAGCCGCCCGACGGCGACTTGTAAACTGGTGGCATCGCCTGAGGAGGACTTAAGTCCTGATATGAGGGAGGAAACTCGTTCCCATAGCTCTTCCAGGTTGTCACATAGCTCATCTTTCATGGTGTGATAGTTTTCTGTGATCTTTATAGTTGGTTTGAGAGAGCGCCTTGGTCGCGTGACTTGGTCTGCTGGGAGTGTGGGTTCTACCTCCAGCTCTTCATAATGATCAGTATCAGGTTGCATTTGCTTTATTTCATCACTGGGGAACTGAAAGTATCTACACTGCGTGCAGAATTATTAGGCAAATGAGTATTTTGACCACATCATCCTCTTTATGCATGTTGTCTTTCTCCAAGCTGTATAGGCTCGAAAGCCTACTACCAATTAAGCATATTAGGTGATGTGCATCTCTGTAATGAGAAGGGGTGTGGTCTAATGACATCAACACCCTATATTAGGTGTGCATAATTATTAGGCAACTTCCTTTCCTTTGGCAAAATGGGTCAAAAGAAGGACTTGACAGGCTCAGAAAAGTCAAAAATAGTGAGATATCTTGCAGAGGGATGCAGCACTCTTAAAATTGCAAAGCTTCTGAAGCGTGATCATCGAACAATCAAGCGTTTCGTTCAAAATAGTCAACAGGGTCGCAAGAAGCGTGTGGAAAAACCAAGGCGCAAAATAACTGCCCATGAACTGAGAAAAGTCAAGCGTGCAGCTGCCAAGATGCCACTTGCCACCAGTTTGGCCATATTTCAGAGCTGCAACATCACTGGAGTGCCCAAAAGCACAAGGTGTGCAATACTCACAGACATGGCCAAGGTAAGAAAGGCTGAAAGACGACCACCACTGAACAAGACACACAAGCTGAAACGTCAAGACTGGGCCAAGAAATATCTCAAGACTGATTTTTCTAAGGTTTTATGGACTGATGGAATGAGAGTGAGTTTTGATGGGCCAGATGGATGGGCCCGTGGCTGGATTGGTAAAGGGCAGAGAGCTCCAGTCCGACTCAGACGCCAGCAAGGTGGAGGTGGAGTACTGGTTTGGGCTGGTATCATCAAAGATGAGCTTGTGGGGCCTTTTCGGGTTGAGGATGGAGTCAAGCTCAACTCCCAGTCCTACTGCCAGTTTCTGGAAGACACCTTCTTCAAGCAGTGGTACAGGAAGAAGTCTGCATCCTTCAAGAAAAACATGATTTTCATGCAGGACAATGCTCCATCACACGCGTCCAAGTACTCCACAGCGTGGCTGGCAAGAAAGGGTATAAAAGAAGAAAATCTAATGACAGGGCCTCCTTGTTCACCTGATCTGAACCCCATTGAGAACCTGTGGTCCATCATCAAATGTGAGATTTACAAGGAGAGAAAACAGTACACCTCTCTGAACAGTGTCTGGGAGGCTGTGGATGCTGCTGCACGCAATGTTGATGGTGAACAGATCAAAACACTGACAGAATTCATGGATGGCAGGCTTTTGAGTGTCCTTGCAAAGAAAGGTGGCTATATTGGTCACTGATTTGTTTTTGTTTTGTTTTTGAATGTCAGAAATGTATATTTGTGAATGTTGAGATGTTATATTGGTTTCACTGGTAAAAATAAATAATTGAAATGGGTATATATTTGTTTTTTGTTAAGTTGCCTAATAATTATGCACAGTAATAGTCACCTGCACACACAGATATCCCCCTAAAATAGCTAAAACTAAAAACAAACTAAAAACTACTTCCAAAAATATTCAGCTTTGATATTAATGAGTTTTTTGGGTTCATTGAGAACATGGTTGTTGTTCAATAATAAAATTAATCCTCAAAAATACAACTTGCCTAATAATTCTGCACTCCCTGTATACAGGGAACTCCGTAAAAGGGAAGGTCAGAATCAGAGGTAAGAGTAGTGCCATAGACTATGCGGGACGCCGCGTCCAGGCACATCCGTGAGACGACATCACCCCCAGATACGTGAGTTACCCTATCAGACGAAAGGTGTAAAATTGTTCTAGAGACATTTGTTTGCAGTATATGAATTTTGAACTTGGTGCTAGTGTCTGCATTACGGTGTGTGAAACCAATTATTTGAATACCATATCTGGCACATTAAGCATGGGGACATCTAATGCAATAATGGAATCATGAGTATTATACCCAGAACTGTTTTGTTGTAATACTTGCAACGTCGGGACTTGTGATACTGTATCAATTCAACAAATTTATAAACGTAGAGTGACTGCTAGCAATCAATTCTACTGAGCCGCTTCATCAAAGTGTATACAACACCAGCTAATCTAGCTAACTAGCTGAGGAGTCACAGAGGTCTGATTTTATAAATTTTTATTGATAATTTTTATTGATATATATTTTTTATCTGCATTTATTGACATCTAAAAAAGCCTTCACAGTTCTGAAACAACATCCTATGGACAGATGAGACCAAGATCAACTTGTACCAGAGTGATGGGAAGAGAAGAGTATGGAGAAGGAAAGGAACTGCTCATGATCCTAAGCATACCACCTCATCAGTGAAGCATGGTGGTGGTAGTGTCATGGCGTGGGCATGTATGGCTGCTAATGGAACTGGTTCTCTTGTATTTATTGATGATGTGACTGCTCACAAAAGCAGCAGGATGAATTCTGAAGTGTTTTGGCAATATTATCTACTCATATTCAGCCAAATGCTTCAGAACTCATTGGACGGCACTTCACAGTGCAGATGGACAATGACCCAAAGCATTCTGCAAAAGCAACCAAAGAGTTTTTTAGGGGAAAGAAGTGGAATGCTATGCAATGGCCAAGTCAATCACCTGACCCGAATTCGATTTGAGCATGCATTTCACTTGCTGAAGACAAAACGGAAGGGAAAGTGGGAAAGTGCCCCAAGAACAAATAGGAACTGAAGACAGTTGCAGTAGAGGCCTGGCAGAGCATCACCAGGGATGAAACCGAGTGTCTGGTGATGTCTATGGGTTCCAGACTTCAGGCTGTAATTGACTGCAAAGGATTTGCAACCAAGTATTAAAAAGTGAAAGTTTGATTTATGATTATTATTCTGTCCCATTACTTTTGGTCCCTTAACAAGTGGGAGGCACATATGCAAACTGTTGTAATTCCTACACCGTTCACCTGATTTGTATGTAAATACTCTCTAATTAAAGCTGACAGTCTGCAGTTAAAGCACATCTTGTTCGTTTTATTTCAAATCCATTGTGGTGGTGTATAGAGCCAAAAATTTTAGAATTGCGCCGATGTCCCAATATTTATGGACCTGACTGTATATATATATATATATATATATATATATATATATATATATATATATATACGTAGAGAAAGCAGGACTGCACTCCAAGTAGTGATGAAAGCAAAAAATTTTATTCACCCATGATATGGCAAATCTTGCAACGTTTCAGCTCACACGAGCCTTCCTCAAGCCAGGCTTGAGGAAGGCTCGTGTGAGCTGAAACGTTGCAAGATTTGCCATATCATGGGTGAATAAAAACTTTTGCTTTCATCACTACTTGGAGTGCAGTCCTGCTTTCTCTACGTATACCATTGGGGATTGCCGTTACCCCATCCTGGACCCTGCACCCATATCCTGGCTGGTGCTCCCGTTGGACTTTTTTCTTTTTATATATATATATATATATATATATATATATATATATATAAAATTTATTTATTTGCGGCGAGTCAAATTTTTCCTAACACTACTTATAATGGTTCTCTGCTTTGGACATTCCCTACTTGTTAGATGTTTCCCTTGGCATTAATCAGATGACAAAGTGTCCCCTCACTGGGACCATCAACTATCAGCTGCAGTCTGTGAGGAAATGTGACTGTAAGTGTTCATTTTCCCTGTAATGCCCCCACAGGAGAATTACACAGTTCCCATTCAAAACAATGGGTTGTCTGCGTAATGCAGGACAGGTCCTCCAGAGTGAGAGATGCTCTTTGTAACTCCTCTCCTCTTTGGTCGAGAGATGAGGATCCTGGACAGGGGATTCCATCTTGATTAACGTCAAATTCCCTAACAGAGTGCATGGAAATGAGGTTCTACAGAATTAGTAAGAAAATCTTAATTTTTACCCCAAAAGTAGTGTCAACTGTCAAAAATGTCCTTGGGCTATGTCTTGTAGTGTATTTTGACCCCACTCAATTGAATGGGTATGTGCCAGGCATAGCCCATGGTACTGTTTCTTGAATAGTAGATGAAGTGTGGCCAGAAATGTTCAATCTAATTAGCATAATTTGGGTATTTTTCCTTTCCCTCTGCTGGTTTCCTTAAAATCAAAATTCTCTCTCTCTCTGTTAGATACTCCTTTTGTTGTGCTATGTGCTGGGACAGTCAGCTGTCTCCCACCCGCTGCTCCCTGTCTTTTAACTCCCCTAGGCTGTTGCATTGAAGCACTGAGTGAGAGACTGCAGCTGCATTTCCCCCCTCCTTGTCTTCTTTTTACTGTTCCATATTTTAAAGATTTTTTTGGGTTATTGACTTTTTTTTACAGAGAGAAGATTTATATGAAAGTAGTAAATCAGTCGTCCATTTTTATTTTATTTTTTTGCACCCGAGCCAGCTGTACCTGAGGACAAATCTATACTCACCTGTTCCTTGATACTCTGCTCTGGCCTCATGGTTCTCTTCACTGGTCTTCTGGTTCCCTGTCTGTCACCTTCCACATGGATGGGACCTCCGCAATGACTGGCCTCAACGTCAACAAGTGGCATGTCACTGCTGAGGTCATTCTTTGGCTGCAGCAGCACATGTAACCCAGTCTGTGAGCTGATCTGATCTGAAAATACATTAGGGCTGATGGAAGAGTTTAGAAGTTTTTAATAGAATTTAAAGGGCATCTGTCAGCAGATTTGTACCTATGACACTGGCTGACCTGTTACATGTGCGCTTGGCAGCTGAAGGCCTCTGTGTTGGTCCCATGTCCATATGGGCCTGCAGGGGCAGACTGGGAACTTAAAGTGGCCCTAAAAAAAAAAAAAAAAAAGTGGCCACATTTTGTAGACAGGTCCAAATTAACAGAAGGCGGGGCAACACAAGTAGTGGAGTCAACGATATCAAAGTGCAAAATACCATCCCAAAACAGCTTATTGTCTGTCACTGTAACACAGGAAAGCTTAACTCCTACAAAGCCCTGCTCTGTGTTTGGCTTGCAGCTGTCTGCCAATATTATATAGGCAAGTTGTTACTAGAGATGTCGCGAACATAAAATTTTCCGTTCGCGAACGGCGAACACAAATTTCCGCAAATGTTCTCGAACAGGCGAACCGCCATAGACTTCAATAGGCATGCGAATTTTAAAACCCACAGGGACTCTTTCTGGCCACAATAGTGATGGAAAAGTTGTTTCAAGGGGACTAACACCTGGACTGTGGCATGCTGGAGGGGGATCCATGGCAAAACTCCCATGGAAAATTACGCAGTTGACGCAGAGTCGGGTTTTAATCCATAAAGAGCAAAAATCACCTAACATTCCTAAATTGTTTGGAATAAGGTGCTTTCAAACATCAGGTATGATGTTGTATCGATCAGGTAGTGTAAGGGTTACGCCCGCTTCACAGTGACAGACCAAACTCCCCGTTTAACGCACCGCAAGCAACTGCAAACAGTGCATTTGCACAACCGCAAACTCCCCATTTGCACAAGGTTGGATACCAAGTTAGCCATGTCCCGTTCCTTGTCCTCACTGACGTCATTGAAGGTCTCTTCCTCCACCCAGCCACGTACAACACCAAGGGTCCCCGAAAGGTGACAACAAGCCCCCTGGGACGCTTGCTGTGGTTGGTCTTCCACCTCCTCAAAGCCACCTTCCTCCTCTGACTCCTCTTCTTCAGACTCCTCTTTCTGCGTTGCTGCAGGTCCAGCAATCGACGACGACAAGGCTGCTTCTGGTGGTGATGGTGACCACAACTCTTCCTCTTCATGCTCATCTACAGCCTGATCCAGCACTCTTCAAAGGGCACGCGCCAGAAAAAACGCATATGGGATGAGGTTGATGATGTTGCCTTGGGTTTGACTGACCAGGTTTGTCACCTCCGCAAAAAGACGCATGAGCCTACAGCCATTGTGCATGAGCGTTCAGTAACGCGGCCAAAAAATACCCAGCTCCGCAGAGGCTGTCCTTTTTTTTTTTAAATTAAAAAAATCTGTTCTTACCAGTTTAATCTCTGTTTTGTCCCCTATCAGGGGCCGGTGTATGGAATAGATTTTAGGAACCGGGAGATGGAAAAAGATGGTTGGTCGGTCCTCTTACTTCCAATTTGGAGCACTGCTTGTGCGCCGTGCAATGTACTGTGCCACCCTATATGAGTGGTGTGTTAAGTAGTACTATTCCTATCAGTTTAATCCCTGTTACGTCCCCTATCAGGGGCCGGTGTATGGAATAGATTTTAGGAACCGGGAGATGGAAAAAGATGCTTGGTTGGTCCTCTTACTTCCAATTTGGGGCACTGCGTGTGTGCCGTGCAATGTACTTTGCTACCCTATATGAGTGGTATGTTAAGTAGTACTAGTCCTATCAGTTTAATCCCTGTTACGTCCCCTATCAGGGGCCGGTGTATGGAATAGATTTTAGGAACCGGGAGATGGAAAAAGATGCTTGGTCGGTCCTCTTACTTGATCGGTCCTCTTACATTCCAATTTGGGGCACGGCGCGTGCGCCGTGCAATGTACTTTGCTACCCTATATGAGTGGTATGTTAAGTAGTACTATTTCTATCAGTTTAATCCCTGTTACGTCCCCTCTCAGGGGCCGGTGTATGGAATAGATTTTAGGAACCGGGAGATGGAAAAAGATGTTTGGTTGGTCCTCTTACTTCCAATTTGGGGCACTGCGCGTGCGCCGTGCAATGTACTGTGCCACCCTATATGAGTGGTGTGTTAAGTAGTACTATTCTTATCAGTTTAATCCCTGTTACGTCCCCTATCAGGGGACGTGTATCGAATAGATCTTAGACAACCGCAAAGAGTTGTCAATAGTTGACACACTCATGACTCATTTTATTCCTCTATGTGTCAATCTTGGTGTAGTGATGACTGTGCTCGTGCGCACGTTTGGGAGATTGCAGGCGATGACGGTTTTTCAAAGCCTATGGTCGTGCTGAGGTAGTTCAGTGACAGTTAAGTGACCCAGAAAACAATGATTCTGCAGTGTGTGCCCATTGTTGGCGTAGTAGGCTTTAATGATCAGAGTGTCGATATCTGCTGTTAAGGCGAGGTAGTCTGCTACCTGTCGTTCTCTGAGGGTGGACCCCGAAGGGCTGTGGCGATGCGTAGGACTTAAAAAGCTCCGAATGTCCTCCATCAACAACACGTCTGTAAAGCGTCCTGTCCTTGCCGACGTGGTCGTGGTAGGAGGAGGATTACTTTCACCCCTTCCCCTGTTAGATTCCGTTGTGCTGTGACATCACCCTTATACGCTGTGTAAAGCATACTTTTTAACTTGTTTTGGAACTGCTGCATCCTTTCCGACTTCCGGTAATTCGGTAACATTTCAGCCACTTTCTGCTTATACTGGGGGTCTAGTAGCATGGCCACCCAGTACAGGTCGTTCTCCTTCAGCCTTTTTATACGAGGGTCCCTCAACAGGCATGACAGCATGAAAGACCCCATTTGCACAAGGTTGGATGCCGAGCTACTTCCTCGTCCTCACTGATCTCATTGAAGGTCTGTTCTTCCCCCCAGCCACGTATAACGCCAGATAGGTGACAACGAGCACCCTGGGATGCCTGCTGTGGTTGGTCTTCCTCCTCCTCAAAGCCACATTCCTCCTCTGACTCCTCTTCCTCAGACACCTCTTCCAGTGTTGCCGCAGGTCCAGCAAGCGATGCTGATAAGGCTGTTTCTGGTGGTGATGGTGACCACAACTCTTCCTCTTCCTCTTCACGCTCATCTACGGCCTGATCCAGCACTCTTCGCAGGGCACGCTCCAGGAAGAAAACAAATGGGACGATGTCGCTGATGGTGCCTTCGGTGCGACTGACTAGGTTTGTCACCTCCTCAAAATGACGCATGAGCCTACAGGCATTGTGCATGAGCATCCAGTAACATGGCAAAACAAGTCCCAGCTCCGCAGAGGCTGTCCTAGCACCCCGGTCATACAAATACTCGTTGACGGCTTTTTCTTGTTGGAGCAGGTGGTCGAACATTAGCAGTGTTGAATTCCAACGTGTCGGGCTGTCGCAAATCAAGCGCCTCACTGGCATGTTGTTTCGCCGCTGAATATTGGAAAAGTGCGCCATGGCCGTGTAGGAACGCCTGAAATGGCCACACACCTTCCTGGCCTGCTTGAGGACGTCCTGTAAGCCTGGGTACTTATGCACAAAGCGTTGTACAATCAGATTCAACACATGTGCCATGCTCTGCACATGTGTCAACTTGCCCAAATTCAATGCCGCCAACAAATTGCTTCCGTTGTCACAAACCACTTTGCCGATCTCCAGTTGGTGCGGGGTCAGCCACTAATCCACCTGTGCGTTCAGGGCGGACAGGAGTGCTGGTGCGTTGTGACTCTCTGCTTTCAGGCAAGTCAACCCCAAGACGGCGCGACACTGTCGTATCCGGGATGTGGAATAGCCCCTGGGGAGCTGGGGGGGTGCAGTTGATGTGGAGCAAGACACAGCAGCAGAAGAGGACTCAGCCGAGGAGGTTAGCAAAGAGGATGGAGTAGGAGGAGTAGAGGATGTAGCAGCAGGCCTGCCTGCAAGTCGTGGCGGTGTTACCAACTCCTCTGCAGAGCCAGGTATTCCATGCTTGGCAGCCGTCAGCAGGTTTACCCAATGCGCAGTGTACGTGATATACCTGCCCTGACCGTGCTTTGCAGACCAGGTATCAGTGGTCAGATGGACCCTTGCCCCAACACTGTGTGCCAGACATGCCATGACTTCCTTTTCCACAATAGAGTACAGGTTGGGGATTGCCTTTTGTGAAAAAAAAATTCGGCCGGGTACCTTCCACTGCGGTGTCCCAATAGCTACAAATTTTTTGAAGGCCTAAGACTCCACCAGCTTGTATGGTAAAAGCTGGCAGGCTAAGAGTTCCTACAAGCCAGCTGTCAGACGCCGGGCAAGGGGGTGACTCTGTGACATTGGCTTCTTACGCTCAAACATTTCCTTGACAGACACCTGACTGTGGGCAGATGAGCAGGAACTGCTGAAGGTGAGAGGCGGAGTGGCGGGTGGTTGAGAGGGGGCAAGGAGGACAGCAGTGGTTGACGTGGCTGAAGATGCTGGTCCAGGAGGAGGATGGTGGCTTTGAGTTTGTGTGCTGCTTGTACTGATCATGTGTTGATCCCATAGGCGTTTGTGATGTGAGATCATGTGCCTTCGCAAAGCAGTTGTACCTAGGTGGGTGTTGGACTTCCCACGACTCAGTTTCTTTTGGCACAGGTTGCAAATGGCATCGCTGTTATCAGAGGCAGACACACAAAAAAAATGCCACACTGCTGAGCTTTGCAATGACGGCATTCTGATGGTGGCAACAGCAAGTGTTGATTGGCGTGCTGTCTGGCTGCCCCTGGGTGCCGATACATGCTGACTGTGCCACTAGCTCCTTGCGACGACCTTCCCCTGCTTCCAACTCGTCTCCTCCTCCTCTCTGTCTCCCCATCTGAACTTTCCCCCTGTTCTTCTTCTCTTCGAGCGGGCACCCACGTGACATCCACGGACACATCGTCATCATCAACCGCTTCACTTATATCTGACAAATCAGCAAAGAAAGCAGCAGCGGGTAAAACATCATCATCATCATCACACCGTACGCCCATGTGTGTAATGCTGCCTGACTGAGACATATCCATGTTATCTACATCCTCTGGCAATAATGGTTGTGCATCACTCATTTCTTCCAATTGATGTGTAAATAACTCCTCTGACAGATCAAGTGAAGCGGCTGTGGTGCTAGTGTTGGTGGTGGCGGCAGGCGGGCGAGTGGTAACTTGAGAGGTGCCCGAAGCTGAGCTGGAGGAGGATGGTGCGTCAAGCTTCCGAGCGGAAGATGTAGAAGATTGGGTGTCCTGTGTTAGCCAGTCAACTATGTCCTCAGAACTTTTCGAGTTCAGGGTACGTGGCCTCTGAACACTGGGCATTATTCTAGGGCCAAAGGAAATCACAGCACCACGACCATGACGGCCCCTGCGGGGTGGCCTGCCTCTGCCTGTTATTTTTTTTTAGATTAGTGGTACTATGCGTGCAAGGTACTGTGCCACCCGATATGAGTGGTGGGCAGTGGGCACAGTACAGTCTGTGGGCCTGACACACAGTGGAAGGCAACTGCAATTATATTACAGAGAAAAAAAAATATTATTTTTTTATCTGCAAGCTACTGTGCCACCAGATATGAGTGGCGGGCACTGGCAGTGGGCACAGTACAGTCTGTGGTCCTGACACACACTGGCAGGCAACTGCAATTATATTACAGAGAACAAATTGTATTACTTTTTTATCTGCAAGCTACTGTGCCACCAGATATGAGTGGTGGGCACTGGCAGTGGGCACAGTACACTCTGTTGCCCTGACACACACTGGCAGGCAACTGCAATATATATATATATATATATATATATATATATATATATATATATATAAAAAAAGCATACTAAAAAGGGCTTTTTGGGGGTGTTGTCATGAGTGGGTTATTGGCTATTCACTCGGGGGCCCCTATTGTACTGCTTTGACCACCTTTACCCTAACTCTCCCAATAAGACACAGAGACCAGAGTTGGATAATAATGGCCACAGCAGCCGTTTATTAACATAAATACAACAAACCATAAATCATATTACAGTTTCTTACCCATGACGAGGGAGGTCCTTGAAGCCCCAAATTCGTTAAAACACAAGTCACCAAAAAACTGGCACATCCGTCTTGCCTCCAGCCGTAAAGCACCAGCTCGGAGACCACCTGACGGACGCCTTTTATCCGAGCCAACTGTCCAACCATGGGAGTCCAGCCCCACCATTGAGGCCCTCCCATTCACCTGAAGCATCCTTACCACCAACTTCGAGGACCTCCCACCGCCACGACTGCCGCGACATAACATACACGTACAACACATAACAACCCATGCCCCAGCCCAAACCGCCACCTTTCCCCTAAGGCCTTCAGCAAGGGAGGGAGGGTGGGAGTTTGCTTCTTCTCCTAGATTTTAAAATCTAAAATGGCTCCTACACTCCTCCCCTTAATATAACCTCCCTATACCACCCACTTCTAACTCCACCCACCGCAATTCCTACAGCTACTTAACCTTATCACCGCTGGCCCCCCTCCTGCCAAAACCCCTCATGACGGCCTCCCCTAACTGTCGCCCAGTACGGCCTCACTTGAGTGGGTTATTGGCTATTCACTCGGGGGCCCCTATTGTACTGCTTTGACCACCTTTACCCTAACTCTCCCAATAAGACACAGAGACCAGAGTTGGATAATAATGGCCACAGCAGCCGTTTATTAACATAAATACAACAAACCATAAATCATATTACAGTTTCTTACCCATGACGAGGGAGGTCCTTGAAGCCCCAAATTCGTTAAAACACAAGTCACCAAAAAACTGGCACATCCGTCTTGCCTCCAGCCGTAAAGCACCAGCTCGGAGACCACCTGACGGACGCCTTTTATCCGAGCCAACTGTCCAACCATGGGAGTCCAGCCCCACCATTGAGGCCCTCCCATTCACCTGAAGCATCCTTACCACCAACTTCGAGGACCTCCCACCGCCAACAACGCGCAACCTGACTCAACACCCTCAGAATTGCGCGTTCCTCCACACACCCAATGCTCGCTCGATTCCTCCTTGAAGCCCCAATGACCACAAATCAATACCAACGGCATTCAAATGGACACCATCGGCCCTCCAAAACGCCCCCACTCCAGGCTCCAGCTCCGAATGCCGCACTGCCACCGCCCCATTCCTGGCCATAAACTTACCCAATGCCCTATTAACCTTTATCCTTGCCTTATTGAGTCTCTCAACTGAACGCGCCCCACGCCATACCTGCCTAGGCACGATGTCTGACCACACCGTGACCATGCCCGGGAATAACGACCACAAACGTAACAGGTCAAACTTAATATCCCTTAACAGCTCTCTAGCAGGCCGCCCCCCCAAATCATTCCCCCCCACATGTAGCACCAAGACATCCGGCGCTCTACTCAAACGTACATAACGATGTACCTCCCTTAACACCCCTTGCCACAACATACCTCTCATCCCCAACCATCTGATAACCGCGACGTCCCTGCCAAACCCCAGCTGCCGACCCTCATGACGAACATCGGCCCTCAAAGCACCCCAGAACACGAACGAGTGCCCCATGATCCAAACCAACGCGGAACCGGAATCTGAAAAATAAGACAAGGCAAACACAAGACACATCAGTCAATGCCCTCTTACAACATTCCCACCCGCACATAGGACCTAAACCTAACAGATTCCCATCTACCAATCCTCTTGATTACCTCGTCACTCATGCCCCACCTGGCCGCCTCCGTAGCCGCCCCTATCCTGAACGAGTGCCCCGCAAAGTCCCCCGCTGTAATACCCAACTCCTGCAAACAACGCCTGAACACTGCCAGAAATTGGTACCGGGACAAATACGAACCATCCCTGTGCCTCAACAGCGGACCTAATTCAGCGCCACCCAAAGCTGTATACTCCCCAACACACCGAACCGGACACATCGCACAACCAGGCACCTCAAACAACCTCACAAAGCTCCCCTTACCTAACTTGTCAGTCTTAGACCTACGAATTTTTATCACCACCCTATCATCCAACAACCCCACATCCTCCTTCAGCAGCCCGCCACCAACAGCCCGCACACTTTGACATACCAACTCGCCAATCCGAAACGCTCCAAAAAACGCCAAAGAAAAAGCTGCTCTAAATAGCTTCACCTCCCAACCTGAACTACCAACCAATTCCAACTGCGTGCCTAATCTTAATAACAAATCAAACGAGACTGGTCTCCTCTTATCTCTGACCGTCTGACCGCGCCGCCAACCCCTTAACACCTGCCTCACTAAAAACGTCTTGGTCACATCTGCCAAACCCCTCAATTTGAAACCAAAGGCCAGCCCAGCAATCCATTTATTCAACTTTGACACCGACCACTCCAGCTCCCTCACATGCCCTAAAAACAACAATAACGGAATATCCCCCTCATCAACATGCGCCCCCAACTCCCCACACCAATCCAGCCACTCCCCCCACACTTTACCGTACGCCAACCATGTTCCGGTACTCATTGAGTCCCGAAGGAGACCGTCTATGATACCTCCAACATCTCCCACATGGACTCCGGACATTCCACTCCCTCGGCATCCGCTCCTGGCGCCAGCTGCCGAAACCGCTCCAGCTGAGAACGAGAAAGGGCATCCGCAATATTATTAAAAATACCTGGCACATGTACTGCTACCACCCAAACATTACGCGACAAACAGACCAAAACCAAATGCTGTAACAATCGAATAACCGGCGGTGAAGACGCCGTCATACCATTAATGGCCTGAACCACCCCCAAATTATCACAGTGAAAACGGATTTTTTTATCTCTAAACCGATCCCCCCACAACACCATGGCTAATACAATTGGAAAAAGCTCTAACAATGCCAAATTCCGAACCCATCCCCTCTCCACCCAGCTAATCGGCCACCTACCAGCACACCATTGCCCATGACAGTACACCCCAAATCCCGAACCGCCCGCCGCATCCGAAAACAACTCAAAGTCAAAATTATCCACAGCCGCCCCCAAAACCAAAGTCCGACCGTTAAACTGCTGCAAAAATTCCCCCCACACCGCCAAATCCCCTTTTAATTCCTTCCCCAACCTTATAAAATGATGCGGGGCCGTAACTCCTGCAGTAGCCCCCGCCAACCGCCGACAAAAAATTCTCCCCATTGGCATAATCCGACATGCAAAATTGAGTTTCCCAAGCAGCGATTGCAAGTCCCTCAACCTGATCTTAGCCGATATCCTAGCCCTCTCCACCACTAAACGTAAATCCTGCAATTTATCCTCAGGCAACCGACATTCCATCCTTTCCGTGTTGATAACAATACCCAAAAAACTCAATTCCGTAGTGGGACCCACCGTTTTTTCCTCAGCCAACGGGACCCCAAATAAACCAAAAACCGACTCCAAAGTGCTAAGTAACAACGAACAGACCCTAGACCCCGCCGGACCCAAACAAAGAAAATCATCCAAATAATGAATAATGGATGAACAACCCGAAACGTCCCTAACCACCCACTCCAAAAAGGAACTGAATGCTTCAAAATATGCGCATGACACTGAACACCCCATTGGTAAACACCTATCCACGAAATAACCCCCCTCCCAATAACAACCCAACAAATGCAAGCTATCCGGATTAACAGGCAACAACCGAAACGCAGCCTCAATATCCGTTTTTGCCAACAACGCCCCCACCCCCAGTTTTCTCACCCACTCTACAGCCGCATCAAATGAAGTATAAACCACTGAACATAATTCAGGGTCAATACCTTCATTGACCGACGCACCTTTAGGATAGGACAAATGATGAATTAACCGAAACTTGTTCGGCTCCTTCTTGGGTACAATCCCCAAAGGTGATATCCTCAAATTGACCAAAGGTGGACTCAAAAAGGGGCCATCCATGCGCCCCAAAGATACCTCCTTCGCCAATTTTTCAGACACCACCCCGGGATGCTCAAGTGCCGAACGCAAATTTTTTCCCCCCGCAACCACCGGTACTGGAAACGAGGGGATACCAAAACCTTCCGTAAAACCGACCCTCAAAAATTCCGCCATCCCTTGATCCGGATATCTATTTAGGAAGGGGCCCATCTCTGCTACCCGCACCGGTGTCCGCCCCTTTTCCACCTGCCTCACCCCCCTTTTGCCTACCCCCTCTAAAACAACGACTGAATCCATGATTCCCGCCGCATGCGGAACATTCATGTTTAAAACGACACTTTGCCCCAAACCTGCAGTTGCCCTCGTTAAAGAGGAAGCAAAGCCCTTTTGCCGACGCCGCTGAGAAAGCTGCCTGTCCTGATCCCCCTGACTCCCCCCGAAAGGACTGCACCGCACGCACCGGAGCCATCACCCGCATCCATAACCCTATGTCTTTATGATCCCATCTAATTGTACTACGCACCGCCATCCTCTGCCGGAACTGCTCGTCGTACCGCAACCAACCCGTCCCCCCGTACACACGAAACGCTTCCCCAATCGCATCCATATAGCAGAAAAGCGCCGAACAACACTCCGGCTTCTTTTCTCCTACCACACTGGCTAAAATAGCAAATGCCTGCAGCCAATTAGAAAATGTCCGTGGAATAAGACGAAACCTCCGTTTCTCCTCATCCTCCTTCTTACCCTCCTCCTTCTTACCCCTATCTAAATTAAACCTCTCCAGGGGGAGCAAGGAAAATATTTCCACATACTCCCCCTTCCAAATGCGCTCCCGCACTTCCATTTTTAAGTGCGCCCCCAAAGGACCCTCAAAGCAGACATACACTTCCCCCCGCGCTGTGTCGTCCACTTTTGGCCTATCATCCTCCCCCCCAACCTGCGTCTGCACGGACACAGAGTCTCCCACCCTGCTCGTCACACTAGCCGGACCACCACTCACCCCAGCCCCCACTCCCCATGCAGGCACAGGTGACATTCCTGCCCCCCCAAAACCAGCCACCCACCCCGCCAAACTCTGAAAAAGCTGCCCCAATCCCTTACCCAAATCACCTTGTGGCCCCCCACCTCCCCCTTGGCCACCCGTCCACGCATTAATGATACCACAGTTAGCCTCACCAAGCTGCCGGGGGGCTGTGAACCCCGCAGCCGAAGGTCCTGCTTCCTGATGATCTTCCTCCTCAGCACGAACCTCTTCTTCTTGCGCCACCAACATCCCAGCACCTGGCCTGCTGGATGTGCCATGCTCTTCTCCCCTCACACGATGGGCGGAGCCTCCGCCATGTCGCCCAACTGTCTCCTGTGGCCTGTGCGCCACCGCCATCTCACTGCCCACAGCCACGACCGCCTGCTGCTCTCTCCCACGCCGGGCGGCCTCCCCCGGACTGGGGGCACCCGCCGCACCTGGTCCCGCATCCACCGCTCTTACTGCCGGAGGCGGGGGAGGGATCCGCCCGCCTGTTCTAGGGCTCCGCCGTGCATATTGATTCCTCCCACGTCGGGAGGGTCTGGCAGCAGGCACACCACCATCCTCCCTCAGTGAAGGGTCCCCGAGGGGGCTCTGCACCCGGCGCCGAGCTCTGGGGGTCGCCTCAGGACTAAGGCGCGCCGGCGGCCGTACCCGCCGCGGCCGTCTACCAGTTGGCGGTGAGCTGACACTACTCACCGCCGCCCCCTGCAACACACCAGCCACCTGGTCCTGCAGCCATTCGGGTCCCCGGGTCTCCGCCGCTGCCCGCAACTGCTCAATCAAAGCCTCAACCTCCATCACGCAAGTTTGCTTCTTCTCCTAGATTTTAAAATCTAAAATGGCTCCTACACTCCTCCCCTTAATATAACCTCCCTATACCACCCACTTCTAACTCCACCCACCGCAATTCCTACAGCTACTTAACCTTATCACCGCTGGCCCCCCTCCTGCCAAAACCCCTCATGACGGCCTCCCCTAACTGTCGCCCAGTACGGCCTCACTGGACGCTGTCCTTACAGCAGATCAGATGAGTCTTTGAGGACTGGAGTGGACACAGAACAGTGGCCTAGCTAACGATTTCCCTATTAATTCAGCAGCAGCAGCACTCTCCCTGCTCTAACTAACACTGCAGCTTCAGAATGAATCTAAGATGGATGCTGTCCTTGCTTTTTGATAGGAGGTGGGAGGGTCTGGGAGGGAGGGTATGCTGATTGGCTGGAATGTGTCTGCTGACTGTGAGGTACAGGGTCAAAGTTTGCTCAATGATGACATATAGGGGCGGACCGAACATCGCATATGTTCGCCCGCCGCGGCGAATGCGAACAAGAGATGTTCGCCGGGAACTGTTCACCGGCGAATAGTTCGGGACATCTCTAGTTGTTACTTCAGCAATTACTTAAAAGTGTTTTGTGAGAATATAACATTGAGGGCGTATGTAGAGAAACCTCTGTAGATTTGGTAGTGACTGTGTCTGGTACTGCAGCTTAGTATCATTTAAAGGGGTTATCCCACAAATTTCCTCACATATGTGTGCTTCCCAGTATGTTTTGCAATTAGTTTCTTGTTAATACCTTCCTCTACTTTATAGTCCCTAACTAGAGACGAGTGAATAGTTGGAAAATTCAATTCAGCTGCTTCGCTGAATTTTACAAATATGTTCGTCATTGTACCCCTCAGATGCCACGTTCATACATGATCCAGGCATCTGATAAAAATAGTGTGCAATAAAAAACAAAAAATCATACTTATCTGACCCGTTTTCTTGCGATGGAATGGAAATTTCTATCCATTTACATAAAGGGATAAATGAATAAAAGATGTCTGGACAGCTTCGCCTTTTTATGAGATCACTAGGCTGGCACTGAGGGAAGGGAGCAGGGAAGCTACTGGGCATGTTAGGCTAGTTTCACACTAGCGCTTAACATCTCCAGCAGGCTACTCCCTGCCGGAGATGTCTGGATCTGGCACTGCTGGAAGCTGTCTGAAGGCTCGCCGGCCCCATTAACTATAATGGGGACTGGCAGAGATCTGTCTGTAAGCCAGCAAAAATGCAGAGAATCGGACGGACTAAAACCACTGCACACATATTATGCAATATATTTAATATATATTTATTTAATATTTATGTAATACATTTAATAAAAATATAAATTAGAGGTGGGACGAATCCAATTTTTTTTTTATCCGAATCCGAAAAGGTTCTTGAATATATTGAATCTTTCGAATCTCGAATCCTACAAATCCTGTACTTAAGAATTGTGTGAACGGTGTAAGAAACAAAGTGATCTGTGGATGACACACTATTATGGGGGATCTGTGGATGACACGGTTATGGGGGATCTGTGGATGGCGCTGTTATGGGGGGATCTGTGGATGGCATTGTTATGAAGGGGATATGTGGATGGCACTGTTATGGGGAGGGGGATCTGTGGATGGCGCTGTTATGGAGGGGATCTGTGGATGGCACTGTTATGGGGAGGGGTATCTGTGGATGACACTGTTATGGAAGGGATCTGTGGATGACCATGCTATGGGGGATCTATGGATGACACTATATATCATCTTATGCTATATGTGTCATCCACAGATCCCTCCCATAACAGCACCATCCACAGATCCCCCATAACAGCGCCATTCACAGATCCCCATAACAGAGCCATCCACAGATTCCCCATAACAGTGCCATCCACAGATCCCCCATAACAGTGTCATCCACAGATCACCCACAACAGTGTCATCCACAGATCCCCCATAACAGTGTCATCCACAGATCCCCCACAACAGTGTCATCAACAGAACCCCCATAACAGTGTCATCCACAGATCCCCCACAACAGTGTCATCCACAGATCCCCCATAACAGTGCCATCTAAAGATCCCCCATAACAGTGCCATCCACAGATCCCCTCCATAACAGTGCGACCCACAGATTCCCTCCATAACAGTGCCATCCACAGATCCCCCATAACAATGTCATCCACAGATCCCCCCATAACAGTGTCATCCACAGATCCCCCATAACATTTATTTAATATATTTATTTATATGTTTAATAAATAATGATGCTATATATTCTTGGCATATTTGCTGGGTTGTGGCATGGTATCTGCCGGTCTCCATTACAGTTAAAAGGGCCGACAGGCAGCTTCTGGCAATGCTGAATCCGGACATCTCCGGCAGGGAGTAGCCTGCCGTAGATGTTAAGCATTGGTGTGAAACTAGGCTAACATGCTCAGTAGCTTCCCTGCTCCCTTCCCTTTCTCTCAGTGTCAGCCTAGTGATCTCATAAAGATAGCCTTATTCCACCTCTGAATCCAGGACCAGAAGGATAAACAACAGGGGGCGCTACTGAGCAGGAGAAATTGAGCTGTAATTCCAGGCAGCCACTACCAAGTATAAGTTTAGGGCTACACGACAACATGTGTCACATGACAATAAGTCGCGTGACACTATAACATGTGTTGCGCGACATTAATGTCGCACCAATGTCGCATGACAATTTTTATAATGATAGTCTATGGTGTCGCACTGCGACATGCTGCGACTATGATGCGACAGTCGTGTCGCAGTGGCAGCATGTCGCATGTTGCAGTGCGACACCATAGACTATCATTATAAAAATTGTCCCGCGACATTGGTGCGACAAAATGTTACGTGACACATGTCGTCGTGTAGCCCTAGCCTAAATCACTGTGCCTGGTAAACAATGAATGAGACAAAGTGCTTCCTGTATCACAGTGATCCCTTAATTTAGCTGATCGGTAAGGGCGCTGGGGGTAGGACCACCAAGAAATCTGATATTGATGGGCTACTTAAAGAATAAGCTATCAATATTACAGTCTCAGAAACCCCCTTTAATACAGTCTGCAAAAAGAGTCTCACTTAAAGCCCCAGTAAAGTAGAAAGGTACTTTTTTGGTTCCTTGAATAAATGGAATTTATATCCTCTGAGAATTCTTTTATGTTTTCTGCTTTAGTAGCAAAGTAATACTTCCTCCTTATAAAGACACTTATAATTATCTGACAATGTACATCGAGTTAGTTTGCTCTATAATAAAATTTCAAAGTGCTGGTGTTTCCTTGTATGTCTGATAGCGGGTTTCAAATTTGAATGATCTTTATCCAGGGAATATTTGCTATAATGGAAACACATATTCCTGTTTGATTTGGTGAATTTCTAATATATTTTAGTGCTAATACTTTATTATACTCTATTTTGAGGCTGGCTTTATTTTGACGGAACACTTTTCTTCAATGAGGATTTTAATAGCTGTATCATTCATCTGATCCTGCATTTCTTACATGAGACAATGAAGTGGTTTTAATGCATTCATTACTGGCATGTAGTGCTGATGTTAATATTCTGCTTTATGATATCTCATCAATTGTACCGTATGCTCACAATTTAGGGCAATCTTTCCAATGCACCAAATTATCATTTTCTTTTACGATACGTAGAATTGTTTGATTCTTAATACACATTAAAAGAGGAGGAAGAACGCCATTTTCATAAACCTGCCGAAAATACTGTTTTCATCCCATTTTTTTATTAGAATAAGGCTATATTACATTAATAACAGCATGCGATTGAGGATTGGGAATCCATATCTCATAGATATTTATGGCGATAGCACTGGAGCCACTGCAACAATGAAAACAAAAAGGCATTTGGTGAAAGAATATGGACATAATAGATGACCTGTCCTGTACATATCTGTTTTAGTAAATACTTCCATTCCATGAGCAAGAACTATTCTGGAGCATCTTATCTTAGAGCTCTGTGCTGTGTCGTTTCTCTATTACTCCTCCTGAAAATGTATAACAAATTGACAACTCATCCTTAAGAAAGATGTGTGTCTCTACACACTCTAAAACTATCAGCACTGACTGGAAAGTGTCAGAGCATGTAGGGAGACCCTCAGACCACCCATCTGTTGTCAATGTGTTAATAAATTTTAGGACTAATAACAGAGGAACGGCACAATGTAAAGTGGTAAGGAAAGAATTGTTTTTTGATGACGCGCGCTAAAGATATAGCAGATTCTATTTAATAGCAACTTAAGCTTGAAGCACAATGCAGTTTCAAACAGCCCTGCTGAATGTATATTGAGCAGCATACTTTTATTTGTGTACTCATTGCAGCTGCAGGATCCCAATGTATACTGGTTCATTATGTTTAGATTTGGCATTCAGGGTTGTATATTCAAAACAGAGATTTAAAGGCTATGTACACCTTTGGGGGCAATTTTATTTTATTATTGCATTGTACTCATTTTGAGCAAAAAAATATTTTTAAAATTGGTCTTTATTAAAATATGGCGTCCTTTTTTCTGTACCAAGCTGAGATGCTCTAGTAGCCCCCTTTGGATTGTCTTTCTTTTCCGTCAGACCAGGAGCAGACAGACTCCTTATCTCTGCTCTCTGACATTACAAACACTCGCTAGAGCTCAGTTCTTATCTTCCTGATAAGAATGTTGCTTAAGTAAGTAAGTTTGTAACCTCTCAGTAGTTTAGAGATAAGGTTTATTAGATGACCGCACAAAGTAAAAGTAGCAGTCACACAGCTAGAAAAACAGTTAACCCTTTGTGACAGAACAGCTCAATATTTTTAATAAACGCCAAATGAAAAAACTATTTTTAGCCAAAAATGAGTTATATTCAATCATAAAAAAAATTGCCTGCGAAGGTGTATATAGCTTTTAAGGTCTAAGGAGACATCCATCAGTCTTAATGAAATTAATAAGAAAGTGTTATCAGTTTGTGGTTTCTATTATGTTCTCTTTCACAGTTTTAACATTTATCTCACTTCAAATTTAGAAATACCCAACCCCTTCTCAAATTAACTTGATAATAATTCAGCTTAGGTCACTTTTGCATCTGAGGCAAGAAGATCCGATAAAAATGATGGCTGTCGGCCGGACCAAAAATCGATGCATGCAATGGTTTGCCAGAGTCAAACGCAGCATTTATGCCTTAAAGGGTCCAGATCATTGGTGGATCCCACTATATTCAATAGGATCTGGTTAACAGCCTGCCAGAAACGTTCACCGGAAATGTGAACATGGGCTTAAATTAATGTTTACATGCTCTCCGGAATAAAGAGATAAGGGCTAGAGATGGGCTGCTCTGATGGATTTCACTGTGAAGCTGAAAGAGCAGCCTACCTTGTATGTGAAAAGTTGTTGACTGAAGAGGTTGAGAAATGCATTTGAAAGTGCTCATAGCCTCTAATAGTATCACCATATAATATCACCAAACAGTAGCTTAATAATATCACCACTATATAATTATCAAATAATACCACCATACTGTGACATCATTATAGAGTAATTGAATAATAGTACCATACTGTGACTTTTATTGAATAATATCACCATACAATGACCAAAAAATGTCATCATATGGTGACTGAATAATATCAGCACACAAGTGGCAAATAATACCGCTACATAGTGACTGAACAATACTACCATACAGTACTCCATGACTCAGTTGTATCTGTACCATGAGGACTGGGAGTTTCCTTTTGGAGCATCCTGACCGAGGTATTAGCATTAGGAAAAGCTGAGATTTGTTCTATGATGATTGCATGATGGTTTCAGCTCCACTATTTCCAACTGTTTGTTTAAAGCGGTTGTCTAGGATAATGAAATACAATGATTGGCTGCAGTGGTCACATGCTGTATACCTGCACGTCACTACTTCAATGTGTGAATAAGCGGCAGGAGGACTGGATTGGAGGCGTAGAAGATGGAGCTGGTGAAAAAAGGTAAATGTAGAATAATTTTTTATTTTGCATTATTCGTGGTTTGTCAAAGATTTAAAATTTATCTCGGATAACCCCTTCAAGGCTTCCCGCACGTGTTCAGGTGGCACACTTCTTGCACACTTTTAAAGCTAAAACTAGGAATGGAATAAAAAAAAGTGGAGAAGTAGAACCTGTGCTTTATACTCTCTCTCCCTCTATGGTCCACTCCTGGCTTTTGCTTCAAAACTGTAACAGAAAACTTAAGGACCCTGGGATTTTCCATTTTTGCATTTTCGTTTTTCACTCCCCGCCTTCCCATAGTCCTAACTTTTTTATTTTTCCATTCACATAGCCTTATGAGGGCTTATTTTTTGCGGGAAAAGTACTTTCTAATGGCACCATATACGGTTGCATACCATGTGTAACATCCCAGAGTTATGTTACGAAACTCTTTTACCCTGCTACAACCTGTTAAGTGTATCTGCATTGTCATCCTGTGTAATTTAACATCACATCCTCACTAATGTGCATTAAAAACCCTTGTTAAATGTATTTGCTGTAATTTTCATGTTCACCAGCAGGTGGCAGCAATGTGTTTAGCAGGGCCTTAGTAACAGTTTAGCATTTCTAGACTGGAATAGTACATTCCAGTTTAGCTCCCCCCTCTTTGAGGAGGTGTGGAATGTTCCCACATCCTGCCTCATGGGGAGGAAAGGAAGTTAGAGTTAGTGTGCCAGCCACCCCGGCTAGGGGAAGGCTGTGCTGGTAGGAGCTCCCAGTTCTAGGGATCCCAAACCAGAATCTTGTCTCGGCTGAGACAAAAGATCACCATTCCCAGTCTGAGCCCTTCAGCCTCAGCTGGTGGAAAGCAAGCAGCCACCTCCAGAACTCCAGGAAGAAATATACCCTGTGAGCACAACTGTGAGTACCGTCCAGAGACCAGGAGAAGCCAAATTCCTCCTCAGCTAGTCAGTCCCATATACAGCAGAAGATAGAGCAGAAGATAGTAATTCCTGCCATATTCTCCAGGAATATGATAGAAGCAGAAGACAGATTCCTGGCATACATTGCCAATACCTGCTGGGATCAAAGACTATTGCTGTATCTCATATGGATTACTGCTGCATCCAGTAAAGACCAGTTTGAATTATATTCCAAGTCTGGATCTCATTCATTACTACCAAGTTCCTCAATTACTCCTACTAGCAACACTCATTTATTGCCAGTGAGCCAGGATCCAGGAGTCCAGCCGTACCAAGGTAGGAGACACCATTGACACCATTACTGCTACCACACAGAGACATTACACCACTCTGTCATTCCTAACCTGGTACGTGAGTTGCAACACCTTAAAGGGTCCTGAGACTGTACCCTGCGCACGCTGCAATTGGCGTCATGAACAAAAACTATTAACTATCATTTACACCTGACCCAGTCATTGCATATTATAGCGTCAGTATGCATAACCCCAATCCGGCTTACTGCACTTGTAGTAGGGAGCAGGAAAAAAATTCCAAATGGGGTAGACTTAGGGAAAAAATGCAATTCTGATAAAGGTTTTTTTTTTTTTACACTGTAAACTATGCGGTAAAATTGGCCTGTTATCTTCATTCTCCAAGTCAGTATGGTTCCAATGATACCATACTTGTATAATTTTCATAGCATTTTAATACTGAAAAAAATAATTAAAACCTTTGAGGAAAATTTTCTTTTTTTCAGAACCATATTCTGACCCCTATAACTTTTTTGTAGCTATGTGCATGGGGCTGTATGAGGGCTAATTTTTTGCGGGACGATCTATTCTTTTCAGTGATATCAATTTTAAGTGTGTGCCACTTTTTGATCACTTTTATAAAAAAATTATTGGTTAGTTGAAGTGACAAAAATTGGCAAATTGGCTGTTTTTATTTTTCCCCCCACTATGCCATTTGCCGTATGCCATTAATATTGGTATATTTTAATAGTATGGGCATTTTCGTACGCGGCGATGCCCATGTGTTTTTTTTTATTTGGTTAAGTATTTTTTTTTTAAGGAAAGGGGGGTGATTTAAACTTTAATTTTTTTTTATATTTGTAAAAACTTTTTTTACCTTTTTTTTTTAAGTCACCTTGGTTGACAATAACTGACAATCATTCCATTGCCCATAGTATTCAGTGATGGCTAAATAGCCATCATTGAAGACTTCATTTGCACTATATCAATACAAGGCTGCCACCTAGTGGCCTGTATTGATATATACATCTAATTGACTCTGAAGCCTGCTTGAGGCTTCGGTCAATTAGCTCAAGGTAACAGGTCCCCCGATCTCAGCCGGGGAACGCTGTTACCAGACCGGAAGTGCGCGACTTACCCTTCCGGTCTGCGCAGATGCCGTGGTCACATTTGACCACGGCATCTAAAAGGTAAAATGTATACATATGCCGCGGGTCTCTGCTATTTAAAATAGCAGAAACCCTGCAGCTAAGGCGCCCATTGCACGCGCGAGCGGGCGCCATGTTTAGGGATCGGACCCATGACGTACAGCTACGTCATGGGTCCTTAAAGGTTTGAAACCTTAATGTGTACAGCCAACCTAAAAGAAAAGCTCAGACTTGCATTCTATATATTATTATTAGTGTTGAGCGAATTGAAGTTCACAAAATGGACTTTAAGCCGATTTTCAGGGCAAATTTGATTCGCCATGTAGCCGAATTTCCTTGTACTTCGTCGTTACGAATCAATGTTCCCTGAAATGGCAGTAAAAATAATTAAAAAAAACTCATACTTACCTCATCCATTTGAGTGCGAAAAGTCCGCCATGGCCATCTTACTTGTGCAAAATCTTGTGCATCGTAACGTTTTTAGATGCCGCGATCAGTGATGAACGCAGCATCTGAAGGGTTCAATGACGAGGGGCGGCACATGCTACTTACAAAAATGCGCTTCGTGAAGGTTTTTGTAAAATTTGGCAAAGAAGCCGAATTGAATTTTTAAGAACTTCGCTCATCTCTAATTATTATCTACACATTCATCTGATTGTGGGAGAAGCTTTAGCTTGCAAAATATGTGTAGGTGTAAGAAAATGCCTTATTGCTTTTCTCCACTCTAGACGTAGCACTGTAGGAATTTTAGCAAACTTTTAAATACTGCCATCTTGTTGACAAAGAGTTAATTCATTTCCTATTGTTGCAAATAACCAGTATTTCATATTTCAAGCACTAGTGGCTTGGTGATTACCAAACACAATGGCCTCTGTAATTACTATATCGCCTGCACGGCGTGGCTGATAGTTGTAGGACTGATTACCTCCTTTACTGCCTTGTTATTCTTCATCTGCAGTGATCCTATACATATTGCTGTTAGACAACTATAAAGAAGTTTTATACAAGCAAATTAACGCTGAGAAGTCCAATTTTCAAGCTCAGTGTCCAGTACTTGGATAAATTGGTGTTTTATGAAGTGTATAGAATCGGCTTCTTAGTGCTTTTATGAAGAAATTGAATCTTGAGAGTATATTGAACACCAGAAAGGCAATCTATTTTTTGAAGTAAACAAACTACAACTTAAAAGGGATTTTTGAAAGTGGCTGTCGGTTGATGTCAAGGAGTTTGAGGACTTTTTACTCATAACATCCATTTATGGCATTAAGTTCTCTGGAAAACTTGCGATGCACAAATCTGAAATTGTCCGTCGATAGTATTCATCTGCAGGTATTTTCCCTACTTGTCAGTGTTGCCAATTCTTCTTGTTCTCTGCATTCCATTATTTATGGGGTTGCTAACTTTTTAGCGTCTGTACAACTACTATAACAAGTATTTGGACTACATTAGATGGGATATACTATATGTAATGAGCTGTCCCATCTTTAATTTTTGTGATACATGTACCCTTTTAGTTTTCTCTACACCACCCATCATCAACACAAGAAGGCAAATAAAAGCGGTACCTAGAAATACCTTATCACATCATACACGATACTTGCCCAGTAACACCGCAAAATACCTTCCCAGCAGCATCAGATACCACAGTTCAGCACAAAATGCCTCCCAAGCAGCTCACTATACCAGAGTGCAGCACAAAATGCTTCTTCCTGTAACAATGAAGTGTTTTTAAGACTACAGAACTTGACTTCCCCTATAGCAGTGGCTTTACAAAGTCCTAAGCAATGGTTCTTGGCACTTAGATACTGCCAGGATTTGAGTAGATCAGAATTAAATGACAACCAGAAAGTCACAAGAAAAGATATTTGAAGCTTGAATCAGACAACAAGTACAGAATAATGAACTCACCGATAGAAGACAGCAAACTGGATGAGGATTGCAATGGACGAGGGAGATAGAGTCCAGGAATGGAGTTCAGGAATGGAGTCCCGGTATCTCTATAATTGTCAAAAAGGAAAATAAACTAAAGGCAATTAAAGGCATACCAATCAAAAAGCCCTCACAGCAAACAACAGAATAACCAAGCTATATGAAAACCAGAACAAAAGTTAGTGAGAAACAGGTCCGAGATGTCTGTTGCTCGTAACACCCCATCAGCACTAAACAAATACTACAGTGCAGTTCAAAATACCCCTCAACCGAGCAAATATAAACCACAGTGTGACACAAAATACTAGTTTAACTTTTGTTGTGGGAAAAATGTTTGATGGACTCTTAAAGGACTATATACAGGAGTATGTGACTGTAAATAATATTATAAGTGATAACCAGCATGAGTTTACCAAGGACAGAAGTTGTCAGACTAACCTGATTTATTTTTATGAGGAGGTGAGTAGTAGCCTGGACAGAGGGGTGGCTGTGGATGTAGTGTTTCTGGATTTTGAAAAGGCTTTTGATACTGTCCTTCATAGACGTTTAATAGGTAAAGTAAGGTTTATTGGCTTGGAAAGTATAGTTTGTAATTTGATTGAAAACTGGTTGAAGGACCGTGCCCAGAGAGTTGTGGTCAATGATTCCTATTCAGAATGCTCCCAGGTTATAAGTGGTGTACCCCAAGGTTCAGTGCTAGGCCCTTTATTATTTAATTTATTTATGAATGATATTGAGGACGGGATTAATAGTACCATTTCTATTTTTGCAGATGACACTAAGCTATATAGTACTATACAATCTATGGAAGATGTACATAAACTACAAGCTGACTTGAACACTCTGAGTGATTGGGCATCAACTTGGCAAATGAGGTTCAATGTGGATAAATGTAAAGTTATGCATCTTGGTAGTAATAATCTCTGTGCTTCATATGTCCTAGGTGATGTAACACTGGGAGAGTCACTTATAGAGAAGGATTTGGGTGTCCTTGTAGATGGTAGATCAAATAACAGCATACAATGTCAATCAGCTGCTTCTAAGGCCACCAGGATATTGTCATGCATTAAACGAGGCATGGACTCGCGGGCAGGGAAGTAATATTACCACTTTACAAAGCGTTGGTGCGGCCTCATCTGGAATATGCAGTTCACTTCTGGGCACCAGTCCATAGAATGGACGCACTGTAGCTGGAAAAAGTACAGGGGAGAGCAACTAAACTGATAAAGGGCATGGAGGGTCTTAGTTATGAAGAAAGATTAAAATAATTGAATTTATTTAGTCTTGAGAAGAGACGTCTAAGGGGGGACATGATTAACCTATACAAATATATAAATGGGCCATACAAAAAATACGGTGAAAAACTGTTCCATGTAAAATACCCTCAAAAGACAAGGGGGCACTGCCTCCGACTGGAGAAGAAAAAGTTCAGTCTCCAGAAGTTTAAAAGCTTCTTTACCACGACCTCAGGACGTGGTCACAGCAGGAACAGTGGACAGTTTTAAAAAGGGTTTAGATAATTTCTTAAAAGTAAACCACATTAATGTTTATGAAAACGTGTAGAAATCTGAGACTGACTTCATTCTGGGATTCGCATCCCCACCTATCCCTCGGTTGAACTTGATGGACTTATGTCTTTTTTCAACCGTATTAACTATGTAACTCTCTACAGCAGTCCAGATGCCACAGTGCAGCACAAAATATCTCCCTAGTAGCACAAACCAAGTACCACGGAGCAGTAAAAAATATCTTCCCAGCACCACAGTTCTGCAACACTGGCAGCAGCATTGTTCTCACTTACCAACCCTTCCCTTGACAGCAGCATTGTTCCTTTCATGTGACCATGATGCCATTATAAATCCTTTAACCCTTCCAACCTCAGAAACTGCAGGGTTTGCATTATCAGAACAGTTTCAGCTTAGGTATATCAGATGGTTCCCTGGCCAACTGGCCACTAGGAATCTGTCCGTTAGTGCATATTACCTGATTAGACCTGGTGATCCCTGTATATGGGTTAAAGGGTGAAAATCAGGGAATCCTTCAGACTTTACATGCCAGTTTAGTCAGGGCAAATTAGATTATGGCTTAAAGTGTCCACAGATGGTAGTATTAGTGTAACAACTGTTTATTCTGCTCTATGAGAAGGTTGTTTTCATATAACTGCTCATATATATTAGGAGTGCTGTCCAAAGTAATATTTATTAAACTAGAATTCCAATTTTATTCTGTGTTATACCTGTTGCCCATTATAATTAGTGTACTTTGCTGCTATTTAGTGGCTCTTGTTATATTTGGTTTTATGTAAGTTTTCTATGGTTGTATTTCCTTATGTCATATGACCTTATGTTAAAAACTCCTCTTCTGTGAGTTCATATACTGAGCCCTGCAGGCCTGTCGTGTTTGTCCGACATACAACACAGAACTGGACAAAGGATTTACCTTTGACATATATCACATCATTTCTCAAGATACAGATGTAGCAGAGTTAACAGTCATAACGCGTTAACTATATGTAATAACTCACCAAGTGTGACTGTTAACTCTGCTACATCCGTATATTCAATAAATTACCTAAAGGCATATCCATTGCATCTCACTCACTAGATTTCTACATGCTGGTGTCGCTATGGGAATGAATATAGTGAGTTTACTATCTTCCATTGCTTGTACAAGAGATTACCACTGATCAGAGGCTTCTCTCACATACATCCGTGGCAGAATATTAGGAGTTCAGCCATTATAGAATATATAATTTAGAGACTTTTAGCTGCATTTAGCTGCAACAAGCTGACAGCTGACTGGTGTTTCATATGACTCCCCCCTAGGGCTGCGCATCTTCACTCGTCTCACGATTCGATGCGATTACGATTATCAAGTCCACGATTCGATTCGATTCGATTCGGCGATGCATCACGATGCATCAAGATTATTACCCAAGTCCCCTTGTTTTTCAATTTTACATAAAAAAATTAATTCAATCAGTCAGAAATTGCACAAAAATATTTATTTGTATCTGCTATTTAAACAAATCATACCAAGTTCCCTGCATATCATATAGCAAAGTCTGAATGAACAAAACAGTGCAGCAGACAACAGTATTTATTTAAAACAGTACTGTCAGTGTCTCTGTAACATTAAACTGTTGTGCTGGCCTGGCTGGTGCAGTTAGTTTATAAGTTTTACAATAGTTTTACCATATAATATATATTATATAATATTAAACACTTTAAACAGTACCTACAAAAAAAGGAGCCCTTCAGTTCCTGACTGTAAAACATCACAGTGAGTCAGTGAACCTATAATAAACACAGTCAGTGACTGTGTTATAGGTTCACTCACTGTGATGTTTGCCAGTCAGGAACTGTCTGTCACACAGTGTGTTCAAGTTGTCTGTGTTGCAGAACTTCCTGGTTCACCGTGATTGTTTTGGCAGCAGGAGCGCACCACCACCAGCACCACCACCACCACCAGCACCACCACCAGCACCACCACCAGCACCAGATGGGTAGTACGTCTAGATCAGTGCTATAAGCTCTCAGAGTTGTCACTTTACAGAAAACGTTACCTGCACTGAGCACTCAGCAAGCACTCTACCACGATACATCAACTGAAGCCAAGCCATGCCACCATTAGAGGAAGCTGGAAAATCCTTGACAGAATACATTTTCAACTGAATCTGAAAACCTTGGACAAATCTTTATGGGATCACAAACACACACCACAGAATACCAGAAAAAAAATAAACACACATCCTCCTCACTGAATCATAATGGTAAAGGGCAGGCCACAGGACGGGCAATGTGGCACAGCCACCATAGTCAGACATGATGTCAGAAGGTCGGTGTGTGTTTTTTTGGTTTGTGTGAATGTGTATTTGTGTGATCCAATAAAGATTTACTCCAGGTTTTAAGTTTCAATTTATTCTTTCAAGGATTTGCCTTCCTCTGGTGGCTTGGCGGGCGTCAGTTGTCTGGAATTAAATACAGAATTCTTTTGGTTGAAGGTTAAACCCCTAAACAGAGTCAGAAATTCACAGAGCATGACAGACACATTGGGAAAACACCAAAAAACACGTCAGTGTAAAAATACAAAATGCATCGGACGGACAGTCGCATAATAGAAAACCATTCTCCATCTCCTCTCCACTACAGTGCTGCTAAAAGCTAGAATAATATCATATATTCTGATTAATCAGAATAATCAGGGGAGGGAAAGGGAAAAGGGGAGGGGAAGGGAAAGGGGAAGGGGAAGGGGGAAAAGGGAAGGGGAAGGGAAAAGGGGAGTCTGGCAGGGGAGACAGAGAAATAAAAAATTTCAGTGGCAGAGACAATGCTATAAACAAAATCTATAAAATTAAAAACACTGCTCAGCATTTGGGAACATGTAGATTTTTCTGTAAGAACACCAATTGATCTACATGGTCTGGTTTGAGGGCGCTTCTTTTTGCAGTTACCACATCTCCTGCAGTGGAGAAAACCCGCTCTGCAGACACGCTTGTACCTGGGATACACAAGTATTGCTTTGACAGCCGAGAAAGGAGGGGAAATATGACCTCATGCTCACGCCACCAGTTCAAAGGGTCCTCAGTGAGAGGCAGAGGTGGGGCTTTACAATAGTTTTCCATTTCCTCTTCAGCCTTGGCATAGGGGGTCTTTTTGGGTTCTATTGTACCTTCAGTGTCAGTGAAAGACTGTCCCAGCAAACTCACGAGCAGAGATCTGGCCTTTTTGGGAGGAGATGGTGGAGAATGGTTGTCTTCGATGGGTGAACTGTCCTCTTCTTCCAGAGTTTGTTTTCTTCTAGGCACTTGATGATCCTCTTGTGTCCTCTCACTCTCATCTGATGTAATCTGTGTTTGAACAAAAAAGAAACGGAAAAAAAACAATAAGTAAAAACACAAATGTCAATGCCTTTGATTCTGATGGGGTGATGAAAAAGCACAGGAAACGGACAGTACAGTTCCCGCACCGCATCAGATTCAGAAGCGTGGTAGTGCTTGTGCTACTGTCGTTTCAAGAAGAAACATGATGGAATTCTTCAAATTAATTTAATTACCTCCAAGGATGCAGCTTCCTCAGTGACTCCTTTAAATATCTCCAATCTTTCTTCATCTGTGAGGATGAAAGGCAGTCCCTTAAAGCGAGGATCCAGTGCAGAGGCTGTATGAAGGATCTTCTTCTCGGCCTCACTGCTGTACCTCTTCTGGAGATCTGTTCTAATAGAATTCTTGATCTCATGGATCATGGGTGTGTCTCCCATCGTGTCTGTCATGCTCTGGAGAAGTTGTGCATTTATAGGGGCAATGAGAGAAACTGTTGGATTGCGCTCTTCTGACATCAGCATGGTTGCATCCTTCATTGGCTTTAATGCACTCACGGCGTCCTCTGCATTTGACACATCTGTTTCGTTTAGAGTGCAGAGATCGGACTCTCCTCTTCTGACTTCTGGAGACAGCAAGGTGGCACAGACTGCAGGTTGTTGTTCCAAGAACCTCTCGACCATGTCGTATGCACTGTTCCATCTTGTTGCCACATCAGTTATCAGCTTATGATTCTTCAAGCCAAGACATTTCTGTTTCTCTTTTAGACAGTGGCTTGCTCTAGTGCTGCGGTGAAAGAATGTGGATATCCGACGTACTCTGCCAAGAAGCCTAGAGAGAGTGGCCACTTTCAACGCTCGCTGGGATGCAAGATTCAGTGTATGGGCGAAGCATTTCACATGGGGGAATTTTCCAACTTGAGCTGCAACTATCATGTTTGACGCGTTGTCGGTCACAAGCACTACAGATTTATCGGACAGCTGCCATTCTTCCACAACATGAGAAAGTAGCTCTGCCAGATGAGCACCCGTGTGAGACTCATAAATGGCTCTCGTTTGCAGTACATGCGACAAAATCTGCCAGTCCTTACTAACGTAATGTGCTGTTATTGTAACATAAGACTCTGTCGTGACTGAAGTCCAGGAATCACACGTTATTGCGACTCGACTTGCTTGGCTCATTGATGCAATTATCTTAGCTTTGGTTTCGTGGTAGAGTGCAGGTATGACGTTTTCTGTAAAGTGACTTCGTGACGGGATCTTGTAACGCGGCTCTATTGTCTTCAAAAGGTAGCGAAACCCACTGTTTTCCACAACAGAGTAAGGGCGCAGGTCCTTCGCTATGAAAGCTGCCACAGCTTTTGTTATTCTCTTTACCTTTTCAGAGTTGGGCGGCAAAGTTGACTGTAACATCGCATCAATTCTTGGCTGATCTGGGTTCATTTCCTTGGTGGTGGTGGTGGTGGTAGGTTTTAGCATTTCTGGGTGAAAACGGCTGACGTGGTTTCTCAGATTAGTAGTATTCCCTAGATATTTAATTTTTGTGTGACAGATTTTACACACAGCGTATGACTTGTCCAATTCGTGCTTCCTACTTTTTTCATAAAAGCCAAAATGTTCCCAGATGTTTGCTTTTAAAAAGCTAGGTGCATTTTTTATCTCTCGTTCCTTTTGTTCTACTTCTGCCATTTTTATTTACTAGCAAATGCAATGCATGCCAGGCATCTATGTGAATTTGTGAGTAGGGATGACACAAGTCTTGACGTGACGATGATGTTGTCAAACTCTGTCAGTTTAAAAAAAAAAAAAAAAAAATTTGAGTGACTAAGCCTAAAGCCTGCCACGAGATCAACAGAAAAAGTAACACGTTTCTTTCTAGTATGTATGTAATTGTATGATATGTAAAATCCTCATTTATTATTCTACCCCCCACACACGCAGTTAGTCGCAGTCGCTGTCAAGTGTCAACTATCATTATTCATCATGTGTAAAAGAAAAAATGCGCCCTGGCCCCTCATCTCGTCTGCCGCCGGTGGTTGGTCAACTCAACTGGTGGTCATGACTCATTGGTCAATGCATTGGCATTGCAATGGTCACAGTCTCAGAGAGTCAGCGACAGCCGGTCACGTTATATCGCACTCTCTCTCCTTCTCCAATCTGGTACACTGGCATTATTTGAGATCACAAACTGGCTGCTACAACACAACAACAACATGTCCCGCCAACATCCCCCCCCCCCCCCAATGACATAATGCCAGTGCCACCCATTTCATTAATTCTGGTTTTATGCATCATTTGAATGTCTTGTCTTGGTGATTGATTCACAATTCACAAGTTCATACTTACCTTGTTTGTATTTGTAATATGATGCTTTTTGGTTTTGCTCATCATTACTGCCCCACACACAATGCACTTGCCTTGCAGTGCAGCTGCAGCATGTGTGGGGCTGGGGCAGTGATGAGCAAAACCATAAATCAAAAAGTATCAATAAAGTTGTGATCAAACAATCATCATTCATCACTAAGACAAGACAGTCACACTGGACAAGTGGACAAATGGTCAGGACAGAACATTCATTTCAATGGATTAGAGATAGAGATATATAGACCTAGACCAGCACCAGCAGACCTACAGTCATAAACGTAACCATAATTAATTAAATGGCAATGGTATGGTCTGGTGATTGTCACTTAAACTCATTAAACCTTTCATGACATAGTTATTTAATATAATGTGAAAGATGATGTTTATTAGTTTTCCTACCTGATTAATGATGATACGATGATAACGACGACGGTGGTGCTGGTGGTGGTGGTGGTGGTGGCACTGCTGGCTGCTGGTGGTGGAGCGATTCTCCTCCTGCCTGTGGTGGACTGGACTGAGCCTGAGGAGTGAGGAAAAACGGACAGGTGAGGTGACACAAGTGACAATTTTTTTTTTTAGGTACGGTAACAGGCAGTGACCAGCTGCAGTCTATGTGAGTGGTGTATCTGTGTGATGGTCACCTACCTGTCACAACAAGGTGGCAGAGTCTGGCTGGCACGTGGCACCTGCGGGTCTCCTCTCCTGCTGCCTGTGATGATGAAGGGACTCGGAGTGTGTGGCACTGGCAGCTGCGGCCTAGCTCCCTGTCCTGCGAGCCGGGTAACGGATGGGCTGGTCTCCCTCTCCTAAAAAGAAAGATAGCAATTGATTGATTGATTGCATCACGAAACTGGAAAGTGAAAAGGGGGGTAAAATTAAAAATTGTAAAATACCCAGTTCAAGATGTATGGGACAGAACAAAGAACAGTCAAAATGTTTTATTTTTTAAGTAACCAAACAGGCAGGCAGGCATGTTATATTGTTAAATAGTTGTGCTTTAAACCACATGACAATCCCAAGAACAGCAGTATTGCACAGTTGCAGACAGTGTTGTCTGGCATATCTTTGTAAATGATGTGATCAGTGATCACTCACTAAGACCTCTAACTTTACAGCATTGCAAAAAGCTGCCACTGACTGTAGTGTATTCAATACACATAGTGTATTTGACTTGCAGCTTTTTGCAATGCTGTAAACTAAGTTAGAGGTCTTAGTGAGTGATCACTGATCACATGCATCACAGTAATACAAAGATATGCCAGACAGTCAGACACTCAGTGTGCAATTGTGCAGAAGCAGATCATCATCTCCCCCCCAAAAATAATAAAAATCCCCCCAAAAAATGCAGAAGGGTAACTTACTAACTTACTGTGTGCTGCTGCAGTCACTGCGTGCTGCTGTTGTCTGTGTGGCACTGGCGATTGCGGCCTAGCTCGGGTCACTCTCCACTGGGTCTCCTCCTCCTCTGTCCCCCCGCAAGACAGCCTGTTTTTTTTCTTTTGTGCACAGCACAGTTAGCCGACCGAAGAGAAAGTTCTGAGCGCTCTTGGGGGTACGAGGACGGGTCCGCTATGTTCAGTGCTGCTGCATGCTGCACGTCCGTCTCCTCTCCAGTCCTCCTCACGAGTCGACTCACGCGTGCGACACAGGGGGGGGGGGGGGTGTCACTGTCGTCAGCGGGAGGCGGGAGGCGGGAAAGAAGGCGCCAAAAAACTTTTTTTTCTGACTCGGCTCTGCACGGCGGACGCGACGCTGACGTCATCAACATGCATCGATTATTTAAAGCAACCGCATCGATGCAGAATCGCCGGGGGTCGAATCGCGATGCATCGCTGCATCGATTATATTCGACAGCCCTACTCCCCCCCCTTCTGGGCAAAATCTATGTACTTAGTTAAAACCATTACTTTAGACACTTAAACCATTACTTTAGACATTAAAACCCATTCGACTCATTTGCCATATTTACATGACTCCTCCTTAGAGAATATATTGTAATTGGTTCAACTTCAAACAAAAAAAAAGTGATTATTTCTCTTTAAATTAGCGCAGTAAAACTTTTTGATCATCTATGTTTTAAATCTGTGAACCTGAGTCGTGGCCACATCTTTTGTACATATATTTCCTTCCCCCATCATATAACTTTTACATCTTTTTCAATGTGTAAAAAAATATCATTCTAGACACTGCTTCTGAATTTTAGGTTTCTGCCTTGATTTGTGACACCGCAGCTGCATCGATGCATACATAAAAAATATTAAAAGTATAAAAGAACTTAATAGACAGATTTAAAGCAAGAGGGTGAATCACACATATTGTGGCTTTTAGGTTTGTATTTGGCATGCAAACATGTAGCATACTGATCGAGCATGAATTATTCAGCACCACGGCTGTCCATAAAATGCATGAACAAAACCGTCTACCTACTAAGTGAGCCCAAGCTATGTGGCTTATAAGCCTACTGATTGTGTGATTAAATTACATTTAGGATTATTAAGCTTTCAAAATTTTAGAATTTATACAAACTATATAAAATTTATATAAAACATCTAGATATATAATGTATAAATATACAGGTAAAACTCAAAAAATTAGAATATTGTGAAAAGTTCATTTATTTCATTAATGCAACTTAAAAGGTAAAACTAATATATGAGATAGACTCATTACATGCAAAGCGAGATATTTCAAGCCTTTATTTGTTATAATTTGGATGATTTTGGCTTACAGCTTATGAAAACCCCAAAGTCACAATCTCAGGTACCCTTTGCTCAGTGGGGATGGATTAATTAGCTGACTAGAGTGTGACACTTTGAACCTAGACTATTGAACCTTTTCACAAAACTCTAATTTTACGTTGCATTACTGAAATAAATGAACTTTAGCACAATATTCTAATTTTTCGAGTTTCACCTGTACACTGCAATTCTTAGTACTATATGACTCAAAAAGTTCTTCATCTTTTCTCTTGAAGACCCCAGGATTAACTGTAAATCAGCATACATGTACTGCGGAAGTCCAATCTTTTGCTGTTTTTTACAGCAGAGGCCCAGAGGTGATGTCTGCGATCAGTGGTAATGCTGATCACAGACATTTAATCCCTCAGATGCCGTGGTCAAATGTAAAATAAATGTTTTTCCAAAGTTTTTATTTTTTTCACTATTCAAACACAAGAAAAATTATATAAATGTGATATTGCTGTCATCATACTGACCTGGAGAATGAAGGTAACAGGTAATTTTTACTACATAGGGAATGCCGAAAAACAAAACCCATTAAACTGTGGCAGAACTGCAATTTTTTTTCCAATTCCACCCAATTTGGAATTTTTTTCTAGCTTCTCACTACATTGTATGCGATAATAAATGGTGCTATTAAAATTGATAAAAAAGTTATGGCTCCGGGAATGCAGGGAGTGAAAAACAAAAATGGAAAATTGCAGGGTACTTAAGGGGTTAAACATTTTGTGTATTACTTATTAGAGATAACCACAGGATATCACTGATTGCAGTTTAAAGGGTACTTAACCCTTCATACAAAGCACAGAAAGAGCAGCGGCACTTCTCAGAGTGATCTGCACCTTACACTTGCATCAACTCTACTCTGCATTTGCAGTAGGCAGAGTACGGATGTGCAAAAGCAGAGCAATGGTGGTGCAAGTGGAAGGTGAAGATTGCCCTGAGAAGTGCAGCTGCACCTTCCATGCCTTGTGTGAAATCTTAGGTATCCTTTAAAGGCATAATTTTGTTAAATCATCTTTTTCTGTCAATTGGCTCAATAGGTAAAATGTATGATTAGCACATAATTAGCATTTTTCTTTAACCTCATTAAGAACCCTCGCCGTACATGTACAGCACTGGTGGATGTGACTTAAGGACCAGCGCCGGCGTATTAACCCCTTGTATGCCACGGTCAAAGCTGACCGCGGCATGCAGAGGGTTCGCGGAGGGTATGGGTGCCCTCCGCTTCCCCATCGGGTCCCCGCGCTGCAGTGGCGGGGACTCGGTGGCAGAGAAGGCAAGCCCGATGCCTTCCATAGGCATTGGGGCTTGCCTCCTATGGAAGCCTGTGAGATTCAGCCCTTAGGCTGGGTCTCACAGGCAGGCTGTCAGCATAAAAGCTGATAGCCAATGCATTACAATACAGGTTGTATTGTAATGCATTGCAGAGGGGATCAGACCCCAGAAGTTGAAATCCCAGAGTGGGACAAAAAAAAAAAGTTTAAAAAAAAAGTTAAAAAAGTGTCTTTCATAAGAAAAAAAAAAAAAGGTTTCAAGTAAAAAAAAAAATATAATTCCCAAAATAAAACACATAAAATCGAAAACCAGACATATTGGGTATTGCTGCATCCGTAACGACTGGCTCTACAAAAATATCACATGATCCACCCCCTCTCCTGAATGCCGTAGAAAAAGTAAAACCTGTGCTAAAACAATCACTTTTTTGTCACTTGCATCACAAAAAGTGCAACACCAAGCGATCAAAAAGGCGTATGCCCCCCGTAATAGTACCAATCAAACCATCACCTCATCCCACAAAAAAATGAGCCCCTACGTAAAACAATCAGGCAAAAAATTTAAAAAACTATGGTTCTCAGAATATGAATACACTAAAACATGATTTTTTTTGTTTCAAAAATGCTTTTATTGTGTTTAAAGTGAAAAAATTGATAAAAAGTAGACATATTAGGTATTGCCATGTCCGTAAAAAACAAGGTCTATTAAAATATCACATGACTTAACCCCTCAGGTGAACACTGTAAAAAAAAAAAAAGACGTTTTTTGTCACCTTACATCACAAAAAGTGTATTACCAAGCGATCAAAAAGTCATATGCACCCTAAAATAGTACCAATCAATCCATCATCTCATACAAAAAAAATTAGCCCCTATATAAGACAGTCGCCCAAAAAATAAAAAACTATGGTTTTCAGAATATGGAGACACTAAAAAAAACCATTTTTTTCAAAAATGCTTTATTAGTGTATGTAAAACTGAAACAAACAACCCAAAAAAGTTGTCATATTTGGTATTGTCGCTTCATAACAACCTGCTCTATAAAAATAGCACATGATCTAACCTGTCAGATGAACACATGCCAAAACAGCTATTTTTTTGTTACCTTGCCTCACAAAAAGTGTAATATAGAGCACCCAAAAATCATATGTACAATAAAAATAGTACCAGCAAAACTGCCACCTTATCCCGTAGTTTCCAAAATGGGGTCACTATTTTGGAGTTTCTACTCATCAGGGGGTCTTCAAATGTGACATGGCAACTTAAAATTATCCCAGTGAAATCTGCCTTCCAAAAACCACACGGCGTTAATTTCCTTCTGCGCCCCATACAGCAGTTTACAACCACATATGGGGTGTTTCTGTAAACTACAGAATCAGGGTAATAAATATTGTGTTTTGTTTGGCTGTTAACCCTTGCTTTGTTAGCTGAAAAAATGTATTACAATGGAAAATCTGCCAAAAAAGTGAAATTCTGAAATGTCACCTTAGAAATTGGGTTTTGGAAATCTTCTTAAAAATTTTAAGATTTGGTTCTAAATTTGTAAGCATTTTAACATCCCAAAAAAAGAAAATTTCATTTACAAAATGATCGAAACATGAAGTAGACATATGGGAAATGTCAAGTATTAACTATTTTAGGAGGTATCACTATCTGTTTAAAAGCAGAGAAATGTAAAATTTGAAAATTGCTAATTTTCCCAAATTTTTCATAAATTTTGTATTTTTTTTATAAATAAAAAGAAATATTTTGACTCAAATTTACCACTGTCATGAAGTACAATATTTGACAACAAAACAATCTCAGAATGGATTGTATAAGTAAAAGCTTTTTAAAGCTATCACCACATAAAGTGACACATGTCAGATTTGCAAAAAATGGCCTGGTCCTTAAGGTGAAAAATGGCAGGGTCCTGAAGAGGTTAATAAGTGGTATTACTGTTTTTTTTGGCTTTCATATGTTAAAATAGAAGTAGTTGGGATTCCACAGAACGTACCATTACATTTGTTAACAATCCATGCAGTGGCTTGTAGACAAGTTGGCTTAACATTTCACCCACAAGAAAGGGGTGCTACTACGGCCTTGTTTTTAAATGTAAAAGGTCTTTTAAATTTGCATTTCCCTACAGTAAAGTTTATTGCAAGACCCCTGATATTGGGGAGTAGACTGCTGCAATGAAAACAATGTACAGTCGTGGCCAAAAGTTTTGAGAATTACATAAATATTGGAAATTGGAAAAGTTGCTGCTTAAGTTTTTATAATAGCAATTTGCATATACTCCAGAATGTTATGAAGAGTGATCAGATGAATTGCATAGTCCTTCTTTGCCATGAAAGTTAACTTAATCCCCAAAAAAACTTTCCACTGCATTTCATTGCTGTCATTAAAGGACCTGCTGAGATCATTTCAGTAATCGTCTTGTTAACTCAGGTGAGAATGTTGACGAGCACAAGGCTGGAGATCATTATGTCAGGCTGATTGGGTTAAAATGGCAGACTTGACATGTTAAAAGGAGGGTGATGCTTGAAATCATTGTTCTTCCATTGTTAACCATGGTGACCTGCAAAGAAACGCGTGCAGCCATCATTGCGTTGCATAAAAATGGCTTCACAGGCAAGGATATTGTGGCTACTAAGATTGCACCTCAATCAACAATTTATAGGATCATTAAGAACTTCAAGGAAAGATGTTCAATTCTTGTTAAGAAGGCTTCAGGGCGTCCAAGAAAGTCCAGCAAGCGCCAGGATCGTCTCCTAAAGAGGATTCAGCTGCGGGATCGGAGTGCCACCAGTGCAGAGCTTGCTCAGGAATGGCAGCAGGCAGGTGTGAGCGCATCTGCACGCACAGTGAGGCGAAGACTTTTGGAAGATGGCCTGATGTCAAGAAAGGCAGCAAAGAAGCCACTTCTCTCCAAAAAAAACATCAGAGACAGATTGATCTTCTGCAGAAAGTATGGTGAATGGACTGCTGAGGACTGGGGCAAAGTCATATTCTCCGATGAAGCCTCTTTCCGATTGTTTGGGGCATCTGGAAAAAGGCTTGTCCGGAGAAGAAAAGGTGAGCGCTACCATCAGTCCTGTGTCATGCCAACAGTAAAGCATTTTGAGACTATTCATGTGTGGGGTTGCTTCTCATCCTAAGGAGTGGGCTCACTCACAATTTTGCCCAAAAACACAGCCATGAATAAAGAATGGTACCAAAACACCCTCCAACAGCAACTTCTTCCAACAATTCAACAACAGTTTGGTGAAGAACAATGCATTTTCCAGCACGATGGAGCACCGTGCCATAGGGCAAAAGTGATATCTAAGTGGCTCGGGGACGAAAACGTTGACATTTTGGGTCCATGGCCTGGAAACTCCCCAGATCTTAATACCGTTGAGAACTTGTGGTCAATCCTCAAGAGGCGGGTGGACAAACAAAAACCCACTAATTCTGACAAACTCCAAGAAGTGATTATGAAAGAATGGGTTGCTATCAGTCAGGAATTGGCCCAGAAGTTGATTGAGAGCATGCCCAGTTGAATTGCAGAGGTCCTGAAAAAGAAGGGCCAACACTGCAAATACTGACTCTTTGCATAAATGTCATGTAATTGTCGATAAAAGCCTTTGAAACGTATGAAGTGCGTGTAATTATATTTCACTACATCACAGAAACAACTGAAACAAAGATCTAAAAGCAGTTTAGCAGCAAACTTTGTGAAAACTAATATTTGTGTCATTCTCCAAACTTTTGGTCACAACTGTACATATATTACACTGTGTCCATAGAGATCAATGAAATCTACTGTTTGCAATTACAGGAGTTTTCTGATACTTACATATTAATGACCAATGCTCAGGTCAGATCATCAATATCATATTGGTGCGGCTCTGACACCCTGCACCCCCACAATTAGCTGTTTCGGGCAGCTATGCCAGAAACTATACAGTTGACAGAGCGGAAGCAGGAGGTTCCATTCACTGTGTAGTATCCATGCCAGGGTACTGCAATTGATCCCCCATTCAAGTGACTGGGATCTGAGCTGCAGTGCACTGGTGAGAGATATTGGACCACCGCCAATGTGATATTGATGACCTATCTTGAACATAGGGAAAACACAATAATGAGAGCAGCACCACCGTTCCCTCCAGACCTTCACAAGAAATGCACACGCTAGTCAGCAGTCACAGATCCGCAATGACTGATCCACATCAATAGTTAAAATACAAAGTCGACGGCAGCATGTCCTCCATGGTTCTTTATTCACATACCTTCTGATACAAATGAAGGTGTGTTATAGAACTGGGGCACGTGTAGTTAGATTGTGGAGACGCCAGAGACAGTGTCAATCTGGGGTGCCTAGGGCCCCCCCAGTAAAATTTGTTTTGGGGGCCCATTGTATGGATACATTCAAATATTACCTGCTCACACAGCAGCAAGATTCTACCAGATGATTAAATATAGGGTCCCTGGAGCAACTTTGAGAAGGTAGGTCCTGGGGAGAAGAGGACACTGGCAGCTTTCCTCTATACCTAGAATTCATCTCAGCTCTGATCGTGTCTATGATAATAAACTGGGGAGTTTCTTTAATAATCTTTTAAGTTTTTTACTTGCATCGGCTGGTTGAGGCGCTGTACAGTGAATATATGTATGTAGTGCAGTAAGTCTACTGTGTTATGTGCCACTTGTGCAGGGGGTGGGAGACTAGGGGCCCACTTTGCTCAGGGCCCACCGGGGGATTCACCTGTACCCCTGTGGGCCAGTCCGAGCCTAGCCGTAGACATGTGCGACTAATCGGGAACCTGTACCCCCAACTCCACCTGGATGTATTTAGTATTTGTCACAAAGATTGGCCGGATGACACATGGCTTAGAAAAAGTCCATCACAACATTAGGGGCACACATATGACACAATGTTTGCTTAAAGCTGAATCCCGATGGATTTACAATTTAGACAGTTTGTCCCAGCAGGGTCTTAATGAGGAACTTTTATTCACAGGTTTTTATGCTAGATAATGTTTTACTCATACACATTTGTTTCTCATCTTTTTCTTTTAGATTTCCACATTTGCTGTTTTTGCTTTTGTTCTGCACGAGATCACTTGGTCCATCATTTTGGTTGTTGCCAGAACACATATTCTTTCTCCTCTCTTCACCTGAAACAGTTCGGCACCGAGTACAAAGAATCTTCTGGATTGTTGTTTGGGATCCCTCTATCTGGACATATAGCGAAGGATATATTGCGCTTGTTCCACGCATACATATATATATAATTTTTTTGGACTATATCGATTCAACGCAATGTTTGCAATAATTCTTGTATGCAGCATTTTTCCTTCTCCTCCGGCCCCCGCTTTGGGTGCTTTGTGGGCGATGGGAGAAAGCGTTCCCCCCCTTTTTTTTATTTTATATATACCATATGACAAAACTACCAACATACAATATAAACAAATAATAAATACTAAATATAAAAAGGATAAAAGATAAAGAACAAAAAATAAAATAACAAAAATTATAAATAATAAATAATAAATAATAATAAAAAATATAAAAAATAAAAAATAATATACAAAAAAACAAAACAGATACAAAAAACATATAAAGGCAATAATAAAAAACAAAAATAATAATAAAAAACAACACAAATAATAAACACAATTAAAAAATTATTATAAATAAATGAAATATAAAAAATAACAATAAATAATATCTATTTAAGATTATCACAAAATAACACTAATATAAACAATTGAATAGTCCACATAATTAGGGATATTTATTAAATGATAAAGTAAGAGGTCTAAATCATGTAGTTTAATAAATGCACATAGGTTTAGTAATCCGCGTAGCAATGAACTGTGTATATAAACTTGATGGTGTGACTAAAATACAGGGTTAATTTAACATTCATGTTGCCCTTTAAACACTAATTAATCGTAGTCATCAACAATCTGTAATCCATTATTACACATTATTCATTAGATGAATATGGATTTTTTACTAATTTTTTATTCTTTCCTTGTATATATATATACACTTTTTTCATTTGTAATATCTTTAGGGTGCTTTTTACCTCACATGTTTTCTGGTGTTTTTTTGAGTATAATCGATTGTGCACCCATATGGATTTTAACGTTCTCACTGGGTTAAAGTATGGTTTATATATTTTGGTCATTTGCATATTTGTTTGCCCATTTCCCTTCCCTGTTTCGCTTTGTCCCCTTGCCCACAGGTTCCTCTCATGTGCGCATATTGTGCTTTAACTTTGCCATGCAATTTCCGGTATGTGGCACGCATTGCGTGCCTTGTGAGCCTGCACGCTCTGCCGCTTCCGGGATTTGGAGCGCAGGACGTGCCGACTCGGCGGTGCGCATGCGTGGACGTCACTTCCGGTCGCCGTCTGCCTCGGCGTCTGATGGCGGTTATGCTGACCTTCCATGGAAGGCATTAAACCTCTTCTTCTTCCCCTCCTACCTCCCCCATGAGTATGGGGTTGCCGCCCTCACACTCCACGTTGCCGCCCATGACACAAGTGAAAATTATCATTACTAGTAACTATGTATATATATACTAGCTTATGTGCTATTCAGGAACAGGCACCTCTGAGGAAGCCAGCAGAGCCTGGCGATACGCGTTGGGTTTTTTCCTGACCACCACGCATACCCCCACTATGCTACTTTAAATGATAAGTATTACAGCTCTCCATTATTTGATGTTGATGGATTTCATGCACTTTAAATTGCTATATATTTATTCATGTGGGGGCATGTTCATGGCTTTGTGGTGAGTCAGGGTGGCATGTGTATATGGTTGGTTCACATGGCCCGGATTCATTGCATACAATGTTTTTAACCCATTCTTTGTTGTGTCTGTTGCTTTAAATAAATGTTATACTTTTTTAGATGTGCGGCTTTTATCTCGGTATTCTTTTCTTCTCCTTTGAATTACATTGTGTATTACATACCGTGTGCCAGCACTCTTACTTCAATTTTGATGTGCCCCCGTTCTCTGCATTACACGGATGACACATGGATCATGTAGATACATTGTGGTATCGGTAAGAAAACATCACTCATTTTGATGCTGATTATTTATTCAATGCTGATTGGCCAAGGTGGGATTAGGGTGTTGCTGTCTGACACTATGTATATGTAAGATGTTTACTATTATTATGCTTGAGAAAGACTATGTATTAGTTGAAATGTTGCACTATTTTTGCACTGTGTACTTTTTGATGGACCCACTGTGAATAAAGAACCATGGAGGATATGCTGCCGTCGACTTTGTATTTGAACTATCTTCCTCCTTTTTTAGAATAAAGACTAGTAGAGGGGGTACAGGATGGGGAGCATCCTTTCATTAAGGTATTATGTCCTATTATGGCATTTAAGGTGAGTTGGTTAAGTTCAGCATCACAGCATCTTTTCCCTAATCCTCCAAAGATACCCATAGAACATCTTCAAATAATAATTTTTTAAATCTCCTGCCTGCCTATTTTTATTCCCTTCTAACATCACATTGCAGAAGGGTTGTAATGAGTGGTTCTAATTCTAGATTAAATAACAGTGGTGACATAGGACACCCCTTCCTTGTACCCCTAAATAATTTAATGGGATCAGAGCAGTGCCTGTAATATCTCCAGAGATCTATACATTGTTTCCACCATACTCTTTCCTAGCATTGAGCACATCTATTTCTGTACCACTTTACCATCTGTCTATGTAATGAATCAGAGGTATTAAAAAAAGCTAATCAAGACTGTAATCACTACATAGGTCTAAAGATATCCAGCATAGAAATTAAAGAAGCATTGTGTGAAGGTTAGCTATGGCTAATTAGCTAATGATTTATGGCAAGCTTAATGATCGGTGTGTATTTTTTTTTACAATGCAACATATGATACGTGATCTGCACTATGTACAACCTCTGTGCCTCTCTTTTAAAGGCGTTGTATAAAATTAGAAATAACAGACAGCACCACTCTTCTCCATAGGCTGATTTTGGCATTGCAGTCCCATCCCAAGAAATCCTGATTCACTCCACTTCATATTATATAAGTACTGTAGAGTTACTGCATAGTGCAAGGGACCCCTGCAACTTGAAGGTGACATGCAGTCTTCTTTATTGGAAATCATGCAAGGAGCAACACGTTTCGGGGATACACCCTTCCCCTTCTTCAGGTCGTAAAGGCATAAACATACATACATTATATAAGTGACCAGCTTACATATACCCAGATTTGAGAGCTAATAAACAGCATAAGGTACAATGAATGAATGGATGCCACTGTTACATCTTGATCCTCCCTAATTCTTATATATTTTTCACAGGCTATTTAGCAGCATTAGATCCCTTAATTGTTGGAGCATCTAATCTCCTTGTTAGTAATCAGACTCCATATAGAACCTCTTAAGAATGCTTCATTATAGAATGAATGTGCTTATAATGACATGTACGCCTCGGCTTAAAATTAGCATTCAAACAGAACAGTACCATTGTTCCCATCACTAACCAATAAGAAAGTTGTGGACAATGTATGGGATTTTAATAGTGCTTATTTTTTTTTACCATCATAAGCAAATCAATAAGATATTCCATGTATGTGGCTCTGATGTTTGTCCAGTGACCCCTATTCAATGATCCTGGGTTGCTGCACGCTACATAAAGTTACAGAAGTTACAGAAACAGCTCGAGTTGGCTTGTTCACTAGATCTGGTGGTGGTATTGCTGGTTACGGAGTGCCATGCAGTCAGAGTTGGATTGGGGTGCTTAAGGCTGATCAATAAAATTCATCCTGTGGACTCACTGTACGGCTACTTGCAAATATGGCTACTTGCAAATATTACCTGCTCACACAGTGGTAGGCAGCAGCAAGACTCTACAAGATGATTGAGTGTGGGGGTCCCTACAGTGACCTCAAGAAATCAGGTCCCTGGGTAAAGAGTATACTGGCCAGTGTGCCTCTATACCTAGAAGTCATCTTAGCCACCTGATGCATCTACTGTATAATAGTAATGTGGGTCGTTTACTAAATAATGTACCCTTTTTAATATGAATATAGGCTGGTTGAGATGCTGTATGCTGCCTATGTATACATAGTGCAGCCTGTCTACTTCATCATGTGTCACTTGGGCAGGGGTGTGGGACTAGGGACCCACTTTGCTCAGTGGCTCATCAGGGGATTCCTCTGCTCCCCTGTGGGCCAGTCCAAGCCTGAATGCAGTGCTCGTAGTCTGTACAGTTCTTTATTAACCCCTGTGATGTCATAATGCCTATCGGTAATATAACAGTGTGCAGCTACTCTCCTATTGAAAAAGGTGGGTTGATTCTTCCTAGGTCATCGTTCGTACATTAAAGGGTTTGTCCCATGACAAATATTTCTCATTTTTTAAACCTAGCACCTCTTTCAGACTGAACACGCCCATCTACCTGGGACTTCTGAGCAGAGTACGTTTGTAGCTGTTTCCTGCACTGTCCTGAATATTGTAGGCTTAAGTAAGTCCAAAGTGAGGCGGTATATTTAGTGTTAGGGACCCATCTGTGGAAGCCACCTTGACGCCTGGTAGATGGGCTCGACACGTATGTGCGCTAAGAGCTTCCATTATTCATTTATAGTCGGTATTGTACCACTTTTATCTAGAATGACCCCCATTTCTTAGCTCTATTGTTTGTATATATAACGGTGTGCAGCCACTTTGTTTTTTTGTCATTTTTTAAACCAGCGCTAGGATCTAAATTCTTTTGTAATTGCCTGTAATTAAAAAATTTAGTATAGTCACTTAATTATTCAATAAAATATCTGTATGTGCCACCCGCTGTTTATTTATCCCCTTAGCTGCATCACTGAGGTGGTCGCACGTGCTCAGTTCTACCCTTCAACTGCCACCAGCTGTATCTACTGTTAGAGGATGTGACTGTTATAGGGAGAGAGCTGCAACAGAAAGGACACACCTCATGAGCTGTGATAGGGAGAGTGCGGCCACTGAAAGGACAACACCCCTTGAGAAAGGACACACCTCCTGAGCTGCCAGCTTGAATGCTATATCTAGCAGAGCAGTTGTAGCAATGAATTGGGAGATATCTGGCTCCATGTGAAGTACAGGGCTGGTTCTAGCTTTATTATAAAGAGATTGTCATGTACTACATGTAGTCTGATTTTAATTTTTTTACATTAATCATGGACTAACCCCTTTAACTATATTTTCTTATTTTTTAAAGAATGAATATATAGAGAAGCTGATTGGAATAGACATACATTATCTTGTTTTTCCCTCTAGGTTAGAGAAAAGCATGTGGCAACAGACAAATACAATTACGTTCTATATCATCAAGATGATTTAATTAAAATAGAATCACAGTACAATTGTGGATAATTGTCCTCATGGTGGCTTCCCACTGAATGGATATTCAAGCTTGAGATTGAATGCCATAAAGAGAATAAGTGTAAAAGACTAGGGAGGCATAATTGGTAGCAACCGCAGTACGTATAAATTTAAATACCAACTGAGTAGAATGAAGACTGTTTAGTGGCTGTCCATTAAAATGGGTAGTTTCAAAGAAAATGCTGAGACACAGCCAGTTCCTTTTTTTTTCTAAAGCATGTGATCTCATATCCCATTCTCGCCTCTTTGTGTTGTTCTGAAAGATCGATATTGTGGCCTGACAATTAAGCAGATCTTGCGCTGTATGAAGTCACTCGCTTTTGTTAGCTAATTGCATTTTCAAATAAAATATCTGTTGGCCATTGCTTTACAATGGTGATTTGATGCAATGCTTAGTACTAATAACCCTGGAGAGTTTTGATTGTGGGCATTTTAGTGACAATAATGCATCATTTATAACAATGTGATGTGAAAAAATAAACTTTCATGGTCCTATTCTGAAATGATATTTTTTTTTAATTGTTGGTGACTAATAACTTGAAGGGTGTCATAAGTATATGAATAGGGTAATATTAAAGTTTTCTGAGCATTAAGGTGTCCATACACCTTCAATACCATGGAGTCCAATGCTCGGGAAACAGCTATTCTTCCTGAGCCAAACGTCAAATGTTTTCGGTGGGGAGAGGAGAGTTAGCAGCTGTTAGACACCTCTGAAAACGGAAGGATAGGGTGCTGGAATTAAACACAGTGGAAAATTTGGGTCTAAAAGTGCTAATACATATTAGATGGTTGGCTGGTCCTACTGAAATAGGCAGGTTTGGCTAACCTTAATGTAATGGTTATGTGCAGTGTTTTGCTCCAGGGTTGCGCTACACTGCAAAGTGCCAAAGAATGTATTTCCATGTAAAAAATGTTTTTGCTGTACTTATTATGCAAATGGTATTTGATAGGCGGTAGCATCGACCACTAGCCACTTGGTGGAGCTATTTTTCCTCTACCTGTAAGGCAGAAGAATCTAGAAATAGTTTAGGTCAGTGGGTATCCAGTCTGCAAACAATACAAATGTAAAGCTGCGACTTCAGCCATTTCCTGGACCAAGGTACCAGCCAGGGAGAGTTCAGAAAAACTACAAAAGCAGGCCAGATGTAACAGACATGTGGAGAGAAAGCCCAGTAGAGATGACCTGTCTAAAAGCACTTACTGATTCTACAGCATCCATGTTCTGTGCCTCAGCATACCAAATAACAGTTTGGCCCAGTTTGAGAAATACCACTTTGAGAAAAGTAGATTCTGTAGACATGTCCTGTAAATACACCAACCTTTTCAAAAAAGGAGCAGAGTTTTTGCCTGCCCTTAGAGGAAACCTCACTGCTGGTTGCATTGCATTGCCTAAAAGCAAAGTGTACCCTCAATGCCTGGATTCTTATGTATATAAGTCAGTAAGCAAGGTGCACACACAGATTACCTTAAAGGGCTTCTGTCACCCCATTAAACCGTTTTTTTTTTTTTTCTTTACTAATAATCCCTACACTGCGATCTCAGCATACATAAGCTAATTAATGATTTTCGTTCAGTAGAATTTGCTAAAAATCGATTTTTATAATATGTAAATTACCTTGCTGGTAGCAGCCGCATCCTCCGATCGTAATGACGCCCCCTCCGCTTGTTGATTGACAGGGCCAGCGGACGGGATCTTTCTCTGCTGGCCCTGCCTGTTTTCATTCAATATCTGGCGCCTGCGCCGCGGCCGTACCTATCTTCAATCTGCGCAGGCACACTGAGAGGCGGCCACTCACTCGGCCGCTCGCTCCTCAATGCGCCTGCGCCGATGACGTCACATCTACACCCGGCGCAGGCGCATTGAGGATGGAGCGGCCGAGTGAGTGGCCGCCCTTTCAGTGCGCCTGCGCAGATTGAAGATAGGTACGGCCGCGGCGCAGGCGCCAGATATTGAATGAAAACAGGCAGGGCCAGCAGAGAAAGATCCCGTCCGCTGGCCCTGTCAATCAACAAGCGGAGGGGGCGTCATTACGATCGGAGGATGCGGCTGCTACCAGCAAGTAGCCGCCCTACTTGCTGGTAGCAAGGTAATTTACATATTATAAAAATCGATTTTTAGCAAATTCTACTGAACGAAAATCATTAATTAGCTTATGTATGCTGAGATCGCAGTGTAGGGATTATTAGTAAAGAAAAAAAAAAAAAACGGTTTAATGGGGTGACAGAAGCCCTTTAAGGAGACACTACTTTGGCCTATCAACTACCTTTGCAGCATTGTCACCTGTAACATCTGTGGAAAGTGCATTTCTGTGTACCATCTGCCAGTCCATTGCATGCTAAAGAATTAACCTGATCTGTTTGCACTTGAATTCTTCAGTAAAAAACTGTTCTTCTGCACAACTGACTTGTTGGTGTCATGAAATGGGACCCTTCCTCACACCTAAAATCTTTAACGTCATGACCACCTCAACTGGCAAAGGTGCGCCCTTCCCATCACTACGTGCTGGCCCAGGTAGCATCAGATATTATTAGGTAATTCTTTGATGACACTGTGACGATTCGCGATCTCAGCAATACGAAGAAATCGCGAATGCGTCCTGTTTTTAAATCCCAGAATCACCAGAGCCTTCGCCTGCACACAAAGAGTTAAAATCTTTTTTCAACCCAGAAGTAATTAAACTTTCAGTTACTGCTCACAGATCAGAGGTACAATTAGCACCTCCTTGCCAAAGACTCTTCCTGCCCCCATGCCAGGTTAAGTACCCATCAATCTGGTATTCTCCTGACAGAACCTCATAAAAAGCTTCCTTTCTGTAGTCGGAGCGGCTCCAACCCAGCATGAATCCTGACACCTTAAGCCTCGTCAGAAAGCTTCAAAAGAAAATGACAGATCTGTATGTATTCTTCCCATATTTCCTCATATTTCATAGGATAGGAAAATACGAAATGAATAATCTCTTCAGAGGTTGTTCGGGTTATTCTAACCCACCTTCCAGGAAACCCGCAGGCAAATCAGAGATTCCCGCTCTGAGATATAAAGGTTCTCAGGCACACTGTATTGTCGTCCAGTCATATTTGGTATCAGATGATGTGTAAAATTGTACTGATTATAAATATGAACTCTACTTCTTAATTTGACCTACGGGTATGGAGAAACTGGCACAGCAAAGAATCTGCCAGATTTTCTCTGTCCAGGGCAGAACTGCCCCTCTTCCAATTACACAAGGCGGGACTTGTGCGTGTCACAGCCACTCCCAGCTACAGAGTGGGTAAAACACAGTGACACTCAGGTCCTGGGTACTTCATCTATCATCTGACGTCGACTAACATCACGACCGCCCGCTGGACACGGGCACACCGCCATCTTGGATTATTCCTTACAAAGACTTTGTCTTTTACTGGACTCTACCACGGTAATTTAGAACTTTACAGACATTCTATTCCCTTCCACCTCTTACCTATTTCTATCCAACCAATCTGTTCGACTGGCAGGTATATTTATCTATCAGTTTTAATGTATATATTTTTGTGTATAGTTTTTAGAATAAAAGCTAACGATTTAATCGTTCCAGTTTTGCCCTTGTTACTTGATGATCTGGTCTATGCTAAGAACTCTGTCCTCAGAAGAGACATACTACCGTATTGTCTTATTTTTATAAATTGTTGAGTGGGTTAGCTAGGTTGAAAATAACAGTTTCTTCACTTTAGGATTAGCTAGCCGGGGTCTTTTCGCCCCGATTCAATACGAAGAGTGGTGGCAGCAAATTAATTTGATTTCCAGCGCAAAATCGATAATTTTATTTTAACGATTGTACATACAATCACGATTGTATCATGTATGGGCACACCAACCAATCTTAAACGTCTACTGTGCTCACAGTGGATTCGCCTCCAGAAGTCTCTAGTGGACGAAACCTGTATGGCAACTGTGGCATAGTACGACGGGATTGGCGGGTGGTTGTCGCAGACACATTCCCTTTAAGTGTTTGTTCTGTCTTTACTATGGAGAATTAACTGGGAATCCAAAGTCCCAGTATATTTTGACAAAATTACACTGAGCAAAAATATAAACGCAACACTTTCGGTTTTGCTCCCATTTTTCATAAGCTGAACTCAAAGATCTGAAACATTTTCTACATACACAAAAGACCCAGGGCAACAGCTCTGGTAGACATTCCTAGAGTCAGCATGTAAATTGCACGCTCCCTCAAACGTTGGAACATCTGTGGCATTGTGCTGTGTGATCAAACTGCATATTTCAGAGTGGTCTTTTATTGTGGGCAGTCTAAGGCACACCTGTGCAATATTCATGCTTTCTAATTAGCACCTTGACATGCCACACCTGTGAGGTGGAATGGATTATCTCGACAAAGGAGAAGTGCTCCCCAACACAGATTTAGACAGATTTGTGAACAATATTTGAGAGTAATGGGTCTTTTGTGTATCCTAATCCAGCAGTTCAGTATGAAAAGGTCTCTAAGGGTTTAATATATGCAAAACTACTTCCTGCAACTTATATAACCCATTAAAAATTGTATACTTTAATTATATTCCTTAAAAAGTGAAAGAAATACAAAAAGGACGATACTAACTGAGGGTCCACTCAGATATATTGCCGCACTGAGCACAGCAAAGTATACATGGGGATGGAGGGGACTTGCTCAGCCCAGGGACGACCCCTAATGGTGGGGACTCCCTTTCCTCAAACCTGGGCTGGTCGAAACCTCACACAACCCTGACACCGTGGTCCTGAGAGGGTGGGGAGGTAAAAGGGATGGTGCTTGAAAGTGGGCAGATACAGAAAAAAACAAAAAATGACAATACATCATACACTGCGTGCAGAATTATTAGGCAAATGAGTATTTTGACCACATCATCCTCTTTATGCATGTTGTCTTACTCCAAGCTGTATAGGCTCGAAAGCCTACTACCAATTAAGCATATTAGGTGATGTGCATCTCTGTAATGAGAAGGGGTGTGGTCTAATGACATCAACACCCTATATTAGGTGTGCATAATTATTAGGCAACTTCCTTTCCTTTGGCAAAATGGGTCAAAAGAAGGACTTGACAGGCTCAGAAAAGTCAAAAATAGTGAGATATCTTGCAGAGGGATGCAGCACTCTTAAAATTGCAAAGCTTCTGAAGCGTGATCATCGAACAATCAAGCGTTTCATTCAAAATAGTCAACAGGGTCGCAAGAAGCGTGTGGAAAAACCAAGGCGCAAAATAACTGCCCATGAACTGAGAAAAGTCAAGCGTGCAGCTGCCAAGATTCCACTTGCCACCAGTTTGGCCATATTTCAGAGCTGCAACATCACTGGAGTGCCCAAAAGCACAAGGTGTGCAATACTCAGAGACATGGCCAAGGTAAGAAAGGCTGAAAGACGACCACCACTGAACAAGACACACAAGCTGAAACGTCAAGACTGGGCCAAGAAATATCTCAAGACTGATTTTTCTAAGGTTTCATGGACTGATGAAATGAGAGTGAGTCTTGATGGGCCAGATGGATGGGCCCGTGGCTGGATTGGTAAAGGGCAGAGAGCTCCAGTCCGACTCAGACGCCAGCAAGGTGGAGGTGGAGTACTGGTTTGGGCTGGTATCATCAAAGATGAGCTTGTGGGGCCTTTTCGGGTTGAGGATGGAGTCAAGCTCAACTCCCAGTCCTACTGCCAGTTTCTGGAAGACACCTTCTTCAAGCAGTGGTACAGGAAGAAGTCTGCATCCTTCAAGAAAAACATGATTTTCATGCAGGACAATGCTCCATCACACGCGTCCAAGTACTCCACAGCGTGGCTGGCAAGAAAGGGTATAAAAGAAGAAAATCTAATGACATGGCCTCCTTGTTCACCTGATCTGAACCCCATTGAGAACCTGTGGTCCATCATCAAATGTGAGATTTACAAGGAGGGAAAACAGTACACCTCTCTGAACAGTGTCTGGGAGGCTGTGGTTGCTGCTGCACGCAATGTTGATGGTGAACAGATCAAAACACTGACAAAATCCATGGATGGCAGGCTTTTGAGTGTCCTTGCAAAGAAAGGTGGCTATATTGGTCACTGATTTGTTTTTGTTTTGTTTTTGAATGTCAGAAATGTATATTTGTGAATGTTGAGATGTTATATTGGTTTCACTGGTAAAAATAAATAATTGAAATGGGTAAATATTTGTTTTTTGTTAAGTTGCCTAATAATTATGCACAGTAATAGTCACCTGCACACACAGATATCCCCCTAAAATAGCTAAAACTAAAAACAAACTAAAAACTACTTCCAAAAATATTCAGCTTTGATATTAATGAGTTTTTTGGGTTCATTGAGAACATGGTTGTTGTTCAATAATAAAATTAATCCTCAAAAATACAACTTGCCTAATAATTCTGCACTCCCTGTATAGCTACCCTAATGATATAGGGCCTATTGATGAACTGTGTATACAGCCCTCGTGCTGCTGGTTATTACAGCCAACTAGGTACACAGTGCATCATTATTTGTACATATAAACGTCATTAATACCCAGACGCGTTTCCCCCACTCTGTGGGATCATCAGGGGGTCAATACATTATAGATGCTGGATATCTATACAGGGAGTGCAGAATTATTAGGCAAGTTGTATTTTTGAGGATTAATTTTATTATTGAACAACAACCATGTTCTCAATGAACCCAAAAAACTCATTAATATCAAAGCTGAATATTTTTGGAAGTAGTTTTTAGTTTGTTTTTAGTTTTAGCTATTTTAGGGGGATATCTGTGTGTGCAGGTGACTATTACTGTGCATAATTATTAGGCAACTTAACAAAAAACAAATATTTACCCATTTCAATTATTTATTTTTACCAGTGAAACCAATATAACATCTCAACATTCACAAATATACATTTCTGACATTAAAAAACAAAACAAAAACAAATCAGTGACCAATATAGCCACCTTTCTTTGCAAGGACACTCAAAAGCCTGCCATCCATGGATTTTGTCAGTGTTTTGATCTGTTCACCATCAACATTGCGTGCAGCAGCAACCACAGCCTCCCAGACACTGTTCAGAGAGGTGTACTGTTTTCCCTCCTTGTAAATCTCACATTTGATGATGGACCACAGGTTCTCAATGGGGTTCAGATCAGGTGAACAAGGAGGCCATGTCATTAGATTTTCTTCTTTTATACCCTTTCTTGCCAGCCACGCTGTGGAGTACTTGGACGCGTGTGATGGAGCATTGTCCTGCATGAAAATCATGTTTTTCTTGAAGGATGCAGACTTCTTCCTGTACCACTGCTTGAAGAAGGTGTCTTCCAGAAACTGGCAGTAGGACTGGGAGTTGAGCTTGACTCCATCCTCAACCCGAAAAGGCCCCACAAGCTCATCTTTGATGATACCAGCCCAAACCAGTACTCCACCTCCACCTTGCTGGCGTCTGAGTCGGACTGGAGCTCTCTGCCCTTTACCAATCCAGCCACGGGCCCATCCATCTGGCCCATCAAGACTCACTCTCATTTCATCAGTCCATGAAACCTTAGAAAAATCAGTCTTGAGATATTTCTTGGCCCAGTCTTGACGTTTCAGCTTGTGTGTCTTGTTCAGTGGTGGTCGTCTTTCAGCCTTTCTTACCTTGGCCATGTCTCTGAGTATTGCACACCTTGTGCTTTTGGGCACTCCAGTGATGTTGCAGCTCTGAAATATGGCCAAACTGGTGGCAAGTGGAATCTTGGCAGCTGCACGCTTGACTTTTCTCAGTTCATGGGCAGTTATTTTGCGCCTTGGTTTTTCCACACGCTTCTTGCGACCCTGTTGACTATTTTGAATGAAACGCTTGATTGTTCGATGATCACGCTTCAGAAGCTTTGCAATTTTAAGAGTGCTGCATCCCTCTGCAAGATATCTCACTATTTTTGACTTTTCTGAGCCTGTCAAGTCCTTCTTTTGACCCATTTTGCCAAAGGAAAGGAAGTTGCCTAATAATTATGCACACCTAATATAGGGTGTTGATGTCATTAGACCACACCCCTTCTCATTACAGAGATGCACATCACCTAATATGCTTAATTGGTAGTAGGCTTTCGAGCCTATACAGCTTGGAGTAAGACAACATGCATAAAGAGGATGATGTGGTCAAAATACTCATTTGCCTAATAATTCTGCACGCAGTGTATGATCTTATGATATCCTATATTCTCAATACATTTATTGTGGATGCCGGATATCTATATGATATTGTGATATCCTATGTTTAATAGATGTGCAAAAAGGTAATAGGGGGACCACTCATTGATAACAAGGGGAGAGATTTCAATCAGACGGACTAAATAAGGCATATGTTAAGATCGTTAGCCAATTTCGCTGGAGTCCCGTGTAGGTATCTGTGGAGGAAAAATACAAATGGTATAGAACAAGATATGTCCAATGCATAGCCTCCACCAGTGTCCAGAGTTAAAAGGTAGAACTCACAGTCTTAGAACCAGCATGAAGAGTCCAGTAATTTCTTGAATGGCCTCAAGTAAAGTAAATTGCCTAGACTGTAGAGAGTAAAAATTCCTAGTCACCAGTCACACGAAAGATAGTAAAGACTAGACGAGGATAGATATCCCTACTTACAGTTAGTTGTCCGTCTCAGGGTTCAGTCACCCCTTCTCCTCCAAAGGCCCATACATGTTTGCGCCAGGTGCCCCCTTTAAATACACACACTCATCACTCTCAAATTTCCCACCCAGAATCATCAAGACGCGACTGAGTCCACTTCCTGGTTCCATTACTTCCGGTCTATGGATATGACCACTTCCGGCCGGTGGAACGCAAAGCAGCGCTCAGCTCTGAGTGCGCTGTTCCGGTCACATGCTTCCGGTCCATGGAACGCAGTAAGAGAGAAAGCATAGCCATATTGAATACTTATATTCATGCGCACAGATCAGTCCCCCAGACATAGATATAGTCTATAGGTGCCCCAGAGACAAACGTATGTTAGTGAAGATGCCTAATATAGATAATTTAGCATGTGGAAAACATACTGAGATATATTTGTAAGATGAGGTGATATATGACATCCAGGTATCATATCGCCCGTAACACCCTATAAATTACGTAAAGGGTGTAATAGTTATCAAATGAAAAGATAATGATCATTGATTTTTAATGATATTCAATTTTGGATGCTTCCCGCATCCTGGCCAGTTAAGGGATCTAAAATTATTATTCCGGGCCCGGCAATTTCAGACAGAGAGACAAAAAGGCAACAAAGAGACAAAGAGAGAAAGAAAAAGGGGGGCACAGATTGTACTCATCGTAACAGTTAGAGAAAACAGGAGAAAAGATTACGGCGATCTGACTTTGTGAGCAAGGAGGAGATTCCTGGATACAGGCAGTGCTGGGCTCCTTTACAGGGGGGCGTGGATGGGCTCCAGAGCAGTTAGTGCAGCCCCTTGGGCTCCTTACCAGGCTGATTTACATATACAGTGAGGAACAGAAGTATTTGAACACCCTGCGATTTTGCAAGTTCTCCCACTTAGAAATCATGGAGGGGTCTGAAATTCACATTGTAGGTGCATTCCCACTCTGAGAGACAGAATTGAAAAAAAGAAAATTCAGGAAATCACATTGTATGATTTTTAAAGAATGTATTTGTCTTGCACTGCTGAACACAAGTATTTGAACACCTGAGAAAATCTGTGTTAATATTTGGTACAGAAGCCTTTGTTTGCAATTACAGAGATCAAACGTTTCCTGTAGTTCTTGACCAGGTTTGCACACACTGCAACAGGGATTTTGGCCCACTCCCCCACACAGATCTCCTCTAGATCTGTCAGGTTTCGTGGCTGTCGCTGAACAACACGGAGTTTCAGCTCCCTCCAAAGATGTTCTATTGGATTTAGGTCTGGAGACTGGCTAGGCCACTCCAGAACCTTAATATGCTTCTTACGGAGCCACTCCTTGGTTATCCTGGTTGTGTGCTTCGGGTCGTTGTCATGTTGGAAGACCCAGCCACGACCCATCTTCAATGCTCTGACTGAGGGAAGGAGGTTGTTGCTCAAAATCTCACAATAAATGGCCCCATTCATCCTCTCCTTAATACAGTACAGTCGTCCTGTCCCCTTCGCAGTAAAGCACCCCCAAAGCATGATGTTACCACCCCCATACTTTACAGTAGGGATGGTGTTCTTGGGATACAAATCATTCTTATTTTTCCTCCAAACACGACAAGTGAAGTTTAGACCAAAAAGTTCTACTTTGGTCTCATCTCACCACATGACTTTCTCCCATGCCTCCTCTGGATCATCCAGATGGTCACTGGCAAACTTCAGACGGGCCTGGACATGTGATTACTTGAGCAGGGGAACCTTCAGTGCAATACATGATTTGAAACCATGACGGCGTAGTGTTCTACCGACAGTGACCTTTGAAACTGTGGTCCCAGCTTTTTTCATGTCATTGACCATCTCCTCCCTTGTAGTTCTGGGCTGATTCCTCACCTTTCTTATCATCAGTGATACCCCACGAGGTGAGATCTTGCATGGAGCCCCAGTCCGAGGAAGACTGACAGTCGTCTTTAGCCTCTTCCATTTTCTAACAATTGCTCCAACAGTTGATCTATTTTCACCAAGTTGCTTGGCAATTGCCCCGTAGCCCTTTCCAGGATTGTGGAGGTCCACAATTTTGTCTCTGGTGTCTTTTGACAGCTCTTTGATCTTGCCCATGGTAGTGGTTGGCGTCTGACTGACTGTGGGGTGGACAGGTTTCTTTAAAGAGCTCAGACAGGTGCTACTAAGTTAGATTAATGAGTGGAGTAGAGGTCGACTTTTGAAAGGCACAGTAACAGGTCTTTGAGAGCCAGAATTCTTGCTGTTTCTCAGGTGTTCAAATACTTATGTTCAGCAGTGCATGACAACTAAAATCTTTAAAAATCATACAATGTGATTTCCTGTTTTTTTTTTTTATTATTCTTTCTCTTAGAGTGGGAATGAACCTACAATGTGAATTTTAGACCCCTCCATTATTTCTAAGGGAAAGAACTTGCAAAATTGCAGGGTGTTCAAATACTTCTGTTCCTCACTGTATATAAAATCACTTTTTACACTCAATAAAACCACTCAGAGATATGGGACAGGTATATTGTAGACAGGCTAGCGACGATCTAGCAGTGCATGTCGGCATCTCTATAGGGTAAAAAGAGGTGACAGAATCCCTTTAACATGCCCATTGTTGACATACTTGGCAGTGGACAGGGGTTATTATGTCCTCTGACTAGTTTAAGGCTATGAAAGCCCATATGTAGTAAGCTGTGATACACTAAGTCTTCTCACACCTTTGTATCATAGCTGCCAGCATTAACTTTTTAACTTTTTCGATCCTGCCCCTGTCACTACCAAGAAGCGAGTCCACAACAAAAACACCCGTACGACAAAATACTATCGCACAGACGTTCAAAAAAGAGTCTTGCAACTATTTTTACGCCAGAAATATTAAAAAATGATTCATAAATGACCCCTGAAGTATTATGAGATCATCACCATAGAACAGGATCTATAAATGAATACAGAGAATAATAAAATAGACAACAGCTTAGGAATATTGACTAAAGTTAGATTTATACTGCACAATTTTTGGTCTAGAGTATTGCAAATGAACTTGTCACAGTGTGTTTCACTGTGACAGGGGTTGCCTTGTTGCTCACGTTAGTGCTCTGGAGTACTGGCTACAGTGGATTCCGTGTATGCTGGTTGCCAGGGGTGATGTGTAGTAACAGTAGCTTGTGGTTACTGTCCCTTCCTTGCCTTCTCCTCTCTGTCTTCTGGTTTGTCTGGGGTTAAAGTGTTGGTCTGGGTGTGGTCACTGGTTGCTATATAATCCTGTTAGCTATGGGTCTGGGGGTCAGTCTGTTTCTAGCCTTGCTGGGCGCAGAAGCAATGCACCTGACCTGGGTTATTCCATCTGCCCCATCTGTGTAAGACATCAAGGTCACCTTGTCTGATTCCATGTCTGCCTGTCTGTGCAGCTCAGCTTGTGACCACCATATGTTGTTCCGCATGGGGTCCAGGCATCTGATTGTCTGTTCCGTGTCTTGTCTGTGACCGCCATGTGTCGTCCCACATGGGGTCCAGACTTCTGCCTGTCTGTGCCTTGTGTGTAGCTCTGTCTGTTCGCCCATGGACTAACTCCACATGGGGAACAGGCATCTGCTAGTTCTGTCTATGACTTCGATGAGAGGGCTCCTGGGTTCTCTGGAGGGAGGGCATCTAGCCTGTTTGGGCAGCTCTGCCTGTGACCACCATGTGTCATTCTGCATTGGTCCAGGCATCTGTTTGTATGCCTGTTTGGGCAGCTCTGCCTGTGACCACCATGCATCCATTCCGCATGGGGTCCAGGCAGCTGCTTGTATGCGGGTTCCCGTTTGTCTTGTCTGTACTGTGTCCTATGTGATTATATTTGGGTTCCAGTATGTGTGCCTGGGTTCCAGTCTTTGTTTTGTGTGGACTGTTGGTGCTTGCAACATCTGTCTCTGCAGGCAAGTGGCCAAGTGCACCGGGACCATCCTAGAGCCCAGTGAGCCCTTGGCTAAGTTCATCCCCATAATTAGGGGGTCTGTGAAGAACGGGGCATACTATGTCTCTGCCCTCTGGGTTTGGCCCCAAGTAAAACCGGTGCATTTTGTTCAGTGGTATTAACTGCCACTGGTCCCTTAACTGCTGATCCAGTTTCCGACCATATCTGTTCTCTGTAATAAGATTTTGTGTGGGTCCTTGCCTTGTCTGTCTGATTGGTTGCCTCGTGTTTGTTTGCTTGAGGTGTTCTAGTGCTCGGTAGGACCTTCGCTAAAATATGACAGAACTTTAGTACGAACGTTCGTTCTCAATAATATGACCTTGTAAAAGTGCTGCTGATCACCCGATGAATTAGCAAAACACTTGTTCATCGGGTGAAATGATCTGTCATGGAGCACATTAAATCATTGTTTCTGTGTAGCAGATTGTGCTGTGTAACAATGAATCTGTATGAGGGTAAACAATGGCAGTAGGTAATTATTGGGAAGGAACGGTCGCTTCCTGATAGTTGCCTGCTTGGTTGAGCAGTGTAAATCTGTCTTTAGACTCTTTCAAACACATCTAGCCCTTTTGACTCATTCACCTCAAAGATAAAAGGGATACTTATAAAGTCAAAGATATTTACCTGAAGCATGACTTCACATCCACAGTGGAAAATCTGCTTTATTTCAATGTGGTTTTGAAAAACACAGTTGAAATGTTTTGTACTGTACTTTATTGTGAAATTTCATGGTAGAATCTGTATGACAAGCCAGAGCAAGTCTGCTACATCTGAATGAGGTGTAAATGTGGAAAAAATCCTTGTTGTATTTGTTTACTTCATCTTATCTCACCATAATATAACTATCTTTCTTTTTGGGGTAAATTTGCTTTCAAGGCAGTATTTGCTTTCAGATGGTCATACCTACTTGCAGAGTTTACTGATCAATATTTCTTTCAGTCATATCTTTTTAGAAACCAGCAAAGGAAATGTAAATACCTTCTGTTTGGAGAAGTCTCTTACAGCATTGGATAAGTAAAGTAATGTATTGTAACACATTGAGGAGCAAATTACTTGAATCTATCATAACAAAAACATTGCAGGATCAGCACATCGTACACATGTTCAGCGTCTGCTTCCTGTCTTAAGCGTTATGATTATCATTGATGTTTTCTGCTAGGGCCTTATATTTTTTAGTATTTGTGTTTTACATTTATTGTTGCATAAATGCATAATGCAGAGACTTGAAATCCCTTTGGAAAAGTCTACCCTCTCCTAAGTGTTACAGACATTAGATGTGAGAATGGAGGAGCTATTTCATGCCATTCGTAAGACCAGAGTTAGTGCAATTCACCCATAGATGAGGACTTTTTGAATATGCAGGGTGTAGAAGCAAAGAGAACTTTTTTGTTTATTTATATCAAAGCTTTAAATTCTTAAAAAAATCTATTGTAACCATATATTTAGAAGCGACAGTTCTATATCTATCTGTCACGGATGTAGTAGGGGAGAACACCAAAAGACAATCAAGAAGGAAGGGGAAAGACACTAGGCCTCACCGCTAGGGAAGGAAAAGGGTCACCACCTATAAAACACTGCTCCTGGCCCTAACTCCTATCCGTATGGGTACCTCTCGATGGTAGAGATACCCATTTACGGGAACCTAGAAAACCCTGGTGACCCTCAGATGTCCTAAAGATAATGACAGGGCAGAGACCACCTGTTCCTTCCCTGGTGAAGGAACTAGCGTTTCACTGAGGCCTAGTAAACAACCGGGGGGGGGGGAATACAAAACACGACAAGCGGAACACTTAACTTCAGAGGATGAAGGATGAACAGGACTTCAACACGAACCACACTCCAGCTCTTCCAAGACCAAATGAAGCTATCCCAAGCAAGGAGTGATGGGAAAAGTCAGAATAAATAGGGCGAGGTAAAGGTCACTTGATCCACACCTGAACAGGAGGTGTGGACATACCAGCAACACACAGACAAAGTGAAACTAAAAGAGGCTGTCAGATCACTAATGCGTAGATAATCTTTAAGACCTTCTGAGAACTGTCACAGATGTGACACTTTCTATCTATCTATCTTTTATATATACACTGCTCAAAAAAATAAAGGGAACACAAAAATAACACACTCTAGATCTGAATTAATTCAATATTCTTCTGAAATACTTTGTTCTTTACATAGTTGAATGTGCTGACAACAAAATCCCACAGAAATAAAAAAATGGAAATCAAATTTTTCAGCCCATGGAGGTCTGGATTTGGAGTCACCCTCAAAATTAAAGTGGAAAAACACACTACAGGCTGATCCAACTTTGATGTAATGTCCTTAAAACAAGTCAAAATGAGGCTCAGTAGTGTGTGTGGCCTCCATGTGCCTGTATGACCTCCCTACAACGCCTGTGCATGCTCCTGATGAGGTGGCGGACGGTCTCCTGAGGGATCTCCTCCCAGACCTGGACTAAAGCATCTGCCAACTCCTGGACAGTCTGTGGTGCAACGTGACATTGGTGGATAGAGCGAGACATGATGTCCCAGATGTGCTCAATTGGATTCAGGTCTGGGGAACGGGCGGGCCAGTCCATAGCATCAATGCCTTCGTCTTGCAGGAACTGCTGACACACTCCAGCCACATGAGGTCTAGCATTGTCTTGCATTAGGAGGAACCCAGGGCCAACCGCACCAGCATATGGTCTCACAAGGGGTCTGAGGATCTCATCTCGGTACCTAATGGCAGTCAGGCTACCTCTGGCGAGCACATGGAGGGCTGTGCGGCCCTCCAAAGAAATGCCACCCCACACCATTACTGACCAATGCCAAACCGGTCATGCTGGAGGATGTTGCAGGCAGCAGAACGTTCTCCACGGCGTCTCCAGACTCTGTCAGGTCTGTCACATGTGCTCAGTGTGAACCTGCTTTCATCTGTGAAGAGCACAGGGCGCCAGTGGCGAATTTGCCAATATTGGTGTTCTCTGGAAAATGCCAAGCGTCCTGCACGGTGTTGGGCTGTAAGCACAACCCCCACCTGTGGACATCGGGCCCTCATATCACCCTCATGGAGTCTGTTTCTGACCGTTTAAGCAGACACATGCACATTTGTGGCCTGCTGGAGGTCATTTTGCAGGGCTCTGGCAGTGCTCCTCCTGTTCCTCCTTGCACAAAGGCGGATGTAGCGGTCCTGCTGCTGGGTTGTTGCCCTCCTACGGCCTCCTCCACGTCTCCTGATGTACTGGCCTGTCTCCTGGTAGCGCCTCCATGCTCTGGACACTACGCTGACAGACACAGCAAACCTTCTTGCCACAGCTCGCATTGATGTGCCATCCTGGATAAGCTGCACTACCTGAGCCACTTGTGTGGGTTGTAGACTCCGTCTCATGCTACCACTAGAGTGAAAGCACCGCCAGCATTCAAAAGTGACCAAAACATCAGCCAGGAAGCATAGGAACTGAGAAGCGGTCTGTGGTCACCACCTGCAGAACCACTCCTTTATTGGGGGTGTCTTGCTAATTGCCTATAATTTCCATCTGTTGTCTATCTCATTTGCACAACAGCATGTGAAATTGATTGTCACTCAGTGTTGCTTCCTAAGTGGACAGTTTGATTTCACAGAAGTGTGATTGACTTGGAGTTACATTGTGTTGTTTAAGTGTTCCCTTTATTTTTTTGAGCAGTGTATATATATATATATATATATATATATATACACTGCGTGCAGAATTATTAGGCAAATGAGTATTTTGACCACATCATCCTCTTTATGCATGTTGTCTTACTCCAAGCTGTATAGGCTCGAAAGCCTACTACCAATTAAGCATATTAGGTGATGTGCATCTCTGTAATGAGAAGGGGTGTGGTCTAATGACATCAACACCCTATATTAGGTGTGCATAATTATTAGGCAACTTCCTTTCCTTTGGCAAAATGGGTCAAAAGAAGGACTTGACAGGCTCAGAAAAGTCAAAAATAGTGAGATATCTTGCAGAGGGATGCAGCACTCTTAAAATTGCAAAGCTTCTGAAGCGTGATCATCGAACAATCAAGCGTTTCATTCAAAATAGTCAACAGGGTCGCAAGAAGCGTGTGGAAAAACCAAGGCGCAAAATAACTGCCCATGAACTGAGAAAAGTCAAGCGTGCAGCTGCCAAGATGCCACTTGCCACCAGTTTGGCCATATTTCAGAGCTGCAACATCACTGGAGTGCCCAAAAGCACAAGGTGTGCAATACTCAGAGACATGGCCAAGGTAAGAAAGGCTGAAAGACGACCACCACTGAACAAGACACAAAAGCTGAAACGTCAAGACTGGGCCAAGAAATATCTCAAGACTGATTTTTCTAAGGTTTTATGGACTGATGAAATGAGATTGAGTCTTGATGGGCCAGATGGATGGGCCCGTGGCTGGATTGGTAAAGGGCGGAGAGCTCCAGTCCGACTCAGACGCCAGCAAGGTGGAGGTGGAGTACTGGTTTGGGCTGGTATCATCAAAGATGAGCTTGTGGGTCCTACTGCCAGTTTCTTGAAGACACCTTCTTCAAGCAGTGGTACAGGAAGAAGTCTGCATCCTTCAAGAAAAACATGATTTTCATGCAGGACAATGCTCTATCACACGCGTCCAAGTACTCCACAGCGTGGCTGGCAAGAAAGGGTATAAAAGAAGAAAATCTAATGACATGGCCTCCTTGTTCACCTGATCTGAACCCCATTGAGAACCTGTGGTCCATCATCAAATGTGAGATTTACAAGGAGGGAAAACAGTACACCTCTCTGAACAGTGTCTGGGAGGCTGTGGTTGCTGCTGCACGCAATGTTGATGGTGAACAGATCAAAACACTGACAGAATCCATGGATGGCAGGCTTTTGAGTGTCCTTGCAAAGAAAGGTGGCTATATTGGTCACTGATTTGTTTTTGTTTTGTTTTTGAATGTCAGAAATGTATATTTGCTAATGTTGAGATGTTATATTGGTTTCACTGGTAAAAATAAATAATTGAAATGGGTATATATTTGTTTTTTGTTAAGTTGCCTAATAATTATGCACAGTAATAGTCACCTGCACACACAGATATCCCCCTAAAATAGCTAAAACTAAAAACAAACTAAAAACTACTTCCAAAAATATTCAGCTTTGATATTAATGAGTTTTTTGGGTTCATTGAGAACATGGCTGTTGTTCAATAATAAAATTAATCCTCAAAAATACAACTTGCCTAATAATTCTGCACTCCCTGTATATATATATATATATATATATATATATATATATAGTAAGGGATCGTTTACTCTTAGATGGTCGCCATCATAGATTACTTCTCCAGACAAGGGTAGAATGTCCAAACTTGTGCTTTTTTCCAGACACTTCAGCAAAAACAGGTAATAAAGTCGCAGCTTCAACTCGTCACGTGTGACATCCACACAAAATAATAAACACTTGCCCGTCTAGGCTCTAACTAAAACATATGACGTGTCTCTCTGACTCACCTATACATCACAGTTCACACACTGTCTCAGGTGCGGCTTTCTCAGCCCAATAGTCCAGCAGCCTCCAGGCTGTAGCAAATACGAGTCCCTTTGGGGGATTGTGGTCCTGCAGTCCTCCCGACTCTGACCTTGTGACCTTTGTTCCACAGGCGTCACTGTGTCCCCCAAACTCCAGGCTATCTCCCAGCCTTGTGGCCCCTCAGCCTAGCCCTAGCCCGGCTGAGGGCACATACACAGAGCCTCTGCAGGTCTCTGTTCCAAATCACTCTCTCTCGAATGACAGTCTGGGAAGGGCTTTTACTTCCCACTAACAATCCCAGGTGGATCCCTCATGCTAGGGGAAAACCTTCCCTGGAATGGGGTGGATTGGAAAGGTTCCATTACTAAACCTACCTTCCCAATCCAAAAAAATCCAGCCCATACAAATAAAGAAAAATAGCTCCAGCAACTACTGTATGCTTGCTGAAGCCAGCGCCATTCTGGATCTTACCTACCTCACCCAGTTGAGGAATCTGGGTGAGATATACCCCTTTTCTGGGACGTTACCATACCCTTCACTGTTCACATCACCACTATATATATATATATATATATATATATAGTGTATACTCTATTTTATATATACAATTAATATTTATATATACAGTATATAATATATATTATATACATACATATATACTCTAAATTGTATATACTATGAATATATACAGTACAGACCAAAAGTTTGGACACACCTTCTCATTCAAAGAGTTTTCTTTATTTTCATGACTATGAAGGCATCAAAACTATGAATTAACACATGTGGAATTATATACATAACAAACAAGTGTGAAACAACTGAAAATATGTCATATTCTAGGTTCTTCAAAGTAGCCACCTTTTGCTTTGATTACTGCTTTGCACACTCTTGGCATTCTCTTGATGAGCTTCAAGAGGTAGTCCCCTGAAATGGTCTTCCAACAGTCTTGAAGGAGTTCCCAGAGATGCTTAGCACTTGTTGGCCCTTTTGCCTTCACTCTGCGGTCCAGCTCACCCCAAACCATCTCAATTGGGTTCAGGTCCGGTGACTGTGGAGGCCAGGTCATCTGGCGCAGCACCCCATCACTCTCCTTCATGGTCAAATAGCCCTTACTTTTAAAGTTTTCCCAATTTTTCGGCTGACTGACTGACCTTCATTTCTTACAGTAATGATGGCCACTCGTTTTTCTTTACTTAGCTGCTTTTTTCTTGCCATAATACAAATTCTAACAGTCTATTCAGTAGGACTATCAGCTGTGTATCCACCTGACTTCTCCTCAACGCAACTGATGGTCCCAACCCCATTTATAAGGCAAGAAATCCAACTTATTAAACCTGACAGGGCACACCTGTGAAGTGAAAACCATTTCAGGGGACTACCTCTTGAAGCTCATCAAGAGAATGCCAAGAGTGTGCTAAGCAGTAATCCAAGCAAAAGGTGGCTACTTTGAAGAACCTAGAATATGACATATTTTCAGTTGTTTCACACTTGTTTGTTATGTATATAATTCCACATGTGTTAATTCATAGTTTTGATGCCTTCAGTGTGAATCTACAATTTTCATAGTCATGAAAATAAAGAAAACTCTTTAAATGAGAAGGTGTGTCCAAACTTTTGGTCTGTACTGTATATATACAGTACAGACCAAAAGTTTGGACACACCTTCTCATTCAAAGAGTTTTCTTTATTTTCATGACTATGAAGGCATCAAAACTATGAATTAACACATGTGGAATTATATACATAACAAACAAGTGTGAAACAACTGAAAATATGTCATATTCTAGGTTCTTCAAAGTAGCCACCTTTTTCTTTGATTACTGCTTTGCACACTCTTGGCATTCTCTTGATGAGCTTCAAGAGGTAGTCCCCTGAAATGGTTTTCACTTCACAGGTGTGCCCTGTCAGGTTTAATAAGTGGGATTTCTTGCCTTATAAATGGGGTTGGGACCATCAGTTGCGTTGAGGAGAAGTCAGGTGGATACACAGCTGATAGTCCTACTGAATAGACTGTTAGGATTTGTATTATGGCAAGAAAAAATTCATAGTTTTGATGCCTTCAGTGTGAATCTACAATTTTCATAGTCATGAAAATAAAGAAAACTCTTTGAATGAGAAGGTGTGTCCAAACTTTTGGTCTGTACTGTATATATATATATATATATATATATATATATATACATACATACAGGTAAAACTCGAAACATTAGAATATCGTGGAAAAGTTCATTTATTTAAGCAATGTAACTTAAAATTAGAATATTGTGAAGAGGTTCAATATTCTAGGCTCAAAGTGTCACACTCTAGTCAGCTAATTAATGCATATTAATTGTGACTTTGGGGTTTTCAAAAGTGGTAAGCCATAATCATCCAAATTATAACAAATAAAGGCTTGAAATATCTCGCTTTGCATGTAATGAGTCTATCTCATATATTAGTTTCACCTTTTAAGTTGCATTACTAAAATAAATTAACTTTGCACGATATTCAAATTTTTCTAGTTTCACCTGTGTGTGTTTGTGTATATATATATATATATATATATATATATACTCTATATACTATGTAATATTTACATATAGTATATATAGGAGAACAAAGCTTAAGCATTGCAGGACGATCAATGCAAATTGCCCTGGCACATAATTAAAAAGCAGATGGAAAACGCATTCATAGAAATATAGTAATAACATATACAAAGAATTCATGTATTGATGTAACATTGAATAAGGTTGTGGCGATAATTAATTCTGTAAGGCTGTCTAGAATCTAATACAAAAATCCAATATGATTCTCCTCCAAACAGTTTTTTTCTGTAGATGCATGGACTGGTCTGAACACAAGTTCTATCCCCAAAACAGAAAAAGAGGGCACATCTCCTCCATAGACTTCTCTAAAGTGTTTAGTGCATTCTATTATTAACGTTGCTCACGTGTTTGCCTATTCTTTTCCTCAGGGGTCAGACGTACATCTTACATAATGTTGTCTGCAAAGTGTACATGCTGCTAGACAGATTACAAATTTTGATCCACAGTTAATATAAGAAGATATTTTGTAAGAAAAACCTGCAGTGTATGAGGTAAATCTCTGACCTATTTGTATCAGGTTACAAAACTTACATCTGGTGCTGCCGCATCCATAGCACCCTACTGTAGACAGCCACGTTTGATTTTGTTTAGACTTAGAAACAGAGGCGGACTGGGAACTTAAAGTGGCCCTGGTAAAAATACTAACAGTGACCCCGTTTTATAGTTAGGTCCAAATTGATGCAAGGCAGGGCCAACAATACCATATTGTAGAACATTATACCTCGTCAACAGAGCCAAATACCACAGTCCATCACAAAATACTGCCAGCAGCCCAAAATACAACACCAAAAACTTCCACTGGCCGGCCATGAGGAGGGCCCAGGCGGCTCCCTGGGCTTTGGCCCACCAGGAAATTTCCTTGTAAGGTCTATGGCCAAGGAGTATAGTGTAGTAGCTAGAGTGGGAGCTCTTCTGGCCACCATTCTAATTCTAGGAGTGACCAAATCATGGATCACATTATCATGCCTCAATAGTGGAATATACTTGTATATAAGGCTACTTGCACAGAAGAGGAACAGACTTCCGGAGTTCACATCATATCCGGCATAGCCGGATAGTGCTGCAGAACTGCCAGACCCCATTGTCTATAATGGGACCCAGCGGATATCTGACCAATTTCCAAAATGAGTTCTGGCATTAGTTTTTGTCCAGCTGAATCTCAGACCTCATGCTAGAAACTGATTGGATCCCTGCCAGGTACCATTGTTGTCAACTGGCTCTGGCAGTGAACTGCAGTATTCTGCTATGATGGATACAGTTAACTCCGGCAGGCTATTTCTTTCCCGAAACAGCCTGGCGGATAGCTTAAACACATATGTGAAACTAGCCTTATACTGTGGACATTAGTGAATTGGCTGCTGTGATTTGTTACAAATGTTAATATATTATTCTTGCTTGCTTCCCTTTTAGTATCATATTTCCAGGAGAGGACTGGCCATAGACTCTACAGGGAATTTCCCAGGTGGGCCGATGCCCACCCACAGGGCCACCCCAACCCTCCTCACTGCTAGGTACATACTACTTAGGGCACTTTAGGGGTCATAGAGGCAGTCCAGGCAGCATGCTGAAGGTACGGCTGGCTTTGTTCTGTGGCCCACATCTCACCTCCTAACCCCTCTGCTCTAATATCTTAATTAATGACAATTGTTGTAAAATTATTTTTATTGTTTTATGTCAAAGACAAAACGTTAGGATCCAAAACGCATGAACATAATGCTTTTTGGCAATCAAGAGTACTCATAACATTCGGAGATATTACATTGAAAAGTCAGGTTGCACCTAGATGTTCAAGTTTTAACAGGACTGTATAAAGCTGTTTCACAATTCAATAGAGCAATACCATTACATAGAACATATATGAACAGAATAGTGGGTAGAGTGGAACGGGGGAGGGGGAGGGGGGATGACAACTGGAAATCTGGATGGTCTTAAGGTAAGTTTCAGATGAAGACAGGGTGTTTTGACTGTTATGGTACTGTTAAAAGTATGGCCTTACCTAACATATTTCTCATGGAAAGGAGGCATGGTATAACTGTAGTTCAGTAAATAAAGTGAAAATCACCTGGTGTTGTAATTGTACTTAAATAGGAGATCTATAACATAGATATTACGGACCGCCAACTGGAGACCATAATTCCAAGAAAGTCTCTGTCTTTTAGGAAGCAGAGAATTTCCCAAATTTCCTCAAATCTATGGATAGTTCTAGAGTCCCAGTGTGCAATCTGTTCAAGTCGGTATAGCTGATCGCACTTCTGAATCCATTGAGGTTTGTAGGGGGATCAGTAGATTTCCAATTAACCACAATCAGTAGTCTAGCAGCCGCGATCAGGATACTGCAGAGGGAGCGGGTGGTTCTTGAGCACTGGGTATCGTTGAATAATCCGAAAAGGCACAATTTCGGGGATACTGTAATTGAAGACCCACTAAGATCTGAAATAGTTTTACATACAAGTTCCCAGTAGAGTTTTATTTTAGGACAGGACCACCATATGTGATCATGAGTACCTATTTCGGCTCGACACCTCCAACACTCTGGATTGCAATCTGGGAACATGCGGCTGAGATGGTATGGTGTATAGTACCATTGTGATAGTACCTTGTAGCTATTTTCCTGTAGTTTGGCACATCTGGGTACCCTGGATGGATTCAATAGGGCATTTTTGACTTCATTGGGGGTAAAAGTGATGTTTAGGTCTTTTTCCCATAGTTTAATACAAGATAGGTTATCATATCTTGTTAGCAATAAAAGAAGGTTATATAGCTTCGATATCTTACCTTTTGGTTCCTTTATTTTGTAAAGCTAGTTTTTCAAAGGGAGAGTGTTCTGGGAAGTCGGCCAACTCTCCAACATGTTGTTTCATATATTGAGTGAAATGCATCAAGTGAAATGTAGACAAACTAGTCAGTAAAGGGTGTTCTCTTAGTGTCTTGAGCATCGGGACATCGTTGTCAGGGCATAGGTCGAGGGCTGGGGCAGAGATATTTTTAACTCTTTCCGGAGTTAAAAATATCCTGAAAGTGTATAGTAGAATAGAACAACACATCTTTTATTTGCAGTAATATTTGATAATTCGGAGTTAGTTGCTTCAGCCAATCAGAATCCCTCCACATACGTAATGTGTAGCCTGTGATGGGGCTTAGAGAATGTAATGCTTTATTCATGTGGTGACGTTCTAGAAATAGCAGGGATCTGGTTGGCAGAGGAGATAGGCTGTTCTCGACCACTATATTCAGTCTTTTCCCGGCCGGTCTCAGCCAGTCTAAACTCTAATCTCTAAACTCTAATCTCGAGCACACAATTGCCTTATGGTACATGTAGAGATCTGGGACTCCCAGACCACCTGTTGCAGAGCGTTGAATTATTTGTTTATACGGTAATCTGGCTTTCTTTCCTCCCCAAAGGAATCTCAAGAATTTTTTTTGAAGTTTAGTAAAATATTCTTTAGTAGAGTTGAGCGAACCCGAACTGTAAAGTTTGGGTTCGTACCGAACTTTAGGGTTTTTGGCACCCGGACCCGAACCCGAACATTTACGTAAAAGTTCGGGTTCGGGTTCGGTGTTTGGCGATTTTTATGGCTCTTTTTGAAAGGCTGCACAGCAGCAAATCAACAAGCATCATACTACTTGCCCCAAAAGGCCATCACAGCCATGCCTACTATTGGCATGGCTGTGATTGTCCAACTGCAGCATGTGACCCAGCCTCTATTTAAGCTGGAGTCACGTAGCGCCGCCTGTCACTCTGCTCGGATTAGTGTAGGGAGAGGCTGCAGCTGCTGTGAGGGAGAGATCAGGGAGAAATCTTATCAAGAACTGTTTTTTGTACTCAGCGATCTACAGCAAAAGTGTTTTGTGGGTGCAGTGCACAATTTTTTTAAGCCTGCCCTGAACCAACTACTGCTGAAAACGAACTTTTTTTTACTTCAGTTTGTCAATATCAATACATGATCGGCAGCCATTTTATGCAACGATAGTGCACCAGCACAGGCTATCTGCATGTCTGCAAGCCCAGAAATACAGCTTTGGCATACTGGGGTGAAAAAAGCCTCTGATATACTGCACATCTGGGATTAGACAAGCATAAGTGACTGTTACATTTAGGCCATAAATATGGCTTTTTGGTTACTACGGGGTGAAAAAAGCCTCTAATATATTGCACATCTGGGATTACACGTGCATAAGTGACTGTCACATTTAGGCCATAAATACGGCTTCGGCATACTGGGGTGAAAAAAGCCTCTCATATACTGCACATCTGGGATTAGACAAGCATAAGTGACTGTCACATTTAGGACAGAAATACAGCTTTTTGGTTAGGGTGAAAAAACCCTCTAATATACTGCACATCTGGGATTAGACAAGCATAAGTGACTGTTACATTTAGGCCATAAATACGGCTTTTTGGTTACTGGGGTGAAAAAAGCCTCTAATATATTGCACATCTGGGATTACACGTGCATAAGTGACTGTCACATTTAGGCCATAAATACGGCTTTGGCATACTGGGGTGAAAAAAGCCTCTCATATACTGCACATCTGGGAATAGACAAGCATAAGTGACTGTCACATTTAGGCCATAAATACGGCTTTTTGGTTACTGGGGTTAAAAAAGCCTCTAATATATTGCACATCTGGGATTACACGTGCATAAATGACTGTCACATTTAGGCCATAAATACGGCTTTGGCATACTGGGGTGAAAAAAGCTTCTCATATACTGCATATCTGGGATTACACGTGCATAAGTGACTGTCACATTTAGGACAGAAATACAGCTTTTTGGTTAGGATGAAAAAAACCTCTAATATACTGCACATCTGGGATTACACAAGCATAAGTGACTGTCACATTTAGGACAGAAATACAGCTTTTTGATTAGGGTGAAAAAAACCTCTAATATACTGCACATCTGGGATTAGACAAGCATAAGTGACTGTCACATTTAGGACAGAAATACCGCTTTTTGGTTAATGGGGTGAAAAAAGCCACTAATATATTGCACATCTGGGATTACACATGCATAAGTGACTGTCACATTTGAGCCATAAATACGGCTTTGGCATACTGGGGTGAAAAAAGCCTCTCATATACTGCACATCTGGGATTACACGTGCATAAGTGACTGTCACATTTAGGACAGAAATACAGCTTTTTGGTTAGGGTGAAAAAAGCCTCTAATATACTGCACATCTGGGATTAGACAAGCATAAGTGACTGTCACATTTAGGACAGAAATACAGCTTTTTAGTTAGGGTGAAAAAACCCTCTAATATACTGCACATCTGGGATTAGACAAGCATAAGTGACTGTCACATTTAGGACAGAAATACAGCTTTTTGGTTAGGGTGAAAAAACCCTCTAATATACTGCACATCTGGGATTAGACAAGCATAAGTGACTGTCACATTTAGGCCAGTAAAAAGGCTTTTTGGTTACTGGGGTGAGAAAAGCCTCTAATATATTGCACATCTGGGATTACACGTGCATAAGTGACTGTCACATTTAGGCCATAAATACGGCTTTGGCATACTGGGGTGAAAAAAGCCTCTGATATACTGCACATCTGGGATTAGACAAGCATAAGTGACTGTTACATTTAGGCCAGAAATGCGGCTTTTTGGTTACTGGGGTGAAAAAAGCCTCTAATATATTGCACATCTGGGATTACACGTGCATAAGTGACTGTTCCATTTAGGCCATAAATACGGCTTTTGCATACTGGGGTGAAAAAAGCCTCTGATATACTGCACATCTGGGATTAGACAAGCATAAGTGACTGTCACATTTAGGACAGAAATACAGCTTTTTGGTTAGGGTGAAAAAACCCTCTAATATACTGCACATCTGGGATTAGACAAGCATAAGTGACTGTCACATTTAGGACAGAAATGCAGCTTTTTGGTTAGGGTGAAAAAACCCTCTGATATACTGCACATCTGGGATTAGACAAGCATAAGTGACTGTCACATTTAGGCCATAAATACGGATTTTTGGTTACTGGGGTGAAAAAAGCCTCATATATATTGCACATCTGGGATTAAACGTGCATAAGTGACTGTCACATTTAGGCCATAAATACGGCTTTGGCATACTGGGGTGAAAAAAGCCTCTGATATACTGCACATCTGGGATAAGATGTGCATAAATGAGTGTCACATTTAGGCCACAAATACCGCTGTCATATAGAGTTAAAAAAATTGAGTGCAATACCCTACATCAGGGTTTTTATTGGCGGTTAATTATTTTTAACAGACTTAACCACTTTTTACTTTGCTTTGTAGACGCTAACTATGAGGAAAACATCTAATAAGGGACGCGGTCATGGTCGTGGTGGTGGTGTTGGTGGAGACTCTGTTGCAGGCAGAGGACGTGGCAGTTCTGCCACAGATACACGTCCTACTGAACCTACTACCTCAGGTCCCAGTAGCCGCCAGAATCTACAGCGATATTTGGTCGGGCCTAATGCAGTTCTAAGGATGGTAAGGCCTGAGCAAGTACAGGCGCTAGTCAATTGGGTGGCCGACAGTGGATCCAGCATGTTCACATTATCTCCCACCCAGTCTTCTGCAGAAAGCGCACAGGTGGTGCCTGGAACCCATGCCCATCAATCTGTCACATCACCCCCGTGCATATCGGGGAACCTGTCTGAGCCTCAAGTCATGCAGCAGTCTCTTATGCTGTTTGAAGACTCTGCTGGCAGGGTTTCCCAAGGGCATCCACCTAGCCCTTCCCCAGGGGTGGAAGACATAGAATGCACTGACGCACAACCACTTATGTTTCCTGATGAGGACATGGGAATACCACCTCAGCACGTCTCTGATGATGACGAAACACAGGTGCCAACTGCTGCGTCTTTCTGCAGTGTGCAGACCGAAAAGGAGGTCAGGGAGGAAGACTAGGTGGAAGACGATGCAGGGGACGATGAGGTCCTAGACCCCACATGGAATGAAGGTCATGCCACTGACTTTCAGAGTTCGGAGGAAGAGGCAGTGGTGAGACCGAGCCAACAGCGTAGCAAAAGCAGGAGCAGGGTGCAAAAGCAGAGCAGCCGTCACCAAAACAGTTCACCTGCTACTGGCCACCGTCATTAGGGACCGAGCACACCAAAGGTAGCTTCAAGGAGTTCCCTGGCATGGCACTTCTTCACACAATGTGCTGACGACAAGACCCGAGTGGTTTGCACGCTGTGCCATCAGAGCCTGAAGCGAGGCATTAACGTTCTGAACCTTAGCACAACCTGCATGACCAGGCATCTACATGTGAGACACGGGCTGCAGTGGAGTAAACACCTTCAAAACCAAGAAAGGGCTCAGGCCCCTCCTGCTCCCTCTTCTGCTGCTGCCTCGGCCTCTTCCTCCGCCTCCTGAGGAACGTTGCACCTGCCGCCCAGCAAACAGAGGATGTGCCACCAACAACACCACCTCCGTCACCAAGCATCTCCACCATGTCACACGGAAGCGTTCAGCTCTCCATCTCACAAACCTTTGAGAGAAAGCGTAAATTCCCACCTAGCCACCCTCGATCCCTGGCCCTGAATGCCAGCATTTCTAAACTGCTGGCCTTTGAAATGCTGTCATTCAGGCTGGTAGAGACGGACAGCTTCAAACAGCTCATGTCGCTTGCTTTCCCACAGTACGTCGTTCCCAGCCGCCACTACTTCTCCAGGAGAGCCGTGCCCTCCCTGCACAACCAAGTATCGGATAAAATCAAGTGTGCACTGCGCAACGCCATCTGTGGCAAGGTCCACCTAACCACAGATACGTGGACCAGTAAGCACGGCCAGGGACGCTATATCTTCCTAACTGCACACTGGGTAAATGTAGTGGCGGCTGGGCCCCAGGCGGAGAGCTGTTTGGCGCACTTCCTTCTGCCGCCAAGGATCGCAGGGCATCATTATTTGCCTCCTGTTGCCTCCTCTTCCTACTCGGCTTCCTCCTCCTCTTCTACCACCTCCTCATCCGGTCAGCGACAGACCTTCACCACCAACTTCAGCACAGCCAGGGGTAAACGTCAGCAGGCCGTTCGGAAACTAATGTGTTTGGGGGACAGGCCCCACACCGCGCAGGAGTTGTGGCGGGGTATAGAACAACAGACCGACGAGTGGTTGCTGCCAGTGGGCCTCAAGCCCGGCCTGGTGGTGTGCGATAATGGGCGAAATCTCGTTGCAGCTCTGGGACTAGCCGGTTTGACGCACATCTCTTGCCTGGTGCATGTGCTGAATTTGGTGGTGCAGAAATTCATTCACAACTACCCCGACATGTCTGAGCTGCTGCATAAAGTGCGGGCCGTCTGTGCGCGCTTCCGGCGTTCTCATCCTGCCGCCGCTCGGCTGTCTGCTCTACAGCGTAACTTCGGCCTTCCCGCTCACCGCCTCATATGTGACGTGCCCACCAGGTGGAACTCCACCTTGCACATATTGGAGAGACTGTGCGAGCAGCAGCAGGCTATAGTGGAGTTTCAGCTGCAGCACGCACGGGTGAGTCGCACTGCGGAACAGCACCACTTCACCACCAATGACTGGGCCTCCATGCAAGACCTGTGTGCCTTGTTGCGCTGTTTCGAGTACTCCACCAACATGGCCAGTGGCGATGACACCGTTATCAGCGTTACAATACCACTTCTATGTCTCCTTGAGAAAACACTTATGGCGATGATGGAAGAGGATGTGGCCCAGGATGAGGAGGAGGAAGAGGTGTAATCTCTAACACTTTCAGGCCAGTCTTTTAGAAGTGGCTCAGAAAGAGGATTTTTACAACAGCAGAGGCCAGGTACAAATTTGGCCAGCCAGGGCCCACTACTGGAGGACGAGGAGGATGAGGAGGAGGATGATGAGGAGGAGGAGGATGGGGATGAAGCATGTTCACAGCGGGGTGCATCCAACGCAGCTCGGGCCCATCACTGGTGCGTGGCTGGGGGGATACGGAGGATGCAGACAATACGCCTCCCACAGAGGACAGCTTGTCCTTACCTCTGGGCAGCCTGGCACACATGAGCGACTAAATGCTGCAGTGCCTGCGCAACGACTGCAGAGTTGCCCACATTTTAACATGTGCTGACTACTGGGTAGCCACCCTGCTGGATCCCCGTTACAAAGACAATGTGCTGTCCTTAATTCCCTCACTGGAGCGTAATCGGAAGATACGCAACTACAGGTGCACGCTGGTAGACGTGCTCCTGAGAGCATTCCTGACTGACGCCGGGGGACAAGTGGAAGCACAAGGCGAAGGCAGGGGAGGAGGAAGAGGTCGCCAACGCAGCTGTGTCAGCGCCAGCACCTCAGAAGGCAGGGTTAGCATGGCCGACATGTGGAAAAGCTTTGTCACCTCGCCGCAACAACCGGCCCCAATTGCTGATATGGAGCGTATTAGCAGGAGGCAGCATTTAAACACCATGGTGGAACAGTACCTGTGCACACGACTACACGTACTGACTGATGGTTCTGCCCCATTCAACTTCTGGGTCTCCAAATTGTCCACATGGCCAGAGCTTGCCCTGTATGCCTTGGAGGTGCTGGCCTGCCCTGCAGCCAGTGTACTCTCTGAATGTGTATTTAGCACGGCAGGAGGCGTCATTACAGACAGACGCAGCCGCCTGTCCACAGCCAACGTGGACAAGCTCACGTTCATTAAAATGAACCAGGCTTGGATCCCACAAGACTTGTCTGTACCTTGTGCAGAATAGACATTTATACCACCATCAAACATACATTCTTGTAATCAAGTCAAGTGCAATGATTCTTTGTTTTCATTTTTTTTATTTGTCCCAATATTTTGGGGGCTACCTCCTCCTCCTCCATTGCTGCCTCCACCTACAACACCACATTCACCGCCTCCTCAACCTCCGACTCCATATCCACCTCTTTCTCTGAGTTGCAGGTTAATAATTTGTAATTTTTAGTTTTTTTTTAATTTATTTTAAGTTATTTCCCTATCCACATTTGTTTGCAGAGCAGTTGCCATGCTCTTAAGCACATTTCACTGCCTTTTACATCCCCCTAGCCTTTTCAAGGACTATTTTAGAGCCATTTTAATTTAAATAAGTACCAATTTTAGTGCCCTAAATTGAAGAAATTCTTATTTTCAATTGTCGGGTGACATTTTACCATTTTTGACGTATACAAACCCCTGCTGTGCCTGGGTGTCAGGGGCCTAAATGTTGTATTGCTGGGTGACAAGAACCCCCTTTTGCCGTGAATGAACCCCTGCTGTGCCGGGGTGACAGGGGCCTAAATCTCTCAAAACCCTCTGTTCTATTGCTAGGTGACATGAACCCCCTTTTGCCGTGAATGAACCCCTGCTGTGCCTGGGTGACAAGGGCCTAAATCTCTCAAAATCGTCTGTTCTATTGCTGGGTAGAGATGGCCCGAACTATCCGACGGCGAACAGTTCCCGGCGAACATAGCTTGTTCGCGTTCGCCTCTGCCGGGCGAACACATGCGATGTTCGGTCCGCCCCCTATACATCATCATTGAGCAAACTTTGACCCTGTACCTCACAGTCAGCAGACACATTCCAGCCAATCAGCAGCATACCCTCCCTCCCAGACCCTCCCACCTCCTGCACAGCATCCATTTTAGATTCATTCTGAAGCTGCAGTCTTAGTGAGAGGAGGGAGACTGTAACTGCTGCTGATTTAATTGGGAAATCGATAGCTAGGCTAGTGAATTCAGTGTCCACTCCAGTCCTGAAAGACTCATCTGATCTCTGCTGTAAGGACAGCGTCCTGACAGCACCCCAAAAAGCCCTTTTTAGGGCTGCAACATTAGTCTGCTTTTTTTTTTTCCTTTATATACATATTGCAGTTGCCTGGCCTGCCTGTGTGTGAGGAGCTGCAGGCCCACAGACTGTAGTGTGCCCACTGCCAGTGCTCACCCCTGTCATTCCGTGTGGCACAGGACTTTGCTTAAAAAAAGGCACTTAATTTTTACACTTTAATCTAAGGTTAGTTGCCTGCCAGTGTGTGTCAGGCTGACTTCCACTGACTGTAGTGTGCCCACTGCCAGTGCCCACCACTCATACCGGCTGGCACAGGACTTTGCATAAAAAAGGCATTTAATTTTTACACTTTAGTGTAATTTCAGCTGCTTGCCTGCTGCTAGTGTGTGTCAGGCCGACTTCAACTGACTGTAGTGTGCCCACTGCCAGTGCCCACCCCTGTCATCCCGTGTGGCACAGGACTTTGCTTAAAAAAAAGGCACTTCATTTTTACACTTTAATCTAAGGTTAGTTGCCTGCCAGTGTGTGTCAGGCCGACTTCAACTGACTGTAGTGTGCCCACTGCCAGTGCCCACCCCTGTCATCCCGAGTGGCACAGGACTTTGCTTAAAAAATAGGCACTTAATTTTTACACTTTAATCTAAGGTTAGTTGCCTGCCAGTGTGTGTCAGGCTGACTTCCACTGACTGTAGTGTGCCCACTGCCAGTGCCCACCACTCATACCGGCTGGCACAGGACTTTGCTTAAAAAAGGCATTTAATTTTTACACTTTAATGTAATTTCAGCTGCTTGCCTGCTGCTAGTGTGTGTCAGGCCGACTTCAACTGACTGTAGTGTGCCCACTGCCAGTGCCCACCCCTGTCATACCGAGTGGCACAGGACTTTGCTTAAAAAATAGGCACTTAATTTTTACACTTTAATCTAAGGTTAGTTGCCTGCCAGTGTGTGTCAGGCTGACTTCCACTGACTGTAGTGTGCCCACTGCCAGTGCCCACCACTCATACCGGCTGGCACAGGACTTTGCTTAAAAAAGGCATTTAATTTTTACACTTTAATGTAATTTCAGCTGCTTGCCTGCTGCTAGTGTGTGTCAGGCCGACTTCAACTGACTGTAGTGTGCCCACTGCCAGTGCCCACCCCTGTCATACCGAGTGGCACAGGACTTTGCTTAAAAAATAGGCACTTAATTTTTACACTTTAATCTAAGGTTAGTTGCCTGCCAGTGTGTGTCAGGCTGACTTCCACTGACTGTAGTGTGCCCACTGCCAGTGCCCACCACTCATACCGGCTGGCACAGGACTTTGCATAAAAAAGGCATTTAATTTTTACACTTTAGTGTAATTTCAGCTGCTTGCCTGCTGCTAGTGTGTGTCAGGCCGACTTCAACTGACTGTAGTGTGCCCACTGCCAGTGCCCACCCCTGTCATACCGAGTGGCACAGGACTTTGCTTAAAAAATAGGCACTTAATTTTTACACTTTAATCTAAGGTTAGTTGCCTGCCAGTGTGTGTCAGGCTGACTTCCACTGACTGTAGTGTGCCCACTGCCAGTGCCCACCACTCATACCGGCTGGCACAGGACTTTGCTTAAAAAAGGCATTTAATTTTTACACTTTAATGTAATTTCAGCTGCTTGCCTGCTGCTAGTGTGTGTCAGGCCGACTTCAACTGACTGTAGTGTGCCCACTGCCAGTGCCCACCCCTGTCATACCGAGTGGCACAGGACTTTGCTTAAAAAATAGGCACTTAATTTTTACACTTTAATCTAAGGTTAGTTGCCTGCCAGTGTGTGTCAGGCTGACTTCCACTGACTGTAGTGTGCCCACTGCCAGTGCCCACCACTCATACCGGCTGGCACAGGACTTTGCATAAAAAAGGCATTTAATTTTTACACTTTAGTGTAATTTCAGCTGCTTGCCTGCTGCTAGTGTGTGTCAGGCCGACTTCAACTGACTGTAGTGTGCCCACTGCCAGTGCCCACCCCTGTCATACCGAGTGGCACAGGACTTTGCTTAAAAAATAGGCACTTAATTTTTACACTTTAATCTAAGGTTAGTTGCCTGCCAGTGTGTGTCAGGCTGACTTCCACTGACTGTAGTGTGCCCACTGCCAGTGCCCACCACTCATACCGGCTGGCACAGGACTTTGCTTAAAAAAGGCATTTAATTTTTACACTTTAATGTAATTTCAGCTGCTTGCCTGCTGCTAGTGTGTGTCAGGCCGACTTCAACTGACTGTAGTGTGCCCACTGCCAGTGCCCACCCCTGTCATACCGAGTGGCACAGGACTTTGCTTAAAAAATAGGCACTTAATTTTTACACTTTAATCTAAGGTTAGTTGCCTGCCAGTGTGTGTCAGGCTGACTTCCACTGACTGTAGTGTGCCCACTGCCAGTGCCCACCACTCATACCGGCTGGCACAGGACTTTGCATAAAAAAGGCATTTAATTTTTCCACTTTAGTGTAATTTCAGCTGCTTGCCTGCTGCTAGTGTGTGTCAGGCCGACTTCAACTGACTGTAGTGTGCCCACTGCCAGTGCCAACCACTGATACCGGGTGGCACAGTAGCTTGCCGATAAATAAGGCATTTAATTTTTACACTTTAGTGTAATTTCAGTTGCTTGCCTGCTGCCAGTGTGTGTCAGGCCCGCTTCCACTGACTGTAGTGTGCCCACTGCCAGTGCCAACCACTGATACCGGGTGGCACAGTAGCTTGCCGATAAATAAGGCATTTAATTTTTAGACAGTAGTCTAAATTCAGTTGCTTGCCTGCTGCCAGTCAGTGTGTCAGGCCCTCTTCCACTGACTGTAGTGTGCCCACTGCCAGTGCCAACCACTCATACCGGGTGGCACAGTAGCTTGCCGATAAATAAGGCATTTAATTTTTACACTTTAGTGTAATTTCAGTTGCTTGCCTGCTGCCAGTGTGTGTCAGGCCCGCTTCTACTGACTGTAGTGTGCCCACTGCCAGTGCCAACCACTGATACCGGGTGGCACAGTAGCTTGCCGATAAATAAGGCATTTAATTTTTACACTTTAGTGTAATTTCAGTTGCTTGCCTGCTGCCAGTGTGTGTCAGGCCCGCTTCCACTGACTGTAGTGTGCCCACTGCCAGTGCCAACCACTGATACCGGGTGGCACAGTAGCTTGCCGATAAATAAGGCATTTAATTTTTAGACAGTAGTCTAAATTCAGTTGCTTGCCTGCTGCCAGTCAGTGTGTCAGGCCCTCTTCCACTGACTGTAGTGTGCCCACTGCCAGTGCCAACCACTCATACCGGGTGGCACAGTAGCTTGCCGATAAATAAGGCATTTAATTTTTACACTTTAGTGTAATTTCAGTTGCTTGCCTGCTGCCAGTGTGTGTCAGGCCCGCTTCTACTGACTGTAGTGTGCCCACTGCCAGTGCCAACCACTGATACCGGGTGGCACAGTAGCTTGCCGATAAATAAGGCATTTAATTTTTAGACAGTAGTCTAAATTCAGTTGCTTGCCTGCTGCCAGTGTGTGTCAGGCCCGCTTCCACTGACTGTAGTGTGCCCACTGCCAGTGCCAACCACTGATACCGGGTGGCACAGTAGCTTGTCGATAAATAAGGCATTTAATTTTTACACTTTAGTGTAATTTCAGTTGCTTGCCTGCTGCCAGTGTGTGTCAGGCCCGCTTCCACTGACTGTAGTGTGCCCACTGCCAGTGCCAACCACTGATACCGGGTGGCACAGTAGCTTGCCGATAAATAAGGCATTTAATTTTTAGACAGTAGTCTAAATTCAGTTGCTTGCCTGCTGCCAGTGTGTGTCAGGCCCTCTTCCACTGACTGTAGTGTGCCCACTGCCAGTGCCAACCATTCATACCGGGTGGCACAGTAGCTTGCCGATAAATAAGGCATTTAATTTTTACACTTTAGTGTAATTTCAGTTGCTTGCCTGCTGCCAGTGTGTGTCAGGCCCTCTTCCACTGACTGTAGTGTGCCCACTGCCAGTGCCAACCACTGATACCGGGTGGCACAGTAGCTTGCCGATAAATAAGGCATTTAATTTTTAGACAGTAGTCTAAATTCAGTTGCTTGCCTGCTGCCAGTGTGTGTCAGGCCCACTTCCACAGACTGTAGTGTGCCCACTGCCAGTGCCAACCACTCATACCGGGTGGCACAGTACCTAGCACGCGTAGTACCACTTATCTAAAAAAAAAATGACAGGCAGAGGCAGGCCACCCCGCAGGGGCCGTCGTGGTCGTGGTGCTGTGATTTCCACTGTCCCTGGAATAATGCCCAGTTTTCAGAGGCCACGTACCCTGAACCCGAAAAATTCAGAGGACGTAGTTGACTGGCTTAGACAGGACACCCAATCTTCAACAGCTTCCGCTAAGAACCTTGACGCACCATCCTCCTCCAACTCAGCTTCGGTCACCTGCTCTCAAGTTACCACGCACCCGCCCGTCGCCACTACCACCACAGCCACCACAGCCGCTTCACTTGATCCGTCAGAGGAGTTATTTACACATCAGTTGGATGCAATTAGTGATGCGCAACCATTATTGCCAGATGATGTAGATTACGGGGATATGTCTCAGTCAGGCAGGATTACACACATGGACGTACAGTGTGATGATGATGATGTTGTACCCGCTGCTGCTTCCTTTGCTGAGGTGTCAGATACAAGTGAAGCGGTTGATGATGACGATGTGTCCACGGATGCCACGTGGGTGCCTGCTCGAAGAGAAGAAGAGGGGGAAAGTTCTGAAGGGGAGACAGAGAGAATGAGGAGACGAGTTGGAAGCAGGGGGAGGTCGTCGCAAGGAGTTAGTGGCACAGTCAGACAGCATGTATCGGCACCTGGGGTCAGCCAGACAGCACGCCAGTCAACGCATGCTGTTGCCACCACTAGAATGCCGTCATTGCAAAGCTCAGCAGTGTGGCATTTTTTTTGTGTGTCTGCCTCTGATAAAAGCAATGCCATTTGCAACCTGTGCCAAAAGAAACTGAGTCGTGGGAAGTCCAACACCCACCTTGGTACAACTGCTTTGCGAAGGCACATGATCTCACATCACAAACGCCTATGGGATCAACACATGAGTACAAGCAGCACACAAACTCAAAGCCACCATGCTCCTCCTGGTCCTGCATCTTCAGCCACGTCAACCACTGCTGTCCTCCCTGCCCCCTCTCAACCACCCGCCACTCCATCTCTCACCTTCAGCAGTTCCTGCTCATCTGCCCACAGTCAGGTGTCTGTCAAGGACATGTTTGAGCATAAGAAGCCAATGTCACAAAGTCACCCCCTTGCCCGGCGACTGACAGCTGGCTTGACGGAACTCTTAGCCCGCCAGCTTTTACCATACCAGCTGGTAGAGTCTGAGGCCTTCAAAAAATTTGTCGCTATTGGGACACCACAGTGGAAGGTACCCGGACGAAATTTTTTTTCATAAAAGGCAATTCCTGATATGGGACGTAACAGGGATTAAACTGATGAGAATAATACTACAGAAAATACCACTCATATCGGTGGAGGGAGCCAGCGTTTTTTTAACCATCTCCCCGTTCAAAAAATCTATTTAATAAATGGCCCCCAGATTGGGGATGTTAGAGGGATTAAACTGATGAGAATAGTACTACAGAAAATACCACTCATATCGGGTGTGACAGTAAATTGCACGGCGCAGATGCAGTCACCGTGGTTTAAAACAGAGTGGAGGGAGCCAGCGTTTTTTTAACCATCTCCCCGTTCGAAAAATCTATTCAATAAATGGCACCCAGATTGGGGACGTTAGAGGGATTAAACTGATGAGAATAGTACTACAGAAAATACCACTCATATCGGGTGTGACAGTAAATTGCACGGCGCAGACGCAGTCACCGTGGATTAAAACAGAGTGGAGGGAGCCAGCGTTTTTTTAACCATCTCCCCGTCCGAAAAATCTGTTTAATAAATGGCCCCCAGATTGGGGAGTCGGGGACGTTAGAGGGATTAAACTGATGAGAATAGTACTACAGAAAATACCACTCATATCGGGTGTGACAGTAAATTGCACGGCGCAGACGCAGTCACCGTGGATAAAAACAAAGGGGAGGGAGCCAGCGTTTTTTTAACCATCTCCCCGTTCGAAAAATCAATTCAATTGACCTTTCGGGGACCCTTGGTGTTGTACGTGGCTGGGTGGAGGAAGAAACCTTCAATGACATCACCGGGACGTGGCTAGCTTGGTATCCAACCTTGTGCAAATGGGGAGTTTGCGGTTGTGCAAATGAACTGTTTGCGGTGCATTAAAAGGGGAGTTTGGTCTGTCAATGTCTGTGATGCGGGCGTAACCCTTACACTACCTGATCGATACAACATCATACCTGATCGTATACACACACTGGATGTTTTAAAGCACGTTATTCCAAACAATTTAGGAATGTTAGTTGATTTATGCCCTTTATGGATTAAAACCCGACTCTGCGTCCACTACGTAATTTTCCATGGGAGTTTTGCCATAGATCCCCCTCCGGCATGCCACAGTCCAGGTGTTAGACCCCTTGAAACAACTTTCTCATCACTATTGTGGCCAGAAAGAGTCCCTGTGGGTTTTAAAATTCGCCTGTCTATTGAAGTCTATGGCGGTTCGCCCGGTTCGCCAGTTCGCGAACATTTGCGGAAGTTCGCGTTCGCTGTTCGCGAACTGAAAATTTTATGTTCGCGACATCACTATTGCTGGGTGACATGAACCCCCTTTTGCCGTGAATGAACCCCTGCTGTGCCGGGGTGACAGGGGCCTAAATCTCTCAAAACCCTCTGTTCTTTTGCTAGGTGACAAGAACCCCCTTTTGCCGTGAATGAACCCCTGCTGTGCCTGGGTGACAAGGGCCTAAATCTCTCAAAATCGTCTGTTCTATTGCTGGGTGATATGAACCCCCTTTTGCCGTGAATGAACCCCTGCTGTGCCTGGGTGACAGGGGCCTAAATCTCTCAAAATCGTCTGTTGTATTGCTGGGTGACATCAGGGCCGTCTTTACCAAGGGGCAAAAGGGGCAACTGCCCCGGGCCCAGTTGCTCCTGGGGGGCCCAAGGCAGCTGCCTCTTGAGCCCTGCTAGCCACTGCCCCGGGTGTCAAGCTGTCAGCTACACAGGGGGTGCTGCTATGCCTGCCTGCACTGAGTCCAGGCATCATGATCGTACTGTGTTAAAGTTGTGATCAGGACATAATGACATCATCACCATGTGACCAGTAACCTAGCAATTACTGGTCACATGGCTATGAGGTCATCACAGGTCCTACCAGGAGTGTTGCAGTTAACTATGGAGCTTTTTTGTGTGAACATTACATCAGAAAAAGGTGACAGGGGCTGTTATGTTTATATACTGTAAACTACTGTATAGTGGTGGGCTGTATACTGTGTGGGGGCTTGTATATTGTGGGGGGCCTGTATATTGTGTGGGGGCCTGTATACTGTGGTGGGCTGTATACTGTGTGGTGGGCTGTATACTGTGTGGTGGGCTGTATACTGTGTGGGGGCCTGTATACTGTGGGGGGGGGGGGGTCTCTATACTGTGTGGGGGGGCTGTATACTGTGGGGGCTCTGTATACTGTGGGGGGGGGGGCTGTATACTGTGTGGGGGCCTGTATACTGTGTGGGGGCCTGTATACTGTGTGGTGGGCTGTGTACTGTGTGGTGGGCTGTATACTGTGGGGTGGCTGTATACTGTGTGGGGGCTCTGTATACTGTGGGGGGGCCTGTATACTGTGGGGGGGGGGGCTGTATACTGTGTGGTGGGCTGTATACTGTGTGGTGGGCTGTATACTGTGTGCGGGCCTGTATACTGTGGGGGGGGGGGGCTGTAAACTGTGGGGGGGGCTGTATACTGTGGGGGGGGCTGTATACTGTGGGGGGGGGGCTGTATACTGTGTGGTGGGCTGTATACTGTGTGGGACTGTATACTGTGTGGGGGCCTGTATACTGTGCGGGGGGGGGGGGGGGGCTGTATACTGTGTAGTGGGCTGTATACTGTGTGGGGGCTGTATACTGTGTGGGGGGCTGTATACTGTGTGGGGGCTGTATACTGTGTGTGGGGGCTGTATACTGTGTGTGGGGGCTGTATACTGTGTGGGGGGCCTGTATACTTTGTGGGGGGCCTGTATAGTGTGGGGGGGCCTGTATAGTGTGGGGGGGCCTGTATAGTGGGGGGCTATACTGCTGTACTGTATAGTGTGGGGGGCTGTATCGTGTATATTTTGGGGTGCTGTATACAGTGAGGTGTTGTATACTGTGAGGTGCTGTATACTGTGGGCTGCTATACTGCTCTACTATATACTGTGGGGTACTGTATAGTGTGGGGTGCTATACTGCTCTACTATATACTGTGGGGTACTGTATAGTGTGGGGTGCTAAACTGCATAATGTGTGGTGCTGTATACTATAGGGTGCTATACTGCATACTGTGTGGTGCTGTATACTATAGGGTGCTATACTGCATACTGTGGGGTGCTGGGGTGCACTGTAACACTAGGGTGAGCCGAGCCCCGGTCTCCTTCCTGCAGAGCAGTGCCCACTTCTAGCCTGAGCCCAGCTGCCCAGAGCACTGATCCTGAGCCGCTGGAGTCTTCAGAACTGGAAGCATTTACAGTCATTCACTGTACTCTACCAGATGTGTTGATTTTCTTTGTGTGTGTTGTGACGGAGGGTGTGATTGCCTGCTAAGGTGTGGGAAGGCAGGATCCAGGGGGCCCAAGTAAATTTTTGCCCAGGGTCCAATCAATATTAAAGACGGCCCTGGGTGACATGAACCCCCTTTTGCCGTGAATGAACCCCTGCTAGGCCTGGGTGACAGGGGCCTAAATCTCTCAAAATCCTCTGTTGTATTGCTGGGTGACATGAACCCCCTTTTGCCGTGAATGAACCCCTGCTGTGCCTCGGTGACAGGGGCCTAAATCTCTCAAAATCCTCTGTTCTATTGCTGGGTGACAAGAACCCCCTTTTGCCGTGAATGAACCTCTGCTGTACCTGGGTGACAGGGGCCTAAATCTCTCAAAATCCTCTGTTGTATTGCTGGGTGACATGAACCCCCTTTTGCCGTGAATGAACCTCTGCTGTGCCTGGATGACAGGGGCCTAAATCTCTCAAAATCCTCTGTTGTATTGCTGGGTGACATGAACCCCCATTTGCCGTGAATGAACCCCTGCTGTGCCTGGGTGACAGGGGCCTAAATCTCTCAAAATCCTCTGTTCTATTGCTGGGTGACATGAACCCCCTTTTGCCGTGAATGAACCCCTGCTGTGCCTTGGTGACAGGGGCCTAAATCTCTCAAAATCCTCTGTTGTATTGCTGGGTGACATGAACCCCCTTTTGCCGTGAATGAACCCCTGCTGTGCCTGGGTGACAGGGGCCTAAATCTCTCAAAATCCTCTGTTCTATTACTGGGTGACAAGAACCCCCTTTTGCCATGAATGAACCCCTGCTGTGCCTGGGTGACAGGGGCCTAAATCTCTCAAAATCCTCTGTTCTATTGCTGGGTGACATGAACTCCCTTTTGCCGTGAATGAACCCCTGCTGTGCCGGGGTGACAGGGGCCTAAATCTCTCAAAATCCTCTGTTCTATTGCTGGGTGACAAGAACCCCCTTTTGCCGTGAATGAAAAACCTGCTGTGTCTGGGTGACAGGGGCCTAAATCTCTCAAAATCCTCTGTTGTATTGCTGGGTGACAAGAACCCCCTTTTGCCGTGAATGAACCCCTGCTGTGCCTGGGTGACAGGGGCCTAAATCTCTCAAAATACTCTGTTCTATTGCTGGGTGACATGATCCCTCTTTTGCCGTGAATGAACCCCTGCTGTGCCTGGGTAACAGGGGCCTAAATCTCTCAAAATCCTCTGTTGTATTGCTGGGTGACAGGAACCCCCTTTTGCCGTGAATGAACCTCTGCTCTGCATTGCTGACAGGGGCCTAAATCTCTCAAAATCCTCTGTTCTATTGCTGGGTGACATGAACCCCCTTTTGCCGTGAATGAACCCCTGCGCTGCATTGCTGACAGGGAACTAAATTTAGTGAAAACATCTGTTACTGATCGGAAGATGCACGACTACAAGCGCACGCTGATGATAGCATTCCCACCTGACAGCGGGGGCACAGTGGAAGCACAAGGCAGAGGAAGAGGAAGAAGTCGCCAACGCAGCTGGGGCACCACCAGCACCTGAGAAGGCAGGGTTAGCATGGCTAAAATGTGGAAAAGCTTTGTCAGCCTTGGAGGTGCTGACCTGCCCTGCAGCCAGTGTATAGTGTGAACGTGTGTTTAGCACGGCAGAGAGCATTATCACAGGCCACAGCCAATGTGGACAAGCTTACGTTTATTAAAATGAACCAGGCATGGATCCCACAGGACTTGTCCGTACCTTGTGCAGAATAGACATTTATACCAGCCTCAACCATCCATCCTTGTATTCAAGTGCACTTATTCTTTGTTTTATTTTGTTATATGTCCCAATATTTTGGGAAATATACCCCAATTTAAAAATAAAAAATAACACAAATCTGTGTTGGCTACCTATTCCTCCTTCACCGTCGCTTCCAGCTACTCCGCCACGTCAACCTACACCGCCACGTCAACCTACACCGCCACATCCACCCATCCACCGCGTCCTCAACCTCCTACTCCTAGATCCAGATTGTTATTTTTAATTTTTCGGTATTTTATGTTATTTTAAGTCATTTCCCTATCCACATTTGTTTGCAGAACAGTTGTCATGCTCTTAAGCACATTTTGATGCCTTTTGCAGCCCTCTAGCCCTTTCCAGGACTATTTTAGAGCTATTTTAGTGCCCAAAAGTTCGGGTCCCCATTGACTTTAATGGGGTTCGGGTTCGGGTCAAGTTCGGGTCCCGAACCCGAACTTTTTTTCAAGTTCAGCCGAACCTGCCGAACTCGAACATCCAGGTGTCCGCTCAACTCTATTCTTCAGGTATTGGTATGGGCAAAGCTTGGAGGTAATAGAGGATAGTTGGCATAAGAATGGACTTAATTAACACTCTGCGACCAAACCATGAGATAAAGGGAATATTCCATGAACTGATCATGTCCTCAAGACGTTTGGGGAGTGAGAGAAAGTTTTCATTAAACAAACGTGAAAATTCTGGTGTAAGTTTAACCCCAAGGAAAGTAACTGAATGTGATGTCCACTGAAAGGATGAGAGATTTTTTATCTCGTTTAAATCCGTTTCTGGGATAGACACATTCAAAACTGTAGATTTTGAGATATTTACCGAGAAATTGGAGAGTGTATGGAACGCCTGCAGGGTTGCCTCAATGGCTGATAAAGCAGTCTTGGGATTGGTGATCAGCAGCAAAACATCATCCGCGAACGCAGCCGTTTGGTGAGTTGTGTCTCCCAGCGACATACCCACAATGTCAATGTCTTTTCTAAATGATTGCAAGAGGGTCTCACCAGTACAAATAGCAATGGTGATAGAGGACACCCTTGTCTCGTGCCATTTGTTATGGGGAATCTTGGAGAAAGGGTACCATTTACTAGGATGCGCACTGTGGGTTTTTGATACATTGCCATAACACCTGCAATGAAAGTGTCCGGAATGCCAAATTTAGTCATAGCCTGAACCATAAATAACCAGTCTACTCTATCGAAAGCTTTTTCAGCGTCCATACTAAGTATGGCCAGCTGTATTCTTTTCTTATTTGCAAGCTGCATAAGTTGTATAATTCTGATTATGTTGTTTTTCCTATCTCTGCCAGGTATGAATCCTACTTTCTCTGATGATATAAGGTCTGGTAAGTATATTTTTTATCTATTAGCCAGTAGTTTGGCATATAGTTGTAGGTCGTTGTTTAAGAGTGAGATTGGTCTATAGTTCGATCAAAGTGAATGGTCTTTGTTAGGTTTAGGTACAGTCAGGTCCATAAATATTGGGACATCGACACAATTCTAACATTTTTGGCTCTATACACCACCACAATGGATTTGAAATAAAACTAACAAGATGTGCTTTAACTGCAGACTGTCAGCTTTGATTTGAGGGTATTTACATCCAAATCAGGTGAACGGTGTAGGAATTACAACAGTTTGCATATGTGCCTCCTACTTGTTAAGGGACCAAAAGTAATGGGACATAATAATAATCATAAATCAAACTTTCACTTTTTAATACTTGGTTGCAAATCCTTTGCAGTCAATTACAGCCTGAAGTCTGGAACGCATAGACATCACCAGACGCTGGGTTTCATCCCTGGTGATGCTCTGCCAGGCCTCTACTGCAACTGTCTTAAGTTTCTGCTTGTTCTTCGGACATTTTCCCTTTAGTTTTGTCTTCAGCAAGTAAAATGCATGCTCAATCGTATTCTGGTCAGGTGATTGACTTGGCCATTGCATAACATTCCACTTCTTTCCCTTAAAAAAACTATTTGGTTGCCTTTGCAGTATGCTTTGGGTCATTGTCCATCTGCACTGTGAAGCGCCGTCCAATGAGTTCTGAAGCATTTGGCTGAATATGAGCAGATAATATTGCCCGAAAAACTTCAGAATTCATCCTGCTGCTTTTATCAGCAGTCACATAATCAATAAATACAAGAGAACCAGTTCCATTGGAAGCCATACACGCCCACGCCATGACACTACCACCACCATGCTTCACTGATGAGGTGGTATGCTTAGGATCATGAGCAGTTCCTTTCCTTCTCCATACTCTTCTCTTCCCATCACTCTGGTACAAGTAGATCTTGGTCTCATCTGTCCATAGGATGTTGTTCCAGAACAGTGAAGGCTTTTTTAGATGTCGTTTGGCAAACTCTAATCTGGCCTTCCTGTTTTTGAGGCTAACCAAGGGTTTACATCTTGTGGTGAACCATCTGTATTCACTCTGGTGAAGTCTTCTCTTGATTGTTGACTTTGACACACATGCACCTACCTCCTGGAGAGTGTTCTTGATCTGGCCAACTGTTGTGAATGGTGTTTTCTTCACCAGGGAAAGAATTCTTCGGTCATCCACCACAGTTGTTTTCCGTGGTCTCCCGGGTGTTTTGGTGTTGCTGAGCTCACAGGTGCATTCCTAATTTTTAAGAATGTTCCAAACAGTTGTTTTGGCGAAGCCTAATGTTTTTGCTATCTCTCTGATGGGTTTGGTGTTTTTTTCAGCCTATTGATGGCTTGCTTCAGTGATAGTGACAGCTCTTTGGATCTCATCTTGAGAGTTGACAGCAACAGATTCCAAATGCAAATAGCACACTTGAAATTAACTCTGGACCTTTTATCTGCTCATTGTAATTGGGATAATGAGGGAATAACACACACCTGGCCATGGAACAGCCGAGAAGCCAATTGTCCCATTACTTTTGGTCCCTTAACAAGTGGGAGGCACATATGCAAACTGTTGTAATTCCTACACCGTTCGCCTGATTTGGATGTAAATACCCTCAAATCAAAGCTGACAGTCTGCAGTTAAAGCACATCTTGTTCGTTTTATTTCAAATCCATTGTGATGGTGTATAGAGCCAAAAATGTTAGAACTGTGTTGATGTCCCAATATTTATGGACCTGACTGTATAACAGTAATCTTAGCCGACAGCATATCATTGGAAAAGGCTGCTCCATCTCTTGCTTTATTACAGACTTGTAATAATCTGGGTAATAATACTTCTTTAAAGCTGGAATAATAAATGATCGGTAGACCATCAGGGCCGGGGCTCTTATTTAGAGGGGATTTTTTTTAAGCTATTTGTAGTTCAGCCAACGTGAATGGGGAATTTAGCTTGTTTACTTGGGCTGTGTTCAGGGAAGGCAAGTCTAGCGTACTCAGTCATGATTGTATGTGTTGTTTTCTCTCAGCTATCTGATCAGGTGTTACATCACTTTGAAGATTATAAAGCTGTGTATAGTATTTGCAGAATTGTTCTGCTATAACGTCAGTTTTGTGGACTAGTTTCGACTCCTGTGTCTTGATACAAGATATGTAGGAAGCCGCTTTCCTTTTTTTAAGTTGAGAGAACATTAGTTTTGAGGCTTTGTTGCCATGAGCGTGGTGTTTATATTGAGTTGAGAGGAAGAGTTTGGCAGTATTGGCATTTAATATGTTCTTTAACTGTCACGGCGGGGAGTGGGAGAAACCCCCCACCGTGCAGTGTCAAAGGGTAAAGGGGATCAGCCTGGCCAAAAGGAGTAATAAGAGAGCAGGTCACCTCCTACCGCGTCCCTAATCCTCTCCCTGACTCCTCACCATATGAGCGGACCCCGATGGTGGGACGACTCATACACTGGATACCTAATATCCTGAGTTGCCCTGGAAATCCCTCACCAACACGGAGGAACAGGAGTCTCTAACTAAGGCCAGGCTGCAAGGAGAGGGGAACACTTACAGCTATTGAGATGGCAGTTAAGAGAAACCAGTAACACACTTACCTGCCACAAACACACTGACTGGAACCCGTGCACAAGTGCTGGTGTCCACACCAACATTAAAGGACAAAGCACACACCACGAACCACACAGGAACCCAGGACACCATAGCTGCAATAACTTGAGGCAGGGGAATGTCTAGTAAACATGACAAACTAGACATTCACCAAACTAGACATTCAAACACCCTGTACATAACCCACTCCATACAAATAGGGACAGGAAGGGAAGGAGACACAGGGATGACATAGAACATCTATGACATAGAACATCTATGACAACAAGGGTGGCCCTCACTGGACAGATGGAACAAGCCAGGAACCGTGAACCACCAGCATACACCAAGGCTAGAGGAACCCCCAGCTTCAGGCATCCAGCAGAGACTAAATAGCCCTAGCAGTCACACCCACAAACACATAAACCCAGTGTTCACAAAACACTAGGAAGGGAGTTAACCCTTCCAACACCAGAGAGAGGAAGGAAGTCACTTAAAGGGGAAGTGCACACACAAGCAAACTCAGCCACACGTTACCACTGGCAACAGCATGCGTGGCAACCATGTCATGGCAATCACCCAGAAGGCCGAGACACTGCCACCGCATGCTCTCACAGCAACACGTTGCCGCGGGCAACCGCAAGTGTGGCAACAGTGTCACAGCGCAAACCAAAGGCCGTGACACTCCGGAAGTTATGAATAAACGTCCGACTGGCTTGATCCCAAACTAAGGAGCATATAGGTGACCCCTATAAAACCCTAAGAGCTCACCCTGACTGCTAAGCACAAACAAGGGTCTCAAAGGTAGACGATTGTATGCCCCCGTACCTAAGACTTTGTGACACCTGAAAACCCTATAATAGTGATGGGACACGACCACCGGCTCCCTGCACTTCATACGGAGGGAGTCAGCTTCACCTAGAATCAAGCCAGCAAGAAAACACAATACATGAAAGGACTTATCTGAACAAGCAGCAGCAGAAGACTCCAGCAGTTAACACTTCAATCCAGAAAGTAGTATAAACCGCAAAGTGAGGCAGTATGGGAGGGAATATAAAGGAAAGAGGATTAGTCTAAATAGGTGACACCTGGGAGAAGAAAATGAGATGAGAAAGTGAAACCAAAACAAAGAACATCATGCAAGAGGTAGAGAAAGACGTCTGTCAGACCTTCTCACAGAAGTGGCGGTGACAGGATGTCTCTCCAAGACTGCCACCAGCCCCTGGAGCAACACACAGGAACCAGGACACGGTTCACAGCAGGTCGCTGCTGGCATGCATCCCCAACCAGCACACAGCCAGTACACCAAAGGAATGCATCCAGCACACAACACAAGCACCTGAACCACTGAGGAATGGACAAGGAGAGATGCAAACACCAGTGACGGTTCACACCAACTGCAACCAACTGTCACAGGGAACCACACTGTTAACAGCGTCTCATCTGGGCCATCTTCCGAAGGCCCCAAGCAAGGAGCCATTGTGGTCATACTGTCACGGCAGGGAGTGGGGGAAACCCCCCACCGTGCGGTGTCAAAGGGTAAAGGGGATCAGCCTGGCCAAAAGGAGTAATAAGGGAGCAGGTCACCTCCTACCGCGTCCCTAATCCTCTCCCTGACTCCTCACCATATGAGCAGACCCCGATGGTGAGACGGCTCATACACTGGATATCTAATATCCTGAGTCGCCCTGGAAATCCCTCACCAAGGAGCAGGGGAGAGACTACCTGTTTATCCACAACACGGAGGAACAGGAGTCTCTAACTAAGGCCAGGCGGCAACAGTGTCACAGCACAAACCAAAGGCCGTGACATTAACTCTGACCTTAGGGAATCCAGATGTGCCAAATCAGCCGTACTCAATGATCTCTTGTGCTGTTTTTCCCACTTGGAGATTTCTAAGGTAAGATCTGTAATTTTTCCCTGTTTTAGTTTTTTTACATAAGCACCTAGAGCTATCAAATGACCTCTAATTACCGTTTTATGGGCGTCACAGAGCGTCATAGGGGATATGTCAGCGGATTCATTCAGTCGGAAGTATTCTTCTATCAGGTCTCTTAATTTTGCTTTGTGGGAGTTACTTAAAAGAGTCTCATTGTGTCTCCATCTAAATTCTACTATAGACATATTCGGAATAGTGAAGTAGATGGTTACTGGGGCATGATCCGAGAGGAGAACACTTCCGATTTCTGAGGAAACACAATTGTTAAGATGCTGTTGTGGAATGAATATATAATCCAATCTGTGGTATGACTGGTGTGGGCTGCTGAATAGAATGTAAAATCCTTTTCCGTAGAGTGCATAGCCCTCTAGATATCGACCAACCCAAAGTGGACAAGGCAGTTTTAATTTTTTTAAAGCTAATTTTGACAATGTCGATGCACCTGATGAATCTAATTGGGGTACCAAGGCGATATTAAAGTCGCCACCAAAAAGGACTAGGCCTTCTGCAAAGTCACCAAATCTATTGATGACATCCAAGTCTGCCCAGTGTTGGGCACATATACATTGCCAAAAGTGAACAGTTGTGGGCCTACTGTCCCCTTCACAAAAATGAATCTACCGGCGTCATCTTTTAATGTATCATGATAAGAAAATAAGGTATTCTTGTGAAAGGCAATACTAACCCCTTTTGAGGCCGTTGTGGGGGAGGGGTGGGTGGAACCATTGGTTATAGAGTAAATGGGACAACCTGTAACTCCTGTAACATAGCTACCTGAACCTTTAACTTGTGTAGGTGTTGACATATTTGACATAATTAATTAATGACAATTGGAGAAGGAGGACAGAATCAGTCTGGTAACTAGAACTGACTGGGCCCAACAATACATTTTTGAATGAGCTTCTGCTCAGCAACCCCCTCCTCCCATGCAACTCTCATTTCTGAGAGTCAAAATAGCTCTCTCAGACCAGGCCAGGCAGCCGCTCCATCCATTTCCTACACGTTTATACGGTATGTTATGTCACTGTATATATTGTCACTGAATATAATGTCATTGTATAATACTGTTGAAGGGGCCCTGACAATAAAATCTTCCAGTCCTCCTCCCAGGTGGGCCCCTTCTAAGTTCGGGCCCCATAGCAGTCGCTTCCTTTGTTTCCAGTATAGCTACGCCCCTGGACAGAATGTGGCAGCTATTACTGGCCATTCCAGAGGGACAAGCTTCTGGGAAGGTATTTTGTGCTGTATTGTGGTGTATGTTTCTGTGGGATGGTATTCTGTGCTGCACTATGGTACTGCTGACCCTGCCAACTTGTATTGGCTCCATCTACTTGTGTTGATCTGCCTTCTTTCAATTTGGACCCACCTACAACATGCTGCCACTTTAATGTTTTTTCCAGGGTCACTTTAAGTTCCTTTCCGCCTCTGCATATTTCTCAGCTAACGTCTTTTTTCAAACTTTACGCTTGGTGTGATTAACCCCTCAACATTCCTGCAGAGAAGAAGCAATAGCGAAGAAATTCCTCTGCAATTGTGCCATTTCCCTATAGAGGATATTATTTATAACATGCCAAAGATGACAACAAGAATCTAGTAGTGTGGTGTTACTCAAAATCGGTTTTCTGTATGATACAGTAGAAATACTGTCATGTTGGGAAACAAGTCTGATATCTAAAAAGGTAATATTATCCTTCCTGATATCGGCTATAAATTGCAGGTACATATTGGTATTAGTAACATATGTGAGGAAAGCACCCCTCCCTAAATAATTAACAAATCAATATAATGGTCATCCAAAAAACAGATGACAAAAATGTTAGAATTATTCAGCAAAAATGTCCTCCTATCTGGCCACACGCAATGTCAGATGGTCAGTGTCTTATGGAGCCTAGCCAGTTTACTTTACAACATAATTGACATAATGTGAACCTAAGTCTAATTTCAAATGTGAGAAAGAAATCCAGCAGGCTGTGCCGGCAGAGAACAGCCTGCTGAAGTTCTATTAATCTGGCATAGATGGATAGTGCCGCTAACCACTGGACCCAATCAACTGTAATTGGATACGGCAGGGATCTGGCCACTTCCCGTATATGCCAGGATTTGGCTGAGAAAAAAACATTGAGTGCAGCAATTTTTCCCCACTTCATCCCATTATAGTACATGGGGTTCAACGGGCTTGCGGAATATTCAGTTGTGTCGGAAGTGGAGACCTCTGGCCGGCAGTTCTCTGCCAGAACATCCTGCTGAATTCCTTTCATAATTATGTGAAAGTAGCCTAAGGTTGCGTGTCAGACATGAATAACACTCGTGATTTATGGCTAATTACCACCTGCACATGGACTTGCCATGGTTTCATTGTTTATGTGTATTGGTCCAATGCGCCACCCGTTGTACTCTGTGCACACTTGGAGCTACCCTCTACTTCGTCATGGCAAATTCAACATAGAAAAATCCAAGGCTTCAATAATATTCCAATATTTTATTTAAGTCATGTTATCCCCTTCCTGATACAGCGATTTTCAATTTTTGCCTGCCTTCTAGTGTTGGGCGAGAATACTCGGCCGAACACCATTTTCACTCGAGCATGCTCGAGTCTCCTCTGCCCTCACTGTAATGCCGTAGCCATGTTGGTTACTGGCATTACAGTGATTGGCTGGCCGGAATGCGTCTATATAGCACCTGATGACACGTGGTTCGGCTCAGTCTTAGTCAGGGAGAGCTGCACAGAAGGGACAGATAGTGTAGGGACAGGAATTGTTTAGTGTTGAAAGGTGTTAGAGACCCAAAAGTCCTTTTAAGGACTATTGTTTTATCTGGCTACAATATATATTAGCGCAACCTGTGCTAAATTGCGTGCAATTGTTTGGCCGCTGCTGACAGTGACACAGCCTCTGCTACATCTGTTGTGTTACATTAGCGCATCCTAAATATCTGTGACATTCAGCGCGATTGTTTGGCCGTGGTGACAGCGACATTACCTGCGCTACATCTCCTGTATAACGTTTGCGCATCTTAAATATCTGTGACATTCAGTGTAATTTTTTCACTGCTGGTGACAGCGACATTACCTGCGCTACATCTCCTGTATAACGTTTGCGCATCCTAAATATCTGTGACATTCAGTCAAATTTTTTCTTAGCCGCTGGTGACAGCGACATTACCTGCGCTACATCTCCTGTATAATGTTTGCGCATCCTAAATATCTGTGACATTCAGTCTAATTTGTTCCCCGCTGGTGACAGCGACATTACCTGCGCTACATCTACTGTATAGCGTTTGTGCATCCTAAATATCTGTGACATTCAGTCTAATTTATTTACGCATACACTTAGAAAACCTGCGCTACTGTATGTTTGACATACTTGCAAGCATATACACTGCGTGCAGAATTATTAGGCAAATTAGTATTTTGACCACATCATCCTCTTTATGCATGTTGTCTTACTCCAAGCTGTATAGGCTCGAAAGCCTACTACCAATTAAGCATATTAGGTGATGTGCATCTCTGTAATGAGAAGGGGTGTGGTCTAATGACATCAACACCCTATATTAGGTGTGCATAATTATTAGGCAACTTCCTTTCCTTTGGCAAAATGGGTCAAAAGAAGGACTTGACAGGCTCAGAAAAGTCAAAAATAGTGAGATATCTTGCAGAGGGATGCAGCACTCTTAAAATTGCAAAGCTTCTGAAGCGTGATCATCGAACAATCAAGCGTTTCATTCAAAATAGTCAACAGGGTCGCAAGAAGCGTGTGGAAAAACCAAGGCGCAAAATAACTGCCCATGAACTGAGAAAAGTCAAGCGTGCAGCTGCCAAGATGCCACTTGCCACCAGTTTGGCCATATTTCAGAGCTGCAACATCACTGGAGTGCCCAAAAGCACAAGGTGTGCAATACTCAGAGACATGGCCAAGGTAAGAAAGGCTGAAAGACGACCACCACTGAACAAGACACACAAGCTGAAACGTCAAGACTGGGCCAAGAAACATCTCAAGACTGATTTTTCTAAGGTTTTATGGACTGATGAAATGAGAGTGAGTCTTGATGGGCCAGATGGATGGGCCCGTGGCTGAATTGGTAAAGGGCAGAGAGCTCCAGTCCGACTCAGACGCCATCAAGGTGGAGGTGGAGTACTGGTTTGGGCTGGTATCATCAAAGATGAGCTTGTGGGGCCTTTTCGGGTTGAGGATGGAGTCAAGCTCAACTCCCAGTCCTACTGCCAGTTTCTGGAAGACACCTTCTTCAAGCAGTGGTACAGGAAGAAGTCTGCATCCTTCAAGAAAAACATGATTTTCATGCAGGACAATGCTCCATCACACGCGTCCAAGTACTCCACAGCGTGGCTGGCAAGAAAGGGTATAAAAGAAGAAAATCTAATGACATGGCCTCCTTGTTCACCTGATCTGAACCCCATTGAGAACCTGTGGTCCATCATCAAATGTGAGATTTACAAGGAGGGAAAACAGTACACCTCTCTGAACAGTGTCTGGGAGGCTGTGGTTGCTGCTGCACGCAATGTTGATGGTGAACAGATCAAAACACTGACAGAATCCATGGATGGCAGGCTTTTGAGTGTCCTTGCAAAGAAAGGTGGCTATATTGGTCACTGATTTGTTTTTGTTTTGTTTTTGAATGTCAGAAATGTATATTTGGGAATGTTGAGATGTTATATTGGTTTCACTGGTAAAAATAAATAATTGAAATGGGTATATATTAGTTTTTTGTTAAGTTGCCTAATAATTATGCACAGTAATAGTCACCTGCACACACAGATATCCCCCTAAAATAGCTAAAACTAAAAACAAACTAAAAACTACTTCCAAAAATATTCAGCTTTGATATTAATGAGTTTTTTGGGTTCATTGAGAACATGGTTGCTGTTCAATAATAAAATTAATCCTCAAAAATACAACTTGCCTAATAATTCTGCACTCCCTGTATACCATTTAATATGCTCAAGGCGAGCAGTAAGAGACAGGAAAGTGGCCATGCTGCTGATGGTGCACGCAGAAACACACTCATCCACGATACCTAGCTTTATGTCCCAGGTTGCAGGGCAGCGCAGGACACCACTCTCGAAGTCACACCAGTGTGACCAAGTGGTCGGTTGGATTGCAGCAGATAATGCTTCCAGCCGGTTAAGCACCACCCTGTCTTCCACAAAGTCCAGTCTCAGTAGCCAAGAGTTTGGTCAACAGAATCCTCACCCTGATCCTCCTTCCCCCCACCATGGAGAATCTTGGCAAACAAGTGATCCCACACTCGGATATTCCGAGGAGCTGTTTTCAGGGACATTCCTTGATTTGGGCCTCTCACCAAGCCCGCTTGAAGAGGGACATGAAGAGATCTTGTGCACTGATTCCCAAACTCTTGAGTATCCACAGTCAGAAGAAGATGATGGTGGGGAACGGCAATTAGTGTTTCACAAGGTGGATGATGATGATGAGACACAGTTGCCAATAAGTCAACGTCAATTAGAATCTCAATTGATTGATGATGAGGATGAGACACAGTTGTCAATAAGTGAGGTTCTTGTTAGGTCAACAAGTCAGGAGGATGACCAGAGTGAGGAAGTGGAAGAGGAGGTGGTGGATGATAAAATCACTGACCCAACCTGGGAAGGTAGCAAGCCAAGCGAGGACAGCAGTACAGAGGGGGAGGGATCTGCAGCACCGCAACAGGCAGTTGGGTGGCAAAAGGGAAAAGGCCGGCCACACCAAACAGGCCCGCAAAGTGAGGACGATAAAAGAATTGTCATTTGCAACCTGTGCCGTACCAAAATGAGCAGGGGCGTGAACACTAGCAACCTCACCACCACCAGCATGATCCGCGACATGGCATCAAAGCACCTAATAGGTGGGCTGAACGCCTGGGTCCACAATCAGTGTCTGCGGGTCACACCACTGCCTCCTCTTCCCCTGTGTTAAGTGCTGGCCAATCCCCTGTCCAAGACGCAGGCCTTGATGCCGCCCTGCACCTGGACCTTTGCAAGCACCATCAGCTAGCACATCCACTTCTGTGTCCCAGCGCATATATATGTCCATACACTAGGCCTTTGAACGAAAGCGCAAATACCCAGCCACCCACCCACAGGCCATAGCACTAAATGCGCACCTTCGCCAAATTGCTGGCCCTGGAAATTTTGCCGTTTAGGCAAGTGGACACTGAGGCTTTCAGCAGCCATCCCTTGTTACTCAGTCCCTAGCCACCACTATTTTTACCGGTGTGCTGTCCCTGCCTTACACCAGCATATGTCCCGTAACATCACCCGTGCCCTGACCAACGCAGTTATTGGGAAGGTCCAGTTAACGACTGACACATAGACAAGAGCTTTTGGCCAGGGACGCTACGTTTCCCTAATGGCACACTGGGTGAGCGTTGTGGAGGTGTAATGACCGACGACACGCACAGGGAGGAAAACAGGGAAAGCCCTGCCCAAGGGAGAGGGAAAGGTGGTGACCCCTAACTCACCTTGCGGCTGGCACCTGACGTCCCTAGACGGGTTCCTCACCCGTGCGGCGATCGCGTGCCTAAACCCTGGCTTTCCCTAATATGAGCCCTGGATAGTGAACAGGCCGGTGGGATCGCTAGTCCACACCACTATCACTAAGAGGGAAACACCAGGGAGAGGACAGACAAAACATACAAACACATACACCCAGGTGGGCGACCACAATAAACCAAAAAGGTCCAACAGGGATCTGGAGGGTAGCGTACTGGACCAACTACCAGCGAACGCAGCAACACAGCTCCAGAAGGTCAGAATAGATGTCCAGGCAGGAAGCTCTATCTCTGGCAACCAGAGAAGTGTGAGAGAGAAATATAAGGAGGTCTGGGAGTGCTGGACAAGGAACAGCTGAGGAGAAGGAGCTACGGATCCCTGAGTGAGCCAAAAGGGTTTGCTAAGCAAACCCAGAAAGCTACCATAAGGAAAACAGCCCTATCTTAAATAGAGCGTGCAGCCAACCGCTGCGACTTCCTGACCCCGGGTATAACGGAGTCAGGCGTGGTCCTCGACACCCTCGTGACAGTACCCCCCTCTCTACGAGGGGCCTCCGGACACTCAGGACCAGGTCTCCCAGGATGAGAGGCATGAAAAACCCGAACTAACCTGTCGGCGTTTACCTCAGACGCAGGAACCCACATTCTTTCCTCGGGACCGTAACCTCTCCAATGCACCAGATATTTAAGAGAGCGGCGGACCCGACGAGAATTAACAATTTTGGATATCTGAAATTCTAGGTTACCATCCACGACAACAGGAGGGGGTGGCAGCGGTGATGGTTCTAGAGGTGGAACATATTTTTTGAGTAACGACTTATGAAAAACATTATGAATTTTAAAAGTCTGAGGTAACTCCAGGCGAAAAGCCACGGGGTTGATGATGGCTACAATTTTGTAAGGGCCAATAAACCTAGGACCCAGTTTCCAAGAGGGAACCTTCAATTTAATATTCCTAGTAGACAACCACACATAGTCATTCACTCCTAGGTCCGGACCTGGCGACCGTCTCTTATCAGCCATGCATTTGTATTTACCTCCCATATTTTTCAAGTTAGCTTGCACCTTCTGCCATACCGATGAAAGAGATGACGAAAACCGTTCCTCTTCGGGAACCCCAGAAGACCCCCCCTCTTTGAAAGTACAGAATTGGGGATGAAAACCATATGCACCAAGAAATGGTGACTTGCCAGTGGATTCCTGACGACGATTATTTATGGCAAACTCAGCTAACGGTAAATATGATGACCACAACTCTTGGTTTTCAGACACAAAACATCTTAGATATGTCTCAAGGTTTTGGTTGGTACGCTCAGTCTGTCCATTCGACTGAGGATGGAAAGCAGAGGAAAAGGACAAGTGTACCCCCAAACGAGAACAAAAAGCTTTCCAAAATTTAGAAATAAACTGGGTACCCCGATCCGAAACAACATCGGAGGGGACCCTGTGAAGCTTCACGATTTCACTGACGAATACCTGAGCAAGAGTCTTAGCATTAGGTAGTGCGGGTAACGCAATGAAGTGTACCATTTTGCTAAACCTGTCCACTACTACCAAAATAACTGTTTTACCCGCAGACAAAGGTAAGTCAGTGATAAAATCCATTGACAGATGTGTCCACGGTCTATTGGGAATGACGAGTGGTAATAGAGACCCTGCAGGACGTGTATGTGAAACTTTTGCGCGTGCACAGGTAGAACAAGAAGACACAAAATCCAATACATCCTGACGCAACCTTGGCCACCAAAAACGACGAGACAATAGTTCCAAGGTTGCTTTACTACCCGGGTGCCCAGCAAGTGCCGAATTATGATGTTCCTTTAATAATTCGAAACGTAAGTTCAACGGTACAAACAATTTCTCTGAGGGGCAAGAGACCGGGGCGTCCCCCTGGGCCTCTAACACCTTCCCCTCCAAAACAGAGTGTACCGCAGAAACAACCACTCCTCTTTGAAGAATGGGTACCGGATCACTCACATTACCCCCTCCAGGGAAACAACGAGATAGTGCATCAGCCTTGGTGTTCTTTGCCCCAGGACGATAGGTAATCACAAAGTTAAACCTGGTAAAAAATAGCGACCACCTAGCCTGTCTAGGGGTGAGACGCTTAGCTGATTCGAGGTACAGAAGATTTTTGTGGTCCGTAATTACAGTGACGGGGTGGACTGCCCCCTCTAAGAAATGACGCCACTCCTCAAACGCAAGTTTAATAGCTAATAGTTCCCTATTGCCAATATCGTAGTTCTTTTCTGCTGCAGATAGTTTTTTAGAAAAGAAAGCACAAGGACGCCATTTGCCAGGAGACGGACCCTGAGACAGCACCGCCCCCACTCCCACCTCTGACGCATCGACTTCAACAATAAAAGGCTGAGAGACATCAGGTTGGACCAGTACAGGTGCTGAGGTAAACCTCTCTTTTAGAGAGGAAAAAGCCACTTTAGCGGCGTCAGACCATTTAGAAAAATCAGTCCCCTTCCTAGTCATGTCAGTAAGCGGTTTTACAATAAGTGAATAATTTTTAATGAATTTCCTATAGAAATTCGCGAAGCCCAAGAACCGTTGTAGTGCTTTGAGGTTCTCAGGAAGATCCCAATCTAAAATTGCCTGGACCTTCCTAGGATCCATACGGAAACCTGACGCAGATAAAAAATAACCCAGGAATTGTATCTCCTGAACGGCGAAGACACATTTTTCAATTTTAGCATATAATTCATTCGTCCGTAGGACCTGCAGTACTTGTCTGACATGCACCTCATGTGTTTTCAGATCGGACGAATAAATTAAAATATCATCTAGGTATATTACCACAAACCTGCCGATTAGATGACTAAAAATGTCATTATTGAAATGTTGAAAGACGGCAGGAGCATTGGTCAGACCGAAAGGCATAACTAGATTTTCATAATGCCCCTCAGGGGTGTTAAACGCTGTCTTCCACTCATCCCCCTCCTTAATACGAATCAGATTGTAGGCACCCCTAAGAAGTTTGGAGAACCACCTAGCACCCGCAATCTGATTAAACAGGTCAGGAATGAGAGGAAGAGGGTATGGGTCTCGGATGGTTATCTGATTTAATTCGCGAAAATCTAAGCAAGGACGCAGGCCCCCATCTTTCTTTTTAACGAAGAAAAACCCTGCAGCCACGGGTGAAGAAGAGGGTCTGATGTGTCCCTTAGCCAAGCTCTCGGAGATATAATCTTTCATGGCTTGTCTCTCTGGACCCGAAAGATTATATAACCTGGTCTTGGGTAATTTTGCGCCGGGAATAAGGTTAACCGGGCAATCATAAGGACGATGAGGTGGTAACTTCTGACAACCCTTTTCAGAAAAAACATCCTCAAAGTCAGAAATAAATGTAGGTAGGGTAGTTATGGAGGCGACTAAGCAATTGCTATTTAAGCAATTTTCTCTGCACTGCTCACTCCACTCCAATATCTCCCTGGCCTGCCAATCCACCACTGGATTGTGCGCTACCAACCAGGGAAGACCCAGCACTACCGGAGTGGGAAGCCCCTCCAGAACATAACCTGAAAGCATCTCGTTATGGTGGTCCCCTACCCGAAGGTGTAAATTATGAACCATGTGCGTGAGGTTTCTCTGAGACAGGGGAGCAGAATCAATAGCGAATATGGGAATGGGTCTCTGTAAAGTACAGAGAGACAAACCCAAAGTGCGGGCAAAATGGGCATCTATCAAATTTACCCCTGCTCCACTGTCTAGAAAGAAAGAAATAGTCTCCGTCTTATCACCAAAAATAATAACCGCTGGCAACACAAATTGCGATGTACGTATGGAGGAAACGTATACCCCCCGGCTGACATCCTCCACACAGCCTGGGGTTAGTAGTTTTTCCGATGGTCTTTTGTTTCTGAGGAAAGAAGGACAGACATTAATGAAATGACCCCTCTCCCCACAAAAAAAACAAACCCCACGCCTACGGCGAGCCTCAGGAGGACGGACCTGGCGAGTAGTTCCTCCTAGCTGCATAGGCTCGTCTAAGTCCGTACAGACTAACTGCTGCTTGGGAGGGGTTACCAATTGCTCCGGTTTTTTCAACCTGACCCTAAGGCGTCTATCTATTCGGATAGAAAGGGACATAACCGCATCAAGGGAAAAGGGGGTCTCATATAATGCAAGCGCATCCTTAACCCTTTCGGATAACCCAGAGCAGAACTGACTCCTGAGAGCCGGGTCGTTCCATTGGGTATCCGTAGCCCACCTACGGAATTCAGAGCAATACTCCTCTACCGGCCGCTCTCCTTGTAAGAGTCTCCGTAATCTTGATTCAGCCAGGGCGACTCGGTCAGGGTCATCATATATGAGACCCAAGGCCCCAAAAAACTCATCCACTGACCGAAGAGCCTGGGAATCAGTAGGTAAAGAGAACGCCCAGGACTGCGGATCCCCCTGCAGCAGGGAAATATTAACCCCCACCCGCTGATCTTCATTACCAGAGGAGTAAGGGCGCAGTTTAAAATATAACTTACAGGCCTCACGGAATGTCAAAAACTTGTCCCTTCCCCCAGAACATCTGTCAGGGAGAGGGACCTTGGGTTCCGCAACAACCTGGTTACCAGTAGCAACCGCTGGGCTTGCAGTCAGTTGTAATTGCTGCTGTTGCTGGAGGACCGACGCCTTCAATCCTACCACCTCCAAAGACAGGCCATGAAATTGTTTGGACAGAGCAGCAATTTGATCCATACTGGATTCTAAGTAGGTAAAAAATTTTTTTTTTTTTTACCTACACAAAATAATGGCCAGAGATAATGTAATGACCGACGACACGCACAGGGAGGAAAACAGGGAAAGCCCTGCCCAAGGGAGAGGGAAAGGTGGTGACCCCTAACTCACCTTGCGGCTGGCACCTGACTGCCCTGACGTCCCTAGACGGGTTCCTCACCCGTGCGGCGATCGCGTGCCTAAACCCTGGCTTTCCCTAATATGAGCCCTGGATAGTGAACAGGCCGGTGGGATCGCTAGTCCACACCACTATCACTAAGAGGGAAACACCAGGGAGAGGACAGACAAAACATACAAACACATACACCCAGGTGGGCGACCACAATAAACCAAAAAGGTCCAACAGGGATCTGGAGGGTAGCGTACTGGACCAACTACCAGCGAACGCAGCAACACAGCTCCAGAAGGTCAGAATAGATGTCCAGGCAGGAAGCTCTATCTCTGGCAACCAGAGAAGTGTGAGAGAGAAATATAAGGAGGTCTGGGAGTGCTGGACAAGGAACAGCTGAGGAGAAGGAGCTACGGATCCCTGAGTGAGCCAAAAGGGTTTGCTAAGCAAACCCAGAAAGCTACCATAAGGAAAACAGCCCTATCTTAAATAGAGCATGCAGCCAACCGCTGCGACTTCCTGACCCCGGGTATAACGGAGTCAGGCGTGGTCCTCGACACCCTCGTGACAGGAGGCCAGGAGCGAGTCGTACCCTGGGATGGCACAGCTGCTACCGACGGCAAGGATTGTGGGCACTACTTCCATCAGGATTTCCGAAACCACCTACATTAGTGGCTGCAACCCCCCCTCCTCCTCCACTTCCACCTCTGAATTCTCATCTTGCAGCACTAGTCAGCCATCAGTCAGTAGCTGGAAGCAGTGTAGCACTGTAATGGGGAAGCGGCAACAGGCCGTGGTTAAACTGATCTGCTCAAGTGACAAACAGCACACCTCTGCAGAGCTGTGGCAGGGTATAAGGGACCAGACTGAGCTTTGGCTCTCGCCACTCATCCTACAACCAGGCATGGTTGTGTCTGATAATGGCCATAACCAGTGG